>NC_143520.1:38141092-40606092 GCF_031878675.1 Megascapheus bottae | reverse complement strand
TGGAGTCTGGTATTGTAATACCACCAGCATTGCTCTTTTTGCCTAGAATTGTTTTGGCTATTCTAGGTCTTTTCTTGTTCCATATGAACCTTTGGATTGTACCTTCTATTTCAGTAAAGAATGTCTTTGGGATTTTGATGGAGATTGCATTGAATTTGTATATCAATTTTGGCAGTATAGCCATTTTCACTATGTTGGTTCTCCCTAGCCATGAGCATGGGATGTCTTTTCATTTCCTAGTGTCCTCTTTAATTTCTTTCATTAGGTTTTTATAGTTTTCATTAAATAATTCCTTTACATCTTTGGTTAAGTTAATTCCTAAGTATTTTATTCTTTTGGGGGCTATTGCAAATGGGATCATTTTCTTCATTTGGCCTTCTGTTTGTGTATTGTTGGTGTACAAGAAGGTTACTGATTTCTGAAGGTTAGTTTTGTGTACTGCCACTTTGATAAAGTTGTTTATTAATTCTAGGAGTTTGGGAGTGGAGCTTGTTGGGTCACTCAGGTAGAGGATCGGGTCATCTGCAAATAGGGATAGTTTAATTTCTTCTTTCCCTATGTGGATCCCTTTGATGTCCTTTTCTTGTCTTATTGCTCTGGCTAAGGGTTCCAGTACTATATTGAAGAGAAGTGGAGAGAGTGGGCATCCCTGTCTAGTTCCTGATTTTAAGGTAAATGGTTCCAGTCTTTCACCATTTAGTATAATACTGGCTGTAGGTTTTTCATATATAGCTTTATTTTAAGGAAGTAATTTGTTATTTTAATGACAAACTGCTACAGTGAACATACTTGAAGGGAAGGTATAGTGTTGCTGTGAAAATGTACCTGTAGAATACATTTGTATAATTCATTTAGTTAAATGATGGCTATAGCTTATGAAAGATGCTAAATTGGTTCCTTTAGAAACTATGAAGCTACTGCACTCAGTCCAATACTTTATCCTCCACCATGTGCCTCCCCTCCCCGCCCTCCTACTACAGTCCTGGGGCTTTTACTCTGGGCCTGGTTCCTGTCTCTAAGCTTTTTTTGCTCAAGGCTAGTGCTCTTCCACAGTACCACTTCTGTCTTTTTGAGTGGTCTATCAAAGGTAAGAGTATCATGATTTCCTGCCTGAACTGCCAGGATCTCACCCTGTTGAACTGCTAGGATTATAATCATAAGCCACCAAGCAACTATTTTATATTGTAATGCATGACTAGTTAGCAATGTTAGCATATATTTATGTCATCAGACTTATTAGTGTCTTTTAAGGTTTGTGGGTCCTGATATAGCTCATAAATCTTTTTACACTTAAAAATACAGTATTCTGGGGCTGGGAATGTGACTTAGTGATAGAGTATTTGCCTAGCATGCACAAAGTCCCAGGTTTAATTCCTCAATTACCACATAAACAGAAAAAGCCAGAAGTGGGCTCTGTGGCTCAAGAGGTAGTGTGCTAGCCTTGAGCAAAACAAGCCCACAGATAGTGCCCAGGCCCTGAGTTCAAGCTCCAGAACTGGCAGAAAAAAAAATTAGTATTCTTTGTTTTTTTTGAGGTTTTTTTGCCAGTCCTGGTCTTGAACTCAGGGCCTGGGCACTGTCCTTGGACTTCCTCAAGGCTAAAGGTCTACCACTTGAGCCTCAGCACCACTTCTGGCTTTTTTCTATGTATGCGGTACCGAGGAATCGAACCCAGGTCTTCATGCATGCTAGGCAAGCACTTTAACCACTAGGCCAAACTCCTGGCCAAAATTAGTATTCTTATACATTCCTTTTACATTTAAACCTGGTATCCATGAAAGGTTCTGACTCCTTTCATATCTATGGATAAACTACTAGTTAAGGGGACATCCATCTCTGTCCTATCTGATTTGACCTGCTATCTTGCCTTATTCTAAACTTTATTCTCATGGAAAGTAGTAATAGCTGCAACTATATATTTCTTTACTACCATACTTTTTTTTTTTGTCAGTTGTTGGGCTTGAACTCTGGGCCTGGGCACTGTCCCTGAGCTCTTCAGCTACTATCCTACTCCTTGAGCCATAGTGCCACTTCCAGTTTTCTAGTGGTTAATTGGAGATAAGAGTCTCACAGACTTTAGTTTCTGTGCTGGCTTTGAACCATGATTCTCAGATCTCAGCCTCCTGAGTAGCTAGGATTACAGGCGTGAGCCAACACGCCCTACTACCTACCATACTTGTTTACTTAGCTTTATAATCTGCTTCGATTTTTTTTTTTTTTTTTTTTTTGCCAGTCCTGGGACTTGAGCCCTGTCCTTGGGCTTTCTCAAGGCTAGCCACTTGAGCCACTGCACCACTTCCAGCTTTTTCTATATATGTAGTACGAAAGAGTTGAACCCAGGTCTTTGTGCATGCTAGACAAGCACTCGAACCACCTGGTCCTGGCTCTTTCAAGTTTAATAGAAAAAACCAGCTGGGTGCAGTGGTTCACACCTGTAATCCTAGCTACTCAGGAGGCTGAGATCTGAGGATCACAGTTGAAAGCCAGCCCAGACACTAAAGTCCGTAAGACTCTTTATCTCCAATTAACCACTAGAAAACCAGAAGTGGTACTATGGCTCCATAGGTAGAGTGCTAGCTTTGAGCACAAAGAGGCTCAGGAGCCAGACTCTGAGTCCAACCACCACAACCAACAACAAAAAGTGCTTAATATCATTGTGAGCTCTCATTGGACAAACATTTCCTATGAACTGAGAAAAAAAATTTTACACCATAAATTCCCAACTACTTCCAGGTTGAGACAACAGTGGAACATAGGATTTATAGACATATTTCAGATAATGAACAGAAGCCCCAAATCACTTTTATGTTGATGTGAGTGGTGCTGGGTCAGGTAGTGGGTCAGTTAAATTAGCATGCCTGACTCCCGCCATTTGTTGATGGGTTTCTAGTTTTGTTTGTGTGTATGTCACTTCAAGTCAGTCATCTCGTATTGGCAGAGCCAGACACATAGGAGATAGGAGTAAAGATGTTTAAAGCTAGAGAATAGTGGACCAAAGGCTGCCTCTTTTTTGTAGGTTTTGGTGGTCCAAGAAAAATAAGCTGAAAGTCTTGGTCTAGTTTGGAAAAACTATTCCATTAAAGCTACTTTTCAATAAGAAGATGAGACATGCTGCATATTACTGATTTTATTTTCTGAAAATCATGTCATGAGGAAGGAGAAAGCTTGAAAAGAGGGCAGATGACATTGCAGTTCACCTATTTCTTCAAATAAAGAACATTTATTTGGGTTTTTTTCTAAATTGAAAAATTCTGGGATGACAGGTTTGTTAAGTTCAATTAAGAGATCAGTTACTGGGCCCATTCAGTAGCTGTATATTCCTATAAGGGACCCTAATGAACTTCCAGTACTGCATATATTTCCTTCCAGGTGGCAGTCATCTCTAACCATATAGAAGGGTTTCTTTCTGAAGGTCACAATGGGCAGAGGTTATGACACAAGTTTGATGGTGACAAAGGCAGTTAAAAAGACTAGGCCACATTGTAGAACTTAAAAAGGTAGTAAAATTGTCAGAAGGAAGAAATAGTACTAAATTCCTGTTGGCTTGGTTGTGTTTTCCTTTGTTTGGAGTGCTTGAAGCACGTGAATGATAGAAATGCCAAACCACAAACTCCAAGGAGCAGAAGAGAAAAGAGTACATACAGAGCTGTCTGTGCATTTGTGGTGCTGAGCCTTAACCCCAGGAAGTGTACCTCTTCTTTCACAGGGCTGATGGTGGGTTCATCTAGGAGAGGACATAAGAGTACAGTTTATGTTCCTGTGTTGAATTACCAGATCACTGTTGCCCTAGAACAGCCCTAGTCTGGATCCCTTCAGACTGTAGACCCCAACGTACCTGACACATGCATGGACAGAGCAAGTACACTGCTGTGGCAAAAGGTACACTTCACTCTCACTGTGAATAATCTCTGAAGAATTCTCTATAGGCAATGCAAATGTAATCTGCATTGAATAACTTTAAATTTGCATGGTGATTTATACTTTTTCAGTCACAAGAGGCACTACACTTTGATCTGGTTTGCACAGTTGTCCTGGGCACTTATCAAGTGCCTGAGATGCCACAAGAAATTGTGGATAGGAAGGAAGCAAGAATCTAACTCCGTTCCTTCTTACACTTGCACTCCAGGGCTAGATGAGTGAAAAAGGCCCTCTTACCCTTTAACTTTGATCCCTCCAAGAGCCACTTCTTACCTTCTAGCTGGAGGCAAGGGTGAGGTCCTGCTGCAGGATCAGGGAAACCGTTGCACCGAACTACAGAAGCATAGAACTTGGCTGATGCTTTGGGGATCCTTGGCAGAGAAAGGTCAGTGAAGTTCACAAAATACAGACCAAACCTCTCTGCAAAGCCTGTGGCCCATTCGAAGTTGTCCATCACACTCCAAACTGTATATCCTCGAAGGTCCACCTTATCCTGCACAGCTACACAAGCAAAGGCCTGGTTAGTTCTTACCTTAGCAAAAACCTCTCTGCCAGGCTGCACACAGCTCTATCCCAACTTGCAGATTGAGCTTAGACTGTTTTCTCACAAAGAGCCCCTTCCATTGCATGATTGCTGGTCAGGTATCTGTGGTAGAGCTACAAACCTAGCATTTTTCCAGTGAGGTTCAGCCCTGAATGGAGTATGAGTTGACTGAGCCATCTACCCTCTTAACACAGGAAATTGGCTTGAGTCAAGGCATTGGCACGTCAATTCTCTTTCCTACACGAAAGCAGTAGCTCTTAGAAACTACTTTAACTTGAAGACGATTTCCTGTTTTCATAGCTAATGTGAATCATACTCATTCCCCTTGAACTCTATCTCAGGGTGTGATACCCAGGGTCTCAAAAATTTGCTTGAGGACGGGGCTGGGAGCCTAACCTTGTGGTAGAGTGTTTGCCTAGCACTTACAAAGACCTGGGTTCCATTCCTCCATACCACATATATAGAAAAAGCCAGAAGCAGTGCTGTGGCTCAAGTGGTAGAGTAGTAGCCTTGAGAAAGCCCAAGGACAGTGCCCAGGCACTGAGTACAAGCCCCAAGACTGTTTAAAAAAAAAAATTGCTTGAGGGGCCGGGAGTTTGGCCTAGTGTTAGAGTGCTTGCCTAGCATGCACGAAGACCTAGGTTCGATTACTCAGTATCACATGCACAGAAAAGAGCTGGAAGTGGTGCTGAGGCTCAAGTGTAGAGCTCTAGCCTTGAAAAAGTCCAAGGACAGGGCTCAGGCTCTGAGCTCAAGTCTAGGACTGGCAAAAAAATAAAAATAAAATTGCTTGAGGAATAAAAGGATCTAACCAGGCATCCTGCCAATTCCTCCTGTCCTGTTGAGATGGTCACTGGTATGCAGACAACAGGGAGGATTAAAGCAGGCAGAGAACTCAGGCCAGGAGCTAAGGATCCTATATGGGCCCTTGCCCACATACCTGGGTTTGCTTGCTTAATGTATATCTAGGACCCCAGCCCCAAAGAAAGGCTTATAACTCTGCAGGAATAAAAAGCCTTGTCTTCCTGTTGTGATGTCAGGTTGCAGTTCTACTCTCCTACAAAACCAGGCAGTGTTTCCAGCAGTAAATGTGGGGGAATTAAGGCAACCATCTTACCTTTGAGAGCCTCATTGATATAGCTGCGGAGATAGTAGATCCTAGCAGTGTCATTGAGATCTGATTCTCTCCGTTGGGATACGCCATTCTCTGTGACATAAATTGGAGGGTTGTTGTACTCTTCCTTCAGCCAATTCAGGATCTTCCTGAAGCCAAAAGGTGTCATCTTCAGCCAGAAAGAGCCAGAGTCTGGCCAAGAGCGGTCTGTAATGGTGGCAACTCCTCTACAAGTTCAAAAATGAAAGCTTACATCTTGTATATTCCAAGATGCCATTTACACTTTAGGTTGTACCTAGACTTAAAGGTCATACTAAAATCAAAAGAATCAGAATGCCTTAGAATCCACTCCTACTCTCTTCCTCAATGCTGATATAACTTTGGGCTTGATCTCTTCATTCTTTGAGCTTCCCACCTATGTAGAAGAGAGATGTCACTTGCTAAGCCTCACCTTCCATGGTTTCTGTACATTCGTGCCCTTTCATAGTAATATGAATACCCTGCACCTCCTTAGCTGCCACCTTCCAATAAGATGCAAGTATATGATTATGTGATCAGAAATTAGGCAGCCTGGCTGGTTGTGGTGGGTAGCTCAAGCTCACACCAGTAATCCTAGCTACTCAGGAGGCTGAAATCTGAGGATCAAGGTTCAAAGCTAGCCTGGGCACAAAAGGACCTGAGACTCTTATCTCCAATTCATCTCTAAAAAAATGGGAAGTGGGGCTTGGCTCAAGGAAAGGGCAAAGCCCCATGACCCAGCAAAAAAAAGAAAATTGGACAGCCTCCTGAGTATTTAAGATTATAGGAGAGAGCCATTGGTGCCTTCTGCTTTGTCTTCAAGGCCTGAACCCCTGTCCAGCAACCAAATAGGAGGGGGACAGTTTCTGCCAGAAAAGCAGCGCTCCTGAGGGAAGACACAAAGCTGAGATACATCCTAAATCCTACATCTCTACAATATAGACCAGCCATTTAAATAATTATTACACATCCTTGGGGAAAAAAGTGTTTGCTTTCTCAGAGCCTGGTTTCCCCCCCCCTTTTTTTAAGCATTTTTTTGGAGATTAACCATAAGGGCACAAAAAGAGAAGAGAAATAGTACATTAAGAATAACAATCACAGAAGGTAAACCTCTTGTTTCCATATTCTAGAGTTCATTTCAGCATAACATAGTTTTTTTTGAAAGATTATATTTTACATATTTCAAATGTCATGTTTAAGAAGGGAATCTAAATGCAAACACAGATTTTAGAACATAATTAAAATTAAGCTGAGGGTTTGTATGTCATAGATATATAGATTGATATAGATTGATATGTAACATCAACATCAATCTGTATAACATTATGTCTAGAGTATATAAAACCTAGTTTCTCTTAATAGAACAGAATGTGGGCCATTGTATAAGCATATAGAGATTGGGAAGACTGTTCAGGCACCAGGAGAGCCAGAATATGCAGAGGTCCAAGGTTTCAGAACACAGCATGTCCAAAGAAGCTTGTTGAAGAGCAACAAATTTATGTTTGCTGTAATAAACTACAAATTATAAAGATGTAAATACAGGCTGGAAGTGTGGCCTAATAGAGTACCTGCCTTGCAATTTGCAAGACTAGGCTCAAACCCCTGTATTGCTCCTCCCCACCAATAAAAAGATACAGGTTCCTCACATATAACTTGTTACACTTACTATAGGTAGATTTTTCATATATAATATATTGTAACAAATATATGCTTTAATTATTTGCACAAAATAATGATTTGGCTTTTGCCTTGAAAGAGGAAGAAAAATCTAATGTTACTTTGACTACAATCTGAGAATTGAAACAAATTTGGCTGGGAAGAAAAAAAAAACTTTCAAACAAAGCAATCTGTCCCAAGGGGAGCTCCTAGGAAACCTTACCTTGTTATGGTCAACTTCTACAGGTTTTGAGGTCTCAGCTAAAAAGTAAACTGGCATATATGGCTCCAGGACACCTATCTGAGGCTGTGCAGGCCTCCGAGTTTAAGCTGGACTGAGCACCTTTCTGTTCTTTCAAAGATTGTTCCAGGTTCCAGACTTACCTATCTGAATCATAGGAGGAGACAGCGGGGTGATAATTGAAATTGTAAGCCAGGACTGTGGTGTAGTGATTAAATCCAAAAAAGTCATAGGTGCCATTGATCCTTTTCTTCTCACTATCTGTAAACTCAGGGAGCCTAGGTGGAAAGAACAATTAAGGAGTAATGAATTTTAGGAAGACTCAAGCTTAGATAGAGTATTAGGGAGCAGAATCAGGGAGCACCCTAAACTTGAAATATTAGGGGAGCTGCCAGGAAGAAAAGAACTTTCAGGTAGTGTGGGAAACAATTGAGACTCCTTGTGTGTGCCTGGATGCACACAAGATAGGCATGGTAGTAATTCTAATTTCTATTCTGGTACTTATTTGGAGATGAGTCTCATTGATGGCTTATTGCTACTTGGGAAACTGAGATCTGAGGCTCATGGTTGAAAGTTAGCCCTGGCAGGTTAGCTCCCTTGAGACTCATCTCCAAACAACTGGTCCCTGAAGGAGTCACATTTTCCATTTATAAGTCATCCCCCTAAGAGACACCCTCACTCACAAACTCTTTATATCTTCAAACATTAGCATACACATGCAACTGTTTCGTTGTTGCCTGTCCTGGACCTTGTATTTGGCCTGGGTTTTGGCCCTGAGTTTTTGTGCTCAAGGCTAACTCTACCAGTTGAGCCACAACTCCACTTTCTTTGGTGGTTATTTGGAGATGAGTCTCACATTGTTGCTCTGGCTGACTGGGCTGCAGTCCTCAGATCTCAGCCTTCTCAGCACTGTTGGCACCCAGCACATTAGACATTTTAAAATCAAGAGACTGTCTGAGCCATGCACAGGGAACTTATGTCCATAATCCTAGCAACTCAGGAGGCTAAGATTTGAAGATCCTGGTTCAAAGTCAGCCCAAGCAGTTAAGTCTATGAGACTTTTTTTTTTTTGCTGGTCCTGCAGCTTGAACTTCAGTGTCTGGACTCTATCCCTGAGCTTCTTGTGTTCAGGATTAGCACTCTACCACTTGAATCACAACACCATTTCTGGATTTTTCTGAGTGCTTGATTGGAGATGAGTCTCTCTAATTCTAGCTACTGAGGAGGATGAGATCTGAGGCACATGGTTGAAAGCTAGCCCTGACCCCCCCGCCCCCCCCGCCCCCCTCCCCCAAAAAACTAAGTCTTTTGAGCTGGTCTTTTAGCTATGTTAAAACAATACTTGTTCATATCCCCTGTTTATAACAAGTGTCACAGACCAGTGACTGTCACTTTGTTCCTTTCCACACACCTCAAATGCCAACTGGATGGTTTTGTGGGGTTTTTTTGTTTGTGGTCCATCATGTGGCTTAGACTCTAGATCTGGGTACTGTCCCTGAGCTCTTAAGCACAAGGCTACCACCCTACCCCTTGAGCCACAGCACCACTTCCAGTTGTCTAGTGATTAATTGAAGGTAAGAGTGTCATGGTCTTTAGTGCCCGAACTGACTTTGAACCATGATCCTCAGATCTCAGCCTCCTGAGTAGCTAGGACTATAGGCGTGAGCCACCACGCCCAGCTCCAACTATGTGATTCTTAAATCTAATGTGAATCAGGTGTTGGTGGCACACACCTGTAATTCTAGTTACTAAGAAGGATGAAGTCTGAGGATCATGGTTTGAAGCTACTTTGGGCAGGCAAATCTGTGAGACTTCTCTAATTCACCAGCAAAAGACCAGACTGGAAGGTTGCCCAAGTACTGGAGTACCAGCTATGAGCAAAAAACTTCAGGTTGAGAATTCATGTTGCATGCATGCACACATCTACACACACACAAAGGGCTCTGGAGGCAAACAGCTTGGTGGTTCAAATCCTACTACATAACTGAGTTTTTTTTTTGTTTTTTTTTTTTTTTTTGCCACTCCTGGGCTTGAGCTCAGGGTCTGAGCACTGTCCTTAGGCTTTCTAGAGGCTAGAGCTCTACTACTTGAGCCACAGTACCACTTAGAGCTTTTTCTATGTATGTGGTACCAAGGAATCATGACTGCTAGGCAAACACTCTACCATTAGACCAAACTGCCGGCCCTGGGTTTACTTTTTGATCCTTAGTTTACTCATCTTTAAAAGCACCAATGGGGGCCAGGGTATGGCCTAGTGGTAGAGTGCTTGCCTAACATGCACGAAGCCTAAGAAAGCTCAAGGGTGGGCTGAGAGTGTAGTCTAGCTTGCTTAGCATACATGAAGCCCTGGTTTCGATTCCTTGGTACCACATACACAGAAAAAGCCAGAAGTGGTGCTGTGGCTCAAGTGGTACAACACCATCCTTGAGAAAGCCCAAGGATAGTGCCCAGGCCCCTGAGTTCAAGCTCAAGAATTGGCAATCATAATGTAAGTACTAATGGACTTCTGGCAATTCATTGGACAGTAAATTTTTATTTTGTTGATAGTACATTCTTGATTCACCAAATATACACAAGCTATAAGTATGCACAATTCACACACACACAAAAATGGCTAAAGTACATTTTAAAGTAACGAGAAGGTTGGTTGCAGTGGCTCACGCCTGTAATCCTAGCTACTCAGGAGGCTGAGATTCGAGGATTGTGCTTCAAAGACAGCCCGGGGACTAAAAAGTCCATGAGACTCTTATCTCCAATTAACCACCTGAAAACCGGAAGTGGGGTTGTGGCTCAAGGGGTAGGGTGGAAATGATAGCCTTCTTTTTCTTTCTTCCTGTGGGCCTGGGCACTGTCCTTTAGCTTTTTTGCTAAAGGTAGGCTGCTAGTCTACCACTTGAGTCACAGCTCTACTTCCCAGCTTTCTGTAGGTTGGAGATAAATCTGATGGACTTCCAGCTGGCTTCAAACTGTGATTACAGGCCTGAGCTACCAGTGCCCAGTTGATTGATGGCTATGGTGGTGCTGCTCCTGAGCTTTTCACTTAAGGCTGGGGTTAACTAGAGATAAGAGTCTCACAGACTTTCCTGCCCAGGGTAGCTCTGAGTTGTGATCCTTAGATCTCAGCTCTTGAGTAGTTAGTATTACTAGTGTGGGCCACCAGTGCCCAGCTGATTGCTGCTTGTGGGCTGGACTGGGCCTCAAAGTAGGGATATTTCTATAGCAAACTATTGCCACCTGCTTGCCAAAGGACAAAACATGTGTCTGGCAGTCCCCTATTGCTATACACACTTACCCTCAATGTAACGATGTAGGATAGAATGTGCTAGGGGGAAACAGTGGATGCCCTGGAGACAAATTTCCTGGCTATTTTGAATTATTATCCTGGTAAATAATAACTTCTCTTTCCATCACATAAAATCTTCCCAGCAAAGAAGATTATCTGTCTAAGACCTAGCTCTTAGTCTCTGGGTTTACCACTGAGCACAGGACCTTACCGGGACCTGTTGAGGCCTGCAGCCAGGCTCCTTTCACTGATCCGTTTCTTCATCACCTCGGGGTAATCTCCATTCTTGAAAATAGGATGTGCAAACCAGCCTGCAAAAAACTACAAAAAGAAGGGTGGGGTGAAACGGTCATTACTGTTGTACACACTAGGAGGCAGCAGCCAGCATCCCTGCTCGCAAGTCCCCGCTTCAGAACCTCTGTTCACTTTCTCCAGCCCCCCAAAGGTAGCTGTGCAGGTGCCCACAGGTCTTCCCAGTTGCATCTGTTTGCTTGGGTGCAGCAGGGCACATGGGGCAAGGCTGTATTCCCAATGATTGTGACTGGAGGGGAGACACTGAATAGAACACTGGCTCTTGCTCTACACACGTATTTCCTACTTTTCCTTTAGGAAGCTCTGATTGAAGACACACATGAAAGCCTCCAGGCTGATTCCTTCTCCAGAACAGCTGTTCTAGTCCTTTCATTAGAAATGCCTAAACAAAAACATCCTGGCAGCCCCTTCTGCTCCTTTTTTGCTGGGAAGAGTTCTGAGGATTAAACCTAAGGTTTTAAGCAGACTACTTACCACTGAGCCCCAGGCACAAAACCTATTTTTTAAATGACAAGTTTAACAAGTGTTCAAGGAGGGAATCTCTGTTTACAATCACTGGGACTTAGTATTTAGAACTTAATAAAAATTAGGCTAAGGGACAAAACCTACTTCTCTAATCAGGATAAGGCTATCCTCATTTTTTAAAATTTTTTATTATATACTTTTTTAATTTTTTTTGCCAATCCTAGGCAAAGGTATACAAACATTTATTGCAAGTTTTACATGACATGGGAGCCTTTGTATAAGGAAATGATGATGATCCATAGATGCAGTAAGAGCTGAACATACATATCCTCAATTGGACAAAAAGTATTAAGTTATGAAAAACTAAAAATAAAAGAGAGAGTAGAAAGGAAATATTTTTTCTCTTCTACTTTTCTCTTTTGGCTATCCTTATTTTTAAGAAGATCATTCATAGTATCCAAATCTATAAAACCTGAGAGGCTTTGTTGGTCTCTCCAGGCTGATACCTGGAATATGAGTGGGGCCTTCTACTCACAGGTAAGGCTTGGAACACACATAATCATGCTAAAAGAGGTTTAAATGCACTGTAACAAATTGGAGCTCAGAGCCAATGGTTCACCCCTGCAATCCTAGCTAGTAAGGAGTCTGAGATCCAGAGAATTGTTATTAAAAGTCAGCTGGGGCATAAAAGTATGTGAGGCTCTCCAAAATATAAGCATTAAAAAGCAAGCCTGATACAGGAGTTTGGCCTAGTGGTAGAGTGCTTGCCTAGCATGCACGAAGACCTGGGTTCAATACTTGGTACCACAAACATAGAAAAAAGGAAGTGGTGCTGTGACTCAAGTAGTAGAGAGCTAGCCTGGAGAAAGTTTAAGGACAGTGCTTAGGCCCTGAGTTCAAGCCCCAGAACAGAGGGGGAAAAAAAAGCAGAGCTAGCCAGGTGGAATGGCTCATGCCTGTAATCCTAGCTACTCAGGCTGAGATCTGAGGATCATGGTTTAAAGTCAGCCTGGGCACTAACGAACATGAGACTCTTATCTCCAATTAATCTCTAGAAAACAAAGTGGAGAAAAAAAGAAAACAGAAAGTGGGGCTGTGCTTCAGGGGCAGGGCAGTAGTGTCAAGCTGAAGAGCTCAGGGATAGACCCTAGCCCCAGAATTCATCCCATTACCCTCAAAAAAAACAAAAAACAAAAAACAGAGCTGGAGGCTCAAGTAATAGAGTGTCCACTGAGACAAGCAAACTGAGTTCAAACTTTAGTGTCAGCAAACAAAGTAGCCAGGCACTGGTGGCTCATGTCTGTAATCCTAGCTGTTCACAGTTCCAAGCTAGCCTAGGTAGAAAAGTCATGTAGACTCTTCTCTCCAATTATGTGACAAAAAGCCAAAAGTGGAGGCATGGCATAAATGGTAGAGTGCCAACTTTGAGTGAAAAAGTCAAGTGAGAGCAGGCAGTCCTGAGTTCAAGGCCTAGTACTCACATATATATTAAATCAGACACCTTTGTGGAAGTCACTTTAAACAGATATGTCTGTCATAGTCCTAGATTGTAGTATCACAGTTTCCCAACAAAGAAACAGTCTCCCTTAGGTCATGCCCTTGTTTAAACTCATGAAATTAACAAGTTGGGCACTAATAGTGTCACAGAATTTAAAATCCACAATTTACAATGTTTGTGAAGTGATGCACTTTCTATCTGTTGAATATAATGTAACCCTTCTATTAGTTACAATAAAGATTATATGAAAAAAATCCACAATTTAAGGAAATTTTACTCTGGAGCAAATAAAATTACAGCAAATAAAATTACATGATGACACAAGCAAGTACGTGTGCAGACTGGCTTTATACTCTATAGCCAAAGCAGAGACAGGGTTGGGATTAGTTAGCTTCAAACCAAAGTTTCATTTAGTGAAAACTACATGAAACAAAGTATTTTTAAGACTTAATAGATAATCTAGAGGCTGGGAATGTGGCATAGTGGTAGAGGGCTTACTCAGCACACATGAAGCCCTGGGTTCGATTCCTCAGTACCATATAATCAGAAAAAGCCAGAAGTAGTCAAGTGGTGTGACTCAAGTGGTAGAGTGCTAGCCTTCAGCAAAAAGAAGCTCAGGGACAGGAACAGTGCCCAACCCCTGAGTTCAAGACTAGGGAAAAAAAAAAAAAAAGCAAGAGATAGCCCAATCCCTTATAATGCAACATTTTTTGTCACAGCACTGTGAGATGAATAGGGCATCACCTAATCACCTAAGGTAAGATATCTTTTGTATACAGATGAAAAACCTAAGATTCAACAAACATTTCCCAAGTTCACAGGATAGGTAGTCAAACACTTGAGCCTGCATTCTAAATCTTGGATTTTTCAGCCCAATTCTATTACCATTAGATCATGAGAGGAGGGGAAAACAGAATCAACAGTACAGAAGAAAAACAGACCTGAACAAATCTCCTGGCTGCCTCCACGTCCTCTTGGCTGGAGGGGTCCCGGGGCTCAGCCCAGTCACTGCTGATGGTGATGGAGATGATGCCACCTTGGCGGGCACGGTACTTGTCGTTGTACAGGTGCCAGGCCTCAGCATGAGCCTTAATTAAGTTGTGGCCAACAATGTAGGGAGCAGTGCCAGGCCTGAAAGAGATTCCTGGGAACAGACACATGGACGTCAACAGAGAATGAATGTCCCATCTGTGTGTGGGAGACAGACCTCTTAGTTTTTTTCTCAGTACTGAATGCTTATGACAAGGAAAATTGTGTAGAGCAAGACAGTGCTCCAAACAAATAACTCCTGTGTCTCAAGAAAAATGTCCACACAATAGTTTTCACCTCAGAGCTTAGGGATCCCATTGCAAAAGTTAATTCAGAGAAACACCTCATAGCAAATTCTATATAAGTAGCTACCCAAACCAGAGTGCCAACATAGGCCCCATGGGAGATGCACATGTCACCACAGCTCTGTCCAGTTAGACACATAGTCATAAGTACTCATGGTCTTTTTTGGGGGGGAGGTCATGGGGCTTGAACTTGGCCTGGACGCTGTCCCTGAGCTCATTAGCTCAAAGCTACTGCCCTACTCCTTGAGCCATAGCACCACTTCCAGTTTTCTGGTGGTTAATTGGAGATAAAGAGTCTCACAGACTTTAGTGCCTAGACTGGCTTTGAACTGTGATCCTCAGATCTCAGCCTCGCTAGTAGCTAGGATTAACAGGTGTGAGCCACCCTGCCTGGTTACTCATGGTCTTTAAGAAACAAAGAAAATGTCTACAGTCCCTTCACCAAAGCTCTAATAGTCAGGGGAGTTTGGGAATAAAATGGTTTTGTACTTTTAAAAAGTATTCAGTTGTGGCCAGGAGTTTGGCCTAGTGGTTAAAGTGCTTTCCTAGCATGCACGAAGACCCGGGTTCGATTCCTTGGTACCACATACATACAAAAAAGCCGGAAGTGGTGCTGAGGCTCAAGTGGTAGAGCTCTAGCCTTGAGAAAGTCCAAGGACAGTGCTCAGGCCCTGAGCTCAAGCCCAGGACTGGCAAAAAAATATATATATATATTCAGTTGTATAAAACATGTACATCACCTCAGCAGGCCCGGGTCAGCACTCCATAGTTGCACATAGTAATATTCCTACAGCTTACAACATGGGAGATAAGACCACAATGTTGGTCCCTGTCAGATTTGATCTCCAGTTTATATGTATAGGAATTGTGCCAACAGACTATGGGCCTGTACTGTTCTTTCCTATACCAATAAGCTTACATTCTTGGTCTTTGCTTTTTACCTGAGGCAGAGGCAGAGCAAAGTAATAAGTCCTTGAGGTGCTGAGATACTAGATGAAAAGGGAAAACTGAGCTGTGAGCAGGGGGCAGAGTTCTGAGGCTCTGCCATGGGCTATTTTGGCCACTCCTTTCTGTGCCAACTGGATGTCATATCTATGGTAATAAGAATGTTATGTTCCTGAAGGCTGGTAAGTCAGTCCTGGGACCTTTACCTGGAGCCGATACCCCAGTGCCATAGCCCTGGTAAGCAATGACAAAGGGCTCATTCAGTGTGATCCAAAACTTCACTTTGTCTCCCAGCCTCTGAAAGATCACATCTGTGTACTCTTTAAATCGCTGCACAATGGTCTCGTTTTCCCAGCCTCCCACGTCCTGGAGTGCCTGGGGAAGATCCCAGTGGTACAGGGTCACCTGTGACAAAAGCAGATGAACGATTCTGTCAGTCCTGCTTTCCAAGGGAAGCATTGAGTTAAGACGGGCCAGCACACACTGCTGGTTAACCTGAGGGGAGATTACAGCTCCGTTTGGTTTCTTGAGAGAGAATGAAGTTTCCTCTAAGAAAGAGTCCTGAATGAGTAGGAAGATGGATTTGGGGACGATTAAAAAATTAAGCTCCCCAGTTGAAATGTGCAACCCAGACATGTTGCCTCCCACATGTGGCCTTTACCAGCCTGGCCAGGACTGGCCCTTACCTGGGGTGCAATGTTGGCGGCCAGCAGTGCATCAATGAGGCGCACATAGTAGTTCAGGCCCGCTTCATTGATGTACTTGGTGGTTCCATCAGGGAGGACTCGAGACCAGGAGATGGAAAAGCGATAATGGGATACGCCTAGGCTCTGCAGGGCTGCCACATCCTCATCAATCTTGTGATAACTGTCACAGGCCACATCTCCAGTGTCGTCATTCCCCACTCTCAGCGGTGTGTGAGAAAATGTGTCCCAAATACTAAGTCCTTTGCCATCTGCTCGCCATGCACCTTCAATCTCAAGACAAGACATGAGTAATTAGGTCATGCAGTGAAGTATGTACAAATCTTGTCTCTCAGTGGGCACATCCCAAGTTAGAACATTTCTCAGCTCTGCCTCCTCTCCTCTGGTTTCCAAACCCAAGATTCACGTGCAGTATCACCACACTGTATCACAAAAGCATGCACTGGCTGAGCAGCTTGCCACAAGACCCCTGTGCCCTCTAGGAATTGTCTTTCATCTTGGTGTCCAGGCAATTAATACAGCAGAGGTTGGTATGTGCCAGGACTCATGGTAGGTTCAAGTGAACAATTTCATGTCTCCCTACCATCCCTAAACACACAGCCAAACAAATTATAAAATGGGGGCCGGGAGTTTGACCTAGTGGTACAGTGCTTGCCTAGCATGCACAAAGACCCAGGTTTAATTCCTCCGTACCACATACATAGAAAAAAGCCGGAAGTGGTGCTGAGGCTCAAGTGGTAGAGCTCTAGCCTTGAGAAAGTCCAAGGGCAGTGCTCAGGCCCTGAGGTCAAGCCAAGGACTGGCAGCAAAAAAAATGCTAGGTGTGGCTGGAGGCTGGTGGCTCATGCCTGTAATCCTGGCTATTCAGGAGGCAGAAAACCAGAAGTAGCACTGTGGCTCAAGGGTAGGGTAGCATCTTTGAGCTGAAGAGCTCAGGGACAATGCCCAGGCCCAGAGTCCAAGTCCTACGACTGCCCCCCCCCTAAAAAAATAGGGAAAATGAGTTAATCTATTGGAGTTTATTTTCATCCAATCCTAGGGAGTTGGGTTGGTACTGGGTATTGGTATAAATTCATGGTGTATATGTGTGTTGTGTGTGTTCATGTGCTAGTACTGAGGCCTGAATTAACTAGGCCTGAGTGCTGTTCCTTAGCTTAAGGCTGGTGCTTTATCATTAGAGCCACAGCTTTGCTATTAGTTTTTGAAACAAGGTCTCAATATAGCTCATGTTGGCCTTGAACTAGTAATCATTCTGTCTCCAAGTGCTAGGATTACAGGAATGTACTATCATACCCACAGTAACTTGCAATTTTAAACATATATGTTTATATGGCTGGTGGCTCTTGCCTATAATCTTAGCTACTCAGGAGGCCTTAGAGGATCATGGTTCAAAGCCAGCCAGGGCATTAAGGCCATGAGACTCTTCAATAAAGAAAATCCAGAAGTGGCATTGTATCTGAAGTGGTAGAGTGCTAGCCTTGAGAACAAAGAGGCTCAGGGATATCATACAGGCCTTGAACCTGGCAGGACTAGCCCCCCCAAAAAAGGATATATATGATAAATATACATGAATGCATATGTATGTGCATACATGCAGTTCTGTCCACTGAGAAGTCTAGAAGTAATGACTTGAAAGGAACAGTGTGCACACTCATATACAGATGATTATTTCTAAATATTTGGCACTAAAAAGAACAGGGCTTATTAGAGAAATGACTGGTTAAAGGTTGGAGATAGAAGAAAAAAAGCCTGCACCAGCAAAATTAGGAAAAAGATTAAAGAATAAGCCATGGCAGGGCCGTGACTTTGGTCTAGAGGTAGAGTGTTTGCCTAGCATGCATGAAGACCTGGGTTCAATTCCTCAGTACCACATACATAGAAAAAAGCTGGAAGTGGTATTGAGGCTCAAGTGGTAGAGCTCTAGCCTTGAGAAAGTCCAAGGACAGGGCTCAGGCCCTGAGCTCAAGCCCAAGACTGGCAAAAAAAAAAAAAAAAAAAAAAAAGAATAAGCCATGGCAAAAAATACACAGGATCCACCTAAAATCTTCTACTTCTGGTAAAATATGGGACAATGTAAGCATCTAAATTAGTACTAGTAACTATAATTCACTGAATAAAACGGTACTCTACAAAGCCAAACCCAATGATAAAAAAATATGTATATATACACTAATTATAAACAAATAGGACAAAAGATTTTTTAAAATCACCTTTCTATAGATACAGGCTTAGCAAATATGAGTCCCTGAGCTCAAATCTTAGTACTGCCAGAAAACCCAAATCAACATTTGTCAATCATCATAGTAGTAATTAACTCAGGCAGCTATGAGCAGCTACTAAAAGCAATGGGTAGAATAGGAATTTAGATATGTCCAGCTAGCTACCCACAAAATACTATTTTCTTTCTTTCTGGTTTATTTGTTTGTTTCTGTTTTTTGTGCCAGTACTGGGGCTTGACGTCAGGGCCTGAGCACTGTCCTTGGGCTTTCTCAAAGCCAGCGCTCTACCACTTGAGCCATAGCACCACTTCTAGCTTTTTCTAAATATGTGGTACTGAGGAATCGAACCTAGGACTTCATGCGTGCTAGGCAAGCACTCTAACATGAGGCCATTCTCCTGGTTCCAGCAATATTTTCTTAGAAGTATAAAAGTGGCCAGGTGCAGTGGCTCACGCCTGTAATTCTAGCTACTCAAGAAGGTGAGATCTGAGGATTGCAGTTCAAAGCCAGCCCTGGCACTAAAGTCTGCCTAATTTTGATTAAGTTCTAAATACTAAGTCCCAGTGATTGTAAATAGAGATTCCCTTCTTGAACACTGGTTTGTTAAACTTGTCATTTAAAATATGATGTAAAAATCAATGTTAATAAATTCTTTAATAAAAAAAACCAAAGAAGTATAAAAATGATTTACAGGGTGGGGAAGGGCTGGAAACTTGGCCTAGTGGTAGAGTGCTTACCTAGGATGCACGAAGACCTGGGTTTGATTCTTCAATATCACATGTATATAAAAAGAAATGATGCTCTGGCTCAAGTGGTAGAGGTCTAGCCTTGAGAAAGCCCAAGGACAGTGCATACGCCCTGAGTTTAAGCCCCAGGACTGACAAAGAAAAAAGTTAATTTTTTGATGAAAAATTATACTAGGTACCTGTTTATTCAAGTGATGTTTTAGTAATGCATACATAGACACAATTCTGCGATTCATGTATACATATGTACATACATATACACATAATTCATAGAAAAGACAAATATGGTAAAATGTAAATAGAAGGAGTCAGAAAGGATACAAAGGAGTCTTCTGTATTATTTTACAACTGTCTAATAAGGTTTTCAAATAGAAGAGGTTTGTTTTTGTTTGTTTTTGGCTAGTCCTGGGATTTGAACTCAGGGCCTGGTGTCCTTGGGCTTTTTTGCCTCAAGGGTAGAGCTCTGCCACTAAGCCACAGAACCATTTCCGGGTTTTTCTATGTATGTGGTACCCAGGAATCAAACCTAGGGCTTCGTTCATGCTAGGCAAGCACTCTACCTACCCCTAGCCATGCTCCTGGCCCTAGAGGAGTTTTATTTAAAAGAACATGCTCACACTTTGGTCAGAAAATACAACCACTTTTCTTGACTCATGCAGCACGCTTTCATAATCAGAACATCAAAATGATGAATATTGGACTAGACTGATTGGATGAATGGAAATGGGGGCTCAGAATATTCCAGTAATCTTACGCTGGAGGTTGGGATCTGAGGATCAAGTTTTGAAAGCCAGTCTGGACAGAGAAATCCCAAAAGACTTATCTCCAATTAACCAGCAAAAAGCTAGAAGTGGAGGTGTGGCTCAAGTGATAGAATCAGCCTTTTTTTTTTTTTTTTTTTTTGCCAGTCCTGGGGCTTGAACTCAGGGCCTGGGCACTGTCCCTGGACACTTTTTTTTTTTTTTTTTTTTTTGCTTAAGGCTAGAATTTTGCCACTTAAGCCACAGCACAACTTACAGCTTTTTCTGTGTATTTGGTTCCGGGTAATCAAACCCAGGACTTTGTGCATGCTAAGCAAGCACACTACCATTAGGCCATGCTCCCAAGCCTTAGAACCAGCCTTTTTTTTTTTTTTTTTTTTTTTTTTTGCCAGTGCTGGGCTTGAGCTCAGGGCCTGAGCACTGTCCTTGGACTTTCTCAAGGCTAGAGCTCTACCACTTGAGCCTCAGCACCACTTCTGGCTTTTTTCTATGTATGTGGAACCGAGGAATCGAACCCAGGTCTTCGTGCATGCTAGGCAAGCACTCTACCACTAGGCCAAACTCCCGGCCCTTAGAACCAGCCTTGAGTGAAGAAGTTGAGCAAGGCCCTGAGTTCATGCCCCAGTACTAGTACACATATACACACGCATGCATACACACACACACACACACACATGCACACGCGCACACACACACACACACACACACACACACACACAAATTTTATTTGCCTGTCTTTGCCCATGTGTTTCTGTCCAGCTTCTCTCTACTCATTCTGGTCCTATGAACACCCATCTCATCACAGTCCACCAATGGCTGGTTTGTCCAAATTTGGGGATGGGAAGAAGCTGGAGTGCACACAAAGAGGAATTCCCTGTCTCCTCTACAGTGCACATTGGCCTCCAGAGGTTTGTTTCCCCTTCCCACTCCCATCCCCATCCCCAACGCCTTGCTCATGCTCCTGCCTCTTCAATACTGAATCTGAATTCTGGCATAGGCCAAGTATGAAGGAAGCAGTGCTCAGTGGCCCTACCTGATACGCAGCAGTTGCTGCACTCCACAGGAAGCCCTCAGGAAACTGTCCGTACAAGAACTCATCCTCCTTGGGTAGTGGCATGCCATTGTTGGTAATGACCTCTGTGTAGTACCTGGCTGAGCTTCTTGCTGTGCGGGGCCTGTTCACATCATTGAAGTTGACATGATATAGTCCAAACTTGATTGTGTAGCCATACAACCATTCAAAGTTGTCCATTAGAGACCAGGCAGAATATCCTCTAAGGTTTACATCATCGAGCCTATAGGCTAGAAACATCCCAAAGGAGAAAGAATTTTATATCAGGAATCAAGAACTTTAGGAACCTTGGTCATGTGCAGATTTCTCAAGGCAATGGTCTTAAACCATTAACTTGTAAGCAGACTTAACATGAACTGTGAGACATATACAGATCATCCTGGGGTTTTTTTGTTTGTTTGTTTTTTGCTAGCTTTGATCACCCTACAGCAAGTATTAATGACTGATTTTTACAAAATCAAATTTGTTAAGGTGAAGGGACTTACCCTGAATTCACAAGCTACAGCCTACCTTAAAAGATAAGCACAAAAGTGAGGATTTAAAGGAGAGGTTCTTGGCTATTGTCAGATGCTAGTGGCTTGTGTCTATAATCCTAGCTCTGCAGGAGCCCTATATCTGAAGATAGAAGTTCAAAGCCAGCCTAGGCAGGAAAGTCCATGAGACTCCTATTTCCAATTAAGCAGCAGAAAATCAGAGGCAGAGGTATGCCTCAAAGTGGTTAGAGTGCTAGCCTTTAGCAAAAGAGCTCAGGCTCTTTTTTAAGCACCCAGGCTTAAAAAAAAAAGTGGTTTGTTTTCCTTGAAGTATATGGTAATAAATAGTGGACCCAAGGAAAAATTCTTTGGGGGATTCTGTATACATTTGTACATTTTCTCTGGAAAAAGATCTCAAGCTTTTTTACCCCAGCTTCCAAGAAATATACAATCCCCTAATGGGTAAGGAAATATAAAGTTAGAGTATAAAAGAGAAACTTCAAATGTATTGTGTCAAGCCATTTCAGGCACCTGCCATATGGAAGGCTGAATCTGTAAGATAAAATGAATTCTCACATACCTTTCAAAGCTTCGTTGATGTAGGTTTTGTGGTAAAATATCCTGTCAGTATCATCGATTTGTGGATCATCCAGCCCCACTCCGTTCTCAGTGATATAGATAGGGATGTCTCCGTACTCTTCTTTGATCCAGTTTAGCAGCCTCCGCATTCCCCAGGGCACTGCTTTGTGCATTGCTGAGGAAACCCACGAAGGATCCTCCTCCTCTGTGATCTCCTGGTCATACTCGTAGGAGGGTGGATTTAGCCTAGGTGTTTTGTGGCTCACGATTTTGGATGAGTAGGTGTTGAGGCAGAAGACATCAGCTGTGCCCCTAATGTACAGCTTCTCCTCCTCTGTGAAGCTGGGCAGGCGAGAGGAGGCCAAGTGCTGTAGTTCACTCCTGTTTCCCACTTTCCACTTCATGGCATCAGGATAATCTCCATTTCTAAAAATAGGGTGTGCAAACCAACCCAGGACAAACTGTAAATTTCGATCTGCTGCTTCCACCTCTCTGGGGACTCCTGGTGACTTGGGCTCTGCCCAGTGTGTACTGAGGCTCAGTGAGATGACCCCATTCTGCTTCTGCCTGTATTTCTTGTCATAAGTGTGATAGACTCTGGCATGAGCTTTGATGATTGCATGGCCGATCCTGTAAGGGCCCCAGCCTGAGTCTTTCACATTTGGAGGAAATGCCCCTGAGCCATAACCAAGCCATGCCAAGAATGTGGGTTCATTAAAGGTCATCCAGAACTTGACTCTGTCACCAAAGGTCTGGAAACAGAAGTCTGCATAGCTGTCGAATAACTCAATCATGGAAGGATTCTCCCAGCCTCCAATATCCTGGAGGGCCTGAGGTAGGTCCCAGTGAAACAGTGTCACCATGGGCAAGATGTTGTTTGCCACCAAGGCATCAATCAGTCTGTTGTAGTAATCAACACCATGATTGTTGATAGTATTGTTTCTTCCAGTTGGGAAAATCCGGGACCATGAGACAGAGAAGCGATAAGCCTTCACCTTCAAAGCTCGCAGCATGTTCAGATCTGCACCCAGCTGATTGTAGCTGTCACAGGCTATGTCTCCAGTGGCATTGTCTTTGATGCCACTCCCTGGTGTGTGGGTAAAGTTGTCCCAAATGCTAGGACCTTTGCCATCAGCATCCCAAGCTCCTTCAATTTGATAGGCTGAAGAGGACACACCCCACAGAAAGTCCTCCCGAAATGTACCATGGTAGAACAAGTCTCTCTCAAACTTGGGTTGGTTGGAGAATTTTTCCCATACTACCTTGGCCTTGGAGGGCACCTCTGATGGAAAGGCAAAGGTTTTAGTTTTGGAGGGGAAGTAGGCTGTGGAAGGTGGTTGAAGTCTTTTTACCACTTCGTTGAGGAAACCATTCTTTTCAATGATACTGGTAAAAAAATAGGCAGATTTCCTAGGGGTCCTTGGCTTGCTGCTCTCACTGAAGTTGGTGTGGTATAATCCAAATCTCTGGCTATAACCAGAGGGGCCTTCGAAGCCATCGATGAGGGAACGAGCAATGTAGGAACGAACATCCACCAAGTCCTCCCTCACAGCTTTGAAAGAGAAAGAGAAAGAGAAGTGAGTGTTCTTTAACACTCACTTTTTCATGTAATATTATCAATGCCTGTTACTAACTGCTTTTAGAAAGTTTTCCTTTGGTCTGCTGCCGGTGGTTCACACCAATTATTATCCTAGCTACTCAGGAGGCTGGGCTTTTGAGGGTTGAGGTTCAGAAAAGTCTGTGAAGACTCATATCTCCAAGTAACAACTAGAAAACCAGAAGTAGAGCTGTAGCTCCAAGTGGTAGAGTCTAGCCTTGGGCAAAACAACTCAGGGACAATACCTAGGCCTGGGTGGTATCCCTGAGTTCTAGCCCCACAACTGACAAAAAACAGAAAAGAGGTCCAGAAGTTTGGCTTAGTGGTAGTATATTTGCCTAGCATGTATGAAGTTCCTACTTCAATTCCTTGGTACCAAATACACCAAATACATAGAAAAATCCAGAAGTGGTTCTGTGGGTCAAGTGGTAGAGTTCTAGCCTTGAGAAAACCCAAGGACAGTGCTCAAGCCCTGAGTTCAAGCCCCAGGACTGACAGAAGAAAAGAAAAGAAAAAGAAAAAAATTTTCCCTTTGAAGGTAAGCATCATTGGCTCATGTTTGTAATTCTAGCTACTCAGGAGGCTGAGATTTGGGGGCCCCAGGTTTGGGTGTAGCCAGGGCAGAAAAGTTTACTAGACTCTATCTCCTATTAACTAGAAAAAAAGCATAGCTGGAGACATGGCTTAAGTACTAAAGTACTGCCTGCCTAGTAAACATGAGGCCTTGAGTTCAAATCCTCCGACTACCAATATTTTTTCCTTTTTTTTTTTTCTTGGTACTGGGGCTTCAACTTGACCTCTACTTATTAATTTCTCTTGCTTAGGGCTGGTAGTTTGGGAAGTTACTTAGCTAAGCACAAAACTGAATCTTTTTTTTCCTCTTCTGAAAAATAAAGAGAAAACCTACAAGACTCCACAAAACATCAGGCCCCTTTTATGTCCACAAAGCATCTCTATCTTAAGTAATACAATATACTGTATCTGGTCATGTCAGGATGACTTGGTTTTCTATAGAATGCATAAATCATTTGATTTTTTGTTGTTTTTTTGGTGGTGGTGGTGCTGGTCCTGGGGCTTGAACTCAGGGTACTGTCCCTGAGCTTTTTTGCTCAAGGCTACAGTGTACCACTTCTAGCTGTTTGATGGTCAATGGAGATAACAGTTTCACAGACTTTCTTAATAGGCAAACCGTGATTCTCAGACTCCCAATGAGTAGCTAAGAGTACAGGCATGAGCTACTAGCATCTCGCCAATCTTTTATTTATTTATTTATTTATTATTTTATTTTTTGGTGGATCATGGGGTTTGAACTATGGCCCTGAGTACTATCCCTGAGCTCTTCAGCTGAAGGCTACCACCCTACCCCTTGAGCCACAGCCCTACTTCCTCTTTTCTAGTGATTAATTGGAGATAAGAATCTCATATTCTTTAGTGCCCGGGCTGGCTTTGAACCACGATTCTCAGATCTCAACCTCCTGAGTAGCTAGGATTACGGACATGATGCACCACACCGGGCTGCCAATCTTTTAAAGATGTGTTTTTTAGCCAGGAGTTTGGCCTCGTATTAGAGTGCTTGCCTAGCATACACGAAGACCCAGGCTCTATTCCTTGGTACTACATACATAGAAAAAGCCTGAAGTTGGGGCCAGAAGTTTGGCCTAGTGGTAGAGTGCTTGCCTAGCATGCACAAAGACCTGGGTTTGATTCCTCAGTACCACATACATATGGAAAAAAAGCCAGAAGTGGTGCTGTGGGTCAAGTGGTAGAGCGCTAGCCTTAAGAAAACCCAAGGACAGTGCTCAGGCCCTGACTGAGGCCCCAGGACTGGCAAAGGGAAAAAAAACAAAAAAGATACATCTAAGTTCTACCACAGCTACTAATGAAGATAACCTTATTTAGAAATATGGTTATTTAGGTGCTAGAGGCTCATCTCTGTAATCCTAGCTGATCCCCAGGATCACAATTTAAAGCCAACCTGTTCATTTATTAAATAATTTAGTAATCAACTAAGTTTTTGCCAGTCGTGGGACTTGAACTCATGACCTGAGCTGTGTCCTTGGGCTTTCTCAAGGCTGGAGCTCTACCACTTCACTCCCAGCACCATTTCTGTTTTTTTCTGTGTATGTGATACCAAGTAATAGAGCCTGGATCTTTGTGCATCCTAGGCAAGCACTCTACCACTAGGTCAAACTCTCGGCCCCAGTAATCATCTAATTATTGCAGGCCTGTGCCAGGTTCTAGGGACATGAGGATGAATAAAAGTCATAGCTAGTGGGCAGAGGTGAAGAAATGAGCCGGAAATAGGTCTATGGTTCTATGGGTTCTATGGTTCTACTCAATGCCTACTTGAGATGTCAGTTACTCAGAGTATTGTATTGAGTTGGGGTTTTTTTTTGTTTGTTTGTTTTTTTTCTGGTGTTGTCTGAAGGAAACATCTACTACTTGAGATAATGGCTTAAAATGGTTACAGAATTACAACTAAAGTACAGGCCAAGTGAGGAGAGGGTGCCTGATGTTATAAACAGTCCTTACTGGAATACTAGGGACAAGCTTTGAAACCTCCTCAAGCTCTACTGGGAACACAGCTGGGGTGATTAACTGTGATTGACAGATCTGTGAGGTACAATCCATTCATCATCCTTTTCTTGGAATAAAGATACTTAGGAGGAGTTGGGAATGTGGCTTACGGGTAGAGTGCTTGCCTACCATGCATGAAGCCTGTGTTCTATTTCCTCGTACCATATAAACTTAAAAGGCTGGAAGTAGTGCTCTGTCTCAGTGACAGAGTGCTAACCTTGAACAAAGAAACTCAGGGACAGTGTCCAGGCCTTGATTTCATACCCAGGACTAGCAAAAAAACAAGTGAACAAACAAACATATAAATTATATAGCAGAAAATAATGAAACTGTAGATATGGGCCAATTGGATCATAATGAATGACATGGAATACAGATTTTTGGGGGGGTAGGGTGGGACTAAAGTTTGAACTCTTAACCTTATGATTGCTAAGCAAGTCTTTTACCCTTAAACCATGCCACTAGCCTGAAATATAAATTTTACAGGCAATGAAGATAGAGACTAATTGGGGTTTGGAGGCCTAGCCTAAGCACCTATATGCCCTTATCACCATACAATTCTCCGCCTGTGTTCCTCTTTCAACGATGTCCCCTGTGGAAAGTATTGTTGCTTAATATTGTGCTCTTCAGATGACATGGCTTGATACCTACATAGGATGCAAATGGGCATGAAATTGAAGGGTGGGAAGGACATTCTAGGAAAAGACATAGAAATATCTGGGTGCAGTGGCTCACACCAGTAATCTTAGCATAATAAAAGTATTATACTTATAATTGAAGGTCAACATGGAAGGAAACAATTTTAGGACTCCATTTTAACCAATAGCTGGGTATAGTGATATATAACTATATCATCCTAGCTATGTGGGAGACTAAAGTAGGAAGGATCACCATTCTACTCTGGCCTGGGCAAAAATGGACTTCAAACCCCACTTCAACAGCAAAGACTAGGCATGGTGATTTCTTGCCTGTTATTCCACATACAGTGGTAAACATAAATAGGAGGGCTATGGTCCAGACTGGCCTAAGGAAAAAAGGAAGATGATATCTAAAAATAACAAGAGCAAAAACAGCTAGAGTCATGGCTCAAGTGGTAGAGTGCCTGTCTAGAAGTGCAAAGCCCTAAGTTTGAAGCCTAGGATGGTCAAAAGATGGCAAGCAGACAAGCAAGAGGGAAAGAAGGAGGGTGGGAGGGAGGGAGGAAGGAAGGAAAGAAAAAGAATAAAATAAGGAAGGGAGGAATGGAGGGAAGATAAAGAAAGCAAGCAAGTAAGGGGCTGGGAGTTTGGCAGTGGTAGAGCACTTGCCTAGCATGCACAAAGACTGGGGTTCGATCCTCAGTACCACATACGTAGCAAAAAGCCAGAAGTGGTGCTGTGGCTCAAGTGGTAGAGCCCTAGTCTTGAGAAAATCCAGGGACAGTGCTCAGGCCCTGAGCCCAAGCCCAGGACTGGCAAAAAAAAAAAAGCAAGTAAGGAAGAAAGGCAGGCAGGCAGGAAGGGAGGCAGGCAGGAAGGAAGGGAGGCAAGCAAGCAGGAAAGGAGGCAGGAAGGAAGGCAGGCAGGAAGGAAGGAGAAATAAAAGGGAAGGAAGAAAGGTAGGAAGGAAAGAGAAATATATAAGCCTTTAGTTAAGATGATGAAGTGAGGGACCACTCACTATTGTCACCAATACTGCTTTTAGTTTTGTTTCCTTGGAGATTGTATTTGTCCCAGTGATAGGAACTTTTAAAACTCAGAACACTTAGAGAAGAGCCATTCGCCTTCAAATCACCAGAATTTCCACTATGCTTACCCTTGAGCACCTCGTTGATGTACTGGTTGAAGTAGTCCACTCTTACGGAATCATCAAAGAGGTTTTCACTTTCCCCTATGGGCATGCCATTCCCTGCCACGTAGATTGGAACTTTTCCTCTTGTGTATTCTTCAGATGCAAACCGTAGCAGTCTCCTTATACCCCAGGGCACCACATGAATCCAAGCAGATGAAGTTTGGGGCCAAGTAGGATCCACATGCTGAGAGAACCCTCCAATGTTCTCATAGGTTGGGATGCAGGTATGCTGTCGGGCTTTGCTGATGAGGCGGGAAGTATAATGAGACAGACCCAGAAAGTCAGCAGAACCTTTTATGAGCTGCTTCTCTGCCTGGGTGAACTCAGGAAGCTGGGCCACAGGCCTGGAGCACTGTTCATTTATCTGTTGAATCTGCGCCCTCAGGATGGCTGGGTAGTCTCCATCCACAAAGATGGGATGTGCAAACCAGCCCAGCATGAAGTGCAAGTAGCGCTCAGAGGCAGCCAAGTCTTCAGTCCTGTCTGGAGACAAGGGCTCTGCCCAGTCTGAATTCAGCACAATGCCCACCTGGCCCTTCTGCTGTGGGCGATGGTGATGGTGGTAGTGGTGCCAAGTTCTAGCATGAGCCTTGAGGATCAAATGAGCAACCTAGTGAGGAGACACAAACTTAGTGCTTAATACCAATGGTGTCAACAAGTCCACAGTAATACTAAAGTCAATTATGTCAACAAGTCAATGAAGACAACATTGACAATGTCAACATAACTTCACTAATTCAAACACATCCTCAATAATTCAACATTAAGACCAATGTCCATTATAGCAACAAAACAACAAGCTCATGCTAATAGTAAGTCAATAATAACATCAAGTCAACCACAATGTAAAGAACTTAATTCTCATGTCAGTAAGGCAACATCAATAATGTTGATGTTAACACTATCAAAACCAGTATTAACAAGTCAAGAAAACCAACAACTCAGCATCAGCAATCTATACCAACAATGTCAACAAGCTCAGTAACAATAACCACACACACTGAGCCTTTACTGCTCAATAAATTCTTTCATGTAATCCTTACAACAACTTCATGGGGCAAGTATATTTATTATTACCCCTTACATATAAACAAGGCAAGATGCATAATGGTATAATAACTCCACAAGGTTGAAATTAGGAGTACTTTGAGAATATAAAACATAGGCACAGATGAGCACAATGGAGAAAATTTGCAATCTCAGCACTCAGGAGGCTGAGGTGGGAGAGTCTTGAGTTTCAACTTAGCTTAAATTAACTGTGAAACCTTGCAGAGGGAAGGGAGAAGGAGGGAGGGAGGATTGAGAAAAGCACAAACTAGGCAATCAGATTTAGGCCTGTTATTGTCATCCTGCACAATCTGCCTCTGTACTCAATTCTCAACTAGTGAAAAAGAGAGACCACTCTGTAGCCTACTGGTTTTCTTTTCTATATCAATTCCACAATTAGAAATCTCTCTGTACACTTAACTCCATGGTCTTACGAGTCATCTGTGTTCCCTGGTATAATACCACAAAAAATGGACAAAAGAGAGGTAAACAGGGGCCAGGAGTTTGGCCAAGTGGTTAAAGTGCTTGCCTAGCATGCACAAAGACCCGGGTTCGATTCCTTGGTACCACATACATAGAAAAAATCCGGAAGTGGTGCTGAGGCTCAAGTGGTAGAGCTCTAGCCTTGAGAAAGTCCAAGGACAGGGCTCAGGCCCTGAATTCAAGCCCGAGAACTGGCAAAAACAAACAAACAAAAAACTTGGGAGTATGTGGGGTATGGTCTCTACCCCCATGATCCCAACACTTATAAGACCAAGGCAGGGAGATCAGCCTTGGTCCCCAGTACCCCAAAAGTAAGAACAACAAAACCATTCATGTGCAGAGACCTTGCTAAATCTCAATTTCTTTTCCTTTTTATCATCTGAAAAGGATGACATTTCGAAAGAATTTCCTGTCAAAAATATGGTAAATGAAGGTGAACTCCTAGTTTTCCTCATGTCCAGAATATTAGTCTTTGAGTCCTGAGCTCCAATGGCAAATTGCACTCCTTCACAGAAGAACTTCATCCTTCTAAACCAGGCCAAAGCAGGAACCATCACTGTGACCAAGTAAGCAATGGAGAAGTACTAATTTCAACGTCAAGTTAAGTATCAGTGCTAACTTGAGCCACCTTGTGAATGCTGAGAAGGTAAAGGAAAAAAATCCAAGTCTGAAAGAAAAATGGCATGTCCTGGGCTGGGAGTCTGGCCTAGTGGTAGAGTGCTTGCCTAGCATGCACGAAGACCCGGGTTCTAATTTCTCGATACCACATACATAGAAAAAAGCCAGAAATGGTGCTGAGGCTCAAGTGGTAGAGCTCTAGCCTTGAGAAAGTCCAAGAACAGTGCTCAGGCCCTGAGCTCAAGCCCAGAACTAGCAAAAAAAAAAAAAAAAAAAGCTCAGCAACACCACCTAGGCCTTGAGTTTTAGCCTCAAGACAGGCACAAACAACAACAAAAACGTTGCTATGAATTCCCATCAGTTACCACTATCCCCTAGCCAAGACCCATCAGAAGATCACTGTGAACATGGGCCTGCCCTGAAATCAGAAGATCTAGGAGCAAGATTTCTTTCTTGCTGGTCTTACAACATGAAAGCAGAACAATCAGGAAATGTAGCAAGCAAGCAGCTATCAAGAAGAACCAGGAAGAGAAAATAATTGGGTGTGGGGGAATTATGTGTGTTCTAATTAAGCTCCATTTTGACCAAACTAAAAACAATACCTTCAAAGAAAAAAGAGAAGAGTCCTTTTCATTTCCTGAATTCAGATTATTTCCTTGCTTGACTCAATTTGGGTTGGGCTTTCTGTCCTTTGACACACCAACTCCTGGGTGGGGAATATGTGTGATGGGCCAGGCAGGACTCTTACTTCTGAGCTACTACTCCAGCCTGCAAATTTCTTTTAGGGTCAGGATGACTTGATTTGAAATCTCACCTTCAACCCACAGTGATGCCCGTTACGACAGCCTCATTTATCCTGAGCCCCAGTTTTCTCACCCACTAGTTATATTCTGAATATGCAATAATTATTTTTAAAGTGCCAGAACAGAAACTGTGCAAAATAAGATGATCAGAAATTAATGGTTCCTTTTGTTGATTTCCTTTAAGGAAGAAAAAGTTTATAAAGCTGTGCTGAGGAAAGGAGCAAGACAAAATTACTTCCTTTCAACCAACCGTCCTAATTAGCAGGAATGGAACTACCTTAAAAGAGGCCACTCCTGGGTCAGAGATGCCTGGTGCATGTTGGCCAGTGCCATAGCCTGCGTAGCTCATCACCCACGGCTCATGGAAGGTCACCCACAGCTTCACGCTATCCCCAAAAGTAGAGAAGCAGAAGGCTGCATAGTCCAGGAAGTCATCCACCACGCTCTCATTCTGCCAACCACCGCGGTCCTGCAGGGCCTGGGGCAGGTCCCAGTGGAACAGCGTCACCATGGGCTCGATGTGGGAGTCCAGCAGGCTGTTGATCAGTTTGTTGTAGTAGGCTACACCTTGGAGGCTGGGGTTGCTCCCATGACCAGTAGGGAAGATCCGGGACCAGGAGATGGAGAACTTGTACACCTGAGCCCTGAGTCCTCGAAGCAGGGCCACATCATAGGACAGCTTGTGGTAACTGTCACTGGCCACCTCTGGCGTGGCGTGGTCCTTGGCAGCATTCAGGTGCCCATACTGGTCCCAAATGCTTGCTCCCCTCCCACCTTCAGCCCAGCCTCCTTCCACATTAAAGGCTCCTGTGGAGACACCCCAGAGGAAACCTTTGGGAAAAACATCCTTCAGGAAGGCATCTCTTTCTGTCTTTGACTGGTTTGCAAAGGTCTCCCAGACCCTCTGGTAGGCTGAGCCGGGGTACAATGGTCCACCTGCTGTCCCATGGGCCTGCTGCTGCTCAGTCTGAAAGACTGGGCTCTCAGTCAGAGAACAGGAAATGCTGTGGAATTGAAGAGACACAAAGGGAAATAACTCATGACCCCGAGTTACAGATGTCCCCATACACACCAATAGGACAACACATTTAATCAATAAAGCAAGATCAAGTCCATAAAGCCATGGGGAGGAAGTGACTTAGCTGGGAAAACTCTTTATGACTACTTTCTTAGATGAGTAATTACTGCTCTTGTGTGAGAATATTAATAAGGTGACAACCCTTGGATGAGACCACCCTTGAATATTGTCTGCAGTTCTGGTGCTACACTTATTATTTATAAAACACAGCAAATAATGATGGTTCCATTATTTCAAGTTAGATTCTGTGCTTGGCCACAGTGATAACAATGGTATCATTTAACAGAGCTATTTTTTTTGCCAGTCCTAAGCCTTGAACTTGGGGCCTGAGGATTGTTCATGGGCTTTCTCAAGGCTATCTCTCATACTACCGGAGCCACAGCACCATTTCCAGCCTTTTTCTATATATGTGGTACTGAGGAATTGAACCCTGGTCTTCGTGCATGCTAGGCAAGCACTCTTACCACTAGGCCAAACTCCAGGCCCTTAACAGAGCTAATTTATAAGATAGGTGCTGCAATTAATCCTCCTCATCCTGTTGAAGGAGAAACACATTCACAGAATGAGTAACTTCTACACCAGCTGATTCAGTTGACTTCAGCAACAGAACTAATAGTAAGTATCTGCTATTATAAACAGTATCAACCTTGGCTACAATCTTCCTCATTCTGCCTGGATTATGTACATAATATCAGAAGCTCAAGCATCCAGCCATGTGGATGACAAACAAGACAGGAGACCAGACTTTGCCTCCTTGATCACATAGCTTGTACTAAGGGAACAGAACCTATGTATTTAACTGTATTCATCACTATGTCTGTATAGACATATTTATGTCCATTAACTATACATACTATATATTTAAGATACTATGTCACATAGAAGTGTAGTCGTTGGCCAGGCACAGGTGCATGTCTGTAATCCCAGTTACACTAGAGGCATTAAATAGGAGGATCATTGTTTGAGGCCAATCTGAACAAAAACACTAGAACCTATCTGAAAAATAAACCAAAGCAAAAAGGGATGGGACCACATCTCAAGTGACAGAGAATTTGTATAGCAAGCAAGAGGCCCTGAGTTCAAACCTCAGTGCCATTTTTATATGTAATGTAGTATATTTTCTAATTTATTCTATTATTTTTGTTTCTCCCCTGCCTCCCTCCCTCCAAATTGATTTCACAACCATTCCATCATGGCCTGTATCTGGAAAACACCCACCATCCTTCTCATCTACCTTGATGAAGGGTTGGCCCGTATCCTATGTGGGTGGTCTGTAGAGGGGAGCACACCTAGAGGTGGAACATAAGAGCCATCCCCCTTGGAGTCCACAGTGTGCTGGATTGGGGGTGGGGGGCTGGTGATGCTTAGAGAGGCTGGCTCAGAAGGCAGAACTGACAAGAGTGACATGGATAGAGAGGAGCCTCCATCCAAAGGAATGATGCCTAGGCCCAAGCTGGCCACAGGATGGATGTTCCAAACCTCAGTAAATCTAGTTTATACAGCATCAACTCTCCACATCTGCTAGAATAGTGGGGAAAAGAAAAGAAATGCTCATTTGGCTGTTAATGTGGCATAGTGGTAGAGTATTCACCTAGCATGCCTGAGTCCCTGGGTTTGATTCCTCAATACCACTATATATATAGTGGGGCTTGAGCTCAGGGTTTGAGCACTGTCCTTGGGCTTTCTCAAGGCTAGAACTCTACCACTTGAGTCATAGCACCATTTCTGGCTTTTTCTATGTATGAGGTACTGAGGAATCGAACCTGGGTCTTTTTTTGTGTGTTTTTTGTTTTTCATATATTTTTATTGTAATTAATAGAAGGGTTACATTATATTCACCAGATAGAAGGTGCATTACTTCACAAACATTAATACCCTTTCTCATGTCTTGGTCCCCATTTCCCTACCAGATAACAAGGTAAAATACTGTAACCATGAGATAACCAAGGGATAGCAAAAGAGATGAGAGATAACATAGTACATTAAGGACAACAATCACTCATTATATGGCTTTTGGTTCTATATCTTGGAGGTCCTTTCATTTAGCATCATACTATATGGCCTTATGTATCTAGGCTTTGTTCTATTGTAAATCTCTGCTAGGAGAACCCAAAGTTTCTACTGATTATGACAAATGAGGGAAACCATTAATCCTAAGTTCCTTTGAGTCTGGCTTACTTCACATAATATGATTTTTTTCTAAGTGTTTCCATTTCCTTACAAATGGGACGATGTCGTTCTTTCTGACAGCAGCATAGAATTCCATTGTGTATAAATGCCACATCTTGTTGGTTCATCAACTGAGGGGCATCTGGGTTGGTTCCATATCTTTGCTATGGTAAGTAGTGCTGCAATGAACATTGTTATGCTAGTGAATTTAGTATGTCCTTGTTTCTGGACGAGTAGAACCCTGGTCTTTGTGAATGCTAGGCAAGTACTCGACCATTAAGCCAAACTCCTGGCCCTAAAATGTATTTTTTTTAAAAAGAACAAGATGGGAAAACAAGATGAGGGATGGGGGTAGGGGGAGGGAAATAGGGACGAAGACATGAGAAAGGGTATCAATGTTTGTGAAGTAATGCACCTTCTAGCTGGTGAATATAATGTAACCCTTCTATTAATTACAATCAAAAATATATGAAAAAGCCGGGAGTTTGGCCTAGTCGTAGAGTGCTTGTCTAGCATGCATGAAGACCTGGGTTCGATTCCTCAGTACCACATACATAAAAAAAGCTGGAAATGTTGCTGAGGCCCAAGTAGTAGAGCTCTAGCCCCGAGAAAGTCCAAGGACAGTGCTCAGGCCCTGAGCTTTTAAGCTCAGGACTGGCAAAAAAAAAGAAAACAAAAGAAAAAAAAAAAAAAGGAACAAAATCACGAGGCATGGTGGTTCACACCTATAATCCTAGCTATTTGGGAGGCTGAGATCTGAAGATCAAGGTTCAAAGCCAGCCCAGGCACTAAGAACCGTGAGACTCATGTCCAGTTAACCACTAGAAAACCAGAAGTGGTGCTGTGGCTCAAGGGGTAGGGAAGTAACTTTGAACTGAAGAGCTCAGGTACAGCACCCAGACCCAGAGTCCAAGCCCACCACGAACAAAAATAAATAAAATAAAAAGAACAAGATCTCAGTACTTTACAGAGCAAATTTTATAACAAAGGAAGAAATGATCACACATGTGTGCATGATTCTAGTACAACCGGGTGTGACACTCCTGGAGTGCTCAGCTTCAGCTGTGCACTCGTGCAGGGAAACACAAGGCTCTGCTGATCTCATTATTACCCAATGCTCCTCTGACCCTCTCAGTCCTGGCTTGTAGAAAGAGGTGTATGGAAATAAAGCAACTGCCTCTAAACAAAACAGGCTGCAGTAAGGCTTTCAAGTACCCCTCCTTCCATGACCTACTTCACAGCACTTCAGGTTAAGAGCCGGCCCCTCCTTTGGAATGCAGTACTGTGTGCCACACTGGTATCAGCCTTTGGATGCCTCTCTGTCTACCTGTGAGGCCTGACATTCTCCAGGAAAAAAAACAAAAAAACCCACCTCAGTTGTCTCAGAGCTTCCATCTATATCTATATATCTATATTCTCCATCTATATCTAGGTAGATATGAATGGAGATCAGTGTCAGGGCCTCCACTCTAAGCTAATGTCATATCTTCAGATAAAGTACTGGGAGGTCAGAAGCCTTAAAGCTAGGGGCATCTGTGTTTGGTAAATATTGACCTCTCAGAGAACCCATTTGATTTCAGTTTCCTGGGTTTTCTTTCCTTACGACATGGCCCAACACTCCTAGGCTGACTTCATGTGTATAGTCATGGAGAGTTCAGTCTGTTCGCACTGCTTATACTTGCAGCACAAAGCCTGGCATCCAAAGGCTATGTAGTCTGTTAATCCGAAGCAAGCTGACAGAATAGGATAATGGAAGGTTATGGCTCAGGACAGCTGAGGGGAAAGAGGGAAGGCAGGAAGGCTTGGTGACACTGAGGAAGGCCTAAAGCTAAATGATGTGCTGTCTTACTGCACATATGTAAAGGGCACAGGTAAAGTACTCCCACAGAACACTGAGATTCTGAGACAATCTCAAGCTGTTTCCCATGCCCTTTCCTGTTAATTCCATACAGGATATGATGTAACTATAAAAATAAAGACTCTAAGCTGGACATGGTGGCTCATACCTGTAATCCTAGCTACTCAGGAGGCTGAGATCTGAGAATCAAGGTTCAAAGCCAGCTCAGGCACTAAAGAACATGAGACTCTTATCTCCAATTAACCACTAAAAAATAGGAAGTAGGGCAGTGGGTAAGGTGGTAGCCTTAGGTGAAGAGCTCAGGGACAGCGCCCAGGCCCCAAATTCAAGCCCCATGACCCACAAAATAAAATAAAAATAAAGACTCTAACTATATAAAAGGTATTTTTCTTTTTTTTTTTTTTTTGCCAGTCCTGGGCTTGAGCTCAGGGTCTGAGCACTGTCCTTGGACTTTCTCAAGGCTAGAGCTCTGCCACTTGTGCCTCAGCACCACTTCTGGCTTTTTTCTATATATGTGGTACCGAGGAATTGAACCTGGGTCTTCATGCATGCTAGGCAAGCACTTTAACCACTAGGCCAAACTCCCGGCCCCTAAAAGGTATTTTTCTTATAAACCTTAGTATTTTGTCCACTGAAGAATTATCTGTGGCTAGGCTCTGGTGGCTCAGAGCTATAATTCAGGGCTATAAGACTAGCTACTCAGGAAACTGAGATCTGAGATCAAGATTCAAAGTCTATGATACTTTTGTCTTCAATTAATCATCAAAAAAAAAAAAACCAGAAGTGGAACTTAAAATATCATCTGCAACCCCATCATTGATGAAAGCCTCTACAGTTGAGTTATATTTTCACAGGAGCTAGCTTTCTTGTCTTCACTGTCTCTTATAGAAATGTTTCACATTTCACACTGAGGAAATAGGGCAACGACTTACTACCTTGTAGCTTCAGTGAGATGGTCAGGTCTAAGTTTAACCTTAAACATTGTCTACAAGACCTTTGAAAGGCAAGCTCAAGATCTTAAATTCAAATTCCAGCAATGCTGATTGTGTGCAGCTGAGTGATTTGAAAAGTGAGAAAGCCACACTATATGAGTGAGGCCTAGACTATCTCAATCAGGTTGTTCCTTCTCTGTTGAATAACAAGGATAAACCTACTGACCTAAGAGACAAGGACAAGAATCCTCAAACATTTCCTATGTAAAGAACAGAAGAATAATTTACAAACTATGGTTACTAGTCAACATACACTGTAATATTACCTTTTCTTGGAACTTGAACAGCTCAGGAATGCATTAACATCAAACCCAATGGTTAGCACTTGGTCTTGATTCATGGCTGTAAAAGAAATTTTATTTACTTGATGTGAAACTCAAACAAGAACATACGTGCCATTCATAAAACTCCACTAAAATTCATGAAATATGCTTGAATTTCAGATGTTCTTGAAAGACACTGGGATAAGGATTTCCCTTCTGGAAAAGTCAGATGTTCTGTTTGTTTTTTTTTTTTTTTTTTTTTTTTTTCCCAGTCCTGGGCTTGAGCTCAGGGCCTGAGCACTGTCCTTGGACTTTCTCAAGGCTAGAGCTCTACCACTTGAGCCTCAGCACCACTTCTAGCTTTTTTCTATGTATGGGGTATCAAGGAATTGAACCCGGGTCTTCATGCATGCTAGGCAAGCACTTTAACCACTAGGCCAAACTCCTGGCCAAGTCAGACATTCTGACTTGCTTATTATGATGATGTGAATCAGAGTCCCTTGAAAACTTGTTTGCTGGGCTCACTCCACTATCTCTGATTCACATCTGGATAAGCCTCAGAAGATGTTTTCAGGTTTTTTTTTTTTGTTTTTGTTTTCGTTTTTTAGCTAGTAATGGGGCATGAACTGGGCCAGGGAATTCTTTCTGAGTTGTTTGCTTATTTGTTTATTTTTGTCAGTAGTGAGGCTTGAACTCTGTGTCTGGGCCCTGTCCTGAGCTCTTCAGCTCAAGGCTACTACCCTACCCCTTGAGTCACAGCACCACTTCCAGTTTTCTAGTGGTTAATTGGAGATAAGAGTCTCAAGGCCTTTAGTGCCCAAGCTGGCTTTGAACAGTAATCCTCAGATCTCAGCCTCCTGCGTAGCCAGGATTACAGGTGTGATGTGCCTAGCTTTTTTTTTTTTTTTAAACCAAGGCTAGCACTCTATTCTGTGCCACAGCTCCACTTTGGTTTGGAGATAAGAATCTCATAGACTTTTTCTACCCAGAATGACTTCAAACCACGATTCTCAGATCTCATCCTCTGTATATCTAGGATTACAAGCCTGAGCCATTAAAGCCTGCAGTTTTTTTTTTACTGTTATTATAAAAGTGATATACAGAGGGGGTTACAGTTAAATATGTCAGAAGATGCATTTCTTAAAGTCTCCATCCAAATATGATTCTGATGTTGCTGATTTAGATACTGCAATTTTGAGAATTATTCACTTACAAGAACTCAAACATGCCGGGAGCAGTGGCTCACACATGTAATCCTATCTACTCAGGAGATTGAGATTTGAGGATCGAGATTCAAAGCCAGCTCACGCACAAAAGGACCTGAGACTCAGGAAGTGGGGCTTGGCTCAAGGGTAGGGTGGTAGCCTTGGGCTGAAGAGCTCAGGGACAGTGCCCAGGCCAAGTTTAAGCCCCATGCCTGAAAAAAAGAGAAAGAAAAAGAAAAAAACCTCAAACATAGGAAGTTTACAAAAGTTGTGATATAAATATTCATAAACCAATCACCATTTTAATGATTCATAAAATAGAATTTGTTATTTATTTAAAAACTTTTGTTATTATAAATAACAGAGGGATTACAGTTACATAAATCAAGTCATGAGTACATTTCCTTTTGGACAACAACATCACCCCTCCCCCCACTCTTGTGTCCACAGCCAGAAGTATTTTTCACATAGTGCCTAGTGAATAGAACTAGACTGTTTACATTTCGCCTATCCATTTTTTTTTTGCCAGTCCTGGGGCTTGAACTCAAGGCCTGGGCACTGTCCTTGGACTCTTTTTGCTCAAAGCTAGTGCTTTGCCACTTGAGTCACAGCATCACTTCTGGCTTTTTCTGAGTATTGAGGAATCAAACCCAGGGCAAGCACTCTACCACTAAGCTATGGTCTGAGCCTTGTCCATCTATTTTCTCCCCCTTCCCTATCTAATTTCAAATAACCAAATACAAATATATCCCATATATCAGGTAACAAAGTGAGATACTGTAACAATATGAGATAACCAAGGGACAGCAAAAGAGATGAGAGATAACATAGTACTTTAAGAACAGTAATCATTCATTATATGGCTTTTGTTTCAATATCCTGGAGGTCTTTTCAATTAGCTTCATACTATATGGCCTTATGTATCAAGGTTTTGCTCTATTGCAGATCTCTGCTAGTAGAGCCCAAGGTTTCTACTGATTATGACAAATGAGGGAAACCATTGAGCCTAAGTTCCTTTGAGTCTGGCTCACTTCACTTAATATGATTTTTTCTAAGACTTTCCATTTCCTAACAAATGGGGTGATGTTGTTTTTTCTGACAGCAGCATAGAATTCCATTGTGTACAAATACCACAACTTGTTGATCCACTCATCAACTGAGGGACATCTAGGTTGGTTCCATATCTTTGCTATGGTGAATAATGCTGCAATGAACATTGTTGTGGTAGTGGATTTAGTATGCTCTAGTTTCTGGATGGTTGGGTAAATGCCAAGTAGTGGAATTGCTGGGTCATAGGGGAGCTCTATGCTTAGCCTTTTGAGGAACTGCCATACTGCTTTCCATAGTGGTTGAACGAGTTTGCACTCCCACCAACAGTGTAGTAGTGATCCCTCCTGGCCACATCCCCTCCAGCATCTGTTGTTATTCGTTTTCCTGATCCTGGCCATTCTAACTGGAGTGAGGTAGAATCTTAGAGTTGTTTTGATTTGCCTTTCTTTTATGACTAGAGATGTTGAGCATTTCTTCATGTGTCTATAGGCCATTTTTGTCTCTTCTTCAGAGAAGACTCTCTTTTAAGTCTTTGGCCCTTCTTTTAATGGGATGGTTGTTACTTTGGAGATTAGTTTTGGATTGATTCGATTTTTTGAGCTGTTGATATATTTTAGATATGAGGCCTTTGTCTGAATAACATTGATTTTTACATCATATTTCAAATGACATGTTTAACAAACAAGTGTTCAAGAAGGGAATCTCTATATATAAGCATTCTACCACTGAGCTACATTAAGCCAGATTCCCATTTACCCATAAGTAAAATCTTAAAACAGTAGTCATTTTGCCAACAAAAGTGAGTTAAAAGGTCTGTGTGGCTTAGTGGTAGAGTGCTTGCATGGCATGTACAAAGCCCTGGGTTCAATTCTTAGTACCACATACACAGAAAAATACAGAAGTGATGCTATGACTCAAGTGGGAGAGTGCTGGACTTAAGAAAACAAAGGACAGTACCCAAAGGCCCTGAGTTCAAGCCCCATGACAGGCAAAAAAAAAAAAGTGAGTTAGAATGAAGGTACTAAGTAGGGTCTATGGATAAACTGCAGTTGCCTATGGGGCCAGTGCATACAGCACATGAAGGGGCTACAGGTGGAAGGACAGCATGGACTTTTCCCACACCTATGACTGAGAGGGACTGCATTGAGTATCACAGCACATAAAAGATATTCCTCTGCCCCTTTCTGTAGTATCTTCCTAGGCTCAAACTTTAATAGAAAACTCTGTGTCTATGACTGGTTGAACAAGAACAGTCTCCTGATCAATGGGCATTAGATTCTCAAGAATCTGAACTAAGACACTGACTGAAAAGATGTTCCTTAAGCTGCATTACAGGTTCTGAAGCTGAAAGTTTTTAGTATCTTAGGTGCCAGCCAGCACCATGCACAAGTTGAGGTAATGTAGACATGGATCAGTAGAGGGTAGTATTTGAAGAGAGGCATGAGGTGAGAACTCCAACTTTCCAGACTGCTACTCATCAAGCTGGTCTACTAAAAACCTCTCACTTTGTAGTTCACTTACCTTCAAAAAGGCTGAAGAGCAGTCTGGTGGGGTTCTTCTTGCTAAAGGGGCAGTCCTGAAGTTTCAGGGTGAAGATGAAGATATCCACTTTGGGCTCAATGGTCTAAAAAAGGTAAAGACTAACAGGTGAACTGAAGCTACCAAGGACTTTTTCTTTACTATAGACTTAACCTGGATATCATGCACACAAAACATACTTGTCCTTTCATTGAACTACATCTTTACTTCATTCTGAATCTTGAGGTTGCATGTGAACTGTCAGGTACAAAATCTAAAACTAACTTCTACATCCAAATATAAGGGAGGAGAAAAAAAAGGGAAATTAAAAAAAAATTTTTTTAAGCCAGGCACTCATGCTGTAACCCTAGCTGAGATCTGTGGATTATGGTACAAAGTCAGCCCAGGGGCCGAGAGTTTGGCCTAGTGGTTAAAGTGCTTGCCTAGCATGCACGAAGACCCAGGTTCGATTCCTCGGTACCACATACATAGAAAAAAGCCGGAAGTGGTGCTGAGGCTCAAGTGGTAGAGCTCTAGCCTTGAGAAAGTCCAAGGACAGTGCTCAGGCCCTGAGCTCAAGCCCAGGACTGGCAAAAAAAAAAAAAAAAAAAAAAAAAAACAAAGTCAGCCCAGGCAGGAAAGTCCACAAAAAAAAAAAAAATGGAAATGAAGTTGTAGTGCAACAGCAGAATGTTAACTTTGAGCAAAAATGGTCAGGGATAGCACCCTGACCCAAACACAGAGTTCATGCCTCAGGACCTGTATGAAAAATCAAAGGCCAGGCCGGGAGTTTGGCCTAGTGGTTAAAGTGCTTGCCTAGCATGCATGAAGACCTGGGTTCGATTCCTCGGTACCACATACATAGAAAAAAGCTAGAAGTGGTGCTGAGGCTCAAGTGGTAGAGCTCTAGCCTTGAGAAAGTCCAAGACAGTGTTCAGGCCCTGAGCTCAAGCCCAGGACTGGCAAAAAAAAAAAAAAAAAAAAAAAAGGCCAAAGAACTGTTGTAGAGTAAAACAAATGGCTTCTAAGTTTATCCACAAACTATTTTACTCAGTGGCTAGCTAGTTATGGACTGAGGCTTAACAGCATTATTCAGACTCTGGTATAAGCAGATTGTCTTCCACATGTTGTGATGTAAAAAGGGAGGCACTGAAGCTCATGTACAAGTACAAATTATGCCATTGATCCTACTCACTATTCCCAGAGGCATGCTGCATCTGCAGAACCAAGATGGTTTTAAAATATCACCACCAGGGCCGGGAGTTTGGCCTAGTGGTTAAAGTGCTTGCCTAGCATGCATGAAGACCTGGGTTCGATTCCTCGGTACCACATATAGAAAAAAAAAAAGCCGGAAGTGGTGCTGAGGCTCAAGTGGTAGAGTTCTAGTCTTGAGAAAGTCCAAGGACAGTGCTCATGCCCTGAGCTCAAGCCCAGGACTGGCAAAAAAAAAAATATCACCACCATCTGAACACATTAGCTTGGCCTCAGCTCTGGTTTGACTACTCATGGGCTTAAGGAGACCACGAAGACACCACTATTTAAAACCACAAGACCCACCAGCATGCCTACAAATGTAGACTCTGGGTTGAAACTCGGATTTGAGTGAGAAGATGTCTACAAAATCATCTGTGAATTCACACCAGGCTCCCAACTCCTCAGACTTAATGGAGAGTATTACAAGGGTCCTTTTTATTTTTGTCAGTCATGGGGTTTGATCTCTGGGCCTGGGTGCTGTCCCTGAGCTCTTCAGCTCAAGGCTACCACCCTACATCTCTTGAGCCACAGTGCCACTTCCCGTTTTCTGATGGTTAATTGGAGGTAAGAGTCTCATGGACATTTTAGTGCTTGGGCTGGCTTTGAGTCATGATCCTCAGATCTCAGCCTCCAGAGAAGCTAGGATTTCAAGCGTCAGCCACTGTGCCAAACTGTGCAAGTGTCTTTGAATGAGAAAACTCTAGTTCAAATCCTACATCTACCCTACCTTCTGTCTGGCTTTCTATTTCACTATGTAAGTCTTTCCAAATATACTTTGACATGACACAGCTAGGAAAGTCTTTATCAGAGAGGAGCCAATCACCAAATAAACCTATCTTCTTTACGAATTAGGCTGCCTCAGGTTTTGTGGTCATGAGGTAAAATAAACAAATAGTAGCTATCACTATCAGCAGTCATTTGTCATTTTAAAACTTAATGAGAACAAAAATCTCAATTCTCAGGAGATTTCTACACAGGAGCAAAAACTGCATGCAAATGCCTTAAGAATGCCTAAATTCCGAAGCTCACTAGAGAAGCTTTCAATAGAGATTTCCTAAATGCAAATCAGCAGGCCTGCTTGTTAGTGGAAGTTCACATGAATACATTAGCCAAAGCATTAAATGTGCAACATGTCCTCAGGAACATCATCATTTATAGGGAAAAGGGATTACATTACCTGTAGTTTATTCAACTTTTCTGGTAAACTTGCCTCACTTTGACATTCGTAAGACAAATCAAGAGAGAGGAAATCAACTGAGTCCTAAAAATAAGAACATAGGATCATTATAGAATAAGAAATTTCAAGATAAACCTCTGTACAACTTTTTTCTCCCTTTATGATTAAATTGAATATTCCAAATTGGAATTTTCCAAGGGAAACAGAGACTTGATAAAGCTAAGGATGTGTGTATATGCATGTCATGGAGAATACAACATCTCTGTGTGTGCTCCACCAACAGCCTGGTACACAGAAACCATACATGTGGGGCCAGAAGTTTGGCCTAGTGGTAGAGTGCTTGTCTAGTGTCCACGAAGACCCAGGTTCAATTCCTTGGCACCAAATACATAGAAAAAGCCGAAGTAACACTGTGTCTCAAGCAGTAAAGCTCTAGCCTTGAGAAAGCCCAAGGATGGTGCTCAGGCCCTGAGCTCAAGCCCAGGATTGGCACCAAAAAATAAAGAAAAAGAAAAAAAGAAACAGTACATGTGTATGACTGAGAATGTCATTCATGGTGGGTTCCGCCACTGGAGATGAACAGGAAGGGCCACAGTACGAGTTTTAATTTTAGGCCAGTTTGACATCAACACCAATTATCTCTGAAAACACAATCCACATAGTTCTGGTCATCTTACTTTCATTCATACTTCTATTTAGGATAGACGCCTGTGTCTTGTTCCTGGCCTAACTGTGCTTGAAGAATGTCAGATTCAGAATCTAAACATATGTAGATATCAGGGTGAGTCACTCCAGCTTCTCTCACTGAATCTGCCTGGCTGCTCTATTTCTGGCCTTGTGATCAGATTGTTTCCTGCCTTCTCCCTCCCACATATCAGCTGTTTCTGCAGAACAAAGATGGTGGGTTCTGGCATCTTGTAAGAACCAAGTGTACAAGAATCTCTGACACTTTCACCCCTGGCTCCCCACTGCTTTCCCAATTAAGCTATCCATGTTTATCAAAGATGCGACATGCTTATTCCATGCCAGAAGTATTCTTAAAATGTTCCCTGCCCATCTTTACATTTCTTATCTCAGTTAGTTCTACTTAATATGCAATGATTTGAGTTACTACAGCTCAGAATTACTGTGTTGGGTACATGAGTGGAGGATTCACTCCACTCATCTATGGATAAGTAATATCCATAGAAACTTGTAAGTTAATTAGAAAGGTTATGAAATGCACCAACCATGCAAAGAAAAGGCAGAAAAATTTAAATGCTGCAAAAAAAAAGACAACACAGGCTGTGTGTGTGTGTGTGTGTGTGTGTGTGTGTGTGTGTGTGTGTGTGTGTGTGTGGCTCAACTAGCTCTTGCAAGTCTAAAGCCTTGAATTCAAACCCCACTATCACCACCACCACCACCAACCAACCAACAAACAAAAAACCCACATGAGGGGGACAGGTACAGTGATACACGTGTGCAACCCCAGATACTCAGAAGGTAAGAAAGGTCTTGGTTCCACCCTAGTCCAGGAAAAAAAGTTACCAAGACTTTATTTAAAATATAAGAGCCAAGAGCAGGGAGTTTGGCCTAGTGGTAGAGTGCTTGCCTAGCATGCACAAAGATCCAGGTTCAATTCCTCAGTACCACATACATAGAAAAAAGCTGGAAGTGGTGCTGTGGCTCAAGTGGTAGAGCTCCAGCCTTAAGAGAAGTCCAAGGACAGTGCTCAGGGCCCAAGTTTATGCCCCACAACTGGCAAAAAATAAAATAAAATAAATACAATAAAATATAAGCCAGGTGTGGTAATATAAGCCTCTCAATTTCAGCTATAGGAGATGGAAGAAGGAGAAATGTGATTCAAGGGCAGCCTAGGTAAAAAACAGAAGACCATATTTTAAAACTAAACTAAACTAAACTAAAAGAAAAAAAAAGCAAAAGGAAACTGCGGATCTAGTTATTCTAAGAGCTTGAAATGCCTTTGAAAGGCCAGACCTATCCCATCACACTAATCCACAACTCTTCTTTTTTTTTTTTGCCAGTCCTGGGCTTGAGCTCAGGGCCTGAGCACTGTCCTTGGACTTTCTCAAGGCTAGAGCCTCAGCACCACTTCCAGCTTTTTTCTATGTATGTGGTACTGTGGAATCGAACCTGGGTCATCGTGCATGCTAGGCAAGCACTTTACCACTAGGCCAAACTCCCAGCCCCAATCCTCAACTCTTCTATACCAGCCTCTCTAGAGGGTTTTCTAGAACTGCTGTGGCTAAGAGATCCAAGGGGAAAGGGCTCATCAGGTTGAGTGAGGAACATTATTATTATTATTATTTTTTTTTTGCCAGTCCTGGGCTTGAGCTCAGGGCCTAAGCACTGTCCTTATATTTTCTCAAGGCTAGAGCTCTACCACTTGAGCCTCAGCACCACTTCCGGCTTTTTTTCTATGTATGTGGTACCGAGGAATCGAACCCGGGTCTTCATGCATGCTAGGGAAGCACTTAAACCACTAGGCCAAACTCTCGGCCCGTGAGGAGCATTATTAAGAGAGCCTTGGGGCTGGGAGTTTGGCCTAGTGGTAGAGTGCTTGCCTAGCATGCAGGAAGTCCTGGGTTTGATTCCTTGGTATCACATACGTAGGGGGGAAAAAGCCAGAAGTGGTGCTATGGCTCAAATAGTAGAGCACTAGCCTTGAGAAAGCCCAAGAACAGTGTGCAGCCCCTGGGATTTAAGCCCCAGGACTGGCAAAAAAAAAAAAAAAAAAAAAAAAGGAGCCGGGCACTGTGGCTCACACAAGTAATCCTAGCTACTCAGGAGGCTGAGAACTGAGGATCATGGTTTAAAGCCAGCCTGGGCACTAAAAAGTCCTTTTGAGACTCTTATCTCCAATTAATCACCAGAAAAACAGAAGTGGCGCTGTGGCTCAAGGGGTAGGGAGGTAGCCTTGAGCTGAAAAGGTCAGGGACAATGCCCAGGCCCAGACTTCAAGCCCTACAACTGACAAAAGAAAAAAAAGAAAGAAAGAAAATTACCCTGAATTTAACTTCTCAGGAACCTGAGATCTGAGGATTTCAGTGTAAACCCATCTGGGCAGACAAATCTGAAATTATCTCCAATCTACTAGCAAAAAGCCAGAAGGGCAGGTATGATTCAAGCAGCAAGTGAAAAAAAAACATGTTGTTTCAGCCCCAATCCTTTCACTAAAACAAAAACAAAAACTGAAGGGCTTCACAAACTCAAGCAGGAGAATCACAAGCTTGAGACCAACCTGGAGAGAAGTAAAGGAGAACCCGCTCTCAGAAACAAAAGAAAAATAAAAAGGTCAGATCTGGGTACCTACCATGCATGAGGCCTCAGTAATGACAAAAATTAAAAATTACCTCAAAGTACTAGACTAATGGCCTGGGCAGAGAGATCAGTTCAAATTGCTAGACAAGCAATTCCTGATTAGCACTTTGGTCTCCTGGATTAATAACTGATAGCAGTTATCACCCCTTGAAAATTAGTTACATGGTACTCTGGCCATCATTCAGCCTGTGCTTTTTATCATATCTGGATTTAAGTTGCTGAAGTAGCAAATCTGAAAACTGGACTTTGACATGTGTCTTCTGGAAACAATGTGGATTAATAACAAGTACATGGAATTGTCTCTTCAATGTCACTACAAAAATAGCTGGCTTTTCTAATGCTTCTCCACACTGTCCAGCAGCCAACAGAGTAAAGCTGTTCACTGCTCAGATGTTTTGTTTTAAATTAGAAAGTCAGCTGGTATACTCCTATAATTCTAGCACCTGGAAGGCAAAGGCAGGATTCAGAGTTGAGGCCATTCTGGGCTACATGATGAGAAACTATTTCCCAAAAGTCTGTATATATAATTAAAAAAACTATAAAATATAGAGAATTAAGAATGAATACAGGGACTACATTATAAGAATTCCTTTACTCCATGACCTAGTTTGCTATAAACTGATTTTCCAATAAGCTTTTTTTTTTTTTGACAGTCCTGGGAACTAAACTCAGGGCCTGAAGCACTGTCCTTGGGTGTTCCTCAAGGCTAGAACTCTAACACTTGAGCCACAGCACCATTTCCAGCTTTTCTGTATATTGGTACAGAGAGTCAAAACCCCAGTCTTCATGCATGCTAAGCAAGCACTCTAGCACTAGGCCAAACTCCTAGCCCTGACTTTTTGTTGTTGTTTGTGGTGGTGGTTGTAGGGCTTGAACTCTGGGCCTATGTGCTGTCCTTGAGCCTCTTTGCGCTCAAGGCTAGCGCTTTATCACTTGAGCCACATCATTACTTCCTGCTTATGAGTAGCTAATTGGAGTTAAGAGTCTTACAGGGACTTTTCTGTTTGGCTGGCTTTAAACTGTGATCTTTAAATCTAAGCCTACTGAGTAGCTAGAATTATAGGCATGAGCCACTGGTTTCCACACACCCCCCTTTTACACTTTTTTTGGGGGGGAGGGGGGTTGGTGGGAATTGAACTCAGGGCCTGGGTGCTGTCCATGAGCTCTTCAGCTCTAGGCTACTGCCCTCCCCCTGGATGTGGGCATTTTCCCTGAGCTCTTGCTACAGCCCAACCACTTGAGCCACAGTGCCACTTCCTGTTTTCTGGTGATTAATTGAAGATAAGTCTCTTGGGGGGGTTGGGGGGAGGGAAATGGGGACCAAGACATGTGAAAGGGTATCAATGTATGGGAATTAATGCACCATCTATCTGGCAAATATCATGTAACCCTTCTATTAATTACAATAAAAAAATATATGAAAAAAAAAAAAGAGTCTCTTGGGCTTTGTAGTACCCAGGCTGAGTTTGAACTGTGATCCTCAGATCACAGCCTCCTGAGTAGCTAGGATTACAGGCATGAGCCACTTCACCTGGTTTATTTTTACTCTTAGAAACCAAAGACAGGGGCAGGGAGTTTGGCCTAGTGGTAGAGTGCTTGCCTAGCATGCACGAAGACCTGGGTTTGATTCCTTGGTACCACATATATAGAAAAAAGGTGGAAATGGTGCTGTGGCTCAGGTGGTAGAGCACTAGCCTTGAGAAAAAAGTCCAAGGACAGTGCTCAAGCCCTGAGTTCAAGCCCCACGACTGGTAAAAAACAAAAAACAAAACAAAACAAAAAAAACGAAGATGTTGTGACTGGGAGTTTGGCCTAGTGGTAGAGTGCTTGCCTAGCATACACAAAGACCTGGGTTTGATTCCTTGGTACCACATACATAGAAAAAGCCAGAAGTGGTGCTGTGGCTCACCTGGTAGAGCTGTAGCCTTAAGAAAGCCTAAGGACAGTGCTCAGGCCCTGAGGTCAAGCCCTAGGACTGGCGCAAAAACAAAAAAAACAAAGATATTGTGCATGCATGTATGCACATACTAGCACTGGGGCTTGAACTCCAGGGCTTTGCACTCTTGCATAGCTTTTTCCACTGAAGGCTGATGTTCTTCCACTGAGCCATATTTTCATTTCTGTTTTTTTGCTAGCTAACTGAAACTAAGACTCAGGGAAGCTGGGCACTGGTGGCTCATGCCTGTAATCCTAGCTGAGAACAGAAGATGGAGGTTCAAAGCCAGCCCAGGCAGGAAAGTCCATGTCACTCTTATCTCCAATAAACTACTCAAAAAAAGAAAGTGGAGTTGTGGCCCAAGTGGTTGAGTGCTAGCCTTGAGCAAAAGAAGCCTAGGCCCAGAGTTCAAGCCCCAGGATGGGCCAAAAAAAAAAAAAAAAAGGTTTTATGGACTTTCCTGCCTAGCTGGCTGTGTACTGTGTCACCTCCTAGCAGGTAGGATTACAGGTATGAGTACATCTAGAGAATGTATACCATTCAGGAAAGGCACTTTTTTTTTTTTTTTGGCAAGTCCTGGGGCTTGGACTCAGGGCCTGAGTACTGTCCTTGGGTTTTCTCAAGGCTAGAGCTCTACCATTTGAGCCATATCACCACTTCTGGCTTTTCTATGTATGTAGTACCAAGGAATCAAGCCCAGGTGCATGGCTAGGCAAGCACTCTACCATTAGGCCAAACTCCAGGCTCCAGGAAAGGCATTTATAAAAGATTTGCATCAATAATTTGTAGTATGTTTTTTACATCCTAAATATTATATCAAGACAGAAACAATTTATTATTTATTTTTATTTTTTTTTTGCTAGTCCTGGGGACTGAATTCAGGGCCAAAATCCAGACCCTGCACCAGCAATTTAACAGCAACAACAAAAAATAGTTAACTTTTCTCAAATGTTACAAATGCTATTTTTATTTTGGCTATCATCACCTTGGCAAGTGCAGACAGGGATGGCTTTAGCAGGAACTCTGAGATGTCTTCAGCTGGTAGGACGACAGAGAGCTTTCCCCCTAAAACCAACCAGAGGAAAGAGCAAGTGAGTGGTGTCAGAAGGCTTTGACCACAGGAAGCCATTTGGATGTTCATTTCCTATTGTCCTTTTTGTTAAAGAGGTTTACCAACTTTAAAAAGGAAAGTACTCATTCACATGACATTAGGTAGTTCCCCCCTTTTGTATGCATTATAACTACCTGATGAAATGATTTAAAATGCTAATTCTTGAGCTCACCCTCAAATTTGAAGTTAGCAGACTGTGATGAGCCCAGAAACACTGATTCTAATGTAATGCTCCTAGACCACAGTCTGAAAAACAGTGCCCAGAGTGGGGATTCAATTGTGCTGGTTGCTATCCAGTTCTTTGGTATATATAAACCTTCATCCTGTACAGGATTCTACGTACCATGAGAAGCAAAAAAAATGTAAGTATTGCTTTAATCCACTGCACACTGAACGTGGTCAGACCTGTGACTGAGGAATATTCAACATAAATTGAGTAAAAATAATTTAAGGCTTGTACTATAAGATTATACAACTGATTTCTCTCTTCCATTTGAAGTCTCTATAAAAGAGACTTCCCAGCCACTAACAACCATTAGTAATTTTTTTTTTCCCAGTCCTGGGACTTGAGCTCAGGGCCTGGGCATTGTCCTTGAACACTTTTGCTTAAGACTACTGCTCTGCCATTTGAGCCATAGCATCACTTCCAGCTTTTTCTGAGTATGTGGTACTGAGCAATTGAACCTAGGGCTTTGTGCATGCTAGGCAAGCACTCTACCACTAGGCTATGCTCCTGACCCATTACTAATTATGACAATTTTTTTTTTGGTAGGGCTGAAGATGAAACTCAGAGCATTATGCATATTAGTACTAGTGCCAAGTGCTCTACAGCTTAACTAAATTAACTAAAGCCCAGCTTCAGGGCTGATTCAGATAAGCATAACAGACTTTGGAAAACTCTGAGTAGGGAATACCACTTGGAGACAGTTCTTAGTTTGATAAGATAGTGTTTTCTAGCTACATAAGGATTGACCCAATTGATCCATTTTTACCTCCCACAGATTTCCAGCCAATGATCACATCAGCTCACATGGAACACTCAGAAAAGGCTTGCACTTAACAGTTCAAAAATGCACATTTTAGTGATGTCTATAGATCACTAGATCAAAACACAAGTAGGAACCCAATCTCTACTTTTAATTATTTTCCAATTCTTGCTGGTTGTGGTTAAAATAATTGGTATAGAAAATAACTGCCTTATAATGTATTAAATTCATGTTCCATAGAGGAGTTATTCAATGTAGGGCTTAGAGAAAGCTAACTCACTTGTTTCCACTAAGCATTGTTTTATTCTCTTTCTCAAACAATTGATACAGAGATCAACACCAAATGGCACCCTCTCCTTCTGCCCTGAATGCTTCACTGAAAGTAATCTACCCAGTATTGATCTGCCAGTATTAAAAACGTTACTTTTGCCAGGATGGAGTAAGATTAGGTCTCTTTGAGTATGACCCAGTGTCATGAAGGTGAAGTTGCTGTGTTGCTGTATATGAGTCTACTACTGTCTCTTCAAATCTGCCAAGAATTTTTCTTTTGTATACTCTCAGTGGAAGCCATTTAACACATGAACAGATTCTATAATATCAAGTTATATTAGAAAATAATGGTTTTTGGACTTGATAAGAGTTGTAGTAAAAGTATTACATATTAAACTGGACATTGGAGGCTCATGCTTGTAATCCTATCTGTTTAAGAGTCTGAGATCTGGGGGCCAAGAGTTTGGCCTAGTGGTAGAGAGCTTGCCTAGCATGCATGAAGACCTGGATTCAATTCCTCAGTACCATATACATAGAAAAGCCAGAAATGGTGCTGTGGCTCAAGTGGTAGAGTGCTAGCCTTGAGAAAACCCAAGGAAAGTGCTCAGGAACTGAGTTTAAGTCCCAGGACTGGCAAAAAAAAAAAAAAAGCCAGAAATGAAGCTGTGGCTTAAGGCACAAGAGGTAGAACTAGCCTTGAGTAAAACTTAGATCAGAACTTAGGTTCTAATTTCAAGCCCCAGGACAGGCAGAGGCATACATGCACACACACCCACAACAAAATAAACATTTACCATTTTAAAACCTGTAGTTTACTAGCATAAAATATATTAAAATTGTGTATAATCATCACCATCACCCATTTCCAGGATTGTGGGGCTTGAACTCTGAACTTTAGGCCTGGGCACTGTCCCTGAGCAATTCAGCTCAAGGCTGCTGCCCTACTCCTTGAGCCACAGCAACACTTCCAGTTTTCTGGTGGTTAATTGGAGATAGAGTCTCACGGACTTTTTAGTGGACGGGGTGGCTTTGAATGATGACCCTCAGATCTCAGCCTCTTGAGTAGCTAGGATTACAGGTGTGAGCCAACATGCCCGGCAATCACTAGAGTTTTTCAAGCTGAAATTCTGTATCCATTAAACAATAGTTCCTCTTCTCTCTCCTCCAGCCCCATAAGATGTCTTCAAAGACACTTATGTTTCTGTATTGGAATTTTCATTGTATGCACATATTTTATCCATTCATCTATAAATGGAGATTTTAGTTGTTTTCACTTATTAAATATTTTGAATTTGAATACCATGAACTTGTTCAAGAATATGTTTGATTCCTTTGGATATATACCCAGCAGTGGAATTGCCTGTTCATATAGCTAACTCAAAAATATTAAGAACCACCACCACACTTTTCATAAAAAGTACACTTTTACATTTCTAACAAGGCATAAGGACTCTGATTCCACCATTTCCACACATACTTGTTACATATGTATGGGATTTAAATTCAGTTTTGCCTTCTTTCAAAATTCATTTTAGTTTCTTTAGAATTACAGCTAAGAGCCAGGTGCTGGTGGCTCACTCCTGTAATCCTAGCTACTCAGGAGGATGAGATCTGAGGATCGAAGTTCAAAGCCAGCCCAGGCACAAAAGTCCGTAAGACTCATCTCCAGTTAACTGCCAGAAAACTAGAAGTGGTACTGTGGCTTACGTGGTAGAGTGATAGCCTTGAGTTGAAGAGCTCAGATGGTGCCCAGTCTCAGTTCAAGCCCCACAACCCACCAAAAAAACAGTTACAGCCAAGAAACATTACTATATGGTACTTGTTTACCCTAACCTCTAGCACAGGCTTTCCACAGAACCTTCATCTCTATTCTGAGGTTCTTGAACTGTTCCCTTTCACCAGCTCAGGACCTTCCTCCACATTTATTCTCTGACTTCATTACAAGATGCTCAAGCACTGCAGATTACTCTTTCAAAAAAACACCTTCAAGCTAGCTGCAGTGGCTTACAGCTGTAATCCTAGCTACTCAGCAGGCTGAGATCTGAGGATCAAGGTTCAAAGCCAGCCCTGGCACAAAAGGACCTGAGACTCTTATCTCCAATTAACCTCTAGAAAAGGAAGTGGGGCTTGGCTCAAGGGTAGGGTGGTAGCTTTGAGCTGAAGAACTCAGGGACAGCGCTGAGGCTGAGTTCAAGCCCCATGATACACACACACAAAACAAACAAAAACAAAAAAAACCCACCTTCATTAGTTTCCATACTTAGTTCCCTTTATTCAGTCATTAAATTTCTTTTCTTTTCTTTTCTTTTGTGCCAGTCCTGGGCTTGAGCTCACTGTCCTTGGGCTTTCTCAAGGACAGTGCTCTAACACTTGAGCCTCAGCACCACTTATGGCTTTTTTCTATGTACGTGGTACCGAGGAATCGAACCCAGGTCTTTGTGCATGCTAGGCAAGCACTCTACCACTAGGCCAAATTCCTGGTCCCTCAGTCATTAAATTTCTTAAAACTGAAAAAAAATTACACATTTTTTGAAGCACTGCCAGATGTTTCCATATACATACATATATATACATACATATATATGTACACACACATACACACATTGTAATGTTCAATTGGTACACAGTCCTCATTTACGATGAAAATATTCTAAATATTAAAAAAAAGCAAACAGCACTATATTGCTATCTTTAGTCAATCTATGTAACAGTGCACCAAAACTTTTTTTTTTTTTGCCAGTCCTGGGGCTTGAACTCAGGGCCTGAGCACTGTCCTTGGGCTTTCTCAAGGCTAGAGCTCTACCACTTGAACCACAGTACCACTTCTGCCTTTTTCTCTGTATGTGGTACCCTTCTTCGTGCATGCTAGGCAACCACTCTAACCACTAGGCAAAACTCCCAGCCGTATTCCAAAATTGTAACTTCTGCCAATTAATAAACCTTTCCTTGCCTTTCTCATCATTGTACTCTTCTCTCTGACAACAATCACTGTATACTTAACTATGTACTTAGCTTATTTAACATGACGACCCCAAGTTTCATCTATTTTGTCACAAACGATAGAATTCCATCTTTTTCATGGCTAGTGTGTTTGTATGTACATTCACTTCATTTCTTAGTTATTGTGAAGTGTTTTAATGAACATGAGTGGATGTCTGACATGCTGATTTCCTTTGTATATAATCCAGAATTTTGGCGAATTTCTATATATATATATGGAATTTTTTTTTTGTCAGTTATAGGACTTGAATTCTGGACCTGCATGCTGTCCTTGAGTTCTTCAGCACAAGTCGACCACCCTACCCCTTGAGCCACAGCGCCACTTCCAGTTTTCTAGTGGTTAATTGGAGATAAGGGTCATGGGCTTTGTAGTACCTGGACTGGCCTTGAACCTCGATCCTCAGATCTGAGCCTCCTGAATAGCTAGGATTACAGGTGCAAGCCACCAGGCCTGCCTTGTCGATATTCTTTTATACAGTAGTCCATATATATTTAGTTGGTTGCAAGACTTGAACTCAGTGTCTACCTACTGTCCCTAAGCTTTTTCACTCAAGGCTAGTGCTCTATCACTTTGAGTCACAGCACTACCTCTGATCACCTGCGGGCTTTTTTTTGGGGGGGGGGGAGTTAGTCAATTGAAGGTAAGAGTCTCATAGACTTTGGCTTTGAAGCTCAATCCTCAGATCTCAAGCCTTCTGAGTAGCTAGAATTATAGGCATGAGACACACACACACACACACACCCTTATATTTTTACAGCGTATAAAGGTTCTTTCTGTTTTATGTCCTTGCCAGCCCTTACTTTTTGTCTTTTACTTAGCCATGGTCATAGGGATTAAACCCATGGCCTTGGGCATGCTGGGCCAATGCCATACAACTGAGCTAGCTCTTGTCTTTTTAACTTAAGTGAGGTGTTGCTTCATTATGGCTGTTTCTGTGCTAGTACTGAGTCTTATACTAAGCCTGGGAGCTATCATTTAGATTTTTTGCTTAAAACTAGCATTTTACTAGCCCTAATACAGGAACAAAATAATGATTTATCATTTGCAACTAGAAGAATGGTGTCAGAAGAGCAATTTTACCATTATTGATACAACACAGCTAACTGTACTTACTCATTTCAAGGAAGTACAAGAATTTATCCAGAGGTGGATAAGAGTTTGGATATAGGCATTTTTACTGCAACGCAATCTGTAGTAAAAATTACATCTATGAGACCACAGGCATAGTGCAGAACACTTTCCCATCATGTAAAGACCTTGGATTTCATCCCTAGAAACACACATACACATGCACACAAATGGTCTTTTCATTACCTGTCAGTATATTGTTATTTATTTTGTATTTGTCTGTCTCCCTGATGGGACGAATGTAAGCCCCAATCAGAATGTATTTTCATTTGTTTTTGCTGTCCCAGTGCTTGAATTTAGGGCCTGGGCACTGTCCTTGAGCTTTCTCAAGGCTAAAGCTCTACCACTTGAGCCACAACACCATTTCCAGCTTTTTCTTTGTATGTGGTACAGAGGAATTGAGCCCGGGTCTTCGTACATGCTAGGCAAGCACTCTAACATTAGGCCAAACTCCTGACCCCAAGAATGAATGTATTAATTTTCATAAGGTTTCATAAGTTCTGAGGAAACACAGTAATTCTGAAATTGTCAGATAGTGCTTCCTGGGAAGAGACAGGAGGGGGAGAAGAAGGGCAAGGAAAAGAGGTGGCAGTGACTAAACAGGAGCAAGACTTGGAAGATGAAGGCTGCCTGTGGGCCAGCCATCAGATCCAATGAATACTTACCCTGAGATGCGTATTTTTCACGGTAAATGTTATAAACTTTTCTGTGAGCATCAATGATGGACTGGAGACGGGAAGCTCTTGATTCCTGGTGGGGAAGAGCCATGATCACTTCCTCCAAGTCACTAAAGGTAAACCAGATCCCAACAAGGTCCCCGAAGGTGTGGAAAGCAAATGCAGCATAGTCGGCAAAGAGGTCAGCAAACACTTCAATTCCCTGGACTGCGCTGGTAGGTAGAGTCTGGTGATGCAGGATGACCATAGGCTGAAGCTGTGCAGCCCTGAGGGACTCAAGGAGTCGTCGGTAGCACTGCACTGCTCTTTTGTCTGGATTCTTGGAGCTTCCTGATGGGAGAAGTTGTGCCCATGATAGGAATAATTTATAATGTGTGATCTTATTGCCATGAAGACTGCTAAACAACTCTGGTAGGAAAGATGGCAAGGGCTGTTGACACACATAAATGTCACTGCTGCCAGCTACCAAATGAGAACTCTGGTTTCCCAGAGGGTGGCTCAGGTTGTACAGTAAGTCATAGATTAGAGGGCCAGCAGCTGAAATGAAGTTTTTATCAGCAGATTCCCACTTTTCCCCCTGACATGAAAAACTTAGGAGGACAAAGAAGACCACTTTAAACAGCTCCATTTCCAAAGAGCTGTTAGGAAATACATAGGAGGAATCCTTTTATAACTTCAGAAGAGGTAAGTAGGTCACTAAGTGATTACCAATACAATGTTTAACCAACTTATCTACAATGAAATCACATAGCTAAGCATTTAAAAATTTAGACTTTAGCAGATAATACAAAAAGTTCAACTTTCATATCTAATTTAAGCAGAACAGGAAAATGTCTGGACATTTTTCTTGGATGAATTACTTTTAAAATGTCTTCATGTAACAGAACACGTCACTCCCCAGCCTTTTTTCCCCCATTCCTTTGAAAATATGTGAATACATCTTTTAAAATTCAAACAGGAACATTCATTAAAATCCCTCAAATTCTAGTCTTTCCTCCTTTCCCAGGACACCTTTGCCAATGTGCACTTTCCCCCCAACAACTTCATGATTCTTCAGCCTAGATTTAAATCTCACCTGGCAAAAGTTGCTCCTTTTGTACCTATTTTCTCAACATCTTTCCCTATTGTAGCAATTTAATGGATGTTAACATTACATGTAGCATGATAAAAGTTCTAGACAACTGCAATAAGTACTTAAGAGAAATATTTAACAAGCTAACATATATGAGATCATGCCATAGTCCTGCAATTTTTGTTTTCCCCCATTAATAGCTTAAGTGAGTATACTACCTTAGTATACTCACCATTTTTTTTGGCCAGTCCTGGGCAAGCTCAGGGCCTGAGCACTGTCCTTGGACTTTTTCAAGGCTAGAGCTCTACCACTTGAGCCTCAGCACCACTTCCGGATTTTTTCTATGTATGTGGTACCAAGGAATCGAACCCGGGTCTTTGTGCATGCTAGGCCAGCACTCTACCACTAGGCCAAACTCCTGGCCCCGTATACTCACCTTTTTGTTCCCATCCTAGATGTGAACATAAGGATTAAGGAGCTCTCCCTGAGGAATTCTTTGCCTAAGGCTGTCATGGCTCTGCTTCTCCCTTTGGTAGTTCATTGAAGGTAAGATCTCAACCTCCAGAGTGGCAAGGACTATGCATGTGAGCCAATGGTGCCCAGCTAACTTACCTTTTTTTTTTTCATGTATTTTTTATCATAATTTAACCCAGCTCTTTTTAACAGATGCATTGCACTCTACAGCAAGGCTGTAACTTTTTGGAATAAAGATAGACAGACAGACACACACACACCAAGAAAAACAAAAAAAGAATAAGAAAAGACTGTGAAGTAACTCTAGGGTTAGGTGTGGTGATGTATGCTCTAAAGTCTTACAACCCACGGCTGAGGCCGGAAGATGTGGAGTTTGAGGTCAGCATTGGGAACATGGCAAAATCCTAGGAACACAAGAAGGGAGAGAAGGGTGAAGTGAAGGAAATTGTCACCCATAAAAATAGAAAAAAATTGCAATAGTACAATAAACTATTTTGTGCATGTGCCAGTCCTGGGGCTTGAACTCGTCAGGGCCTAGGCACTGTCCCTGAGCTTCTCTGCTCAAGGCTAGCACTCTTCTACCACTTTAACATCTCCACTTCTTAATCTTCAGATCTCAGCCTCATGAGTAGTTAGGATTACAACCATGAGCCACCAGCACCTGGCTTCAAAGTCTCTTAAAAGACTTTCTGTACAGCAATTGAACTCTAAATCTCTAGTATCATCGCTACCTGTTTATTACAAATTAAGAGATATATGCATTCATAAGTACATGAATAATCAGAGTGCACAAACCAATCAAATACACAACTTCAGGTCAAATTATTTTATTTCATGAATAAAAGCAGTAGTTAGCAGTTGAAGAAATTTTTATTCCTTGATTGGATAAGATATTGAATACCATGAAAGTAACAAGCTTTTTCCTACATGTCAAAACAAAGCAAAGGTCACACAGAAACCACATATTACTGAGTACCAACTTTACTGGGACAAGAAACACACTAAAACCTGTGCTGGTATCAAAGCATACAATAGGAATGTGACACATATGCCTCCACTGTTATTCTTGGGACAAATTCCAAAGTATCACTTTTCTTCTTAGCAGAGCTCCATAGAGGTTCTGGACCACAAAGAGCTGTGCCAAAGCTTCTTGGCTCTTGGTCAGTTACTTTTAGTATTTCAGTCTTCAAGCAAGTAGTTAGGGTTAACTACCAAATAGGGATCTTCTTCATAGCTCTCACTTCCTTCTGTAGAACCTTTCAATCCAGCTTGTGTGAGTTCAATTAGAACATGATCCTGCAGAACACAAGCATCTGTCCTCAGTCTCTAACAATATTACAAAAATGTCAAGATATTCCAAACACTGATCCTCATGAGCACTATTTCTTTCATTCATTCTTTCCTTCCTTCCTCTTTCCCTCCCTCCCTTTTTGCTAGTCCTGGGCTTGAACTCAGGGCCTGGGCACTGTCCCTGAGCTTCTGTTGCTCAAGGGTAGGGATCTACCACTTGAGCCAGAGAGCCACTTTCTGCTTTTTCTGTTCATGTGGTGTTGTTGAGGAATGGAATCCAGGGCTTCATGCATGCTAGGTAAGCATTCTACCACTAAACCACATTCCCAGCCCTCAATTTTATTTCATTTACCCACAGAAAATCTGAAGAAAGCTGGTCTTAAAATTACCACCAATGGGGCCAGGAGTTTGGCCTAGTGGTAGAGTGCTTGCCTAGCATACACGAAGACCCGGGTTCGATTCCTTGGTACCACATACATAGAAAAAAGCCGGAAGTGGTGCTGAGGCTTAAGTGGTAGAGCTCTAACCTTGAGAAAAAGAACCCAAGGACAGTGCTCAGGCCCTCAGTCCAAGCCCAGGATTGACCCCCCCCCCAAAATTTACCATCAGTGCCCTTCTAACACTATGAACCATCTTTTTTTGGGGGGTGGGGTGGGGGGTGGTGGTGGGTCATAGGGGTTGAACTGGACTAGGCGCTGTGCCTGAGCTCTTCAGCTCCAGGTTACCACCCTACCCTTGAGCCACGCCCAATTTCCCACTTTTCTAGAGGTTAACTGGAGATAAGAGTCTCAGGTCCTAGGTCGGCCTGGCTCATGCCTATAATCCTAGCTACTCAGGAAGCTGAGATCTGAGGATCAAGGTTCAAAGCTAGCCAGGCACTAAAGTCCCTGAGATGAGACTCAGTTTAACTGAGTTATGGGTTTTTTATTTATTATTTTTTATTTTGCCAGTCCTGGGCTTCAGCTCAGGGCCTGAGCACTGTCCTTGAACTTTCTCAAGGCTAGAGCTCTACCACTTGAGCCTCAGCACCACTTCTGGCTTTTTTCTATGTATGTGGTACCCAGGAATCGAACCCGGTTCTTCATGCATGCTAGGCAAGCACTGTAACCACTAGGCCAAACTCCCAGCCCCTGAGTTATGGTTTTTATACCCTCCACATCTACAAATACATACTTATCTAACCCCACAGGTGAAGTTTTTCAGATGAAAGAACCCTGACATGTAATGTGGAGTCCTATGAAGCGAAGTGGCATGGTTGACTCTCTGCCACTGAACAAGAAAATCCAATCACTCAACAAACATCTGATTTCTCTATGTGGCCTTTAGCACTGGGAATAGCAGTTCATAAAGTCCCTGCTTTTAGGCCAAGAGCTTGACCTAATGGTAGAGTGCTTGTCTAGTATGCACGAAGACCCGTGTTTGATTCCTTGGTACCACATACATAGAAAAACCCAGAAGTGGTGCTGTGGTTCAAGTGGTGGAGCTCTAGCCCTGAGGACAGCACAAGGACAGTGTTCAGTCCCCAGGACTGGCCAAAAAGTAGTCTCTGCTTTCCAAGAATGGTGCTCCTATTCTGGAAGACAAACTTAAGAATCTGAGTAAAGACTATACTGCCAGGCAATGACAAACACTATGATGAAACATAAAGCAGGACAGCAAAAGCAGAAGGCTGCTATCTTATCATGCCAAGCCAGAAAGGCTTGTAGAGATAACATGTAAGTAGACACCACAACAGAGGAAGGTACAAGGGGAAAGATAAATGGCAAGTGTAAAGTCCTCCAAGTTTGGTGTGCTACAGAATAAGGCTAGTGTCAGCAGGTGCAACAAGGAAGAATGCCAAGAAATGAATTCGAGAGACTGGAGTAGATTTGGCAGGGCACAGTAATGAGACTGGGCTTTATTATTCTAAATGGAAATAAAGCACTGTGAGTTAGGGTAGGAAAAAAACAACTGGTTACTGGAAGTACCTGACTGGATATGGGGCAAAAAGCCTCAAGAGCATAGGCTGGATGACTTTGATGAGCTGGTGAAGGTAAAGCAAGACAGAAGAAATAAAAACTGAACAGAATGGCAGAAGATACTCTTTTTGATCAAATTAAGTATAAAAGGACTATTAATTTACTGGTTATTATGTACATATAAAGTTGGATAAGTATCACTACTACTTGGGAAGCAATACTAGGAGGACAGAAGCATGACCGACCGGCTCCCATATCATTGTCTTTGGGTTTTAGTTTGGCTTTTCAAGTAGTTTGAGAGTTATCCACAGATGAGTGAATTTATAAAAGCAAATAAATAACTTAAGTAATATATGTGAGTAACCTTAGAGGTAAGAGAAAGATGCAGGAAAAGGGAATAAGAGTGAACAGTCAGGGGCTAAAGAAGATTAAAGAGAACATGGTAAATGACAAAGAAACAAAGAGGAAAGTTTTGTAGAGCTTGGGCACTGTGCCTAACCTTTCTCAAAGCTAGTGATGTACCACTTCAGCCAAAGCACAAATTTCCAGCTTTTTTTTTTCTGTGTAATGTGGTACCAGGGAAAGAATGCCTATCTTTTTTCACAATGTCATCCCTGGTTGGGTATTTTTAACCATTTACTTTCCATTCTGATTAGCCATATGCATGTAATGAACACCTAGGCATCCTGCCAGTATCACCTGCTTTCTTAGTTTTATCTTCCTCATATTCTTAGTTTCCTTTTATTTAGCCCCATAAGCATTTTTCTTAATTTTTCAAACTTCCCTCTCTACCCTTAGTTAAATTTAATTTCCATTATACTTACACCTCAGTAATTAAAAATGTTGAAGAGTTTGGCCTGGTGGTACCTAGCATGCACAGGAACCCAGATTCTGATTCCTCAGTACCAGATACATAGAAAAAGCTGGAAGTGGTGTTGGGGCTCAAATGGTAGAGCTCTCTCCTTAAGGATAATGCTCAGGCTCTGAGCTCAAGCCCAGGACTGGCCAAAAGAAAAAAAAAAGGTTGAAGAAGGATGGGAGTCTAGCCTAGCACTAGAGTGCTTGCCCCATGCACAAAGCCCTAGGTTTGATTCCTAGGTACCACACATATATAGAAAAAAAAAAAAAGCCAGAAATGGTGCTGTGGCCCAGGGGATAGAGCTCTAGTCCTGAGAAAGCCCAAAGACAGTGCTCAGGCCCTGAGTTCAAGGACCAGGACTGGCAAAAAAAACCCTCAAAAACAAACAACAACAACAACAACAAAAACAAAGACTTAGAATAGTCAAAGCAATTCTAGGCAAAAAGAGGAATGAAGGTAGTATTATAATACCAGACTTCAAATTCTACTACAGAGCCCTAATAATAAAAACAGTATGGTATTTGCACAAAAATAGACCAGAAATCAATGGAACAGAAGATTCAGAAATAAAACCACATACCTATAGTCAACTTATGTTCGACAATGGAGCCAGAGATACACAGTGGAATAAACACAGCCTCTTCAATTATTGGTGCTGGGAAACCTGGCAGCCATATGCAGAAAACTAAAAATTGATCCTAGCCTATCACCATGCATAAGCATCAACTCAAAATGGATCAAAGACCTCAATATCAGACCCGAAACGCTGGAACTGCTACGGATAGAGTAGGAGAGACACTGGAACTCATAGGCACAGGCAAAAACTTCTTTGAACAGAGTCCCAGGGTCACAACAGATTGGGGAGAGACTTGACAAATGGGACTACCTAAAAATAAAAAGTTTCTGCACAAAGGCATAGTTACTAAAGTAGAAAGACAGCCAACTAACTGAGAAAAGATATTTACCAATAATGCATCAGACAAATGCTTAATATCCAATATCTACAGGGAAATCAAAATGATCCCCCAATCCAACAAACAAATCAGTAAATCAGCTAGGGAATTAAAGAGACTTATCAAAATAAAAGAGATTAAAATGGCAAAGAAGGACCGGGATTTTGGCCTAGTGGTTAAAGTGCTTGCCTAGCATGCATGAAGACCCGGGTTCGATTCCTCGGTACCACATACATAGAAAAAAGCTGGAAGTGGTGCTGAGGCTCAAGTGGTAGAGCTCTGCTCAGGCCCTGAGCTCAAGCCCAGGACTGGCAAAAAAAAAAAAAAAAAAAAAAAAAAAAAAGGCAAAGAAACATGAGAAAATGTTCATCATCCATGGTCATAAAGGAAATGGAAATAAAAACAACCCTAAGATACCACCTTACCCCAATTAAAATGGCCAATATTTTAAACTCAGACGACAAATGCTGGTGAGGATGTGGAAAAAGAAGAATCCTCTACTGCACTGATGGTGGGAATGTAAACTAGTTTAGCCACTCTGGAAGGTAGTTTGGAGGTTTCTTAAAGAACTGAAAATAGACCTTCCCTATGATCCCACCATACCATTCCTGGGCATCTACCCTGAGCAGCATAACCCACAGGATATGATAAAGACACCTGCTCAGCCATGTTCATCGCTGCACTATTTACAATAGCCAAGCGATGAAAAAACCCCCAGATGCCCCACTATAGATGTATGGATACAAAAAATTTGGTACATACATATAATGGAACTCTTATCTATTTATTTTCGCCAGTCCTAGGCCTGATTTCAGGCCCAGAGCACTGTCCTTGGACTTTCTCAAGGCTAGAGCTCTATCACTTGAGCCTCAGCACCACTTCCGGCTTTTTTTTCTATGTATGTGGTACCGAGGAATCGAACCCGGGACTTTGTGCATACTAGCCAAGCACTTTACCGCTAGGCCAAACTCCCGGACAACAATGTAATTCTACATAACCAACAGACAAGATAAAATAATGGCATTCGCTAGGAAGTGGATGAAACTAGAGCAAATCTTGTTGAGTGAGTTAAGACCAAAGGAACAAAAAGCACATGGTTTCCTTGATATGTGGATATTAGATCCAAATAGCACAAGAGATGACTCAATATTTGGGTACCCATGGTCACTGACACGATCTTGGAGATATAAACATAACTACACAGACATAACAATATATGATGGGATATATACTTTATAGACATGTTACATAGATCGATATGTATCTATGACAAACTCTCAGCTAAATTCCAATTATATTCTAAAATCTATGTACCAGTGATTGCATATAGATTCCCTTCTTGAATACTTGTTAAACATGACATTTGAAATATGATGTAACAATCAGTATTAATAAAATCTTTCAATTAAAAAAAATATTCCAGGGGCCAGAAGTTTGGCCTAGTGGTAGAGTGCTTGCCTAGCATGCACCAAGACCCAGGTTCGATTCTTTGGTACCACATACTTAGAAAAAGCCGGAAGTGGTGCTGAGGCTCAAGTGGTAGAGCTCTAGCCTTGAGAAAAAAATCCAAGGACAGTGCTCAGGCCCTGAGCTTAACTCAGGACTGGAAAAAAAAAAAATTCCAAAGCCACCCCCCCAGATCTCACCTAAATTTGCCAATTTTTTCTTTTTTTGGTGGGTCCTGAGCTTGAACTCTGGATCTGGGCGCTATCCCTGAGCTCTTCAGCTTAAGGCTACACCCCTGAGCCACAGCAGCACTTCCAGTATTCTAGTGGTTAATTGGAGATAAAAAGTCTCACAGTTTTTAGTGCCCAGGGTGGCTTTGAACCATGATCCTCGGATCTCAGCCTCCTGAGTAGTTAGGATTACAGGGGTGATACCATGCCGGGCTCAAATTTTGCTTACTTTATAAAGGAAATAATTCTTAACAGTCCTGAAAAAAATCTGTAAGACGACATGAAGTCCTTCCTTCATTAATACGACAGAGTAAGTGCAATTATATACATACATAGTGTGTGAGTCGATGAATGACTTTCTCTATGATCCTCTTTTTATTTATAAGCTCTTCTTCAGAGTCTATCTCTGATTCCATTTCCTTCAAATACCAGTTGACAAGCTCACTCCTCTTTAATGCTGACTCATCTTCCTCTGCAACAAAAAAATGTATTTTAAAAAGATTCCTTTTCAGTAAACTGTATTGAGCACTCTAGGAGTTTGCATACACAAGATAACATACAGGTTACCTAACATGTCAAACAGCACATCTGTTCATATAAAGTTTGCAATGTTCCAGCGTCAAGTAATATATTACATTATCTAAAATTATACCTTACTTCATCAAGAAGAGAAAAAAAGAAAATAGGATTTAAAAAATAAATTTTAGTTTTCTTTTTGGTCAGTCATGGGGCAAAAACTCAGGTCTTGAGCACTGTCCCTGAGCTTCTTTTGTTCAAGGTGAGCACTCTACCACTAAGCCACAGAGCCATTTCCAACTTTTTCTGTTTATGTAGTACCAAGGAACTGAATGGCTTCATGGGGCTTGAACTCTGGGCCTTGACACTGTTCCTGATCACTTCAGCTCAAGGCTGGTGCTGTACTGCTTTGAGCCACAGTGCCACTTCCAATTCTGATGGTTAACTGGAGATGAGTCTCAAAGACTTTCCTGCCCAATTGGGCTTTGAACTGTGATTTGCAGATCTCAGTTTCCTGAGTAACTAGGATTATAGGCATAAGCCACTGGCACCCAGCTTTATTTTTAGCAGTACTAGGGTTTGAACTAAAGGCCTCATACTTGCTATGTGGACACTTCTATTTCAGCCATGTCCCTAGCACGCTTTTGCTTTATTTTTCATGTAGTAACTTGAATTTTTATCCAGGGATAACCTCAGATCTCAATCCCCTTATGGCCTCCCACTTAGCTAGAATCTTGCTAACTTTCTCCTGGCCTCAAACCAATTTCATCTCAACCTTTTAAGCATCTGGGACTATAGCCATGTGCCACTACTCTGCCACCTATGAAATATCAATATTCTAGGTGTGCAACATCTATTTTAAAATACAGCATTGTAGTATTTATTTATTTATTTATTTTGTTGTTGTTGGTTGTGGGACTTGAACTCTGGGCCTAGGCATTGTCACTGAGCTCTTCAGTTCAAGGTTACGGCCCTACCCCTTGAGCCACAGCTATCCTCAGATCTCAGCCTCCTGAGTAGCTAGGATTACAGGTGTGAGTCACCATACCTGGCTAGCACTATAGTAATTCTGTATGTAAAAAGATTTTTATGTGCTTCTTTATGTTATCATATCCAAAACTTCTGCTTCAAAATCATTAAAACAGGCTGAAGACACTAACAAAAATCATCCCTTAACCTTTACTTGACAATTAACTTGGTGGAAAAACTTTTGGCTAACAGGCTACACTGATATCCCACACAAATATACTTTGCTAAAATGAGCCTATATAACTATTTACCTTATCTTCTGACTAAAACAGTACACTACTCAGCATTCAGAAGAGGCTATGCAAATAAAGCTAATATAACATATATAAATAATCTTAAGTATAGCCTCACCTTCTTCCATCTTTCTGAGGTGCAGCACAATGAGGTTAGAGATTCGGCAATACTCAGAGAAGCCCAGCCTTAAGGAAGGTTTGGAAACAGATTCTTGATTTATGTCTTCGCTGTAGCCATTAATTCCATTCACAGGGGCAGGGCTGTCAGCATGACCTGTATGAAAAGTTAAAACACTTGGGGTATTAGATCTAAACAACAGAAGAGCGATGACTCAATACTCAGGTATTCCAGGTCGTTGACATGAATTTGGAGATATAAATGTATCTATATTAGACATACAAGTCTATGATAGAATATGTATCCTATAGACATATATTAATAAAGATATCAGTACATATCTTTGACATATAAAGACTCAGCTTAATATGTTCTTAAAATTTATGTGCCAGTGATTGCACATAGATTTTTTCTTGAATACTTGACTGTAGAACATGACAATTTGAAATATGTAAAAACTCATTTTAATATGGACATGGTATTGGAAATATAAACACAACTACATAAACATAAAAACCTATGACTCTAGGGCTGGGAGTTTGGCCTAGTGGTAGAGTGCTTGCCTAGCATGCACGAAGATTTGGGTTCAATTCCTTGGCACCACATACATAGAAAAAAGCCGGAAGTGGTGCCAAGGCTCAAGTGGTAGAGCTCTAGCCTTGAGGAAGTCCAAGGACAGTGCTCAGGCCCTGAGCTCAAGCCAGGACTGGCAAAAAAAAAAACCCCAACCCCCCTATGACTCTATAGATACATTATAATAAATTAAGCACTTGCTTCTGTTTAGTATGCATTTACCAAGCACTTCTAAATGTACTATTTATGTTTCATACTAAGTTCAGAAAGGTAAAGTATAACAATAATTTTACAAATAAATCAGAAATAAATTGGAACCAAATTTATCAACTCTACTAACAAAAGCAACTACACTGGAAGAAATGAGGATTGAAATTTTGTAATATTAAATCCATTTGCAGTCTTATGTGTTAAGTAGAAGAATTCTAGTATGCCTGAAAAAATTCAAGAGTAAAATAGTACAAATAAAGGATGTTGGTCATAGGACTTAAGCCTACTACCCCATTTTGGCATACCTATCTTCAAGCATATATATTTTATGTAAACTATACTTTCACTTAGTAAAATCATACTTTCATGAACAGTCAAATCTCACCATTGATGCCTCCTGGGCCTTCATCTACCTCCATTTGTGTCTCTTCCTCTTGATCTAGGTTGACATCAGGCGTTTCAACCCGGATGATCGATTTATTCAGTAACCGAAAGGCTTCCTTCACATGCTTAGGTTGGACCTAAATCAGTAATGGGGTAAATTCAGTTACTCTTGATATGCCAATATAATACAATAAATTCACCAGAACAGATAACATGTCTGATAATACCACATATTGACAAAAATGAAGAAATTCTCTGCAAGCAAATATATGAGTGTATGTAAAAAATTGAATGTATGTAATTTCTTTTTGTTCTAGAGCTTGAGCCCAGGACTATAAAGTAAGTATTCTACCCGCTGATTTTCTGTGGCAGGGTGACCTTAAAGCTTCATTCCTCTTGCCGCACTTCCTCTGGAGTGCTTGGATAACAGGTATCCCATACCATGTGTGGATATAATAATCTGTGTTATAGTAATATGACTCAAGAGGTAGAGCAAAAACTTTATGCAAAGAAGTTCAGGGACAGTTCCCAAGCCTTTAGTTCAAGATCTAGGACTAGCACACACACAAAAGACAACAAACTCAAAAGAACAACAATCCTACCTAGTTTAGACAGGTATTGGTAGCCCACACCTGTCAAACTAGCTATTTAGTTTCTTTCCAGATGATGATTGAGAAGCTAATTTAAAAAAATGGAGCCAGGTACCAAAACAGTAACAGAACTTCGCCTTTTTCTGGGGTTTTGCTTTTTATCTTTTTCATTAATGCTGTTGCTGCTATCGATGCATAACATACTGCTATTATTTATCTTTTTATATAAATAAGTACACACACACATATAAACATATACATATATATACATATAAATAACTTGACAGCTGTGCTGTCAATGTTGGAAAAAGTATCCCAGTTTACCGTGTTGAGTTGGCACTGTACAGAAATTAATAGCCATATTGGTATAGAAATGTTAAACTTAATTTTTTTTCATTTGTACAGGGGTAAACACACTATTAAATATGTAAGGTCTTATCTTCGTGGGTTTGATTACAGAAACTAATAAAGTATTCTCTAAATAAAAAAACAATCAAACAAAAAACTAGCTACTTAGCAGTAAGATGTAAGGATTTTGTTTTGAAGCCAACCAGGAAAAGTCCATGATACTCTCATTGCCAATGAACTACCAAAAAGCAGCAAGTGGTGGTATAGCTAAAGTTGCCAGCATTGAATGGAAAAAGCCAAGCCAGAGAGGGAGGCCTTGAGTTCAAGCCTTTGGCACAAGAAAAGAAAAAACAAACTCAGGTACTGGTGGCTCATGCCTATAACCCTAGCTACTCAAGAGGGTGAGATCTAAGGATCATGATTTGAAGTCAGCCTGGGTAGGGAAGCTCTTGAGATTCTATTTCCAATTACCATCAGAAAACCACAAGTGGAGCTGTGATTCAAAGCACTAGTCTTGAGCACAAAAGCTCAGGAACAGTACCCAGGCCCTGAGTTCAAGCCCCACAACCAGCCAAAACAAACCAAAAAACAAGAAACTGCCAAGCACCAGTAGCTCACATCTGTATTTCTCAGTACTCAGGAGGCTGACATCTGAAGATCAAGGTTCCAAGCCAGCCAGGGGCACAAATTAACCTCTAGAAAAAAACAGGAAGTGGGGCTTGGCTCAAGGGTAAGGTGGTCACCTTGAGTTGAAGAGCTCAGGGACAGCACCCAGGCCGAGTTAAAAAAAAAAAAGAAAAAAGAAAAAAAGTCTAACAGAGTTTAGTGCCAGGGCTGGCTTTGAAACGTGTTCCTCATATCTCAGCCTCCTGAGTAGTTAGGATTACAGACATGAGCCACAGCGTTGGGCAAGCTCAAGAGATTCTTAACCCAGTACTGTACCCTACACCAGCAGGAGGTAAAGGCAGACTGTTAACTTCCCATTTCTTAGAAGATGTCAGGGTTTCAATCGAGGAATCAATGAGAAGTAGCAGTTAGATATGAGATAGTGATATACAAATGGACTTAAAATGAAGTTTTTGTTTTAATGTGTATACTGTAGGCTGAACTTTTACTAAGGAGGAAACCAAATGTGAATGCTAAGAGAAGACCTAGAGCAGAGGTAGAGCAACAGACTTAAGCAGAGAAAGCCAAGAGAAACCACTAGGCCCCAAGTTCTGGCACACATGTACGTACACACGAATATACACAAAAACAAAAACCCAAATTTTACTTCTGACTTAAATGTATAAAAGCTATTTTTGTTGAAGCAGGTAAGGGACTCCTACAATTCCTCTCAAGTCTCACTGCTTGTGAAACTTAGTTCAAAGAACAATTTCTATGGTTTTTAACCTTTCCATACTGTACTATTTGCAATAGCCAAGTTATAGAAACAGTTCAGCTGTGCTAAAATGAGTAGATCAACAAAATGTGGTACAGATACAAAACAGAATTTTAATGAAGCACTAGAAAGAGTTCAAGATCGCTGGAAGTTTGGCCTAGTGGTAGAGTGCTTGTGTAGAGTGCTAACTTTTAGGAAAAGCCCAAGGCCAGTGCTTAGGCCCTGAGATCAAGCCCAGGACTGACCAAACAAAACAAAACAAAAACCCAAAAAACAAAAACCCGAAAGAATGAGAGATTATGCTGTTTGCAAGCAAGTGGATGGATCTACAAAAATCATGTTAACTGAGATAAGTCAAGCTCAGAGAGACACGTGGTGCATGTTTTCTCTCATATGTAAACTATGTATAAAAACTGGACATAGGGGGCCAGGAGTTTGGCCTAGTAGTAGAGTGCTTGCCTAGCATGCACGAAGACCCGGGTTTGATTCCCTGGTACCACATACATAGCAAAAAGCCAGAAGTGGTGTTGTGGTTCAAGTGGTAGAGCCTTAGCCTTGAGAAAATCCAGGGACAGTGCTCAGACCCTGAGCCCAAGCCCAGGACTGGCAAAAACAAAAACAACAACAACAACAACAACAAAAACTGGACATAGGGACCGGCAGTTTGACCTACTAGTGGTAGAGTGCTTACCTTGCATGCTTGAAAACCCAGGTTTGATTCCTCGGTACCATGTACATAGAAAAAAGCTGGAAGTGGTGCTATTGCTCAAGTGGTAGAGCTCTAGTCTTGAGAAAGCTCAAGGACAGTGCTCAGGCCCTGAGCTCAAGCCCAGGATTGGCCAAAAAAAAATTAAAACAAAAAACAAAACACCAAAAAAACTGGACATAACCTATAAAGGACTTAATGCATTCACACACAGATTAAGAGGATACCTTTAAGGGAGGAACCAAAGGAGTACTTCTCTGAACATTTAAGCTACTATTTACTCATATGAATTCCAGGAAACTGAAACATGCTTTTTACCCTTTTTTTTGGGGGGGGGGAGTGGATGAGGGAACATAAGTACAAATCATGATATTCAGTATACACTATGTGAAAAATGAACTATTTAACTTGTGGACAGTGATCAGAGGGGGAAACTAGAGGAAAACAAAGGGATAACACTGTCCAAAAAGTTATATACTCATTACCTTATCAGAAATAGTAACCCATATATAACATGTTAATAAAATTATATTTAAAATAATTTTAAAAAACCATGGAGGGGACCGGGAGTTTGGCCTAGTGGTTAAAGTGCTTGCCTAGCATGCACGAAGACCCGGGTTCGATTCCCCGGTACCACATACATAGAAAAAAGCCGGAAGTGGTGCTGAGGCTCAAGTGGTAGAGCTCTAGCCTTGAGAAAGTCCAAGGACAGTGCTCAGGCCCTGAGCTCAAGCCCAGGACTGGCAAAAAAAAAAAAAAAAACAACCATGGAGTTAGCCAGAATGATGGTGTGCATCTGTAATCTCTGCAATCAGGAGACTGAGGCACAAAATGTTCACTTTTTGGAGGTGGTGCTGTGGCTCAAGTGGTAGACCGCTTTGTGCTGAAGATCTCAGGGATAGAGCCCAAGCCTACAGGTAAGCCCCACAACCAACAAAAAAGTTCAGTGCTAGGTCAGCTTTGGCTGCATAGCAAGATCCTGTCTCAGATGAACAATTAAAAAAGAAATCAACCAACAAAATCCAACCATCAGACACAGGATTAAGTTCAGTGTGTGCTTAACATATACAGGGTCCTGGGTTCAATCCGCATCACAAAATAACCAAAATATACCATAAAAAACCCAATGAGACGTTTCTTTTGAGTTGTGAGGTTACACTACCAGTTATTTATTTGTATTTCAGGCTAGAGGCCTAGCACCTGTAGCGTTTAAATAGTTTTTTCTTGAATAAATGGTAGTTAACCTCTATAGACACTCTTACCTATGATAACGATTATCTCATCACTAATAGCTAATATACTGAACAAATGCTTGACAGCAACCTCCTTAAAGTGACTTATGTATATATTCTATGATCATTCAAAAGTTTCAGAAAAACAATCTACAACTAATTATAGAATGGTCCATACCAAAGATGATAATATACCTACACAAATTTTCTATTCATATCAGATCAAAGTGACTTTGATACCTCATCACAGCAGTGCATCCGAGCCATAGCTTCAGAGAGACGGATCATGCTCTCAAGCTGACGCACTGTTATCCTCCATGAAGACTTGGTTACTCCAGAACCATCCCTCTGGCGGAGGCGTTTATACTGTTCTACAATGAAGTCCTGTGACTCCTTAGAAATCTGTTTCAAAACAGCAACAAAGCTAGAAAACATTTCTACTTTAGGATAGCTGCATTAATTAAGCTTAATAATATTCCAGGGGTGGTTAATCTCATATTGTTACAGTAACTGATTTTGTTACCTGGTATATTGTATATACGTTTATTTATTTGAAATAGGAAAGGGAAAGAAACAAGGTGATTGGGACAGGGTGGGGGAGGGAAATGAGGACAAAAACATGAGAAGGGGTATCAATATGTGAGAAGTAATGCACCTTCTATCTGGTGAATATAACTGTAACCCCTCTTAAAATTACAAAAAAAATATTGACAGAACCCCCCTCCCTCAAAAAAAATATTCCAGGGGCCAGGAGTTTGTCCTAGTGGTAGAGTGTTTGCCTAGCATGCACAAAGACCCAGGTTCGATTTCTTAGGATCCCATACAGAGAAAAAGCTGGAGGTGGTGCTGTGGCTCAAGCAGTAGAGCTCTAGCCTTGAGAAAAGGACAATGGTCAGGCCGTGAGCTCAAGCCCAGGACTGGCAAAGAAAGACACCCCCCCCCCCAACACACACACCACAACAAACCTTTAGCCCAGTGTGGTAGCTCACGCCTGTAATCCTAACTACTCAGGAGGCTGAGATGAGGATCATGTTTCAAAGCCAGCATGTGCACTAAGAGTCCAAGAGACTTACCTCCAATTAATCACCAGAAAACCAGAAGTAGCACTGTGGCCCAAGGGGTAAGGCGGTAGCCTTGAGCTGAAAGCTCAGAGACAAAGGCCCATAGTTCAAGGCCCATGACCACAAAACAAAACAAAACAACAACAAAAAACCCAGATACCTGTGGCTCACACCTGTAATCCTTGCTACTTGGGAGGCTGAGAACTGAGGATCACAGTTTAAAGCCAGCCTGGGTATGAATCTCCAATTAACCACCAGAAAAAAAAAACACAAGTGGTGCTGTGGCTCAAAGTGGTAGGGCACTAGTTTTGAGCTTAAGAGCTCAGGGACAGCACCCAGGCCCAGAAATCAAGCCCCACAAGTGACATACATACATACATACATACATACATACAAACATACATACAAACATACATACATACATACATACATACAATTCCAGATGGAAATACTTTTTTTTTTTTGGTTAGTTGTGGGGCTTGAGCTCTGGGCCTGGGCACTGTTTCCAAACTCTTCAGCTCAAGACTACCAGCCTACCTCTTCTTGAGCAACAGAGCCACTTCCAATTTTCTAGTGGTTAATTGGAGATAAGAGTCTCACAGACTAAGCGCCCAGGCTGGCTTTGAACCAAGCTACTCAGATGTCAGCCTCCTGAATAGCCAGGATTACAGGCCTACCCACTGCTCCCGGCTCAGATAGAAATACTTTTGAGGGACTGAAAAGGTTGAAAATTGGAAGGCTGAACAACGAATTACTACAAAAATATCTCTGAAAAGGAATTAATATCTAGAAGCCTATGAATTTTATGTAGCAAGCTTATAGATATGAAAACAGACTTACTATTTAAGCCAAGGCCAAGGACCATTTCTTTTTTTTCTTTTCTTTTCTTTTTTTTTTTTTTTTGCCAGTCCTGGGCTTGAGCTCAGGGCCTAAGCACTGTCCTTGGACTTTCTCAAGGCTAGAGCTCTACCACTTGAGCCTCAGTACCACTTCCAGCTTTTTTCTACATATGTGGTACCAAGGAATCGAACCCAGGTCTTCGTGCATGCAAGGCAAGCACTTTAACCACTAGGCCAAAATCCCAGCCCCGCCAAGGACCAGTTCTAAAGTATGTCTAACAAACTGAAGTAATGAAGTAAGGTGTCAAAGACCATTAAGCAAATCAATACTCAAAACTGTTCTTGAAGCTGAATTAGTAAGTACATGTTGTCTTTGGGAGAAAAAGAAATTGACATGTGTGTTTACAGCAGCTATTTCTTTAAGCTGTTTTTTTTTGGCATATATCCAAAAGATATAAGCATATATTTAAGACATTTGCATTGTTTTTCAGAACAAAGAGCTCAAGATATTAAGCATATGTACTGGTCACAGAGATATCAGTAGGTAGTCTTATCAACATATCACTTTATGTTATTATTTTCAAGGCACTAAAATTTTTTCTTTTTAAAGTGTTAAAATAGAGTTTGTACTCCTAACTTGGAGTTTCCTATGGCAAGTACTTTACCACTTATAAATTTTGTGCTGGTCATGGGGCTTGAACTTAGAGCCTGGCCATTGTCCCTGAGATTATTTTTCTCAAAACTAGTGCTCTAACACTTGTGCCACAGAGCCACATTCAACCTTTTCTGAGTAGTTTATTGGAAATAGCCTCACAGAGTTTCCTGTTTTGGCTGGCTTTAACCATGATCCACAGGTCTTGGCCTTCTGAGTAACTAGGATTACAGGTGAGTCACTGGCTTCCAGCTAAGCCTTTGGGGTTTTTTTGTTTTGTTTTGCGCCAGTTCTGCGGCTTGAACTCAGGTCCTGAACACTGTCCTTGGGCTTTCCTAAAGGCTAACTCTACCACTTGGGCCACAGCACCACTTCAAGTTTTTTGTTGTTATTGTTTTTATCTTGTTCTAAGTATGTGGTAATAAGGAATCAAACCCAGATCTTCGTGCATGCTAGGCAAGCACTCTACCACTAGGCCAAACTCCTGGCCCTAACCCTTAGTTTTAAATTTCTTCTGAATCAGTTAGAGCCAATCCATTATAACAGATAATGAAGTGAATATGATGAACACACTGAAAGATAACTTTAAAAACTCAAGTGGTAGAGCTCTAGCTTTGAGAAAGCCCAAGGACTGTGCCCAGACCCTGAGTTCAAGGCCCAGGCCTGGCAAAAAAAAAAAATACAGACAACTCAATTAGAAAAAAGTAGACTTTTTCGTTTTCATGTTTAATTTCTGAAAATGCCAAGCAATGAACCAGATGCACAATGTGGAGGTTTACTTTTACAAATAAATGCCTAAATCAACACCAATGGCTCTTGCCTGTAATTCTACAAATTTAGGAGGCTATAATCTGAGGATCAGTTTGAAGCCAGCCTAGGCAGAAAAGTCTATAAAAGCCCTAGATGCTGGTTAAGCCCCAGAACAGGAACAATTAAAAACAAAAAATTGTGTAGTATCCTGGACACAATACAAATTCAATTCAATAAATTACATTATATAAAATTACTATTTTACAACAAAATAGTAGTTCAATTTAACCATAATAGTCTAGAGGACTCCACTGTTTTCTTCAGTGAAAGATTTAAGAGCATTCGTTTAATCTATTGATTAAGACAAGATTCCTAGTATTGATAGCTGAAACAAAAGGATGTTGTTCAGTTTCCCAAAACTCTTTTCCCACAGAAATGCTGTGTATGTAATAAATAGAATTGCTCTGATTTAGAAGGAAATTCCCTTCTGATCTCTAAAGAAACAAACTATAATTAAAGTTATACAATTCTAAGATAAATGGGCCAGGAGTTTGGCCTAGTGCTAAGAGTGCTTGCCTAACATGCATGAAGACCCGGGTTCAATTCCTTGGTAACACATACAAAAGAGCTGGAAGTGGTCCTGTGGCTCAAATGGCAGAGTTCTAGCCTTGAGAAAGCCCCAGGACAGTGCTCATGTCCTGAGTTTTAGTCCCCACAGATAGCAAAAATAAATAAATAAAACATTAAGATAAGGGCCGGGAGTTTGGCCTACTGGTAGAGTGCTTGCCTAGCATGCACGAAGACCGGGTTTGATTCCTCGGTACCACATACGTAGCAAAAGGCCAGAAGGGGTGCTGTGGCTCAAGTGGTAGAGCCCTAACCTTGAGAAAATCCAGGGACAGTGCTCAGGCCCTGAGCCCAAGCCTAGGAATGGCAAAAAAAATTAAAAAAATTAAGATAAGGCCGGGGGTGTAGCCTAGCGGTATAGTGCTCACCTAGCATGCACGAAGCCCTGGGTACCATCTACAAAGAAAAAGCTGGAAGTGGCGCTCTGGTTCAAGTGGCAAAGCACTGGCCTGAAGCAAAGAGTCCAAGAACAGTGTTCAGGCCCTGAGCAAGCCCCCAAAAAAGGAGATTTAAAATAAAAACCAAGAATAGCTAGATTTAGTAGCATACCTATAATGATAGTACATCTGTAATCTAGAGAGGCTAGGTAAGGTTGAATACAGCCAAGGCAAGAGCCTATCTCAAAACCAAAACCAACATCAACACCCAAGAAAAGACAAAACCAGTGCAGTTCATTTAATTTCCCACAACCCATTTCTTTAAATCCAACTACAATATGTACTGCCCTATCCCAGTACAAAAGGGCAGGTTACCTTAGGTTTAAACTGTCGAGCAAAGAGAAGATATCTTCTGATATCATCAAGGGAATAGACACGATCAATTGATTCCTCAATTCTTGAATGCAAGTCTACAATACGCCTGGCAATAGCATAATCGGTAACCTAGTTTAAAACAAGACAAATCGTCACAGTACTATCTAGCACAGACTATCTCAGGCAATAAGAACAAATTCTTGGGGCCGGGAGTTTGGCCTAGTGGTAGAGTGTTTGCCTAGCATGCACGAAGACCAGGGTTCAATTCCTCGGTACCACATAGGTAGAAAAAAGCCGGAAGTGGTGCTGAGGCTCAAGTGGTAGTGCTCTAGCCTTGAGAAAGTCCAAGGACAGGGTTCAGGCCCTGAGCTCAAGCCCAGGACTGGCAAAAAAAAAAAAAAAAAAAAAAAAAAAAAAAAAAAAAAAACAACCTCTCGATGTCACTGAAAATATAAGTAGGAATATAGATAAAATCACTAAAACTTTTTGGCCACAATTTACTTATCTACTGATTCAGTAAATAGCAGAGACAAGTTTTAAATAGTCTTGCTGCAGTTTTAGCTGCTACATTACAAAGATAATGACAAAAGACAATAAAAAAATATCAGGGGGAAAAATGTACACAGAGACAGCAAATAAGAATTTGGGGAGCAAATAAGAAATTGGGGAGAAATGTTAATATGTGAATCAGATAAAGGCCATCTGGGTTTTCTTTTTTTTTTCCCCAGAGCTGGGGACTGAACCCAGGGCCTTGTGCTTGCCAGGCAAGGGCTCTTCTGCTGAGCCAAGGCCCGACTGGGTTTTCTTTTTATCTGCCAGTCCTGGGGCTATGAAATCAAGGCCTGGGCACTGTCACTGAACTTCTTCGCTCAAGACAAGCACTCTACCACTTAAGTCACAGCACTTTGTTCTTTGTTTTTTTCATCCAGGTTGGTGTCTACCACTTGAGCCACAGCTCTGCTTTTATCGTGTGTGTGTGTGTGTGTGTGTGTGTGTGTGTTGTGGGGCTTGAACTCTGAGTCTAGGCGCTGTCCCTGAGCTCTTCAGCTCAAGGCTACCACCCTGACACTTGAGCCACAGCCCCACTTCCCATTTCCTAGGAATTAATTGGAGATAAAGAGTCTTTAGTGCCATGATCCTCAGATCTCAGCCTACTGAGTAGCTAGGATCACAGGTGTGAGCCACCATGCCCAGCCAAAATGACCATCTTACTAACTCCCTCTGGTTCAATTTTATGCTACTGAAGAGAAATGAAAGCTCACCATATGCACATACCAGTTATTGAGTAGCGATCCTTATTTCGTTATTCAAATTGGAATTAAAAAAAGAAACTAAAAAAAGAAACTAACAGTTCATGTTCTTTACCTCGTTGCATTCATCCACCAGGATAAAAAAGAGATCAAATCGAGACATGATGGGAGCTGACAAATTTATATTCTGTTTCAATGACTTTGACCTGTCATAGTGTCCACTGACTGGATTTGCTGCTGCCAAGATGGATGTCCGGGCATTCAAAGTTGCCTGAAAAGAAATGATACCTAAAGAATGAACAAAGGGCTGGGAGTTTTGCCTAGTGGCGGAGTGCTTGCCTAGCATGCATGAAGGCTCAGGTTTGATTCCTCAGTACCATGTACATAGAAAAAAAAATTTTACTCACAAATACCAAAATTTAACTCTGGTAATACACAGTATACAGCAAACAGAGACTCCTATCTACACAAAGCTGGTGGTATTTGTGTATAACCTTTAAACAAGTACTTTTGCTAGCCATTTGCTTGTGCTGATGTGGAAATTAAATGAAGAAACTATCTGTACTTGCTTATTCCAGGAATAAAGTATCTCTAACAGAGCATATACTCGATATACATACATTTAGAACACAATTTCAGTACCTGTTTACTGAGAAGTTAGAGGGAAATACTGTCATTAGATTGATACTTTTGTGTAATACTGAACATTTTTTTCTTTTTCTTTATCGTCAGGATAATGTATAGAGGAATTAAAGTTACATTCGCCAGGTAGTAGGTGCATTAATTCTCAAACACTGATACCCCTTCTCATGTTTTTGTTCCTGTTTCCCTTCTCCCTTCCCTTCACGATTCCAAATAAATAAATAAATAAACATATATACAATATATCAGGTAACAAAGTCATACAGTTACAATTTCTCTCTAGTTAAATGTATTGCTGTATTTAAAAAGTTTAAGATTCTTCCTAATAAGGGTTACAGTAGTTAGTTTCATTTTATTAGTACTATTATTTTGATATAGTAATATTTTGCACAGTATCTTAATCTCTAGATTGGTAGTTCTCAGAATTATACTTTTCATCTTAAAAATATCAACAAATGTTGAAGCAATGGATTCATCTTTTACTACTCATCTAGAAACCTAAACATAATGCTGTGGAATAAAAGCAGATACACATACCTTCACACCTGCTTTAGTGATGGATATTGTCTGCTGCTCCATAGCTTCATGAATAGCAACTTGATCTCGAATATCCATCTTATCAAACTCATCAATACAACACACACCCTGTAACAAACTCATCCAGTATTAAAAACTGCCTTAAAGGTATACAAATGACTAACAAGTTCATGTCCACAGACCTTCAAAAAAGTGGAAAATAGTTAAAAATTGCCCTTCCCTCTTTTGAGCAAGATAATTCAATACAGGGCTAACTAAAAATATACAGATACTACCTCAGTGTCAAGGTAGCCAGGGTCATTTCAGCATTCAGTTCTAGACTGGAGATGAAAGTGGAATATAACAGAAGTTAATATTACTATAACTGACATGCATACACAAGTTTAAGTGATCTATATATAATACATGGGTAATGCAACATATGCCAATATATAGATTTATATTGGTCAATCTGCAAAACAAAAACTGAGAAGCACTAGTCAAGCACCATACATGTTCAGAGAAGCTATTTTTAAACAGTAGCATTGATTAACATTGACAATTAAAATTAATTCTAAATTAATGCAACAAATTATGCAGTAAGGATGCTTTTTTTCTCCCCACCAGGATATCTTAATTACTGGTCGAGTAGGGGGTATTCTGATTTATTATATCAGAGAGTAGAAAACATTCTTACATTATCAGCCAGCATCAAAGCTCCAGCCTCAATGACAAATTCATGAGATTCTTCATCTCTCACAACAGCTGCTGTTAAACCAGCAGCACTAGATGCTTTGCCACTGGTGTAGACAGCTCTGGGGCTGAATTCTTCCACATGCCTGTTCAACATTACCAAATACTCATTAGTATGTGATTTCACAGCACTTTTTCAAAAAGAACTCTGAGGAATTATATACTTCAATAACTCAATTCTGAAAGAATACGACAACAGTAGTAAGCTAATGCATTTCATAAAAGACATATGCCACAAATAAATGGGAAGCTTCATCTCCTTTAGCTTTTCTTTTGCCAATCCTGGGGTTTGAACTTGGGGCCTGGGCACTGTCTTTGAGCTTTCTCAAGGTTAGCGCTCTACCACTTGAGCCGCAGCACCACTTCCAGCTTTTTTTTCTGTGTATGTGGTACCAAGGAATCGAATCCAGGGCTTTGTGCATGCTGGGCGAGTACTCTACGACTAGGCCAAGTTCCCCGCTCTCTTTTGGCTTTATAAATAGATCTATTACTGTAGAATAGAAATTAAAATATCAATTTTATCAGACCTAATCATTTTAGTAGCAATAATCTACTCCAAGATTTTCAACTAGTCTTACAGACACTGAGTATCCAATGAGAATTGTGCCTAATACCAGTAACAAATGGCAAGGTGAAGAATGGATATAAGACAGGGTAAAGTTCATTGGTCTTAATTCCATGCTGAAGTAGACCATCACCAGCATCATGGACAGATACCATGGGCTGCATTATCTGGCAGAGCAAACATAAATCTTATTTCCCCTCCTCTGCTTCCTGTCTTCCATGAATACACTTAGACTACACATTCTCACTGTTCTGACATTTAGTCCAAGTCTTTGGGGTTAAGCAATTGTCCAGGGTGGACTGAATCTTCTGGTACCATGTGCCAAAATAAATCCTTCCTTGAATTAAAAAAAAAAATCACAACTAAAATTAACAGGACGAAAGTAGACTTCCATCATAAAAACACAATAAATGCTGGGTGCAGGTGGCTCAAGCCTATAAACGTAGCTTCTCACGAGGTAGAGATATGAGGACCATGGTTTGAAGCCAGCAGAGGCAGGAAAGTCTATGAAATAAGAGAAGTCCACAAGACCCTTATCTCTGATTAAATACTAAAAAGCCAGAAGTGGAGCTATGGCTAAAGTGGTAGAATCCTAGTTAACTTTGAGCAAAAAATCTCAGATAGGCTAAAGGTGACTCATACCTGTAATCCTAGCTACTCAGGAGACTAAGATTGAGGATTGTGGTTCAAAGTCAGCCAGGGCAGGAAAGTCCTTGAGATTATTAACTTCAATTAACCTTCCCAAAGGCCCAAAGTTGGAACTATGGCTCAAGTAGTAGAGCACTAGCCTTGAGCAAATAAAGCTCAGGGACAGTGCCCAGGCCCTGAATTCAAGCCCCACGTTTGCCACTAAAAAAATAAAAATAAAAATCTCAGGGATAGTATTTAGGCTCCAAGTACAAGCCCTAGAACCAGCATAAAACAAGAAAAGCAAAACAAATAAAAAAAACCACAAAAATTTAAGAACAAAGGCACTATCAAGTCTGATAAAGGACTTTTTCTTAACCAGTCAAAAGATTGTATGAAACCTACAGCATGTGCCATGATTAAAAGGGCCATGCTTAAAAGTTAAAGGTGGTACCCTGAACATCATAATCCAAGATATGATAAGGACACCTGCTCAGCTATGTTCATCTCTGCACTATTCATAATAGCCAGGCAATGGAAACAATCCAGATGCCCTACTGCAGATGAATGGATACAGAAAAATACACATAAGAATTCTACATAGCCAACAGACAAGATACAATAATGGCATTTGCAGGGAAGTAGATGAATCTAGAGCAAAGTCAAGACCAAAGGAACAAAAGGCACATGGTATCCTTAATATGTGGCTATTAGATCCAAACAGTACAAGAGTGTGGACTCAATATTTGCATACCCAATGCTATGGACATGGTATTGGAAATATAAACATAACTACATAGACATAAAAACCTATGACTATAGACATAATGTTTTATTTCATAAATTAATATGTATCTATGATATACAAACCCTTAACTTAATTTTGATTATGTTCTAAAAACTAAGTGCCAGTGCTTGTATATAGATTCCCTTCTTGAATACTTGTTTGTTAAACATGTCATTTGAAATATGATGTAAAAATCAGTGTTAATAAATTCTTTTTTTTCATATTTCAATTACTTTATTCTTTTTCTTTTTTATTGTAATTAATAAAAGGGTTATATGATATTTGCCAGATAGAAGGTGCATTAATTCATATATATTGATACCCTTTCACATGTCTTGGTCCCCATTACCCGCCCCCCCGACCCGTCTTGGTTTTCCCCCCTTCCCTATCCAATTTCAAATAACCAAATACAAATATATCTGATATATCAGGTAACAAAGTGAGATACTGTAACAATATGAGATAACCAAGGGACAGCAAAAGAGGATAACACAGTACATTAAGGACAACAATCATTCATTGTATGGCTTTTGTTTCAATATCCTGAAGGTCTTTTCAATTAGTTTCATACTATATGGCCTTATGTATCAAGGTTTTGCTTTACTGCAGATCTCTGCTAGTAGAGCCCAAGGTTTCTACTGATTATGACAAATGAGGGGAACCATTGAGCCTAAGTTCCTTTGAGTCTGGCTCACTTCACTTAATATGATTTTTTCTAAGACTTTCCATTTCCTAACAAATGGGGTGATGTTGTTTTTTCTGACAGCAGCATAGAATTCCATTGTGTACAAATACCACAACTTGTTGATCCACTCATCAACTGAGAGACATCTAGGTTGGTTCCATATTTTTGCTATGGTGAATAATGCTGCAATGAACATTGTTGTGGTAGTGGATTTAGTATGCCCTAGTTTCTGGATGGTTGGGTAAATGCCAAGTAGTGGAATAGCCTTTTGAGGCACTGCCATATTGCTTTCCATAGTGGTTGAACGAGTTTACACTCCCACCAACAGTATAGTAGGGATCCCTCCTGGCCACATCCCCTCCAGCATCTGTTGTTATTCGTTTTCCTGATCCTGGACATTAATAAATTCTTAAAAAAAAGTTAAAGGTGGGATGGGGAACGGGGAGTTTGGTCTAGTGGTAGAGTGCTTGCCTAGCATGCACGGAAGACCAGGGTTCAATTCCTTGGTATCACATACATAGAAAAAGCTGGAAAGTGGTGCTATGGCTCAAGTGTTAAGAGTTTTATCCTTGAGAAAGCCCAAGGAATACTGTTCAGGCCCTGAGTTCAAAACCCAGGACAAAAAAAAAAAAATCAGTTTGCTAGGAATGTGGTTTAGTGATGAGTGCTTGCCTACCATGCATGAAGCCCTGGGTTCGATTTCTCAGTATCACATAAACAGAAAAGGCTAGAAGTGGTGCTGTGGCTCAAGTGGTAGAGCCCTAGCCTTGAGCACAAGTTCATGGACAATGTCTAGACCCCAAGTTCAAGCCTCAGGACTGCCTAAATAAATTTGGGACTAGGATGTAGCTCAGAAGCCAAGAGCTTGCCTAGGAAGTGCAATGTCTGGGATTCAATCCCCAGTACCCAAAAAGACAAAAAAAAATTTCCAAGTTACTAGTGAGTTATATATACAGTCATAGTATACACTCCAGCTCTAGTTAAACTGAACTTATTGCTTAGTAACATAGCAAACCTGGAACTGCACTTCTACATCAAGCAAACACTTACTTCAGAAATTGGCTCTTAGCTGTACTTGGGTCACCCACAATACAAACATTTATGTCCCCTCGAAGAGAAGTCCCTTCCCCTGTTGTCTTTGGAACACCACCAAAGAGCATCAGCAGAACACCCCGTTTTACTTCATCATTGCCTGAAATGAAAAGAAAGGCACAGATAAAAAACTTAAAAATGAAATGATTCTAAAGGAAATTGCACAGGTCATATTTACCAACAACAGATACAGCTCAAGCAAAGCATAAGACTGGCACAAAACTACCTGGCTGGTGATCTTGGTTCCTGTTCTGTGGACTTAACAGCCACTGTAGCAATGACTTCCATATCACAGATACTCATCATTTTAAGAGCCTTCCTTTATCCTTAAGTTTTTTTAAAAATGGTTTTCCATTAAAAAAATGGTACTTATACTGGACATTTTGTGGTATTTTTTAAATGCTACTTTTTACACATAATTTTTCCCAATGTCTTAGCCCTCAAAGATTTCTCCCTGCAAATACATGAACCATAGCCCACATTTGTAAGCAGTATATGCATGCCTGTAGTCCATTTACTAGGTCTTTCTAATGCAGTTTTGCAATTCTACCAAAATCTGTTATACCTGCTATCTATCAGGAACATCATGGACTAATACTGACCTGGGTAAAGGACAATTCCCTATCTGACAAATACAGCGTAAAGAGCTGGTGGAGAGCACTTGCATAGTAAATGTGACACTGAATTTAAAAATCCCAGTTCCAAGGACAAGCAGACAGTTTCAACACTTGGGAGGCTTTAGGCAGGAGGGCTACGGATTTAGATTATTTTGGAAATTTTCAAGTGTTTGGTTCCATTCTCTTAGTTACATTTCTTTTTTGATGATATAGGGGCTTAAATTCAGGGCCTCACTGTTTTTTGTGGGGTTTTTTTGGCCTTCTGTGGAGCTCAAACTGAGCTTGTGTGTTGTCCCTGAACTTTTTGCTCAAGGCTAGTGCTCTACTTGAGCCGCAGCACTATATCCAGTTTTTTCTCTGACTAAATGGAGAGAAGTCTCATGGACTTTCCCAGCTCTGCTTGGCTTTGAATTCTCAGGTGTCAGCTTTCTGAGTTTAGGATTACAGTTTTGAGCCACCATCACCCCCACTCTTTTTTGATCATCCCAAGTAATCTACCTAACACTTCAACCAAACCTCTTTTTCTGGCTTTTTTGCTGGTCAATTGCAGGCATGACTTTTTTGGATTTGTCTGACCAGTCTGGTTTCAAACGCAGATCCTCAGATCTCAGCCTCCTGAGTAGCAAGGATTACAGGGTTGAGACATCAGTGTCCAACTCATGCAATTTTTTCATATTACTGTTAAAACTATGTCTTTCTGCTTTGTGAAGTGGCTCATGCCTGTAATCCTAGCTACTCAGGAGGCTGAGATCTAAGGATCTGGGTTCAAAGCCAGCCCAGGCACTAAAGTTCGTGACTCTTATCTCCAATTAATCCCTAGAAAACAGGAAGTGGGGCTGTGGCTCAGGAGTAGGGCAGTAGAGTTGAGTTGAAGAGTTCAGGGATAGTGTCCAGGCCCAAAGTTTAAGCCCCATGACCCATAAAAACAAAGTAAAACAAAAACTATGCCTTTCTACAATGTTTTTAGCATCACAGAAACTCTATATATTAAGCAACTCATTTCTCTCAATTCACCAGTTGCTTATAACTTTTATTTTACTTTAATCTCTACGAATCTGTCTAGATACCTCACACAAGCAAAATCATGTTTTTATTGTATCCAAGTCCCAGGGCTTGACTTGTGCACTATTTTGCTCAAGGCTAGCACTGTACCTCTTGTGTTACAGCACCACTTCCAGCTTTGAGTTTATAAGAGATAATATAGGAATTTTACTGACTGGGCAGACTGCAGCCTCCTGAGTAACTAAGAATATAGCCATGAGCCATGGGTATCTGGCTATGTTTCTTTTTTAAAATAATCCCTGTTCTAATCCAATGATAAAACTGTCATAATCTCCCATGTGCACTAAGGAACTACTTGTTATTGGAAGCCAGTGACTCATTCCTGTAATCTTAAACTACTCCGGAGGTTGAGATCTGATGGTGGTTCAAAGCCAGCACAAGTAAGAAAGTCTGTCAGCCTACTCAGAAAAAGCTGGAATGGTGCTGTGGCTCAAATAGTAGAGTTCTAGTCTTGAGCAAAAGAAGGTCAAGGACAGTACCAATGGCCCTAAGTTCAAGCCCCATAGTCAACAAAAAAAGAAAACTACTTGTTCTTTATAATCATTTTGATTTCAAGTTTATGCCACAAATAGAACTCTTACCATGTATAGTAGGGAACAGGCTGGTGCAAAGATTGTGGTATAGATTTTTATCTTGACTCATTTCAAATACTTTTTCCCATTCCTTCACAGTCATTTGGTTCTTAATGCTCTCAGCTGTCTGCTCCTCATCTCGGAGCTCTTTCCCTCCAAACTGAGTAGTGGAGAGGGAAAAAAGAAAAATACTAGTATAGAAGCTTAAAGAAGTAAAAAAAAAAAAACAAACAAAAAAACTTGAGACAGTTTAGGAGGTTTGCATATATGGAAATAGAACAATAAACCTATTTTGAGGAAGAAGAAGGAATGACAGAGTTCATTAGTATATACGTGCACAGAAATGTCACTATACGCCAGGAATTTGGCCTAGTGGTACACTGCTTGCCTAGCACACATGAAAAGCTGGGTTTGATTCCTCAGTACCACATACATAGAAAGGCCAGAAGTGGTGCTGTGGCTCAAGTGGTAGAGTGCTAGTCTTGAGGAAAGCCCAAGAACAGTGCTTAGACCCCAGGACTGGCAAAAAAGAAATGTCACTATAAATTCCAACTCTACCTGCCTCCCCAAACCTAATGTATGGCAAAACCAAACCAAAACAACAACAAAAAAACAGCTAGGTCTGAGTAACTCATGCTCGTAATCCTAGCTACTCAGGAGGCTGTCTGGATGGATCAAAGCTAACCAAGGCAGAAACATTCTGGGGATTGTATTACCAAATAACCAAAAAAGTCAAGCCAGAGGTGTGGCTCATGTGGCAGGGTAAGCGAGAAAGTCAGGCCAATCCAAGATCCTGAGTTCAAACCCTGTTATTTCTTCTGCAAACGGAAGGAAAAAAAAAAAAAAACAACTCCCTAAAATATTAAGGGTTTCCATACCAAAATGCATCATTATTATACTGTCTCATTCTGCATGGTCATGTATCTAGATACTCAAAAGGCAAACAAAAATAGAATATTAATCTCCAATATGTAGATGAAAATGAGCCACAGAGAAGATCTTTCCCAACTTTCATCATTTTATTAAATCTCACACTTAAGGTTGGAGACATAGTTCAATGATTTCCTAGCAATAAAGTGTCTATATTGAGTTTGATCTCCAGTGTCATAAAACAGAGACTGACCTGTGGGTTAGTTGGTGCAACACAACACGCAAGAAAAACCAGTCTGTAAGAAAGATCCCTAACACCAAGGGCCCGGAGTCCTCGAATGCCTTCTGTCTCATATCCATCAACACCACTCACACGGGAATTAGTTTCTGCACGTGCTCCTAAAGGATTAAATAATCAAAATTCAATGATTTACTAGGTAGGCTGCTTCATATTTATTAACACTAAAGGCTCTGAAAAGCAATATTGTTCAAATCAAGGCTATACATACAATGATTTTTTTTGGGAGGGTGGGGGGCAGTCCTGGCTTAAACTCAGAGCCTGAGCAATGTCCTTGCACTTTCTCAAGGCTAGAGCTCTACCACTTGAACCACAGCACCACTTCTGGCCTTTTCTATGTATGTGGTACCAATGAATCGAACCCAGGTCTTCCTGAATGCTAGGTAAGCACTTTACTGCTAGGCCAAACTCCTGGCTCTATAGATTGGAAGTTCTCAGAGTTTAAAAACAATCAGAACAACATCTGTAGAAAATCAATTTTTTAATTCTCATACTTCTTCTCTGCTTATCCTGTGTGACTGGCAGTCCAAAAAGTTAAGAAAGATGTGAGAAACTGGATATCTTTCAGATCTGATAACCAAGACAAATTTAATTTGGGACACACAAGACCTACCTGGTGTGCTAAGTTTGGAGACATCAGGCACAACAATCAGTGTCCCTGTAAAGTCACACTTGTCACCAGCTTGAGCTGACTCCACAGCTTCAGCCCTCAAGATTACTTCTAAACTTCGAGGGATACTTCCCCGGGGAAGCTCTGCTTGAGTTTCTTGAATTCGAACCTGTAACATACAGTCAAGAGTAAGAAGACAATTCCCTCATATGCTATACAGTAAAACATTTGACATGTGCCAACATTCATGTTTAAAGTACCTTAGCTGGCTTAGCATGTAATCCTAGTTACTCAGGAGGCTGAGATCAAGGATCAAGGTTAAAAGCAACCCTGGGCAGTAAAATCTAAGATTCTTACCTCCAATTACTTCCCCCAAAACTGTAAGTGGCAACATGGCTCAAAGTGGCTTGAGTGAAAAGAGCTCAGGGACAGCACTTGTGACTCTACCCCAAAACTTCTCAAATAACTTGGTCTCATTAGATCTACTAAAAATATCACTTTTATTCTCATAAAAAATACCTTGAACCTTTATTCAAACTGATTATATACACCTGTTCTCTTTCCATTTCCCCTAAACTTTTCAAATGAAATATATAAACAATTGATAAACTTTTTGGGGAGAGGGTAGAATTAGAGTTTGAATTCAGTGTCTCAGCTTGCTAGGCAAGTTTTCCTACCACTTCAGCCACATATGGCTCTCTTTCTGCCTTACATTTTGGTAGATTCTCCCATTTTTAATCAGGACTGCCTCACACTACAATCTTACCTTCAATCTGCTTTGTGGCTGGAACCACAGATGCATGGCTCCATGTCCAACTATTGGTTTAGATAGGGAGTTGCTGTGTTTCTAATCCCCACCTCTGGCTAAGATTACAGGCACAAGCCATAACATTACAACCAACGTACTTTTATACCCACTACCTCAAATTTTCAATTATTAACATCAGAGCCACATGTTTTTCTAACTGGTCATTCATGGAGCTTGAACTCGGGACTAGGATACTGTTCCTCAACTTTTTTTTTTTTGCCAGTCCTGGGGCTTGAACTCAAGGCCTGGGCACTGTCCTTGGACACTTTCTGCTCAAGGCTAGCGATCTGCTACTTGAGACACATTGCCAACTTCTGGCTTCTTCTGTGTGCGTGGTACCGAAGAATCAAATCCACGGCTTCCTGAATGCTAGGAAGCACTCTATCACTAGGCCCCCTCTCCGGCCACCTGAACTGTCTTGCTCAAGCAGAACTCCACTTTTTTGGGAGTTATGGGGCTTGAACTCTGGGCCCTGGGCGCTGTTTTAGAGCTCTTCAGCTCAAAACTTCAGCCCAATCTCTGGGCTAGGTTATCGTCCCTGAGCTCTTCAGCTCAAGGCTACCCCTTACCCCTTGAGCCACAGTACTACTTCTGGTTTTCTGGTGGTTAACTGGAGGTAAGAGTCTCATGGACTTCAGGACCCAGGCTGGCTTTGAACCACAATTCTCACATCTCAGCCACCTGAATAGCTAGGATTACAGGCATGAGCTACTGTGCCCGGTGACTTCTGGTATTTTGAGTGGTTAATTGGAGATTTGAGTCTCACCATGACATTTCTTCCTGGACTAGCTTCGAACCTTCAGCACCCAGCTCACATGCATATATATTTTTTAAAGTATAGTATTTGGAAACTGTAAACATCAAGAAATGTCACATCTAAATTTTTTATTTTTTCAGCATAATTGGCTCAAGCCTGTACTAGTCACTTGAGAGGTAGAGATCAAATCTCAGTCCAAGTTTAGCCTGAGCATCTTGGTGAGACTCAATCAATGACTGGATGCAATGGAGCATGATAGTCATGGCCAGCAATGCAAAGAAACAAGGATTATTGCCTATTAATTATCTAGTCCATCTTCAAATGTCTGCAACTGTAAATAATATCCCTTATTACAATCATTTTCTGACTATCCAAGACCTGATTGAGAATCTAAATTCAGGGGCTGGGAGTTTGGCCTAGTGGTAGAGTGCTTGCCTAGCATGCAGGAAGACCTGGGTTCCATTCCTTGGTACCACATACATAGAAAAAAGCTGGAAATGGTGCTGAGACTCGAGTGGTAGAGCTCTAGCCTTGAGAAAGTCCAAGGACAGTGCTCAGGCCCTGAGCTCAAGCCCAGGACTGGCAAAAAAAAAAAAAAAAAAAAAAGAATCTAAATTCATACTGATTTTGGTTGTTGCATCATCATCTTTTTTTTGGGCCAGTCCTGGGGCTTGAACTTAGGCCTGGGCACTGTCTTTGAGCTTTTTTGGCTCAAGGCTACCACTTTACCATTTTAAAGAGCTATGTCTGGCTTTTCCTATTTATGTGGAATTGAACCCAGGGCTTTATACATCCTAGGCAAGTACTCTACCATTAAGCCACATGACTAGTCCTGTGTCATGTTCTTTTAAAACCATAAAACATCCCTTAAAAACAAATGAAACAATGAAAAAAATCTCTTGCTAAGAGGTGTTGGTAGAATATGCTTCTTATAACCTACCAGTTAATATAAGAAAACTTAGTTAGGAGGTCGAGAATATAGCTGAATTGGTACAGTTCTCTCCTGGCAAGTGTGAGGCACTAAGTTTAATTGTTTAATACTAAGAAAAAGATAAGGACTAAATTCAGTATTACTTCTTTGCCAATCATTCCATTTTATAGGCTGTTTCAACTTTTTCTTCTTTGTATACTCGTAACAGAGACTTGCTGGAGCTAGGAACGTAGCCTATTGGTAGACTGCGTAGCATGCACAAAGTCCTAGACTCAACTCCTCAGAACCATATACTCAGAAAAAGCTCGAAGTGGTTCTGTGACTCAAATGGTAGAGCTCTAGCCTTGAGAAAGGCCAATGACAGTGCTCAGTCCGAGTTTAAGCCCCAGGATTGGCAAGCAAACAAACCAAAACAGAGACTTGTTGATATTCAATGTATTCTTCTTTACTCTTACCACTGTGTTCTCCGCCATCTATAACTTCCCACTTAGGTTAACTAAAACTTCAAAATCCTAAAACCACTGTTCAGTTAAGTGTCTTAAATATCACCATTGTTTATGACAGACCCAAGTTTTTCATGCTCAGACTAAAAGACTGAAGTATTTCCAGGCCTCCTATCAAAATCTCATTCAGTTAATCTTTTTTTCTGGTACCTCTACTCCAGTCAAGGTAATCTTTTACTTTCATCCTGGTCTATCCTTTTTCTCACAATTTCACCTTTCTCAAACCAATTTGAAGTTTTACACTAAAAAGTTACTTCTCCAAAGTTTTTCTTGTTTTCAATTTGTAATAATTTGCTATTTTTGAACTATTATGAAAGAATTTCTAATCTAAGGTTAACAAAAACTATAAATGTAATCATAGCCAGGAACTGGTGGCTCTGTAATCCTAGCTACCTAAGAAGCTGAGATCTGAGGATCCCAGTTCAAAGCCAGTCTGGGCAGGAAAGTCCGTGAGATTCCCATTTCCCAATTAACCATTAGAAAACTGGAAGTGGTGCTGTGGTTCAAGGGGTAGGGCAGTAGCCTTGAGCTGAAGAGCTCAGGGACAGCACCCTGGCCCAGAGTTCAAGACCCATGACCTACAAAACAAAAACAAAAATTGTAATTATATATTAATGAAATATATATGAGAGCCAGGAGTTTGGCCTAGTGGTAGAGTGCTTGCCTAGCATGCATGAAGATCTGGGATTGGTTCCTCCATACCTCAGACATAGAAAAAGCTGGAAGTTAGGCCAAGAGCATAGCCTATCAGTAGAGTGTTCTCCCAGCATGCATGAAACCCTGGGTTTGATTCCTTAGTACCACATACTAAGAAAAAGCCAGAAGTGGTGCTGAGGCTCAAGTGGCAAGGTACTAGTCTTGAGTAAAAAGTGTCTTTTGAGTTCAAGCCCCAGAACTGTGGGGTGGGGGAAAGGAAAAGTAAATATACATGAAAAGTTTTGTTTCAGTATAGGGGGCATGGCTCAAGTGGTAGTACTTATCAAGCACACGCTAGGTTCAATCCCAAAAGCTGTCCCTCTCCTCCCACAAAAACAAACAAACAAAAGTATTGGCAGCTTAAGGCTTAAATTTAGCAACTTTTTATTTTAATGTAGTGCTTCACAAATTTGAGCGTATATCCTTCTACAGAGGCCATGCTAATCTCTTATCATTCCAATTTTTAGTATATATGCTGTAGAAGCGAGCACAATTTAGTGGCTTTTAATGATGCTTGACTTACATAAAAATTGAGTTTACAATTTAAATAAGTCTAAGAGTAAATTATATAGACTGAACCTGACTGAATCATGAGTAAATAAGTACCTTTTGAAAATCAACGAATCTTGATTTATTTGTATCCAGCAAGAATCTCCTCCTGTTAGCGCAAACTGGATTTCGACAGATGTTTGGTTGTGTGTATTTGAACTGCTGCTCTACATCCTTGATCACTGTCTGACAGTCCAAGCACAGGAATGTTCCGCTCACAAGCTCTGGGTGCACTGGGTGAGTCCGGACCACCTGACCACTTATGCGAGTGAGCAAACCAATTCTGGATGAGGTGAGCTCTCGAATCCTGGTTAAAGACAAATGCCTATTAGTTAATATTTCCCAACCTGGGGCTGGTGGTTCAAACCTACAAACTAGCTATTCAGAAGGCTGAGATATGAGAATCATGGCTCAAAACCGGCCAGGGCAGGATAGTATTTGTGTAACTTTTATCTCTACTGAACTACCAAAAAAAAAAGTTGGAAGTGGAACTATGGCCCAAGTGGTAGTACTAGCTTTGATCAAAGAAACTTAGGGGCCAACACACACACATTAAAAGACATATTACTCCATGGACTTCCCTAGAAGAATAATTTAGTTAACATACTTATTCCTAAATTATACAACACAAATTAAAATGTATAAAAATATACAACTACTATGGAAGGCAGTTTGGAGATTCCTCAGTACCAAAAACTGGTGTTGTGACTCAAGTGGTAAAGCGCTAGCCTTAAGCAAAAGAAGCTCAGGGACAGTGCCCAGACCCTAAGTTCTTATTGTAACATCTGTCAACATCATAAAAAAACATGGAAAATGACCATGAAAGCAGAACTAAGTATTATGCATAATTACTTACCTCTCTGTACTGAATACCTGCCATCATGGTATAAATTTGACTATCCTAAATAACATGTTAATAATCTTCTGGTCTTCTATTAGCTATTAACCCACTTAGAATAAAATTTACAAAGGTTGGAGGGAGAAAAGGATGCACTGTACTTATGAACTATTAGATTGAGTTAAAATATCTTTTGTAAAAAACTTAAATAAAATAGCCTTGGACTGGGAGTTTGGCTTAGTGGTACAGTGCTTGCTAGCATGTACAAAGACCAGGGTACAACTCCTCAGTACCACATACATAGAAAAAGCCACAAGTGGTGCTGTGGCTCAAGTGGTAGAATTTTAGCCTTGAGAAAGCCCAAGGACAGTGCTTAGGCACTGAGTTCAAGCCCCAGGATTGGCAAAAAGAAAAAAAAAAAAAGAAAAGAGTCTCATGAGCAGGGTGCCAGGCACTGGTGGCTCATGCCTGTAATCCTAGCCACTCAGGAGGCTGAGATCTGAGGATCGAAGTTCAAAGCCTCCTGGGCATGAATGTCTGTGAGACTCTTATCCTCAACTTATCACCAAAAACTCAGAAGTGGCCCAGTGGCTCTAATGGTAGAGCTCTCTCTAGCCTTGAGCTGAAGAGCTCAGGGACAGTGCCCAGGCCGAGTTCAACCAACCAACCAACCAAAAATGAAACAAAACAAAACAAAACAAACAAACAAAAAAAACAGAAGAAAATAGCCTTACGCTTGTAATCCTAATTGCCCAGGAGACTGCTGGTTCTAAGCTACCTGAAGCAGTTAAGTCCCTGAGATTCTCACCTCCAATTAAACACCAAAAAACTGAAGTAAAGCCTTGGCTTAAGACAAAAGCACTAGCTTTGAGCAAAAAAATAGGGCTTGGGGACACTGTCCTTGAGCTTCTTGTTCAAGGCTGCACTCTATCACTTGAGCCATAGTGCCACTTTTGGCATTTTCTGCTTATGTGGTCCAGAGCATGAACCCAGGGCTTCATGAATGCTAGACACTCTCCCACTAAGCCACATTCTCCAGCTGTTTTCCTTTTTTTTTTTTGTCAGTTGTAGGGTTTGAATTTGGGGCCTGGCACTGTCCCCAAGCTCTTTTGATTAAGGCTAGTACTTGAGCCACGGTGGTACTCCTGGTTTCTGGTGATTAATTGGAGGTAAGAGTCTCATGGAGAAAGCTGCTGGTGGCTCATGCCTATAATCCTAACAACTCAGGAAACTAAGATGTGAGGATCATGGATCATAGTCAGCCTGAGCAGGAAATTCCATAAAATGCCTATCACTTATTATCCAAAAAAAAGTTGAAGTGAAGCTATGGCTCAAGTGGTAGAATGCTAATTATGAGCAGAAAAGCTTAGGGACATTACCCATGCCCAGTTCAAGACCCAAGACTGGCACATACCCCACACAAAACAAACAAAAAACCCTAAGCATCTATTTTACTTTCCTTCCTTCCAATTTCATCTCCACAGAATAACAAGTTTCTCCAAAGCTAAACTTTTTGTACAAAGGGTATTAATTTTTCAAAAAAGCCAACCTCCTAAGCCAGGCATGGTGACACATGCTTATAATTCACTTCTGATTTACTTATTTTTGTAGTGCTATGGATCAGCTCTAGGGTCTTACACATGTTAAGTGTCAACTCTACTACTAAATAGTATTAATTTGTAAGCATTCTTTATAATTCTATCTTTTGTATGATTTAGGCAGAAAAATCTAAAAAAACTGGGGCCTGCCCCCACCCCACAAAAAAAAAAAATCAAGGTAAAAAACATTTTTTTCATGTTAGCAGTGTCTTGAACTCAGGACCTCAAGTTCTTGTTTGGCTTTTCCAATCAGAGCTGGACCTCTGCCTCTTGAGCCAACCTTCCAGTTTACTTTTTTGCTGGTTAGTTGGAGATAAAATACCTCAGGAAATTTCTCTGCCCATACTGCCTCTGAACCCTTGATTCTCAGATCTCAGAAGCTAAGATTATGCATGTGAGCCATAAAAAAGCTAGCTTCTTGAATGTTTTTTTGTTTGTTTTGTTTTCATCTTTCTCTTTTTCCAGTTCTGGAACTTGGACTCGGCCTGAGTACTGTCCTTGTGCATTCTTCAAGGCTAGCGCTCTACTACTTAAGCCATAGCTTTTTCTGTGTATGAGGTACTGAAGAATCAAATTCAAGTCTTTGTGCATGCTAGGCAAGCAGTCTATCACTAGTCTACACTCTCAGCCTCTTCTCAAGGTTTTTTGACTGCTAAATGATACTGACACTATTTGCAGAGTTATTTTTCTTCCAAAGGATTCTTACTTGTGTCTGCTAGGTAGGTCTTGGAATGCTACATAAAAATCCTTGGCAAGAGGGATTTCTTTTCGGTCTTTGACGAAAGTTTTCAATGCCCGACAGAGGTAAGGGTAGATTCTGAAAAACAAAAGCAGTCAAATGATATCTGAAAAAAATCTATCAAGACCTCTTTCCTTTTTTATGCATGCCAATAGCTGAAACTGAAGAATTTCTTCTGATCAAAATGAAGCTTAAGAGCCTAGCTTTGCAAGACACTTCTATTATTGAGTTTAGGCTTAGGAGCCTCTCTTCTAATTTTACTACAAATAGAATCAAAAACATAATCCCATACCTTGATATCTACTACCTTTCATTATTTACCACTATTCCTGAACAATCACCTTGCCAGCATTTGGCTCGGTTCGCTGAATTTTCTGAGCTGTTTAACAATCCAGTAAAGCAGACTCCACTGAAATGTGAACCTGACCTCACATTTGCCTCAAGCAATTTGCCACCTAAGCCATGCCTCCATTTTTTGTTTTTGTTTTTTTTTTTTTTTGCTTTAAATTTTTTGGTAGGCTCCAGGTTTTTTTTTTTCTTTTGCCCAGGGCTTGATTTGAATCACAACCTTCCTACATGTAACTCCCATGCAGTAGTGTCTCACGACTGAGATGGCATTATTTTTTGCCAGGTATGCATCAAAATACAAACTTTTTTTTTTTTTTTTTTGGTGGGTCATAGGGCTTGCACTTAGCCTGGGCGCTGTCCCTGAGCATTTCAGCTCAAGGCTAATGCCCTACCCTTGAGTCAAGCCCCACACTTCCTGTTTTCTAGAGGTTAACTGGAGATAAGAATTTCAGGGCCTTTTGTGCCTGGGCTGGCTTTGAGCCTTGATCATTAGATCTCAGCCTCTTGAGTAGCTAGGATTACAGGTGTGAGTCGCTGTGTTGGCCACAATACAAACATCTTAACTTCCACTTCTTTAGAAGCATGAACTGTATTATTATGTCCTTTTTTTTTAAATTTTTTTATTTTTTTTTCCTTTCTTTCTTTTTTTTTTTTTTGCCAGTCCTGGTCTTTAGCTCAGAGCCTGAGCACTGTCCTTGGACTTTCTCAAGGCTAGAACTCTACTAGTTGAGCCTCTGCACCACTTCTGGCTTTTTTCTATGTATGTGGCACCGAGGAATCGGGTCTTCGGGCATGCTAGGCAAGCACTCTACTACCAGACGAAACTCCCTTCATTTTTAATTGAGAAAAAATGGATGAGGTCTGGTGATGTAACCAAGCAGCACAAAATAAAAAGAATAAACAAACACTGCTTGGTTAGACAGGTGTGTGCTGCAGCCTAATTAAGACAGGCTCTGACAGAACAGCTACTTGCAGGTGAGAACTGCTGCAGCACAGCTACTTCTGCTTCAGGCCCGATTTTGTACCTCTCTTACCTGTCAATACTACAGATTTTCTTTACATGCTTTCACAATAAACCGTTCATCATCCCTCTGTAACCATTATTGGTTGCTACTATGACTAGAAACACTGAAAAGCTAGAGCTTCTCATCTCTAATGTACCAGGAAAACTGTTCTCTTTATCTTGGGTTTCATTTCCATTCACAACTAACTACAATATTAATTTAATCTGTTTATATTTATATAGGTTATCATTTATCCAATGTGGGCAAATACCTGTGAACAACAATTTTTCCTGATACAAATAAAAACAAAATGAGGGCCTGATATTAATGCCTAATCACATCACTTCTACTTCCCAAAACACCATCCTTTACAATGGAAAAGCACATTTTTTTTTGTTAAGGGAAAAAGGACATATTTTGCTAATTAGATTTTGGTTCAAATAATATATATATATATATATATATATAATAAAGCAAAATAAAATGAGATCTTTACATGGGCTACACTACAGATTTGAGTCTTCTGGAAGATTTGTTAGAAGAAATAGTACTGTTGGTAATCCTCGAGTGGTGGGATTGAAAGTGTATGCATGATTCGATTCTTCTTACTTTAAAATACATCCACACATACACACTTAACTTTTATAGTTAAAATTTTTAAATCTATGCTTACTACACCTACTAAACACCGGCAAAACACCTATTCCTAGTGGAAAAGGATCCAATGACAAAGCAATAGTACTAAATGCCTGTCACAAAGTGAGGCTAGAAAGCAAAGGTTTTCAACAATTGACATGAAGAAAACTGAGCACCACAAATGCCTAGATTGAGTTCAGAGAAGGATAAAAGGATCACTGACTATCAAAGAGCCTCTCTTTGGAAGAAGTAGTCATCTGTCCTTGTCTCGAAGTCCAGTTGGCTTCCTGGGCTCTACCTCTATTCAAAGTAATGAGGATTAATTTACCCATACCTATAAAACTCTTCTTGAACTGTGGTGGACAGTTGTTGGTTAAATTGCTCCAGGTCTGCAAAACTGACAACCAGTGTATTTCTCTCAGGACGAATTAGCTCTTCTGCTAACTGCAGGTATTTAATTTCTCCATCACTGCCCTGGAACCTATGGACACACACAAATCAGATTAAACTGAGAAATTAGGTAGTGAAAATAAAGAATATTAATACTTGACAATTCAGTACATCATTAAAGACTGTCAGCTTTAGGGTCAAGAGAAGCCCATGTTTAGTACTCCTGTAATTTGGGGCAAGTTCTTACCCCTCTAAACCTTTTCTCACTTTTTATTTTTGCCAGTCCTGGGACTTAAACTCAGGGCCTGGGCACTGTCCTCGGACTTTCTCAAGGCTAGAGCTCTACCAGTTGAGCCACAGCATCACTTCTGGCTCTCCCCACCTCCCCCATATATGTGGTACCAAGGAATCGAACCTGGGTCTTCCTGCATGCTAGGCAAACATTCTACCACTAGGCAAAACTCCCAGCCCTAAGCCTTCAGCTTTAACCCCCGTTTTCATCTATTTTTGTCATATAGATTAACCTATGTATTGTAGACTAGAGATATCACAAATGGTAGAGCTTCTGCTGGTTTTCTCATTACTTCAGGCTACTAGGGGCAAACTTGACTGCCATGATGGCAGAAGTAGTGTTATAGGATTAGGCACCAACCAGCCAGTTTTCATGCAGGAACAGTAATGCCAAATGCCCACAGCTCACCTCCATCTTGGTTTTGGCACAGAAAGAGCATTAGTACTTGGCATGCTGCCTGTTTTCATTTTTTTTCACTGATGAGAGAGGCACCATAGCAGTGCCATATTTACTGATGATGCCCTCCTTCTTAATGCATTTGCACATAATGATGTAACTCAAGTCCAGGCCCAGGAAGCATGAGTGGCCCTGCGTAGGCAAACCCATTTTTCAAAATTTCTTGTCAGTCGTGGGGCTTGAACTATGGGCTTGGGTGTTGTTCCTGAGCTCTTCAGCTCAAGGCTAGTGCCCTACCACATAAGTCACACTGCCACTTCCAGTTTTCTGGTGGTTAACTGGAGATAAGAGCCTCATAGACTTAAGTAACTGGCTGGCTTTGAACTTCAATCCTCAGATCTCAACCTCCTGAGTAGCTGAGATTATAGGAATGAGCCACTGGAGCCCAGCAACCCCCCACTTTTAACACAATATTTTATCATCAACAGATACTCTTTTAAAACAAAATTATCTGCATAATTTAAGACAAGAAAATGGTAAATCAGTAAACTCAAAACAAAGATTCAAGGCCCATTAATCCTTGATAATAATCTTTGAAAAAGGGCAGGGGCTGGGAGTTTGGCCTAGTGGTAGAGTGCTTGCCTAGCATGCATGAAGACCCGGGTTCAATTCCTCAGCACCACATACATAGAAGTGGTGCTGTGGCTCAAGGGTAGAGCTCTAGCCTTGAGAAAAGTCCAAGGGCATTTCTCAGGCCCCGAGTTCAAGCCCCACAACTGGCAAAAGAAAAAAAAAAGTGAAAAAGGGGCTTGGAGATGCATCTCAGTGGTACAGTGCAATGATTGGCTCCTATGTACAGACTAGGTTCAGGCTCTTACACCACCAGAAAATGAAAAAATCCTAAAAGTCGAATTAAAAAAAAGGAGGGGTTATGTCACTTTCTGAGACCACAGGAAAATGGAAATACATATGCAAAATTGTGATTTTCCCCCATGAGGCCACGTGGTCCATTACACATTTATTTCGTTCTTTTAGTGTAATATGTACATTAGTTCTGAGGCAAAATCAATTTCTCCAAATACACTATGTTCTGGCTCTTCTATACAAAACTGCTATGACAAAGGTGATAATCAAGTAAATAATTAAGTAAAATGTTCTTACTCAGAACTGTAAAAAATGCGTTCATATAAATTAATTCTGCCCCCAGGAATATCTGGAAAAGATTCATACATATAAAAGGTATACTACAATTCTGCCTGGAAAGTCATTAAAAATTAAATTTCAAGAAAGGTGGTGGAAAACCGTCTACAGATGATAGCATGTATGTGTGGCGAACTAAGGGAAGGAATGTGAGGTGTTGTGCATGATGCTTCATGCGGCATTTCAAAAATTAAACAGGAGTGAAGAACTTGGGCTTTATTTCTTAAATAGTAGCAAACCCAAGCTGTTTCTTGTTTTTCCTGTAAAAAGTACAGGATTTTTCTATTATTAGCCCCATGATACACTAGCTATGTCATAAATAAGTTACCCATTGAAACATTTACTTAAGATTCTTGTAAGATGATGTGGTGCTAATTAGGTAGAATTTAGCCTAAGATTTACATTCTAGGTATAAGAAATAGTGCTTTCAGCCTACAAAGTCTACAAGTTTCACAAACATGAAAATTTTTAGTTGGGGTTCAAAGACGACTAGCTGTTTAAGAATACTACCAAAAGCAGGAAAACAAAAACTATAGTTTGATGTATAGCAAAACTTCTAAAACATTATTCAAAACAACCCAAGCTAAATATCGAGTCACTGATGAATAGCTATGTAAAAGATGCCTATATAATAAAGAAATTGTGATAAAAGCTACAACACACTTCATGCAAAATAAGCCAGACTCAAAATAGACAAATGTTTATAGTAAACAGGATAAAGTGATGATGGCTAGGAGAAGAGATTAACAGGGCTAATGAGTTCACCGGTGAGTTTTGGGCACTGGGTGGTTGTTCCAGGTGAGAAAAATGGTACGATAGCAAAGTTTTGTGCTTCAAAGTATATTTGTACATGACATATACGCATACATGTTACGTAACTGATGTAATTAAGAAGCATGGGATTTTGAAGACCTCTCCAACTGTTGACATTTCTTCCTGGGATCAGCAGAGTCCCATACCGAAGGACAGCACTAGCTTACTTGTACTAAGAAAAGTAACTAGAACGCAGTGTAGGTGAAGGAGTTGTAAGTGGCCCTGGAATTTAACCATCTAAGTGGAAAAACGGGGTGGTGAAAGAGGACGCAGCAGAGCAGAGGTCGGTGCTCCCGAATAGCAAAACTTGCCGGCTGTTGAAAGTTAATATCAACGCAAGGGCAATCCCAGGGCTGCGGCGCCCGCCCCCCCTGCTCCCCCCGCAAATCCAGCCACAGGCTGGAGGCCGTGCGGTCCACAGCGGCCGCGCCACGCATCCGTGCCAGTTCCGCCTCCCACTGACCACTCGGAGCTCAGAGGCCCGACTAACAGGTTGCTCAGTCTGGCCGAGCCCGCTTCCCCACACCACGCCAGGACTACGGAAACACCAGCCGCACGAGGCTGTGAGCGAAAAGGCAAAGTTGCGAACATGAAACATCAGGCAACATAAAGCTCAAAATGGCTTTTGCTCCCCGACACCAAACCACCAGTTTGCAGGTCACCGGCCGCGGCCTAAGCTGCGTTTCTAAAATGGGCCCGGGCCGCTCTTCCCCGGCGCGCGACCCCTCGGTTCCGGAACGCGCGCCTGCATCCCGGCCACGCCCGGCCCCCGCCACCACAGGCTCGCGGGCGGGCGACCAGGGAGGCCCAGGCTGCCACAGACTTACTCCTCCAAGAAGTCGAGAAACAGTTTCTGGCACTTCTCGGCCACCTCGTCGCGCACTTCCTGATGCTGGCTGCCCACACCCGGCTCGGCCGCCGCCGCGAGGTCCATGGCTGCTTTCTCCTACAGGACCGCGGAAGCCAAATTCCACCGCCACGAGTCGCTTCTTCTAGGACGCCGCCGCTTTGCGCGCGCTGCCGCCGCTTCCGTCCCGCCCCCCTCGCCGAACGGGGCAGCTGGAGCCAATCATTGCGCAGGAGCTAAGGGATTTCGCGCCAAACCTGCCCAATAAACGGAGGCTTCGCTCAGAGCTCCGCCCAACTGAGCGTGAATTTCGCGCCAAATGCAGACACCAAAAGACCTGTGCGCTTGCGCAGCTGGTCCTATCGTAGGCGTTCATTGGGTTTTGGGGAAGACGCTTGGTTCTTCGTCTAAGCCATTTTTCAAAAGTTCTACAATAATTTCACCGATACTGAGTAAGGCTCTATGCGTAGGGGTAGCCTGAGCTTAAGAGATCAAGGACAACGCCCAAGCCTAGAGCTCAAGTCCCAAGACAGACCAAAAAAAAAAAAAAAAAAAGACCATACAGTGTATTTTACAAACTATTTTATTGTTGGCTCTGGGACTTGAACTCAGGGCCTAGCGCTATCTCTAACCTTTTATGCTCAGGGCTAGTGCTCTACCATTTCCAGCTTTTTGTGGCCAATTGGAGTTGAGTCTCAGATTTTCCTTCCCAAGCTGGCTTTCAACTGTGATCCTCAGATCTCTGCCCTCTGGATTGCAGGTGTGAGCTACCAGTACCCAGCTAAAAAAAATTTTTTTTTTGCCAGTCCTGAGGCATGAACTCAGGGCCTGAGCACTGTCCTTGGGCTTTTTCCCCCTCAAAGCTAGAGTTCTACCACATGAGCCACAGCACTGCTTCCAGCTTTTTTTCTATGTACGTGGGACCAAGGAATAGGACCCAGGTCTTCACGCATGCTATGCATGCTAGGCAAGCACTCTACCACTAGGCCAAACTCCCTGACACCAGCTAAATTTTTTAAGCTTTTATTTTTGAGCTGGATGTGTAGGTACATTCCTGTAACTCCAAGAACTTGAGAGGCTTTGACAGGAGGATAGACAATTTGAGGTTAGCTTGAGCTGTACAGTTAGATTCTATGTCTCTGAATCAATCTGTTCTCTTACCTTAATAAAAGCTGATTTTTTTAATTAAAGAATTTATTTAGCCAGTCCTGGGCTTGAGCTCAGGGCCTGAGCACTGTCCTTGGACTTTCTCAAGGCTAGAACTCTACCACTTGAGCCTCAGCACCACTTCCGGCTTTTTCTATATATGTGGTACCAAGGAATCGAACTTGGGTCTTCGTGCATGCTAGGCAAGCACTTTAACCACTAGGCCAAATTCCTGGCCTAAATTAAAGAATTTATTAACATTGATTTTTATATATTTCAAATGACATATTTAACAAGTATTCAAGAAGGGAATCTATATATACAATCACTGGCATTTAGATTTTAGAACATAATTAAAATTAGGCTGAGGGTTTGTATGTCATACATATTAATCTATGTATTAAAACATGTCTATAGAGTCATAGATTTTCATGTCTATGTAGTTGTGTTTATATTTCCAATACCATGTCCACAGCATTGGGTACACAAATATTGAGTCTTTGCTCTTGTACTGTTTGGATCTAATAGCCACATATTAAGGATACCATGCGCCTTTTGTTCCTTTGGTCTTGACTTATCTCACTCAACATGATTCACTCTAGATTCATCCACTTCCCTGTGAATGCCATTATTTTATCTTGTCTGTTGGCTATGTAGAATTCCATTGTGTGTGTGTGTGTGTATATATATATAATATATATATATATACCATATTTTTTGTATCCATTCATCTGCAGTAGGGCAACTGGGTTGTCTCCATCGCTTGGCTACTGTGAATAGTGCAGAGATGAACATAGCTGAGCAGGTGTCCTTATCATATCCTGGGTTATAATGCTCAGGATAGATGTCCAGGAGTGGTATGGTGGGATTGTAGAGAAGGTCTATTTTCAGCTCTATTGCCAGTCCTGGGCTTGACCTCAGGGCCTGAGCACTGTTCTTGGACTTTCTCAAGGCTAGTGCTCTACCACTTAAGCCTCAGCACCACTTCTGTCCCCCCCCCCCCCCACCATGTATGTGGTACTGAGGAATCAAACCCCTGCTCTTTGTGCGTGTTAGGCAAGTACTCTACCATTATGGCAAACTCCCAGCCAAAGATGATTTTTTTTTTTATGAGAAAGTCACATTGTGTGTGTGTGTATTTTCTTGAGGCAAGGTCTTACTATATGGTTGTCTGGTCTACAACCTGTGATTCTTCAGCCTTATCCTTGTTCGGGAATTATAGGCCTGCAATCTTGCCAGAGTAATCAAAGAGGAAATGTATTTTAACATTTTTAATATGTATTGCCAACTATTCACCAGAAAGCCTAGACCCTCTCACCAGCATTATGGAAATGCTGCTGCCATTCTTTTTTTTCCTTGTGAGCATAAAAAGGGAGAAAGTGAAAGCTATCATTTTTCTTTGGCAGTTCTGGGGCTTGAACTCAGGGTCTAGGTACTGTCCTTGGACACTTTTTGTGCATTTTAGGCAAGCACTCTACTACTAGGCCACACTACCAACTGAAAGTTAATTTTTATGCAGTAGCTTTCTAGGGCACCTGCCAGCTTGCATAAATTAAGTTCAGTGGGTTGTTCCCTCATGGTTTTGTTCATGTGTTTTATTCTGTTGCATTTGACACAAAGGGTGCTAACTCTGGCATCTTTCTCTGATGGAATCTGAGATGAGGATTTGTGTGTGGATTTCTTGAGAAGTTCTTTCAATATCTAGAGGGAGAAATCAATGCCATGCAATTGCTACAAATTCCTTTATTTTTGCCAGTCTTGGGGCTTGAACTCTGGGCCTGAGCACCATCCTTGGACTTTCTCAAGGGTAAAGCTCTGCCACTTGAGCCATAAGCACCACTCCCAGCTTTTTTTTTCTTTTTTTGTATGTGGTGCCAAGGAATTGAACCGGGATCTTCGTGCATGCTAGGCAAGCATTCTACCACTAGGTCAAACTCCTGGCCCCTGCAAATTCCTTAATAGAGGTGACACAGATCACTGGATAATCTTTATCCAGTTGTGCCCCCTCCTTGCACAAACCTTCAAGACAAGGTTGCTCCAAAATGAGATTAGGCACCTTTGAACTAGCATTAACTGTCAATGGATATAGGCTGCTCTTAGGGAGGAAGTGTCTTTTAAGAGTGAATCAGTTTCTTGTTTTTTGGGGGGTCAGTCCTAGGGCTTGAACTCAGGGCCTGGTCACTGTCTCTGAGCTTCTTTTGCTCAAGGCTAGCACTCTACCACTTGGCAACAGTGCCACCTCTAGCTTTTTCTGTTCAAGCAGTTCTGAAGAATCAAACCCAGGGTTTCATGACTGCTAGGCAAGCACTCTGCCACTAAGTGACATTCCCAGCCCTTAGCTTCTTTTTGTCAAGGGCATTTCCCAGTGAGCGATATTGCTGAGCTCTCAACCGTTCACAAGCTCCTGAGGTGGTATCTCTGTGACACCTAGATATAACATTTTCTACTTCTCAGATCCCTTTGCTCCTGACAGTTAATCCACTGCATCTCAGAAAAGCACTTCTAAGATTCTAGTTGGCCTCTTTTACCAGAGAAACTTACAGAAGAAAGGTCAGTAGAATGTTCTGGTCCTGCAACTGGAGCTAATATGGAGGCTACTACTATCATCTCTATCTTTACTTATGGATGCAATCTAGATTCCTCTGACTTCAGACAGTACTTTGGCTTACATTGTGTGTGGGAGGGGGCGGGGAGAGAAAGAAGGAGAAAGAGATATTGAGACTGATAGGCCTTCATTTCGGAAAGCCTGGTCTAGGTGGGGGAGAAAGGAGGAAAGAGTGAAGAAAGGGAAAAAGAGTGAGAGTATGAGGTGGGGGAGAGGAAAGAGGCTTTCATTCGTGAGAGCCTGACACTTCTTTATATCAAGTTTATTAGTCTATCAGGTGTCAAAAACAGCTGATGGTTGTATGATATGCTTTAGATTATCTGGGTGGTACACTTTCCCTGTTAAGTTACACCTTCAAGTATAGTGATTCTTTTCCTTGCCTGCTGGTATCTGGCAAGAGGAGACTCAAATGGCAGCTGTAGCTTCAAGTTTTTAGGTGGTCTGTCTGTACCTCCTGGTGAAAGTGTTAACCCTACAAGTACCCAATTATCAACGTTCTCAAGTCAAGAGCTGTAGGGAAGAAATGACAAATCTCTCAAATGATCACTTACTGGAAGAGATGATGAGCAGTGCCACTCCTTCCACCTGTTATTTTGGATCTTTGTATTCTAACAAAGACTATGCATCTTAAAGGGGTTGCTGGGTTTTAAAAGGTGGCATCCTCATTCTATAGAGCCAAGAGACAAGATAAAATAATGGCATTCGCAGGGAAGTGGATGAATCTAGAGCGAACCATGTTGAGGTAAGTCAAGACCAAAGGAACAAAAGGTGCATAGTATCCTTAATATGTGGCTATTAGATCCAAACAGTTACAAGAGCTAGGACTCAATATTTGCATACCCAATGCTATGGACATGGTATTGGAAATATAAACACAACTATATAGACATAAAAATCTGTGTCTCTATAGACATAATGTTTTAATACATAGATTAATATGTATCTATGACATATAAACCCTCAGCCTAATTTTAATTGTTCTAAAATCTAAGTGCCAGTGATTGTATATATAGATTTTTTCTTGTTTGTTAAATATGTCATTTGAAATATGATGTAAAAATCAATGTTAATAAATTCTTTAATAAAAAAAATAAAGATGACATCCTCTCCTTCCATAGTAATGTCTTCTTCAAGAGAAAAGGTCTAACATTCTGTAAGGCATGATGATTCTGGGTAGTACGGTATAGAATAGAATCAAGTGTCAGAAGTCAGTTAAGCTGGGAGAGAGCTGTCAGAATAGTTGATTAAAAAGGGAGCAACAAAAAGAGGAAAGCTTTTAATATAGTAAAGGCAAGAGTCTAGTTAGAGAAAGTCATATCCCATGGAACAGCACAGTGTTCTAGGTTACTTGGATCAGCAAAGACATGAGAGGTGGGAAAAATGCTCTGGCAGTTTTATTGACCCTGGTATAGGGAGTATTAGGAATGAGATAGATCCTTGTCATTGAATTACAGTGGCAAAAAACACTATCAAGATTCCTACTTCTCACCGGTGGCTGGTCGTGGTGGCTCACGCCTGTAATCCTAGCTACTCAGGAGGCTTGAGATTGGAGGATCGTAGCTCAAAGTCAGCCATGGCAATAAAGGAAAGTCTATGAAGATCTTATCCCCAATTAACCACCAGAAAACCAGAAGTGGAACTGTGGCTCAAGTGGTAGAACACTAGCCTTGAGCTGGAGAGCTCAGGGACAGCATCCAGGCCCAGGGTTCAAGCTTCATAAGTGACCCCTCCCACCCCCCCAAAAAGTCCTACTTCTCCTTGTACAGGGAGTTGTCAGCAGATATTCATGCAAAGGACCTCTGCCCCATTCTTAGATGGAAATCCAGGAACAAAGGGCCAGCACCAAGAATTTAAGTGTCTAAGGAGCATGACCAAACAGGACAGCCTAACTCTTTGAATGCAACCCTCTTCAAAGACCATGGTGCACAGGATGTGAACCAAGTATGATAGCAGATAGGATAGCTATTGCTGAGAAACCTGCCAAGAAGTGGCTTTGTGATCGTCTATGGTCAAGCATGCATATATATATATATATATATATATATATATATATATATATATATGTATATGTATATATATATACACAGAGAGAGAGAGAGAGAGAGAGAGAGAGAGAGAGAGAGAGAGAGAGAGAGAGAGAGAGAGATTAGCCAAAAAGTTGGGTTACTCTTATCAGTAGATTCTATAGAAATGTCTATGGCTTTTTTTTTTCTATTCCTGGGGCTCGAACTATTTATTTAATTAGTTGGTCATAGGACTTAACTCAAGGCCTGGGTGCTATTCCTAACTTGTTTTGCTCAAGGTTAGCACTCTTCTATGTGAAGCCACAGCTCCCCGTCTGGTTTTCTGGTGGTTAATTGGAGATAGTCTCATTCACAGACTTCCTTTCTCAGGCTTGCAAGTAGGTAGCATTACAGATGTGAGCCACCAGCTCCTAGCAATTTAGATGGTGAAATAAATTTCTGAAAATAGATATTTATGGTCCACAAATAACTTGCTACTTCTTATGTTACTTACTGTTTTTTGGATTATTATTTTAATGTCAATATCTGTATTACATTGTTTTATTCACTGTGCATTTAACATGAACACCAATATGTGTTAACAATCTAGAAGAAAAGTATTACTGATTGTTAATTCTTCCACAGAAACTTCTTGGTGGGGAAAATGAGAGTACATTTTAGTGATGTGCACTAACTATTATTACCAATGAAGAATGAGCTTAACCTTGGCACTCTCCCTGAGCTCTTCCGCTCAAGACTACCCCCCTACTCCTGGGCCTGGGCACTGTCCTTGAGCTCTTCAGCTTAAGGCGACAGCCCTATCCTTGAGCCAAGCCCCACTTCCCATTTTCTAGAGGCACTCTACCACTAAGTCAAATTCTCAGCCCATATATTTAACTTGAAGTATAAAGGCAAATACCTAGTTATAAATTAGCTTTAGAATTTTATTAACATTAAGGTTTAGAATTTAACAGCACCATTTTGCATAAGCAGTATTTTTTTTATCAGCTTTAAATGATTTTTAGGGATAACTTTTTTTTTTTGGTGGGTCATGGGGCTTGAACTCAGCCTGGGCGCTGTCCCTGAGCTCTTCAGCTCAAAGCTACCGCCTTACCCTTAAGCCAAGCCCCATTTCCCATTTTTTTCTAGAGGTTAATTGGAGATAAAGAGACTCAGGTCTTTTTGTGCCTGGGCTGGTTTTGAACCTTGATCCTCACATCTCAGCCTTCTATCTAGGGATAACTTTTAAGAACTAATTCTAATGATCCATTACATACCAACTACATATTTGTTAAAATCTTAGACATTTCTCCAATTATCTTATGTCACTGTTAAAAGTTTAATAAAAACTTCAAGTATTGAAAAGTTAAGACAATATTGTGGCCACCACAATGTAGAAAATAAAAACTGCAGAATCCTGTTTTAAAACTCTTACCAACATTCACTGAAGTAACAGAGTATAAGTTTCTAACACTACTATATGAATTTCTCATTAAAATGTCCAAGTATTCCCTTTTGAAACATGTCCAAAGTTAATAGTCTTTTAAATAAACATATCAAATTAACTAAAAAATAATGGTGACATATTAGATAAGACATTTTATTCTATTGCATACCCAAGTACAACCTGAGCAATTAGCAATTATTTTCTAAGGAGTCAGTCGTTTGGGGTCCCGAGGGAACATTGATGTCTGACGCACGTTATGCAGTCCTAAGAACAGCATAGTCACTCTTTCCAGCCCTGGGGAAAAGAAAGTCATCATTAATTCCTTTTCTGAACACCTTTCTGGGGCTTTTCTTAGTTTACATTACTAATGGTACCATTGTTCAGCAAAATATTTTACTGTGTTAGGGGCAGTTTAAGTATTTAGGATTCATGTAAAATTAAATGTTTTGGCTAATGATTCAAAAACAGAGATGCAGGCTGGGAGTGTGGCCTACTATAGAGTGCTTGTCTAGCATGCATGAAGCTCTGGATTTAATTCCTAGGTACCACATACACAGAAAAAGCCAGAGGTACGGGCCGGGAGTTTGGCCTAGTGGTTAAAGTGCTTGCCTAGCATGCATGAAGACCCGGGTTCGATTCCTCGGTACCACATACATAGAAAAAAGCCAGAAGTGGTGCTGAGGCTCAAGTGGTAGAGCTCTAACCTTGAGAAAGTCCAAGGACAGTGCTCAGGCCCTGAGCTGAAGCCCAGGACTGACAAAAAAAAAAGAAAAAAAAGAAAAAGCCAGAGGTAGTACTGTGGCTCTAGCCTTAAGAAAGCTCAAGGACAGTGCCAGGCCCTTAGTTCAAGCCCTAGAATGTGGGGGGGTGAGGGGAGAAGAGATGCTACTCTACATGGGAAGAACTAAATGAGAATTCCTTATGTGGTATGGAGTCTGAAATGTGAATTACAAAAATATATAAATGAATCAAATCTATAAACAATTTTTAAAATGCCAGTCAATTTATAAAACTATGTTTAAATAAAATAACATTTTGACTCTGTAGTCCAAACAATGAGTTATAAACTTGTTTGAGGAAATTCATCAATATAAGTACCAAAATATTTAATATAATTCTATCTTATACTTATTATTTTTGGCAGATGTAGAGCTTAAATTCAGTACCTGGGTGCTGTCTCTTTTGCTCAAGATTAGCACTCTACTACTTTGAGCTACAGCTTCACTTCTGATTTGTGAGTGGTTAATCAGAGATAAGAGTCTTACAGGGACTTCTCTGCCCAGGCTGGCTTAGAATTGCAATCCTCTGATCTCAACCTGCTGAGTAGCTAGGATTACAAGTGTGAGCCACCAGTGCCTGGACAGAAGATTTTAGAGTACATTATTATATTGTGTTGAGCGTAGAAACAAGACTGACTTTGATGTGTGGATTAAATATATAACTGACAAGAATTAAAACCACTAAAAGCAGAATTTCATGAGTTTTCTTATGTATATTAGATTTTAGAATATTAGCATATCATACAAAGATATGGCAATAAGTTTTTAATATTACACATCTAAAATGTAAATTATAAACAAAAATAAGAGAATACTTCATTCTGTTTTATTTGTTTGGTGCTAGTACTGGAGTTTAAACTCAGAGCCCAACACTCTCATTTAGGTTTCTTGCTTAAGGCTGGTGCTTTACTCCTTGGTTAATTAGAGACCAAAGTATTGTGGAGAGCCAGACACCCATAATCCCAGCTACTCAGGAGGCTGAGATCTGAGGACCACAGTTTCAAGCAAGGCGGGAAGCAAGTACAGGAGAAACTTTTCTACAATTAACCAGCAAAGAGCTGGAAGTAGAGCTGTGGCTTATGTGGCAAAGTGCTAGCTTTGAATGACAGCAACCAGGCCCAGAGTTCAAGACCTAGAATTGGCAGAATGAATGAATGAATGAAAGAAAGAAAGAAAGAAAGAAAGAAAGAAAGAAAGAAAGAAAGAAAGAAAGGAAGGAAAGAAGGAGGGAGGGAGGGAGGGAGGCAGGGAGGGAGGGAAGGAAGGAAGGGAGGGAGGGAAGGAAGGGAAAAGAAAGGAAGGAAGAAAAAAAAAAAAAAGGCTTTTCTCATGGACTTCTTTGCCTGGGCTGGCTTCAAACTGAGATAATCAGATTTCAGCACCTGAGTAGCTATGACTGGCTTAAAGGCATGAGCCACCAGTGCCCACTTATTGCTTATCCTTTACATAATGATATCTGCATATTCTGAATCAATATCAGATTCTTATCTCCAAATAATAGCAAAAAGCTGGAAGTGGGAGCTGTGGCTCAAGTGGAAGAATGCTAACCTTGAGCAAAAAAGCTAAGGGAGAGTTGCTGGGTCCCGAGTGGGCCTCCGGACCAGTACACACACAAACAAAAGCTAGTGCAATACTACCAACAAATTTGAGGTAATGTCACTGAAAACTTTAATTTGGGTTAATCTCATTGGACTCATATAATGGAACAGAGAATATAGGACACTTGACTTCTAAATTCTGTTTTTGTTGTTGCTCATGGGGCTTGAACTTATGGCCTGTGTGCTGTCCCTGAGCATTTTTGCTCAAGGATACTGTTCTACCACTTTGAGCGACAGCTCCACTTCTGGTTTTCTAGTGGTTAATGGGAGATAACAGTTCCATGGGGACTTTTCTGTGTGCTGGGCTGGCTTCGAACGGCCAGACCTTTCTTAGATCTCAGCCTCCTGAGTAGCTAGGATTATAGGCCTGAGTCACCAACACCTGGTAGCTTCTAAAATCTTGAAAATGTTTAGAACCTTACTACAACAATGTTTTAGAACTTACAAGTTAGCAATTCACTTTTTGCTTTAGAAATAGTATTTTCACTTAGCCATAATTTAAAAGTTTGTAATTAAAATTTGTATTATTCAGAGCATTTATTTTTATTGTTAAGCAATAACAGTAGATTACCAATGCCTCCACCAGCATGAGGAGGTGCTCCAAAGCGGAAGGAATCAATGTAAGCCTTGATTTTCTCCAAATCTATACAAATAAAACAAAATAAAATTTATCTCATTTAGCATTTAAAAAGAATCCCACAAAAACAATTACTGCTCAATGAAGATTATATATTAGGCTGTTTACCAATTCCATGATGTAAGGCTCTCTCTGTCAGCAGCTGAGAATCATGTATTCTCTGAGCTCCTGACAATATTTCTTCTCCTCTCATGAACATGTCATAAGAGTTTGAATGTTTCTGCAGGGAAAACAAAACCAGTGTTTAAGTTCTACCACTCTTTCTCTTATAAACATATGGAGAGATGTTTGTTAAATATATCATTAGACATATGGTGTAAAAATCAAGGTTAATAAATTCTTTAATTAAAAAAAAAGGATCATAGATAAACAAAATATGGAGGGAAAAAACTATGCTGTATGAAGAACAAACTGAACAAACTCATGTTTCCTTCTTCAGTGATCATAATTTCTTTTGCCCAGGAAGATTTATGGATAGCTGAATAATTTCTTTCTTTCCTATATTACACTGACTTTTTTCTTTCCCTTTTTCCCTCATCTCCAATTACAAAACCAAGTGCCACATTAAATAAGTAATGCTCATTTTTATTTTACTTACTATAGTATGCAAAATATTTTTAAATATAGTATGATTTCTGGGTCACTTTGGGACTGAAATTATCGGTAATTCCTTAGTCTTTTTTTCTTTTTTTTTTGCCAGTCCAGTCCTGGGGCTTGAACTCAGGGTCTGGGCACTGTCCTTGACAATTTTTGCTCAAGGCTAGAGCTCTGCCACTTGAGCCACAGTGCCACTTCATACTTTTTCTGTATATGTGGTACCAAGGAATTGAACCTAAGGCTTCATGCATACTAGGCGAGCATTCTATCACTAGGTTATACTTAAAGAGTCTTTTTTAATTAAGAAAATTCCTTCAAGCCAATAGATTGATCGTGGTGGCTCACGCCTATAATCCTGGTTACTCAGGAGACTGAGATCTGAGGATCAAGGTTCAAAGCCAGCTTGGCAACTAAAAAGTCCTGAGACTCTTATCTCCAGTTAATCACTAGAAAACTGGAAATGGGGCTGTGGCTCCAGGGGTGGGGCAGTAGCTGAAGAGCTCAGGGACAATGTCTAGGCCTACGACCACTGAGGAAAAAAAAATCCCTTCAAGGGAAAATAAATTGAAAATCAACCAGTGTTTAAGTTGTTCTATTTCAGACTGATAACATCCATTTGAACTTAAACCCCTTCCCCACTTTCAATAAACAACGATTTTCAAAGTCTGATTACTGAGCCAGTTACTTCAGTATTACTAAAAACTTGTTAGAAATGTAAATTTCCAAGCCCCACTACTGACCAACTAATCATAAACTCTGAAGATAGAGATTATAATCTGTTCTTTTCTGTACTGGGGGTGCTTGATCACAGGGCCCACATAGATACTGTCTGTTAACTTTTTTATTCAAGACTAGCACTCTACAATTTGAGCCAAAGCTCCACTTTTTGGTGATTAACTGGAGACAACAGTCTTATGGCTTATTCTGCCTGGGCTAGTTTTGACCTCAGCCTTCTGAATGACTAGGATTATTGGTGTAAGCCATTGGTGTCTAGTTATAATGATTTTTTTTTTTTGGGTGGGTCTTGAAGCTTGAACCTGGGAGCTGTCCCTGAGCTCTCTAGCGCAAGGCTACTGCTCTACCCCTAGAGCCACAACGGCCCCACTTCCTGTTTTCTAGTGATTAACTGGAGATAAGAGCCTCTTGTTTGTTAGTATTAGGGCAAGCTTTCAACCGAGATGGTCAGAACTCAGTCTCCTGAGTAAGTAGGATTACAGGCATGAGCCCCTGTGCCTGGCTATAATGTGTTTCTAAAAAGTAATGTACATACTGTCTAGAAAAAAAATTATGTACATTTTTGTCTCCTAAAACAGAATGTGAATTCCCAGTTAAAGGTCAATAATAAGAAAATTTACTAATGTTGCCAAATCCAGCAACATATCATTTCTTTTTTCCTCATGAGTTTTCCAAAAATGATCTAAGAAAATGATTTTTATTTTTTTATTTTTATTTATTTATTTTTTTGCCAGTACTGGGCTTGAGCTCAGGGCCTGAGCACTGTCCTTAGACTTTCTCAAGGCTAGAGCTCTACCACTTGAGCCTCAGCACCACTTCCGACTTTTTTCTATGTATGTGGTACCGAGGAATCGAACCTGGGTCTTCATGCATTCTGGGCAAGCACTTTAACCACTAGGCCAAACTCCCGGCCCAGAAAATGATTTTTAATAAAGGCTTTCAGTATTAATTTGCCAGAATATTCAAATTTAACTATTAGTTTGAGCTATAGTGAGACTAACACTGTATACATAATGTATCTATTGATACTGTACATTATTAGTGAAATCATTATCCATATTACATAATTTGACATAGTGACAATAATTTCCTTTCCCCTAAGTAGATTACTGGAAACCAAATTACTTACAGGATTTCTTGGGTCAGGCATGGTATAGAAAGGTCTTACAGCCAATGGGTATTTATCAAGAACATAAAAATCTGTATCATACTATAAAAAAAGAAAAAAATGCAATTAAAACAGGCTTTTTAAAAGGCTAGCTTTTCTAGCAAATATTTTATATAGTTTGGCTTCAAACATCACTATAATTACATTGTCTTGCCTTTTTTTTGGGGGGGGTGGGTATGGAGCTTGCACTCTAGGCCAGGGCACTGTTGCTGAGCTCTTCAGCTCAAGGCTACTGCCCTACCCGTGGGCCTGAGCATTGTTTCTGAGCTCTTAAGCCAAAGGCTACCACCCTACCCCATGAGCCACAGCACCACTTCCAGTTTTCTGGTGGTTAATTAGAGATAATAGTCTCCAGGACATTTGTGCCCAGGCAGGCTTTGAATTGCAATCCTCAGATCTCAGCCTCCTGAACAGACAGGGTTACCGGTGTGAGCCACCACACCCGGCTACTTCAAACATTTTCTACTTTAAACTTGTTTGTTACTATAGGATATCAGAGAGAATATCAATACAGCTAACAAAATGTAATTGGCTCTTTTGAAGCAATTTCAGAACACCCACACACATAATTAAATGGTTTTCAAAAAGTTCCCTAGATTAATTATTTCAAATGCAACCAGCAGGAGGAGCTCAAGGACTTTGTTCATTTCATTACATAATTGCTTTAATTTTTTAGAGCCTACACAAAAGTATAGCTTTTTTCCTTTTTGGAGTTTTAGTTTTAGAAAAAATGATACTAAAATAGTTATGAAGAAAGCTCATTCATCGTCAAGGTTCTTAAAAGAAAGTCCTAGGGAAGACCTTTTTAAAATAACTGCAAATAATTTAGTGGGTTGTTTTTTTTGGGGGGAGAGGGGGCAGTCCTGGGGCTTGAACTCAGGGCCTTAGCTCCAGTGGTAGAGCTGTAGCCGTGAGAAAGCTGGAGCCACAGCATCACTTCCAGCCTTGTTCGATGTATGTGGTACCAAGGAATTGAACCCAAGTCTTCATATATGCTAGGTAAGCACTCTTACCACTAGGCCAAACTCCCAGCCCTAGAGATACTTTTAACTTATTTGATATTCTGACATAGGTATCACTTAAAATCACCCAAGCACAACTTAGCATGTTTATAAAATATTCAATTTGTTAGTTTAGAGAAAGCCTAAGTATTTTTTTTTTCAAGAATTTAAAAAATATTCTCCTCTTTTTGTTTATTCTGGAAGCATACCACTTTAGGGAAGATACTAAGAACCTGTAGTTATTCTCTTGAATCAGCATGCATCTCAGATACGTAGAGAAAACTAGTATATCCAATAGTCCTACCTTTTCCTTTACCAAACGACCCAACAATTTTTCATTTGGAGTACTGAAAAAAGAAACATTAAGTCATGTATTTGAAGCTCAAACAATAACATAAAAAAAAAAGTCAAAGTTAGTGAGGTACTCCCCTTCTACTTGAAATTCTCAAAGGACAAAAAATTTGGCCCAGGGTATCAATGTTTGTGAAGTAATGTACCTTCTATCCAGTGAATATAATGTAACCCTTTATTAATCACAATTAAAAAATAGAAAAAAATATATGAGAAAAAAAATTTTGGCTCAAACAGTTATCTCGCTCTCTCTCTCTCTCTCTCTCTCTCTCTCTTTTTTTTTTTTGCCAGTCCTGGGCTTGAGCTCAGGGCCTGAGCACTGTCCTTGGATTTTATCAAGGCTAGAGCTCTACCACTTGAACCTCAGCACCATTTCTGGCTTTTTTCTATGAATGTAGTACCGAGGAATCGAACCTGGGTCTTCATGCATGCTAGGCAAGCACTCTACCACTAAGCCAAACTCCCAGCCCATATCTCACTCTTTATTTTCAAAGTTAAGTATCTTCTACAATAACTTAGTAGGTATTTATCTTACCAATAAATGACCTGTATTTTGGCAGACTCTATCAAAAGCTTGTAAAATAGCTGTGTGCTGGTGGCTCATTCCTGCAATCCTCTCAGGAGGCTGAAATCTGAGGATTGTGGTTCAAAACCAGCTTGGACACTAAAGTCCATGAGAGACTTATCTCCAATTAACCATCAGAAAACCAGAAGTGGTACTATGGCTCAAGTGCTAGGATAGTAGCCTTGAGCTGAACAGCTCAGGGAAACACCCAGGCCCAGAGTTCAAGCCCTGTGATTGACAAAAAAAAAAAATTGTAAAATAAAAATCAGTTATTTCCAATTTCTAAAATGTAATAAAGTTTACATAAACATGTTAAATTTCTGAGGTAAAGAGATACTTTCTGTAGCCTCCATGGTATTTAAGAGCAATTTCCAAGCCAGGTGCCAGTAGCTCATGCCTGTAATATTAGCTATTCAGGAGGCTGAGATCTGAGGATGGTCGTTGCAAGCCACACCAGGTAGAAAAGTCTCAGGAGAATTATCTCCAATAAACTACTCAAAAAAGCTGGAAGTTGTGCTGTGGCTCAACTGGTAGAGTGCTAGCCTTGAGCACAAATAGGTTCAGGGGCAGACAGTACCCAGGCCCTGAGTTTAACCCCCAAAACTGGTAAAAGGAGGAGTGGGGAGAAGGAGGGTGAGGAAGGGAGGAGGAAGGAGTGGAGGGGGTAGGGGAAGAGAATTTCCAAAACATTTAAGAAAATAGCTAATAGAATAGAAGGGGGTCAACCTGATCAAAGTTCAACATACATATGTGTGAAATACCTTGGTGAAAATTATTTGAACGATAACATACTCTCAAAAATTGCATAAGATCTATGGCATACAGTTAGGATCAAAAAGAGGAGAAATAGGAATGTTCACAAAGATGAAAGAAGGTAGGGACTTGTCGGGTGCAGTGGTATATACCTGCAGTCACAGTGACTAAGGAGTATGGGACAGGAGGGGGGCTTGAGCCACAATTTATAATGATGTCCAAAATAAAAAAAATTTAAACAAAATTGCATAAGATGTAAAACAAGTCCTTTCCAAGACATAGGCATTGGTGAGAGGAAGAAGTGAACACAGAGGGTAGGCAGGGTGACTATGTTTAATATACTTTATGTACATGTGTGAAAATGGGACAGGAGTCTTTTGAGACTATTTTGGGTGGACAGGTAGGGGAATGAGAGTATGATGGAGGAACTGCATTTGATCAACGTGCATTTTACATATATTTAGGAACATGAAAGTGAAACTCGTTTGTATAAAAGATACTACTAAAACGAAAACACTGTCCAACTTGGAATAATTATAAAATTTATGGTTTGCCTTAAACTATCCTATAGCAATGTACAGGAGGCTTAAAATCTTATTTTTTCTTTATTAAAGAAAAATACTTGAAGCCAGGCACGGTGGCTCATGACTGAAATCCTAGCTACTCAGGAGACTGAGATCTGAGGATGAAGGTTCAAAGCCAGTCTGGGCACAAAAGGACCTGAGGCTTTTATCTCCAATTAACCACTAGAAAACTGTAAGTGAGGTTTGGCTTAAGGGTAGGGTGGTAGTCTTGGGCTGAAGAGCACAAGGACAGCACCCAGGCCCAGGGATAAGGTAGTATGAGCTGAAGAGCTCAGGGACAGTGCCCAGGCCAAGTTCAAGCCCCATACCCCACAAAAATAAATAAATAAATAAATAAATATAAATAAAAATAATAAAGAAAGAAAGAAATCATGTGTTTTATGTATAATGTTTTTGGAAGAAAATGTAAAAAAAAATTACAACCATCATGGGGCCGGGAGTTTGGCCTAGTGATAGAGTGCTTGCCTAGCATGCACAAAGGTCTGGGTTCGATCCCTGGTACCACATACATACAAAAAAGCCAGAATGGTGCTGAGGCTGAAGTGGTAGAGCGCTAGCCTTGAGAAAGTCCAAGGACAGTGCTCAGGCCCTGAGCTCAAGCCCAGGACTGGCAAAAAAAAAAAAAAAAAAATTACAACCATCATCTTTTTCTCCCACAAACATATATTCTATGTGATGACTTAAATAGAGCTCATTTGTTCAAGGCTAGCATTCTACCACTTTGAGCCATAGTGCCACTTCCACTTTTCTGGTAGTTAACTGGAGGTAAGTCTCACAGACCTTTCTCAGATTTCAGCTCCCTGAGTAGCTAGGATTACAGGAGTGAGCCACCAGCACTTGGCTGATTTAAAATATTTTAAACTAGTAACTGTGAATGAAATGTGATAGGAAAATTCATAATTTGCTTTAAAATTATGTTTTATGATCTGAGTTTAGATACTACATACTAAAAGAACAATAATTTATTAAGTTTTGGAGATATTAGCATTTTTATGTGTGCAGACTATTGAGACAGTGCTCTACTTTTGTAAAACCACTGATTTGGAAGAAGTAACACATTACATGATGAAATCACAGGCACAACTCCTTATATTCTTTAAAGGGTTAAAACCATGAGGAGAAAATAGTGTTTAAAACTTAGGTGAAATAAATTATTTCTTTACTGATATACTCATTCTTATACCCTCTACATAATTTCTAAAGCATAAAAAAAAAAACCTGGGACAAACCTTAAATCTTCTTCATCTCCCATTTCAACTCCAGCTTCTCTAAGCATAGCCAATGCTTCACAATACTCTAGTCTTAAAGTTGGCTCCAAAAATTTGAATGGTTCACATGGGAACTGTTTATTCACCATTTGAATTTCAGTCTGAAACCTGCAATGTATAGTTAATCATGTGTGAGAAATGTTTCTCTAAGAGGTCACTGCAGCAGCATTAAAAAAAAAAAAAGGAAATCATTATGTGAAACTATATGTACCAGAAAATGGCTATCAATTTCTTAAAGGATGAAATTTAAATATATAAATACATAACATCATTTCTCAATGTCATCCATCCATCTCTCTGTGTATCTGTCTGTTTATTGTCAATCCTGGGGCTTAAACTTAGGGCCCAGGCACTAAGCTTTTTTGGTGAAAGCTAGTACTCTACCCTTTGAGCTAAAGCTCCATTTCTGCAACCCTGAGATTATGGCCTCATGAATAGCAAGGATTACAGGTGTGAGACATCAGCACCTGGCTTAATCACTGTAGTATTAAAGGATTAATTTTTTTTTCTTCAAAACTAGTATCAGGTAGCATTGTTAGAAACATAAAATACCTATTCTCCCCCCACCCCCCCACAGCAATGGAGCATTAACTTAGGGTCAAATGTTTGCCAGGCATGTACTCCACTATCCAAGTCTGTTTGCTTTAGTTATTTTTCAGACAAGGTCTTATTTTGAGTGTGGATTTTTCCAACTACAGTTATATGTTAGTTAACACTGAAGCTATGTTCAGTGATTCTGTCACTGCGTAAACATTATAGAGTATGTACTTCCACAAACTACCCTATCATATTTTGTTGCTGTTTCGGAGACAGGGTCTCACTATGTAGTCCAGACTACCCTTGAACTCGGTATGCAGCACAGGCTGCCCTCTAACTATTTTTTTTTTTTTTGAAGGTCATAGGACTTGAACTCTGAGCCTGGGCTTTGTCCCTGTTAAGTTTAATTTGTACATTTCAAGGATTTCTTCTTTAAGACAGGGTGGGCTGTATAGTGAAATCCTATTTCAAAAAGCCCAAACCAAATCAAACCAGACCAAACCAAAAAACTGATTTGAAATTAATACTGTTTAGGAATATAAAATACTTTTTAACCTTTCTTGAAGTCCTTTGAATATCTGTACCAAGGTGTCAGCAATCTCTTCCAGAACTTCATGGTAATGATAATTAAAAGCCATTTCAATGTCCAAACCAACAAATTCGGTTAAATGTCTGTGGGTATTAGAGTCTTCAGCTCTGAAAACTTGAACAAAATGAATAAACAGCAAATTGTCTTAATAAAAATCCAAGTTAAATACAAATTTTCATTTAGTATTACTCAGGTAGTTCTATTTTTGAATCATAGGCCTGGACAGCAAGTTCATAAAAGTTCTGATAGGCATGCAGTGTAAGATATATACCAAATAAAAATGAATAAATGAAGCTCATGAGAACCCACAAGAGAATGCAAGATCCAAAAGTACCTTCTCAATAATTAAAAGTTGATGCAGTTATGAACCAGTATGGTTTTTCTCAATTTTATTATAACACATCCGTATTCAGTTACTTATAATGTACTCCAAATAAGCACAGAAATAATATATAGAGTAACAAAGGTCTAAAACCTTCTTGTGTTCATAATTATTTTTGCAAGCCTCTAACACTATTCTTATTTTGTTTATTATGGTAGTCTATGTTCTTTACGTATCCAGTTTCCTCTGAATAAAATAATTGTCTTTGTTGCTCAAATAGCCTACACTGCCCTGAGAGCCCTTTTCAGTCTGGATTTTCTTTCATGGCTATTCTAGCCAATTCAAACTTCGTCCTCTTTTCACACTTACTAAGTAATTATTTCTGGGTAATTAACACCAATCCGCTGATTGTATAGCACAATATGATTGTTAGTTTTGAAAATCATTTGATTATTCTTTGTAACTGCTTAGTGTCTATCTTCTTCATCTTGGCAGCAGAAACAAAGCTTATTTCTTTGTTAATGAAAGCATGACCTGCAAGTCAATCAATCAATCTGAACTACAGAATCTTAGGCCTCATCTCAACTTTACTGTGTATCATCTGTTTATTAACAAGATTTCTAGGTGATTTGTGTATATTAATATTTGAGAAATGCTAGTTGATTCTTCTTTTATGTACACAGTTATCTAGCATAAGAATGTGTGTGTGTGTGTGTGTGTGTGTGTGTGTGTGTGTCACATATAGTAACTGGTTAATTAATTCAGAAAATTAAGACATTTAACGACCTTTTTTTTTTTTTTTTTTTTGCCAGTCCCGGGGCTTGAACTTGGGACCTGAGCACTATCCCTAGGCTTTCCTCAAGGCAAGAGCTCTGCCACTTGAGCCACAGCACCACTTTTGACTTTTTCTATGTATGTGGCACTAAGAAATCAAACCCAGGGCTTTGTGCTTACTAGGCAAGCATTCTACCACTAGGCCAAGTTCCTGGCCCTTGTCTTTTTCCTTTATATTAAAGTTATTTTTATTAAACTCTCAAAAACATAAAAACTTGATGAATTTACTTATTTATTTTTCTTTTAGTCCTGGGGCCTGAACTCAGGGCCTAGGGTCTGTCCCTAAGCTTTTATTGCTTAAGGACAGCATTCTACCAATCAAATCACAGCTCTGGTTCCTTTTTTGTAGTTGTTGTTTGTTTTGTGAGTAGGGAGGATGTTTATTGGCAGTAAGAGTCTCAGGGATTTTCCTGCCTGGGCTGGCTTCAACCTTGATCCTCAGATTTTAGCTTCCTGAGTAGCTTGAATTACAAGCTACCGGTGGTATGAGCCACCGGAGCCTAGTACCTTGGTAAATTTAAAAAGATGATCTAAGGATGACTATGCTTTTGTACTTGGCTTTTAGCATATGTATCTTTAAAATATGTTAATAAACCTGGGCCCTGGTGGCTCATGCCTGTAATCCTAGCTACTCAGGAGACTGAGATCTGAGGATCTAGGTTCAAAGCCAGGCCAGGCACAAAAGGACCTGAGACTCTTATCTCCAATTAACCTCTAGAAATCCAGTAAGTGGAGTTTGGCTCAAGGGTAGGGTGGTAGCCTTGAGCTGAAGAGCTCAGGGACAACGCCCAGGCCTGTTCAAGCCTCACTCATGACATACCCAAAAAAAAAAAAAAAAACAGTTAATAAGGGGCCAGGAGTTGGCCTAGTGGTAGTGCTTGCCTAGCATGCATGAAGACCCAGGCTTGATTCCCTAGTATTACATACTAGTAGTATTACATACAAGTAGTAGAGCTCTACCTTGAGAAAGCCCAAGGACAGCATTCAAACCCTGAGTTTAAGCCTCAAGACGGGAAAAAAACAAAACAAAACAACCCCCCCCCCAAACCAAAAGAAACAACTATGTTAATATAGCCCATAAGACATTTGCAGGGGGGTGGGGAAGAGGCTATTGTGAGACTTGAATTCTGAATATGGGCACTATTCTTGAGCTCTTTGCACAAAGCTAGTGCTCTACTACTTTGAACGACAGTGCTGCTTCCATTTTTCTGGTGGTTAAGTGGAGGTAAGTCAGCTCGCTCTGGCTTTGAACCACAATCCTCAAATCTCACCTCTGGAATAGCTAAGATTACAGACATGATCCACCAGCGCCAGAGTGCCCATAAGACATTTAAATGGTTATTATGAAATTTATATGGTTATTTCTATCTGAAAACTTGGCTTTTTCTTCTTCCCTGGTGAGTCAAATTCAGGGCCTTATGGATCCAAAATGAATGTCATTCTATTGGGCTATAAACCCTAGCACTCAGAATCTAGTTTAGCAGTCAGCAATTAAATTTACACTTTCAAAACATCTGTACATTATATTGCAATTATTACAAGATTAATGAACTTAGGAAAGAAACATAATTGACAAAAATCTCACCTGGTCCAATGCAGAAAACCTTCTCAAAATCAGCACAAATGCACATTTGCTTATATAGTTGTGGTGACTGTGCTAAGTATGCATTGTTTTTAAAATACGACACAGTAAATACATTAGCTCCTCCTTCACTGGCAGCTGAAATGTAAACATTTATAGTATTGTAACTGACTATATTATCAATGTGAACTTCTAATAAAATTTATTTTTTAACAGTTTAAAAAATTATTAAGTGTTTATACGAAGGGGTTATATCCCCGTAAGTCAGGCTGTAAGGACAATGCTTCTTGGACAGTGTCATTCTTTCCTTTGTTTGCCCCCATTTTCCCATTCCTAATTCTCCCCACAAATTATGTAGTTCATTAAAAAATTTTTACTCTTTGCTTGCCTAGCATCCACAAAGACCTGGGTTTGATTCCTCGGTATCACAGACAGTGGTTCTGTGGCTCAAGTGGTAGAGCTCTAGCCTTGAGAAAGCCCAAGGACAGTGCTCAGGCCCTGAGTTCAAGCCACGACTGGCAAAAAAAATTTTTTTTACTCTTTTGCTTCAATAGATCACTTAAAGAAAAACAGGAAAATTAAAACTGGTAAATCAGTCTATACATATTCTTTTTTTTTTTTTTTTGGTCAGTCATGGGACTTGAACTCTAGGCCTGGGAGTTGTCCCTGAGCTCTTCAGCACAAGGCTACCAACCTACACCCCTTGAGCCACAGTGCCACTTCCCATTTTCTGGTGGTTAATTGGAGATAAGGATGTCATGAACTTTAGTGCCGGTGCTGGCTTTGAACTGTGATCCTCAGATCACAGCCTTCTGAGTAGCTAGGATTACAGCCATGAGCCACTATGCCCTGCTACACATATATTCTTATATGACCATTTTATATAGTTTATATTTAAAACAGATTTACTTCTTTGGATATAAATGTTCCCTTTGCTGCACCAATATCAAGAATAGTTGCCAGACATAGTGGCTCTTGCCTATAATCCTAGCTACTCAGGAAGCTGAGATCTGAGGATCAAGGTTCAAAGCCAGCCTGGACACAAAAAGACCTGAGACTCTTACCTCCAATTAACCTCTAGAAAACAGGAACTGGAGCTTAGCTCAAGGGTAGTGTGGTAGCCTTGAGCTGAAGAGCTCAGGGACAGTACCCAGTTCAAGATTCATGACCCCCCCCACACACACAGACAAAAAAATAAATAGTAAAGCTACTTTGGGGTTGTAGACATAATAAAAATAAGAGCATTTATAATCATTTTTAAATAGAATTTTATTGGTATTGCTATTATTAAGGTGTTGTACTAAGGTCTTGCCATTTCACAATTCAGGTATATTTGTAATCATTTTCTAATCTCAAAAATATAATTCTTAGCTTTTTATTTGTAATTATCATTTGCATTTACTCTTTTACTATTTTACAGCAACTTTGTAAGAGTAACTCTTTTACAGCTACTCTGTAAGGGTAAAATGCTTAAGATTCTTTTTTTTTGGGTGGGGCCAGTGCTGGCTTTGAGCTCAAGGCCTGAGCACTGTCCCTTTTCAAGGCTAGAGCTCTGCCACTTGAGCCTCAACACCACTTCCAGCTTTTTTCTATGTATGTGGTACCAAGGAGTTGAACGCGGGTCTTCGTGCATGCTAGGCAAGCACTCTACCACTAGGCCAAACTTCCAGCCCTTAAGATTCTTCCCCGCCCCCCCCTTTCTGTTAATCGTGGAGATTGAACTCTGGGCTTGGGTGCTATCCCTGAGCTCTTTAGCTCAAGGCTAGTGCTCTATCAATTTCAGCCACAGCACCACTTCCTTAATTCTTTTATAACAATGGCAATTAATGCAATCTTTCCATCAGCAGGTATTTAATGAGTTTAGAATGCACTTTGAACAAAGCAAAATTGCAATACCAATTTCAAACAGTTTCCTTATAAGGAATCAAACTTTATTTGCTAGTTCTTATTTCACAATCATTAATCAGAAAATGACTTTAGGAATAAATAGTCACTGATGTTGACACAAAGCATGGTCTTTGAAATAAATAGCTACATAATAAATTTTACAAAATTCTTCAGATTTTCCAGATTAAACAAAAATTAATATAAAAATTTTTGCTTAAAAAAAATTAGCTGGGAGTTTGGCCTAGTTTGGTTAAAGTGTTTGCCTAGCATGCATGAAGACCGGGGTTCGATTCCTCGGTACCACATACATAGAAAAAAGCTGGAAGTGGTGCTGAGGCTCAAGTGGTAGAGCTCTAGCCTTGAGAAAGTCCAAGGACAGTGCTCTGGCCCTGAGCTCAAGCCCAAGACTGGCAAAAAAAAAAAAAAAAAAAAAGTCTCAGGTCCTTTGGGGCTGGGAGTTTGGCCTAGTGCTAGAGTGCTTGCCTAGCATGCACAAAGGCCCGGGTTCGGTTCCTTGGTCCCACATACTTAGAAAAAGCCGGAGTGGTGCGAAGTCTCAAGTGGTAGAGCTCTAGCTTTGAGAAAAATCCAAGGACAGGGCTCAGGCACTGAGCTTAAGCCCACGACTGGCAAAAAAAAAAAAAAAAGAGGGGGAGGGAAATGGGGACCAATGTATGGGAATTAATGCACCATCTATCTGGCAAATATCATGTAACCCTTCTATTAATTACAATAAAAATATATGAAAAAAAATTAAAGGAAATATTTTTAAGCATACCTGAAATAATTTTAGGGGTTTGGATTTCCACAAAACCCTTGTTAATTAACGTTTCTCGGAAGAGATGGCAGATGCCAGATTGGAGACGGAAAACTGCCTGACTAGTTGATGTCTGTAAGATAATAACAACATCTAATTAAATCAACTTGACACATTTATTGAGCATTCACCAAGTATATTCAGCATTGTTGGAAACCTAAAGGTGAACAGAACTATTATTCCTCTCAACATTTTTAAGTCTAATAGTAGGTGAAAAGACAAAGCACACAATATAATGAAAAGCAGAAGGTGATAAAGCATACTGGAATGTAAGTAATGACTATACATGATCATATATAACAATTCTCAGTAGAAACCCTTAGTGAGCAGATGTTTTAATTTGTAAGGATTCCATAAAAGAAGAAATATCTAACAATTAATGAAACAGTCTTCTAAATTCCTTCAGGTTTTCTTTTTAAGGTAACTCATTGAGATATACTAATGTTTTTTTTTTTTTAAGTTTGAACTTAGGGCCTCCCCTTTGCTAAGCAAGTACTCTACTGCTGAGTCACAACTCTAGCTATATTCAGCTTTGCACTGATTGCCATGGTAGGGTGTCAAAGGATGGGCAAACATCATGATTTTCTGGACCTTACCTTCCTCTAGGATTAGAGATGTGAGTCACTACGCTTCACTGTACTAACATTTACAGCATACAAATACTTCTTTAAGGAGAGTAAGATTTTTAACACTGAATTAGTAAGTAAAATCATTTTTAATCATTATCAATAATAAGTTAACTGTAGATAGTTACATGTTTCCTCCAATTAAGAAAACTAAGATGGGACGGGAGTATGGATGGCCCAGTGGTAGAGTACTTGCCTAGCATGCACAAAGCCCTGGGTTCAACTCCTCAGTACCACTTACACAGAAAAAGCTGGAAGTGGTGCTGTGGCTCAAGTGGTAGAGCTCTAGCCTTCAGAAAGCTCAAGGACAGTACCTAGGCCGAGTTTAAGCCCCAGGACTGGTAAAGAAAAAAGGAGGAGGAGGAAAAGGAGGAGAAGGAAAAGTGTCCAGATCCAGAATTCAAGCCCAATGATGGACTAAAAAAAAAAGGTTATTTAAAGTTAATCTTCTAAAAATCATTGAACCTCTATTAATTAAAAGGCTGTCATTGTAAATTATATACACTACCAGAAGTAAAAGGAAAAATATTCTATATTTACAGAATCCCATTCCTTCAGGTCCTCATAGCACTAAAAAAAAAAAAAAAAAAAAAAAAAACCTAATAGATTTTTTTTTTTCATTTGAAACCAAACCAAAGGGAAACAGAAGATCCATTAAGCTGTTGTATAATTCAATAGGGACTTCCTTCTTATTATGTACTCAGATCAAATTCAAAGGACTGATGCATCAATTATACCTACCTGACTATTCTAAAACACGAGTATAATTTCCTTTACACTTTTTTTTTTGCTTTTTGTCATGAGGCTTCTACCCTGGGCTTGGGCACTGTCCCTGAGCTCTTCAGCTTAAGGTTAATGATCTACCACTTGAGCCACAGCACTGCTTCTGGTTTTCTGGTGGTTAATTGGAGATAAGAGTCTCTAAGCCCAGGATGGCTCTAAACCGCAATCCTCAGATCTCAGCCTACTGAATAGCAAGGATTATAGGCACGAGCCACCAGCACCCAGCTTCCTTCACATTTTTTTTTTTCATTCTAGGCAAGCACTCTTATCATTAGGCCAAACTCCCAGCCCCGTTTCTTCACATTTTATAGTGATATTAACAGTTACATTTTCGCTTGTTTACCAGTTATTAAAAATAGATCTCACCTATTTATTGGCTTTATGATCATTTGTAGTTTTATAACCAAGTCAATATCTTGTGAACTATTACTTAATGTTCTTTTTGCTAGCAATTCTTTGGAGAAAGGTCAGTCAGAAGGATACAATCTTGCTATATTCTTACTACACTTACTCAAGCAAATATCAATTAGCTTTCTGATATCCCTGCCCATCTCTATTTTGGCATAATAAATGAGACATCATACCCTAAGATCAATGACTCTGTTGTCTAATCTTGTATCTTGATTAACAGTAGCTCTTCCTTCCTAAAAACAAAACAAAACAAATATTACTAATGTTCTGAAGACCACACACAAACCACTTTTAGAAGCCATATTTGCTTTTTTTAAAATTTTTTTATTGTAATTAGTAAAAGGGTTACATGATATCTGCCAGATAGAAGGTGCATTAATTCACATACATTGATACCCTTTCACATGTCTTGTTACCCATTACCCTCCCCCCCACACTCCCCACCCGTTTTGGTTTTCCCCCCTTCCCTATCAAATTTCAAATAACCAAATACAAATAAATTCAATATAACAGATAACAAAGTGAGATACTGTAACAATATGAGATAACCAAGGGACAGCAAAGGAGATGAGAGACAACATAGTACATTAAGGACAACAATCATTCGTTATATGGCTTTTGTTTCAATATCCTGGAGATCCTTTCAATTAGCTTCATACTATATGGCCTTATGTATCAAGATTTTGCTCTATTGCAGATCTCTGCTAGTAGAGCCCAAGGTTTCTACTGATTATGACGAATGAGGGAAACCATTGAGCCTAAGTTCCTTTGAGTCTGGCTTGCTTCACCATATTTGCTTTTAAATAAGAATGCATGCATTATAAATGAAAATCTGGGATTGAAAATAATGGTAGAAACAAAAGTGAGCCGGAAAAATGGCTCACATTTGTAATCTTAGCTATTCAGGAGGCTGAGATCTGAGGATCAAGGTTCAAAGCCAGTGCAAGCACTAAAGATCCTGAGACTCTTATCTCCAATTAAATCACTAGAAAAAAACAGGAAGTGGGGCAGTGGCTCAATGGGTAGGGCAGTAGCCTTGAGCTGAAGAGCTCAGGGACAGCGCCCAGGCCCAGAATTCAAGCCCCATGACACGCCCCTTCCACCCCCCCAAAAAAGGTGAGAGAAGTCAGTGTTAACACTAAAGGAATAAAGACAAGCAAGAACCAACAGGTATTAATTCTTATATTCCCTTTTATAATCCCTTCCCTCATTATTGCCACATAACTACAAATCTTTATTCTTAAAAATATACTCTGGGAATCACTCTTTCAGGGGGTCTATAAAGCTAAATCTTTATTTCCATAATATATTTTGTTTCCATTCTTTTTGAATGCACTGAGTATATCATTACAACAGAGTGAATTCAGAGACAATACGAGAACTTAGTTGGTATACATCATATAAGACATTATAAATATTTGTAGATGGATAACATAATGTCACTCTAGATGCTAAATTATTATTCTTTTAGTGCCAGTACACAGGGACTAGGTCTTTTCCACTGACGGTTAGTTAGCATGCCACAGCTTTACTATTTTTTTTTTTTGCCAGTCCTGGGCTTGAGCTCAGGGCCTGAGTACTGTCCTTGGACTTTCTCAAGGCCAGAACTCTACTACTTGAGCCTTAGCACCACTTCTGGCTTTTTTTTTTTTTAACATATATGGTACCGAGGAATAAAGCCTGGGTCTTAGTGCATGCTAGGCAAACACTCTACCACTAGGCTAAACTGCCCCCCACTTTTTTTTTTTTTTAAAGATAAGAGTCTATAAGACTTTCCTACGCAGGCTGGCTTCAAACCAAGATCCTCACATTTTAGCTTCCTTAGCAGGTAGGATTACAGGTGAGATCCAATGACACCTAGCTATTTTTTTCTTTCTAAAAACATAAAATCATAAAAGCAACATGACAGGCAAGCTCCAGGACAGGCAAAAACAGTAACAAACAAACAAAAAAAAACCATGGCATTATTTTAATTATCTATAGAAAATGCATACAAACTTTTTTTTGGTTGCTTTTATGGGTCATGAGGCTTGAACTCAGGGCTTAGGCACTGTCCTTGGGCTCTTCAGCTCAAGGCTACTGCCCTACTCCTCAGCTTGGGTGTTGTCCTTGAGCTACTGCCCTACCTCTGGAGCCCATTTTCTAGTGATTAATTGAAGATAAGAGTCACTCAGACCTTAGTACCCAGGCTGGCTTTGAACTATGATTTTCAGATCTCAGCCTCTTCAGTAGCTAGGATTACAGGTATGAGTAACCCTGCTCGGCTACAAACATTGTTGTATGCATACTTTTTTATCTCCCCCTCAAAATTGCTACTAAAATAGTTAATCTTTGTGGAGTTGGGGCTCCAAAACAGGCCCTTAGCATGCTAGACAAACATTCTACCTAGCCTTCAAACACATCTCTAGTCTCTGAAAGAGTAAATTCAAATAAAAACTGTTCAAAAACAATTTATAGCAACACTTAACCCACAAGCAGGACATGTTTTCAATGTTTTGCAAACTAAGTATACAGAAAAAACATAATTCATGAAGATAAATCTTACTTCTTCTCCTTCTACTTCAGGGCGAATGGCATCATCCAGCTGCAAGGGCAAGCGAGGTTCAGCCAAACTGATCACATAAATCTGAAACAAATTGCAAAAAATAATCAGAAACAAAATCTGGTATCGGTTGCTTTAAAAATGTGTAATTGACTGAAACATGACGCAGTATTGTCATATATCTTGAACTGAAACTATCTGCTAAAATCAAACAAGATGATCTTGCCTTTTTTTGGGGGGGGGGGGAGAGACAGTTGTAGAGCTTGGACTCTGGGCCTGGTCGTTGTCCCTGAGCTCTTTTAGCTCAAGGCTACCGCCCTACACCTTGAGCCTCTGTGCCACTTCTGGTTTTCTAGTGGTTAGAGATAAGAGTCTCTTGGTCATTAGTGTCTGAGCTGGCTTTGAGCCTTGATCCTCAGATCTCAGCCTCCTGAGTAGCTAGGATTACAGGTGTGAGCCACTGTGCCCGGCATGATCTGCACTTTTTACCTATAAAATGAGAATAATATTTTTTCTGCTCTATTGTTTGTCAAAAGTTAAGTAATATGCATACAAATACTTTATAAACCCTGAAGTGTACACCAATATAATAAGTATGTAGGGCCTTGCTGTCATATAAGAACTGCTTTTAGAGCAATCAGTCTTAGAACATCAAAATGTGGTTTGCTCTAAAAAATCAAACCTTTAAGAGGATAAAGATTTATCTTTCTCTAGCACATATCCACCATACATTGGGGGGGGGGGGTAATAGTGATTAAATCCAGGCCTTTGTGCATGTTAAAGCCCAAAGGTACTTTTCCAGTCCTCACAATTTTATATTTTACCTTCTGAACATGTAACTCAACATCTTGCTGTGTACAGCTTCCAATTTTCTGATTCACTTTTCTCACAACACCTTCCACATCGACAATGCTTTCTTTGTTGATGCTGTCAAGAAAAACGACAATCCCAACTTAAATAATCTCATTAGAAGTGTCAAAACTCATTTTATGTTTAAGCAGTAAAGGCTTTATCTATCAACCTTTTCTTTAATACAGTAGCCATTCAAGATAAAGGCAGCCTGTATAACACAATTATAATAAGCTATTATGGGACATACCTTGTAATATTCCTTAGAGATGACTTTTTTTCATGCTATAATTTGTTACCATTTATAAGATATTCAGGACATAAAAGGCAATAGAACCACATGAATTGTGAAAAGTAGTAAACTCTTTGAATTATTTATTAAAGAACATTTTCCTCCCTATTTCTTGAGATTCACTAAATCAGCATTTTCTATAACAAGAAACACTGGTTTCAATAAATGCAATTACTCGTAAGTAATCAAATTAAATAAAAGAAGGTCAACTGAAATGATTTCAAGGTAATAAAAGGACATTAGGGTGTTGCTCTGCAATTAAATCCCCATTTTTTTTTTGCCAGTCCTGGGCTTGAGCTCAGGGCATGAGCCCTGTCCTTGGACTTTCTCAAGGCTAGAGCTCTATCACTTGAGCCTCAGCACCACTTCTGGCTTTTTTCTATGTATGTGGTATTGAGGAATTGAACCCGGGTTTTCGTGCATGCTAGGCAAGCACTCTACCACTAGGCCAAACTCCCGGCCCCAAATTCTTACTTTTTTAAAGTATCAATTTATGACCCAAACATAAAAATACTTTCCATTACTGTATTAAACCTTTCATGACATCAAGATACTTGTATAAATAACTTAATGGAGGAAAGACTTATGGCAGCACAGCTTGCATTACGGCAGACAAGAAGTAAAAATGCTGGACTTTTTTTTTTTTTTCCTTTTTTCCCTTCTATTTTATCTGGGCCCCTCTGCCTACATTCAGGGAAATGCCCTTACAGACAGCACCCTACCCCTTGAGCCACAACACCACTTCTGGTTTTCTGGTGGTTAACTGAAGATAAGACTTTCAGGGACTTTAGTGCCTGGGCTAGCTTTGAACTGTGATCCACAGATCTCAACCTCCTGAGTAGGTAGGATTACAGGCATGAGACACTGTGCCTGGCTTTTTTTTTTTTGGTCAGTCGTGGGGCTTGAACTCTGGGCCAGGGCACTGTCCCTTAACTCTTCAGCTCAAGACTAGTGTTCTAACACTTTGAGTCACAGCACCACTTCTGGTTTTCTGGTGGTTAATTGGAGATTAAGAGTCTTATGGACTTTCCTGCCTCCAGAGTAGCTAGGATTATAGGTGTGAGCCACTGGTGCCCCTCAAGGCACCAGTTTTATGAGAATAGCCAGCTATTATTGCTGTTATTAATAACCAACTTGTTTCCTTGTACATAATACAGGAAAAAAGCTGAAGACTCCTGCACTAGGGTTTCAGGCCTGGTACATGAACTAACATGAATGAGGAACCAAAAAAGTATAGCTAGTGTTAGTTGCTATAATGGTTTTTTTTTTTTTTTTTTTTTTGCCAGTTCTGGGGCTTGGACTCAGGGCCTAAGCACTGTCCTTGGGTTTTCTCAAGGATAGAGCTCTACCACTTGAGCCACAGCACCACTTCCAGCTTTTTCTATATATATGTGGTACCGAGGAATTGAACCTGGGTCTTCGGGCATGCTAGGCAAGCACTCTACCAATAGGCCAAACTCCCAGCCCCTATAATGAATTTTAATTGCAGATTAAGTTTCTTAAGTATTAAAAACATTTCACAGCCAGGTTTCTGGCTCATTTGTATAATCCTCAGGAAGCTGAGAACTGAGAATTGTGGTTTGAAGCCAGTCAAGGGAATAAAGTCTGAGAAACTCTTATCTCTAACCACCAAAAACAAAACAAGGAGCCGGGAATTTGGCCTAGAGTAGGGTAGAGTGCTAGCCTAGCATGCATGAAGACCCAGGTTCGATTCCTCGGTATCACATATATAGAAATGACAGAAGTGGTGCTGTGGCTCAAGTGGTAGTGTACTAGCCTTAAAGAAAACGCAAGGACAGTGCTTAGGCCCTGAGTTCAGTCCCCAGGACTGACCAAAACAAACAAACAAACAAAAACCCACATACACACAACCACAAAATTAGAAGCAGAGCTCTGGATCAAGCAGTAGAGTGGTAGCCTTGAGTAAAAGAAGGTCAGGGACAGCATTTAGGCTCTAAATCCAAGCTCTATGGCAGCACAAACAAATAATCCACAAAACATTTTATATATAATAACATCAAAATCTAAAGTGAAGGCTTCTTCACAGAGTTCAAAAACAGCCTGAGTTGGGTAAAGGAGAGACTCTGTCATCAGTTATTAAGTCTCTTGAGTTCTCTGGCACTCTACTGGACTTAGCTATTCACAGGGTGCTTAGCACAAAAAGTACTCCTGTTCTTCACTAAAACCTTAAGAATTTTTTAGTTTAAAATAAACTAAAAGTATGCGTCATTCAACAGGACACAGACCAAGGATTCTAAAACTACTAAATTCCAGGTGAGTATATAAATTAGCATTATCATATTACTTGAATATCTACAAATACAAAACAAATAAAAATGCTTATGATTATAGCTTTTAACTTTAAAGTCAAAATGAATTTTTAAAGAAAAATAAAATACAATATTAAAATTCTACTAAAACTAAGTTGCTGACATCTGGTTTATTGTATAAAACTGTAGCCTCAGCACCAGTTCTATATTTAATGTGCTTCAGTAGTTGGCTTCAATGCTAGTAATGTGAAGAATGCCTGTTCATAATTATGTAAAACATAAACTTTGAGGCTTGTTCAGGATAATTTGGCTCCATAATTAACCAAAATTCTGCAAAGAACAATCTAATAATGACAATTTAAATAATTAATTTTATGGAATGGTATCATTCAAGTGAAAATTAATATAGCATGGCTAACTGAAATTTGCATTACATAGGTTATCAAATATTTAATCTGATAAACTTTTATTTTTTTTTTGCCAGTTATCAGGACACTGGGCACTGTTCTTGAGTGGTTTCTTTTGTTTGTTTTTTGTCAGTCACCTGGTTTGAACTCTGGGCCTGGTGCTGTCCCTGAATTCTTCAGCCTAAGGCTAGCACTCTACCACTTGAGCCACAGTACCACTTCCAGTTTTCTGGTGGTTAACTGGAGATAAGTCTAATGGACTTTCATGCCCAGCTGCTTTGAACTGCAATCCTCAAATCTCAGTCTTTTGAGTAAGTAGGATTACAAGACTGAGCTGCTGGTGTCCAGCTGTCTTTGAGTTTTCTCAAGGCTAGCACATTACCACTTGAACCACAGCACCACTTCCAGCTTTTTCTGTGTATGTGGTACTAAGGAATCAAACCCTGGGCTTCATGCATGCTAGGCAAGTACTCTACCACTAGGCCTCACTTCTGTCCAGACAAATATTTTTTTTCCCATATATTTTTATTGTAATTGTAATTAATAGAAGGGTTGCATTATATTCACCAGATAGAAGGTACATTACTTCACAAACATTGATACCCTTTCTCATGTCTTGGTCCCCATTTCCCTCCCCCCTCCTCTGTCCCTCATCTCCAAACAAACATTAAAAAAAAAAGATTTTATGATATCATTTTTCATCTGTTTCCTACAAAATTTCTTTTGGTCATTTATGATTAAACAGAAAATTTACCTTAGTGTTTTTTTTTTTTTTTGGGGGGGGGGTCAGTTGTGGGGCTTGAACTCTGGGCTTGGGTACTGTCCCTGAGCTCTTTAGCTCAAGACTACTGTTCTACAATTTTGAGCTACAGCACCACTTCCTATTTTCTGCTAGTTCTGGAGATAAAAGTCTCTTGGCCTTCCTTCCTGGGCTGGCTTTGAACCATGAACCTTAGATCTCAGCCTCCTGAGTAGCTAGGATTACAGGTGTTAGACACCAGTGCTCAGTTTAGATTCCTATTTTATGAAAAATTTTAGCTCACCAAATGTAAGACCTCAAAGATAAATGTATAAAAAAAGCTACCTTAATCTTCAATTTCACAATGGAGCCAATATACAACTCATTTTAAATAAAATACATTTTTTGTTTTGTTTTGCCAATCTTGGGCCTTGAACTCAGGGCGTGGGCACTGTCCTTGGTCTCTTGGGCTTTCTCAAAGCTAGAGCTCTAGCACTTGAGCCAGAGCACCATTTCTGGCTTTTTTCTATGTACATGGTACCGAGGAATCAAACCTAGGTCTTTGTACATGCTAGGAAAGCATTCTACCACTAGGGTAAACTCCCAGCCCCAAAACACACTGTTTTAAACGGGGAATGGTGGTTTGTATCTATAATCCTCATGAACCCCATTCATGAGGCTGAGGTCCAAAGGCTTATGTTTCAAGGCTAGTCTGGGCAAAAAGTACATGCTACTCCATCTCAATCAATAACAAGCTAAGCATAGTGGTGTATACCTGTAGTCCTAGCTATGCTGCAAAGATAAACAAGTAGATTGTCCATCTGGACCGAAACTGAGACCTTTTCTCATCAGAAAAACAAAAAGAAGGGCTGAGAGTTTGGCCTGGTGATAGAGTGCTTGCCTAGCATTCACGAAGACCCAGGGTTGATTCCTTGGTACCAAATACATAGAAAAAGCTGGAAGTGGTGCTGTGGCTCAAGTGGTAAAGCTGTTAGCTTTGAAAAAGCCCAAGGACAGTGCTCTGGCCCTGAGTTCAAGCTCCAGGACTAGCAATAAAAAAAAAAAGAAAGAAAGAAAGAAAGAAAGAAAGAAAGAAAGAAAGAAAGAAAGAAAGGAAGGAAGGAAGGAAAAACAAAAACAAAAAAAGAAATGACTCAAGTGATACAGACTGTCTAGCAAGCACAAGACTGAGTTCAAAACCCAGTACCATCAAAAATGAAATAAAGCCAAGCAAAAATGCTATTTAGATTATACCTAACTAGTAAATATAAGACAAATCTAAATCTTTTTTCTTGGTAAGTTCTATTGACTTATTTTTTATTTTTAAACAGAACAGGCAACAAGCAGTTCCAATGTAAAATTTTCTTCTTTCAAATTCTCCCCCACCCCAGCTAAAGACCCAAATCAGATCCTCTCACTTGACTTGCCAGGCAACTACTCATCCATTGAGCTAAATCTCCAAACTCTCAGAATTCTTATTTTGAGTAAAAAGATCATACTGTTGGCTTTCTGTTAGATGACATGTTTCTTTAGACTTCTACTACCAAAGATCAGGATTTCTAAGCTACCCCAGTAACCTAAAATTATAAAAATGATGAAACTAACTCATCTGAGTCCAAACTAATGCTCCTAAAATAATTATCAACCAATCAACTATAAAGTCATCATCATTCATCACTAAACTAAATTTTTTTTCACAAGGTTAACTAAGCCATTTTTGTATCTTTTTAAAATTATTTGGCTTGATTCCTTAGCATTTACTGCCAAAAGTTACATAATTATAATCTAAGTACCATATGCTAAATCTATTGTATAAAATTGGCTTTACTCAGTGAATGTAACCAGTCATTTGTACCTTACAAATGCTCAACCTTTTCCCCTGTATTGCTAATTGTATGAAGTCCAACTTGTAAAAATAGCTCTATGCTCTTGCTTGCTTGCTTTCTTTCCCTTCCTTCCCCCCCCCCCTCGTCTTCAGCTCAAGGCTAGTGCTCTACCACCTGAGCCACAGCACCACTTCCGGTCTCTGGTGGTTAATTGGAGGTAAGAGCATCATGGACTTTTAGCACTCGGGCTGGTCTTGAACTTTGATCCTCAGATCTCAGCCTCCAGAGTAAGCTAGGATTACAGGCTTGAGCAACCAGGAGGCTCAGCTGTTTTCTTTTTTTAGTCCAACTTACAACTTGATTGTAAGTCTGCACTATACATAAATCAAGAGACATCAAGTAGACGGCTCATATCTTAATCCCAGCTAGTTAGGAGGCGCAGATCCAGAGAAATATAGTTTGAAGCTGCTGGAGCAGAAAAGCCTCCATCTCCAAAAATAAAATGCTGGGCTGGAGGCCTGGCACTTGACTTCAGACCCTATTACAAAATAGGCAAAATAAATCAATAAATAAAATTAAGTAATAGGCAGGCGCCAGTGGCTCACACCTGTAATCCTAGCTACTCAGGAGGCTGAGATCTGAGGATCATGGTTCAAAGCCAGCTCGGGCACTAAGGAACAGGAGACTTAAAAAAAAAAAAATGAGACTCTTATCTCCAATTAATCACTAGAAAATGGGAAATGGAGCTGTGGCTTAAGGGGTGGGGCAGTAGCCTTGAGCTGAAGAGCTCAGGGACAGTGCCCAGGCCCAGAGTTCAAGCTCCATGAAGTGGCACTACCTGAACAGTAGCATCAGGAGAGAAATAGGGTACCATACTGGTACTATTACCAAATCCATCAGTCAGTTGATGAAATCCAGGGCACTAAAAACTTTAAAACTGAAAACAGTAGTATTCTGAAATAATAAAATTGAATTTGACAAACCTCTAAACTCAAACCTAAAATATGTAAAACACTGTACTAGGGGGTCAGGAGCCCAAATACAAATCAGATATTAAATAAGGTCACTGTTTAGTTTCTTTTTAATTCTAAAATTCATAATTCCTTTTATGGTAATCCATGTTTGGAAGTATATATCTAGGTTAACAGAAAATCAGGGGGAAAAATAACACTTACTCTAGATTTCTTTTACAAAATATTTTTACCTATAAAGCCTTCTATTACTTAAAAATGTAGAGCCCATTTCCCCATTTCTATATTGATTATTGTCATGGGATAGAACCTGGAGAATGAAATTGATAGAAACCCACAAGCAACATCAGCTCTGTTGTCAACTATCAAGTAAAATTTAGGTGATTACTTCATAGCACACATAACTATCCTTCTTGTCTGTCACTATATCCTGTCTTTTGCAATGTGAATAAAATATGGTGCTCTCTAAAGGAATGCTGAGCCAGGTGGCAAGACCTTTAGGGCAAGGACTGGGGGGAAGGACAGCATTGCTCTTTTTGTCTAGACCCTTTTGGCTTCAAAGTTATAACACAATATAACCTATGTTTTACTTAAGAAAAGGATCATTCATAAAACTATATTCTCTTACTTACACTTCTTAGCCAGTAAGAAAACTTGTTGCTCAATATGCAAATCAGAACTTGGGGAAGGTTTGGAAGAGGGAGAGAGGGAGGAAATAAAGCTCAACAAACACAACAAAATAAAGTTGCTCTGCTATGTTGAGGCTGCCAGGCTTTTTGTTACTCTACTTGAAAGTAAATGTGACTTGTCTGTAAAGAGTGCTGCTTCAGCAGATCCAAATGAATTTCAAGCCTGTGCTCCATATTTTCTCTTTTGTGAGTTTAATGTATTCAAGCAACACTGAACTGACAATTTAAATAACTACAGTTTTAAACAAACGAAGCATTGATGTTAATGTATGAAAATGGTCCAAACCCCTGGGAGACTTGGTTCCCACCATTGTTTATTCTGACAACAGGATATAATTGCTTACTTACTTGGCAGCAAATTTAACCATCTGCTTGCTTGCATGGTCTCCCACTGCCACAAGAGCCTGGACATTAAATTGTTGCTGACGTAGGACTAAGAAGCACTGCTTCCCTGAGAGGCAGAAAGAATACAAGTGCATGAAGAACACATTGCTTCAGGTTTGGCCAAGAAGGAAAATGTTTTTCTACTTTAAAATTGGACCCAAATTTAGGCACGCACGTACACAAGTGTATCCATCCAGCATTCTTAGCCAAAATACACTCAACCAACAAGCTTTAAAGAAACTCAAGTACCTACCATGAATAACTAAAAACGCTTGTAACATTATTATGAAAATATAGGCGAATTAGTAATTGAAGAAATGTATAAATCTAAAAGTAATTAAACAAATGTCAAGTCATTTCAGACTACTTTCAACATAAAATATAGCTATGTCAAGTCATTTCAGACTACTTTCAACATAAAATATAGCTACTACACTCTACAAAGACAATGCAATTGTCTTTGAAGCTTCAATTATACAACCACAAAACTGATAATAAAGTGCTTAATAAGAAAGAACACAAGCATTTCATGGAAGTGGTTAATAGAGTCTCTGCCAAAGTGCATTCTAAAGGTAATTTAAGTTGATAGGTTCCTTTCATTTCCCAAGCCTTTTTAATAGTTCAGTATTTTTAAACTCCAAATAATGTTTGTGAAATCATTCTCCTCAAATACTATATTCAGTTTTATTTTTATCTATCCTGGGCCTCTTGATTTCCCTCCTTTTCGTAGAGATGTCATTCCTTATTCATAACCTTCTGAAAAATATTACTTATAATATATTTGAGTCATTATGTACCCATGTGATATCACTTCTTTCCCAAAGCAGATCTTTAAGTCTCTGATCAAATTCAAGAAAACTACTTCCTCATAAAAGTGAGTTAAATAACTTCAAAGCCATTTTTGTCCATTGGTTTTGTCTTGAGAAAAATAAAAGTTTTCCCTTTTAAACTAAGCAATTTTTTTTCCAGATAAAAAATTAGCTTTGTAGGAAAAAAAAGTAAAAAAGGAAAGCAGTAAATATGTTAATACGTTTGGCATAATTTTGAAATGCAAATCAGAAAGCAATCATGAATAGAGGTTGGAAAATGTCAAATCAGATAAAGTCTATTGGCTCTGGAGTCACACATGATTGACAGGTTTTTATCACAAAAAAAGACACTAATTTTCCCTTTTGTTCTGGAGTACACAAAGTAAAATCTAAAAAAAGAAAGTTTTTTTAGATTAAACAAATTCAGAGGGATTTTAAGGCATTATATGTTAAAAATTATCATAAAAAACTCATGGATCAAAATGACATTATTCAAAGAACTATTACCTCAGTCATATGCTGTCCCTCCTAGAACAGACTATTAGTGAGAAATGAAAGGTAATCTGTTTATAATAGTGTTTGGCTAGTATTTTAGGCCCTCCAGTTGTTTAGAAGCAGTCTAGATCTTGCTGAATTATAAAGCCATCCGGTGCTTAAAGCCCAGTGATGGACTCCATGAACTCCAATGCTGCCCCCAAAGACCGACAGAGATAATAGAGAGCTCTAAAAAATTTACAAAAGACAAGCACAGGAAACTGTCTATGAATCAGCACTAGGGGATAATATTTAGCTTAAGGATTATGGCCTTGGAAATCAAAAGACCTTTAATCATATCCTATCAGTTCCCTGAAAAGAGGCCTATAGGAAAACTTTAAACCACTTTATTCTTCATCTATAAATTGAAAAAATTACAAATGTTTTCTTTTAAAATCTTGAGGATTATGTTTTTGTGCCAGAACCTGGGTGCAGTCCTGAGCTTTTTTTACTCAAGGTTAGCACACTCTACTACTTGTGCCACAGCTACTTTTCTGACTTTTTACTGGTTAACTGGAAATAAGAGTCTCATGGAATTTTCTAACAGGACTAGATTGTAGCTTCAAGCCACAATCCTCAGATCGCAGCCTCCCAAGTAGCGATTATAGGCAGTAGCCACCCATGCCCAGGCAAGCTATTATCTATTTTATACTCCAAAAAAACAAATGTTTCTAGCTTATAAATGCTATCCCCTGAGCTGTTTTGCTCAAGGCTGGTGCTATACCATTTTGTGTCACTTTGAACTACAGCGCCACTTCTGGTTTTTTAGTGATTAACTTTTTAAATAATGAACACATATTAGCTTTTACACAATGGAAGATTTCATTGTGACATTTCCACACATGTATGCAATGTATTATAATCAATCTCCCCATTACTCTCTCTTCCTGAAAAAATTTCAACTGGTTTCATTATTCTATTTTCATATATGCCAACAAGCTGTATATTACATAATAAAAATATATGAAAACAATTAAGAAATGCTGAAGCAAAGGATGTATTAAATGCTACAGGAACAAAGAACTCTCTTAAATAGAGGTACCCTATTTTGGATTCTGTTCATCTTCCACCAAGATTCCTACAAGACTTTGAAAAGCAGCTTTATCATTTTGGATCTCAATTCTTCATTCATAAAGTGGAATAGCAATGCCTGTTACACATACTTCACATATCTATAGGATGACTAAAGATAAAAAAAGGGGAAAGCCAAGCCATCAGTGGCTCACTCCTGTAATCCTAACAACTCAGGAGGTGGAGATTGAGGATTAGTTTGCAGCCAGTCGAGGCACACTTATCTCCAGTTAACCAGCAAAAAGCTGGCAGTGGAGTCGTGGCTCAACTGATAAAGTACTACCCTTGAGCCTAAAAACTCAAGAAATAGCAAACAGGCCCTGAGTTCAAATACCAGACCTAGCTTCCCCAAGAGTGTGTGAAAAGCATAAAGTTACAAGCTAATATAAATGCCATTAATATTTTTAGATAATGCTGAACACTAGGGTAGGTCAACAGTACGTAAGACATCAGTTTGTTTAAAGCACTTAATGTTTCTGCTATTAGTACAAAATTCTTAGCACTGTCCAAAAGAACTTTCTACAAGAATGAAAATCTTGCCAGGAGTTTGGCCTAGTGGTAGAGTGCTTGCCTAGCATGCATGAAGACCCAGGTTCGGTTCTTTGGTACCACATACACAGAAAGTGGTGGTGTGGCCTAAGTGATAGAACTCTAGCTTTGAGAAAAGCCCAAGGACAGTGTTCAGGTCCTGAATTCAAGGCCCAGGACTGGCAAAAAAAAAAAAAATCTTCTGTATGTAGGCTGTCTAAAAGGAGAGCCAGCAGCCACATGCATTTATTAATCACTCAAAATACAGCTAGTATAACTGAGCTGCTAAATTTTAACTTATTTAACTACACATGCCAGTGGCTACTTTACTGAACAATCAAGTCTTAGCCTTAGTTCACTTCTATTTCTTTCTCCATCTAAATAACTACAGATATACGAATACTAACAAATGAGAAGCTTTTTGAAAACAAGTAATTTAACTTTAGAGAGATGTTAGAAAAGTATCTTGATGTTTTAGATTTCACCCAAATCTCTACGTTAAATTATAATGTCTTTTTGTGGTACTGAGGATGGAACTAAGAGACCTATATTTGTTAGGCAAGCACTTGCACCTCAGTTTAAGCAGCTTTCACTAATCGTCTTGTTTTAAAAAAAAATAATATATACATCTATGTATATATTCTTATCTTTTTTTGGTACTAGGGGTTGAAACCCAGAATGTTACACTTCTTAGGCAAGACCTTTGCCACTAAGCTACATCCCAACCCTCACAAGACAATTTTTTTTTTTTTTGCCAGTCCTGGGCTTGAGCTCAGGGCCTGAGCACTGTCCTTGGACTTTCTCAAGGCTAGAGCTCAACCACTTGAGCCTCAGCACCACTTCCAGCTTTTTTTTTGTATGTATGTGGTACCAAGGAATCGAACCCGGGTCTTCGCGCATGCTAGGCAAGCAACAAGACATTTTTTAAATAGGGTTTTACATTTTTGCCTGGGTTGGACTGGACTTTGACCCTCCTACTTAAGGTTCCTGTATAGCTAAAATGGTAAGATTCATACAGTCCCACTATTTTTAGTTTTCTTGCTTAAAATAGAGTCTTGCTTTTCTGCCTAGACTGAACTATAATCCTCACAATCTCTAACTCCTGAGTAGCTGAACTATAGGCGCTCCTGGGCAAAGCATTAGGAGAAAATTATTTTCAAAGATATCTTTATTTTTATTGGTCGTGGAGCTTGAACTCTGGGTCTGGGTGCTGTCGCTGAGCTCTTCAGCTCCAGGTTATTGTCCTACCCCTGGAGCCAAGCACCACATTGGTTTTCTAGTGGTTAATTAGAGATAAGAGTCTCAAGGTCTTTAGTACCCGGGTTGGCTTTGACTATGATCCTCAGATCTCAGCCTCCTGATTAGTTATGATTACAGGCGTGAGCCACCGCACCTGGCTTTCAAAGAAATCTTACAGGACCCTAAAACCATGGATCAACACTTTATAATTACCTAAAAAAATAGTTTTAGGACTAGGAGTTTGGCCTAGTGTTAGAGTGCTTGCTAGCATGCATGAAGACCTTGGTTGGATTTCTCAGTACCACACACACAGAAAAAGCCAGAAATAGTACTGTGGCTCAAGTGGTAGAGCTCTAATCTTGAGAGCCCAAGGACAGTGCCCAGGCCCAGGACTGGCACATTCACACACACACACAAAAATCAGTGTTTTTTGTCAAAAGGAACTGTAAATGGTTATGTCTTACCTTTTGCTCTGCTTGTATGTACTCTTGCACGCACCCAGACAACTTCATCAGCTTTTTGTACTGTCAAGTCTCTCACTAGAACCAAAACTCGATCTGCATATAATAAAAACAATTTTAAGTTAAAAATTTACAGACTATTATTTTAATCTAGTAGCTAATCTAAAACTTTGTTATCTTACTAATCAATCTTTGATAAATTCTTCTCTATAACCTTTAATATGCAATTTGCTTTAAATTGTGAGTTGCAACTTCTAAATATAATATTCTACTACCTTCGTTGCTAGCATCCTAAATAAAACTATTACCTCATACCTAAAGTATAGCAACAGCTTCCTTTCTAATTCACTCTCTAATACAATGAAACAGATAAATTTCAAAGTGTAAATCTGCCAAAAGCTTAGATGAATTAAAAGGCCATACATAACCTTTTAAGCATAAGTGAATATAGCATTTTGCCTGCTTGTCATAGCAAAAAAAAATGCCGGAAGTGGTGTTGTGGTTCAAGTGGTAGAATGTTAGCCTTGAAGAAATCCAAGGATCCAAGGACAGTGCTCAGGCACTGAGTTAAAGCTCAAGGATTGGCAAAAAAAAGCTGGAAGTCCACTGTGGCTCAAATGGTAGAGTGCTACCCTTGACCAAAAGGAGCTCAGGGACAGTGCCTAGGCCCTGAGTTCAAGTCCCAGGGTGACAAAAAAAAAAAAAAAGTTAGATCCAAACAGTACTAGAGCAATGACTCAATATTTGGGTACCCAAGGTTATGGACATGGTCTTAGAGATATAAACATAACTACATAGACATAAAAATCTATGATGGGATACTCTATAGATGTAATATTTTATTATAGAGATTGATACATATCTATGACATACAAACCCTTAGTTTAATTTTAATTATGTTCTAAAATCTATGTGCTAATGATTACATATAGATTCCCTTCTTGAATACTTGTTTGTTAAATGTGACATTTGAAATATGATGTAAAAATCAGTGTTAATAAAATTTAAAAAAAAAAAAAGATAGTCATGGTAGTTCATTCTCCATTACTGACTGATCCAGGGAAGGATGTATTATTACTCAACTCAGTTAATCAAAGTCCTTCACTGGGAATTAATGTACATATGCCAGAAATAAAGAGCTCTCTTTCCTGAGCTGAGGTGGCATGTGGCTAGGGCTAAATCACCATCTTTCCCAACAAATTAATTTGCAGGAGAGAATGAATCCAATATTCTAAAGGAAACAGAAACCATAGCAAGGAGAGTTCTGAAGATGCTTGAATCCTGAATCTAGTCATGTTTGATGGCTCATTCTTTGTTTCCTTTAATTACTAAGTAAGCCTTTGATTTTCAAGTGAGCCCTAAAACCCCTGGTATTAAATAAAATGCTAAATATCCATCAAGTCCTTCAAATACGAAATAGCAACAAACAACTATCTTAGACAAACATCATTTTTATTTTTCTAAATATTTACTATTTGGTGGTAAAACAAAAACAAACAAACAAACAAAAAAAAACAGTAAAAAAAAAAAAAAACCAAAATCCTAGCTACTCAGGAGGTTGAAATTTGAGAACTGCCCTTCAAAAGTGGCCCAGGCAGGAAAGTCTGTGAGATGCTTCTCCAATGAACTATCTGTCCAAAAACCAGAAGTGGTTCTGTGGCTTGAAGGGTAGATGAAGCCTTAAACAAAAGAAGCTTAAGAACAGCACACTGGCCCTGAGTTTAAGTCCCAGAACTGGCACAAAGGAAAAAGAGCAAGATAGATTACCTTTTGGAATATTACAAATCAAATTCTAAACTGCATTTAATCTATGTTTTTCTGAATCCATTCATGATTTGTCTCTTGAAGCAAGGACTGTTTAGAGATTTAACTTCTAAGAGAATGCTATGATTCTCATTGCCAAAACCAAAGAGAATGAAAGAGGAATTTCAAAATTATAGGGATATGTATAAGAGGATTTCTGCAAATTCTGCCAATAGACTGCATGCGTGAAGCCAAACTCCAAGTGTGCTGTGTAAACACACACAAAAAAGTGTAAAAACAGAAAAAAGTGTTATGATTTTAGAAAGCATATTTGAAAATGCCAAGATTGAAAAGGCAAATAACTAGTAGTGAGTCAATAAGTATTCAAAACCAAACAACAGAAAGCATAATAAATCTGAATGTTTATGTTGGAGCATCAGGACAATCTTACCAATACAGAAAAGAGTAATGACCTGTCTTTCTTGTGGCATCCCATCTAATTGGGTTTCTCAATTTTTAATATATCCCAACATATCTGAGGTGTCACAAGTCACATTCCATCAGTGTAACTGGCAGAGGCAATGATCAGCAGTAATAAGGCTTAAGTCACTAACATTAGAATCAAAGGATCTGGAGCCATAGAAGCAGACAAGAAACTATTTGGAGGAAAGTATGAGGATTTACACAAAGATATTAAAACATACACAAAGGCTGCATGCAATGTAGTTATTAACCACTCTTCAATTACCCCTGGGTCACAGTAAAATTCTACTTAATAATCTAGGAATTAAGAAAACCTGAATAGTCTATCATTTAATATAGACCAACTCAACCTCCAATATTCATTTGAATATTTTACTTCTCTTTTAGATTATAAACTTTAAAGTGACAGTATTTATATATAGTGATGACATCTACTTGGATTACAAATGTCATTTTAACTTTTCAAAGTTATTCATTCAGTTGTACCTTTAGTTACTCTACTTAAGATGTAACAAAGGGATAGGGATATAGTTCAGTGGTAGAACACTTATTTTTTAGCATGCCCAAAGCTTTGTGATGGATTCCCCAGATCCAGTAACAAAAAAAGATTTTATAAACACTAACCTGGTTTTTCTTGTGACTGTATCATTGAAGATATTCCATATCTCTCTTTAGCATAATCCTAGAAAAAAAAAGTTTTTGCATCATGACTCTTACAAAATATACATACAAAGAACCATACATAAAAATGAAAAATTTAGGGCCAGGAGTTTGGCCTAGTGGTAGAGTGCTTGCCTAGTATGCATGAAGACCGGGGTTCGATTCCTTGGTAGCACATACATAGAAAAAAGCTGGAAGTGGTGCTGAGGCTCAAGTGGTAGAGCTCTAGCCTTGAGAAAGTCCAAGGACAGTGCTCAGGCCCTGAGCTCAAGCCCAGGACTGGCAAAAAAAAAAAAAAAGAAAAAGAAAAATTTAACTTGAAGGAGCATTTCATTAATTCAGAGTCAACCACAGAAGCCTGCCATTTACATGTGTAACTACCAAAACACCCCCTAAGCATCCAACTTCTACTTTGTTTTACAATCACCAGTCACCAATACTGGATGGATATACCATATTTAAGACACTCAAATGAAATTTACACTCATATACCAAACAACTCAATAATCATCTTCAAAATGGAAACTAAATTACTTTAAACCAGGGTTATACATCTCCTCTGTGAATAAGACAAAGTACCACAGTTTATTAACTTCCTATGTCAGGAAGAGATGTTTTCTGATTGAGAAGTCCTGTTTTAAAGAAATCAGAGATGCTGGGTATGAACAAACTACAACTTTGCTTTTGTAAAACAGCAAAAAATTCACCAGCTTCTTGTCCCTAAAATCCAGCTTTAGGATAGTAGGTTACAAAGGGTTGACAGTGGCGCTGTAGTATTACAGAACTCAGTTACAGATTTAAAGATCCATATAGGAAACAGGAGACAGAGGGTCCAACCTTTTTTTTTTGCCAGTCCTGGGCTTGAGCTCAGGGCCTGAGCACTGCCCTTGGACTTTCTCAAGGCTAGAGCTCTACCACTTGAGCCTCAGCACCACTTCCGGCTTTTTTCTATGTATGTGGTACCGAGGAATCGAACCCGGGTCTTCATGTATGCTAGGCAAGCACTTTAACCACCTAGGCCAAACTCCCTGCAGGGTCCAACCTTTTAATAAAACTATACACACTTAAATAGCCAAGTGATGTTTCATTTTAACCTTTTCATTACAATGATCTATTAAGTTCCTCTCAGCTATAAAATGATCTGTCATAATGTTTAAAGAATTTTTGCTTTTTGGTGGTACTGAAAATTGAATTCAGGGCTTGCTGCTTGTTACACAGATGTTTTACCACTGGATTTATGTCCCAGTCTCCTTTTTTTGCAAAGGTTTTGGTTTTTTTTTTTTGAAGTCATCTCCCTTCTTGGTCAGCTTGGCCTGTGATCTTCTGTGTTTCCTTAAGTCACTTCGGATGACAGGCACAGCATCTTGCACCCAGTTGTTTTGTTTCCCCAGAGCCGTACCCACTACCACAACCAACCATTGGTTGAAAAAGATTCTCATCAACTTTTTTGTCCTGGCTGGCTTCTAACCCTATCCACTGATACCTGCCTCTCAAATAACTAGGATTACTGTCTTCATGGTGCCCCGCTGAATATTTTTTTTGTTAATATTAAAATGCACCTCAGATCATGGCACATGCCTGTAATTCTATCATTCAAAGTTGAGGCAGGGGGAAGGCCCAGTTCCAGGCTAGACTGTGCTGCATACAATACCTTACCTCAAAACAAAACAAGGGCTGGGAGTTTAGCCTAGTGGTAGAGTGCTTGCCTAGCATGCATGAAGACCCGGATTCCATGCCTCCATACTACACACATAGAAAAAAGCTGGAAGTGGTGCTGAGGCTCAAGTGGTAGAGCTCTAGGTGAGAAAGTCCAAGGACAATGCTCAGGCCCTGAGCTCAAGCCCAGGACTGGCAAAAAAACAAACAAAATACAATTCAAGGACAGCTATCACCTGTACCATAATAGAAGATACTGTCACTCAAGAAAGCCTGAAAGTACGATAAATACGTAAAAAATGTGTAAAGTAAAAGATGCATAATTTTAATTAGTATTATTCATGTTCTAGCAATCCTTATTACACTTAGCATTCTGAGATCACTTATTTATTATGTATTTTACCTGAAAAGAATTCTTCAATAGCAAAATTAGGAGCCAGACAGTGTAAGGTTTACTATTACTGCGGCACATACAAAATGTCAGAACTTAAACTCTTGACTTCTTAAAGGAACTTTAGAACCACTGGGTGTTTATTTCAAATGAACCCTCTACGAACTTGTGTCATTTGAGAAAGGAAGCTACACACGACATACAGTCTAAAACTGCAACACGAGGGAAAAAAAAAAACAAGGTCAAGAAACATATTGACAAGTGGTCTTTGCCAAGTACAGTCATCATTTACCACAGCATGGGGAACCTAGTGATCAAGAACAGCTGGATCAGCAGTCAGCAGAATCGTCCTGGGACTGGAATGTGCACTACGTGCCGAACCCAGACAGGCCTAGAGACGCACACGCGGCTCCCACTTCCGGGGCGGCCGGTGCTCGCTTACGTCCCGCTCCGACCCGGCCCGGCCCAGCCCCGGGGACAGGCTTCTCAGACCACATCACCAGAAGAAAAGTGGCCCGCAGTTGGCGGAGCCCCGGCCCCACGTCTGGAAACGTTGACAGGAGGGCCCTGCTCTCCTACCCCCGCCCTCAGCGCGGCTCGACCCGTCCGGCCCTGCCAGGCCCGGGGACGGAGGAACACCCACTTCCGCCGCGTCCATGATCTCCCGCGGCTTCTCCTGGTTCTTGCGGCCGGCGCTGGCGCTGGGCATCGTGACACTGACTGGGGGAGTGGACACTACCCTCCCTCGCAGGCTTCCGTAGGACGGGACAAGGGGGCTTCTCCTCGACCGTAGCCTCCAACCTCTCGGACCTCAGGTCTCGGCACACTCCGGTGGACGGCGTGTGAAGTGTCTGCTCCGGAAATATCGCGAGAACCCTAGCTCTCTCGAGATCTTGGTGCGCAGAGAAGCTAGAGGCTGTGCGCCGCTTACCACTCCCACTTGCCCTGCCCTCTGTGGGGGGGGGGGCGGGGGGGCGGGGATTGTCTGGACTTGAAGGGAATTTTGGCTGAAGTCTCGCGAGCTTTCTCGGAGGCCTGTGGTCCGGGGTACTTTGCTTGTCTCTTTTGGGTCAATTTGTTCTTGTTTGCTCAGTCTGGTCACCATGGCATCGTTCACTTTCCAGCCTTATTAACTCCTCCGGACTTTAATCGCAGAGAACACTCTTGTAAAAATTAGATAGCTGATGCCGGTGACTATAATCCTAGCTATTCAGGAGGCTGAGATCTAAGGATCATAGTTCGAAGCCAGCCCGGGCAGGAAAGTCCAAGAGACTCTTCTGATTAAGCACCAGAAAACCTACTTTAATGGAATGTAATCCCGAAGGAATCAATGAATTATCCTACCCTGTGGAATAAGAAACGGCCACATAACTTATATACAATGAAGTGGGAACAGAATATGAAATGTGTCACTTCTAGGCAGCCAGTGTGTACCAAGATATAGAATCTGTCTGCCTAGGTCCTTTGCACTATTAAGAATAGAAATCATAGAAAGGTTGTCATTGATCAAAATGCACTGTACATATAACCTTTTTTTTTTTTTTTTTGGCCAGTCCTGGAGCTTGATCTCAGGGCCCTGAGCTCTGTTCTTAATCTTTTTCCTCAAGGCTAGAGCTTTGCCACTTGAGCCACAGCACCACTTCTGGCTTTTCTATATATGTGGTATGGAGGAATGGAACCTGGGTCTTGGTGCATGCTAGACAAGCACTCTATCACTAGGCCAAAGTCCTGGCCCCTGAAAGTCCTTTTACAAACATTACTTGAAGATAAAAATTAAGAACGGGAATCATGGCTAATCATTTTACTGTCAATACCTAACATAATGGTTAGCATAAAGTTTATGCTTATGTGTATCAATTAAGGGAAGGAACAAAATTTCATCCCACCTGCAGTTGGTAAGCAACACTAGGGTAGAGACCATGTCTTAGTACTGTACCTGAATGAAGCTTTCTCAAGAGATGCTTACTAATCTCTTACCTAAAGTTGCATTTTTGTATAGCTGTGTTTTCAGATTCTATGTTCCAAGTGAGACACCTATTTAAGTGTTAGGTGAATGATTGTCTATTTAATGGTAAAAGTTGTACCAAAAACCAATTAGAAGCTCTGAGTACTTGCTGAGGTTTCTAGCAGATAATGTTTAATTATAATAACACTAGTGTACTTATTGACTATGTGCTAGGAACAGCATTTAAGCTATGTCAAACAAAGTAGGTAAAGAACCTTGTTTTCATGGATCTAATATATTAGAAGATAGAGTCAGATAATAAATGTAGCAGGTAAATTCTAAAACATGTTGGAAGATAATAGTAAAACAGAGGAAGTATAGCAATGCACAGGAACAGAGAATTCTGATTGGGGAGAAGTAGGTTAGGCTGAAATATTAAGCATAGTGGTCAGGTTAGGTCTGTGTAGAGAAAGTAGCATTTGAAGATTTGAAGTCAGTGAAAGATATGCCCACATACATATACATCTAGGGGAAGAGCATTCCTGGTAATGGGAATGCCCAGTGAAAAGCTTGTAAAATGAGAGGAACAAGGAAGCTAGTGCTCCACTAAGGAAATGGGATTAGTATGCTAATTAGGCCTACCCCAAGATTTAGAGAGAAGGGTACTGCTGCTATTGAAGCACATGATACATTGAGAGAGAGATGGATACTTAAGTCAGGTTCCATTAAGAAGAGGTAAGAGGAAAATGGATGCTGAGTAACCCAACACACACATTAACTGTGTGATTTAAGGAAAGGCATTTCACATATCTGATTCTTTTTTAAAATGATGATTATTATTATTAATTTTTGCCAGTCCTGGAGATTGAACTTAGGCCTGGACACTCTCCTTGGGCTTTCTCTACCACTTGAGCCACAGCACCCCTTCTGGCTTTTTCTGGTGAGGAATCAAACCCAGGTCTTCATGAATACTAGGCAAGCACTCTATTACTAGGCCAAACTTGGGGGCCCTAATCTTTTTTATGAAAAAGGAAAATAAAGATAATGGTATTTTTTTTATCATGTAAGGATTTAAAAATTTTATGTATAAAAATTGATATAAAACATAAAAACATGCAGACCAGTCCTTTGTTCATAGCATTGCTTAGTTCAGTGTTCTCATTGTGGTCCTTGACCTAACAGTATCAATACCATAACTGGTGTTACGGACTGTAAGCTGTGTCCCTCCTCCTGTGCCTCTTCCATTCATATGTTGAAGTTCCAACTCCAATACTCAGAATGTGATTGGATCTTGGTGTGGGTCTTAATCCAGAGGAATAATGTCCTTGTAAAGAGGAAATTAGGACACAGATGACAAAGGAAAGACCCTGTGAAGAAACAGGAAAAAACAAAACAAAAACCAGCTATCTATTAGACAATGAGAAAAGCCTTAGAAGAAACAAACCCTGTGAATGCCTTAATCTTGATCTTGGACTTACATCTTTGTAACTGTGTAACCATAAAATCTATGGTTTAATCTATTCAGGCTGTGGTATTTTATTATGGCAGCCCTAGTAAACTAGTACACTTGGAAACTTGTCACTGTTAGGGTCCGTGACCAAAGGAACGAGTCTGATACAAAAGCGGAATTTGGAAGTTAAGTTAAACAGAGTTTTATTCCGCGCCTAGCATCGAGAATCATGCTGACCGGTCAGGGCCGCCTCTAAGATGTGAGAGAGAGACCCCGCCTGATCTTACAGGCTACTTTTATAGGCCCCAGCATGTGGTTGGGCTGGCCATATACAGGTGGCCAATGGAATTCAGCATGGTTGATTGATGGCTGGGGCAACCACTGACACCTTTGCTGTTTGAACTGACCTATCATTTCTGTGGGCTTCTGGCGCACTGGTCTGATGACAAAGGAAGGGGAGGGAATTCCCTGGCAGGCCAAGGTGGGGTGGGGAGGAATTCTGGTAACTCCACCTGGTTTAGCTGCTCTTGTAATCTGAGCTGTTATCAGAGATTCTGCAGCCCCTGCCTCAGGTCAAGTCCTTTGTCATAAAGATGGGAAATGCCTAGAGTGGATGGATTTCGGGAAGTCAAGAAAGGGGTCCCTTCAGTCATGGAGTCAGAAACACTGATAGTGAAGCCAGCAACCATGTTTTTAAAAGCCTTTATCTGATTTCTGTATTTCTCTGTCTCTCTTTCTCTTTTCCTCTCCTCTTTCTCTCTCTCTCTCTCTCTCTTTTTTTTTTTTTTTTTTTTTTTTGAGCCAGGGTCTTGCCATGCACGGAGGCTGGTCTTATATATACTTTTTTTGAACACCCACATTTGCAAGTAATAGGTATAGTTTTTAAGGCTGCAGGAACCCAACAGCCTGAATTCACACTCTAAGTGGTTTTGGCTATGCAATTTGGGGTACTTAAACAACCCTCTTTGGGCTTAAATTTCCTCATTTGTAAGATGAGGTAGCCCTCATCGTTGCCTTCTAAGTTGCTATGGTAATAAATGAATCATCTAGATAGAATATGCATAACTAATGCTTCACAAGCATGAAATATGATTATAGTAAATAACATGCAAATGTTGAATAAAAAACTTTAGGAGATGCTCAGTGCATCTATATGGTTCACTATTCCAGCACCATGACAAAACAAAACAAACATAAAACAGCCCAGAATGTAAAGCAGAGGAAAAGGTGAAGTTCTCATGGGAACAGGATATAAAATTGATGACAATAGTCCTTCCTAGAGGATGAAGAGCAACATAACAATGCGTGCTATGCGTTATCTGCATAAGCTCCAAAGAACTTGGCACCATCTACACTTTCTGATCACAATCAAAAACCAGGAAGAATGAAGGAAAAAAAAGGCTTTAAGTCACAAAAAAAATAGGGATTGCAACAGTCAACTTTACTCCAGGGAATCCTCAGGTCCTCATCTGAAAAATTACCATAGCCTTGGTTATCTGTTTTATTTATATTTTAATTTTTATTGACTATTAGTATCAGTTTTTATTAATGTATTCCAATAAGTAAAATTATATATAATCCAAAAACTGAATTTAAGAAACTCAGATAATCAAGTTTACTGAATTTATTTGTAAAGGAGGACCCAAATAAAGTATCTGAAATAAAATTGACTACTCTAATCCCTATTTTGGTAGCTTATAATCCTTTTATTTTTCTTCCTGCTTATGGTTATGATCAGAACATATAGATGGTGTCAGGTTCTTTGAAGTGTGTGGAAAAAACACATTGTATACATTGATTTTCATCCTGTAGGAAGGACTGTTGCCATCAATTTTTTATTAAAGAATTTATTAACGTTGATTTTTACATCATATTTTAAATGACAAATTTAACAAACAAGTGTTCAAGGAGGGAATCTCTATTTACAATCACTGGGACTTAGTATTTAGAACTTAACAAAATTAGGCTAAGGGTTTGTATGTCATAGAAACATTAATTTATGAAATAAGACATTATGTCTATAGAGTCATAGGTTTTTATGTCTATATAGTTATGTTTATATTTCCAATACCATGTCCATAGCTTTGGGTATGCAGTTATTGAGTCCTTGCTCTTGTACTCTTTGGATTTAATAGCCGCATATTAAGGATACCATGCGCCTTTTGTTCCTTAGGTCTTGACTTGTCTCACTCAACATGATTCACTCTAGATTCATCCACTTCCCTGTGAATGCCATTATTTTATCTTGTCTGTTGGCTATGTAGAATTCCATTGTGTATATATACCACATTTTCTGTATCCATTCATCTGCAGTAGGGCATCTGGGTTGTTTCCATCACCTGACTATTGTGAATAGTGCAGAGATGAACATAGATGAGCAGGTGTCCTTATAATATTTTGGGTCATGATGGTCAGGATAGATGCCCAGAAGTGGTATAGTGGGATCATAGGGAAGGTCTATTTTCAGTTCTTTAAGAAACCTCCACACTACCAAGACATGTGAAAGGGTATCAATGTATGTGAATTAATGCACCTTCTATCTGGCAAATATCATGTAACCCTTTTATTAATTACAATAAAAAAATAAATAAATCTCATCCCTCTCACAAAATAAACCAACTAATGTACAAAAGAAAACTAAAAAAAAAAAAAAAAAAGAAACCTCCACACTGCTTTCCAGAGTGTGTTGCCATCAATTTTATATCATGGTTCCATGAAGATGTCATCTTAATCCCCCCCTTTGCTTCTGTTTTTTTTTTTAATTTGGTAGTGCTAGGAATGGAGCCCCACGCCTGTATATGCTAAGCTCATATTCCATTCATGGAGCTATGTATACCTAAGCCCTCTTCTTTGGTTTCTGTTCTTGATAGATTGTCTGGTTTTTCACTTGGACAACTTTTCCTCCTCTGATAGGCCATTCAAGACTACCTTCAATTAAAAAAATGTGTTCTATCAAGGCATCTAGATACTCATTTTCCTTTGTCTCCTACAGTATGCAGCTGTCACTATCTTCTACTGACATGTTCACTGGGCAAGTCGAATTTCTCAGCCTTGTTTATGTATATTTGATTGTCTTCAGTATTTTATGTGAGTTGTAAACACAATGGGTAGAAACAACTCAATAAATGACAAACAGTAAAATAAATAGTAAAAACTTATAGTCTCATAAAAGGAGAATGAAAGGAGCCCCTTTCTCAATTAGAAGTAAGATAGTGATATCAGATTGTCTAGAAATGCTGGGTGGCTCCACTTTCCCTGAAGGAGTCATTCAGTTCCAGACTTGTTTTTGTAATCCTTCCCTGCAGTATACAATTCCTTTTAATCACTATAGGAAATACAACCATCTATTTATCATCCAGGCCATAAATCATGGTACTATTTCTTTTTGCTTTTTTTCCTTCCCAACATTCAGCTCTCTATTAAAATCTTTCTGATTTTTTTCCTTTATGTTACCCATCTCTAACTTATTTCAAACAACAGACTTTCTAGGATTGTGGAGGACTAGAGAGTTCAAGGGAAATAATTCCCTTTGGCTAGATGATGACTGATCTCATTTTGTAATTCTACCTACAACTTCAGCCATATCTACACATTCTATAAAAGCCTTTAAAATGTTCTGCTAATAAATTGAAGTTAAAATATAAAACAAACACAAAGTATATCACACATCAAAAAGAAGTACGCACAACTGAGGAGCTGAAAAAAAGAATTGGTAATAGCAATTAAAAATGTTCATTTTGTGTGAATCTCCCTTTTCACTATTCAGGTTCCCTTTGATTGCTTTCTGCTTTGCTCAATTCAGTTTTTCATTGTAACCTCACTGTTTAGACCTGAAGAAGGTCTTTCATAAGTTAAAGAAATGGTCTTGACTAACTCTGTTTTAATTTCTTAAGCTGTAGATAGATAGAAATAGATATATACTTTTTAGTGCCTGAAGCTGCCTGGAGTTGATAAACAGTCTACCCCACCTGGGGGAAGTCTCAGAAACTGTTTTTCCTGACATGCTTCCCGCTTTTCTGTCTATTCTTTCTTTCATGTTTCTGGGGATTAGTAGAGATGGTTTGTAATAAATTTCTGTTTCTCATGTATCTTATAATAAATTGATACTTCTGAAAAAAAGAAAAATGTTCTTATGTGGTATTTATAATAAAGATAGAATAATACATGCAATATATGTGAGATTTATGACATACACTTAGGACTCCTTTAACTGAATAAAAGATATAATTTACCATCACTATTTTACCCCTATAATCTCATTTCTTATCCTTTTGTCACTAGCAAAAGAAAAGAGATGAACAGGATTCCCAATGAAAAGAGTGGGGGTGGGGGAAGGTGGGCTGCCGGGGCCAACCGGCAGCAAACCAGGGTTCGCAGATTGGGATTCCTGAAATAGGGGACAAGGACTAGGAAAAAATAGAAGAGATGGGGTTCAGGAGGGCTACAGCCCAAATCAGGAGCCACAGCTTAAGAAGCCTGTAGCCCAAGACCGTAGCCCAGTTTATTTCCAGTTCTCAATCTTAAATACACATCTTTAAACTAGGGAACTGCCAGGGGCTACATTCGTACAAACAGTATCAAGTCTGAAATAGGTTGAATGAGAAGCTATCAAGTCCCAAACAGGTTAAATGAGAAGCTATTGACACAGCCCAAAATCATGATAAGAGCTTACTTCCTTGTGTACTCAATTGTGCGGGTCCAAGGTCACTGACCCCACAGTCACGGTCACTGACCCCACAGTCAGTCCCCAACAGTGGGCAATCCTTGACTCAACTTCTCAAGTTCCACATAAATTGTAGGAATTTGAAATGCACATTAAAAAGCTTTTCACAAAGTGGAAGTTTAGCAAAGATTTACTTAGTAAAAGCGAATAAAGTAGGAAAAATAAAGAAGAGTGCCTCCTGTCTGACAAGCAGAAGATAGGTGTAGAGGTGCAGATTGGCAATCCTTACTCTGGCCATATTAATACCTTACAAGCTGAGGGATCTGGCATTGGAATCCTTACCTATACATATAGTTATAATTTTGCTAAGTTTCCTAGCATGGAGACATGTTTGGGTGGGCCTCTTATTACCCAAAAAACATAGAGGCAAGGACCTAAGATAAACTTTATTATTTAAGTCATGTATGTTATCCTAAATTAAAAATATTTAGTTCTTATAGTCTTATTTAGTGGTTAATTCTATGTATGATTCTAACTCAGATGACTCTTCCTGGTTGAGAAGCTCAAGGGTAAACCTTGCTAAGAGACTCTATCACTAATCCCTCAGTGGTGATAGCTCTTATTTCCAAAGATGGCTACAATAACTCCCATCCCACAGAATTTTTTGTAACAGTTGCAAAACAATTGTTGATAAACATTCCATTATCAACAAATTAAGTTTCCATCCCTTTAACTCTAAATTAGCATATCACCTATTTAGATGATCTGAGGTCAATCAAGAAGGCTGGGTGTTCCTGTCTTGGAACCAGCCACTGTGCAGTGATAAAGCTTAAGAAGCCATATGAAAAGACTTCAGGGAGAATAATCGAGGATCTTTGCCATCAAACCGAGTTGAGCTCGCAGACAGAATCTGAATGAGGCCACTTTTGCTGTCCCTCACATGTTCCTTTTTGAAGTTTTGACTCAGCGTGCTAGCTATACCTTGTAAACTAGAATTGTCTGACCCAACCCTTAGAATCATGAGAAATAATGCATTGCTATTGTTTGAACCACTGCATTTCCAAGTGTTTTGCAGTGCAATGGGACTTCATGTGTCTTGCTTTCTTTTGGTTTGTTTGCTTGATTTTGCGACTATCCTGTGACTTGAACTCGGTCTATGTGCTCTCTCTTAGCTTCTTCACTTGAACTCAGCGTCTGAGTGCTATCCTTTAGTTTTTGGACTGAAGGCTAGCACTCTGTCACTTGAGCCATACCTTCACTTCTGATTAATTGAAGATAAGAATCTCACAGACTTTCCTGCCTAGGCTGCTTTCAACCACAATTGACAAATCTCAGCTTCCTGAGAAGCTAGGACTCAAGGCCAGCCTGGACTAGACAGTGGGGATCTAGTTTCAAAAAAAAGAAAGGAAAGAAGAAAACGAGAATTTGGGTAAAGTCAGAAAGGATGGGTACAATAATCATAAGAGCCCAAAAATTGTGCCCCAAAGTGACATGCATGGCCATTGTCTCCCATATCTAATGCTGCAGGTTAATCCCAGTGTGATTCAGGTGAATAGAGTTACTTCTTGAAATTTATGCTACTTGATTTATTTAGGAAAGTTCTCTAAGAATTTGATTACCTCATTCATCTATTCTGGATACAAGGCTATGCCCAATGCTATCATTTAAGACAGTCTAAGTGTCTAACTCTTCTGATATTTATAGCCCAGAGTAAGCTAAAGCCTTTGCTCAGCCAGGGATCCCCATCACTGTTTGTTCACACGGTGGGTAGCAGAGTGACAGACAGGGAGTGAGGGCACAGGGGTAGGAAAGCTCCTTCTGTGATTCAGTGTAGATGCAGCTCTTGGCTCCTTTGCCAAACGAGTGTAGTAGCTCTATTTATAACTCTTACATCTATCTATCTATCTATCTATCTATCTATCGATCGATCGATCGATCGATCGATCTATCTATCTATCTATCTATCGATCTATCTATTTATCTTACAACAGGACAGCAGGAACCATGCCAGTCAGACATCCCAGGGCAAAAAGTCCTTGTATTTGTCATGCAATTGCCGCCTAAGGCATGCTCCTCAGCTCCAATTTCCAAACCTATTACTGCTTCCAGTTCTTTCCCTAGCATATATTCTGTACCAAGCACTGAAAAGGTACATGATTTTGTGTCCAGTCTGTTTGCTTTCTATTTACCCAATAACCAGCCTAAGGACTTTGAAAGACATAAGAGTAAGTTATAAAATTCAGAAGGCCTACATTCACATGGTATATTAAGACCAAGGCCTTTGAAGCCAAACGCTTTGGGCCAAGGCTTCATCTCTGCTGCTTAATTACTGCTTGACTTTGAGAAAGTTGCTTTCTTCTCCATCCCTCTGTGTCCTTAGTGATGTTTACTTGATATGTTTGTTTTGAGAAACAATTAAGTCATATAGACACATATATCCAACAGAGGATAAATTGTGTGTCTTTAGGGCCATTAGTATATAGAGTAGCCATAGAAGATAGAAAAAGCTTGTGTTTCCTTAGAAAAAAATGACTTTCTAATTTATTTTAGAAAGTACTATCTTTTAAAGTTCTTTGTACTTTTTTGCATTAGTTTCATCCTTTTTATTTATTTATTTTTTTCTTTTTGGCTGTTTTGCAGAGCTGAGGACTGAAGTCAGGGTCTGTGAAGCTTTTCTTTTTGTCAGTTGTGGGGCATGAATTCTGGGCCTGGACACTGTCCCTGAGTTCTTCAGCTTAAGGCTATCACCCAATCCCTGGGCCTGGGTGTTGTCCCTGAGTTCTTCAGCTCTAGGCTACCACCCTGCCCCTTGAGCCACAACACCAATTCTGGTTTTCTGGTGGTTAATTGGAGATAAGGTCTCACTGACTTTAGTGCTCCTGCTGGCTTTGAACCGTGATCCTCAGATCTCAGCTTCCCCAGTAGCATGAGCCACCGCACCCAGTCTCTGTGAACCTTTTGAATGTATAGCTTAGCTGTGTCTACACATATGTGCATTTTAAAGGGAGATGATCTACACTTATCATTAGATAGACTCCCAAGAGCAATCGTGCTTGAACAAAGGACTAATAACCCTAGTAAAAGAGCATCCTTTTATATCTTCTTTTATTGAAAGTACTCTGAAGGCCCTCCCTCCCTTAAGGCAAAGCAGACTCAGCTTCGGAAAGCACTGAAAAATGGATCCTAGCCAGAGCTGTTCTCCTTTCTCCCAGTGCATCCCTAATGAAGTGACAAGTCTGGTTTGTTCTCCCCAGTACAAGTAAAGCTGTAGAGATTAAGCATATGGGTGAGGAGGTGCTGCCTGCTGTAATTATGGCTAACAAAAAACAAAGCCCAACTTCAGCTGCACCTCTGGCTCTGGGAAGTCATTTATGGAGTAATTAGGATTTATACCTGATCTTAGGATGACAAATATCTAAATTGTGTCCCAAGACATACTTGAGGCAAGGCTCTAAGGGTTGCTGGCTAGAGGGTGCAGTACTCTTATTTCTGCAGAGATGAATAAATGAGGATGATATCACTCCACTTGGAGGGGGCAGGTATCCAAGAGGCCCCTTTGACTTCTGCAGTGGAACCTGACAGCCCTGACACTGAGCTCCATAATTTATGTCTGTAACAGAGAATCATCACAAAACAGATCCATTCACATTTGGGGTGAAGATCCACTTTTTTTTTTGTCATGGGGGGCTTGAACTCTGGGCCTGGATGTTGTCATTGAGTTCTTCATCTCAAGGCTACCGGCCTACCCCTGAGCCTGAGCATTGTTCCTGAGCTTTTCAGCTCAATGCTACCACCCTACCCCTTGAGCCACAGGGCTACTTATCATTTTCTAGTGATTAATTGGAGATAAGAGTCTCACATTCTGTAGTGCCCTGGCTAGCTTTACCTTGAGATCCTCTGATCTCAGCCTCCTGAGTAGCTAGGATTATAGGTAAACCTCTGCGCCTGGCTAAAATCCACCTTCTTTTATCCACAAATTCTTTCTCCAAATTGTAGCTCATTGATTTCATGTGGTTCTTAAAGAAAATAGTTGTTACTGTGTGAAATAACAAAATTTAAAAGTGGGAAGTGTAATGGATGGTGGCTATTTTTTTTGTAATTAGATTTCTCTAATACAGAATTCATAAATTAAGGGAGCATATAAAACTCATGGAACATGTTTGGAAAATAGTTTTGATTCATGGAAATAATTGAAGCAAACCCTGGGTACACCTGTTTCTAGTTTTGTCTGGAGAATATGTGCAACCCGGCACAGGATGAACGTCTATGAGTTGTCACTATAACAATAACAAAACAACTTGGCAGTGGAATAGGGAAGTCTGGTGGGCGGAGAGTCATGGTCTGCCGCCTTTGGTTGCGTGTTCTGATGCCCATCAACCAGGAAAAGGAGTCCGAGACTTCCAAAAGACTTCCTCTTACAAAGCTGTCGTGAAATAAAATACAAATCCTTCCTGATTGTTTCTAGCTTTCCTTCCTTGAGGACATTTTTCAGTCAATGGGAAACAAAGCTTTATTCAAAGGATTAAAGCAATAGTCATTCTATTGTTCATAGCTTCAATAATGTGGCTTTCCTTCCACTGACAAATTTTCAATTCACAAATCATCTTGAAAACAGGAAATTTTGAGGAAGCACGTGCTTATGATAACAAACAAGGGCTCTATTACACGGGATAGAAGTTTATGCAGAGACAACCAATTTTACTTAAGAAATTTTGGACTGTATTCTAGAAAGATCACCTCTTAAAAGAAAAATCTGCATGGCTTTTTACATTAAATTGTTCTAGAAGAACATGGGGAGAAAAAACAGATTCATGGCTCTCCTCCAGATAATTCTGTATAGACAACAAGTTGGTTGCTTTATGTCTGTTTCTGCTTTCACCCTATTCAAATCTTAGGTCCATATGGAAGGGCCAGCACCATTGGCTGGAGAGTATGTTTGAAGGAGTCTAGCGGTGGGCAGAAGGCATAGGGAGCCACACTTGGTTAAAGTAGCTTGTAGAAATAGCCGATACGGTTCCAAGCAAAGCTGGTAGCACATAAGGATAAAATAGCAACTCTAACCTGTCAGAAAAGTTACTTTGGAAGTCTATACCAGCTATTTTAACTAAACTACCAGTAGAATTATTTAATTTAGAGTTTTTTCTTTGATGATTATCTTTTTTGTGTACACTGAAAGAAACATTCTTGGCTTTCCTTAATAATTTTGCTTTTTTGGTCAGTCTTGGGGTTTGAACTCTGGGTGTGGGCATTGTCCCTGAGCTCTTCAGCTCAAGGCTAGTTAGTGCTTTACCATTTGAGCTACAGCACTATTTCTAGTTTTCTGATGGTTAATTGGAGATTAAGAGTCTCACAGACTTCTGTGCCTGGCCTAACTTTGAACCATGATCTTTAGATCTCAATCTCCTAAGTAGCTAGGATTTTAGGCATGGGCCACTGGTGCCAGGCCTGAAAAATAATTTTTAGTGTCTACAATTACCTATGATTTTTCCTTAGTCCTTATCTTCGCTCAACAAACTGTATTTGATATCAACTAAAGTTTGTCTTAATGTGTGATATAAGAATTTTAATTTTTCTTCAGCTGCCCATTGTAAGTTATTTGACTTGATTTTGTATTCTTACTGTCCATTTACAGTTTGCTTTCCTTTACATCATCTAGTTAAAAAGAAAAATTTAGATGGGCCAGGAGTATGGCATATTCATGGAGTACTTTACTTGCCTAGCATGCACCAAGCCCTGGGTTTGATTCCTTGGTACCACATACATAGAAAAAGCTGGAAATGGTGCAGTGGCTCAAGTGGTGGAACACTAGCCTTGAAAAAACTCAAGTGTCCAGATCCTGAGTTCAAGCAACAGGACTGGCAAAAAAAGAAAAAAGAAAAGAAAGAAAAAGAAAAACAAAAATTTAGAAGCAGGAACATCTTTAAATCCACCATCTATGGCTGTTGAACAATCACAACTACAGGCATCCTTTATTTCCTGATAATCTGGTAACTTTTAAAGAGACCACTTCGAATTGAGCGACAATCCCCAAATCCTTTCCTTCTTGACTCTCTCAAACTCCAGACCTTTCCAATTCAATTGTATGTTGAACAACTCTGTTCTGAAAATTCTGCAGGAATCTTAATTTCAATGTTTTCAAAAGTTAGTAATCACTCTCATTCCCAAATTCATCCATATTTTTTTTTCTGGATATACGTGATAAACTAATGATCAACTGCTATATCATCTTGCCAGAAATCTAGAATCTAGAATCTTCCTATCCTTTCTTTGGAAAGCTAACCAGTCTTTTTATTCTGCTTGTTACAGTCCTCTTTACTCCCTTGTCTTTATCTCTCCTTAGCCCTTATCATTTCTTTTTTTTTTTTTGCCAGTCTTGGGCTTGGGCTCAGGGCCCGAGCGCTGTCCTTGGACGTTCTCAAGGCTAGAGCTCTACCACTTGAGCCTCAGCACCACTTCCAGCTTTTTTCTATGTATGTGGTGCCGAGGAATCGAACCTGGGTCTTCGTGCATGCTAGGCAAGCACTCTACCACTAGGCCAAACTCCCGGCCCCCCTTATCATTTCTTGATTGGGCACTGTGATAAATTCCAAAAGGAGCCCCTATGTCTGTGTTTCTAATGAGTTCCTTGTTTCTTACCCTGTACTCCACCATAATCATACTGCATTCACTTTAAAAAAAAAAAAAAAAAAAAGCTTTCTAAGGTACCGGTGGCTCACACCTGTAATCCTAGCTACTCAGGAGGCTGAGATCTGAGGACTGTAGTTCAAAGCCAGCCCAAGGATGAAAGTCCTTGAGACTCTTATCTCCAATGAACCACCAGAAAACCATTAGTGGGGCTGTGGCTCAAAGGGTAGAGTGCTAGCCCTAAGCTTGACCAGAGTTTAAGCCCCATAACTGACAAAAAAAAAAGTTTTCCATTTTAATTTCTAGCATCTTTATCTATGTCAGGCCTGTGAAAGTTTCTACTACCTTCATAAGGCACCCTTTTCTTCTAGAAGTGTAAAGTTATGATCAGGAAGAGATGGGGACTTCAAGTTGTTGAGTAACAACTTCAGTTGTTTGTCTTGTTTTGTTCTGTTGTTGAGAGAGGACCATGTACCCTCACTCTCAGTCTAAAGCTGCTTTCACTTCTTAATGATAATTTATGCTGCTATGTTTTTGCAAATGCTAATTCTGCTCTGTTGATTCTCCTCTTACCACCTTATAAGTATAGCAAACTGCTACTTAAAAACATATTTTTATGTGGTTACTGTGTCTGACTTTGTTACCTGGTATATTGTATATTCATTTATTTGTTTATTTGAAATAGGGAAGGGAAAGAGAGACAAAAACATGAGAAGGGGTACCAATGTTCGAGAAGTAATGGCGAATGTAGCTGTAATCCCTCTATACATAACCTTGAAATAAAATACAATTAAAAAAAACCTATTTTTGTGTTTCAGGAGATTGAACCAGGGCATTGTGTGTTAGGGAAGCACTTTATTACTAGGCTATACTCCCAGTCCTATTTTTATGATGCCACTCAGGCATTCTCTTCCTTAAGGAACCTTTCCTGAGGACTCCGATATAAAGTAGCCTGCTTGCTTCTTTGTGCTCCCATGTTAAGTATGTCATCTGCCTCTCTCACTGCAGTACGTACTGGGTTTGTGTTTTGTCTTCATCAGGACATAAACTCCTTGAAAGAGAACCTGTTTTATTAATGCTTGTATCATAACCTCTTGGCATAGAATATGGTCCAACAGAGATATCCAAACATGTGATCAAAGAATGATTGCATAGAGGTTTGGATTTCGGAGATGGCTAAAGGTAAGCAGAATGTACTAAGTAACTATCATATGTGTAATGCATATTATTTAATTTTTATAGACAATACCTTGAAATAGAAGTTATTCTTCTTGCAAACATGAGGAACCTGAGATTCAAAATAATTAAATTACTTGTTTGTAGTATCACAGTAATAAATAATTGATAGAGCTGAATTTAGTTGTTGTTGTTGTTTTAATTCTGCATTGTTTTGTTCATCCCATCCTTTTCCCTAGCACAGACTATAGGTTTAAGAATGACTGTTCACATTTTGTTTGCAAAATAAATGCAAAAAAACCCTAATCTCTAAAGGGGAGTGATGATCGTATAGCAAACAGTCTCCAAAGACTGTCCTTGGTGAGCTATGCCTTCTAATTATGCTTTTTAAAAACTGCTATAGTCTTTCTCCCTTGTATCTAGGTTCCTCCTTTATAGTCAATAGCAACATAGCAGATGTAATGTTGCTGAACTTCCAAGATTGGTCATAAGAGGCCTTGCTATGACCACCTGGGACATTTGTTCCGCAGAAAGTCAGTGCCATTAAAGAAATCTGGCTGGGAGTTTGGCCTAGTGGTAGAGTGCTTGCCTAGCATGCACAAGGGTCTGGGTTCAATTCCTGGGTACCACATACCTAGAAAAGATGAATGTGGTGCTGTGGCTTAAGTGGCAGAGTGCTAGCCTTGAGGAAAAAAAAGTCCAAGAACAGTGCTCAGGCCCTGAGTTCAAGCCCCAGGACTAGTGAAGAAGAAGAAGAAGAGAAGAAGAGGGCAACTCAAGCATCAAACATGTCATCTTTTACATTCAGTTGTAGCCACCATCTGACTGCAAATGCATGAGAAACCCCAAATGAATACCACCCAAAGGAGCCTTAGTATTCTTTTTCACAGAGCTTTACTATAGATAGTAATTAATGGTTGTTTGAAGCCACTTGGTTTTCTGTTAGGCTGCAGTAGAAAACTAGAACATCAATTTTAAAAAAAAGAAAATGGCATAATGTTCATATACTTGTTGAAGCTTCTTTTATTACTTTCCCTTTGTGTAAGTATACTTGTAATATCTAGATTTCTAGCTTAGTCCTTAATAGGTTTATGACACTCCTCAAGTCTCTTAAAATAGTATTACTGAGTTTCACTTTCTTCAATTTTAAAATGAAAAGATGAATCAATGATGTCCATCCTAGTCCCAAAATTTACACATCAATTCTTTTTTTTTTTTTTTTGCCAGGCCTGGGGCTTGAACTTAGGGCCTGAGCACTGTCCTTAGGCTTTCTCAAGACTAGAGCTCTACCACTTGAACCACAGCACCACTTCTGGGTTTTTCTATGTACGTGGTACTGAGGAATCAAACCCAAGCCTTTGTACTGCTAGGCCAACCATTCTACCACTAAGTCAAACTCCCAGCCCTAAGTCTTTTTTAAGCTTTAATTTGTAGTAAAAATTCACAGGCATAAGAATTTTTTTAAACTTTTGTTTTTGTGCCAGTCTGTGGCTTGACCTCACTCAGGGTCTGGGCACTGTCCCTGAGCTTTTTGCTCAAGCCTAACTTTTGGTGCAGAACTTTGGTGAGTTTCATTGTGATATTTTCATAAATGCATATAATACACTCTGATCATATTTACCTCCCTCCCTTGGGCACAAGAGTTTTAAGGGAAGCAGTGAATTCCAGGGGTGTACTGACTCAGCATAACATCCAGAATTGACTCAGGAAAACATCCAGGAAGAACTATAAATCTGATCCCTCAACTCTTTCTTCCAGAAGGAAAAATTCAAAGAGATACTTACATGTAGCAAAAGTTTTAAAAGAGGATTCTAGGTGTTAGCCTTAAGGTTTGTTGCTCATTTGTGGACAACTAAATCTTTGACAAGACTATTCAGATTTGCCTAGTTGACTCAGTCTCCGGAAGATCTTTGCACACAAATGCTAAGTTTAGGGTAAGTGAACTGGATGATTCCTTAGAGGAAATAAACTCTCGCCTGAGAACAACAGCTGAAGCAAAATCCCATAAGCCAGGAAAACAGCCACACAATCACAGTAACAGGTGGTCAGTTTCAAAACAAATTTCAAGGTCTGACTTGTCAGCACCTGCTCTAGAGCCATAGACAGAGGTAGTGTAACTCCATCTGATTCCGAGTTAGATCATCTGTAAGGAAGATTAACTACCTCTTTTAGCAGAGCTAAGTCCCAGGAGGTTAGATGATTATTTCCATGGTGGTCTCTGTGGAAAGGTACAGTACTGGGAATAAGAGAATTTGAGAATCTTGACAATTAATTGATTTGATTCTCTAATAACTGAGCAAAGTGAAACCCAGGCAAGCGAAGTGAAACTTGCTCCAACTCCTTGCTCCAGCTCCATAAGACCTGCAGAAGCAGAATATTTCTCCTTCATTTTATTAGAAAAATATTTTTAACAGAAAAGTCAAAAAAATTTTGGGGGCCAGTGTTTGGCCTTGTCGTAGAGTGTTTGCCCAGCAAGCACAAAGACCCAGATTTGATTCCTACAAACTACATACATAGAAAAAGTGGTGCTGTATCTCAAGTGGTAGCACTCTAGCCTTGAGACAGCCCAAGAACAGGGCTCAGGTCCTGAGTCTAAGCCAGTACTGGCAAAATAAATAAGTAAGTAAGTAAATAAATAAATAAATGGCGGATGATACATATACCCAATTTTTGGATTCTGTTGTGGACATTTATTAAATTCATGTATTAGTTTATCTATGATTCTGTCTATTCATCTATTTGGATTGATAAATCTACCATTTATCTATTTTCTGTACCCTTCTCCAAATCACTCCACCTTATTTTTTGGATGCCTTTCAAAGTGACATTTCTATTCCTTTAAAGCAGCGTAGTGTTTATTATTATTATTATTATTATTATTATTATTATTATTTACTTAGTTATTTGTTAAGTATGTTTTCTTTTTTCTCTTTTTAATATTTATTTTTAAAATTGTATTTAATAGAGAGTTACAGTTATATTCACCAGATAGAAGGTGCAATTCTTCACAAACATTTATAACCTTCTCATGTTTTTTTTTTCATGTATTTTTTATTGTAATTAATAGAAGGGTTAACCTCATGTTTTTTTCCCCATTTCCCTTCCCCCACCTGCTCCCCTCCTTTTGTTTCTCCCTTCCCTTTCCTATTTCAAATAAACATATAAACGTATATACAATATACCAGATAACAAGGTAAGATACTGTAACAATATGAGAATAATCAAGGGACAGCAAAAGAAATGAGAAATAACATAGTTGATAAGTATGTTTTCTATACGGCATGGAATCAGAGAAAATTTACAAAGGAAATCACTAGGCTCAATAAATGTAAGTTGGAATTAGTTGGCTAGAAAGAGAACCCATGCCCCACTGGCTTTGAACAGTGATCCTCAGACCTCAGCCTCCTGTGTACCTAGAATTCTAAGGTTCACTTTCTCCCTGTCCCTAAGGCTCTTGAGGATTCATGTTAAGAGCAAATTCCAGAGATGGTACTAATTGCAGTTAGCATACATTATTGCTTATGTTGGTTCCTCCTATTGTTCTTCCCATTCCTTGCTGAACTCCTCTCCATTCTTTTAAAAATCATCTCAGATATTTACACAGAACACAAATTACTGTAGTACATATGTTTCTGTTTTAAGAAAAACTCTGAAGTGCCATGTGCTTCCTAATGCCTTCCCTAAACGGAAGAGTTTTTTGTTTTGTTTTTCCTTTTCAGTCATGGGGCTTGAACACAGGGCCTGGGCGGTGGCCTAAGCTCTTTTGCTCAAGGGCAGCACTCTATACTTTGAGTAACAGTGGCCACTTCTGGTTTTAATGGTGGTTAGTTGGAGCTAAGAATGTCACCGGGACTTTTCAGCCTGAGCTGGCTTTGAACCACAATCCTGAGAGCTCAGCCTCTTGAGTAGCTAAGATTACAGGTGTGAGCCATGGGCACCCAGCATAAACTTAGAGTTTTAATTTTTCTTACTTAAAAAAGCCCACAGGCCTTCTTTCCTGCTTTTCTTCAAATTTGCATATTCATTTGTCATTGCTACTGCTCTTACTGCTATTACTTAAGGCCCGTATCTTTTTGTAAGGGGTTCCATCTCAAGGTTTCTTTATCCTTGCATGAAGTCAGTATGGAATATCAAGTAGCTTCACATTTCAGATATGTTGGTGCAGATTTTCAGAAGTCTGCAGCCTCAACAAGCACCCTAATAATTTCAATGCGGGTGTTTGTATGTAGGAGGTAGAAGAAATTAGAGAAATATGAACTCGGAACTTTTTTTCACAAGTCAACATAATCCACGTTACTTTATTCTATATCTTCAATCACATTTAAATCAGCAGGTTTGGTCTGCCTGACTCTTGGATGGATCCCATACAAACATGTAGTGAACAAGGCACCTATCACTAGGAGATGTGACAGTGACAGTATGCCATGACTATGGCATCACCCCCTACCACATAATATACCACAACACCACTTCTGCTGTTGCCACCAGCCCTCAAGTTTCCCTTTGTCACTTCCTCCTTACTACCAACTCACTAACTCTCCAATATGCTCTCCAAGGCTGAGTCAGATCCAGCATGTACTTGAGGAAGAGGCCATTTAGGTAGATAGATGAGTATGTCCCTATTTTATATTCATAATCTCATATCTTAGAGCAAAGGAACAACTATTTTTGACTTCAACCTCTTAAGAATTGTCTGCAAAACTGGTTAGGAACTTGAGCCTGTGGTTTGAAGTTCCTGCCACCTTTGATTTTACAATGAGTAGAAGGCAAAGTTGAGTAACAAGTTTCTTGCCCAAACACTAAGGGCCACCACAAAGTATGGAGCGTGAACTGATGACTTGTGATTGGTCCCTCCTTGAAGCCAAGTGTTGGTACATGGTCAACTACAGTCATATTTGCTGTCTGGTCTTAGCAGAGTGGTTTTTATATATATTGAAATTTACTTTCTGTCAGGTGCCAAAATGATAGCACTAAGAATGATCAGGTCTAGAGAGTTGTTTCATGAAGCATAACATATTTTATCTTTTGAATTCAACTTACTTAAAATCAATTTCTCTAAGACAGTCATAGATTTGCCATTTATAGTTCAATATAGATTTCTATTACTGGCATTAGTATTAGTTTCTTTTTTTTTTTTGCCAGTCCTGGCCTTAAGCTCAGGGCCTGAGCACTGTCCTTGGATTTTTCTCAAGGCTAGAACTCTACCACTTGAGCCTCAGCACCACTTCTGGCTTTTTCTAAGTATATGGTACCGAGTAATCAAACCTGAGTCTTCGTGCATACTAGGCAAGCACTCTACCACTAGGCCAAATTCCTAGCCCTTAAAAAATATTTTGAGTCCTGGATGTTTTTATTAAAGATCCTCAGGCAGTGCTAATGGGCTCTTATTTTTGAGACCCACAGGCACGCAACAAACTCTGGCCTTTTTTTTTTTTTGCATTAACACTTAATTTTAATATGACAAATATATGCCAACTACCTAATATATCTTCTCAAAAATGATAAAGTATATTTATAGGACACGGTCCCTGACCTCAACAGAGATAGATCACATGCTCAGATATTTAAACAGAAAGTGGTGTCTAGTGAGTGTCAATTAGAGAAATAAACCATTACTGAAAACACAAGATTAGAAGATCCAAAGTAAATCAATGCAGCACTTAGTTCTCACATTGTTTGTGATAAGTTATGTATGCCTCTGCCACACATGAAACATGTCCCTTCAGTAGGGGAAATTGCTCATTTATTGGTTCATTGAAGATACTCTAACTGATTCCCCATGGTAGGTATGATTGAACCATGGAAATGATGGAACATTAAATCAATAGCTAGTCAGCTGGCGACTATTCCTTTGCTAAATATGTTATTAAGGTTCTGTTTCAGAAATCCTGTGCTCAGTAGAGGTAAACCTTTTCAGTGGAGAAATATAGCATGAATTAGAAAATACTTTAATCTAAAAGAATACCCCTTAAAGATGTAAAAAAATCTGAGTTTGTGAATCAAAAGAAAAAAATTGTCTGTACATATTAAACCATATTTAATTTTGAATATAAAACTATAATTATTCAACCATATTAATTTTACAAATTGATAGGTTTCATTGTGAGGTATTTCCACACATGCTCAAAGTACATTTTTGTGACCACTAGCATAAAAAGTAGTTTGATTACTCAACAACAGCTGCCCATGAAGAGGAGAGTTTCTAGAAAGAAGGAAATATCCCCTTTAAGTATTACTTATATATTAAGAATAGTAGTTAATTCATTGTAATATTTAATTGGGATATATATTTTTTAATCTTATTTTCATGTTGGAGAGTTTTCTTGAGATGTGAGAGATTCCAGGGATGACAAAAGAAAATAATTTTAAAGAGAAGGATGTCAATATATATTTATATATTTGTACTGTTACAGTTATTTCCATTAAAGAATATTGAAGGCATCATGTTAGCTATTGGAGATAACTTGGTAACACAAAGTCATCTCAAAGAAACTTATAACTTAGTAGAAGGGAAAGATACAGACCTATTTGAAGCAAACTATTATACATGCCTTTAGAGAGAAATAAATTTTAATGAGGCTTCAAAGAGCTGAAAGAACAGGTCAAGGTTCAAAGAGCCCAGGATAAGACATAGAACTGGAGTTCTGGTACAATGCATTACTGCATGGTCAATTTTCAAAGGCCAGCTGTTCCCAGTCATACAAAGAACAAAGATGATGGTAGACGCAATCAATAGGAAAATCAAGCCACCTTTCCCTGTTTTCCTGGAGATGTAGTTTCTGGATGAATAGTTTTACAATCTCATTTTAGGACACAAAATGGAAATGAACCTGGCCTGTTGGTTTTGATTTACTTCTTACTAATCATTTTAAAGGATCTTATATGTTGGCTAAATGGCTAGTAACAAATAGTTAAAATTAGAATGACCACTCCATACTTTTTTTGGATCTATCAAATTGATAGAGATTTAAAATGACCACCAAGTTCTGGGCAAATAAGGAGAACCATTATCCGGGAGTTCGACCCAGGTTTGATTCCTCAGTACCAAATTCATAGAAAAAGTCGGAAGTGATGCGGTGGCTCAAGTGGTAGAGCTCTGGCCTTCAGGAAGTCCAAGGACAGTGCTCAGGCTCTGAGTTCAAGCCCCAGGACTGGCAAAACAAAAACAAAAACAAAAGCTTCTAAGCTGGGCGCAATGGCTCACGCCTGTAACCCTAGCTACTCAGGAGGCTGAGGTCTGAGGATGGCGGTTTAAAGCCAGCCCAGGCACTAAAGACCAAGAGACTTTATCTCCAATTAACTAGTAGAAAACCGGAAGTGGGACTGTGGCTCAAGGGGTAGGGTGGTAGCCTTGAACTGCAGAGCTAAGGGACAGAACCCAAACCCAGAGTTCAAGCCCCATGACCCACAAAAAAAAAAAAAGGAGAACCAGGCCTGCTTCTGAACCTGAGGAGTTTCCTTGGTTCATCAAGACTAGAGGGTTACCTGTATTCATATATACATATACATATATCTTTATTGTAATTTATAGTTACATTATATTCACCAGATAAAGGGTGCATCGCTTCACATACATTGATACCCTTTCTCATGTCTTGGTCCCCATTTCCCTCCCACCACTCCCGCCCCTCATCTTGTTTTCCCCCCTTCCCTATCCGATTTCAAATAACCAAATGCGTATATATACAATATATCAAATAACAATATGAAATACTGTAACAATATGAGATAGCCAAGGGACAGCAAAAGAGATGAGAGATAACATAGTACATTAAGGACAACAATCACTCATTATATGGTTTTTGTTTCTATATCCTGGAGGTCCTTTCACTCAGAGTCATACTATACAGCCTTATAGGATTATCTGATGAAGTCTCCCATCCTCCCACCTCAGTGCAGGGTGAGCCCAGGGTCTTGCACATCTAAGTAGGTGCCCTACCGATTGAGAGGTGCACCTCTCCTGTGCCCTTTCATTTTTATTTTGCTTTTGAAACAAGGTGTTGTTAGTATCTTTACCTGGGCTACCCTCTGCCTCCTAAGTAGCTGCGACTATAGCCATGAACTGTTAAACACCCAGTTTATCATCCCCTTCCAGGAATATATTCCAAGGGAGTAGTAGGGATAGATACAAAAACTTCAGTACAAAATGTTCCCTAGACCATGATGCCCCTCAACCATTTATATCCCTTTAAAGTTACTCAAATGATGGAACTCTGCTTTGTTCTCATAATTCAGAGGGCAGGGCCCTCTGAGTACCCTCCCCCTGGGGGAACCTTCCCAGAATTCTCCTCCCTGGAATCTTCTCAGGTAATCCAATCCCAGCCTTATCACCAGCTTTATCTGAAGGTGTGACACCATAAAACTCAAATAAGTTAGTCGGCCTCAACTACATTCCAAGAAACTCTCATTCCTCAACTGTACTTAAAGCTTGTCCTACCCCCACACTCTGCTCCTTGTTTCTCCTAGTCTGCTTGGTTTTACTTCGAGTCCCTCTGTAATGATGATTAAAGCCTGTTCTGATTTGCTTTAAATTTTTTTTTATCCTTAGAGTTTTGCTTACTATTGGGAAAAATGAGTAAAGAAAGAAATGTTCAATAGCACATGATCAAAGGTAAACTACTAGGAGGGGGACATAGGTGGCTAACTATATCTAGAAACCATGCCTGACAGCCTGAAGAAAAAAAATAATGTCTTGAGTGTTTTAGCATGTTAATTTTATTCAAGATAAGTGTCCCTTTCAACTTTCTCCACTTCAGATCATCTGTACTTTTGCCAAATAGGAACCCTTGCTATTTCTCTCCTTAACCTACTGTATATACTACCTTAAATTCTTGTTTTTTTTTCATGTTTTCTCATTATTTGAATATTTTTTCTTTATCCCTAAGGTCTCAACTCTTCAAGACTCAGCTTAAAAAATTATTGCAAAGGTGTTGTACAGAGGGGTTACAGTTACATAAGTAAAGTAACAAATACATTTCTTTTTGAACAAAGGCTCACCTTTTTAAGCCTCTTTCAGTGATGTTATTGAGATGTTCAGTTTAATCACTCAGTCAGGAGGGTTTGTCCATTCCTCTGTGTGCCCTAATAGCAACTTGTTTATCTCTGTGGCTTTCCTCACACTCTTTCCTATGTTAGGTAATATATATAAATGTACAATATATAAAATAGAAGTATATATAAATGCATATTTATATGTAAACATGCATATTTAGATATACAGTAGATATTACACATATAACTACATATTTATATATTATAATTATCTGGATTAGATTCAGATAATTGTTAGATTTATAGACGTATAATGTTTATATATAATATGTGACATTATATATACATTATGTTCCTCATTCGATTTTGGACTATTTAAGGGCAGAAATTCATCTCATTACTATTATTTTTTTGTTAGTCATGGGGCTTGAACTCTAGGCCTGAGCACTGTTTCTGAGTTTTCTAGCACTCTCCCACTTAAGCCACAGCACTTTTCTGGTGGTTTTCTGCTGGTTAATTGGAGATAGGAGTCTCACAGACTTTAGCGCCCAGGATGGCTTTGAACTACAATCTTCAGAACTCAGCCTCATGAGTAGCTAGGATTACAGCCATGAGCTATTGGTACCTGGCTTGTTTAATTTTTTTGTTTTTTTAATGGGTCATGGGGCTTGAGCTCCGCCTGGGCGCTGTCCCTTAGCTCATCAGCTCACGGCTACTGCTCCACCCATAGCACTCAGGCTGTCTCTGAACTGAAATCCTCAGATCTCAGCCTTCTAAGTAGCTAGGATTACAAGCATGAGCTACTGCTCCCAGCTAAGAGCTGTTTTTGATCAAGACTAGAAGGCTTTAACACTTTGAGCTACAGTGCCACTTCTGTTTTTCTTGGTGGTTAATTGGAGATAGAGCCTCACAGGCTTTCCTGCCCAAGCTGGCTTTGAATTATGATCATCAGATCTCAGCCTCCTGAGAGCTAGGATTACAAGTATGAACCACCAGCACCTGGTTTGATTAGCCTTTCAATCTCATTTCTTTGTTTGGGGTCCTGGTGCCATTCTCTTCCAGTTGTTTATAAAGCATATAATAGATTATTGTGAACTATACCCCATTGTGCTATGTAACACTAGTATTTATACCTTCTAGGTAGATTGGAATGGTAACCAAGAAGGAGCTTGATGAAGACCTATGCAAAGGAGTAAGCTCTTCTGATCAGTTTCCAGTTCTTTCACCGTTACCAACAGTTTTATTTGGTGTAAAAGCACATATGCCCCAAAATTGAAGAGAGGTGTATTATCCAGACGCTGCGAGGGACAAAATAAAAAAAAATTATTCCAGTAGAGGATTTTAAGAGTTTAAACAACGCACATTAATTTACACACTTAGAGCAGAAACCCCATGCATGTTGATGGTGTCACTGTCAGTGAGGAAGCTATTAAACTGAACAAAGTAATCAAGGTTAAGTCTTGGTAAGGCATTTCTGTCCCTACTTGGCACAACCTAGACGTCCTACAATACTTAGCAATACATGGCATTTTTGGTTCTTTAGGAAATGTCTTTGCGTCCTAAAGAATGTAACAATAACATGAACCACTGATAGTTGATACCAAATTGTGAACTGTGATGCACTTTTAGACACTTGGGGGGTTCACAAAACAAATTCTTAGGTAAATATGGAGAATCTTCACTGTATGAATTGTACTATTTCTGTTATTAATCTTTTTATGTATAAATGATATCTAGGAGAGTGGTAGTTTTTTTTTTTTTCCTCCCTAAGTTCCCCAGTATGGCAAAAATTAAACTTCATTGAAAAGCAAATGCTTTTTATTGTAGTAAATAACAACAAAAAAGGGCTTTTTAACCAAAGTCTCTCTCCTTCTATCAGGTAGCCGTGATTTATAGGCCTGGCATGTGTGTGAATGGGAAATACTATATTTCCAGACTTGGGTAATGAATAACCTCTGAGGGCTTGAACTTTTCTCTGTTCCCACAGACTGTATCCACAGAGCGGTGCTCTTGTCCTGAAAGGAAGGATTTGCCCCGGTTTGGAAGGAAGTGGAATAAATAGAACTGGAAGTGGCAAGGTCACCTTTAATATCATATGAACAGCCTCTTAACAAGCTTCACAATTGCTTTGTTTCTTCCTCCCCCACAGTGCTATAAACAGGCAAAGTCAAAGTGAACTCTCAGAGCACACACTGTGTGGAGGAAGCTCCCAGAGCTCTGAGGAAGGGGCGGCTGTGGGCTCAATGGGGCCCATCAGGAACGTCAGGGTTACAATTGTGTTTTGCTGTGGTGGCCAGAAGGAGAAAAAAAAAACCTACTTGTTTTTAAAGGAAGGAGTTATATTGTCCTCGATTCCTGTGTATAAAATATAGGACAAACAAATTGTAGTGGGAATCTTTAATTGGAATATGTGGAATATGCAGACTATTTGTCTTTTCACTTGGCTTTTTTTTCTCACTATAAGCAACACATGGTGGTTACAGCCAGAAAAATTATTTTAAAAGCTTTCCTTCTTAGGATCTTGTTCAGTTGGTATTCCAAACACAGGAACAAGGATTGTGCAGTGGACTGTAATGGACTCTGCTTTGTGCAAGATTTTTCTTTCTTTCAGGCTCCTTCAGGCACATCTGGTTAGGCTTTCCAATCTCTTCCTATCCTGTCATTCCTCAGCTCTTCTTTTGACTGATCAGTCCCTCTGTGATCTGAATTTTCACTATTTGTTTACCATTCCAAAATGATATGCATTCTCAGCATTGCAGATGATGGACCAGAGCAAGCTATAGTGGAGACTGCTAGATGGAGCTAGTGTCGTTATGTTGCCAACTATTTTGATTTGTGGATAACACATACTATCAAGAGATTCTGATCTATGTCTGGTAGGTGTGTTAAATTAAGTATCTAGGGAGAAAACACTAGGTCTAGAAATTCTAATGGATTGATGTGTTAGGATGGGCCTGACCAGGATGAGCATCCTGGAGCTTGCCTCCTGCCCCACGATACTGCAGGACATTTTCTTCTGGCCTTTTTAAAGGATAGAGGGGGGAGAAAGATCAGTTCTTTCTTTTGTTCCCTGACTTTAAACTGAAGGGCTTGCCACTTACTAGAAGAGTATGGCTCATTTGCTTTGTCTAGCAGTGGGAAATCCCACAATACCTTTAGCCTGAGGCTGACTGCCCACATGTACCCATATTCATACACTCACACTAACTCCACATTTAACATTTCCTTTGCCTTTTTAAAATATGTAAATGGTGAATCCAGATTGGGAAACTTGTCATGCTTTTCAGTTTGACATTTCCTTTTCATCCAAAGGCACAAACTGCGCCCAGTCTGAACTATGTGATTACATGAAACTCTGCTCGTTGGTCATTAAGACTGCCCCTATGAAACAGAATTGATGGCTTTTCAGCAGCCGCTCACAGCATTTGAGATCCATAGGCATCAGGGCTTGATGCATGGCTCTCATCTCCTTGGGCTCCTGTACAATGATTCTCATCTGTCTTAGTTAGAAAGTGAATTAATCTTGACCTTGGCCCCTGGGGTGTGGTTCTCTGCCCTCTCACACATCTTCAACTCATTTCTCTTTCAGAAACACTTCTTGTTTCTGGTCCAGGCTTCCTTAATTTCAGGTATGTCTGGCCATTTGTCTTTAAATTTGGTTACTTTGATTTTAAACCAAGTCTATATTTCTATTATCATATATTCCCAGAAACTTCTCATTTTGAGTTATAATTTAATTATAAGGATCATTAAGGCTTCGAAGGATGTTAATTGGCAAAAAAGACAACAAAACAAAGCTTATTATTAGGAATTACAAATCACTTGGCATTTCAACATCCCTCCTCGGATGTGGGCATTTTGTTGAAAGAGATTTTGTTTTGAACAGTGACAATGCACAAGATCTGTGACAGAAGTTAGCTTCTACTTCAATTTCTATTGTTACAGCATGTATGTCAAATCAATTATATTTGATATTATAAGTTAGTATGTTTAGAAGCATTGTTAACAGAAAATTTGCTAACTTGCTTTAGACAGTGCTACACATCATTTCAGTCCAATTACTCAACTGGACTTACTCCATTCACACTTTCTCTGGACATAAAGGAAATATCTTGTGATATTTCACAAGTAAAACAGCCAGATACTGTTAGTAGTTGGGCATAGAAACTTTAGTTAGCTCAGGATTATTTATTTATTTTGGTAGTGCTGGAGTTTAAACTCAGGGCCTTTTGCTTGCTAGGCAAGGCACTCTGGTTCACAGCCTCTAGACCTCACAATTATTCTTATTAGCAAGCATTAATTGATTATAAAATTTAGGAAGTGGGTATTTCTAATATAAAATACATTTGGACCAGGGCTGGGAGTTTGACCTAGTGGTAGAGTGCTTCCCTAGTATTCATGAAGCTCTGGGTTGATTCCTCCACACCACATACACAAAGAAAGCTGGAAGTGGTGCTGTGGCTCAAGTGGTAGAGCTCTAGTCTTGAGAAAGTCCAAGGACAGTGCTCAGGCCCTGAGTTCAAGCCCCAGGCTGGCAAAAAAAAAATACATTTGGACCATGCCATTCAGCATGAAATCAATAATGAAACATTGTATGATTACATTCATATTTCTACTATTATATGTTTTATTATATTCATTTTTGTGCCATAGTGGCTGTACATTGAAAATAATGCTTGTATGAAGCTGAAGTCACATGTAAGTGATTACTTATTCACACCAAGTTAAAAGATCTATGTTTCTGCTTGGCCCTGGTGGCTCATGCCTGTAATTCTGGTTAGTTAGGAGGCAGAGATCCAAGGATTGCAGTTAGAGACCAGCCCTTATCTCCAATAAAGCACCAGAAAATGCTGGAAGTGGTTCTGTGGCTCAAGTGGTAGAGCGCTAGCCTTGAGTACAAAGAGGCTCAGGGACAGTACCTAGGCCTTGAGTTCAAGCCTCAAGACTGGCGAAAAAGATCTAAGTTTTTGCTGATTAGCTATGAAGAACAAATGTGAGAAATAGAATGGTTTTCTAATAAAAATGGCCCATTTCTATGCTCACCTGTGCTCTTAAATGACTTTTACCCAGATCACTGCAAAGAATGGTGCTAAAAAAGGAGAGAACACAGTAATTATTAGTCTTCATACCAGTTCATTTGATCTGGGTAGAAAATGATATATTTGTATTTTTATTGTTTTTTGGGGGTCGTAGTACTTGAACTCAGCCTGGGTTCTGTCCCTGAGCTCTTCAGCTCAAGGCTACTGTGCTATCCCTGGGCCTGGGTGCTGTTCCTGAGCTCTTTAGCACCCTACCCTTGAGCCAAGCCCTACTTCCCGTTTTCTAGAGGTTAATTGGAAATGAATCTCAGGTCCTTTTGTGCCCAGGCTGGCTTTGAACCTTGATCCTCAGATCTCAGCCTCCTGAGTAGCTATGATTTCAGGCGTGAGCCACCATGCCCGGCTAAAATGATGTATTTTTTTTTTTTTGGCCAGTCCTGGGCTTGGGCTCAGGGCCTGAGCACTGTCCTTGGACTTTCTCAAGGCTAGGGCTCTACCACTTGAGCCACAGCACCACTTCTGGCTTTTTGCTACATATGTGGTACCAAGGAATCAAACCCGGGTCTTTGTGCATGCTAGGCAAGCACTCTACCACTAGGCCAAACTCCTGGCCCTAAAATGATGTATTTTTAAATCACTAGAGATCATGGAGATTTCTTAATATTGAGTTACAAGTAGTATTTCCTAAAGAGTGACCAAGTTCTATGATAATATATTCAGAAAGTAAAGAATGCAAATAAATGAATGACACATACAAAAATATCTTGTATTATTTGTTTTTACTCTTTGCATATGAATGTGGTGGAGTGGAGGGGGTGGTGATGGACAGGATTCTTTTGTATTGGTGAGTAATGCCAGCAAATAGTGAAAACTGCAAAGCAAAGAGTTTGGGAGAGAAAAGGATAGGAGAGAGAAGTGCAAGAGGTAAGTAGAATCCCTACAAGAAGTATTTTTCTAAATCAAATACTTCCTAATTATAAGGAGAATAAGAAAGGGCAAACATAAAGAAAATATTGAATGTTATGGTTATCCAAAATCAGAGATTTTTCAAAGCCCCTATCAAGTAACTTCTAATTTAGTGGAAGTTTTATTTTTCTGCCTGTAACTTGTCTTATAGAAAGGTCCCTGTTTTTATCAACTCAGTGGCCAAAGAGCTAATTAGAGATACCTCCAATACCACGTGAATTAAATGGCATTATTATCCTGTAGAAGTTAACTAGTTGAATGAAATCGTTAAAAAAAAAAAAACTGTGCTTCAAAGTATCATTTCCTTCCAATTTCAAGTCCTATTGAATTACTTTGAGAAAAAGTATATTTGTATGTAATCTACATACTTATGTATTTTTGTGGAGCCCTGCAAAGGAAATGTGAGTTGTGATGCTATCTCAGCTTGAAACACATGAAGCGGAACCGGAGGTCACACTCATAACCTATCAGGAATTAAAGGAAGTGATTCCACTTGAAAGACCCTGATGTATATTATGACCAGAGGAGATGGGTCCTTTCCTCCCTAAAAGGGGGAGGAAGGGAAAATCAAGGTAGAGATGACAGAGATGGAAAACAGTTATGTGTATTGTGCCTGGGTAAGTGATTATACTGTTATGTCCTACATTCGGAATCTGGATGTCATTGATATCCTGTTTCAACTTCCTCTGAGTACATTAAACCATTAAAGCCAGAGCCCGGTTTTGTGCATCAGGCTCCCGGTGAAGGTTAATATGTGTTTTTATTGGATTAGGATGTCTATTTCTACCAGGGCTTGAAATGAACAAACTGAAGGAAGATTGACTTCAACCCACAGGGAACCACTGGGCTGTTCTGAGTCTTCTGTCCAGTATTCCTGAAGGAATTCTTTTCCAGTGGCAAACATACATTTTTTTTGTTGTTGTTATTAGTTTGAAGTGAGCATAGGCTAGGTTACAGCTAGCTGTTCCCTTCCCTGCTTCCTTAGACTCTGTGTATATCTCTCATTTGGCCTATCAGAGTGCTATATTAAGCATACAGAGTCTGCCCAGCAGTTTAAAGTTAAAGGCAAGAGAAGTTAAAGGCTGGAGATGCGCATAGTCAGGGTTGGAGATGTAACAGTAGCCTAAAATGTGCAAGGCTGTGGGTTCAATCCCAAACATGGCTTCTGAAACCAAGCTGCCTTTGGTCACATACAGGTCTATCCAATACTGGATGTGTGGACTTTGGCAAGATATTTCACTCCTCTATGCTTCAGTTTCTACTCTGAGGATTGGAGATGCTTATGTTTACTTCTAAGAGGTGCTGTTGGACTTAATGAGTTAATGTGTACAATGTACCTGAAATAGTGACTACAATGTTAATAATTAGTACAAATTTATCTTTCCTTTTAGAATCTGAGATTCAGAAGAGTAAGGCACATTTTGGTATCTAATGCTTGATATAATAGGGTAATATTTATTGAATGCTATCAATAGTTTGTGAACTCCTACTCAGCAGTGGGGATTTTGTTAAATGTTGAGTATAAATAAACCAGAGGGAGGGCTGGGAGTATGGCCTAGTGGTAGAGTGCTTGCCTAGCATGCGTGAAGGCCTGAGTTCGATTCCTTGATACCACATACACATAAAAAGCCAGAAGTGGTCCTGTGGCTCAGCTGGTAGAGCGCTAGCCTTCAGAAAGCCCAAGGACAGTACTCAGGCTCTAAGGCACTGAATAAATAAATAAACTAGAGGGAGAAGATTTCTGCCTTTAATGAATTTAGTAGTGGAAATGATCATAAAATAATACCCCTCCTCCAATTTGTAATTACAATTCCTTAAGTACTTTGAAAGACTGGAAAGATCAAAGAGAAGAACTTTTTGTTGTTTTTAAGTCTCTCAGATGGCAAAGGATCAGCTTAGGACTCCTCACATTGTTGTAAAGTAAGAACGATCAAAATTGAGGCAACTGTATAATCGATCTTTCGTTGGTTCTTATGCATTGGCTTAATCAAATAGTTTCTGATATTGTGGGTGGTTAGCTCATTTGGTTAGCTAATGAGGTCAGTGTCAGAGGCCAGCATGGGTCAGTGAGCTTACTCCTTTCTGTAGCCAGATTGCACTCTTAACCTCAGCCATCTTTCAGAAGTGAGCATTTGGTCACAGGAAAGCTGAATCAAGAGACTGTGGATGGATGGAGGAGTTCTCAGCTTGCCATCAGAAACAAGTCTCACCGATCAGGCATCTGCTGGCATCTTCTCATAAGAATGATAACGTACTATATATTTTATTTTTCATTTTCCAGGTGGGAGAGAATGATCTCATTTTTTGAGAGGCATGGCTATTATTTCTGTAATTGATTTAGTAAGGAAAACTGTCTTTAAAATGAGCAAATTAGGGCTGGTAGTTTGGCCTAGTAGTAGAGTGGTAGAGTGCTTGCCTAGCACACACAAAGACCTGGGTTCGATTCCTCGGTACCACATATACATAGAAAAAAGCCGGACGTGGTACTGAGGCTCAAGTGGTAGAGCTCTAGCTTTGAGAAAGTCCAAGGACAGGGCTCAGGCCCAGAGCTCAAGCCCAGGACTGGAAAAAAAAATGAGCAAATTATTTCTGAACATTTTGTCTACAGGATGGATTCTGTTGACGAGAGAAAGCCTTTTCCAGTGGTAAAGTAAAAGCTACTTAGGGATCTTGTCAAGGTTTTGGTGTAGAAAATTTGCTGAGGGTTGGGAGATGTTGGAAATTACCTGACTCCCAGGTGATGCTGTTGTTGATCCACAAGCTACAACCAAAGAGCAGAGTACAGATAACTGTGAATCAAAGCATTCTAGATTTTACAAGTACAATAAATGTGAAAGGTGGAGCATAATGGGATTGGTCACTCGTACAATTTGCTAAAATTTCTATTTATGCCTTTTATTGTTTACATAATCGCTACAGCATTTCTGTTCAGCTGTTTTTTTCTAAAATGATGTTCCATTTTCCTAAGAAGGAAAATATATGGAAAAATTCAATATATTTTCATTTTAGAATATATATATGTATGATACTTAAAGCTAGAGCTAATTTCATAACCTCAAAAATGCCTTTGACACACACACAAAACCATTTATTTTATGGAGGAGGTTTTAGTTTTATTTTTGACTTATTCCACTACATGTGACAAGTGTGGTAATGTTCTGTGAGATTTTTTTTGCCAGTCCTGGGGCTTGAACTCAGAGCCTGAGCACTGTCTATGGGCTTTCTCAAGGCTAGTGCTCTACCTTTTGAGCCACAGCCCCATTTCTGGCTTTTTCTAAGTATGTAGTATCAAGGAATCAAACTCAGGTCTTTGTGCATGCTAGGCAAGCACTCTTACTTCTAGGCCAAACTCCCAGCCCAATCTTCTGTGTTTCCTGTATTTATTTTCAGTAGTAAAAGAAGACAACTTCTTTCCCCCATTGCCCAAAGAGGCCTATTCTCCTGCTGACATGTTTGTGTAGCTCCTATTGATACTAAGTTGATTATGGGCATGAGGTTGCCAAAGAAACTGATTCTTGAAGAAATTTCCCTGAGTGTGAAATCATGGCAATCCAAATGAATGGGAGAGTCCCTCCAGATTTATACAAATTGCCAGGATTCTTATAGAAAAAGAACCTAGAAATACTATGGCTATCTCCTTCACCAGTTAGCAAGATGAATTTTTTAAAAGAATTTATTAACATTGATTTTTACATCATATTTTAAATGACAAGTTTACCATACAAGTGTTCAAGGAGGGAATCTCTATTTACAATCACTGGGACTTAGTATTTAGAACTTAATCACAATTAGGCTGAGGGTTTGTATGTCATAGAAACATATTAATTTATGAAATAAAACATTATGTCTATAGAGTCATAGGTTTTTATGTCTATATAGTTATGTTTATAATTCCATTACCATGCCCATAGCTTTGGGTATGCAGTTATTGAGTCCTCGCTCTTGTACTCTTTGGATTTAATAGCCACATATTAAGGATACCATGCGTCTTTTGATCCTTAGGTCCTGACTTGTCTCACTCAACATGATTCACTCTAGATTCATCCACTTCCTTGCGAATGCCATTATTTTAGCAAGATGCATTTTTATAACCTTGAGAGAAAATTACCAAGCTGTGCTCAGTGCAAAATGCTTCATTTAGTTTTCTTCAAATACTTTATGTGAATATACATTTGTAAAATTTGGATTTTTGTGAATGACCTTCTTAAGGCATTATACTTAAGTAACATAAAGAACTAGGGCACAAATCTGTCTCCTGCTTCTTGCCAGTGCACTTCTGTGTCTTGGACATCTTTAGTTACCAGGGCAGAAACTGAAACATGAATTCAAATGACAGTTTAGGATTTACACAAATCTTTGTTCCTTGATTTATTTAGGCAGCCAGTCAATGAATATTCTCTTAGCTTCTACTGTATTCTAGGAACTGTTGAACATAATAGAAAGTACTTTAATATTTACTTATTAGCTCAAATTCTCTGTCAGTAAACTACTCAAAGGAGAGTTATGTACTTTGTATTGCTGAGCTAAGCCATGTAGTCTACTTTTCCTTTTTTCTTTTTTTTTTAAATAATAAACTTCTGGAGTTGGAGGAGTGGCTCAGTTGGTATAGCAAAGCAGCAGAGGCCAGGTTTAACTCCTGATCTTGGATCTGAAAAAAAAAAAGGAAAAAGAAAGAAACTTCTGTACTTTTATCATTGAAACCTCCACCAATTTCGACTTTTCTGTCTCACATACCACATACAGCAGTGGCCAAGACTCTTTCCCAAGTGCCTCTTACATCACTTAATTTCTTCATCTGCTGGTCTTAAAGGCCTTATTACCCAACTGTCACCTTTGGTCTGTGGTTAAGATTTGCAGCCCCTCCTCCCAAAGATTCCTCCATAAACTTGCATTCTTTTTTATTTTTTCTGCAAAATCTGCTTATTCTGGTTTTGTGTTTGCTAGGTCACTGAAACTACTTATTACCATGATTCTAGCTTTCTTCCTATAGTCTTTGGCCTAGGTGCTTCTATCTTTTCTTTATCTTATTTGGACTATACATGGCAGTTCATTCCTATTTCTAAAGTATGGTCATTTGTATTCATGACCTACCATGTCTGGAAACATTGCAGACAATTAATAAATACCTCCTTTTTCTATGTAGCCTACATAAATAAAAACTGAATGCAGCTCATGTCTGTAATTCCAGTATTTGTAAGGAAGGTGAGATCAGAACCATCCTGGACTGCATATGAGAGAGACCAAAAAAATCAAATGTAAAAAAAGCCAGATAAAGAAGGCTCTAATGTTTCTTTAAGTTTATGTGTATGTAAAATGGAGATAATTAGTAACAACAATAATTTTGTTAGGTTTTTGTGAATGGTTAGCCATTATTCTTACATTCAAGCTTTAAGAGAGTTAATCTTATTATCTCCTAGTACTTGAGGTCATTTCTTTCTAAAAAAAACCTTATTATCCCAGTGATGTATAGAGGAGTTACAGTTACATTCCTAAGGTAGTGAGTACATTACTTCTTGAGCATTGTTACCTCTTCCCATGTTTTTCTCCCTCCACTTCCTCCCAAGTTGTAAAGTTCATTTCCAAAATATTGTCTTGTGAATATATCACTGTTATATTGGTTTACCCTTTGTCCTTTGTCTCGTCATCTTGTTTTTCTCTTTCCCTTCCCTAATTCAAATATATATGTATACATACACATACAGTACACCAGGTATCACAATCAGATACAGCAACAACAGGGGATAAACCACAAGGGGAAAAAAAGAGAAGAGAAATAACTTCACATAGTACCTTGAAAACAGAGGTTATTTCATTTGTACTAGCTTTATTTATATATTTTATGTATTTATTTATTGCCAGTACCAGGTCTTGAACGCAGCCTTGTGCCCTTGCTTCATGTTCTTGGCTCATGGCTGGTACTCACTTGAACCACATCTCCAGTCTAACTTTTTGCTGGTTAATTGGAGATGGAGGCCTGGGATGGTTTTGAACTGTGAGCCTCCAGGTCTCAGCTTTCTGAGTAGTTAGGATTACAGTAGTACCCAGCTTATTTGTATTTTTTAGCCAAATAATAAATATCTTAAGAAAAAGACAGTGTTTTACCTCCAGAACTTCCCTTTTACCCACCCAATTGACTAACACTGGGCTATAATCTAGGAGCCCTCAGAACAAGGATCTTCTAGTTCACTTTCATGCAGGCTACTGGCCAAGACCTCTGTTCTGATGGACTCGTGCCTGTGATTGATAAATATTTGTCCACCAATCTGGCATAAATGATTTATGTGAAACAGAGTTTGATATAGCTTACTTAAGAAAGTTTAAACAGGCCTGGAGCATTAGCTCAAGCCTGTAAAACTAGCTACTTAGATGCTGCAATCTGAGGATGATGGTTATAGGCCAGTCTCCCCTCCCCCCCCCAAATCAGGTGACTCCATCTCTATCAATGGCTGGACATGGCCTTGTCATCCCAGCTACACATCAGACATAAAGCAAGATCCTATGACAAGAAAACTACCACTACGAAATGGGTTGGGTGGAGTGGCTCAAGTGGTATCTACTTAGCAATTGCAAGGTTTTGAATTTAAACTTGTATACTACCCCCAAACAAAAACCCAAAGCAAGCAACAGATAGCATAGATTTTTTTTTTTGGCTTTCTTTTTGTCTCCTTCATAATATGGGTTCTGTATTATTAAAATATGCAGTTTAAATCTCTCTTACGACCTACCCTACTTCCTTGTGCCAAGGATTTAACAGCTTTTATTTTGGGGGGGGGGGGTTAGGTAATAAGTGCTACAAGTAATACAAGTAGCTGGGTGGCTCAAGCCTGTAATCCTAAAGTATTCAGGAGGCTGAGATTTTTAGGATTGCGGTTTGAAGCCAGTTCAGGCAGAGGAGTCCCGAGCAAAAGAGCTCAGGGATAGCGCTCAGGCCTTGAGTTCAAGCTTCACCATCGACCAAAAGAAAGAATACTGATAATGAGAAGGAGGAGGAGGAGGAGGAGGAGGAAGAAGAAATAATACTGGGAGATGATAAGATGTTGTAGATGCACATAGAATCCCACCAGGGCAAGCACTGCGCTCCCACCTCTGGTCTGTGGATGGCGATGTAAGTATAGTCCACACTAGGGAACCCTAAGGGAACAGCAGTCATTTCACATTAGTAGTACTATTTAAGAAATTTAAAAAAAGGCTAATGAGGCCTGCATTACTTACACTTACTTCTGCATCAGCAAATGTAAAATGTGAGATTAAACAGCTGACACAAAGCTTTTTTTTTTTGGTCCGTGTTACACTGTTGAGGAAAAAGGAACTCACACTCTGGGTGCCTTTCTTTTGGCAAGAGATCTCTTTCAGCTTTTATATGCCATTGCTCCTAGGCAAAAATTTTAAAAAGGTGTTTTCCCAATTCACCACGGAACTTCGACAACGCAAACACAAAGCCTAGCCCTGGATCGCGGAATAGAGGATGGCGAGTTCAATGTGACCCCTTTCTACACCAGACTGGAGGACCGGGGCGCAGTGGAGAGCTCCCAGGACTCTTGAGAGATTGGCAGACGCCACAGAACACTTGCCCCTCGGTTCTCCAGTGTGAATTCCATGGCCACAGAGCAGTCCTGGTTGGCGGATGGGGCGGGGGTGGGGAGGAAGGGCTGACGCTCGGGAGAGATAAGAAGAGATGACTGAGTAGGCCTGCGACGGGAGGTGCGCGGTGCGGCGCTCACCGTTGGACGGGGGGCGTGGGTACTGAGGACAGTGATCTCATACCCGCCGAAGGCAAGCCGGAGAGCCGGGCTGAACCGCACGCAGGCGGAAGGTGGGTGGGCAAAGTGACTCCGGGGGACGGCGGGGCGCTCGGCCCGCCGCGGTGCGCATCCCCAGCCCGCAAACGCTCTCCAAAGCTCGGGTCCCAAGAAGGGCCTGATGTGGGCGCCCTTTTGTGCTCCTTAGAACAATGGATGGGGAGAAATCGGGTCACGGGGCTCCAGGGCGCAGACTGGCTGGGAGGGGGGGGGGCCGCCCGTGCGTCCCAGCCGAGACGCGCGAGCTGCCTTTCTGGCGGTTGCCCGGCAACCGGACGCTCAAAGCCGCGCCACGGCGGCGGGTGGGGGGGGGGAGGAAGGTGAAGGAGGGGGGAGGAAGGGAGGGAGGGAGGGAGAGCTGTGTTCACAGGCTGGGAAACAAAGGAGAGGGGCTGCGGTTGGGGCTTGGTGAGGCCATGGGAAGAACTCACACAGCCATCGAAGCCCCCTTTTCCCAAGGATCTGAGTTGGTACCCTGCCTTGGCCCAGGGCATGCACTACTTGAACGTAGCTCTTCCTCCACTTCAAGTTCATGGCATTCCAAGCCCAGATGTTGTATTCAATTGTCTGCCTATTGTGTAAAACACGTAAACAGCTCCAAACAAACAACAAAAAACACATGCCCTTCCAAGTGGCCAGCTGAAATGTATGTTGTTAGAAACATTTTCCAAAGGAGGACTAGCATGCACCTGGTGCGTTAGTAAACAGAGGCTATTGTACAAAAGCAGTTGCTAAGTGGCAATTGTAGGTCCAGGATAGAATTCTGAAACATTAGTGGAAAACTAGTGATATGAAGCCCACTGTTAACAGTAATGTAAGGCAACCAGACTACATGAAAGAGTGAGCATGATTGTGTTCCAATAAAACTTTACAGGAAACATTTGAATTTGCATGTGATTTTCTTGTCTTGATTATAGACTTATTTTGATCTTTAAAAATATGACTACAGACAGATCTGGGTACTGGAGGCTCATGCCTGTATTACTAGTTACTCAGAACATCTGATGATAGTGATTCAAACCTAGACCAGGCAGGAAAGTCTGTGGGACTCATCTCTGATTAGCTACCCAATAGGCCAGAAATGGAGCTGTGGCTCAAATGGCAAAACACTTTTGAGCACAAACGCTGAGGCATGGCACCCAGTCCCTGAATTCAAGCCCCAAGACTAGCACACAAAAACCATTTGAATTCAGCTAGGTGCCAGTGGGTCTACTCAAGAGGCTGAGAACAAGAGAATCACAGTTCAAAGCCAGGCAGAGCAGAAAAGTTGGTGAAACCCTTTCTTTTTTTTTCATATATTTTTTATTGTAATTAATAGAAGGGTTACATTATATTCACCAGATAGAAGATACATTACTTCACAAATATTGATACCCTTTCTCATGTCATGGTCCCCATTTCCCTCCCCCCTCCCCCCTCATCTTGATTTCCCCCTTCCCTATCCAATTTCAAATAACCAATTAAGCATATATAAAATATATCAGATAATAATATGAGATAACCAAGGAACAGCAAAAAAGATGAGAGATAACATAGTACATTAAGGACAACAATCACTCTTATATGGCTTTTGTTTCTATATCCTGGAGGTCCTTACATTTAGTGTCATACTATATGGCCTCATGTATCTAGATTTTGTTCTATTGTAAATCTCTGCTAGGAGAGCCCAAGGTTTCTACTGATTATGACAAATGAGGGAAACCATTGAGCCTAAGTTCCTTTGAGTTTGGCTTACTTCACTTAATAGGATTTATTTCTAAGTCTTTCCATTTCTTTACAAATGGGGCGGTGTCATTCTTTCTGACAGCAGCATAGAATTCCATTGTGTATAAATACCACATCTTGTTGATCCACTCATCAACTGAGGGACATCTGGGTTGTTTCCATATCTTTGCTATGGTAAATAGTGCTGCAATGAACATTGTTGTGCTAGTGGATTTAGTATGTCCTTGTTTTTGGACAATTGGGTAAATGCCAAGTAGTGGAATTGCTGGGGGTGAGACCCTTTCTTAACTCACAGCTGGGTGTCGTGTCTAGTACCTGTCAGTCCAAGCTAACCAGAAGACTGAGATTTGGAGAGTCTGAGTTCCAGGCCAGCTTTGGCATGAAAGTTTGGGATGGTTCACTTCCAGAGAGGGAAGCTAGGCCCAGTGGCACTCCCATCCTCACAGTAACAATGGGAAGCTTAAAGTAAGTATGTTGCAGTTGTGTCCCAGTGGGAAATGAGATGCAAGTCTTTCAAGAATAATCAGCAAAACACAGGGTTGGTAACATAACTCAAGTGATAGAGCACCAGTCTAGTAAATCCTGAGTTCAATACCTACTATTGCAAGATATACATACATGTAACAGTGGTATACATATATGTATGAATACAATAGTGTTTTCTTATCCAGTGATAACTGAAACCTGAAACCATGGATAGTACTGAACCCTGAATCCTGTGTACACTATGATTTTTCCCAATACAAGCATAACATGATAACATGACTAAGCTTTAGCTTAATTTACAAATTAGATATAATAAGAAATTAATAATGGCTTATAAGAATGTACTGTAATAATATTGTCAGAATTATTATCAAGAATGGTTTTGGAGCCCTACATAGGTAAAATAAAGGTTATTTGAACAAAAGCACTATGATACCCTAAGTCCATCTGAAAAACTTGACAACTGTTAATTGACTAGAGAGAGGGTAAGATGTATAGTAAAAACAGGTTGAACAAAAGGATGATTTACAGACTGGTTGAAAGGCAGTGGCATGATATTCAGAACAGCATATAAAACATTAAATATTAAAACATGAATAACTTATTTGTGGCATCTTTCCATTTGCAGTCTGTGGTTGACTGAAATTGTAGATAAGGCGGCACTACTATACCCTTGCTTGAAAACCCTAAATAAGCAGACAATAGGCTGAATTTGGTTTGCAGGCTACTGCAGGTTTTCACCTTTGGTTTAGACAAATAGACCAAGATTATATAACATTAGGAGAAACTGAGAAAGGGCATAGATGGAATATTTGTACTTTCATTGCAACTATCTATACACTTAAGATTATTCCAAAATACAAAGGTTATTTTTTTGTGTATGTGTGTCACGAGGCTTGAACTCTGGGCCTGGGCCCTGTCTCTGGGCTCTTCAGCCCAAGGCTACCTCCATACCCCTTGAATCACAGCCCCACTCCTGTTTTTTTGTTTGTTTTTGTATGTGTTGTTTTGTTTTTAGTGATTAATTGGAGATAAGAGTCTCACGGGACTTTAGTGGTCTGGCTGGCTTTGAACCTCGATCCTCAGCTCTCAGCCTCCTGAGTAGCTAGAATTACAGGCATGTACCACTATGCCCACCTACAAAGGTTAATTTTTTTTCAAGTATTAAACTGGAGAGCTTTTTAGATGAAACATTTGGAAAGATAAGTATTGTAGGGAGATGGGAATGTCACAGTTGGAGATATAAAGTTCTTTTTCTTAGTGTTGGTGACATGTGGTACCAAGACCTCCCAAAATGAAACTCCTTGCTACACCACTATATTGGTAGCTAAGCTATTAACATCACACAAAATAGCTTTCCAGTAACACAGAACACTTTGACCCTGAGGGTTGAATGGAAGAATATTAATAGTGCATACTGAATCAAGATGGAAAACACCAGAACAAAGAATCACCCATTTTGCCTTAATAAGAAATGAGAAACTTCTTGACCTTTATTTCCCAATCTGGCTAACATCTATACCACATCTGAGACTTTGCTTTATAAATTTGGATCTGTATTCCTTTCCTGAATTTGATAGTTGTATGAATGTAAACTTCTTAGCAAATGTCTAAAAATAGTCTGGTGCTTTAGACTTGGCACTACTAATTTTCAAGAGTAGATGAGCTTTGAGCTCTAGAGATCTGCTATATCATACAGTACCCATAGTTAGTAATAGTGCATTGCCCACTTTAAAGTAGGTCAAGAGGATAGATCTCATACCAAAACTAGTGTTCTTACCAAAACTAGCGAACTAACCAACCAATGAACCAACAAACAAAAAGAACAAGGAAAAAATTGGATATATTTAGTACGTTGGTTGTGGTGATGGTATCACGGACATATGGATATATCCAAATTCATCAAGTGTACATGTTCATTCAACATGTACACTTTCAGTGTGTCATCTATATCTCAAAGCTATAAAACAAGTGTGGCTGATGAGAAAGTAAGGGAGGTCATGTAACAAAAGCACTCTTTCTTTCTGATTATAATATTAGAAAGGTATAGAACGGTGTGGAATAAAGCATAAAGATGATCTAAAGGCCCAATTATGGCTGATTGGTGTGACACAGGCATAGTGGACAGAGGGAAGCCTAATTTGGGAAGTTGATGATGGAAAATGAAGGAGGACTCACACAGTGTTTCTTGGCAAAAATGTGAAGCAACTGCGAATTTGACTTTGGGGCTTGTCTGTCATCCCTACTTCATAACTTCTTTTCCTACTCTCATACTCTCAGCTCCTTCACATTGAGAATCTGAAGTTGTGTTTTCCATTTACACATATTTTAGGGCTCATTCACTCAACTTTTATGAAGCAGGAAGTTTCTCTGTGCTAGGTCCTGGGCAGGGCTTGAGATATAAAGATTAATTAAAGTTGGCTCCTAGCCCAGAGCATAAAGGAGCTTGGAATATAGACAAGGCTAAGTGATTAGTAGACACTACTAGCATCATGATCACCAGGGATCACAGAAAGACATCATTTATATGTGTATTCTAGAAAACTGTTGAGCTTAGAGAAAACGGAGAATTGGAGTGGGGAGGGGGGTGTTGAATGAAATGTACCAACTTTCAGTTATAAGAAAAAAGATCTGATGTCTCCAGGTTTATAACAATTGTTAATCATTATAAATAGTAGACTAGAAGTTTACTGAGAGTAATTTTACATATTCTTACCACATACTCAGAACCATACTACTATGTAAGATAATGGAAATGTTAGCTCCATTGTGGGAATCATTACACCGGGTGTACTTTTATCTGAACATCACATTGTACACCTTAAATATGCAGTTTTAAGGATGTCAATTCCACTCCCATAAACCCAGAAAAATGTATAACAAAAAGAATCACTAGGGAAAGTTTTACTTAGCCTTCCGGGCTGGCCTTACAATTTCTGAATCAAAAATTTCACAGAGTACCGCTGGTAATCAATGAGGTGAAGACAGGAGGATCATGAGTTCAAATTTTCATAGGACAAGGAAATCTTTTTTATTTTTTATTTTATTTTATTTGTGCCAGTCCAGTGGCTTGAGCTTAGGGCCTGAGCACTGTCCTCAGGCTTTCATCAAGGCCAGTGTTCTACCACCTGAGCCACAGCACCACTTCTGGCTTATTCTATGTATGTGGCACTGAGGGAAAAACCCAGGGCTTCGTGCATGCTAGGCAAGCACTCATCCACTTGGCCAAACTCCTAGCCCAAATCTGTTTTTTTTTTAATTTTATTTATTTATTGTTGGGATAACTTATTTATTGTTGGGGTTACAGTTATATACGTCAAATAGTGGGTGCATTACTTCTCACATATTGATGCCCCCTCATATTTTTGTCCTCATTATCCTTCTCCCACCCCCTCCCAATTATCTTGTTTTCCCTCCTTCCTTTTTCTATTTCAAATAAACTGATAAACGTATATATAATATACCAGGTAACAAAGTCAGATACAGTAACAATATGAGATTAACCATAAGGGCAAAAAAAGAGAAGAGAAATAGCATAGCACATTAAGAACAATAATCACACAAGATAAAGCTCTTGTTTCCATATCTTGGAGATCCTTTCATTTAGTCTCATCTTATATGACCTTATGTACTAGATTTTGAGCTAGTATAATACTCTGTGAGGAGAGTCCTAGATTGGCTCAGTAAATTTTGGGGATCCATTGGAAATTTAACTGAATGTGAAAATATGAGTGGATGTGGAAATGTCTTAGACATAATGATGTTGTTATAAACTGGATATAGAAACACAACAGTTGAAAAGAAATGTACATAGAAGTGTTACCTGAGCCTAATCTTTTTTAACAGATCAGTTTATAAGTACAATGCATCTTTTTTTTTTCTTCCGGTTCTGAGGCTTGAACTTAGGGTCTGGGCACTGTCCTTGGGCTTTCCCAAGGCTAGTGCTCTACCACTTTCAGCTTTTTGCTGTGTATGTGGTACCAAGGAATTGAACCCAGCAATGTTATTGCTTCTGACATTTCCCCCCATTTTCCCCCAAATCCCAGACACCTGCAGAGTATGTAGTTCCATTTTCACACACACACACATTGAATATAATGATTGCATTTGCCACACTTCCCCACTCTACTTGTCTGTGTACCCTTTGAGTCTCACACCCCAGCATAATTTTAATAAATAGAAAAACAAAGGCAGGAATAAGGATGAGGGATAGCATGTTTTCCACAGAGGGAACCACACAGTAAAGAAATAGGGACAGGACACAGAATCTTTTTTTTTTTTGCATTTTTTTATTGTAATTAGTAAAAGGGTTACATGATATTTGCCAGATAGAAGGTGCATTAATTCACATACATTGATACCCTTTCACATGTCTTGGTACCCATTTCCCTCCCCCCCCACACCCCCCATCCATCTTGGTTTTCCCCCCTTCCCTATCAAATTTCAAATAACCAGATACAAATAAATTCAATATATCAGATAACAAAGTGAGATATGAGATAACCAAGGGACAGCAAAGGAGATGAGAGACAACCTAGTACATTAAGGACAATAATCATTCGTTATATGGCTTTTGTTTCAATATCCTGGAGGTCCTTTCAATTAGCTTCGTACTATATGGCCTTATGTATCAAGATTTTGCTCTATTGCAGATCTCTGCTAGTAGAGCCCAAGGTTTCTACTGATTATGATGAATGAGGGAAACCATTGAGCCTAAGTTCCTTTGAGTCTGGCTTACTTCACTTAATATGATTTTTTCTAAGTCTTTCCATTTCCTAACAAATGGGGCGATGTCATTCTTTCTGTCAGCAGCATAGAATTCCATTGTGTACAAATACCACAACTAGGACACAGAATCTTTAAGGGTAAAAAAAAAAATGCCACATTTCCTTCTATAGCTGAAGTATAAGGACTAAGGAAGGCCTGGATCTCTAAGGGAGACCTTCAAACATTTGATAGACAGTATCTTTTTGAGCAAGAGATCCTCATTTTTGTTGTTCTGCTTATTGTAAGTTTGGTTCTTCTTACATTACAGTTTCTATAATCCACATATGTGGAATGGAAATGTACTCCTTGACAAAGGATGAGATCAACTGAGCACATATCAGGTCATGTAGACTATCCTGTTTTCAAACTCAAACCTACTTTAGCATAGTGTTGCAAGCTTGGTGATGTGTAACTGAGGTGCAAGCGAGATGTCAGATACTGGTATCCAGTGTTGGGTTCAAGTTAAACATTGGAGGTTATCCTCTGACAGTTTGAAGACAGGCAATACCTAATATTTGGAGAAGACAGGTATGGAAACATTCTCACAAGCTCTGGTTCTAGTTTGTAAATTTCTATCATATGCATCTTCATTGGCATTTTTATCCTAATCTGATATGTCTTTTCCTGGACTTCAGCAGGTGGTCAGTCTTATCTCCTTTCCCATGGTTTCATGTTTCCTTCCAAGTTGATTCAGTTCTCTGACCACTTTAAGAATGAGGTATTTTGCTTGGTCAAGTGCATTAGCTCATCTAGCTAGGGCATGTAACTTATAGCCATCCACCCACCCCACCAAAAAAAAACCCCAAAAACCCAAAACCCAAAACAACAACCAAAAAACAAAAATCAGGCAACCTCCCACAAAACAAACAAACACAACTCACCATTCAAACTTCCCAAACAGCTGCAGAGATCATTATCCAGGTTGTTTTTCCTCCTCAGCTAAAGAAGAAACAATTCATCAAAATAGTTGAAGTCTTTTGAAAAGTTAGCCCTTGCCATTTGGCTCCTGGATGAGAGGCACATTCGTTTTTTTGGCTAAAAGTGACCCTTTCTGTCTTTAAGTAGAAAATCACATGTATAAAAGTAGAATGGGGATTTTTTTTTGCATTTTTTATTGTAATTAGTAAAAGGGTTACATGATATTTGCCAGATAGAAGGTGCATTAATTCACGTACATTGATACCCTTTCACATGTCTTGGTACCCATTTCCCTCCCCCCCCCACACCACCCACTCGTCTTGTTTTTCCCCCCTTCCCTATCAAATTTCAAATAACTAAATACAAATAAATTCAATATATCAGATAACAAAGTGAGATACTATAACAATATGAGATAACCAAGGGACAGCAAAGGAGATGAGAGACAACATAGTACATTAAGGACAACAATCATTCATTATATGGCTTTTGTTTCGATATCCTGGAGGTCCTTTCAATTAGCTTCATACTATATGGCCTTATGTATCAAGATTTTGCTCTATTGCAGATCTCTGCTAGTAGAGCCCAAGGTTTCTACTGATTATGACGAATGAGGGAAACCATTGAGCCTAAGTAGAATGGGGACTTTATAAAAAGATAGAGAGGAGGATATTGGGAGAAGCTGAGAAAAATGGGAGCAAATAAATACATTTCTTCTCTACTCTAACCTACCCTAACAGAACAGTTGTAAAAAATATAACTATTTTAGAATATTTCAATCTTATCACTATTGACATATGGGACAAAATCTCTCTCTCTCTCTCTCTCTCTCTCTCTCTCTCTCTCTCTCTCTCTCTCTTCTAATATAATGTTTAGTAATATCTCTGGTCCATACTATTCTTCCCCCCCGGAGTTCTATAATCAAAACATTTTCAGACACTGTCAAATGTTCCCTGGCGAGACATAACCAGTCTCCTGGTAATGGTGAGATTTAGATTAAAAAAAAAATCAAAGGATAAAATCACCCCATGTTAAAAATTGTTCTAATAGAATCACTCACCATGTTAATAAATCAAGTGGTATCCAAGTGTTTTTATGGTAGTGATGGGGAGTCACGATGTTCCAGTGGCTACATATTTGTGGTTGGTAGCTTTCATAAGTAGAACAGGCTTAAGTGGACATGGAACATAGTTTTACCCCAAGAATGTGAAAGTCACAGCTGCAGGCTGACAGTAGAGAGAAGCAAATCCTTTTGGATAGGATATCCTGTGAGCATAATTTGTGACATTCATCGGTTTTCAAAAGTGACTTCAAAGATTTTTTTTTCTTTCTGAGCTTTTGTATGGTTGCTGTCCTCTGGCATAGAATTTCGATCCTTCACAGTTCATTGCAGTTACAGGAGAAAGCCTCTTCTCGTAGTCTGCGAGTCTCCTTGAGAAAATGCTGATATTTATAAACTAGAGAAATTCATCTGAACTTCTAACTTGTGGGATCCGAATTTTACCTAGAGTTAGAGTATGTTCTCCACTCCAGGCTCCATCAATCTTATGGTTAAAGTTAAGCTCTAGGCTGGTACATTCTTCAGTAGGAAATTCCCATGGTTCTAGGCTCCCAGGGTGGGTCCCTGTGCTGATTTTGGAGGAAATCCATGCTGCCTCCTCCATAAAATGTGGTAAGCCTTTCCTTTGGTCTTATCAGGCTGGTCCGGCCCTTTAATACAATAAGGCCTAAACAATGAAAAAGTAATGGTGAGGTTTAGACCTCCCTCAAAAAAATCAAAAGAAGGAAACTTTGAATTACTGCTTTCATTGAGGTTATCATTTAGCTGGTCCTAGTGTTATCAAAAGATCGGAGAATCATGTTTTACATTCCACAGAATGTAATTACCTATACAGATGCCAAATAGTCTTAAAATACTTCTGTCCTTCAACTCTTAGGTTAAAAAAAAATCCAGAGTATTAGTTTGTATTGGAGCTCTCAGAAATAAATTAGGAATATGTATGTAATTAAAGTTAATAGAATGCAATTAGATAGGTTGTTAAATATTTTTTGGCCTTTGACCAAATTTAAGTTGTTCGATACTTTAAAGACATGATTAGTCAGGCACTGGTATCTCACACCTGTAACCCTTGCTACTTAGGAGCCTGAGATCTCAGCAATAAGGTTCAAAGCCAGTTTAGGCACAAAAGTCTGAGAGATTGACTCCTTTTCCACAAATAACCAGCAAACAAGCTAGACTGGAGTTGTGGCTTGTTGCTCCTCTCTGGGCAGCAACACAGGAACGGGGAGGGACACACAGGGCCAGCCTGTAGTCCCCCCGGGGAGCCGGGGAGCCGGGGAGCCGAGCTAGATGGTAAGTGTCGATGACCCAGCCCTCCCCCAATTACCAGGGAAGAAAAAAATCACGCTGAGTCAGAAGCAGTGTTAACCATGAAAGCGCATCAGATCTCTCTGCTGATCTCTGCTGATCTCATGTTCTCCGATGCTCTCATGCCTTTATTGCATCAGACAATTAGTTATATACTGTTAGGGTAGGAGAAGGTGGGAACTGGGAAGCTAGCCAATAGGAAGAGGGCCTCTGTGCTACCACTAAGGGTCTGGGTGGGGCTTTCAGGTACTGGGCGGGTTAGGTGTGGGGGAGACTTTCGCTGCTGCGAGACCCAAGAAGCTGCAGGGCGTTCAATCGAGTCACATACACAGAGATGCCTTATGAGAGGTATGCAAAGGACCAAATGCCTGGTCAAAGCCCTTTAATTGCCGCTGAGCCAGAATCAGGCCTCAGGGATGGAGGTCAGGCCCCAACAGTGGCTCAAGTGCTAGAGCATCATCTTTTCATTTTTTATGTTATCATAGTTGGATATTCATTGGCATATTGATGTTAATATGTAGAGATTGTTCTTTCATTTTTTTTCCGTACTGACGTTAGTTATGTCTCTCTTTTTAAAAATGTATGGCTAGTTTTATCTTTTTTAATGCAGTAGTTCAAGTATGTGGTTTTCTTCTAAGTCAGAATGGTAATGGTAGTTTGACTCCAGCCCCCCTGTGTGTAACTTAACACCATTGGATTTATTTGGCATGTGAGATAGTCATAATAACATTAAACTTCAAAATCTCTTGGACAAAATCTAGGGTTTGAGTTTCCTAAATCCTTTGCTGAGTTGTAAACTTAGCTGGAAATTTACACTTCATCTGGGCATTCTATAATGCTCTGAGGTATTGCAGTAAATGACTGTGAAAATGCTCAGCACTTCCCATCCTAAACCTATATATTTAGTGGACATTCTACCACTTGAGCTACATCACCACTTGCGGCCTTTTCTGTGTATGTGGTATCAAGGAATCGAACCCAAAGTTTTGTGCATGCTAGGCAAGCACTCTACCAATAGGCCATGCTCTTGGCCCCATATAGAACATTCTTGAATAAAAGTATTATCACAGAGTAATTTAGTTATTAAGGCAATAATAGCATACCTTGTCCTGGTAATAAGTTACCTTTTGGTTAAGTTATTTTTCTTCCTCATTTTAATAGTTTCATTAGGAAAGGTGCTTGATAAATTTTCTCTGAACAGACTATCTGTTCCATATGATTTTCTTCTATCTGATTTTACCTTTATGTTGAAGGACAGATGGCAAAGTCCCAACCTTAAGTTTAACAATCACAAAGATTTCACAGAAATATTTAATAAACGAGGGGTTTCTTAAATCAGACCTAGAAAAAAATGTATTCTTGTGGTATTTCATAAGCAGTAGGATCATAGGTGTTAACAGCCTATTTTTCTTATGAGATGGTATAGCTCAGTGGTAAAGTACTTGCTTCAGCACTACAAATAATTTCATTTTCTTTATGGTTGCAATTTCAATTTTTTAGCAATTAATATATGCTATCATGTATTTAAAAAAGCCTTTATCATAAGTAGACTAGTGGATTCCACTTCCTAGCTATTTCAAACTAGTCAATCACAGAAATCTAGTATACATTGTGTGTGTGTGTGTGTGTGTGTGTGTGTGTGTGTGTGTGTGTGTGTGTTTTAGGGCTTGAACTCTGGGCTTTGGTGCTTTCCTTGAGCTCTTCAGCTCAAGGCTACTGCCCTACACCTAGAGCCATAGCCTCATTTCCTGATTTCTAGTGGTTAATTGGAGATAAGAATCTCACATTCTTTATTGCCCGGGCTGGCTTTGAACCATGGTCCTCAAATCTCAGCCTCCTGAGTAGCTAGGATTACAGACGTGAGCCACTGCACTGGGTCTAGTATACATTTTTGAAGATACTTAATTAAAAAATATTTTTTTGCCTGAAGATGCATGAAAGTAGTATTTTTATTTCTAAAGCTGTTTAACCAAGAAAGGATCTAGTTATTCATTGTTTTTGATTTAGAAAATTTCCAGGGACTTTATTACCTGATATATTGGATATATTTGTATTTGGTTATTTGAAATTGGATAGGGAAGGGGGGAAAACAAGATGAGGGATGGGGGTGGGGGGGAGGGAAATGGGGATCAAGACATGTGAAAGAGTATCAATGTATGTGAATTAATGCACCTCCTATCTGGCAAATATCATGTAACCCTTCTATTAATTACAATAAAAAATATGAAAAAAAAGAAAATTTCCAGGGAGATGGGAGTATATTATCCTTTCACTTAAGCATCTCAGGTTGATCAAATCAAAACAAATGAAAAAGCTTACAGTGTATTCAATACACTTGCCTTTTTTTTTTTAATGCCAGTTCTGGGCTTGATCTCAGGGCCTAAGCACTGTCCTTGGGCTTTCCTCAAGGCTAGCGCTCTACCACTTGAGCGACAGCACCACTTCCAGCTTTTCTATGCATGTGGTACCAAGGAATCGAACCATGGTCTTTGTGCATGCTAGGCAAATACCCTACTACTAAGCAAAACTGGCCCACTACACTTGCTTTTTTAGGGAATGAATGATGTTTGGAATATCAGGTATATTCCTGATAAAAGTTTTTTAATTTGATAAACTATTTTGTGTCTCATTTGCATAGTAACAGCCTTGTATTATTAGACTATAAAAGAGCATAGCTCTTTGCTCTGAATTTTCATGCTTTTTCACTTTACCTGTTATTACCCTAGTTAACAAGTAAGAAAAAGGATAAAACATAGGTAGGAAGCTACTATTTACTAATGTCCAGTTAGTTAATAATTTCTCTTTGACTTTTAACCCAACAATATTATTAATTTACCCACAAGGTGTTGGTAGTTCACAACCATGTGAATTTCCATCATATTACCTACACATAATAAGTGCTCGGTAAATATTTGCTTTCAGTGAATGAAGAATTAATAAGAGATAAATCATGATAATGAATGTAAAATGTAGGAGGGAGCCTCAGCTGTGGAGTTTACCAAGGAGGTAGAAATTCACCTTGGCATTTCTTAGGTGAAGAAGGCAGAGAGGGAATCGATGCCTCAGCTGTCAGGCCCTGAGTTCACAAGAATAACACTTTTCCTGTACCGGTAAGGATGTAGCACGGAGGAAGACAATGAGAAAGTAGCCAGTGGGAGAGTTGCTGCTTCATCCCAGAGAGGAACTCAGGCTTGCTAATTTCATATCTGTTGTTAGGTGTATCCTAAAATCTGTCTTGTGGTAGTCACTTGGACAAATCTTCAGGGAGTTTGTTGAGGGTCTCCAGTTTCAGCCTAACTCTTCTCAAAAAAATGTGATTTGGTTAGGCCAGAAGCTTAGGCTAGTTAGGATACAGGAAACTACCTGGCCACTGAATTTCATAGGTATGACATCAGACTCAATTACTGCTTGGAGATTGAAAAAAATGGAATGGAGAAAGAAGTCCACAGGGAAAGGTGTGGTTTATTGACATGGGAAAAATATGCAGTAACTTTAACATATATGATACATATACATGATCTCATTATGGCTCATATAGTAGGTATGACTGATGGTTTAGATGTTAAATGTGTACCAAAGTTCCTGTCTTGATTGCTTGGTCCCCAGCTGGTGATACTTCAGGAGGATTGTGAAAATTCTAGGAGGCAGGGCCTTATGGAAGAAAGTTATGGTCACTGGGGGCATGTTTTTGAAGGGAATATCGGGACCTTGGCTCTCTTCTCTTTGCTTCCTATCTACTATGAGGTGAGCAGTTTCGTTCTGCCACATGCTACCCGTTATGATGTTCTGCTTTGTCTCATCCCCCATTCCTTTCTTATATGGAGCAAAGCTTCCACAGATGGAAACCTATGAACCATTAACCGAAATTGTTAGTCAGAAAGCTGACAAACACAGTAGATTAAATCCAGTTTCAGTGTGAAGACTATTTACTATCTTAAGCAGAGTCTGCAATCTTCCAATTATGCCTAACAATGGATACTCATTTCAAAAGTGCCAACAAAGGAAAGGAAAAGCCATTCATAGATGAGAAAAGGGAAGTTTCTGATTCTAGAGAAAAGCTGTTCATGTTACCTGTAAAAGTAGAGACTTTTGGGGCTGGGAGTTTGGCCTAGTGGTAAGAGTGCTTGCCTAGCATGCACGAAGACCAGGGTTCGATTCCTCAGCACTCCTCATACATAGAAAAAGCCAGAAGTGGTGCTGTGGCTCAAGTGGTAGAGTGCTAGCCTTGAGAAAGCCCAAGGACAATGCTCAGACCCTGAGCTCAAGCCACAGGATTGGCAAAAAAAAAAAAAAAAGAAGTAGAAACTTTCCTTTTTTTAATGCCAGAGTTAGGGGACTCAGGGACTCTCATTCTCATTCAATTTTTTGTTCAAGGCCGATATACTACCACTTGTGCCACACCTCCTCTTTCTTTTCTTTTCTTTTCTTTTCTTTCTTTCTTTCTTTCTTTCTCTCTCTCTCTTTCTTCCTTTCTTTCTTTCTTTCTTTCTTTCTTCTTTCCTTCCTTTCTTTCTTTCTTTCTTTCTTTCTTCCTTCCTTCCTTCCTTCCTTCTTTTCTTTCTTTCTTTCTTTCTTTCTTTCTTTCTTTCTTTCTTTCTTTCTTTCTTTCTTTCTTTCTTTTCTGGTTAATTGGAGATAAGAGGCTCTCAGAATTGTCTGCCTGGGCTGGTTCTGTTCTTCTATTCTCATACTCAGCCTCCTGAGTAGCTAGGATTATAGTGCTGGCAGAATTATAAGGCATTACATTCTTTAATATCTTCACTTACTCTACTAAGTGTGCAAAATATTCATGTTCTTCCTTCTTTACCTCCTCCTCCTTCTTCATTGTGTGTGTGCGCGTGTGTGCGCGTGCGCGCGCGTGTGTGTGTGTGTGTGTGTGTGTGTGTGTATGTGTGTGTGTGTGTGTGTGTGCCAGTGTGCCAGTCTTGGCCCTTGACCTCAGGACCCTGGTACTATTCCTGAGCTTCTCTGGCTCAAGGCTAGTGATCTATCACTTGAGCCATAGCACTACGTCCAGCTGTTCCTGAGTAGTTTATTGAAGAGTCTCACAGGCTTTCCTGCCTGAGCTGATTTTGAACCACTATCCTCAGCCCTAGTAGCTAGGATTATAGGCAAAAGCCATCAGCACCCAACTGTGTGTGTGTGTGTGTGTGTGTGTGTGTGTGTGTGTGTGTGTGTGTGTGTGTATACGGCCTGCATCTTAAACTCAGACCCAGATGCTGTGCCACTGTCCTGGGCTTTTGTGCTTAAAACTAGCACTCTAGTGTTTAAGCCACAGCTCCACTTCCGGCCTTTTTAGGGTGCTAATTGGATATAAAAGTCCTGTAGACTTTCTTGCCCCCAGGCTGGCTTTGAACTGTGATCCTCAAATCTCAGCTTCTTGTACTTATGATTACTGGTGTAAGCCACCAGAGTGCCTGGCCCTCTTTATTTATTTTGTTTGTTTTATCTCATTTTTAATATACAAATAATACAGACAAAAGGAAAAAGGGAACACACTTTTAATAAAAAGCTGATAGTTTTATTTTCACATTTCACAATATAATGAAATCTGTACTTTTTGTCCCACTTCTCTCCTCCTCCAAGTCTATTGTCTTGATAAAGGAAGCAAGTCTTCCTTGTTATGTAGTTAGAAAATACCCGGAGTCTCAGCACTTGAACAAATAATATAAAACGGATAGAGGGCCCCCCACCCCTCTTTTTCTTATCTGTCTGGTCGAGTCATTCCTGGCCGAGTGGGCACCATCATGGGACAAACAGGAGGCCTCATCATTGGAGGCCCTCTGTGGCCTCCCATGGGTGGCCTCATTCCAGGAGCAGGTCCCACGGGCATCATCCCAGGAGGAGATGGGCCCATCATTGGCATCATTCCAGGTCGAGGAGGACCCGGGAGACTGGGTGGTGGTGGGATCATTGCCCTGACAGGAGGTGGAGCAGAGAATGGAGTGGGAGGTATCTTCCCTCGTTGAAATGCAGCCGTTGTCTTGTCAATCAGGCTCTGAACCTGCGCTTCCAGCCATTTCTGATAGTAGTCTTTCACATTCTCTTTATGTTTCCTACCACTGCAGTGTGTCTTTCTCACAGATGGAGAGTCATGGGTGAGGTATGTGTCGCAGTAGTCACAATAAAATTTGGGCATGTTGCTGCGTGGGCCGTTGCCTTTGTTCTGCGCCGCTAGAAATGACCCCTCTTCATTTTTAATGTAGTAGGATTAGGATTAATGCATGATTATATCAATAATACCTAGAGGTGACTGGCTGAAGCAATTTAATTCTAGACAAACTTCTCTTTAACCAAAGGTTTAGCCATAGGATAAAAACCCATCCGGGGCCGGCAGCACATCTCCAGGAAAGGCAGCAAATGCAAATACTTAGGATGATGTGAATGTAAACAAAGGCTCCCAAGGCTCAGAATCTTAAAACACATTTAAAGAAAGTAAACCTTGAGATACTCAGATGGTGTTAAAAAAATTTCGTCATGTTTGCTCATTTTCCTTTTTTTTTAAGAACCCACTTGTTTTATGCAGCTGCAAAATAGCTAAATAGATTTTTTTTTTTAAAGCACAATCAAGATTTGGTTGGCAGTTACTCATTCTCATCAAATAGTGTGTTTAAGCCCCAGATGCTCTGTGAAACTCTCATAAATAATGTGATGTCTATCTCTAGGAGCTGATGTTTGTAAGATGTTCAGTAAGAAGGTAGACATAAAACACCTTTCGTAGATTATAGTGCATTGTCTTTTGTATACGAAAATAATGTTCTTGATTCATCATTGTTTATCTGGAAGATCTTTTATCAACTTCTACTCTCATCCTGCTACCTTCATAACTGAATACACGCTTTCTGACAGGATAATCATAGACTAAAACAAGATGAGGTAGACTGTGTGAGTAAGCTTATCACTGATAATTTTACAATTTCAATGATTTATAACAGACATAGAGCTAACTGGCAAAAGACCCATAGGTTGGAAAATACCCAATCTAACCCTAGGGCAAAAAAGTACTTACATTATTTAAAACCTCACATTTTCTTGAATCTTGGAATTATATACTTTTTTTTTTGGTTGTGGGGTTTGAACTCTGGGCCTGGGTGCTGTCCCCAAACTCTTCAGCTCAAGGCTACTGCCCTACCCTTTGAGCAACAGTGTCACTTCTGGTTTTCTGGTGGTTAACTGGAGATAAGAGTCTCATCTCAGGGACCTTAGTGCCTGGGCTGGCTTTGAACCTTGATCCTCAGATCTCAGCCTCCTGAATAGCAAGGATTACAGGCGTGAGCCACTGTGCCTGGCTTTATATACATTAAAAAAAAACAATTACTTGAGGTATACTGGATGCACAACAAGCTACATTCATGTAAGTGTGTAATTAGATTTTTTTCCACTTTTTGTTGCTGATGCTAAGGCTTGAACTCAACGTCATGTGCCCTCATTTGGCTTGCTTGCTCATAGCTAGTGCTCTGCCACTTGATTCATGCCTCCAGACTGGCTTTTTAGTTGTTAACAGGAGCTACAAGTCTCAAAGATTTTTCTGTCTAGGCTTCTTTTGAATCAAAATACTCTAGATCTCAGTCTCTTGGGTAGCTAGGATTGTAGACATCTAATGCCAGACATCAAGAGAATTCTTGAGAAGGATGGGGGTGGGGAGTGGGTGGAAGGTAATGTCCCTGGGCTCTGCTGCCCTGGGCTCTGCTTTCAAGGTGACAAGCTGAAGTAATTGTAGGACTCATTGTGGCACGATTCTTATTTGAGGCCAAATAACTCTTTGTTATGGGATATGGAGAGATTTGTAGATATTTAGCATTGTCTTTGGCTTCTACCCATTGCCATTCATATTCCCACGTGTGATACCCTGAAGTATCTCTATACATTGCAAGATTTGTCTGGGACTGAAAATTACCCCCGGTTAGATATTTGAACATAGGTGTCTCCCTCAACCTGACATTTAAACCTTCAGAATATATTTCCACCTAACTTTCCCCAGTTTCATCACGTATTCTTTTTCATTCCACTTTTTGCCCCCCCAAAAGAATTTGCCATCTAATGTGTGATTGTTGTTCTTAAAGTACTATGTTATCTCTCATCTCTTTTGCTGTCCCTTGGTTATCTCATATTGTTACAGTATTTTACCTTGTTATCTGATATATTGTATATATTCGTATTTGGTTATTTGAAATAGGATAGGGAAGGGGAGAAAACAAGATGAGGGGCGGGGGTTGGGGGAGGGAAATGGGGACCAAGACATGAGAAAGGGAATCAATGTATGTGAAGTAATTTAGTGCCTTCTATCTGGTGAATATAATGTAACCCTTCTATTAATTACAATAAAAATAGATGAAAAAACCCAAATGGAAAATCCCAGAAATAAATCACTAATAAATAAATTACTAATTAAAGCTAAGTCTTCAAAAAAAAAAAGAATTTGCTATTCTCTTATCATGCCTTTGAGCCTCAGTGTCTCTGAATCCCTTTGTGCTGTTCTGTCTGTCTGAAATGTTCTTCCTTACCTCTGTGTTACAAAATTCTCCATACTTGCCACAAATGTAAACTTCTCCATGAAGCTGTTTCTGGTTTTTCTGAATTGATTTCCTCTACTAGCTTATTTGTCTCACATTTCACTTCTTTGGTAAGCATAAGCATATCTTTCTTGCTTTCTGCCATATGGATCACATTGCAGGTGATCGACATATAGTAGTTGAATAGTGAGTTTTTACATCTTGAACATCCTTTAAAATAAATATCAATTATAAATTATAGCAAAAGACCAAAAACTTCAATAAAAAATGTATGAAAGAATCAAATACACATTTCTCCAAGGAGCATATACAAATAGCCAATAAACATATAAAAGATGTTACTAGAGAAATGCAAATAGTTATTAGAGAAATACAAATCAAAACAGTCATGAGATATCATTGAATACTCAAATAGCATGGCTATAATAAAAAAGATAGGCAATAATAAGTGCTGGTAAGAATGTGAAGAACGTAAAATTTTCATACATTTGTTCTGGAAGTTTAAGTGCTTTAATAGATAGTCTGGCAATTTCTCAAATGGTTAAACATTCGGTTTCTATATGACTAAGCAATTCCCCTCCTAAGGACAGTCCCAAAAGAAATAAAATATGTGCCCATAAAAACTTGTGTTCAAATGTTTATTGTACAATTATTCATAATACCTGGAAAATAAAATAGCCCAATTATCCACCAGCTAATTAATGGGAAGATGAAATATATTCATATAATGACATAGTATTAATAAAAAGATGAAGTATTGATATTTGCAGAAATGTAGATGGATCTTGAAAACATTATGTTAAATGGAAAAACCCAGCCAAAAGACCACAGAATATAGGTTTTACTTTATAGAGAAAATCCAGAACAGGATTTTATAGAATAGGATTCTATAGAGACAGAGAGCAGATGATTGATTGCCTAAAACTTGCATGATAGAAGATTGTGAGGTGTGGCTAAGAGTATATAATGAGTTATTAAAATTGGTTGTTGAGTGAACTCACAATTTTGAGAATATATTAAAAGGCACTGGATTATACACTTTAAATGGGTAAATTGTTTTGTGTATGAATTATATCTCATCTCAGTAAAGCACTTTTGCAAGTTATATCTCTAAGATTCAAGCAAGAAATAATACTTAAACTATGCAAGATGTGAAATATCAACATATATAAACAATGTTGATAAAATAAAGGTTATGAGAAAAGAATTGGGCAGTAAAGTTACTTTTCTCAGCAAGAATAAAATCGCTCAGGTTTTCACAAATCTGACTGTTGATTAAAGAAGTGAATTCTGCTGTTTTTGTTGACATCCTTTGTAGCATATTTTTATTAAGCTCTGACTTCTTTCATAAGTGAAAAAGAATCCCACCAGATAATTGTTTCATGCTTTAGAATAGCCCCTATTTTTTGTACTTATAATATAATCATACTAAATATAATAAGATGGGCATATACCTAAGGAGCAAGTTCTTCAGGCAGACTAATTTAGGTTTGAAGACTAGATCTGATTGTAGTCTCTTTTCCAGAAAATTTGGTATAATCCCTCAAAAGTTATTGTATGCTAGGTACATTTTGTGAAAACGACAGTAGGCTTACTTGTTGCATTGAATGCAGAGAAACACTTAAAAAGGAAGAATGTTTCAGAGGATTCCAAACCAAATTTTAAGATTACATTTGTCCTCTGCTGAGTATGGTAAGCTAGTTATTTAAAATATTGCACACTGATGTTTGAGATATGATATAGGTTATCCTGTTCCTGTTTGGGTCTGTGGTAGGGCAGAACACCATGTTGGAGAGGGGAGAAAGAGTGTGTGTGTGGGGGGGTAGGGAGAGGGACTCAGAGAGAGCAAGGAGAAGGTACATTTTTATAGACCATGCCTCAGTGACCTACTTTTCCCAATAATGCCATTATATTATGAATCCATTAACAGATTAATTCCATTGTTTAGATCAGAATTTTCATAATCCAATAACTTCTCAATGATTGAATTCCACACCTCCAACACCTGAGCCTTTTTAGGGGGCATGTTATAACCAAACCACAGTGGAATAATTCAGGTCATGAAACTGGATTTCTTTTTTTTTTCCATTTGGTATCTTGCTCAGGTGTATTTAATTTTTTTCCGTATATTTTTATTGTAATTAATAGAAGGATTACATTATATTCACCAGATACAAGGTACATTACTTCACATACATTGATACCCTTTCTCATGTCTTGGTCCCTATTTCCCTCCCCCCCCCGCCCCTCATCTTGTTTTCCCCCCTTCTCTATCCGATTTCAAATAACCAATTAAGCATATATACAATATATCAGATAACAAGGTAAAATACTGTAACAATATGAGATAACCAAGGGACAGCAAAAGAGATGAAAGATAACATTAGTACATTAAGGATAACAATCACTCATTATATGGCTTTTCTATATCTTGGAGGTCCTTTCATTTAGTGTCATACTATATGGCCTTATGTATCTAGGTTTTGTTCTATTGTAAATCTCTGCTAGGAGAGCCCAAGGTTTCTACTGATTATGACAAATGAGGGAAACCATTGAGCCTATGTTCCTTTGAGTCTGGCTTACTTCACTTAATAGGATTTTTTTCTAAGTCTTTCCATTTTCTTACAAATGGGGCAATGTTGTTCTTTCTGACAGCAACATAGAATTCCATTGTGTATAAATACCACATCTTGTTGATCCACTCATAAACTGAGGGGAAATTGGGATTTCTTTAAAAGGTTAAATATTAATCTTACCCACATTCATTTTTTATTAAAAATTTATTAACATTGGTTTTTACATCATATTTCAAATGACGTGTTTAACATACAAGTCCACATTCATTTTTTAAAGTACTTATTAACATTGATTTTTGCATCATATTTTAAATGTCACGTTTAATAAGTATTCAAGAAGGGAATCTCTGTATATAATCACCAGCACTTAGGTTTTAGAACATAATTAAAATTAAACTGAGGGTTTGTATGTCATATATACATAATAATCTATGCATTAAAACATTATGTTTATAGAGTATATAGCCCATCATAGACTTTTATGTCTATGTAGTTATGCTTATATCTCCAAGACCATGTCCATAACGTTGGGTACCCAAAATTGAGTCATTGCTCTTGTACTGTTTGGATCTAATAGCCACATATTAAGGAGACCATGTGCCTTTTGTTCCTTTGGCCTTGACTTATCTTACTCAACATGATTCGCTCTAGCTTCATCCACTTCCCAGCGAATGCCATTATTTTATCTTGTCTGTTGGCTATGTAAAATTCCATTATATAGATATATATCACATATATATCACATTTTTTTGTATCCATTCATCTGCAGTAGGGCATCTGGGTTGTTTCCATTGCTTGGCTATTGTGAATAGTGCAGAGATGAACATAGCTAAGTAGGTGTCCTTATCATATACTGGGGTTATGATGTTCAGGATAGATGTCCAGGAGTGGTATGGTGGAATCGTAGGGAAGGTCTATTTTCAGTTCTTTAAGAAACCCCCAAACTGTTTTCCAGAGTGGCTGAACTTGCTTACATTCCTACCAGTAGTGCAGTAGGGTTCCTCTTTCTCCACAACCCTACCAGCATTTGTCATTGTCTGAGTTCAGAATATTGGCCATTCTAATTGGGGTAAGATGGTATCTTAGAGTTGTTTTTATTTGTATTTCCTTTATGATGATGAACATTTTCTCATATGCTTTTCTGCCATTTTAACCTCTCCTTTAGATAATTCTCTCTTTAATTCCCTTGCCCATTTAGTGAATGGTTTGTTGGGTTTGGGGGGGATTAGTTTCTTGAGTTCCCTGTAAATACTAGATATTAAGTATTTGTCTGATGTATTATTGGTAAATGTCTTTTCCAAGTTTTACCCACATTCATTTTAAGGATAGTCATATTAATATGTCCCTTGTTGGAAACCTATTCTGCATGTGTGTAACCATGTGAAGAATGTAGAAAGACTACTTACATCATGATAGTGGTCAATTAGTTTTAGGTAATACATTTTCCTGAAATAGCCAAAAATATAAATGCAAAGATCTTTTGAAGTTAGTTTTTAAGCAAGATTTACCTTCACAAGTAGTAAAAACAAATCACGAGACTGTTTGGGAATTCTTGGTGAAGAAATTAGCATTGATATTAATCTTTTTGTTTTCCCATGCCAACCCTGCAGTTTGAACTCAGGGCCTGGGCACTGTATTGGACACTTTTTACTCAAGACTAGTGCACTGCCACTTCAGCCACAGCACCACTTCCAGCCTTTTCTGTGTATGCAATACCAAGGAATTGAAGTCAGAGTGATGTGCATGCTAGGCAAGAACTCTACCACCAGGCCAAACTCCTGGCCCCTGGGCTCATTTTTAAGTGTTATTCCCCCAAAAGGCTTTCTTGATCTCAGAACCAAGTCATTTATTCTTTTGGTGTTATGCACTTTTCCATTGTAATATAAGTCACAAATTCATTAGGTAAGTTTTTGTTTGTTGCTAGAACCTCCTGTGATGCTAAACATGCACATTGCACCCTTACTCTTTTTTTTTTTCTTTTTGCCAGTCTTGGGCTTTAGCTCAGGGCCTGAGCACTGTCCTTGGGCTTTCTCAAGGTTAGAGCTCTACCACTTGAGCCTCAGCACCACATCCAGCTTTTTTCTATGCATGTGGTACCAAGAAATCAAACCCAGGTCTTCATGCATGCTAGGCAAGCACTCTACCATTAGGCCAAACTCCCTGCCCCAGCACCCTTACTCTTGATTATAGTCTGATTTCCACTACACTGAATGCTCCCTGAGAGCAGGGACGTGCCTGCATTGCACTGTTTTGTGAATAGCCCTGCCAATATTAGACACTTGTGAAATACTTATTGAATGATTTAATGAATGGCTCTGCATCTGGGCTGTTATTTAATGGCATTCATCATCCTTTTGCTTGAAATCTCAAAAGTCCATGAAGCCAAAAAAAACTTGACTTATATGAAGGAGGCTTTTTATGTTACCCTAACCTCTTTTCTTGCTCTTCTGTATATTGCCTTTTTTTTTTCAGTGCTGGGGCTTGAACTCAGGGCCTGGGCACTGTCCTTGAGCACTCTACCATTTGAGCCACAGCACCACTCCCAGCTTTTTCTGTGTACGTGGTACCAAAGAAAGCACACTACCCCTAGGCCACATTTCTAGCTGTGTCACCTATTTTTGTCATTGTAGACCTTGTTTTTCTCTTACAGCCTTTGGGAAAACTAGCTGAAATTAGCCCAAGGATCTAATCATTTTGGGTTCCAAATAGGAAACTCCCTATTCTAGGTTTAATTTCTTTATATGGATCTCCTTAACTGACTGGCATACTCTATAATAAAGAAACCTCCTCTAACTGTGGTTAACCTTCCTTCAAAATGTACATTTCTTTGAAATATCTGGAAAAGGCATACTTTGATGATAAGAAAGTTTTTTCAGCCACATTCTGGTCCACACTTTCCTGTAGTGGTCAAGCTTGCTGGTACAGATAGACAGACCCAAAGGAAGAGTGCCTCTGGAAAAAAAATAAGTTTAAAAAATGAGATATATCAAGAATTACAGAAGTCTGCAAGGGAAACCCATGTAAAAAGCAACATGTTGATATAGAAAACAAAACATGATATTTTTCAATTCATTTTTTGGCCAGTCCTGGGCTTGAACTCAGGGCCTGAGCACTGTCCTTGGGTGTTCTCAAGGCTAGAGCTCTACCACTTGAGCCATAGCACCACTTCTAGATTTTTCTATGTATGTGATACCGAGGTCTTCGTACATGCTAGGCAAGCACTCTGCCACTAGGCCAAACTCCCAGCCCCAAACAAGATACTTTTATAAAAGCATACACTAATTTTAATAGGCCAGTCAGACTTTCTTTACAAATGTTATGTTCATGCATTCTGTTCTGTCTTTCTTTAACTTAGTCCAACACACTAAAAACCATATGCTGAACATCTTCTGTAAATCTAGCACAACTAAGAAAATGAACAAGGTCATGGAAAAGTAACAGTTGCATGGGAGATGTGGATATATACAGTGAACTTAGTGTCAGGTTAAAACAGTGTACTCCAGACAAGAGGTATAGACAAAATGTAGTAGGAATCAGAAGAGTGCAGGGTAACTGAGGTGAAGATGAGCCAGTGATGTTCTTCATGTAGGCGTTTACATTCAATTAGGCTACAAATATGGGCTTAATATTTCAAGCTGTATCTCAGTAGTAGAACAGTCAGCATGGGTGAGGTCTTGAGTTCAATCTCCAGCACCAAACATTGTTTAAAAGAGTAAAATGTTGGTTTCAAAAGTTAGAAATTATAGACAGAGGAAGATGGGTGGCTAAGAGAATGAAGGCTATGGAAAGAAGGTATTCTCAACAGAGAGAAATGACTTGACTCTAACCATAGTGTGACACTGGATTTGTAATCAGTTGAATTAGTTCCAGTAAGTATGACATGGAGCTGGAAATGCAAAAACTAGAAAAGATGGTTTTCTTTTTTTTTTCTTTTCCCTTACTGTATCTAGGTTTGACTCTGGCCCTTATGCTATGTGAGTTTCCTTTCATTGAGCCATAGGCACAGGCCTTTTTTTTTTTTTTTTTGCATTGGTTATTTTTGAGATAGAGTTCCATTTCCTGACCAGGTGGGTGCCTAGATTACGATCCATCTATTTTAGGCTTCTTGTTGTAGTTAGGATGACAGGTGCACACTACAATATCCATCTTTTATTGAGACAGATTCTCAAAGACTTTTCTGCCTCAACTGGTCCCAAACTGCAAACTTACCAATTTCAGTCTCTCAAATAGCTAGGATTACAGGTGCAAGTCCCTATGCCCAGCTTATAAAGTAGCTAAGGTTTTGAGACCAAAATTGTACAAAGTTGTTAAGTATCTAGGGGATTAATAAAGTATATGGATATGGGTCTATATATGGGGCTGTCTCCAGAGATGACAACTAAGGGGATACATCAATCCAAAATATATGCAGTACAGTTTCCGAGGCTTGAATGGAATAAAAGCTCATCAACACAGGCATTCTGTCTGTCTTTCTTTTCTTCCTGGTTACTTTGCCATGAGCTCTTCTCCACAACAGACTGAAATCTCTGATACCATGAGACAAAGGAAAATCCTTTTCTCTTATTTTGCTCAGGGACTTTGTCAGATAACCAGACTAACATAAGGGTCTTCAAATTATATATTAAGATGATTGGATTGATTCAAGTAGGTTGAGAGCTTTTGAAAGTTTATGAGACCCCAAATGCTTTATCTTTTTCAAAGTCCATGCTTTCTATGGAAATTTACTTAAGTTTATTTTATCCTTTTTGGATCATTTTATAGAGTATTTTTGGTAGCCATTTGTATATGTTTTTATCCTCATTTTCATCTTCTGGGCACTTAGCACACAGTCTAGTATACACAGATGTTCAGTAAATTTGTTGAATGTTGATTCACATTTCCTCAGTCCTTGTTTATACACAAATAAAATCATTCTACCTTCTTGTATCAACTCAGTTGCACACAAATGACTAATTTAGACCATTTAGTCCATACCACTTTTTTCATTAGCCTATATTGTAACCTACCTGCATAAATCACTCCAGACTTCTAATTTATCTTGCTTTTGTGGACATAATCCACTTAAGTTCTTTTTCAATTTTCCTCCAATTGACATCTTCTATTTGGTAAGACGAAAGTCAATCTAAATAAATGGAAGAAGGAAAAAGTTTTCTACCATGAGTAGTCAGTCCTTCGGATCTTTTTAATTGTTCTGATAATTTGCCCCATACTTTATGGTGTCTAACTTAGTTTTCACATTTCAAGGTCTGATGACAATTCCTTAGAATTCAATTGACATGTTAACTTTGAACCTTCAAAGAAGAAAATCTTTTACTCCCACATGCTTACATATGCCTGAATAGCTTTCCACTTTACATATGGAATGGGCTTCATCACCCTTCCAGAAAATTAAATAACTCATCCTTTTAATTTGAGTGCCAAACATCAAAAGGACCAACTACTGCCTGAGCAGTGTTCAAAGAGCATCTTAAAAACCAAATGAAGAATGAAAGCCAAAGTTTCTGCAAATAAATGCTTGGAAGAAATTTCTGGTAGTCATGGAGGAAAATCCCATTTTCATAGTTTTAATCTGTGCTGAGATACACTAGGCTGAGTTTTCCTAATGTTTGTCTTGTTCCAAGGGGTAAGTTGGTTTGCTTTGCTCTGATGACAAGTGCAGTAAAAATTTATTATACCATTGATGTCGGGGATGGGAGATGACACTCCTGTGAAGGAATGGTATGACCCATGTGTGGTTGTGTATGGAATGCTTTCCATGGAACATGACCATGCCACAGGAGCCTGCTGGATTAGTTTAGTTTATGTCACCCATTAAAACCATCACCTTCCATGAAATCTTTTCTGTTTCCCATTGGTTCTGGGCTGAGCTGGGAGCTGGCTTAGACCTCACTCTTCCATGGCTTGCTTTCTGACTCCCTCTTTTGCTAATGTGCCAGATCTTTGTCAGAGCACCTGTCTGTGTCTGTCAAGTACAATTCTCTTCTTTCTTTCTTTTTCTTTCTTTCTTTCTCTTTCTTTCTTTCTTTCTTTCTTTCTTTCTTTCTTTCTTTCTTTCTTTCTTTCCTTCCCTTCCTTCCTTCCTCCCTTTCTCCCTCCCTCCCTCCCTCTCACCCTTCTCTCTTTCCTTTCTCCCCTTCTCATTTTCTCTCTTTATTTGTCTCTCTCTTTTCCCCTGGCTGGCTCCAAAAGTATATTTGGAGACATTTATCTTTTGTTCATATGAGTAATGAATGTTTCTACTTGCAATAACAAAAACAGACAAAAAGTATTAGAACCAGACTAATCGGATAAAAGAGGGAGCAGAAATGAAGCTAGTGTAGATATTTGCACTTCTCTGTTCTCATCTTCTACTGGTTAGATCTTATACATCCCTATGCATGGTAGTCCTCTGTTTTCTGAGGAATCTGGTTGAAGAAACAGCTCTTCCTAGTTTTATATCCGTTGACTATTCCTGCAAGCATAGTTGATTGGAATAAGATGGGATACTTGCACCACAGACAGAGAAACTAGAGTCTGGCAAGTGTCCTGTGGTTTGGCCTGACAAAGATGAATTGGGTCAATAATATTGTCTCTCAGAGAGATTTTAGTAGGGACATATCAGATTTTCTAATGGAAGCTGACACTAAAAGACTGTTGGATTAAGCAGAAGCTGTCAGGCAGACTTTATCACTGGAGCAAGGAGCTCTAAAACTGTGGAGGGTCTCTATAGCTGTCTTGAAGAGAATTGATGTTCAGTTTCAGCTTTGTAGGCCTGACAGTCTTCTTGAGATATATACTTTTTTAAAAATGAGATTCTATCACCTCTCAGACAAATAAATCCTATGGTAAATGCTTACCTTATACTAGCCAGAGTTAGTTTAAGTCAGAAATGCTTTCAGTTGTAAGTAACAGAAAATTCAACTGGCAGTGTCTTAAACATACAGGCTTATACTTTTTATTTAATAAGAGTTCTAGTTAAGGTGTTGACTGTAGTTCAGCGAAGTATGAAAGATGTGGAGCCTTTTACTCATCTGCCTTGCTTTGTTATCATAGTTCAGTAATAACATGGCAGTGTCTAAAATAGAGAGAAAAGTGGTCTAAAACACTGAAGCTTTATGATAATTTTCATTTAATCCACAAGGAAACTCTTCCCAGAAGCTCCTGGCAGATATCCAATATGTCCCAGTTAACACTGGGTCAGATGAATACCTCTGAGTCAATCACCAACAAACCGCGTAATATTTGACCTCTTTTATTAGATTTACTGAACAGGTTTGGGCCCACCTTGTGAGATTAGGATGCTTTCTGGATGTGGTGGCACACACCTGTAACAGAAGCACTCAGGAGACGAAGACAAGAGGATTTCAAGTTTAAAGCCAACCTGGGCTATACAGTGATACCCTAATTTAAAAAAGCATAGATAGAAATAAAGACTAAGTTAAAAAAAAAAGGAAGAAGAGAGGGAAGAAAGAGGAGGGAGGAAGAAAGAGAGAGCACACACGTGCAAGACTGTTACATAAGTAACTGTCACAGGTTAAATTGCTTGGAAACACATTCTAAGATGGAGTTTGAGACACAAGGTATTTATTAGGATCATAGTCTATAAAACCTAGTCACCGAATGTGACATGGTGAACAAATGGAATGTGGTATCCATTCTGGAATGGGAAGAGAAGGTCAGGCAAACACTAAAAGAAATTTTAAATAAACTACATTCTTCAGTTAATAGTAACATATTGATATCAATGCCTTAATGGTAACTAACTTGCCACATTAATGTAATATGATAGTAATAGGAAAAACTAGATACAGGGATATGGGAACTCTGGAATAACTTCTCAGTTTTTCTATATATCAGAAACTGTTCTATAACACCAAGTTTATTTCATTTATTTAGTTATTTATTCTTTTATTTTTTTGGTCAGTCCTGTGGCTTGAATTCAGGGCCTGAGCACTGTCCTTGACTTTCCTCAAGGCTAGAGCTCTACCACTTGAGCCAAAATACCACTTCTGGCTTTTTCTATGTATGTGTTACCAAGGAATTGAACCTGGGTCTTTGTGCATGTTAGGCAAGCACTCTACCATTAGACCAACTCCCTGCCCCTATTTATTTATTTTTTAAATTTTATTTTATTGTTAGGGTGATGTATAGAGGGGCTACAGTTACATTCATCAGGTAGTGAGCACATTATTTCTTGAATATTGGTTTACCTTTCCATGTTTTTTTTTTTTTACAACTTTCCCTCCCTCAGCCCCCTCCAAAGTTGTAAAGTTAATTTCCAACATATTGTAGCCAAGCTTATTTTAATCAAACAAAATAATAGGATTGGCAGAAGAAAATTGACTTGCAGTGCAGATACTACAAAACTTCAGCCAACCTACTGGGAAGCTTTGGAAAGGATTGTCCACGTGTGTTTCCGAGGTTGAGCCAAAGAGTCCAGGCCTGTATCCTACAGTTTCATTCAGCCACCAGATGTGAGCTATGTCAGGAAGGCACAATGTTCTTTCTGGCCAAGGCAAACCATGAAGAAACTGACAGCTGGTGCCATCTGTCAGCCACATTCCTTGCATTTGGCCAGTAAGTCTTTCCATGGCAGGCATTTGTGGTGGAGTAGTTCCATGCCCACCACACTAGCAGATCTATCTCAGTTTAGCTCCATATCTCCATATCTCCATGCGAGGAAGATACATCTTCAGGAGGGACTTGTTCTGACACCTAAGTGGCCATAAGTAGGAGAAACCAGTCCTCTTGGGCTCCTTGATAGTCTCTATATTGTCTAATACATATGCATGCAGAGCTGGGTCAATTTAGCATTGTTTACCAAGTCGCATATGGGTTTAGTAAACACTGGGTGACCGACAAATGTTAAGTTTCTTAAATGATTCAATTTTCCATTTTTGGCTCTTAGTTCACTCTGTATTCATTTCAACCTCCTTTCCCCCCACTCACTTCTTGGTATAGAATAGAGGCTGGAAAGTGACATATGACTCAGTGTCCCTTGAGGCAATGTTAGACTCATGTGACCAGAAGACCATCTGTGAGGGTTTTGGGAAAGTATTAGTTTCCTAAAGAGATGAAGGCACGGAAAGATAACCTATTTTTTGCCTTCTGTGACCTGCAGAAGTTGTGGGGGTGTTGCCTAGAACTGGGATGACCATCATCTGCTCAGAGTAGACACATCTGAGGATAAAAAGTCAGCTCTCTGAGTGGCCCAACCTAGAGACAGCAATAGATGGGGCTTCCTGACCACATGGCTGAGCATTGCGCTGACCTTAGAGCTGTTTAGCCAAGGCCCTCTTAAAGACAAGTAAAGCTTTCTCTTCTTTTCATCTGTGGTGCTGGGGAATCAAACCTTGTGTAGGCTAAGCTAGTGTGCTACTAGCAAATTACATATCTGGCCTAAGAATTTCTTTCTTACAGCCAAAGTTACATCTTAAGGCATCTCAAACATTTCAAGAAAGTGAAGATCTCTAAAGTCACTTTGTTCTGAGAGTCTTTTTCTTACAGTGTTGACCAAATCAAATATTTTTATTGTTATATAATCATAGGTTGAGTTATCTTTCTTGGCCTATGTTCTTCAGTCGAGGTGTTAATGAACAGTGAAAAAATCTTTTTAAAAAGTTGGTAGTAGGAGAAAAAAGCAGTATATGAAGACTGAAAATAACATATCTAGATATTTAGAACATAATTATGAAGAAAATACATGGAGAGATTGGGGATAACTTGGGGGGGAATTGTTATAGTTTCTCATCGGCTCCTCTGAAGTCTTTGCTGTGATCAGGAATGTAATGGGAACTTAACAAGTGAGAACTTTATTCAGGACTTCTTTCTCTGAATAAATTTCATGAAATTCAAGGAAAGGATGGCATCTCTATGTAGAATGGCCTTTGGTAAAGACAGTCTTTTCAGAATGATAGGGAAAAGAAAAACAAACTGGTTCTTCCACATTATCTCCAACTTCACAATCCTTTAGCTCTCTACAAAGTTCAGAGGAATGGAATTAAAAAGAGGCTATGGGGGGGCCAGGAGTTTGGCCTAGTAGTAGAGTGCTTGCCTAGCATCCACAAAGACTGGGTTCAATTCCTCGGCACCCCACATACATAGCAAAAAGCCGGAAGTAGTGCTGAGGCGCAAGTGGTAGAGTGCTAGCCTGGAGAAAGTCCAAGGATAGTGCTCAAGCCCTGAGCCCAATCCTAGGACTGGAAAATAAATAAATAAATAAATAAAAAATAAAAAGAGGCTATGGAGGCACTTATCCAAAGTGGCCCATACCGGCCTAACTAGTTTCCCCAGGGAAGGCGGAGTATCCAATGTATCTATTAAGAGGGTTGGTATAGAGTTGCTCAAGACCATCATGTGTGCCCAAAATCTATGAAGGCCTCTCTCAGTTTGAGCCAGGTTGAATTGAAGCTTCCTGTAAACCTCATCATGACCCTAGATATCAGGCTGACTAACTCGTTGTTCTGGGAGTTCTTGATATCATGCACTTGATTCTAATGTTGTTTAGTGAGTTCATAAGTTTGAGTTGTTCAAACTGTGTAGATTTGACTCAATGAACTTTAGATAACAGTTTTAAAGACTAGAAAAAAAATATAGTAATACGATACAATTCTATTAAGAGTAGTATTTCTTGAGAAAGCTTGCTCTTTCATTTTTTTCTTGTTAGGCTCACATACACAAACAGGTGCAACCCTTTGGGTACATGTATCTCAGTTCTCACAGTTTTCTAAATTTAAAGCCAGAGAACTGACAGTAGAGTTTGCGTTTTTGTAAACGTAGGACCTATGGAGGCAGCCAGCAGTGGGAGAGGTAATGAAGGATTGTTCTTGAGCTGTTTTTCTCACTTCTTTAGCTTTGAGTTCTCACTCTGGAAAGTGGGGCAGTTGTCCTAAAGCTGTCTTCAGGATGATTCCTTACAGTTATAACATACCACTATCCTGTCAAGAGTCTTCTAGATAAAGCTGAGATTATACATTACTTTTTTTTAAAAATTAAAAAAAAATCTGAAAATGATTACAAAAACAAAACCAAAAACCTGATTCATTGTAACTTCAAAAAAGCTTTGGGTAAACTTCCCCCCGTCCTCTGCCATTCCCACTGTAATGTTCGCTTAAGGCAATGTGCATCTCAAGAAAGTTCTTACTTTATGCCTCTGATCCTAAGCTTTTCTTTTAAATAATGATGACTGAATTACCTATGATATGGTAACTATATCACTTTTTCATCATGTATTTCTTAGTATATTACTGAAGCCAAGTCTTTCTTCTTTTGAAGACAGTTTTAGATGCATGTCTCAATGTGTTTATCATAGTGAAACCTAGGGATTTGTTTAAAATACAAACAGTGAAATTTATTTTTAGATTTTTCTAGATTACTATTAATTGACAGAAAGTGTTAGCTAGGTACAAAAAACTCATGCCTGCTTACAGAAAAGTTAAGAATTTTTACTCAGCTTTGGTGGCTCACATTAATAATCCTAGCTACTTGGGAGGCTGAGATCTGAAGACCAGGGTCTAAAGCCAGCCCAAGTAGGAAAGCCCATGAGACTCTTATATCTAATTAACCACCAAAATAAAAAAAAGAAAGAAAAATGAGGGGCCGGGAGTTTGGCCTAGTGGTAGAGTGCTTGCCTAGCATGCACAAAGACCCGAGTTCAATTCCTCGGTACCCCACATACATAGCAAAAAGCCAGAAGTGGTGCTGAGGCTCAAGTGGTAGAGCTCTAGCCTTGAGAAAACCCAAGGACAGTGCTCAAGACCTGAGCCCAAGCCTAGGACTGGCAAAAAAAAAAAAAAAGAAAGAAAAATGAAAAAGAAAAAAGAAGAAAGGTAGATAAGAAGGCAGGCAGGCAGGATGGCAAGAAGGAAGTAAAGAAGGAAGGAAGGAAAAACCAGAAGCAGAGTTCTGGCTCAAGTGTTAGAACACTATAGCCTTGACTGAAAAAGCACAAAGGTTAGTGCCCAGGCCTTGAATGAAAGCCCCAGAACTAATTAAAAAAATTTTCTGCTGGGTTCCAGTAGCTCATGCCTGTAATCTTGGCATTTCAGAAGGCTGAGATCTGATGATAGTAGTTCAAAGTCAGTCTGGACAGGAAAGTGTGAGACTCTTATCTCTAATTAATCACCAAAAAAGTGGGAAGTAGAGCTGTGGCTCAAATGGTAGAGCACAAGTCTCAAGCTGAAAAATGCTCAGGACATCACCCAGGTAAAGAATTCAAGCTCAGGATTGGAAAAATAAAATCTTTTAGAAGACCTTAAGAAACCTCAAAAACATTAAGTAATATTTAGAGGCTGAGCCAGGAGAATTGGAGAGTTCAATGTTAGCCTGGGCTACATAGCAAGACTTTCAAAAAGATAAATATATATGTATATATATACTGTATATGGATATGGATATATACATATATACATATGTGTATTTATATTTATTTTGGAGAAAAGAAATATATACATGCATGCATGTGTGTGTGTATGTGTGTAGTAATTAGACTCTACATGAGAGAAACCCAATTAATGATAATACTGGTGAAAGTTACTATTATTAACTAAGTGTCCTTGCCTACCACCTGATGATGATCTCCAGTATTATCTCTAATTTTCACAGCAAAGATGTGAAGAAAGTGTTATCAGTCTCATTTTACAGATAAAGAAATTAAGACTCGGACATTAGTAAGAAGCACGGGAATGAATAACAGTTTTGATGGTATCTAGGTTCATGTCTGCCACACTCCTTCACAATGAAAGATTAGAAAGCACTTTTGCAGCCACCGGGCATGGTGGCTCATGCCTGTAATAAGTTCACAGGCCAATCAAATTCATGGAACAATTCCATGGCATCGAGGGGCACATTACAAGGAATCGGTGTGGGCAGAAGTACTCCAGAAGCGTTCCACTGCAGATGAAGGATTACACGGGATCTTGAGAGTAATTGTTTGGGCCAGTTGGGAGGAAAAGGGAGATCAGAATGCAGAGGGAAAGGATGAAGGTAGAAAGAGGAGTAGCTAAATGCATTCCCTCTTTCTATTCTCTCTTCACCTACATATTTGGGTCTTGATACCACTAAGTCCCCATAATTTACCTTCTGGGGAGTCCCAGCCCTTTCTTAGGCTCAAGAAGATGCATGGTTAACATATTCTTGTGCCAAATGGACAAATACAATATTTGTCTTCTAGCAAATTCTCTGTAAAGGAATGAGAACTCTATATTTAAAGGAAGTCTAGGAGTAACTGCTCTACAACCAAACATTTATACAACGTGTGGATAGTTAAAAGCCCTAAGCTATGAAAGACCCAGTGATTACATAGTATAATAACATAAAATGGAAAAAAGGGCTACAGTTTATTTAACATGGGAGATGTCCTGACAGCCACATCATTCCCTCACAGAAATACATGAAGACTGGGATGTTTTGAAGATAATTTTTTCTCATCTGTAAAATCAGGATGATAATTGAATTTATCTTTTTTGAGGGGAAGGGACTCTGTCTTGGTGGCTCATTTTTTCCTGTTACATAAATTAATGTATATAAGGTGCTTAGACCAATCCTTACTCCCAGGAGAAGCTTTAGAAGTGACATGGGCCACATATCCAAACTGTTCATTAAAAGATGTAAATTTCATAAATGGGGACCAGAAGAGCTATAAACCCATAAACCTACAAAGTGTAACACATGAATAGGTTTGGTTCATCCAAACACAGTGGGAGATAGAAGAAATAGAATTTGCTTTATTTCACACCTTTTCCTTAAAGAAAACAAATTAGTAGTTACTTAACATAACTTTATCATATTTTATGTGAAGTAAAAACCAATGAGAGACTGTGAAAAATAATCCCAATTCAGTGGCTTATCAGTTCTTACTACTGTTTTTTATTTTTTTAATTAAAGAATTTATTAACATTGATTTTTGAAATAAGATGTTAAAATTCTTACTACTTTTGAAATTTATCTAGGAAAAATGGTGAGGAGATGATATTGCTCAATTCATTGTACTCGTAACATGATATGTTGAGTTGAAACCTGTTTGCACAATTATTTAATGATAATAAAAACAAACCTAATTTAAAATAAAATGATTTGTCCTTTGGAGAAGGAACAGACAAGACATTAAATCAGAAAGATTTTTTTTTTTTTGCCAGTCCTGGGCTTGAGCTCAGGGCCTGACCACTTCTTTGGACTTTTTCAAGGCTAGAGCTCTACCACTTGAGCCTCAGCACCACTTCTGACTTTTTTCTATGTATGTGGTACCGAGGAATTGAACTCGGGTCTTTGTGCATGCTAGGCAAGCACTCAACCACTAGGCCAAACTTCCAGCCCCAATCAGAAAGATTTTAAAGAGGGCTCATTTTATTTTTTCTTTTTTTTTTTTTTTAAATTAAATTTCTCCTCTTCCTCCTCTCTCTCCTTCTTCTCTTCCTTTTCTTCTTTTCTTGGAGGCACCATCTCCCTGTGGAGCCCAAATTGGTTTTGAATTCTCAATCCTCCTGCCACAGCTTCCTGAATTCTGAAAGGACAGATGTATACCATTATACCTAAACATTTTTTTCTTCTTCTTCTTACTTGGGCTGGAATTCATGGCCTGGGTGCTGTCCCTGAGCCTCTTTGTGTTCAAAGCTAGTGTTCTACTACTTGAGCCATAGTGCTACTCATGGCTTTTTCTGAGTAGTTTATTGAAGATAAGAGTCTCATGAACTTAGTCCTGCCCAGGCTGGCTTTGAACCATGATTCTCAGATCTCAGCCTTCTGAGTAGAGCCACTGAACCAGGTCCATCTTGTTTCTTGAAATGAAAGGGGGTAGAGTAAAAAGGCTGAATAACATTTCGTTAATCAAGGCATTATTATATTGTTTTCTCTACTAGTCTGTACATTGAATAATTTTCCTTTTTTCCTCTAAAGAGATGCCTTCTTCAGCACATTTGCCTTCCACTGTAGAATCAGTTCTGCATTGCATTCTAGTCCTTACCCCTACTTGGGTTCTTCAAATCTCTCCATTCCTACTACAAGCAGTAGAATGTTTTGCATCTGTCTCTTTGGGGATTTCCACTTTAGCCTGCCCAGTTTCGGTAAATGCTAACCTCATTTTTCCTTTCACCTTAGCCAACTTGTTTGGTAGCAGGGTTTCTTTCTGAGGGTAAGATGTGTGTACCCCATTGCTGCAGCAGAAAGATGAGGCCTAGTAAAAATGAAATTTCAAGGGTGACCTTGATCAGTGAAAATGTCAACACCAGGGACAACAGTGGGTAGAAATGCTGTGGGAGAGGCAAGTGGGTCAGAGGGGTCCTACCTAAATGACAGAAAGTTACTGAGGACAGAGGGATAGCAGTGGAGGTCCTTAGCAGCCGATCCCCGTTACCTTAATTATGGGAAGGCAAGCAAGAAGCCAAGATTTGGCTTGGATTAGATGAGAGCTTGTCAAATGATTTGTTAATCTATCTTAATCAACATACAGTTCCAGTTTATTGGTTTCCATATAGTAATAAGATGCCGTGAGTTGTAGACTGAGGGTACAGCTCTAGTCTAATGACAAGTCTATAATTAACATTACATTGTAGATCCTTCCAAAAGCTGGATGATGGACTAGATGATCACCTCAGTTTTGTGCTGATACATGATATTTTAACAGAATACATGCTAGACATGTTTGTTTGTTTTGTTGGCATTGGGGCCTGAACTCTAGGCCTGGGCGCTGTCACTGAGCTTCTCAGCCTCAAGGTAATGCTCTACCATTTGAACCATAGCACCACTTCAGTTTTCTGGTTGTTAATTGGAGATAGGAGTCTCACAGATTTCGTACCCAGGCTGGCTTCGAACCATAATCCTCAGATCTCAGCCTCCTAAGTCAATTATAGACATTGAGCCACAGGTACCCAGCTTAGACATTTTTTTAAAAAAATTAAAACTTCTTGTTAAAACTGAGTTTTTACATCATAATTTAAATGCCATGTTCTACAATCAAGTATTCAAGAAAAAAATCTCTATATGCAATAATTGGCAGATAAATTTAAGAACATAATTAAAATTAAGTTGAATCTTGTATGTCATAGATACATATAATCTATTATATCCATATATGTCTAGGAAATATATATCCTATCATAGACCTATACAGCTATATAAACATATTTATATCTCCAAATTCAAGGCATGTGTTTTTTGTTTGTTTGTTTTTTTCTTCTCATATTTTTTATTGTAATTAATAGAAGGGTTACATTATATTCATCAGATGGAAGGTGCATTACTTCACATACATTGATACCCTTTCTCATGTCTTGGTCCCCATTTCCCTACCCCCCACCCCTCATCTTGTTTTCCCCCTTTCCTATCCAATTTCAAATAACCAAATACAAATTTATCCAATATACCAGATAACAAAGTGAAATACTGTAACAATATGAGATAACCAAGGGACAGCAAAAGAGATGAGAGATTACATAGTACATTAAGGACAACAATCACTCATTATATGGCTTTTGTTTTTATATCCTAGAGGTCCTTTCATTTAGCGTCACACTGTATGGCCTTATGTATCTACGTTTTATTCTATTGTAAATCTCTGCTAGGAGAGCCCAAGGTTTCCACTGATTATGACAAATGAGGGAAACCATTGAGCCTATATTCCTTTGGGTCTGGCTTACTTCACTTAATATTATTTTTTCTAAGTCTTTCCATTTCCTTACAAATAAGGCGATGTCTTTCTGACAGCAGCATAGAATTCCATTGTGTATAAATACCACATCTTGTTGATCCTCTCATCAACTGAGGGACATCTGGGTTGGTTCCATATCTTTGCTATGGTAAATAGTGCTGCAATGATCATCATTGTGTTAGTGGATTTAGTAAAGGCATGTGTTTTTTAATGAACAGAAATGTATTGGTCCATAGTTGTGGAGGCTGAGAAGTCAGAGATTAGGGGCTGGCTCTGATGAGGTCCTTTACTGCATGAGGGCCTTTACTGTAGTGGATGGGCAATACAAGGGAAAGGGAAAGGGAAGTTCAGTTTGTTGCTGTGGTATAAGGACTCTGTTCTAGCAATAATGATAGTAGTTCCTAAGAACAGAGCCCTCATGGCCTAATCACCTCTTAGAGATCCTACCTCTTAATACTATAATGATAATTAGGGTTGTTGGTTTTTTTTTTTTCCCCCAAGGGGGAAGTACTAGGGTTTGAACTTAGGGCCTTGTGCTTGCTAGGCAGGTACTCTATCACTGAGCTATTCCTCTAGCCATGATGGCCATTAATTTTCAAAATAAATATAAAAGGTGACAAGCATTCGAATCACAGCAATGACTCTTGTCATCTCTGGTGCCACCTGTTAGTGGTAAGACTGACGTTAACCTCTTTTTTTTTTTTAAGGCTGTGTCAATTTTAATAACATTTTAGAAACAAAATTTAAAAAATAAAAACCCTTAAATGCTAGAGACATCATCCAGAGACATTTAGATCTACAAGGTGATAATATAATTAAGATCTCTCTGGATGAATGTTGAAACTATATTTATAACTGTCATTTCATTTTATCTGATTTGTTTTACTTGGCAAAATTTAAGAAAAGAAGAAAGATAATCAGAAAAAAGAGGATCCCAGAAAATAATTTCATAAAAAGACAATTCTTTTTCTACTAGTTTTAAATTTGAAAGTTTTTTTTTTTTTAAATTTAAATGATACCGAGATTGAAACTCTAGGTGAGGCATGACTCTGTGGGTAAGCTTACTTTTTCATAAATTGATTTCATAAGAAAAGGAGAACCAGGTAGATTTGATAAGTGAATACAGATTTACAGAGGCTCTGACATTGTTATTTTGCATTTTCTTCAAGAGACCCAAAGTTGAGTAGACAATTGAGTAGAATTTGAAAATCTATACTAGTTTATGCTTAGCACTTTTTGTTTTGTTCTGAAAGCAAGACTATTATTATACCTTTTGCTTTCATAAATCATGGGTACTTAGGTTTATGAAATGCATATGTGTCCCATTTTGGGGGGATATGAATAAAGCAAGTCCCTGTCCTTAGTTTCTAATCTAGTCCTCTGCCAATATAGCTTTCCAACATATTTACTAATATTAAAAAAAAAGAAACTGGAAAAATCTGTCAGCAGCATCTTAGTACGTGTAGACTTATTTGTGGCTCTTTTCTACCCCCAGTAAAGAGTGGAAGCTGTGCTGTCTGTTAGAGATGGGAGGCTGCTTGATCAGGTCAGCTTCCCCTGGAGTTCTCTTGGTGAATCCCTTCTTAAATGGAAGGTCCTGAAAGAGAGAGCCCATGTGTTCTCAACCCTGGTGCACAGTGTGGGCTTTCAACAGAAGTCATTTGATGAGTTCCAGTTGGTTGGCAGATAGAAGAAAACAGCTGCAATTTTCAGAGAGAGAAATCTGTGTCTGCTGAAAGCTCTTATCTTTGACTCTGTCTCAGCCTTTTATGTCTTTCTTTAGATAACAGACTTCACTGTTTTGCATTTTACAGTCAAATAAACTAATTAAAGATCACTGTTTTACCTTCTCAATGCACACAGTTTGAATTGCTCTCCTGAAGTAATTTGTTTCCAATACTTTAATGATGTATTCTAAATGCATATTGAAAATAGAAAAGAACATTTTTTTTGAAAATGTACAGACTGTTCCATGTTGATTTAACATTTATGCAATAAAAGTATGAAGAGCTACTTTACAGCTAATCCTAGGGAAGCTGACTTACTCCTCTCTCTCTTCCCCAGTTTTCCCCTATGCAAAATAAAATCAGAAACAGTTCTGATCTCATAGGTTGCTATAGAGATTAAAACAGAGATTAAAAAAATAGGGACATCTAGTTGGGAAGCTGTTGACTCCAAATAGATACTAAATAATCATAAATTTAAAGGAAATGTAGATGGCAAATGCTCATGAGCTGTTAGCTGATTTCCACCCTAGCCTTTTCGTTCTTTCTAACTCAGAAATGATACTGTCCTTTTCAGTCATGTCCTTGTTCTACTGTCAGACCAGAGACAAAGCTCTCCTGTAGAACGTGCACTGGCTGAACTCCCAGATCATCCACATATCCCATCTGCTTCTGGTTCTGCCTCCTATTTTATTTGGCTTAAGCAGGACTTCTGGCCAAGACCTGAGTTTCCAGGCTGGTAGCTGGTAGTGTTCCTCTTCTTAACCAATGTGGTTTCTCTTCTCAAAGACAAATGCACTTTTCTTTCCATCTGAGCACAAAGCTTATCTAGTGAGAAAGTCCCTCCCTGGGTTGCAGAGGCAAGATGCAAGGCATGTTCTTTACTAAAAACTTGTAACCAGTTATAACCATGAACTAATGTCACTCTGAGAACAGTCTTTAGTGACTGTAGTGCTAAGATAGTGATTGCAGTGAGTAGGATAGTTTTTTTTTTCTTTTGTTGTTGTCTTTGTGTGTACCAATTTTAGGTTTGCCTGTACCTTGTTTGCCTTTGGAATCCAAATGATGAGTTGTCTGGATTTGTTTTTTCATTGTTTAGCTAGTGATTTAATTTCTTCTGATATTCCTAAATGCAGTCTCAATAACCTCTCATGCTTAACCCCCATGAAGCCCCTGCTATCCATGCTTTTATTGTTTGCAGTAATATCGCTTCTTCCACCTCCTCAAGGTTATAAAATAAATCAGTCTTATCCAGGATTTTTTTCAATAGCAATCATTAGGTGAGCTTCTTACTTCTGTAAAGCATTAGAAAGTCAAAGTGAATTGTGAAAGCCATAATAAAAAATTACATTGTTTGTGACACTTGCCTTTTCACTGGGATGCAGAAAGTGCACAGTGTTGCCCTTAGCCTCAGAGTCAGGCAATAGCAGCGATCTGTCACTTATTTGGCAATGAAACAAGCAAAAATCTTTCTGCTTATTAATTTCAATAGGCAAAATGAGCTACTTCCTGCTGTAGCTATCCAAAGGTAATATATACATCTCAGACTCCCAGGAACTGAAAAGAATCCATCCTGTGAGAGTAGGACTTTGTCTTTTCAGTGTTAACCCTTCTCCCCATCCCCAAATATAGACAAATGCTCCTTAAAGCAAACAGCCAGGGCAAAGAAGTCTGAAAAAGGAAGTGAACTTAGAAGTATGGGCAAAAACTTCAATATCCAGCTGGCTGGGAGGGAGGGAGGTGGTGGCATAGTACTTCTTTTCTTTCCTTCAGAGCCTCCATGGGAGGTCTGGACTTGGGGTACTCAGTTCCCACATATTTTGACAGGGCGTGTCAGTTCAAAGGCATAGAGCAGAGATTTAGTGCTGGGAGAAATTGAGCTCATTGAAGTATTCCAGCATACATGTTGAGGCTCACTAGATGTGATTTGCATGCCTAATGACTGTTCTCAAGTCCCACTGCAGCAGTGGATCCTTCCCTGGTGCCTCTAACCCCCACAATCTCTTCCATTTCTATACCTTTTGTATCTATTGGATTCACTAGCATTGCATTAGCTTCCCACAGTTTTAGCCCTAAAAGTGTTCATAGTTAAGGAGGCTTAGCTGCCAAAAATAAAAAATAAAAACGAAATTATTGCTCCCCCAACTACATTATACATTTGTTAGGTGCAGACAGTATCTTTGTCTGTCTTTGTATTCTTGAAACACCTAATACAATGCCCCAGGAAGTGAAAGCAGTGATAGTATTAATTCCATCTCCCAGATAAGAGTTTCTGAGAGAGCCACAGGAAGAACAGAGGAGGCTCTGTTTTCTTCAGGACAGATTTCTCAGTGGCATCCTGCCTGAAAGACATCCTTTTCAAATCTAGAGTGCTTGGAAAAATGGTCTGTTACGATGCCAAGAATAATTGTTAAAAAATGAGTGAGAAATTGGTGAGAAATGAATGAATCCAAGAGTGAAGACATCCTGAAGATGAGACAGAGCCATGTGTGAGGGTTGATTAGAACTTTCAAAGGGATTGTGTTGGCCTGGATCATGTAAGCGAGTGGCTCATGCTTATAATCCTAGCCACTCAGGAGGTTGAGATCTGATGATCAATGTATGAAGTCAGGCTGGGCTGAAAAGTCTGTGAGACTCATCTCCACTAAAAAAGCCAGAAGTGGATCTGTGACCCAAACTGTAGAGAGCTCGCTTGAATAAAAGCTCAGGAATAGAGCCCAGGCCTCAAATTCAAGCCCTGGGACTGGTATGCATGCACACACAGTCACACACACACACACACACACACACACACAAACACACACACACACACACACACACACACAAAGGGTGAGGAAATCTAGTATTGTCTAATGATCCTCCTATATTTCCAGTCAACACATTCTCTCATTCTCTTAGATATCATTTGTATATTTTTCCTCAAACTACCAAGACCTTGGTCTTCTTTTATATTCTCAACTGAGGACCATGCTTCTTATTTTTTATGTGGAAAACAGAAGCTGCTGCAAGAGAATTTCCATTAGCCTTCACCACCTTAAATACTATCTCTACCACCTGTACTTTCCCTGTCTTTCCACTTGTATTTGTGGATGAGCTTACTGGGATCCTATGAAAGACCAATTCTCCTCTGAGCAATTGACTTCCTTATCTTTCGTACTTCACTATTTCTTTCTTACTTGAACATTCTCATCAGCCTGAAAATCAAAATGCAAGAAAACCTTCCTTGACTTGATAACTTAATGTTCTGTTTCAGCTTTGCTAAGGACCAGTGCCCAGGCCTTGAGTTCAAACCCCAGTATGACTACAAAATAAATAAAATAAAATAAAGTTAAATAATGCTATTCCTCTGTTCAAGCTCTCTAACTGCTTGTCATTTCTTTCAGAATAAACTAAACTCCTTACCATCTATACTGCACTATCTATTCTGGACTTTGGTCACCACTCTGATCACATTTCTTAGTCCTCTCCCAGTTATTACTCTCTCCAGCCTTTTGAGCCTCTTCACATGTTCTAAGAAAACTCTCACCTTAGGACCTAGGCATTATTTGTTATCCCCTTTGCTAGGAGTACTTTTTATCTCATAACTGTAGGACTTACTTCTTACTCTCTTTGTGTCCTTGCTCAAATATCATCCTATTTTTTGTAGGTCATGGGGCTTGAAATTTTTAAAAATATTCTTTTTTATTGTAATTAATATAAAGGTTACATTATAGTTGCCAGATAGAAGGTACATTACTTCATAAACATTGATACCCCTTCTCATGTTTTTGTCCCCATTTCCCTCCCCCACCCCTCATCTTGTTTTCCTCCCTTCTCTTTTCTATTTCAAATAAACAAATAAACATATATACAATATACCAGATAACAAGGTAAGATACTGTAACAAGATGAGATAACCAAGGGACAACAAAAGACATGAGAAAAACATAGTACATTAAGAACAACAATCATGGGGCAAGGAGTTTGGCCTAGTGGTAGAGTGCTTGCCTAGCATGCATGAAGACCCGGGTTAGATTCCTTGGTGCCACATACATAGAAAAAAGCTGAAAGTGGTACTGAAGCTCAAGTGGTAGAGCTCTAGCCTTGAGAAAGTCCAAGGACAGTGCTCAGGACCTGAGCTCAAGCCCAGGACTGCCAAAAAGAACAACAATCATACATTATATGGCTCTTGCTTCCATATCCTGGAGGTCCTTTCATTTAGTGTCATAGTATATGGCCTTATGTATCTAGGTTTTGTTCTATTGTAAATCTCTGCTAGGAGAGCCCAAGGTTTCTACTGATTATGACAATGAGGGAAACCATTGAGCCTATGTTCCTTTGGGTCTGGCTTACTTCACTAAATAGGATTTTTTCCCAAGTATTTCCATTTCCTTACATCTATTTGGTAAATTTCTATCTTTTTTTTCCTCAGTAGGTTGTAGTAAGGAAGCAAGTGTGCCATGAGCACACACACACAAAAATACTACTCCATAAGCGTTTTTAAATGAATGCAATGGAATGTAGGTATGTGTTAAACTAGGAGCAAGGTAAGAAAAGATGTGTGAAGTCAGGATCCGGCGACCACATGTCTAAGGGTGGTGGGTCACTTGACTATCTGAGGAATCTGACAGCCATCTGTTGGGACAAATGAACAAAAATAGACACAATGAACAGCCAGAGTAGCATCACACAGGAAACAGCCATGTTCGGCATTCTGTAGGACACCCAAATATGCTGAGGCTGTAAGATGCCTCCAGCTGCAGCAACAAAGCAGTTATGGCAGAGAAAATTTGCTGTCAAAAAGAGAAAGTTCTTGCATTATAATTACTAGAAACTGAAAATCACAGAGAGACCCTGAGAACCCTGTAGTTATTCCCAGAAATTTTAGCATAAAAAGCATGAACAGATAAGCAGAATCCCATTTGTGGCTCATCCATGGTTGCATTTAAGGTCTTCCTAATTCCATAAGCTTGATGCCACAGTAGCTGGTAGTCAGATCTATTTCATACTAGAAAATCTAATCATATTCATGCTTTGTGATTTTTTTTAAAGATTTTATGGGAGAGTTGGTTGGAAAAACAGAAGTTATTTATATTTCATTCTATATAGCAAACAACTGCAAATATGGTCACCAGGCAAATTGTCCAAGCCTCTTTCTCCTTCTCCAACTCTTCCATCTATTCATCAGGTGTCTCAGGTTGCCAGTGTGCATACCCATTCAGTCTGCAAAAGAAAGACGCTCCTTGAATGCTGTTTAGGGGACACCTATTGCCAGAGAAGAGTCCTTAGTGGTCCTAGTTCCAAACTCAAAAGACCAAATAAAGTATTTTTTTCTGAGTAACTACATAGTCCTGACAAGAAAATCATCTCTTGAATTTTCTCTAGCTCATTCAATACATATGACAAAGTTACCTAGGATAGCCAATTGTTAAGCAACATACATATAGGTTCTATAGGTCCTATTGGTCTTTTTCATTTCACACATTCTATTGCTTCTTGAATATGAAATTAAATGAGCTTCTTAGATGAAATCCACAGATTCCTCAAACTCCACAGACTCAACTCCCCAATGGGTACTATATATGTGCCAGGACAAGGCAGTTCTACTTCAGACTTCTGGGTTACCTATTTCCCAGATGTTGGATGTACTTCAGGCACTAGCTGTGTCACATTGAAACCAGCTTGGGGTGGGGATGGATAAAGAGAGAAAGAAGTACTGCCTTGTAAAAAAAATGCCTTCAGCTCTCTCCAATACCAGCATTGAAGCAAAACATGAAGTGTCAAAATGCATGATGGAGACAAGACTACCCTGGGAAGGGGGTGCACATGTGATTATGTTGCAAAAGTCTCTTGGAGCATGTGGGTAACTAGAGATACAAGATGTAGCTTCCAGGATGATAGGTTGTGGTGCAGGATGGAGGTGCATTTAGTTTCTGGGAGGACATCGAAAGCTCCCGAGTTATTAAAGAGCTTGTTGTATTCACCACACATGGAGACGTATTCAAGATATAGCTTTGAGGTAACTCAAGCGAGTAATGAGGCAAAGGGAAGACCATTTTGGCTGAATCTTTGAGAAGGGAAAGTGTAGCTGAGAGCCAGTGATGGGATAAAGGTAGATAATGAGGGTGGAGGGAGGCACAATGGCTGGAGGGAGGATATTACAATCCTGTCCAACTTGGGTGACTACTGTATTCCATTCAACCTGAGGGCCATGGTCCTGAAGGTCAGCATTCACACGCATTCAGGTAAAGCCATACTTGCTCTGATAACTCACTGAAACTCGAATCGCTCTCAACTTTTGTGGTCTTTTAAAGAAGATAGAGCTCATGCTTACATGTATGAACATTTTAAAAGCTAAGGCATGAATATGCCACCAATAAGCTGCATATTTTGTGCTCCAGAGAATTTCACTAGCCTCTAGCTTTGTATCTGATTTGCCCTTTGGGTCAGTGTTGAATCAAAACAATCTTAGAGGGGCCGGGAGTTTGACCTAGTCGTAGAGTGCTTGCCTAGCATGCACAAAGACCCAGGTTTGATTCCTCATACATAGAAAAAAGCCAGAAGTGGTGCTGTGGCTCAAGTGGTAGAGCTCTGGCCTTGAGAAATCCCAAGGACAGTGCTCATGCCCAGAGCTCAGCCCAGGACTGGCAAAAAACCCCAAAACAAATAAAAAAACAAACAACAAAATAAAACAAAACATAAAAAAAAATCCTAGAGTCAGAATGAGGAGCCGGGCTCCATGTAAGAATCTTAGGGAACGTGCACCATTTGGTTTCATCCAGTTGACCAGTGTTCCCCACGTTCTCCACATTCAAGAATGGCAAAAGGTATCTCACACCTGTAATTCTAGCTACTCACCAGGCTGAGATCTGAGGATCTTTTTCAAAGCCAGCTCAGGCAGGAAAGCTAATTTCCAGTTAACTACCTAAAGACTGGTAGTGGAGCTGTGGCTCAAGTGGTAGAGTGCCAGCACTGAGCAAAAAGTCCAAGGGACAGTAAGCACTCAGACCCTGAGTTCAAGCCTCAGCGAGTGCGTGAATGTGCACACACAGTCTGGAGGAGGTGGAAGGCTCCTAACCGTATGAAATATAGGTTATGTGAGCACTGGAATATCCCAGGGAGATAGTGTGGGAGAATGAAGGAGAAGAATGGCTCAGGCCCTCAAACAGAGACTTGTAAAGACTCAATGTCATAATCACATGTGGAAATCCATACCCCCAAAGTGATGGTGTTAGGACTGATGCCCAGGTAAAAGAAATCTCAGAAAGACACTTGCCCTTTTCTCTATCATGAGGTTAGAGTGAAGACAATCATCTATAAACTAGAACTCAGGTTCTTACCAGGTGCCCAATCTTCCTGGCACCTTGATCTTGGACTTCCTAATCAGTAGACTAGTAAGAGAGAAATTTCTGTTGTCTATAAGCCATTAAATGCCATTATGGTTTGTCCTCAATGGAATGGAGTTGAGGGATGTTGTTTTTTTTTTTTTTACTTTTTTTCATATATTTTTATTATAATTAATAGAAGGGTTACATTATATTCACCAGATAGAAGGTACATTACTTCACAAACATTGATACCCTTTCTCCTGTCTTGGTCCCCATTTCCCTCCCCCGACCCTGCCCCGCATCTTGTTTTTCCCCCTTCCCTATCCAACTTCAAATAACCAAATATGCATGTATACAATATATCAGATAACCAGGTGAAATACTGTAACAATATGAGATAACCAAAGGACAGCAAAAGAGATGAGAGATAACATAGTGCATTAAGGTCAACAATCACTCATTATATGCCTTTTGTCTTTATATCCTGGAGGTCCTTTCATTTAGCATCATCCTATATGCCCTTGTGTATCCAGGTTTTGTTCTATTGTGAATCTCTGCTAGGAGAGTCCAAGGTTTCTACTGATTATGACAAATGAGGGAAACCATTGAACCTATGTTCCTTTGGGTCTGGCTTACTTCACTTAATATGATTTTTTAAAAAAGAATTTATTAATGTTGATTTTTACATCATATTTTAAATGACAAGTTTAACAAACAAGTGTTCAAGGAGGGAATCTCTATTTACAATCATTGGGACTTAGTATTTAGAACTTAATCAAAATTAGGCTAAGGGTTTGTATGTCATAGCAACATATTAATTTAAGAAATAAAACATTATGTCTATAAAGTCATAGGTTTTTATGTCTATATAGTTATGTTTATATTTCCATTACCATGTTCATAGCTTTGGATATGCAGTTATTGAGTGCTCGCTCTTGTAGTCTTTGGATTTAATAGCCACATATTAAGGATACCATGCGCCTTTTGTTCCTTAGGTCTTGACTTGTCTCACTCAACATGATTCGCTCTAGATTCAAGGGATGTTGGTTTTTAAGAGGGATGAATGCTTTTCCTCACAGGACTGAGTCAGTCACTGTAGACTAGATTGTTATAAAGCAAGTTTGGTTTCCTTTTGCTCTCTGTTAGATGTACCTGTTTGCCCTTCTACTTTTCTCTGTGAGTTGAAGCTATAAGAGACTTTCTCCAGAAGCCAGGAAAATACCAGCACCTTTGCAAGCCTCCCAAACAAACCTCTTCCTGCTATAAATTACCCAACGTCAGGTGTTCTTTTAAAAAATATTTTATTATAGGTGGGCATAGTGGCTTACGCCTGTAATCCTAGTTACTCGGGAGGCTGAGATCTGAGCATTGCAGTTCAAAGCCAGCCCAGGCACTAAAGTCTATGAGACTCTTATCTCCAATTAACTACCAGAAAATCAGAAGTTGTGCTGTAGCTCAAGGAGTAGGGTGGTAGACTTGAGCTGAAGAGCTCAGGAACAAGACATAAGACAGACAAAAAATGCTTTATTGTTATTATAAAAGTGATGTACAGAGGGGTTACTAGCTACGTAAGTCAGGCAAACAATACATTTCTTGTAAGGAAATGGAAAGATTTGGGAAAAAAATCATATTAAGTAAAGTAAGCCAGACCCAAAGGAACATAAGCTCAATGGTTTCCCTCATTTGTAATAATTAGTACAAATCTAGGACTCTCCTAGCAGAGGATTACAATAGCTCAAAACCTAGATACATAAAGTCCAATAGGATGAGACTAAATGAAAGAACTCTAGGATATGGAAACAAGAGCTTTATCTTGTGTGATTGTTGTTCTTAATGTATCTCTTCTCTTTTTTTTTACCCTTATGGTTGCTCTCATATTGTTATTGTATCTGACTTTGTTACCTGGTATATTGTATATATGTTTATTTGTTTATTTGAAATAGGAAAGGGAAGGGGGGAAACAAAATGATTGAGAGGGGGAGGGAGGAAGGAAATGAAGACAAAAACATGAGAAGGGGGATCAATGTGTGAGAAGTAATGCACCTACTACCTGATGAATGTAACTGTAACCTCTTTATACATTATCCTGACAATAAAAAAAATTTAGAAAAGAATACATTTCTTTTGGGGCACTATCACCCCAATTCCTCACTCTCAGGTGTTCTTTTATAGCATCAGAAAATGGACTGAGATACCAGTCTGTGACATTTAATTATAGTAGCTCCCACTGAATGAGAGAGACATAATCTAGATCTACACTGGCCAGGAACTGAAATGTAGAACAACCCAGGACAGTGGGTGCTCCAGAAACATGTACTAAATCCACATGAGCCACATCTCATTAAGATGGGATCCCATTAAAAGCATCAGATAACTTGAATTTTGGCCTGGGAAACAGATTGTCAGTGACTAACTCTTTGAACTGTTTGGGAGAGTCTGAAGCAGTAAGCAAGGGTGGCTGGGTGGGCACTTAGCAGATTGGCTTAGCTGTGGGAAGCTTCCAAATTCTGTCCTCAACACAAGTGCTCAGTCCAGCCCAGCTGCTTAGAAAGGAAAAAAAAATCATACAATTGGATACCACAAGGATCCCTATGCTTGCAATTCACTTCTTCTAGTCTGACACAGCCCCTGCTGATATGTGATGCTCGGGGCATGGTTCTTTACATTTCTGCTTCATTGATGATGCCTTTGAAGCCAGACTCAGTGTAAGTCAGATCACAATAGTGGACAGGTTAGCGCTTGATTTCCATTCGTGTTTATAAAGACTGATTGAAAAAGAAAAGCCATTTGGGGGAAATCCCAGTGCCTCGGTGATAGGAAAGCTGCTCCCACTAGCTTCCTTCACTTTACTAATTCTATTGACCGACTCCCTCCCATCCTTTTTTTCCTTCCTTCCTCTCTATTTTTCCTTGTCTGCATATTTTACACAAGGCCCAGTTCTGTCACTGCCCTAGGTTTGATTAACTTAAGCCAACCTTCATCATGCCCAGCTGCTGATTTCAGATGCAGAGAGGGGAGATAAAAAACTGTCAAGAGGGAAAATGGATGAGCAGCAGCTAAATGGAAGGATCCACAATTTGCTCAGCCATGGTTGCCACTTGCCTGGCTGATAATTGGAGACAGAAGAAATGTGTTATTCCCTTGCCCCCACCCACCTCATACTCTTGTTTTTTCCTTTTCACAAGAACATCTGAATCCTGTCTTTAGTATGATCATGTGCTGTTTTGATGGCATGTCCACAATACCCACCAACTTAGGGCCTACAAGCAGAAGATATCCCTGCTGGAAAAATGCATTCCTGAACCTGACATCTGGGTCTTGCAGCTGGAGAGAAGGAGGAGACAAAAAAAGAATCGGTCCTGAATGTCATCAAAGGCAGTTGATGGTGCCAAGCGAGTATGGAAATTACATACAGACATCAGACAAATAACATAGCTTTTTAGGAAAAACAAAGATGTGCTTAGAAATTGATCGCCCATTGTACGTGCAGTGAAAATGTTCATAGCTTCCAGGGTGTGACAGGGAGGGCCGTGTGCATATTTCCAAACAGTTCACATTCTTTTCTAAGATTTCGAAGAGTTAAGGCTGAAGTCACCAGATTATTCCCCCTCCTTCCTATTTTTCTTTTCCCTTCTGAAATAGAAGGAGGGGAAAAGCAGTAACCTGAAATCGAGCTTTACAAACGTGCTCTACAGGGATATTAAAAAATTTCAGGTTTATTCCAGCTTTCATTCTAGGCAGCATCTAGAATGCTTTGTGTGATAGACGGGTTAATATGAAAGCAAGAAAGTACACCCCAGTTATCTACAGGCCATAATCAATCACAAAGAATTAGTTCATGGTGGCAACGTTTGAGGGAGGAGGTGGAGGGCTGCAAGAGGAAATTGGAAATGCTAATGAGAAGGAAAAGTGCTTTTTCCCTGTCCTTTCTTTCCTCTTCTTAGATCTTTTAAGATTAGAGCCCCTGAATTACAGATCCACAAGTACTCAGGTTAGAGGCACTGTCTAGATTCACTTGGGCTTTATGCAAAGAAAGCATGAGATAAATACCAGCTCAGCCACAGGAACTGTATTATCCTTTATTATATGCAAGACATTGGAAGAGAGTTTTTTACACTGAAAGAGAGTTTTTTTTCCCTCTCCCTCTATAAAAGTGTTTTTCCCAGGAGAAGCCTGAGTGGAGACAGGAATCCTTTAATCGAATAGATATCTTGACTCTGGAAATCTCATGTTTCTACTGTATAACCGCAAGTGAATTGATTCTTGTTTTTACCTACCCCTTTAACAAACTTGCTTTTATTCTGTTTAAAAAAGAAATCATTTAGCGGGGTGTGGTGACTTACACCTGTAATCCTAGCTACTCAGGAGGCTGAGATTTGAGGATCACGGTTCAAAGCCAGCCTGGGCACTAAAGTCTGTGAGACTCCTATCTCCGACTAACCACCAGAAAACTGGAAATGGTACTGTGGCTCAAGGGGTAAGGTGGTAGCCTTGAGCTGAAGAGCTCTGGGACAGGGCTCTGCAATGGACTTGGAGAGGAGCTCTTAGATAAAAGAATCTGAGACCAACTTAAGTTGTTTTAACAACACTTGGGACATATCAGGACTTACAGAACCAACCAAAATTTTGGGTTCAGGAGTAGACAGCAAATAGCAGCAGCCAAGAGGGTTGAAAGCCTGGTCTTTTAGTAGAATATCATCTCTTGGATACTATTTTACTACCTACTCTCTCTCCAGAACAAGGCCAATACCATGAGAAGATTCTAACCACCAATTCTTAGAAGATTTAAAGTCATGAGCCTCCCAGGCCACTTGCCTGTGGCTTAATTTCTTTCTTTTCTATTTTCTCCTTCCTTCCTTTCCCTGCCTTTCTTCTTTCCCTTCCCTCCCTTTCTTTCCTCCCCCCTCTCTCTCTTTCTTTCTCTCTTTCTTTCTTTCCTTCTTCCTTTCTTTCTTCCTTCCTTTCTTTCTTTCTTTCTTTCTTTCTTTCTTTCTTTCTTTCTTTCTTTCTTTCTTTCTTTCCTTCTTTCTTTCGTGATGTCCAGAGGGGCTACAGTTACATAACTAAGGAAATGAATACAATCCTTGTTGAACATTGTTACTCCCTCCTTCATTTTTCTCTCACTTTCCCTCCTCCCCCAACTACCCTCTCCCCCAAGCTGTGAAGCTCATTTCTAACATAGTGTCTTGTGACTATCGCTGTTGCATTATTTTGCCCTTTTCTTTTATTTCACCATTTCTGTGATTCGCCTTCCCATTCCCAAATCAGATAAATTTATATACCAGACAAATTGTACCAAAATAAAAAACAGTGACAACAGGGGGTAAACCAAAAGGGGGAAAGAAAGAAAAAAGAAATAACTGCATACAGTACACTAAATAAACAAAACACTACCAACAAAAAACCCCACCTCTTATTCTCATATCTTTTATAGTTCCTTTCAATTAGCATCATTTTATAAGGTCATATGTACATAGCTATTGAGCTGTTTTGATTCTCTGCTTGAATTACCCTAGATATATACTAATTATAACAAATTAGGGAAACCATGGAGCCTATGTTTCTTTGGGTCTGGCTTACTTCACTTAATATGATTTTTTTCCAAGTCTCCATTTCCTTATGAATGGAGTGATGGCATTCTTTCTGATGGAAGCATAGAATTCTGTTGTGTACATATATCACATTTTCTTGATCCATTCACTAAGGGTCATGTTGGCTGATTCTGTATCTTGGCTATGGTTAATAATGCTGCAGTGAACATAGTTGGGCTGGTAGCTTTAGTGTGTCCTTGTTTATGGTCATTTGGATAAATGCCCAGGAATAGGATTGCTGGATAGGGGAGCTCTATCTTTAGTCTTTTGAGGAACCTCCATACTGCTTTCCTGAATGATTGAACAAGTTTATATTCACACCAACAGTGTAGTAGCACTCTGTTTTGGTCACATACCCACCAGCATCTGTTATTATTTGTTTTCTTGATAATGGCCACTCTAACTGGGGTGAGGTGAAATATTGTTTTATTTGCATTTCTTTTATGGCCAGAGATGTTGAATATTTCTTCATGTGTCTATAGGCTATTTTAATTTCATCTTCAGAGAAATCTTTTTAATTCTTTAGTCAACACTTGTTAATGGGGTGGTGGTTTCTTTGAGGATTGTTTTTTGGGGGGATTTAATTTTGGGGGCTCTATGTATATTTTAGATATGAGGCCTTTGTCTGTTGTATGGCTAGTGAAGATCTTCCCCTACTCTGTGGGCTTTCTATTTATCTTGCTATCTATGTCCTTTGCCATGCAGAAGCTCTGCAATTTAATGCAATCTCATTTATCCAACTTTTCTTTGATTTGTTTGGTTTCTGGGTCTTTAACAACCTGTGCTATGGCTTACTTTCTGAGGAAGAGAAGGTTTGTCTCAGGCAATATACTATATACAGGTGGAAGGACTCCTTGATTAGTTTAAAATAAAAGAATCTCTATCTCTCCCTGTCTCCACACCCAGTCCCATGAGTATTCTTCTAGCTAATGAGCAACCTCGTTTATGTTTTGGTTTGCATTTGTATCTTTTACTACACATTGCTCGGTTTCATCATTGGCTTTCAAAGTTTAGAGTCTAAATGATATGACCTTGTCTCCTTTGATTGTCATTCATGTTGTTCACCAAGTATTTCCATTTCAGTCTTTTCAGGTGTGTGATTGATTTGTACTTTTCATCCCTTTTGAGACTGAATTTGGACATACGTTTTATTTTGGTCATAAAGTGAACATGTAAGTGACTTCTCTGTGTGGACACTTTAAGAATCTGCTCCTGATTTGTCACAATTACTTCTCCTTGACAAGAACAGTGATTATTGCCAGCTGCCAGTGGCTCGCGCCTGTAATTCTAACTCAGGAGGCAGATCTTAGGAGGCTGAAATCTGATGATTGAGATTCAAAGCCAGCCTGGGCATGAAAGTCCGTGAGACTCTTATCTCCAATTAACCACCAGAAAACTGGAAGTGGCACTGTGGGTCAAGTGGTAGAGCACTAGCCTTGAACTGAAGAGTTCAGGGACAGGACACAGGCCCAGAGTTCAGGTCCCACCACTGACAAAAGAAAAAGGATTGTGATTGTATGATTGTTGGTAATGACAGATGGAGCTTCTGTCAGCCTTATTCCTAAGGATTATGGTGATGAAGCTACCAATCAACTTTCATGCACAAGAATCAGGGTGAAAGATAAAACTATTTCCATCAAGACAGTAGGCATTTTTTGTAATTATACCATAAATTAGATATAGCTAACTGATCTGATCTATCACCTCCTACTTCTTCCAGCTGAATCTTCTTATAGTCTTAGATCTAGTTTGTTGTCCTTCAAGCAAAGTATCTTCCAGCTTCAGCTTTACCTCATGCCCAGCTTCCAACTTCCAATTTTCACCTTGAAACCTGTGAATTGTCAAAGTATGCAGAACTGAACCCCATTTAAAGTTCATTTCTTGTGCAATTTAACTATCCTTCTATCTACAAACAATTTTCTCTATCAAGTTCTCAGTCTGAGACCTCTCTGACTTACTGCCTTCATCTTCTCCCCTCCATTAATAATTAAACATCAAATCTTCTTTTATCTTATACCTCGTTTCTTCATCTACTACTTCCCAGGCTCCTTTGTAGCAAGGGGAAAAGCATTAAAGTTATCTTACTATATTTGTTGCCTAGGAGGTCACATCATCACAAATGGGGTAATTTAAAGAGCACAATTTTATGTTATCCACATAACATAAACTTGGAAACTTTGGAAGTCCAAGATCAAGATGTTAGAAGAACTGATTGTTGAGATCTTTCTGATCAGCTTGAAGGCAGCCATCTTCTTTTCCTTGGTGTATGTGCACTTGTGGTATCTCTTCCTCCTTGCATAATGGCACCAGTCAGAAGGAAGATCTTATTTAGCCTTAATAGCCTATTTAAAGGATCTGTCTCCAAATATACATTGGTGACTAGAGCTCTAACAGATGACTTTTTGTAGTATGGGGGACACAATTCAGTCCACAATAGTGTACCTATTAGTCATATTGGAGTCAGAAATTTATTCAGGAATTTTTGGTAACAGAAAAAAGCTAGCTTTGTAAGAGACAAAGTTTATTTAGCTCACAGTTTTGGAGGTTCAAGGGTGAATGCTACCAGCTCAGTTCTGGTGAAAGTTGGTTTTAGTTTGTTTCCTGTGTCATACGATGGTAGATGGCACTGGAGGTGTCATCTCACTGGGTGAGAGTAAGTGACAGGAAGTTAGAGGTCTGAATGATCCCAGGTCACCCCTCCTCTAATCCTGGAGCTTGAGCTCAGGCTGTGGGTGCTTCTGAGCTTCTTTTGCTCAAGGCTAGTCCTCTACCACTTGAGCCACAGCACTACTGGCTTATTCTGAGTAGTTCATTGGAGATAAGCGTCTTACAGACTTTTCTGCCCAGACTGGCTTCAAACTGTGATCCTCAGATCTCAGCCATCTGAGTAGCTGGAATATTAATTTTAAAAATATTCTCCAGTCTTCTCAACAATTGTGTTTTGCCATACATAATGTACCTGAGCAAAACAATATTGTTTTTTGTTTTTTGTTTGTTTGTTTTTTTTACCAGTCCTGGGCTTGAGCTCAGGGCCTGAGCACTATCCTTGGGTTTTCTCAAGGCTAGAGCTCTACCGTCTGAACTTCAGCACCACTTCCGGCTTTTTTCTATGTATGTGGTACGGAGGAATCGAACCCAGGTCTTCATGCATGCTAGGCAAGCACTTTAACCACTAGGCCAAACTCCTGGCCCACCAATATTGTTTTTAAGGTTAGTATAAATGTTTAATTATTTAATAAGATTTTTATTATGAATAAAAATATAACAAATAGTTTTAAATATTTTTTCAGTCCTTTGAAATAATATAAGAAAGGATAACCGGAAGTAGGAAAAGAAATCACTTAGCTATTTTCTAAGAATTCAAATCTCTCTCTTTCCCTCTCCCCTCTCCTCAAAGTCAATGCTTCAGGTTTGCTAGGCACATCCTCTATCCCCTGAGCCAACATATTTAATGAGGTAAGGTCTCACTAGCCTTTTGTCCAGGTTAATCCAGTACTATGATCCTTTTATCAAAAAGCTGTGATTGTAGGCATGCATAATCAGTCACATCTCATCAAGAATAAAAAAGTATCTTTATAAGTAATATCATTCATATGTTAGAAATAATTTGATCAAGTTGCACTTGTACCAATCATATCCTTTAAATGAACACCCTTTCCACCCAACTGAGGGTCAGCTATGATTGAACTGAAAACCATGATGGTTTTGGCAACAGGCTTCTAAACTGGTACCTAGACTACAATTAACCTTAGACCATTGCCAAATATTCCTAAAACATTGCTTTTATCACATCCATGAATTCTTTTTTATATATAAAAGCACCTTCAACCATTTATTTATTTTTATGAATTGGCATTCTGTAGTAACAAGTTACTTAATCTTTTTTCCATATATTTTTCATTGTAATTAATAGAAAGGTTACATTATATTCACCAGATAGAAGGTACATTATTACACAATTATTGATACCCTTTTTCGTGTCATGGTCCCCTTTCACATCCATGAATTCGTAGGGAAACTTTGATACTATTATTTTAGCTTTATGTTCCCTTAGTTGCAAGTATCTGAGCAGTCATTTGAACTGGAATAAACTGAAAGATCACTTATTGGCTGACACAGCTATGAAATACAAAGGAGTAGATAAAGCCTCAAGCATACAGACATAGCTGCATTGAGGGGCTAAAATTATGTCCTTTAGCTCCATCTTCATCTTATAGCTACCTTCATATAGCCTCAAAGACAGACCTCTAGTTATTTGACTTTTGAAAGAGAGATGGTAGATCCTTACTCACCATTCCCTTCCACCAATAGAACTCTGGTCCTGTTCTTCCCTGGACAAATCAGTGCCCAGAGGGATAGGATTCTAATGGACCAATCTAGGCTGTGGGTCAGACGATGAGATGGGAGAAGTAGGTGCTTACCCCTCTACATTAAGGAGAACCAATTTCTCAAAAGGAGAAATAAAAAGCTATTTTCAAAAACATAACAGCTTTGGGGGATACTGTATTCTCTATCCTTGTAAATTGATTTGTTTCCTGTTCTACCATGAGGTGGGCTCTGGTGCTTTGGAGGCTAAGAATAACCTTGGGCTTTCCAGCAAGAAGTTGCTCTAAGTCTGAGGAAAACAAGCTTCTTTCCTAGGCCACAAGGCTGTGTGCTGCATCCGCTTTCTTCATTGGATCACTGCTTTTGAAGACAGTCAAATTCACTTTTCAGAGTGATGGGAGCATCAGCAGCCTTTCTTTGCACTCAGCCCTGCAGGAGGCCCTAGGTCCTTTTTTGACAGCTCACTCCCTCTGTCTAGGGAGAATTGGCCTCATTGTTTCATGGGGTTTCCTTTAGGCTAATCGAGGAGTGTGAAAGAATCCATTTAAAGGGGCCTGATGAATAAGGACAAAATAAAGATCAAACTCAGGCACAATCAAAAGCTGTTTGTTAACAGGAAAGTTGTTCTTCAAAGCCTTTATCAGGAGCAAGAGAGAGTTATCTTGAAGCACTATGTGGAGAAAGTAGGAGTCTAGGGGGGTGGGGATTCATTTGAAGTTCTAAGGAGACTATGGCTGGCCCAGCAGCTGGACTCAGAAAATTATCAGTTAGCTTCTGGGAGTAAAGTGGGCAGCACTGATAGATAAGAGTCTGGGAAAAATAACAAGTCATCCAGTAGTAGGTAACGTTTAGTGGAGAAACCTTGCAGATTCTCCTGAACTTTCTACTCTCAGGATACAGCCATATGCTGTGTTAGAGAAGCTCTTTCTTGATTCTGGATTTCTGTTTTAGGAAATTGAGCTGTTACATAAACAATATGCCTACTCGTCTGATGCTAACCAAATCTTAGACACATCAACTCCCTTTAACCAGCCAACCCTGTAGCAAAGGTATGATGTTGTTTCCATGATGTTGCTGGCTTCTCTAATGTCTGCTATGAAAGATAATAGTAACATCTGTTAAATGCCTCCCCTATGCCAGGCAGACACTGTGACCAGATGATTACATTTAATTCACACCACACCCTTGACTCTTATCCTCATATTACAGATGTAGGAACTGAGTATGTGGAGTTCACTGACTGTCTCCCAGCTGATAATTATCACATGGCCATTCTAACTAAATCCAATAAGAACCATGTTTCCATACACATGTGTGTATGTATCCATTACTAGGGGTGGAAATAGGGCTTGAATCAGGGTTTCTGAGCTCTTGCTCAGAAATATACCATGGTTGATATTCCATTGTTTGAGCCATAAGCCCAGTTCTGGCTTATTTGATGGTTCATTGGCAAGACAAGTCTTTTGGATTTGTCTAGTTAGGCTGGCTCTGAACCACGTGATCCTCAGATACTAGCCTCTTGAAAAGCTAGGGTTAGAGGAATGAACCATTGGCACCTGCAGTGTTTTCTTCTTAGAAAACAGGAGCTATGTTATTCTCGTTCCAAATTTCAGTTTGGGATGAAAAAATGGACATACAGCTTAGGAGTTTGAGATGAAAAAAGGATATCCAGCTTAAGAACATCCACCTAGAACTATAATAGCTCATAGAACTGACCATAGGGATGGATTTTTCCTCTATTGTTATGAAACACAGCTATGAATCAAACACCAAGGGATTTAAGGATGCATGAGTGGTGGTGGCAGTAAAACCCTTCCAGGATCAGCTCCTCAGGTTTTCAAGAATGTTGATATATAATGGTTCTAATTAGCACACAAATGTGTTTTACTATCACTCCTGAAGGGTACCACAGCCCCAAACTTCCTTACCCCAAATAGTAACCACCAGTTTCATGTAGTTATTCACATTAAAATTAAATAAATTTTAGGTTTAGTTTCTCAGCTTTATCAGCCATTTCCAAGTGTCCAGCAGGAGACAGAGAGCATCCTCGTTGCTCTAGAACTTTTTGATGGCTGATGCTGCCTTAATGCCTGTTCAGAACCCCTCCTCCCATCTGCTGTTCTGCACATCAAGCCTTCTCAGAAGATCCAGCTCTACTTATGCCTTCACTTCCTCACCTCTCTTTTCTCCCCAGTCGACTCTATTCAGGTTTTTCCACATCAAGCACTTCACTGAACGCTCTTTTCAGACGCATTGATGGTTTCCATTTCATCCAGGCTGTGTTTACTTTGCTTACTTTGAGCATCCTCTTCAGCTGCACTGGCTCTGTGTTGGTCCACATGCTCCAAACACGTGAAACACTTGCCTCTCTGAATCTCTGGAAGACCAGACATCTTGGTTCTCTTGCAATTTAAGTGAGACACATATAGTTTCCTTTACAGCCCTTCCCTCCCCACAAGATGTCTCAAATCTGGAGTGTCTAGGGCTTGGTCTTCAGACTGCCTTTCCCAGTAAGCTGTATTTTCTTTACAGATGATTCAGCAGTTCACCCAGGCTTGAAGGTTTGCAATGGCTTTTCACTGCAACTAGAATGGAACTCAAAAGGCCTACTGTGATCTTCCCCATCCTGCATGAGTTAGCCTCTGCCTGCCTCTTCCTTTCCTCTATTATGTGCTAGTTTGTTTCTGGCTCAGAGCCTGTAGATTAGATGCGCATTTGGGTTATTAATTAAAACTCTACCTTTGCAGAAAAGTCATCATCTGTTTCCCTCTGGTGAATCTTGCCCTAATTTATGTATGTTTTGGGTTCTGATACTGGCATAAAGGCTCCTGGAAGCAGAGCTTCTGCATCTCTTAATATCTGTCCTTAGCACTCACCACAATGCTTGGCACCTAGGAAGTAATTAATTGAAAATGCTTTGACTTAAGATGTTTGCTAACAATATGGCCAAAAATCAAGGCTAGTGATATCAGGATTATAGGAGACTTTCTTGAGAGTAAGAGGCAGAGAGGATCCAATTATATGTATTGGGAAGAGGATGTCTGTATAACTAGATAGAAGGGCTTGAGTCTTTGTCCTTACCCAGATGGCATGACCTATATTTTAAGCCAGTATCTTTTGTACTTTGTGATATTACTTAGACCTCCAGAATGTCAAGTTTCTTCCCAATTTACTCTAGAAGAGATTAACTCAATGTCAGCAAAACTTTGGGAAAAACCATTTTGAGGCATGATTTTATTATTATTATTATTATTATTATTATTATTATTATTATCGGTGGTGGTTGTAGGGCTTGATCTCTGGGCCTGGGTGCTGTCCCTAAGCTCTTCAGCTCAAGGTTAGTGTTTTACCACTTGAGCCACAGCACTACTTCTGACATGATTTAATTTTTTAGCCAATTTCTAAAATTTCTTTCAATATTATGTTTCTTTTTCTTTGATTTCCCTTTGTTGGGGTTTGAACTTGGGGCCTCTATGTTTACCTGGCAGGCACTCTATCTCTGAACCACACCTCCAGTTTCTTATTTTCTGTCTGATCTTGTTCCTGGACTGCTATCCACCTATTTTAGACTTCCTATTCTAGTGGATATGACATGCACATGCACAGCCATGGATTGAGACATGGTCTCAAGAACTTTTCTTCCATTGGTTAGCCTCAAGTTATAATCCTCTCATTCTCAGTTTTCCTCACAGCTACAATTTCAGACATGAGCCATCAGTGTCTTCCTCCAAATGGTCTACTGTGACTTTAAAAACTTCAATCTACATTCTTTAAGGAATGCAATTTATGACACTGATTTGAAAATTACTCAAAATAATTGCAATTTTAGAACTTTATCTTGATATTCAAAAGTTCAAACTTTGAAAAGAGATCTATTTGCCACCATAGCCATCTTAATTATTACTAATAATTAAAAGTCAGAACCAGCAATATAAAGGCTAAATGAGGCTATTTCTATTTATTTAAATATTGGAGCATATTTGAAAGTTGAAATATAATTTCAAGAACAATGGAAATGGATATTTCACAAAAATGTGAGAAAAATTTCTAATTATTCAATGTTGTTAATTATCATTACAATGTACAAAACACATATTGATGGGAAGGAGAGGTAGAGGAAATCTATCAAAATGCAGCTTGTAATTTTCTCTGGGCATGAAATCAGTTCATTTTTACTTCTTTTATACTTTTCATTATTTTACAAGAAATCTTCTGTGATTATATAATACTTCTTGCTGCCAATGATTTGCACTAGAAAAAATTCTAGTGCTGTGCATTTGGAATAAGAATTTTCGGGTTTAGTACAATTTAGTTCAAACAAACCACTTACTGGAGACCTCGTATGAGTCAGGCATCATTCCAGGAGTTAGAGATAAATATGAGTAAGGCAGCGTCTGTCTTCAGAGATAGAATGAAAGCTCAAAATATACCATAGAGGTCATTGGAAAGCCCTATGGGAGTATCAAGAAAAGAAATAATAGTGAAGGTAAAAAGAGGAATTAATGGGACATAAGTTTCAAAAACAGTGCCCTAAAGGGACCTGGGTCCCCTTTACTTGCTTATGACCTAGAACTGATCATTTAACCTATTGGCCTCTCAGCCAGTTGTAAAAAGGACATGTGACTTTTGAAGATCATGTGGAGAAAACATAGAGAAATGCTTTGGACACCTGAGAAGTGCTATCAAAGTTTATGGGCAACCTACAAATGGCAGGAAGGGACTGTGGAGAAGCACTGATTTAATGATTAACAAGTCAGTCAGTCCTAAGACTAGATGGAAGACAATCATCTTGTGTCTTGCTTGAAGTTGCCCCTTTTCCCTTCTTCACAAGTCTTCTGTGGTGGGTTACTGTTCAGGAGTACAAAAAATGCTGGTGTGGGATAAAATAGGCAGCTTTTGGTGTGGTGTCCCCTCCTTCTTCCTTCCTGCTTCAGCTTTGGCATCTCATGGGAGCATCCTGTTTGAAATCTGCTGCTATCTTGGACCCATTTTTCTTGAACAAGCCTGAGAACTGTCTGGAGTAAAAGTAGGGGTCTGATGCCCAGCAGCTCAGATTGCTGCTAGGTTTGCACCCTCTGGTTTCTTTTGCATCAGTAGCCTCCTCTATTGGTCTCAGTCCCTGGTCGTCACATATTTCAAAACAAAGAGAAATGGTTTCAGCTTCTCCCTGAAAGGCAAGATCTAAAACTTGGCCCAAAGGCCATATCTTCAGAAAGGCATTGACTGCAGAGGTAGGATCTCATAATTCCTAAAATAGGCTGACCATGGCTCTTCATTTAAGGTGCTGTTGGATGTCTCTTAAGCATCCTTGTCTAACATAGTTGGCACATTCCCTCTCAGTTTCTCTCCTTCCCTTTGCCTTTTCTTCTTTGACCTTCTCTTTCCTCTTTCTTCCTTTTTACTGCTTCCTTTTCAACAAGCATTGGGAACCTATTTGCCTCAGGTGAAGTATGGATAAATAATATAAAAAAGCCTCTAAAAGTTTATATGAATACTAGAAAACTTTCTAAAGGCTTATGATTAGTAGACAAAAAGATCAGGCAAGCTTTGGTGAGAGTGCTTGGGAGGCTTCAAGAAAAAGGAGTCTTCTCAGCCCAGTTTTTGTTTTTGTTTTTGTCAGAACTGAGGCTTGCACCCAGGTATGAGCTTTTGTATTCAAGGCTAATACTCTATCACTTGAGCCACAACTCCACTTCTAGCTTTTTCATGATTAATTAGAGATAAATGCATCATGGACTTTCCTGCCTGGACTCAGATCTCAGATCCTTTGTAGCCAGGATAACAGGCACGAGCCACTGGTACCCAGCTTCAGCTCATTTTTATACTAGAGTTAGAGTGTGGATTCTAACTCTAGCTTCCTACATGGAGATAGCAGCAAAAAAAGGAAGGGGGGTATGAAAGTGAGGATAATGGAATGTGTCATGAGTAGTGTAGATGGTGAGATAGCAGAACAGACAGAATCCTGCTTCAGTCAATCCCAAGGGATGTATAAAACCTCATTCAGCCATGAAAATTCCATTTCCTAACATAAAACCTTCCTTCCCTCTGATTCTGCACAGTTGACCTCTGCCATAACTTTTTAACACACTGGCTAACGAATTTTGGCGAAAATGATAACAAAGGAAACAAGAAGGCTCTCAGTTCAGTGGAGTGGGGGTGGGGAATCGACTAAATTATAGAAAACATTCATTAGCAACATTCTAAAGACCTTTTTCTCTGATTAAATAAAACCATTTGATAATTGCAAACCTAGAACTTAAGAAGCATCATTGTACACTTCTACAAGCAGGCGAATGCTTTGTGGTCAGGGCACAGCTCTTCTTTATGCTTATAATTCTGCTACAGCACATGGTAAAAGTTCATTAATTGACAGCACTAATATGAACAGACACAGAAGAACAGGTGTTGAGAGTAATCTGGGAATAAAGATAAAGTGGCTACAGCTCCATTTTCCAGGAATGACAAGTTGGGGTAAAGCATGTGAAGAACTTCTTTCAGTCCTCCCAGCATTTGGCAAGTTTCTCTGAGTTTTGGTCCCATGGTGAGCTATGTAAGGCCTTGGCAGGCCAAGGCCTGTCATGTCTGCCACATGGTTGATCTCCTATGGTGCTGAAAGATGAGGCCATTTGGAGACAATCATCTTGTGTCTCTGGGCTCTGACATCTGGGAGGTGGACAACCAACAGGCCTTGGCCAACCATCTTGGCTTTTTGGCTTGTTCAATGTTTGTTGGAAGACATTTTTTAGGAAAACGACATGATAGGGAAGGTCACCTTGTAGACAAATAATTCCAGTTCAGGGGAACAAGATGCGATTGGGACTTGGAGACAATGAAGAAACTGGGAGTCTGAGACAATGAAGAAATGAACAAATAACTTCGTCTTAAAACAGAACTGAGACTGTCTTTTGCTCAATAGGATTGGCACTGCATAGAGAAGTGACTGAGGGTGGTTTGGGTAGAATCCAATTTTAGTAATTAGTTCCATTCACAATAAGGCGTGTTAATAGGTCCCATGTTGAGCAGGCAGAGTCCCCTGTCTCAGATGCCAAATGCCAATTAATGGAATCAACATTGATGTCCCACAGGTAAACAGTCATTCTGCATTCATTCTCTTAGAGTGGGAGGTAGGCATTCCCCCGAGAAGTATCTGAATCACAGAAATAGACATTAAGGCTGCAAGAAGAGAAGGTTTGTATCTATTTCACTCACCATTATCTTTTTAGTACCTAGTACCCCTGGGCTAATAAGTGTTTGACTACAAGAAACAAAACCCACCCACACCATTAAATTTTCTTCCCGTCCCCTCTGTGTCATCAACTGGAGCCATACAAGTTAACAGGAGTGACATGATGTTCATTCAAGAAGTTTTGTACATTTTTCTTTTTCCTTCTTGGACTCTTCATGTAAATGTGATCAGGCTGGTCTGTTGAAGTGTAAGAGACACAAGGCCCAGTCATCCTGATTGCCCCAAGTGATGACCAGCCAACTCCTGGAAGTAGGCTGCCTGAACGATCAATAACTGACCACAGATGCCTGAATGAGACCAGATGGGATCAGAATTGTCCAGCTGGACCCATTCCAAAAGGTCCTCCACACAATTATGAACTAAAGAAACGATAACTGTCTGAAGCCACTAAGTTTGGAGTGGTTCATTGCTACAAAATTTTAAGTAAGTACTCAATATTTATTTGCTGAGAAATAGAAAAGTTATTCATGAGATGCCATGAATTGTAAAGAGCTTGTTCAGTCACTCTTTTGTATTTTTCCTTTATTCTCCTCTCCCACCACCACTTACCACAAGACATTTTCTTGTTTGCTTATTGATTTTCTTGTCATTTCTCTTTGTAGTATGTAAACTCTACAAGAGGATAGGGGACATCTTATCTTTTAGTCACTTTTAAATCTCCAAATATTAGAATTACTGGTATAGTAGAGGGCTTTCAACAAATATTAATTGAATAAAATAGTAAATAAATTTATTAAATTGTTGATAGTGAAGTTAAATGAGCTAGGATCTTGGGAAGTGGTTATTGCCTGTATTGGTTAAGATGTATTATGTTGTGTGTGTGTGTGTGTGTGTGTGTACATGTGCATGTGTGTGGCTTTATTCCCATTATTTGTAAGCTAGCACTTATGAAAATAAAATACCTTGAATCTCTGTGGAGATAATTTCTTGTACTTCAAGTCTTAAGCTCTGGCTTCCCCCTTTCCACAAATTTATAATTATCTTCATTGATAAAGAAAAGCTTTGGTTTGCTTGGATTTTCTCCATTTAAAACATTACCATCGACAAAATCAACATCATCATTGAAAACAACTGTAACAACAAAGCTTTGTTTCTAAGATTTCCTTTTTCTTCCTTCCCCTGCTCTTACTTCACGTATTTATTTTGGCTTCTTGATATTTATCTTTAACATTTCCTTTTGTATTTTAGATCTACACAGACAGAGAAATAATGCAGAAAACAATGGAGACAAGATTTGCACTTTAAAAATCAGAATTCTATTTTTTTTACTTAACAGAATGAAACTGAAAAACACTACTTTCTAATGAAACATACTACAAACGAAGTATTTTATTTTTCACCATCTATCATTAGTGAGCTAACCTCAAGGTTTTATATTGAATAAAATATACATTAGCATTTTATGGCACAGTTTCATTTTGTAAAAAGTATTCATCATAAGTGAGTGTATTTCAGTGGTCAGCCGCATGATAGATTTCCTTAGCCTTTGGTCCAGAACTCCAGTATTGGAGTGTGAGTTGGAGTTAAGAGCTGAACCTCCATTTTTCCAGAAAGCTTTCTTACTGTTCATATATATTGCCCTCTACATCGAGGGGTGTGAAATGTGACATGGAGGAGAGAAAGTGGGGGAAAACATGAGAAGGGATGTCAATATTCAAGAAGTGATGTACCCCTTTATACGTTACCCCAACAATAAAAACAACAACAATAAAAAAAAGAAATGGATGACTTTCTAGTGCGGACATTTCAGACATTTTCAATATTGTCATAGTTATAGTCATTTTTACTTTAGAGGGAGGTGAGGAGTTGAGGAAAGTCATCCTCTTTGCTGTTCAGATAAGCCCTCCTGGATAACTGCCCACCTGGTTTCTCTGAAAGCCTGGCTCTGACCATGAACTGCAACATAAAATATGTGACTGGCAAAGTGCCCAGCATTCAGTATGGTGGGCTTCATCTGAGTCCATTAAATCCTTCCATGTTTAAGACTGTGTGCATCAGTTTGGTGGGAAATTTATAGCTTGCCAGGATCTTTCTCATCTATCTTCCTTTCTACATGGGACTTTCACATTTCTTTTCCTTATTCTGTCTTTGAGGCTGTTTCTTTGGCTTTCAAGTCAGTCCATCAGGGCAGTGGACTTCAGGGGGGTGAGTGAGAAGAAAGGAATCCCAGGGGAAGACCCACCTGCACATCTCCCTGTCAATGACATGGCCAATGGTAATTTAGTAACAGCTGACTAGTGCTTGATCTCCTCCACAGGCTAAATTTATTGTTGAGAAATCTCAGACCTTAATGGGTATCTATGTGTTTGGGAGTCTGTTGCAGGTGAGCCTGAATGGAAGTTGACATGTTTGAGAACCATGTTTCACCTACTCTTTTCATGCTTTTATTCAATTACTACTCATGTCATGGGTTTATACATTGAGTGCATTGGACTTCTACTTCCTGAACCAATTTTTATAAAGATCTCATTCTAGAAAATTATTATGTGTGACAGTTTCAAGGTAATTCTTTCCCTCTGGATAGAACACCCAGTCTCAGCTACACCTTTATACATCAGTGCCTGGATACTTGCTTGCATGCAGCCTGAACAACTGTCCTGGAAAACTCAAGGAAAGGGATCACAAGGTAGATGACAGCAAGCTCAGCAGGAAGATATGAACACTAATTAGAATAATTTTTCCTGATCATAGATAATGATGGCTTTCTTTGTTCAGCATCCTGAGTAAATCCCCTCACTACAGATTTCCATACCCTGAACCAAATCTGAGCATCTGGGTAGAACCACTGTTATGACAGAATTAGCCATTCCAATTAGGGGAAATAAGGTGTCGCCTCTGTGTTTCCATTCCCTCATCATCTGTGATAACTGGATTTTAGGGGTTTATGAAGCTGTTCCTAGAAGGGAGAAGCATTAAGTATGACATGACCTATTAAGCATGTGCAGAAGTTATGAGCTCAGGAAGAGCAGGGACACACATAAGTATTTTGAATTGACACTTAATTTTTTCCCCTTCAATGCACTGGCTATGTGCTGAATCAATTCCCCACGTTTTATCTTGCTTTTAAATAAAAATTTATGGATGGCAGCTGAGGTCCTTCTTAGGATTTTTATGACTTGGTATTAAGTTCCTGAAGTGCCTGGGCAACTCATTAGTGTGTGCACACTAGTCACTTGTACGTAGTCAGTAAAGGGACAGAAAGGAGGGAGAAGGGAGAGGGGCATGAGCAGTGAGAGAGAAGAAAGAAATAAGGCAGTAATAACAATGAATATACTAATTATTAGTGTCAAATTATTATCATTTTGCTGAAGCAATTAAAAGGACTTCTTATCCCACGTATAGTAGAATAAAAATCTTCGTCAAAATCTGTTCCTTTTGAAAGTAAGGCTTTACATACTCAATTTAACTAACATTTCAAAATTTAATTTCAAATAAACAACAAAATGTATAAACAGTATTCTACCACATAAGAACCTATCTCAGAATTCTGGGTGGGGCAAGGTAGATATGAAGGCCAATCTGAAAACTTGAATCCTAACAAAAATCATATCCCTTAAACTATGCTCTGCTGAGGCTCAGAAAATGTGATCTCCATTAAATTAAAGCAGCCTCAAGAGCAAGGAAGGACTTTCTCCAAAGTTCTTGTATCTACCTGAAGATAAGATCCTCTGGCAAATATTCTATAGTTGATGATGGCTTCCTAATATGTCTCACCTTTGTGTGGTCTCAGACAAAAGAGAAAAACAGTAACTCTTGGGGTTGGAGTCAGGATTCAGGTAGTAGGAAGCCAACCAATGAGCAATAAATGTCAGATACTGAGTTTGAGTCTTGGTCTCAGACAACACACACACACACACACACACACACACACACACACACACACGAAAGAAAAGAAAGAAATAACCAAAATGTTTTACCAAACAGGGAGAACTGATATGCATCACAGAAAGGAAAACTAGAGTTGATACATATCCTGAGCCCATAGGAACCTTGTTTACAAATCATCATATAGCTTAGTGTAAGTCATTGAGAGTCTTATGATGTGATAGATGACTGTTACATCTCAGTAAGATGTAGGAAGAGCTCAATGACACCAAAATATAAATCTACCTGTTTATTCAATATACTGAGTTTGACATAACATTCAGTATAAAAGTACAGGAGAAATGGTGAGGCAAGAAAAGTCAGTTCATGTTGGTGAATCCGTCACTTTTATTTCCCACATCAGTCAAGATGGATCTTTGTTTTACTTCTGCGTAGCTGCTCCATTTCCCAGGGTTCCTTGGGAACCTGGTACCTAGCTGAATTTCTGAGAGGGAGGATCAATGCAGAGTCCAGCTTCTGTATCTACAGAATCCTGAGGATAAGAGGATTTTATCCTGTTCATCATGCCGGAACCTTAATGACAGGTACCTAATAGCTGTGTCCTAACAGGACAATAGAGAGATTGGAATCAAAAGGATGATTACGGAAAAGTACGCTGAGGGGCACAATGTTTCAGTGTGCTTATTGATGAGGACCGTGGTTGAATATGAAGTTACATTCTGTCTTAAAGACAGAGAAAATTCTTTCATGTTTCTTTGATGTTAGATTTTTCATGTGTAAATTAGTTATTTTAATCAGATAATCTCAGAGGTCCTTCTCTATTTCAAGTGCTAAGCATCTATTCTCAATTATTATATTCAAAAAGCATTTTACTTTACCTTGGACAATAAGTATCAGGAATCCATTAGCTTGGTACTTGATAATTAGCTTGTTAGGGACATGGAGAATATGGGATAGAGTCCCTATTCTCTACGAATACAAAGCAAATATAATTTGGGGCTCTAAAAGTTAAACATTGGCTTCATAAGTTGGCTGCCTTGAAGAATGAAGATAATGTAGGCCATGAAATAGTGGTAAGAAATACTGGTGGAGATGAAGAGTTTGGTCAAAGATAGAAACTAGGGATTGAGGATAAGGATGTTGTTTTAGAATGGGATGTAGAGATAAGTATTTGGATGTGTAGGCTAATATGTGTAGATTATATTTTGAAGATTGATGGAGGCACTGGGACTCTGGCCTAGTGGTAGAGTGCTTGCCTTACATGCACAAAGACCTGGGTTCAATTCCTCGGTACCACATACATAGAAAAAGCTGGAAGTGGTGCTGTGCCTCAAGTGGTAGAGCTCTAGCCTTGAGAAAGCCCAAGGATAGTGCTCAGATACTGAGTGCAAGCCCCAAGACTGGCAAAAAACAAAGATTGATGGAGGCTGAGAATGTGGCTTAGTGGTAGAGTGCTTGCCCAGCATACATGAAGACCTGGGTTCGATTCCTCAGTACCATATACACAGAAAAAGCTGGAAGTGGTGCTGTGGCTCAAGTGATAGACTGCTAGCCTTGAGGAAAAGAAGTTCAGGGAGGAATGGTGCCCAGGCCCTGACTGAGTTCAAGCCCCAGGACTGGCAAAAAAACCAAAAAAGATTGATGGATAGCAGAAAAGATAAGGATGGGAGTATAATTTGATCACCAGTGTCTGTCTCCTTTCTTACTCTCTCATTACATGGCATACAATAGAAAAATTGTTGGTTATTGACTCTGCTGGTCTTTATTTTCTCCTTGGACCTCATCTTATGTCACTTTTCCCTACTGTCCAGTCTTCAGCCTTTTCTTCACTTCCGTTCTTCAAATGCTCCAAGTTCTTTCCCATTCAGATTCTGTTCATGTGCTGTCTCTACTTCTCCATGTCTGTTCCTTCTTTCTTTGCCACATGGTTCCAATTATATTTCTGGTTATTAGCTTAACTCACTCTTCCTCAGACCTCCAATTACATTTCAAAAAATCTAGTGTTTTCATTTATATTTATAATATTGTATGAGATGCAGGCTTTGTTTGTTTAATGTCTGACTTCACCTTTAGACTGGAAGGTCCATGGAGGCAGGAGACACGTTGATTTTGTCATTCTTCCTATACCTTCAGCATCATAATGATGCCTATTTATATAGTAGTTGCTCAATAAACTTCTTGAGGTGAAGTAAGATGGGGAAGAACATGATGGGAAAAAAGAAAAATGTATCTGTAAGAAATAGGTAAAATGGATTTGGGTTGGATCTATTAGTTTCCTAGGTCTACCTTAACAAATTCTTATAAAATGGTGGCTTTTTCTTTCGCAGTTACAAGGATCACAATCTTGAAATGGAGACATCAATATCCCTGTGGTCCCTCTGTGGTCTCTTTCTTTGCCCTTTCCTCCTTTTCTGGCAGCATTTTGGACATCTTTGGGCTTCCTTGACTCGAAGATGCAGGGCTTCTATCTCAGCCTCCACGTTTACAGGCCTTGCTTCCTTTGTGCTCTTCTCTCTCTGGGGTTCTGCTGTCATCTTAGAAGTATTCATGATGGTTCCTGACCTACTCTAAAGTATAACCTCATCTCCACTAATTATACCTATAAAAATACCATTTCTACCTAAGGTCACAGACAAAGCTCTGAGTGTACAGAGGTTTTGAAAGAATTTTATTCATCTCAGTACATCAGAGGTGTTACAAAAGCAATTTGCAATTACAGAAGCAGGAGATGAAAAAGGCCTGAACTATGTTATAGTGATAACAAAGAGGACAGGGTGAGACCATGGGACATTTAAGATATGACAGAATTCAGAGCCTGAAAGAGAACTTGGAGGTAGAGTCTGGTCCTTCTCATGTTACACATCTTATGCTTTATGCATAGGGTACTGAGGGTGCCCTGGAAGTAGGTAGGTTAGAGAGTGCTGAGTGATTATAATAATTTGTTTTGGTTTTTGTGGGGGGACAGTCCTGGGGCTTGAACTCAGGGCCTGAGCTCTGTCCTTGTCCTTGGCTGTTTTTTTTTTTTCCAGTCTTGGGGCTTGAACCCATGGCCTGAACACTAAGCATTGAGAAAGCCCAAGGACAGTCAATTAAAGGGCAGGGCAGGGATTGGAAAGTAAATTACATTCTATAGACAGCTGGATTTAAGAATTTGAGAAAAAAAACAGAATAATACACAAAACTCAAATAAAAGAGTAGCGCTTTTAGTTATGAGAGATAATCAGAAAGCCAAATTCACCCATTTCTTCCTATAAGCCAGAGTCTCAGTCCCCTGGACAGCAATCCCAGTATGGCCTACTCTCTGGACGAGAGAGGAGAATGAGATGGAAAGAATCATGGAATCAGGATACAGATTCTTCTTGCACAGATGAATGAGATATTGAGTAGACCTAGGGATTAAGGAGAGAGAACTGCCACAGGTAGCTTCCAGGTTTTGCAAATAAAAGATGAAGAGGCAGGTAAGGGGAAGAAGAGTGTCAGGATATAGACTTATTGTATGGTATCCCTTCTGTTATAAAATACTGGACTTGAGGTGGCAGTGGAAAAGTGAAAACATTGGCAAATAAACTTGGAAGAATTACATCACTTTATGTGCTTTTGTAGCTCTTGTGACCTTTAGGTTTCAGTGACAAGGTGGTTTCTCCTATGCTACAGCATGCTACTTAAAGAAATGGCTGGTCTGTGACTGAACTATTGTTTATCCTGTAGGCTGCATACTCTGTGGCTAAGCAAGCTTACTAGATCTACTTAGACTCCTAATTCCTTCTCCAAACTAAAGTCACTGTTATTACTTATAAACATCAGCTAGATCATGTTATCCACCCTGCTTTTAAAGCAAAGATCAAAGTTCTTGACTTGCTTTGGGAGAATGTTCTAGATGTGACCTCTGCCGTAAATTCCAGGCACCAACTCTCCTCCTGACCTTGGAGATCCAGTCATACAATCTACTTCCTGTACCAAGGCCTTTACACAGAGAGCTATCCTTTTTGTTTTTGCTTTTGCCAAATATACATTTATCATTCATACCAAATAAGTACTTTTTCAGGTCCAGTTTAAATCAGTTTAGATCAGATTCATTTTTGCATTCAGAGTGCCAATCTCAGATCATAAATATACATTTTGCACCATTTGCTTAATGCTTGGCTGTCCTGTTTGGGTTACAGATGAGAGATACTATGTATGTTTGCTGGATTCTGCAGTGAGTATAGCATTCAATCTGTAAAAATGGAATGAATGAAGGTATGAATAAAAGCATCAAATACCAAATACTGACTTCTTTCTATTCTAAATCTTCATGTTGCATTTTAAAGCATAACTTTACCTTTAGGGCAAAGGCTGCTCTTGTAAAGGGACCTTATTCAACTTACCAAAAATTTACAAGTGACATCTTCCTCCACTATATAAATGTTTGGCAAGTTTAATCTGCATCAAGTGTTAAAATACGTTTTTTTTTTTTAAGAATTTTCTTTTGGTTATTAAAGCACTTGCTAAGAGATGTTCCGATTTTTTTATGAATAGAATTGCTTTTACTGATAAAATATTTTTCTAGAAATATTTTACTTTTTACCTTTTGGAGACTGAAGTTGTCGTAGAGGCCTTGTAGATCTTCTGTCAAGACAGAACTTTCCATGGGTTCAGTTAGCTAACAGTCTCCAGGTCTGAACATCTTAGGAGAAGCCTCAGCTTTCTGAATGAGACCACTCTGCTTGCTCTTCCCAGGAATGACAGAGCAGTATTGAAGTTCCTGGGCCTGGATAGGAAGAGATTAGGCGGAGAGAGATAGTTGCCCAATGCACTACTTCTCACAGGTAGCCTTTCCTTTGAAGTTGCCAGTTAGCTTGGCTATGATTTTGTAAAGTCCACACTGTGGTCTCAGGCTTTCTCTTCCCAATTCCAATTCTTCCTCAAGATGCAATTCCAGACCTTCTCTTTCCAGTCCACTTTCTTTCCCTTCCACCTGTCATACACAGTACCTTCAAGTAAACCTATTGTACATCCAGCGCTATCTTAGCATCTGCTTCCCAAGAGAACCAAATCCTGAAGCGGCTACTAGCAATATAATGATGTGGAATTAAAATGTTAGAGTTGTATTCGCTTATTTTGTTTTTCAATTTTCCTTCCCTTAGCTCATTCTCATGGATTTTTTTACTTTATGGGCCAATATGTAAGGCTTGTTTCTAAGTTTATTTCTAAAATGGAGAATAATTTCCAAAAAGAATAATTCCTTTTCATTAGCCTGAGCTCACAGGATCTGACACTATGATACTATTATATTCCAATAATTGACAAATAGTAAATGAGCAATGAATCTTTGTTGTGTGACTAAATCTGTTTCATAAGGACCATTTTTCTCATTTAAAATTAATAGAAAAGACAAGGAGAGACATACTACAATAGAAGAAAGCTGTATTAATTTGGTAGGGCTGCCATAGCAAAGTTCCACAAGCTAAGTAGCTTAGGTAACAGAAATTAATTTTCTCAATATTCTGGAGACAAGATGTCCAAGACCAAGGTGTTAGCACAGTTGATTTCTCTCGAGGCCTCTTTTTTTGGTTTCTAGATGGTTGGTTTCTTCCCATGCCTTCACATTATCTCTCTGCTGTCTGTACCTAATCTCTTCTTGTAAAAACCCCATTCAAATTGGATGAAGTCCCAGTCTACTGTCTTCATTTAAACTTAATTTCTTCTTTAATGAGCCTATCTTCAAATCACATTTTAAGGTACAGGGATTTAGTCCTACAACATATAAATTGTGTGGGAGGGAGCACACATAATTCCATCCATCATAAAATCCCATAAAATTACAAATAAGTAATTTTTTGGTGTAGAAGTGTTTTGACACATGTTGGATGTTTAATGGAAATATAAGTAGAATTCAATATGGAAAATAAAAAATATGTTAAATAAAGAAAAAAATGAAATGTCTAATTGCTTGCTTGAATTATGTGTGTTTCTCAAAAACAATGAAATATTAGTCTAGCGTTCTATTGGATGGACTTGCAATGTTGAACTTACTTCCAGGCAAATAATATGTTATATATACAGAGAAATGAGTTTCAAGTCATAAAAGACTATGCCTGAAACTACAAACAGAGATTTCTTGTTTCTTTTCTTTTCTTTATTCCAGTCCTGAGGCTTGAACTCAGGGCCTGAGCACTGTCCTTGGGCTTTTTCAAGGTTCTACCACTTGAAGCACAGCACCACATCTAGCTTTTACTGTGTATGTGGTACCAAGGAATTAAACCCAAGGTCATGCGTGTGAGACAAGCACTCTACCACTAGGCCAAACTCCAGGACCTCTTTTCTTTTTTTTTGAGGCACTGAAGTTTGGACTAAAATCCTTGCACTTGCTAGTCAGGAGTTGTACTACTTGAACCATGCCTCCAGTGGAAAACGGAGATACATTTTACTCATAGATTTTTTTTTTGCCAGTCCTGGGCTTGAGCTCAGGGCCTGAGCACTTGTCCTTGGATTTTCTCAAGGCTAGAACTCTACCACTTGAGCCTCAGCACCACTTCCGGCTTTTTTGTATGTATGTGGTACCGAGGAATCGAACCCGGGTCTTCGTGCATGCTAGGTAAGCACTTTAACCACTAGGCCAAACTCCAGGCCCTTACTCATAGATTTAAAATGGAAATCAAGCTAATAATATTCTGATCATATTTTTATCTATATTCAATTTTTCCTAAGAATAAAAAATTAAGATTGCTAAATTCTTATTTGTTAACATATTCATTGTGTTTTAACAATAGGGGAAAACACTAATCTTTCCTTCCCATTTCTGTTTTCTATCTGATACATGAACCTATCTCAAGTAATAAAAGTACTGAACTTGCAGTACCCTCTGGAGAAAAGTGACGGCTGACATTTCCCACCTCAGAGCCTTGCATTATGTGACATGCTGTCAGCCACCATTGTTCTGTGCTGCTGTATTTGGGGGACTTACTAGAATGAAGGAAGTTCTTCCCCAACATGACATTTCCTTTCTATACAATACAAAAATGGAATATTTAGGGTTGACCACTTATACATTGTTCCCATTTCAGGCCCCATGCTACTGCCGTCATATATGAATGCCTGACTCTTTCTGAGATTTCCTTTAGGGTTTTCTAATATGTTTTCTTTCCTGTGGAGTTTCAAAGACTTGGCTTCTCTTGAAGAAGCCCTTTGAGAGATCCCGATCTGCACTGCCTCTACTAAAGCCTTTAGGGGACCCATCTTATAAACATGTGCCATGAGCATTAATCTATTTGAAACAGATTCACTCTGCCTAAACACACAGTCTGGCCTCTAGTACTCCCACACAGTTCTGAGTTTTGTTGTGTTGTACTTTTAGAATTCTCTAGAATGCTTCCCTGAGATCCTGATCTTTAGTTCAGAAGCATCAAAGGCACAGTGGGAATATATTGTTAAGACTCTGTAGTTGATGCATCCTAGCACTAAATTCTAAGTACCCTGAAGACAATAGATATATATGTGTATATGTATATATGTCTGGTTTTTCTCATTAAATATCCCCAAAATGCTTACAGCTTAGCTGTCATTCATCTAGCACCTTCTTGGGCCCTGTACTGTTTGAAAAACAAACAAAAGTATTTACAGCTCTCAAAGGGGATTGAGCCTTGTCTATTTCTTTCCTTCTTGTCCTGTACCTGTTTGAATAACCTAGTTACCTTTTCACTTTTTTTATTCTAGCAAGTTGGGAAAATGTAGAAAAGTTAAAAAAATTAATCACCAATAAAACTGACTTGAAGAGTTGCTGCTAATAACAGTTTATACTCTATTAAAAAGCATGCACTGACATAGGTATTTATATGCAGATAGAATACACAATTTTGTAACATGCTTTGTTCATTTCACACATCATGAACACTTTTTTCTTTTTTGGAACAGGGGATACTTGTTTGGCAAGCACTTTGCCACTGAGCTACATATCAGCCCCATGAATACTTTTTAGTAGCCTTCAAAAACATCATTTGTTTATTCACCATAGCTACCTGAAGGTTCATATTGCTGTCCAATACTCAGACAAATCCCAGTTGTCCATCATTACACGTGCAAAACTGAACTTTGTACTTTGGAGTATTTTTAAGATTTAAGATGCAAGGTGTCAGAAGGCTTGGGGCCTAGAGTTGTCTAGGGCATCTGCTATTGCCTTTGAAGGGCTTAGCCAGCTTCTGTCTGACCAACATTGCTTAGTGGTACATGTGCCCTAACTCTCCAGAGTACCCTAGCTCTCTCAAGACATTAGGACTCTGAAAGTGTTCATTAATATAACACATTGGGAAGTAGTATGTTGTAGTTTTGATTTTTATTTATTTGGTTGCTAGTAAGGTCAAACATTTCCTCATATTTTTGTTTATCAGTTTTATTTCCTCTTTTTGAATTGGGACACTGTGTCCTTTCCTGTTTTATTTATTATATTTATATCTCTCTCTTCTTTTTCACTCAGTACTGATGATAAATCAACCTAGCTAGTTAGACCAATGTCTTGTCTTCCTTTACTCTAGGCCATGGTAACTGAGCAGGCATTTTCCTTTCATCACATACATTGAGCAGAAAAGCCACATGGAAGTAGAAAGTACATCATTATCTTTCCTTTCTTCTCATGTTACCTCCTCTGAGACAGAAGTTGGACCTCTCATTTTGGCAAGAATGTTCTATAAAGTAGTGAAGTTTGCTTGCATAAGTTTTAAGCAAGAGACATAATTGGGGTAGTCCCTTGGAGAGTACTTTTGACGTTCTCACAAGGCACCTGAAGTCTGAAAGGAAATAGCAGAATTATCCTCCCTCTTCCCAAACCTAGGGTTAGGTCCAAAACTTCTTTCTGCACCGTTGATTTTTCCTGGGCTTTTGTGGCTCAGCTTGTGGCTGGGAAACACTATTCATTGCCATGGAGTATGGCTTTTCTTTTGTCCTATTTACTGACTGGGGAGTTGCTGCCAAAAGTAGTGACTGGTGATTGTCACTTTGGAGGAAAAAAAAGCTGGTATTGCTCATGCTGGAGGAAGGTTAGTTAAGTACAACAAATTTTATTAGTGAGTTATCACTGTTCTAACTACAAAGAGTTCTAAGGAAAGGACAGACTACTTTTACCAATGCTTTAGGAGATAAGAGTCACGAAGTTGCACAAAGATGGATAAAAAGGCACCTTTTATCCCAGACCTTTCAGCCTGAACTAACAGATTCAGTAATACAATAAGAACCTGCTAAACGGTATGGCAAACCAGTTTGCAGCCTCACCTCAAGCCTTTCCCTGTTGCAACCATTTTGTGAATTGTGACTTGGTGTGCTTTATAAATGACATGTCTATTTTTTATGTGAACAGAGAAAGGCTATTAGTTCCCTGGGTCCTGAGTATTGAAAACTAATAACTAAACTTCATTCCTTTCTATTGAACTTCTACTATATTTTCAGTATTGTCTAAACTAGAAGTCAGCAACTCTAACCTGCAAGACAAATGTGGCTTACTATCTGCTTGGGAGCATTGCAAGAAGTACGTGTGTGTGTGTGTGTGTGTGTGTGTGTGTGTGTGTGTGTGTGTGTGTATGCATGCACAGGCACCAGTTTGAGGGCTTGAATTTAGGGATTGGGTGCTGTCCTTTAGCTTTTTCACTCAATGATGGCATTCTACCTCTTGAGCCATAGCTCCACTTCTGGCTTTTTGCTGGTAAGTCAGTGAGTGACTGGTACTTTTTACTTTTTTTTTTTTTTTGCCAGTCCTGGGCTTGAGCTCAGAGCCTGAACACTGTCCTTGGACTTTCTCAAGGCTAGAGCTCTACTACTTGAGCCTCAGCACCACTTCTGGCTTTTTTCTATGTATATGGTACTGAGGAATGGAACCCTGGTCTTTGTGCATGTTAGGCAAGTACTCTACCACTAGGCCAAACTCCCAGCCCAGTTTTTACATTTTTAAATTGTTAAAAAGAGTCAAAGAATAATCTTTTGAAATACATGAAGATTGTATAAAATTCAAACTTCTGTTCCCACAAATAAAATTTTACTGGAACTGGGCCATATTTGTTAATTTATATATCATTTCTCTTTTTTTTGCTACATGGCAGAGTTGAGTAGTTATGACAGAAACTGCATAGTTCACAGAGTCTGAAATGTTTTCAGTCTGGTACTTGATAGAAAAAGCTTGGGAACTACTTTTTCTAGATACTGAAAAGGCAGCTAATGAATAAGACAGATAGACAATATCTTTGCATTCACAGAACTTTCATGTGTAACATTTCTTTGAAGAAAAACACAGTGAGATTCCCAATTCTGGCTTGGGAAACAGCAAGTTTTAAACAACTGAGCCGACATTCAGTATTATAGAATCTAGTCATTTTTTTTTAATAAATCAAATTAAATGTTGCTTAACTATAGACTGTAAAAGTCCCAACCCATCAGGCATTAAATTAATTGAAAACAAAAAAGTTTATAAAAAGTAAAACAGGATGATGGCATAAATAACAACTGCTTTCCACTCTTCTGATCTTTTGTTTGTGCGAGCCCTACATGTCACAGACTTCATGTGTTAAGAATTTAGGATGGAAAAATTCACAACGACTGATAGAGACTGAGTAGACTTTCCGAAAGGAAGTAGCATGTGGCCCAAAATGATGGTCTTGATTTCCTTCTTCAATCCCAGGGGCCTAACAAGTTGTCTTCTGTGAACAGAAGGCTGAAAAACTGCCTTTGAGGCTCTTTCCCATATCCTATGGTTTGGCAGGATTCCTGCTCTTATCTTCATGGTGTGACTAGTTTCTCTTGGGCTGGGGAGGCAGGAAGGAAGATCAGAATTCAGGGCCTTTCACCCACCTTGTGAGATAGACTGGAATCTACTCCTCCTTAAATGAAAAAATGACTGGAAGCAAGACAGAGAGAGTATCTTCATTATGTTACCCATTGGGGACTACTTCCAGGATCACTGGTGGATACTGAAACTTAAGGATGCTCAATTCTCTTATATTATATGATACAGAATTTTCATATAACCTAATATTATATATCAAATCATTTCATTTAATTACCTAGTGCAGTGTAAATGCAATGTAGTTTTTATACTGGGTGGTTTAGAGAATATACAGGAAAAAGTCTGTAAGGTATAGATAAAATGTCTATTTAATACAGATAGCTTTTTTCCAAATATTTTATGCTATAGTTTGTTGAGTCTGTAGATGTAGAGCCATGGATATGGGAGGTCTCACTGTAAAAGGAAAAAATTGATGTCTGAGCTGCAATTTTAACGTCTTAAGTAAGAAGTTAGGAAAGTCTGAAAGTAAGAAATTCTGACTCCCCCTCCCTTTCTACCTCCCTCCCCCGCCTCTCTCTCTTCCATTCTTGGGGCTTGAACTCAAGGCCTGAACACTGTCCTTGGGCTTTCTCAAGGTTAGAGCTCTATTACTTGAACCACAGCACCACTTCAGGCTTTTTCTATGTATGTGGAAATCAAACCGGAGTCTTTGTGCATGCTGGGCAAACACTCTACCACTAGGCCAAACTCCCGCCCTCCCATCACCCCTCCCTTTTATTTTTGTGGGTAGTGCAGCTTAAACTCTGGGCCTAGGCACTGTCTCTGAGCTCCTCAGCTCCAGTCTAGCACTCTACCACTTGAGCCACAGTGCCACGTCCAGTTAATTGGTGGTTAATTGTACATAAGAATCTCATGGACTTCCATGCCTGGACTGGCTTTTAACTGTGATCCTGAGATCTCAGCCTCCTGAGTAGCTAGGATTACAGGTGTGACCCACTGCCCACCCCCTTGAGAGTCTTTCTACTAATTTTCTGGCATGTCTACATCTTCTACTGTACTATGAATAGCTTTTATACTTGCCTGGCTCCAAGTGTTGCTTAACAGATGGATTAATGAATTAATAATTATGAAAAATTATGGAAGTCTTATAATGTGCAAACATTAATCAGAGTGCTTAGGGAATGGTTTGCTCTCAGAAGTAGAAATTCATTGGCCTTTATTCATTTGTTCATTCAGCAAAAATGTTCCTACTGTGTGCCAGGCACTATAGCAGACTAACTTGAAAGTCATTTTATTTTTTATTTATTTATTTATTATTATTATTTTTGCCAGTCCTGGGCTTGAGCTCAGGGTCTGAGCACTGTCCTTGGACTTTCTCAAGGCTAGAGCTCTACCATTTGAGCCTCAGCACCACTTCCGGCTTTTTTCTATATGTGGTACCGAGGAATCGAACCCGGGTCTTCATGCATGCTAGGCAAGCACTTTAACCACTAGGCCAAACTCCCAGCCCCGAAAGTCATTTTATTGCAACCACTAACAGTGAAAGTATTTCTATAATGTTGTCTGCTTTATCAATTTTAAAAGTAAAACCAGTAATATCTAGTATTCAACCTGGAGTACTAAAGAAAACAAAGGATATTTTGCTCTCATGGTAATTACCCTGAACATTAGCTAACAACATAGCAAGTAATTGGGCTCCTGTAGTGCTTGAATGGGTTAATTCTGTTAAGTATATTGAGAACTTGAGGAAATGATAAGAAACTTACTTGAAGTTTTTGTCTTAATGTCATTTGTAGTATGCTTACTGGAATGATCATACTCCTTTATTTGTTTAACTTGTTTTATAGTGATATTGCCTGAAAATAGAGATAGGAATGTCTAATTGGTAAGGATCTTATATTCCAACTATGAGAGCACTGGAATTTAATGATTCTTAATATATATTACATTTTTTTCTAACAGGATCTAATATGAGGAAGTAATTCCCTTTAATTCAGAGTATTAGCCAGGCATTGGTGGCTTATGTCTGTACTATATTAGTGATATATATATATATATCGCTAATGATAGCTATATATCTATATATAGACTAGCTATATAACTATTCAAGAGGCTGAGATCTGAGGATCTCAATTCAAACCCAGCCTGGGAAGGAAAGTTCAATAGACTCTTATCTCTAATAAAGTATCAAAAAAAAAAAAGCCATAGTAGAGCTGTGTTTTAAGTGCTAGAACAGTAGCCTCTAACATGAAAGTTCAGGGACAGTGCCCAGGTCCTGAGTTCAAACTGCAGGACCAACACACACACAGACACACACACACACACAGACACACACACACACAGACATACACACACACACACACACACACTAGTTTCTGGGTAGTTGAACTGTAAATATGTAAATCTATTTAATTATGGACCAGGTCTGTTAGATAAACACTTAACACCTGGTATACATTTTTTTTTTTTTTTGCCAGTCCTGGGCTTGAGCTCAGGGCCTGAGCACTGTCCTTGGACTTTACTACTTGAGCCTCAGCACCACTTCTGGCTTTTTTTTTCTATGTATGCAGTGCCAAGGAATCAAACCCAGGTCTTTCTGCATGCTAGGCAAGTACTCTACCACTAGGCCAAACTCCCCCCCCCCACCCTGGTTTGGTTGAGCACTTTTTTTTTGTGGGTCACAGGGCTTGAACTCTTGGCCTGGGTGCTGTCTCTGAGCTCTTCAGCTCAAGGCTACTTCCCTACCTCTTAAGCCACAGCCCCACTTCACATTTTTTAGTGATTAATTGGAGATAAGAGTGTCATGTTCTTTAGTGTCTGGGCTGGCTTTGAACCATGATCCTCAGATCTCAGCCTCCTGGGTGGCTAGGATTCTAGGCATGAGCCACAAGACTGGGCTTTTGTTGAGCACTTTCATTTGTCTAATTTTGAAAAATTCTTTCCCCACCTATCTGAAGCTCCTTAACTTCATATATTCCTTCACTCAGCCTGTAATTTGCATTTTAGTTGGAAGAAGGATTTTTTTTTCCCAGAAGATTTAATTATTGGCTTAATAGGATCGATCTAAATTAATCCAAGTCAGTTGCAGAGAATGGAACAATGGACTGGTACCTCATTGTGCTTTGTTTGTTTTTCAAATAAGGGAAGAAAAATGGGAAGTGTTCCAAATTGAGTCATAGGCACTGGTGAGGATTAAGTGAGTAAACATCGTGTGCTTTAGAGACACAGATACACAATGGGAATTAGAGAATCCTCGAACAGTTACCCTTCAACATTTATTGTCAATTGTGGGATGTATTCCTAGCATGACATGTAGCAAGCAGCTTAGCAGGACAGAGAAGCAATGACAGATCATCTAATGAGAGAAGGAATCAAATGACAAGGTGTGTTCATGATGACACAGTAACACTGAGCTAAAGGTGGAGAGAGTTGTATGAGTTGAACAAGTGGGGATGGGAATAGTACACTGACGTGAGAAAGAGTGAAAGAGGCTAACATGAAACCTTGGAACCCTGTCAATGATAGTCTATTGGGGCTGCTATAACAAACTAGCATAGTCTGGTTAGCTTATTTCTCACAGTTCTAGAAACTGAGAAACTGAACATCAGGATATTAACAGATTCAGTGTCTGGAGTAGGCCTGGTTTCTGGCCCATAGAGGGTGGCTTTGAGCTATGTCTTCACATGGTGGATATGACTACTTAGCTAAGGTCTCTTTTGTAAGATTTCAGATCTTAATATTTAATTATCTAATCATAATATCTATGCCTGTAAGAACTCTTCATCTCCCAAAGGCCCTATTTGAAGGACACATATATTCAGACAAGGCAGACACTTTTTCATGGATTCAGTATTTCATAGAACCGTGATGGTGAGATATATCTTTGTTTTGATTATTGCTGTAACACAAAAGGGAGTTCTTAACTTTCAGAACTATGGAAACTTTGGATCAGATTATTCCTTGTTTGTGAGTGCTGTGCTAAATATGGCAGCAGATAAAGCATCATAACAGCATCTCTGTGCCACCATTCACTAAAGGTAGGTGGCATCTCTGCTACTGCCCTTTGCCCACAATCCATCCTGTACGATCATGAAAAATGCTTCTAGACCTTATAAAATGCTTTAGAAATTGCTCCCAGTTGGGGATCATTGCTTTTAAAGAACCCATTTCAACATTATTTGCCCCTGAGGCCCTAACATCTCTTCTTCGGCTGTGCTCCGGGGAAGGTTATTCTGGCTACTTGCAGATCTCTCTGGCACTAACTGGCTAAGCCACATTGGCAGGAAACAGAAGAACTCCTTGTAATGGACTGAACAAATCATTTCTATGCCAGGCTGCAAAGCTACATTTCTAAAGGTATACTGGGTTATTTAGTAAATAATTTGAATTTTGTCTCTAAGGGTCCTTGTACCTCCTAAGTGAATACTACATCGGAGCAAAGATAATTGTTTGTGGAGCCTTTTAAAAATATCTGACAATAAACTAAGAGAAAGCCACAGACACTTAGCTCAATTACTAAAATAAAACATGTTTAATTCTCCTGGAATCATTAAATATAACCACAAAAAGGGGCTGGGATGCTCACAGTGGGGAGAGATAAATTGCCAAGTAGCATTTTAGGAAAACAAAAGCTGTGTAAGATAAAAACATCCACATTTCTCCCAGTTAAAGACTTAGGTTATTAATGTCAGATGTCATAGTCACTCCATTCTTGGCGGCACGCATATAATTTAAATATTTTAGCTTCCATTATACAACTGGATCTACATTACTGACCTTCAAGGGTCCCATTCATAGGGGAAAAGGAGTGGGAACAATTGGCTCCTTTAAACAAGGGCTGGCCAGTAGACTGACTTTCCCTCCACTGTCAGACAAACTGTGACACAGGGAAGGCTTAGGAGCTGCTCTGCCTGGAGCAGTTGGGAAAGAGAATGATGGGGCTGAGGTAGAGACTGATGGGGTGTACTTTTGGAGTAAGAAGATAGTAAGGCAAAGGCTGGGGGTTGTTTCGTGTGTGTTTCTTTTTCTTTTCTTTTTCAAAGAGCTATCCCACTTTTGTCCCAAGGGAGAATGAAATGTCCATTAAGACTGGTGACACTGGGAATTTTGTTTCAAATCAGTCCCCTTTGTTGTGACTCCAAGGCAAAGCAAAGGAATCTGGGGGAAGGAGGCTTCAAGCTAAGATGAGAAAGAAGAAGAATTTCTATTGTCTTCCTAAGAATAAATATTTATAGACATTCATGTGAAGCCTGCCACAGTGTTCATGGCTCTAAGACTAAGCATTTGACAGAGTGCATCTAAAACTATGCTTAAATGAAGGGTGATGCAATTAGGCTTTCCAGGGAAAACCAAGAAACCTCAAGATAATTTCCTATTTAAAATCTAATTGTGTCCTCAAGTGGAATAGAAATACTAGTCTGAATTATCCCAGATCCATAGACTGCAACAAAAACGTACAGCCAAATTAGATTCTATCTTAAGTAATTAAGTTATTTCCCTTCATGGTACCTATAATTTGTCTTGAACAAATGTGATTTGCCTTAGAAAGATAAGGCATTGCAATTTTTCCTCTAAAATAGTTTTGTGTGTGTCAGAAACAATTACTAGAAGTAGACCAAATATTGCCTTAATTATATCCCGTTTATGATCTGAGTGCCTGGCTGGAGCTCCCTATTTGTTTCCCAAAGTGAAGTAGGCATAGCTACTATAGTTTAGAAATTAGCTTTAAGTGGAGACCAGAGCTGAAATTTACTCAAGAGCACTGGGGCTTGCACAATGGTAGTGTAAGTGACTACTGATATTACATAAGACTGTTATCTTGTGCAAAATATGGGCAATGGGAAGCTTGCTTCAGTGGATTTTTATTTTGAGCTCTTAAAACACAAAGCCTAACAACAATGCTAACTTTTAGCTGCTTGCCTAAGTCCTTCAGGAGGTACTAGAGCCGCAATAGTCAGAATAAAGGTGTTTAGATTTGCATAAAAGATATTACAAGAGAGGTATTTTGAGCATGGTTAACTTCATGAAGAAAACATTCACTTTTAGCCTGGTTTTCAATAACAATGCAGTTGACTGGTGACCAGGTGTTGGGGCAGGGGGGACAAGTGTGGGTAATGGTTAAGAGCAAGAGCTACAACAGTAAGTGGTATCTCCTCTGTGCCCTGTTTTTGAAAATGCCAAGACTTATTATGGAATGTCTCTGAAAGTTTGCTTCTTTGTCCATGAAGAGGGACTGAACACTAGAGGACAAGAGCATATAATACCTGGCATCGCACCAACGAGGATTACACAAGGGAACAGAATGGGGAGATGCAAACACTTACTGCATACCTTTCTCCTTGACACACACAGAGCCTTCTGAAAGATGATCTTTCACAAAAGTGGGTATAGGATGGACATTTCTAAGTCTCCCTGTGCTAGAAGTGGTCGTTTCAGTCTTAATTTGTTATCTGGTTTGAAGTATCAGCTGTGCTACTTACCATGTAACTTTGACCAAATGCCTTAAGTATTTCTGTGCCTCAAGTTCCTCTTCTATAAAATGGCAAGAGATATCAAAATAACAAGAGTTTTGAGAAATATAAGTAAAATTTTACATCAGAAATATGTAAGATGGTATCTGTCATGTCATCCACAGCTCTATTATTGTCTTCCAAGCGTGTTTATTATTGACAACCAGAGAAATGTAACAGAAAACAAAACAATGCCATGTATGATTATCATGTATTTTTATTAACAACTTAATACAAACAAGACTGTACATAGTAGGTGCTGAAATGAACCTACAGTTGAAAACTGAAAACCCAGCATTTCTATACCACTTCAAGCTTTGGTTATAAGTGCTACCTTCTATAGCAAAAATCACATAGTGTAACCAAACAACTTTAAGAATGGGGTGGGGGGAAGGGAGATGTTCCAGTGGAATGGAGAGATCATTTATGCACAAACGGCTGAGGATCATTTCTAGCTTCACAGGGTTTACTACACATGCTGGAAGGTTCAGTTCCCCCTTCTACAGTCCTTCAACCAGACACACAGCAACTAAAAACTTGGCCACAGGTCCTGCCTAGACGCTCATTAACATGAAACAAAAATATTTATATAAATAAGTCAATTAAACCTTACAAAAACTAAAGGAACACAAGACAAAATTGAACAGTCAATAAAAAACTGTACAGTATCGGTCAGTCTTTTATAGCTGAAAAAAAATGTGTAACTTAAAAAAAAAGTTCTTTACTGTATAAACCATAAGTCTTTCACATCAATGTTAGCTGGAATGAAAGCTTGACGACTCTGACTCCGTGGAAACGGAAGAATGGCCTCCCCGCTTTCCTTTGGAAAGGATCTTGAGGCTGGACCCTCTGCTTACAGAGGTGAGTGCATGCTGGGCAGAGGATTTAAATTTGGCTCCAAGGAAGGCATAGAGGATGGGATTCAGGCAGCAGTGGAAAAAGGCAAGGGCCTCCGTGATGGAAATCCACTTGTGCACGGTGTTCTCAAACTCACATCCTTGCTTGATGACTTCCAGGAGGATAAATGAGTCTATGCTGATCCCAATGTAATATGGCAGCCAGCAGGCAAAGAAAGCCAGGATGAGGATAACTGTGGTCTTGAGGGCCTTGCGCTTCTGGTGACCCTTGGAGTGGGACAGCTTGGAGATGATAATGCAATAGCAGGACAGGATGACGATACCTGGCAGGATAAGGCCAACCATGATGTGCTGAAACTGGAACACAACCACCCACAAGTCATTGGGGTAGAAGCGGTCACAAATATACTTCCCCTCTGCGTTTTTGATACCCGCAAAGATGAAATCAGGAATGGTCAGCAGGAGAGCAGGGATCCACACGCCAACATAGACAGCCTTTTCAGCCAGCAGCTTCCTTGGCCTCTGACTGTTGGTGGCATGGACGATGGCCAAGTACCGGTCCAGACTGATGAATGCTAAAATGAGGACACTGCTGTAGAGATTGACAGTGTAGATGACATGGACGGCCTTGCACAGGAAGTCCCCAAAGTACCAGTTTGCCACAGCATCCACTGCCCAGAATGGAAGGGTGATGACAAAGAGGAGGTCGGCCACAGACAGGTGCAACCTGTACTTGTCAGTCATGCTTCTCAACTTCTTCTGGTAACCCATGACCAGGATCACCAATCCATTGCCCACTATGCCAGTCAAGAAGATGATGGAGTAGATGATGGGCAGGAAGATCCGGTTGAAATGGGTACTTTCTTCCCGGAAGCAGGGTTCTTTTATGGAGTCATAATCCCCTGAGCCCAATTCCTCTGAGTAGTTATCAGAAGTGTAAATCTGTAAAAGAGGCAAGGACATGCATGGTCACTCTCAAGATCAGCAGGCATTATTCAAGTTTTTAAAAATGTTCCTGGATGTATATAATACATATGTATATGTGGATAGCCAGATGGATATTCTTTTTAAGCACAATTCAGGCCAGCCTTCTTCAGGAAATCCTGAAGTGGTGGGTAAAGAGCCCAAGAGATTTGTTATGGAATCAAACAACCAGCCTCCCCATTTCCTTCACTGCCATTTCATTAGATCTCTCTTTAGTGGAACCAATTACAAGATTCTTTGTTGAGAACAAAAGGGCACTGCGATTCTGAAGGTTTCAAAGTCTTGGCTAACTGTTCTGCCTCGCCCACGACAGGAAAGAAAGGAAAACCTTAGGAGAGGGGGGAAAAAAAGCTACACACACAAAGAAGCCACTCCCAGATGCGGTGGAGGCGGTGGGGGGAAGGGGGAAATTCAGTGTTTTGAGGTGGGATTAACTTTTTGTATGAAGATTAGCTAAGGGGGGGGGAGAGGGGAGGGAAGAAGGAAGAGACCTCAAAGGCTCATTCTTCTAAAGCAAAAACATTGTTTTCTTCTTTTCCCACGCTGGTGCAAACACAAGCCTTTCAACATTTCAAGCAACACGTAGTGGGGAAGGAGAAAGAGGCTTAAAGCTTTCAGAAATGGGCAAAAAGGCACTATTCCAGCCGGCACTCCTCCTAAGAGGACCGTGGGTCGTTCGGACGGTCCCCATGTTTATTAAACACTTGGCACGTTTGGGACGTTAAGACAGCAGCATTTTCCTGGGTGGGGAAGGTCACGGGGTATGCATCCGTATAGCTCACCCCAAGTTTCATTTCCTCCCTGTCCTGGGGCTCTTCCCACCCAGCCCTCTAAGTTTATGGGGTCCGAAGTGGGCGCTGGAGTCCTCCAGGCCAATGGACCAGAGTCACCCCGTTCCCGCGGCTGCCCACCACACCCACGTCCACCGCCCGCGGGCAGCGACTCCAGAGGTTCCGCCGGGCTGCGCGCCAGCTTCGCCCCGCGGTGTGCAATGGAGAGATTGGGCGGCTCTGCCGCGAGCGCCTTTGAATTGCGCGCCGCGGGAGGAAACGAAAAGCCTCCCGAGCTAGGGGGTTTCAAAAGGCTTCAGGAAACCACCGACGGTTAAAGGCAGCAACTCGGCTCCTGGGGGCCAAACGGTCTCCCGGCTAGCACCTGCTCGCCCTGGCCGCCGCAGCACAGGTGCGGTTGCAACACGCCGCGCCCCTTTCCCGCCCCCACGTCCCGGGGCGCACTCCGCGGGGCTAGCGGCTGCGTGAAGCGGCGGACACCTCTTCTACCTCCGCAGGACCATGCAACTCCCAGCCCCTCCAGGTCCGCTCGGGGCTGCCGGGCAAGGCCGAGCCTCGCAGACCCACAAGCGGCCCCCCCCCCCAATCCCTACGTGCGCAGACAGCGCCAGGTCATCGCCCAGCTGTTGCTACGGTGCAGACCGCACCCCCACCCCACCCCGGGCTGACGACGTGGTGCCGCGGCTCCCTCGCTTTTCCCGCCCTCTTCCCTGGGTGTCCCGGGGCAGGCACGAACGCCAGCAGCAGAGTTGAGCGAACGCGCGTCCCACACCAAGAACATCCCCTAGGCACCTCTGCCCGAAGTGAACCCCGACGGTGTCTCTGGGAATGCGGCCCAGAAGAAGCCGCTGCCCTTCGCCTCTAACAATGCAACTTGCTCTAGAAGCCCCTGCTCCCCCTTCGAGACCGAGGAGGTGGGTCCCGGGGCAGTGTGCACGCCTTTTCTGCACTGGTGCGCAGAACGGGATGTTTGCAAACAGGGTGCAAAGCCGGCGTGCGCCCGGGACTCGGGGAGACGCAGGCAGCGGCGCGCGCGCTCCTTCCAGAGCTTTCCCCATCTACTTACACAGGAAAAACAGAACAGAACAAATAATTCCAACCCGATCCACCCCTCCAAATAGCTATGGCCACAAAAGTCTCTTCCTTCCCGTGCCCCCTGTTCACGGTGACACGGGCACCTCCAATCCTCTGGTCGCTTCTGCTCGCTCCCAGACGGGTGGCGTTTTAAATGCAGGCGTTTGTACATTTAGGACAAAGCAGTTTGGAAACGGACTTACACTGATCGCTTCCATAGTAACCTCTCGCCCGCCCGCTGCGGTGGCTACTGGAGCATCCAAGTCCTCAGGATCACTTTGCTACCTGCAAGCAGCAGCCAACAAATCCAAGTTTCTGACCGAGGCGGGACTTTTTATAAAAACACGCTCTTGCGGCCGCGCATGCGCCGCTCGGGCGGGGTGGGGAGGCGCAAGACCGGTTGGCGGAGAGGGGCGGGACGGTGGCGGCGGGAGAATGCTAGGGCCGGGGAGGAGGGGAAGGGGGGTGGGAGAGGGGAAGAAGGGCGCAGGGGAGTGGGTGGAGGTGGGGGGGGGAGGGAGCGGCCGGAGAAGTCTGAGAGCTGCTGCTTGCTCGTTCCTCTCCGTGGTCAAGTCGTGGATCTGGAGTCGGGGAGGACGTCCCGGAGGTGTTTCCGAACTCGGGGAGGGCGGGATGTGCAGGGGAGGGGGGACCCATACGAGCGTTTTCTGCGTGGTCTCTCATTCCTTGCCCATGTGGGTGCGATTCCGACCCGGGAAGGCTACAAATGGAGACACTGAGGCCCCGAGCGTGTCGGCCCGACTTGCCACGGTAATCTAACCAGTAGGCGGCAATGTTGGAAGTGGGGCCAACTTCTGACTCCATTCCCCGCGCTTTCTGCCCGCGCGGTCCATTGAAAAGGTAAAATAAGCCCGGCTGGGTGGAGGCCAGCTGCGGGAGACGCTAAGCCAGCGGCGCCTCCATCGCAACACCCCGTCAAGTATGGATAAGCAGGGAAGACCGAAGATAGGCTTTGGCTGGAGACGGCCCCAGAAGTAGATGTGTATTCCCTGGAAGAAACAGACCACCCCGGTAACCGATTCGCACATGACATATAAATACATTCGTATTACTATTTTTTGAGGTAGGTTTAGGTACTATGGCTTTGGGGGCCCCAGCAGAAGGCATTTGTTTAGAAACCTTCTAGACTTACTATTTAAAGGCCAGTTCTGCGTGCCACGCACGGTGCCAGACGCGCCAAGCCCGGCCGTGAACCCAGCGAAGCCAGGCACACTGTCGCAGGCCCGGGGAGACCACAGGAGCTAGGAAAGTACCAGAAGCCAGATCTGAGGACCCCTCCCACACACACACATACACATCCGGCGACTGCCACGGTTCTGTGTGGAGAGGTAGCGTTACACGCTTACACACGGATGGGAAATTAGGTTGAGAAGAGTTGGGCGGGGCGGAGATCAGGACGGTTAGCGCAGTCCCAGACTGGCTGGGGTGGCAGTGGGCGCCCAGACGGAGCTTCCCAGCCCCGAGCCACTTCCCGCTGGCGCCTGGCCTGGGTGGGGCGGCGGGGGGTGGGGTGGGGCGGGACCGAGAACCGGCGGGACCGCACGTGCCCTGACCGCAAATAGAGAGGCGACGGGGGCGTTCGTCCAGGAGCGTGCACCCCGGTTGTGCCGCCATGGGGACCCCAAACACCTACTCTCTCCATGAATGGCTCTGGGAAAAGACGGCTGGCTAAGACAGGACTCTGAACCTAGTCCCCCCTCCTGGTCATAGTCCCCCCTCCTGGTCAATAAATAAATAAAAACTAAAACCTTTCGGGTTTGGGGTCTTCGCAGGTAGCCAGGAGTCTGGGGCCCCCTCCTGTCTTTGATTTCCCTCTGATCTGGGCTGCCTCTCCAATGTTTGTAAAGGTTCTCCTGCACTCAGCGCTTTTTGCAACTGAGGGTCAGAAAGTGGGACCCTCAGAAGTCACCAAATTACAACACATAAACTTCTTTTTTTTTTTTCCTCTAAGCACTTTTACTCCTCTGATCAAATCACGAATAACACGTCAGGCTCCTCAGATGTTTGGAAACTAGCTGTGACTAGCAGATCTGTCCCAGGACTGGAGTTTCAGACTGGTTATTTGATTCCCCTGTTCAGGAGGAAGGCTGGTATGGGCAGAATCAGTGTTTTCTGCTGAAAGGTAGCTGTAATACACATCAAAATGCCGCTTTTCACACTAGCTGACATCTGAAAGGGGAATCTTGCAAACCTGCAGTCTCCCCAGCGTACATTCTCCGTGAAATGATATGCATAATAAATATTTGTTGATTGTTGGCAGACAAAGGAAAGCTGCCTTCCTTTATCTGAAGGCTCCTTTAAAGTGTATCCGCTAAAAGGAAGCAGATAAAAGAACAATGAAATGCTGTTGATGACTATCAAATTAGGCAAAATAATTTTTTCTTCCTGAGATACTATTTGACTTCCAGATTTTGAAAAGACCAGCTGTCTGTCACTTGTCATGGACAGCAGAGTGTTGGACAGCCTCACTGGACAGCATTTTATATTCGGTAGGAACCTTTAGCAGAGTAATTCCACCTTTAGGAATTTACCTTCAGGAAATAGGATAAGGTCACAAAGATATCCATGGAAGCATTGTTAATAATAGTGAAAGAAAGCATTAAATGTGCATTGTTAGTGGACTAGCTGGAAATATTTTGGTCTGTTTCTATATGTGAAATGTGAAATTTTATATCAACACTGCAAATAAGATTTTGTGAAGAATTTTTAATGGGATGGGCAGTTATTTATGAAACATTCACTGCACGAAGCATGACTCAACATTGATTTTCATAGGGTTAAAATATGCATTAGAAGTAGAAGTAGTAAGAGGGAGCCAGGAGTTCGGCCTTGTGGTAGAGTGTTTGCCTAGCATGCACAAAGCCCTGGGTTCGATTCCTCGATACCACATACATAGAAAAGCCCCAAGCCGTGTTGTGGCTCAAGTGGTAGAGCTCTAGCTTTGAGAAAGCCCAAGGACCAGTGAAGCCCTGAGTTCAAGCCTCACGACTGGGGGGGAAAAAAGAGTAGGAGGAACAAAATGTGGGAGTTTTCATTGGGCACAAAATTAGTAATATTTACTTTCTTGTGCTTTTGATGTTACCCAATTTTTCTATAAATCACGAAGCATTTTCACACTTAGAGGAGTCAATTTTATGACAAAAAGCAGAATGCTTCCTTTTTCATGCTTTCTGCTTCCTTAGGTGGCTACTACATACCATGTCATGACTTTTCCTTGGTAGTTCTCTTTTTTCCAGGGCTAATGTTACATAACCTTCTCTACTACTCTATGATGTGCATTGCAAAAGCAAAAACAAATCGAGCCCAAACATGGACTGAGTGCTTGTTAAGTGCTGTGGACCTGAGATAATCCTCTCAGCAAGTCTACCAGGCAGGCACTGTCACCTGTCTTCCAGGCTAATGAAGCCACTTGGAGAGGGTGAGGAGCTTGCCTGTGATCAAACAGCAGGGATCTGTACCCAGCCTGTCTGGCTCCAGGCTTCCTTCACTGCATCATTGGTAATCTCTCCCTTTCTCTGGCCATACCCTCTGAGAACATTTCGGCTGGAAAGTCATTTGGCATTTACTCACCTGCTTCGAGTAGCATCTCTTGCAGTGTTATTCAACATTTAAATGTTTATATGTTTTTATGCCCCTTCCCTAAATAATCCAGGTTTCTTAAAGTGAACAAATGCCCAGATAGCTGCTATCCAACTGTCCATTGCTGAACAAGTAATAGGTCCCCTGATTATTTACTGAACCTTCATTTAAAGAATTAACGACTTTGCTGTGTGGCTGTGGCAACAGAGCCAGGCTTAGGGGCTGTCAAGGCTTTGGCAGGATCCCCAGGTTCTCAGATTGGCTTTAGCCCAGGGATTAACCAACTTTGGCCAAGGTCTGCAGGGAATGCTTACAAATCCAGTCGCAGGGTGGCAAGCATCCTGCCACCTCCTGTTGCTTGCTCCACAGCCGGTTGTGTATGCATGTGTATGAGTGTATGCATGTTTTTATCTATGTGTAAGAGAGAAAGCTGTCTCCAAATAGACTCCCAGTCAGTCAAGGAGAAAGGTTAGGAATAGGCCCATAGGAAGAGGTAGGATGGCAGGAGGCCTTTAAAAAGTGACCATTTTTGTTTCTGAAAAATAAGTGCATACACACATGTACACTTCCTTGATGGGAGTAGGTGATAGTTAAAATAGTTTTCCCAAATGATTAAAAAATTTAAAAAGGAGCCTATTACTAAGGGGCATGTAATTCTAGCAGAGTTACAAATCTCAGAGACAGTGCTATCAAATGTCAACACATTCCAAGCTGATATTAAGTGGGAGAGACAGTCCCCTGCCTGTCCAGACCACTTCTCCTCCCCTAAGCCTTCTGTCTCCAATACTTACAGGTGAAAAATGACTTTGGAAGATAAACTAGAGCCTTCTATCATCCAGATGTATGCCAGTTTAGGAAAGTTATCACTGGGTTTCTAGGAAGCATGTGCACCTTAAATTTAACTAATGTTTTGAATTAAAAAAGATTTTAAATTAGCATATGTTAGTTGTATAAGGGGATTTTTTGTGACATTTTCATGCATGCATGCAATGCACCCCAATCAGATTTACCCCATCTATCTCTCTCCCTCATTTCTCTCTCTTTCTTAAAATAATTTCAACAGATTTCATTGTATACCGACAAAGTATTTCATTCTCCTTAACCCACTGTTGAGCTTTACCCCTGTATCTTGAATTTCTAAAAGGTTTTTACTTCACTAAAATGAGACTATGAATAATTATTCAAAAAAGGCAGCAAAATTTCCTACATAAAGCTAAATTAGTAAACAAATATAGCAAATTTAGAGTCACCCTGTTAAGTCATTTAAACAAAGCAGCCACTTAATTAACAGTGCAGTGGTCATTACTTGACCGGTTTCACTGCCAGGAGAATAAATTGTTGTCAGAAGTTTTGGGGGGCATATGTGGCTTTGTGGGTGTGAAGAACAGAAACAAACAGACTCAGTGCTATTGCCTCAAAAATTATGGTGTCAAGTTGAGAAAGAGGGCATGACTTTAGGAAATAATTGAATGAGAAAATCCTGTTCTCAATGGAAAAGGCTTGTCATTGTTTTCCTTAGACCAGTAATTTATTGGTGGTGACCCAAGCAGCTGTATAACAAGAGGAAGTGCCTAGAGCCCTGTGGACACTAGATTTTCTAAAGAGAACTGTCCATTCCATGGCAGAGCTACAGAGCTCCTGGATATGTGGTGATCTGATCACCATACAGATGGGCTTTGAGTCTATTAGGAGCATTATATTAGCAGAAAAACAGGGTGGGATTTATTTGTGAGTGTGTGTCTATGTCTATCAAGGAGTCCATGCAATGTTTTGTTTTCCCAGTTTCCAAAGCAATGAGGCCTTTGGAGCTACTTGTTGGTTACATCCAGATATGTAAATAAGCAAGGCACTAGAGAGTCATGAGGATTGTGGGTAACTAGAAGGGTACATGCTCTTTCTAGAAGGGGCAGCCACTACTTTTATTGCTTTATGTGGATTTGAATCATTTCCTCCATCCTAATTAGCAAAGCTAATTAGCAAATTAGTAAAGCTATTCTTTTTTAAATGTAAAAATTATCAACTTAAAGATGTTGGTTTAGAGTCTGAGAGTATATGGCTCAATGGTAAAGTACATGGTTAGCAAACCCAGGTTCTGGGTTTGATCTGTAGTACTGAGAAAAACAAAGGAAAACAAAACAAATGACCAAGTACTTGGTTCAAAACAAACTCAAAAAAATGTTTCTAGCTTCCAAGGTGTTGGCTGTAGGCATAAAAAGAAGGAATGGAGGGGGGGCAGTGACGAGCATAGCCTAGGGGTAGAGTGCTTACCTGGCATGCACAAAGCCCTAGGTTCGATTCCTCAATACCTCATACACAGAAAAAGCCAGAAGTGGTACTGTGGCTCAAGTGGTAGTGCCCTAGTCTAGAGAAAGCTCAAGGACAGTGTCCAGGCCCTGAGCTCAAGCCCAGCACACACACACACACACACACACACACACACACACACACACACACACAAAGGAGGAATAGGAACAGATACACAAGGCAACAATGGAAAAGACAGCTGCCTCAGATGTTTTGGGGGTGGACTTTGGATGATTATGTGCCCATCTCACAGAGATTAAAATTAATAATGTGGATTGCTGAGTTGATCCTCCATTGAGAGTCCCATAGAGGGACCTCAGAAAAAATGTACATGGCTCTGTCTGACTCCAATTTCTTAGTCCCTTTTCCGCTTCTGGTTATCTGCCTTCTCTGCTACCTTGATGCATGAGGGCAGAGCCTGTTCCTTTCAGCGGTCATAGGACAACATTCTTCAGGAAGAGGGACATTCTTTCTCCTTCCTTAAACAAAAGGAGTGACAGTAAGACAGCACCAGTCAAAATAGCTTTGTGAGTCAGATCAGGGGGTGCTGGAGTTGGTTCATAGAGAAGCCTGCATGTCACCAACAGCTCTTCTAATTCCAAATGCAAGTTTAAGTTATACTTGTCACTTAACACTGGCATCAGTGGGAATACTTACACCATAGAAATCAGCAAAGATTTATGTATTTACTTATTCCAGTACTGAAGCTTAAATTCAGGGCCTTGGTCTTGCTTGGTTCACTTGCTTTGCTGTAACCATGCCTCCAGCTTGGCTTTGTGTTGGTTATTTTTGAGATAGAGTCTCGTGAACTTTACCACCTGGCGGTCCTTAAATCTCAGGCCACTGGATTTCAACTTCCTGAGTAGCTAGGTTTTCAGGTATGAGCACAGGTACAGGGAGCAGGTCTCAATTATTTTTGAGAGCTGGTTTACTTGCACATGGTTTACCAGTTTAGATCCCTAGCTAGCATATCTTGTCTATGTTGTAATACCAACACTAGTTGGTAACTCTAGTATTTCAATTTTGGGTTATTGGAGGGGGTGATTAAATATGATACATGAGTTAAATCTTTAGTAGCGTATGGTACCCATAGTAAATGCTCAATAAACATGACCTCATATCTCAGCTGCCTATGTGTTTCTTGCAAGTGGAAGGCTTTAATTCACAGGCAAATGGCTTTCTCCATCATTACCCACAGAAGTGAGGTAAAAGGAAATGGAGCTTTAAATAAAGTGTGAAATGTTCTTACTTCTAATTGCAGGGCAGATGAGAGGCATGTGTGATGAGGGAAGGAAAGAGAAGTAATAAAAGCTTTCTCACGTGTGCTTTGAAAGCCCCCATTATGTTACAGAGGCTCAGATATAATGTTAGAAGGGGGTCTTCAAAGCCATTTGGTTTTATCTTTCATTGGAAGGAGTTCATTTCACCACATCACATGAGTAATCCATCTCTGAGCACTCTCATGACTTAGCAAGGAGGCTCATCTTCTGCTGGACAAATTTGGTAGATCACTAGTCAGTCTTTTTCTTGGGCACGTGCCTCTTCCATTTTCTTTCCATTGGGTCTAGCTCAGCTTAGAGCTTGCCTCACGAGAAGCCAGTAGAGCAAGCCAAAGAGAGTACCAGCCAAATTCATCCTCAGGCTAAAGCAAAATGGGTTTCTTTCTAAGATATATTTTCTACAGCCATAGGGATGAGTCTAAGGAGAAGCATGTTTGTTCCATTAGCAAGTTTGAAAGAGGGAATTGGGCCAAGTTAGAGTTTCTTTCTCATAAAAGAAATTATCTCTAAACATGGAAGATTTGGAGATGAAGTAACTCAAAGATTTAGTGCTAGATTTCCTAAGGCTGCTGGAGACTTTTAGACATATTTGGCTTGGAGATAAAATTCGGAAAAGCAGCAGACAACCAGCTAATAGAGAACGAAGTTAACCCTGTCTTTGCTTCGTTTTAACATTAGGCAAAACCTACCCCCCAAATAACAAGATCAACTTGAGGGGAAAAGGGTGAAAAAATGCAGCAGTGGAGCTTACTGAACACAGATGAAAGTGAACTATACCTAACTCATGGGTGGAGAGGGGAGGGAGCGACTGGAAAGAGTGGGGGAACAGAAGACATTGTATGAAAGGAAAGGCACTCATTACCTGATTTATGTAATTGTAATACCTCTATAATCCCTTTATAATAACAATAAAGTAAGTTAATTAAAAAATAACAAGATCAGCAAGGGTTGATGGTATGGCTCAGGTGGTAGAGTGCCTGCCTACTAAGAAAGAAAGCCTTGAATTCAAATGATAGTATTGCCCCCAAAATTACATGAAGAAGCAAGACAAATGGGCTTCCTTTTTAGGAGGTAGTGATGGCTTCCTGGAAAAAAAGGTGGCTTTATCATGTAATTGCTCCTCCCATATTCTCCAACTGAAAGCTCAGTCTAGGGCTCAGAGGTAAGTCTGGGTTCTACCCCTTACCTCTCCAAAGTAAAAGATTAGGCCATTTCCTGGGATTTCTGTGAACTCAGTTTTACTCAGGTTGGAACAGTAGAGAAGAAATGGAAATTATTTTTAGTGTCATTTAAAAATAACAAAGCAGGCCAGGAGTTCGGCCTAGTGGTAGAGTGCTTGCCTAGCATGCACAAAGACCCAGGTTCGATTCCTTGGTACCACATATATAGAAAAAAAAAGCCAGAAGTGGTGCTGTGGCTCAGGTAGTAGAGCATTAGCTTTGAGGAAAGCCCAAAGACAGTGAGTGCTCAGGCCCTGAGTTCAGGTCCCAGGACTGGCAAAAAATTAATAATAAGAAAACAGTGTATTTCAAGTTTTCTCCCTTTTTTCTACTCACTTATACCTGTCTTTAATTGGATTAACTTTCTGATGATTCATTCACTTAGTTGTGTTGTTTTGGATCCAGTTGTTCTACTGTGTCCCTTGGCCTGGATGGGTTTTAGGCGACAATGTGGGGCAGCTCTGAAGTGGGAGGCATCAAAAATTTTCACGCTTGTTCCCTTTTGCTGTCACTTTACATTTTAGAAATCACATGTGGACAGTTTATGGCTTGTTAGAAACCAGAGAACATAGGCGCTGATTGTTCAATTGATTGCTAATCAATTTAGACCAGTCCAGATCTCCCATTTGCACATCTAGGGTGCAGAGAACTTTATCTTCTGTAATAAATGGGAAGGAAGCCCTGAACTGAGTTAGATTAGCTTCCTGGAGATTGACAAGGATTTTTGTTCCTTCTCAGGTAAAATTTCAGCATTAGGGGCTCTTGTAGCTGGTTACATTTCTGATCCCACTCCATCACAATTGCCTTTTATTCCTATGGAGTATGTATAGGTCTTTATCAGTGACATCTCACCAGGCCAACAAAAGGAAACATCCACACTCCTTTCCTTTCACCAAAGCTGTTTCCCAACTTCTCTCTCACATACGCACACCCACATGTGTAAACATGTGTTCATAACCAGCCACCCTAGTTTCCTTCTTTAAGTTTTGTCTAGTGCTGGTGATGACATTCAGGGCCTGTGAATGCTAGGCAAGCCCTGTACAATAGAGCCCTCTAACCCATTCTCTGAATTTTTTGAATTCCCCAAAACTCTTCCCTTGCCCATACCCCAGCCTCCATTGCAGATAGAGGAAAGCCAAATCAGACACTGTCCTGCCTTTCTGAAAGGGACTCAGCTGATAAACAAAGACATCTTCTTTATGCTAAAAAAGACCTTCCTTTCTGATGGGTTCCAGGCAATGTCCTCAGTGTCTTTTCTGAAAGCACAAATAATATCTTCTGTCTATTCCATAACAGTCAAGACAACTTTTGTTAACTTTACTTCCTTTCCATAAGCATATTGGGAACACCATAGACTGTTTTCTAAACAGTAAAGGCGACAGCATTAGATACCTATATATTTTGAAGCTGTATACTTCATCTTCTACTTCCACCTTGAGTCACAAGGAACTATGTAGAATGTTCTCGTTGTTGGACCTATTGCCTGCACTTTCCACATCACGTGCTTTCGTGCCCCTCTGTGAGAAAAACCTGCTCTGTTTTTTGAAAGAATTCTGCAGAAACAAAGAGCTTAAAATGGAGTAGTGTGACACATCTATGTAAATTAAAAAGTTGGCTAAAATAGGCCAGTACAAGTCTGCGTCTCCTCCCCTCCCCTCTGCTGTTCCATTTGGTTCTAAGTGTAAACAGCTTCTTTTCTCCCAAGAGGGAGGGAAGTGGGTTTTTCTACAGAAGCAAGCCTCCCTACTCTCTCTTGTTGGGGTGGGTATGCTGGAGGCAGATGAGTATACACATTTGTCCGTGTTTCTTTACGTGCCAGAAGTGGTAATACGGCTTTTACAATCATCTTTCTCCTGGCATCATCTTTCAGAATTTTCATAAAGGCAAAAGTAGCTACAGGAACCAGGCATGTCTGTCTGGTGAGGAAACTACCTCCTGCTTCTGTGAAGATCCTAAATATCTCATTTATGGATTCTACTCTGCTCCTCTCCACAAAAGACCTGACACTGGAGATGGAGTTACTGAAGGCCTAGGAAAGAATTCTACCCAGAGAATCCTATGTGAAAAGGATTTGGTATTATAAAGCATCTGCATACTGCAAACTGGGGTAGATAGGTTTCCCTGCGAATGACTTGGCATGAAGGGGTTAACAGAGATATTGGTGAGCACCAAAGGAGATGACAGGGTAGTAAGACCGGGAGCTTCCAGATTCTGATGTGCAAGACACCAGGGAAGTTGATTAACTTATTATCTTGTAGGATTGGTATGGAGACGGTCCAGGGTAACCTATAGGGTTTCTTTGTAAACTGGAATTTCATTAATTAAAAGTTAATTATTACAGAGGTAAGCTGTTTTAATTAAATGTAGATTAAGTGTAGGACGAAGTGAGCTTCATAAATTACAGAGACCAGTTTCTGACCAGAAGACCCTAGCTCTGCCATGAAAGGTGGAGGATATAATAGGATGATTGAATCCACCACTGAATATATAAATCTTGGTTATTCTCCCTACCTTCCTGGAAAATTGTACACATTTCCACACTGCCCCAGGACCAGCCCAATAGATGTTCACTGCCCCCTGTATATATTATCATGACTTACTTTCTTCTTCGGTGGCTTCTTGCCCTGATCCTTCAACCCCCACTAATTCCTTCTTTTTTTATGTGAGTCATTTTATTACTTCCTTTCCTTTCTAGTCTGTGTTTCTTCTATACTTTCGTTCCCTCTCTTTCTTCATTTTTCTTCCCACTTATTTTGGAGATTCTAGAGTTTAAACTCAGGGCTTCACACTTACTATGTATGTAATTTACCATTGAGCCATACCTTCAGTCCATTTGATTTTAGTTATTTTTCAGATATATTTTCATGGTTTTTACCCAGGACTGGCCTCAAGCCATGATCCTCCTATCTCTGTCTCCTTTGTATCTAGGCACTTGGCTTTGTTGTTGGTGGTGGTGGTTGTGGGGCTATCCTTGAGCTCTTCAGCTCAAGCCTAGCACTCTACCACTTTGAGCCACAGTGCCACTTCTGGTTTTCTAGTGTTAATTGGAAATAAGAGTCTCATGGACTTTCGTGCCTGAGCTGCCTTTGAACGGCAGTCCGCAGATCTCAGCCTCTTGAATACTTAGGATTACAGGCGTGAGCCACTGGAGCCTGGCACCTGGCTTATTTTTGAGGTAAAGTTTTGCTAATGTTTGCTATGCATGGCCTCAAAAATATGATCCTCATGATCTCTGCTCCCTCAGTAGCTGATGTGCATTCAGCATGCCCAGTATCAGTTTCTCCTTTCTTTCTACAAACTAGAGCTCTGCCAGGCACTGGGAAAGATTATAAATGAATAGCACACAATCAAGACACATAGGTACTGCATGAGGTATAAGAACATGAATAACTATGCTACAAGCCAGAACGGGATGGCAATGTATACACAAGGCCTAGGAAGGAAAGAAGAAGCTGTTCCCACTGGATACATATGTGGAGAATTGGTAGGATTTTGACTAGAAAAGCACTGGGGCAGGAAGAAGAAAAACATGAATGGAAGGTTGGAGCCATGAACAGAAAGTCAGTTTGACTGCGATCCAAAGTAGAGTTCTGTCTGGAGATTGGACATTGTTCTATCCATTGGAAGTCTGAGGATTTTGAGTTGGAGAATATGGCTAGAACTCAGTTTTTAATAATCTGTAAGTGGATTATTGAATGAGTTGGTAAGAAAGCTGAGGTAGAAAGGCCAGAAAGAAATTCTTGGTGGGAGGTAGTGAAAGTCTGACTAGTCAGATAGTGGTGAAGGTTGGAAAGAGAGATCTTGGGTAACCAGCATTTGGTGACTTATTGATGTGGGACTAAGGAAAAAGGAGGAGGCCAGGGGACTGGAATGGATGTCTAGAGAGAGAATGGGAAAGAAGTGGTGTGGCTTAGAGAGTCTAAAGGCTTTTCCTTTTCTTTTTCAGTTTGGGTGTTGATTTTTTAACCAACACCAGCATTTGACTTGTGGGCTTTGTTGTAGCACAAGGATATCCTGTTACTGATGTCATCAAGGTGACTTCACCTCCATGCACATTTTAGAAGATAAACATCAGAGGTGGCAAACTTGGTAGACAAAAAAAAAGAAGTAGATTTGAAGATCCTTCTCTTACATTTCTAAGGTCTCTTTCTGGTCTGCAGTTAATTCTATAGGTAAGGGTGCATTGGGTGAATGCAAATCAGTGTTATCTGGTACCATTAGAGCTGGGGGACTGCTAAAGCAAGGAGAGAAAGGACAGAAGAAAAGGACATATGTGTTAAGCACCTTAGGTGAGAGTTAGAATCAACATCTGTGATGTTTTAACTAAATACAACCACCTGTAACTTTTGCGGGTAGAGATGAATCACACAGCACAAAAGGAGTTGATGGCATCCGCCTCCTCAGACCTACAATCAGAATGATGAGGATCAGGATTCAGTGGTTCAGAAGAGAAAGGAAGAGAAGGAAGTCATTACAAATAATGTACCTGGGGAAAGACAGGGGAGATGACATCCAAGGTGACTGACTACTCAGTGGCCACATGGCCACCACACCACTTACCTCTTGGCTGGCATGTTGTTGAGATGTCCTATCAAAAATAGATTCTAGAGATTCTTAATTGCAAGCATAATTTCAGAAGAATATTAAAACATTGCTCTGTGGACACTTGTGCCTTGTTTTATACATTGTGCCAGAGTCATTCTTTAAAAAAAAAGAGGTAACTTTTCTACACTTTGTACTACCTTTCTTTTGCTCTTCCTAGGGCTTGAACTCAGGCCTGGGCACTGTCCCTCAGCTTCTTTTGCTCAAGGCTAGCACTTTTATCACTTGAGCCACAGCTCCACTTCTGGATTTTTCTGGTTATGTGGTACTAAAGGATTGAACCCAGGGCTCCATGTATGTTAGGTAAGCTCTCTACCACTAAGCCACATTCCCAGCCCCTGTACTTTTATTGGAACAGTTATGTGGCGTGTTCTGGACTATTTTGGGGTGTCCACTTGTGGCCAATTTTGGGAAGAATGTGTGTGTGTGTGTGTGTGTGTGTCTGTGACTTGAACTCAGGGCTTGTCCCTGTCTCCTAATCCCTTCTCCCCTTTTTATCTCAAAGCGAATGCTTTCTAGTTGAATCATGGCTCCACTTATGCTTTTTGTGGTTTATTGGAGATAAGAGTCTCATGGACTTTCCTGCCCAGGTTGGCTTTGGACCATAATCCTCAGTACCTAGGATTATAGGTATCAGCCACTGGCACCCAACAGGAATTTGTTTTCAAATCCATTTCCCTTTCTTTGGCTTCAGATCACATTTCTGGCACTTTGGTTACTCAATATTAGCTCATCCCAAGCCTTGCAATTTCCATAACTGATATTTTGGGTGATACTTTACTGTATTGGAGTGTGAACAAGCCACTGGGCTTTCACTAAGAGAGACACTTTCCAAACTGGGGGCAACAGACTCTCAGGGAGGTTACAGTTAAGGATCCAAATATTTCCTAGTCTCAGACTGAAAACATAACATTATAGTGTTTGAAAATACATGTGGACACTATTGTGTTTGATAAAGTACTGAATTTGTACTCAAGTATATTGAGTTCATATAGGTTTGATTTGTGTGTGTGTGTGTGTGTGTGTGTGTGTGTGTGTGTGTGTGTGTTTGAAAATGTCACTCCAGGCTCTAGTGGTTCACACCTGTAATCATATCTATTGAGGAGGCTGAAATCTGAGGTTACAGTTTGAAGCCTGCTCAGGTAGGCAAGTTCAAGGAACTCTTATTTCCAATGAACGAGCAAAAGGCAAGGAGTAGAGGTATGGCTCAAGTAATAGAGTGCCAGCCTTGAGTGAAAAAAATGAAGGCAGAATGGGAGACCTTGAGTTCAAGCCTCAAGACCTACAACACACACACACACACACACACACACACACACACACACACACACACACACACACGCATGCTCATGTTGTCAAAGAACACTACCAGCATGACCAGCTTTTATCTAATGGCTCATGAAATTTTGTAGTTTAAAGTCATATTCATCTTTGATAGAGGAAAGGCAGCTATGGAGGGGGTATAGTTTTGTGCCTAGTCTACCTATGCTCTGGCTGCCAGAGTTTGGGAGATGATCCAGGTGGAGTGGGACAAAATAAACAGTTCTCTGAATGAAAATTGTAGTAGAAATGTACCAACCAAGAACCAGTTCTTGGCAGGGAGCTTTGGGGTCTTCTAAACCACCTTCCACACTGGGCAAAGAATCATTTATAGAATCTCCCCGAAGGATGAACATTAGCTTGACCTTTGCCTCTGCATAATAAGGAGCTTACTACCAGGTAAAATTCAGATTGCTGGGCCTCATCTTTTAGCACTTCTGATTTGATAGGGCTGGAATGGAGCCTTGAATCTCCCCCCCCCCAACCAAAAAAAAACATTCTAGGAGATTCTGATGTCAGCCAGAGCTGAGATAGGACTGTTATGAAAGAACAAAAATAATTCATTACAATATTTGTTTGTGAAGTACTCACTGATGCATGAACGGCGTCATGGTGGGGCTCCTGTGGGCTATGTATTTATGTCCTCCCCCCCTTTTTTTTCATTTCTCACACCTACTCTGGTAGATAGATCCTTATTTAAAAAGTAAGTGAATTAGGGTGCAGGGAAGTGAAACCAATGTGGTGGCTGGGGAGTGACAGTTGGAACCCCAATGTACAAATGAAACCAGGAACAGGGGTGTGTCTCCGCCTATAGAAGGACAGGCAGTTTATGACTTTGCACCCACAACTGAGATTTCAAGCACAAATTGGCGGGAGCCTAAGGACAGGAGATTGGTGATGACAGAATCAGAGCAGGGTGGTGCCTGGAAGGCTCCTGACACACCCAGTTCCCCCATGTCTCCTAAGAGGCCTGAGTTCACTAATCAAGGGGCTTTGGGCAAATGATTCCATATAGTAGAGCCTTGGTTTCCCCATCTGTAAGGTAGAGATAAGAGTGTCTCTGTAAATCTAGTTGTTCACTAACTACATTCATGGGACATCTGCCTTGTAACACTTCTGAGCTGGGGATGCCATCCTTTCGTTGATGATAGGAACCCAGGTAGAGAATGAGAGGGAAAAGGAAGAACGTGGGCACCAGGATCCCATCTCTCTTTAAGTGAAGGATAAGAGAAACCACATACTTGATATCTTGTACTGCACCCTGTAGCCAGGTAGTTACCTTGTGGGATGTCCTGGGGGGCAGAAAGAGAGCAAGTTATCCATTTACTATAGGTGCTGGAGGTGAGGATACTATGATACTATTCACAGTCTGACAGCTCAGCTCAGCTATGTCCAGTTTGGTTCCTGAGAAAAGTAAATCTCATTAATAGAGCCTTGAACTCTGGGCCTGGGTGCTGTTCCTGAGCTTTCCAGCTCAAGGGTATCTCTCTACCACTTGAACCATTGCACCACTTCCGGTTCTCTGGTGGTTAAATGGAGATAAGAATCTCATGGACTTCCTTGCCCAGGCTGGCTTTGAACCAGGATCCTCAGATTTCAGCCTCCTGGGTCACTAGGATTACAGGCGTGAGCCACCAGCGCCTGGCTAGGAGAGACTCTTGATCACAGAAATCCTAAAGGTCACTGAGATTTACATTGCTTGAAGTGCTACTTACTAGCTCACATCTCTCCTATGGATCCCAAGGAGGGATGGCTCCCATAATGAGGCTGGTCCTGTGTAGTGTCCTTATCCAAGTGGGACCTTGATGTCATGTCCAGTAGCAGCTCAGTCCAGTGCCTGGTTTAGAGATGAACACAAGCAGGTGGGGGAGCAGCAGAGCTATTGGGGGTTGTCTAGGGATCTTAGTAACTTTTTTCTACTCACACTGCCCTAGTGTTGGAGCAGAATGTAGCAGCCAACAGTGCAAGGCTTCCAGGCAGCCAGCTTGTCCATAGAATTGGGTCTCTTCTCTCTTACACCCTCTTATTTTCCTGGCATATCCTCCAAGTTAATGTTTTAGTAGGATGGTTAAGTTGACATAAAATCTCTGCTGTGTTCCAAGTAGCTTATGACCACCTACAAGGTGGCACTTTCCACTAGGGTGTGGGGAAGAGTGCATATTTTAGGACCCCATTCTCGTTGTTGCTTATGATCCTTTGCTACTTTTTTTTTCCTTTTGCCAGTCCTGGAGCTTGATCTCAGGGTCTGGGCACTGTCCTTGGACACATTTTGCTCAAGGCTACTGCTCTGCCACTTGATCCACAGCACCACTCCTGGCTTTTTCTGTGTATGGGGTACCAAGGAATTGAACCCAGGGCTTCATGCATGCTAGGTGAGCACTCTACCACTAGGTCACACTCCAGGCCCCCCCTTGCTATTTCTTTTCGCCTCATGTCACAGAAAACATTTTGCTACTTGCTAGGACCACCCTGTGAGTAGAAATGGAGTAGAGTCCTACCTGGTGAGCCAAGTGAAAGGTGTTACCTGATTGGTAGCGGCAAGGAAGTGTTACAGTGCACCACTCCCTTAAAAGAAGTGGTTTCCTCTGTTTCTGACTCACCACATTAAATGACTCCTTCCTAGAGACTGAAATGAGTCAAGGGTCTTCTCAGAATTCCTTCTAGGGGTATTTCAGAGGAATCTGTGATTGAGGTTACAATTGTTTTCCCCCTTTACCATAGCTGACTATTTTGCATTTCCCCCAAGGTGAAACACAGCTTGTCTTTTCTAGAAAGAGTCAGCACCTTAATGTTGGGGCCAGGGACCCAGGTACCATAGGGAAGCTTGCAATTTTTTCTCCAGTGTAGGAAAACTCTTCCTTAAGTCAGACTCTCAAGCCATCATCCTCCATTCAGCAAACGGGATTACTCCCAGCCTAGTCTCTGTTGACTTTACTAATACAACTGTCCTGTTTCCTTTTCTTCCAGGTGGCTTCTCCATTTTGATGGGGGTGTCCTCACTGACCTTTCACCAGCACAGATTGTGGTGATTCTCTGTGGTGTGTGCCACCACTTTCTGCATTGATAGAACTTTTGGTTTTAGACCTCATCTCAATCATAGGCCCCGGCTAGGAACTTCCAAGTAGACACACAGCTCCTTCTCATGCAAATGTTTGCTGAGTACTGATGAGATCCAGCTACCAGGTTTGGGGATGTAGCAATACCCACAGCCTCTCAGGATCTTATCTTCATGGAGTCCAGGGAGATCCAGGTATACAGTCCAACACAAACCAAACCCAGAAGGTTGCCTGGAAGTGGGGATGTGTGGATGTTCCCCAAAACTAAGGCCAAAGGAGCAAATGGAAGTTAAACACGTGAAGGGGTTAAGGAGATTTTCCTCTTCATTGCATTTATGCTACATGCACCTTCTTGCTTTCTCCTGTGCTTGTATGCTATCTTTGTTTAAATGTATTCAAATCCATGTTGTTTATTACCTTCAAGAGAATGTAACTGCTTAAAAGCAAACTTCTGTGGGACTTTACCACTTATTCCTTACAGGGTTTAGCTCAGTAGGAGTGCTTTGCCAGGAAGAAAAGTAACATTTAGGAAGAACCTGCTGAGGCACCTATGCAGGAAGTTGTTTAATGATTGTTACTAAAAAGAACAGAAGGTAAAAGAACAAGATTTATCTCCATTTTCTCCAGGCTGGAAATGAGGATGATAGTTACATTTTTGTCTCTGTTGACTAGTGTTACATGAATTGGGGTGAAATAAACTTCCTGTGGGATTTGTTTTGCTACAGAATGAAGAAGGGCTTTGACTCCTCTGTCTCCCAGTTTTGCAATCCCCTGCTTTCCTGTACCTTTCAGTTTCCCTGTCCCTTCAGGGATACTTGGTTGTGGTGGCACCAGAAAAATGTCAAAGGGAGTTCAGGAGTTAGTGAAGTTAGGAAATCCATCATGGAAATGAAACCATATTCCTGAGGCTTTGAGTTTTGGGCTAGATGGAGACCAAAGAAAAATGGTTTCAAGAACCTACCGGTCTGTGAATTCTAGCACCACAGTCCTCTTCTTGGGGCCCAGTACCACGTATACTCAGCTTAAGCTGTCAAAACAGAGAGGAACGATGTCCCGTGGCTTTGTTCTGCCAGCCTGGCACCTTCCACTTTGTGGCACCCGCACCTGTGGTCTTGTAACCTAGGCTACAGAAATAGTAGTGGGTACGCTGAGGGCAAGCTGATGAGATAGACAGTGAAGGGTACAGCCACTCACAGCTGAGCCTCAGTGCCGAAAACACCTCGTTGAGGACATCATGTACTAGTTCAAGGGTGCCCCCCTTTTTTTCTCTCTGTCTTCAAAACAGGAAGAAAGTTTTCTTCAACTATACGCACCAATAATAATCTACATCCTTCTAGAGAGATCTATTTGGAAGTCACCCAAGAAAGCTACCTTCACTAAGGGATGTTAGTCCTCTCTCTCTCTCTCTCTCTCTCTCTCTCTCTCTCTCTCTCTCTCTCTCTCTCTCTCTCTCTCTCTCTCTCTTCTCCCCTCCTTTTCTGGTAGCAGTTTGGAAGGTTGGCACAAGGCCATCTGAAACCACAGTGGGGTGTTAGGTAATCATGTTCTCATTATAATGCTGCTCTGTGGTTTAATTTTCAACGGTTTCTTTGCAGCTTAGAAACACACATACTATAATTTTTGAGGCAAACAGAGGTGACTTTATTATACAACAAAATGCGGGAAAAATAGAGCATCGTATTGCCCTTTCTCATATATTGCTACAAAAGAAACAACCAGTTTGGGATTCTAGGGAAGGCAAATTGAGAGCAAGGGTGACCCCTCCCCATGGGGCTTCCTGGAGATTAATGATATTTGATTGACAGTGAGGACAAATGTCTCAAGTACATTTGAAGACCCTCCAGAAAGTGTCATACGGGAAATGTGGATGTAGCTCAGTGATAGGCTATGTGCCTAGCAGGCAGAAGGCTCTGTATTTGAGCCCTAGGCTAGCAAAAAGAAAAAAAAATTATCAACTAGTATGACCATTCATCCACTTAAGCATTTAATCCAGTGATTTTATTAATTATGTATACTAGACTAGGTAGGCTCTGAAGATAGAGCAAGATATCACAAGGAAACCAAAGTGTGGAATTCACTACCAGTTGGGATAGCAGATAAATAGGGGGCATCACAGTATCAGTGCAATGGGGTCAACAAGCCACCTGTTCTTTCTCCTCTTCACCTTTATAGAATTCTCTGTGGGACCTTGAAATTTCATCAACAAAAACAGCAAACTAAAGCCTAGGGTTAATTAATAAATTAATAATTTTTATGTTAGTTCTGGCACTTGAACTTAGGGCCTAGGTGCTGTTCCTGAGTTCTTTTGCTCAAGGATAGCCACTGTACCACCTGAGCCACAGCTCTACTTTTGGCCTTTGGTAGTTGACTGAAGATGAGTCTGTTCGATGAGGCTGACTTTGAACCATAATCCTCAAATCTCAGCCTCACCAGTATGTGGCTATTTCTTTTTCTTCAATGCAAATACTGGGACACTCAAAGCGTTGAGCTCAGGGCTGGTGCTCTACCATTGCGTCATACTTCCACTTCTGGCATTTAAAAATGTTTTATTATTATAAAGGTAAGATATAGAGAGGTTACCGTTAGTCAGGTAAAGAGTACATTTAGTCAGGTAAAGAGTACATTTCTTTTTAGACAGTGTCACCCCTGCCCTTGCTCTCTCCCAGTTCCCCCCCCCTCCCTCCATAGATTGTTTAGTTCATTTTGAACCTAGGTCAAGTACCATTGTTGCATTTGTACATCCTTTGTCCCTCCATTCACCTTTTTGTTGGTTTATTGGAGATAAATCACTTGAATTTGTCTGCCTGGTCTGTCTGCAACCTCAGTTCCCAGATCTTAGCCTCCTGAGTAGCGAGGATTATAGGCATGAATCTTTTGTTCCTGGCTCTTTTTTTTTTTTTTTTGAATAGCCAAGTGTCCAAGTGTGTCCACTTTTACACACAAACAGGACTTTTTGACATGAAGTTGCCAAGTTTTGATTTCAAGGATTAGATTGGTTATGTCTGTCATTATAGATAAGTGTTCAGCAGTTCAACTAGGTCGCTCTAATGCCTTCCCAGGCCACTCTCCACCCAGATGACTGTGAAGTTTAGGCAAGCTTCTAGCGCTGTCCTCTCCTTCCTTACAACTCTCCGTCAGTCTTCCCAACTGAGCAGTTCTACCTGTCTTAGCTCTAGCCGGTGACCTTGGCTTGTGACTTGGCCAGTTCTACTGTGCTTTTTAACCATCATAGCATCTTGGCTTTTTTACAGAACCTGGACTGTTTCTTGTTCTATTCTCTCAGGGTAATAGACAGAAAAGTATTGAAGGATACTAACTAGCCACGATGAGGATAACCCCAAGAAATACAACTGCCCAAATTCAACTCTGGATATATTGGGTAGATAATTTTGGTCCCAAGACTCTTTCAAGGCATTGGGAAAGTGGGAGAAAAACATGAGAAGGGGTATCATAATGTTCAAGAAGTAATGTACCCACTACTTGGGGAATGTAACTGTAATCCCTTTATATGTTACCCTGACAACAAAATACAATTTTTAAAAAGCTGGAAAAATAGGGGGAAATATTTCCCTCCATTAGACTTTCAAATTAGATGAACATTTAAAATAAGACCTATTTCAGATAACAGGTAAAAATTCTACCTATTTCAAGAATATGTAAAAAGGATATTTTTCTTTTGATGCCTTACCCAACTTTCTTCTGTTTTCATATATTTTCATTTTGGAGGGCTGTTTCTTTCTCTCTTCTGTGTGTGCAATTACATGTATAGCAACAGATAAATTTTCATAGTTACTTAGGATTTTGTTTTTAGGGACTCAAGACATTGACATTTTTTTAAAATTGTAATTACTAAAAGGGTTACATGATATTTGCCAGATAGGAGGTGCATTAATTCACATACATTGATACCCTTTCACATGTCTTGGTACCCATTTCCCTCCCCCCCCCACACCCCCCACCCGTCTTGGTTTTCCCCCCTTCCCTATCAAATTTCAAATATCCAAATACAAATAAATTCAATATATCAGATAACAAAGTGAGATACTATACCAATATGAGATAACCAAGGGACAGCAAAGGAGATGAGAGACAACATAGTACATTAAGGACAACAATCATTCATTATATGGCTTTTGTTTCAATATCCTGGAGGTCCTTTCAATTAGCTTCACATTATGACATTGACATTTTTTTAAAGCACCTATTGTAAGTTAAAATTCAGAAGTACTTTGGGCTGCCTCTCAAAATGATTAAATACTTAACTGAATAGAGACATTCAGGCAGGATTCTTTTAAAAAGTTTTTAAATGTGAGTGAAAGATTTTTAAAATTTTATTTAAAAATTTTAGAAGGGGTGACATTGATTAAGATGCATTGTGCTCATAAATTGATAGGTTGAAATGAAACCCTTTTGTATGACTACTTAAAGATAATGAAGCAAAATAAATTTATAAAAAGAATTCTTGGCACTGGAAAAGAGTTTTCTGGGTAAGTCAAATTTGCTGAGACTTTGGTGGCAGTACCTCATATACTCCCAAAGGGTAAGTGTGGAGTAAACTGATTTATTGTCAGACATTAAAGCAGGTAAAAATCAATGTGGTTTCTTCTTGGGGGGTTTCACTTTGACTTTCAGTATTGAATCTGAGGATTTGGTAAACCCAGAAATGCAAAGTGATACCTGAGATGAACACACAGCAAGCCAGGCAGACTTCTATGAATGGAAGTGAGTTCCAGTGGCTTCTCAGCATTCGCATTTGTTATACGTGACTCAGAACTTATTTCTTTAAAAACAAAATAAGGCATGTTGTTGACTACCCACATATAGACTAATTTTTTCTCCATATTCCATGTTCATGTGGACTACTTAAGGAGAGAAGTCTCATCTTTTAGTGAATGCTTTTTTTTGATAATTGCTTTTGTTTGTTTTGATAATCGCTTTTTTTTTTTTTGGATAATTGGTCTTTTGGAAAGCTGGAGAAAGGCAGGCGGGAAAGAGGAAGTTTGTAGAGCACAAACACTGTCTCTGTTTGGGTGATGTACATATAAGAATGGTCCTCTCCCACCTCCACTGCGGGTGGCAGCTCTGAAAAGCAAAGTAAAGGCCAGAGAGTGTGAAGAAAGGGAGGCCCTGACCCTGCAAAATATATGTTTTTCTAGATAGACATTTTCATATGATAGGTTTGAGTTAGGTGGTATAGTAGTTCTTCTGTTGGGTTTGATGCTATATAGTTCTCCCTTGTCTATGATCTCTGGCGCATCTCTCCCCTCCTGCCCCCCCCCACCCCACAGCGGCCTCAGTTGTGGGACTTGAACTCCGGGGCTGGGCATTGTCCTTGAGCTGAATAGCTCAAGCTAGTGTTCTACCACCCCAGCTACAGCTCCACTTCTGTTTTTCTGACAGTTAATTGGAGATAAGAGTCTCGCAGACTTTTTGTGCCTGGGCTCATGGACTTTTTGTGCCGGGCTGGCTTTGAACCGCAATCCTCAGATCTCAGCCTCCTGAGTAGCTAGGATTACAGGTGTGAGCCACTGGCGCCTGGATATGATTTTGTTTTCTATGGTAAAACTAACCATGGTCTAAAAATATTCTAGGGAAAATTCCAGAAATAATTCAAAAGTTTTCGATTGTGTATGTTTTTGAGTAATGTAATAATGTCAACTTCATCCCTCTCCATTTGGCCTGGGATGTGAATTATCCTTTTATCCAGTGTTTCCAGACTGTCTACACTACTCACCCATAAGTCACTTAGTCTCTGTCTTAGTTGTCAGGTTCATTGTGGAGGTATCACAACATTTTAGTCCAAGTAACTCTTATTTTTATTAATCAAGTCCTCCAAACAGAAGAAGAGTGATGCTAGTGATTTGGATGTAACACACAGAAGTTGTAAAGCACTTCCTTTAAACGCAACCTCTTGATTTACTAAGGAAAGAAAAAATATTCTGAGGATGCTTAAAATGTACAGTGTGAGTTAATCTTTTGTCTGTAAAACAATAAAGAAAAAACGTTTTTGCTAGCTTGGTGATCATTTATCAAGCTACAAGTTACAGTCACAGTGTGTAATAAATGCGTAAGATGGAAGAGGAATTAAATTTGTGGTAAGAAACAAAGAAAATGTGTTCTGACTGATAGCAGTTGTTGCATAAGAAAACCCAGAGTCTATATGAAGGCATCAGCAGCATGCCAAATGACTGACAGCAAGACATTTACTGCAGTAAGGGATGCTCGCACAGGTTCAGGAATAAGTTTGGATGGAAAAAAGGTAAAGCGATTGAAGAAGTCATTGGCACATTTCTGGAAGAGCTGAAAAAGTTGGCTGAGGATGCCATTCAATCACAATGACACTAGGAAGAGGCCAAATATAATTTTCATTCATAAAAGTGCTAAAAAGGTTCCAGGATGTAAAACATGGAGGGGCAGATTAACTCTGGTACCATGTGGCAAGATGCAGGGCATAATAAGGAACAAAAATACAGGGTACAAAGTGAAGAACTCATATACTCAAAAACAAAAAATGTATTTTGAGAAAGATTATACTCAATCTAACTTGCATTATCACCAGGTTATAATTGTTTTATTATTAATGATGATTTCTTATTATGCCTAATTTATAAAGTCAGTTTCATCATTGATGTCTGTATAGGATAACACACACACACACACACACACACTCACACACACACTCACACGCATATGGTTTGCTATTATAGTGGTTTTAGGCATCTGTTTGGAATCTTGGACCATGTATCCCAAGGATAAGGGAGCCACTGTTGTGTCATAGAAACACACCCAGTATTTTTATCTGAATTGCCTATTCAACATTGTGAATGCTTTCTTCACCCTGGAAGTTTCATGCCAGAATAGAAAAACCACAGAGGGATCTTTCATTTTCATAATATTTTAAATACATTTAGTGTTCAAGATAGGACACATGTGTGACATATATGATCAGTAGATTCTTAAATTACTTGTGTAAATTCAAAAGGGGCTCTTTAAATAGTGTCCTTACCCAACAGTCTGCTTACAATTGTTAAAGTTTAACTGAGGAGAGACCAAAATCAGCAATGGAATGGTAAGGTGCTGTTGTCCCAGCTCTGTGAGAGAGTTTACACATGCTCAGAATAGTAGATTGATTATGGGTTGTGTGTATGTGTGTGTGGGGGGGGGCTCCAACACCTTGTTCTAGCTTGCCAGTCACAAGGAATCCTTTGCCTTTGAAATCCAAGAAGGTCCCTTCCTCTAGGCTTGTAAAAGTATTAGACAATAAATGACCATAGATAGTTTTTAAAAATCAGTTGCAATGTTAATTGATGTAGAATTTATGAAACATTTAGAAATTTCAGGATGGCTTTTTAACCTATCTTCCAACTACAGCCACCTATAGAGTGGCCTTAATCCTCACAGGCGTATGGTAAATCCTTTGTAAATCCTCTAATCTGAACATGGTGATTATTTTTCACTTCTTTGAATAAACTATAAATTTATTTTATGTAATTAAATGCTGTTAAGAGAAACAGAGCAAATGATCAAAGGTCCTTTTCCACCTTCTCTCTCTCCCTCTTACAAATTCAGATCAGAATCATGTGTAAAGGTTACTGATTCTATGAAACAAAGACTTTGTATTTGACCTGTAGAAGAGGTTGTGCAAATATGCAGGCTGAAAACTCTTTAATGGCCTGAAATGGGCCAAGAAGGACCAGGTGGATCTGAGCTGGGATGAGTGCTTTCTTGGCAGAGAGCCCATTCACATGAAGAAAGCTGGGAAAATTTGCTGCAGGAGAGTAATCCAATGATATCAAAGGATTAAACAGGCTTACATTTAGCAAACTCTGAACCATGACTCTGAATGGTGCATGTCTTGCCCACTCAGACAGCTGCTTGGCTTATAAAATAGAGCAACCACAATTAAATAAGAGGAGAAACTAAAGAGAGAGGGTGTGAGGAAGGAAGCACCGGGTGTTTCAGAATGATATTGTACAAATACAAACTGAGTTTGCCAGCAGTCAGTCATTCCTACTTAGTGCTAACAGAATACTCGCCACCACCACTCCAAAGACAAGTAGAAACTTCTACCACCTTGTGTCTGCACAGACTCTCAAGTTCACCTTCCATGCTTTGCTCCTATTGGTCCAGTCACTTAATTATTTTACCTCCAATTACTTAGCTATTAGTGACACTAATTAAAACCTGCCTTGCCCTCAGATGCACAAAACTGTTTATAAAAATGCTAGGAAAGCAAATTGTTCCAAGAACTATTAATTCTGGTAAGGGCCATGTCAGCTTCAGTTATGTGCTCATAAGTGCAAACCAACCTGGTCAATAATCTCCAGGGATCGTCAAAATTGCACAGCTGGCTTTTTCCTGCAAGAGCAGGAAAACATGGTTGGAAATGCCTAAATAGGTTAGATAATGAATAGACCTACACTGGGTGGAGGGCTGAACAAAGGAGTTATTATTGAGCTTCAGGCACGTTCATATTTTACAAAGGGGTAGCTTAGATTGTGTTAGCAAGGTGTTTGGAAGATGGTTAATAAAATAGGATGGCAGCACAATGCATAATAGAATTGACAAAAGAAGTTTCCAGAAGTGTCTTCTCCAGGTCTTCTTTCTTTCTTTTTTCATAAACAAATTGAAATTATATTATTTATTTGCTACTGAAACAAAGTTATTACACCTATAAAATAATTGTTTGAATTTGTTCTATAGTTTAGAAAGTATTTTATTTTTTAATTTTAATTTTATTGTTGGGGTGATGTACAGAGGGGTTACAGTTATATTTATCAGTTAGTGGGTAGATTCTTTTTTTCATTCTACTGAATTTTTTTTAAGATATAATTTTACAAATTGACCTATACCATTTTAAAGACATTAATGTAACTTTGGAAACATTTGCAACCTTTGAAAATATATACAGCCTTGTACCTACTAAACATATATATATATTTATGTAAATATTTGGTATATTACTTCTTAAACATTGTTACCCTTCCCATGTTTTTCTCCCACTTTTCCTTCCCCATCCCTCCCTATCGTCTTGATTTTCCCTTACCTTCCCATTTTTAAATAAACAAATAAACATATATACAATATACCAGGTCCTCTTTCTTGCTGTTGCAAGAAAGATGAAAGATGACTCTTCCAAGTTACCCATTTGTTGGATTTCGGGACTTTTACTTTTCTCTTTGGACTTTACTGTCTCTATAAAACTATTTTTTTTTGCAAAATATATGTTAAATATGCAGACTATATTTAATCTACCAAATAGATCCAAACCTACACCCTCTAGTTGATGTGTTGAGGGCTGTGTGTGTGTGTGTGTGTGTGTGTGTGTGTGTGTGTGGTTTCAAAGCCATCTCTGCCAATTTAGGGAAATTACAACAAAGTGATTACAAAATTGTATTTGTCACAAGATTAAAATGAAGGACAATGTTAAAAAATTAAGTGATAATTGTCTCATTGCAATGAGATGGATGAGGCTGCAGGCAATTTCTCACTGAAGAATCTGTCATTTGTTAAAGTCATCCACTTGAATCATCAATCAGGGACTATCTGTGCTAGGTCAGTTTCTTATTCTTTGCTTCTTCTTGCTTTTTCTTAGGCTTTGATATTTTATATTACAGAATTAGAAAATCATACCTCACAATTATGAAGGGGTAAGACACATCTCATTGCTTGTTTCTGGATAGTACAGCTGTACACAAATCCAGAAGACCTGGCAAAGGCCGTCTCCAGAGACGTTGCCACATGCTCCATGAGTGAGTTTATCATACACTAATGGGAGGGGTCAGATGCTGCGCACTGGAAGATAACAGCAAATGGATTCCTACTCTATTCTTAGCTTCCATTTGGCTCTGAAAGTACTTACTTATGTTTTATTGCCACATTTGGGTGTGGTTTTAGTTATAAAATACTCTGTAGTAGCTTTGTTTCTAACAAATGAGGAAAGCCTTTAAATTCTGGCCATGAAACATACGTGCGTGTGTGTGTGTGTGTGTGTGTGTGTGTGTGTGTGTGTGTGTGTGTGTGTGTTTGAGTGTTTACATCATAGTCTAGTCTTAAATTCTTTTGTCTTATCCTTCACATGTCTGTGCAGGTTCCGGCTGCTCAAGCTGAATATATAGATGAGACATGAAATTATAGCAAGCCACTTGACGTCTGGAAATGTCCATGAAGAAATATATATACACATATATATGCACATATATATATATTACATACACACACATACAATCTCATTTCAAAACCTCCTTCCTCTTGAAAAGCCAACATTTATCCCTCTCTATCATTGCATGCATTGTCATTCTGGCCCCAGTTTTTACCACTTCCTTTGTGGTGGTGGGTCTGTGATGTTCACTGTGCCAGCTCCTATAGGAATGAAGTATGACTGGAGGACTGCAGCAGCTGTCAGCCAGCGGTAGGGATGCTCTGAAGGAAGACCAGTGCCTCTCTAGAGGCCACTCTTTCTAGGAGCTGGCTCAGCAGTGTAGGGTAAAGAGGCCTAGTCCTTTCACCTTAACTTTGGACAACTCTGAAGACTCTGTTTCAGCTTTCACAGTCTCTACAGGCTTGCCTTAGATCAATTCAAATGCTCTCTCTGGCCTTGTTGCATTTCAAAAGGCAAAGATTGAAGGCTAAGTCCTAGCAATAGCTGTCTCAAGAATCCAATTTGGGACAACTGGTACCATAAATGACTAGGGAAAGTGACCACTGGAGTGAGATTTTGTGTTTTCCAGCTGTCTGGTGGTACGGATTATCAGTAGAGGTAGGTGGACTGTTGATAGCCACAAACTTTATGTGGCAGCACAATTATTAAAATCTTACTAGTTATGAACTGGGATAGCATACATGTAGAAAGAGAATGAAATTTATGTAATATGTTAGGCTTTTGAGAAATGTGGGAGAAATTGTAACTTTAAGGATAGAGGAGACTTCTTCATCCTCATTTCCCTGTAAAACACAGGAAATATTTCTCTTTCCTATTTCTCCTTAGTATATTTTGTTGTACTAAGATAAATTCTTCCTAAATTTGAAGAAAAACAAAACAATCACTGATTGTGATTACCTAGCAATTAAAATCTAAGTGTGAACGGGGGAAAACAAGATGAGGGGTGGGGGTGGGGGGGAGGGAAATGGGGACCAAGACATGTGAAAGGGTATCAATGTTGGGAATTAATGCACCATCTATCTGGCAAATATCATGTAACCCTTCTATTAATTACAATAAAAATATATGGAAAAAAATTTAAGTGTGAGATCCAAAGGGTCCCTGGCTTTTTTTTTTTTTAACATATAAAGAGGTTTCATTTCCTTCAGCAGAAGGCCAAACAACAAGGTTAAAAGGCATCTAAAAAGGTTAGAAATTCATGTAGAGGTACTTAACAGATCTCAGTGTCCTTAGGAACAAAATAGACCAAGAGCCTATAAAAGTACTACTCGAGATAAATCATAAAAGGATAATTAGGATGAAATGATTTCTTGTCCATTTTCTGGACCTGAGTTAGTTTTTGGACCAAGAACCCATCAATTGAAAGAGAATTCAGATCCCCAGGAGGAAATACCACCAAGTGCCATACATAGTAAGTGTGTTCATAAATGACTGTCCATGTTACTCCAATGATTTTACATTGGGGAAAGGTTGTCAAGCCCCAATGATAGTACATAATAAGACAGAAGGGGCCCTCCCATCCCAGATAGCATGAATAAGTAAGCTTCACTTTCAGGTTGCTCAGGGCCATCTACCATGTCCGGAGTAGCACTTCTCCCTCTGCTGACATCTGTGATTGGAAAAAGATTGTTTAGGACCAGGTGATAAAGGAGGAAAAACCCTGAGCTTGGTTTGTGGATGGCTTGACTTGGTATTTAAGATAAACATGGATGCATCATAGCATTTCTCAGCATGGCTTTGAGAGAAGTGATGAAAGAAAAATATTCCCAAAGAGTATAGTTTTAAGTGCTACTACACCTTTGTGAGGAAGGAGAAGTGGCTTAGAGGTTAAAATTTATACATTCCAAATCTGTGGCAAATGGCTGGACTGGCTCTTTAGAGGCCTAGAGAAAGATGAGAATATTGGAGGAGGAAAGAAGGGGAGAGATCTTTGTTTTCCATGTTAAAGTCTACCAGAGAGCATCTACTATGGAAGAGGCACTAAACAGTTATGCTGCTAGGAGAGTTGCCAAGATGATAACATTCAACTCTTAACCCTTTTAGGGGATTGTGTTGCTAAACAAACTTGCTTGTCTAAGAGACAGCATTCATGCAATGCTGACCAATGAGGATAAATAAAGGTCTGGTCTCCCTACCTCAGTTTATCTTTGAAGAACTATCCCCTAGATTCATAGCTTTCTGCAGCTCAACTGCTCCCAATCTTGCTTCTCCCATTGTCCAACTTTGCTTTCCTTCTCCCCATTCAACAGCTATTGACTGGAGGAGCCTAAGCCTTAAATAATCATACTACATCCTGAGTCCGAGGGATTTCTTCATAGGGAATGCCTTCAAAACAGTATCAACATCAAAAAAGATGAGCTGCCAACAGCCAGCTTTCCCTTTAAGGAAAGGCATGAATAAATCACTCAGATGTGTCCTGTTCCATTTCCAGGAAATGCCATCCTTAATGCACACAGAGAACTTTGTCAAAACTGATACAGATGTACATATCTATGTTGACAGCATGGCTCACAAGTAAGTGATGGCAAGATGAAAATCATTTTTTCCTTAGATTGTGGGGTTTTCTTGTGATAAACAGTCAGGCAAATTATGTTTCAGTTTAAAAGAGAGCTACATAGATAGTGGTGATGGTTACATAACACCGTAACTAAAATGAACACCAATGAATTATTTGGGTAAAATGGTTAAAATACAAAGTGTTACTTTTTTGGTCTACTACAATTAAAAAAATGTAATGCAACATGTGAAACCATTGGTTTGTACACTGTAATGGATGGATTCATAATTCAATAAAGATTTTTTTAAAAAAGAAATCTTGTACTTTGTATATCACATTACGCAACATTTACCAGTGGGTTTTTTTTTTTATAAAGAAATCTTGCTGGTATTTCTGCTTTCTGTCCCAACATAAGACCTTAGATGATTTCATGAACTTCTTAGTTGTAGTATGGCACACACCTATTTTATGATCCTTCTATAATGTTGGTTTCTCTATTACCTTTAGCAACAATACATCAATATTGTGTTGGGATACACTGTTATAATGTTTGAACTCACTCGGGAGTAACTATTGTTCTGTCAGAGAAGTCATTTTACTTGGTTGACAAATGACATTGAAGTTTCCTGCTGCTATTGGAAAACATTTTTATGACTGACATCACTCCGGAGGCCTAGGGGCAAACACATTACCAGTCCAATACAATTCAGTTTTCAGATTCTTCTGGTCATACTTCCTATGCTTACAGGCTTCCATTTTTGTCAACTTAGATACAATCCTGGTCACATACTTACTCCTCCATCATATACTATTTTCCCTCACTTTATTTGTCCTTGACTCTGTTCTCTCTTTACAGTTGAAATGTCATCCTGGTATTTACATTATTGTTTTCATCATCACAATTTTTGAACCATTTGATACATTTTTGTAAATAGGGATAATTAGACTAATAACTAAACCCACAGATTTGTTATGTGAAAACAATGATACTTCTTAGCTGAAGCAAAATCTGCATCCTGTAAATGGTTAGATGAACCACTGGGTCGTGAGGGGACCTCAGAGATCCAAGGATCTCATTTAGAACCCATCCTGATCTTTTCTGCCCCATCTCTTTGCTTTCTTCTTCTTGGTCCTAACTCTTTAACTAACTTCTCTCCTTCCTTTTCCTTCTCTGTTTCGATTTCCTTTTTGAGGGTTATGAAACATTAAATGGAAAGAGAACGTGGAGATCTTTTTGTTTATTTTTTTGACTTGTTTTTTTGGTCAGTCATGGGGCTTGAAATCAGGGCTTGGGCACTATCCCAGGTCAAGGCTAGTCATCTACCACTTGAGCCACCGCACCACTTCAACCTTGGAGATCTTTAAGTCTAATGATCTCACTAAGCTGATAAAGAAACAAATCTAGAAAGATACTATAAGCTGGCTCAAGATAGAGAGAACAGATTTGGTTTTCTGGCTTCTCTGACTCGTGGTCCAATGTCTTTTCTGTTTGTTTGTTTGTTTCATGTATATTAGTCAGGGTTGTCTTTTGGAATTGAAGGATTTATGTGATTGGTTGCATGCTGGAGTGTCTAATGCTGGCTGTCTGAACACTAGAGAACCAGAATACTTGGTAGCTGCTCTCTTTAAGAAGCTGGAAGAATCAGAACAAGGGGAATGGTGATGCAGTCCTAGGCAAGGATAAAGGACTAGGAGTTCCCTGGAGAAACACTGTTGTGAGTTTTCATTGAAAGGCTGAAGAAACTAAATCCAATGTCCATGCACAATGGCAGCATCAACAGAGGCTCTTATCTAGGAAGAATGAAACTTAAATAAGCTGTCTGGTTTCCTTTCTGCCACCTTTATTCTATCTGGACCTTCAGCCTATGGGATAATGCGGCTCATATTCAGGGCACCTCTTTCCCCTCTCAGGTGCTGTTTCACATGCCAGTGGTGTCTAGGGAATGGCACATCCAGAAATATGGTTTATTAACTTCCTAGGTATCCTTTAACCCAATGAAGTTGATAAATTCATCCAACAGTTTCAACTCTTTATCCTGGTTCTCTTAACATCGACAGTGATTGAATCCAGTATAGTATTTTTTTTAAACAGAACTAAGAAAAGGAATTTATATAAAAAACTTCCTCTTCTGTCTTCTCTTCCCTATGTACTCTTAAATATTTAGTTACCCACAGATTCTGTTCAGTATTTATCCTAAAATTACATACTCCTTTCTAAATTGATTCATTGGCTTAGTTCAGAACATCATGTTTTTCTTGTATGTTCTTCTTTTAAGAACAATCTTAGCCAGGCATGGTGGCTCATGCCTGTGATCCTAGCTACGCAGGAGGCTGCGATCTGAGGATCAAGGCTTAAAGCTAGCCCTGACATAAAAGGACCTGAGACTTATCTCCAATTAACCTCTAGAAAAGGGGAAGTGGAAAAGCCAGAAGTGGTGCGGTGGCTCAGGGTTGAACACTAGCCTTGAGGAAAGCCCAAGGACAGTGCTCAGGCCCTGAGCTCAAGCCCAGGACTGGCAAAAAAAAGAAAAGAAAAGGGGAAGTGGGGCTCAATGTAAGGTGGTAGCCTTGAGCTAAAGAGTTTAGGGACATTTCCCAGGCCGAGTTCAAGCCCTATGACCCCCACAAAAAAAATGATTTTCACTCAAGCCTCAAGCCTACCTTTCCATCAATCTGTTCATTTGTGCAGTATTTTAAAAGCCAGAATGGTTGATAATGCTACTGTTTTCTCTCCTCTTTGATAACAAAATTTAATATTTTTGCAGGGCACATGCCACTCAAATCTTTGTGTTTTGGCTCTTGTCCTCCTGTCTAGTCTTAATATCACTGTGTCCAAAGTCTCACTGATCTAATACTCATGTGATTTTTTTTCAGTTTTTCAAGATATATATATATATACATATATATTGCTGTATTTTTATTATCCATAAAGTAGTTGTACAATTGAGTTATCATTGAATAAACGAGTACAATGTATCTTGGTTGATGTTACTCATATATATCCTCATTCTCCCCCATCTCCTCCAAATCAACCCCTCCCTTGAATTTTTGCAGGCTATGCATTGATCATTACAACTGCATCCTTCCCTCCTTTTTCTGTCTTTTTCTTTACTCCCTTCTCTGCCCCTCCACCTCTCAAGTGTCAGTTTCCTGATATTTATTGTGTTGAACTGTGAATTTCTCTAAGGAGTATCACCTCTTGAATATCCCCTGCAAATACTGTATTTTGGTTAATTCATTGGTATACACCTGCATATGACCCTGTATAAATTAGTTATAGCTCTCACATATTAGAAAAAAACATGTCCTTTATCCCTGTGGGCTTGACTTACCAGTTAACATAATTTTTCCAGGTCTGTCTATTTCTTTGCCATAATAAAAAATCTCTTATTTATTTCCAGTCCACTATAGGACTTGGTGGCTTTCCAGAGGAGACAGTGTACTCCATGCAGTGACGCCAGATCTGGGTTACTTCATCCATATGATTTTTTCCATTTTCAAAGAGTGCCTGCTTACCACAGAGGAGGAAGATAATGCTGTAAGTTAGGGCACAAACTCTTCTGTGTCTTAGACTGAAAACCAATGAAACCCATTTTCATCAACCAGAGTTTATTACTTCACCACAAAGGGGACTGGGAAATGCAAGGAACATTTGGTGAACATACTATTGCTCAAATTCTCTCTAACAGGTGTTCTGGAAACACTTATTTCTTATTCCCTGAGTGAAAATTCTTTTAAGCTCTCCAGGTCTCTCCATTGAGACATTTCACCTTGCTTATTATACCCTTCTTGCCTACTTGAAAAACTTCTACAATCTCTTTTTATTTATTTATTTTTTTAATTTTTGCTAGTCGTGGGGCTTGAACTCAGGGCCTGGGCACTGTCCTTGGTACCTTTTTAAGGCTAGAAGTCTACCACTTGAATCACAGCATCACTTCCAGCTTTTTCTGTGTATGTGGTATCCAGGGATCAAGCCCAGGGCTTTGTGCATGCTAGGTGAGTACTCTACCACTAGGCCATGCTCCCGGCACTGATCTTTAATTTCTTTTGTTTTTTTTATTGTCAATGTGATGTGCAGAGGGATTGTAGTTACATAAGTCAGGTAGTGAGTACATTTCTTTGGAACAGTGTCACCTCTTCATTTTCTTCCTTTTTTTTCCCCTTCTGACTGTCTTATACCACAAGTTGCATAGCTCATTTTCAATAGTGTCTAGTCAGTACCACTGCTTACTAGTTCACCCTTTGTTTCACCATTCCTGTGCTTCCCCTTACCCTTTCCAAATCAGCTACACTTATATACATGACCAAAGTCTTATTGGCTCACTTTCTGATGTCTTCATTCTGCCTTGTTTTACAATAGTAAAACGGTTACTGTTACCATTGTCTGCCTGGTTGTTTTCTTCTATAAGGAAATCTTGTTGTGAATAAATAATCAATTTTAATAGTACAACACAGAAATTCCTCATATCTGTGGTTGGAAAAATGAAGGAACAAAAGAAAGAAAGAACTACAGATCTTTCCAGTTTTTTATATTCTATCCTGATTGCCACTGACTTAGTTCAAGCAAATGTTTCCTCTTGCCTGGATGACAACAATGAATTCTACATCCAGGAATCATCATTATGAAACATGAATCAGAGTGAGGCTTCCTATTTCCTTAGAAGAAAATCCAAACATCCAAATTCCTTCCCATGACCCATAAGGCATTATCTGGCCCCTGCCTGCCAGTCTAGCCTCAGCTCTTTCACTCTTCCCATGGCTCTTCTCCATTTTTCCCACCCTCTGAAGTTTCCCTCTTCATAACTCTCTCAGGGCTGGTCTCCCAGTGTAGTCTATGCTGCTCTCTTTTACTCTCTGGTTGGCTCTTCCACAGGCTTTAGCTTAAATGTTTTTTCTCTGGCAGTTCTGATTATTTTGTTCTGATTGCAGGGGAAATTACTACTTGAATTACCCTAAATAATAATGAGAAACTATTGGTTTCTGTATTTTATGAGTCTAGAAATAGTACTGGCTTGAAAAAAGACTTGATCTATGTCTCATGATCCTCTCCCCTTCTCCCCCCTCATTTTCTGTACAGCTTTGGCACTTTTCTCATTACGAAATGGCTGTCACTGTTCCAGGATCAATATCCCTACCCATTCCCCAGAGAAAGAAAGAGGGATTTCTTCGGTAGCTCCTTCTAAAATCCAGAGATTCATCTTCCCTCAGCCTCCACTGCATCACAAGCCCACTATCTAACTTATCCCTCTGGGAATGAGGAAATGCAAGAGGCTGTGTTTGCTTTAGGCAATTAGAGCACTCCTTTGCTCCAGGCTGAGGCTGAGATTGAAGGAAACAATGTGGCTTCTTAGGGGAGAGGGCCTAACCTTCCCTAAAGTTGGAGAATTAGTCTTTCTTTTTCTTTTCTTTCTTTCTTTCTTCCTTTCTTTTTCTTTCTCTCTCTCTTTCTTCTCTCTCTCTTTCTTTCTTTTTTTTTGTGGGCCATAGGGCATTCACTGGGTGCTGTCCCTGAGCTCTTCAGCTCAAGGCTACCACCCTACCCTTGAGCTAAGCCCCACTTCCCATTTTCTAGAGGTTAATTGGAGAGAAGAGTCTCAGGTCCTTTTGTGCCAGAGCTGGCTTTGAACCTTGATCCTCCGGTCTCAGCCTCCTGAGTAGCTAGGATTATAGGCCTGAGCCACCGGGCTTGAGAATTATTCTTGGAATAAAAAGTGGAAAATGAATATTTGGAATGCAGCTCAAAACAACACCCTTTCTCATGGGAGCCTTCACTATTTACCTCATCTAAAGAAGTGTCTTGTTGTCTCTTATTACTGAATTCAACTCCCCCCCCCCATTCACTGATATGGTTTGTAAATATTCATTTGGTTTGCTTATTTGATTACAATATGAATTTCCCATTATCTTCTAATGTGATAAGACCAAATATGATTTGTTCCTCTAGAAAATTTAGTACTTTCTAAACGAAAGAGAAAAAAAAGAGGAATTTTCTTCTTTTCCATTTAGCCCTGATTTGTACCAAGAGGCTAGAAAGGACAGTTTAGAAGGATAAGGATGAATGCAAGCAAGCACTGAGTATTAATTCGGCCTTTCTTTGTCCAGAAGCTTCATTCCCTTCCAATAATCCCTCAAATTCCCTTGCCATTTCTCTTCTTAGCAATCCACCTGCTCCAAGCACTGGGGCAATTTGCTCTTCCCTTTGTTTTCCCCACCTAGTATGGATTCATTTTAATACAAATCTCCATTTGTAACATTTTAAATTGGGGTATATTAATTGTACAAAGGGATTTTATTGTGATATGTTCCTATGTTCATACAATGTACTTTGCTGAAGTTCACCCTTTCTTCTTACCTTTTGTTTTCTCCCTTACTCTCTTTAAGATTTTTTTAAAAAACAGATTACATTACTCTATTTGCATACATGTATATTAAAATACTTTGATCTTATTCATTCTCACATTGTGCATACAATACTATCATAGTGGGCCTATTGTGCATACGATACTATCACAGTGGAAATAGATAGTGGGACTTGAACTCTGGGCCAATAGTATTGTAGTATCCTGTCGCTCCTCACCTCCAGCACATATAGTAATTGCATAACTTGTGCATCTAAGAGTGAATCCGTAGCTTGTTTATTGTGAATAGTACTACAGTAAACTTGAACGTGCAAGGGCCTCTCTTGTATGCAAACTTAATGTTCTTCTGAATATATTTCCACTAATGGTATAGCAGATAGGGGTCTCCATACTGATTTCTGAAGGTTTTACCAAGTTATGCACCTATCAGTAGTATAGAAGAGGTCTATTTTCCTTGCCAGCATTTGTTATTGTTTGTTTTCTTATGATAATCATTCCAAATGGGATTAGATGGAATCTCATCATTTTGGTTTGTGTTTCTTTATGGCTAAGGATACTGAACATTTCTTCATGTCTTTATTTGTGGTTTCTGCTTTTTTTTTTAAAGAATTAATTTGTCCTTTTATTGATAGGCTTATTTGTTCTTTTCCTGTTTAATTTTTGAGCTCTTTGTGTAGTCTGGGTATTAATCCTCTGTTAGATGAGTAGCTGGTGAAGATTTTCTCTTACTCTGTGGGATGGCTCTTCATTCTGATCATTTTCACCTTTGATGTGCAAAAGTGTATTACTTTAATACAATCATATTGGTCAATTATTGCTTTTAATTCTTGAACCACTGGAGTCCTAGTCAGGAAGCTGTTGCATGTGTCTAGTTATTCAAATGATTTCCCTGTGTTTCCTTTTACTAGTTTCAAAGTTTCAGTTCTTAGATTAAGATCTTTGAATTTATTTTTGTACAGTTTTGCAGAGTGAGAGACAGGGATCTAGTTTTAGTATTGGACAAGCTGAAATCCAGCTTTTCCAACATTATTTGTTGAAGAGGTTGGTGTGTGTGTGTGTGTGTGTGTGTGTGTGTGTGTGTGTGTGTGTGTGTTAAGCCAATGTTTTTGGTATATTTGTCAAAAATTAAGTGGTTTTAGCTGTATGGATCTATTTTTAGGTCTCCTAAAATTTTGAGTTTTGAAAATAAAACTAGTTAAATTATATTTTCCGAGATAATCTGTGTACCAATCCTCATTGTAGCTACTATAAGTTTTCTAAGTGTGATTTACTGAGTGGGAAATACATCTCCTTACTGAAAAGCAAGACAGAAGACAAAGCCTTTAGTAGAAAGAGAGAAGAAAGTTAGGAGCAGGCCAGGAAAATGAAAAAGTTGAAAAAAAAAAAAAACCCTGGAAAATGATAATAAAGTGGGAGGTCTTTAGGGTTTAAGGAAAATAGCTTATGAGAAGGAACAATGTAGTGAACTTGAGAGATTAAGATGAAAAATTTACAAAATAGAAATAGAGCTGGAGGAAACTTCCTTCCTATAGTTGGCCTTTCATTTCTCAATAATTATTGGGTAATCACGCTCTGTCAGGGCTAGTCTTCTAGAAGTTGATGGGTACAGAAGTGACCCAAACACAGTCAGGTCTGTGTGCCCTCACAGAGCTCATATACTGTAGTCAAGACACAAAGCAAATAAGTAGATGTAGGCTAAGGACTGCTAACTGCAGATATTTTACTGAAACACATCTACTTTTGTTTCTTGTGAAAACTGAACCTCGTAGAATGTCGATAAAAGAACTTTTAAAAGACAATACTACTACGTAAAGAAGAGAGGGAGAAAAATTATAATGAAGGTGGGAGCTGGGACTGAATAAATGTGAGCAAACTACATCTTAAGTTGGCAGAGGTGAAAGCCAAGAACTACCCTGGCTTACCATAGCCACCTTCCAAAGTGCAATGACATCAGATAAACCTGTAATGGTGTGTGAGTGTGAGGCTGAGTGACTGAGTGTGTGTGAAGAAACAGAATATGAATGAAGAAGGTGAGCAAGGTTTGTTGAAGAAGCTCTCACGTCTCTGGGGCTCTCATCTCCACAGAAAAAGGCCTCTCTATAGTCTCTCTTGAAGAAGACTGGAGCCTTATTTCATGATGATGGCGTCCAACTTTGCTGAGGTCTGGATACAAAAGAGGGATTGCATGTACATGCACTGAGTACTGAGGACCATGCTGTTTTCCTAAAGAAAAGGACAGCCAGGCCTAGACTCCACACTAGAAAACTGGAAAAGCCTTCTTTGGAGAGCCTGACCACCTCAAGAGGAAAAAAATAGAAAGATTTTAATGGTGGGGTTTTCCCAACCAAATGGTACAGGATCATTACACTATCTAGTAAAACTGTCCCATCAACAAGTCCCACCTGCACATTCAGAGCTACCAATCAGTATTCTAGTTCCCCATTCCACAGCTGAACAGATGGTCCAGGATTACCAGACATCTGCAGAAAGTTTCTAACAGGAAAGACCAAACAAAAATTAAGTAAACAGAAAAGCAACAAGTTACTTGGAAGAAACAGATTACACAGAGAGAATGTATAGAAGAGAGAAACTTTGCATTAAATATTTAGAGAGGTTAAAAAAAAAGATATTGCAACTATTATATGAGACCAGGGTACTAAGAAATGTGCTATCTGAGAACAAAAAGGAGGTATTAAAATTAAAAAAAAAATAACATGGGTAATGGAGTGTAACTTAATAATAGAGACCTTGCCTACCATGCACAGGGGCCTGCGTTCAATCTTTAGCTGTGCTGAGGTAGGCCTAAAACAAACCGATCACAAAACAGAAAAATTCAGAAGAATTGGAAAATTGAAGAAACCTCCTCCAAAGCAGTATAAAAAGACAGAGATGGAGAAGATAGACTGGAGCATATCTTCTTCATAAATTGGAGAAGATAAAAATTTACAGGAACAGCCAAGGAGGTCTAGATAATATGGATTTCAGAAAGAAAGACTGAAAAGAAATGTGTTGTCAAAGAAAGAATTCAAGAAACAATCCCACAATTGAAAAACATGAATTTTTCAGACTGAAAAAGGCTACCACCATGTGCACATCACAGGTGCACAATGAATGAAAATATGCCCACATTCGAGCCATTATGAACTTTTAGAACACCGAATTAAAGAAAGGGCTTCCAGTTTTGCAGAAAGCAAAAGCGTGACACACACACAATGGATCATTAGAGTGGCTTCGGTTCTCAATAGAAACTTTGGGAGCTGAACCACAATGGCACTGCACCTTCGAAATTCTGAAAGAAAATGATTTCAGAACTAGGATTCTTCTTCTAGCCAAATTATTACAGAGCTGTGAATGGTTGTTTTTGTTTTTTGTTTTCTTTATAAAAAAGCGTCTTCGGATGTGAAATGTCTCCAAAAAAAGTGTCTTTCAAGATACCTTTCTCAGGAATCTGTTGGAGCATGTATTTGAAACCAACCAAAGCAAGCAGATGCTTAAAAAACAAAACAAAACAAAACAATGGGGCTAGGAGTTTGGCCTAGTGGTAGAGTGCTTGCCTAGCATGCACGAAGACCCGGGTTTGATTCCTCAGTACCAGAAGGGGTGCTGAGGCTCAAGTGCTAGAGCTTTAGCCTTGAGAAAGTCCAAGGACAGTGCTCAGGCCCTGAGCTCAAGCCCAGGACTGGCAAAAACAAAACAAAACAAAACAAAAGCCAAAACCTTTGTAAAACACATTTAATTTAACATCTATGCTTAACAACCTTACTTGTAACTAAGCATAGTAGTTTGAAGGGGAATTATGGAACACTTATCAATAGAATTAGCAGTTAGGATGTAAATCCATTAGTTTGCCTACCAAAATTAACATCACCAAGCAGTACTACAGTGGCTCATGCCTGTAATCTTGGTTACTCAAGAAGCTGAAATCTAAGGATCAGGTTTCAAAGCCACCACTGGCAGGAACATCAGAAAAGTACATGAAACTCTTATCTCTAATTAACCACCAAGAAGCCAGAAGAACTCTAGCTCAATTGGTAGAATGTTTTCCTAGAGCAAAAAAGCTCAGGGACAGGGCCCAGGCCCTGAGTACAAGCTCCAGGACTGGCGCATAACAATCAAACAAGGTAATAAAGCTAGAAAAATAGGAGACCCTGTGACTCACAGGTATTAAGATAAAAAAATGTTTTCTCCAAATGTCATCATTTCCTCTTTGTGTTTCCTTGGAAATAATCATTATGTAATTTTTTTTTTCTGGTCCTGAGGCTTGACTCAAGGCCTGGGAACTGTCCTGAAGCTTCTTCATGCTTAAGGCTAGGGCTCTACCACTTGAGTCACGTAACTCCTTCTGGCTTTTTCTGAGTGATTTATTGGAGATAAGAGTATCATGGAACTTCATGCCTAGGATAGGCTGGCTTTGAATAGTAATCCTCAGATCTCAGCCTCCTGAGTAGCTAGAATTAAAGGTGTGAGACACTGGTGCCTGGAATATTATGTAATTGTTGAACTTTACTTTTCTAATATTGCAGAAAATTCAGATGAATAGATAACATTTTGTTTTTCAACAACAGTTAAAATAGTTGTACAGAGGAGTTTCAGTTCAACATGTCAGTTTATGAGCTCAAAGCATTTTGATCAGTGTCATTCCTTCTATAATTTTTTCCTCCACTTATGTGTCCCAGCCTCGATAACCCCTTAAGTTACCTGTTTCCAATTATATATGTGTAAACTGAGTATTATGACAGTATTCACCCATTATTCCTGTGAGTTCTTTAGAAGTTTATTGAATGTCAGCAAGGTACTAGCTCCAGAAAGCCTTCCATTTTAGATTAGAACATTTCCTTGGGCTGGGAGTTTGGTCTAGGGTAGAGTGCTTGCCTAGCATGCACGAAGACCTGGGTTCGATTCCTCGGTTCCACATACATAGAAAAAAGCCAGAAGTGGTGCTGAGGCTCAAGTGGTAAATCTCTAGCCTTGAGAAAGTCCAAGGACAGTGCTCAGGCCCTGAGCTCAAGTCCAGGACTAGCAAAAAAAAAAAAAAATGGATTTGAACATTTCTGAAACAATGGACAAAAGAGTGTTTTACACATTAAAACAATGGGTACATAATATGTGTAAATTATATTGAGAAGTTGAGGGCAACTGATAAGACTTGGCTGATAAGAACAAATAATCCTGAGCAATTAGGACACAAAGAGTCATAACTGTAGGTAAAACAAATAGCTGGAAGAGAAAAAAATAATAATAAAATACCAAATGCCTATCCATTGTGTTTTCACTTATAACACTAAATATTGACTTATTTGCAATACTATAATCAAATAATGTACATAATGTATATTATAACATATAAGAATAATATATGTATTACTTTAATACCAATCCTGTTATATTATAATATAAATCCTGTCTAACAATAATAATATGAATCCTGTGTATTAACTAGGAAGGCAGAGGGATGGAAAAGTGTATGGGGACAGAAGGAAGAGAAAATCAAAACCTCATCTTCCTTAATGGTAAATAAGTTAGTATTGCTTAAAATTTATTATTACTACTACTACTATTACTGTTACTATTTTTAGAAATTTGGAGGCAATAATAATAATAAGAAGAAAGACAACAGTTAACATTGGGTGTAATTGGCTCTGAAGGTGTAGGAATTTGAATCTTCTCATAATAAACTTAGTAGATTTAGTTGATTATTTAAATTCTGTGCATGATTAACACTGGAAAAAGTGAGACTGAAAGACAATAGGAAAACTCTAAAAAGAAATAGTAAAATTTAGTTGTTTATCATAATGAAGTTTTATGTTCTAATTTCTCATATTCCTGTATCTTCTGAAACAAACATGGATTACTTTTAATTTTCTGGAACACGTTTTAGATTGGGGAAGAGATTGATGAAGGAAAATATTGAATTTTGATGGGAGGATTAGGAAGCCTTTGCTAATGGCGTCATTTGGCTAGGCCTTTGATCATGCAAACCACATGGACACTCAGAGGAAGAATATTCTAGAAAGGTGATGATGCTTATGAAGGATGAAAGAAGATAAAGGCAGAGAGGGGCTAGGATCCCTAGAAGACTTGAGAAAGACTTCAGATTTTATTCTGATTGCAGAACATTGGAGATTTATTTATTTTTGCCAGTTGTGTGGCTTGAACTCTGGGCCTGGCGTGGCTGCTGTCCTTGGCCTCCTTTTTTTTCCCCCTTTGGTCTCTGGGAGCAATTCAGCTCAAGGCTAGCACTCAACCACTTGAGCACAGTGTCACTTCCAGTTTTCTGGTAACTTACTTGGAGATAAGAGTCTCTTGTCTGTTTGGGTTTTTTGTTTATTTGTTTGTTTTTGCCAATCCTGGGCTTGAGCTCAGGGCCTGAGCCACTGTCTTTGGACTTTCTCACGGCTAGAGCTCTACCACTTGAGCCTCAGCACTACTTCTGGCTTTTTTTTTCTATGCATGTGGTACTGAGGAATCCAACCTAGGTCTTCATGCATGCTAGGCAAGCACTCTACCACTAGGCCAAACTCCCGGCCCTCTTGGCTGGTTTTGAACAGCAATCTTCAGATTTCAGGTGCCTGGCCCTGGCTCCTTTTTGCCCAAGGCTAGCACTCTACCACTGGAGCTGCTGCCCCATGCCTGACTTTTTTTTTTTTTTAATGAATTATTGGAGATAAGAGTCTCAGAACTTTCTTTTCCTGGCTGGTTTCCAATCGCAATCCTCAGATCTCAGCTTCTTGAGTAGCTAGGATTAAAGGCACAAACCAGGGGATGGAAAAAGCTGGAGTGGTGCTGTGGCTCCAGTGGTAGAGCTCTAGCCTTGAGAAAGCCCAAGGAGAGTGCCCAGGCCCTGCGTTCAAGCCCTAGCATTTGCAAAAAATAAAAATAAAAAAAAATTGGCTGTGAATTTGGCCTAGTGGTAGAGTGCTTGCCTAGCACACACAAAGCCCTGAGTTCTATTTCCCAGTACCATATACACAGAAAAATCTGGAAGTGATGCTGTGGCTCAAGTGGTAGAGCTCTAGCCTTGAGAAAGCCCAAGGACAGTGCTCAGGCCCTGAGTTCAAGCAGCGGGACTGGCAAAACAACAAAAAAAAGGTACAAACCATGGGCTCCTGGCTAAGGAAGTTGGAGAATTTTGAAGAGAAAAGTGATATGTATTTTAATGTGCACTTGCTGTTTATGTGTAGGGTGAGTGATGAAGGGAAAAAGGAAGGAAGGAGCAGGCCAGATCAGTATAATGTGGCAATAATGGAAGACTCCTCAGGATCTGACCCTGATATTCACTCAAAGAAAAAAGAAATCTCTGCACCTTGCATCAAGTACTCTGTTATAAACAAATTTTATGGGGTCTCTATACAGAGGAACCATACTTGGTAATAAACAGCAATGAACTGACAGGCAGGACACACAAGACACTGTGGATGAATGGTAAGATGCTAAAGGAAAGAAGCCCATCATCAAAGATTACATACTGTAATTACATGTGACTACATACTTCTTGTGTGTGTGTGTGTGTGTGTGTGTGTGTGTGTGTGTGTGTGTGAAAGCTGTGAAAGATAAAATGATTAGGATGGAAAGCAGATCTAGGATTCCCAGGTCAGGGATGGCAGGAGGGAAAGGGGCAGCTGAGAAGTTCTTGGATAATGAAACTATCCCATATTCTTATTACAGTTGGGACTCCCTAGATCAGCATGTGTTAAAATTCATAGACCCATATTCTACCTGTATGAGAAAAAAATTAAAGGCAAGTCAGCATATTATGGGGGGAAAAACCCACCTACATGTAGCAGAAAGGATTTTAATCTAAATGAGGGATCACTGTAACTTTTAGGGCCTTCTTGAGTCCTCTGTGGAATGAAAGACCTGTGCAGTTGGAGTTGTAAATGCCAAAGCCTGTGATAAGGAACCTGGAAAATCTGAAATACGACAGGAGTAATGGAAACTGTAGTTTACACCTGTCTAAAGGAGTTGATAGTTATTATACTGGGCTATGGGCCTAGACTATCAGATCCTTTGCATTTGAAGATGAGTAGACCTCTAGAGGATTTTTGGTTTGTTTGCTTATTTGTTTGGTGCCAGTCAGTCCTGGAGCTTGAACTCAGGGCCTCAGTGCTGTCCCTAAGCTTCTTTGCTTAAAGCTGTTGCTCTACTACGTGAGCTACAACTCCACTTTTGGCTTTTTGGTGGTTCACTGGGGATGAGAGTCTCATAGTCTTTCCTTCCCACACTGGCTTCGAACTGTGATCCTTAGATCTCAGCCTCCTGAGTAGCTACAATTATAGGCATGAGCCAACAGTGCCTGGCTAGAATTCTGGACATTTTAAAGGTGATATTTCCTTATCTGTAAGCACTACCAGAATCTAACAAAACATCTCTTTGTATCACTTTCAACTTGGAGGCTGCCAGTTTGTAGCCCCTGGATAGAGGGTTTTGTGCCAACCTCCTGAACATTTTGGGCTGAGATTATAAACCTGGATAGGTAATATGCCAGGTTCTTTATCTGAGATTGCATCAGAGATCTGAAAGTTGTTGTAAAGGTTCTTACATCACTACACATAAAATTAAGCCCTACCTTGCCCATTTAAGAGTTATGAATGAGGTACTAGGTACTCTAACTAGAACCCACTCATGGGGAAGGGAACTAGTGCTCAACTGGGCTCCACAGGCTCTACTCCTGTCTGTGGCAGCTCTGGAAGAGCTCTTGGAAATGTGTCATTTAGTCTGCTACAGATCATAGCTTCTCATAAATGGACCTGACTTCTCTGCACACATTACTGATTTTTGTAATGATGAGTAAATATTGAGGCCATCTTTCACCTCTGCTGCCGAACCATGATTGATGCTCTGACAACATAGATTTACACAAAGCCTGGGAAATGGCATCCAAGTAGATGAGGACATATGTCTCAGTGAGAATTGGAGAAATGAAGCGCAATGAGCGCAAATGAGTGGGACAGATGAGCCCATGAGCTGGAAGGCACAACCTCAAGCTCATGGATGGATGACACTTCACCTCTCTTCTGGACAACTGCATTACACATCAGCATTGCACACCAAAGAGGAGGAGCCCTGTTCGGGGGGCTATGGGCTGGGACTGATATTAGAAGTGGTTAGGAAGGTATTTTACTTCTTTCTCAGCAAGAAGCACAGACTGACTGAAGGAGAAACAAGACCCAGGAGAAGGAATCTAAGCTCTTCCTAGGATCTCAGGACATACAAGAGACAGTTGAAGCTTACCAATGAACTGTGTCAGCTAGAACTCCTATCCAATGTCCTTGCCTCCTTTGTCCCCATCTCCTTCCTCCTCCTCCTCCTTTTCCTTTCCCTCTTTCCCTTTCTCCTCCTTGTTCTTCTTTCTTTAATTCTTTATGTGCTGGTACTAGAGCTTGAACTTAGGGCCGGGCTACTGCCTCTTATCTTTTTGGCTCAAGGCTAGAGTCCTACCACTTGAGCCACATCTCTGCGTCTGGCTTTTTGGTAGTTAGTTGGAGATAGAGTCTCACGCATTTCCCTGCCTGGGTGGCTTTGGGCTCTGATCCTCACTCAGATCTCAGCCTCCTGACCAGCTAGGAGTATAGGCACAAGCCATTGGTATTTGTTTTACCAATCAAGTCTTCATTTTTTCAGGAGGAACCCACTCCCTGGAGTTTGGGAAGAAAGGTGACTGCTGTATGTCTCTCTTTTAGAGAAGGGTATAAAACCAGTCTTGTTTAATCAGACCAGACTTCCTTAGTTTGCCTCAAGGATGAGCTCAGAGATGGATGCATGGCTTAAAGTTGCATAATCTCCTACTACATGAAAGAGTCTTTGAAAGCAAATTCAAACTAATAAACCAATTTAAATGGTATTTATACTATTGGTAGCACTCCTGTGTATAGTCCTACTTGAAACCTACCTTTGAACATTTTAGTTAATATGTGCCAGTTTCTTTCTTCATCTTTTCTTTCTTTCTTTCTTTCTTTCTTTCTTTCTTTCTTTCTTTCTTTCTTTCTTTCTTTCTTTCTTTCTTTCTTTCTTTCTTTTGCCAGTCCTGTGCTTGAGCTCAGGGCCTGAGCACTGTCCTTGGACTTTCTCAAGGCCAGAGCACTACTACTTGAGCCTCAGCACCACTTCTGGCTTTTTTCTACGTATGTAGTATCGAGGAATCGAACCGGGTTTTCGTGCATGCTAGGCAAGCACTCTACCACTAGGCCAAACTCCTGTCCCCTCTTCATCTTTTCTTTTATGTTAAGCTAGTATAAGCACAACTTCTGTCAAGAGTCCTGACTAACATATCACCTTATATGTGTGTATATAATAATAAACAAATCGATATTACATATTAAATATAGTAATGGTAAATTAAAGACTAGTTTATTCAACTAATGTATGCTACATACCAGAGATCAAATCATGAGCAACACAGACAATATGGTTGATCCTTCCTGTCTTGCCCTTACTGATATTAAATATATTAACTTAATTACTACCTAACTCCTTTGAAAAATGAACAGTTTAACAAAATGAATATCATGATGCTGAAGCAATGGAAGTTTAAGGGGAAGGGGGCAGGCAAATGGAGAGAAGAATAGCAGGTAAATACAGTCAAAATGCCTAATGAATGTACATATGTGAAAATGAGCCCAGGTAACTTAAAATGGGTGGGGTTGGGGTAGATGAGTGGAGAGACTGATGGAAGGGGTAACACTGGTCAAGATGCATTGTACTGATAATTGTATGTTGTGTTGAAGCTCCTTGAACAACTATTTAAAGATAATTTTAAAAACTGAATAAAAAGAAAAGAGTCAATAGATCTAGCAGGGTGAGATCAGCAAGGAGGGAGGCTATGCGGAGTGAACACTGAATCTCATTTAGCGTATGGGAGAATGGAAAGCTGTAGCACTGTGCACCCCACAGCTTTTTCATATGACAGGGTGTGATGGAAGAGCATCACATTTGCCAGATTTGACCGGGAGTCAGCTACACTGGCCATATGGTTTTCCTGACCCATAAAAGTCACTAAGTGAGGAAGTAATTTATTGCTGGAGATCACTGTCTTCACCAGCAGATCCTGGCGCATTCACTTCATTGTTTCCTTAATAAGGAAATGGAGAAGAGCAGGGTGGAGGCAGGATGGGAGGTCCTAAGACTTTGGATTATTCTAATAGTCAGATCCCAGTTTGTTGGGGAAGAGGAAGCTGGAAAGCCTGGAGAAAATTTCCCATTCTCTCCTCTTTCCCCTCATTTTTCTGCCTTCTAGCTCTGGAATTGTGGGAGAGAGAGCACTGAAACATAAAGAAGCAAGGGGTCATGAACTTCAAATGCCTAACTTGGGATTTGCACAGTTTTAAGAGAGGACATTTCATAAGTGGAAAATTATTCTGGAACCCCAGAGAAAGGGCCTGTGCAGTTTAATAATTGGTATCATAAAGGGACACTGAAAATTGAGAAGCAAAACAATAGTTGCTGATAAGCCTTCCAACAAGAGCTGGAATTCCTACAGGGAGTCCTTTGCCAGAGTAGCTGTCCTGTTTAACAATGAGCTCCACACAAAGGCTCTGGGGCTAAGCTGGAAAGCCCCTACAGACCCCCGGCCCTCCACATTTGCTGGCAGAGTTAGTTGAGACAGACTTTTCTTTTTGCTAGCCCCTGGCTTCCTGGAAACAATTATTTCAGTTGTGTGTCCCAGGTTGCTTTCTTCGGGTATTATCTGAAGATGGTATCTGTAAGAACTTGCAATAGGAACATTGCTCCAACTCCTTGTGTGATTTGCTTTTACAGTAAAAACACAAGTACTGATGTTTTAGCCCAGTGCTAGAGGCTCATGCCTACCTATTCATGAGGCCGAGATCAGAGGATGGCAGTTCAAAGCCAGCAGGGGCAAGAAAGTCAGTGGTACTCTTTTCTCCAAATAACTAGCAAAAAGCTGAAAGTGGAAATGTGGCTTAAGAGACAGAGTGTCAGTCTGAGTGAAAAATACAAGGGACAGTGCCTAGGCTCTGAGTTCATGCCTTAGGATCAGCATTAAAAAATGAAAATAAAAAGAACATTTTGACATTTTGTATTTTCTTTCTTTCTTTATTTTTTTTGACAGTCCTGGGGCTTAAACTCAGGGCCCGAGCACTGTCCTTGGGCTATTTATTTATTTATTTATTAACCATTTAATTTTTATTGTAATTAATAGAAGGATTACAGTTATATTCCCCAGATAGAAGGTGCATTACTTCACAAACATTGATACCCCTTCTCATGTTTTTGCCCCCATTTCCTTCCCCCACCCTTTCCCCTTATCTTGTTTCTCCCTTCCCTTTCCTATTTCAAATGTATAAATAAACATATATACAATATACCAGATAACAAGTTCAGATACTATGAGAATAACCAAGGGCAATAAAAGAGATGAGAAATAACATAGTACATTAAGAACAACCATCACACATTAGATAACCCTTGTTTCCATGTCTTGGAGGTCCATTAATTTGGCCTCATCTTATATGGCCTTATGTCTCTAGGTTTTGTGCTATTATAATCCTCTGCAAGGAGAGTCCATAATTATTACAAATGAGGGTCCTTGGGCTTTATCAAGGATAGAGCTCTACTGCTTGAGCCACAGCATCACTTCCAGCTTTTTCTGTATATATGGTACCAAGGAATCGAACCCAGGGCTTTGTGCATGCTAAGTGAGCACTCTACCAGTAGGCTATGCTCCTTGCCTCAGTTTATGTTTTTTAAGGTATGAGAAGACAGGCTGTGCTCCATGAATCTTGAAAAAGCTCCCGCTGGCAGAGGATTCCAGCAAGCAGCTCCCCACAACACAATCAGAGAATGTGTAAAATGAGCTCTGGGTCATACAATAAAATGTGTCCAAATAATATTGTAGGGCATGTGGCCTCGCATGGGGCCTTTGTAGCTGTCACTGCCTGTAAAGTCTCTCTTCTCTCTGTCTTCATCATAGTATCTGTGTCAACTGGGCCCCAACACCAGGCAATTAAAGAAAGCGGGTACTATCTGGAAGGACTGAATCTTGGGAGGTGAAGAAGAAACCAGGAAAGAGAAAGCTCCAGCCACACCTTTATGAAATGGCTGTCATTTGTCATCTGGAGGGTAGTCTGGGGAGGGTAGGGGTTAGGCATTTATCTGTAGGACTCAGAAGCGAGGAGTATGGGCTTAAGGTTCTTTCTGGTGGGTTTGCTTTGCCAAGTGCCATCGTAGGACCTTGACCTTCCCAAGGCAGTTGGGAAGTTGGCATGGACACATCAGAGGTTATGGAATCTGGTGGCCTGGGCTTAAATCTTAGTTATTTGACAACTTAGCTGTATGAGTCTGAGCAAGATGGTTAATGAATTGTTCTCTGTCTTAGTTTCTTACGCTCAGAGTCTTGGCCTGGAATACCTACTTCAAATGGGTTGTTGTGGGGATCAAAACCTGGGTTGAAGTGGGAGCAGTTCAGCTGGGATCCCCTCATGTTCTCCCTAAAGCAACAGATGCAAAAATCCCACCTGCATAATTTATCATCCCTCAACTGAAATTCATATTCTTGAACGTTCCTTCTCTTAAACTTGTCATTTCTGTGGAAAGTTTCCAAAGGTTTCCATCAAGAAAATCAATATAATCTTTTTTTTTAACCTCTAAGTGTATTTTAGATATGAGGACCTGCAGTGCTAGTGAAAATATTCTCCCACTCTGTGGGCTTTTATTTAGATGATAGCATTTTTTTTGCCAGTCCTGGGGCTTGAACTCAGGGCCTGAATGCTATCCTTGAGCTTTCTCAAGGAAAGAGCTCTACCACGTGAGCCGCAGCACCATGTATACAGTACTGAGGAATCGAACCTGGGCCTCCATGCATGCTAGGCAAGCACTCTACCACTAGGCTAGACTCCTGGCCCTCAATATAATTTTATTTTTTTTGCCAGTCCTAGGCTTGGGCTCAGGGCTTGAGCACTGTCCTTGGACTTTCTCAAGGCTAGCACTCTACCACTTGAGCCTCAGCACCACTTCCGGCTTTTTGCTACATATGTGGTACTGAGGAATCGAACCTGGGTCTTTGTGTATGCTAGGCAAGCACTCTACCACTAAGTCAAACTCCCGGCCCTCAATATAATTTTTATAAGGGTTATCATCAATGAACATCTTAGCTTGAGTTAGTTTAGGGACCACCTAGATTTTGACAGTAACAGAACGAGAAACACAAAAGAGTAGTAGAGAGGAGAGACAAAGGTTTTCCAGCCCAAGGATCCCCATTTTCAGCTGTGTGGATGGTGAGAAAACAATCAGTGACAGGGACGTGGGGAAGTATGTTAAGTGAAGAGAGAAAAATCGAAGAATTAAGAGTCATGAGAAGAAAGGAGAGGAACAAAGTGGAAGCAATGGTGGGCATGGTTAGGACTGCTAAGTTTAAGAAAGGAGGAAATGATTTTCTCCTGAGATATAGGAAAAGGGAGAATGAATGGGTACACACACATACGCACAGAAAGAGGGGGCAGGGATGAAGGAAGGAAGGGGGAGAGAGAGAGAGAATCCAAAGAGGGGAGAGAAAGAGAAAACTGGCCAAATGAACTCATAGGAAACAATACAAGATGACAAGGCATTCTTGTCAGTAGACATGAATATATTCCTTGTCTCAGGTCCTTGCCCTCTTTTCTTGGGTATTTAATGTATTTCCAGTTATTGCCAGTTTCTACATGTATAAATGAAATGATCATAACTAATTTTAAGAGCTAATTAAATGTGATACTATGAAGTGTGCTAGCATATACAACCTCTCAATAGATGATTCCTTGTATGTCATTTAATTTTTATCTTTTTCTGACAACATCCCCAGCCCAGGGTAGGATAAGAGAACACAGAGCCAAGTAAGGGGGTCAAGAAAAGGAAGCCAGCTTTTGAGCCCACTGGGTAGTTACAGGAGTAGAAAGCAGGCTGCTCCTGCTATGCACATTGCCAACAACAGCTACACCAGGGGCAGGCAGAGGGGTCAAGTACAGAGAGGTGCTGGTGATGAAAACCTGACACTGTGATGGGGAAGTAGAAGGATGCCATTAGGAGGGAGAGGCCTCGGCTGGGTGCTTAGCAGTGCTACAGAGCAGAAAACACTAATGTGAAATGAGGCCGTGATCCAAGGACCTCAGGTCAAGGAGTCTGATATGTTGTCAACAGTGATGGTGAAGTCCTGAGACTCCTTGGGCGGCCACAAAAAACACGAACGGAAGTTATCCAAGCATGAAGAACCCGGTCATTAGGAGGGCTAATGGCCAAGAAAAGCCACAGCATGTGGAGATGGCTGTGGAGACTTAGTGAGTCTGATAGGGAGAGGGATATGCTTTGGAATGTGTGGAGGCAAGACCTTGAGCAGAGATGCACCTAGTGTGGTTATTGTGTTTTATAGTCATATGCAGGACATTTGTGGCTCATCCCTGAGTTCAAGCCCCAGTCTTAATACAATAACAATGCCAGGACTGGGGCTTGAACTGTATATGTACAGGCATATATTTAGATGAACAAAACTTCATTTTTTACTTCAGGGGAATAGCATTATCTGATACTCTTGTCTGAATTGCTACACAGCAACTTCACTGTCCTCCTTAGAAGGGATGGACTTACTATACTCAACCGCCTTCCTTATGGATTTCTAACCCAGTTGTTAAGTGCTGCTAGGTATGTTTTGTCGGTTTTCTCTGGCAGAAAAATCTTTCAGTTCATTGGGCCCGGGAGCGCCTTGTGGCCCTTGTGCCATGTGGAGAAGGGACAAGAGAAGACAATGGTGTGTCAACTAGGACTAAGAATGGAGAAGAAATGGGGAGATGTAAGTTAAAGGATACACAATAGCAAATCTAGAGGATAAAAAAGTCTAGGGATCTAATGTATAAAATGATGAGTTATTGGTATTGTTTTAAAATGAAGTGTTTTCCGCAGGCTCATATTTTGAATGTTTAGTCCCCAGCTGGTGGCTGCATTCTGGGAGTCCTGGGAACTTCAGCAGGTGTTGGCTTAGGTGGAGGAGTAGATCACTGGAGGCATGTCCTTGAGACTCCATGTGACTCTCATCCTTTCCTGTCTTGTCTCTGCTTCCTGCCTGAATGAGCTGAAGAGCCACTACAATGTTCTGCTCAAGCACATGGAGCCAAGCAACCATAGACTGATTACTCTGAAGCCATGAGTCAAATAAATCCTTCCTCCTCCAAGACTTTTTCTCAGTTACATATGTAAAAGTAGCCAATACAACTATCGTGAACAGAATTGCATTATTAGGGATTATTAAATAAGTTGATTTCAGCTGCTCTTGACACACAAAAAAGCAAGAATGTCTGGTGATAGATTTGCTAGTTTGCTTCACTATAGGAACCATTTTACTCTCCAAGTGTGTTCTATAACATCTCGCTACATGCTTCAAGTATACATAATCAAATGTATTTTACAAGAAAAAAAAAGGAGCAGTGTGAAGGAATTGTAAAAAAATAAAGAAAGCATAGCCAGGGAGTGTGGTCTAAGGGTAGAGTGCTTGCCTAGCATGCACGAAATCCTGGATTCGATTCCTCAGTACCACATACATAGAAAAAGCCAGAAGTGGTGCTATGGCTCAAGTGGTAGAGCACGAGCCTTGAGAAAGCTCAAGGACAGTGCCCACACTCTGAGTTTAATTTCCTAGGACTGGCAAAAATAAATAAAACACTGTTTTCAGGGTAATATGCTGGGGGTTTCTTGAGAATCTTGTTCCTTTCAAGGGGTTGTATCTCATCCTCTATATCATGAGGACTGAGCTAGTGGGATCTGAAGGACTTCGAGAAGAGCCTTCTGGTCACTTGCTCATTGAGAGGCTATAGGACACCTCCCCCACATCTTATCTATCTACATACAGAAAGAGTTCACCTCTTACTATAGGAACTTTCAAGCCTCCCTTGCAACCATGGAATGGCCTAGGGTCCAATTCTGACCAATGATGCATGAGAGAAAGCTTCCAGGGAGAACTTAGGGGAGATTTATTTGATTTATCTTCCCTAATAATGTGTGCCTTATGAGTGAAAGCATCCATTTTCTTCCAGCAGATGTTACTGTGTTTACATAGAGTAACGCCAACCATCTTGTGACAGTGTGAGGACTAATCTAAGGTTGGAAGTATAGGAACTGTCCAGAGACCTCGAGCTTGGCAAGCAAGCACTCTGTCACTGGAGTCACTCTGGCAGCCCTTTTCTGTTGGTTGTTTTCTGAGATAGGGTCTCACTTTATGCTCAGTGGTAGCCTAAACCTTGATCCTCCTATTTGTGCTTTACTGTATAGCTGGGTTGACAGGCAGAGTAACCATTGGTTGAGATAAGTGTTGAATGTAAGACTAGCCTAAAACCACAATGCCCTGATCTCTGCCTCCCCTTATCTCTGCTTCCCAAGTAGCTAGGATTCCATACTTGAGCCAGTCTAAAGCGTCTTGATGTCATTTTTGAGGCACTACTGTAATCTTTGTACTATCTCTGGAATTTTTATATGAAGTAATACATTTTTCTCTCTGTTTAGGCTACTTTAAGTGGAATATTATATTATTAGTAGCTAAAAGCATTTAATGGAAAGAAACATTGGCTAGAGCTGGGTTTCTAATAGGGCCCAGAGCCACTATGTTGGAGGATTATGTCCAGCACATGGGTAAATGCAGTGTATAGTGTCCACTTAACTTGTTGATAGCTTAAAAGTATTTTCATATGAAGCAGGACATGGATACAGATCTAGAAAATAGAATTCACCGGATAATAGAGGAATCTGGAGACTGCTTTACGGGCAAAGCTCTCAGGACCTCTGGATATTACAGGATGTGAGTGAGCAACATTTCTTTTTCTGTTGCACACAGACATAAAATAAGTCAAATTAAATTGAAGTTGGAGAGATTAAGTGAGACGTAAGGAAGGATATGCCTACTGGGATTATGAAAGAGATTCTAAATTGGAAAAGAGACAGAAAAATGGAATGTCAGAGCTTTGGAAGTCTTAAAGTGTGCAGGAGCTGTATTCAAGTTGCTTTAAATGTGGCTTTGCCTGAATTAGTTTTCTCAACTTTTTAAGTCTTTGCCGTCGTGTGGTATTTGTGAAGAATTGTGACCCCCCCAACCCCACCCCTTAGATAATGTTTGCATTCCAGACCTCCCATGTTTCTTTGGTGATTTATCCTTTAATTCAAATGATACTCAAAAGGATGAAGTTTTTCCTTTAAATAGTTTCTGCGAATGAAAACAGAAAATGACCAGAAGTCAGCCAAATGTTGAGACAGAGTGTAAATACCTGGAGGGAAAGTATTTAAGCTTTTCTGACAGGAAGGGTACTGTACATTTTACATGCAAGAGTTCTGCATCAAAGCCCAGATCCTAGCTTTTCTTTTCACTCTGAGACTTCCCAGTCAAGGTCAGCACAAAAGATCCACTGTTTTCACTGGCATTTACATCACCCCCTTTATCTTTTTGTTTCTGATTTCTTGCCAGTCATACTGAGAATTTCTTGAGGGGCATGAACAAGGATAACTAAGCCAGCTTTGCCTCCTTGGCAGTAAAGAATAGAAACAAAAGGCGCTCTCTCTCTCTCTCTCTCTCTCTCTCTCTCTCTCTCTCTCTCTCTCTCTCTCTCTCTCTCTCTCACACACACACACACACACACACACACACACACACACAGGCTTTTATTTTGCTTCTTTATTTTTGCTGTATGTTTTCATTTCATGTTGTCTTCGACAATCCGAGGAGTCTGAGTTAATTTGCTCTTCCATATTCAACCTCATATTCAATTTTCATTTTTAAAAGGTATTGGCTTAAGAAAGAGTCCTGTGAGGCTTTGTCAATGATAGAAGGTAAAAATGGTGCAAGGAATGCAAAGATGTCAATGTTTATATGTGTTCCAGGAGCACCTGCTCCCCCTTGGGAAGAAGGGCTTCTTGTCTAGCTAGCTTGTTCTTTTTGGGGGGCCAGTCTTGGGGCTTGAATTCAGGGCCTGAAACTCTGTCCTTGGGCTTTCTCAAGGTGCCTGCCAGGTACCTTGCATTCGATTAATATTGTGAGGTGACGAAAAGACCATGTGTCACTGGGGTTTGTAGGGTTTCTGCTGTTTATTGGGAGCTAAATGCTACTGTACTCTACATCAGGCAGGCCAAAAAGTGGCAGATTTATGTATTAGCTAGCAGGAAGGGGCTGAGGTAGTGGGCATGTAAGGAAAGGAGTAGAAAAGTGCTGATATCCCCTTTAGATCTGTGATACAACCTTAGGTGTGTTTTATCTGTTGTATCTGTGACATGACCTGAGGTAAGCCATTGTCCTTGGAACCTGGCTATCCCCATCTGAAAAGCCAGGGAGTCTATCGGCATTTTTCAAGTGATTAGACCAGGACTCACAGGCGTGCTCCCAGTTTTGTATTGTGACCCTTAGAACTGCATACATAGTTCAAGGAACTGTTTCATGAAATAATTCTTATCCTTACTGCATGAAATTCCCTGTGAATATATATTTAAAAACACCACCAATGGGCTGAGAGTTTGGCCTAGTAATAGAGTGCTTGCCTAGCATGCATGAAGACATGGGTTCAATTCCTCAGTACTACATACCTAGAAAAAGCCAGAAATGGTGCTGTGGCTCAAGAGCTCTAGTCTTGAGAAAACCAAAGGACAGCACTCAGACCCTGAATTCAAGCCCCAGGACTGCCAAAAACAAAAACAAAAACAAAACCAAAAACACCACTTATGACCCATAATACTGACTTCTTTACCCTCTAATGGCTCAGTCTGACAAACCCTGGGCTAGACATTGTCTAGGGGCCTTTCAGCCTGAACACTCTGTAAATTTAGATCTATGGCTGTTTCGTAAGTTTAAAAGAAGAAGGAACATTTCTTATTGCGTAGTCTAATGACTGGCTAGAGCCTAGCTAGAATAAATTAAAATATATAGCTTGATATTACTACATATCTACCTATCTATCTGTTTATCTATCTATCTATCCATCCTGCCTATCTAGTTGGCTCCCATAGCAGCTTTCTGGAATTCCAGGACACCATCTAATAGGAAAGAAGAGGCTAATTATTGGGATTTAATGGACAGAGCATGATGAGGCTGCAATGTGAAAATGTGTATTGCTCATTGGATTTGGGTTTCTTTTGTGGAATGAGAAGAAAGTATTCTGTCATCAATGTTCAGTCCTGTGTATGGGGATCCTGGAGAGAATCCACTCTACTCATGGGGGAAAAAAGCCCAGCTTGTTTAAATCCCTAAATGGATATAGTCCTGTGACTGAGGGAACCTGGGAGAAATGACTTCCCGGCCTGTGTAAATGTTTGTTTTTGCCCTAATGTGTTTGTCCTTTTGCTTGACTGCTCAAGAGATAGCCATCTAGAAACACAAACTTCAGGAGAAACTTAAAACAAAGAGAACAAACAAAGTCCACCACCTAACCCCCAAATAAAGTATCAACCTTCGACCTCCCAGTCCAACATCCATCTTTGGGTTGCCCTTATGTTTACTTTCCTAGGAAGCCCCACTCTCTAGTGGCCTCTTTGAGGCCATGCTCTGTGTTAGGGTTTCAGGCAATTTGGTGAAGCACCTTTGCGTTGTCATTGGAAGCACTCTGTCTGTCTCTCTCCAGATGTTTCTCTCTTACAAATTGCAGTCAGAGGAAACACCAGGATTTCTCAGTGACTTTCTGAGATCCATGGTTCTCTGAGAGTCTAAGCCTTTAAATTTTGCCTGGATGGAGGCTCTAATCAACTGGAGGGACAAATGCTTTAGTCAGAGGGCACAGATGCAGCTTTGGCTTGGAGAAGTCAAGGTTGCTTTTATCTATTTCTGGTTTGTCTCTCTGCTTATGAATTTGGTGAAGAACAAAAGTTTCAGAGTCAGTGGGGCTGGAGATGTTGCTGAGCTTCTCATATTTATATAAAAATGACTAATAATAGTAGCAAACTTACAGGGTTAAGTGACAAAACTATGAAATACAAAATATATAGTATGAAAATGTAATGAATCAAGTTGGAGTGTACAAAAAAACCCTAGTAGTGGCTCACAACTACAACTCTTGATACATGGGAGGTTAATAGTGGAAAGATTGTGGTTGGAGGCTGGTTCCTTGGGTTAAAAGATTCCTTCTCAACCTACGACTCAGTATCTTGTGTCTGTTATCTGAAGCTACACGGGAGGCTGAGATCAGGAAGATTATGGTTCTAGGTCAACCAGTACAGAAAAGTCTGTGTGAGACTCTGTCTTCATGGAGGGAAGTTGGTTGTGGTGTGTATACCTGTGAAGGAAAAAGAAATCTTAAAAATAAACAGTGAACAATAGAGCTAGAGGCTTGGCTCAATGGTACAAATGTGAGGCCCCGAGTTCAACCCCCTAGTACTGCAAAAATAAAAGTACTAAAAGTATACATAACACACACAAAATAGAACCAGGTAGCAAGTTACTCAGTAAAATGCAACCAGTAGGGTTAGTGTGGACCTGCTCATTAAATTCCTAGGAGAAAGGTGATGAATTCAAAGACGGAGATGGAGAAAGTGATGCCTAAGGCTATGTTGCAAGTTAGAGAACTGGCAACCAAGACAGGTGAACTCCTCCAACTATGGGAGAAAAGGGTGGCCCCAAAGTCTTGGTAAATGAGGAGCCAAAGTCTTTGTGAATAGAGATTCCAGTTCTGTCATTTCTGAATGAAGTCAGTGGATTAAACCTTGGGCCACCTGGCCCTGATAATTAGTGACTCAACAGGGTCTTTTACACTGCTGGGACCCTTTTTCAGAGTCACCAGCTTTCAGAATCCAGAGTCTTCCTCTAGGAAAGGAAATGGCAGTTTGCTTGAATACAATGGTCTTTTAAAGGCAGTTCTGATGTTTATCTTATCCCAATATTTACCTCTATTGAATCAGAATTTGAGTGGCTTATTTTTCTTGCAGTTGCTCTAGGGAGTGAGGTTTCACTATGTTAAGTTGAACATCAACTTGAAAATGAAAAAAAAATGGCTAAAACTAAAAGAGAAAGCTCTTCTGACCCAGGGGAGAAAAAGATTCTGGTAAATCTGGCCTGGATTATTCTCTGTCCACAGTATTGAGGGCAGGAAACAGTTTGAAACAACTCCAAAGGTTTAGGAGAACCTGTATCCAGGCTTGTATAATATCTAACAGTTCACCAGCATGGTAACTGTTCTTCAGCGCAGAGCTGCTGTTGATTGAGCTAGCATCCTCACCTTCCATCTAGTCTCTGAGTGAGCTGGGTCAGACAAGCCTTTCTGTCTTAGTTTGTATTAAACCCTTACACTATTCTCCTCCCCACCCCCCACTCCCACAATGATCTGAGGTTAGCTCCAGAAAATAGGATCTTTTTGGAGTAAGAAAGACAATGGCCAAATTAGAGATGAGGTATAGATAACAGCTTAGTTATCATCTCCTTCTTAGACTGGAAGATTAATTTACAGGGTCCTCTAAGACCATCACCAAAAATCTCCCTTTTAGATAAGTCCACAGTGGATTCACTATATCTAAGTCTGGAGGGTTCCTCCTTACTCAGAACTTCCAGTCAATAGAAATGTTTACTCAGTTAATGACAAAACAGAGACACAGTAAAGTGAGGTGACTTTAGGATTAAATAGTCAAGTGAGTGGCAGTGTTCAAAGTATGTCTAGTCAAGGTATATTCTCAGCCCTTCCTTGTAGCAGTTTTAGACATTAGCATGACTGTGAGTGGGTAAAGGTGATGGATTTTAATCCTGTCTGTAGTTTCTCACCATCTTGAAAAAAAAAAAGACTTGCCAGATGATGTAGGAGAACAAAAATAATTGCCTGCGAGTTGAGAGTTGAGGCCTCAGCATGTGATGTTGTGTATTCTGTTTTCTAAGATACTGAGATTTCAAGATGCTACTTGGGATCTTACCTGGCACCTTCAACTGTGCTCCTTAGTGGTTTAAGGTAGCTGTGGGAAAGTGGTCCAGAAAGGAAAGACAAGATTTGGCCAGAAACCGGGCACTTTTCTTTACACTTTTCCTAGAAGATGAGGAAGAAAAGAGATAGTAGCTATCCATTAGTTCATTAAAATAAAAAAAAATCTCAAAGCAGTCTTGAGAGACTGGCAGCGCAGCTCAGTATCAGAGTGTTTACCTAGCATGCAGAAGGCGAGGATTTGATCCTCAGCGCACACACACACACACACACACACACACACACACACACACACACACACGTCAAACCAAACCAAAGTAAATAATAAACAGTAAATAAAACATAGATAAGTAAATAATCATAGTAAGCTTAGGTATTGAACTAGAAAGTAGCCTTCCTCTAATCTCCAGCATTTGAACATGAGAAATTCATCGCCATGTTTACAAATCTTCCAGCAGCACAGGTTTGCTTATGCATTTAGTTGACTCCTATGACAACCTTCAATGTGCCATATGAAATTGAGGTCATTGACAAAAAGAAGGAAAAATTTTATAGCATTAACAACAGCTTTGATCTATTAAAGATGTTACAAAAAATTTGAAAAATTAATAGAGTTGGAGAAAATAGTTGTGCTATATACACTATATGGGTAAATATGCATAATATATAAAAGGCACTTATTAATCAACAAAGAAATGACACATATAAGAAAATGGGCCATGAATAGAAATAAACAAATCCCAGCAAAAAGGGGCTCCTTCATTGTATTTAGCCTTTAGCCTTTACAAATGATAAGTGCTATAAACAGAAGCAAGCACAGAAAAAAATGACATCACCTCATGAATGAGTTTCTGAAGTTTGATGATAGGAAAAGCAATGGAGTTAATATCTATCTTGGTAAACTCCTTAAGCCTCATAAGTCTAGTATGCAATTGGCTTTCCATTATCTCCAAGTTCTACATCTTTAAATTCAAGCAACAGATGATCAAAATATTTGAAAAGAAAAACCCAAACTGCTTCTCTATTGAGTATATAAAACCCTTCATTTTCTTGATACTATTCCCTAAAAAGAAAATACAAGAACTGTACACAGGATATATCTAATATTAGACATTATAAATCATTAGAGATGATGTAAAGTATAGAAGAAGATGTGCATAGTTTAGGTGCAGGTATTATATAATTTCATATAAGGGATTTGAGCATGTGTAGATTTTGGTATCCATGAAGGTCCTGTGTCTAGGACTGCGAGAACAACTGTATGTTATTTTATTTATATAAGCTTTTACCTCAGGTCAAAGGAGAGAGATGATAGCTGAATACATAGCTATACCTCACCACTAATTTGGCCATCGTCCCTGTCCATAGGTTTTTTTTTGCCAGTCCTGGGGCTTGAACTCAGGGCCTGAGCACTGTCCTTGGGTTTTCTCAAGGCTAGAGCTCTACCACTTGAACTACAGCACCACTTCCATCCTTTTCTATATAAGTGGTACTGAGGAATTGAACCCAGGTCTTCATGCATGCTAGGCAAGCACTCTACCACCTTGCTAAACTCCCGGCCCCTGCATAGGTCTTTTTTTTAGAGCTAAGTTTCATGAACTAGGGCTGGTGGTGTAGAAGTTTAGCCCAGGTTAAATGAAGAGGTTTGGAGAGGCAATCTATTCTGCCTGTAAAGGTGATGGAGAGAGACAGGGAAGTATGGCCCTGTTGGAATTGAAGTGCCCTGGGGACCTCTGGTCCAGCAGGGAGCAGTGGGTATGGACTTAGTTTTGAGGAAAGGATGAGCTTTGTATGGAGTATTAGTTGATTCAGTGAGTAGAACAGCATGGATGTGGGCAAGGACATATGGCTCCTCCTTGATTTGGTAATGTCCCTGAAGGAATCCTCAGATCTTAGTGTGAATGAACACAACTTGTATATAGCTTTCAAATGCATGACATCCCCTTTGTTAGAAGACAGAACATGCCACGATGGCTCAAGTCTATAAATCCAGCCATTTGAGAGGTAGAGATTGGGAAGATTGTGGTTTAAGGTTAGCCAGGCCAAAGTATTAGTGAGACCTCATCTTAATTAACTGCCTAGCAGTGTGTGCCTGTCATTCTGGCTTCTAGCTATGCAGTAAGCATAGATAGGATGATCACAGTCAGGCTGGCCTGGGCAAAACCTGAGACACAGTTCCCCAAATAAATCCCAAAGCAAAAAGGACTGGCGATATACCTCAAGTGGTAGAATAAGTAGAAAACCTGCCTAGCAAACATGAGCCTTGAATCAGACCAGCAATTAAAATTTATTTATAGGTATACCTATATGAGGTAACAATGTAACATTCCCAAATATGCCAAACTAGTATATAGATTATTTAGATGATTTAGAGCTGAAAATACCAGAGAAAGAATAGTTAAAGAAAAGGTTCTGGGACTTGCCTTTTCTTACATGTCAAAGGCCATAAAGATTCCTTTGGGAGGGGTAGCCTTCTCATACTAGGGCAAAAAAAAAAAAAAAAAAAAGAAAGAAAAGAAAAAGAAAAAAAGCTTTATCTCCAGAGACTGGTAATTGGGGCTACAATGGGCCTGTATAAATAAACTCGATGAAATTACTCTTATCTTCCACCAATTTTACACCCCCCCCCCATATATCTTGCTGACTTACTTAGAATTTATAGCCCCTGACTACAGGTCTGCTTGTCCTGTTATTTATTCACATATTTGTCATTGTGGTTTAAAAAGTATAGAAGCAACTTTCTTTGGTCATTCATGTGGACTTCATTCTCTTTTAAAGATCTTTTTTTATGTCTAAAATTTGCAAAATTTGTGTGCTTTGCTCTTGCTAATCTTACGTTAATTTTGTTCTTAGACTCAACCGAAGAATCACATAAGAACTAAAAGTGTGAGAGACATATTGGTATAGTGTCTCACTTTGTTATCTGATATATTGAATTTATTTGTATTTGGATATTTGAAATTTGATAGGGAAGGGGGGAAAACCAAGACGGGTGGGGGGTGTGGGGGGGGAGGGAAACGGGTACCAAGACATGTGAAATGGTATCAATGTATGTGAATTAATGCACCTTCTATCTGGCAAATATCATGTAACCCTTTTACTAATTACAATAATAAAAAAAAATAAAAGTGTGAGAGAAAGGAGACCATACTTCCCATATATGTGAATGTGTGTGTGGATACATGCATGTGTGTATATGCACATAGGTATCTGCATGTATATCATAATTTTGACATTAGACAATAGTTGTGATTCTGATTATTTGACAAAGTATCAATTCATACTCAGTATTGAGTATTGAATAATCTCAGGTTCCCACATCTCCCATGGAAGTTGATGTGGTCTGGGGATGGCATTGACTTGTCCTGGGTGCTAACAGCTCACCTTGATCCCTGGCTCACCAGCGTGGCTTTCTCCACGGAGGCAGAGCAGGAAAGGAGAATGGGATTAGATTGCTCTTCCCAAGTCCATTTTCACTCATTATAACAGTGGATGGGTTTCAATTAAAATGAGGTCATGGGTTATTAAGACTGTGGAGTTTGTGGGGGAGGGTGAGTCACTTGTGTGCATGTGAAATGCCCATGGCTGTTTTGTAGAACTTGGGCTCCAGTCTCTGTTTTCTTCTGGAGTGGGCAGCACAGGCGTCTTCAGGAGTGGGCAGCAGAGGCGTCATTAGAAATGAATGTTCTCTCTGTGTGGGATCCAAAAGCAACCCCCCTGCCTCCGCCCTCCGCCCCGTCTGGATTTGCAGAACAAAACCGTGTGAAAACAATGGAGGAAAAGTAGCCAAATGTTTTAGGGGAAATGTTCTTGGAAACTTTAATTATGTGTAGTGCCTTGAACAAGGCCCTATGGGTGGAAAATGAGGACAAGATCAAGGCTTAGAAGACAGCAGTTGCCTGCAGGACCAGTTCAGCCCACTCGGCCTGGGCAGTAGTTAGGGAACAGCTGCAGATGAGGAGGCTCGGAGAGAGTGCCAGACTGTTCTTGGCTCTACTGATGGCTGCCCCACTGTCTCCAGAACATACCAAGGGGGAATCTGCCAGGCTCACTTCTGGGGAAAGGAAAACCCAAACAAACAAACTATATATCTCCAATCAGCTGAAGAAAGAGCTGATCAATTACCTATGACTTTTTTGGGATAGGGTGGTGACTGTACCATCCTGTGGCTAGATCACTCATAGTCACTATGTGTATGTAGATTTCCTGATGGGCCACACTTAAGCAGATAGTTCTAGTAATAATACTTTGTTCTCTGATGTTCTTTGGGACTGTCCTGCCTGGTCACTTCACCCTCAGCTTTCTACTCCCCACCCCCATCTCTCTTTGCTTTTTTTATTTTGTTGGTTGTGGGACTTGAACTCAGGGCCTGGACGCTGTCCCTGTGTGCTTTATGCTCAAGTCTAGTGCTCTGCCACTTTGAGCCACAGTGCCACTTCCAGGTTTTGAGTGGTTTATTGGAGGTAAGAGTGTCATGGACTTTTCTGCCTGTGCTGGCTTGAAATATGATCCTCAGATCTCAGCTTCCTGAGTAGCTAGGATTACAAGTGTGAGCCACCAGTACCTGGCCTTCCCTGTAACTTTCTGAGCAAGGTGGTGGTGAATGCAGAGGGACTGCTCAATGCTGGGCTGGTTGGGTGGTATAGATTGGATCTCTGATCAAATGAGTGGTGTCAGAATTTGAATTCCTTAGAGGTTTGAGCTAGGAATATGGCCGGTGCAGATCTCATGGTGGAAAAAATAAAGGGACAAGTTGAGCTAGCAGAGAGTTAGAGTCAGCTCATGCCAAATTCCAGAGAACCCCAAAGGAAAATACCAAATAGACAGATCCATTTTAAAGGCTGATGCTCAATGTCACAGAGCCAAGACTTGGAGGCTAGTAATCAGGTAAGAAGAAGAGGGGTGGTATGAGTACGTATGTGCACATACTCATTTAGGTGTAGAGGGTTTGTGTGCATAAAGTGTGCCAGACATGTTCATGTGTTTGAGGCTAGTGTGTAGAGTAGACTTCCAAGTATTTTGCAGGCATTTTGGTGTATGAATTTGGAGGCAGGCAGGTGTGTGATGAATTTGGGTTTGTTGGCTGGACTATTTGTGAACTTGTACCTCACATGGTCAAGAGCCTGAATGTACTCAATACCTCTTTCCTCCTTGGAATTGCTCTTGTCAAAGTGACGTTTGGAATAAAGAATCTAGGGCTACAGGTACAACTTTCAATGGCACTAAAATTAATGAAGCAGGGAACTCTACTGAGAAAGGTAAGGAGAATTACTGGGACCTTAATAATCAACGTGTGTGAACAACACTCGGAGAGATTTCTCTTTTAAACTTGTGACTTTCTTGTTTCTAGTTCTAGCCTCTAAGTACAAACACCTTCTAAAGGTAAAACTCAAAGACAGTTGGAAGGTTTAAACAGCGTCTTCAGTTGCAACTCTGGTGGAGAGCAGGCCAGAGGAAGGAGGGGTATTTCCTTGAAGGGGGAGGGTCCTGTGGAGCTGAGATGAGCACTAAGTTGGGAGTGTGTGTGTGTGTGTGTGTGTGTGTGTGTGTGTGTGCATTGGAGTGCAAAGCCTGGGGTTCTCCTGGGTGATGGGAAGGGACAGAAGCTTCTCATGTGCAAACTGGGGGTGATCCTGAGAGTGTGCTCTACAGATGTCTTACCTAAGAATAGCAATTAAGTGTGGCCAGTTTTCCCACATTTCCAAATTGTGGAAGTTGGGATTGCAAAACAGCAGTGCCTTTCAGCTTCTGGTGAGATCCAGGAGGATTTTCTGCAAAATTCCCATTCCTTTACTACCATTTTGAAAAGTGTAGTAAGAACTCAGATTTCTGGAAAAATGACTTATTGTTCCACTTTCCACACAAGTGGATACATGTTCACAAAATCAATATGATTCCATAAAAATGTGTGTTTTGGGGGTTGGGAGTTTGGCCTAGTGGTAGAGTGCTTGTTATCATGCATGAAGACCTGGGTTTGATTCCTTGGTACCACATACATAGAAAAAGCCAGAAGTGGCACTGTGGCTCTAGTGGTAGAGTGCTAGTCTTGAAAAAGCTCAAGGACAGTACTCAGGTCCTGAGTTCAAGCCTGGGAATGGTAAAAATGTCTATTTTCAGGTGTTTGGGTCTGAGTTAAAAGACAAAATCCATCAGCTTCTTCAGTACCCTTAATTCACAAATTTGCCCCTGCTTGACCCTGTGCTGTTGGCTGCTCACAAACCCCTGAGAGCCAGGGGGTATTGTTCTTTCTCTCCCAAACAAGAAATCTCAATGGAAACCTGGGAGCTTCACAGCTGTGCTACCTTTTCTTTTAGTTTCAAGGTCTTGGATATAAGGTCCTTTCCTCCTTGCTCAGTCTTCTGGTGCTCTACCACATGAGTCATGCCTCTTCTTCCTGCTTTTTTGCTAGTTAATTAGAAATAACAGTTTCATAGATTTGTCTGCCCTGACTGGCTCTGAATCTTGACCCTCAGATCTCAGTTTCTTGACTAGCATGAGTCTTTCATAAGGTCTATTTCTTGATCCAAGAATATTCTGCTGAGAATATATATTGAATTTCTACAGAGAAGCAAATTCCCAACAGATTTCCTGTTGTGACAACGCCCTTCCATCATGTACCAGCATCAGACAGTTTTGATTGTCAAATCTGGGCCACAGCTTCCTAAAGCCAGAGGAAAGCATAATTTCTAGTACAGGGGAGTTTCTTTGGTGGGGTCAAGGCCAATGGAACCTTGGATTTCTGGGCCTTCTAGAAATATTAGCACAGTGGTCTCAGCTTCCAGGGGTATGTGCAGGGACTGTAGCCCAACAAAATGATGAACCTTTTACACACTTATTAATGAATCATTAGGCATGTTTAGAGATACTTTTATGTTAAAGAATAGTGTTTAACTTCATGAAAAGAATCAGCTCTTTTCTTAAATGGCTTTCAAAGTCTTCCTTCCCATCAGGCTCAGAGACTGAGGGAGGTGTTTTACTTTGGCTTCAGCTCTTTGTTTTTCCTTCTCCACAAGTTAATTTTCCCAGGGTCATGCAGCGACAGTTCACTATGGACACAACATTTTATTGCAAGATATTTTCTGAACCCACCAATAGCCTTTTGGTACTTAGGAGTCTAATTTAAAGAAATTTGCATTTATAGCTCTTTGGGCCCCCTCATTTACATATATGTTTGAAAGGGCAGGAGCTTGGGGAATGCAGTGACAAAACCCATGAATGTCTGGGCATTGCATGCTCTGTAGACATGCCCATGACTATTAAGAAGTAGAAATAAGTAGAAATTTAACTTCTAGTCACCTTAATGTGTTTGTGGGCAGTTATGGAATCTGGGCAAAGAATAAATACTCAGATACATAGAACTTTCAGTTCTAACAGAGAACATTGTTATAAGCTTTTGATTTTCTAGAAGAGAATGGTGTGTGTGTGTGTGTGTGTGTGTGTGTGTGTGTGTGTGTGTGTGTATGTATAAGGGTTTTTTCCCTGGGGGTGGGGCAAGTTTAGGCCATTAATTAAAACACACCATGGATTAAAATAAAATGTGTTCTAAGGAGTCAAAATGTTCAGCTGCTAGGACTGGTTCTGATTTGGTACAGTACCTTCCAGGCAAGATTTCTGAGTTTATGGTGCTGAAAAAAGATAGATGTATGTGTCCATTCACAGGCTTTTTTCCTTCTCTTTTTTTTTTCAAGCAAGGATGTTTTATAATGTTTAGAAAGCAGGCTGGGTCTGTGACATTTGTAAGTCCTGTTGAGATATGAATACAAGCATGTTTTGTGCCAGATGCAGTGGATCCTGCGGTAATACTACTCACTGCAAATCTTAAGATTGGAACAAAAAAGGCAAGGAATCAAGCAGCCATATTTTTAAAGGAATATGAAAAAATATGGAAATGTAAATCTTAGTATCCTTAGTTTCTTTATATTTACTGAACCTGACTTGAACGGAAGTCTGTGGACCTTCTAAGGAATCCATTTAGAATTTAGAGGGTATATAAACTTCGATAGAAAGAAGAAACCACATCTTTAACTGAAAACTGCCCTGTCATTATGAAGGCATGTGATACGGGGAGGGCAAGTGGCTTCTCTCATCCTTCTAGGTTCTTTGGATGGGCTATAAATTAATTGACATCAGATTTACAGGACAGAAGCCATTTTAATTATATGCGTACTGTAGGGGTGTGGAAATTTCTCCTGTGCCCCCTCAAGCTTTACTGATAAAGAATGGATAAGGGAGAAGTTATTTATTAATGTGCAAAAAGGGAAAACCACAGAAAGCAAGGATGCAAAATCACAAGAGTGTGATTATTCACCTTTAAACATTATTCAGAAATTTATTGATAGTCTCTTTTTGGATGCTGGAGGTTAAATGCAGAGTACTGCTGCTTTCCCATTGTGCTATACACAAAATCCATATCCCCTTTCTGTAGCAGAGAGTAAGAATAAAGAATCCAAAGGTCTAGGAGATAAGGGTTAGCTTTTTATAATTTTCCTTTTTTTGGTATCTTGATTTGAACTCAGGGCCTTGAAGTTGCTAGGTAGGTACTCTACCACTTGAGGTATGCCCACAGTCCCTTTTTCTTTTGTTTTTCAGGTAGGGTCCTGCTCAGTTTTCTTTTTTTTTTTTTTTTTTTTTTTTTAATCCCACATATCCCTGGACTATGATCCTTCTACTTGTACCTCTTGGATAACTGGGATGACAACTTTTTGTGTTCTTCTGAGGTCTCATTAATTTTTTTTGAAAGGGGGCGGGTCAATCTGATCTGGCTTCTCATTATGAACTTCCTACTCTTCACCTAGGATTACAGGCCTGAGCCTCATTGTGCAGTCTGCTAATCTTTTTACGAAGATTACCTTTGCAATTTGATTGATCCAGAAGTCTGGGGGTTATCAGAGAAGTCCACCCTGCAGGTGTGGCTTTGTTCCTTACTTCTTTTTTTCTGAGACAAATAATGGAGTATCTGGGACAGGATAAAAGTGATTGTGTCTGGTTCCAATGCAGATAAGAATTCCAGAGAACTGAGTACTGGTGATTCACACCTGTAATCCTAGCTATTTGGGAGAACTGAGGATCACAGAATGAAACCAGCCTGGGCAGATAATGTTAAGACTCCCTCTCCAATTAATACCAGCCAAAAGATTGAAGTGGAGGTGTGACTCAAGTGGTAGAGTGTCAGCCTTGAGTGGAAACCCAAGTTAGGATGGGAGGCCCTGTGGGACTTGAACTGGGGGGGTGAGGGGAAGCTGGATGTTCAACATTCCTTTAAGGTCTTTTAGTTTCCTTCTAGCAAATTGCTCAGCATGCCTACCCCCACCAAAATCCCCCATAGCTTTTGGTTATTGATACTCAGTCACAACAATATGTGAGACTCTTAAGAAGAGTCAGATTATTAAGGTGTGTATACAGCATCCTGAGTTACAGAAAAAAAAATAGGGGATGCGGGCTGTACTCTAGAGAATGGTGAAGACACTAGCAAAGGGGAAGGCATGGGGAAGCAATCTCTGGTGAATAAAGATAGTCTTGTTAGGCAGATAAACTCTCACAGGTAATAAAAACTACTTTTCATCAGTCATTTTTACAATGTAGGTTCCCTGGAAGGGATAGCTTTTAACGTTACTCATATGGCTATAGTTTCTCACATTAATCAGTTTGAAATATAAGTATTCGAAGTATGTAGTTGGGGGTTTCATATTCTGTTCTACAACCATGTTTTAGGAGTGGCATGTTTAGGATACTAACAATGACAAACCATAGTAATAGTAGCCTACTTCAATGAAATGTCACATGGTGGGAGTATTTGTACCACAAAAGCCCAGAAGTGACAAATCAGTGTGTTTCTTTATTTGTTTCTTTGGTTTCAAGTTTTGTTTATGATCACATCTCTGAAAAAATTTTAAAAGACATTGGCACTTTTCTATGAATCTGAGAATTCCTCTTAACTTCTTAACTATCACTGTACAAAATCCAGCAAACAGTGAAAGTCCAGATGAGAGAAATCAATTGTAATTCTACTACTATGCAAAAAATCATGATGAAATGTTTAATATATCTCTTCCTCCTATGCTATACATTTTATTCAGGTATTTTAGATTATTTTATTTTCCTACTGTTTTCCTACTACTCTTATAAACATTTGTTGAGGCATTATAATTATTTAAAGAAATACATTGTGTAATATTTCACCCTTGGGATTGTACATTTTTTACTTCATATGTATTATAAATAATGTTGCAATGTCTTTTTTTTTCTTCTTCTACATTGCAGTTGTTTTCTTGGATTGCCAGGAAAGGAGTTGCTGGGTCAGTTTTTGAGCCTTAAATACATATTTGCAAACTATTATTCAAAATCTTGGCATTGCCTTATATTCCCTCTACCAGAGAAGAAGCACTCTTTCTGGTCTTAGTCACTGTGTTAGCCAAATTCAGAACTCTGCTTTAACTTAGAAACCATTGTTTTGACCTATTATTTAGATGTCTGTTGCATGATAACTTTAGACAGAGATGACCAAATTTGGGGTGTTACTAAAAAAATGTGGCTCAAGATAATTGCTGAATGCTTTCTGGTGGAGGTTGGCCAAGGTGAATAAAAATGACTGTCATGCCCCCCTCCCCTTTTTTTAAGGATCTTTAAACCGGATCTTGCAATGTAGCCCAGCTGGCCTCAGACTTGCCATACTCCTGCCTCAGTTTCTTAGTGCTGGAATTACAGATATTCTTCAGCATACCCTGCTCTCACTCTTTGGTAACTTACCTTTGCAATGAACTTGAGATGTGGATAAATGATCCTGTTGGTTGAATGTGACAGTGACAGAGTTTATGTCACTGCAGTTGTGGCTAGGGTAATCAGTTATTTTACTAATTTATTATATTTAATTTTGTTTGGTAGTGGTGCTAGGGATCAAACTCAGGGCTTTGTGCCTTTTGGGTATTCTATCACATCTCTCTTTCTCCCCTGGCTCCTGTCTATTTTCTTTTCTTCCTTCTTCTTTTTCACTGCCATTACATTGAATAGACTCTAAATACCTTTCCATATTATTTAACAGTCTTCTAAGCATCCGCTCAGATGTATGGCCAGGATAATATGTATTGTTTTTATTTAAGCTGCCCCTTATTGTGGAACACTTTTGCATCACATGTTTTATATTATTGTCAGTAAATACTTTTTTTTTTTTTTTTACCCATGCAGCTCTGGGGTTTAGAGCTAACAGCCTTGTTTGGAAACAGTTCAGACAGAGACTGACTCAATCCTGGGAGGTCTCAGCTGACCAACTAAGATGAATCATTGTGCTGATGCCTTCCAGTTTCCCTCTATGATTGTTCTCTTCTTTTCACAGGTCTGTAACAGATGGAATACAAGGTTCTCCATTTCCCCTGGCTCACTCTGTCTTGCTCGGAATCTCAGCAGTCAGCAGAAGCTGAAGCTGAGATCTTTTATATGTTCATGCTTCTTTTTATTTATTCAAAATCATCAAGGACACAGTTGAACTATAAGATGTACTGTGAAGATTAGAAGAAGAAACATAAGCTGTGTGTGTAACTACACATGCTTATGATCCCATCTATACAGGAATTGGAGGTAGAATTTTGCTTTTAAGACTAGTCCAGCCAAATTTATTTCTTCACCTACCTTCCTTCCTTCCTTCCTTCCTTCCTTCCTTCCTTCCTTCCTTCCTTCCTTCCTTCCTTCCTTCCTTCCTGTGTTGGTAATGGGACTTGAAATTGAGCCTTTGTGCTCTTGATTGGCTTTAATTTTTTTTGGTTAGTAACTTGGGCTTGAACTAAGGGACTCTTGCTCTTGTTTAGCTTTTTTGCTCAAGGCTGGTACTCTAACACTTGGGCCCCAGCTCCACTTGTGGCATTTTGGTGATTAATTTGAAGATGAGTCTCACTGACTTTCCTGTCTGAGCTGGCTTGGAACTATGATCCTCAGATCATGGCCTCCTGAGTAGCTAAATTTGCAAGTATGAACTACCAGTGCTTCTGTTTTCTTGTTTCTGTGTGCTTAGGCTACATGTTTATGCTACTACTTTTATCCATTACTTTCCTATTACAGATTTGGAGAGTATTCTATCTTAACATTTTTCAACTTTCCTTTTTAGGGAAAGTTTGACTGGGCTGCAGCCATCTTTAATTATAACCACCATGAGGGCTCCTTACTTACTCAGGTAGATTTTTTTTTCTGTTTGTGTTTCCAGCATACTATAAAAAAAAAAAAAAAAACAACTCGTGTGAGATTCCAATATGGACTTTACACCTGGTCCCTGGCACTGTCAGCCCAAGGAATGTGCCTGGCATGTTTGATATTAGCTTGAGATAAACCAGATACATTCCTACTTGGATGAAGCCAAATATGTCCTGACTAGTTTATAAGGTCCCTTCCTCTAATCAAAGTTATGGAGATTCACCAGTCTTGCTGCCACCCAGGAAACATTTCTTTCAGTAAATCCCCAATAAATCCAGGACTGTGTGCAGTGTGCCTCTTTTGGTCTTACAGTCCACTTCTCATACATTTAGGACTAGACGGTTCCAGAACAAACTGGAAAAATTCTGTGACAGAGTTATAATATAGTTTTAGTTACACTAATATCAATATTTGCATTGCTACAACTGCATAAACATTGTTCACATTTGAGTCAAATAGTGTTCCCCAATTGCAATTTCTCTGTGTGTATGAAAGTTATATTTTTCCTCTAACAATTGCATTTATACATAATATATTCCTAAAGTCTCTACCACTGTTTTAAGACACTTCCTCAATGTAACAAGCAGATGATTTATCAGTCATCTTGGACTTTCCTGAGAGATCATTTTTTTCTAGAAGTCTCTATATATCATTTTATGTACTTTCTCCTCAGGAGTCTGGAGAATTCTCTTCATCATTACCTTCAGAGTTCTGAACTTTTATTTCTAAACATTTTGTCTTAGTCAAGGTGAGCATGAGTATCATTTGCAATGGCTCCACCATCTTGACTTAGTCATCTCGCAAAGACCCAACCTCTCAACACCAACACAGTGCAGATTTATTCAAAATATGAACTTTGGCAGGATACAAATGTTCAGACCACAGTAGATCTCTTCTCTTTCTCTTTCTTGGTTCAATCCATGGTGTGCGGGTTAATGACTACCAGAGAGTGAGTAAAAGTTTAGGACAGAAGTCCTTGTTTGTAGTGTTTTTTGATTTTCTTAGTAGCAATACTCCCATCATGGCTGGTTTTAAGTGACCAATGTGCATCCCTACACCCACAGTTGAGAAGAGATGCTCCTGTGAACTGCTGAGAGCCAGCTGTAGCACACTATACTGTGATTCTTTCCTTTGGTTGGGAAAATATCTTCTAATATCTTTCTGAGAAAGGATACATGTGAAATAATGTTTTGAAAACTTTGATTTTTTTTCTTACATTGTTATGTCTTATACAGAAATGTAGGTAATGACTAACTTTGTACAGATCTTATTGTTCATCTCTGCAAGCTTCTAGAACTATGTTTTTTGTCTCTGAAGACATGAATTTCCATAATGGGGGCCGGGAGCATAACCTAGTGGTAGAGTGCTTGCCTAGCATGCACGAAGCCCTGGATTCCATTCCTTGGTACCACATATACAGAAAAAGCCAGAAGTAGTGCTGTGGCTCAAGTGGCAGAGTGCTAGCCTTGAGCAAAAAGTGTCCAAGGATAGTGCCCGGGCCCTGAGTTCAAGCCCCAGGATTAGTGAAAAATAGTATCTCCTGTCTTCCATTCTCTCTTGTTATAGAATTCTTATTTGTTAATGGGTCTCTTGTTTTGATTCTTTTAATCTTCCTCTTTCTCCTCTTCTTTGTTCCTGCTTCTCTCTCTTCCTGAGATGTTCTTTCCTATTCTATTCTAGCCCTTCTGCATAACCTTAGATGCTATTGTCAGAGTGTCATCGCTGTAGGTCTAGGCCACATCCTGTCTGTCTACCCTGGAATGCCTGCCTGACACAATGCCTGGTGGACAGAAAGGTAGAAACAGCTAGGCTCATTGATTCAAGTTGCTCACTGATCAGCAGAAACTCATTTAATTTCTTTGTTCTTCAGTTTTCTTGCCCAGAGATGAAGAGGACCAGAAAGCACGAGGGGTGGTCTGTCAGATAAGTTTAAAGGAGGATACCTCCCTCTCATACTTCCACCCTTCCCCAGCCTAGATTCCTAATGATTCGCTTTAATCTTAAAACTGTAAAATTTCATGAGAGATTACATTGCATTTTATAGTGCCAGTGCCATCATTAAATAATTCCATTTTGCTTACAAGGAACATTTCGGTACTTAAGTAAGATTATTGCTGTTCAACAATGAATTCAGTCTTTTCCTAGATCTTCCACATCTGATCTCCCTTGATCAATTAATGGCAACAGGAATAGCTAAGATTTGTTGAGCATTTACCACATGCCCGGCTTTGTTTTAATCACATAACAAGAATTAATTAATTTAATCCTCAATAACCCATAAGGAAGGAAGCGTTGTTACTCCTAATTACAGCTGTTCTGGGATGTCTGAGGTTACCCAGACAGAATGTAACATTGGAACTTCGACCTGAAACTAACTGGATTGTTGGCTACTATGAAATCATACAAAGGTGTTTCTGTATATGCACCATCACTTGAGATAGGCAAAAGGCCCAGGAAGGCTGATAGTGAGGGAACTGGACATCCCAGGACCCAGCTGTGAATTAGAAGAATGCAGAACAAATACACCTTAGCTGATGCTCCAACCTTCAGAGGGAAGTCTATCATAGAATGGCACAACCTTTCTAGTTGTCTCCAAAAGCAGCCTAAATAGACCTGGCCAACAGTGGGGACTCTCCTGTGCCAGCAACCTCAAGTACTAACATGCAGTTTCGCCTCATCAAGCGTGCTCAACTCCCGGCAGACCTTGTTTAAACAGGCAGCTTGTAACAGCTGGGGTTGGCTCAGCCGAGCGTGCGGCAGCCAAGGATGCTCTGAGTGCAGGTGCCTGTCTCTGAATGTGCAATCATGCAAATCTGGGGACACAGACTGACGTGAATTGAAAGCCTGGTGTTCACTTCCAATAAACTCAACTGTCTATTGCCAGAGCAACCCGGACTGGCAGTCCTCAACTCATCAATTCAAATGAGCTTTCTGGTGATAGAGGGAAGAAGGGTGGGAGTGAATCCCAATCAGAATGGGTCCCCTTTTGATTTAGGCAGCATCTGGTGAAGGCTTTAGAAAAGCAGGCACCTTTCTGGAGTGAAATTCTCCTAGGAAATGGCCATTAGTTCAAGCCCTCATATGGCAAAATTAAAAGAAAGTGAGGTGTTATAGGAGGAAGGGATAAGGAAAATCACACCATCTGGTTATAGGATTTTTGGAGATCTCCTGATTCTTCATCCTCTCATAATATAGAGGAGTTAATTAAAAGCCAGAGAGGTTAAAGGATTTGCTCAAGGGTAGCTTGAGCTAGCTCATCAGTGGATGACTTCTTAGATTCTTCCTGAGTCCTGGTTTCCCTTTTCTTTTTAAAAAAAAATTAAAGCATTTATTAACATTGATTTTTACATCATATATATATATATATATATATATATATATTTAAAATCAGTCCTGGGGTTTGAACTCAGGGCTAAGCTCTTGCTCAAGGTTAGTGCTCTACCACTTGAGCCACAGCTCCACTTCTGGTTTTCTGGTGATTATTTGAAGATAAGTCTCATGAGCTTCCTTGCCCCAGATGGCTTTGAACTGAAACCCTCAGATCTCAGTCCCCTGGGTAGCTAAGCTTACAGGCATGAGCCACGCGTGCCTGGCCCGGTTTCCATTTAATAACTTAACTACCTGATTGCCCCTCTAGTTGGAGTTCCAGGTCACAAGCCAGTGCTGCTACTACCAGCTTTCCCCTGTAGCTGTGGAAGGAGACTCCTGATAGCAAATAGGATGTCCTGTGAAGAACTGAAAGGAGACTTTGATGCACAGAAAAGGGGAAGCTGAGACGTTGTAGTGCAAATGTCAGAACATTGTCTTGGGGAGTATGAGTTCAAAGACTTACCAATTTCTCTTTGGCCCCTCTGCCCCTGTGAACTCTCAAGGGGCCTTTACATTGTATTTTTATCAACAAAGTCCTCTGGGTGACTCTTGGGTAACAAAAAGTGATTCCAGCTAATTGAAGGCAAAACTAGCACCTTCTCTCCTCAGCAGCATATCTACATTTTCTTCTTTAGTTCTATTTGTTCAGCTTTGGCCACCAAATAGCCCTATAGCTCAGAGGTCCCCTTACATGGGCTATCCACATCTTTCTGTTCTCGCTTGTTGCTCTGCTTGGGCTGTACACAGACTATGCAAATTCTCTACAGAGGTGTTTCATTGGCCTCCTAAATTGCATTTAGAGCCAAATGCCACAGAGGTTAGTTTAAGGGGAGCTAATGATACAGAATGGGCTTTCTGTTTCTGAATCACTGGCTTGGGACATGACCAGTGATGCTATCTTTGAGCTCATTTTCCAAGCAGGTCTGCTGTATGGATAGATACCTCTACATCTGGCTCCAAGCGCAACAAACCCACAGGGAGAATGTTCTGGTATCATATGGTGGTTGCTCAGCAAGTAGTTTTTCACCCCCGCTATTACCTTAAGTATCATATGAAGAGAAAAGTCTTGTTGAGCAAGCACTCATAGGCATTTGAGGCTTTACATGACTGAGATACTCATTGCTTTGTGAATATAAGTTTAAAAGTGAACTATTTTTTTATTAAAAGATTTTATTAACACTGATTTTTACATCAGGTTTCAAATGTCAAATTTAACAAACAAGTATTCAAGAATGGAATCTCTATATGCAATCACTGGCACATAAGAATAAAATTAAAATAAAGCTGAGTTTGTATGTCAGATACATATTGATCTATATATCAATGTGTCCACAGAATATATACCCCATCATAGATTTATATGTCTATATAGTTATATTTATATCATCAAGTTCATGTCAATGACCTGAGTACCTGAGTACTGTCATTGCTCTTGTACTGTTTGGCTCTAATATCCACATATCAAGGAGACCATGTGCCTTTTGTTCCTTTGGTCTTGGTTTATCTCATGATTTGCTCCAGTTTCATCCACTTCCTGGCAAATGCCATTATTTTATCTTGTCTGGTGGCTATGTAGAATTCCACTGTATATATGTACCATATTTTTTTGTATCCATTCATCTGTGGTGGGGCATCTGGGTTGTTTCCATCACTTGGTTATTGTGAATAATGCAACAGTGAACATGGCTGTGCAAGTGTAAAAGTGAACTATTTTTCTCACTTTTTTTCCTATATGAGGGTTTGATAAATGGCTTTGTATTTGATAAAGTACTCTAACACTCTAACACTCTAACACACATTCAATCATTTTTTAGCTCTAAATTAGGAATTTAGACACCCCCACACATCCCAGTTCTTGAGTTTGAACTCAGAGTTTCTACCATTTGAGCCACACATCTGGCCTGGCTTTCTGTTGGTTATTTCGGAGATAGAATCTCTTGGACTTTTATGCTTGAGCTGGTTTTGAACCAGGAATCTTCAGATCTAATACTCCTCAGGAGCTAGAATTATAAAACATGAGCCTCTGACATCCAGCTAGCTCTCATTTATTTTTTCAGGTAGAGTCTCGCTTTTGCCTGGATCCTCCAACCTCTACTTCCCAGCTGGGATTATATACATATGGCACTATGTCCAGTTTATTCTTTGAGATAAAGTCTTACTTGTTTCTTTGGCTGGCCCAGAACCTTTTCTGGTCCTATATCCAGTTTCTAAGTAGCTGAGGTTATAGGCATGAACCATCACATCTGGCTGACATTTTAAACTCAAAGACTAGAAAGAATAGATGAAGTTGGGCATGCACGTTCTTCCTTAACTCAGACAGCCCATGAATGCCATTCTAATCCTAGTTTTAAGTGAAAATGGTCTTGTTCTCTCTCAATCTTAACTTCAGGGAGAGGCAATTTGATTGATTTTCTGTGGTTCAAGTGTGTATAGTTAACCCAATCAACAGAAGATACATGCTTACCAGCATGGTTGCTGGAAGTCTATCTAGGAGAACTCTTTGGGGGAGAAAAAGAGGTTGTAATAATTTTAACAGACAATTAAGAGAGATATTCTCCCAGTGCCTAATTAAATATTCAGGTAAAATGACCTTTTGGTCATCAGTTTATTTGAGTTTAGGAACCATTTGCCAGTTTTCCAAAGGCTGGATTATCATTCCATTAGGACATAGAATGAGGGCTCTTGGGCTAGAGGGAGCAGTGTTCTTGAAATTATTTCGTTAAGACTCAGATTTGTAGGCTTCAATGCAGAGATGAAGAAACAGGTTCAGAGAAGAGACATGAGCAATTCAAGGTCAGCCCTTGAACAACAAGCACTTTGTAAAGCAGGAAGGCTGGAAGAACTAAGTTGCTAAATCTTTCACTAGTCCTCAGCTTGTGAACTGTGAAAACGCTGACTGGATAAATATTGTACCCCTGAGGCAAGATTTGTGGCTCTCAGTGGCCTTCCGGTAACAATGCTTAAGGAAGGTTTAATGATCTGCCTACTGGGCATTTCTGAAACATTCATTTTCCAGAAGACTAAGGTGCTCAGACTGTAATTCTGAAGCTAATTTCTCCCTGGACTCTTCTGCCCTGGCAGCAAGAATGAACGAGAAGAATGACTAAGATTGTGCCAGCTCTTTGATTGTTGTCCTTTTGACCTTGTGTTTCAGAAGAATGTGTTTGGTGTGACTTTATACACCTGCTTCAAAATGTTGTTACAGATGGGATTAACGGAGAGAACGAGGGAGCTTGTCATAGTCCAGTGCTTCTAACTGCAAAATACCCTCCCGAATTTTCTATGTTCTTGACCCTGTAATCAGACTACTGCCGGGAACCAATATAGCACTCAGGTGGGGTGGTGGAGGTGAGAGTGGGTCCATATGAAGAAAGGGCATTGTCATAACTTTGAGTTGTCTGTATTCCAGTCTGTACGAATAGGAAGCTGAAGGATTAAGAAGATAAAAGGCAAGCCAGAGAAAATAAGGAAAGGAAGTAAGTTATTAAAATAAGAGACGACATTTATAGGAAGTAAATCAAATGTTTTGTCCATGTTCAACTGGATTAGAAGCACATAATGAAAGCAAATAGATTTAATGGGGTGGGGATGATTAACGTTGTCTTGTGATACATCAGGAAATGACTTTATTCAGGAGGAACAGAGGGCTATGAGAGGAAATTGAACTTAATTCTTATCTCCTTATGATGTTTTAGTTGCTTAATGTCTTAGTACACACCTGTAAAACCAGAAAGAGAGAGGCCTGAGCTTAATATGTTGTTTTCAAAGTAACTTGAGCTATCGGTGTCTTGAGTGTGTGATTCAGCTATGTTAAGGACTTGAGTGCTTTTTTCCCCTAACAATTTATTGTCATAAATAGATACCCTGGAAGTACTGTTTCGTGTGTGTGTGTGTGTGTGTGTGTGTGTGTGTGTGTGTGTGTGTGTGTGTGTGCGTGCTGGTCTTGGGACTTGAATTCAGGGCCTGGACATTGCCCCTGAGCTTCTTTTGCTCAAAGCTAATTGATCCAGAGCCCCACTTCTGGCTTTTTTTGGGGTAGTTAAATGGAGTTCAGAGTCTAATAGCCTCTCTTATCCTTACTGGCTTTGAACTGTGATCCTCAAATCTCAGCTTCCTGAGAAGCCAGGAATATAGGTGTGAGGCACCCAGGTTACTTTTCCTCTAATTAAAGTCACCTTTCAGTGAAATGAAAGAGAGCTAGCTATTCAGTCCAATGATGGTTGTCTTCCCAGGATCAGGGTTGGATTGTTAGCTTTTTATGGCTGGAGCAAACTTCCAGAGCAAATCAACTTAAAAAAAGAAAAGATTTATTTTAGCTATAGTTTTCACTGAAGTGAGGTGGAAAGCAGGGCAAGCAGAAGAAAACAGATCACTTTGTGATAGCCAAGAGGCAGAGAGGACGAGTGGCTGAGGACATGATATAAAGATATGGCTCCACTGACCCACTTCCTTCAAGTTGTCCCTGCTCCTCATAGCTCATTTACCCAAGACATTATCAATGGATTAATCTAGGCTTGGCTGATCTGAACCTGTGTCCCCTTTGTCCCATATTGAAATGGACTTGGAGAACCTCATTTCCGAATACTTTTCTCTCAAAGTAGTCAAGGTTTTGGCAATTTCTTTTCTTTTGTTTTTGTCAGGATAATGTGTAGAGGGGTTACAGTTACGTTTATCAGGTGGTAAGTGCATTATTTCTCACACATTGATACCCCTTCTCATGTTTTTTTCCATTTCCTTCCCCCACCCTCTCCCAATAATCTTGTTTCCCCCTTCCCCTTCCTATTTCAAATAAATGTATGTACTATATATGAGGCCACAAAGTCAGATACAGTAACAATATGAGATTAACCATAAGAGCAAAAAAAGAGAAGAGAAATAACATAGTACATTAAGAACAACAATCATATAAGATAAAGCTCTTGTTTCCATATCCTAGAATTGGCAATTTCAATATCTGTTGACAGCTGTCATTTCACTATGGCTCACATGACAAGAAAGGGTATGCTTAGTCTGTTTCCTGTTGCTATGACCATGTATCTTTTCTTTGTCAGTCATGGGGCTTGATAATGTGTCTCTTTATCAAGAAAAGGGGTGAAGGACTTACCTTGTTACAACTCATGCCTGAAAAGTGGGAGGGAAGTAGATGCCTACAGAAGGGCACATATGAAAGAGACATGCAAAGGGGAGCCTGAATCACTTTATATCCTTTTTCTCACATAACTAAACCAGTTCTGAGAAACCTAATTCATCTACTCAGTCTACATTAATCCTACATGGTGGAGGAGGAGGTAGGGGAGGGTTTTCTGGGGTTAGAACCCAGGGCTTTGTGGGTGCTAGGCGAGTGTTATATCATTATATCATGGGTTACATCTCCAGCTCATGATGTAATGATTCTTTAAAAGGTCCACCAGCTCTCAACTCTATTACATGGAGGACCAAGCCTTAACATGAGGGCAAGCCATATGAGGACTAGATGAGGGCACTCTTTGTGGCTTTCATCATGGGTGTGCTTATTCCTTTCATGAGGGATCCATGCTTGTGACCTCATCCTCTCCTAAAGTCTCAATACCTTCTCAATACTTACACATCAGGATCTGAACATGTGAATTTTAGGGAGCATACAAACATTTAGTCTCTAACAAGTGGGGAATAGAGAGAGCTGACAGAGCTGAGTCCAGCGTACATTTCTCTCTAGGAAAAGTGACTGTACACTCAGAGGCATGGTCTGTCTTGGGAGATCACTTGACACAACTTTCTATGGCACAGACATGCAAATATAAGAAGACCTCATAGTTTCCTCCAGGGATGATGATGGTGGGGATTTGTCTCCCATGGATGGCACAAAAAAGCTTCTAAGCTTCCTCAAATGAACAGGAGAGGCTACAAAGAAAATGACAAGCTCTACATCTTGAAATCAAAGCTAAAAATCATTCCCAAATGACAATTCCTGTAACAAAATGAAAAACAAATTTTTCCTTAAATGGGTGCTTTGCCATTTATCTAGTATTCTTAGACTTCTCTCAGACAAAGGTGTTTGAAAAGTACTAGAGGTTTAAAGTCTAATAGAAGAAAGAGAAACAAGATAGCAAAATGAGATATCCGAGGACCAAGTCCTATTATGTGGTGTGAACCCAGCCCTGAATGAGGAGGGGAGGAGCATGAGTAGGAGAGGTGAAGCATCCTCAAAACTTCTTGAGACACATGAAATTGGAGTCAGACTTCAGAGGATGAATCTGCTTTGAAAGAGCAGAAGAAAGAACTTTTAAGTACCAAATCCAGACAGTGATGACTAAGAGGTATGAAGGAGCATACCTTCTGGGAACATGAGGAGACCCAGTGAGCAGCACCATTCACTAGCTGAGGCAGAAGATTTCATTCTATGGGCCAGCGCTGACCAACTGCAAGGGGCTACCTGGAATATGGTGCTGAGAACATTATGAAGACAGAGTAGTTAGCAGAGAAGAGGGCTGTAGTTGATTAGTTATGTCTGTGGTGGTTGCAGGAGGGGAGAGGAATAGCATGTGTTTTAAGAACATGCCAGTTTTGCCCTAGAAATGGGTGCATGTTTCAAAGAAGCATACTCTATGGGAAGCTCCTTTGTCTTTCCTTTCATTAAAGTCAGTGATTGCTAACAGTGAACTCCACGACTTTGAACACCATCTTGTTAAATTTCTTGCCATGCACTCAATTCTGACTGCATCAGCTCCCTTTGGTTGCATTTTAAGCTGCTCAAGAGGTCAAGGGGAACCTGTCCATGCTGCATAGTCATAGAAATAGTCTTTTTAACTGAGATCAAATAAGGCTTTGAGGAGAGGGAAGCCAGGAGGGGAAATAATACTCATGTGAGTTTATTACATAATGTGTGGTACTGGTTTTATGTTGCTTCATGTCCCCAAGTCTTATCTCCTGACTAACATTGCTAGTCCCTTGAGGTTGTGGACTGTACTTGAGCTTATCTTGGGGAGATGCTATTTGTGTCTCTACATGGCTTCATATCTAGTGGACACTCTCTTTTAGAGTGATGGATGCTCATTGGCCATCTCTGTTGAATTACTTTGGAGTCCTGCTGGTGGCTCATTTGCTTTCAAGTAAAAATAGAAAGGGGAGTTGAAAAGTGAGATTATGAAATGAACCCATGATCCTTGAGTCAGAACAATGGACAGACTATACCAAGTGTCATTCATATGGTGGCCTTCACGGGCTTGTTCTCAGAGCCTGAACCTCCTTTCAAGGCCCAGAACCCTCCTGAGAAGGTAGAGGATGGTTGTTTGTGGACAAAAGAACTGACTGAACAAGGTGTCTTCAAAAACACTTTCCCTAGAGCCCACAGAGTGGCAGTTTTTCTCTTTGCAGTGAAGTTGTCCAACAAGTACTTTTAAACGTTGGATTTCTGGAAAATTAGAGCCTAGAGGGTGTTTTGTTTTTTTTTTTTTTTCAGAAAGTAGGTTCTGACTTTTGATCTATTTGAAAAAGAATTGTGTTTTGGTAGGAGGAAGGTATCATTGTTGCAACAACTAATTGGCAGCATGGTAAGTGGTGGGGACGAGTGACCATCTGGACGAATTCATGAGTGGTGAAGGGCCAGGGAAGGGCCAAGGTCCCCACTGGGTCACAGAGAATAAGTCATTAGATGTATCAAGTGTAGAATGGAAAGTCAGGTTAGTCCAAGGGCAAAGGTTTTTGGCAAATAGCTTGAAACATATAAAACACCTTGAAATTAAATGGGAGGTGATGTCTGCAGAATAAAGATGTTATGTGAGTTTTTTTTTTACTGGGCAGTTTCTTACATGATCAGCATTTAAAGCTTTTGGGAATGAGCATTATAGTAAATGAGATTAGAAAATTCTTTATGCTTTTAGATTTTTCATGACAGCTATTTTCTTCAAAAACTGGAGAGCTTAAGCAGTTCATCTAGGTGCTGGAAGTCAGAGCTTACAGCGAGAGAGCTAGAGAATAAGCTAATTCCACCTTCTTTGTGGTGGAGATGAGACCTCTGAATCTGCAATAGGTAAATGACTTCAAGATAAAGAGAAGTATAATCCTAACCTCAGGGAATTTGGCATGTTGGTGGGGTGAGACACTCTGGTCAGTGACCAGGCTTTGCTCATTACTCTCTTTGACCTCTTGGTGGACAGGAGCTCCTGGTTGTGTTTACCTGGATGTATAGAAGAGGGCCCTTTTTGCTGCTTTGCTCAGCTATACCATTGCATCAAATTCTGTTGCCCATGGTATCTGTTCAACAAGGCCCTGTTAGGCAACTTGCTCATTTGAAGAGAATTTAGCATGGAAAAAAAGGGACCATTCCTACAATCATCATTCTGGGCTCCTTACTGGAAGGGGCCAAACAATATAGCGCCTGATGGCGTTAGTGGCAATGTGGAGGTGAAGTGCATGGCTTGTGGGCAGGTCGTTTAACCTCTTTGTTTCCTAATTTCCTTATCTGGAAAATGTCAGTAATAGTAGTACCTATCTTATTGGGGCCTTATAAGAATCTAGTGAGTTACACATATATACACACAAACATGTGCAAACACATGTACCTTATAGATACACAAGTACACAAATGCACACATTTTATAGTCCTTAGAAGGGTATCATTAAGATTCTTATCAATACTCACGTGACTATGTTATTACATAATATGTGGTATCAGTCTTGTATTACTTCATATTTCCAACCCTTATCAGCTCATCAGAGTTTTAAGTCCCCTGAGGTCAGGACTATGCTTCTCCTTTTTTTTTTTTTTTTTTTCAGTCCAGGGGGTTGAACTCAGGGCTTAGGCACTGTTCTTGGACACGTTTTGCTCAAGGCTAGTGCTCTGCCCTTGAGCCACAGCCCTATTTCTGGCTTTTTCTGAGTATGTGGTACTGAGAAATCGAATCCAGGGCTTTGTGCATGCTAGGCAAACACTCTACCACTGGGCTACAATCCTGGCCCTATGCTTCTCCTTATCTTGAGGAGTTGGAGATGAAAGATATAGTTATAATGTCTTTCCAAATGTCTTGGATTGTTGTGGCTATAATAAAATAGCAATCAATTATTGAACAGTTGCCACATTATATTCAGTAGCATCCTTAATGCCTCTGACATAGCAATAAGAACTTACTTTCCTCTAAGGATCTTCAGAGGTTTAATCCAGAATTGTCTACAATGGCATGTCTTTCTAACTCAATGGCTTGTTTCACTGGACTTTGCTTTCCCTCAATCTCACTGCCTTTCACTAACTTCCCAGGATTGCCTTCCAAATAAACCATTTGTCTTATCCAAGTTCTTGTTTAGTCTTGGCTTTTGGGAGTGCCCAAAATAAGATCCCCTTTTGCATATAAGGATCATTGGAGTCCTAGCCTAAAGAAAACTGGACTCCAGTCTCAATCTTAATCTGGTCTCCACACGCTTTGTTATGTACATCATTGTCTTTCGCTAGTGCTCTACCACTTGAACTATAATGTCACTTCCAGTTATTGAGTGGTTAATTGGAGATAAGACTCTCATTGGGGATTTTTCTTCCTGGGCTGGCTTCAAACCACAATCCTCAGGTCTCAGCCTTCTGAGTATCTAGGGTTACAGGGGTGAGCCACTGGCACCTGGTAGGTTTTTATTTTTATTGCTATTATAAAGATGATGTACAAAGGGATTACAGTTACATAAGTCAGATAAAGAGTACATTTCTTTTTGAACACTGTCATACCTTCCTAGCTCTCTCCCGGTTTTCCCTCCTATTCCTACATTCAAGTTATATAGCTCATTTTCAACACTGTGTCAACTGAGTATAGCTACTGCATTTGTTCACCTTTTGTCACCCCATTTCTGCACATTCCCTTATCCACCCAAAGACAGATAAATGAACAAACAAGATAAGAAGAAATGAAAACTAAAATACAGCAACAAAACCCCCTCTTGTTCCTATTTCCTGGAGTTCATTTTGATATTATTTCATGTGATCAGATGCACATAGGTATTGTACCTTTGTGTTCCTCTCCTAAGAATATTCTCCTTTGACCTCCAGGATATGGAAACAAGAGCTATATAATGTGTGATTGTTGTTCTTAATGTACTATGTTATTTCTCATGTCTTTTATTGTCCCTTGGTTATTCTCAGATTGTTACAGTATCTGACCTTGTTATCTGATGCTAAAGGGCAGCAGACATACTTCCAATTGGAATTATTTTTATTGCACACTGAAATAAAATGGTACTGTTAAAAGTATTATTTTAATACTTAGTAAGCAATCAATATCAATATACTAATATTGTAAATGGCATTATTTAATAATTATTAACTAATAAATATTAATCCAATTGATAATTCAAATTATATTAATCATTGCATAATTATTAATATTTCAACAATAATTAAAGTAGCATTATTTCAATAATATAAAATTATAACAATGCAATAATATGATAAGTAATATACATTGATAAAACATTGCACATTTGACCTACTTTGCTGAGAGTCTCCTACAGATTCTTAGGTTGTATTGTATTTGGAAGGTGGAATGGGAAAGAGTCTTTGGGATTCTCAAACATGTACATGTGGCTGTCTCTAGTTGCAAAGTCACAGAACCCAGTTAAACATCTCCTGGCTCTAATCACACTGTGTAGGCCAATTGTCTTTGTATATAAATGTTCTTAATGTGTCCTATTGTGTCCAGATTTGTTCTCTTTCTTAGAGCAATTCTCATTTCTCTGTTTGAATCAGGCTTGGTTCAGTTCTTTCCTTTGGGAGTGAACTCAGATTGACAGTGGCTGGAAAATGGAGAAATCACCCTATATTCCCCACTGCTCCATTATCAAGGGACCCCTTCTTGATTACCTGTTTTCCACAAAATTGACCATCTTGCTTGCTACATCACTGAAGGCTTAAAAAAATAAGATGAGGTTGACAGTGGAAGAGTTTGTTGGAAGGATTTGGAAAGCCAGCTGTGGTATTTTCAAACAGATAGAACTCAGCAAGGAAGTAGATAAAGAAAGCAAATTATACAATGACTGATGGTTGATGAAATAGTTGTGTTTTCTCTCATGTTATCTTTGCAGGAGATGTTTAATCAAATACTGTTCCTTCTCCTGACCCTCATTTTAATTTTGCTACAGTAATCACCCTAGTTATTTACTCACATTGATTTCCAAAGTTGAGTATTTGGGGTGAGTATAAAGCCAATTCTTATTACTTTCTTCTGCTGTGTCTATTGTGTTGGTTTCCCCTGATGGGCCTTTTCTATCTTCAGCAATTGGCTGGTTTACCTTTACTGCTGATAGTGATTTGGGGTTTTCTGTCATTGAAAAGGAAGAAAGAAAGAAAGAAAGAAAGAAAGAAGAGAGAGAGAGAGAGAGAGAGAGAGAGAGAGAGAGAGAGAGAGAGAGAGAGAGAGAGAGAGAGAGAAAGACAGACAGACAGAAAGAGAGAAAGAAGGAAAGAAAGAAAGAAGAGTTGTTGGTTGGTTGGGGCCTTTGTCAGAGACACTTGGGACTGTCCCTTCACTTCATTGTTCCTTTTTGTTTTTCTTTAAAGCAAAACAAAACCATAAAAGTTTTATGAAAAGAACATGAAAACACACCAATAGCAGCCTTTAAACTTTCAATGAAAGCATACTTCTCATGGAAATAATCATACTAGAATATTCATTCAAGCTAGTACCTACCTTTAGTAAAGCAATGTGTTTCGAAGGAAAACAAGATGCTGAAAGCATTCAGTTAGCTTTTATGACATTGCCACATGAAGTGTTTTCTCATGCCTGTCTTTTCCTGCCTATTTTCCTGACCAAGGATCCAGACCCCAGTATGTTTATGTATAACTGCTAACCTTGAGCTATCTTCTTGTGGGAGGAGCTGTTTACCACCTATTCCTTTCACCCTTTGCATCTCACAGACATTTTCCTTTTTCTGGTGTGTTTTTCTGGGTTTACTTGCTTGTCTCAAAGATGGCCACTAGTCAGCCATTTTGAATTCCACTTTGCTTTGGTGTCACACGGTAAAGGAAAAACCACATTTCTGGTTCCTTTTTCAAGTGTCACCTTCAATAACTAAAATGGTCTCTGATGTTTAATGAAACACCCAGGGTCAGAAATATGAGCTTGGCTTTTGTGAGGCTTGACCTATTGACCCAGGAGAGCAGCTGGTGTGGTTCTTACAGCTGCCTTTGGCTTGTGGAGCCTTTTACCCAGAGGAGCTCTTTTTGATGGGCTTCTCTGGGAGGAGGCCCCTCTGAATGGATTTCTCTGTGAAGCCCTACAAGAGGTGGTGGAGAAGACAATGAGAAGCAGGCAAACAGAGCATTGAAGGATTAGTTCACCACAACAACACTGATGACAACAATGTGGGAAGCTGCTTTGAAGTGAAATGAACCCTTGAACTTTAGTCCTTTCCTCTCACATTAGGAGTGAAAGATGGAAGACACAGATTCCACTTAGCAGACAAGCCAGTTTTGGGTCATGGGACAGACTACTTGCCTGACGGTGCTACCATAGCAGAGGAGAGGTTAGGCATGTGGACAAGATGGATGGTGTGCCTGGGTTAAGGATCCCCACCCCCACCCCCTTGCCCCCTTAGCTTTAGTTAAAGGTCCACTGAAGCACTTACCTGCTCAGTACATTAATCTGTATCCCTTGGCTAGAAAACACCTCATAGATAATGACTTCTTAGTTGTTTTTAGATTCCCCCAAGGTGAGACTTAATATAGGACCCAAATGAACACTGGCTAAATGCTGCCACTGTATCCTGCCCATCCCAGTCTTTTCCTGTAGTATGAATCCTCTCCTTTGCTCTGTGAGAACTAAGGGGGCTGGGGACAACTTCTTAATGTCTGTGTTCTCAGGGCCTAGGGGAGTACTCACGGTTCGGGAGGCTAACATCTATGTATACAGCAGGGTAGTAGCTGGGCCCTCTAGGCAATCACTGCACCTCTCCTGGCATCTCTAGTCACTTTAACTGGTCTAAAGTTTTCATAAAAAGTTGGAATTCAAATAGTAATTCCAGCTATTACCTCTGGGGTGAACTGATGAAATGGTTATATTAGAAGGTTTGTGTTTCTATTCTCCATTCTGTGGCCTTGGGTAAACCATAGAAAGTGGCGACAATAATACCCACGATATCTACTTCATGAGGTTTTAATATTTTATATTTTTAGTAAAATATGAGGCAATGCTTTACTTACATGGGGAGCAATACAGTCTGCAATGTGAATTTTCTCATTAAAAATATCCTGGGGCCATGTCTTCTGCTCCTTGGATTTCTCATTAAACTTCAAAATGAGATGGTGGTTCTCACGGTTATTTTCTGGAGGAGCCTTTCTACCTTGTCCCTGCTCTCTATCAATCTGATTCTTGAAGTTTCAACTATAGTTTCAAGAAGACATTTTTTTTTTCCATACAGCTTAGCTGTGGGGAAGCCTGGCTTTTTTGCTTAGAATTCTAAGATTGGTGGGTTCAGACAGATGGCAGGGCAGGGCTGTAACCTGTATTCCCTCAGTACTCCCTAGTAGGAAGGCGATCATGTGACACCCCAAGAGCACTGCATGGATGTGTTTGTTTTGAGGCTTCAGTGGGGGTTATTATCGCATTATTTCCTGTTGGCTTCCCTTGGCCTCACATTAATTCTCCCTGATACTTACACCTTCTAGGTCTCTGTTTTTACACACAGTATGTGGCTGGGAACCCCACAATGTCCCAAAAACATTTCCTAGGCCTGGCAGAGCCATCATTCCCCCCCTTTTTTTTAAGGTGTAATTGAACCTGTCAGAACATCAGAGTGGGAGGCCATTGGATCTCAGCAGTGTCAAAGCATAGATTCTGAATATCAGTCTTGCTGCGGCTTCCTCCCTTGTTTTCTTTCTCTATTTTCTTTACTCTGTGGCTTACTGCTAAGGGCCAATGGTTGTCTGTCTTCACAGTTAATTTGAAATCAGTTAGGAAGTGGGCTCTTTGAGGTGACTGGAGTCCAGAAACCTGGCCGGGCAACTATGTTAGCTTGTAGTAGAGCAGGCTGGACAAGGATTTAGGAAAATCCTTAATCTGGTTTGAGCAGTGACTATTTTGGATATGAATATGCATTTCTTGTTCTAGAGGTCAAGTAGATCCTAAATGTTAAGCAGTGCTGACACTAAGACCCTCAGTGGCCCAGAGACAACACTGAAAACCTGGCCTTTCAGCGAAGTAGCTTGTATTCCTCATCTTCAGGGGTCACAGGAAGTGGGTGTAAGCTGTAGTCCAGGTTCCCAAGGGTGTATATCAACAGTACTGTGCAGGAAAGACTTATTCCCATCTCTTCCACTCAAGTGTCTAGGGCCATCACAAGCAAAATGGATCACATGGGTCATTTCTTTACTTTGCTTTTGGTCATGTTTATATACTTTGAATAGCTTTTGGTGAAATCCCAAAGCCATCAGATACAGGAAGCACCAACCAGGTCCCTCTGCACTGAGGCAAAGGTAACATGGCTATAAACATTTGATATGGCTCTTTTACTACCATTACTAGATCTCACATTACTGTGTGCCAGGAGATCCGGACTGTGCAGCTGGGTAACAGATGGAAGGACCAGGAACAGGAAGAGAGCATTAGGAGTTGGTGTGTTTGAACGAGCACCAGCTTTGAAATCAGATAGATCAAGGCTCTGTCCCACAACTGACCTGATTGATCAGGAACCTTACTTTCCCCATCTGCAAAATGGGATTGACACAAGGGAAAATGACAGCAAGATAAAGATTCAGTAAAGAAGGTGTGAATTATTTTCCCTGAATGCTCCATCAGGCATTTTGTTAAAATGTTGACACTTGGGCCCTGTGCACCTTCTTGCAGGTTTTTTATTTCTTACTTTAAAGGGTTCACGTTTTTGCAATACAGAGAAAATGCTGATATCGCTTTACAGAGAGGATTTTGTGCATCTATAGTGTGTGTGTGCACACATGTGTGTGCATGAACACACATTTACCTTTAAGTGGCAGACAGTAGGTATGGGTGTCTGGATTCATCACCTATTTCTTTCCCAGAGAGTGTTGTGATCAGATCTTCTGGTTAAAGGAGGCACTGACTGTACTCAAAGGTTTGGCATGACTAGAATAGGTGCAGCCAACAGACCTATGTGTGGACTATGCCTTGACCTTGTCATAGTCATGTGTTTATGAACTTTCCATTTCCAAGTACTTCCTTCTGCTGTGCAGATTCTCATACAACAGAAATCCAAGAAGGATAATTAAAATCTTAAAAATATTTAAAAAATTATTTTAAGTAATTGTACAAAGAAGTCTCAAGAGTTCATGAGAATTTTGATCAATGTCACCTCTTTCATTATTCTCCCCATCCCTCCCAACTCATTTTCTTAGGATAATTAAACCTTGAAACAGATGAATGGTTTTGATTACATCTATGTATGTATGTATGTATGTATGTATGTATGTATGTATCATTTCATCTATTGTTCTATCTATCTATCTATCTATCTATCTATCTATCTATCTATCTATCTGTCTATCTATCATTTATCTACCATCTGTTTATCTATTATAAAAATTGAGTTAAATAAATAAAAATATAATTAGTATATTATATAATATTTTATTAATATATGTTATGTATTATGTATCCAACATATTACAAACCTTTATGTATTATATAACTAGCAATAGTAAACATTTATATATAAGTCCATTTATTGTAAAAACAATAGAGGCTTTTCATATTTAGAAGGATATTTATATGCATGCATCTTTTATCATTTATAGAAACTACACTCTTCATCTCACTGAGATTCTTTTCTCACAGTCTTAGAGATTCAAAACTAGTTAGTCTCTATTCATTTTTTCACTTGTTCATAGTCCACCCATCCACAAATCCATTCTCATCTATTGCACTTAAGGTGAAGACAAAAAGTTTGTAGGTTTCATAGTTATTTTTAATAGCAGTACACTTCATTTTTAGTTTTAGAGTTTGATTGATAATATTGGGTTTATAGTTCTGATCTTCATTTGCTAAATGAGGGGATTTCTGTAGATTGTTTACTTATCAAAGTACTGATTTCCTTATTTTGAAAAAGTGATGATAACTTAGAAATAATTCTTTCAGAAAACATAAAACCAAAGGGAAGAATATATGTGATTACTGGACAGGAGTATTAGTGTTGACACTTTTGCATATGACATTCCAGGTGTTTGTAGTCACATGTACAATTCTTTAAGTCAAAAGTGAAATAATCTGGTTCCTGGTGGCTCACACTTGTAATATTAGCTACTGGGGCTGAGATCTGAGGGTCACAGTTCAAATCCAGCACAGGCAAGGAAGTCTGTGAGACTCATATCTTCAATTAATCACCAAAAGCCAGAAGTGGAGCTGTGGTTCAAGAGTACAGCACTAGCTTTGAGAAAAAAAATCTCAGGGGCAGCATCCAGGCTTTGAGTTCAAGCCTCAGGACAGGCATGGACACATACAAATGTATACACACACACACACACACACACACACACACACACACACACACACACACACACACAAAGTGAAGTTGTCTTTTAATACTTAGAACCAGCTTGTTTCCTCATGTGATAAGCAAATGTGATCCTATGGATGAAATGTTTTGCCTTGATTTGGGCATGTAATAAATCCTTAACTGATATATAATGTGACCATATTAAATGCTCATTAAGTAGAATGTGATTGCATAATTGGTCTAGCAGAAAAGAAAAAGGAAGAATGTTTCAATTTGCTTAATTTACAAAAATAAGGTGTACTCCCATGTCTCAAGAACATACTTTGTGTCTGAATGTGTGTCTATGGTTTGGGAGCATGTGTGTATTGTATGTGCATGCATGTATACACATGTAAATCAGAGGATGTATGTTCCGTGGGATTATGTGATTTTAAGTGATCAATTATCTAACTAGATTCTCAAGAGGAGATTTTCAGAATTATTGTTTTCCTCCTAACACTGGTTTTTATAATACACAAGGCATTTGGGAATATATATATTTTAATAATATGCTCTACATGGCCTCTTCTATTAGTAGAATCTATGTTGCCTTTGTTGATTTATTCCTTGTAAAGAATCTTGTCCTTTATGCCTGGAAAACCAATGATATGACTGTTGACAAATTCTTACACTCAGCTATTACTTCTTACTATTCTTTCTCAAATGTGCTTTTTCTTATCACAGTTTAATTTGGACTCTCTTCATGCACCTGATAAAGTCATTTAAAAAAACCCGTAGTATTCAGACAAATAAGGGAAAAGATTTGGCTTTCGGAAAGTGTAGGGAAGATTTTAATATCCTGATAAAGGAAACGCTGGAAGAGGTTCTGTCTGTAATTGGAAACTGTTTTGTTCTGGTAAAATTGTTATTGGATGAGGGCTTTGACTCTCATACAAAACATTCCATTTATCCATACCAGGATTATACTGACAGAGACTTTTTTTTCCCCTCAAATATCTTTGTAGTTAATCCTAACGGCATATCTAGAGGATTATTTAGTAACATCTTGAAGCAGAGAGAAAGAAGATGATAACAGAAAAGAAACAAACCAAGTGAACTGAGTGAGGCTGGGACATGCCAGTGCAGACACTAAGATCAGGTCCTGGTGCTGTCAGCCCAACTGCAGAGAAAAGGATTAACAAAACTAAGCCAGGAAGCAGACCACCCAGGTTGAGATGCTCATTTTAATTTTACAATGTAGAGAGTAATGGAAATCCAAATTAATTTCTCAGGAGAACATTCAGTCTTTTGTCTAAGTGAATAAGCACTAGGTCAGAAGCATCATACAAAATCAACAGCCACAATCGGATTGTGCACCCAGGCTCACGCTGAGTGTCGTGGTGGTGGTGATGGTGGTGATGGTGTGTGTGTGTGTGTGTGTGCGTGTGTGTTCTCTGACTCCACAGCAAATCAACTGGATATACAGCTAAAGATCAGGAAACCCGGAATGACATCTGCCTTTTAGGTCTCACTGATCAAAGGAGTGGTTGGTGACCATGTCTTTTTAAGTCACAGATGAGAGGGAAGATAGCCAGAGTGCAGGCTGATGGAAGGAAGTGAGGTTGTGCCTCGGGAGTCACTGACAACTGGCAATGCTTTGGTGGCTTGTATGGAAATGAAGTTGAAGCCTCCATGTGGGAATAAGTAAGAATGTTCCCAGCTGCCCTGTTTGGAATTACCTTATGTTTATGGGGAAGAGACTAGATGAAGTTATGCAAAGGAATAATAGAAAGTGATAACAGTGAAGAAACTAGAGCTGCAAATATTAATATGGATGCTTTTCAACTACTCAGTGTTGAGCAAAAGAGCAAGCTGAGGGAACTATGAGTATAAAATAATGCACATGAAGTTTAAGAAAATGGGAAACAGCATATGTGTTATATATCCAGTTGTACGTACATGCATGTAAATTTGATAGAAATGTTTTAAAACATAAGAAATTAGTAAAAGCCAAATTCAGCTTAGTGATTATATCTGGGAAAGCTTGGAGGAGGATGAGCGTGGGGAACAGATACACATGAGATGACAATGTTGTATTCTGCGTGTGTGTGTGTGTGTGTGTGTGTGCACGTGAGCGTGGGCATGCATGCACACACATGCCAGTTTGGGGGCTTTAAATCACCTTAGAGTCTCAATTGACTTTTTCTGCTCAAGGATCTTTTTAGTTTTTTTGCTGGTTAATTAGAAGCAATGATTTTACAAACTTTTCTATCCTGGTTATCTTTGAACAGCTATCCTCAGATCTCTGCCTCCTGCAGCACTAGCTAGGACTACAGGCCTGAGCCACCAGTGCCTGGCAAATGTTTTATTCTTTAAGGATTGCAACATATGTATTTTGCTGTATTACTTTGTAGTTCTCTTGGCAAGTCTGATATATATTTTCATGTTCTTATCCATTCCCTCTTATATACTCAGACTGTATTAAGAATCAATGAAGAATCTTTGCTTAGGAAAACAAAATAGTTATTGGAGTCTTAACAACAGGGATATGTTTGCATTTTGCAAGAACAGATGTCGAATATATGTTTTACTGAATTTAATGAAGGTTGTGGAATCAAGCCAACAGACTTAGAAAGTAATAGAGACAGTATGTGGGATGGAAGGAAGAAGGAAGATGGGAGCGAGTGATAGGGGGAAAACAGCAACTTGGGCAATGAGCTAAAGCAGGCGGTTCAGTGAGGTGGGTGCAGAGTGCTTCTCTGAAAACCAGTAAATTGCCTCCCTTCTAAACTCCAGAGATTCACTGTGCTGGGAATCCTAGCTGTGGCAAGGCCACTATCTAGATACTGCCCATCGTGATGCCTTAAATTGTTTCTTAAACAATTTAGCTCTCCTTATTACTTCAGTTGCAATAGTCTGAACCCTACACTCACAATTCGTAGACTTTTGGGGCTCAAGAACTTTTTCTTTCTTTCTTTCTTTCTTTCTTTCTTTCTTTCTTTCTTTCTTCTGTCTGTTTTAATTTTTTTATTGAATTCAACTATAGTTTTAGTTTGCTTTCTTCCTCCTGCATGTCTAATAGTTTCAAGGAAGGAAACTATTTTTGCAAAATAGCAAAGATCATTCTGCTTGCTAATGGCTCAGGCCTTTTGCTTTCAAGGTTGAAACGATTTGTGGGGAAAATAAAATTCTCTCTCTCAATGCCATTTTTTAGTTTTCTATTCTATTTCAGTTGGAAGGTGAAATGGCTGGATTTGTTTCCAACCACATCAATTCTGTGAGTCCAGACAGAGGCATCTTTAACAGGTTTTGCATCCTGCTTGAGTACAAACGTTTGGGCCTTTGGGCCAGTGCCAGTGGCTCATGCCTGTAGAGACAGATCTGAGAATGATGGTTCAAAGCCAGCCCAGACAGAAAAGTGCCCATGAGCCACTTATCTCCAATTAACCACTCAAAAAACAGAAGTGGTTTATAGCTAAGTGGTAGAGTGTTAGCCTTGCATACAAAGAGTCTCAGGGGCAGCACCTAGGCCCTGAGTTCAAATCCCACAACTGACAAGAAGAAGGAGGAAGAAGAGGAGGAGGAGAGAGGAGGAGGAGAAGGAGGAGGAGGAGGAGGAGGAAGAGGAGGAGGAGGAGGAGGAAGAAAGACAGAAAAAGAAAAAGAAAAGAAAAGAAAAAAGAAATCCCTTTGGGTTGAGGGAAAGCATATAGCCTCTTTATAGCAGCTAAACCATAGGTATCGGGTTTCCCAGGGTGCTTTGATTTTTCAGTTAAAGGCAGTTCCGTTTGTGTGTATCAACACAGAGTCTGATAAAGGCTCTATTTGTAGAGGAGGAAAATCACACACACACACACACACACACACACACACACACACACACACACAATCATTCCTTACTTGTCATAAGAATTGATTCTAGAACCTTGAAGAGTAGTGACATCTGAAGATAATCAGACTCATAAATAAAATGGCTTGGTATTTACATAGAACCTATATTTATTCTCTCCTGGCTATAGCATCTCTAGATTGCTTATAATACCTAATACAATGCAAATGCAGACACCTGTGGCTATTCCACACTATTTTAACAGTATCAACAAGAACAAAGTTCTTGTATTCAGTATGGCTCCAATTTTTTTTTGAACCATGGTTGTTGAAACTGTGGATGTGGAGCCCACAGGTATGAAAAATACACACACGCATAAACACCATATATGTATCTCTGCATATATGTACATATATGCACACAAATACATGTGTATACAAAGTTCTATTGTGTAGGGGTGAAATGATATCTGTGTGTGTGGGTGTGGGTGGGTGGGTGTGGGTGTGTGTGTTCCTAAGATGAGTGGTCTTGAAGAAGCCACCATCCATTTGTAGGCCTTCCTAGCCTCAGGAACTACTCTACAGATGGCAAATACCAGGCCTTTTCCAAATTCTCATCCATTGTCCTTAATTCTTCCTCTGTGTGAAGAGTTCATGACCTTGTCTGTCATACATGTATACTTCTTGTCTTACAAGACTCTTTCCAGTTACCTGTATATCTTTCTCACTGAATTGCAAGGGTCTTGAGGGCTGTAATGACTCCATACTTACTTGTCTCTACTGTTTTAGCTAGTGCTGGGAAGGTACATAACCAGAAAAATAACTGGAAGTAAAATCATTAAAAAATTAGGTAATAATAAAAATAATTTTTCCCTAGGTGCCAGTGACTCAAGCCTATAATCTCGGCTACGTAGGAGGCTGAGATCTGGAAGACAGCAGTTTGAGGCTAGCCATGGCAATTTGAAAAGTTTAAAATAACTATCATAAGATTAAACTGGAGATGTGGCTCAAGTGGAAGAGCACTGGTTCAACAATCAAGCTGAGCAAGCATGAAGTCCTGAGTTCAAACTCCAGTGCAAGAAAAAAGAGAAAGAAATATAGTTTTCATTTTTAACCAGAAATAGTCATTGCTTGGAGAATCAGAAACATAAAAACTAGTGAGTGCTTTCTCTTTCTTTCTTTCTTTCTTTCTTTCTTTCTTTCTTTCTTTCTTTCTTTCTTTCTTTCTTTCTCTCTTCCTTTCTTTCTTTCTCTCTTTCTTCTTCTTTTTTTTATACCCAAGTGAACTCAATCATTTTAATCCTACAGTGTTAAAATCTGCTCTCCATTATTGCAAAACACCAAAACAACCTTGACATAATCAATGTAAGAAGAGAAAAAGTTCATCTTGGTTCACAATTTCGGCAACTTCAGTCCTTGATTGGTTGGTCCGTAATGTCTGGATCTGCTGAGAAACAGCACATGGTGGTGAAGGCACCTTCCAGAAGCTTGTTCCTCCAGTCAGGGCCACCTTTAAGATGTGAGCAAGAGATCGGCCCTCTCTTTCTTCTTTTGTATTCAGGACATAGAGAATCTGAGAAGGGGGTTCTGTAGAATTCTGTTCCAAAGCTCATTACAGATTCTCTACCTTTGTTTCCAATGAGCTAGAGTAGCTTGCGTCATGATGCGGTGAGAAGCAGCCATATGGGTCTCAGAGATTGAGACTGGATCTTTCCTGAGCTATTCCTTTCCAAGGACTGGCTTGAAGTGTGTTACCATAATTAACCACTGACCCTCAGTTACATAGGGTGGCCATACACTAATAGTCCTGGCAATGGGAAGGCAATCATATCTTGACTGGGCCCTTCTTTAGGACTGAAGAATGAAATAGCCAAGCTCTGTGCTAGGTGTGAAAGCGATTCAAAGGACACAGGATATGTGTGGTTTATACCTTGTAAGAGTTTATATTTTAGCTAGACTAATAATCAGTAGTATCTAAAGCTAACCAACATCACAAGGCAGTATTTAGGCTTCAAATGAATAAGACTGAATGGATCAAGCACTTTCTAGTTTAGAGAGGAAATGGAAAAACTAAAAGAGGCAGTGTCTTGAGCCAGATGTAGTGGCTGATACCTGTAATCCCAGTTACTAGGGAGGCAGAGATAAGAGGGCTACACTTAAAAAATAAATGCAAACGTGGAGACCTGGAGGTATAGCTCAAGTGGAAGAATGCTTGTCTAGCAGGTGTGACACCCTGAATTTCAAGCCTTACTACCAAAAAAGGGGGTAGTTTGAGATAAATGGACTCAGCATTTTCAACAATAGAAAAGAAGTTGTAGGCCCTGTAGGAAAGGAGCAGCTTCAAGAAAGGTGTGGTAGTGAGATAAAGTTCAACTTGTGTGTTTAGCTTAGAGGTGACATGACTAAGTTATAAATAGGAATAGAGAAGAAAATGTGTAGCCTAGAGTAAAGGTACTGAATTTAGCAGGTTGAAATTAGAATGAGGAGGGAGGGGAAGGTCCGGTCCAGAAAGCCTGGGAGAACAGGACAGAGGAACCCTGAGGTGGGAGGTGCTGTGGGAACAATGCTGTGAGTTTCCTGGAGGAGGTGATGTAATGTGATTGCCCCGGCCACAGGTCATTCCCATGTACTGGAATTTGATGCGACTATAGTTAAGGGTACTGGCTCTTTTAATTTAAATTTTATTGTAAAGGTGATGTACAAATGGGTAACAATTACATAACTCTGGTAATGAGTATATTTCCTTTTTTCCCTGTATCATTGTTACGATTAAGTGGTTACATGTATTTTACAATGCCGTGACATAGTTATTCTTAGCAAGTATCACAGTTATTTTACTATTATAATACTAGCATCATCGTTCTAGTCTATAAATTTATAAAGGTTGGAATATACAAAAAAATCTCTAGACTTGTGCAGAACAAAAAGATTTAACTCCTTGAATACTGGCAATAAAACCATTTCTTCCAGATCAGCTGTTATGTACATTTCTTCCCTTCACTGGGGATTCAGTTGTTCCTTCTTTCTCTCTCATTCTCTCTGTTCAGTCATTGCTCTTGTAGTGTTTAGATCTAAAACCTACATATCAGGGAGACCATGGGCCTTTTTTCCTTTCCATGGGCTTATCTCTGAGTGCATTTCCTTTTGAACAGTGTTACCCCCCTCCCTCATTTCTCCCACTTTTTCTCCTCCAGACTTCCCTCTCCCTAAAGTTGTAAAGTTCATTTCGAACATAGTGTCTAGTAAATATTACTGTTGAATTGGTTCATCCTTTGTCTCGTTTCTGTGATTCCTCTTCCCCTTCCCAAATTGAATCAACTTGTATATGAAACAAAGGATACAGAAAAGAAAGAGGGAATAAACCAAAGTGGGAGGGGAGAAATAATTGCAAGCAGCAAAATAATAGTAAAAAACCCGATTGCTTTCATTTCTTGGGGCTTATTTCAACAAGCATCATTTTATACGGTCATATGGACATAACTTTGGAGCCACTGGGTTCTCTCCTAAGAATATCCTAGACATATTCTAGTTATTACAAATGAGGGAAACCATGCAACCCATGTTTCTCATATCTGAAATATACTTACAGCTCAAAAAATGAATCTCCCCAAAATAAATCCTCAAAGAAACAACCCCATTGATAAATGAACTAAAGGCTTCTCTGAAAAGAAATAAAAACAGCCAATAAACACACAAAGAAAGATACTGATGGGGATGTGGCTGGAAGGGAACGTTATTACATTGTTGGTAGGAGTGTAAACTTGTCCAACCACTCCGGAAAGCAGTATGGAAGTTCCCCAAAAGACTAAACATAGCTTCCCTATGATCCAGCAATCCCACTCCTAGGCATTTACCCAAATGACTACAAACAAGGTCATACTAAAGTTACCAGTTCAACTATGTTCATTGCAGCATTCTTTACCATAGCTAAGACATGAATCAATCCAGATGTACCTCAGTAGATGAATGGATCACGAAAATGTGGTATATTTACACAATGGAATTCTATGGTTCTATCAGAAAGAATGACATTCATAAGGAAATGGAAAGCTCTGGAAAAATTATATTAAGGGAAGTAAGATTTGATTCTTAACAAGTCTTGTTGTCTGCTTGAGATTCAATTTGCGTATCTGGGCTGGGTATGGTAGCTCACATTGATAATCCCAGCTGCTCAAGAAGTGGAGATGGAGAGGACTGTAGTTCGTAGGCAAAAAAACATAGTGAAATCTCATCTTAACAAACAAGCCGGGCATGTGCTGTCTGTGGGAAGTCATAGGAAGGAAGAACGTGTACAGAGGCTGGGTCTGTGTAAAAAAGCAGCACTCTATCTGAAAAACAATTAATGCACAAAAGAACTGAACGAATTGCTCAAATATATTTGCCTAGTAAGCATCAGGCCCTGAGTTCAAATCCCATTATTTCTTAATAAATGAACGAGAATGAATGAATGGATGATAATAGCCTTTCACACAGCCTTTTCTCACAGAATTATTAGGTGAAAGAAGGTAATCTAAAAAAAGAAGATAATCTAGAAGAAGTGACATTGATCAAGATATATTGTATTCATAAGCTGCTTTGTTTAATGGCAACTCCTTTGTACAACCGCTTAAAGATAATTAAAAAATGCCAAAAAGGTGAAAGTGTTTACTACAATATCTAGTTCATTGCATGACCCTAATAAACAGCTACTATGTTTAAATTAGAATTGGCATTTATTTCATCCCTATAGTAAAAATGACAGTAATTTTGAAAAGCCCAAACCTAATGAGTGAACTTGAGAATGGTTTTTGTGAAGGTCTTTGTGCAAAAGTCCCACAACTTGTCTCTAGGTACAGTTACTTTGCTTACATGAAATATTTATGTTGGTGGATAATTCAGCTATCATGTTTATTCATTATCCCTCTATGCTTGGTGAAGAAGATTAGCCTGTTTATCATATATTGCAGAAGACACACATTGATATAAACACTTTGACATTTAATTACAGCTCTTCTGTTAGTGTTTGCCATGGTCATTAGGCAGGCTTCTGTCAGATGAAGGGAAAAGTATAGGAAATGGTAGTTGAGCAACAGAATCAGGCAACTCTAAAATGTGAAGACAGTAATGGGAAACTCAAAGGATCAGGAGATTTCTGGTCATCCAAATGTAAGACTCAATCCTTGAAAATTCTTGAAGAAGATTAGGAGTGACTAGAATGGCTGAGAAAAAGAACCAAATACCGTACCTGCCTCTCTCTTTTCTTTTTACTCTGAGACTCGGACTAGAAATTAATACCTGATATTTTTGCTCACTGGCTGGTACTCTACCAACTAAGCCATACCTCTACCTCCCCTCACAATATAACTTTTTTATTAATATATTTTTATTATAATTAATAGAAGGGTTACATTGTATTTGCCAGATAGAGGAATATAATATAACTTTAAAGAAGAACCTCATTTCTTTGGATAGGATGGTTGACATTATCTCAAACTTAATTTTGTTTGAGAGGTATACTATTTGAGAAAATTTATCAATGGGCTTGTTAGTGGAGAATTATATTTCAAGTTGGTAGACTATATCCCCCAAACCGTGGTCACATGCCTGCAATCCTAGCTATTTTTGAGGCAAACACTTTTGAAGCAGAAAGAGTGTGGCCCTATACTAGCCTGGACAAAAACTAGAAACCCTATTTGAACAACAAAACAAAGCAAATGGACTGGAGATGCCAGCTCCATTGGTAGAATGCTTGCCTAGCAAGAAAGAAGCCCTACATTCAATCTCTAGTTACTTTTTTGTTTTAAGACAAAGTCTCTAGTCTTGATTGGCAGCCACCTAACATACATATTTACCAGATGTACGTGACTCTTAGTTGATAACAATGGTAAATTGAACAAGTCCCCTGGGGATGTGACATGTGGTGAGTCAGGAGCACAGAGGCTAGATCCAGCTATTGTTTTTCTGTTGTTAGGCCTTTGCTGTGCCCAAGCTGGACCAGCAGTGGGAACTGTGTCTGGTCCATGTGTAGGACGGCAGTACCCAATGCTCCAGAGAGGCAGGAAGGGCCTGCAAAAGAAAAAAAGGAAAGCACTAAACTCAGCCCAGGACCGGGCCTTTCTCAGGGCTGTGAGGCCTTAGGATTAGGAGCCTCCTAAGTACCAAGTCTGTCTTGTATATGATGGCTAGTCCTTTTTAAGCCATGCAAAGCTCCAGGTGACCCAAATGCCGGTGCTGAGCTTCAAGTTTGGTGCTAAACTCTTGTATCTTCTTCACTACTCTTTATAGGGCTTTTACCCAACTTGTGAGAAAGGAATCACTTTTTCTCCTCGTAGAAAGAAACATGTAATAAAAATATGATCCCTTTTGCCCTTAGCCCAACAGCTGAACTTTTTTTTTTGCTTGTTTTGGTAGGTATTTAAGTCAATGGTTTAGATGAGCATAAAATAAAACCAAGAAACAGAAGAAAGATGGATCAAGATGCATTGTATTCATAAACTGCTTTGCAACTCCTTTGTACAATCACTTAAAGATATTTTAAAAAAGAAACAGAGACCAACATGTTCCTTCAGTCATAATTTGAATGCCTGGATCTACCTATGTCTGAAGATGGATATAAATGTTGTTACAAAAACCAGATAATTTTTTTTTTGGTGTGAGCCATTGTGAACTATCATTTTTGTTATTTGCTGCCTAAGTAATCTGAACAATAAAAAGCTTACCAAAAATTGTACAATTAAATTTATGAACTTATACATTCTTGATGATTGTGCTTTGTGTGCTGTTTCTGGCTAGCCAGTAACTTGTCACCCACCCAGGACTGTGGCAATCTTTTGTGACAGGACAGGATAATACTCTCATTTCCAACGCCTATGGAATTGCTTACCCAGACTTCAAGGGGTAAGTCAGAGCTTTCAGTTTTCCCAATGACTTGTATTTTTCCCTTTTGTATTCTGTCACATTGAAAATGGCCCCAGCAAATACTAACCCCGCTAGATTTGCCAAAAGGAGTTGAAATTACTTGTTGGAATGGGAAGGAAAGTGTATCCTGAGCATTGCTTTTGGGGTTTAAAACATTACAGGAGAATATTAAGACCTCTGAATATTAAGACCTCAACCCTATAGTACTACTGGTAGAACTTCTGTTTACAAAGAAGGAAAGATTATGAGAGATACAGAAGGCTGGCTAAGATCTCATTGCTGATACAGCAATAGGCTGCTATCAGTACAAACTAAGAAGGGAAGAGAGAAAGTCCTTCTGACTACCTCATAGAGGGCAGAGACCAGACCAATCCATTTGCTCACCATATTAGATCTCCTTGATAGTATCAGACTCACCCTGGAGTTTGGCCTAGTGGTAAGAGTGCTTGCCTAGCATGCACCAAGACTCGGGTTTGATCCCTCAATACCACATACATAGAAAAAGCCATAAGTGGTGCTGTGGCTCAAGTGGCAGAGCTCTAGCCTTGAGCAAAAAGTGTCCAAGAACAATGCCCAGGCCTTGAGTTCAAGCCTCAGTTCTCCCAATTGAAGCAGCAAAGGAAGCCATTATTGGTTTTACAGGTGAAAAGTTGGGGAGTGTGGTATAGCTTATTTATGGTGAGGTTGGAACTAGAAACACATAATTGCATCATAAAGACAAATGATATCTGTCTACTACTCTGTACTAATTGTACCACTTTCCTGTGTGCTAGCTTTCATTTTCTAGCAGGTTTTAGCTACAATCTGATTGTTGTAAAGATTTTTATCCTACTGTTTATTAATTGCAGTTGATAAAGAGCTTATGTTTCCCAATAGTTCCACCAGAATCCCAGTACTTATGATGAAAAATGACTCTGAACTTGTTAGTGTGGCCAGAAGGAAGACAGTGCTGATAGCATTGTGGGTCATTGGAACCAGCTAGATGGATGCTGAGAGTGGAGATGATATTGTCTACTGCTCTTCTGTTGGACAAGAAGGGCCTAGAAGGCAGGAGCTGTTGCTATAGGAGCTGAGTCACAGAGTCAGTGATGGCGCTTGGCATTTGGCCTGAGGATTACATTAACATTCTTGCCACCCAGGCTCTGAAGTTTTTATTCAACTTGGAGGAATGGTAACAGACTGGCCAATTTTGGGGGATTTGCAGAAGCAAATCCCCCTTCTTGAGTGCTCATTCAGTGGTCTGGTAGGGGTCAGGCACTCAGCCAAGCATATCTCAGACAAATATCTGTATTGTTGGTGGCGAGATTGTCACTTCCTGTCTTCCAATTTAGTTTGCTGCCTTGCTTTTCACTGTCTGGGTCATTTGATATTACATCTGGCGTTTCCTGTTTTTTAAGCCTCTGACTCAAGTCATCCGACTGTAGAAACCCGGGGTCAACTTCTTCATGAGTGATGCTGGGTGCAGTCACTTGTTTTGGTATACTAATTGCCACTTGCGTAAGGAAAGCTGTCAGGTGTCTGTTGGTTTTCTCAGCTTCAGACACTTCCCTATTTATACATTTTTGTTTTTCAGACACTGGGACTTTCTCCTCCTGGTGTGGACGTGGGTAGGGCTGGGTCCCCATGGTCCCCACCCCCACCCACAGTTCTGCAGAGGTGCTCTGTCTTTGGGCCACAGCTCCCACAGTCTCAGAACAAGGTGGCTGCACATAGGTCCTCTCTTCTCCCTTTCCCCCTCATTGCAAAGCACTCAGCTCTCATTCACTGCTGTCAGGCTAACCAGAAGCTGCTAAGGACACAATTGCTTTCTCTCACCACAAACATGAGGGGCATTTTTGTCCTAAAATCTCACTTCATATAACTGTCTTTCTCACAAAAGATCCTGACTTTGAAAGAAGGGTTAAAACCTCATTTATTCCCACAATTAGAACATTTTTGGCCTCATTTAGGTAGGTTTTTGGCCTCTGGAGAGAGGCTTTGCTGAACTGAGCTGGCCCAGACTTACCTTATTTCCTTTATGGTCAAAGTAGTGGTTTAGATTCAGAGAAATTTATGAGCTAGCGAGAGTAGATTTGTCTCATGTAAAGGCAATGGCAACTTCGTGTGTGGGGGTGATAGGAACACCAAAACAAGCATTAAAAACATCAAAACAAGCACTTGAGATTGATTTTCTACTTCTACAAGTGCTGCCTTTGCAGAATGAAGTCTTGGGTGAGATATGGCAGCTGTGATGACTGAAGCACCCTAGTGTGCTTGCTCCATGTCATCGCCCCAGTCTGGCTGGAGCTGGACTTCACTGAGGCCCAGCTCTGACCGTTCTGCTTCCTAGAGGCAGAGAAAGGAAGGCTACTTCTGCCTTCAGCATTCCATTTTCTCCTTCACCACTAAGTCTGTGCATGTGTGGGCCTCTAATGTTTCTGCCACAAGTCCAAGAATCAGGAAAAGCTTCTCTTGTCTCTGAACATTCCTTTACTTGCCTTCTATGTGGGTGAGGAGGTAGGAAAGGTAGTTTGGGGGCCTACCTGGCTCATCCTGTCAATCTATGCATGTGTTCAGACACGAGATGGTCGTTTAACAACTCAATGAACTCAGTCCTTTACATTCCTCTACCAGAACAAGGGCCTACCTTACCCAATGAGAGACAATATTATATCATGTTATGACTTAAAATAAGAAAATGCCCCCAAAAATCCCCCCCCAAAATTCCCCTTGTGTCTGGGTAGTGCTTTGAGTTGCTTCATTTGTTCCTTGAAGCCATCCCATGGGGTTAAGAGGGACAACAAGCATCACTGATGGATGGGAAGAACCAGAGGAAGAGAAGGCAGGGAACAGCTTCCCACTCACATCTTGGTTTAAGAGTTGATAAAAGAAACTGAAACCAGCCAGACCATCAAGCGTCAAACACAAAAACACAAATAACAGAAATGACTCTCTTACCCAAACAAATGGTCCCATGTAACTGGGAGGCCCAATGGAAACCATGTAGAGCTCTAGGGCCATCACAAAGGGAAGAAGACCACTGGGAAGGCACAGATGATTTCTGGTCTCCTTATTCCTGCTTCTGTATGGAACGAGTTGTTGCTTTGACATCCTGTTCCTGAAGCTGTGCAGATGTCAATACTGTGTCTTCACTGGTCCACAGAGAAAACAGCAGCTCATGCAGGGCTGTACTCTGTCTCTGTCCCCCCCTCCCCTTCTTACCAGGTCTGAATCTAGTGCTATTGAGGATGTCACTTGGGAAATATCTTATATGGCCCAAGATCCCAGGTTCAAATCTTGGCTCTATCATTTTTATTTATTGGATGCGCTTGGTCTAGGCATCTAATCTTTCATGTCTTTTTGGTTGATCTATAAAATGAGTTTCATGTGGGTTTCTAAGAATGCTTTGTATAGATTCTGGCTCCTAGGAAATACTTAATCCCAGAAAGCTCTTGGATAGCAACCTGATGGGCAAATGCCACCTGATTTTCCTTTTCCTAAGAGTTCTAATGACCTGCCATGCTTGATTATGGGATCACAAATACCTGATTTTGAAACATCTTCCTCTTATTGAGCTTAGCATTATAATGAAATTTCTGGAATGACCTAGACCTGGGTTTATATTCTAGCTTCACTATTTTGTTTCACTGCTGTTTCCTAGTTTGAAAGCTGGAGATAAGAAAAGCTTCAGAGGGTATGAAGAAGGCTCAATTAATGGTTATCATATTATGTGCTTTTGAGTAATCATTGTGTACCCTGTTCTTATACTTGATTCCTTATTTTGTTACGAGAACCATCCCATTAGGTAAGAATGATTTCCAATTTACGATCAGGAAACAGGCTCGGAGGGTGGAGCAACTTGTCTGAGGTCACACAGCTTGGAAACGGTAGAAATTAGACTTAGGTCCGAGTATAAAAATCCTCCCACATTTCTCCTCCCACTGAACCTTGCACATTTACCTAAACCCTGATATCTCTCCCTTCCCTTTTAGTTCAATGTTTCAAAGTTTGTTCTCTGGGTCTGTGGCTCTGTCCTCAGCCAGGAAGCCCAGAGACTTTTTAGCACTTGACACTTCTGCCCTTTGCCATGCTTGTGTCCCTCACTGGGCTCCAGTGTCCTTGACGCCCACAGTGCCTGCTCTATGCAGAATTCCACCCAGTATGTGTAAAGTTAGCCATGGCTGAGGTCGGGATGGTGATTCACAGGGCACAGAGTCTTGCCTGTGCCTGCCTGCTTCCATTTCTGTGTCACTTGGCACAGACAAGCTGCCAGAGCCATTCCAATTTGTCTGCACTTTGTAGATTCCAATCATGTAAGCCATTAGCACCCTGTTAACAGGATGACCTGGGCTCAGGATACCAACTTCTCGACCTTGTGCACCATGCAGCCATGTTACACCACACGGACTCCTCACACCTCTGATCCTGCTGCTGATTACAGCCACACGAGGGCTCCCAGATGAGCCCTCAACCATGTGTGCTTTTTGCCTTCTTTTGTTCATTCACGATATAGTTCCTTTGGATAACCAGACAAATGAAGAACTTGAAGTTAATCACAGTGGTCTCCCAAGCTTGGATTATCTTATCATGTAGGACAATGTTCACAAATATAGAAGCCTGGACACTACAGAGACCTATAGAAAAGTGTAACTCAGGGGTAGAATGGAAGAATCCCTGTATTTAGGATGCTCACCAGGTGACTGAGGCAGAGTTGGTTTGAGGAGCCTGTAGTCTGTATATTCACTCTGTAGCAAAAGCTCTGAGAAGGTATAGAAACCAAGATGGAGATAGCAGAGAATGCTGCCCGTCCCCACCTTTGCCTGTATTTGGGGCTCAGTGACCTATAAGCATCTTACACCATGGCTTTCCCAGAAGCCCCTGCATTTAAACTTGCTTTAGACATCTGGCTCCTGGAGGAAAGGGCCACATCTGTTTAATCGCAATAGAGTCTTGGTGTTTACAGCAGGGTTTGGCATCCAGTCGGTGCCCAGCAAGTATTTGTTGAATCCATCCATCCATCTACTCTTGCATCCAGCCAACACCGCCCTGTTTTCCTCAGGCATATGCTGTGATTGTCAGTTTGTCATTTCATGGCAGGGTCTGTAGCTCTATAGGAAGGGAACATCATGCTAAAAGGCCTCTCAGCTTTGTAGTTCTGAAGGCTTCCCACCAGACCCTTAGCCCATGAAGAGAAATGGAGGCTGGAAGATAAGTCCTACTAGGTGACAGAAGAGTGGTAAACAGAAGGCACCTAGCACCGTGGGAAATGTAGTATCTGCCAAAGACTGATATCAGCCTGGGCTCTGCTTCTGAGTAAATGGGAGGTGGCTGGCACCAGGTAGTCATTAAAATGGCAGTTGACCTCCACACAGCTTTAGTGGGGCCCTGTAGACCTCAGCTTTGCCCGGCTGTCCCTCAGAGACCCTCAGAGAGAGGCCCATCCATCATGGCATCCCCTGGGAAGGCCACGAGTATTTGTCTGAGAGTCAGTTATGGTCTCTGTTTTCAGCACTGATCTTGTCAGATTCAAGCTGTCAACCACACACACCCTGAAAGCCTGTCACAGGGCCCTGGGGACAGGGATGTGATGAGTAACCTTGAGGGGGCTCTGCTGAGTGTGGAACTGTAGTGATAAAAGGGACAAATGAGAAGGAGCCACTAGGGCTGGTTGCCACTGGGCTGCATCATGCCACCTCTTTGTGTTCATTTGAGGGGGGATGTCTGGGAGGCTGCATTGAGTCTTTTTCCCCTTTCCTCTTGGGGAGTTTATTCTCCCAGTTGCCTCTCTCTCTCCCTTTCTGCCATCTGTAATTGGAAGTGAGGAAGGGAGCAGTTCAGAGAATGGGCTACAGACATAGACTGGCATTGCCACCTAGAAGCTGTGTGACTTGGGGCAAGTTATTAATAGTGCTGCTTCTATTTCTTCAGATTGTAGTATGACATGATATACTGCTAAGTATGGCACATTGCAATTAGTTAATAACTATTTTTATGGGAGTGAGGCACAAAACAACTTGGATTCCTTGCTGTTTTCTCTTATCTCAGTAGTGGTTTAGGTTTTGCACTTCATCTCCAGCATCCCAGGGCCTACTCAAGGAGACGACACAGGTTAACTTGGGATAAGAAGGCATATCTTGCACCATTTTCTGATCTTTTGATCTTCAGATCGTCTCCCAAGGCCAGGCAGCCCCATCAGCTCATATGGGTACAGTGATCCCAGTTTTCCTTAGAGGAGTATTGGTAGGCACTTTCTTGGCTTTCTTCTGTGTGCTTTTCTTCTCAATGATATCTCAGTTGGGGATGTGGGGAGCTGTGAATCTGGGGTGAAAAGTTGAAATCACTTTAACTATAAAAGTGCCATCTGTGCAGTTGAACTGTGAAGGCCAAGAAGAATACACATGGGACTTTGACCAATCTGAAGGCTGGGGGCAGCAGCAAGCTTGAATCATAAAGGAACTCTCTTATAGCAGTCTGTTTAAAGGGTGCAGATATTCTACACAATTCTTCATAGTTAGCCTTGTGGTTCAGACTGGCTGTTGGGACTAATCCAAAAACCTCTTCCTCCTCAGGGAAATGATTCTGACTAGAACAGAGATTCTGGATGGAGATGATAGGATTCTCATTCTATAGGGTTGCTCAGCCTTCAGTTACCAAACACGTGCTGGGTTATGGTAAGATATAAAAAGTTACAAGATGAAAATTGGCCTGGCACCTCTTTTTCAGTGAGATTCCTTTTCTCTGGCCAAGATGAGGTACTGGCAGGTGCCTTGAGATCTGTCAGGCAGTTGGAATTTAGCAGCTGGAGCCAGATTGTGACTCAGGGAGATCTTATATTGTGGACAGTGGTTGTTGCCCCTTGGAGTGGAGTGATGGGTAGAGAGGTAAAGATAGTCAGGCGAGAGATAGCACAGTTTCTCAAATGCACAAACCACACTTCCTACTGGCCCTTTACAAAAGGCACAGGCCTTGTGAAATGTTTGGGCAGAGTGGAAACCCAAAGAGTGACCAGACACCATTTCTCACAGCCAGGTACTTCAGAATACCCCAACCCCATCCTACCCACATTGTATTCAGGTGGTCATAGACTGGTCACTTTTCTCTCTACCCCTCACGTGGCAGAGTGCCAGCCAAGCAAACCTGAGGCTGTGAGTTCAAACCCTGTTATCAGGAAAAAATCAAATGTAAAGAAAAAAAAATCATTGTTAGTATATTTAGGCTCATACAGGTCTACTGGAAATGCAATGAAAGACAAAAATGAGAACCACAAATGGAACTTAAAATATTTTGTTAGTCACATTGGGGAAAAAAAGGTGTCATGAAGGAAGAACACACGCGCGTGCGTACACACACACACACACACACACACACACACACCCCTAGTGATAACTTTTCAAAATGTGGTATGTTTTGTATCTATGTCATATTTTGAGATGAGTCAGACACAATTCAAGGACTCTATGGACACAGATGACTGGAAGTGTAGGTCTAGATGCTATGTAGTCATGACACTATAGCTTTGATATTAAGTGTCCCCAAAAGGCCATGTGTTAAAGGCTTAGTCCTTCACTATTGTCACTATTGGAAGGTGGTAGAACTTAGGTAAGGCATGGTGGGAGGTTTTCAGATTACTAGTGTTGTGTCTTTGAAATGGACAGTGGGGTTACTTGCTTTCTCTCTGTTACTTCCTGCTTTGGTCTGCTTTGAGCTTCTTCTATGTTATAATGTGATGCCATAAGTACCAAATCAATGGGATCACTGGACTGAATCCTCCGAAACTGGGAGCAATTTTTTTTCTCTGTATAAACTGATTGTCTCAGAGATTTGGTTTAGTAGTAGGAAGCTCAGTGATGTCCGCGAAAAAGGCCATGAATGTAGATTGTAAATTTCTACAGGCAAGAGTCTTTCCCCTCAAACAGCTGGGACTCTTCCACATCCTTATCCCAGTACCACACAGTGATTGCTCTTATTCATCCTCCAAATTAAGGTCTATTTTCCCACTATCTCCCTCTTTTTCTCTTTTACCAAGCAGAATACTTCATCAGTTGCCCACCAGAAATTTTATGTGTGGGGCATCCACATTGCATATATCAACTGAATCTTTTGCAAAAGTGAACCAGAAAGAAGTCTTTTTGAAAGTCAGACAGAAATGCCACCTCTTAATCATTATCTGGTAGCAACTTGTAGCAATGTGTTTACCAGGAAAGAGCTACCTTCTCTAGCTCTAGCCTAGGGTATGGGACTAGCTCTACTTGTATAGATCACTTAACATTACTTGCTATGAATCTTTTATATGTGACTGTTGTCCTTAATGTACTATGTTATCGCTCATCTCTTTTGCCATCCCTTGGTTATCTCATATTGTTACAATATTTCACCTTGTTATCTGATATATTTTATATGTGCTTAATTGGTTATTTGAAATTGGATAGGGAAGGGGGAAATGAAGATAAGCGGGGGGAGGGTGGGAGGGAAATGGGGACCATGTCATGAGAAAGGGTATCAATGTTTGTGAAGTTATGCACCTTCTATCTGGAGAATATAATGTAACCCTTCTATTAATCACAATAAAAAATTATAAAAAAAGAATTATTTGGGGAAACGTCTTCAAAATGCAAGTATGATGTTGACACCATCAGAGTGGCATATGATTCAGTGTCCAGGTGTAGGATTCTGATGGGCATGAATATTTGAAAAACACTGCCTAAAACTACTCCTAGGATAGTATGGTGATGAATAATTGGAGAGCTCTAAATTGGGATTTTGTAGTGCTCATATATATCTGAAATGATTTCAGACATAAGCACTATATGACAGTACACCAACTGGTTCCATTCCATCGTCGTAACTAAACTAATTGGAAATGCTTTTGAATTTCCTACCAACGACTGAATGCTAAGCTAAAATTGCCTTAAAAGAAATATCTACTAAATTTCAACTAGTCTAGGCATTAACTTCCTTGGCCCTTAAAAATTATTATTATTTTTTTGTGCGCTGATCTTCAGGCTTGAACTCAAGGCCTAAGCACTATTCCTTAGCTTTTTCACTGAAGGCTAGCACTTGTGTCACAGCTCCATTTTTGGCTTTTGGGTGGCTAATTAGAGATAAGAGTCTCACAGACATTCCTTTTCAGGCTGGCTTTAAACCACCATCCTCAGATCTTACCCTCGTGAGTAGCTAGGGTTCCAGGAGTGAGCAGCTGGCTCCTGGCTAACAACAACTATTATTTTTTATAAAAGGATTAAAAAAAAGGTCCTCACCCTTGTTCTGCATTTGTTATCCCTGCCATTTTTAACCCCTGTAATGCTCTCCAGGGACCCATTAATCTTATCTGATGGAAGCATGAGTCATAAATGGGAATGAGCTTGTCTGGCTCCTGTTTCCATGTGTGTGCTTGAGTGTGCATGTACAGAGTGCATGCTGTGTGTATGTGTGTGTATGCAAGCTTATGCACACATGCACAAAATTATATCACAGGAAAACTATAAAAATCTCAGGTCTCATTAAGAAGGTCATCCTCAAACAAACAAACAAACAAAACCCCAAGTACAGGGCCAGGAGTTTGGCCTAGTTGTAGAGTGTTTGCCGAGCATGCACAAAGACCCAGGTTTGATACCTTAGTACCACCTACATGGAAAAAGCCAGAAGTGGTGCTGTGGCACAAGTGGTAGAGCACTAGCCTTGAAGAAAGCCCAAGAACAGTGCTCAGGTCCTGAGTTCAAGCCCCAGGACTGGCAAAAAAACAAAACAAAACAAAACAAAACAAAAACAAGAAAGTCATCCTCCCATTCCTATTCAGGAATGGAAGTCTGTAGAAATTATCCAGATAGATGAGAACAGTGAACTCAACTCATGAAGAGGAATAGTAGAAAAATTCCTAGGCCCAAATGCCACAGGGTGAGGTTCAGGACCCAGGAGAAAGGAGGATACTCTAAGAGAGAATTAAATTCATTAATGGTACACTCTTCCAGGTGTTTAACATTGGTTACCATTTTGGGTAGAGTTGATACATTTAGTCTCATTTAACAGATTCAAAGTCTTTGGATTCAGATGTCAAGCAAATGGAAGTTTCCTTCTCTACTTGTCTCTTCAAGCCTGGGGTGATGGGGGCTTCTCCTGGGTGCTTTCTGGTCCTTATTACTGCTATAATCTTACCACATCTTTATAGATGGTCATTTCATTGAAGTTTCTTTAATTTTCCCTTGGACTATGCCAAGTCCCTGGTGAGTCATTGCTTGATAGAACACATATGAACTCAGTAAATAGATGGTGCAGCTCCCAATGGAGAAAACTATCTTCCCAAGTGTACCATGGGAACTGACATTGGGATATGCTGATCTGTGTTTAATCATGACATACTTTACCTTTATCTTCACCTATGTACTAGCTGATAGAGGAGGGCAAAGGCATGTTTCTCATGTCTCAGGAGAATTGTGACCCTGAGAAAGGAGCTGGTGGATGGAAACTGTGGGCATTGGTAGAGGCAGGCAGCCACTCTTCAAAGAGCAAGGGGAACTGGGGAACCAGCACTCCAGTCTTGACAAGAAGGGACTCACCAGTAACAGACCCAAGGCCTTTATACTATTGCTTCAGAGATGCTCAGGGCTAAGTAAATGCTGGCCATGATTCCCATTTTAGGTAGCTGTGTCTTCTTGTGTGGTGCCTGCCTGGAAGCATTTCTCCAAAAAGTAAACAAAGAGCTCTCCCCAAGTTCATCTAGATGTGGGGAATTTCCTGCTTGAGCCAACTGTGGGTCTTTCCCTACTTTCCTGGCTATGACTTGATTCAGATTAAGAGGAGGACATTCCTGTTTGTTTGATTCCTGAGTCAAATATCCTGAATTGGACGACCTTTTCCTTAAGAAATGTATGTAGAGATTGACACTGGGTTGAATTCAGATAGGCAGCACTGGGATGAAGGGAGAGCCATGTACATAGTCAACTGTCACCTATGGTTCCCTCCAGCCCCAGATTGTTTTCCTCTGTTCTCCACTCTGCTCTGTGCCCCTTTGGGAAGTGGGTACAACTCCAGGGATTATGGTTCCCAGGATCCCTTACTAGCTGACTTCCAAAAGTCAGAAGGGTTTAGCAAATAGGAGAACCCAGTCAAAGTTGGAGAGAGAGGTAGGGGTATTTCTCTGCCCCGGGTCTCTAGCAGTAGCAGTGTACTTCTATTAATACAATTCTCACTGGTGAATATTTCACCAGGTTTGCTTCAGCTCCAGTAGCACTATTTCTTTCATTTGCTCTTCCAGCCCTAGGTGAAATTGTAGCTTCCCACAGGTGGGTGGTCTCTGTGTACCTCTACATCCTTGGTCTGTTCCTTCAATCTGGTCCATATCCTATTAGTGGCCCTTTCATTAAACTCTCTTCATTTGAACCATTTGTGGTAGTTTATGTGCTGTTTACTTGATGATCTAGACCCACTTGTAACCTCTCCTAATCAATCAATTCCAATCAACCAAGAACCTTGAATAGAACACTTCTGTGTCATTTGGGACATGCTCATTGTCTTTACATAAACACAGTGTGTGTGTGTTGAGTGAGTATATGTATGTGTGTGCTGAGCGTATGAATAATGGGTTCAAAAATTTACTTCAAAGATGGAGGTATTTTATGATAGATTCCAAAGCTAGGAGGAGTGACAAATGACCAATATTGTCATGAATGGACTGTTAGAAGTGTAGTATGTCTTAGTTATATTTAAAATTGTAAAGGTCAGAGTATGACCTGCAGCTTGAAGCTGCAGAATAATTGTAGACATATGTTCATTTTTCAAGCATTTTTAAAAATTAAATCCTGGCTATCATAAGCTGAAGGCTTCATTTCTTTTTATACTTACATAGTCTCAAATAAGAAAAATGAGATCTTAGGGTTCTTCTGCATTCTGTTATCCGTGTATACAGAATGACACACTTCTAAGTTTGTCTCTCTGGATTCTCACTTGGTTGTTTTCCTTAGTGTTTGTTCATAATTAAGGCAGAAAAGGCTGAAAAAAATTGGATTTTAAATGGTGGACTCATTGAGGTTAGAGTGGTTTCCTGTCCCCATTAGGAAGAACCATATCTGTCATACACATTGATAAATGGTTTTGCTCCATTGAGCTTGCCTGGAGACAAAGCATGGAGATATGAGGGGTTCCCACACCCTCTAGTGCCCCCCAAGGAAATGAGTTATTCCCAGAAAGTTCCAATATCTTTAATATGGGAGGCATATTTCAGTGCACATGCATTGATGTCACTCCATCAATCTGGCTTTGTTTAACTTCCCTGAGAAGCAGCACTGTGGGAAGGACTGTTAAATGTTTCCAAAACATGTTTTGAAAAGAAGCCACCAGAAGGAGAAACAATTTACCAAAAAGAAGTCACTTCTGCATTGCAGTGCTTTGCTTGTTATTTGCTCTAAAGAAATGAAAACCCCCAAACCCTCAGACTCCAGTGTGGCCCACATTTTAGGGCCTGTTGATCTGAGAATTTCATTTAGAAGGACATATGCAATTACAGTAAGCACTAAGGGTCCACAGTGGAGAGCAATGGTGGCCAAAGGTATGGTGGCAGCAGGCTGAATTTCATGGTCTTAGCATTTGTTTTGTCCTCTCCTTTCTTCACAGCTGCACTGATACTGACTGAGCTCTCTTCAGCTTCCCAATGCAAGCAACTGCCATTGTTTTCAGGAGATAACTTGGACCCTTTCCCACTGTATTCAATGTCATTCCCTTGTCTGCCTTCAGAGTTTTAACCTTTTCCAAGCTGCTACTGTACCAGATTTTGGACCCATCCCTTTGTCAACTCCTTGGCTTCCTTTTGGGATTCATTCAATTCTGACTGACATCAATGTTTGACCCTAAGGCACAAAATCCTTTTTCAATCCTGCATCTCTGGAACCTCACCATCTGGGCTGGTTCTTAGCCCCCACACTTCTCCTTGTACCTACTCAATGTGTAGGGGTGGAGCAGGGAGGGTTTTGACTATTTTCTTGGCTTCAGACCTTATAACTGGTTCCCAATGATAAGGAAAAATGCAAATTGAAATAACAAAACACCATTCACATCTACCAGATTAGTAAAATTTAATTAAGTCTGATGACAACAGGGATGGTGAGATGTGGGCATACAGGGACTCACTGGTGGGAGTGTAAATTGGCTTAGTTACTTTGCAGAACAATTTGGCAACTACCAAAGACTCAGAGCCATTCCTGATATAAGATTAGCAATTTATCCTTGAGTATACAGCCTGAATAACTATGATAAAGGTGTATAGATTTGTGCTTATGTGCATGTATACATATATGTATATAATCATAAGATATATATGTACATGTATGCACACACAAGTATACACAGGATTGCTGATAACACAGCTCAAAGCTGTGGATTATGGAATATGGACATAGAATTGAATACTCTACTATACAGTTGTTAGTATAAACATACTACAATGGTTTCCCTCATTTGTAATAATTAGTACACATGTAGGACTCTCCTAGCAGATTACAATAGCTTAAAACCTATGTATACAAGGTCATACAGGATGAGACTAAATGAAATGAACTCTAGGATATGGAAACAAACAAGAGGTTTATCTTGTGTGATTGTTGTTTTTAATGTAATATATTATTTCTCTTCTCTTCTTTTTCCCTTATGGCTAATCTCATGTTACTGTATCTGACTTTGTTACTTGGTACATTGTATATATGTTTATTTGTTTATTTGAAATGGGGAAGGGAAAGAGGGGAAAACAAGATGATTGGGAGGAGGGGAGGAAAACAGGGATGAAAACATTAGAAGGGGTAAAAATGTGAGAGAAGTAATGCACCTACTACCTGACGAATATAACTGTAACCCCTTTATATACCTCTCTATATTATCTCGACAATAAAATAATAAAAAAATGCCAGAGTAACTTTTTAGGAACATGAGTACATTTTAAAACAGTGTTGAGTGAAAAATCAAGTTGGAATAGGTATATGTGGTTGTTAAATATAAACAAATGCTTACTGAAGGAGAAATAGTATGATTTTTACTTTTATGTTCAGAAACAAGGCATGCATGTGAAGATTCAGAATAAATGTCTTTTTGGGGAGGGAGGAGGAAAGGATTAATGAAGTTTTAGTAGGGAGGAATGGGAAAAGGCTGGTGAATGAGTGCTAAGGTATAGCTAGGTGGAGCAAGGAAACGCTGCTGGGCTGTTGGTTAGTAAGGTGACCAGATAATATTGAATGCTTACAGACAATAATGCACTATATATTTCAAAATGCTAAAAAACAGAATTATTGTATTTATTATAAGTATTTGAGGATGGATAAATTTAATTGATATATACATTATTCAATGTATACCAATATTGAAACACCTCATTATGTTTTATGTATCAGTTAAAAATAAAGACTGGACATGGTGATATGTACCTGTAATTCCAGATTTGCAGGAGGTAATGGTATGAGCATTGAAAGCTGAAGATTCTCTAGGGAAAATTATAACACCTTATCTCCCCCAAAAAATTAAGGTCAAAGAAGTTGGGGAGCATGGCTCAAGAGGCACAGCATGTGCCTAGCAAGAGCAAGGCCCTGAGCCTTAGAGAAACCTAGAAATTATGCTTAAATACAGAAATAGAGCTTAATTTTCTTTCTTTAAAAGGCAGGAAATAGAAGAGTAAGATGGAGAGAACAAGAGAGGAAGAGAAAGAGTGACACTAAAAGACATTAAGAGACAGAGACAGGAAGAGACAAGAGAGAAATGGGAAACCAATAGGGGAAAATGATTTTATCTTGGTGTCAGGCTTATAGAAATCCCATATATTACTATATCTATTATTGATATGATCAAAATGCTTCATATTTACAAATCTAAACAGTAAGAGAATTATTTCTTTTCCTTCCTTCTTCTCTTCCTGTCTTTCTTTCCTTCTTTGTCTTTTTTTTGCCAGTCCTTGGGCTTGAAATCAGGGCGCCGGAGCACTGTCCTTGAGCTTTCTTAAGGCTAGAGCTCTAGCACTTGAGCCATAGCACCACTTTCAGCTTTTTCCTATGTATGTGGTACTGAGGAATTGAACTCAGATCTTCGTGCATGCTAGGCAAGCACTCTACCACTAGGCCAAAATCCTGGCTCCAAAAAAATTATTTCTAAGACCTATTTTTTGTTACAGTAGGGTTTGAAGTCAGAGTCTTGCTCTTTTCAGACAGGTGCTCTACTGTTGACCCATAGCTCTTTTTTGTTGTGCTGCTTATTTTCTAAGTAAGGTCTCATTTTTTTTGCCCAGGTATGTGTCTAGGCCTAAATCAGCTCATTTAAGCTCGGTAGCTATGATAATGCTGTAGTGTCCAGCTTTGCCTGTGCTGGCCTATCTCAGCTTTCCATCTCAGACATACTTTTGTCTTGGTTAACTGCTGTTTACTTAAACATTCCTATATATACTTTTAGGCAGGGACCTTTGAGAACAGTGGGTCAACCTTTGTTTGGGTTCAGAATTTCTCCTATGACTTTCCCATTTCTTTTTTTTTTTTTTTAATTTCTTTTCTTTTTCTTTTTCTTTTTTTTTTTTTTTTTTTTTTTTTTTTGGTGGATCATAGTGCTTGAACTCGGCCTGGGCGCTGTCCCTGAGCTCTTCAGCTCAAGGCTACCACCCTACCTTTGAGCCAAGCCCCACTTCCCATTTTTTCTAAAGGTTAATTGGAGATAAGAGTAGCAGGTCTTTTTGTGCCCTGGCTGTCTTTGAATCTTGATCCTCAGATCTCAGCCTCCTGAGTTGCTAGGATTACAGGCATGAGCCACCATGCCTGGCTTGACTTTTCCATTTCTTGAGTACTGAGGCTGTAGACGATTTCAGATGAGCTGAACGCAGATTTCTTCCTAGCTTTGAAGAACTGGTCTCAGTTCTGTGTTCCCATCCTCAAGATTCCCACCAAAGTAGACCTTGGAGCTGCTGAGAATTAGGGCCCAGGGCTGGTCTCTCTGGGAACCTAGGAAGAAAGAGGAAACAGAGGCTGGTGCCAACCCTCAGGCGTTCCTCTTTGGAAAGGCTGGCATGTGATGGGACTTGCCAAAAGCAGCCTGCCAGAGAGGAGGAAGCTGGCCTCCCAGAGTGAAATTTCGTTGAAGTGGGGGTAAACAATGTTTTGGCATCTTGCTTTCCCAGGCATCACTTCCCCAAATGGGAGCACGTGTGCAGCTGCAGTGGCCTGGTGTAGCACTATGGGATCTTTAAAGCCAGGACAGCAGAAAGACTAATCTGAGCCAGTGACTCACAGGGACCTTCCAAGGTACCCTCCCCTTCCAGTCCTCTGTGAAATTAGCTAGCAGAGAAGGTCACATGCCTGGTTCCTGTGTTCAGCCAGCCAGGAGAACAGAGTCTCACATGAAATACATAATACATACATACATACAAACATACATGCACACATACACACATACATACATACATGCTTACACTAACCAACCAACCAACCAACTTAAACCTAAATCAATACACAAAACCTTCTTTGAGTCTCTAAAAATCTAGCTAAACTGAAAGGTATACAATAGGTAGAACAGAATATACAGGCACAAATAGAAGAATGATTCCCTCTGTTCTTTGTGTATGCATGTGTGTGTGTGGGGGGAGTGTCATGAGGCTTGAATTCTGTCTGGATGCTGTCCCTGAGCTCTTCAGCTCAAGGCTATTGCCCTACTCTTGAGCCAAGCCCCACTTCCCATTTTCTAGAGAATAACTGGAGATAAGAGTCTCAGGTCCTTTTGTGTTCGGGCTGGCTTTGAACCTTGATCCTCAGATCTCAGCCTCCTGAGTAGCCAGGATTACAGGCTTGAGCCACCACACATGGCTTTCCTGAAATTCTTTTCATGAACGTCCCCTACTTCTGCCTGCCACCAAGATGCAGAAACAATTTTGCAATGACAACAACAACAACAACAAGATATCTGCTAAGAGAAATAGTTTAATTTAGCCTAATCTTACTTATTCTAAGTGATTGGGAAGGAGAAATCTTGAGTTTTCTGGGAGAGGGGACAGCAGCTGCAGATTCTTGCACAGTTGGAATAGGGAGAAGGGGTGACAATGAGGTGGCTATGAGCTTGGTTGCTTGATAATCTTTGTCTTACTTGTCCTTTGTTCTTAGTAGTGTAGATTAGTAATCTGAAAGCATCAGGGAATATAGAGTCTTTTGAAAGCTTTATGCAATCTCAGACCAACTGAATTAGAGTCTTGAGAGTGGGACCCATGCATCTGTACAATTTATAACTCCCCAAGTGATTCTAAGCAAGCCCAGCTGGAGAAGTAGTGCTGTCTGTACCTTAAACACTAGAAAGTCTTCTTTAGGGCATTTAAAAAAAAGAACACCAAAGATTTCATTCTGGTAATAACTTAAGACTTGAGGGATTGCTGGATGGTATGCCAAATGTTTTCTGTGGATGATCTGATTAACATTTCAGAACAACATGCTGAGGTAGGTTATTGATTTCATCGAAGAGGAAGTTGACCTTCAAATATGTCAGGAAACTTGCTCAAGGTGATGCAACAGAAATGAAATTTGAGGGTGGCCTGACTGGAGGTGGAACTTGGTACTGATTATACTAAGCTAGAAAACTACACACACACACACACACACACACACACACACACAAATTTAGAAATGTTTTCAATAACAAATGTTTGTTTTTTTAAAAAAAGATCTTACTGTTTATTTCTAGTTGACATCCAGAAGTCCTGAATTCTCACAGCGTGGAACTTTTAAGGCCTTTATTCTTCTTTCTTTTTTCCCTCTTTCTTCCTCCTCTCTCCCCACCTTTCTTCTTTTTGTAGTACTGCAGTAAATTTAAGGTTTAATGCTTACAAGGCAGATGCTGGTACTGCTTGATTCATGAGACCTGACTTTTCTTTTTTCTTCAGTTATTTTTAAGATAATGTCTTGCTTTTTGCCCAGGCAGGCCTGGACTATGTTTCTTATATTCTATGTTTCTTGCTGCTGCTGGTTGACAAAAGTATGCCATATCACCCACTTTTGTTGAGATAGTGTCTTGAAAACTTTGGCTTGGGTTAGCTTGGAACTGCACTCCTTTGACCTCTGGCTCCGGAGTAGCTAGGATCATCAGCATGTACTACCTCCTTGATAGGTCTTGAATTTCTGTTTATTAACTTTTTCATGAGCATCACACTGAGGCAGGTGAAATATCAGTATCTTGTAATTTGGATTAGGGTCAGATTAGCCTTCTACTGAATGATGATGAAGGCACTTACTTTTAGAGAACCTGGAAAGTTGGACTTCCTCAGGTTTTCAAAATAGTGTGATGATGTCATGGAAGAAATGATTGAGATCAGAGTTTATCTTGTTTCACTTATGAGCTGTGTGAATTTGCTTTTTGTTTTTTTGCCAGTCATGAGGTTGAGCTCAGGGCCTGGACACTGTCCTTGAGCTTTCTCAGGGCTATGCTCTACCACTTGAACCACAGCACCATTTCTAGCTTTTTCTGTGTATGTGGTACTAAGGAATTGAACCCAGGGCTTTGTGCATGCTAGGCAAACACTCTACCACTAGGCCACACTCCCGGCCCAGAGCTGTGTAACTTTGAACAAGTGACTTTGATTAAGTCGCTTTCTTTCTTTGGACTTCAATTTCATCATCTGAAAAACAAGAAAACACTTTGTAGCTCTAACCATGATTCCAAGACTAAATACTATTATGGCAATCTTATATCTTAATATACTCCACTTAAGGTGGAGTATAGTCTTAGCAGGCTGGGCTATACCCACTAGTCCATCTATTCATGCCTGAAAATTGTATTTGCATCATTGATCTCAAACTTATGCTTAAAATGTAACAAAGAGCCAATCACCATTAGGGGATAGACAAATCACTCAAGAAGCAGTGGATGGTCCAAGAATAATTGGTACAGGTTCACTTTATTATATTATGAAGAATTTGGATATAGATTTCAACTTCATATGGATAAAAGTTGAAATGGAAGAAAGTAGGTAAATAAAACCAACTAGCTTTTAGATGCTTGGCTCTAAACATCTATATGTGAGACCCAGCATTGCTGAGGGTTAGAGGAGCTAATGGAAGGTGCCAGTTGTCTGCCAAATCTTGCCATGTAGCTTGTATGTCACAAGAGCTAAGATCTGCTTTGAGATAATCACAATCACAATAAATCAACAACCTTGTTAACTTATAGACAGATCTGTCTTCCCTTGGAAAGAAGAGGTTACATCCATCCTCAGGAAATATCTTCTAGTCAAGTTCATGGATCAGAAGTAGAAGGGTAGCTAAGTTGAGCATGGGGCCAAAAACAAAGAGGACATGTCCTCAGACTGTGTTGTGAATATTGAGAGCTCTGTTTCCTTTAAGAGATTTGCCTTTGCCCCATCATGTTTAAACTCTGGGGCTGATTGGTCCAATGGCCCACCCTCCTACATTAAAAGTGAAAGGCTCAGCTGGGCACTAGTGGCTCAAACACGTAATCCTAGCTACTCAGGAGGCTGAGATCTGAGGATCATGGCCAAAGTCAACCCAGGCAGGAATGTCCATGAGACCCTTACCTCCAGTTAGACACCAAAAATCTAGCAGTGGTAGAGCACTAAGTCTGGAGCAAAAAGTTCAGGGACAATGCCCAGGCCCTAAGTTCAAGTCCTAGGACTGGTGTGCATGTACACACACACACACACACACACACACACACACACACACACACACACACACACACATAAACACAGTGAAAGGTGAAAGGCTCACTGACAGAGGCAGGCATGTTATTGTGATTGACTCAACCGGTTCTCTCCTAGAACTTTGCACCTTGAGTGGGAGTATGAGTTTATTTATTGTGGGGAGAACACAGAAGTGAGGCTGTGGAGTAGCTATGGGGACCTTCAGGTTGTCATCTTTTGCAGCCCTGGGTTGGTCCTCTGGATCTTTTCATGTTGTTCATTTTGATACAGGATCTCCTTACTCCCATTTTTTTTTTCTGAAATGATCCAGAATCATTGCTATGTCTATATCCAAAAGTCTTGGCAGGCCTGTGGAGTCTTCCTTGCCTCTCACCAGGTTCACTCTCCCATGATGTTGCTTCTAATTGTCATTCTCTTCCCTGGACAAGGAATGTAACTGACAGCTTACAATCTTGTGGCTTTCCCTCTATATTCTTACCTTCTTTCTCTTCATATGGAATGTCTCCAGGTAGCACATACAATAACTAGTTTATTCACTCTCCCCTGGCTAAACCCAATTGTATTTCAACAAATCTTAGGTATTTTCAAATTTTTTGAGCAACTAACCTCATCTATTGTGCATTAAAGTTTCCCAGCTAGCTTTCCAAGGGCAATTGCATTTCTAGGATCTTGGAAGTCACCTGACCTTGGTTCCTCATGTACCACTTAGATGTTGAAATTCATCTTGGGAAACTTACTGGTACTTTGAAAATTCACTTATGCATACTTCTTGACTGTGGCTAGCCTCCTTTGCTCAAGCTCATGCATTAATTCTATGTGAAGAGATGGGAAGGTTAAAGAAAACAGGCACAGTTTCTTCACTTTAAGTGTTTGTAAACCTTGGAGGGAGCTGAGACTTTTTGACATGAAATGATCCAACAACAATCTATGCCTGTGCCTTTGAGGACTTTCCAGGAGCCAATGACATGGGTTTGAATCAATTTCAAAGTCCTCGTTGCTATGTGGCATCCCTCTCTGCCTCCCCAGGGGATACCTAAGGGTTGGGGACCCACCTGCTGTTTTCTTGAGGGATTTTGCTGGCACAGAGCTCCAAGGGTAATGAAGATCTGAGGACCACTGGTTCCAATCTTTAGCTGTTCTCACTTTTCCCCAGACTAAACCCAAACGCAAACCTCTGGGGGCCTTGTGACTGTGCCGGGTCCTCCTGTCAGCCTGTCCCTCCATAGGTGGCTCTCTCTGTTTAGTATGTATTACCAACACACCTAAAACCATGCCCTACTATGATTAGAAACTCCTGGGAGACACACATTAATTGAACTAGGGCTGCATTAGCAGGGCCATCTGTTTGTTGTCTGAACTTACAGATGAGGAAGATCATTAATTGGCTGGTCTGGTCTGGGAAGACTTCCTGAAGATTTTTTTCTCCTAAGAAGTCAAGCCTTTGGGAAAAGGAGGAGAGAGGGAAAAAAGGAAGCAAGGCGTCTTGGGCTTGGGAACACTGCTGAGAGGAGCAGGATTTATGAAAATCCTGGCAGAGAAGAAGGAAAGAACCAACAAGGAAGCTCTTAAAATATACCCATGCTTGAACCCTAACATAGACCTAAAGGAGCAGAATCTATGGAACAAATGTGAACCTCGGTACTTTTCAAGTTTCTCAGATGAATCTATGTTTGATCAGGGTCTAGGGACCCCGAGTCAGGTAGGAGGAGTAAGACGAAGGCTGGCTTTGAAGAATGGAGACTTCTAATGACCAAGGATTTTGAGCCTGAACTAATAGGATGCTTTCTCCTTCCCATGCTCTTCATGTTTGCAAACTATACTTTGTGGCAGATTAACCTAGTTCAGATTCAAGTGGAAGGAAAGGGTGTAGGCTTGGAAATGACTTTCCAGTTGCTGTGGTAGAAAAGGGAAAATGAAGCCTGTGGCTAGGGCCTTGTGTCTATAATCGTAGCTACTCAGGAGGCTACAAGATCTGGAGGCCTGATTCAAAGCTAGCCTGGGAAGAAAAGTCTTTAAGACTCCTTCTCCCATCAACCACCTAACAGCTAAGCTGGGATATAGATCAAGTGCTAGAGCACCAGCTATGAGCAAGAAAACCAAGAGCCTGTGACTGTGAGTTCAAATCCTAATCTTCACATCACCCACCAAAAAAGAAAGAAACAAAAAAGAAAAGAAAAAGAAAATGAAAGAAGGAAAGAAAGACAAAGAACACGAAGAATAAACTTGGTGAATAAAAAAGAAGGAAGATATTTTCTAGACAGATGCAGAAACAATACTAGAAATTTCTCTCTCTCTCTCTCTCTCTCTCTCTCTCTCTCTCTCTCTTCAGAAATCTCTCAATCCTCAAGTCATACAGGCAAAGAAGCTGGATCCTTATGCAACTGTCTCTTAGAAGCTCATTCCTTCTTCTCATGTTATCTTCCTGAGCTATCACTGCATTCTAGCTCCTTCATTCCTTTCCTGAGAAACTGAAAGGGGAATTTACACCCACGCCCTCACTTCCTCATCACCCACACTTTAACCCCTACATCTCTCATGTACCCTCTGTCTCTTTTCATATCTCTAGAGGCCTCCCACTTTCCCCAAACCCAGTAATATTCTTCTGAGCCTAATTCCACTCTTACCCCTTAGTTGTACTTAACCCCAAAATGCTGGAGGCTCTTGACTCTGGCTAGGGGATATTTTGGTTCTCCTTCTAACTCTTAGATGTCCCCTCTTTACAGTGCATTTGCTCCTTTACTCATCCCAAGCTCACAGGACCTGTTCTTTGGCCCTTTCTTCATGTTTTTGCTCTCTCGGCAACTCTCAGTTCTGGGCTGAGGAAGTTTTTATACCCATCAGGCTCCACAGGCCTCACTGATTTGTTCTCTGTTTCATACTCACCATCATTACCATCATCAGTATCTGCACCCAGAGTGTTTTAGTTTCGTCTTCTTTCCTTCTGTTCATCCCTGAATCTGATTGTTGGCTCTGTTGCTTACTACTCAAAACCTCGGTCTCCTCATGTCTAAAATGGGAATAATATTGATAGCACAGAGATGCTGCAAATATTAAATAAGGAAACATCATGAAAAATGCTGAGCTCCTGGTTACAGCGTTACTTTTCTTTCCTTGTAAGCAGGACTACCTTTTCTTTTTCTTTTCTTGTCTTTTCATTTTTGGCCCTCAAATGAGATGCTCCTCAATTAATGGAATAAAAAATTCTAAGCATTTAAAAGAGAAATTGCCTCAGTGATGATTTGTGGTAAATTTCAACTAGACCAGGTCTAATATTACTTTTTTTTCCCCTTTTCCGTACCTTCTCAACCTTCTCACGGGGGGCTGAAGAAGCGATAGTGTTTTGGAGAAAATATCAGTGGAAGGATTTTGAGTTTTGACAAAAGTAATATGTGATGTGAAATCACCACCACCATCCCGCTTTCCCCATGATGCTTCTGAAGTTTGAATTTAAGTGCCTTGTCTCACTCAGATGGCTTGCTTTTCTTGGAACTCTAACACTTAAGCCACACCAAGGCTGGCATTCTGCTGGTGATTTGGGAGATGTGACTTTGAAGTCTGCCTGGGCTGGCTTTGAACTGAGATTCTCCAGGCCTCAGCCTCTTCGGTAGCTAGGATTAGACACATGAACCACTGGTGCTCAGTGAGTGTTTTGTTTTGCCTTTTTTTTTTTTTGACAGAGTCTTTCTGTGTAGAGCAGCTTGGCCTCAAACTTGTGATCCTTCTGTCTCAGCCTCCCAGGTGTTACCATTATTCCAGGCACCTGTCACCATGCCAAGCCATAGTTCTATCTTATCTATGGGCATATAATGTCCATCAGTTTCTGAGATGGAACATTAAATATTGAGGTTTACCATGTAAGTGAGTTGGCAACTTTCTCATCCATTATAATTTATGAATTGTTTCAGATCTATAACTGCGGAGCAACCTGATCTATATCTTATGATTAGATTACTCCCTGAAGTTATTTAAGGGGCTGTAAAGTGATAAGGTCTTAAGGAATATGGTCAATAATCAGACAGTCTCCATGACAGGGCTTCAGGTGACTTACTTGTCATGTGATGTCCTAGTATAATTGTGAAAAATTGCTTGGCCTCGAGACCCGAGACACATTTAGCATTGTTTAGGAACGATGAATACCAGCTGGCCTTTTCTCATGTATCATTCTTAGCTTACCCTTTTCAACTGCCAGTAGTAGAGGTCTGGAATACTGCACTCAAAACTGTTTGGATTTTGTTTCTAGAACTGCAAAAGAAAAGTACCTGATTGTTTTGCTTTTAATACTTGGGTAGACATTGTGAAGATTATTGGATCACATGCAATGCAAATGAAGAAGTAAATTCTATTTTCTTTACATTTTTTGATTTACATGTGGAAAGCAAAATGCAGTATCGCAAACATTTCTTCACTATGCACGAATTCTTGGATTATAGCTAGAACATCTTGCTTTTACCTACTTACAATGAAATGGATAGGAATCTTTCAGCACTGATAGCCAATGGGGAATGGAGATAAGGGAGCAGATAATGTCAGAATAAGCTACAATTTCAGTTTCATCAATCTTGTTATTCTTTGACTGAAGAGATAAAATCTAGGGTATCATTCTGCAGCCTGTTTAGCCTTTGTGATTTGCTTTAACCCACAAAATGTAGTGAAAGTTGTATAGCATTGAAGCCTAATTCTTCAGAGGCCTTCCACTGTTGCCTTTTGAAATGCCACCTAGTCTGCTATGTGACAAGGTCTGCTCTGACTTAATGGATAGGGTGAGGCCACATGAAACAGAGGGGAGTTACTCCAACCTCCTGGGCCCCACCAGCTGTCAGCTAGTGTCAACTTGCCAACAAGGAACTAAAGTTACTTTGGACCAGGGTAAGTCTAGTTCTAGTCATGCCTCCAGATGCCTGCAGCTGCATAAATGGCCCACAGCCACTTATGCTGCTACATAAGAGCCCAGCTCAGCCTGCAGACCCAGGAAATCAGGAAGAAACAGGAAAAGGATGTAAATTCACTAAATTTGGGAATCTTTTTGTATGTATCATAAAAGATACCTGACCATGGAAGAAGTAGGTAACTACTATTAAATGTTAGCTTTTGTCTTGGCTTTTTTTTATTGAGAAGGAATAGATATGCATTTGACAATACCTTTTGGATACTAAAGGTTGGAATAGGGAGAGACTCTAAAGCTCATCCCTCTGATTCTTTGATTTCTGATATGTCCCTATGAGGTCAGAGGCTCTTTGACTGAAGAGGTTTTATTGTTTATGATATAATATATCTCCAGAAAGCTCAGAGCTTAGTTTTTTCCAATATATTTTTATTGTAATAATAGAAAGGTTACATTATATTCACCAGATAGGAGGGCATTACTTCACAAACATTGATACCCTTTCTCATGTCTTGGTCCCCTTTTCCCTCCCCCATCCCCACCGCTCATCTTGTTTTTTTCCCTTCCCTATCCTATTTCAAATAACCAAATAAGCATATATACAATATATCAGGTAACAAGGTGAAATAATGTAACAATATGAGATAACCAAGGGACAGCAAAAGAGATGAGAGATAACATAGTACATTAAGGGCAACAATCACTCATTATATGGCTTTTGTTTCTATATCCTGAAGGTCCTCTCATTTAGTGTCATCCTATAAGGCCTTATGTATCTAGGTTTTGTTCTATTGTAAATCAGAGCTTAGTTTTATATAGAAAATTGTCAATAAAATTTAGTTTCTTGTTGGATTGTAAGAAGGTGTTATGGAAGTCTCAGGGCTCTGAGTGTTTAAGGAAGCATGTTCCAGGGAATGTGATCTGCTTGGCTTGGTTTGTTTAGCTTCATTAGGAATCTTACATATTCCTGCAGTAATGCACTGTTTGGTGATGTTGGGTTCAGTGTGGGTCAGTGCTCAGGTGGATCAAAGCATAATCTTTCATTTTTTTGTGGTCATATTAGATTTTGAACTCAACGACTTACGTATGCTAGACACTCAATCATCACTTGAGTGATATGCCCGTCTCTTTTTACTCTGGTTACTTTTCAAATAGAGTCTGACCTTTGCCTAGGGCCAGCCTCACACCATAGTCTGCAATCTTGTAGTTGTCCTACATTTGCCTTCCCTGTAGCTGGGTTGACAGGCCTGTAATACTTTGTCCAGCTTTTTCTTTCAAGTTTCCTGCCCTTCTCCTTCCAGGTTGGCCTGGAATTGTGCTTTTCTTTGCCTGCTGAGTAGTTAAATCTAGAAGAGAGCACTGCTATGTTCATTATATAATCTAAGTGTCCACAGAAGGTTGGATGGATAAAGAATTGGTGTTGTATACATACCATGGAATGTTATTTATCTTGAAAAAGAAGGAAATCCTGTTATTTGTAACTACATGGGTGGACCTAGAGGATATCATGTTTGGTGAAATAAACAAAATAAAGAATGACAAAGTATTATATGATCTCACCATGTATATTATCTGAAAAGGCAAACCTACAGAAACAGAATAAAATATTGGTTGTCAGGGGCTGAAGGGAGGTGATGGTTAAAGGGAATGAAAGAATCTATGTTCTGTTGAACCTGCATTTTCTACATAAGTGCTTTTAGCTAAAATAGCTTATTTTAATACTTAAAAGTTACTAAGAGGGTAGATTTTATGTGAGATATTCTAAACAAACAAACCATGATGCTAATAAAAAAAGAGCATAAAGGAACTATGGAGATAGTAGATATGATTATGCCTTTAATAGTTTTTTGAGTAAATACCTATCACCCAATATATTGAGGTAAGCACTACATGTGTACAGATTTTACATGTAAACCATTCTCCAGTAAAGTTAATTAAAAATAAAATAAACCTTTCTCCCCAAAGTGATTATTCTTCACAGACTCTTGTGAGGTACTATATTATTACTACTCCTCTAAACTCTCATAGCAGTTGGTCTTCACTACAAATCTATGCTTTCAAGTTGAGAAAATAGAAAAGCAACAATCAACCCCAGGATAAATTCACAGGCCTCTGGCATAGTTCAGGTTTCCTCCTTATGACCAAGCCACTTCAAAATAAGGTGGCCTGGGACCCAGAGATTCTATTACTGACCAGTCCTGTTACACTGTGTCTATGTATTTATATGTATTTGCAGGACTTATGTCTAGATATCTAGAGCTTTCTTTAGACATGCCTCTGGGACTGAGATCTCAACCTCCTGAGTAGTTATGATAACAGATGTGAGCCATCTATTTTCTATTAAATAATTATATAATCTTGTAACATTGATCTTTTTTCATATTTTTTATCGTAATTAATAGAAGGGTTACATTATATTCACCCGATAGAAGGTGCATTACTTCACAAACATTGATACCCTTTCTCATGTCTTGGTCCCCATTTCCCTCCCCCCACCCCAATCCTCATCTTATTTTCCCCCTTCCCTATCCTATTTCAAATAACCAAATAAGCATATATACAAAATATCAGATAACAAGGTGAAATACGGCAACAATATGAGATAACCAAGGGACAGCAAAAGAGATGAGAGATAACATAGAACATTAAGGACAACAATCACTCATTATATGGATTTGTAACACTGATCTTTCATGCAAGGTCTCACACTTGCTAAGCAAGTGTTCTGCCATTTGAGTCATACCCTCAGCCTTTTATTCTTTCACAAGGGAGGGACTAGACAATGGCTGCCTCCTATGGGGAGAAGAGTTCTCTGAATTGTCTCACTCCCTAGAGCTTCCTACTGACTTGTGTCTATATACCTTTCATTCTATGCTAACTGATCACTATGACCATCTCAGTGCTTCCTTTGAAAACGTTTGTAAGGAAATGGAAAGACTTGGAAAAAAATCATATTAAGTGAAGTGAGCCAGACCCAAAGGAACATAGGCTCAACGGTTTCCCTCATTTGTAATAATTAGTGTACATCTAGGACTCTCCTTGCAGAGGATTACAATAACTCAAAACCTAGATACATAAGATCAAATAGGATGAGACTAAATGAAAGGATCTCTAGGATATGGGAACAAGAGCTTTATCTTGAGTGATTGTTGTTCTTAATGTGCTATGGTATTTCTCTTCTCCTTTGTTGCCCTTTGGTTAATCTCATATTGTTATTGTATCTGACTTTGTTACCTGGTATATTGTATATGCATTTATTTGTTTATTTGAAATAGGAAAGGGAAGGGGGGAAACAAGGTGATTGAGAGGGGTTAGGAGTAGGGAAATGGGGACAAAAACATGAGAATTGGTATCAGTGTGTGAGAAGTAATGCATCCACTATCTGGCGAATGTAACTGTAACCCCTCTATACATTACCTTAATAATAAAAAATAAAATAAAGAGAACATTAATGGTTCAGGAAGTAGAAAAAAATCTTCTGTATACTGTTTTATCCTATGTGAGTCTTCAAGAATTGGGTTCCTTTTGAAAGTTCAGTGTCATGAGAGACTTTTTTTGTTATGACATCTATTTTTTTAATTAAAGAATTTATTAACATTGATTTTTACATCACATTTCAAATGACATATTTAACAAACAAGTATTCAAGAAGGGAATCTATATACAATCACTGGCACTTAGAGTTTAAAACATAATTAAAATTAGGCTGAGGGTTTGTATGTCATAGATACATATTAATTATGTAATAAAACATTATATCTATAGAGTCATAAATTTTTGTGTTTATGTAGCTGTGTTTATATTTCCAATACCATGTCCATAGCATTGGTATGCAAATATTGAGTCATCACTCTTGTACTGTTTGGATCTAATAGCCACATATTAAGGATATCATGCACCTTTTGTTTCTTTGGTCTTGATTTATCTTACTGAACATGATTCGCTCTAGATTCATCCACTTCCCTGTGAATGCCATTATTTTATCTTGTCTGTTGACTATGTAGAATTCCATTGTATATATGTACCACATTTTTTTTATCCATTCATCTGCAGTAGGGCATCTGGGTTGTTTCTATCACTTGGCTATTGTGAATAGTGCAGAGATGAACATAGCTGAGCAGGTGTCCTTATCATATCCTGGGTTATGATGTTCAGGAGAGAAGCCCAGGAGTGGTATGGCGGGATTGTAGGGAAGGTCTATTTTCAGTTCTTTAAGAAATCTCCACACTGCTTTCCAGAGTGGCTGAATTTGTTTACATTGCATTTCCTTTATGACCATGGAAATGAGCATTTTCTCATAAGCATTTCTGCCATTTTAACCTCTTCTTTTGATAAGTCTCTCTTTAGTGATTTGTTTGTTGGGTTTTCAGGGGATTAGTTTCTTGAGTTCCCTGTAGATACTGGATATTAAGCATTTGTCTGATGTATTATTGGTAAATATCTTTTCCCAGTTGGTTGACTGTCTTCCTACTTTAGTAGCGATGCTTATATCTGTGTAGAAACTTTTTATGTTTAGGTAATCCCATTTGTTGAGTCTCTCTCCAATCTGTTGTGACCCTGGGACTCTGTTCAGGAATTTTTTGCTTGTGCCTATGAGTTCCAGTATCTCATGAGATCCTTTTTATGGAACCTAGAAACTAGCTAAATTATTGCTGCCCTGGCCTGGCCTCTTCTGTTATCTACTATCTTATATACAAGGTGACCTCTTCAGACTGACACCAGTGGTTCACATCTGTACTTCTAGCTACTCCGTAGGCTGAGATTTAAGGATTACAGGAAAGTTTGTGAGACTTTTATTTCCACTTACCCACCAGAAGCCAGAATTGGAGCTGTGGCAAAAGTGGTAGAATGTCCACCTTGAATGTAAAATCTAAGATCTCTCCATATGCACTTAGATGAACAGTGGACTCCTTAAGCCAAAGAAACAGAATTGCCAAAATGGCCAATACTTTCTCAAACTAAGCTCCCTATTCTCCCCACATTATCAATAATACTGCCTGTGGCTGGGTGGCCAGGACTATCAAAAGCTCCTTTGTCAGCAGTCTGAACTTCCCTCCCCCATCTTCTGTTTCTTCAGGGAGGGTCATAATTATGCAAGACTCAATCATTATATAACAAATTGCTTTGAAGTGATTATTTAAATTGTGCATTGGCAGGAATGGGTATCCAAATATAATGAGTTGCATTGATTATAAAAGTATCTTCTCTGCACTGATACAATAGCTGCCTCTGTCAGTTAATGCTTGAAATATGGGCCAGCTGGACGACTTAAAAAAAAGTACATTGTTTGAATTGAATTCCAAATCGGTTGGCTCTCTCTGTAGCTTCTGTTCCTGGTGATAAGGTCTATAGAATAGATCCTCAGCCCTAGAATGTGGCTCTGGCAGGACTTTGAGCTAAGGCAGGTGGGTTAGAGCCCAGAGTATACAATGCAGAGCTGAGAGCTTTGCAGAATCCCAGCCAGGGAATCTCTCAGTGAGAGAAGCTAGACAACAATCCATCCCTCTAGGTATGTGGTCCTCCTCTCCATGCTTTTTTTTCTTCTTTCACTTCACCTAGAGAAGGAGGCATGTGTCTGGCAGGCCGTGTGCTGTGCTAACTCCTTCCTAGAAGGCTTGACACGGGGAAGTGTTAGAATGCATCATGGATCTTATAAGGGGTCTTATAGAAAAGTGAGATGATGAATGAACTAGTGTGATTTAATGCAAAGGAAAATTAGAAGCCCAAATCTTGGGCCAATGGACTAATAATGCTCTTACATCCAGAACACCTGGACCAACTAGGGAACAAGCTGGGCTGGAACCTAGTAGCCACAGGCACTCAGCTTTTGCCAGAGGGGACTCAAGGAAACCTTGATGAATGAGGGTCACTGTGGACCTAGCTATTCTAATTGCTAGTAAACATTTTTCGTAAAGAACCAATGATAGATAATTTAGGCTTTGGAAGACCATAGATGTTTTCTGTCCCATATTATTTTTCTTTGTTGTAGTTATTTATTTATTTTGCCAGTCTTGGGCATGGACTCAGGACTTGGGCACTGTCATTGGGCTTTCCTAGGGCTAGCACACCACCACTTGAGTCACAACACCACTTCCAGCTTTTTCTGTGTATGCGGTTCCCAAGGACTTGAACCCAGGCCTTTGTGCATGCTGGGTAAGCACTCTACCACTAGGCAAAGCTCCCAGCCCTGTTGTTATTTAAACAGCCTGGTAAAATAAACAGAAGCCATTTTCAGTTTGTGGGCAATAAAAATACAAGCTTCGGGCTGGGCTTGTCATCTCTGCCTAGGATAAGAGTCTGTGCCAGTGCACTGGTTATTCTTGCTGTCTTCACTGATGCCATTGAGATCTGATAGTAGAATCTCAGTGGTGAGCCTCAGTTCTTGATGGTCTCTTTAGGAAAAAGTGAACTGGGATTGAATCACATGATTTCCATGGATCCTGCAGTCCATGGTATCTCTGCTTCCTCGATGCCCACAGATGTCATAGAAAGTTCTAGCCAGTTAGCATTTACTGCCTGGCATTTGTAAGGATTTTTTTGTATGCCACAATAGTTTCCTGTTCTTCTGTCCTCACATCATATCCTGCCTGAGAGTCCCTGAGGGATGGAGCCATGAGCTTTCAGTCACTTCATCCTCTGTAAGTGCACAGTGTCTGTGATCCCACTGGATTCTCATCTTTTTCCCCCTTTCCCACTGGTGAACCACAAGGAGTGAGAGGGTTAAAAGAGTTTGTGCTCCGTGAGGTCTGTGTGGTCCTTACATAGATCACTCTCGTGGTTCTGCTTGATTTTCTGGCCAAAGCCTGTAACAGTGTTTTGGATCTGTTTGCTATGTGTGGAGTGTGGCTGTTTCTTGGTTGGGAGGAAATCAGAGGATTTCTGAGTGGGCTGTAGTCTGAACACAGGTTCTTCAGATGCACTGAATATCAAGTTTCTAGCACTATTGGTCAAGATGCCAGGGTTGCATGGACCTCTGAATGTCCCTTCTTGAGACCACACCTACCATTTGAGACCCAGGGGAGTTGTGATTTACCTTACTCTGTGCTTGTGGGGTTATTTGTGTTTGAGGCTAAGTCTCTAGGAGATCTTATTCAATTCAGGATATTTTGTTTTCTCCCAGAATAATTTGAGGATTACTTCCTCTCAGAGATTATCTTTTGAAGATGGCTTGTTTGTCAATTGTATTTTATTGTCAGAGTGATGTATGCAGGGGTTACAATTACATTCATCAGGCAGCGGGTACAATACTTCTTGAACATTGATACCCTTTCCCATGTTTTTCTCCCAGTTTCCCTCCCCTCACCCCCAGAAGCTACCTCTAATTACTTCATTCTGTTTTTAGACAAGAGCTATAGGTCTGTCTAATCCCATCCTTCCCTTGGCATCTTGAGGATCAGAATGACAACCAATAAGGACGAGGCAGAGGTTTTTTATACAGAATGTCTAATTATGCAGTTATACTGGGAGGGCTATGTTATCAACCCTCCCCTCATTTTACAAAGTCCAGAGTTGGAACCCAGAAGATGCTAAGTAGCTTATCCCTAACTGAGTATATGTGGCTGAGTCATGAGTATTTTTTAAGCATCTACTCAGATACAAGCAAATTAAAAATAAACTCTGAATGCTATCCTCAGGAAGCACATAGTGTGCCCTTTGGAAAAATTCCCAGGATAAATGAATATATGTTATTTTTCTGGTATGGAAAACAGCTTTGAGTGAGAAAAGAAATTCGTCACTATCTTGTGTCTTTTGTCACAAAGCTCAGAAGATCTAAGGCTTTGCTGAATAGCCTGGTAGGGAAATTAGGAGCAGGGACTTAGATGCTAGATAGTGTAGTTTAGGTCTTAGCTAAAAGTTAGCAATTATTGTTACCAACATTGCTCTTCTGGGCACTTTCTTTGTCAAGTAAAGATGGTGAGAGGTCTGGCACCCAAGCTCCCTTAGGGACCTAGCATTTCATACCTTGTTACAGGTTTGGGCACTGGAGTCACAAGCTGCAGCCTGCAGTTCTCTCAACATGACACCTAGCCACTGAGGTGTTGGTGCTCACTCTTCTGTGTGAATGTGGAAGTTGTGAGCAACTCTTAGCAAAGCTGTGATTTCCGCCTGCATGCTGGCCACAGAGGAAGGTGATGGAGGGAAGGAGCTTACTTTGAACATTTTTATCTCACCCTTTGGTTTCCCCATCTGCTTAAATGTAGTTTCTCATGCTTAGAGTCCCTGAGCCTAGTGCTCTCTTCTGATGTATATGTGGGGGTGGAGGGAGAGGGCAAGCAAGAAACTGAGTAGGGGAATCCTCATGCCTGACTCTAGCCACAGGCTTGGACTGGGCCAGCAGGAAGTCCCCCAGACTTGATTTCCTCTCCTGTGAACTGGGCAGGTCTTATCAGCCTATAGCCTCATTGCAAAATCCCCTGGGGTAAATGGAGATGGGTGATGTCTGAAAAATAGGGCAGCCAGACCAGCATCCCAAGCAACTGGCTATGAGGAGCTCTGTGGGTAAACACAGGCTCCTGACTGGTCTGCAGCTCGGGGTGCAGGCATGGACACAGGCTATCCATCTGGGAAACTGTCATAGGATGCTGTTGCCCGGGAGGATGGAGGGACCTTATTGATCTTAAAGGAAATAATTAAGGCCTGAAAGCCCTTGGTTGGCTCTATCTGTGCAAGGTGCTATTAAGGACCAGATAAAATCTTTGTGCCTTCATAGAATCTGGAAAACAAAACCCACCCAGACATTTCTCTTTGTCAGGGAGAAGGGAGAGATCCAGGAAGCAAGGAGGAAGCAGAGAGGGAAAAGTAGTTTTTCAGCAGACAAGAAACTATTGGGGGGGAAGGTGGGGGAGAGAAGATAAAAGAAAATGGGGGGAAAGACTCTAGAATTTCTAGTGTGTTTTGTTTGTTTCTGTAGTAAAGGGAACTGTACCACACATCACCCCAGACATAGCCTTACTGGTTCTCAGTGCAGCAGGTGACAGGCGAACTATCACTTGTCACTTCCCAGGTGGAATCTGCAATTCAGTAGGGACTCTTAAGGCGGTTTTTTTTTTTCTTTTGGTTGGGGACTTGCAATGGCCTCACCTAATGTCTCTTTGTGGCCTTTGTTCTCTCTAACTTCTTCATCCCTTTGTTGGGGAGGGTGTGTTCAAAGGGGAGCCTTGAAATGAAGCGGCTCTCTTCAGACTCTCAGAAGTTTATGGAGCTTTTGCTCTCATTTTACTGCTTGGCTTTGCCAAAGCCAGCTCTTAGGGTTGAAATCCAGCCAGGGAGATCTGATTTCTTGAAAACCATTTTGATCTTTTCACTTCAAAGGTAATTCTTTTCACACTGGAGCCCTAGTTTGGTGGCCCCAGATCTGCCCCCTTTGGAACTGAATGGAGACTGCCATCATTTTTTTTTTTTAACGTCCTGACCCAGGGGCTGGCCAGTGTTTGTTGAGGTCACTAGATTTGTCCTTGATAGCCCTGGTGCCTCAGATGCTCTGATTGTTCCCTCCTGACTCTGATCCATTCGTAATCCCATTTCCAAAGTCCTTCAGTTCCTCATTCATCTCATTAAACATCCACTCTTGGAATGAAACTAATGATAGTTTGGGGAGTCTCCTTCAGAGAATGGTGAGGGACCCCATTCTGCTTTACAATTCTCTGTGACCTTTCCTGTTTGGTTTCTATCATCTTTGTCTCTTTCCTGGCCATGACCCTGAAATGACAGCGAGGTCCTTGATAAAAGGAGCTTTTATTCTTCCTTGTGTCCCCCACAATAGCAAGCATTGGGTAGGTTCTCCATGCATGTCCAGTTCCTCCTGTCTGTCTTTCACATGATCTGGACTTTGGCTGAGGGGCTCAGAGGCAATCCATTTGGTGGAGTAAAGAGAGGGGCAGGGGCAGGGAGGATAGAGTGAGCATTTAACTACTATAGCTGTCTTCCTCCTGTCAGATTGTTTCTGGACTTGGCCCTGGCTTGATTCACAATGAGTTTGCTTTGATCTTTGTTTTTTTTTATTAACACACATTATGTGATAAATATTATATTGATCACGGATAATATATACAATATGTCTTAATATGTACTAGTCACACTACACCTAAAATGCATCTACACTTAATAGGATATATATGTAAACATGTGTATAATGATTTTTTTCAAAAGGATTTTGTTTTAAAAAGTTTGAAAGCCAAAGGCCTTGAGTTTTCCATTTAAGATCTCTCCCAGGGGCATTTGCTTTTGAAGTTGTTATTAATTACCACTTGGACAATGGAATGCTTTGTTTCTGTTGAAGACAGTTCAGCTTCTGTGAAGCTGATGGGAGCATTAGCTTTAAGGGTAGTGTCCCCGCACTCCCTCAGCCTGGCTGGGTTTAAGGAATAAGGAAAGACTTGGATTTCCTGAGGTCATAAAGCTGTTAATGTGTGGTACTTCAGAGTTTCTGTTAGTATTTTGTTTGGCATGGAGCCAGCTGGGTTGCTGTGAGGAGAGATGGAGTCCTTGCCTCTTTGCTGCTGAGTGGTGGCTGGGTTTGTCAACTGTTTGCCTAACTGTACTCTGAACAGCCTCCTTTCCCCTTTCATCCCTGTGGACAATACCTTCCTGACTCTGCTATCTAGATTCTAAGCCCTCATCCTCAGAAGTCTCCCTCTGGCTACTCTTTCCAGGTGCCAGAGTGCTTACTTAACCTTTTGTCCTTTATTAAGACATTCATGCACATCGTCCCATGACAGACTGGTGAACACAGCACTAAACTGAGAGCCTTGAGTCTTAAATTTCATTGCAGTCATGGGATCATGGATTCTTCACTCATTATAAGAGGCTCCGTTTCCTAGCAGGAAAACAGAAATAATCACTACACGGGAAAGCTCATCTGAAACCCTCCTCCTCAGTTTTTCCTGCAACTGGAATCCCTGTGGAGATTTTAGTGATGCAGCTCCCAGAGGGCACTCAAAGACCAGTAAACCAATACTCTCAGCTGAGATCCAGATATCAGGATTCAAAAAAACCCACAACTCTCCGTGTAATTTTAAAGTATAGCCAAGGCCGAGAACTACTGTTAATTTAAGAACTACTGGATTCTGATCCTGTCCATTTTTTGCTCACTAATTTGCAGTGGGTTTAGTCTTAATTTGATTTAGACTGCCTTTAAGAATCTAGTGGAATTTTTATACCCATTTCCCCAGAAATAGATGTACAAAATTTTGTGTGTAATTTCAGCAAATAATGTCTCATTCTAAGTGATGCCTTATGTGGTTACACTATCCAAAGTCACATCATGACACTCTTCCATATCACAAGTTCTCATCCTCCCTCCTGTTGGAAGTACTTTTGGATATTAGGTTATCCAACAGGAATAAGGACAATAACTGGTGAGAACTTGGCAAGGCCACATTTACTTCTGCAGAAGGGCATGCTACTGAAAAGAATCCAAGTGTGCAAGTGTCCAGGTTTTATCCCTAATGCATTCTTCACCCCTTGTCCATTGCCCTGTTGACTTCAGAACTGGGTTTAGATGTGTGGGCTATTGGAGGTCACATAAGGCAAAGATGATTAAGGTCAGAGAAATGGGGATTCTCCTTTCTTTTGAAAGAAAAGTTTATTATCTATCTCTCCTCTCAATCCAGGCTATTGGCTCTTTTATATTTACAACACAATTTATGTCTTGGACAGAAAAGAACTATTTAATGGCTTTAACTTTCCACACTCCCTGCTTTGTTTTCTCCACAGCCATTAGTACTCTCTACCAGGAACTCCAAGTCTTTTACTGGGATAGAGTTCCTCAAAATGTGGTTCCTTCTTACATAAGATATCTGCATTAGGACACAGAAATCTGCATTTGAAAAGTTCTCTGGGTTTCTCTTAACTCTGCATTTGAAGAGCCATGTTCCTGGATACTTCATTCAGAATGTCTGTGCTCAGCTCTGCTATGGTCTGTTCTAGGGAACTTGCTTGACCTTCAAGATCCTGAAGAGCCAGTTGTTCAAGTTTCTGGATGCTTCATTCAGAATGTGGCTTTTCCTACAGTATCTGTTTGACCTTCCAGGTCCTGGTATGTAGATGTGAATCCATCTCCCTTGACACATCAGTGGGATTTGAGAGAATCTGTAATGTCCCAAAGAAACCTTGAGTATTTTCTTTTTTTCTTAACCTCAAGTATTTTCTAAGTTTTATTGGGGTGTGTATGTGGAATGAGGCTATCTGTAGAGGTGTTTGGACTAAGATCTAGAGAACAGATCATCTCCTTTATCTCTCAGTCGTGGTGCTTGAGATTTCATTATAGTGAAGCCATTCTATTTTTTTTTTTTTTTTGGTTATGGGGCTTGAACTCTGGGCTGTTCCTGAGTTCATCAGCTCAAGGCTACCACCCTACCCCTTGAGCCACAGCCCCACTTCCCATTTTCTAGTGATTAATTCTAGATAAGAGTTTCACGATCTTTAGTGCCCAAGCTGGCTTTGAACCTCGATCCTAAGATCTCAGAGTCCTGAGTTGCTAGGATTACAAGCTTGAACAACCGTGCTTGGCAGTGCAGCCATTCTTAAACTGTGGCACTCATCTCTGGTATGACTAAAATGACTCGGAATATCTAGTTTCCTCTCCACTTAAAGTTTTCCATTGGCTTTCTATTGCCTACAGGGGGAAGCATATCCCTACTTTCCAAGTTCTCAAAAGGCTTTTTAAGATTCAGCTGCCACTCACGCTTCCAGCTTCCCTCCCTGCCGCCTTCACACACATTCTATTAGGGCAGTTCTAGTCTCTGGAACAGCATACATCACTTCCTTCCCTGGATTGTACATCTTTCTAGACAAGTTATCTCCTCTTCCCAAACTTTCTGATGACTTTTCATATCTCTCACAGTTGTAAGTCAAGTCCTCATTTGACTTTTATGTCCTCTTCCATTCATCTCTACCAGATTCTCTCTTCTTTTTCTGGGATAGGCTGAATGGATTAAGCAACAAAAGTATCCTGAATGCTAGAAAATGAAATCATAGTATGGATAGGACATTAAGAGAAGCCTGAAGGAGAAGGAATTTCCTTTGCTCTTTTGGTCTCCTGGGGTTTTCAGCTAGCTATCTCTTGATATTCTTTGGTGTATAGCTGTATCACTATAGCCTTTGTCATATGATTTCATCTCTGTATGTTTTCACATGATTATCTTCTTTTATTTGGTGGTACTGGCATTTGAACTCAGAGTCTTGTGTTTTCTAAGGAGGTGCTTTACTATTTGAGCCATGACACTAACTCTTTTGTTCTAGTTATTATCATTATTGTTGTTATTTTTATTATTATTTTTGCCAGTCCTGGGACTTGAATTCAGGGACGGGCACTGTTCCCGAGCTTCTCTGTGCTCAAGGCTAGCATTCTACCACTTGAGCCACAGCATCACTTCTCGCTTTTTCTGTTTATGTGATACTAAGGAATCAAACCCAGGGCTTCATGCATGCTAGGCAAGCACTTTACCACTCAGCCACATTTCCAGCCCTGTTCTTATTTTTCTGTTGTTTGCTTTTGGTTGGTTGTGGAGCTTGAACTCTGGGCCTGGGCATTGTAACTGAGCTCTTCAGCTCAAGGTTACTGCCCTATCCCTAGAGCCACAGTGCCACTCCTGGTTTTCTAGTGGTTAATTGGAAATAAGAGTCTCATGGCCTTTAGTGCCTGGGCTGGCTTTGAACTGTGATCCTCAGGATCTCAGCCTCCTAAGTAGCTGGGCTTGTTTTGGTTTTTTTTTGAGGCAGAACCTTGTTTTCAAGTAAGGTCAAGTGGACTTCACAATATTTAATTTTTTTCGGGGGTGCACTAATCTCTCAATGACCTTTTATCTGAATATATAGACTCCAAAGCATCACCTTTCATCATTCTGAAATATTTTATTTTGCTTATTATTTAAAAATTATCTTGATGCAGTTATACTACAGAATAGCAATTCAACAAAGCAGTTTATGAACATAATGCACCTTAATCCATGTCACACCTTTCAACGTTCTCACTTACTTACCCCTCCCAACCTATCCCTTTTCTTAATTTAGTAGGAAATACATTGAGTTTTTTTTAATGCATTAGGAAGCCTTAATAAAAAACAGTTTTACATTCACACACTTGGCTCCATAGCCTGGATTTGATATTTTGGAAGTCATGTGGTGATTTTAGCATTGTTAGCTGTCTGGAGAGGCTACATATTTTTTTTTAAAGCCAAACTAATCTACTTTCTTTCCATTATGGTTTGGATAGGAAGTGCCTCCCTAAAAGGCTCATACATTGAAAGCTAGGTCTTCAATGCAAGAAGCATTCAGAAGTTAGGGGTGGGGGATGTGACTGGATCATAAAGGATTCTACTTCATGAATGGATTAATCCATTCGTAGGTTAAAATCTTAATAGACTATTGGGTAGTGATGGAACTGTGAAAGGTAGAGGAAGTGGGACACTGGTGGCATGTGAGGGTGTGTCTTGGCCCTGGCCAATTCCTGTTACTCTCCTTTCCAGTCACCATGAAGTAAGCTGTCTCAACCTATCCTCATATTTACCGTGACTACTAAATAATTGACGAACATATTTTTTCCTCTCTCACTCTCCTCTTCCCTACTTGTCTCTCTCCCTTTCTTTTTTCTTCATCTCTCCTCTCCTTTCCCTCGACTATTTTTGTTCCTGCATTTTATTGTCAGTAACAAAAAGAGACGAGGTAGTATCTTCATCATTTTGGAACCACTTCTAAACTCAATTGTCCAGCTCATTAGGCATATTTTCTACTTTCCACATAACTGTGAGTAACAGTGTTACTATACTTTTCTGCTAACATTTGAAGTCCTTGACTTTGGTTTCTAGTAGCATGTCCTCCATTTCCTTTTAGGCCTTGATCAAGAGGGTTCTCAAAATCAGATTTCTACTAATAGTTTGTTCAAGATAACTAGGCTTTCTCCAATATGTTCTTTAAATTCCCCTTAGATTCTGTGTAAGGTTGGGTTTCAAGCCATTCTCAGTAGCTTGGATTTACATTTATTTCCCTTTTCATCTTACTTCTAGGGTCCACTACACTTATGTATTCCAAGAATATCATTTTATTTATAAAGCCTTCTTTACAATATTATACTTCTGTTTTATGGGCAAACACCATTATTTCCCTAAATAGCCTTGCTCTATCTCTCATTTACTTCCTCACTCTTTTCAATGATTACTATCCACCCATATCATTATGTGGACATAACAACAAATTTCTTGTTTCCAATGGTGTTGCTGTACACCAAGGAATGGACCCCTTCTTCACATATTTTATCTGGCCTATTCCCCAAGGAGAAGCACCCAGATGACTTCCAATTTCATGCTGTCAGCGCAAATAATGTGGCAGTGAGCGTTGTTATTCATGGCTCACTTTGAATCTGGGTGAGAATTTCTTTTGACTATATTTATACCCAGAACTGATGCTATACAAGTTGCACATATATTTATTTTGACTAGGAAGTGCCAAATTACTTACAGTAAGGCTGAAGTAGCCTCCATTCCCACCAATCATGCGTAAAGAATCCTGCATACGACATTGGAGCCAACACTTGGTACTATTATTATTATTGTTAGTGTTATTATAAAGGTGATGTACGGAGGAGTTACTGTTTCACAAGTCAGATAGAGTACAATTCTTTATGGACAATATCACCCCTTCCCTCACTGTCTCCTGGTTTTTCCCTCCTGTCCCCCAATGCAAGTTGTATAATTCATTTTCAGCAATGTGTCTGCTGAGTATCATTGCTGCACTTGTTTACCCTTTCTCCCTCAGTTTCTGTGCCATCCTTTCCAAGACAGATAAACAAGCAGAACAAAAAGAAGACTCTTGTCTTCAATTACTAGAATTCATTTTGATAAATATTATTTTATATGGTCATAAGAAAAGAGACACTGCAATTTTGGATTCTTCTCTTAATAGTTTTTTGCTTTTGGTATCATTGATGTGAATACCTAGAGTCTTGTATAAATTTATCATATCCAGGTGTATTTTAGACAATTATCCAAGAAGAAATATGTACTTTACTTGAATTATGTAACTGTAATGCCTCTGTATATCAACTTTATAATAATAATGACAATTTTTTCCATCTTCATGCCAGAATCTTTAATAACATTCTATAGGTTAGTTAACATAAAATTAGATTTAAGGTCTTTCTGTATAGTATGATAAACTTAAAAAATCATTATTAAAATGTGATGTGTATGGGGTTTACAGTTACATAAGTAAGGTAATGAATACATTTGTTTTTTTATTGAATTTTATTGTTGGGATAATGTGTAGAGGGGTTACAGTTACATTCATCAGGTAATGGATACATTACTTCTTGAATTTTGATACTCTTCATGTTTTTGTCTCCTTTTCCCTCCCCTGTCCCTTCCAAGTCATCTTGTTTTCCCCTTTCCCTTCCCTATTTCAAATAAACAAAAGTATATACAATATACAAAGTCAGAACAGTAACCACATGAGATTAACCATAGGAGGAAAAAAAGAGAAAAGAAATAACTTCACATAGTACATTAAGAACAACAATTACTAAGATAAATGTCTTGTTTCCATATCCTAGAGTTCATTTAGTTTAGACAATTAAAAAAACAAAACAAAACAGTATGTTCCATTGGAAGATGAAAAAAAAATCAATAAAATTGGTAGACCACTAGCTAACTTGACAAAGAAAAGGACAAAAGAGGCTGAAATCAACAAAATTAAGAGATCCTAAGAAACAAGTGCAACAGACATCCAAGAAATCCAAAAGGTTATGAAGGACTTTCAAAACGGATACTCAAATAAAATGAAAAATCTAGTAGAAATAGATATTTCTAGAGGCAAATTGTGAAAGCTGAACCAAGAAGCTATAAATGATTTACCCAGGCCCATAACACACAATGAAATTGAAGAATTAATGAGGAGTCTTTCAAATTAGGAAAATCCCAGGTCCAGTGGATTCACAGTTGAATTTTATAAAACTTTTAAAGTTTAGCACTGGTACTCCTCAAACTTTGTTTTCTTCAGATAATTTGTTTCCTTTTAGTATTCTTAGTAGTACTGGTTTATTGTTCATGAATTTCTTCGTCTTGTTTTGTTTTTTATTTCATGGAAGGGTTTTAGCTTCTCCATTGTGAATGTGATCCTCACTGTTTAGGTTGGCAACTGTTTTTTTCTGAGCTCTTCTTGCATTCAGAATATGGAGACATCTTCAGTAATTCTAATCTTTCCATTGTAATAATATTCCCTGTTTGATTTTGCTACATTAAAACTATCTTTTTTTTTTAAGTCCTAAAGTTCTCCCAATAATGTGCCTAGAAGTGTTTCTTCTAGGATCCTATCTGCTATGAGTTCTGTATGCCTTTGTCAGGTAAGTTAGATTCTTTCCCTGTGATTTGGGAAGTTTTCTGTTACTATTTTCTAAAATATGTTTTCAGTGATTTTAGTTTTAAGTTCTTCTCCCTCATCTCTCATGATTACGTTAAGATTTGATCTTTTGGTCCAATCTGCCAAGTCTTTGGTATGTTTGTTTTTTTCCTAGATATTTAACCTCAACTTTTGATCCTTTTAACCTTAACTTTGTTTATTCTGTGGTTAATGCTTCTATCTATCTATCTATCTATCTATCTATCTATCTATCTATCTATCTATCTATCTATCTACCTTTTGCCAGTCCTGGGGCTTGAACTCAGAGCCTGAGCAATGTCCTTGGGCTTTCTCAAGGCTATAGCTCTACTACTTTGAGCCACAGTACCACTTCCAGCATTTTCTATGTATGTGGCTCCAAGGAATTAAACCCTGGTCTTTGTGCATGCTAGGTAAGCACACTATCACTAGGCCAAACTCCTGACCCTAGATAATGCTTTTAACTATGCTTTTCAATAGGCAGATAGAGTGTTTTATGTTTCCAAGCTATTTGTTGATGTCAGTTCTCATGCTTGTCTATTTTGTCCTTCATTGATATGAGTAACATTTCTATCATCTTATCCACAGCATCTTGGATTTTCTTCATCATTTCTCCCTGTATTTTCTTTTTGTATATGGATCTGTTGGGTTTTTTTGTCAGCTAATTCTCTTTCTTTTTTCTTTTTTTTTTAATTTTTTTTATTGTAATTAGTAAAAGGGTTACATGATATTTGCCAGATAGAAGGTGCATTAATTCACATACATTGATACCCTTTCACATGTCTTGGTACCCATTTCCCCCCCCCCCCACATCCCCCACCCATCTTGGTTTTCCCCCCTTCCCTATCAAATTCTCTTTCTTTTTTCTTTCTTGCTTTCATGTTTTGTTCTCCCTCTCTTCTTTGCTTTCACAAGCATCCTCCCCTGAGTTGTTTTTCGGGAGTGGAATATTATCTTGATTGCTCATGAATTTTGTGACCTTTTGCTGTTGCGTTTTTTTTTTTTTTTTTTTTTGAGTTATGCAACTGGGTTCAGGGTTTAGAGGTTACAGAGGCTGTTAGGTTAGGTAGGTTCAGTGGTAATAGGCTGTGGTTTTCTTGTGGGTGCTGTACTGTTAGGGTCCCCTGGAGAGATGTGGGCAAGGCTTTTGAGTCTAGCTGAGTGCTCTCTGGCACTGTGTTGAGTGGTGTCATAGCGGGGATGCACTGAAGGGCTTTTAGGCATGGTTAGGTGGGAATCAAAGTGCCGTGGGCTGTTGGTGGCATCTTGTGCAAGGATGTTCAGGCAGGCTTCTAGAGCCAGTTGGGTATAGCCCCTGGGTGCTGTGGATGAAGGTGTCCTGTGTGGGAAAGCACAGATGGTCTGATGGGTCCAGCTAGGCCCAGACCTCAGGCACTATGTGGGAGCATCTCATGAAGGAATGCCCCCACAGGTCTTTTAAGACAGTTTTTAAGACTGTCTAGGTACAGCCCTCAATACTGTGAGTTGGTGCTTCTCATGTGAGAGTGCATGGGTGGGCTTCTGAATCTAGCTGGGCTCCGACAGCCCAACCCCAGCACTGAAAGCATCCTACCCAGAAATGCAGTGGTAGACTTTGGGGCCTAGCTGGGTGCAAACCCTTGGTGCTATTGGCTGCTGACAGCATCTCTGTGAGGAATGCATGGGCAGGCTAGGCTGGGCATAGACTCCAGGCAGGACACAGGCAACGTCCTGCATAAGGATGCAAATATGGGCTTTTAGAGGCTTCCCTTCTGCTTCCCTGCTGTATCTGCTCACTGGCGTTAGGTAGGACTGAGGCCATTCCTGGGACTAAAGGACTTGTCAAGTAGGTCCCATTGAGACAATTCCTGGAGTATTTCATTGTGTCTGCCATTGTGTCTGTTTGTGGGCCTTAGAGACTCTCTGGCATTAGAAGTCTGGCTGAGTCTGCTTTTAGACTTAGAGGCCCCACTAGACTTTTGTAGCTGCCTACCTTATGAAGTCACATTGTCTTTGAAAATGGTGTTTCTGCTGTGACAGCCTTATTCAGTTCAAAACTCAGCTTCTGTCTCACAGGTATGTTGCTGCCTGCTGATAAGATTGAGTCACTGGAAGATAGTGAAGGGAAAAAAGGCAGGGTGTATGTGTGGGGAAACAAGAAAAAAAATCAGAATGACTCTTGCTGGAACATGTGAATGTAAGGAAGCTGTACAGCTGTGACTGCTTTGATTTCTCTGTGTTGGTTTCCCCTCTGGTGGATGCTTAAATTGAAATCTTCTTGGTTCACGCCAAGCTTAGTTTCATATTACAAACCCTGTTCTTCATTTTTTCTTCTTCTTGATGCTGTTAGTATACTTTTAAGTTTAAAATATTAAGTTATTTGGCATGAAGTAATAGTGAATTCATATTTCTTCTTTCCCTCCTTCCTTCCTTTGTTCTCTCCCTCCTTGTTTACCCTCCTCCCTTGCTCTTACCCTCTCCTTCATAATTTCTTTCCTCACAGTGCTGTGGTTGGAATTCAGAGCTGTGAAGCATTTTAGGAAAGCACACTAGCACTGAACTATACCCAGACCTTGTTAACACTTGATTTGAAATTTTCTTGATTTGAATAGTTTGACCATTTCTTCCCAAATTTTTATTTTCCTCTTCTACAAGTTACCCACGCATATTCTTGTTTGTATTCTCTTTAAGAATCAAAATCCAGATATAATTCTGCTTTTTCTGTTGCTCCCAGATTGAAGTTGGCTGTTTGATGATTGACGAGAAAGTCAGTGTGGCTGTGTTATTTGAGCTTCTGGATTTTAGGCTGACTTTTCCTCTACACAGCCTGAGGTGTTTGCTGGCCTCTATTTAGAGTACATTTATCAAATGACTTCCCATGTCAAGTCTTCCTGAGTGATGTTCCCTCCCAGAAAGCCCAAATGGCCCATCAATCACTTTATCAATTGAACAAAAGAATGAACCTGGTCTCACTTGTCATCTGGCATCAAACAGAATAGTAACATTTTAAATGTTCTTTTATAGACTCTAGTGTCCTATGATCCTCTGCTTCTAACTTAACTAATTGATTTTTTTCTTCTCTTGTTGTTAACTGTCATATACCTAAAAGCAAGATAAGCCCCCAAGGGTCTTGACTTTGCTTTGGTACATGGATGAGAGGCTCAAAACAGCCTTCTCCTTGGGTTCCTTCTCCTTTGATAGTGAGAAGCAAATGAATGGTATGTATGGGTGAATATAATAGATTTAATCATTGGAAAACCTCCTCACTGGGTCCTATAAAGGTCAGCAGTCATTTCTAGAAAGGAAATGTTTTCAGCCAGGCCTGACTACTCCCACAAGCATCCAGGCCAGGGTTGGGTGCCTGAACCTAGAAGTCTTGTCCACAACATATTTACCCTATAATCTAACCAACTGTTTATCTGCATCTAGCTTTTTAACAGGTTGGAGAACACAGGTTGAGTGCTTCTCAGTCTTTATTCTGTTTATCAAGGCAAGGTGCTTGCGGTGAGTTAGGTGTTCAATGACTATTTATTCAGTGAATGAATGCAAGAAAAAATATCAATTGAGCATCTGCTTCCTAGGTATTATGCCAGATGCTGGAAATGTACAGAAGAACAAGGCCCAATTTAATTTAAAAATTGTGTGGGAGATGAACAGAAGAGGGTTCAGTATTCTGTGGGGAGATGAGATTCACATAAAGAAGGAATTCTGTTTGTAGCACTCCTCTTTTTTTAATCTTTGAAAGAATATTTCTGCCCTTTCGTTTCATATGTGATTATATCTAAATGGTGAAGAAGTTAGTTTTCGGTGTGTGTGTTGCTTGTCTGATTGATCTTGCCCCACCCTAGTCAAGCTTTGGGGTAGGGAGATTGAAGACTACTTGCCCTCCATCCTAAAGGATTTTGTTGAAATGTCTGGGACATTTATATAGCGTTTTATAGTATACCAAAGACAAACATGTGAGCCTTTTAATACTTGACACTCAATTCCCCTGGTATATGACCCAACAATTGGAAAATCTGAGCAAGCCAGAAGTTATCTTTCTCAGCTCCAACCCAAAGCCATGTTGATTCTGAATAACTCAACTAAGTCAAAGAGATCTGGGTCAAGGTCTGCCTGCAGAGGTGAGGTACAAAAGCCCGGCACTGGTGGCTCACACCTTTAGTCCTAGCTACTCAGGAGGCTAGGATCTGAGGATCATGGTTCAAAGCTAGTCTAGGCCATAAAGTCCATAAAACCCCTATCTCCAATTAACCACCTGAAAACAGGAAATGGTGTTGTGGTTCAAAGTGTTAGAGCACTAGTCTTGAACAGAAGAGCTTCAGGACAGTTCCCAGGCCCCGAGTTTAAGTCCCATGTTTAAAAAAGAAAAGAATTGAGGTCTAAATGACATTTACGTTTGCCCAGTTACTATTTCTTTGGAAACACACCACTCAGAGCTCTTCAGAGACCTTGTCTTCATGTCAGACTCAGCAAGAAGGTTTCACAGTATCTTTCAAATGTCCCACAGGCATGGGCAGGCTTGGGAAGTATGCTAGACTTGGCATTAGTTATTCCATGGAAAGACAATGCCTATTTCTTTGCTCTCATTCTTAAACAGACTCCATATTAAAAGAGCTCTTTGTGAAGAATTGCTTAAGAGTTGGTATTTGATCAAGTGAGACAAATTTGGGTCCCCTAGAGCAAATCCCTAGAGGGATTTCTTTCATTTTCTCATCTGTGGACTACAGATAATGGAGCCTGGTGTACAACAATCTCCAATAACATTTTTATTTTGCAAAATGGTTTTTTTGTATCTTTATTTACTTTCTAATCTTGAAGCATTTGCACAACGAACCCACAGCATGCATTCGTTGAAATATATGACTCTTGCCTTTCCATTCTTGGAGGAAATTATTGGACTAGTTGCCTTCTGTGCAACTGTCGATGCTTATCCACTTAGAACCAACATCTAGTGCACAACAGTTTGCTTTACTTTTTCATATGATTATTTGGCCTTTTCCTTCATAAGTTAAAATAGTCAAGAGCAAGCAAAATGATGAACATTATTACTAAAGATAATTGGTCCATATGAAGACAAGCAAAAGAGCCAGGGTCAGTAAATATTTTCTGCAAAGAGACCAAGAGTCAATATTCTATGTTTTGTAGTTATCTGTGACAACTTCTCAACTTTGTCTTTGTAGTGACAACACATACATAATCAAACGGGCAAAACTGTGCTCTCATAAAACTTTACCAAAAACAAGCAATGGGGAGGATTCAGCCTGTGGACTGGAAGCTGATTATCCTGAATTTAGGATAAATGATAGAAACAAATAGATTAGCCACGGGAATCAACCAGCCTATCTCACTGGCCTTTGAAACCATCACCAAGCTGTCTCTTAGCATATAGCAACTGCTGTCCAGTAGTATTTCTTAGGTTTTCTGCTAATGGATAGAGTCAGGGCTTAGTGTGACAGTGCTTTATAGATGTATTTGATGAATGTAACCTCTGAGTGGCATTTTAGAAGAATATGATTATATATACTGAAGTTTACAACACAGTGTTACAAGACACGCATACATAGTAAAATAAAAAAATGAAACAAATCAGCATATTCCCCATCTTGTATCCATTTTTGTTTTGGGCTTAATGACAAGAATTGCTAAAATCTTCCCATTTATCTGAAATCTCAAATACAGTGCAACTTAATTAACTGAAGTATTTCTATTGTCTCTAGAAGCAGTCTTCCTACATAGCTGATACTTTGCATACTTTGGCCTAAATCTTCCTCCCTTTTTCAGGTTCAGCATGAATCATTAGTGCTTTATTCTCTATCTCTGTGTATTTGAGTAAAAAAATTACAGCTATGTGGGATTATGAAATGTTTTTCTTTCTGTATGTTACTTACTTTCCATATATCATACGATCCTCCAAGTCTATCCATGTATAGCAAGTAGCAAGATTCCCCCTTTTTTGGTAAAGGTTGAATAAAATTTCACTGTGTATATATATACCACAGTTACTTTAGCCAATAATCTATCCATGAATGCGTAGCTTGTTTCCATTCTATGAATGATATATGCAGTGAACATGGGAGTTACTGATTTTGTTTTCTTTGTATGTCTAAAGGTGGGAAAGGGTTGTTGGACCATATATTAATTTTATTTTAATTTTTAAAAGAATATTTAATACTTTTTCATATCTTTTGTGCACCAGCCCCATTATCACCACTTATATATGAGGTTTTCCTTTTCTCCACATTCTTACCAATATTTGCTGTTTATTGACTCATGGATAATAGTAGGTTTGGGGTGATATATCACTGTGGCTGTGATTTGCATTTTTCTGATAATTAATGATGTTAAACACCCTCTAAAGGCCTTTTTATATTCCTATTGGCAATTTTTCTCTCTTTTTTTTAAAGAAAAATGTCTATTTAGATCCTTAGCTTATTTTAAAACTACTGAGTCTCACGAACTGTTTATAAATTTTAGATATCCGATATATAGCATTTAAATATCATTTCCTATCTGTAGTTTGCCATTTCATCTTATTGTTTCCTGTTGTGCTGTTTATTTATCTTTGTTTTTGTAGCCTGAGCTTCTGATGGAATGCCTTCTTCTTTTAAGCAGAAGTTTGTTTTTTGGTTTTCTCTCCTGCCCTAGCTGGGCCCCATAAGTAGACTCAAAAAGAGAAGGATCTGGAATCGACATCAGACAGGTCATGGAGGATCTTGTCTCCCAAAGGAAATTGGGATTTGGCACTTGAGAGAAAGACAAAACAAGTTTCTATCAGTCTGTAAGCCAGAGGCATTAGCTCAGAGATTATCAGGGAAAGGTCAATTTTCCCCAATCCTCCCAGGTACAAGTAAATTCAGATTACAGAGATGTGGTGCTAGTATCTAGCACCTATGTACAGAGTTCTAGGTGTAGGCTGGTGCTTTAGATTTCCTTGTCTGGTGTTCTCTTAGTACAATGTGAACGATATAGCTTCACATTGATTTCTTATACTATTTCAGCATTTCTTGAGACAGAAGCTTTGCTCTCTTTGTGTGAATTCAAAGGAAAAGAAGATCCAAAAGAAAACCAAGAAACTGAAGACTGCCATGGATATGCTTGAATGAAGTAGAGGCCATTCTATCACCGGATAAGTCCCTTTCCACCTAGAGTAACCTATTCTTTTCTTTATCATTTTTCCCTTCAAGTCTTCGCATAAGCCATCATTGAGTTTCAGGCTGTGGTCATTGCCAGCTTTCTGAGTGAGTAGCATCTGCTGGCTGGAAGAGTCATTTATGCCCAAGGTGTTTCCAGGGGGTTGACCCTGCACTGGTGTCAAGGCCATCAATTAGACAGAGGGAGAGAGAAAGCATAGAAGCATTGGCAAGCTTGGTAATTACACACTACTGTATGGTTGACCCCCAAGAGCAGGTGGCGGGAATGAGTGAAATTCCAGCCTCTGTCACTCAGGATTCATTTTCCCTCTTGTGTTTAGGCCTGAGGGGCTGCTCATTGATCTGGAAGAGACTGTGTATACTGCTCTGCTAATAATCAAAATAATAGGAAAATAACATATTTACCAGAGGAGAATATTTCCCTTCCTTGATTGGTGCATTAAAAGTTGCAATTACCAATCTTTAAATCCCATATTTCTGTCTCTAGTATAACATGTACAAAACTACATATATTACACATCACATATTATCATATAGTATCTTACATATAAATGCATGTGTAATATATTCATATCTACATGTTCATATATATGGGCAACAGTGAAAAGATCACAGTCTAGGTCTCTACTATGAAATTCAATATTTAATGCATCCATAGATCTGGATCTTTGTTCTGCCCTATACAATCTTTCATAATCATCTTTTATTTGTTTTTGCCACTGTAGGGAGGAAGGTCTTGAAAAAAATGGAATTAACCACAGCAATAGATTTGGTGACTGTCCTTGGGCATTTGTTTTCAGTTCCACTCTGAGCTGTGGTTTGCTTTTGTTCCCTTTGTCTTGAATCTCTTCATTCTGGTCACCCAGCTTTGCTTCAGGATGACAGGACCCGGGAGCTATGCTGGGTACCTTAGTTTAGCCCTGGTTAGGCCTGCAGGGGCAGGAAGTCAACAGCAGCCTGGTGGGGTGGGAGATGGGGAGGAGACTCCCCACATGACAGACCCTGATGAGTAACTGATGCCCTGGACAGATCAGGGTCCTGGGAGAAGCTGAGATCACTTTCAAATTTCACTAAGGTTTTGTAAAAATGATATTATTGAGCTTTAAATTCATGACTATGAACTTTTTTGTTGTTACTCTTTGGAGATGAAATCAGCTATTCATTGGGCTTGAAGTCATTTCAGGTGATAAGATAAAATATGAAAAATCCCCAAGGTGCCAATTACCTATTCCTTTCATGCTAACAATTTTCCTTTCTTCTCATTGGTTTATAGAAAGTCACCACCCTTTTCTCTCCACACATTGAGGGGAAGGACTTGGGGAACTTTAATTTTACTAAAGTAGCCAGATCAGACGTCTTAATGAACAAGACAAAAAAATAAAAATAAAAGAAGATAAGTAAATTGGCTTTTTGCAGGGAAATTGGTCATTTCTCAGAAACTATTAAAGATTCTGTCATCCAAAATATTCCCATCCTGTTGACCTTATTTACAGATTTCATGAAAAATACATCATTGCAACATTGATGTATGGACCCTGTAACATCCAATTTCTTAAAAGCATCTGTAGCTGCTAAGGATGCTGGTCATGTTCATAAACGTGGGGGCAATAGAAATGAGGCGATGGTGCAATGGAATATAATGCGCACAAATGCTTTTCTAAAATATGGTCCTATTCTTTGGAAATAAGGCAATTTGGCTCTCTGTGTTGGCGTTGAATTAAATCATGTCCCAGATGTGTGTAGAACGGGCTGTGTTGGGGGGAGGCAGGTGATAAAAGTGAAGTGTTGCAAGCAGGTTTTTTTTTTCTTTTATTCTGATTGCAAGCCAGGCATATACTTATCTTCATTGTCAAAGTGTTGGTGTGTTGTTTACTACTGAAAGACAAGGAAGCAGAAAGTCTTTTTCAGTTCTCTTGGCTGGGAAAATGGCATTTTCTCATCCCACATCCAAAACCACATTAGGAACTGGAGCTAGTCTACATTCCCTGTTGCATTGGCGGGTTATTTTGGTGCTTTTCCCTCACTTACCTTGCCATACAAGGTGGTACTTGCATTAGAGTGTATGCTCATCGCAAACAGGGTCAGATTCGCCACATTCCAGTTTAGCTGCCTGGCTATTTAGAATGGCTGTGAGATGTACCTTCGACAATCTGGAAAAGCTTTATCATTTTTTCCTTCAAGGCACACCAAAAAAATGGATGCAGTCATTTAAGATGCTGAGTGACAGTTTTTCAGCTCTTTTTACTGTGGGCAGAGATGCAAATAAAAAGCATTGTTTTAAATCTAGGCTTTCATCTATCCACTAATCTATCCTGACTGGTGGAGCAGAGGAGCAGAGTTCAACACAGAGAGGCACGCTGCTCTCACATCGCCTCTTGTGATCTCACATCGCCTCTTGTGATCTGATTGGATGGAAACAAGAAGGAATTTAGAATCTTTTCCTTTTGAGAAAAAGTAGCACAGCCTTTTCAAATGGGAGCATTTATTAGAAAGAATGCAGTTGGGAGGGAAATGCAAAAAGAAGTTTGAAGGTAAAGGGCTGTAGAGCTGGAGACAGAGACTGAAATCTGAGCTCAAAGTTTGTCAATAAAACAGCAGCTTTCTGTGTGCCTTGTTCTCATTTATGAACTGTCAACAAAGCAACTGCAGGTGATGGTGGCTGATGTCACAGACGCCTCTCAGATGGGCAGGCCCTTGTAAACTTATTCACCACCTCATTAAAGCAATTTCGGAATCAATCTGGATTTGACAAGCCGTCAGTACATTGTTGCTTCTCTGTGATGGGAGTGACATGTTAACAGCAATTAGACTTTTGCACATGCTCATTGAAGCCTGTTCAGCATATTCTTTATTAGAAGAGCCTAAAAAGCGTTATTATAATCATCTAACCCGGGGTCATGGACACATGCTCTATGATCTCTGCCTCTGTCACAGTCCCCTTGGTGAAATTTTGCCTATTGTCCATAGAGATTAAAAGGAAGTGCTTACCCCAGATGCGATATTGGAAAATCAAAGGTCAGAGCAAAGCTTGTGGTAACCTCACTGTTTTTTTTTTAATACAAGTGATAGGAGCAATCAGATTAGCATGAACGGATATTGCTCCTTCTAACAGATGGAGCAGGATTCTTATGGAAATGAGGGGGACAGGCTAAAATAATTTGGTATCCCCATTCTAAGGGAGCAAGAGAGGGATTCTGTGGTCCCAATTGAGGCTGGCCTGTGCTCTGACAAGGTGAATAGCAAAGAGAGAGCTGGGCATACAGAACCATATACATATGCGCACATATTGATTAAAGCATGGCATACACAAAGAAAAATGTCAAGGCTCTAACTCCTGTGAGCAGCTAGTATTGAATTAAGCAAAATGAATATTAGGAAGTTGGAAAATATGTTGTGGCACAAGGAAGATCAAGGGAGGGGAGGCAAACTAATGGAGAGAGGATGAGAATGGGTCAATACAGCCTTAATATTCAATGTACATAGGTGAAAATGGAGCCAGGTAACTTGAGGGGATGGGGGAGATTGGGAGAGGTAATGGAGAACAGCGGAAAGGGTGCCATTGCTCAAGAGTTATGGTACTCGGAAACTGATGTTGAAGTGAAACACCTTTGTGCAACTACTTAAAGATAATGAAAAAATTATAAAAATACAAATTTAAAATCTTAGAAAAGGATGAAAAGCATCATTTCCTTCTTTGCTAGTTCTTCTTCCCCTGTTTTTCTTTTTTAAGAGTCGTCCTACGCCTAACCCAGTAGGCCTAGAACAGAAGATCCTCCTATTTTGGCCTCTTCCAAGTCATGGTATTACACATCACACCATTGTGTTTGTTTTCAGGAAATGGAGGTACTTGGGTTAGAACTCAGAGCTTTTTGTTTGCTAGGCAAGTGCTCTACTATTTCCTTCCCTAATAAAAATCAGTCTCCTCTGTTTGGAATGGATCTTTTTGTAGCCAGCTGTACAGGGTAAGTGAGATCTTTAGTAGGGGCTGTTTCTTTCCTACTTCAGAAGTCCAGCAAAAATTTCTAAAAACAAACAAACAAACAAAAACCCCAGTGATTTTCTGAAGACTCAATCAGCCAAATAAAGCAGGAAATCTCCCTGGACTTCACTTATTTCTGGTATCTCTCACAGTAAATTTCTCATTGTGCCCATCAACTTTTACTCCTGATTTTGTCTTCTGATTTCTGTTTGAATGGCTACAAATATTGAATGGTTTTATTTCTAGAGACCAATGTGAGTAAAGCTCAGATTCTACAACAAGTTTTGCAGTAAGGACTTTTCTGCATCCACTTTGTGATAAGGAGACAGGACAAAATCCTGGTAAAATCAGTTGTTTGGGATCTCCTACTGGAAGGTGGGATGTGAACTCAGGCAGACTGGCTCCTTTCCCTCCAGGTTAACCTTTACTCTATGCTCCTTCTTTAATAATACTCTTCACCACTGACATATTTTTTCACATATTTTTTATTGTAATTAATAGAAGGGTTACATTATATTCACTAGATAGAAGGTGCATTACTTCACAAACATTGGTACCCTTTCTCATGTTTTGGTCCCCATTTCCCTCCCCCCACCCCACCCCTCATCTTGTTTTCCCCCCTTCCCTATCTGATTTCAAATAACTGAATACGCATATATCCAATATATCAAATAACAAGGTGAAATACTGTAACCATGAGATAACCAAGGGACAGCAAAAGAGATGAGAGATAACCATAGTACATTAAGGACAACAATCACTCATTATATATCTTTTGTTTCTATATCCTGGAGGTCCTTTCATTTAGCATCATACTATATGGCCTTACGTATCTAGGATTTGCTCTATTGTAAATCTCTGCTAGGAGAGCCCGAGGTTTCTACTGATTATGACAAATGAGGGAAATCATTGAGCCTATGTTCCTTTGAGTCTGGCTTACTTCACTTAATATGATTTTTTCTAAATCTTTCCATTTCCTTACAAATGGGGCAATGTCATTCTTTCTGACAGCAGCGTAGAATTCCATTGTGTATAAATACCACATCTTGTTGATCCACTCATCAACTGATGGGCATCTGGGTTGGTTCCATATCTTTGCTATGGTAAACATCCACTGACATATTTTTATATTTTATTTGCCTGTCTTTTCCACTTGAATGTAAATCTACAAGGGCAAGAAAATTTCAGGGTTTTGTTTATTGCTATATCCTCAGGGTTATGACAGTAGTCACAATAAATTTGATATGGGTTGAATCAATAAAAGAATTAAATATCTCAAGAGATATGATAGAGATAAGAAATATCCTTCTATCTTTGGTTCAAAAAACATATCCATCGAAATTTTTGTGTTAAGGATGAGAACTACAACTTGGAAAAGCCCGATGGACCCATACCACTTTGTTATTTTCATGACAACTACATGCTGTGCTGACACTGATGGCAGAATCAGAAGGAGAACTCCTCATCTAGAAGCCTTTCTAAAACATATCCCTCCTAACTGCAATGACCAGATCCTGGCATTTCCCACCTGCCCCTCCCCCTCAACTTTTTGTTGAAGGTTTTCTTAAAACCTTGTGCTGGTGTACTGTTGTTCCCCAGTCCCATTTTGGGCTGCCTCCTGATTGGCTTAAAGGGTGCCTATTGTTTTGTGCTGGATCTGGGGGTTGCTATCTGTGGCTTTTGAAACACTGTTGCTCATTGCTGACTTCCTCCAGGCATTTGTTTTTAGAGCCAAAGCTTCAAAGGCAAGCAGCATTGGAAATTCTCCAGCGTTTCATCCTGTCAGAGGAGCTGGATGCACACCATCAAGAAGCCATTTGTTGCTTTGATTGGGTTCACAGTAGACGAGCAGGAAGTCACCATTTGGGAAGATGAGCTGACACTATGTTGAGCCTTGACGCTTCTGAAAGAAGTTGGCTCAGGGTTAATATTTTGAATTGCCATTTTTTTTGGAGAAAGAGGCTTTAGGAAAATAGGCTATAGAAATTGCCTTTGTGTGTATGCATGCATGTGCACATGTGTGTAAAATATGTTAGCGTGCTTACAGTCATTTAATGGTGAGTAGGCAGAAGGTTTGAGAAGAAACCCTAACTTGTCCAATAAGAGTTAGGAGAACCAGCAATTTTTAAAGTGTGGGCTGGGGAATTTTGGAGATTCTAACGCTCTTTCCAAGAGCCTTTAAGGTCAAAAACTATTTCCCTAGTAGTGCTAAATACTATTTTACTTTTCATTCTCTTTATTTTACCATTCTCTTCCACAGGCTACCTGTCATGCAAACCTCTAACCACAATCTTCTTGAAGGCAGAAATATATGAGAAATGATCTTCAATTAAGTTAGAAATTAAAAGGATTTGTAAAATCTAAAACAATGTTATTCTTCTAATTTTGTTTGCTGTTTTGAATAATGTAACTTTTGTGTCTAAAATTAGATTTTCTTGTTAACATGAAATATGTACGTTATCTTGAATGAATGAGTACATGTTTCAACATTTTTCTGTCTTAATTTTTCTATTTTAATTTCTAATGTAGAAAAGGCTAATATCTATATACTGATGTAAACAGACTGCTGTTTAGGAAAAAACATTTGGAAACCAAAAAGTTTGAGAATTGTCAAAGCTGTCTGAATGAGATCACAGAGAATCATAGAGGTTAGAACGCCCTGCTGGATGGCCTGGTATCCCCTGATTTGCTCTAGTAAGTTAAGTATCACTCTCTTTTTACAGATGGGAGATGTGAAATCTGGACAATCTCCATATAGTTCAATGGCTTTTTGTCAGGGGTTTTGGTCCTTCTTGCCTCCTGACCCGCAAGAGAACACGCCCCAACTAAGACGAGGCCGAGAAAGGTTAGGGCTGACTGGCCGCCTTCACCCAGTCCTCTCTCGCAGGAGGACAAACAGACGCGCCAGGGAGATCTGTTATGGCAGAAACTCGTTTATTCCGGAAGTACATTGGGCTAAAATAGGATGCAGGAGCCTGTCAACATAGAGGTGGGCATGGCAGGGGGAGGTAGGTGCTGTCCAAGAGGGCAACTGGGCCAATCCCAGAGTTAGAGGTAGCCTTAATTTACATCACAAACCACAGCTAAACCTCCCAAGGAGGTGACAGTCCAGTTGGATCTCAAGACCAGGAAATGAGCCCATTTTCCTGATGTGACGTGCCCCACAGCTTTTGAGTGTGTAGTTAAGGAAAGGAATGAGGCAGAGACAAGACAGACTAGGCAGAGCTCCTCTAATTCTATACCTTGTCAATAGTATAAGAATATAAGGGCAACAAGTTATCTTCTTTTTTTCCTCTTCTTTGATAAATGCATCTTTGGTGACCCTGCTGGTGTAGAGTTTGAAAACCTGGAACCAGCATTTGCTTAGTTGATTCAATTTAGAAACTGTCGTCTGAATTGATGGTATTGTTAATACTGCCTGTAATCCGTAGTCTGGGAAATGGCAACTTCTTGGCATACTGGAGTGGCTGACAGTAAAACTCAAGTTGTTGCTGGCTGAGCAACTTATTACCTGGATCTCTCTGTAGGCCAGCTCACAACAGGACTGCTGGCTTGCCTCACGGTGCACAAGTGAGGGTGAAAGAGGCTGATAACAATGGAAATCAAAATGTAATCTTGGCAGTCATGTCTCATCATTTCTACTGTTTTACTTTTGAGGCTTGAGCCACTAGGTCTGGCCTATACTCAGGGGAAAGGACTAAACAAGGTCATGGATACCAGGAGGCAGGGATCTTGGGGTGAGGGGCATATTTTTATTTTTTCTTTGTAAAAAATTATCTTTTTTTTTTCTATGTATGTCGTACCAAGGAATCGAACCTGGGCCTTCGTGCATGCTAGGCAAGCACTCTACCACTAGACCAAACTCCCAGGTCGTAAAAAAAATTATCTTTTACATAAGTACATTGAATGTTATGACTGTAATCACCTACCCTTCTTCTCTCCATTTATCTGCCTCCTCCCTCTCTCCTCTATCCTCCTCCCTCCTCCTCTTCCTCCCTCCCCGTCCTCACACCTGACAAGACAGGATTCAGCTTTGGGGTGTTCGTTTTGTTAATCTTTTAATTATTTGCTCAAAGGAGACTCATCACTGGAATCTGCTGTGTATACTACACATGCATCAGTCAGTTTTATTTGTGTATATGTGCATATGACCCTGTGTATATTTTGATATACATTTACAGTTTAGAACTAACTTCCACACATGAGGAAACATGTAGCTTTCATCTCTCTGAGCCTCATTTAGCAAAATTTTTCTAGGGGTCATCCTGAAATCTTCCAATTGTCTGACTTTCTCATTCCTTTCCTGAATCTTTCCCACCACAGCTTCTTTCAAGGTTAAGGGACTTATGTTCATTTCTTGTACATCCTGTCTTTCTGAGTTTGGATCTAAGCCTTGCCACTTGCTGTTAACTTTGGGAAAGTTATTTAACTTCTCTGTGTTTTTGTTCCTATCCATAATACTAGTGCAGTAATAGTTGCCTTCATAGGAGTTGTTGTGAAGATTGAGTTAATAGCTAGAGTGCTTAAAACAGTGGATGGGGGCAGGGATTGTGGCTTAGTGGTGGAGCTCTTGCCTAACACACATGAGGTCCTGAGTTCAATTCCTTGGTATCATGTAAACATAAAATGAATAATGTAAATGAGAAATAAACATTAAAATTATTACAAAACAGTGGTTGGCATAGTAATTATTATTCATCAGAGAAACTGTATAAATTATTTGTTGTTAGCAGTGTCCACATGAAGTAGGTGTTTTCACACCATTGGACAGATGAAAACTAAAGCTTAGAAGCTTTAAATAACATAAGAATGCACGTAACACACTCTAGGCATAGTTATTAGTTGAAAAGGGAGACACATTTTCATCATCTCTGTGTATATCAATAGGGATTTTTTTCTAGGACTAAATTTAACTTTGAAAATAACTTGGTAGCCAGGCAGACTCAAAAATATCCAGGCATTTAAGCTATAATTGCTTTACCATATGACTTTCCTGCCTTCTCTGTGGTAGTTACCTTGCAATTAAATAATCAATAGTTATTCTGTAAATATTGCCTATGCCCATGAAATCTGTGACCTAGAAAATCAACCATTACTTGAATGGAAGTGTTAAATGGCCTGGAAATGATCAGAATCATCCAATGCAGTCAGGTAGGTAGGTAAAATGGTGTTCTTTTGACACATCCATAGAGACACTGCATTCAAATCCTTAGATTGAGTGAATCCCATTCTCCTACCTTTCTACCTTGGATCTGGAGCTACCTGTAGCAATTCTTCTAGGCTGAGAGCTTCTTAACCACTAACAAATAGAGAGAAGTACAGTTCCCTAGGTTTGTGCCATAAAAATTCAATAATCCAATTCCAGGAAATAAGACAAGTGTGGGCAATTGTGTCTCTGTGGCTGGCTGAGGTGTTTCTCCATGTTTCTTTGTGATCTTGCAGAGAGAAACTTCAGAAAAGACAGATATCTATGGTTAGACCTTGGGGAGCTAAGCAAGATTTCTGCTCTTCTAACACCAATTATAGACAGATCCATCAAGGAGCAGTCCTTACTGCATCCTTGCTGATCTTACATGCCTTTCAAAAACAGGTAGTTGATGCCACAATTATCTGTTCAGTAACAACGAAGAAGGGCAAGATCTGTTTCCTTCACAAGGTTGCATCTATATTGAAGATTCAAGGCAGACTCACAGGAGCCAGTAGGGATGCTACATGATAGTGGGGCTGTTAACAGTTGATTGGATTCAGAGAGCATGGAAAACTCAGAAAAGGCCTGGTGGGAAAGGTAGGTGTTAAATCATATTGCAGAAGGCTCTAATAGGACAGACAGGAATGGAAAAACAAATCCCAACTCTCTAACTTTGAAGGATATCCATCAATTACATTTTATACCTTTTGACTGAGAAAGTAAGAAATTTGGAGTTGAGAAGACTTGCCTGGATCTCCCACACAATAGCTATCGGAACCTAAAGCAAGCCATGATCTTGTTGATGTTCTGTTGCTCCTCCATAAACATGGAATAATAAGACCTTTTGTCATTGGTGGTTCAGATGATATGATTCATGTGAGTCTATAGTCAGAGCCCAGTCATTGTTTTCCTCCCTGTCACTGTCCCTTCAGATCTTCTCTCAGACTCACCAGGTCTAAAACCCAGTCAAGCCATTTCTATCTCTGTAAGATCACACACTAATCTCAGCTACTTAAAACTTGGTGTTACACAAAATGGTGAGCTGGGAGCATGGCCTAGTGGTAGAATGCTTGTCCAGTATGCACAAAGACCTGGGTTAGATTCCTTGGTACCATATACCATGGAAAAAGCTGGAAGTGGTGCTGTGGCTCAAGTGATTGAGTGCTAGCCTTGAGAAAGTTCAAGGACAGTGCCCAGACCAAGTTCAAGCCCCAGGACTGGCAAAGTAAATAAATAAATAAATTTTAAAAATTGGTGAGTCAAAGGACAAAAAGTGAACCAATGCAACAGCTATACTTGCAAGTCACTATGTTGGAAATGAACTTTACAACTTGGGGGGAGGGATGTTGGGGGGCCAGGAAAGGAATGTGGAAGAAAACAAGGGACAGAGTAACAATATACTCATTACCTTACTTTTGTAACTATAACCCCTCTGTACATCATCTTTACAATACAATGAAATAAATAAAATAAAATAAAGCCAACCTTGTGTGATGGCTGCCACCATTGCAACCACCTCAAAAATCTTCCTTGGTCCTTCCAGTCACTGACATCCCTATTCCTCATGTTTTTTCTGACCACTTTGTCAGACATTCATCCCACACCACTATTGGCTTTTTATTTGCTACTGGAAACTTGAGTCCACACACTTGCTGGAGACTAAGCTCCTGGTGCACATGGATCATATTATGCTTATCCTAACAATATCTCATACAGAGTTGCACCATATGTGTCCAAGAACTATTTATTATAGGACAAAGTAAAGGACTGAAAAGAGAACAGAAAAGAAATATAGAAGGGAAAGTAGGGCCAGTGCAGAGAAGTTAGAGGGGCTTCTCCATGAATCCAGGTGTTCAAAGCCATTTGGCTATCTGTGTCAGGCCAGTTTCAAGCTTGGAGGCTTGTAAAGCCTCCAAGCATCAAAATATCTAAGAACCAAGGTGTGGAAGCTTTCGTGTCCATTTCCCTTACCTTCTTGAGCACTGCCTCCTTTCTTGCTTCTGGAATTAACAGAATGTCTAGCTGAATTTGTTCTACTTTAGTCTGCTTAGCAACCAGGCTTAGCAACTGTCTTTCTCCTGTAGAGTTAGTGTAGCTTTCTCTGAAGTTAGGGTCGCTGTATTTGGGGACAGTTTTAATTGAAAGTCAGGTCTACCAGTAATGTTCTTTACTGGAGGTTGGGCATGCTTAGCTCTGCCAATAAGAAAACAGATATTGGGCCTCCCTGACATATAAGTAGAATTTCAGCTACTAGCATAGTTTAAATACTAAGTGCTTGCTGTTGACATCTTGCATTTGTTTTATGCTAAAGCCCCTTTACATACTTCTCAAAACCAATTATGCAGGGATTGTTAAACCAGTTCTTAAAGATGAGGATGTTGAGATTCAGGCACCTAAATGGTGAAACTTACTGTTAAGAGATAGTTTCCCTATTCCTCTTCCCCTCCTAATTTCAACTTTTTTTGCAGAGAAACTAGAAGGAATGCTAGAAGCACGAACAGGCATCTGCATAGGAGTTGATATAGGGCTCTATTTACATGACCAAAATAGAACGTTTTAGGGCCCTGACAGACACAGGGAGAGAATGTAACCAGGACCATAATTTATTCACATTCAGCCTTGGAAACCCCCAGGTTCCTCAGAATGGACACCTCTCGGTGTGCATTCCCCAAAGATGTTCTAATGGCCAATCTCCAGACACAGCTTGAAAAACCTCAGACACACATCCAGACAACTGTTGGCAGCCACAAAAGTTCCCCAAGATACTTACTAAGCCATTGTCAAATCTGTTCTGACTCTATGTGGGTGGCTGGGTTTCATCAGGAGGGGGATGAGAGTAACAAGCCCAGAAGGTCAAAGTCTGGACCCAGGAGATCTTCAGGTCCCTGCTTTCATTCCCTCCACCAATGCTTTCCATTCTGAAATATAAGCACTGACAAAATGCTGACATGTTACACATGCTTTTATTTCCCTTTTATTGGCAAAGTTTTGCCAGGAATTATGAGATACTTGGTCTAAATCTGGGTACAACTCTGGATTCTAAAATTCAGCAGAATTGTGTGTGTGTGTGTGTGTGTGTGTGTGTGTGTGTGTGTGTACACTAAGGATTCTTAAGGTTCATAAAACATAGATAAGAGACTTGATGGCTCATTGGATATTGGCTTACAGTTTAGAAAAGTCTATGGTTTTAAAAGCTGGATGGAGTAGGAGTTTAAAAAAATCTTTAGTTGACTTAATTTCTCATTTATTGTTGAATCCTTGCTTAGCAAAGAATTAACTGGGCCTTGTTAATGTTTAACTTAAAACAAACAAAACAAAAGAAAACAAAAAGAAGGATGAGGAGAAAAGGAGGAAGTGGAGGAAAGCCAGGTGTTGATGGCTCACATTTGTAATCCTAGCTACTTAGGAGGCTGAGATCTGAGGATGGTGATTTGAAGCCAGCCTGTGCAGAAAAGTCCCTTTGAGACCCTTATCTCCAATTAATCACTCAAAAACCAGAAGTGGTGCTGTGATTCAAGTGGTAGAGCACTAGCCTTGAATACAAAAAAGATCAGGGACAGTGCCCAGGCCTCAAGTTCAAGTCCCACAATTGACCAAAAAAAAAAAAAAAGGAAAGGAAAAGACAAAGAAAAAAAAACAAAAGCTACTTTGTCAAGTGAGCTGCTGTTAGCTGGGATCAGAGCTGTGACTTGCAGAGACTAGCCAGATGGCTTCATAAACTGATTCCCTGGGTGGTGGGGGGCAGAGGTGAGGACACACAATGAAGATGAAGAGTACAGGCGTGAAGCTGGAACATCTCTTGAAGACATAAATGGTTAACAAGAAAGCCACACATCTGCCTTGCTGATTAAGAAAGGTTAAGTCATTTGGCTACTGGTAATAGCCTGTTAGTTCCTACAAGCATGTCCCTCAAGAGACATGCTGCAAGTTCTCATAAACATCAGAAAGATAAATCCTTTGTTTTTCTCTCCTAAGTTTCTGGTGCACATTACTCAAGAAAAACCTCAAAGCTTTGAGCTGGCACTGGTTGGCCCAGTTTAAGGTCAAGTTTTACATAGACGATTCAGACAGGAAATGCACTGGCGTAAAAAGCAATCAGAAGGGTACTAAAACAATACCACCTTTTCCATAGACTTCATACCAAGATCTGCTATGTCATCTGCTGATGACAGTTTATCTTTTCTAGTGGCTTATTAATAAAAACACTATAGCCACTTACCACTGCCAACGAAACTGTTGTGAAATACCACAGACTGATCTAAAGGGGAAATTTTGCTGTGTAACCACTGAATCTCTGTGAGGGTCGAGCTGCTGGTGTAAATGACGGTTGATATTTTGACCTCCCCTTGTTAAGAAAAATAGCGATCAGGCTCTTTTCTCATAAAGAATTGACTCCATACTTCTATGCATGTTAGAACAAATCTTGGGGACAGCATTTTGGCCATGCGGTTTTATGATTTTATGTCCTTAAAAAAGCATCACTCATCATTGACAAGACTGTCAGGTTGGCCTGTTAAATTTTAAACTATTGAATTTTCATAATCCTTTTGTAAATGAATACATTCCCAACTGGCTATTACTCCCAAGAGAACTAGGAAATGATCTAAGAAATGATAATTTATGATAATATAAGGCAAGGCCAATTGTTCCTTTTGGATTAAACAGTTCAAAGTTGAACTGAAGTCCAGGGACTTGAATTTCTAATAAGTATTTTACCCAGTTATCAAAACTTTCCAGGCTATATTTTCCATTGTTAGAACGTTCATTGACTAGATATTAGGGGGTATTTCTTCAGAAGGATTAAGTGAGGTACTGTCAATTATCTCTCCTAAGACTATTATCAATTTAAAGTCTAACACCACATATTAAAAGCTATGTTTTGACTTTATAACAAAGAATTAAAGATTTTTTACTGCTATTTCCTTATTAAGTCAATGAATGTATAAATTAGAACCTAGATATCCTTATAAGAATTAGAGATTAAAGTGACATTGACAAACAAGATTTCCTTAAGAACTTATGAACTAAATTACTATTCCAAGAAATTCTCACTGTATTACAAATTGTAGATATTTCAAGATAGTCATCTTTTACATGAAATAGGTATACACATAATCTTATGGATTTTTATAACTTTAATTAAAATTTCTAACTTGTTTTGTTACAAGATTTATTTATAATTGGCTATAACTGCATGGTTGTAATTCAGGTATAGTTTACAATTTTGTGTGTGTGTATGTGTCCTGGGGTTTTAACTCAGGGTCTTTTGTACTCAAGGATAACACTCTTTTACTTGAGCCACAGCTTCACTTCTGGCTTTTTGGTGTTTAATTAGGGATAAGAGTCTCACAAACTTTCTTGTTCACTCTGGCTTTGCACCATGATACTCAGATTTCAGCTTCCTGAGTGATCAAGAATTATAGGTGTGAGCTGCAGGTGCTTGGCTTAGAAATGTTTTTAAAGAGAGAAAAATCTATCATTCCAATTGTTTTTAGATGTAGCTACATTTCTGTAAATGCTACGTTTCTACTCATAGAACTTTAAAATTTTGATTAATTGAATTTTGTGTTGAAGCTAATACAATTCTCCTCTGATCTCTTATATTTATACAGATTTTTGATAACTGTGTTCAGACTTAAAAGTCATAAAATGTTTCACTGAGTAAGTGGTGATGGATCACTGTTGCTTTCTGTTTCTAGTTCTGTATAAACTGAATTAGTTTACATAGATCTAGAAGTCAAGAGTCAGAGGTTCGTTTTTATTTTTTAGAAGAAAATTAGTGTTTATGGCAAGAATTATTAGGAATATGGGTGATTTGGAATTCAAGTTGTAAGTTAAAAAGTAGGCTTGGTCATATAATGAGTGATTGTTGTCCTTAATGTACTATGTTATCTCTCATCTCTTTTGCTGTCCCTTGGTTATCTCATATTGTTACAGTATTTAACCTTGTTATCTGAGATATTGCATATATGTTTATTTGGCTATTTGGGATGGGGAAGGGGGGGAAACAAGATGAGGGGCAGAGGTGGGGGGAGGGAAATGGGGACCATGATATGAGAAAGGGTATCAATGTTTGTGAAGTAATGCACTTTCTATCTGGTGAATATAATGTAACCCTTCTATTAATTACAATAAAAATATATGAAAAAAGCTAAAAAAATAGGCTTGGAAAAAAAGAAAAAATAGGCTTGATTGAAAGTCTTTAATAATGGATATTTAAAGAGGTACAAACTTTTAGTTATGCACTTGCCCTACAAATGACCCCACTCCAATAGTGGTAAAGTCCTGAAAAATCATTTATAAGGGTAATTAAAGCAAAGTGTCTCTAAACATTAGGTTATCATAGTCAGGTGCTGTACTGAATGCAGGCAGACTAAGTGGAAAACTACACATAGTATTGAAAACTCCTACTTTTTCTTGAGCTTCTTTGTTTTTACTTTTTATTTATTTGTTTCTTATTGTAAAGATGATATACAGAAGAGTTATAATTACATAAGTCAGGTAATGAGTATGTTTCTTTTGGAACTAGGTCACCCCTTTCCTCATTTTCTCCCCATTTTTTCCCCTCCTGACCTCCCTCCCTCACAAATTACAGAGTCAATTTTCAACATATTGTTTAGTGAGTACCACTGCTGCATTTGTTCACCCTTTGTCCCACCATTTCTGTGCTCTCCCTTGCCCCCCCAAACAGATAAAGTTATAAAAGACAAAAGGAAGAGAAAAAAAACAACGACAAAAGGAAAAGAGAAAAAAATAAAAAATGGGAGCTTCTGTCAATACTCCTTTGTGACTTTCTTGTAGAGATGCACTTCTCATTTGGAAGTCTTAAACTCTACTGGATTAGTAATTTTGCTGCTCTAGAGAAGCATCTTCCAGCCCCAGGATCAAGTAAAGATACCTCTGATTTAAGCCTTAAGTCCACACCAGTTTATAAAGAATGATAACTGATCCCACACAATGGGCAACAGAGTCGATTTTAAATTAAAGGGATTCCCTGGGGTTCTCTTAGAACTTTCCATGGCTCAAAACACAGCACAGGTACAGAAAAGCAACTGTGGGTTCTGAGTCTTCACGTATGAAAGTGTGGTACCACCAAGACATGAGAAAGGGTATCAATGTATGTGAATTAATGCACCTTCTATATGGCAAATATCATGTAACCCTTTTATTAATTACAATAAAAATATATTTAAAAAAAGAAAGTGTGGTACCACTCTAGTGTTGGCTGAGGGGGAGATAAACTAAAATGTGATGGAAAAGAAAGGTGAAAAATATTAATGTGGTCTTAGGATCAACTGTATCAGGAGGAGCTTGCATTTGAATCACTAAAGATAGCTTTTCTAGGATTTTATAGAGAACTTTGCTGGCTGTTCTTCAGATAGTTTTGACTTCAGATTTGAGCAAACTTGAGCAGTGTAAGGGGTGAGTGGTATCAGAAAGCATATGTGTTCTGCTTTACATAATCTTAGCTCCTTTTAAATTTAGACATTGCTGTGGCAGCCAGCCCATATAGGTGTATCCTGAGAGCACTTTTCTTCTGCTGTTCCTCATAACTCCTGCTTTGGGTTTCAGCTCTCTCTGCTATTGTCACCAGAGTTTTCAGTGATGCTGAAACTGAAAACTGGAAAATATAAGCCAGGACCCAGTATCTCATGTCTGTAATCCTAACTACTCAGGAGACTGAGATCTGAGGATCATACATTGAAGCCAGCCCGGGCAGAAAAGTCCACAATAAAATACTCAGAAAAACCTGAGAGTGGTGCTGTGGCTCAAGTGGTAGATGGTTTAGCCTTGAGTCAAAAAGAAGTTCAGGGCATGGTGGCTCACACTGTAATCTTAGCTACTTAGAAGGCTGAGGTTTGAGGATCACGGTTCAGAGACAGTCTAGGCACTAAAGAATGTGAAACTCCTATCTCCAATTAACCCCCAGAAAATTGAAAGTGGTGCTGTGGCTCATGGGGTAAGGTGGTAGCCTTAGCTGAAGAGCTCAGGTACAGTGTTCAGGCCCAGAATTTTGCTGGGTGTGGCGGCACAGATCTATAGTTTCAGATAGTTAGGATGTGTAGGCAGAAGGATATTGAATTTGAGTCCCTGCCTCAAAATCAAATAAAAGTTTGGCACTGATGGCTCATGCTAGTATTCTTTTATCTTTGTGAATGTTGTTCTTAATATACTATGTGAAGTTATCTCTTTCTCTTTTTTCCCTTCTATGGTTTATCTCATGTTGTTACTATTTAGGACTTTGGTACCTGGTGTATTGTGTATACTTGAATTTGTTTATTTGAAATAGGGAAGAGGGAAAATACAAGATGATTGGGAGGGGGTGGAGGGGAGGAAAAGTGGGAGGAAAACATGGGAAGAGGTATCAATGTTCAAGAAGTAATATACCCATTACCTAATGAATATAACTGTAACCCTTCTATACATCACACAACAATTAAAAACAACAACAAAAAGAATAGTTGAGATACCTCATTAAATTCTGGGTCTGGTTTTCAGCACCGACTGCCCTCTGGTTGTAGGGAACAAGCTATATCACATCTTAAACTATTTTTACTTTCACAGACTTTCTTAGAGTTTATAGTTGTCTAACTTCATCTTCTTCTTCCTTCTCGCCCACTCCCCCTGGAGTCTTAAAACCATTAACAAGAGATGCATAAGTTTATAATTCTTAAAATTACCACCCCCCCTACAATTCAATGGTTTTTGTAAAAATCTAACCTAATATTTCTGTTTCTACCTGTACTTCATTCAAGTTGACCTTCAGAGAGAATTTTAGTAATTGTGAGCTGATTGGATGATAGAGTTTATTACCACCTCACTTCCAGAAGAAACTATTGCTTTCTGACCTTTGACTGATTCAATTCCACAATCCTATTTGGGAAAGGTCTGCTTTTGAAGGACCCTTCTGGTATTTAGTGTCTTGGTTTTTGTCCAAGCCTGAGAGCAAGGATAGTATCCAAGCTGTTGATCTGAAAGACTAGATGTCAAGGGCTAGAAAGAGTTTAAATCCCTTTAGGGCCCATCCAAGGATTTATGTGTTCAGTTGGGATCAGGATAGAATGTAAAAAAAAAAACAAGCATTGTTTAATATTTAATATTTATATTTATATGGAGAAAAGGAGATACCATATCATTTTCTTTCCTTTTACATCTTTTTAAACATTGAAACTATGAAAGATAATAACATACCCATTTGGAGAAGGTCACTTGAATATTTCAAAGGGAAAAAGAAAGAAAGGGGAATAATGGAAAGCCAACTGCTCAAGGACTGAGTGAAAGGGAGACCTAACCCCAAATGATGCCTGAGTCATCTTTCAGAATGACACCCATCGTCTGTCCTGTGCAACCTCTTCTGTTCTCCCAGACTCAGCAATGTAAACCTGTGTCACAGCATCTGTCACGCCACATGGCAGCTCTTTCCTTAGCCTTTTAAGTAGATCAGGGAATCCTTTCATTTCTTATCCTTGATGCCTTTCCCAGTGTTTCATATAAATGAAACTCCCGAATTGCATTCCTTTAATCATTTAGCAGTGACCTTCCCAGAGTTGCTACGTACTAGGCATAGTGAGAGAGGCACTACTGTCTAAGACGGGGTCCTGCCCCTCAGCAGGAGGCAGAGAAATCCTGCATGCAGGTCAGAGAGGCCGGTGATTAAAAGTTCAGTCTCCATTATAAAGCTTGAAAGCCTCATTTCAGGTGTTAGATGGATGGTCCTGAGCTGCTAAAACCTATGGGGTGAGTCAGGGAGATAATGATTCTATCAGAAGAGAAGACACAGGGTATCCAGCAGGTGGGTGATTCTGAGCTAGGGATCTGCTTCCCACCTAGGCAAGGAACAGAGGCCGCTGAGCCAAGAGTAAACAGAGGAGCAAGAGGTGAGCAACGTCCGATTGCTAAGACCCCTCTGTTGGTTCAGGAAGGGGAACTTGATTAAGACAAGGGTTTCTAAGGATTAGAAACAATTTATGCAAGTGCTTCATTGCTCAGCTCAACTCGTATTACCTCTCCATCCTTTACCTTTCCCAGCCTGCCTCCTGTCTTTCCCAGGCACACTTCTGCCAGAATAAAAGTCTTTAGGAGTTCAGCACCAGGGGCTCACAGCTGTAATCCTTGTTACTCGGGAGGCAGAGAAGTGAGGATCATGGTTTAAAGCCAGCCTGGGTATGAAAGTGGGTGAGACTCTTATCTCACAAAAAGAGGGAAGTAGCACTGTAGCTCAAGTGGTAGCATGCTAGCCTTAAGCACAAAGAAGCTCAGGGACAGAGGCAGGCCCTGAGTTCAAGCCCCAGGACTGGAATAAAATAATCTTTAGGAGGCACTAGAAGGCAGCTCGTGTGTGTGTGTGTGTGTGTGTGTGTGTGTGTGTGTGTGTGTGTGTGTGTGTGTGTGAGAGAGAGAGAGAGAGAGAGAGAGAGAGAGAGAGAGAGAGAGAGAGAGAGAGAGAGAGAGAGCGCGAGCTGATAATAGGGCTTGAACTAAGGGTCTAGGCACTGTCTCTTAGCTTTTAAACTCAAACTAGTGATCTACCAATGGAGCCACAGCTTCACTTTCAGTTTTTGATGGTTATTTGGAGACAAGTGTCAACTGCCCAGGCTGTTTGAACTACAGTCCACAGATATCGGCCTCCTGAGTACCTAGGGTTACAGGTTTGAACCACTGGCATCTTGCTCAGCAGGCAGGCCTTCTAAGTCAAGTTGTGCTAAATATCTTCCAGGCTGGAGCCAGCCCACACATCAGACTTGATTTGACAATGCTTCAGAAAGAAAGCACACAGGGAAGGAGGAGTCTTAGGGAGTTGTGAGTATTGCCACTCACAACTCTGATACCAGTTCTAAGGGCAGTTTCAGTTCTGGGTCAAGAGTTGAAACAACCCAGACAAATGGTGGCTCTGAACTTGTCTGAGGTTTCTGGTCAGGCATTTGTGGAAACTTGTCTAGGCCGCGCTTTTCTTACACCAGTATGTTCTGTTACTTTGGAAATTTTCACAACTGATTTCAAGAGTATTCAGCTTGCAGGTGGAGAGAAAAGCAGGTTCTACTTTGCCATTTTGTTAATCTTTTTTAATTGAGGTAAATCTACATGATGCAAAATTAAAGCATATACGTCAATGACAGCTTCTGTCTAGGTCCAAAATATTTTTGTCACCACAAAAGGGAATCCCATACTCAAGTAGCCATTCTTCCTTCCTGTCCTGGTAATCTCTGTCTCCATGGATTTACCTATTCTGAATATGTCATATGCATGACTTTTGGGTCTGGTTTCTATTGTTTAATTATATAATATTTTCTTTTGTAATCAACTTTTATCAGCATAGACTAATTGTACAGAGCTTCTTTGTGGTTTACATACACGTATTTAACACACTTGGATCAAATTCACCCTACCTATACATTCTAGAATATTTCTAATGTTTGCCCATATTGAAGCATGTGTCAAATCTATTTTTAATGACCAAGAGTCATCATGTAATACTTAGTCTACATTTTATTTATTGATTTATCTATCCACCGCTTGTACTTTTTGCATCTCTTAGAATTATACATGCTATGGCATCTGAATATGAATTTTGTTGACAGGATGACCATGTGCTATTTAAAAGGAGAAGTAACGTATAAAAGAAATGGAGATAACACAAAGTGTCATTTTTGAAGTTGGCACTTTCAGATCTAATATACAGCTGGCTAGCAAAATCTCTTGGTGTGATTGTTAAAGAAACACAAGAGGATTATTTCCTGTGTTATGTTCTCCCCCTCTCCCTTCCCCGTCTGTTTCTCTCTGTCTCTCTACTGGTACGAGGGTTTGAACTCTTAGCTATGTACTTGCTTGGCTTGCTTGCTCATGCCTGACACTCTACTGCTTGAGGAATGCTTCCAGTCTGATTTTTTTGCTTGCTAATTGGAGATGGAATCTCTCATGGTCCATTTTTCTCTTTTCAGAATGGTTTGAGTTAAGACCCTCCAGATCTTGGCTTTCTGAGTAACTAGGATTATAGGCTTGAAACACCTGCACTTAGCTTCTTGTTTTTCTTGATCAAGAAGAGAAAGCACTGACAGCTGGATGCTGGTGGCTCAGGTCTATAATCCTAGCTATTTAGGAGGCTTTGGGAGCTGAAGATCAAGGTATGGAGTCAGAATGGAAAAACAAATTTTTAACAATCTTCAATTAAGCAGGAAAAAGCCAGAAGCGGAGGTGTTGGTCATTCTTGCAAAACCTTGAGGTCAAGTTCCAGGACACACACACACACACACACACACGCGAACACAAACACTGAAATTCAATTCCTAAGTGGGTCACATTTACCTCTCATTTGGTTTTCTTACTGCTCCTGAGGTGAACTTTTGGACAAGATGTGCTGAGCAGAGTTATCCACATCTCTAAATAAAAACATGGCAGAACTCCAACAATGAACAAGACAGACACCTTCTAGTGGTGCTTCGGTATTTGAATTTGCCTTCTCTCCCACCCTTTGAAGTCTAACTCCCACCTTTCTACCTCTCAGCATTTGTGTTGTAAGAGGACCAATAGAGGGAAGACAGCCACCTTCTCTCTGATGTGTTTCCTTCTTCAGCCACAAATTGCAACAGAGGAGATGAGATAGAAAAGAGGAACCTCAACAAAAAAAGGACTAATTTAGGAGTGAATGTAAATAGTGTGTTTGATACCCAGTGTCAAGAAACCAGCTTGCAAAGGGCAAAATAATAATTCACTGTGAGCCAAACTGGGAGGGGGAGCCCTCTGTGCTGTGGGATTCTTTTGAGGCGGTTAAAACAGAGAGAGTAGTTAGGGCTTTAGTCCCTTTGACTTTAGCTCCAAAAGATGGACTTTAGGTTAGCAAGACTGAGTTTTATTAGATCTTTTTTTGAAGAATTTTCCCCACATCCATTTCCTTGAATAAAGTGAATCTGGAATCTGAACCTGTTCATTAAATGTGATTAGTGGAATAGCTTTATGAGGTTGCAAGTTCCCTCTTGATGTTTAGTGCCATTCCTACTATATTCCTTTTACTAGATTGTTCCCCTTGTGTCACCAAATAATAAAATGGCAGACATTTTACAATGTATTTCTTTTTCCTGATGCTTGGTGGATTCTTAATGAGTGGAATGAAGGATTCAAAGGAATGTCAGGATGAGGCAAATCCTGTACGAGGAGCTGAATGCTGGTTACAAGTTCTGATAATATATATTTTCCAGCTGCTGAGATTGTGGGCTTCCATGGTGGCCCCCACACAACTTTTGAGGACTGTGAAATCACCAAGGATTTCTTCAATGACCTAATCATTAAACACCCTAACCAGAAAGCATCCCTCTGGGACCATTTCCTTCATGCATTTATATATTAGTTGAATGTAGGAATTTAAACATTGGTTGAATGAATTGCAGAATAGAATGACATTACTTGATAGTGTAAGACATATAACAGTAGAAGGTATGACTATAAAAAAAACCTGGTCAAACTTATGAAGATGTGTATTTTTTTAAGAATTTATTAATGTTGATTTTTACATCATGTTTTAAATGACAAGTTTAACAAACAAGTGTTCAAGGAGGGAATCTCTATTTACAATCACTGGGATTTAGTATTTAGAACTTAAGAAGATGTGTATTTTTGATCTATCTCTCCAAGGATTTTCTTCTCTTCTCTGTCTCCTACCACTATTGTTGAAACTAACCATCTTTTCAACTCCATAAGATATCCTATTTTGGCACCATCTAATTTTCTCAGGTTTTTCTTTTCTCATATTCCTACTCTAAATAATTTCTGTATTACTTTTTGTTTTATTCTTATTCTTATTATTATTATTGCAATGCTTGGGCTCAGACCCAGGTCTGCCTATGTGGTATAAGCTATACCCCAGTCCTGTACTCATTTTTTCTAATTCTCTGGATTTTTAAAATACATTTCCCTCTTTTACCATTGTACCATCTACCTATCTATCCTTTCATCTCACTATTGATGTGGTGATCTGTCTGTCCATCCATCCATTCAGCTACTCATCATTCCATACACACATTCACCCATTGGTCCTCCCATCCTCTGTCCCACCATCTATATAAGCTAATTGCTTTTATATACCTTGACATTAAATATTTCCCATTTGATAGAATTTCTGGCATCATTAAAGGATAAGGGGTGGATGTTCAGGGAGAGCATGTGGTAGATTTAGCTCTACTGTGTTCTCTACTTAATCACAGAGCTAGCTAGCTTACAGCTGTAATGTCAGGATAAAAGCAGTTTAAAGATGCTCAAGTCACAATCACTTCTGCCAGGGGATGACCTAACTGCATCTATGGAAACAAAGGGCCTGAGTTTGCAGCAGGTGTGGAGGCCTCTGTGAGGCATCTGTCCTGGGTCTGGTTGCTGATCTCCTTTCAGAGGGTTTCAGTGCTGGCTTCACCTGTGGTCAGGTCACTGGAATTGTGGGTATGATTTGTTCTGTCATGACTTTCACACTGTTGAGTTTCACTCTGAGGAACTTTCAATAGCTTTTCAGAGATGTGGGCTAGCATGGAAAAAAAAAGCAACAAAAAACAGTTTTTCCAATAGGGTTGATTTAATCCCTTCTTATAGGGGCTGAGCTTGGGATGAACTATGCCCCTTCTCATGTTACATGTGTAAGATGAGTCCTCCCACGACCATTCCTAGTGCATCCTTGCCTTTCTCAGTGGGGTTCCTTGGCATCTCTGGTTATCTAGCTAAGAGGTGTGTCTAGTTGTCTCAGGCCTTGATGCATCCAATACTTTTGGCCCCAGTGCCATCCACCTCTGGGTATACTCAAATGATCTGTAGCTTACTGGGACATCCTGCTTGCTGTTTATAGCTATGCCCACATCCTCAGCCCTCATCCCACTCCAGACTTCCATTCAACCACTCCACAGAGGAGCTGAATTTCGATGCAAAGAAAAGTCTGTCTACTATTGCTCTCTTTTTGTTCCTTGAAAACTTATCTTGACAAAATTAAGTTGTGAGGAGTTCATTAATAAAAGGTTTCTATTACAAAATTATTGACACTTTGCAAGGGGCTTTGGAGGAGAGAAGGAGGATCGATATTAGCTAAAATACAATAGCAGGACAGACATTACTCAGGAGAAATAGGCTCTTCAGTATGAGAGGGAAGATAGATTTCCACCTGGGCAGCCAAAGTTGCAATATGATGAAACAGCCTGTTAGTAACAGTATCTGATAATTATTTGTGAAGTCTTGGGGAGACTCTAAATGTACTTGAAAAAGAAAAGCAAGCAAACAAATACCCTCAGCTAAAGCTTCTCAGAAATAAGAACAGGTATTTATGGAGACAAAAAGTAATCCAAACATTGAAACAATGGAAATCCATTGGCTGACTAAACTGCGGAGCGTTTGATTAATTTATGGATGGATCCAAAGCTGCAAACAGAAGTGGCTGAAGATTGTGTATACCTCAGGGAGGGAGAGAGGAATGGGAACAGGAGGTAGCTTGCTAGTTGGGATGGATAATGAGAAGTCATTCCTCTTCTTTAAGTCGGGTACTTTGCTTGTCTCCTGCAAGCTTTGTAGGAATGTCAGAATGGGTGGGAACACAGTGGATTGTTAAGGAGAGCAGATCAGTTTAATGAGGTGCGGTTTACTCTCCATCTCTGTCATGTGAGCCAATTAACCTGCAGGCTGGTGAAGTGCAACCGGCAGCTAATTGGGCCATTGTTGGAACAGTGCACAGGCCTTGGTACCATTTGCAAACTGCTGAGATAGGGATCTCTGGATGGCTGGGGATGAGAGGATGAATCTCCACCTGTTCAGCTGCAGCTGTGCTGGGACATCAGCTCTGTTCAAGGATTTGCCAGAGGACTTCTAGAAGTCCAGAGAACATGAGGAAGAAGAGGGGAAAGAAAGGAAATTCCTAAGTGAAGAAAAGTTAAGGGATTCCTAAGTGAAGCTAGGAACAGGAGATGTCAGAAATGATTATATCTTTTTCCAGGAATTGCATGAATTTAACCCACAAACACTGTAGATCTTGATACACATTGCTAGAAAATTCTGCCAATGTTCATTTGTGAATGAACATTGTTGAACAATGTTTATTAAGTGCCAGATACCATCTAGGTTAACGGATTGGTTTTCTCTTCCCAGTAAAGAATTGAAAGGGAAGACATTTTTAAGATAAACAGAGTAAGTCTATTTACAAAACTGAAAGGAAAGCTTAATCATGAGCTCTCATGAAGAGAGCTAGGGAAGTCCTCAACATGAGAGTCATAAAAAGGAGCCCAATGGAATCTTCTCCAAAGGTGATTTTATACTACAGGCCTCCCCTAATATCTTCTCCTCGTGGTCGTGTCTCCTTTCATTGGTTGAGCAGGCACCTAGAATATTATAGGACCATATGTTTGAACAGAAAGAGGAAGCATTTGAATGGGAAGACACATTTGAGCAGGTGCCCTGTGCACTTCAGGAACAGCAAATTCTATGATGGGGCATATGTTATTGGACATGAGTTATGTCTACCACTTTATTTTTTATCCCTACCTAATATTCCCCCCTTTTGTCTCTTGTTTCCCACTGGCCAGCAACTCTGCTAGGCCTCAGGCACATATTAGTGCGCCAGAGAGGTGTAGGGTAACAAACATACATACCTTTCATGGGTGGTGAGAGCTGATGGAGGTTGACATCTATTGATGTGTTTCTCACTGAGTACGTTGTTAACACTGTGCACGTGTCAGGAAGTTTTCTTTCATTTAATATTTGTGTATGTTTCCAGCATTCTCCCCTTCTCCCCCTTCTAAGGGAAACTGTCTTGTACTGTTGTGCCTTTTTTGGTAATATGTATATTGTCAGAGGGTACCCTCTGACTATGAACATATCTTGGAAGAAATTGCAGCTGAAGTCTGAGAAGAGAAGAGTGTTTTAAAAGAGGTGGGTGGAATCTAAGAGAGCTAAGAGCTTCTATAGAATGGAAAAAAAAAAGTAAGGCTTGTAGTAAGCAGGTGGTTTTACATCTTCCTTCCTCTCCCACTTCGACCCCGTGGGAATTCTGAGATGGAGAAACAAAAATAATTCCAGGATGGGCCGGGAGTTTGGCCTAGTAGTAGAGTGCTTGCCTAAAAAGACCCAGGTTCAATTCCTCGGTATCACATACATAGAAAAAACACCAGAAGTGATGCTGAGGCTCAAGTGGTAGAGCTCTAGTCTTGAGAAAGTCCAAGGACAGTGCTCAGGCCCTGAGCTCAAGCCCAGGACTGGAAAAAAAAAATTCCAGATGTTTGTGCTGCCAGCAATTGCAAAGGCCATAACAGTTTCACTGTGAAAGAATGTTGCTGAGTTATCTGGTTCAAGGGATTGTTGAGACCTTGACTATGGCATTTGATTGCTGACTAGTGTGAAGTGATCACTTAGTGCCCAAGATTTTATGATTTTTAAGGCTCTTAGAACCTTAGTAGACGGATACAAACTTCTTGGATCACACACCAGTCAAATTTTCTTTGTGAGATATTCATAACCAATACGAATTTACTACCAGATTAAAAGAAAATATGATTCAACTTAAATGTTGCTACACAACCATCATTGAGCTAGTATTTGTAAACAAGTGGACAACATCCTCTTCCTACTACTTACTGTTCTCATGCATTTGGTGAAGTCTCAATTCTCTGTCTTTTGTAGGTGATTTGGTATGTAAGTTTCAGTCATACAGACCCCAACATATACCACAAGTAAGGATTTTAGATATTTTTGTTTGGCATGGGCAACCAGAATTGTCCATTCAAATAGCTCTGTAGGGGATTGTTTTCAGAGCAGTTCTGTGCACCATTCCTATATGTCCAAGCTAAAGGCCATGCCAGGTTCATGTACTCTGGCTATTCAAAGATGGAGAATGTCCTATTTATAGCATTTTTATGTAGATTAAGACACCATGAATGCTATCAATTTTATTAGGATTCTAATACAATATGTGGTTGTTCTAAAAATTATCATAAACTTGGGGCTTCAAACAATAGAAATGTATTCCCTCACAGTTCTGGGGCCCAAACATCCAAGCTGACTTCAGTCTTTCCAGAAGCTCCAGAGGAGAGTTTGTTCCTTGACTCTGTTGGCTTTTGGTAGTTATAGGATTTCCTGGCTTTTGGCTGATTAATCTCTGCTTGTTTTTCACAAGGTCTCGACCTCTTCTGTTGGTGTAGTCTCCCTCTTTGGCATTCATTAGCTTTAGAGTCCATATAGATAATCTAAAACAATCTCCTTGTCTCAAAACCCTTAATTTAATTATGTCTGCAAAGTGCCTTTTATAAATTAGGTAACATTCTCATTCATAAATAGGATTACTAGGAGTAAGATTTGGGCATATATTTGTGGTTATTTTGGGGAAAGGAGGGTCACCATCTGTGATGGTTAAACCTGGTTGTTAATTTAATTGGATTAGGCAACACCTAAGAGATTAGTAAAGCACTTTTATGGATATGCCTGTTTCAGAGACAATTAGATAATGAGGATTCCAACCTCGTGAATGGCTTAATCCACTGATGTATTCAAAATTGGAATAGACTTTTAGGAGGTGGTGGAAATGTGGAAAGTGGGGCCTGGTTGGAGGAAGTAAGGCATTGGAAGTGGCCCTTGAGGACTGTATTTTCCTTGGGCCCCTTCCTGTATTCTTCTTTGTCAGCCTCCTGGATGCTATGATGTGAACTGCTCTGTTCTGTCATGACTTCTGGACATGATAGACTGACACTTCTGAGACTCTAGGCCAAAATCAATCTTTCATCATGCAACTTGTTCTGTCAGGTATTTTGTCACAGTGATGAAAACATGAATACACCAACCATCTAAACCATTACATAATGTAGCCCCACTCTGCTATATAGGGTACCACTTAGAAGATCACAACAAAGCAGGGTGCTGGTGGCTCATGCCTGTAATTCTAGCTATTTAGGAGGATTGCGGTTCAAAGTCAGCCTGGAAGTGAACTGTGGTTCAAATGGTAGAGTGCTAGCCTTGAGAAAAATGGTCAGGGACAGGGCCTACACCCTAAGTGCAAGTCCAAGACCAGCACAAACACACACACACATTCATAATCACAGTCGCAATCACAGTCACAACACAGAAAACAGTAATAATAGTGAATGGTATCCACATCTGGAATGTGGCCTTCTGATAAATACTGGCTGGCCACTCACTTGAATTTTGATAGAGCAAGTGACATCCTCTAGTTTGTAACTTTCACTTTATATATGAACACATAGTTATATTTATCAGTAGCATATCAATATATTAAATTTGCATATATTTATTCCATGCTGTCTAAATTAAGAGTATTTAAATGTGACACAGGAGATAGGAATCCCAGTAATGCTTTATTTTCAACTTTTGTGATTGAGAAGTCAGGATCAGATTTTCTTTAAACAAACCAACAATAAAAAATACCAAGACATGCAATGTTTCTTTTATCCAAGATAGTACTGGCAAATTTTTGCCATCTAAATAGTATCGTAACTATTCAGACTGACTTGTCACCTATGGTAGATTGTGTGATTGCCCTATATTCTTGACTCATCTTGTTTCTATAGTAGTTATCAGGTGAATTTTCAGTTTCTCCTTCCTAGAGACAGATGTCTGCACATTATTGATACTGGGCTTGGCCATGTGACCAGGCAAACTAGCCCAGCTTGTCAACAGATAGCTAACTCACAGGCACAGATGAACTGATGATTGTTTTAGGCCACTTCACTCTTATTTGGGATGGTTTATCATACAGTATGTTATAGGATGGCTGACTACAACTTTCTTATCTCCTTGTCTTATCTCCTGTGTTTGACATATTTCCATTAGGAATGCTACTTTTATGTTCAGGGATTCTAGGAACTCTAGTAAAAGATAGAGCCTAGGTACTTAGAGAGTGCCCCATCCCACACAGGGAGTGAGGGAGATTGGTTCTTTTTCTATCTAGCACCATACTTCAACCATCTACCCCTGAAATCCCTGCCTGGTGTTGCTTGTTGCAGGGTAGTCCCAGCATCTGCTTGGCACCAGGGTTTGGTTTTTGTTTCTGTGCTGATACTGCAGTCTTGAACTCTGCCTGGACTCGGTCTCTTAGCTTTATACCCCAAGGCTGGCACCCAACTACTTGAGCCATAGTTCCACAGCTAGCTTTTTTCTGATCCTTTGGGCATAAGAGTTCCATTAATTCTCCTGACTAGGTTGGCTTCAATCTGCCACCCTCAGATTTCAGACTCCTGAGTAGCTGGGATTTCAGAAGTGAGCCAGGGGCATCTAGGAAGAGCTAAATCTTTAGCTCTAGCCAGCTCCTTACTACACCTGTAGACTCAGCATCTGCCCAGCTGGGTATAGAAATGGATATTTTGACTTGAAAAAAAGAAAGTTGACTTCCTTATTTTCAGATTCTCTAACTTCCCACAGCCAAGCCTTTTCTTTTCTCAAGCTTGAGGGAAATGGAATGGTGGTAGTGCAACATTGGGAGACACAATATAAAACCAATCTAATCAGACAACTTCAATAATGAGCAGCCAGCTGGGGTAGTTTTCTCTCGGTAGTAGAATCAGTTTTGTTTTTAAACAACAAAATAAACAGAGGAATGATCTGTTCTCTGTGTTTTCTAAATTCTTTAATTGGATATTTTTCTTGAGTACAAAACAATAATAAGGGGCTGGGAGTTTGGCCTAGTGGTAGAGTGCTTGCCTAGCATGAACGAAGACCTGGGTTCGATTCCTCGGTACTACATACATAGAAAAATGTCAAAAGTGGTGCTGTGGCTCAAGGGGTATAGCTCTAGTCTTAAGAAAGCCCAAGGGTAGTGCTCAGGTCCTGAGCTCAATTCCAGGACTGGCAAAAACAAAACAAATAAAAAACCCCAATAATAAACGCTAAGAAAAGTGAACAATTAGCTTTGAGAGAAGCTGTGGGCAGGGAAAAGTAGGAAGGGTCTTCTACTAGTCTCCATCAGTGCCCAGAGCCTTTTTGCAGCAAGACCAATGACCCAATATAGCTCAGTGGATGTCACTTGACTCTGTCTGGCCTTCCTTGAGCATCCTCCTCCTAACCTTACCTTACATGTCAGGGAGGTGTGGGGACCCAAGGCTCAGTGAGTGAGGGTGGCTGGGTCAGATCAAACACATCAGCGTTTGCATAGGTTCCTTGCTTTGTGCAGTGAATGGGTTTCCAAAAGATGATAAAAACCACAATTCGAAGCAAAATATCAGGATACATGTGCCAGGAAGTTTCCTGAATATAAGACTTGTATTGTGAAGTCTTGGCTAAAGTGAGCCATCCTACTCCTTTTATCTTGGATATAAACCTGGATTTTCACTTAGGGTATTCTATATTCTCTGTTTTCATGAGAAGCCAGTTGATAGAAATGCACATCCTGGAAGTTCTTCCCAGGGTTAATGGCCAGCATCAACATCTCTAATTAGAAGGACAGCGCAGTCCTGGGTCTACAGCTGTGCCCCTGGCTCCCTCGCTGACCTTTTAGACTTGTGCTTAAATGGTACTGCCTTCTTAGTGAGATTTTTTTCCTATCACCCTGTGTAAAACTGAAACCTCCTGCCTCCCTCTTCCTGTTCCCTTTTTTCCCCCCTCACAGAACTTATTATCATAATCTATTTTGTGTATTTTCCTGATTTTGCTTACTCTCTGTGTCACTCTGGAGGGTTTGGGTTTATTTTGTGCACAGATACCTCCTTGGTGCCTAGCATAGTACCTGGTGGAGTGTATACTTCAATACATATCATCTTTGAAATGTGGTCTAAATGTGGCAGTGGGGCTGGGTGATCTGCAGGAAAGAGTAGCTCTCCTTTGTCTAGAGGCCATGTCTCAGCTCAGGCCAACTCTTGTCACAGGGAAGCTGGCCCAGAATTACTGTTTTTGTGGGGATGGTGGGTGTGAGTACTGGGTTTGAACTCTAGGTTTTAGCTCTTGCCACTAAATGATAGTGTTATACCATATGAGCCACAGATATACTTGTGGCTTTTTGGTGATTTTAGAGTTAATAGTCTCATGGACTTTTAAAACTGTCTGGTCTGTCTTCAAACTGCCATCTTCAGATATCAGCCTCCTGAGCAGCTAGGAGGCAAAAGCCACCATTTGCTTGGCTAATATTGCCAGATTTTAAACTGCTTTCTTTTATTTTTTAATAAGAAGCAATTAAAAAACAACACCTTTATGTTTCTAATATTGGAAACAAACTTGTATTTTGACAAGTGAAAAACTGCAAACAACTGAGGACAGGCCAGAGAAAGCATTAGTGACAGGTGAACATGCAGTGCGGGTTCTGGATTAGATGATGTTCTTTTAAAAATTCCTTTTTGTTCCAATTTTTTTTAACTTCTAGGTTTCCATTAATTGTTTTTTTTCAAATCTTTTCCACTGTAGTGGGAAGCATCCATGCTAATCAAACACAAGTTAAGTAATTGACTTAATGGTAAGATGTGAGGCCATCTTATCTGCCTCCCAACCCGAGAGGAGAACTTTGCTCTGCAGAAAACCATCAGTCCGTTCCACTGTGGTGCAGAGCAAGAGCAAGGACAGAGCAAGAGCAACTGGACAGATCAAAGCAAGGAACAATGCCACAGGACGCCTACCACTTTATTTTTCAAGTTTATAGGATGTAGATCTCCTCCATAAATGATGGAGACTCTATTGGCCCCTAGCTTTCGGGCTTAGAAAAATCATATATTTTCCACTCTGTCACTCTGAAATTTTGTTTTATGCAGTGCATTTTATTCTCACATAATGATTTCTGCTCCTTGGCTGCGATTAACAATCCTTAATGCATATATTCGATAACTCATGAAATGCTCCAGTGAGTCCAGGGGGATCTGTAAAAGGTGGTGCTGAAACTATGGCTGATACAAGCAGGAAAGTATCTAACAAATGGAATTGCTCTGATGACTTCCAGTCCCAGAACCACCATGATGAATGACAACACTCTTTTGCCAATTATATGGGTTGTAATTGGACATTTTCTTGCTGCAGAACAGGTTGTTTTATGACTCTGATATAGTGTATGATTTGTGGAAATATGGGCCTTGGGACTAACAGGCAGTTATAAGTTCTTGGATAGAATGGGACAATCAGAGGTGAGAGGAATCAGGAAATGTGGATATGTGCTAATGCAAAAAGAAATAGGATACTGGGGATGAGGACAGTCAAAAGGGATAAAGGGAAAGAAGGGCCAAGGCTCACTAGTGGTTCTAGTGGCTCACTGGCATTAGTAGCTATCACTTGTTTTAGTTACTTAGGAGACTTGAGAAAGGAAAAGTTATGTTTCTAGGCCAGATATGGCAGAAAAAGTCTGTGAGTCTTTATCTAAATGGCAAAAGCTCACTGTGGTATCATATGCCTGTCATCCCAAATACTAGAAAAAGTCAAAAGTAGATGGAATAAAGTCCAGGCACATGCCTGAGAAGAAGGAGAGACACTATCTCAAAAATAACAAGCCAAAGAAAGGGCTGAAGAAGACATGTCTTAGAAGTAGAATGCTTGCCAATGAGTGCTGAGGATGTGAGTTCAAACTCTAGTATGGCCTCTAGTAGTCTTGAGGGTTAGTTTGCCTCACAGCAGTAGATAACAGATACACTTTTGGTATCTTTTAGACATTTCTTCAATTATGGGGAATAGGAGAATAAATATTTACTATTTTGCTGAAAGGCTCAGAGGTTAATAAAGTATTTAAAAAGCAATACTTAAGCACCGGGCGTGGTGGCTCACAACTGTAATCCTAGCTACTCAGGAGGCTGAGATCTGAGGATCAAGATTCAAAGCCAGCCTGGGCATTAAAATCTGTGTGACTCTTATCCCCAATTAACCACTAGAAAATGGGAAATGGGGCTGTGGCTCAAAGGATAGGGCAATAGCCTTGAGCTGAAGAGCTCAGAGACAATGCCCAGACCCAGAGTTCAAGCCTCAAGACTGACAGAGCAAAAAAAAAAAAAAAAAGCAATATTTAAGGCTTGGATGTTATTTATGCTTTGAATAATTGAAGGGCATGTGAAGAACAGAGTATCTTGAAAGCCCTCCTAAATTTAAATTTAGGTGAATTGAATAATGTCTTAGTCTTGTATAACAAAATATCATACACTAGGTAGCTTACAAACAACATAAATTTTTTGTCACACTTCTGGAGGCTAGAATCTCCAGGATCAAAGTGTCAGCATTTTCTGTGATGCATTAAGATGAACTTTATGGTTAATAGGTGAGTTTCCTGGCTACCTTATTGCAAGGGAGCTTGGGAAAGCAGCTTTATGTTTTTCAGGCAAGATCTACCTTCAAGAAAAGGGGCTAAGGATGAATGACCAGAATGACTGTTCTGTGTTCAATCTAATAACTTGCTTTAAAACATTCCTTTCTAAAAAATTTAAGAGATGTAGATTAGTAAGAAAATAATTTATAACTGTTACTATGATGATGATATCCATCATTTCCATTTTGATGAATATTCTTTTAATCTTTTGGGGAAAGATTATATATTATTCATGCATAGATATTTTCTCCAGGATATCTCTCTCTCTCTCTCTCTTTCTCTTTCTCTCATATTCATGGATTTACAAGATGGAATAACATTGGATATACTGTTTTTCATTTTATAATATCTCATAAACATTTTTATGGACTTTTCCCCTCATGAATATTTAGCTGTTCTCTCAGAGGGTTTTTATAATGACTCAGCCATAATGTATTTAATTACATATGGTCCTTACTTAGGATGGGATTATATTTCAGTGAACCCAAGTAAACTGAATATAATGTGAATTGAAAGTATTTTAAGTTGTAAATGCATCTACATATAACCTTCTAAGCATCATAGTTTAGGCTAGCCTCCCTCAAGCTTACAGTTGGGTAAAAGCATCTAACACAAAGCTTTTTATAATAATTCTGAACTGAGTATCTCATGTAGGTTATCAGATATTGTGCTGACTGAAGACAGAATGCCTGAATGGCTATGCTTTCCAATATAATTACCAAGTCAAACAATCACAGTTTGGGACTGTCTGAATACTCTCATTTTTAGTTTTGTACATTCCATTTTTTCCAGTATAAGCATGTAGGACTAAATACTCAACTGCAATAGTGATTGCATTCTAGACTAAATTCCTTCCAGTACAGTCAGTTGTTCAGAAAATTGCTGCATGATGGAACACAGAAGCACAATGTGGTAGTATGTATAGTTCAACTACATATCAATTGTTTATGGGCATTTGTTTTAGAATATACATTGGAGGTATCAAGCACAAAACACTGTATGGAATCTCCTAAAAAAGTCAATTTGAGTAACTGTAACCCCTCTTGATGTCACCCCAACAATAAAATACAATGGCAAAAAAAGAAAAGAAAGAAAGTCAGTTGGAGGGCCTGGAGCTTGGCCTAGTGGTAGAGTGCTTGCCTACCATGCATGAAGTCTTGGGTTCGATTCCCTGGTACCACATACATAAAAATAGCCAGAGGTGGTGCTGTGGCTCAAGTGGTAGAGCACTAGTCTTGAGAAAGCCTAAGAATAGTGTTCAGGCCCTGAGTTCAAGCCCCAGGACTGGAAAAAAAAAGTCAGTTTGAGATGATCCAAACTCTATTGAGTCATATGAGACTACATATGTCTATGGTTCTTCTTAAATAAGTTTTTAGTCAGTTTTTATTTAGTGTTAGAGACTTGCTTGCCTTTGGCCTTGGCCCATAGTAACCAATGACTTTTGTCTTTGAATCAAATATAGATTTTTTTTTCTAAATTGTCTCAAATATAAGGTTGAAAGAAGAAAGGGGTTCAACTTGGCTCTAGTAACTTACCTTAAGAGACTGCAATCTGAAGATTGAAGTTCGAAGCCAGCCGAAGCAGGAGAGTCTCTAAGAATCTTATTTCCAACTAAGTCCCCTCAAATCAGAAAATGGATCTGTACCTCAAGGGGTAGAGTGCTAGTCTTGAGCAAAATAGCTCAAGGACAGCACCCCAGGCCCTGAGTTTAGGCCCCAAGGCTAGCATCCACACGAAAAAGATCTATGCGGTGGCTATGAGTTGGTCACAGTTTTGGTTACAAGTCTAGCCACTGTTTTTCAATTTCAAGATTATTATCCAGGATCTATGAATTTAAGAAATCTGTATTTAATAAAACAGAAATTCAGCCAAGCTGGTGTGAATTCTGGTCCTAATTACTTTGTTGGAATGTTTTTCTTTAACATCTTCCAAACTTCAACCACTATTTGCTTTTTAAAAAATGCTATTGTTTTTCTTTTTTCCTTTTTCTTGTCGGGGTAATGTATAGAGGGGTTACAGTTACATTCGACAGGTGCATTACTTTTCACACACTGATAGTCCTTCTCATGTTTTTGTCCTCATTTCTTTCCCCACACACCCTCCCAATCATCTTGTTTTTGCTATTGTTTTTCTATCATGTATTTTAGCACAATATATAATTTTGATGACTGGATGCTTAGGACTTTTCATAGAAATGGATAAAATTGAATTAATAATTAGTCTATGTCTTTAATTCAGGATTTTAAGCCTATTTAGTGAAGGATGAGAAACTTAATAGTAACCTCAAGATTTCTCAGTGCTTCACCCTTGCTAACCAAGCTGTGTTCTACTTTATCCATGCCTCCACCCCTTTTTACATTAGTTTATTTTTGGATAGAATTTGGACCTCTTATCTCCTGATTTATGCTTACCATATAGCTGAGAAGATAGGGTCACTCTGCCATGCCCAGCTGTTGACTGAGATGGGTGGTCTTACTTTCTTGGGCTTGCCTTGAACTACTATTCTCACAGTCTCTGCTTCCTAAGTAACTACAATTACAAGCATGAACCATTGTGCCCAGCCATCTCTTTGCACTTTAAAAAAGTATATATATTTTAAAAGTGTTCCTTATTCTCTCCATTTCCCCTCTTCCTCGTGAGTTGTCATGAGTTGAGAGGTGATGCTAGGCTTTTGGCTCTCAAAGCTGGACAGGGCAGGCAGTGAGTCTCATTTTGCTGTTTTCTGGTTGCAGAGCCTTGGGTTTGTGTCACTGCCCGCGCAACGACATGTCACTTCGGGGGCTGACTGGGAATGATCACAGACTCAAATTGCTACAAGCAATTTCTCTCTCCTTTCTTCTCTGACTCTCTCCTTTCTCCTTCTCTCTTCTCCCTTCTCTGTCTTTTCTCTCTTCTCCCCGGAAACCCCACACTATTTATATCCTTAAGCAGCCAATCACAGTGAAGGTCATCTGCAAAGCAGCAAACAAACCTGGAAGAAATCCACTCTATCCACAAGCACGGAAGAAACAAATCAACAAATGCAAAGAAACTTCCTGGTCAGCAAATACTGACTCATTAGCGAGCTGCCAGGTGTCATCTTATGATCTTACTTCCTCAGGAGGCTGAAAGCAATGGTCTCCAACAGGTTTGCTATTTAGTTCTTTTGAGCTATAGCTTCTTTATCTGTAAGATGAATATTTCATTAGTCAGCGCAATAGTGAAAACAGACTCATAACTTAAGCAAGTAAAAGCTTTACAGAAAGAATAAAGCTCTTGAAATGGAAGAAAGAATTATACAATTAAGGGGCTGGGAGCTGTGGCCTAGTGTAGAGTGTTTGCCTAGCATGCACAAAGCCCTGGGTTCTATTCCTCTGGTACCACATACACAGAAAAAGCCAGAAGTGGTGCTGTGGCTCAAGTGGTAGGGTTCTAGACTTGAGAAAAAATCCCAAGGACAGTGCTCAGGCATTGAAAGCCCAGGATTGACAAAAAAAAAAAAAAAAAAAAAGAATTACGCAAGTCAACCTTTGGAATGGATAGGTGATAGGCTCTACCAAAGAAAACAGACTACAGCTACCTTCACCTTACTCCACATGTCAGTTTCTCAGAGGGATCTGACTGGCCCCTCCTCTCTTTGAAGAGGTGGTGCTCAGCAGTCTGGACAGCCTTTCTACTAGATTCATGTGAAATGTGGAAAGGACATTTCTTTTTTTCTTTTCTTTCTTTCTTCCCTCCCTCCCTCCCTTCTTTCTTCCTTTCTCTCTCTCTTTCTTCCTTTCTCTCTTCCTTTCTCTTTCTTTCTTTCTTTCTTTCTTTCTTTCTTTCTTTCTTTCTTTCTTTCTTTCTTTCTTTCTTTCTTTCTTTCTTTCTTTCATTGTGTTGTGGGGCTTGAACTCTGGGCCTGGGCGCTACCCCTGAGCTCTTTAGCTCAAGGCTACTGCCCTACCCCTTGAGCCACAGCACCACTTCCGGTTTTCTAGTGATAAAGGAAGTTATATGGAACTTTATGCTTCCAAAGTAGATTCACTGTAGTTACTTCATTGGATCCTTATAGCAACCCAATTCTAAGGCAGAGGGACAAAAAGAGTTTCCTGCCCTTGTTTTAGAGACAAAGAAACTGACTTTTCCAAAGATCCACTGATGAATACTGCCACCAAAGGGGCAAGCTTTGAACAGGCTAAGCAAGAATTAACTCATGTTCTTCCAGCCTGACGCTCCTAGCTCTGTCCACTGCTGTCTGACATCCTGGAGGAGCATACACACTTTCAGCTTCCTTTCAGTTACAGGCTCAGGGAAACTTGCACATGAGCTCAAAGCCCTTCACAAGGGAATGTGTATGTGTGTGAGAAATGGACTTCAGCCACTTTCTGGGAGGTCTTTTAAGTCATTTCTGTCTTTCATGCTTTGATTTAGCTACCAGTTCTGGAAGCTGTGCCTCCCGGGCTTTAGAGCTGAGAGGGATGATCATAACTAAGCCATTCCAGCCAGCGTCCTGTGTGGTGGGCCCATCTTCTGTAACTCTGAAGGAACATTCCTGAAGAAGCATGACCTCTGCTAGAGATTTCTTCTCTCCATTCAGCTACAAAAAGGGGAACTAAACCCATATAGTACTTGATGATTAGCCTCACTAGGAGGCTGTCAGTGTCTCACTCCTCCATCTGCTCTCTCACGACCACTGCTATAGTTTGAACCTAGAATGGATTATTAGGACCTGTCATCTGACAGCTTGAGCAGACTAAGACAAGCTCAGATTACTCTCTAACATCCCTAGCCCTTAGTGGAGCAAACTGCCTTTCTTTGGTACTCTCACCAAGTTTCCTTTATGGAAACATTTTCCAGTTTGCTGTCTCGTCTGAACTGTAAGTTCCTTGAGGTCCAGTCCTGCCTCATTTCTGCCTTCACAGCGTTCAGCACATCGCTGGCTGCATTCCATGTGTGGGCAAGTAGGATATAAATAAATAACAGGCTGCTTTCAGCTCTTGCCTGTGTGCTGGGCTGCGACATGGGTTTAACAACAGCTGACTGTAGCTGGATTCCTGTACATGGTAGAAGTGGGACTCCAGACATGGAGACAATTAGAGGCAGACAGGACCCAGGGAATGACAGTCACCCAGCCCCCCCCATTGTGCCTCCTGCTGACTGTTTTATGCCTTAAACAGCTTCCCAGCCTAGCTTCTGTCTGATTCCTGTCCCCACCCCCCTCTATGGCCACTTAACCACTTGCAGAAAATGAGAATTCCCCCAAGGGCCCATTGTGTGGTCCTCTCCTCAAAGGCTAGTTCCCCACCCCAGTTTCTGGAAGTCCCTTTGGAAGGTCTGAGAGATGGGTCTTCCTTTCCCATCCCTCCATCTGGACAGGCTCAGGGAACAGAAGGAGTTTCCTGGGAACAGACCTTGGAGGAGGAGCCAGGAAAAGTGACAAAGTCACAAGTTTGGGCTTTCTGAGTTCTGTGCCTGCTGTCCCAGCAGGGTGCTGAGATTTCTAATAATGCAGAATTTAGGGAGGCTAGCCCAGCCCAGGATTGAGCTGACTTTAGATTCAATCTGCCATCAGATGGATGGCCTCTTTGCCTAAGGAACGAACCCACAGGAAAAACAGTCGTCTGTGAGAAAGGAGCCAGACATTCAAACCTGATGTCAGATCAAAGTTATGGGCCTCAGAGAGTGTCCGGGTCTGAGGACCGGCTGGACCTAAAAAGCTGGCTGAATGCTATGAGCAGGACCACAGGGATCAGGGCAGGCTTGGCATGGTGCAGTGAGAGGCCAGAACCTCGCATATGCTCAAAATCTGGTCCTTTGGGCACTCTGGGGACTCCTGCAGTGTGGGGAAGCACAAGCAGTAGATTGTCAGGGTCAAAACAAATCAAAACAAAACTGGAGGTGTTCCAGCAAGGGTGAAGTCTGCCTTGGGTGGTGGGGCTGTCATCTTTAGCGAGAAGAGTGTCTGAGATCCATGGCACATGGAGGGGCTACAGCCGTGCTTTACTTTCTTTGAATTTCAGAAGGAAAACATCCTGAATACCCAAAGTGATAATATTGTATGATTTTATTTATGTGCAATTCCAAACAGTCAAATCCAAAGGATCAGGAGTTACACAAGTAATACTAGGTGCTAGGGAGAAGGCATATGTGTGGAGTAGCCACTGGTGACTTTGGGAGTAATGAAAATGTCCCTGAATTATTGGTGAAGGACATATAATCTCTTGAATAACCTAAAAAAAACCCAAACCCTAAGCTGTACACTTTATACAATTCCATTGTATAGCGTGTATATCTTCTCAATAAAGTTCTCTTTTGGCTGTGATTGTTTCTAAGACAAAAAAAAAGTCAAGAACGGAGAAAAAAATCTCAGCTTCTTAGGAGGCAGATACTGGAGGATTGTAGTCCAAGGACAGACCATGCAGAAAAAAATGTAAGATCCTATCTGAAAAAAAAAAAAAAAAGGCAACAAAGCAAAAAGGCTTGGGTGCATGTGTGGCTCAAATGGTTGAGTGCTTCTCTAGCAAGAACACAACCCCAGTACTGACAAATAAAAGAACAAGCCAACGTAGGTGAGGCATACCTGTGACCTCAATAGCATGTAAACCTTAACCAAATGAAAAAGATATGCATTTAAATAAGTAAAAAGAAATGGGATGACAATAAACAAAATGAAAATTAAGTAGCAGATCTCATCTAGGTATCCAAAATGGTAAATTTTTAGAATGTTGAGCTAAAGAAAACTTGAGGCTGCATTTAACTTCAAAAGGAACAAGTCACATCTCCAGATCTGAAATACTCATCTGTGGAGGGAGACAGAAAGCATGAAAGAATGGGCCACAGGGAGCTGAGCTGGGTTAGAAAAGGAAGGAGACTGGAACAAGGGAAAGAGAGGCTGTGTGTGTGTATGTGTATGTGTGAGAGAGAGAGAGTATCGGTATTGGGACTTGAACTCAGGGCCTAGGTGCTTTTTTCACTCAAGACTGGGACTCTAACACTTGAGCCATAGGTCCACTTTGGCTCTTTCTTTCTTTCTTTCCTTCTTTCTTTCTTTCTTTCCTTCCTTCTTTCTTTCTTTCTTTCTTTCTTTCTTTCTTTCTTTCTTTCTTCCTTCCTTCCTTCCTTCCTTCCTTTCCTTCCTTCCTTCCTTCCTTCCTTCCTTCCTTCCTTCCTTCCTTCCTTCCTTCCTTCCTTCCTTCCTTCCTTCCTTCCTTCTCCTCTTCCTCTTCTCCTTCTTCCTCTTCCTCTCCTCCTCCTCCTCCTTCTTCTCACAAGCTTTCCTGCTTCAAACTAGGATCTTTAGATCTCAGCTTCCTGATTAACTAGGATTACAGGTGTGAGCTTCCTGCATGTGGCAGGAAGAGGTCTGAGAATCAACATATATGCAGCTCTGTACAGACCTATGAGGGCTTGCTTTCTTTTCCTACCAAGGATGATTGTTCATTGTGCAGACCATTGGTCCTTACCTCTTTTCTGAACACTCCATCTTTTTTCCATGAGACTGAGAAAGGACTCTTTCTTGGAGAAAAGGAAGCTAAGAAAAGAAAAGCCTTGGAGAAGCTCCAAGCACATGATTACTAAAATATGTGCATCGCTAGCATGCTTGTCTTTGTCCAGTGGGACTCAGCAATTAGAGCTCTCCTCCCCACTTTCCCGAGTGTGTCAAGAGACTTGCTCTGGGCAAGAAAAATGCATTTGTCATTGGGATGACAGCTACAACAGTTAAATCCATTTTCATCCAGTGGCAGTGGAGCTGGCCTTATTCCTTCTGGGAAAAAAATAATGAATATTAGAGGTTCTGCTTACAAATATGCACCTTTTGCTGATTTCTCTCACAGCCCAGCAATTTTTCAACAGGACAGCTTTCTTGGGACACTGTATATACAGGGCTAAAAGATGATAAAATGTGGTGTCCAAAGAGAGCCTGGGGCTCTGTTTGTTTAACTGGGTAATTGGGCAGAAAAGGTCAATCTCTTGAACCAAGTCACTGCAAGGTGTTGGTTTGGAAGGAAGTTGGTATAAAAGCACTCCTCTCTCTTCTGCTCCCTAAAAGGCCACTGTCTCTATCCGAGTTGCAACCCTTCCCCCACCCCAATCTCTCTTTATTCAAAAAAAAGTCTTGAGCTTCCTGATTGTTGTAGACCTTTCTAGAAAGAGTCTAATGTGTGAGCATCACTTCTCCTTTTGATTTTGAAAGCCAAACCTCCCTTCTCTGCCAGACTCAGAAATATACTTATGCCCTAGAATTACTAATGAGATCAGCAAGCGATTAGCTATCAGCCCAAGAGTAAAATGGATCTGGGTTGTGTTTTAGACTAAGGAAAGAAAAAAAATGCCCTCAACCACAGCCCATAGATTTTTCTGATCCTGTTTATGCTTCCTCTTTATCATCTATGGGTTTATTTAGGGCCTACGGTCTCTAAGACATTATGTATGGAGTATCACAGCAAGTACAGGCCATGTGTTCACATGAGGAAGCTGGGTTACTATCATCAGATGCTGAGCTCAGGCCTGAAAGCACAACATTTAGAGTTCGTGCATGTCAAATGCTTTTCTCTAAGAACTCAACTTCTTTCCAGGAAGCCACATGCTGTAGTGTGGAAAGCCAGGCAAGCTTGATTGTGATTCTTTGGTTCTTCTCACCTATCCAGGTTGTGAACTGATTAAGTCATATGCTTGCTTTGAGCAGCTACAGTTTCCACATCAGTAAATGAAGAGGTCAGCTTATCTAGTAAGCACTCTTAGCACCATGTTGTGTCCAGCTATAGGAAGAAATGATCCATTAAAGCATTAATAACTATTTCTGATCACATGTCAAGCGGCTGTTAAAATAAGGCCACTCTGAGCACAATAACTTCTATTTCTATGGTTCTCACTTGCACCTTCCATTTTAGGACCCACCACTGAGTTGATCCTGTGAAGTGGTTTCAGGGGGCACCCTTGGGTGCCACCAAACAAACTTGGCAGCGATTATATCCTCTATGCTATTTTACATACTCCATCAAACCTCTAATGCTGGTGGGTTTGCCATGAGGAGCCTCCTTCCTGAGGGACAGTCATCCACACTTCCCAGCAGAGCCACAGAAGGCTTTCATGGGTCCCTTTCTCCTTAGAAATAATATTGTAATATTATATGACAAATAAAATCCAGGTTGGATTGGATTAGACTAAAATTCTGTGCGCACGCGCGCGCGCGCGTGTGTGTGTGTGTGTGTGTGTGTGTGTGTGTGTGTGTGTGTGTGTGTATTGAGGCTTGACCTTAGGACTTCACAATCTGCTTTGAGTTTTTACTCATGTCTGGGACTCTCCCACTGGAGCCTCACTTCCAATCCAATATGTTTTTGGTTAAATGGAGCCCCATAGAATTTTCTGCCTCGCTGGCTTTGAACGTTAATCCTCAGATCTTAACTATGGGCTTGGGCCACCAGTGCCTGGATAAAATACATTGTTAAATCCTAAAACATTCTTTTAAAAAATGTGTTTGGAGCTAATTAGCGTAAAGTTAATAATTTTCAAGTGTACAGCTCAGTGTCATTTAGCACATCTGCCATGTTTCAAAACAATGTCATTATTCCTGAAGAAGATTTTGTACCCAGGGAAATTGTCATTCCCCATTCTATTTTTCACTGAGCATAACATTGTCAAGATTTCCAAGTTGTACTGAATTCCTTTGGGGGCAGGGATAGCTACGTTATATTCCATTGTACAAAGCTACCACTTTTCATTGATTCATTCATCGGAGATAGACAGTTTCCCCTATTTGACCATTAGCAAGAATGTGCCTAGGAACATTTGTGGGTTAGGTTTTGTCTGGAGATGTGTTTTCATTTTTCTACAAGTAGAATTTCTGAGTCTTATAGTGACTTTGTTGAACTTTTTGAGGGACTGCCATTATTCTCCAAACTGCTGTATTTTACATTCCCACCAGTAATGCATAAGCATTTGTTCATATTCTTGTCAATTTGCTTTTCTTGGAACCATCTGTCTTCAAGGATATCGTGTGGTAGCTATCTAGCTTATTTAGTAAATAAGCTAAAGACCAGGGAGGAGATGGAATCCAATTACCATCACACACAGGGCTCTGGACAGTAAGCAGCTTTCACTTGCAGACTAATGCTTGTTCCTGTCAGACGAGCCCTCTTTTCTCTTCCATGTCAAAGAGAAAAGCAAAGGAAAGGAGAGGGAGTGTGGGTCCACTCCTCCTCACTTATGCTCTGAGTGAAGTATGGCAGTTGAGGGCATTAAGGGAGGGATTGGGGTTTTACTTTCTCAGCTTTTCTTTGATGATGCAGAGCTTCAACAATGAGACAAGTCTGCGTTTCCTGCACTCTTACTGAGAGCCAATCAGATGCTAGTCACAGCGCTTTACACTGGAAGGAGAAAGATGAGTAGATATGACTCAAACCCAACATGTAAACACAGTATCTCTATGGTATTCTAATGAGCACTGACGGAAGAGGTTGATATATGAAGGCCGTGCAGATGAGGGGCCCCAGCCCATATGAAAAAGGGACATCTTGAAGACCTTGGAGTGCTAAGGATGCTGTGGTTTGGATATAGTTTGAGCTTGTTCTCCCAAGATTCAAGTATTGAAACTTGTGAGATTGTAAATTAGTGGAAACTTAATCCAACTATGTTGTCTAGAGGTGGGGCCTTTGGGAATTGATTAGGATTAGATAAATTTATCAGAATGTAGCCCCTAGTGACTGATTCTGGTTGCTTTATAAGAAGAGAGAGGCGGAGACCAGACTGAGACGGAGACAGAGATCAGAGGGTCTAGATAAACATATTCTCTAGCTCTTGTCATTTGATACCTTACATTATTTTTAAATTCTACCAGCAGGAAGGTTGTCACCATGTATAAGCACTTGAACCTACAGGTCTGTACCTATCAGCTGTTATAAACCTCTTTATAAAGTCACCCAGCCTCAGGTATTTTGTTATGATAATGTCAAATAATCTAAGACAGTTTAGAAGCTATTCTATTTAGGCCTATTCTACAGCCCGAGACAGGTGATGTGTTCAGGTAACCCTGCCTAGGACAGGGGTTACAGCTTGAAAATTAAACAGCACCTTCAGCAGCCTGAGACTATAATACCTTGTGTTTCAACAGAGCTATACACAACTGAAAACCTTTTGCAGTGGTCTGTTCATCAGCCTCTGGGCAACCTAAGGCACAGAATTCAGGCAGATGAATATGCAACAGGAGATTAAAAGGCAATGTGAGAAGGGCAACCATGGGCTAGCTGAGCTATGATATTCACAGCTGTACATGAAGTTTCACACTGAAGTATGCACAACAAGGAAAGACCTTGGGAGAGGGATTAGGAATGCTTTGTTGCTAACAACCCCTACCCCCATTGTGATAACAACCCCTCCCTCCATTGTGACTACTGTTTTTCAGTTATGAAGGAAATATCAGATCCCCCAGACGGGCATGCATATAAATAAAGAAAAGCCTGCTTTGATTCATCTTTTCCATCCTGGTTTGTGTAAAGCACCTGCTTTTTACACAGGGGCCTTCAGAGCTATGGTTTCTGCCCAGGCAGGCCTCAGCAAGATTGTGCAATAGGTGATGCATCTGCTGTGAACGCCTCTTCCAGCAATCAATGGGGATGGTAAGGCACAGAGCTACAATGAGCCCAGGGGGCTGTTTACTGTAAAATTAAAGGCATGTTTGATTTCAAACCTTGGTTTTGAAGCTCTGTTCTCTTTATAGCTATGTTTCCAGTGCTGGATATTGGTGGAGATGTGAGCTATGTTAGTTTTGAGGGTGTTTTCTCTGAAAATTAAAGAGATTTGGTGACTAGTGGTGATAACCCTTATACATGTTTACTGAAGGAAAGAGCAGATAGGTGCTGGGGCCAGCACTTTCCTCCACAAATGTGGGTGGGAAGGGAACCAGCCATGGAAGGTGCTGGCCTATCTCTGGTTCTGAATCTCAACCTCAAGGATGCAGTTGGCCACAAACAAGTCATTCCTGTCACTCATGACAGTTGTGTGTCAGGTGCTGTTTTGCATATATTATCTCAGTTGACTCCCATCCCTGCAGGATATGTCTTATGGCCCTTATGGTTCAGAAGAAGATTTTGAGGTTGAGTTATATTAAGAAATTTGCTCCAGATCACATAATAAGTGGTAGAGTTGGGTTGGCAGCCTGGGTTTATCTTGACTTTATACCATTTCTGGTTAGCTCTTTGGAAACCATTTCTCATTCTGGTAGTTCTCAAAAAGAGAGCTGTGCAGTGGCATGATCTGACATGTTTTAAAATAATATCAATGACTTGCTTCAAACCAATCATGTCTTTGGGGGTGGGTCTTGGTCTTATGTGCATTGTTGCAGCCATTATAATGTGTGTCCTCCAGAGCCTACCTTCCATTCTTCTGTGCCTTTAACCTCTACCCCAAGCTTTTCCTCTCAGTCCAGCAAGTCTTGTTTCCTTATTTCCTCTGACACTGCAATCTTCCTATGACCTGTTGACAGCTTTTGAGCTTGAGGCCCCATGCAAATGGGGCCTTCTTTCTGGTCTTTGCATTTGCAGGTAGATGACTTTTCTGGGCAGCTGTGTTTACCTAGGTAAGCTTGGAAGAACAGAAACTGCCACATGGGGTGCAGAGGTAGTATTTGACACTACTTTGGAGAAATAAATAAAATAACCTTTTTTTCATTCCCTTTTTTCCCTTTCCCTTAATGAGTTTATGTTGAATAATTTCTCAAGATTTGCAGAACATAGTCGTTTGCAAGAACTGTGATTTAAGGTTCTCCTGTGACTTCTTGTTGGCTTAATAAATCTATATAACCCATTAGACTGGAAATAGGCAGGTGTATGCTGTTTTCAGAAAGAACAGGCAATCATAAGTTTGCTGGATGATGTAAGAAGATGACTGAAATTCTTTGTTGAGGGTGGTGAGACACACCAGAGGATTCTCAACCTTCCTGTGGAAGTATTTAATTTAATTTTTTTTTTTACTGGGGATGTAGCTCAGTGGTTCAGTATTTGCCTACCATATGCAAGGGTCTGAGTTCCACTCCCTGGACCACAAAGTATATTTTTCTTATTTATGAAATGCTTCAACAGTATAAAAATGAGAAGAAATAATATAACAGACACAAAGTCTAAATGATGATTATTATTTTGTCACCTCTATTGTAGAATTCCTAAAAATGGATATGTACCCAACAATTGTCTCATCCAATCTTTTCCTCCTATTCTATTTTCATCTATTTCTGCAGATGTAACTAGTCTCTTGATCTTGATGTATGTTAAGATTTCAGATATGTAGGAAGCCTATTATAACTCAATAGCATAGAAACCAAATAATTCAATTGAAAAATGGGCAAAAGACCTGTATAGACATATTCCAGCAAAGATATAGAACGGCCTTTAGAGATACAAAAAGGATTTCAGCATCACTAATCCTCATAGTAATACAATTTAAAAAGCTCATTGGTTTATCACTTCAGAGCTTAGGATAGCTATTATGAAAAAGAAGCAATAAAAAGTATTGATGGGATAGTAGGGAAAAAGAAATCTTGGCACATTATTGATGGGAATGTAAATTGGTCTAACTGTTACACAAAACGACATGGAAGTTCCTCAAAAAATTAAGAATCAGCTGGGTGCTGGTGGCTCATGCCAATAATCCTACCTAATTAGGAGGCTGAGATCTGAGGATCATAGTACAAAGTCAGCCCAGGAAAGAAGGTCCCTGAGACTCTTCAAGAATCTAGAAGTGGAGATATGGCACAAGTGACAGAGCACCAGACTGGAGGGAAATAACTGAAGGACAGTACCCAAGCCCTGAATTCAAGCTCCAGTCGTGGCACAGAAAATATATTATAAACCAAACTAATATATGAGCTTACAATTCCACTTCTGGGTATGTATCCAAAGGAAACCAAATCAGGTATCTTTTAAAGCTGCATTCTGGCCAGCAGTGTGGCCTAGTGGTAGAGTCATTGCCTACCTTGCACAAAGCTCTGCGTTCTATTCTTTGGTATCACATACACAGAAAAAGCCAGAAATGATGCTGTGGCTCAACTGGCAGAGCACTAGCCTTGAGCAACAGTTCAGGGACAGTGCCCAGGCCTTGAGATCAAGCCCTAGGACTGGCAAAAAAGAAAAAAGAATAAAAAAAGATAGCTACATTCCCATGTTTATTATTCACAATACCCAAGATATGGAAACAATCTAAATGTCTGTCAGTTGCTAAAGGAGGTAGAGTACAGATACAATGGAGTATTATTCAGCCTTACAAAAGGACATCCTGTCATTGTGACAACATAAATAAATCTGGAGGGTGAGTAGGCTGGACAAAGAAGCAAGCATTGTATGATTGCATTTTGAAATGGGATCTCAAGCACTCCAACTCACAGAAATAGCAAAATGGTGGATGCCATGGGTGGAGGTTTAAGAAAAGAAAGTGACGAGATGTTGCTTGAAGTCATAAGATGAATAAATTCAGAGGATCTAATGTAGAGCTTGTTGGCTAGAATTAATAAAGACTGTATTATATGCTTGGAATTTGCTGCAAGATCTTAATTATTCTCCATATATAAACTATAGAAACTGAAGTGGTAATCTTTTAACTAACTGGATTGTGATGATCATTTAATAATATACACATATATCAAATCGTTATGTTGTTTATCTTAAATACATATAATTTGCTTTGTCAATCAGATCTCACTGAAGCTGAAAATGTAAAAAAAAATAAAAAAGAAAAAAGAATTTTCCTCCAAGAATGGAAATTTAAGCTTACTATATGGCTTTTTTTATTTGTAGGTTTTCTTTTTCTTATTTAGTTTATTACTATTATAATGCAGAGTATATAATAGATTCTTTGTGGGGTTATGGGGCTTGAATAGGGCCTGAGCACTGTCCCTCAGCTCTTTTGCTCAAGACTAGCATTCTAGCACTTTCAGCCACAGTGCCACTTCTGGTTTTTGAGTGGTTAATTGGAGATAAGAGTCTCAAGATCTTACCTGCTCAGGTTGACTTCAAACTTTGCTCCTTAGATCTCAGCCTCCTAAGTAGCTAGGATTACAAGCGTCAGCTCATGAATTGATTTCTAAAGGATAAACCCTATGATCAGGAGGGACTTTTTTGTACATTGTTAAACCTATTTTGCTTAAAGGTTATATAAGTGTTTGCGTGCTTGAGTCTGTGAGGTTGGTTTCTGGTTTTGAATTCTCACGCTGTCCTGTCTGGTTTGGGTCCAGGGATCTGTCATTCTCATACAATGAGTGAGGAGCATTTCCTCTTTTTGTATGCTTTAAAAATTTTGAATAATATTGAACATACCTGTTCCTTCATTTACCATTAGGTAAAATTTACCCATGGATCATTTGAGGTTTGGTATTTTGGTGGTTACAAGTGTGTATGTGTGTGAGTACAGTTTAATGTATTGATTTAAAGTCTTTATTGGGATACAGTATTGAACCTTTAATCTAGCTGTCCAAAGGTTCATAATGTGATTATTGGTAGTAATTTCCTGTGATTTCTAAAGATCTCAATGTAATTGTAACTAGTTTTCTTTTTATGCTTCATCATTGAGGATAGATTGTGTATGTATGTGCATAATTTTTAAGTTTATCACTGTTTCCTTCATCAGAATTATCAGAGGTTAGCTAATTTCACCTAGTCGTTTTTCAAATGACCTCTTTTGGTCTTACTGATTTTTCTGTTGTTTTGCTTTTCTGTTCTGTTTTATTAAGTTGTCTATAGATCATTACAACTTCTTCAGTTTTTTTAAAATTAAAATTAAATTTCATTTTAACTGGTCTATTAAGATTATAATCATTGTAGATATTTGTGGGCAACCGTTCCATGTTTTGGTGTATGTATATATTGTGCAATGTTTAAATCAGGTTTAACCACATTAATCTCCTTATTAATTATTTATGAAGAAAATGTACAAAACCCTGTTTCTAGCTTCTCCTCACTTCCTTCACTTTTTCCTCTTCCTCCTTCCCTGAGCCTCTTCCTTTTTTTCCTTCTCCTTTTCTTTTTTCTCTTTCTTCTTTTTAAACTAGGACTTCATACATTCTAGGCAAGCATTATTATTCCACTAACTACACTTCTAGATCATTGTCTTCTTGATCTTTCTTTCTTCCTTCCTTTGTTTGTTTCTCTCTTTCCTACTCTCCCTCCTCCCTCACTCTCTTTCTTTTTTCTTTTTCTTGATTTCTTTCCCTCCTTCCCTCTCCTCCTTTCCCCTCTCCTCCCCTCCCCTTCTCCTCCCCTCCCCTTCTCCTCCCTCCCTCCCTCCTTCCTTCCTTCTTTCCTTCCTTCCACACTGGAGTTTAAATTCCCTGCTCCTGCTTGCTAGGCAGGTACTCTACCACTTGAGCTAAGTGTCTCGTCATTTTTGTTTTATCATTTTATCTAGCATCTGAAAAATGTTATGCCCAGGTTGGATTTTATACCACAATATTCCTGCCTGTGCCTCCTCTATAGCTGGAATCACAGGTATGTGCCACCATCCTTGTGGTGGCAGTGTTTTGCTTTTTTTCTTTTCCCGTAAAGGTGAAGATCTTTCTAACTTTTTGCCTGGAGTTGTTTCGAGCCGTGACGCTCTTGATTTCTGCTTTCTGGGTAGTGGGGATCACAGGGTAAGGCAGTTGTGCCCAACTTAGCCTAGCTTTTTGATGAGCAGGTTCACTTTGCTTTGCCTTTCTCGACTTTTTGAATTGGATGATTAGCTCGCTAACTCTCATTCTTTTTTTTTTTTTTTTTTTGCCAGTCCTGGGCTTGAGCTCAGGCCCTGAGCACTGTCCTTGGACTTTCTCAAGGCTAGAGCTCTACCACTTGAGCCTCAGCACCACTTCTGGCCTTTTTTCTACATATGTGGTATGGAGGAATCAAACCCGAGTCTTTGAGCATGCTAGGTAAGCACTCAACCACTAGGCCAAACTCCCCACCTCTCAGTCTTTTTTAGGTTATATATGTATTCAATAACCCTCCTCTAAGTACTACCTAGGTTGATTTCCCACAGTCTGATATATGGGACTTACATTTCTTTCGATGCAAAACATTTCCCAAGGTTTATTAAGATTCTGTTGTGAGGCATAAACTATTTCCAAGTGCCTGACAGTTGGAAGGTTACTATTCTTGTCATACATATTTATTTTATATGACATTTTGATCAGGGAGATAGTTATATAATATTTGTTATCTGGCATCTGTTGAAATGAGTGAGGTTTACAGATATTTACTAAGATATACTTTTCAAAACTTACCAGGTAGCCCACTACAACTGTTTCTGAAAGCTTTCTTTTTACTTGCTAACTACTTACCACTTTAAATACAACCTGTCATTTTCCTTTAGAATGTTTGAGATTGTAGTTCTATTACTTCAAAGTTTTGAGAAACGAATGTGAGCTTGAAACTATTGTGACTGCCTCTTGTCTATGGGGGATTTCTCCTTGTGGATTTTGAATTTTTAAGTGAAAATTGAAGTTAGTTCTTTCCTTTTGTTATTTTTTTGCGGAACTAGTGGTTCTATTTTTTTTCCAGGAATCTCATCCTTAACACTGGTCCAGGATCAATTTCTAAGTAAATATGGATCAATTTCAACTCCAGGTTGGTTTAGGGTTTCTAATTCCAAAAGGAGATACTTTTGTTCATCAAGAACATGTGCAGAAACAGGCAAGATGACTTTTTAGTTAATGTTGTTCTAATCTGTCTTTGAGAGAGAATAGAAGTTTTTTTAATGTTTTGATCCGAGATTTTCAGCTTCAGCTCTCTACTTTGAATTGACTTCAATGTCTTGTCTCACAGCTTCAAAAGTCAAGCCACTGTATTAATCAGTATCTTCTGGTGATTCTAAATCACTCTACTGTTTTTAGTTTTCTTTTTGGCACTTGAAAATCTTCTTTAACCCTAGGCTTAGAATAAGTTTGTATTCTATTTTATGGAGATCTGGATATTCCCTACCCCAAGGTTACTCCATGCTGTCTGGAGCACTAGTCTCTGCTCTTGAGTAGGTCACAGATTGGTGGAGACAAGTATCTGATCGCTGGAGAATTCAGAGTGTTAAAAATCTGAAAAGGTACTGTTTGGCTAGGCATCAGTGGCTCACACTTGTAAACCTACTGCTCAGGAGACTAAAATGTGAAGGTCATAGTTTGAAGCCAGTCTAGGCAAGAAAGATTACTTGAGCTGTGGCTCATGGGATAGAGCTCAGGCCCTAAATTTAAGCCTCAGGACTGGCAGGTACACATGCATGTGTGTGCATGCATACACACACACACACACACACACACACACACACACACTCAAGATATTGTTAGGAGGATGAAAAGAGAAACCATAGATTTGGAGAAACTACTTGGAAAAAATATACATGTAAAGAACAGCTAGATATCATGATATCATCAGTAACTCTAGTACCCGGGAGGCTGTGGAAGGAAGATTGCAACTTATTTTTTCTACTCCTGGCGCTTGAACTCAGGGCACTGTCCTTGGGCATGCAAGCCAGCACACTGCCGCTTGAGCCATAGCCACACTTCCAACTTTTTCTGTCTATATGGTACTGAGGAATTGAACCCAGGGCTTTGTGCATGCTAGGCAAGCACTTTTACCACTAAGCCACACTCCCAGCCAGAAGATTGTGACTTTGAGGCCAGAAGGAGTTATATACTAAGAGCAAGACACTCAACACATATATCTACATGTAGAACCCTCACAGGTTAATAGAAAGAAAACAAGTACCCAATTTAAAAACAAATGATCTAAAGTGATATTTCAATAAAGAAGATACATAGATGACAGATACGCAGAGTACAGGAAAAGGTGCTGTACCATTAGTCATTAAGAAAGTGAAAACTAAAGTGACAATAAAATCTCACTACTAACCTATTATAATGGTTAAAATAAAAAAAATATTGACAACATCAAGTGTTAGATAGCATGTAGAGAACTAATATACTGGTAATGAGAATGTTACATGGTACATCTACCTAGAAAAATACTTTAACAGTTTCCTAAAAACATTAAACACACTTCTACCAAATATTCAATCATTTCATCCTAAAAAAGGAAGAGTATGTCCACACAGGGACTTGTATGCAAATATTCATAGAAACTTTATGTGTAGTGTCCTCAAACTGGTTCCAATATCTATGCACATTTGGAATGGTTGACTAAAGTAGGGTTATCAGCAATAAAAAAAGGTTGAACTACTTATATATATATCCTAGATGTATGATCTCAAAATAATTATGAGTGTGAAAGAAGGCAGTAAAACTGGGCACAGTGACTCACGTCTGTAATCCTAGCCACTCAGAATGCAGTGATCAGAAGAATCACTGCATGATAACCCAGGCATAACCTTTAGAAACCTCTGTTTCAACTGGTTGGAAGCTGGATGTGATGGTATATGTTTGTCATTCCAGCTGGGAAGGAAGTATGAATAGGAGGAAAATGGTCTAGGCCAGTCTGGGAAAAAAAACCAAAATGAGATCCTGTTAGTAAAGTAGCAGAGGAAAGAGGGCAGGTAGGGTGGCTCAAGTGGTACAATGCCTGCCTTGGAAGCATAAGGGCCTGAGTTCAAACCCCAGCACTGCCCATCCAAAAAAGTTTATAAAAAAGAGTACCTGCTATATGAATTAAAGACTAGAAAATGAAAAAAAAATAAAGCAAAGTAGAATGACAGAAATCAGATCTGTGACTAACTAAGGTAATAAGGAAGTGATTACAAGAGTCATATGGAAACTTATAGGAGTAGATTTATTTCCTGTCTTAAGTGTGGTGATGGTTTCATGGATATATACCTATGCCAAAACTTTGTTCCAATTAAAATATATGAAGAAGAATATTGTCATTCATTATTACTTCAAAATAGGGTGACAGGTGCCTTGGAAGGGAGGTGCTATGAATTTATAATATATAGGAAGTTCCCTTCATTCAAACTACCCAGCTCAGACGATGGCTGGCCTGAGATTGGAAATTTGAGTAGATATCATTCAGGGAAATAGCGTGAATAAGGAGTGGCAGGAGGGGTGGAGGACTTGTCATGTTGGAACAAATTCAAAGCATATGAAAGGAAGCCTGCAAGCAGCTTGACATGACTGAAACAGGATGTGCAAGAGTAAGAAGGGAAGGAGGAGGAGAAGTGGGGAGAGGAGTGGACAGGGGAGGAGAAGAGGAAAGGGGAGTAAAAGAGAGGAAAGTAATGATTCGTGTCCTTTGGTTATGCTTTGGTTGGAATGTATTTTTTAAGACGCTCCTGAACTGAAGGGATGATCTTCAGCTAGTGGCACTTTTTGGGATGGTTGTGGAAACTTTAGGAAGTGAGGCCTAGTTGGAACAAGTAGGTCCCAGAGGGATGTGTTTTTGGAGCCTCTATCTTGTCCTGGATCCCTCGTCTCTTTTTCTGCTTCATGTCGGTCATGAGTTGAGTAGCCTCCTGTTGTTGTGATTGTCTTCTTCTTCATGGGCCCAGAATCAGTAGAGCCAAGAACTCTGGACAGAAACAATTCCTTCATTCAAGTTGTTCTCTTGGGTATTTTGGTCCCAGCTATAGAAAGCTAATGGACACACCTTTTCTTCTCTGGATTTATGAAAGAGGATCACCAGCTTGCCCAGGCATACCTATTCCCAAACATAGAATGAGATCACAACTCCATTTATGTGCAAACTATAATTGTATTTACTCCAAGTATTCTCTCTACCAGTTATTTGAGGGAATCCCCAGTGGAGAGCTCACAAAACAGCCTGTCATGTTCTTTTTCCTTTCCTCCCTTAATTAATTCATTCTTTTTGAATGTTTTCTCCCCGCCCCCCTGTTCAAAGTGCACATTGCAAGAACATCAGAGTTCATTCTAACATCAATGAAACATCAAGTTTACTCAAGGCCACTAGCCTCATGTGTCAGAGCAGGGAGACAGCACTGTCATGGGTTACCCTTGAGTTATGATAACCCTTTCTAGAATTCCTGTTTCACTGGAGGTCAAAGTTAACATTTTTCACAAAAGATAATTATTAAGAGATGGGAAAGGAGGGACTGTATTTTGTCACTGTGGTGGTGAGTATGGGCATATGGTGGCAGCTTGCCTACACTCGTCACCAATCTGCTGTCTGGGATAGCTCTCATGAATCTCCTGCTTTCCCACATCCTGGGCTGGATGAGTGTACGGCTCTGTGCCAATGGGATGGGTACATACTGCCGATTAGCCAGGGCATCGAGGTTGAAAGAGATGGGAGTCAAATGTAGGCTCCACTTCATCTTTGGAGGGCCTCTGTTTGTCCTTGTTTATGGTCAGTCAGCCTTTCTTCCTGACCCCTGATCAAACCACCCTATAGCAACATCAAGTTTCCTAGAAACAACAGGCTGCACAGAATTCTCTATCACCTTCCATAGCTGCATAAAGTCTGACCCCTAAAGGCTCTATGCCATGTCACTCTCTCAACTCTAACATAAGACTCTTACCAAGGTCCAGGAACAGTTCTGCTTTGCTAAAGAGTCTCTCATGGAAGCTACCTGTCCTACGTCTGATCACCATCATTGCAATCAGAGACCCAAACTCCAGGTTCATAGGAAGAGAGGGTCAACTCCAATCTTGCCATTTACTGGCTTTTTCCAGCCCTACCCCAACCAAATGCTGTCCTCCTCCTTCAGAGAATGAAAACAAAGGCTCCCTGCTCATCTATGGGTGTGAACAGATGTTCTGTGTGGGCGTGAGTGCTGGTAGAGGGCCCTTCGCCATCTCCACCAGCTGCCTGGAGGCCCTGCTCTGACAGCCCTCAATGCCCTGCAGAGGGGATTAACTCCTTCTCCAGTCTTTGATATTCTTGTTCAAAGAGTTCTGACAACTTGACCCTTTGCTCATATGTCTTTGTTTTCACTCATTTCCTATCCATGGGGTTTTGCCAGGGTGCTGGGGCGGATTACAAGGCCTCTGTGAGGGTCTAGCAGGCTGGAGGAGCAACAAAAAGAATTCTTATTGTGGTTTTTGTATGTCAGGCAATATCTTCCATTCTCTGTAAATATGAGTCTGTAAGGTGTACAGAAAGGGACAGAGTTCTAAGAACAGGAGGAATTTGAGATTTTTGGCAAGCTTTTATTGTTGTTGTTGTTCCTTTGTAAAGCAGATCCCAGAGATGTACACTCTCCTCTTAGACCCATAGAATATTCTGAATAGGAGAGACAATTCTCTGGGGTCTGAGAAATAGCACTGGGGGTGGAGGGAGGAGGGGAAGATAGCCCTCTCAGTTCAGTTGGCTTTCTTTCATATTCATCCCTCTAAACACAAAGTATCTATAATCACAAATCCCATTAACCTGGGACAGAAGAAATCTGTCAAAAATATGCATTTGTGCTGGTGGTGGCTCAGGAGGCTGAGATCTGATGATTGCAATTCAAAGACAGCCTGGGCATGAAAGTCCATGAGACTCTTACCTTCAGTTAATCACTGAAAAAGCTGGAAGTAGCACTGTGGTTCAAATGGTAGAGCCAGCTTGGAGCTAAAAGAAGCCCAGGCCCAGAGTTCAAACCCCAGGACTGGCAAGCAAAAAAAAAAAAAAGCATTTGCATTCTGGCTACCAGTTGCTGCTTAAGTCTGATATCTTTGGTATCTGGAAAATGGTTCTCTGGAGGATTAAAGTTGAAGAGCAGCAGAGGGAGAGTTCATGAGAGTGCATTTTAACCAATAGCTAGGTGCCATGATGTGTGCCTGTCATCCCAGCCACATGGCAGGCTGAGATCAGAAGAAGTGAAGTTTCAGGCCATGCTAGACAAAAAAAAGTTTGTGGGAGCCTCATCTTCCCAGCAAACATTGGCCATGGTAATACATACTTGGAATCCCAGTTTCACCAAGAAGTATGATTTTCTTTTTTGATAAGCAGAGCAAAAAAAGGACCAGAAAGATAGCTCAAGTGGTAGAATGCCTGCCCAGCAAGCATGAAACCCCAAGTTCAAATCCTATAAAAATATTTTTAATGCATTTGTATTCAACATATACCAGACATTGTTTTGGTCATTATTCCTAAACAATTGTGCACATAGTATTAGGTATTGTAAGTAATCCAGAGATGATTTAAGGCATATAGAAGAATGTTAGGCAGGTATAAGGTGTGACAGACACTCGGATTTAAGCATCCACAGGGGTTCGGCACCAGCACTGAAGGGTGGATGCACATAGATATGAAGATGAATATGCTAGAAACCAATGCTACTCACTGGTCCTACTCACCCACCCCCTAGTTTTGGGCCTTCATATGCTTCTGCTGCTATTCTTGGCAATAGCAGTGTAGTGAAGACTAGGTGGAGGATAGGGCCTTACAAAGTGTAGGGCTTCTGTGTACATCGCCAAGGAACCTGGCTGCAATTGATTCATTTTCCCAGCGTGCAAATGTATTTTGGCTATAGGAAGCACAAATAACTTTTGAGACCTTGGATTGCCTTACTTTGATTTAGATTCAGCCTCTAGATGAGGACAGCACAGTGGAAGAGGACAACATAGGTTGAGCAGGAAGGGTTGCCTTTGTCTGGAAGGCTTTGTTTCTACTGCAGCTGCCATACATTCTGGGCATGCTCCATGCATGTCTATGGCTCTTTAGTCTCATACCTCCGGAACCATGAATCCCCTTTTTGGATGTGGAGAAGTGATGACCCCTACTTCTAATCCACCATGTTTTGGCTGACCATCAGAGGCTATATTTTGAGGCAATTTTCCATTTAGCTTTAGGATTTGAACCTTTTAGCACATCTTTCAATGTGTATTTTTTTTTTTGCCAGTCCTGGGCTTGAGCTCAAGGGCCTGAACACTGTCCTTGGACTTTCTCAAGGCTAGAGCTCTATCACTTGAGCCTCAGCACCATTTCCAGCTTTTTTTTAATGCATGTGGTACCAAGGAATCAAACCCGGGTCTTCATGCATGCTAGGCAAGCATTCTACCACTAGGCCAAACTCCCAGCCCCTCAATGTGTATTTTTAGGTCAGTTGCTGTACAATTAAGATGGCCACCTCTCCCAGATGTTTTGTTGGTTTGCACAGATTTACTATTTTACCTCTATTGTCTCAGTTGTCACTAGGCTTCCTAATTGAAGTGTGGGGGAAATTTTGATTCTGCCTTTAGAGACCTAACAGAATGCCAGCAGTCCTGTTTCGGGTCATTGTGCCAGGGTCTGTCTTCACTGGAAGGGTCATTCCTATCAATGCCAATTTTCCAGGGAGGAACACAAGTCTCTTTTGGTTTCATCAAATTTATCACCCACTATTTATTGTCCTGTGTGGCTATCAGCTGGAAAAAGCTGATATTACATGTTATCTGAATAGCAGCTGAGTGCTGCCACCTTGTGGCTGGGTAAACTTCAGAGGCTACCAAGGACTTGGGAAAGGCATTTCATAAAGAAAATACATTCAAAATCTACCTCTTCTGTTTACTTGGTAGGGGAAAAAAGTCCCCAGAGTTCCAAAGCATGGCTACATCTCTTCTGTTTCCTGCATGAAGAAAGTAGCTGCTGTATTTTTATGTTAGAATCTTGCATGCTGCTTTCAACAGAAAGGAGTTGATTCTTGTTTTATGATTACTTTTGAACCAGACTTTTGGCATTAAATTTGATCCTAGGATTGAGAAATTTGGAAAGAAGACTTTAAAAATAGTAGTCAAGGGCCAGGAGTTTGTCCTAGTGGTACAGTGCTTGCCTAGCATGCACCAAGACCTGGGTTCGATTTCTCGGTTCCATATACATAGAAAAAAGCTGGAAGTGGTGCTGAAGCTCAAGTGGTAGAGCTCTAGCCTTGAGAAAGTCCAAGGACAGTGCTCAGGCCCTGAGCTCAAGCCCAGGGCTGGCAAAAAAATAGTAATCAAAGTCAGAAAGAAGCTAAAAGTGGAACCAGGAACAATGTGGCTGTTTATATTGTTTTTCTAAGTGGGCCCCTGGACCAGCATCATCAGCATATATTGGGAACTTGTTGAATTGCACCTTCCTGGCCTTCAACCAGACCTGCCAAATCGGAAATTCTGGGGTTAAGTCTGAAGTCTGTGTAAGACAATAAAAAAGCATTCTCAAGTTGGAGAAGCACTGCATGAGATTATTGGGAAAATACAAGTAGATAGTGTCCAGGGTCCATTTGGTTCTCCATAACACCCCTTTCTCTTCAGAGCCCTTTCCTGTGGCACGTCCTTAACAGCAGATTTTCTCTACATCCAGTAATGCAGATATAGGAGTCATTTGAATAAGACTCTGAGAAATTGCATTTCTAACTGTTTCTAGGACTGGGGACACTGCTGCTTCTCCAGGGACAATGCTTAGGAAGCCATATTTTTGAGACAAGAGCAACAGACCCAGAGTCAGTGCAGTTTTAGACAGAGAATATAGTGCAAGCTTTTTAGGGAGCTTATGGGGCTGTGAGACCTGCTTCCCCAACCTTCTCTGCCTCTGTGAAGAGCACTCAGGAGAAATCGAACACTAGTCCATTATAAAGAGATTAAAATAACGTGCTATGATTTCACCACCCAAAGGTTAGGCATTTCAAAAGCCAGACATGTGATTATTAAAAATGCCTTAGAGAAAATCGTCAATAGTTTCAGAAAGTTTGGCGCTATGTTAAATGACCTGTTTTGTGCTATGTTTTGCCCAGACTGGATCAATATGGGCTGTGTGCTAGCACATCTGCCTAGCTGTTTAATTTATCATTTATAAGTGTGGTTGGTTCAACGAGTCTAAGCAATTCTAATGCAAAGAATAAGCACAACAGCAAATCAAACTGGATTTGTGGGCACAACTATACAGAAAGAACTCTCAGAGCTGGGAGCAGGACTTTAATCGCAGATTAGAATACAAATACTTGCTTGTGTATCACAGACAGTCTCTGTGAATATAAATGGTTCTTGAAGCACTTTCTAGCCAATGCTGTGTGAGAAGGGAAGTGCTAGGGCTTTCGTTGCAAAAGCTTAAATCTTACAGAGAGAATGTGCAAGGCAACCTACTGTAGGTGTAAATTCAACCACTCCAAATTCTTTGTCTTGCAAGAAGTTATTTGATGTATCTAGGTCTCATTTTCTTTGTCATCTTCCTTTGTTTTTCTTTCTATTCTGTGCTGGTACTGGGGCTTGAACTTGGGGCCTGGGTGCTATACCTGAGCTGTTTTGCCCAGGGATAGCACTCTACCACTTGAACCATAGCCCCTCCCCTCCCCCAGCTATCCAGCTCGCTCTCTCTCTCTCTCTCTCTCTCTCTCTCTCTCTCTCTCTCTCTCTCTCTCTCTCTCTCTCTCTCTCTCTCTCTCGTTAATAGGAGATTAGGGTCTCATGAACTTTTCCTATTCTAGATGGATTCAAACCATGATCCCTGATTTCTTGAGTAGCTAGGGTGAACCACTGGTATTCAGCTTTCTTTATTGATAAATTTAGGATAATGCAAATGACTTCATGGGATGGCTTTAAAGATCAAATTAAAATGTGTAGGTAAGGCCCATAGTAGGTGATCAATAAGTGGATATCCCCAAATCTTAGTTGCTGAGGGCTGAATCTGGGAGAGGTCAGAAACTCTCAGGATCAGGAGCGTTCAAGGCTGAATGTAGTTCTCAGTGATGGAGCGTGTATTTACAACATAAAATGAAACAAAACAAAAATTCTACAACAATGCCAATAAAACCAGTGACCAAAGACTGAGCATGGTGACTATAATCTCAACTATCTGATAGGCAGAAGTAGAAGGATCACGATTTAGGACCAACACTGCGCAAAGTGTGAGACCCTCTGTGAAAAATGCCTAAGGAGCTGGGGTAAGACTCAAATGCAGAGTGCTATCCAAGCATGAAGTCTTGAGTTCAAACCTCAGTACCACTAAACTAACAAACCAGCCCCCACCCCCAACAACAAAAATCCCAAACCAACAAACACTAACAATAAACGCACACACGCACACACACACAAACCCGGTGAGCATTCATATCTATAGCTTCAGACCGCTGGCTTCTTCCAACTAAGCTTGTTCTGTGTTAAACTGGAGCTATGCCTGTGAAAGCTCTAATTCCCAGAATAACAGGAATGTTGGCGCACAGTTGTGCTAGGTGGTTGCACTGGATGGTTCCACACAACTGTGATTTCAGCATTGATGGAACTGGTTCCTGAAGATTTGGCTGAATGAAGAGGTGCGTGAGCTATAAAGAGGGTGTCCCTTGTATTGTGGGGATGCTGTCAAAATCACAATCACAGTCACCGAGATACACACAGCTGAGAAGCAGCTGAGCTGAAGTTCAGTGGCAAACAGTCTAGGGAGAGCATTGGGATTCTAGGAGAGAGGGAGAGGGACTGGTCATGCTGTGGATGAGAGGGCAAATAAGAAGGTTCATCTGAGAAAGTGGAAGGTGGCTGTGTTATGTTGGAGATGGGCCTCTCCAGACAGAATTTCTTCCATTGGTCATGGGGTCAGCTCTGGCTTCAGGGCTTAAGGAGTTTGTCACTGAGCAGGCCTAACTCTGGGAGAGATAAAACCTCATGCTGGTCACTGTGTGAACAAAGAGGATGTAGGAATTGAATCTAGGCCACAGGTCAGATTGGGTATGTGACTTGTGGGTGACTCTGAGCTGGTTCTATCACTATGCTATAATTCATAAGAAACCTATATGGTAGGGCTAGCATGAGGAGGATCAAGAAGAGTGTGCAGAGCCACATCTTTCTTTTTTTTTTGTAATTAATAGAAGGGTTACATTATATTCACCAGATAGAAGGTGCATTACTTCACATACATTGGTACTCTTTCTCATGTTTGTCCCCATTTCCCTCCCCCAACCCCCTCCCCTCATCTTGTTTCCCACATTCCCTATCCTACTTCAAATAAACAAATAAACATATTTACAATATATCAGATAATGGGCTGGGAGTTTAGCTCAGTGGTAGAGCACTAGCCTTGAGGAAAGCCTAAGGACAGTGCTCAGGCTCTGAGCTCAAGCCCAGGACTGGCAAAAAAATATATATGTGAAAACAATATAGCAGATAACAAGGTAAGATACTGTAACAATATGAGATAACCAAGGGACAGCAAAAGAGATGAGAGATGGCATAATACATTAAGAACAACAATCACACAATATATGGCTCTTGTTTTATGTCCTGGAGGTCCTTTCATTTAGCCTCATCCTATATGGCCTTATGTATCTAGGTTTTGTTCTATTGTAAATCTCTGCTAGGAGAGCCCAAAGTTTCTATTGATTATGACAAATGAGGGAAACAATTGAAGCCTATGTTCCTTTGAGTCTGACTTATTTCACTTAATATAATGTTTTCTAAGTCTTTCCATTTCCTTACAAATGGGGCAATGTTGCTCTTTCTGATGGCAGCATAGAATTCCATTACAGAGGCACATCTTACATCTGGTTGTGGGCAAGCACTCCAGTGTGGGCTAATGTCATGATGAAGAGCTTTAGCTGGTGCATGGCTGTGTGACCTTTGGCAGGTCAGTCACCTGGCATTTCTGAGACTCAGCTGCTTCAGCTCCTTTCAAACAGAAAAAGAGCCCGGCAGACCAGGCAGGACCACAGATGTGACTCTACACAGACAAAAGTCATTCATCATGTCCGGGGTGGCAATGGTGTGGGGAGGAGGCCCAGGAGGGAGACTAAAGTTCACCAGAACTTGTTTGTATGGAGAGAGATGCATCTTCCAGTTTGACTAAGAGGAAATAAGGAGAGCGCGTGGTGAGCGCGTGGTGCAGCTTGCCAGAGGCAGAGTGGGCTGTTGAAAGCTGAGTTGTAGTTCTCAAATGAACTAGGACATCTCGCTCTCTCTGACTCCCACGAGCTGAGGTCAGATTTTCAGCTTAGGCTGTGTTTGCACCTGTGCCTGTGCCCTCACTTTGTGTTCCGCTGTGGAGGCATCTTAGAAACTGGGCCCTGCAAAGTGGCTCTGTTTGTGGCAATACTACATTGTTTAAATGTAATCTAGTCTCATTTGGTAGTACAATGGATATGAACTGAATACCTGCTATAGACTAGTTTTGGGGAGGTGGGGGGAGGAAGGGTTCAACAGGCAACAAAAAGGATAGAAGTCTTTGCTCCCAAAGACTGCTCAGTCTTAAAGGGGATAAAGGTGATATTCGAACAATAGAATGTGCATGTGTATAATGACAATTTTTGCTGTGAAGTTCAAAATGCTAGGAAGTTATGCAATTGAGATTGGAAGCCCTGCAGCTCAAAGCTCTGAAGTGGGCGTGGCAGGCAGAGGAGCTTCAAGCAGCAGTGGAAGAATGGAGACAAATCCATCCCCCATTACAATGAGTGGGCACAGGCCATGGGAAAGCAATGTCATGCCCCTCACTATTGTCCTCGGAAGACACACATTCTGTGTCCCCTGTCCATTCTCAACACCCCCCCCCCACCAGTCACTCCTGATTGTGTCACTGTTCACATGGTGCTCAGCTCCTGTCTCTACTCATCTAAAAATCCTTACGATCCTATCCTCGTTCTCCCTCTGTGTTTAGATATTTTCCCTCGGCTGTGGGCTGCCTCCTTGTGTGGATCTGGTTTCCATTTGTGCACATGGCATGCTGGTTTCTCTTCTGAAAATATTATTGCTTTTTTATTTAAAAAGTATCATCAAGTACATGTACAAGTTAATCTGTCAGTTTATGAGTTCAATGTGTTTTCAATAATGTTACTCTTCCATCGTGATTCCCTCACCTCTCCCAGCCCACCACCCCCACAAGCCACTGGTTCCATATTCACACACGTGCTTTCAATGTCATGGTTGTATTTGCCCACCATTATTTTTCTTCTTCTTCTTCTTCTTCTTCTTCTTCTTCTTCTTCTTCTTCTTCTTCTTCTTCTTCTTCTTCTTCTTCTTCTTCTTCTCCTCCTCCTCCTCCTCCTCCTCCTCCTCCTCCTCCTCCTCCTCCTCCTCCTCCTCTTCCTCCTCCTGTTTTTTTGTCTGTCATGAGGCTTGAACTCTGGGCCTGGGCCCTGTCCCTGAGAAATTCAGCTGTGCCCTTGAGCCACAGCACCACTTCTGGTTTTCTAGAGGTTAATTGGCGATAAGAGTCTCATGTACTTTTGTGCCTGGGCTGGCTTTGAACCTTGATCCTCAGATCTGTAGCTTCCGAAGTACCTAGGATTATAGGCGTGAGCCCGGCCCACCATTTCTTCTTAATCCCATGTTGGTATGGGTGGTGCATCTATGCAAATGTTTGGCAGCCATTTCCCAGAAAGACTGTCAATGAGCTCACATGATGTTAGAGTTACAGGAGCCATTGTAGTTCTCACATTCCACCATGCTTATTGGGAAGGCATCAAAGGAGAGAAATTAAAGGAACCGTCAAACACCTTGTAAGAACCTAGGCCTCCAGATCATGTTTTACTCTTTGGTTTGTATATCTTTACTACGCCTGCTCCAGAAGCCCTGAGTCTGAATGCAAGGAAGGCCTTCCCAAGTTGGATCATACAGGTCCTGTCCCATGTCCTCCCTCCCTGGCTTCAAGCAGTAGGTGTAGTATATAGTAATATTCACATGGCTTGATTACCTTCTCTGTTACAGGAGTAGAAAATCCAAATGAACAAATACTCAGTAATCACTGGATGTCAAAACTTGGCAAAGGTTTGGTGAGACTCTTTTAAGGAAGATCTATATATTGTTAGGTCTGGTCCCTGGCTTAGGAAAAAAGCACAGTGATAGAACTTGGTAAAGGCATAATGCAGTTCGGTATAGCAGAAAGATCTATAACAAAGGGCGTAGCACTATGGGGAAACACAGAACAGGCTAACTGCTTTTGCCTGGGTGGGTGAGCAAAGCTTATGAATACCTACCTTTTCTATTTGCCTTGTCTTTGTATTATGAGATTTCAGTGAGATAATGCAGGGGATAAATTGAAGAAAAATGGAAAGAGCTATACAGGAAAGAAACCCTGTAAATGAGGATATTTTGTCATATGGAAGGATTTGGTGAGAAGCCAAAGAAGGAAGGGAATAGTTATCTATATCAATGAAGCAGTAAATTTTACACAAAGAAGATTCAGGTCCTAGCTATAACTACTCAGCTTGTAAACTGAGTGCTCTGTTATAGGAATGACCAAACCTTGTCTTTTCCTTTGAAACAACTGAAAGCTTTCTTTGATCTAGTGTTTGTGCTCAGGGCTCTCCAGTTAGAAGATCAGCAGGGAAATGTGAGTTAGAAAAGCAAATGGGAAAGGGGTATCAATGTTCTAGAAGTAATGCACGTACTACCTGATGAATGTAACTAATCCCTCTATACATTACCCAGATAATAAAATAAAATAAAAAAAGAAAAGCAAATGGGACAATAGGGGGATTAGAATGAGAAACTCATAAATCTGGCTATCATTTTTAAAAAACATATTGTTATTATAAAGGTGATGTACAGAGGGGTTGAAGTTACATAAGTCAGGTAAGAAGCACATTTCTTTTTGAACAATGTCACTCTTTCTGTAGCTCTCGCCCACACCCCCCATAATCACCCATAAATTGTAATGTTCATCTTCAACATAGTATCTAGTGAGTGTCACAGTTGTATTTGTTCATCTTTGTCTCTATTTCTGTGCCCCCTTTACCCTCCCAAAGGCAGATACAAGAATAAGCAAGACAAAAGAAAAGAAAAAAATAGCAATGAAGAAATAAGCCCCTTGTTTCTATTTCCTGGAGTTCATTTTGATAAATAATATTTTATGTGATCAGATGCATGTAGGCATTGCACCTTTGTGTTCCTCTCCTAAGAATACTCTTTTTGATCTCACTGTGTGAGATAAGGCTATCTTGTCACTGTTATATACTCAGATGAGAAATTTGTTTCTCCTCCCTTTGCCTCTTTTGCATCCTTTAATTGTGGAGGTCTGAACATCATGTTCTGAAATAAGCTGCTACCACAAACATCTGTCATAACAAAAACACAATGTTCAGAGAATTATTTCTTGATTAAGATTCATAGGTCGAATGTCACTGACTAAAGCAAAAGTATGTGTGGTAAATATCGGAAATTATACTAGGTGGGATTTAACAGACAAAACAGAACAAAACATAAAGCATTGTGTAACATTTGACACTTGATTCTGCTCAAATGCTCAAGCCCTGTCCAACCTAGCACTGAGAGGAAGAGGGAAATGTAACCACAGGGTGCCCTCTAGTGGTGAGGCAGACCAACTACAATCCATGGACTGAGCCCCTACCCCTTGGAAGAAACCTATGTATCTAAGAAAGACTTCAGAAATAGCTTGTAGTGTCCCAGATGGGGAAAGACATTTTCTGTTGGAGGACAGGTATCTGTCAGTGGAGAGAATGTTCTGTAGATCTGTAGATCTGTCTTGCTGGGCTATGTGGTAATAAAACAGCCAAATACCACTCAATCTTCCATAAATGACTCATTATTGGAGAGAAAATGATACACAAGAACAGCCCTATTGTAAATCACTGTGATAAACAGCTAACAAAAGCAAAACTAGTGCCCTCTGTCTGCTACAGCCATCTCTCCTTTCTTTGGGCTTCCTCCACTTATCCCACATTAACCAGCAGGGGTGCTTTCCATTTGAAGTTGAATCTGTATTACACTGCTGTGAAAACAACAGTAATTGTGGCACCCCAAACCATCACAGGGGTGTTCTCTTTGTGGCTTCATGAGCTCCAGGAAGTGCCTGTGGAAAGCTGGAGAGAAGATCATCCAAATATTCTGTCTTCCTCTCACGAGAGGGTGAGGGATGCCTTCATTACTAATCAGCACACAGATGTTGTTTGGGCTGCATAAGTCCCTTGTGTGATAAAGGGCTGTGACTGAGCTGTCCACAGCTCGATTTCATGATGGCGCTTCATGATATGGTCACTGTGGCTAAAATGAGGGGTGATCCATAATCATCAATGGTACCCCAGGTCTGACTGGTTTCATTTGTCTCTGGCTGTCACTTGGGACTGCTAGAGAAGATCCTACTGACAATTCTGCAGGACTGGCTTTGTCAGGCTGTTCCCAGCTATGGGTAGGATCCTTTTAGGCTGATCAATGGTCTGTCACCATTTGACAGAAAAGCTCAGTCATAATGGGCAGTTTGAGGCCATCCCTACTTCCTTTGAAAACAGCTGGGTGATATGGAGACTGCAGAGGGGAGTGGTGGTGGAGACTGTGTGAACAGTGTGAGTCTGTGCTGGGATGCATGCTTTGCAGCTCTGGGCTTTACTCACTAATTTGCTCCACTTGTTGAGTTCCTCAAAAAATATCCTCTCAGATACTTTAGTGGCACCTGCACTACACCTCTGGCTGAGCCAGGGGCAAGGATGGGAGAGGGTAACTGTGTCTGGACTGTAGAGTCTCCTGTAGCAGGAACATGTGCAGGCAGTGCCTGGGCCCTGGAGGACCGTGTGTCAGTTTCCACCACCATGAAAGTGGAGTGGATAGTGTACTTCTCACAGAAAGCCTAAAGATCAATTGTTGTCTCTATTTTGCTTAGGCTGTTGGCTCTTGAGGCAGAGAAGCTGAGGTAGATCTCACGTACTGATGGGAATCTTGTGTTGGGAGCATATCCCAGAGGGAATATCTTCAAGCTAGCAGTATTCACATTTAATTTACAACTAATCCAATTCAGATAATTCAATTGCTTAAATAATTTGCACAGCATACACTTGGGGAATGTGTGTGTGTGTGTGTGTGTGTGTGTGTGTGTGTGTGTGTCCTGATGTTTAAATTCAGGCACTGGGCACTGTCCTTGAACTTTGTTTGCTCGAGGCTTTTGCTCTACCACTTGAGCCATTGCTCCACTTCCAGCTTTTTAATGGTTCACTGGAGATAATCTCACAGATTTCCCTGCCCAAGGTGGCTTCAAACTGTGATCCTCAGACCTCAGCATCCTGAGTAGCTAGGATAACAGGCATGAGCCATTGTCGCCTGGATACTGCATACACTTTTAGTATGTAAAGTCAACGTCCATAGTTACTGTTATCATTACCGCAAACCTATTCTGATAGCCAATTAAATGTCTTTCCTAGTCCAATTCTTTGACAGCTCCTGTGCAATATATGCCATGTCAGAATACATGTTTGCAACTGAAGGTCCTCTGGAAATAATCAAATGGAAACATAGAAGGTGATCTGTTGGGAGGGAATTGGACTTGAAGGGAATCTCCCACTGATGTCTTAAGGAAGGTTCAGTTCCCACCAAAGTCCTCTCCCTGTGCATCTCCAGGAATACCACTTGTGAGAAAAAGTTTCGTGGTCAATGTGCCATGGAGGAGAGAGTACTTGGCAGGTTTCATTTAGCAAGCTGATAATACACTGTTATCTCTCATAAACACTTCATTGTCTGTGTCTGGAGGCCTTCGATCATGAAGTACAGATGCCAGACAAATGCAGATGGTGGTGGCTGCCTGTTTCTGGTAAAGATACCCGTGTGGACAGGTTGCTCAGGTTGAGCTCTCGGGATGTTGTCCATTGGTGAGGTACCCTGACTACAGCCAGAACAAGGCAGGAGCTTCACTTTATGGGATTCTATGAAACTGTGATGTGAATAGCAAAAAGAGATAGTCTTTTTTGATCTCACAGGGCACTCAGAATTGTGCTTTCAGGCTTGGAAGAGGCCTGATCTAGACTCAATAGTCCGGGGCTGAACGCATAGGTGACCTCACCCTATCTCATCTGAGAAAGCCTGTGTTTCAGTCAGGAGGCGCCAGACACATGACACATACACATGCACATGGAGGATAACAATCAATTGCTATTGATTGATTGTTTTAGTACTGGGATTTTAAGCTTGATTTTAATTTGACATTTCACAAATGTTTTATAACTTGAACCATGGCTCTGGTTTACTTAATGAATAAGTATTCATTTTAAAGTCTACTATGTGTCAGGCAGATGATGAAAACCTATTCTTCACATGCTTAGGAAGGTTTTGCCAAGTCTTTGGAGATGGGAGCAGGGACATCTCCTCAAGGCAAAGAACTCAATTTTGCAAACTGTTCTTTGAAATTAATATGGTTTCCTCTCTGCCTCATGCTTTTTAGTTGCCAACTATTGGCTCATCTCTTACTCTAAGAACTACCAAGAGATTTTAAAAAATTGTATTTTATTGTCTGGGTAATGTATAGAGGGGTTACAGTTACATTCATCAGGTAGTGGGTACATTACTTCTTGAACACTGACACCCCTTCCCAAGAGAATTTTTTTTTAAACTCTTGTCTGTATTGATCAGGAAGTAGTTGGTAGTGCATGCACCAATGCTCTGAAGAATTTCCATTGGGAATCTATGACTGATTCTCCAGGCCTGAGGCCTGAATCTACAGCACAAGGCATTTCTGCTCCAGTGCAGTGATTGATGTAAGAATGGGCAAGTAAACAGTAGAGCACAAGGATGGAAGGAGAAGCCCATGGGATAGACAGTTTTCTCCTACAGAGAGGGCAAGATGATCTTTCTGTACCTTCTGGACCCTGCTACCCTGGGTATATCTACTACAGCCATTTTACAATAAGACAACAATGAAGCCAACTTTTAGGATGGAGAGAAAATAGACTCTCAACAATTTCACTGAGCCACCGAGTCAATCACTTCTAAAGTGTGCTTCCCTGGGCTTTTGACCTGGGCTTCCTGTTGTGTGAGAGGAAGTGCTTAAGCATATTGCTTATCATATTGCTTAAGCCAGTTTAACTCAGGTTTCTGTCATATCCTTTCAAAGTCTAATGGACATGATTTCTAAAGTCATTTGAGAAATCAGTGTGAAAGGGTACTGAGATCCATTATCTGTCAAAAGTGGAGGTGCTTGTCCCTCGCTAGCATTTATCTGGTATGGGGATTCTCTATTGCTTTTATTCTTTTTCCATTACTACCAAGAATAGTACATTTAAAGTGTAAATAGTGATTGCCACATAATGTGAACACTCCTACTTGTTTCACTTTAGGTTTTAGCTTCCTGCAGTGCCCAATCTAGTCTATGTCTCATGTCTGTTCCTTTGAACTCCCTTGGGTATCAATGTTTTTCTTATTTCATTCTTAGAGCTTTTCTCTTTTCCTTGGCCTTGGGATTTGCAAACTTACCTGTAGACTAGACAGGAAAATAGCACCTGGAAATCTGTTGGTGGCACGGCAGGTGAGACTTCCCTGGCTGGCGCATGTATGCCCCCAGTGATGGCTCAGGATACTCTGGTTGATGATGTCCCCATTGTCTGGCCCTTATTGATCAGTAGAAAGTTCTCCAGAAGTAAATGTATGCTTAGAGATGATGCCACTTCCCAAGAGAGAAAGAGCCACTCTTTGGTTAAGGGTAGTGTACAGATACTACAGTGATGATACGACCCAGATTTGAACTCTGCCAATGCTAGATTATGAGTCTTCCTTAATTTCTGGAATCCCAATATATTTTTTGATCTGTAAGCAAGAATGGCAATGAATGAATGGAAACAATGGGGCTGCCATTTCCCAGCTCTCTTACCTTCTTCCATTTTAACTTAGGAACGAGTTGCAGGTCCTTGTAAACTCTGCAGAGAATAAAAATGGACAGAGCACTGGGGTGTGGCTTGTGGAAGACTTCATAGTGCCTTTGGCAATTTTCTTTCATTTCCCTCTGTGCTAATTGATTAAAAATATGTATGTATTGCAAAGCTCATTTATTGATCGAGAGGAAAGTGAAAAGAATAGCTTCCCTAATTAAAACCGATTGGAGCTGTGAAAGTTTAATTAATTGGATGCATGTCACTTCATTTCCATGTTAGGCTGTGCATAGTGCTCTGTTTTCATAATTACTGTGTTGTGTCAGGGTGTCGTGTGTCTCCCTAATTAACAGTCTGAAGGAAAAGTGATATATGGGCCTGCTGAGCAGGCAGAGTGGGTGGAAAGTGAAATCTCAGGCAGAGCCTACAACCTTTCCTCTCTGTGGCCTATTTCTTGCCATTTGTATCCTTCTTTGTTCAGTGGTTCCTGTTCAGGGACCACTGTTTATTTGATTGTGTGCCCGACACTTCTCCATCAGAGGACTGAGAGGCTACATAGCACTTCAGAGATTGCAGGTGAAAACTCCCAGTAGGTGGGCGAGAGTTACTGCAGCCACTTTCTCTGCTGAGCATCTTCTGCGTTAATCACTCCTTACTGGCCAGCCAACACCTCTCTACCCAGTCAACACAGAGTCTTGTGGAATGTCAGCCGAGTGCAGTGTATGGTGATAGGTAGGTAACTCTGTGTCCAGCCTCTTGCAGGACCTGTGGACTGGGAGACACTACATAAATTCTGGGTGACTTAATTTTTTTTATTTTTAAAAATGGGATTACAAAGACTGTGCTTGTAAAGATGCTGTATGGGTTACATGAAACTATGTACAATAATATGTGCTTAGCACACAGTTGTACCATACTATCTTTATTAAATCATCTTCTCTCTTCACTATATGCATTGAATATCTCTAACTAAAAAATTGAAAATCCTAAACACTCTCCAATTCAAAACTTGTTGAGGGCTGATGTGATATAGAAAATTTCCCACCGGACCTATGTCAGTCATAGGTGAAGTGCAGGCCCACTACAAATGTTGCTTATAGCACCTTCAGATATTATGTGTATGAGGTCTATGTGAAAAAAATGAATTTCATATTTAGAGTGGGTTCTGTCCTCAACGTATCTGTTTATGTATATGCAAATATTCAATAAGTTTCAAGCCCAAAGTCTAAAATACTTCTGGTCCTACTTATTTCTATAAAGAATACCTTATAGTCTTATGGTCTTATAGTTTTTTTTAATTTTAAATGCTTATTTGGTCTCATTCCTGCTCTCTTCCTAATATCCATGATCTTACTTTGGCTGTATTCTTCTTTTCTAAAACAAAAAGGTCTTTATGTGAATGCCTTGCTGAGACCCTTCCAGGTGTTTCTTTGCCCTCATGAGATTTCAACTCTTTTTTTTTTTTTTTTTTTTTTGCCAGTGTTGGGCTTGAGCTCAGGGCCTGAGCACTGTCCTTGGACTTTCTCAAGGCTAGAGCTCTACCACTTGAGCCTCAGCACCACTTCCAGCTTTTTTCTATGTATGTGGTACCGAGGAATCGAACCCGGGTCTTCATGCATGCCAGGCAAGCACTTTAACCACTAGGCCAAACTCCCAGGCCATAGATTTCAACTCTTTTACAGAGAATTCCATCTCCTGTCTACCTGGCCAACCACAACTCCCCGTTCCTTCTTTATCTCTGACACTCTCCACTCCACACCATCCCAATCCCCAAATCTCCCTCACACAATTTTATTCTCCTTTCTGCCTGCAGATTCTTTTCTCCTGAAAAACAAAGATCCTGTTCATTTCTTCATATTTAGCTCAAATGTTGACCTTTATATAAAGTCATCTGTCCCTCAGAGCACAGTTTTCTTGATTGGAGTCTCTTGTGACTAGAGAGGAGGTTCACAGGCAGGGGCAGGAAGATTCTACAGATAGGGGTTGCATCCCCTTCCCTTTTGGGTCATTAGTGCTTGGCAAGAATGTGGCATGAAGCAGGTTTTTTTCATAAGGATAAATAATAGAGAGACACAGAAATGTGGTCTTTGTGTGGAATTACTATTATTTTTTTTTCTAGTCTTGGGGCTTGAACTCAGGGCCTGAGCACTGTCCTTGGGCTTTCTCAAGGCCAGTGCCCTACCAGTTCAGCCACAGAACCACTTCTGGCTTTTTTTCTATGTATGTTGTACCAAGGAATCCAACCCAGGTCTTCGTGCATGCTAGACAAGCACTCTGCCACTAGGCCACACACCCGGCCCTGGAATTACTATTTTTAATAACCATCTTCTTGTGGACACTTGGCTCTGTTTGGGCACAGAGCATTTCCAGCTTGTTCTATCCTGTTCCCTATTGATTGGCACATGCTAAGTACTCAATAAAGAAAGAAAATTGGCACATCATTCAGTACATATTGCTTAATAGGTTTACTGTGAGGGCATATAAAAGTGCTTAAGGCTCAAGAATTATTGACTAACAAGGTTATTTATAATGGAATAATAATTGCTAGTGTCATTTTTGCCATAGTACTTTTAATTTTCATTGTATGGAGTACTCTCCTCTTCTTTGGAGTATATATCTTGAGCAGCTAGGACCTCTGCATGCAACTGTATCTACAACAGTTGGAGAAGAACCCTGAACACTTTCCTTAGCACTACTATAACTGACCTACCAGCAGCATTACACTGTCCTTATAACGCTCGGACTCTCCCAATATTCCCTTCTACTTCGGTGATTTTACTTCCAGACACTTGTATAGAATCAAATTGACATGTACTCAAATGATTTCCTTTATTTTTTTCATTAAGAAAGATTTTCTTTTCTTCTTATGCATATTTGACCTTATAGGAAAACACAGGTCTTTTCTCTGGCTGTACCAGAGAAGCAAAACATAGCCATAAAGATTTTTAGCTGCACTCTTACTCATTAATTAGCTGCTGAGTCTGGGAAATAAACTCAACATTTTGATTGGTTCTTAACACTTGATGGTAGTTCAGAAAATCGAATTATGAACTAGCTCAGCCATCTCCAGGCCAACACTTGTGAGGTTTCAGCAACAGCATTGACCCTCTGGGACGTGGTCACCATAAAGACCCGAATGTCATTGGGCCAGGTGCCCTTGCTCCCACCTGTAATCCAACTCAGTAGACTGAGATCTAAGGATAGAGGTTCAAAGACAGTCTGGTCAAGAGATTGTGAGATTCTTATCTCCTATTACTTGGAGTGGTAGAGTCCTTGAGTGGAAAAAGCTCAGGGATGGGATGAGGCCTTGAATTTAAGCTCTGGTACTGGCACAGATAGAAGGGGGGGAGGCAGTGGGAGGGAGAGAAGAGGAGGAAGAAAAAAGAAAGAGACAGGAAGAGACAAAGAAAAAGAAAGAAAGAAGGAAAGAGAAAAAACAGGATTGAAAACCTACTTTTTCCTGAGTATTTCCTCCACAGCAAAATTTAATATTCATTAAAAACACTCAGACCTTAGTGTTTTCCCCATTCATATCTTGATCTGATAGAAAAGCACTGAGGGTTAGTCATGGGACTTTTGCTGGGGTATGTGTATGGGTATGAAGGCCCAGGGATCTGAGGGACCTGGCTGTAGTCAGACTGTGCTGTTGGTTAGTCACGTAAGGAGGGAAAGTCAGTCACTGGCTTCCTGGGTGTTGAGCCTCAGTCATCAGTCCATAAGTTTTCCCTTCACCTGAGCTTCCTTGCAAGCCCATTAACTGCACTCCACTGCAAGATGTCACAGAACGTATTAATACATAGACTGTGGAAGGAGTGTAGATCTCTATCCTTCCTCCTGATCTTCTGCTGGGACTTGGCTCCAGGCCACTGTGGAGAGGAGGTCAGAGCCAACATCTCAACAGCAGTTGCAAAGACAACCACTTGCTTCTCCTTGAAGTTATGGAACTCAGGCAATGTACCTTATCCAGTAGAAGGAATGACTTCTACTTTGCTCCTGCAGAATTGGTTGCAGTGGTTAGGAGCTAAAGAAGGTGAGATGGGAAGGGCTGCATGGTACAGGCTGGGAGGCCACACTCAGGCTCTCTCTATTACCATAGGATAAAAGGGACGAGGCTCTCAGCACTTATCAGGGACCCAGAATCACCTTCAGGGTTTGTTCCAACAAGTGTGGAATGTTTCTGGAAGGCAGTTTTCCAGCAAGTTTCCAGGGGTGCTGACTCTGTGTTCTGACTCCCTGTGTTAAGAGAAGTGCTCAAAAGAACTTAATACACCATACACGTGTAAAGTATGAGGGTAGATGATGACTGGAAGGAACAAGCAGATCAGGATTGTAGAATTATAGGATTGTAGGCTATTTAGCCTAACTAGAACTTTTTCTTTTTTTGAAAGAATGTTCAGAGTTAAGAAATAAGAAAACTTGGCTGTCTATTTTCCTGAAAAGCATTGAAATCATGTTTCTTTTCAAAAGCCTACATCAGTTTTGAAATGGTTTTATTGAGATAGAACCTACATGTCATACCCTTCACCCACTTAAATCGTACACTTTGACTGCACCTACTCATGTTATTACTCTCCTCCTCCGACCTGGGTTAGGCTGTCATTATCTGACTTTCTGTCTTTATAGATTGGTTTAGTCCTTTTAGCTTTTATGTAAGTGGAATCATGCACTAAGTCTTCTTTTTTTGCCAGTCCTGGGGCTTGAACTCAGGGCCTGAACATTGTCCTTAGGCTTTCCTCAAGGCTAGTGCTCTACCACTTGAGCCACAGCACCACTTCCAGCTTTTCTATGTATGTGGTACCAAGGAATTGAACCCCTGTCTTCATGCATGTTAGGCAAACACTCTACCAATAGGCCAAACTCTCAGCCCATACACTAGGTTTTTGTGTGTAATTGGCATAGCAAAATGTTTTTGGCCTTTATCTTTGTTGCTGTATGTATCAACATTTCATCCTTTTTTATTGCCAAATAATGTTTCATCATGTGGATGTACTAAATTGGTCTATCTACTTACTAGTAAATGACCACTTAGTTTGTCTCTACTGTTTAGCTGTCATAAATAAAGGTACTGTAAGAATTCAGGTGTAAGTTTCTGTGTGGTTGTAGGCTTTTGTCTTAGTGCATACACTAGAAATGCAGATTCTTGGGAGTCTTCAGCCGTGCTGGAAACAGCACCATGTAAGATGAGGTTCAGCAACTTGTTTGAATACACTCCACATGCTGTGATTCCAGCACCATGCTTGTGAACCATTGGCCAGACTTTAAAGGATAGCAAGTTACCCATGAGCTTCTTATTCCTGCACTCAAAGCAGTTCCCAGCAAGGCTATTTACTCTGCCTGGAGACCACTGAGGTCTTTTATCTTCCGCTATTAAGACTGTGCTTGTGAATCCTTCTCCTCTTGCCAGACTCCCTGTCTGTAGAAAGGGGCCCCTGCCCAGCTCCTCCTGCCCTTAGCTGTGGAGCCAGCAGCTGTTGCTGAACAGCAAGGCACAACTTTAGACCTCAGGGGTTCTCACTGTAATTTTAGGGGCCTCTGGTGTTTAATGTGCTTACACTCAATACTCTACCTGTTCAACATGTCCTGTTCCTCAAAAATGAGGGTCTTTTAATCCGTACCATGGAAGGCTCCCTAACAACCTTGGATTTCAGAGAAGATGAGGATGACTGACTACAGTGCCAGTAGTTGGTCTCAAATTAATACCACACTTACTTTGGTCCCATTGCCAAGGTGTGGAAACTTCAGGTTCTTTGGTTCTCTTTGCTCACATTTTCAACTCCCCTTTACTCTAGCTCTGGGACCTAACTTTTGCCTTTCTCTTAGTGGTTTTTGATGGCAGATCTCCCTTCCCTGGCTCAGGCTGTCGGTGGGGAGAGGGGTCTGACACCTCTGGAATGTTAGGTATCTCTGGGTATGCATGCCCAGCTCCCATCCTATTGGACCCATCTTGCATTAACACTGATTCTGATCTTCCCCACATACACTGCCTTATAATATGATCAATACCCACATTGTGCTGGCCATATGTGGGTACTGGGGCTTGAACTTCAGGCCTAAGGATTGTCTGTTAGCATTTTTTCCCCCTCAAGGTTGGCATTCTACCACTTGAACCACAGTGCCATTTCTAGTTTTTTTGGTGGTTAATTAGAGATAAGAATCTCAGATATTTCTATCTGGACTGGTCTCAGACCGTGATCATCCAATGTTAGCCTCCTGAGAAGTTAAGATTACAGGAGTGAGTCACTGCTAATGGGCTCAAGTGCCTTTTAATGATTACTGGCCAAAACAGGATCTGTCTGAGGTTTGACCAGAGACTCAGCACTGCTTTCTGGAGTCATTGTAATATGGTTCGTTTCTTTTATGAAAATTTGTTCTCGGTTCCTTCATGTGGCTGTGAGAGATGGCTAATGTAGTCCCATATCTTGTAACCTTTCAGCATCATCTCTCATAGTCAAGCATGAAAATTTCTTATCTTCAAGTTTCATTGGGACTCATTGCATCTGACAGGGTCATATACTCACCTGGCTAATCTGTACAACTACAAGAGTGACTATATGGCCTGACTACTTGGGTATGTGTTTTATGTTCCACCCTTGGAGTTGGGGATAGCTAGTGCTCCATATCAACTATCAAAATGGAAAATAAGGAAGATGTGGCTTGACATAATACAAAATAAACATCTAGCTTTTGTTTCTACTTCCTGACACAGAGGGCTTAGATGTTTGGAATTTACTGTTTTGTATGATAATGAGGTTGTTGGTGTCTGGGGACCATAGCTAACTTCAGGTTGGCGTGGTTAACCACCACAGGGTCCAAGGCATGATCAGAGAGTTGAAACTTTCAGTCCCTAGAGGTTGGAAGATGCTGGTGATTGAGCTCAATCACCAGTGGCTTCTTTAACTGTGCCTACATGTCAAAACCTTCACCTGCCCACCCACACAATAGGGTTTGGGGAGGTTCAGAGTTGGTGAACACCTGGAGGTGTGGGGAAGTTGGCATGATCAGGCAGAGGATAGCATTCTGGTCCTTTCTCCCCGTATCATACCCTCTGTGAGATACCCTGTATCTCTTTTTTTTTTTTGCCAGTCCTGGGCTTGAGCTCAGGGCCTGAGCACTGTCCTTGGACTTTCTCAAGGCTAGAGCTCTACCACTTGAGCCTCAGCACCACTTCCAGCTTTTTTCTATGTATGTGGTACCGAGGAATCGAACCTGGGTCTTCGTGCATGCTAGGCAAACACTCTACCACTAGGCCAAACTCCCGGCCCACCCTGTATCTCTTTTACCTGGCTGTTCCTGAGTTTTGTCTTTTACAACACACTGGCAATAGTACAAAATGAGGTCTCCTGAGTTTGGCATGGTATTTCAGTGAATTATAGGACCTGAAGAGTAGTCATTTTGTCATAAGTATAGGGGCCTACTGTAAACTTGTGGCTGGTATCCTGAAGGTAGGTAGGAAATAGTTTTGTGGGACCAAGTCATTAGCCTGTGCTAATGTCAAAAATCTCATAATTGAACTACTGGATGCCTGTTTGTGTCAAAAATCTGAGAAATAGTTTTGGAAAAAAACACCATATATTTGGTAATGGAGGCCCTTCCCTTTTCTCCTGCTTATGTGGATTCTTAAACAGCTGGGACTAGAAACAGGGTCAAAAGAAGTTAGGGATCAAAAGGCATATACCCACAAATTATTCCACTTGAGTTCTCTCAATAGACAAACTAATCTTGTGGATATCACATTCTAGGATATCACTGTTCTTCAGCTACATATACCACAGCTGATCTGGAAAGAGGCTTGATGTCTGATAGAGAGAGTACAAGTTAAATTGTACAATCAGTAGGGAAAGTTGAGCCAGGGAGGGGGAAACTTTCCTTGAATATAATTTAGCACTCTGTCTTCCTGTTCATCTCAGGCCTGAGGACCAATGGAATAGAATTGAAGACCCAGACATAATCCTACAGATCCATGGCCACCTGAGCCAAAATTACCAGATGGATGAAAGACAGCCTCTTCAACAAACGGTGTTGGCAGAATTGGCTGTACAAAACTGAAGTTAGATCCTTGTATGTCTCTGCACTAGAATCAACTTCAAATGGATCAAAGACCTCAAGGTAAGAGCAGATACCCTGAAAAGATTACAGGAAGGGATATGGGAAACCCTAGGACTCCTTGGCACAGGTCAAAAAATTTTAAATAAAGACCTAGAAATACAACAAATCAAAGAAAGTTTGGATAAATGGGATTGCATTAAATAGCAGAACTTCTACATGGCCAAAGTCTGCAAATTGGGAGAAGATTTTCACTAGCCATACAGCAGACAAGGGCCTTATATTTAAAATATATTTGCAGCTAAAGAAATAAAATCCCCCCAAACAAATCCCCAAAGAAACAACTACCCCATTAATAAATGAGCTAAAGACTTGAAGAGATAGTTCTGTAAAGTGGAAATAAGAATGACCAACAGATACATGAAGAAATGCTCAACATCTCTGGCCATAAAAGAAATGCAAATCAAAACTACATTGAAATTCTATCTAACTGTAGTTAGAATGGTCATCACTAAGAAATCTAATAACAATAGGTGGTGGCAGAAATGCAGCCAAAAGACGATGCTACTACACTGTTGGTGGGAATGCAAACTTGTTCAGCCACTCTGGAAAGCAGTACGGTGGTTCCTCAAAAAACTAAACATAGAACTCTCCTATGATCAAGCAATCCCACTCCTAGCCATTTATCCAAGTAATCACAAAGCCACACTAAAGCTACCAGCACAACCATGTTTACTGCAGCATTGTTTCCATAGCTAAGATATGGAATCAGCCCAGATGTCCCTCAGCAGATGAATGGATCAAGAAATGTGGTATACACATACAATGGAATTCTATAATTCCATCAGAAAGAATGACATCACCTCATTTGTAAGGAAATGGAAAGACTTGGAAAAAATCATACTAAGTAAGCCAGACCCAAAGAAACATAGGCTCCATGGTTTTTTCTTCATTTGTAATAATTAATACATGTCTAAGATAGTCCTAGCAAAGGATCACAATAAGTCAATAGTATGTACATATGACCATATAAAATGATGCTAATTGAAATGAACTTCAAGATATGGAAAAAAAGAGGTTTATTTATTTTTTCTTGTTGTCAATTCTGTTTTTAATGTACTATGTAAAGTTCTTTCTTTCTTTTCCCCCTTTAGTTTATACTTGGTGGTCATTTTTTTATCTTGTTTATAAGTTTATCTGGCTGGGAGAAGGGTAGGGAAATAACAAAATGGTGAAAAAGGACAAAGAGTGAATTAATGCAGCAGTAATATTCACAAGACACTATGTTGGAAATGAACTTTTCAACTCAGAGTAGGGGAGGGAGCTGGGGTGGAGGGAAAGTGAGAGAAAAAATGAGAGGGGGTAATAATGTTTGACAAGAAATGTACTCATTACCTTACTTATGTAACTGTAACCCTTCTGTATATCATCTTTACTTAAAACTTTTTAAAAAGTGTTCATCTCATGTGACCTTGTCATCTTAAAATTTGGAATTTATTCTAGGGGAATGATCTGATACGTGGGTCAAACTTTGGGTAAATGTTATTGCAGGATTAATCAAATACATTTCAACATACTAGCATATCCTTAGGACAGAACATCATGTAAATACTAGAAAAAGCAACAACAAAGAATGGCATATTATTCATTTAAAATAATATGTCATGAGTAATGTCTATAACATTAGCCAAGTTATATCAACTAGTTTTAACAAAATAACTGGAAGCACATACTCTAATACCATCACAGTGTTTCCCTGGGGGTAGGACAGTCAATATTTCAATTCTGTTTTTATTATTATTCTGTATAGCGGGTTATTATTCTGTACAGAAGGATGCTGCTCCTGTGTCTAATCTCTAGGGAAAGATCCAGAAGGGCAAGACACAGAGTTCTCCTTTTATAATAAGGGGAAAACTTAATAAAGACAATTTCCAGCAGTGCATGCAACATCAACAGAATTAGGCTCTCATCTTCAGAGCTGTGCAGAGAGGCAAGGGACCAAGATTTTATGGGTTGCATTGATTTTGCACTGCCTTTCTCTTCCTTGTAATGTGCAGTACACTTAGATTACACTTGAGTCCTTTCAGAATGTTCTGGGAGGAGATCAAGTCACAGGCTGGGACAGTTGAGACAGGCATGCTTGCTCTATGGAGGCACTTTTGGGGATGGGAGAAGTCCCAGAATAGGCATTGCTCCTGGACAGGCTCAGTGGGCAAGAAAGGCTATGCTAGTCTCTTAAATCTGGACAGTGTTAGCTATGATCAACTAGACAATGGGTCTTGAATCATTGACCAGGAAAATGGAACCCAAAAGATTTTTCTGAAGTTATGATCCATAATCTGTTGGTCCAAAAGGCTATGTTCCTCTGTTCTAACAAAATAATGAAAATGCATCAGAAAATGCATTTCCTTTTTTTCTCTGTGTCTCTTAACAATGGTTCAGGGCTTCTCTTGGAGATCATGCTTGCTTCCCACTCTGTTGGGATTCTTGTTTTATTGGGTCCGATGACTTCAGAAGCATTACCAGATATACCTGCTGTTGAGCTAACATATCCAATGTTCTTTGCTTTTAGCAACTCCAGCCTCTGCAGCCTAGCAAACTTAATGGTGATTCCTAAAAAACAGGTGTATACAGAACACTTCTTAACCTAAGGCAGGGATGGCAAACCATGTTCCAGTCCTTTAGAGCATCGTGTAACCTATCACATGGAAATTTGAGCACTTGTGAGAGAAACCAATCCCAGCATGAGATTCCAGGCTCTTCTTCTGGACATCACTCTTTTATCCCTTTTAGAGAACTATTTGTTTATTCCTTTTCTTTATTTTTTTTGGGTGGGGGCAAGATAACACTTTTTTTTTTGCCAGTCCTGGGCTTGAGCTCAGGGCCTGAGCACTGTCCTTGGACTTTCTCAAGGCTAGAGCTTTACCACTTGAGCCTCAGCACCACTTCCGGCTTTTTTGCTATGTATGTGGTACCAAGGAATCGAACCCGGGTCTTCATGTATGCTAGGCAAGCACTTTAACCACTAGGCCAAACTCCTGGCCCAAGATAACACCTTTTTAAAGCCTTTTTTGTGGTACTGGACTTTAAACTCTGATTTTTTTTTTTGTAGTCTGTTTCAGATCTTCAGATCTTCATTTGCCCATATTATCCTGACCATCATAGCTAAGATAGCAGGATTTACCCCCTCATCCAGCTCTTCATTGAGAAGGAATCTCCTAAGTTATTCTGCCTAAGCTGTGTTCAACTTGCAACCTTCCCATTATCAGCTTCTCAGGTAGCTAGAATAACAGGCATGAGCTACTGGTGCCTGACATAGGATACACAATGCTTCTGAATAGGTCCAACTTTAAAAAGCACAAAAGCACAGAAAGCAGAAGTCTCTGTCTCATCTCTGCTCTCTGTTTGCCTAGTTCACTTCTTTCCCACAAAGAGAGCGAGTGTAGAGCCAGCTTTTCCAGATGGTCAGTCCTGGTCTCAAATCCATTACTTGAACAGTCCATTTTCCTCCACTGACTTGGGAGAAAATAATGTTCTCTATATACTTGGATCTGTTTCTGGGCTTTGCATTCTCTTCCAGGATCTGTCTGTATATTTGTATGCCAACATCTCTGAGAATTGAGAACAGACATCAGATTGTTAAGCCCAGAGGAAGGGTACAGCTTTATGTTTTTGTGTTGTTCTGGACTTCAGTACCCTTCTCTATTTAACTCAATGCTAATGCTAACAATGGTTTTCCACAGTGACAAGAAAGCGAGAAACTGGTTTTTCTGTCTTCTTAAGGTCACATAGGTGGCAGATGAGGAGCAGGATGCTTGCCACATCTCAAGAAGGGAGGCCTTTAACTTTGTTACCTGGTATATTGTATATACGTTTGTTTGTTTATTTGAAATAGGAAAGGGAAGGGGAAAACAAGATGATTGGGAGGGGTTGGGGAAGGAAAATGGGGACAAACACATGAGAAGGGGTATCAATATGTGAGAAATACTGTACCTACTACCTGGTGAATATAACTGTAACCCCACTATACATTACAATAAAAAAGAAAACAATAAATGAATTTAAAAAGAAGGGGGGCATTGAGACAGATAATTACCAAGCTTTGATTGTCTTCAGGAATGCATTCTAACAATTATTTTCATTAAGCAATTGTATAAAGGAATTTTAATTCTACAAGTCACTTCTTCCATCTCTTCCCATTTTGTCCCTATCCTCAAGTTACACAAATGATTTAAAAAATAACACTTCTCTTCCTTTTTTAAAAAAGTTATTTCCGGTACTAGGGATTGAACCCAGGGACTTAAGGTTGGTAAGCAAGCACACTAGCTCTGAACTATAATCTCTACACACATTTTTATAATTTACATTAATAGCTATTGTTGATTAAATGATCTAGGGATTTAGAAGTAAAGGTTTTGAGTACTTTGCAAAGGGGATCATTTTTTTTTTTTTTTGGCAGTCTGGGGCTTGAGCTCAGGGCCTGAGCCCTGTCCTTGGATTTTCTCAAGGCTAGAGTTCTACCACTTGAGCCTCAGCACCACTTGCAGCTTTTTTCTATGTATGTGGTATCCAGGAATCAAACCCAGGTCTTTGTGTATGCCGGGCAAGCACTTACCACTAGACCAAACTCCTGGCCCACAAAGGGGATCATTTTTACTTACATCTGTCTACAATAACCCTTTGTCATCAGATTTGGTCAAGATGGGAAATTAGGTTCTCAGGAGTGAACTGAATTGCTCAAGGTCGTCTGCTTGGAAAGGGTGGCTGCAAAGTCTATACTTATAATGATGCCATCCATAGTAATGGCCAAGCTTTCTTTCTCATTCATTTGGGATCACTTCCTTCTCAAGCATTTCCCAAAGACACAGAAACAGACATAGGCTGGGGTGTGGGGATCCTCAGGATTCTTGCTTCTCTGTTCTGGGAAGCATTCCTAACTCTCTTATGACACCTTTTGCTTTCTTAGTTTATGCAACTCCATTAAACAACATGCAAACTCTGAGTGTGGAGGTATTCACATTATAAGGCAATTAACAAGTATATTGAAGTTGAGAAATCCAAAAGGGAGATCTGCATTGAGGAAAAAACAGAATGAGCCAGCTAATGAAGGACCCCAAAACTCAAACAGAGAAGCATAGGCATGGTTGGGAAGACATAGAACAGCCATAGAAGATTCTTTTTATTTTTTAAATAAAGACCTTACTATACAACCCCAGTTAGTCCAGTAGAGGATTACAGTCAGTCTCCTAAATGCTGGGATTACACACATGTATCACCATGACCAGCATCACAGAAGATTTATTTATTTATTTATTTATTTTTTGCCAGTCCTGGGTTTGAGCTCCGGGTCTGAGCACTGTCCTTGGATTTTCTCAAGGCTAGAGCTCTACCACTTGAGCCACAGCACCACTTCTGGCTTTTTTCTATGTATGTGGTACCGAGGAATTGAACCTGGGTCTTTGTGCATGCTAGGTGAGCATTCTACCACTAGGCCAAATTCCCGGCCCCCACAGAAGATTCTTGACTTGAGAAATAAGAAAAGAAAATGGTCTTTATGGTAAAAGTCATGACTCATTTTCTTTTTGTGTAATCCACCCCTCACCCCCCAAAAAAATAAAAGAGAAGAACCAGGACAACCAATGACCAAACTTACCTAAAGGCTCTGATCTTTGGGATACCATCCACTTTAAATATCAAATTATCTGAATGGTCCTTATTCTTTATTCACTCCTTATTCTTCTCCATAGAGTTTGTATACAAAAGAATCTAGGTGGGCAGATAAAGACTTCTGCCTTTGAACTTTTATTCCAACAAAGAAGAGGAAGAGAATGGGAAAAGCCCACTTATACCTCAGAATCTTTATCACAGGTACCAAGGTCTTTCAGGATCATACTCCTACCTCATCTCTCTGGCCACTACTTCCCATCTTTCTAGATTTTACTACCAACCTTCCATTCTAAGTGAATAGTCCATCTCTCAAATGTCTAAGCTGCATTTTTGTGTTTGGGAGGTTTCCTGGAATGCTTTTTTTTTTTTGCTCCCTTTTGTCTAACAACTTCTATTCCTTACATCTTGTCTGAGAGGCAGCCTTCTATAGGAAGCCTCCCTCTGTTCCTGAAGACCGGTGGCTTCCCTCCTATGGCTTTACACTGCATTCTTCAATCTCCCTGTCCTATGATCCTGGTTAGTTGAACATCAGATAATTCACATGCTCTCCTCTGAAATCCTAATGGGAAAGAGCCATATCTCAATTGTCACTGGTCCTGACACCAAGCAGCTGGCATGTCAGTTGTTACATGCTGGCATGTGACTAATGAAGGACAGTTGCCACTGGCCTGCTGTACCAATCTGCTGCACCAGTTGACTGGTTTGTGGCTCTTGGCTCCTTAAGTCTCCTTGCCATTCCAACAGGAAAATTTTTGTTTCCAAGTCAAAGGCAGAGGAAGTCTTTCCTTCCCAGGAAATCCTTTCTTTATGGATCCCTGACCTTTTGTTTCCTATGTCCTGGCTTTCTCAGGTCTCCTTCCTCATCATTATCAGCATTGCCCTTTATATACTCATTTCCTTGGACCAGTTAAAGGCATTGCTTCCGTCTGCCAAGTGACTTCTGCAGCTCCCAGGTCACACCCACAGCCTTATACTTCTGAATGGAGCACATCTCCCGAGGCCCCAGCAGCTGCTCCCAGCCTTCTCTCAGCAGCACTCAGGGCTTCCCTCCTTCCCTTGCTTAGTTACTGCCTTCCTTTGATTTCTGTGATCCTTATGCATTTGTTTTTCTTCCTTTTCTATTTTCTCCCCAAGCTGGCTCTTGTCTACTACTTCCTAAACAAAAATTGTTCTCAAGAATGTTTTTGTTAAGAATTTATTAACGTTGATTTTTACATCATATTTTAAATGGCAAGTTTAACATACAAGTGTTCAAGGAGGGAATCTCTATTTACAGTCACTGGGACTTAGTATTTAGAACTTAATCACAATTAGGCTAAGGGTTTGTATTTATGAAATAAAACATTATGTCTATAGAGTCATAGGTTTTTATGTCTATATAGTTATGTTTATATTTCCATTACCATGTCCATAGCTTTGGGTATGCAGTTATTGAGTCCTCGCTCTTGTACTCTTTGGATTTAATAGCCACATATTAAGGATACCATGTGCCTTTTGATCCTTAGGTCTTGACTTGTCTCACTCAACATGATTTGCTCTAGATTCATCCACTTCCCTGCGAATGCCATTATTTTATCTTGTTTGTTGGCTATGTAGAATTCCATTGTGTATATCCATTCTGTATCCATTCATCTGCAGTAGGGCATCTGGATTGTTTCCATTGCCTGGCTATTGTGAAGATTATGTTTTTAAATGGCTGTTCTTCCTTCTCTCTGGGGTGACTGTGGACTCTTAGGTTTTTAGGGAGTCTTAACAGAGTAGCAGTTGGAGGAGGCATCGTCTCATATTGGAGTCCCCAAATCAGAACCTCTTTATCTTGTGGGATGGTAAACTGAACTTCAGAAATCTTTCAGAGGGCAATTGAATTGAGTGACAATGGACACATCCCAGGTTCTGTCTGAGCTCATCCACAACCCTCTTCCCTGAGCAGCCACCTGTAGGACCACGGCTGCTTATTGAGGGCCAAGAAACAGGTGGAGAAGACTGTGTTCTAAGTGCCAACAGCATGTCCTAATGGGCACAATTCCAGTAGTTTTCACATATGTTGGTGATTATTTCTATCATTTTTCCCTTCTAAAAGCATCCAAACTAAAAGTTATAGAGGTTCAATGTTGTAATAATTCATATCACAACTAGACATGTCATCATTATGGTCATTACATTAAAGTACTTGGTATATAAATAATATACCTGGCATTATCCTTGTGGCCATTATTATTAATTATTATTATTATTTGTATACACACATGTGCAGTAATCCTGGGACTTAAACTTAGGGCCTGGGTATTGTTACTTAGCTTTGCTTTTTTTTTTTTTTAACTCAATGCTGGTGCTCTACCACTTAAGGCACAGCCCCACTGAAGGCTTTTCAGTGGTTAATTGGAGATAACAGTCTCATGGATATTCCTAACTAGGCTGATTTTGAACCATGACCTTCAGATCTCACCCTTCTGAACAGCTAGGATGATAGGCACAAGCCATAAGCACTTGGCTGTATTTTTTTTTGTGAGTCCTGGGGCTTGAACTCAGGGCCTGAGCACTGTTCTTGGGCTTTCTCAAGGTCTAGTGCTCTGCCATTTGAGCCACAGCACCACTTTGGGCTTTTTTTTATGTATGTAGTACCAAAGACTTGAACCTGATATGCTAGGCAAGCACTCTATCATTCTAGGCCAAATTCCCCTCCCCTGGCTATATTTTTTTTAATTAAAGATTTTTTATATTGTACTTCAAATGTCATGTTTAATAAATAAGTGTTCAAGAAAGGAATCTCTATATACAATCACTGTGCATTTAAAAAAATTAGCAAAATTTTAGCAGGGGAAGGATAAAAAAAAATTAGCTTCTATTAGTTGTACAAAGGAGCTTTACATTGACATATCTATATTTATTGACAATGTTTCCTGATTCAGATTCACCCCATCCATCACTCTTCCTTTTTACCTTTCTTGAATCAATTTCAACAGATTTCCTTGTTTTATTTTCCCACATTTATGTAAAGTGCTTTGACCATACTCATTTCTTTTTACCTTCTCTGTTTGCCCTCTGCCCTCCCACTAGAACACGGAAATTTTGATTGAACTTGAAATCTATTTACATTATTACCAAGTTCCAAGATTATTTGTCAATGGAAGAAAATAGTTATTGGTTTGCAATGTAATTTGAATATAAAGGATTATAAAACAGATTTAAATATTAGTATTAGTGCTTTGTGTGCACAAAGCTTCTTGTGTTTGGAGACTCTGCTGAATTCAAAGGGATGGTCATTATACAATGCAGTTCACTTGTAAGCATTCAGCCTTTGTGTCCCAAGAACTTGAGTTTCTTATCCTCATGGGGATACATCAAAGTTCTTCTACTTGGAAATATTTTGAGAATTTTCTGTAAATTCAATATTTAATATCTTTATTATATATATTTTATAATGATATAAACAAAGCAGACTGATTTCTTTTGTCATTCTACTCTAAATTTTTGTCAGTTTATCCTGGAGGTCTGATAGGAATGTTAAAAAACGTCTCTCTAAGCCACAAAATTAAAGAAAGTATTGGGAAGGGCTTTAAAATAATTTAACCTAGGTATCATTTGCTAGTGAACACTATAGAGTTCAGGTATTTTACAGGTGCAGCTCAATGATTTTTGAGCACATTTGTTGAGTTGCACAACCATTTGTGTCTGGTTTTAGGATGTTTTCCTCATCCCCCAGAGGATGAGAAGCTAGTTTTGCAGGAAGATGAACAGGGACAAGAGAGAATTTCTGGGGAGGGAGGTATGCAGGTCCTTAGCAGTGAGGGTGAGCATGGAATTCTGAAGGGTTTCCAGCCTCCAGGGAGACTAGGAAAAGGCTCAAGAGAAACACTCATACATCCTCTATTCCTGGAGGCACTCTCAGCTTACACAGGAGCATTGCTTTTTTTCTGTGCTCCTGTGTCCACCTCTCACATCATGACTATTGCAAGTGGACTTCTAATTAGTAGATCTGCTATCCTCACTCCTCCCTTTTCTGGTCCCCAGAACTTAGCCTCATCTCTGGCATACAGTAGGACCTCAGTGAATGTGCACCAATGATTCCCAGACCTTTATTTTCTCCTCCAAGATTGCTGAAGCTAGCCAGAAGCAAACATGGAGTTTTCCCAACCAACCATGGTGACTGGAGCAGAATTGGTGGGCCAGATTACAGAAAGGGCAGGCCAGGCACCAGGGCTGGCTCCACTGCTGACAGACCATTTGTGCTTCTATGCATCCCTGCTGCCCTCAGCTGTTCCATTCCTTGTAAATGAGACTCTTGGATCACATGCTATTTTGGTTGCTTTTTGAGTTCAAAGCCTACTGATGAATTCCAAGGGTACATGTTTCCTCTATTGTCTAGTAGAGCTGCCTGCATTGGAAAGGAGGACTTAGGGAGCATAGGAGAAGCAACCAAGGGGCCCTAGCCCCAGCTTTGTGTGGGGACTTAGCATTGTACTGTTGTGTCATCTTGCTACAAGCCCTTCCCAAATACCAGGGAAGGCAGAAAGTAGACAATTGCCTTCCCAACCTTAAGAAGCAGGTATATTGGCAAGACAGCTTCTTGGGGCTCAGAAAAAATGAAGAGGTTTAAAGCCAGCACATCAAGCTGCTTTTGAGTGCACTTAAAAGCTGCCCAGACTTGTAGCTCCCTTTTAAAAGGCAGACTTACTTCAGTAATAACAGAGCTCCATTATTCTTTATCTTCTGTGCACACCTCTCCTCCCTATTTCTACTCTGTGCTCTGTTCACTAACCCATTTATCCTCTCTTAGAAACCTATGCTTAAAGGTGACGTGAAATACAGTTGGGACACCCTGGAATAGCTTTCCCATGGTGGCTCAAGCTAGCAAAATGATTGCAGCAGTGACACAGAATGGTCGCTAGGCAATTTTTACTCCTAGGCACTTCAGTAGATTTGGGGGATGGGGTGGGAGTTGCTTTTTGGTACCCACTTAAGGGATTTGTGGGCCTCTGGATCCTCCTCTGAGCTCCAGTGCTGACCCCTTGCTGCTTGGGCAGGAATGGCTGACCCAGAAGAAGGTAGCCAGTGACTCTCCTCTTCCATCCTCCGGGTATTTCAGGAGGAGCCTGGCATCCTGAGACAGCTGAGACCTGACTGGGTTTCCTGTCTAATCACATTGTTAATTTACATAAGACATCTTTACAGCTGGTGGCTGTGGTTTGTTCCCCCCTTTTTCTCCCCCCACCCCAGTTAGGGTATAAGCAGGAAGCAAATCTTCAAGCATTGATTGTCTTTGTAGAAATGATTGTTTTGCAGATACCCAACCTTCTCAGAGAGTTCCTTTACCTCTCCCCTTCCCCCATATACACACCGTGGATTTGAACCATGAACTTCCCTCCCTTGCAGATTTTTGGCTTTTCTAGGCCACCATGGAACTCTCCGTTACTGAAGACAACAGTACCACATTTGTCTCCTCAGGCTTTAAAAGACAAAAGGGACTGTTAGCAGAGAAGAGAGGATGTGACTCATTTAAAGGTATCTGTCTTGTTTTCAAAGAATGGCCTCACAAAGGTGCAAACTTAGTCTAGCCAAGTGTCAAGTGGAGCCTTTCCAAAAACCCTCCACTCCCACTTGGCCCTTCATCAAGTGTTCTTGCCCTGACAGCTCTCAGCCCTGTGGGTGCCTTTCACATCCCAGACCAAATGGAGTCTGCCAACAGTGAGGACAGAGGGCAGATGTACATCTGTGTTACTGGCCACTGTGAGCTCAGCAGCAGCTGGGAGTAAGACCTCAGAGTAGAGGGCATGGAACCAAGGCCCCAGAGGCCCAAGTAGCTCAGGACAGACTTTGACCCTGGATCTCTAGATCCTTACTTGAGACCATGTATATATTTTGCCACCCTTGTGGACAGTTAGAGCTCTGAGATCTCTCGCTGCTATTAGGGTAGGCATAGGGAACCTATTTTCTGGTAAGATTCATTGGGATGTTTATAATGTCATTCTTGGGCTATATAAAATTATCAATACAGGCAGTTGGCCACAGTCAGCCATGGAGATGCAAAATCCATCATATTCCAAATGATTTCGTGAAGCTTATCTGGCCTGATGGCATAAAAAGTTTCCTGTACTTAGAATAGAGTAATAGGACAGGGCAATTTGGCCTTTGTTCACCTGGCAGTATTATAAATAGACTGTTTGTGGGTGCTTGATTTACTGTGCCTTTTTCTCCTTCCTACACCTTCTACCCTTGGAGGAGAATCTTTGTTTTCTTTCCCCATCTGTCTCAAACAGAGGTATACCTAATTTATCATTCACTTAACCCTTATATTTCCTCCCTCCCCTCCCCTTCCCTCCCCTCACCCTTTCTTCCCCTCCTCTTCCTTTCCCTTTCTTTCTCCCTCCCTCCCTCCTTCCCTCCCTTCCTTCCTTCTTTCCTTCCTTTCTTCCTCCCTTCCTTCCTTTTCTCTCTTCTTATTTTATCTAGTCCTGGGGTTTGAACTCTGGGCCTAGGTGCTGTCCCTGAGCTCATTTTGCTTAAGTTTAGCACTCTACCACTTGAGCCACACTGTTTCTTATGGCTTTTTCAGTGATTAAGTGGAGATAGAATTTCATGGTCTTTACTGCCTGGGTTGTCTTTGAACTGTAATCCTCAGACCTCATAACCTCCTGAGTAGCTAGGAATACAGACATGAGCCACCTGCATCTGGCCTGGTATTTCTGAATATTGTTCTCTCCTGTTTCCGGGATTGTGATAGTCTGTCTTCATGTCTAAGTATGTAGTAACCAGTAAGCAATGCTTGCCAAGAAGTTGGCATGTCTGTTGAGCAAGCTATGTACCTACAGTATACATCTTTTAATTAAAGGGTGAGCACTATAGGCACATAGCTTGCTTAAGTGTTTAACTTATAGTCCAGTGGTGTTAAATACATTCTCTACTCCAGAATTCCTCTTACCTTGTAAAACAGAAAATTCTTCCATCACACAACTTCTCATTTCCCCAATCTTCAGCTTCTTAACTTTGTTAGCTTTTTATTTCTATGAGTCTGGAAATTCTAGGAACCTTATATAAGAATTACATGTAATTTATGCTCATGACTAGCTCACTTGATTGAGCATCATGTTTTCAAGGTTCATCCAGATTGTAGCAGGTGTTGATTTCCTGTCTTGTTTAAAGTGGAATGCTGTTCCATGGCAGGTACACACCCTATGCATGTTTTCATTCACCACTGGGTGGTTACCACCTTTTTTTTTTGTTTTGCCAGTCCTGGGCTTGAGCTCAGGGCCTGAGCACTGTCCTTGGACTTTCTCAAGGCTAGAGCTCTACCACTTGAGCCACAGTACTACTTCTAGATTTTTCTGTGTATGTGGTACTGAGGAATCAAACCCAGGTTTCATGCTAGTCCATACCCCTGGCCCCCTACCTTCTAACTAGTATGAATAACGCTCACATGAATATGAGTTACAAATAGCTGATACTTTATTTAAAAGAAAAATTCATAACCATTAAGTGATCTATCTAATCTAGTACTTTTAATCCTGGATAGATTATAATTAATACCCATTTTAAAAAAAGATACTGCTCGCTGAACCATCCCAATTAAATGGTTAAAAAAAGAGCACCGTGGATGTCTATGAGAGTCAGTTTTCAAGTTCTCTGGGATCATGAAGGACATTTCTCCCATTTTTGCTAGTTTCCGTTTGTTTCATAAGAGATTTTTATTGTGATATTTCCATATATGCATGTCCCATACTTCACTGAAGATTGGGATTCAATAGGTCATGAATGGATCCAGAAAGCTGTACTTTTAAACTGCCTCAGGATATTTTCTGGATTGTTCATTTGGAAATTGCTATCTAAGGACCAGGCCTTAATTGTACACATCTGTAATCCCAGCTACGAAGATAGGAGGATTTCTGTCCAAAGCTGAATGGGGCAAAAGCTCAAGACTCTATCTGACAAACTACAAACCAAAGTGTTGAGGGCCATGTCCCAAGCTATAGCCCCTAAATTCAATCTCTAGTACAGACCCTCCCCCCAAAAAAAGAATACTGCCTAAATCATTAAAGGTTATCATAAACTCCATCAAACCTTTACTGCAGGATCATAAAGAGCCTTAAAATGTTCTCTAATTACCTTATTATGTAGCTTGGTTTTATTATTCTCATCTGGTTGATAAATTTATAAGAATGTAAAATTTCTATACTCAAAAGGGACTCAGGGATCAGAGTTTGGCTAAGGCCACACATTCTGTGCTGAGGCTAGAAACAGTTCAAGATTCCCCCATTCAACCAAAATGTAAAACTTGGTTTTCTCATGATGCTCATTCTTTACTCTTGAGAAACATGGAAGAGATGGCTGGAGCTGTGACTCAAGTGGTAGAGTACTACCTGTCTAGCAGGTATAAGGCCCAAGTTCAAAATGCAGTTTGAGAAAAAGAGAGATTGAAAGGCTTCCATTGCTCTGGTGAGAGTTAGTGCTCATGCTTATACTATTTATTGCTTGGAGGAATCTGTCAGTCAAGTAACTGGAACAGTGTTCATGAAGAATGAAGGAATGGAAGTGAAGAATGAAGGAACAAAAGTTGACAAAATGATCCACAGAGCCTGGGAATTCAGCACCAGCTAGCCTGGCAGGGTCCTAGGTACCCAGATAACTGATTTGACTTTTGGGCCAGGTTCAAATACACATTAGCTTTAAGATCCTGGACCTTTAATGATTTAATGAATTGTAGCTACAGAATGGATATAATTGTGCTTCCTTCATGGGGTCACGAATTAGAAAGACTTGCATTAACTAAATATTCACTGGGCCCCAGGTGACAGATCAAATGGGTGTTATGGATTGCTGGATGTGACGAGGCAGAAATTAAAGCTTGAGAATGCTTAATAACTCATCCTAAGTGACCTAGCTAGCAAGTAGCCAAGTTCAGATTCAAAGACAGTCTATCTGATTTCTTTTCCTATTCTCTTAAGCACTCTTCTGTTTTGTGATGATGAAAAGAGTAAAGTTAAATGCTTAGCATTATAGAAGCTTCACTCATTACAATCATTATCATAATTATTATCATTGTGATCATCATCATCATCATCATCATCATTATTATCATTGTCCTTATCATTGTCTTCCTCCTTTTGGCAGCATCAATAAATCCACATGCAGGTCTTATTGTATACCAGGAGCTATTTGAAGCACTTAACGTATATTCGTTTACAAAACAACTTTATAGGTAAGACTATTGCTACAGAATTTATAGACAAAGAAACTGAGACACAAACAAGTTTAAATAACCAAATTTAGCCAGCTAGTGGATGGCAAAGCCAGGGTTAGAGCTTGGAAATCTGCTTCCAACTTCATAAGTGGTATGCTCAGTTATTTCACATGGTAAATGATAAATAAAAATGATTATGATGATGATAAGTAATGAGGCTCTTCGTGTTTTTCATTATAATAGATGTCATGAGGAAAAAAATAAGATCATGAATCCAAGTATCCTTTTGATGTCTCTCCTTGCTGTCCTTTCAAAATTCGCCTATGGTTTCATCTAATATAAATTCACAGCACCTGATTTCTTATCATTTTGGAAGTTACCTCTGGGGAACTGATGTTCAGAGGTCCTTACAGTTTCAAGATGGAAGAAACCTGAAGAATTCTCCAAGACAGAGGCTCTGAAATTAAGGGCTTGCCCCTGACAGGATGTACAAGGGAACCTGTTGGAGCTGAGAATAAAAATGTTGACATAAAAAAAGAATCGGAGGGTCACAGTGACTTTTATTGTAGACATTATCATAGTGACCTGCTGGATCCAGCCATCTCTGCTGACCTTTCCTGTTTGAAGCACTCACCTCTCTTAGCTGACTGAGGTCATGCTCAAGTGGCCTCATCTTTCTGGCTGCCCCTTTTCAGGCTTTCTTGTTCTTTTCTACTCCATTAAAAAAGTGTAAAAAGATGAATATGTCCTTTGCCCCATGCATTGAAAGGTTGCTGCAGCAAGGGAAGAGCTTCCAGGGCCTGGCTGAAGCTGCATCCTCCTGTTCTGTTTCCTTTTTGCATATTCTCACATGCTGTAAGGGCAGAATTGTTCCCGTCAGGAGATATGTGATGTCCTGGCTCCTGCTTCCTCTATCTTTCATCTGGAAATAGTGTTGTTGCCAGTGTAAGCAGGTACGAATGGTCATAATAGATTAATATTGGCTTGTAACTCAATATTACTTGAAAAGATGTCCTTATACCACCAATAGAAGAGACACAGATACAGAGACTCATGGGCAGGTGACAGTCACCTGATGCAGAAGGCAGGGCAGTTGTGAAGCCAGAGATTTCTCTAGCCAAGTGTGGCTCTACAAACTGTAGTGTGGTGGATTTTGCAGGCAAATAACTGAAGCTGGAAGAGCAATGGTCTTCCCTCCAGGTTACAGAGAGAACATGGGGCTGCTGACAATTTCATCTCACATTTCTGGCCTCCAGAGGTTGTGAGACAATGAATTTCTGTTGTAAGCCACACTGTTTGTGGTCCTTTATTGTAATAGCCCTGGGAAACACATATGCCTGCTTAGGTAGATGGATGAATCCTATTTCCTTGTCTGAATAAAAATCCCCCACGAAACAGACATTCTGCCAAGACACAGTCATTTGTAGATAAGATCTGTAATGGAATTCCAAGTAGATGGCAGGTGTGTGGCAGCTTTGCCCCTCTCACTCAGCCCTGCCACAAGGGAATAGCGAAGCTAGTTAACACCAAGCCTAGTACATTGTCAGCCAAGGAGGATTTGAAATGATCAAGCTACTTCAGCTACTGCTTTTCATTTAACACTAATATGATGAATCGATGTGGCCTCAGTTTCTATTGTGTCTCCAGGTACTGGCTCATGAACATCAAGTCATTTCAATCAATGTGGCATTCCATATTATTGTTTCACTGGGGTCGCATTGCTTGCACCTATAATCCTAGCTGCTCAGGAGGCTGAGACCTGAGGATATGATTTGAAGCCAGTCCAGGCAGGGCAGTCTGTGAGACTCTTATTTCCAACAAAGCACCAAAATCTGGCAGTGGAGTTGTGGCTCAAGTGGTAGAAGTGCCAGCTTTTATTTTTTGCCAGTCCTGGGCTCGAGCTCAGGGTCTGAACACTGTCCTTGGACTTTCTCAAGGCTAGAGCTCTACCGCTTGAGCCTCAGTACCACTTCCGGCTTTTTTCTATGTGTGTGGTATCAAGGAATCGAACCTGGGTCTTCGCGCATGCTAGGCAAGCACTCTACCACTAGGCCAAACTCCCAGCCCGAGGTGCTAGCTTTTAATGAAAAAAGTATTATGAGCAAGGTGTTTCAGCAGCTCAGACAAATGTGGGCTTGAATTCAAATCATAATGTGATCTGAGCCAAATGTCTTAACCTCTCTGATATATAGTTTCCTTAAATGTAGCATCTAAATGATCATAGTTATGTTATAGGGTTGTTCTATAAAGAATATACTTTAGAATATCACCAAAGCATCGATGATCTTTTTTAGCTGCAGTAGTACGAGTTGATGCTTCTGCTACAGTTAGGATAGCAGATGGTCATTTGATGTGAATTTGTGTGTCTGGCCACGTGGCACAGAGGAGACATGGGGCTACAGACAGTGCCCCGACTTAGGCAGCTCATCAGTCGCTCTTGTGGGTGTGGGTACAAATCTGCCCTCATTTTTTGTATGAATAAATAAGTGTCAAGCTTAAATTTATATAAATTACAAATGCGACCAGATATTTAAACAAATTTTTGATGATAGTTATCATCTGTGACAATGCTAAATTTTTTTGGGGGGGGGAGTTTGGTTGTGGGGCTTAAACTTGGCCTGGGCATTGTCCCTGAGCTCTTCAGCTCAAGGATACTGCCCTACCCCTGGAACTATAGCACCACTCTCGGTTTTCTAGTGATTAACTGGAGATAAGAGTTTCATGGACTTTAGTGCCCAGGCTGGCTTTGAACCATGATTCTCAGATCTCAGCCTCCTGAATAGCTAGGATTACAGGCATGAGCCACCATGCCCGGCTTAATGATGTATTTTTCAAATCAAATTTTAAGTCAAAAAGTTAAAGCATTAATATTCCAATCTGTATGAGAGTATGAAAGAAAGTCACAAGGTAGAATATCCAAATGGCCAATGCTTAGTTTATCCCAGAAGAAGTCTGGGTTGGTTAGCTTTGCAGTTTTGTGGTCTGGATCTCAGAAAGCATTACCCTATAGGCCATGTGTGGAAGGCTTGGTCACCAGGTTTTGGTGCTACTGGGGAGTGGTAGAGCCTTCAGCAGAGGGCCTGTGAAGTGGGAGGCAGTTGGGTGGATGGGGGTGCACCCTTGAAAGACATGTCCGGACCCCCTCTTCTCACTGTTTCCCAGATATCATGTATGAGTATCTTTGCGTTTCCACATGTTCTCACTGTGTCATTTTGCTACACCACAGGCCTGATCAAACTTTTGTTTCCTTACAAGTTGATTTCCTCAAGTATGTTGCCATAGAAGCAGATATTTGACTAGCACAGTCACTGTCAAATAATTTTCTTGACTATTTCCAAAATATTTTAGAAACTTTTAAGTTCTCTTTCATATTTTAAAGAAAACTAAATTTTTAAAATTGTATTTTATTGTTGGGGTGATGTACAGAGGGGTTGAAGTTACATTCATCAGGCAGTAGGTACATTACTTCTTGAACATTGTTACCCCTTCCTATGTTTTTCTCCCACTTTCCCTTCCCCACACCACCTACCTATCTTATTTTTCCCTTACCTGCCCATTTTCAATTTAAAATTGTAAGCTAGAAGGTGACAAATGATATAATTCCTTTCCAACTTTCATAAAGTAAATTTCAAGTCAAAATAAAAGGTGAAGAAATATTACAATGAATATTCAGATACCCTTCACCTACAGTCAACAATGGTGAGCCTTTTGTATCCTTTTTCTTTTTTTCATATATTTTTTAAATTTTTTTTTCATATATTTTTATTGTAATTAATAGAAGGGTTACGTTATATTTGCCAGATAGAAGGTGCATTAATTTCCATACATTGATACCCTTTCTCATGTCTTGGTCCCCATTTCCCTCCCCTCTACCTCCACCCCTCATCTTGTTTTCCCCCCTTCCCTATCCAATTTCAAATAACCAAATACAAATATATCCAATATATCAGATAACAAAGTGAGATACTGTAACAATATGAGATAACCAAGGGACAGCAAAAGAGATGAGAGATAACATAGTACATTAAGGACAACAATCCTCAGCTCAGCCTTTTTCTTTTTTAAAATGTATGTGATGAATCACTTGAAAGTCAGTTCTAGTCTAGCATTCATACCTATCACAAGCAGTAAACAAAGCTAAGAACATAAAAAAGCTAAGAACATAATACAAAGTGGACAACCTCTGACATATTCTAAATATTGACATTTAAAATAAATCTCTTACATTACCCTTTTAGCTTTACTCAATAGAATATAAATACCATAAGGTCTTGAGATCTATCATTATCCATTTATACATACATAAAAAAGCTCTTAAGCATTTGAAAAATTCACATTTTTACTTTCTTTGTGTTTACATATTATTCCCCTTATTTAACCAAATCTTGTTATAATGTGTACTTTTTATGTCTGAAAGATTTTTTTATGGATCATACTAGTATGGTCTAAGAGTGAACTGAGTGGAATTGAATTCTTTTTTATATCCTAATATCATAAAACTCAGAATGTTAAGGAATTCTTGTTTGAGTTATTGTTATTATTGTCTCTATACAAATATGCTATTAATACACTATTGATCATCATTATAACACCACAATATTGATATTCGTTGTAAAAGATAAAAAATGTTGTGACAATGTATCTCTTAGATGACATCATTATAAACTTGATAAATAGTTCTTTATCCATGGGTGAATCCTTCTTATTCCTTGCAAACAGGAGAGCACAGCATCACTTGATTCCTGTTTTCTGTATATTTAAATTTAAAAATCTACACACAGAGTAAATTTCAATAGAAAGAGGGTTATTATACTACTGTTAATTCCCTCATGATTATAGGCCACTAATCACATAATGATATAAATTTTAACATTGTAAAAAGTAATTTTAATAACAATATATCACTAGACAAAAGATTCAGGTCTTCCTTCAGTTTAATTGAAAACAATGAACTCACTTTGCAAGACAATTGTTATCTACTTGTTAAATTACAAAGTCATGATGCAAAGCTTTCATCAACCTTTATTAATTTATTATTAATTCTACTTATTTTTTTTCTTGAAACATCTTTTTAAACTTGATATACTTGTACTTGAAAAAATAAAAAATATTAATCCTTGCAAAATGGCTTTCCAGTGCAGTATTTTATGGACTGCCAAAGCTTTTGAGGTATTGAAATGAAATCATTGAGTTGTATTGGTTCACTTATAGCAAAACTCAACAACCAAGGGTATGTCCTTTCTCTCAGAAAGCATCTGCCTTTATTTCCCAATTCAAGTATACGACTGCTTGTTTATTTCTATTATCTTTAAGTACTTGTAGAAAGTACTTGTAGAATTCAACATGGAAGTTCATGAGTACAATGCTTCCTTGACCAATGTGGCCCCTTCCATTGTCCTCTCCTATTTCTCTCCACACTACTCAGTGCCTCACATTATCTGGTTCCATTTTTCACTGTGTACATTAGATCTTTGGACTGCACCTTTTATCCTAGCTCTGACTTCAAGAAAGTTGAGAGCTAGCAGAATACAGCCTGTTTGTGAGCCTGGTTCCTGGGTGAAAGAGTAGTGTCTGGCTGACTTTTTGATGTAAGTTGGAGAAAGAAGAGGAGAGGGCATTCAATAGAAGGATTGAGTAAACATTAAGTAGAGTATCGTAATTCAGTACTTCCTAATGTGGCCCAAAACCTTGTTTTTAACCATACAGTCTCTCAATGCCAGCCTGGACATGCACATTTCCCATGCTGCCTTTGCTTAGGGCTTGAATCAACCACGGAAAAGGTGTGCGGTCAGTAGGTTGGCCTTGGTTGTAAGGGAAAGTGTGGGTGAGCCTCGATCTCGAAACTACTCCAGCAAGAGTCAGTGAGAGTGGAGAAGGGACAGGGAAATCTGAAAATTGACTTTAAAAATAATTGATGGCTCCAATCCCTGAGGAACGTGTCCAGTTCCACCAGAGTGCTTGTACCCAAATAAAGTGTGCTGGGCCAATCTGCCCCAGTCTAAGATGAGGGCAAGGCTGACTGGCAGGAGTGGAATGAATGTCTATTCTGGCCCTGGCTGACTCAGCTCTAGCAAATGAGGAGAGGCCCTGGATCTTACCCTCCATCTGAGAAGCTTCCACACTGCCTGGTAGGGTCAAGAGACTCCTAGATAGGTCTGACAGACATTTTCTAAATGTCTGAAGATGTCCTTTGTCTGTTTAGGCAAAACTTTAACCCTTCCATTTTCCCGGGAGGCTCTCAAACTGAAATAGGATGGATGACTGGATCTGGCCACATGATGGATGGTAGGGTCTGGCATCTTGTGTTCATGGTGGGGAAAGGTGAAGCCCCCTGCCTCTCAGGTGATGGGTATACCTGAATCCGTGGAGACCAGGACAGACCCTTGGCTGACAGGTTACTAAACCTATCAATCCAGTGTCTGGGACTGGGCGTTTCCTGTGACCTTACCCCCCTGACCTGATCCTATTAAGATCCCAACCAACTCAGGTGCCATTATGCCATGCCACATGTCACCATGTTAATGTTCATGTCCTGTGTCCTGTGTCCTGGCTCCTGGCTCTTCTCTGGTCACCATGGCATCCTAATTCAGCTCTCCATTGGAGGTGATTTGGTTTGTTGGTATTGTTTTAGTTCTTCCTCTCTGGCTTCATGGCTCAGTTTCCTAGCAGTGTTAAGCATATTTTCTGACTGCTAGTCTTTGAGACAGAAGTCCACCCTTCAGTCACCGGCTTTTTAGATAAAGACCCCATGATTCGACCTCTCAAAATGTGGCATCTCTGTTTTCTCACCTTGCAATAAATCAGGCCATTAACAATTATAATTCAAAATATCTTCATATAATATTATATATACTTACTTCTCAGGAAAGAGTTTTACTAATGTACATTCATAGCCTATATCAGGAAAGTATATTTAGTTTTGAATTGAAGAACATGAACATAAATTGAAATAATAAAAGATTGGCTACTCATTTAACTCTCTCACCAGTAAAAAAGGAACAACACACAAAAACTTACATTTCCTAGAGATTCAGCCAAGATTGTGTGGGACAGTGGTTTTCAGCAAACACATGTTGGGAACTGCCTGAGTTTTTCCCTCTGAGAAGGAGACCTTTTGTGATACCTGAGGAACTTGTGTGATCATCTATAATAAACTTTTCCCAAATAGCTTCAGTGGCTTGTTTGGCTTTTTAGGCCAATGCAAGACCTCAGAAGTTTGTCCCTCAACTTCTTCCGTGCAGGGCTACCCAGAAGACAAAGGAGATATTTTCCAATGTACTTTCTCCCTCATTGTAGACATTTTTAGGGATTGTAGTTGGAAGAGAGTTCTGGAACCTGTTATTTAGTGTGCTTAGTTTAGATAGTAAGAGATACTTATTATGGAACTAATGCTTATCATTTCTCATGTAGCCGAGTATAGTGGCTCATACCTGTAATGCTATCATTTAGGAAGTGGAGACAATTTCTAGGGCAATCTGAAGTACACAGGGAGGAAAAATAAACAACAAGCAAACAACATAACAAAATCAGTCAATTTATCAACCCCCTTGGAAACTCAGCTTTTTTAATTAATTAATTAATTAATTTATTGCCAGTCCTGGGCTTGAGCTCAGGGCCTGAGCACTGTCCTTGGACTTTCTCAAGGCTAGAGCTCTACCACTTGAGCCTCAGCACCATTTCTGGCTTTTGTTCTATGTATGTAGTACCGAGGAATCGAACCTGGGTCTTCGTGCATGCTAGGCAAGCTATCTACCACTAGGCCAAATGCCTGGCCTTCAGCTTTCTTTTTAATGGCTACTGTCACATACAGCAAAGTCATGTTCCACTTCTGTCTCTGTGGACTCTGTGTGTGTGTGTGTGTGTGTGTGTGTGTGTGTGTGTGTGTGTGAGAGAGAGAGAGAGAGAGAGAGAGAGAGAGAGAGAGAGAGAGAGAGAGAGAGAGAGAGAGAGAGAGAGTGCTGGGACTTGAACTCACTACTTGGGCATTCTCAGCTTTTTCTCTGAAATCTGGCACTCTACCCCTTGAGTCACACTTCCCTTCTGGTTTTTGGTGGTTAATTGGAGATAAGGCTCTCATGGAGTTTCTCTCCTGGGCTTCAAATCATGATCCTCAATCTTCTGAGGAGCTGAGAGGTGTGAACCATCAGTGACTAGCCTCTGTCGTCTTCAGATGGTAGTAAGGTCTCTGGTTTAACATGGCCTCCCCTCCATTCCTGAAGTTTCCTGTAGAAATCTGGATTTGTGACCTCTAGAAGTGGGTTTATTAAAGTAATTCATTCCTTTTCCCAATAAACATTAAGCATTGACAGCAACTAGTCATATGCACAAAAATATGTGTCCAAACTGGAGCTTATATTCTAGACAGATCATAATCATAAGCAAATAAGCAAATTATAGATTGCTGTAAAATGCCTTCCCTGAGGGGAAAGCAAGGCACATATAGAGGGGTGCATTTTAAAGTAGGACATGCGGGGATCTTACAGGGGATACACGAATATGGCATGCGGATATGACTTGGAGGAATGTTCCAGATGAAAAGGTTAACAGGTGCAAGGGGTCTGAGGTAGTGGGAAACTGGGACAGTGGGGTAGGTGTGGAGAGAACTTTGGTAGAGTCAGTCGCTAAGCTTTATCTTCCCATTAAAATGAGGGTTTGTGCTAGCTACAAAATTTCCAAGGTCCCATTCTGCTTTAACCTTTGGTAATTCTAGTCAAAGACCTTTCCTTTAGCAAAAGAGAAGCTGTTTGCCAAGGTAGAAGTAAAGTGTTCCTTCTCTGAAAAGGATGGTGCTTGCTGGGGCTTGACAGCAGAGACACATGTGCACATGCTCTCTGAGGGCTGAGTTTCCTGTGTTCCTGGGATGGGAGGGGACAAATAGAATGATTGCTACCCATCTTACTTCTGATCTCCATTTAGTTTCTTCTATAACTCTGGCAGATGACAACAGATTGCTTGGCATGGCCAAGAGTAGATTATTTCTTATCTGATTGTTTCTTTGTGTGTATTTGAAGTGGCAGAAGAGTTTTAATCTTGAAAAACAAAACAAAACAGCCTGTTCCTTCCAGTCTTCTTTCTTTAAACTTTCTACTTCTGTAAAAAGAATATCAACTGATGACAGTTTGGCCTGATAAAGGAGGACAATAAGAGTTGGAGATAAGTATATGATTTTCCTCCATGTCTCTTGGGTCCCTTCTGGGCACTCTCACATTTGACACTCAGTCTCTTTCTCCGGGCCTAATGTGGAGAGTTGGTGAGGAGCATCTATCACGGTGGACAGGGGCAAGCCAGGAGTCCACACATAAAGGCCAAGTGCCCCAAAGGATGATTTCTTAAAAATACATGGGAGAATTTGGAGATTTCTCAGAGTTAGTTGAAAGTATCAAAGATACCTTTTATTCGGCGAATGCTAGGGAGCGGAGGGCCCTGCATTTATACATTGGAGGTGGAACTGGACAGGTCAAGGAGGTGCTGAAAGAAATAGGCACCATGACTGGGAAGGTATCAGATCTTATCTTACCCTTTCCACAAGTCCTCCTGCTAACTCCCGGAACATGAACATCCACTCCACGGATGCTGATGGACGTCTCCTGGGTCAGAGAGAGAATTTTACTACTCCCCACAATTCGAACAGTCAGAACTTCTTCATTTAGGTTCCCTTTCCCCAGGGTCAGAGAAAAACCCAGGTAAAACCTGTACACACTGGTGGGTTGTATTATAGGAGAGTGCCCTGAGCTTGGGGAGCTAAATCTCTCTCTTTTTTTTTCCTTCTCTCCTCTGTTCCTCTCCCCTTCCTTCCCCCTTTCTCTACTGGGGATTGAACTGAGAGACTAATGCAGGCTAGACTACTACTTGATCTATATACTCCTTTCCACTCCTACCTTTTTTTTTTTTAACACTCTGTGAATAGTTGTACAAAGGTTAATTTTTTTTTTTTTACCAGTCCTGGGCTTGAGCTCAGGGCCTGAGCACTGTCCTTGGGCTTTTTTCAAGGCTAGAGTTCTACCATTTGAGCCTCAGCACCACTTTTGGCTTTTTTCTATGTATGTGGTACTGAGGAATCGAACCCAGGTCTTCATGCATGCTAGACAAGCACTCTACTACTAGGACAAACTCCCGGCCCCTACAAAGGTTTTTATGTGTTGATCTATGTGTGCAATGCATCTTGATCACAGTCACTTCTTCCATCCTTCTCCCTGGTCACTATGTTTTTGAGAAGTGGATGAACAGAACCCCCTCCCCCCTCCATTTCAATAAATAGTATTTTAAATGTTCTTCCTCTAAGGGTAACTTCTTTTAGTCTGACTATATATGTCTATTAGGTTATCATATCCAGTTATGTTTTAAATCTAGCTTCTACATATGAGAGAAAGCCTGACTAGAACTCATAATGGACACTGAGCACTTATTGATACCCTAAAATTGCAATCTGCCTGGCTCAGACTTTGGTGACTTTTAGCAAAAACGGACTAAATATCACTTAGGAAGGTTTTGTGACTGTTCACAACATTGAGGTGGTGGCTTGGTTCTAGAAGATATTGGTATCTAGATGTGGTCGCTGACCCCTCCTGAGTCCCCAGAGGAAACAACGCATCCTATAATTGCCTGACAAATTTTATGTCACTCTGTGAAGATTCAGCAGCTTAGAGAAGCAAGTATCTGACTGGCAAAGCCAAGATCACATGGCAGCTCTGACCGAAGGTTAGCTGGCTGCCTTCTAACAAGATGAGAGGCAAGACAGCAGAAGGAACCTACAGGACACCCCTACCTTCCAGAGGTCTGGGAGGGCAGACCTCGGAATTTTCCTGTCCCACAAGGGCTGTGCCTAGGGGGGGTAGAAGTCTGATTGCTGTTGGGAAACTGCACTGTGCTTAGTGCTGCTCTCCCAGCCCCAGATTTAAATTTTTAAAATGCTCACTATCAGAAGGATTCAGTGCTTTCTGTGAGGAGGTGAATTGGTTGAGATGAAAGGCAAAGACTGTCGCAGGGACGATTCATTTCTTACATATTTTCCCTTCTCAGAACACAGGCTTAGGATGAGAGCAGCGCCTCTGAGGAGGGCAAATGGATCATGTCAAAGAGTTCTTTTAATCTTCTCAGACATATGTAGATGTGGGCGATACTTCACAGTGAAAATATGCACCCATCCATTCCTGTCTCTTCTTCCCTTAGCCAGGCAGTGCTTTCCAGTCCATAGCCAGAGGCCCATCTTCAGCAGGTGCCAGAGGCAGAGGTGGTCCCACATGGGTAACTAATCTCATTTCTACATGGGGTAAATCGGAGCCCCGCTGAGATCAAGTGCAGCTCCCCAGGCTCTCAGGTGTAACAGTCCTGTGATGAAGCTAAAGCAAACTGCAGAGCTTGTGGCTAAAGTGGCCTCAGGGCATCAGCTAAGTAACTGCTGCCTGGTGGACCAAGTGAGACTTTCAGGAGCAGAAAGACAAATGTGATGCCATACAGTCCAACTCAGCTTGGGGTATGAATAAAATATTCAAAATGTGCAGGAGCTTGAATCTTTAGAGTACAAGGCAAATTTCTTGTGGTAGCTGTGATTCAAACACTACATTGGGGGTAGTCATCTGGAAATGAATGAATGAAAGCTAAAGTCTGCCCCGCTTCTTCACCCTCTCCATCAGCTTTCCAGAGCCAGCACAATGAGCTCCAACTTCCTCATGTGGGCAGCAAGCTCTTTCATGGTCTGACCCTGCCTTCCTCTTTTCCTTTGACTTCCCGTGTAGGCTCCCTTCAGTTGCTGGAAGCTCATTCCGTCTCTGTGCATTTGCTGCTTAGGAGAGCTCTGCCCTGGAACCATCCTCTGGTCTTTGACACACTGGTCTCAAGCTGGAATTCACTGCCTCATCGCCATTCTTGGCCCTATTCTCAAGCACTTTAGCACTTGCCTTTTCTTCAGCTGTAAGTGAGGGGTCATGGTAGTCTGATCACTTTTTTTGCAAGTTAAATATTTGAAGCCCCTATAACCATGCCTCAGACACTGTTTCACATCCTGCCTTGTTTAGGTTATAGCAGTAATCAAGATTTGAAATGGTTCAATTTGCTTATTGTTTTCTTGATCTCCTGTTTCACATCCTGCCTTGTTTAGGTTATAGCAGTAATCAAGATTTGAAATGGTTCAATTTGCTTATTGTTTTCTTGATCTCCTCCAGATTATTAGCAGGTTGAGTAGTTGGAAGTTCACGGGATGGAGTTTGGCAATGATGGAGTAGAATTCTGTCAATGGCTTCCTCACATGGCATCCTGGGCCCTGGCTTTCTCACCTGTGTGCTGAAGGGTGACTCATGTAGCAGAGTTGCTCTAAGGGCCTGGCAAAACTACAGATACAATATGGGGTGGTGGATATCTAGAGATGAAGGAAGCACGAAGGGGAGCTGTTCTTTAAAAAACTTTCCAGATCTAAGATCTGTTTCACCATCATGTAAGCATACACTTGGGAAATAACAATGGAAATTCTATGTTACTATTGTTTTAAACTACAACAAAAATCTTTTAAAAATAAAAGCAAGGAACCTACACTCTGAAGATCCAAAATCAATTCGAAAGGGTGTGAGGTTACATCAAAAATACTCTCCTGAGAGTTTCTGATAGAATCCCAACGTTCAAGATCTGGGCGATACCATTTTTAAATGGCTTGAGCTATGTAAAATATGCCTCCTCCCTGACACAAAAGCTTAACCACAGGAGGAGAAGGTTCTCCCAAGCCTCCTTATAGGTCGTGTTAATTTTGCAGAATGAGTTTCTTCTCTGCCTTCTCATCTCCCTTCCCTGCCTTTACTGGGTGGGAGGAGCAAGTCCACCAGGTGTTTTACTCGCGGCGTCCACAAGGTGGCAGGCCAGGCACTTGGATTCGGCAGCTGCAGCTGCCGGGAGCGTACAGGCAGTTGGCAGAAAGGATGGGGTATTGGGCTGGGTGGGCGCGGGGGGGGGGGGGGGTGTATCACAAAGAGGGGTGGTCGGTGAACCCAGCACTTTCATATGGTTTGGGGAGTGCCGGTGGGATTCTCTCCATGTCTGGGCTAGAACTGAAGTTAACGGGTTCATTTCCTTGGAGCAAGTGTGCACTGGTTCTCGGGGCTGGAGCAGGGGCTGGAGCAGGTATTGGGCTCAGAGCGCGGGCCAGGCCCTGCCTGGGATGCAGATATCTCTGGGAGGGCTGAAGGGGGCAGCTGGCATGTTAGTTGGGGAAGAGCATTCACAAGCCTGCCTGTCTTTTTCTACTTCCTTTAAAAAAAAAAAAAAGAGCAGTGGTTTGTTTTGATACATCTTTCCAAATAGTTAAGAAGTCAAACGCTGAATAAAAAATATTTTATTTGAAAACTCATAATGATGAGCTAGAGAGGTTTTTTTTTTTTCCTCCCCCTTGCTGTTCAGCTCAAGGCTAGTGCTCTATCACTTGAGCCACAATGCCACTTCCAGTCTTCTGGTGGTTCATTGGAGATAAGAGTCTCACCACGGACTTTTGTGCCGGGGATAGCTTTGAACCACCATCCTTAGATCTGTCTCTTGAGTAGCTGGGATTACAGGTGTGATTCACCTGCTCCTGGCTGAGGTACAGAGTTTTAAGGGCTGATTCCCAGCGAGGATACATTGGCCTAGAGTATTTATAAGTGGCACAGTGTGTCAGTAAATAGTGTTTTGGTGGCACACCGAGATAAAGAGAGGAGGATTTTTTTTGTACCTTCCTGGGCTTTGAACTCCTAGGCACTGTCCCTGAACTTTTCATTTATTTGTTCAAGGCTTGCTCTATCACTATAGACACACCTATATTTCCAGCTTTTTGATGGTGAATTACAGGTAAGAGTCTTATGGACTTTCCTGTCTGGGCATGCTTCAAACCTTGATCTTCAGATCTCAGCCTCCATAGTAGCTAGGATTACAGGCATGAGCTACTGGCACCCAGTTGAGGAAGACTTTTTATATGATCAAAAGATGCTCGTGGTGTCTCAAGCGAGGGCCATGACTGGGGACTGTGCAGTTTGTCATAAGTCCCTCATCTAGTCTGAAGTTTCATTTCCCTGTATGAGAATAACAGTGCAGCATTGTAGGGTCAGAAATGGAGTTAATCAAACATGGAATTATTTATTCACTCATTTGATACGCAATTCAAGGTGTGAATGCCAGACAGAATCCAGGATCTGAACAAGACCTTCCTGTGAGGTTTTTCCCAGACAGGTGTTTTCAGGGGTGTCTGTGGGCTAGGGATTCACTAACGGTGACAGCAGGGGAGTGGCAAGAAGAGCTAGACATACTGTGTCTAAATCCAGGAGTAGAGAACTGATACACTAAAATTAAGGTCGCAGATTGGACTTGGGGTTCAGAGAAGTACATAGCGTTTGCCACCACAAACAGGAAGATCTACCCAGCATTTGAAAATGGGGGCCTTTCATGCAGATTTTCTTGGAAAATTGTTGGTATGGCTATATTTATACAAAGACAATGTTGTGAAATGAAGACAGACTCCCATTTTTTGACAGAGATGTGGGTCGCATTCCTTACCCCAGCAGATTGCATACCTGTCACTTGCTTTCCTTAGTTATGGGAGGAAGTCATGCAGCCTGTGCTGAAAATGTCTAGAGCTGGGCCCACAGATGGCCTTGTGACCTGTGACAACCCATTCCCTCTTAAGGGCTCAGATGGCCTCTTCAGCAGCTCAGAAGACTAAGAGTCCCCAGGCAAAGCCAAGATTCATTCCACTGAACAGTCTTTTCATTTTTTTTCTTGCATTTGGAGCGAGGTTCTGGCTTTGGCTGGAGACTCAGAAAGTGACAGAGGGCTGGCTGAAGTTACTTTCTACACAGAGCTTTGATTCCCAGCCACATTTGGCTCATTGTGGAGAGCCACATGCAAATCCTTCTACAAAGTACCATTTCTCCCGAAATAATAGAGATCTTTTGTTGGGAGAATGGTAAGCCTGGGGTTCTGTAATAATAGCATTTCCATGAAGAAAAATCGCATCCCATTGTCAGCACAGTTGAGAATATGAAACCTACTATTGAGAGCTGGTGGTTAAAATAAAGCATTATCCCCTTCAATGAGTCTGTTCATAGGGGTCTGAGGGAAGCCAGGTGAGAGGGGTTTGCAGATCCCATTGGAAATGAGTTGGCGAAAAACATCTGGGCGGCCAAGGATGATTAAGCCCAATCATGGCACTGTGAGCAAGCGCTTGCCTCACCTTCTCAGTAGGAGGAAAAAGTGATTCACTCACCTTTATCAAAGCAGGGGAGGGAGAAAAAGGGTGGAAGTGAATGGGGAGGGAGGAAAGAGGATTCTTTGTGAAGGCTAAACCCCTTGCTTGCAGTTTCAAGGAGAACAGCACCACTCTGTGGTTCAGGAGCTCAAGGGTGATGTCACCAAGGTGACAGTGGGTCTCACCTTGATTTAGGAACCAAGAGATGGCCGCACAGCGGCTGGGGACCAGAGGGTTTAGAGGAAAAACCACAAACCCTCTATCCCCAGACAGTGTGTGTGTATGGGGGACAGAGGGAGGTGGGAGGAGCTGCCTTTGGGTCCTTCTTTTTTCATTAAAAAAGTCTCACTTTGCAAACTATGAAGTCAGGAAATAAAGAGAATATAAAACTCAGTTCATGCATATTAGAATCACTTGGAGGACTTTGAGAAACTTCCAGAGTGGAGACATCCTCTCTCAGAGACATTGAATCAGTCTCTAGGGTTGGGGTGGGGTGTATGGAATGCAGGCATTCTGTGTGTTGCAGATGCTCCCTGCCTGGTTCCAATGGGCAGAGAGACGTGTGGAGCCTGGAGTGGTACAGTCTAGCCCCTGCATCTGGCTTTCACAAGAATTGACCTCAGGCCAGGCTTCTGATGGTGTATCTTTTGTGCCCTCCATCTCCAGTTTCTCCACTGCTTCCCTTGGGAAGAAGGGGTTTATTGTGTGTATGTGTGGGTGAGATGGGTGTGTGAGCTGAGACACCTCACATTACACCATCTGCAAACTGTAGACTCCAGGTTGCCAGGAGTGTCCAGTTCAAGTCTGAAGCCAGAAGCAGATGGTGCAACTCTCAGTCCATGGCTCACCCATCAGGCCATTGGCGCTACTTCTGGAGTCCACAGGCCATGGATCTGGGAAGTCTGATATCTTAGATGGGAGAGGAAGAGCACATGCACCTGATGTTTTCTTGTGACTTCTAGTCAACATTGAGGTTAGATCTTCACCTAATTCCATCAGATCCACATATTAATATCCTCTGGGGAAGCCCTCACAGATTCCAGTTTCTAGGGAGTCATTAATCCCATCAAATGAACCATCACAGCATGCATGTCAATCACCTATGTGCTTCTTTGGGAATGTATGAACATTGTTTTTCTTTTAAGCCATTTTCACTACTATATCCTGAAGGTTCCCAAGTGATATGACCAGCATAGCAGAGTTAAGTCTCCCTCTTGGGGACCAAGGGCAGCCTGCATAGTTGAAATGCAAACCCATGTTGTAGCTAAGCCTTGTTCCAGCCACAGGTCTCATAGTCTGTTTCTTTCAAATCCTTTCAGAGGAATGCTAACATACAGCAGGAATTGATTGGTTTGAAGCGGACCTGCTTTTATTTCCTTTGCCTGGCCTCTAAGTGAACCACTTAGAAATAGCAATAAAACGTTCAGAGCATAGCCAAGGGAGAGAGTCCCCAGACTCACAGATATTTCAGACTGTGTTTTGCTGATCACATTGATAGAATATTATAAGAAATTTGAAAAAAATATGGGATGAGGAGATGAAAACTATCCTGATCTTATCATCCAGACATAACTGGTATTATCCACCAGAGAAAAGTGATAATTTTGTCTATTTTCTTCTAGCCTTTCCCTATCATCTCTAAATATAGGTTGTGTTTTTATGATCTAATTAGCCCTGTTAATTCCTTTAATTTAGACATACTTTGGACTTTGTGCTTTTGTAAGCAATTTTGAATCTGTTCTCTCTCTTGTTTCTCCTTTTACTTCTATGAAAGCTCTAGGAAACACATTATTCTAATTGCACAAGCGATAGATCAAGGTCCACAAATTTTAGGTGATTTTTCTTAAGGTCACACAAATGATCCAAGAATCCTCACTTGTGATCCAAGGGCCTTTCTACTTAAGACTGAGATTCACTGTGTATAGAACCATGGACCAGGCCTTGAGATGTGGCTCAAGTGGTACAGTGCTTGCCTACCAAGGATGAGGTTGAGTTAAATCCCCAGGACCGTCAAAACAAAGCAAAGACAGCTGGGCAACAGTGGCTCACACCTGTCATCCTAGCTACTTATGAGGCTGAGGTCTGAGGATCAGTTTGAAGCCAGCCCAGGCAAGAAAGTCTCTAAGTCTCATATCTCCAATAAGCACAGTACCCGTTCCCTGAGTTCAAGCCCCAGGACTAACAAAACAAAACAAAACAAAACAAAACCATCCTTGGGGATAGCCCTAGCATTTTTTCAGTAGTGAGATCTACTCTTCTCTTTCCATCTACCTCTAAGAAAGTTTGAATCATTGGGGAAAACCCTTCACATCCTGGGGACAGAGATGCTGGAGGAGAATGTAGATTATAATGTGCCATTGTGTAGGAGATAATGTAATCCACATTCTGTATATGATACTTGATTAGGCATTTATTGATTCATCATGTATTATGACATTTGACCTGCAAATATTTAGCCACCCACACCTTTCCTAAGGGAATTGGTGGCCACCCACTTTGCCACCTCAGCTGCCATGCTTGATCCCTCACCCCAGCTTATGGGCATAAGGATGGGGTGTGGTTCTCATTTGGGAACCTAGTATGTTACAGTGAAAATTACTTAAGGATCTGCTGATCTCTGAAGCACCAAGACAGTCATGGCAACCATGAGCTAGTCACTAAAATTATGAGGAAGCAGAAGGTCCAAATCTGTTGTCAGAGACAACAGGGAGGATAGGAGGTGTCGTGAGAGAGGTCAGACCCTAACACTTTTATTTTCTTTCTTTTCTTTTCTGGTGCATGTCCTAGGGCTTGCACTCAGGGGCTGGGTGCTGTCTCTGGGCTTCTTTTGCTCAAGGCTTGTGCTCTACCACCTGAGCCACAGATCCACTTCTATCATTTTGGCAGCTTCCTGGAGATAACCACCCCACAGACTTTCCTGCCAAGGGTAGCTTCAAACTGTGATCTTGAGACTTCAGCCTTCAGAGTAGCTAGGATTACAGGTGTGAGCCACCAGCACTTCATGTGGTTTCTTATCTATAAACCTGAAACTTAGTACCTCATTTCTACATCAGAGTTTTGCAGTTTCTCCTGCTTAGGTTTCATAAATGTTTTGTTAGATTTAATAAGTAAGTACACCATGCTTTTCTGAGTACTAATGTAAAGGTTGCTGTGATTTCAATTTTGAAATTCATTGGCATCATATAGGAGAGCTATTGGTTTTTATATATTAACCTTGTATCCTGCAATCATGTATATTAATTCTAGGAGGTGTTTTGTCAGTTCTTTTGGATTTTAAGTGTTGATGCTTATTCCATAATCATAAAGGCAGTTTTATTTCTTCCTTTTCCCTTTCTGCATATTTTATGTCCTTATCATTTCTTTCTTTGTGAACTAGGCTTCCAAATGGATATTGAAAAGCCAGAGTGAGAAAAGGTATACTCCTGATAATATTAGGAAAGCTTCAAATTTCCTACCACTCATTTTTTAAAACAAACATTTAGTGAGTGCTGTTTTTCTACAAGGAATTATTATATATGCTGGGAATAGAATACAAATATTCCATTATTCCTGGAGGTTAAGTTTTATAGGCGTTATAAAGTCATGAAAGTACATATGGCATGTATTAGCTTGCTAAAGCCAATATAACAAAGTAACATAGATATGTGACTTAAACAAAAAATCAGAAATGCATTGTACCCCACTCCTGGAGGTTAGAAGTCTAAGATCAAAGTGTTTAGAGAGTTAATTTTTATTTAAGGCTTCTTCACTTATGTTTTCATATGATCCTGTCTTTGTTCACATCTGTGTCAAGTTCTCTCATCTTACAAGGACACAGTTAGACCAGATTAGGGCCTGAATTGAATTAGTGTTTTGCTGGTAACTCCATTTTAATTGAATTTCTGGAGAAAAAATGCACATGTTTTCTCTTACACATGGAAGTTTGATCTAATTATGATATATATCATAATATGTGTATATACACAAACATATTAACTAAATTATGGTATATGCACAGGAGATTTCCATGGCATAACTTCTTTGAACAACTAACTTCAAGTTTAACAAAATGAATACAGGAAGCTGGTATAGGTGTTGTGGAGAGAGGACAAGGTGGAGGGATGTGGGTGGCAGACAAATGGAGAGAGGAAGGGTAGGCAAATTCAGTCATAATATTATATATATACATAAATATGAAAATGGAACTAGGTAAATTGAAGGGATGGGTAAAGTTGGGAGAGAGGGAGGAGGATGATATAAAGGGTGAATATTAATCAAAGTGGATTGTACTCATAAACTGACATACTGAATGGAAACCTGATAATTATGATGACAATGATGATGATGATGATGATGATGATGATGATGACAAATACTAGAAACACATAATTATATCTGAGATACTGGAATGTTAGGGTTTTAATGCTTAAATTTTGAGAGATAAGCAATCCACCATAACATAGGTTTTATATAAGCTTTGATGCATGATAACTCACTAGAGTGAGATGATAAAAGGTAATGTATAGTTTTTTTCAAATTGGAGACAGTTGCTTGTCCACTAATAGCACCAATGGCTGGCAGTGGGAAAGCTGGCTGTGATCTCCTAAATCTGAACTGAGCTTTTCCTTCAGTGAAACTATGCAGGCCACATGACTGACCCGTGGCATAATTAAGATAATTATTGTAATAGGCTTAGATCTTATGTATATTTTGAGCATAATATACTTTCCTGGAAATAAGTGAATTATTTTTATAAACAATGGCTCAGCCATACCATGCAAGAGCATTCAGGCTGTTTGTTTTTTCCCTTTAATCACCTCCTATTTTGTTAATGGGATTAGAGTATATGTGGTTCCTGCTGTTTTATATACTTTGTCACTGTGTGGCTCATTGGTTTCTCTTTTCATTTATGCTTTTGTGGTTTTACTGAATAAAAAAATCCCCTTTCTGTGCCATAATGAGTTCTGGAGTCTCAACATGGCAAGCATAAATCCACCAAATCAGAAACCTCTTGCAGTGGAAAATTCAGATTGGCTTCTGAAGTCAGATAAAGATGCTAAAATTCTTGGTCAAGTACGTCAGAAGGAGTCTTATGTCCCTCTAGAGGCATGAACAGTAAGACTGGCTCAGAGCAAGTTGTGTGTAGACTTGGTTTATCTGTCTGTCTGATAAAAGAGCCTTCTGCCAGTTTGACGAATTTCCTTAGTGAGGAACTTTGCAAGGCTTTCTATCCGTAGGAGCATCAGGGGCTTCCCTGATCTAAGCAGACTTCAGAGGCTGTATCAGGCTTTTGTCAAGAGCATCTGATAGAATAATAAACAGTTTAGCCAAATCAGGGGCAGCAGTTGACTAGAAGTGTTGCAGTAAGGAGAATGGGTCTAAGCAAAAGGCCTTGATTATAGAGTACATGTTTTAGTTTACAAATGTGATTTAAGTTCCAGATAAGTCTTACTCTCCTTAGATGACTGGTTCTTGATTTTCCTTGATTGTGTCCACATTTGTTTTGTTTTGGCTTATATTTAACCTCTGTGTTAAATTTGAGTGTTCACTGGTTTTGTATTTACTTTGATTGTGTTTACATCTGATTTTCTACTTTGGCAAGATGAATTCCATGCACCTCGCATGGTTTGGGGGCTAAATAAGCTGTTGTTAGTTGTATTCAGGGCAGTAGGGCTTTGTGACTCAGTCCTACTGTAGCCGGCTAGTGCTCCAATAAAGACTCATAACATGGCCTCAAGTTATGGCTTCTCTGTTTTTTGAAACTGAGTTTCTTTACAACAAGTGTAAGAGTAAGTAAAATCTTTCTTTTGTTCTATTGTCCTTGTTTTCATTGGCTTAAACATCTTTATTGAACTTGCTCTCAGTGTTCATTGATTGAGTTCTTCATCTTGGAATTTCTTCACTAACTGAATATGTGATACTATGGGCTGTGTTACTATCAGAATCCATCCTTCAAAAAAAGTCTGTGTCAGGGGCCGGGAGTTTGACCTAGTGGTAGAGTGCTTGCCTAGAATGCACAAAGATCCAGGTTTGATTCCTCAGTACCACATATATAGAAAAGCCAGAAGTGGTGCTGTGGCTCAAGTGATAGAACATTGGCCTTGAGGAAAGCCCAAGGACAGTGTGCAGGCTCTGAGTTCAGTCCCCAGGACTGGCAAAAAATAATCTGTGTCAGCAAACAAGGCCACATACCCATGTTCACTGTAGCATTATTTACCATAGCTAAGAAATGAAACCAACCGAGATGTCCCTCAGTAGATGAATGGACCAAGAAAATGTGGTATATATACACAATGGAATTCTATGCTTCTATCAGAAAGAATGATATCGCCCCATTTGTAAGGAAATAGAAAGACTTGGGAAAAAATCATATTAAGTGTTGTAAGCCAGACCCAAAGAAACATCAGCTCTATGACTACTCTCATTTGTAATAATTAGTATATGTCTAGGATTGTCTTAGCAAAGGACCTTTATAGTTCAATAGCTATGTACATATAAAATGATGCTAATTGAAATGAACTCCAAGATATGGAAATACATTTTTTATTTGTATGATGTGAAGTTATTTCTTTTTTCTTTTGCACCTCCCCCCTTTGCTGTCTATTTCTTTTCCCCTGTTGTTATTATTTTTTATTTTGATACCCTGTGTCTTGTATATATCTTTATCTGATTTGGGGCAGGGAAAAGGAACAAGATGGTGAGACAAAAGACAAAGAGTGAACCAATGCAACAGTGATACTCACAAGACATTATGTTTGAAATGAACTGCACAACTTTGGGGGGTAAGGGGAAAAGGGAAAGTGGGAGAAAAAGGAGAGAGGGAGTAGCATTATTTATTTATATAACTGTAACCCCTTTGTAAATCACCTTTACAATAAAATTAAAATAAAATAATCTGTGTCAGTCTAGAATTCTAGAAGCAGATGCCAAGACAGAGTTAAGTGTGCAAGGATTTTATTCGTGGAAATGCTTCAAGTGGCTTAGGATGCACGGGAAAAACTTAAGCACTGTGTTTCAACTCATCTCCCTCCACCCCTCTCCTTCAGAAAAAAATACCCTCCTTGATCTGGCCGTGGTGGCTGGTGCTTGAAACCCCAGTACTCAGGTGGCTAAGGTAGGAGGACCTCAACTTTGAGGCTAGCCTTTACTAGATAGCAATGCCAACCCTCTCTGACTCCAAAATCCTCTTCTGTTCCTAAGTAGTAAAGAATCCTGTCATTCTAGATGTAATCTTTCAAGTCTTTCCTAACCATTTCTTTGAAATCCCCAAATTTAAAATTTTCTTATCCTTACCTGGATGGTTGTAATGGCTTTATAATTGGTTTTACCACCCTGAGTATCTTTCCTACCCAGTTTGGGGTCCCAGCTAGAGCTGTCTTCCTCAGATGCACTTGGGATCTGGTATCAAACCTTCTCAGACTCTGATCAGCCCTTTCCATTGGCTAGATTGTATTTCTCAGTGTGGCAATCACATTGTCATCCTAGCTGTCCCTGCCCCCTCCATCTTTCAGCCTCCCCTGCCCACAATTCTATATTCTAGTCAGCAGTTTTGTGAAATCTTTATTTAGTCTAATCAGAAATAGCCATGCTTTCTTCTGTAAACCAGAACTCATTGTTGTTTACGTTCTTTCTAGTTCTCTGTAGACTATAAGATATTAAATACAGTGAGTCTTTATATGTAGCCAGTGGTGAGCATAGCTGTGTGCATGAATTAGTTGTTCAGTGGGTGTTCCCTGGTTAAATGGCAGTCATCAGTATGTGGGATTTGTCCCCTCGGCAACAAATTCAAAGCTGATTTCATGAGTTCATCCCCGGATTGGAGCTCCTTCCCACTTTCCCTAGTTTTAGACATTGCAATTTAGTCATCAGAGCATGAAGACTCAACCACACCTGATTATACCTATTGCTTCTTCTTTACTGCATTACATTAGGCTAATCTCTGGGCCTTAGAGATACTACCCTGAAGCGGCACGTCTTTCTCTTGTGTCTGTGATGAGCTTGGCCTTTATCGATTCCTGTTCAGTTTTTCTTAGTGTAATTTTAACTTGTATCACTCAAGTTTCATTTTCATAGATGTGTTTTTAAGTTGGCATATGCTGAGCTACCAGAGAACACAAAATATGGAACAAAGCTTTCTTTCTTTCTTTCTTTCTTTCTTTCTTTCTTTCTTTCTTTCTTTCTTTCTTTCTTTCTGTCAGTCGTGGGACTTGAACTCTGGGCCTAGGTGTTGTCCCCGAGCTCTTCAGCTCAAGGCTACTGACCCTACCCCTTGAGCCACAATACCACTTCCTGGAACAAAGCTTTCTGAGGACCAAGAACCTTGTATATATAATTGTATATTATTGTTGGGGTTACTGTTACATTCGTCAGGTAGTGGGCACATTACTTATTGAACATTGATACCCCTTCTCATGTTTTTCTCCCCCCTTGTGTATATTTTAGGCAGGGTCTTACAGTGTGAAAAGTAATTTTTACAACTTTTTAACATATCACAAAGCAATACATATTCACTGTAGAACAGTATAAAAATACCAATAGAAAACATGAAAGTAAAAAGGGTATATAGTATCTTATGCTCATTGGCATTATCTATTCCCTCTCTTGTCTGTAGTTTGTGTGTGTGTGTGTGTGTGTGTGTGTGTTTGTGTGTGTGTGTGTGTATGAATGTTTGCATGTACAAGTGTATGAACAACAGGTTAAAATTACCTTTGGCCTTAAGTGACAGAAAAGCAAGCTGTGTCTTAAGCAACCATTTATATTTCTCTTCATCAAGAGATCTGAAGGTCTTACTAGGCAAGTTCAGTACTCATGAATTCAGTGCCGAATTTTCTACAGTTCTCTTGGCTATTTGCTTAAGAACTGAAGCTGGACACTGCAGTCGTAGCTGTTTGCCTTCATTTATTCTCAGGAAGACGAAAGCACTGTTGGCTTCTGGGATTCTCTCATTGGTTAAAACTGTCCAACAACCAGCCACAGTTGCAAGAAAGCACAGAATGAACACTGAGCTTTCTTACCTTCAGTGAACAGTTAGCAAGAGGGAGAAACCTGGAACTGGTATTGGTGCATTGAACTGCAGTACCTGCCAAATAGACAGTGATGCGCTTGATATCATCCTTGCTATTTATGTAGAATTTTGATTTTTAATTTTAGGGTAATTTGTGAACACGAAATTTATGGGTCAAAAGTTATATGCTGAAAGAAGAATTGCATTCATACTTTGTTAATAGCAACAATGATTTTGGTACCTGGTATATTGTAGAAACATTTATTTGTTTATTTGAAATAGGGAAGAGAAGGGGGAAAAACAAGATTATTGGGAATGGGTGGGGGTAGGTAAGTGGGAGAAAAACATAAAAAAAGTATCAATGTCTAAGAAGTAATGTACCCACTACCTGACAAATGTAACTGTAACCCCTCTATTCATCACCCCAACAATACAATAACAAATAATAAAAAGAAAATAAAAAAAACCAATGATTTTGTTGCACGCTGAAGAAGCTTGACTTTAGGTATACAAATAAATATAACTTCATCTTTATTTTGATTGTCTAGGTAAATTTCATTGAATGATGCTATGATTTGCATATCCATCAAAAACTTACATTGAAATTTAATTGCTACTGTGAAAGTATTTGAATGAACTTTTTATTTCTTTTCTTTTGCCCTCCTTCCCTTTTTCCCTCCCTCCCTCCCGCCCTCTTTTTATTTCCTTTCTTGTTTTGACAAGGAATCTTACTACACAGCCCATGCAGGTTGGCGGGGAACTTGAGTTCCTCCTACCTCAGGCTACTGATTGTTGGGATTGCAGGCCATGTACTGCCATGTTCTGCTTAGAAAACTTTAAAGAGGTGGAGGAAATGATCAAGGTTCCAACCTCATGAATAGATTAACAGGATAGTTGAGAGTGGATGTTGTAAGGGGAATCCTGTCCCACATCCTTTCTCTTCTGCATGCACTTGCAGATATGGTCCTGCTCTTGACCTTGCCAATCTTCAGAAAATGTGCCAAATTAGTTTCTATTCATTATAAATTGTCCGGACTCTGGAATTCAGTTGTAGAGACAGAAAACAGACCACCAATATTAAGGGAGCACAGGCCAGGGAATGAATTTCCTTTGCCTGTGCTGAAGATGGAGAGAGGTACATGATTTTCTGGCCATTCATAGGCAGCTGATAATCCAGTGGTTTTTACAGGTTGCAAGCACAGCTCAGAAATTCGACTGCCTAGCCTCAACAAATAATCAGTGAACATAATTAGCATGAAATTCTGTGCTCCACTGTAGCTGACCCCTTGCTAGGGCAGAGGCCTCTCACATTTTCTGTTTTTCTCTATTTTCTAACTGTTGTTGTCCAGAGGTGGAGAGGGGAAGGGCACAGAGGAAGATGGGACAAGAGAGCGCTTCCTAGAATTGGCATCTGCATCATACTCCTAGGCCTGGGAGATATTTTACTGATGCTCAAGTGATGGATCCAGGCTGAGTTTCCTGTATGGTTTGTACCTTGTCTAGTCAGTCTTGGCACTGCAGATGAGTCCCAGCAGAACATGTCTCTTGCTGTCAGTCACATGCTGCCCAGTTTCCCTAAGATGGCAGGGTGTCCCCTAACTACTGGCCTAGTCTTCATACTGCTGGACCCAGAGAAAGGGAGTGCATGGTCCCTCTCTTCCTGACAAGGTTGGGATGTGACTCACAGCATATAAGTAGTTCTCTCCAAAGAGGCTTCAAGAATCTGTCTGTCTGTCTGTCTGTCTGTCTGTCTGTCTGTGTCTATCTATCTCTGCTTATCTATCATCTACTACCAATCATCTACCTACCTATCTATCTACCTACCTACCAAGTTAGGTACCTATCTTTATTTGTTTTGGAGACAGGATCTCCCTTTGTAGCCCAGACTAATTTCAAAGGCTATAGCCTCTTACCTTAGTCTCCTAAGTACTGGGATTACAGGTTGGAGCCCCCTATCTGATCAGCCAGATTCACACTTATGTTTGATATGGGAGCTACTGACTTCTCAGCATACAGTCAGCATGTTTTCCCAGATGAATGCAAAGCTGTACAGGTATGACTCCTCAGCTATAGCTGAGTGCATATCCACCCCCATTCATATGTGAAACCTAATCTCTAATGTGACTTGGGGTTTGGAGTTTGGATGGGGGGGAAGTGATCAGGTCACTATGTTTGCTCTCCAGTGAGGATTGGTGGTACCTTTGGAATGACTCCCCATGTGAGGAAGCTGGGAGAAGACAGTCACCTGTGTACCAGGATATAGGCCTTTGCCAGACACTGAATTTGATATCACCCAGACTTTAGAACTGTAAGAAATATTTTCTTTTGATCTTATGGCACCTAGTGTACAATATTTTATTATAACAGCCTAAAGAGACAAAATACCCCCTACTGCCTGGAGGCTGCTGTAAAGTTCAGACAAAGAAGGCGCCTGCTTTCCTTGGCACTGACAAAATGAAAAGCCAAGCAATTGTTCTGCTTGTGACAAGTCTTTGTAGTCATTTACATAAACCAAATGGCTGTGAGAACTGAACAAGAGGCTAAGCAAATCCTTGCTAAGGAGTGTAAGAAGTACACTGCAGCAAACTGTCACTGCCTATTTAAACTTCACAGAAAATGCCTCATGGAGGAGGCAGCTGGAATTGATGTGCTCTTTCGGAGACTAGAGTGTAATAGCTTCTCAGGGTTGTCCAACATGCAAATGTAGTGGTGGCTGCCTAATGTAGGAGGAGATGCTGAGATTCCAGTAGTGGGTTTCTGTATCATAAAAGAAGATGTGCTCTGCCTAGCAGTTCACTGGCCCTGCCTTATGCCTTTCCAGCAGCTCCTGCAGCATTCCAAGTGAGGGTTTTGGGGGGCATTACTTTACACTGGGCCAAATGTTGCCTACATGACTCTGTGGTTAGAAGATTCTGTGGCTAGCATTCTTTAGGGAACTGGAAGGAGGGAAAGCCTTTGAAGTGGAGGGCTGACATTGTCTTTCTGGATGTTAGCTCATGTCCTGTTCTTTTTCCAGGTGCCCTGTCCTTTCCTCCTTCAGTCATACAGTTAACTGTTTTCTGAATCTTAGCTTAGTTCCCTTTTTCCATTAATCCCTTCTGTATCCTTGCGTAAAGGCATTGATCTTTTCACATCTGTACCTTCAAGACATTAATCGAGCACTAACTGCCTGTTAGGCTGAGGGTGGGGCCCTATCACTATTATTTTTAATTTTGTTTTTTGGTTCTGGTATTGGAGGTTGAACTCGAGACCTAGGTGTTGTCCCTTAACCTTTTCACCCAAGGTTGTTACTCTACCACTTGAGCCACCACTCCATTTCTGGCTTTTTAGATGAGTCTATGCATTTTTCTACCTGGGCTAGCTTTGAAAAGAGATTCTCAGATCTCAGCCTCCTGAGTAGCTAGAATTATAGGTGTGAGGCCTCTGGTGCCAGTTTGTGACACTCTTTAGAAGATCTATGCCAGTTATTCCCTTAAAGACCAAGTTTTGAAGGTCACCCTGGCATCTGAGAGGATGCTGCAAGATGGGGCCTTCATTTATTCAATCCTGGGAGCCATTTTTTTTTCTGATAAAGGGGGAACATCAGAAGTCCAGACAGACTGTGTCTTTCTAGGGAATGTGTGTGGCTTACAGCAGATTGATGGGGTAGAGGAGGCTGGGTGCTGGCAACGGGGAATGTAGTAGGGAGGGGGAAAGAGAAGAGGGTTCTGGCAGCTGGGGGTGTAGGAAGTTTTAAGGACAGTCACAAGTGTCTAAGGAGGATTTTAATGATGCATTACCATAGATTGTGTGGTATAATCCCTACTTTCCCTTGTCAGTGTTCTTTAAGGAAAATTTGGTGGAGTTGGGAAGTGGCTGGGTTCAGAGTGCATGATGATGGTGACAGGAGGTGACATTAACGTGAGCAGCTCACCTTGGAAATAATTTCTATAGTATAGATAGTATTTCTTGTATTACCCTTTGGATAGAACGTGCTTTTAGTAAAATGTATGCATCCTAAATGATTTTGTTGTGCTATTTAATCTATTTAATATGGTGCATTACCTCTTATTTACCTTAGTCTTTTTATCTGTGGTTTTGATTGTATTATCTGTCTTTTATGATGCGATCGTATAGTGTGTTTTATCTTGACAATCTTTCCTAGTTGGAACATTTTGAGTGTTTACTGTTCAACCCATCTCATTTATTTACCAGCCATTTTTGATTTTCTTTGTTTTCATTTCTGCATGTTTTAAGCCAATGGCTTAAAGCACTTTACTCATAGCTTTTTATTTTTCTCACATTTAATTCTTTTTCAAAACTGCTCTTGTCCTTTTAGCTTCTTTCATCTGGGCCAGGAACTAGTAGCTGTACTGATGTCTAGCTTGTGATCCTGTCATCCTATCTTCCTTGAGCCCCTGGAAGAATGATGGCCCTAAATATTTACAGGGACAGATCCAAAGCATGAGTCACTCTTATCCAGTCACTCACTGGCTTCTGGACATTTTACTTCCTGAGTCCTGGAAGTCCATCTCTTTCCATCCCTGCTACTGCTATGTTGGTACAGCTGTCACCAGCCTGGGTCCCCGCCATGACCTCCTAATGACTTTGGTCCCCTATTTCCTTCCTTTCAGTTTACTTTCCCCCTTTAGGAAAGTGATATTTTTGAAACAGAAACAAGGAAATAATCCACACACTCTCCCATTTATTTTTAGTTACTATATTAGCATATAAAACATTTTTTTAAAAAATTACATGAATTTAACATAAACTTTTCAGGTCTTTTTTGTATTATTCATATTGGTTTTGAAAAATCTTTCTACTATGGAAAATTTGAGAACCTACATTGAAGTACATAATATTTTGAACTGTACTGATATATCTCTGCCTTCAGCCATTATCCATAGTTTGCTAAAAACCAGGGGATTCTTTTTTCAGTCAGGTTCCCCTTCAAAATGTCTTAGTTTTCTTGAATGCCCATTGTTATATTTTATTTTGTTATTTCAGTGAAATAACAGGGGCACTGTCCCTGAACTTTGTTTCAGTTTGAGGCTAGTATTCTACCATTGGAGCCACAGCTCCACTTCTAGAGTTTTCTTTTTTGGGTAATCAATTGAAAAGTCTCATGGACATTTCTGCCCAGGCTGGCATTGAACCATGATCCTTAGATATCAGCTTCCAGAGTATCTAGGATTATGGGCATGAGCCATTGTTGCCCCATTAGTAAAAACATTCTTAATCCTAAATATGCTACTGACCTTCCTGAGATCTTTGTGTGTCCCACCAGTGCTACCAGATAAGGTACAAGCACTGCCTGAATGACACTGGCTTTGTGTCACCTGCTGCCCTCAGTGGCTGATTGCCTCTCAGTTCTCTTGTGCCCTGCCCTGAGGTACCTGACCTCTTCTCTAGGTTCTGTCTTTTCTCAGTGTGTAGTCTTTCAACCTAATTATTGCCTGATGTCTGATCTGGTCTTTTCCCCTCACCCACTTCGAGTTTCCTTCTTCTATTTGAGATCTGGCTTTTGACATCCTGGGCTCTAGGAAAACCATCCTGATTCCTCTTGTCTGATTTTCTTACTCCTTTTCCATGATATATTTTAGATGTCTCTTGCCACAGGGAATAAATATTACACTCTTGTAATTGTTCCCATGTTTTTTTCCCTTCCTGGACTTGGAGCATCTTGAACAAGGGATGTCTATCTCCTCTTCCACTGTTAATCTCTAGGAAGTAAATGAATGAAGAGACAGCTGACAGTGACCTTAGGGTGTTCTGCTGTCCAGGACTGCAAAGATCCCGACTCACAGTCCTGACCCTTCACTATCATTAACATGTCATCATTTGCTGTACAAAGCCTGGGACCACTTGAGTGAGAGAATGGGAAAAACAAAGCCTCCATGGACTCAGGTCCCTGCTTTCCTGTTGGGTTGTGGACTTTGAGTGGTAGGAGAGTCTCTTGCAGTCCCCAGTGTTTACCAGTGCCCCATTCCTTCCCTAGAATCTGAGATCTGGAGGCTTGGATGAGGTCTGCATACAGTCAACAGGATGGCAGAGACACAGCTGGCTCTTTCTACAAAGTATCCATGGCTGTCCTCTGAAAGTCAATCAGCAGACTGTTGTGAAGTCTCTGTGGAATCGATTTTTTGCAAGAGACCTGAGCATGAGGACTCCTGGCTTTTGTGTGAGAACAGAGCAGACTTCTTCCATGGGGCCTGGTGTCTTATTCACCCCACCCCTGCCTCAGACACATTCATATATCCAGAGGGCCAGAGGAGACCAGCTGATGGTCTCTCTGCTTCTTAAAGATAGGCCAGAGTTGTTCTCTTGCACATTATCTCTTTTCTGAGAATTGTCCCCAAACTAGGTCATCTATTGTGAAGGAAATTAGGTAGTAATTAAATTTAACTGGAAGTTATAATATTGTTGGTCTCATTTTGAAGACAGCATAGCTCTCTAATTACTTTATTGCTACAGCTACCTAGGCAGGTTTTATTTGTGTGTGTGTGTGTGTGTGTGTGTGTGTGTGTGTGTGTGTGTATACCTGTGTGTAGTGGAAAGGTCATATTTTATGTTAGATGATTCATTCTGGACTTGAAGTCTTAACTGGCAGATGAGTTTTCTTTCCTTTGTGTCCTTTTCCAATTCTACTTGATTGAAGCCAGCTCCATTTCCCACCAAAGTCATTGAGCTCATAGGCTTAGCCATGTAAGCAGAAAAAGCCAGGCTAGAGAAAAGCAGGTGATTCTGGTGTGTGCCCAGGTCGTAAGTGTGCCCCCCTCTTCCTATTTGAGGAAACTGGTGACAGGGAAAAAGTAGGGAGAGTCCTGTTGAAGATCAGCTTGTCCAGTGCAGAACTGTTATGAAAACCCAGGTTAAGCCACTGTCTGAACAGCCAATCTGTCACCACCAGAAGGTGTGGAGAATTGAGCCTGGATGAGGAATCGGAGTCAACATTTTTGCAGGAGCAGCGGAACATAGAAGTGAACCAGCTGACGCTTGGCTGCACCTTGACTGGGCTCTGTGGTTTCTGTGTCTGCTCTGGAAGAACATTCAGGAGTCATCATTTCTTCTTCTCTTTGCTCCTCACACCATGTATGTTTGGCACAAGGCAACCTCCTCTCCTTTCTGCTGTTTATACATTCTAGAAAAATCCACCAAGACCAAGTAAGTCTCAGTGCTGCCCTTCCCCCAACCTCCTGTGGCTTCCTTCTGGGTGACTTTATCTCTAAGGTTCTACTATTAAACCCAGAGCGTTTCACATTCCTTGAAAAAAAGTAATTTATTTCTTCAGAAGGCCCACAAACATGGTCCAATGACCCTTTCCTAATAAGAGCTTTTCATTCTGACTAAAATCTTCCTTAATTAGGCAGTGCAGGGTCCTGGCAGTCAGCCCAGGGGTTCCGTCGTGGGTCTTGGTGTAGAAATCCCCCATTGGCTGGCTTCTAATGGAAACCCTGCTTAATGAGTGTGTGAGACCCAGGTAATGCCCCACAGCTCTGTCTTGCAATGGCAATTGTAAGGTTCTTCCTGGTAAAACTGGACAAGTGTGTGTGTGTGTGTGTGTGTGTGTGTGTGTGTGTGTGTGTGCAAAGAACCAAAGAATCAGAAATGGCAACATATGAGCCCAGTTCTAGAGATATCCTAAAACAGCCAAGAAGCATCCCACGGAGCACATTTTAGCTGGTTAATAAGGAAGCCAAGCTCAATGGGCCCTGTATATAACCTGTTCCTACACTATATCAATATATAATTACCACACATTTTCCAATCTGCTCCTGGGAAACGTGGCAGGTAAAATAGAATGAGAAGAAAATAATGGTGCTTGCTGCACAATATGTGAGATTGATATCTGTTAATACTTGAGCAGGCTTCTGGCAGAATGAATGGAAGGCCCTGGGAATGCTCCAGTGCAGTTGAAACAAAGTGGCTGTTTAAGATCCTTTGTTCTTTTAATTCTTGGTACAACAAGCCTGTGAGGAGAAAGTGGAGTTTGTAAATTTATTAAGACTCCTTGTTAGGGCTTGGAGGGCTGATGAGGCTTCACAGGAGAGAAGTGCTATGCACTGTGTGAAAAACTGCCTTGTTTCCACTCAGGACCTTGCAGCCCTTGGCATTAGTGGGGCCTGGGGCTTTGGCTCAGAAGTGCTAGGATTAGAGTCATGCAGCATGCAGGAAGCTCTGTTTCTTCTCTTCATTCTTTTTCATTTAAAAATAGACAAAAGAGGGCCGGGAGTTTGGCCTAGTGGTAGAGTGCTTGCCTAGCATGCACTAAGACCAGGGTTTGATTCCTTGGTACCACATTCATAGAAAAAAGCCGGAAATGGTGCTGAGGCTCAAGTGGTAGAGCTCTAGCCTTGAGAAAGTCCAAAGACAGTGCTCAGGCCCTGAGCTCAAGCCAAGGACTGGCAAAAAAATAGACAAAAGACTGGAGCCATGGTTCAAATGGTAGAGCACTGGCCTAGCAAGCAGGCGGCACTGAGTTTAATCTAGTACTGCCAGGGAAAACAAAAAGCAACTCCCCCAAACACAACACAATTGCTCCTTAAACTTTAATATATGCATAATATGTACATATATTCATATATGTATGATATGTATGAATCTATACATAAAAGTAGAAATAAAACCACCTAGTTTCCTGACTTATTTTTTCTTTAGACACATAACCTTCTGGTTTTTGTTCTTGGGAAAATAATATGCACATATGCTATTATAGTTAAAATTAGTATACACATACTCTTTTAGAATGCTGGTCTTTTCCTCACACATGTCCCATTTCCTCAATGTCTTACTCAGATCTCACACTGCTTATTTTAAATTAAGTATGACTAATAGTTTATTACAATTATATATCAGATTTTAAGCAAGCCCAGAGGAAACTATGAAATGCCTAGCTCAGTGATTCTTATTGATTATTTGTTCCTTATTTGTTGATTCATTTTTGGGCTGAACATCTATCAGGCACTGAGGAGAGGGAGGATGGGACATAATCTCTGCTTTACGGAGCTCCTTGGTTGGTGAATAGTGAGCGTGGGTGGGGCAGGTTTATTGATGATAGCACTGTGTCTCCCTGACCCTGGGAGACAAGTGAGGACTCAGCAGATGTAGGTAGGGGCAGTGAATGGGGAGAAAAGGAGACAGGGTGGCTTATCTTGATCTGGTGGCTGTATGTGTTGTTGTCTGGGGGAGACATTGTGGCTATAAACCAAGTCTGCTCTGTGCAAATCACTCATGTGACCATTCTTAGTGGAGTCTTCTCATCAGAACTCTGGGTGTATTAGCACCTACAAGTGGAATGACTGTGTCTATAAAGGCTGAGCTTGAAGGGTCTTTTCCTTCTCCAATGGAGCAATGTGACCTGGGACTCTGCACTGTAAAATGCATCAGGTGATTCTGATGCAGCGTTGTGGACTATGTATGCGCATATGTACCTATACTCCTTCCTTTGGACCCATGTGGGAATGCCTTTCAAAACCCCCTCAGAAATACTTGAGTCCATAGATGCTCAAGCCTCTTATATAAAGAATGTGATCAATCTCCCCTCTGTTTTCTTCCTGCCTTTGGCATTATTTTCTCCTGTGTTTATCTATCAATTAAGGGTTGGCTTTTTTTCTTTCTTTCTTTTTTTTTTTTTTTGGTCTTGGGGCTTGACCTCTGGGCCTGAGCACTGTCCCTGAGCTCTTCAGCTCAAGACTAGTGCTCTACCACTTTGAACCACAGCACCACTTCTGGTTTTTTGGTGGTTAATTGGAGATAAGAGCGATCTTTTGTGCCTTGGGTGGCTTTGCACCACAATTTCAGTCTCCTGAGTAGCTACGATTATAGGCATAAACCAACAACATCTGGCTGAATTCAGGTTTTTTTTAAAGAATATTTTCCATTTAAGTGAGGTCATATATTTGTCTCTCAATACTGCCTCATTTCATTTAACACAGAACCCATAATTCTCATCTCTAGTGTCATAGATGACAGAATTTCTTATTTTTTTATTTTTAACAGCTCAATAGTATCCCAGTACAGGTACATCACAATTTTTAGTCCACTCATCTATTGACAGACATTTAGTTTGTTCCATTTCTTGGCTGAGAAAAATCCTTCAAAAGTCATAAGAATAAAAACCTTATATGGTGCTCATTTAGCTCCAACCATTAACAACATAGTTTTACTTTCATTTGTTTATCTTGACTTATCTATCTATCTATCTATGTTATATATAGATAGCTTGAGTTATTTTTCAACAATTTTGTCAGTATTTCTCTATTCAGGATTTTTCTTTATATTAGCACTATATCTTTACCTATTAACCATGATCTTTAAAGCCTTGCGGTATTCTGTCATTATTCTAATTTCCCTAATAGTCTCAAAACTGTCTGTTTAGAGCTGATTTGTCAAGGCTGAAGAAAGACACCCACATTGTATTTGATTGATGTATCTCTTAAATTACTTTGCAAAAATCCTTTTGCAAAGTTTATATATGGACAGAGAGACTTAGAAACTGCTGAGCAACCCTGAGCACCTGCTCAAGCACTGTGGGAAGTGCTTTCCTTCTCCCTGGAGGTTGCTTACTGTCTCCCCATCACTCCACACTCCACACCCCCTTTCTGTTGTCATTTTAAGTACTGATGTTAATAAAAGTCTTAAATTGTTTAAAAAAATCCTTTTGCACCATGTTGTTTATTTATTGGAGAAATGCTTCCTGTACCTGTACAATTTCCTGCACCTCATTTTGAGTAACACCAGTTTAGTCTTTGCTGTGTAAGTCATTATTTCTGGAGAATTCTGTGACAGCTTTGGCTATCTACCTGCATTTTTGCTCATGCTATGATGGGTTCCAATGTCAGCCATGTGGTGAGCAGAATCCAGTCTACACACTTGCTCTCCACTATACATTCATTCATTTTCAACAAATGCCATTATTTTGCGATAGTCACACGGAGTCAATGATGTAAAAGAAAGTTCTTGTCATCCATGAGTGTGCAATGCATCTCAGACAGCAAGAATGTGGTGAAGAACTCTTATTGCTGGATCTTAACCAGCTATCTGAGGAAGGAGGAGGTATCTGGAAATAAACATATTTTTTTCCTTCTTCATGTCTACTATTGCTGCATTTTGAATGGCTTCACCAAAAGTTCATGTGTGAGAAACTCAAACCCCAAGTTCATATGTTAGTGATAGTTGGAGGTGGGGGCCTTTGGGGCATAGTTTAGAAGGAATCATGAGTTTGAGACCCTCCAGGTAGCACAGTGCTTTACAAGAGGGAGAAGATCTGTGCTGGCATCTCGCTCTGTCTTGCCATGTGAGGCCCTCTGCATTCTAAGGATGTAGCATGTGGCCCTCATGAGATCCATCCGATCTAAAGCAGATACAGGAGATTGCTATGTCCTTGTACTTCCCAGCTTATAGACAATGAGCTAAAGATTTCCATTTTTTTTTAAATAAAGGATTTGGTTTCAAGTATATTGTCAGTGACTAAGGCAGTGGATTAAAGCAATTACTTTTTACTTGGATAGAATTTTTTTTTTTTTTTAGTGTGCCAGTTCTGAGATTTGAACTCCTCCTCCTCCTCCCCCTCCCTCTCTTCTTCCCCTCCCCCTCCTCCTCCTCCTCCTTTTTCTCCTCCTCCTCCTCTTCCTCCTCTTACCAGTAATATTCACAGACCATCTGCACAGCCTCAAGATGGGCTGGCAGTGGTGGCTTATGATCACTGTTCCCAAGAGGGCTCTGGGTGGGGCCTGGCCTCCAGAACTCATGACTGTGAAGCAAATATTGACTAAGGGGCAGAAGAGGGAGTGTCAGCCTGTGTGTGCCATTCCTGTCCAGCAACCCTGAAAGATGGTGGCCAGGAGGGCTCCTGAAGCAAGTGATGCTGTTAGAGTTGAAGCAGCAGCTGCAGGAGTTAACGTGTGTGCTTCGGGATTGGAAATATGTGAATGGTTGGCTTCATGCATGGTGAGGTCTTGAAAGAGGGGGTGAGTTCTATTGCCCTCCCCTTTTGTGGTTGTGAAGTGGGCTCTATGAGACCTGCTCTCCCGTGCCTGGGCTCTCAGTGACTATACAACACAGGCTGGGTGGGGTGGTTCTTGTTGTCAAGGTAAGATATTGTCTCCTGTGTCTATCCCAAGGCTGGGCAGCAGGGTGCCTTTGAGATCCCCAGGACCTTTAGTGGTGGTGCTACAGAGCAAGTGGCCAGACAGGAGTTGTTTCTGACTGGTACTGACTCCTCTGTAAATTTTGTGGCCTCCTCTGACCATTCGTTCTTACCCCTCCCCCCACACAGGTGGCTGTGGTTCATTTTTTTCCTTCCCATCCCTGCCTTGAGAACTCGCGTGTGTTTTAATGGGATTTCACTCAGAACAGGACTTGGCTATGTGGCTTGCATTTCATATTTATCTTCCTGTCAATCCATCAGCCCCTAGGGCCATAGACACCCACCATGCGTCCCATTCAGCCCTAGGTTTGCCATGATCTGTGTCTTTGCACCCAAAGGGAGACTGTATTTATAGCATTCCATCTGTTTGTCTTCTGTCTTAACCTTGAAATGGTAGCTTTTAACTGATTTTGTTAACCCTGCCGGGGGTGGGGGGGACAACCAACACTGATTCTTACATTCTTTTCTATTCCATTTCTCTGCAAATGGAACCCCTTTTATCTCCAGGGAAGAACTTTATCATTGCTTCTGCTTGAACTCTGATTGGAAACAGTGCCTGTGGGGATGGTAGGCTGTCTGGAAGTAGAATATGCCAGAGGTTCTGGTCTACTTTTCCTGAATCAATTGCTTGTGCCTAGAACTGGGAAGAGGAGGAAATGCTAAAGAGACATCTTTTTCCTTGGGGTGGAGGGCATCAGACTGGCAAATACTAACTCATTTTGATGTGGTTTCTTATCTGACACTTTATGGCATTCAGAAACCCTGAACCCAGAATTTGGGGGGATTTAATCAAAACCATGGTGAGACTTACCCATTTGTGGGCTGAGATTTGCTGGGACAGTATTTAGAGACCAGAACATCTGAAAGAGAGATTTGTGGGAGATGCATAACACGTTGTCCACTGACTTCTGTCTTATAACTTATTCAAATCTAATTATTGGCATGGTAGTGGGTAGGGGTAAGTTGAAAAAAACACTGTGAAATAAGCCAGTGAACATAAATGGGCAGATGGGTGGATGAGGAAAGAAGATAGCTCATGAAGAAACAACTTTAATGTGTTCATTCTCCCCACCAACCAAGGGCATGAGTCTGACTTTTGTCCACGTGCTTTTGAGACATAGAAACTTCTTCTTTTGCCTTTTGGTTCACTTCAACCTTTCACAACCAATATATATACATACCAAGTGAGAGTTGTAGCTTGAGTGGCTTGCACCAAGTGGCAAACAAATTGAATGAGAGTTCTAGGAAATGTGTTCTAGCCCCTGAATAAAAAAACAAAAGAAGACAAGAAAAAACAGCAGGGAATTAACTTCCCTCTGTGAAGGTATCTTTCCTCCCCTCTGACATCCTGGGAAGAGAACAAGTTTTAATCAACAGGGATAATTTATCTTTGGAGAAATATTAGTCTTGAGTTATACAACAAATACAATCAAAATAGCACTTACCTTTTATTGAGAAATATATCAAAGATTGGTAAATTTAATAGAAATTGCCCTTAGAAGTTCAAATCCCGGGCCGAGAGTTTAGCCTAGTGGTGGAGTGCTTGCATAGCATGTATGAAGACCTGGGTTTGATTCCTCGGTACCACATACATAGAAAAAAGCTGGAAGTGGTGGTAGAGCTCTAACCTTGAGAAAGCCCAAGAACGGTGCTCAGGCCCTGAGCTCAAGCCCAGGACTGACAAAAAAAAAAAAAGGCAGTTCAAATCCCCTCTCTTTTGTCTTCTCACTTCTCTGCAATTGATTTTCCTTTGTTAAGATGGTCTATAGTCTCTCCAGACCTTGATTTCTTTTCGGTAAAGCTCTTGAGTATGTGTAAAATAAACCTTCTTTTGTCTATTTAATTTTAGCCCCAAGCAGGGAACTTAGGAGGACAGGAAACCACTGTTCTTCTTACAGAAGTGGAATGGCATCCTTGACTAGAGCTCTTGTCTCTCCAGAGGCTGGAGAGACAGAAGTTACACCAAATAGCATTCCTATTTCCCCAGGTCCTTTGCTGTTTCTTTCTTGCTTATTGACTAAGGTATTAGAAATCACACTTTACCAAGTATTTATTATATGTCTGCCACTATGCCAACTGCATGACTTACAGAGTCTCATTTATCTTCCACTATCTTTATGAATAGATACTAGTTCAGCTTCTCCATTGAACCAAGAGGGAAATGGTGGCATAAAGGGAGGAAGTCACTTACTGTGGGTCAGATAGAAAATGTCTTTTCCAGCTCTGGTCTTCAGAGCAGCATGCTCCGACCACTATCATTTGCAGAGTCTCTCATCTCAGGCAGAGCCAGCAGAGTCATTAAAGATGTTGTAGAAACATTGAATTTTGAAAGAAATATGGGTCAGCAACTTGATCATTTCTCTCCCAGGCTAGCCCTCAAGTTTCTTTGCAAATTTTATGAATTAATTTCTTTCAATTGTATCTTATTGTGGGGGCGATGTATAGAGGGGTTACAGTTATATTCATCAAGTAGTGGGTACATTACCTCCTGAACATTGATATTCCTTGTCACGTTTTTCTCCCAGTTTCCCTCCCTTCACCCCTTCCTAATCATTTCGATTTTCCCTGCCTTATTTCAAATAGACAAACAGTATATACAATATGCCAAGTACAAACCCCCTCCCTCTCTCCCTTTCTCCCTTTCTCCCTTTCTCCCTTTCTCCTTTTCTCCCTTTCTCCCTTTCTCTCTCTCTCTCTTTCTTTCTTTCTTTTTTTCTTTCTTTCTTTCTTTCTTTCTTTCTTTCTTTCTTTCTTTCTTTCTTCTTTCTTTCATCTGGGCTCTGTTTTTGGGTGTTCTCAAGCTAGTGCTCTACCACTTGAGCCATAGCACCACTTCCAGTTTTTTCTGTGTGTGTGGTATGGAGGAATAGAACTAAGGGCTTTGTGTGTGCGCTCTACCACTATGCCATGCTCCTGGTCCCAATTTTCTGAATTTCTATTCAGGGGACTAGCTTGCAGGTAAAGGGAATGACCAGTAGTTGTTGCTGGAGTGGCAGTTCTCAAGATTAAAGAATACTTTATTATTATTATTATTATTATTATTATTATTATTATTTTGCCAGTCCTAGGGTTTGAACTCAGCCCAAGGACAGTGGGCTTTCTCAAGGGTAGCACTCTACCACTTGAGCCTCAGCACCATTTCTGGCTTTTTTTATGTGTGTGGTACCGACGAATTGAATCTTTGTGCATGCTAGGCAAGTACTCTACCACTAGGCCAAAATCCCACCTCAAGAATACTGAAGTGAAACAACAGTCATTATCTATCTATCTATCTATCTATCTATCTATCTATCTATCTATCTATCTATCTATCTATCTATCTATCTACATATCAAAGTAAATTTGGGGAATATGCAGGTTGTAGGTTGTCAAATGTCCATGAAGCCAATTGGTACATAGGGGACATAGGCTTCTAATATGCTTCTTCTTGGCTGCGTATGTTTGTATTGATAACTTTGTATGGCTCAAGAATGATGTTATAAATATTTCAGTGGCTTAGAAGAGAAAGGACTCCTCACCCCTGAAGGCATTACAGATGCATTGTCAGTCATTCTGTTTATTTAAACTTAGTAACATTTTTTTTTTTTTGCCAGTCCTGGGCTTGAGCTCAGGGCCTGAGCACTGTCCTTGCACTTTCTCAAGGCTAGAGCTCTACCACTTGAGCCCCAGCACCACTTCCGGCTTTTTTCTATGTATGTGGTACCGAGGAATCTAACCCGGGTCTTCATACATGCTAGGCAAGCACTTTAACCACTAGGCCAAACTCCTGGCCCAGCAAACTTAGTAACATTCTTATGACATGTAAATGCTATTGTAACTGGAGTTCTAGCTCAGAGAACCAACTCTGTAAGTTCAGATATATCAGGTCTCTGCCTGGGCTTCAACAGAGCAATTCAGTGTTTCCTTTTGTTCCCTCCTTATCCCTCTATTAATGTGAGGGTGTCTTTGTTCCACAAAACATGGGGGCTTTAGGTCTCTGAAACTTTTTCTCTCATTTGAGGCTAGCCTTCTAAGCAACGTCCTCCTGCCTCATCTTTACAAGTGTTGGAATTATAGTTTGTGCACTACACAGACAACATACCATCTGAGGTCCTTAATATAATTTAAGAAGTACTTATTTATTGATACTATAAATATAATTAGCTTTTAATGTTTGTTTAAGCAGGGTGCATGAACATTTCCATTGTAGCACAAAGCTTATAAATTCTCCTAAAATAATGTCTTCTATACTGTCATACTGTCATATGAAAATCCAGTTCCTAGAGTGCCTACCTGCAAGCATGAGGCCATGAGTTCAATGCCCTACTATGAAAAAGAGAGAGAGAGAGAGAGAGAGAGAGAGAGAGAGAGAGAGAGAGAGAGAGAGAGAGAGAGAGAAAGGAAAGAAGAAAGAATGAAAGAAAGGGAGGGAGGGAGGGAAGGAGGGAGGAAGGAAGGAAGGAAGGAAGGAAGGAAGGAAGGAAGGAAGGAAGGAAGGAAGATAATCAGGATCCTAGAAACATTCCCAGCATTTTTCTTGCTCAAAGGAGATTAGAAACATTCCAAGCATTTTTCTTGCTCAAAGGAGATTAGACTAACGGGCTAGAATAGGAGCATTTTTCTCTTGATTTCTGAGAATTCTTGACTTTTAAATCCACACAGTGCTATAGCTCTTGTTTAAATTCTTCATGTCCTGGTTGGATAGCACCTGTGTGTTTGGTGAATTTTTCTCTTTCACTTCCCTCATTAACATCTCTGAAGTACGTCCTGAGGGCTTTTCCCTCCCCACCACTCTGATCTGTGAGCTCAGATAATCATTTCAGAGCCTAAGATGCAAAGAGAGAAGCTGCTTGTATGTGTCAGATGAAAGTCAGATGCAAGATTTAGGAGCAGGCTGCAGAATGAACCTGTTTTTATAACCTCTAGGTGTCTCAACTGGAGAGGAAGGAACTTTTGGAGGATGGAATAAAGACAAGAGAGTAAGAGTTCTCGGGTCCAGGCAATGTCTTAGGGTGACAGCCTGGAACTTTAGTCATGAACTCTTGGGAATCTTGTGTAGGTCACTCAGCTGTCAGCCACAATCCATGGCTACTTCAGCTTTGAGCATCTGAGAGGAGGTGACATTTGCCTAGGCTTTGAAGATTCTGATTCTCTGTCCTAATCATAACTTGAGATTGATCTTGGACCATTGTAAGGTCATAGGGATAGGAATTGGGGAAAGTACAGACTTTGTGAAGGTGAGTGGGGTGATGATTAGGATAGGGCTAAATAAGAACTGGATAGTGGAGAAGAGTCTCTGTTCTACTAGTATTGCTATTACAGTATATGTATATGAAATTAAAATATTAGAATTCAGTGGTCTAGTATGTGAGGTAAAACCCAGGTTTGTAAGTGTCATAAAACACCTTAATTGATACTAAAGTGTGTGATTACTTTAGAAGTTGATACTACTAAGAAGAGCATAGAATATAAGTATTTCTCTCTGATTCCTCTTTCTTCCATTTTATTCATGAAAATTAAAATTTTGTTTCTTACTCTATTTCCTTCTTCCATCTCCAGCTGGATAGCCATGTCATTATTATGGATGAGGTCTGCAGTATATTTCTATGTATGTATATGTTACATTTTAATTAAATAAAACATCAAGATTCAACAGCACTGTAATGCTCATTGAAAGACTAGTTACTATTAAAGTATCCTTAGAAAAAGATATGGACAAAGTTGGGTAAAGATTTTGAAGCGATGGCATAAATCAAGATGCACTCTGCACATAAACTTCCTTTTTCCTTTTTTTGTTTTGCCAGTCCTGGGCTTGAGCTCAGGGCCTGAGCACTGTCCTTGGACTTTCTCAAGGCTAGAGCTCTACCACTTGAGTCTCAGCACCACTTCCAGCTTTTTTCTATGTATGTGTCACCAAGGAATCGAACCTGGGTCTTCGTGCATGCTAGGCAAGCACTCTACCACTAGGCCAAACCCCAGCCCATAAACTGCCTTTTTAAAAGGCAAAAACATTAAATATATAACCTAAAATTAAAGTAAGTGAGAAAAAGGATGGGTTGGAAGGGGTGAGAGAGAACGTTGAAAGGGGTGACTGTGATGAAAATGCACTGTACTCATATAGTACTCCTTTGTACAGCTACTTAAAGATAATAAAAATATTCAGAAAAGAAAAGAAAAGGATATGGAATGTATCACTCAGTGTGATCTGCTTAAAGAAAGTTACTTCCCATTTCAAAGTCAAGTGGGCTCTTTTCATTGTCATGCGTTGATGTCCTTCATGTTTGGAATATAACTTTCTAGAAACACGTAATTGCTTCACTGAAAGTTTATAGCTGCATTCCTTATTTAAGACTGTTATTTGTCTTCAAATGATTGTACAATGGGAGTACAATTTAACATATCAATTTATATGTCCAGTGCCATCTTGATCAGTCACCCCTCCAATCATTGCTCCCTCTCACCTGTTTCTTCCCTAGCCAATCACATCAAGTTTTCAACTTCCCTTTTCCAAATGTACATTGAGGATTATGACCAAATTTGCCCACCATTCCCTTTCCTTTACATTGACTCACCTTCTTCTAGCCCCATCTCCTACATTTAAAGCCTTTCTCAGTTTCCTGATACTCATTTTGCTAAACTGTTTAAAGCAAAGAGCTTGCTAACTTCCTTTTGTCAGTTCAAACCCTGGGGTCTGAACTCAAGGCCTAGTCAGGTACTCTATTCTGAGCCATATTCCCAGTCTTGAACTCCCTATATTTCTATGCTCTCAATTTGGAGTTTCTTTTCATTGTATTTTATATTTCCCACTAGTTGTGGGATCCTATACCTTACTTTTATTTAATTATTTTATTTTCAACTTCGTTTCAGTGTTTACTCTCAATAGTTCTTCCCCCAGAAAGTGTTGAAGAAAGTAAACTTTCTGAGTTTTAATACATGTCTGAAAAGGTCCTTTATTTTGCCCTTGAACATGATCGATAGTTTGGCTCAGTATAGACTTCTGTGTTCACAATCATTTTTCTTCCTGAACTTTGGAAGCATTGATTCATTGTTTTCTAGTTTCTAATATACCTGTAAGATATTGCCAATTTTTAATTTTAATGTTAATATTTCCTCATTCTAGTTCTTCTTGTAGTTTGAATGTTCTGAACTGTTGGGAGAGTTATGAGGATTTGAGTAGCCCATCAGTGTGGTGGAGATTTTTTGATTACTTCCTGTCATGTAGATATGCCTTCCACAGTCTCAAACTTTCATTAGAAGTCCCTTCCTAGGGATTCTATCAGATGTATTGACACTTTCTGTTCTTTTTAAAACTTTAGACATATTAGTCAATTAAATTACCAGCATTATTAGTTGTACAGAGTGAGAGGTTGTAGTATTTCTATACAAGCATATAATGTACTTTGAGCACATATAACCCTGTATTACTTCTGTCTTAGCCTTCACTTCAAAGTATATTAAAAGTGGGAGGGGAAAACTGGGAGAAAAATTAAGAAAGGGGGTGATACTGTTCAAAAAGAAATGTACTCATTACCTGACTTATGTAAGTGTAACACCCTGTACATCACCTTTACAATAAGCTTTACTCTAAATAAAGAGTGGAGTTCATTTCAGTTAGCATCATCTTTTATGGTTATATGTACATAGCTATTACGCTATTGTGAACCTCTGCTAGGGTTCTATACATATACTAATTATTGCAAATAAGGGAAACTGTGGAGCCTATGTTTCCTTGGGTCTGTCTTAGCTCACGTAATATGATTTTTTACCAAGTCCAGATGAACCCCAATATATGGAAACAAGAAGGTTTTTGTTGTTCTTTTTTTTTCCCAGTCCTGGGACTTGAACTCAGGGTCTGGGTACTGTCCTTGGGCTTATTCAAGGCTAGTGCTCTATCACGTGAGCCACACCACCACTTCCAGCTTTTTCTGTGTATATGGAATTGAACCCAGGGCTTTCTGATGCTCGGCAAGCACTCTACCATTAGGCCACGCCCTTGGCCTTTTGTTGTTGTTTTTAATATACTGTGTGAAGTTAATTCTTTTTTTTCCCTTTTGTTTTATCCCCTCTTGTTACTGTTTTAGATTTTGGTGGGAAAAAATGAGAGAGATATAATAATGTTCAAGAAGAAATGTAGTCATTACCTTATGTAACTTTAACCTCTCTGTATAACACATTTACAATAAAATTAAATTAAAAAGTGGGATTCATTATTATATTTTCATAAATGTATACAATATTCTTGGATCATATTCACTCCCCAGCCACCTACTTTTACAATTATTTCCTTCACAATTTATATTCATGTCCCCTATTTATTTTTTCATATCTAGATTCTTTTTTCTTTTTCCAATAATTTGGCTTGAACTCAGGGCTTGGGCACTGTCCTTGAGCAGTCTCAAGGCTTGTGCCCTATCACATGAGCCACAGCACCACTTCTGGCCTTTTCTGTGTATGTGGTACTGAGGAAATGAACCCAAGGCTCTATGCATGCGAGCAAGCACTAGGCTACACTCCCAGCCTCAGATCTAGATTCTTAACATGAAATGTGTCTTTCTGAGATGTGCTTATTTTGCTTAATATGATGATCTTCCAGTTTCACCCTTTTTTTTTGTCAGTCCTGGGCTTGAGCTCAGGGCCTAAGCACTGTCCTTGGACTTTCTCAAGGCTGGAGCTCTACCACTTGAGCCTCAGCACCACTTCTGATTTTTTTCTATGTATGTGGTACCGAGGAACTGAACCCAGGTCTTTGTGCATGCTAGGCAAGCACTCAACCACTAGGCCAAACTTCTGGCCCTCACCCATTTTCTTTTAAGTGTCATAATGTTGTTCTTCTTGGTGGCTAAATAACATTACATTTGGTATCTATACCTCATTTTCTTTAATAATTTATCAGTTAGTGATCATTGAGGCTGATTTCCTAATTTGACTATTACAAAAGGTGCTATAATAAACATGGACATGGAGGGAGCACTATTGTACAGTGACTTTTTAACTTTTTATCTCTTTTAGCCCTTCTTTTCTTTTACATCCTACCAAATAGTTAAACTTATATTTTGAACTGTGATTTTTATTAAACTACATTCAACTCAGTACATACATATGTAGTATAATATTCATACTCTGATAAATTGTTAAAATTATAAAATATTTGTAAAAATAATATTAGATTAATGCAAATCTCTCAGAAATAAGGGCTTTAGGAAGTATTTATAGTGAATCTGTAGCCCTTCTTTTCTTCTCTAAAGTTTGAGTTTTAAGTCTTAGTATAGAACTTTTTTCAGTGATTTCTTTCCAGTCATTCTACTGAACAGTGTGCTTCACCACTCACATGTATGTGCAAGCACACACTAGCAACTGAACCCTGGGCCTCACACATACTAAGCACATATCTACCAAAGGCACCTCCAGAAGTAATCAAATGTTATTTTTGTTAATTCTGTTCTTTAATTAGTTTCTTTTCTTTTTTATATGGAAATAATATTTTCTCTGGTACTAATTAAAATTTCCTTGAAAAATGTTTTCCTAAATTAATAGGTCCTTTGTCTTTTTTCTTAAATACTTGGTAAGTCTTGTTTTTCTACTTGAATTTACAGTAGAAGACTGTTGGTTGGTGGGCAGTTAGGTAGATTTCCTGTCAGAACAGAGCTGAATGAGAGGATGCACTTTGCTTTAATGTAGGCAAGGCTTGTCTTCTGGAAGCTTTCCTTTAAGGATATAGAGACCAGAGAGCTCCATCCTACTTAGTTTCTTCTTCTTAGTATTTCCTGTCTTTAGTCTAAGGACAAGTGCAAACTCACAGCCATCTCATCAATGCACTCAATATCTGACCATCATCTCATTCCTGTTATAGATGCTTGCTAATTGGATAGTTTCTCTAGAAAGAAAGACTCAATTCTACCTCAGCCATCTGTATAAGAAGCTCCAAGCATTATTTTCCTCCTGTAATTCATCCAGATTGACTTCTTCCATCTTGCAAAAATTCTTAGAAACAGCTGGGTGCTGGGCTCATGCCTCTAAGCTACTTAGGAGGCTGCGATCTGAGAATGGTGGTTCAAAGACAGGCTGGGCAGGAAAGCCTATGAGATTTCAAAAAAGCCAGAAGTGGAGCTGTAGTTCAAGTGGTAGAACTCTAGCCTTGAAAAAAAGCTTAGGGACAGTTCCCAGGCCCTAAGGTTAAGTCCCAAGACCAGTCCTTCCCCTCTCTCTTACAAACAGGCTACTGTCATATTTGTTTATGTGTTAGTCCTTTTTTCCCTCCCTGCCTCCCTTTCTCCCTCCCTTCTTTCCTTCCCTCCTTCCCTCTTGCCATCCTTCCCTCTCTCCCTCCTTTTCTTTCTTTCTTAAGGTAATAAGTACATTTCTCGTTGACCACTGTTACCCCCTCCCTCGTTTTTCTTCTACCATCTATCTCCTCAACTTTCCATGCTCCCGTAAGTTGTAATATCTCTACTTGGGGTTTTGGTTTCAGCATTGAAAATCTTATCTATTGGTGGCCTGTGCCTTCAAAGACATTTCATTGAAAACATGAGAGGGGCCATTTGTACTAGAAACTTCATTTATCACAATTTTAATGATTTATGGTGGCCATATAAAATATTTAACTTTGGTACAATTCTGGGGATGTATGGAACTATGAAATAGATTAGAACTTTCTCATACTTTTATACACTCTCTGTAAACATGTGAAACATTTACCTGCCAGGTAGACGGAGGAAACCCAGTAATGGCAATTTCTGATTTGTGCTAGTGTTTCTGGGACACACTATGGAGAGACCCAGGTGAAAAAGAAGCCGTACCGGAAACTATACTCTTTCCTGCTTGGGGAAAATAGCTGATATATATTTAGAAGAAATCAGAGCTTAAGACACAGTCTTTGACAAGCACCTAGCTTCCAAAAATGCATTTTCTCATTTCTAAAATGTGCGTAGTGATGAGGGCATGAAGACTGGAATCATTACCTTTCTTAGCAAGCTGCTCTAAATAATATACAGATAAAATGAGAGAGTTTACCATATAATAGATGTTCGTCTAATGTTATTTTCCCTTAAAAAGTGAAATTGAACAATACAACAGCTAGAACTTGAAGCAAACATTTCAATAGGACTAGGAAACTGTGTCTTTCTTCCAATAGAAAAAGATTCTGAAATGAAGCTGTAGGTGAAAGCATAACTGAGTGAATTTTGCTGTAGATCCTTGCTTCTGTGGGTATATTTTTATTATTTCTCAATCAGTGAGGAAATATTCATGTTATTACACATATAAGTATATTATAGTACGAATTTAATAAATCTGTCTACAATATTTATAAAACACGATATCAATTATCGATATTACAGTTACAGAGTGTGTGTTTGCAAGTATGCATATGCATGCACACACAGTTTTTATGCTTTGCTGAATCAAAGTCTTATACACATTTTTGCCATAATCTTTATCATTTTGCTTTCCAGAAATAACTTGTAAAATGTTGGACTAGGCATAGACTGCTGTGTCCTCTTTGGAAAGAATTATAATCTGCTTAGGCAGGAAATTGGGATAATGGTCCAACTTCTTTTTGCTCCTTCATGACTTTTCCCGAGTGGAATGCCTTTCTACATGTTTCCATAGTTTCCTGTGCATATACCAAATACTTCACCCCTAAATTCTCTATATTGTATTTAACTAGTTATTGTCTGAATCTTCCTAGAGATTGTGGACCCCTGGATGCCAGGGACTGTGTGTTTCTGTATTTGTTCCATTCGGCACAGTAGGAGTTTTCAGTAAAGATTTATTGGCCAGTAGATTGAGTTAATGATCTCAATATTCTTCTTTTCCTTGATGTTAAAGACAGAATTATCAACAGTATCTACAAATTAAGCTAAAATTATGAGTTAGAGACCATTGAGCCTGAATCATGTGGCTTTATATACATTTTGGAGGCACCAGAATATTGCTTTTTCATTCATCAGAAATATCATTTAGAAGTTCCAAATATCATTCAGGTTGATAACATTTACTTATTTTCAGTCTCTCTGGAAAAGCTATTGAGCAGATTGATTCATCTTATCTCCAGAAGATCACATTTAAGAACTTCTGGATTATTATGTTGGCATAGTCTATCCTATGGCATGAGCTCAGGATGGATGGAGATCGCTAGACTTTTCTGTAATGAAATCCCACAGCAGAAAGTGTATCCAGCAGCAGGCCATTTCCAATTTTATCTTTATTATCAGTTTGATGGAGAGAATCCAGAATCCAGATACAGAGGAGGACTGGGAAGGGCTGGACTTCCTTTCCCCCACTCACTCCCTTTGTGGGTAGGCAGGATATTCACCAGGATGAACATAAGATAATGTTTGCTGATATAATTACAAGAAATGATTTCTAAGTTGCTGGACTTGGATAGGCTGAGAATAGGACCTGTTATTTTTGGCAGAGGAGCTAAGATTCTAAGAAGACATCAATAAAAATGCCATTTTCCATTATTAGTTTTTTCAACATGAAGTAAATACTAAACCCTCCGAATTGAGCAAGAACAAATAAGAGCCAACACACAAATCTCTCAGCATTTCATGTTCTGAATTCACGAAAGTAAGATGTAGTGGGGTGTGATGTTGGCAAAGAAACACCTTCTTTTGTCAACATCTGCTGTTAGGCGAGCCAACAAAAGAAGATCAGATCCAACCTTGGTGTGTATGTTGGATGTGTCAGAGGAATTTACAATTGAATCGTAGATGGGAACTTCCATTAACCCCAGCCTCCTAGTCTTTTTGACATCAAATTGATTAACTAGATTCAACTGAAAAATGAGGGAGTTCCTTCTGAGAATGTAGTATAGGAGAGGAGCTAGTATAGTTCCAGAGATGAGAAGTATTTATTGCATGCCAGTGTATGAGCAATGATATCACAATTGATTGAGAAGAAAAAGAAAACTATCAACAACTGAAAGGTTTAGGAAATGCTAATGATGAGACAGAAAGAGGAAATAATCTTTTTCTGTGAGCACTGGGATTTAATAAATGACAAACATGAAAGCCCTAGTCTGTTGTAATATAGAAAGAAATAAGCTGAGAAAAAGTGAGATAGTCAAGAGATTTAATAACAACAGATGCTGGTGGTGATGAGGCCAGAAAGGAATGCTACTATGCTGTTGGTGGGATGTAAACTCATTCAACCACTTTGGAAAGCAAAAGACTAAACATAGAGCTCCCCTATGACCCAGCAATCTCGTTCCTTGGCATTTACCCAAATGTCCAGAAACAAGGGCATACTAAAGCTACTAGCACAATGATGTTAATTGCAGCATTATTTACCATAGCTAAGATGTGGAACCAACTCAGATGCCCCTTAGTTAATGAGTGGATCAAGAAGATGTGGTATTTATACACAATAGAGTTCTATGCTGGCATCCGAAAGAATGACATTGCCCCATTCATAAAGAATGGAAAGACTTGGAAAAAATCATATTAGGTAAAGTAAGCCAGACCCAAAGGAACAGAGGCTCAATGATTTCTCTCATTTGTCATAATTAGTACACATCTAGGACTCTCTCAGTAGAGGATCACAATAGTTCAAAAGCTATGTACATTAATCACATAGGATGAGACTAAACAAAATGAACTCTAGGATATGGAAACAAGAGGTTTATCTTTGTGATTGTTATTCTCAATGTACTATGTGTAGTCATTTCTTTTCTCTTTTTTTCCTCTTATGGTTAATCTCATTTGGTTACTGAATCTGACTTTGCTACCTGCTGTATTGTATAAACAGTTATTTGTTTATTTGAAATAGGGAAGGGAAGGGGGGAAAACAAGATTTTTGGGAGGGGTTGGGAGAGGAAAGGGGGACATAAACATGAGAAGGGGTATCAGTTTTCGAGAAGTAATACACCCACTACCTGACAAATGTAACTGTAAGCCTATATATTACCCTGACAATAAAAAAGCAAAGTGAGATAGTTCAGGGATTTTATAAGACAAACTTGAAAACCCAACCCCACAATGGTACCATCAGAAATCTTTCTAATATTAGTATTAGCATTAAGTAGTTATATAAAGGAGTTTTAATTCAGCAAGTCAACTCATAAGTACAAGGCATTTCCATCAGTATCACCATCTTTAGAAGTAGTCTAAAAACAAAACAAAACACCAGAAAGGCCCAAACAGAAGAGCATGTGATAGATGTAGCCTCAAAGATAGATTGGTTTGTCCAGAGAAGAATTACTGTCAGAAGAAGAGACTGTTGTCATTGGCTTTGGAAAGGAGATTCAAGGATTTGGATTGTGTAGGTTTTCCTGCCATGCAGAGGATAACTTCAGAGCATCTGGGGGACTTGAGCCATGCAGCCTTCTCAGTACAGTGGGAGAAAGCTTTATGGAACACCTCCCTGGCCTGCTACTGTTTCAAGGAATACTGTGTAGAAATTGCTACCTGTCTGAGACATGTATGTCTGTGGGACATAATTTATCTCATCATGCCAATCATCAAACTATAATTTACAAATCATTTTCTGTATATCATTACCCATGATTATGACATTCTACTTTCAACCACAGACTTTCAACTTGACTATGATTTTCTAAGTTCTTACACGTTATATATTTTAACACATTTTAATTTATTGTTTTTATTATTGGTATGTGTGCTGTTCCTGAGGCTTGCACTTGGGGCCTGAACGATGTTCTGAGCTTGTGTTGTCAAGTCTGGCTCCCTATTACTTGAGTCCCAGCTCTACTTCCAACTTTTTGTTGGTTAATTGGAGAGAAAAGTCTCATGGACTATCTGTACTGGCTGGCTTTAGATTGCAAGCCTTAGATCTCAGCCTCCGGAGGAGTTAGGATTACATACATGAGCCACAAGCATATGACTTTTAATTATTTTATTTATTTATTTTTATTTTATTATTATATTTTTTTAGGTTTTTTGGTTTAAAGTGCTCTGCAAAGCTCCTTTGTGTGAATATTAGTATCTCTGTAAAATCTAATTTGACCATACTTCTAAACATATTAGGCTGTTGTGCATCAAACTGTGTTAGAGATCAAGTATGTGGACAGAGGTCAGGATCCAGTGTGGAAGACTGGATGGATGGAATAATATCTAGAGTTCAGAGCAGAAGACAATTTAACTGAGATAGCTAGGAGGCCTTCTCAGAAGAAGTGATCTGTGTGATGGGTTCTGAGGGATATATAAGAGTCAGGTGAAGATGTGTTGGTGGGATATTCTGTGTGAACCACTCATATTAATTAAACCAATAACCACTGAGCAACTAGTATGGATCATCCACTCTTCTACCACTAGAGGAAAAAAATAATAAAATTGGTCTCATTGGGGAGGGGAGGGATGAGAAGACAATAAATATTTAAAGCAATAATTGTTGAAATTTTACATAAAGATTGTATTATTTAATTTTATGTTCAACTTGAACTTGGCTAAGCCAAGAGATTTCCAGACATTATATCTCTCTGTGTCTGTGGCAGTGTTATTACATTCAGTCAGATTCATGCTTACAATTGTGGTTGGGTATCAGCCAGTCATCAAGGACCCAGAAAGAACAAAGACAGTATAGCAAGGATATATTCTTTTCCTCCTCTTGTTACACTCATATTTTCTTCCTTTTGGGAATTATGGATATTTATTCTTGGGCTTTTAAATTTAGGATGGTGCACTAAGGTTGCCTTTGTTTTTCAGGCCTTTGGCTCGGACTTCTCAGGTTCTGTGTTCTCTGGTTTGCAGATGGCAGAGTGTGGGAGTTCTCAGCTTCTAGTTGGCTCCATTTCCTGTGAGCTAATGAATCTCCTCATATGTTTTCTGTGGGTTTCTCTGAAGAGCCTTAATTAATACAAAGTTACCATAAAATGACCTGTATCACAGGATGAAGAATGTCTTGATTGAAAATGATATGGAGGGGAGCTGGCATTTTAGGAATGACAGGCAGTCTATCCTAGGATGACACTTGGATGTAAGGAAGGTCAATGGGGAGAGTGTTCCAGGCAAATGAGCAACAATCTTATGTGAATAGGGTACCAAGAGGAAGCGGTGGGTGGGATTACTGTGGACTAATGGCTGGGGAGAGGGCAGAAGGGGTGAGGAGATAAGATCAAAGCAGGGTCTGACTATGATTGGTCTTGGGGGCACTGTCTGATGTTGAGTTTTATTCTCAAGACAGAGAGGAGCCATGGAGAAACAGGGTGTCAAGAACAAGAACAGAAGCAGAAACGTTATTCTGAAGGCCATGATGGGTCTAGGTTAGCTGTGATGGTGGCTTGGATTAGAATTATAGCAGTGGGGGAAAGAGAAATCAGCTAGGTTCAGCATGTATTATGGAAGAAGTACCAGCAATAGATGATGGTTCAGTGCATGGGAGGGAGTAAAAATGGCAGGAATCATAATATGACCCCTGGGGATGTGGCAAAAATACAGAATCAGGCAAAGTCTGGAGTCACTGAGGACAGATAAATAATTGAAATGAAGGACTAAAGATGTTAACTTTAGAATCAAACAATATATAAAATTCTACTTTGCTATTTTCCTTTTCCATCTGTGTGACTTTTGGACAAGAGATGTACTCTCTCTGGGCAATGGCAACTTTGCCCAGAATATTTATGTTCTTTCTCTTGTTGTGAGTTGTCCAAGAAGCTAACGTATACAAGCTTTCATAGTATTGGGCATGTAGTAAGTAGCTAATAAATGGTACTTAAAATTTCCCTATGTTTTGTCTTACAAAAGGCTTTTACATAAAAACATAAATATAAGCTTATCATACACATGTTCTCCAGGGTTCACATGTACAAATATGCAGAAAGAGAAATCATTCCTTTAGACTTCTGTTCCTAGAGGCCAATTACTGCTTTGCAATTGAATATTCCCTATTTTTTTTTTTTTGCCAGTTCTGGGCTTTGGGCTCAGGGCCTGAGCACTGTCTTTGGACTTTCTCAAGGCTAGAGCTCTACCACTTAAGTCTCAGCACCACTTCCAGCTTTTTTCTATGTATGTGGTACCGAGGAATCAAACCCAGGTCTTCGTGCATGCTAGGCAAGCACTCTACCACTAGGCCAAACTCCCGGCCCTGTTCCCTATATTTCTCTTCTGATTTTTCAACCTTGCCACATTTATTTCTCTGATTGGTAATGAGTGAGCTTACCTGGAGTTAAAATATTCTTATGTTGAATGCTCCTGGGTGTGTTGCTTTCATTTGTGGGGGTAGGAAACTGTTCTAAGCAACTATCTGTACTCCTGATACTGTAGCTGCACCAAAGAGTCAATTTTTTGTGTGTGTTTCACCAATGTCTGAGAATCAGTTTACAAAGGCAGGGTGGTGAGGAGGGAACAAGAGATTGGCAGCACAGGCAAGGCCCTGCTATTGGGCTGTTGGCAGGTTCTATAAACACTGTTCTCCAGTAGTTGAAGGCAATCAATGTTGTGAGCTTATGGAACATAGGCACTATGTGAAAGAGTGAGTACAAAATGGGAAAGATCAATTGGACTTGAAGGCTTTGCAAGGGCCAGAGTATGGCAAGACTGGCTTAGGGCAGGATAACAAAGGGGGAAATACAGGGGAAACAGATAATCAAGGTTCAGATGAAGGGGCAACTGAGAGAGAGAGAGAGAGAGAGAGAGAGAGAGAGAGAGAGAGAGAGAGAGAGAGAGAGAGAGAGAGAGAGAGAGAGAGAGAGAGAGAGAATTTTAATTCCCACCTGATGGCCTCAGAAGCTGCTTTGAGCAGGTAACCTTTGAGCTGGACAAATGGGACGATGACACATTATGCTGTGAGTCTTGTCTGAGCAGAGCATGAGATGGTTTTAGGTTTTCTAATACCTGAGATGGTGACTGACATCTGGAGGCCTTTCAGAAGCTATTTCCCAAATAAGTTACAAAGGAAGGCATGTGTAAAGAATACCATGGAATGGGCTGGGATGTGGTGAGGAGGAAGATAGTCTGCTCTCTGTAACTGTCCAGATACGTCCTGCCTCGGACATGAGCAGGGCACTCAGCGATTGAAATGTGGCAATGGCCTATGACATTCCATGTGTTAGACACTTGATTTCCAGCTGTTTTTCATTCTTCGGAAGTGGTGGAACCTTTAGCAGGTCTTGTGGGAGAGCTTTAAGCTGCTGCTGCTGCTGCTGGTGGTGGTGGTGGTGGTGGTGTGTGTGTGTGTGTATGTCTTTGTCAAGAATTGTGGACTCTGTCTTCTTTATCTTCCTTAGTGTATTTTTATTTTGGGCCTTAGAAGGGAGCACATTGTTCTTCATGTGCTCCTCATCACTGCCAGCCAGCACTGCTACCAGAAGCTCCAATATTAGGTTGGAATCTCTCAAACTGAACCTAAACAAGACTTGTCTCTGTATAACTTGATTATCTCAGCTATCTCAATAGCAATATGATTGTTTAAGATGGCAGTGCTTAATGATGTAGCTGGTCTGGTCCCTATATGATGCTTGCATAGCAACCGAATCTCCACAACACATTTTAAGAAAAAGGTATCTTTGTTGTTATACACCATATAACTGCATTTGGAATTTTGCCTTCTGTGTGTATGTTTGACTGTAGTAAAATGAACACAGCATAAAATTTCTGCTTTATCCTTTTTGATTAATTCCATGATGTTATTTTGTTCAAAATGCTGTGTAACCATTGGCCCTACAGTTTTCTGTTTTTCAACATCTCCCAAACAAAATTCTTTAACCATGAAAGAATAACTTCCCATGTGCCACTGTCTTCTAGATCTTGTTGGTCTATATTCCACTATCTTGCTCGATATATATACATATGCCAGTCCTGGGCTTGAGTTCAGGGCCTGAGCACTATCCTTGAACTTTCTCAAGGTTAGAGCTCTACCATTTGAGCCTCCGCACTACTTCTATGTATGTAGTACTGAGGAATCGAACCTGGATCTTTGTGCATGCTAGGCAAGCACTCTACCATTAGGCCAAACTCCAGGCCTCTCACTTGAGATATTTTAGATAAGTGAATCATATAATATTTGTCTTCTTTACTTTTAATTAACAACTAAAAACACAAGATGATGTTAAGACATTTTCTGCTTTAGTTTGGTTTCAGGCTATATGCAAGTCTTATTGGACTTTATTATCTTGAGATTGATTTCACTATTAAAAATTATTTTATTAAAAGACAATCTCACTGGATGAATCATTCCTGTAACCTTAGCTTTTGAGAGGATTGAGATCTGAGCATTGTTGTTTAAAGCCACTCTGGGCAGGAAAGAAAAGATCACAGTAAAGGCAGAAGTGAAAGTATGGTTCAAGTGGTAGAGGGCGAGTCTTGAGCTAAAATGCTAAAGGACAGCATCTTCATCCTGAGTTCAAGTTCCAGTACTGGCACTCAAGCAAGCAAACAAATAAATTAAAAAAACACTCTAATGTCTCCCATAATCATTTTTGTACATGTCTCTTTTCTTGGATGCAGGGCACACAGATGTTTTACAGTTATGCACTGGATACTTTTCACTTTCAGGTCTTTTTGCTAAATAGATACCTAAAGCAACACAGGAAACACTGGAGAGATTTAGCAGCAAGGACCTAGGTGACTGATAACCAGACCAAAGGTTTTGACTGATGAAGAGGAATAAGCATTAGGGAAATACGCAGTGCTCAAAATGTCAGGAAAGACACTAAGCCATGAAATAGGAAGACAATAATAAAAGCGCTCAACAGGATCTTGCAAGACAGGACATTGACAAGGGAGGTTAGTGAGTACCAATGTTAATGATGTGATGATTAGAATAAAAGCCAACCTTTCACTGAGGGCTGCCACTGGCAGCAACCTTTCATGCATGTCTCTTTCCTCGTGGCATCCCTGAGAGGTTAGGTGGCGTTGATCTGTCTCTTAAGTAAAGTTGAGTCTTTGAGAGACTACTACCCAGTGCAACTCATGTGTGGTTAAAAGGGAATGAGAGCTAAGGTGTGTTTGCCTCCCAAAGCCAGGTTTATAACACTGTGAGCAAAGCTGCCCCTCACATTTGGAATGTGGAATCAGGAGGAGAGATGAGAAAACATTTACTCCCCAATAAATTTAATAAGGTATCATACACTCATTTCTTGAAGACATTGGTCCCCAAAGTACATCAGAAGATCCCAAGAAATATTGGACACTATCGTAAGAGTGATTAGGGAATATGAGCAAAAAAAAAATAAAAATCACATTCTTCCCCACAGCAATGCTAGGACAGAGAAGGGTGAAGAGTTATAGAGAAACACTGCATAGACAGGGCTGGCATAGGACCTACCCTGTCTCTTCCCTGTCACCATGCAGTTCAAAACCCAAACATTTTATTAAAAATAGTTCCAAAGCTCAGGCTAGATAGACCCCTCTTCTTCCTTAGGCTAACATAATAGTAAGAGAAAATTTGTCCATGCAAATGCACAGCAGGCATTTTCCAATGCTTTAAAAACAGAGATATTTATACTTCTACTCTATTGAGTCTATTAGTTGCTATAGACTAATGTCTGCTAGGGATGTTTTCTTCCCACCAGAGGAATCAAATTTCTTGTTGCTCTGTGAGTCTACCACCATATCATTTTTAAAGGAGAATCATAAAATGTTTTTCTGTACTGTAACAGCAAGGAGAAACAACTTTATTAGGAAAGAAGTAATGTGGTTTGTAAAGAGTCCTGTAAACTCAAAATCTGTTTAGGGAACTTCATTCTGGGCTTTACTAGGCAACCATGTCTATGCAAATAAACACTTGGATCTCCCATGCACGCATTAGGCAGGAAAAGCACTCATGTGCATGGGTTGGGTTGTTCAAATTTCATATCATAGTGGACAATATGGTAATGTCCACCGCCTCTCATGATGGGTGAGGCGCAGAGTTGAGAAGGGGAACTGGAGTGGGATTTATTCATTAGAGGGTCTTAGGTTTTGCTGCTGATTGTGTAGTTAGAGAGTTAGAGTAGAGATGGAAGGTAAATGTACCTGGGAACAACTATGCCTTGATCTCTCTCTCTCTCTCTCTCTCTCTCTCTCTCTCTCTCTCTCTCTCTCTCTCTCTCTCTCTCTCTCTCTCTCTCTCTCCTTGTTTGCTCTGCTCTACTGTCAACCTCATTTCAATTATAACAAGTACTCTAGTAATTTCCAAATGGATAGTGATTATGACTTACTCTCCCTTACCCAACAAACAACCACAAAATTATCGCCTAAGTTTTGTAAGAGTAAATCTGTGTTCACTAAAGAAAGATTGGAAGATAAGGAGAAGCAGAGGTATGGAAGAGAAACTTCAGGCACAGTCAGAAAAGTAACTCACAGCTTTTCTCTTATATGTGGAAGTTAGATCAAAATCATAAACATATATGAAGGTATACATGGTGCCATATGCACAGATACACAAATTTTCTTATGTATATATTGTATACTTGAGTCATTCCAATGATGTAACTCCTTCGAGCATCTAACCAGCAATTTAACAAAATAAATACCAGGAAGTTGAAACATTTTCTTTTCCTAGAGGTCAGGGAGAGGTGGACAGAGATGGAGAAAGAAAGGATGGGCGAATACAGCCATAATAATAAATGTACACAGGTGAAAATGGAACAACAAAACTTGAGGGAATGGTGGGATTGGGTGGGAGAGAATGCTGAAAAGGCAACATTGAGCAAGATACATTGTACTTACAAACTGGCATGCTAAATTGAAACCCTTCTGTACAACTACTTAAGGAAAATAAAGAAAATGAAAGAGTAACTGGATTTTAAAGTTTTAAGTTCTTGAATTTTTCCACATATTAAATCATAATTATGTTCACATCTTATATATAATTGTATGCCTTTTAAACATTTATTTTGGTGGTAATGAAAGTGTTCTATGTGCTTTGCAGAAAGCTCAAAGAATGCAAAAGCATAAAGAAAAAATAATTACATAGAATTTCACCATTCAGAGATAAATGCTGTTGTTCCATTTTATTGTATCATAGTAGTCTTTTTCTGTGTATTTTAAAACATGTTTGTTACAAAGCTTAAAATCTATGAATGCAGCGACATTTGTGACTGTTAGGTGGAGAAGTGAAGGAAGAGGGATTGATGACATGATATTCATGATGCACTAGATTTTTATATCATTTTTACCAATAAAAAATAAAACTCTGAGACTCAGGTCATCTAATATAAGTTTTAAAGTTGCAGAAATTCATTACTTGAGTTCTTTGGCAATGAAAATGGTTATTATGTTGCTCTACTTTCACAGAAGAAGAAAGAAATACTCTACTAATTTTGACCCCCAACACAGCATCTTAACCATATAGCTATTTTTAGATATTATTAGACCAAGTGGAGAAACAGAATAAGATAGATTGTTTTAAGTGGTATTCAAATATGGCAAAAGCTTTCATCTGAATGAACCCCTGGATAAAAACAAGGTTCAAGAAGGGGTGATTTAGTGCTGCAGGTATTTAAAAGAAATAAAAACATCATGAAGAAAAAGAAAAGAATGGGTATTTTCTGGTATGAGTAAGGGTACTATTGCAGGACTAATGTAGACCAGGAATGTAAAATCTATCTTAGAACATGAAATCCAACAGCTGTTGTATAGTTGGAGGCCCAAACTGAGTAAAGAAGATAGGCAACAGACAAATATTATTATTATTATTATTATTATTATTATTCTGTGCCTTTCCTGGGGCTTGAATTCAGGGTCTGGTATCTATCCCAGAGCTTTTGTGCTTAAGGCCAGTGCTCTACCACTTGATCCACAGCTCCATTTTTGGTATGTTTGTTTGTTGGTAGTTAATTGGAAATAAGAGTTTCAAAGGCTTTCCTGTTAGGGCTGGCTTTGAACTGCAATCCTCAGATTGCAGCCTCTTGAGTAGTGAAGATAATGGGCATGAGCCACTGGCACCTAGTTAGACAAATTATTTGATACAGAAATTTTTACTTTATTTTTTTAAAAGAACAATGCAGGTTCTGCTTTGGGTTTTTTGGGTACAGTGTGACTTTTATGCAGGAGAATATGTAGTTTCATATGGAAAAAGAAGTTGAATGAGTGTGAATTAGTGTGAAGACTTGATTTAAAAGGACCTTCCAAATAGCAATTATAAATGGATTTTTTTAAATTTTTTTTATTTATCTATTTATTTTTGTGGATCATGTGGCTTGAACTTTGCCTGGATGCTGTCCCTGAGCTCTTCAGCTCAAGGCTTGAACCAAGCCCCAGCTCCCATTTTCTAGAGGTTAATTGTAGATAGGAGTTTCAGGTCCTTTTCTCCCCAGGCTGGCTTTGAACCTTGATCCTCAGATTAGCCTCCTGAGTATCTAGGATTACAGGCATGAGCCACTGCACCCAGCTAAACCGTTGTTTTTTTTTATGTAGACTTCTAATATTAATGTTTAGGATCTTTAATTCTGGGCTTTACTAGGTTTTACTTTGCTGTTCTTTTTCTTTTGATTTGACAGATATTCCTGGACTAATAAAAGGATTACAGCCAACCAATCCATCAGAAATCAAAAATTCCTTAGTACATCTATCCTACTGGACAGCCAGGATGAGTCACAAGGCTCACTGCACAGTGATTGGTAATATCACAGTCAGGTAGGTTCTTAAGGAGTTACAAGTTATTTCTTCTGAATTAAAAGGGAAATACTGATGTTTTCCACATGGCTACCAATATTTTATACAACGGAGTCTCTTTGTTTCTGATTGTGCATAATTGCCAGGCTTATTTTTATTCATAAATTATTCCTTCCCCAGAGGAGGTGAACATTACCTCCATTTCATAAAGATGGAGAGAGAAAGACTGAATGATTTACATGGGCTTTGTGATCTGTAACTGAAGGTCTGGCGTCCATATTTTCTCAGGCTGACAAAGTTGATCAGTGTAAGCGCTGGGGGAGGCGATGCTTACCCCTGCCTGGTACCCAGCGCCTGCCCCCGCCCCGGGAGAAAGGACCTCCTAGTTTCCACGGAATGCTAAGGTATATTTTTAATTTAATTTAAATTTTAATAGATAAAGTATATTCATACTTCAGAATAGAACATTACAATCAAATGACTATTTTAGAGCAATTGCTAAGCATTTCTTTGCCCTGTTATACCATCATTTGTAGGCAACATAATGTTTATATATTTTAAAAAATGAGCAAATTGTATGTATTCCTTAATTATATATAAAAAACCCTCGAATAGCAATACATTCTAGAAGTCAAAAGGCACTAATTCACATGACTTGGTTTTAGGAGAGCAGTTCAAGATGGGTGGGATTATAGTCTGTACTATTGTACCCATACAAGTGTTGATTTTGCAGTATGGCTTTATGGTTCTCCGCTATGTATCATAGCTTATTTAATAGGTCCTCCAATCAGAGACATTTGGTTTCTATTTGTTTTATTATAAATGACAAAGTCATAATTAACTTGTGCATAGGATGATATTTTCAAGGTTTCATCACATTATTATTACTGTGGCCGTTGTTTGGATTTTACTCAGGTAGACTATGTTTTTTTTCAGGTCAGCTTTATTTCCTTCAAAGTTTAAGTAAATTCCTTTCTGATAATGATGTTAAGTTGGTATCAGTTTAGATTTCAGTATATTCATCTTTATTCCTTCATAAGTAGATGCAATTCTGCTCTATTATGCACAATACATGGTTGAAAATTTGTACAAAGTTTGAGTGTTGGAATGCCAGAAAATAGAGTTGATAAAAAGAAGGTAGAATTTCCATTCTCAGAGCAGCAAAAAGTGGTAAAATACCTAATTACACCTCAGTTCTTTAAACACAATCATTTATGATTTATTACCAACATTTGGTATGTGTTCTTTAATTGTGTTTTTTTCCTTCACAATTAATTGAACACACAATTGACCTGACTGAGTCCAATGAGAATCTGATTAAGAGGAAGATTCTCTTTCTTCAGGCTGCTTAGTGATTTTCATCTTTGTTTCAATTGCATTAAGTTTATATGACCTATGCTTCTTATCGCTTGTATCAGCACTTTCATTTGTCTCTATCCTACTCAGTTTTGTAGAAATACAAGAAAGAGTCAATGTTTGCACAAATATTGTTGGATAGAAACAGAATATTATCCCTCAGGTTATACCTATAGTGTTGATGTTGTGTTTGGCATTAAAAATAATAAATCATATGGGGGCATATATATGATAGAATATGCAAATATTGTGGTATTTTATGAGAGAAATTAGAATATCCAGAGATCTTGATATGGGGCAGGGCTTTCTGGGACCCATTCACTATGAATAATGAGGTATGACTAGATAAAACAGGAGAGGGATATGATGTAGGCACACAAAAGAAACAGAATCATTGAGCAATTGAGCCCACTGACTGGTAGTACTGTACTTGGCATTGTTACATTTCCAGCAGTGAAAAAGATTACTTAGTTTCATGGACTCAGTGTCTTTGCCTTTTATATATTGAACACTGGATTTTTTTTGTTTGTTTTCTTGAAACAGGTCTCACTACATAGCCCAGGCTACCCTCTAACTCATCCTCCTCTTTACTCAGCCATCCAAGTCCTAGGATTCCAATTATCACCATTAATCTTGCTCTACAATGATGATGCTGTAGAACAATGATCTGAAAGAGCTCACCTGGACATGATATGATCCTCAAACAACACTTTGGCTTTATGAAAACAATATGAAGAATTAAACAATATTAAGAGTCACCCAGATAGATGTAAACTAGTGTATTAACCTAAACTTAGATTATGTAATATGATGCAGTCAGTAGATTCTGGTATTATTTCTTGCCTATTCCCTTAATAAGAAATAAATGAAACACTTAAGGAAACAGTCTTTATTTTGTAATGTTTTCTGTAATTATAGTTATAATTTTTTCCTTTTAAATTTATAAGTAGTCTGTGGGGAAGAGATGAACACTGTGCAACTATCCCATTTCTCATCCAATTTTCCTTCCTTCATTTAGCAGCTATTGGTGTCAATCTATGATACTTACAAAATTAAAAGTATGTATATCTTTACTAATTCTGTAATTATTTCATTTTTTATTATCATTCTGTTAGAATGAACAATTTTCTCTACTTTCGTGCTTATACATTTATAGAATTTCTTACCTTGTATTTGTTTTTGCCAGTCCTGGGCTTGAGCTCAGGGCCTGAGCACTGTCCTTGGGCTTTCTCAAGGTTAGTACTCTACCACTTGAGCCACAGCACCACTTCCAGCTTTTTTCTATGTATGTGGTACCAAGGAATCAAACCTGGGTCTTCCTGCATGCTAGGCAAGCACTCTACCACTAGGATAAACTCCCAGCCTGACCTTGTATTATTTTTTTTATAGATTTATGGATTCTTATTTTATTTGATGGGAAATACTTAATTATTCTCTTAATTTAGTTTTGATGTTCAAATCATCCCATCATTAGCCAGTGGGAATTTTTGCAAGCAGGCATCTGAGTTTTTTTTTCTTTTCTTTTTTTTTTTTTTTACTATGTCACCATCATTCTTGAGTATATCTTCATTTCTTAGGTGCAAAGTGTTCCATAATAGTCTTGCCATTTTTTTTTTTTGCCCCATCCTGGAAATCAGCCTTCTTCTAAGGAGCTCTATCCCTTTCAGTAGAGACAATGGCATTTCTAAACCAAAGTGTGTAGTAGTTTTCCCCAAATGATATGCAAAGTACATGTATATTTAATCAGAGACTTCCCCCTACCTCCCCTAATCTGTCATAGGTGGTCTGACTCTGGGTGTTCCAGAATTTTACTGTGAGTAGAGCCATCTTTTAAATCAAACTAGGCTGCTTCTCTTCTGTCAATCTTATGAGAATTATTCTTCTCAAAAGTTCCTGCTTTGTCCATGTGGCTTGGCTCTTGTTGATTGTTCTGTTCTGCTAAGACAATATCAGCAAGGAGAGGAAGTAGTTGAGGATGTGAGTAATTAAGACACACCTCAGGTTGTTCAAGAAAGTAGCGGGGTGTATGAATAATTGAGATTGTGAATCTTATCTCAGAGCCTTTTATTAATACTCACTTTATGTGAATTTCCTCTTCAAACTATCCAGTTGTGAAGATTGTGATCCCGAGCTTGGCCCATTGTAGCAGAGGGGCAAGGCCTGCTGCTTTGGGAGTAGCCTGCCTGCTCCGAATGCTTGCTTACTAGTGATGCACACTTCTGTGCAGAAGTAAATTTGACCCTGCTGAAACAATTCTGTTATTCTGTCTTCATTTATGACTCTGGTGGTCCTTGGGGAGTGTATTTATAAGACTACCCAGTACCAATAATTCAAGGGCAAATTACTGGTTGGGGAGAGCAAGGATGCTGCTGTATGAAGCAGCACTATTACAGGAAGGGTGCTGTTGAGCTGGTTACCACTGTGGATTGCTTTGGAAAACTTGGTCAAGGCAAGGGAGCTGGGGTTTGTATACCACGTGTCTATCAAAAATTGATCCAGGGCTACTCTATTTGGGTGCTTGAGGCACAGGAGATAAGCAAGGGTGTGCATTAATTCCCAGACCCTCTCTTGTCTCAAAGTCTGTAGAAATCAGGCTGGCTTTCTGAGACAAGGTCATAGGGTGAGGACACTGACATTATTGGCCGAAGGACTGGCATCACAGGAAAATGTGGCAAAGCTGACTGCGAAACTTTGTGCCCTCTGAAGGAAGGTGTGCTAAGAGGCTAGGAGGTTTCTGAGTTGGGGAACATTTCTTACAAGGAATGTCTTAGCTGGGCTTGGTCCATTCCATGTTTCTCACCTGAGAAAATTTCTTTGAGCTAGTCTATTCTTATTCTATTTATGCAATCTATTCAAATTAGTTTGATCTAATCCATTCTTGTTCTATTTATGCATTTGGACAAAGGACTTCAAAATGGGAGTGTGGGCTGAAGGTGGAGTGACTGAAATGGGTTACAAAATAGGAGAAAAGGAGAATAGGAGTTGTCTTTGTTTTATACATTCTCTGCTCATACCCAGCATTTCAGGTAGGGCAATTATTTCCCAGATCTGGCAACCTCTTATCATACCTCTTGCTCCACCCTCGCCATGGTGGTTGGGGTGACTGTTCATGTGATTATTCATTGCCCTTGTCTCTTATCTGGTCCTTCGTCCTCGGTCCTCGGGTCCTGTGGTATCAGTACTGCCTTGCTTAGAATTTACAGGATCTTTCTTTTGTACTGAAAACGACAGAGGCCAGAGGCCTTCCTGTAGCCAGCAAGCCTTACCTAAGCAGCCATCTGGCCTGTGGCTGCCTCTTTAATTTTTTCTTCCAGATTTCCTTTCTTTTGCTTTGCTGGTTGATTTTGAGTGACATGGGTGGCTGATATCCTATGCTAACTTCTTGTTGCTGTTGCTTATTTCCAATGCTCTTCTGCCAGAGTTATATGACTCCTCCTCCCTTTCCCATTATTCTGAGCCCTTGATTCTAATATCACCTTCTCAAATATTTCTCTCTTGGGCTGCTTGTTTCTCTGGACATTTTGGACCAAGCCAACTATCACCTGGAGAAGATGGGAGAATCTGGGGTTTTGGAGCCAGGGGAAGAACTTAAATGTCTATGGAGCTAGTTAGGTAGAAGAATAAACCAGCTTGAGCTGGGTGCTGGTAGTTCATGCCTGTAATTCTAGCTACTCAGGAGGCTGAGATCTGAGGATCACACTTCAAAGCCAGCCCGGCATGAAAGTCTATGAGACTCTATTTCCAATTAACCACTAGAAAACTGGAAGTGGCACTGTGGCTCAAGTGGTAGAGTGCTAGCCTTGAACTTAAGAGCTCAGGGACAGTTCCCAATCTCAGAGTTCAAGCCCCATGCTTGTTGGGCTGCATTACAGTGAATGTGCTCTTTATCTTGTCCGAAGTTGGTCACTCTGCTCAGCACCTGTAGATATCTAACATGCCAGAGTACAGCCTTCTGTTTACTGAATGTATGAATTTTCAAGAGTTGACACCACTTAAGTTCTGTATATCTACGCTATTAATAAGCCAATAGGCATTGGATAATGTTCTAGAATGGGGGGAAAGCAAAATGTCTCTTGGTCTTCACACAATTCTTGGGTAGTCAGGTGTGATTTTTAGTTTACATAGAGTCCTCTTGTCTTCTTTGGATGTTTCCCTTCTTGTTTCCCTTGACCTTTCCCAATATCAAGACTGAAGAAGAAAGCTGGTACAGGCCCTTAAGCTCCAACCATTAGACACTTGCAAACTGGGTCTCTACATACCAGCTGCCTTCCAAATGATTTTCTTCATTAGGAGTCATCTGTAGATTTGCGAAGGTGATTGCATGAGGCCATTTTGGCATGGAGCTGATTGTAAGTGCAGCCGCAGGAGCCATCTCCCTGATTAGAACTGAGATTCCGAAGCCAGATGAATTAATAATGAGGTGATGGGCAACAGGAGAGACTCTGACAGTGATCTTGTTTATGTGAGGAGATCTTTAGGGGCATTCACAAACACACAAAAAGTTTATTTTTCTAAGCTTTAAGTCAGATTGGTGCCTAGAGTAATTTAGCTCATTTTCTCAGAGAAGGACCCTTTAGGAAAGTCTTTTTCCTAAGCACTATTCATTATAGTTCACACAGAATTAAAAAGTAAGACTTCTGGGTCATGTTGATTATGAAGTGGGAGAAAGAAAAAAGCATAGGGAAGAGTTGTTGGATGTTATTTTCAGAGTCATCTCTTAAAAGTTCAACAAAAAACTACATTCAAAATGGATTTTCTCTCTTCCAATTCCAGGCAAACACAAAATGCAAACTACCTAGGTTACTATTATTTAAGGAGCTTTTATCCTTGATTAAATCAAAACACAACAAAAATGTTATCCATTTTTTTCTAAAGATGAGAGATAACTATAGTTGTAAGCATAAGGCTAGCATTTTGCCAAATTTCATGGTAGTAGCAAACCCCATATTTATCTAAAATTGCTTAAATTTTTACTCCCTACAGCCCTGATTGAGCTAATTAGAACCTACAGGGAATTATGTGGGTAATGGAGGAACTGTGGAAGTATAAATATTCAATGCAATTAGCTCCTGCGCTTTGTGTGTATGTGTGCACGTGTGCGTGCGTGTGTGATACAATCTTGGAGCTCACAGGTTTGCAAAAGGCTTAGAACAATAGGAACCATTGATACTAAAGCTGCTAAGGGAGTCCATAATTATGATATAATGTCTTGCCAGCCTCTTGCATGCATGAAGGTAGAATGGAATATGAGTAAATAAAACCCAGCAATTTTCTCCATCCATAATTCTTTATATCAATAGCATATTTTCTCTGTTCTCCCTCATTGTTTTTTTTCTGAAAGAAGATAGAAACATACTTGCTTGAACATTTTATGTACTAGAGAAGGACTTTATCTCCATGGGAATAAATTTGATTTGCAATTAGTTAAATAAAGGTTTCCTTGGTGTTATTACAAATAGAAGAAAGCTATTCTGCAATGCCCTCTACATATCATATGCGGATTTCCTTGACTTTGCTTGCTACTGTTATGTAAGTTCATGCTGGGAGATACTTGAATTTCATCGTTTATTCCCTAATTTGTTAGGGCTGTACACAGGCTAGTTTGATTTTATAGACATGTGACCTTTCTAGTTCTCACTAGCATTCTACAATATAATGAATAATAAGATTCTTTCTAATGATGTTCATATTTAAATTTTCATTCCTTAGGATGTCATTAAGCAACAAAAAATATGCACAAGGGAGAGATCACAGGATATAAGGAAAAGCTTTATATTTTGGAACTTTAATATGTTCCCTTGCCTTTGAATAAGGAAAACTTGGAATTTTCATTCTGCCCGGGTCTCAGTTAATGTTCTTAACTGTACCCAGGTACAGATAAATAGGACCCAGACCATCACCTCATTCAACAGCCATTTACTGACTATGGAGTTTGTACAGGCCAGAGGGCCAGGGGTAAGACATGCAAAAACTGAAGGAGCCGGGGAAAAAGCCAAATATCATATGTTTTCCATGTCTATGTGAAATCTAGGTCTAAATGATAAATAAATACCCACATCAATAGGATTGAGTATAAAAGGGTTTTCAGTGAGGGCACAAAGGAGAAATGGGGAGAGTTGAGGGTATGAAAAGGATACAAGTACATACAAATGTATGTCAGAGATATAATAAACCCACCAAAAATGTTTTTAAAAGGAAAGACGGAGAGAAGGGAGTTAAGGGAACAGCAAACAAATAAGCAGAAACAGAAAAAGAATGAAGGAGCTAGGGGGGAACATGAGTTGGGCCTAATACCTTGTGAGATGGGACAGAGCTGTAAGCCTGTTCTTGTTAATGCTGAGTCTTTGGGAAATATGGAACAAATCAAGAGAAGTGAATTCTTAGTTATGCCTGGTGCTGTGGAGAGTCAGCTAAGAATGCACCTTCTGTTTGTATCTGGGTATTTGAATTTGTAAGACTTACTATTATTTAAAAAATTAAATCATTTATTTGTGGTGATAACAACCTGTGAATAATTTTCATGTTTACAAAATGCTATGATTAATGAGGTTGTGGATTGGGGATAGTAGATTTATATGACACCCCAGAAGAAGCAAAGAGAGGCAGCAATGCAGAGACTGTAGGTTTTCTCGTCTTTTTTTTCTTTAACTATGTGGGTTATGAGGGATGCTTCTCATTTATATTTATTCAGATTTTATTCACATGACTGTATTCTGCTAGTAGGTGTTAAACTAGGACAGCTAACTATATGAGCTGATTTCAAATTCTATTCTGGGGACCCTCCATCGGGCCTTTGACTCTAACTTGATCCTCAGTCTGACTACTTCTGTCCTGTGACTGGTATTAGGAAATTAAGAAATGATGCATTTCTTAAGTTGCAGAACATGATATGTTTTATTTTATAACAAAACATATGGAAGTATTTTTTAAAAGAACGAATTCTGCCAGTGCATTTATCACTTATTTTATAAAACCAGAAAAACACAAAAACCAGAAAAGCTTCTTCATTACTACTGTCACCCAAACTGAAGGATCTGGAGTCTGAACCAGTCTTGTGATGTGGACTGGCTTAGGATTTAGGTCTGTGTAGAACCATGTAGTTTTGCAGCTGTAATGAACAAGTTGAGCCTCAACTTCCTCTTCTGTAAAATGGGAATAGTCATCTGATTGACAGTGATATTGGAGGGAGGCCTTAATGAACTGAAATTCTACAGCCCTAACATCTAGTGGGTGCTAGGTGAATGCTAATTTCTTTCCTTTGGAAGATAAAGCATTTTTTCTAAACTTTATCCTCTTAAGTTTTTTTTTTTTTTTTTTTTACCATTTTATAATACTCACTTTATAACAATGAACTGATGCTTGAGAAATTTCTTTTGCTTTTAATGTTTATTATAACATTGATAAACAGAGCAAAAGGTGATTTTTTAAATTTCAATATTTTCTTCCTGTGCCAACTCTCTGGCCTCAAAATAAAATTCATGCATACTAAACAGTTGTGGGGTGTCACAGAGTTGACTGACTTTAAAATGGTAGGGTATTTTGGGAAGCATCATAACAGCTTGCATGTAGCTTTGCTCTGGGCCAGGTGTTATTCTGAGCACTTTCAATGCACTAACTTGGTGAAATCTTATAAGGAGTCTGTGGGGGAAGTTTGTAATTTCCTGCATTTTACAGAAGGAAACTCATGCACAGAGTTAACTAGTATTTATGAGCACCTTGACTAACCCAGAACCTGTATCCTAAGCATGGTAAATTGCCTTAAATTATGATGTGTTCCATATGCCCACTTTTACACATGGTAAACTGTGACACATAAAGACTAACTGGCTTGTCTAAAATCATCTAGCTACTTAAAATGCATGGTACCCTAGGATCTTGACTCTGCTCTGAATTGCTGGGATCAATGGGAACCATTTGAGCTAGATGACAATATTTCTATTCTTATGTCTTTCATTAAAGATGCATGATTTTTGTAATTCTTTCCTTTAACAGTAATTGCTTTGTTTTGCCTTTCAGGAGCCTGGGCAGGAGGAGATAAGCCAATACATCTACCTGTTAAGCCTACAGTTAAAAATAATTATAAGAGATGGGAGATGCTTCAGAAACTATGTGGGTTGTGCAGCACTTTCACATCAAGCTTTTTTATCTTACTCCATACAAATGTTGAGGAAATGAGGAATGGTGGAATGCAAGCATGAGAAAAGATAAGCCAAATGTTGACCATTACTTCCTTTTGTGGAAAATATCTGGTTGTTATTCTGTGGCAGTTGATGCTGATAAAATTTGGATCATTTTGATGAAATGTTGACCAACATTACGTGCTGATCATTGGCTCACTTTTGAAAAATAATTTGGCACATACAATGAGAATAGTAAGCCAGTAAGATAACCTACACATTTCTGAGAATAAGTGAACCCTAGGTGTATCAGTTTTTACTACCTCCAACAATGGAGGCCTGTTTGGGAGAGGTGGTGAGAATTGTGAACTTCACCAGATAAGGATGTGGGTTCACATATATCTTCTCCTTTAATGATATCTGCCCTCTTTGCTTCACAGAGCCATCACAATGGCAAGATAGAATGAACAGATCATGAGAAATCAGACACTTTTGAATTGCTTTCCAACTGTCTTTCTGATTAGGGGAAACTATGAGCACCTCTCCTAGGTTTTCTGTTTCCTTATCTTCAAAGGGATCATTGTTGACTGAGTCATTGGTTGGTTCTATCACCTTTGTTGAAGGTCTCTCGTGTAGTTGGCATTGTAGTTAGAGAAGTAAAAATCCATGGAGTTTGGTGACTAAGAGCATGGTTTAGAAGTCAGCCTTCATGTGTACCAGTGGCGTATGAGACACAATTGCTAAACCCGCACTACAAACTTCTAGGAAAGAACATGATTTGGTAGTCTGGAAGAGTTGTATGATCAGGGGCTTCAGAGATAAGTGATGGGAAAAGCCATTAGGGGTTGACTGTGTACCAGGTACTGAATGAAGGAAGGTGAATGTATTTTTCTTTTAGTTTTCAAAAGTAATAGTGGACAGAGAGAGAGTAAATATTATCTTCTCCACTTTACAGAGAAGGAAACTGGAATTTTCGAGATGCCCAAGCCTGTTGCTTTTTGGTCAGGAAATTTAGCATGTGTTGGATGTGATAGAGTCAAAGAAGGACTAAACTGGGTGGAGGCTGACTGCCCTAAGTCATAGTATGAGCAGTGGCTGAACTACTGTAGCTAACACACACCTGGATTTTAAGTGTTTTGAGACAGATCCTTGCATGACTCTCTTCCTGAGGCCTCTGAAAACGGAAGGGGCCTTAGCAGGTGCCTCACTGGACTGCTCATTTAGATTTTTCTCTTTGCTGCAGCAATAATCTGGTATCAAGGTTTCACAGAGACATCTGATGGTACTTCACTTCTGAGACTTGAAAAGAAAAGCTTATTTTACCGTGAACAAATAAATGTTTTAGCTCAGTGTTGTTAACTACACTTGATACTGATAAAGCTTTCCTTGAAGCGAAAAAGAATGATGCTTTACCTTCACAGATTTCTGAAATCTATTATGGTTTTGTTAATTGGTTTGTTCTCCTTCTTTTGGCTTTCCTGTAACAAATAAAATCAAATCTGGGGTTAGGCCTCTCCCATTGATGGATGGCACCCAGGGGCAATACAAGTATTTTTCAACAGTCTACTTTGTTTTTTCCAAAAGGCGCTGAGCAGCTATTCCATAAGTCTAAAGGACCCAGGGTCAACTTCTATTTATATGACAGATTCATCATATTTGTTTATTTCACCTGAAAATGTAACCCAGTGGAAATGTTGACCTTTAAACAATATGGATAAAATTTTGCTTCTTTTCCATGCTTAACAACAAAACAGTCACCCCAGTGATAACAAAAGCCGTGATTTGCTAAATGCTTAACACATGCCAGGTACCCTATTCCAAAATATTCTTTCATATATAATCTTGTAATTCTCCAATAGCCCCGTGAGCATGATAGTGCTTCAATCTCTGTTTTCTAGTTAAGAAGTACAAGCTGTTGGTGGAGATGGAAACAGAAGTTCATTTCTTCTGCCTTTGGAGGAAAGTTAGTGACTCTTCTTTAAGTTTAGCTCTAGTAATGGTGGATAATCTTGATTGTTGACTTGATCAAGACAGTCCAGGGAATTTCCTACTTCCAAGTGGGTCTCAGAGGGTGATTCCAGAGCTGATTGGCATGTGAGTCAGCAAATAGTGTGGGGAAGACTGTAGCTGAATATGTGCAACACCGTCTAATTGGCTGGAGGCACAGAAAGACAAAAAGTGGAGGCAGGCAGAAGTAGTTGGAGTACAAGCTAAATTCTTCCTGACTGGATGTGTGCATTGCCGCTGTCATTTCTGGCAGGAATGAGATGACATTTTCTTCAGCCTTTGAACATGAACTTGAACCAGCAACCATCTTGATAGCTATATCAGAACTCCCTTTTGTTTGCAGGCTTCCAAGTTCTTGGACTTGGTAGTTAATGGTTCCCTTGGCTCTTTGGCCTGCAGATGGCTATTGTGGGACTATCCAGTCTCTGATTTTGTAAGTCAACATACTAAATCCCCTTTTATAATTAATTACATATAGTCTATTGCTTCTTTCCCTATGTGGAATCCTGGCGAACAGAGGGAGTCTTCCTTTCTCAAACTATTCACTAAATGGTCTTATGTTTTTGATGGTTCCAAAACAAAGGAGGCAGACTTGTCTCAGCTTAGAGACTTTGAAACATTATCGCACCAGTATCAGAGTCTGGGAGAAATACTGTCTTGACCTGCAAAAGAGCCAGCCAGGCTTACAGCATTAATGTTTTCCTTGCAGCTGTACTTGGCATTGCCAGTTCCTATGTACACTGCATTCCCACCCAGAAACCTTTCTCAGAACCCCACTGACCCCAAGTAGAGTGATACTCAGATACCTTCTTTTTGCCTGGCTTTTCCTCATTCTACTACTGAACACTCCCTTCCTAGGGGATTGTTTCTTATCTGGCTTACAAAAATTATTCAAAGTGAGGAGTTCATTTTTCCTCTCCTTTGTATCTTTCCAATATACTGCTTTACCTGACCAGACCTCTTCCAGTGTCAGACCAGTTGGAAGGCCTGCCTTCTACAAAGAATCTCCCTGGCCAAACTGTAGCCACATTCCTCAGAGCCATCTTCAGCAAAAAGACCTTACTTTAGCCTATAAAGACTTGAACAATGCTGGATGTTATGATACATTCCTGTAATCCTAGCACTTGTGAGGCAACAGTGGGAGATAATAAGTTTAAGGCTAGCCAAAACTACTTGGTAAGACCCTATGACAAAAAATAAAATAAAAAAAAAACAGACATTTGAACAAACCCTAATAGTTTTCAAAAGTTCAAGGCCACATCCCCTTTAAAATGCCCGGCTGAAAAAAGTGAATGCTGCCAAAAGAATTTTGTTTGTTCCAATCAACACCTGATGACAGGGTCTTGTCTTTCAGCCACCATGAAAAGGCCAGAGCCCAACTTCAATACTCAGCTAGAAATACCAGGTAGATTTCACAGAGGCCAAGTTCTTTTTCAGTTTTATTTTGTTATTTTTCACCCACTTGCTTCTACTGCTCCCCAGCTCACCCCTTTTCTTATTTCTTCATTCTCCTTTTAAAATACACAGTCACCTCTGGAAACTGATGTATGTTGTGTGCTTCACTATTGCAGTAACCTATTTCTGACTAAAGTCTGTCCTTCCTACTTTAATTACTCTGGCTTTGTTGATCTTTGACCGCTTGTATATTCTATCTGTACTGACTCCAATGCCTGTTGTTCTTTATTCAAATATATACACAGAATTTTGCCTTTAGGGTTCTGCCTAATCTCCATGAGCATGCAGTCCCTGCTCCATCTTGTCTGTTCCAGCTTTCAGTGGTCTTCCTTTGGTCTCTATGACCCTTGCATTTTGTTCTTCTCCTTAGGGAAGTGAGATTTATCTTTGGCTTTCTGTGGAGACACTATTTCTGCCTCTGGTTTGGGATTGTGGGTGCAAGTATTGGGCTTAGCATCTCCTCATGCAGCTGTAGTCTCAAGAAAGCTTGTACAAAGGTGACTAGCTTAGCATATATGTTGTATGTGAATGGCTTAGACTAGATGACCATCCAGTCTTTGCATTTTCAGGCAATAGTCATGATTTTCAAGAGTCTTAATCCTAGGAAAGATATGAACAGATATGCAAACGTAAAGATTTATCTTTGTGTGGTTGCACATTGAAGCAGCTAAGAACATAGTGTCTGGAGTCACCCTGTTCTGGAGTTCACCTTAAAAACAATCAATTTTATTTATCTTCTCTCATTTTGTCAACCATAAAACAAGTGTATCATATTGTACCTGGGGGATGATGGTCATGAAGATTAAGTGTCATAAATGTACCTATTGTGCAGGAAAATACCAGTAGGTAGAATCAATAAAAAAATGTGTACAACCATCAAAACATGACAGGATCAGATAGTTAAACAAGTGGGAAAACAAGGTTAAAAAAAAAGAAGAATCCAGTAAAGCACTGGGTCAGAAGATATTGGGAAAATTCTTGAAAGAGTGGATGGGAAAATGAGGGAAAATTATTTATGTTTATTGAGCTGCTATCTTGTGTGTACTACATGTTTTGCATACTCCACATCACTGAGTTCTTCTCAGAATGATGCCATGATGTCATATATCTGGCCTTTGATTTATGGATGTTGATGTTTTTCTGTGGTCATAGTAGCTTGTAGGTGAAAGAACTCAGTAGGATTCAAGCCTATCTTAAACTGGAGCCATGTTTTCTCCTGGTAGCTAACTTCCCTATCTTACTAGTTACAATTTTTGTCTGTACAAATGAAGATACACTTTGGAACTTTCTTTGAAGAGTCAAACAGTTGCCTTCTCTGCTATCATTTAAAAATATGCATGACATGGGGTTAAGATAATGTCTTCTCATAGAAAGTGCTGTTTACTTAGAATGCATTGACTTGTGCAAATATAGAATGTGTCTGATTATAAGAGAAAGAATTCCTACCTAAGTAGTTTAAACAATAAAGAAATTAACTTTCCTTATGGATTTACTTTTCCTTTCTTATAATGGAGAATAGAAGTTAAAGAAGGCTATGCATTCAGTATTCAAGTTCTTGGGATTATGGTTCTATTTCCCTTGGTTGCCTTTATTCAACATGGCTTTATCCTAAAGGGGACAGCTCACAGGGTGTCAAGAAGGCTATGTTTATCAGCTGGGACATTGTATTTTAAATTGGATATCTGAGAGAAAAATCTTTCCTTCAAATATAGGCTAATATTCATTATTTTCATTCTGGTCAGGCCAGTTATATTGTTGGGCCAACCCTGAACCAATAGCAGACAGAGAATGATCTATATCGATTGGCTCAAGCCAGAATACTAAGCCAATCAATGTCAAGGAGGAGATTATTATTGCAATTGGCTGATATTGATCAGGACTCCTTTCTGAAGTCAGGACTGGTACATAGATTACATGCAGAAAGAGGCAGAACTCTAAGGATGTCACATCTAGAATGGTGTAGACACAGCCAATTGGAAGGGTTACTAGTCGTGAACAACCAGTACCTCTGTATGTTTCGCACTAGCCTGATATTAAATACTTAACTACATTGTCTGTCATCCTAAGAGAGAGAGAATAGATCTCAGGTAGTCAGCCAATCGTAATGCTAAATCTTCTGTAAATATAAGCATTAAGTTTCATTGACAGTTAAGGTATTGCTGAATTTCAGTTTTCTAGTTTGATATTTCAGTATCTGTGCCCATAGCAATTAGGCAATCTTTATTTTTAACTTGCTCTTTAAATTAATCTCATCCAAAGAGTGAGGCTGTATTTCATCCACGTAGTTTCCTTCTTTGTAAAAGCTATTAGTAAGTCAACTCAAGTTATTTCTATTTAATGGCAAGCAAAACAGAACTCTACTTAACATATCAGCAAAATGAGCAAATATAAGCCCTGCCTAGAGTGATCTCCCACCCCAAGTGAAAGCTTTATGAAGTCCCCAAGCTGTCCTTCCTCTGGTTTGCTCAGTCCTTACAAATCTCAACTAATTGGGAGTCTAGGCAGCTTAAGCCAGTGGCAGCTCTGATTACAGAAGATTTTGTTAAGAGATTGAAGTTATATCACTTGCAAATACAGGTGGTAACTCAGATTACAAAAGGATGTCTTACATAGCCCCTAGTACATAGAGATAAGAATGATTTATAATGAGCTTATCAATTATTTGTATTTAATTCTTTGCTTTGAAAGTGCTTATGGTGGCTGAACACTAGTATGTGCTGCCAATTACTTTTAACCTTTCCTCCAGAAATCTTGTTTGCACTATTGATTTGGACTTTCTATGCTGAGTCTGAAATAAATAAGGTTTTGGCCTATTCCTGATTGAAATCTCATGTGTTCAGCGGGCCAATGTTTTTCTCTTGGATATACAAAAGGACAAGTAGTGTTTGGATGCTAGCTACTTGAGATATCAGCTGGATAAAAGAATTCATTTTTGCTATTTTAATTAATTTAAGGGAAACTATACAGATGATGGCTAGGAGATATATATATATATTAAGATTGTAAAGTAAAAATCATATGTGGCATATGCAGTGTGACATAATATTTTGATGGATGCATATATTATGGAAAGACTAGATCAAGCTATTTAACATGCATAGACTTACATAATTATCTTTTTTGTGGTAAGAATACTGAAAATATTCTCTTTGCAATTTTAAGTATTCAATCTAATTACTTCTCCCATCTAACTGAATTGTGTGTCAAACTGAAAAATTAGATCAAAATCTTCCCAGACTCATGACCCTATGACAATCATTTTAATTTCTATTGCTATGAATTTGACTGTTTTTTACATACCACATGTAAGTGACATCATGCAATGTTTGTTTTTCTGTATCTGGTTTATATCACATACATAATAACCTCTCAGTTCATGTTGTAGCAAATGACAAGATTTTCTTCTTCCAAAGGCCTAGTAGTATTACACTGTATGTTTATACCTCATTTCCTTTCCATTCCTCTACAGATAAACACTTAAGCTAACTCCATTTGCTCACTGTTGTGAATAGTGCTGAAATAAAGATGGTAGGAACAAATGTACCTTTGAGACAATGATTTTGCTTCTTTGGGGCAGATACTCAATATTGAGATGTCTGGATCATATTTTCATTTCTTATGAGAACCTTTATTCTGTTTTCTAGAGTAACTGCTAATTTACACTCTCTGCAACAGCAAGTCAAGATTCCCTATTCTTTGAATACTTGCTAATATATGCCATTTTTTATATCATTTTGGTAACAGCCGTTCTTTTTTCATATATTTTTATTGTAATTATTAGAAGGATTATATCATATTCACTAGATAGAAGGTGCATTACTTCACAAACATTGATACCCTTTCTCATGACATGGTCCCCATTTCCCTCCCCTCATCCCCACCCCTCATCTTGTTTTCCCTCCTTCCCTATCCTATTTCAACTAGCCAAATAAGCATATATACAGTATATGAGATAGCAAGGTAAAATACTGTAACAATATGAGATAACCAAGGGACAGCAAAAGAGATGAGAGGTAACGTAGTACATTAAAGACAACAATCACTCATTATATGGCTTTTGTTTTTATATCCTGGAGGTCCTTTCATTTAGCGTCATATTAAATGGCCTTATGTATCTAGGTTTTGCTCTGTTGCAAATGTCTGCTAGGAGAGCCCAAGGTTTCCACTGATTATGACAAATGAGGGAAACCATTGAGCCTAAGTTCCTTTGAGTCTGGCTTACTTCACTTAATATGATTTTTTCTAAGTCTTTCCATTTCCTTACAAATGGGGCGATGTCGTTCTTTCTGACAGCAGCATAGAATTCCATTGTGTATAAATACCACATCTTGTTGATCCACTCATCAACTGAGGGACATCTGGGTTGGTTCCATATCTTTGCTATGGTAAATAGTGCTGCAATGAACATCATTGTGCTAGTGGATTTAGTATGTCCTTGTTTGTGGATGATTGGCAAATGACAAGAAGTTGAATTGGTGGGTGATAGGGGAGTTCTATGTTTAGCCTTTTGAGGAGCTGCCATACTGCTTTCCATAGTGGCTGAATAAGTTTGCACTCCCACCAACAGTGTAGTAGTGATTCCTCCTGGCCACATCCCTGCCAGCATCTGTTGTTATTAGTTTTCTTGATGCTGGCCATTCTAACTGGAGTGAGGTGGAATCTTAGAGTTGTTTTGATCTGCATTTCTTTTATGACAGAGATGTCAAGCATTTATTCATGTGTCTCTAGGCCAGTTTTGTTTCTTCTTCAGAGAAGACTGTCTTTAAGACTTTGGCACGGGCTGGGAGTTTGGCCTAGTGGTTAAAGTGCTTGCCTAGCATGCATGAAGACCTGGGTTTGATTCCTTGGTACCACATACATAGAATAAAGCCAGAAGTGGTGCTGAGGCTCAAGTGGTAGAGTTCTAGCCTTGAGAAAGTCCAAGGACAGTGCTCAGGCACTGAGCTCAAGCCCAGGACTGGCAAAAAAAAAAAGACTTTGGCCCATCTTTTAATGGGATGGTTGTTACTTTGGAGATTAGTTTTGGAGTGATTCAATTTTTTGAGCTGTTGCTATATTTTAGATATGAGGCCTTCGTTTGTTGTTTGGCTAGTGAAGGTCTTCTCCCACTCTGTAGGCTATTTCTTTTGCCATACAGAAGCTCTGCAGTTTAATGCAGTCCCACTTATCCAGACTTTCTCTGATTTGTTGTGTTTCTGGGTCCTTATTAAGATTTGATCTGTGCCAAGTAGACCTAGTGTATCTCCTATTCCTTCTTGTAAAGTTTTCAGTGTATCTGCTTTTACCTCAAGGTCTTTGATCCATTTGGAGTTAATCTTGGTGCAGGGTGACAAAGAAAGATCCAACTTTAGTTTTCTGCAGGTGCTTAACCAGTTCTGGCATCACCATTTGTTGAAGAGGCTGTCTTTCTTCCATTCTATTTTTTTGTCTCCCTTATCAAAGATTAGGTGGCCATAGGTCTGTGGGTTAATATCTGGGTCAGTTCTATTCCATTGGTCTGGTAACAGCCATTCTAACAGCAGTGAAATGTTATCTCAGCATGGTTTTTTTGTTATTATTTTCTTTTTTTTATTGTGATTAATAGAAGGGTTACTTCATATTCACCAGATAGAAGGTGCATAACTTCACAAACATTGATACCCTTTCTTATGACATGGTCCCCATTTCCCTCTCACATTCCCCCCACTTATCTTGATTTCCCCACTTCCCTATTCAATTTTAAATAACCAATTAAGCACATATAAAATACATCAGATAACAAGGTGAAATATTGTAACAATATGAGATAACCAAGGGATGACAAAAGAGATGAGAGATAACATAGTACATTAAGGACAACAGTCACTCATTATATGGCTTTTGTTTCCTTATCCTGGAGGTCCTTACATTTAGTGTCATACTATTTGGCCTAATGTCTCTAGATTTTGTTCTGCATAGTTTTGTTTTGCATTTCCTTAATGATGACTATTTTACATTTCCCTGGTGTCAATTTTTTTCATATATTGTTTGGCTATTCTTTTGAAAAATATGTACTGATGTTCTTTGTCCATTTTGTTTCCTTGCTATTGAGTTGAGTAGCTTACATACTTTGGACACTAATTCCTCCTCAGGTATATGGTTTGCAATTATACTCTTCCATTTTTAAAATAATCCCTTTACTCTGTTGGTTGTTTCCCAGGCAGGAGCTTTTTAACATAATCCCATTTATCTATTTTTTGCTTTTGTTGCTTGTGCATTTGGTATCAAATCCAAAAGCATTTGCCCAGACCTCTGTCATGGAGCTTACTTCTGTGTCTAGAAGATAATAAATAGATCATTGCACAGCCATTTGTCCAACCTGCATGTGAAGGGCAACTCAGTCTATGGAATGAACATTCTTAATGCTGCAGTGTTATCAAGTGAAAGGAATACAAGGAAGCCTGGCTTTTGTCCCTTTCTCTGCACAATTTGGTTATGTGACAGCTCACTTAGCTTCTTGGGCCTTCACCATTTCAACTAGTGGCCCTCCATTTTTATCTTTCTTTCCTCCTTCTCTCTCTCCTTCCTTCCTTCTTTTTCCCCTCTCTCCCTCCATCCTACCCTCCTTCCCTTTCTCTCTTTTTTTCCTCCCTACCCTCCTTCCTTTCCTTCCTTCCTTTGGAGTGAATGTAGGGCTTTAAACATGCTGGGCAAACTCTTCATTACTGAACCACCTATCCAGCACTGTGAAGTCATTGTTGTTCAAATATTAGTTGTTAAATATTAGCTGAAATAATAAACATGTGTGGAGTACTACTTTTCATAGAATGAGATTTTTTTTTCCTCTGTACGATATGCTGCTTAGAGTTGGTAATTTGCAACCCTTAGACTGGGCAAACTGAAAAGTCTGTTCCAGGTATAGAACTCCATGTCTTGGTTAGTTAATATGGAAAGGCTCTTTGGAGTGACTAACAAGTACCCAGTTTGACTCTCACAACTGCCCCTGATAATTGCCATTTTTCCTTGTGTCACAAAATAGACTGCTGTGTGCAGGGAGGGATCTTTCTTGTTTTGAGAAGCAGCCCTTCACCTCACAACTTTTCTTTGGTATGAATTCTGTCAGCTTGGACAACATAGGACATATTTTTTTCTCTGAGATTAAGACCTCAGCTAGATTCCTCTCAGCCCCTGACCATGCCACATCGCTGTTGTTTCCTGAGAAGAGCTAAGGCTTGGGAAGGTCTCATTAGAATCCAGATTCAGAGGTGAACCACAGAAGTTCTTTGAAAAGAAGCTAAGTAAGATTTGTTCACAATTGGTATGTGACATGGGTAGTCGACAACTTTGGACAGCGCATGGCTGAGCCAAATTCCCCTTACTTTGGAGGAAAAGGATGGATTCCTTGTCCATAGCTAGTCTATTGAGAAGCATGAGGCTGTTGGTACCCAAGTTCTTCCTCTGTCACCATTGTTCTCTAGAATCAAACAGTGCCATTTGTTGCAGAAGGGTCACACTATGAGCTGTTTTCATGTCTTACCTCATCTGGTAGGGCTTTAGGATTCTTTTTCTCTTGAGAGGAATGTGCTTGGAAGCCCCTTTGCTCCCTTATCTCCTGCCCAGGCTTCTTCATACAGCAGCAGAGAGGAACATTTTCCTTATGGATGGCTGGCAATGAAAGAGGTTTCTGCTGCTTGAAACTTAACACGTGCAGTGTAGGGACCACTTGGTCTGTGCCCAATGTGAGGAACAAAGCCTTTAAGAGAAGTGGACCAGTTTTGCTCCTGTAAAGAGCTGTGTTGTGGGAGGTGAAATGCTTTTTTTCTAAATGTGACTCTGCATCACAGCAGTCTTCATGACAAATCACAAGGATAATCTTTCACATGCTCTGTGATTCGACCCATAAGGCCAGAACAGGGAAATTAACTAGGTATAATAAATAATATAGAGTCTGGTGAATATTTAGGGTCTAGTAATGATGATAAATCAGATTTGAAATGTTCCTTGAGGAAATTGTGAGATTCTGAGAAATGAAGCCAGGAAGATTGATTAGACCCTATTGCCACTCAGAAAGTCTGCTGCAAAAAATACAGGGTGGTATTGCTAGGCTAATAGGAAAGACAGATACAATCCACTTGGGCTCTAAAACCCAAGTAGGTATAATCAGCAAATGTCATTGCTCTTCTGTTTGAGTGCATGGACAGCAAAGGACATGGCAAAGCTTTCTAGGGCTGTTGAATTGATCCCTGATAGCAAAGAAAGAATGGGGTAGGGTTTTTTTCTCTGATCTTAATTTCTGTATTAATTTGTTTATTTGTTTATTATCAGGAATAACGCCCATGGAAGAAATAAAAGTGGGGCTTTAAATTGATTTTAATTGAAACATTATTATTACTATTATTATTATCATTGTATTTGTGTGTGTGTGTGTGTGTGTGTGTGTGTGTGTGTGTGTGTATGTGTGTGTGTGTGAACTTAGGGCCTCATGCTCTGTATTGGTGTTTTTTCCTTACAGCTCAGCTAGTAGTTTACCATCTGAGTTACACCTCCACCACTTCCAAATGGTTGCTGATTCATTGGAGATAAAATCTCTCAGATTTGGCTTGCTTCACATTGTGAATCTCAGATCCCAGTCTTCTGATTAGCTAGGACTACTGGCATAGGCCATCGATGCCCTGTAAGGTTAGATTTCTAATGCTTTGTGGCACTAGGATTTTTCTTTCTTTTTTCATTTTTTTTTTAGCTCTAGGTATGAAGAGTCATATCCTACATCTGGTATCGATGTTGTTAAATGCTTTAGTAGCAACTCCTTTTCCTCTGAAATCTGGCCTACATTGATGATAAATTTAGCAGTACTGTAAAATTTCAAAATTTCAGAAGTTATGTCACCCAAGAGTAACTTTAGTCTCTCATTATTAAGTAAAGAAAAGCTGCAGACAAGCCTTGAGCACTTATGACTAGAAGTGGGAGCACAAAGAATTAAGACAAGGAGATTCATGATAATATGTCAGTGAGTCAGGGATACATTTGTGATGGAGCTAGAAGATGGGCTTTAGGCTCTAAGAGACCTGAGTCTACAATTAACTGTGTGAGCATGAAAAGTCACTTGACTTTTCCAAGTCTGTTTCTGGCTGGATAATATGGAGACACTTTTATCTTGTGGATAAAGGAGATAATATGTGTCAGGGCTTAGCATGGAGTATATAGTTCATAATGGCTCTCTTCTTCCTGTTGGTGGCTTTCTGTTTCCACATATGTCTTTGTTAATTTTATACACTAACTTGGATGGACCATGGGATTATCAGTCATCACTTGGTTAAACAACTTTCTAGATGTTACTGTGAAGGAGTTTTTGGATTTAATTAACATTTGAATTCATAAAGCCAGGAGCAGATTGCTCTCCCTAACATGCTGAGGCCCATCCGCTCAGTTGAATGTCTGAATACAACAGAAAAATCTATCCTTCCACCAAGTAAAAGAATTCTTCCTTCCTGCTGGTCTCCAAAGTAGGACATCAACTTGTTTTTCCTATTTTTAATGACAATCCCAGTTCTCAGCTGTTTGGACTTAATTTGATAGAAAACCATCAGCTCTTCAGGGTTTCTCTAGCTTGCCAACTCACCTTGCGGATCTTGAAATGTGCCAATCTCCATACTTTTACAAGCCAATTCCTTATAATAAATCTCTTTAATACACATATAAATAAAAATGTATGCACTAGTTCTGTTTCTCTAGAGGACTTTTCAATCTTATTCAGTCTCTTAAACATAACAAGCATTGAATGTTTGTTGGCTAGTGTACAGCCAGAGTCACAGAGGATTCTCCTTGTGGTGGAGGATGCCTGCCTCAGTGTTGCTCTCTCTCTCTCTCTCTGGATCTTTCTTGTGAGACTAGGTAAACTTCATGTTATAGGGAGGGTGTGTGTTAAGAGATCCTTCACTTTTCTGCCACAACATGTGTACACACATAGGCATAGCATGCAAGGCAGAGCTGAGTTTATGGATATTCCAAGACCTTTCACACCCTATGCCTCATTTCCCAAAGGAGAGGTAGACCAAGATTGAAATTAAAGACCAGTGAAATAGACATTGTTCTCCATTTTTAAAGTGATGTGTGAATAGGAGTGCTGATTCAGTGCAAATAAATTATTTGATTATACAGCACATCAGTGTGCTTAGTGATTTTAGGATTTACAAAACACATGAGGCAAGCTTGTAATGGCTTTTCTAATTTACTGGAGAATAAATAATGCAGCAAACTCACCAGTTAAGCTTGTACGGATTAGATCCCTAAAGCTAGGGAACTAGTGATGAAGGAGGTAAAATGTGGCTGTGAAGCTGGTTTTCTTCTAGAGAAATCAAGAGCCATGTTAAAGTCGCAACAGAGATCTGTCCAAAACTAGAAAAGAAAATTGAAAGTTAGGGAGAAACTTCCCTCTAACCCTTGGATCTATTAACCGGCTTCCACACTGGGCAGTGTTTTTAAAGATTGGCCTATAAAGGATATTGTGCATTAATGAGGCTCTTCCCCAATGGCCTATCCTGTTGTGTGCCTGTGCTGTTTGACAGGAAGTGATTATCATAAGAAGGAATCTCATATATGAACAGTGGTGTGTCACTGTAAGAGAGTTTCTAAAAATATACATGCAGTCTTCAATTGGCTGCAATTTGTAGCTGATTAAAGGCACCAGAGTTATCTTATGATAGACAAATATGTACTTAAGATGCCCTCTGTTCCTGAGTGTGGGTGGAATGGACAACGACCTTTTTCTTAATTCAATCACTATGTCACAGGCCTGGGCTATTTCTTTGATGTGTAAAGAAGATAAAACCACAAATATCTGGGGCTGGGAGTTTGGCCTAGTGGTTGCGTGCTTGCCTAGCATGCACGAAGACCCGGATTCGATTCCTCAGTACCACATACATAGAAAAAAGCCAGAAGTGGTGCTGAGGCTCAAGTGGTGGAGCTCTAGCCTTGAGAAAGTCCAAGGACAGTGCTCAGGCCCTGAGCTCAAGCCCAGGACTGGCAAAAAAAAAACAACAAAAAACCCCCCAAATCCCACAAATATCTATGAAGATTATTGATTAGTTTATCTCTATTATTAGGTGGAACTGGTGAGAATGGGTAGATGGGAGATCATTGCAATATCCCAGTAGGTTTGTTCCTCCTCTGTCTTCTTTCCTTTCCTTTCCTTTCCTTTCCTTTTTATTCCTTTTTCCTTCTTTGTCCTCTTCCTCTCCTTTTATTTCCCATTTCTCTTCTCTGCTCTCCTTTCCTCCCTGATTTCCTTTTCTTTCCTTTCCATTCCTTTCCTTTCCCACCCTTCCTCTCTCTTCTCTTTCCTTCCTTCCTAACATATGACAAGAAAGCTCTTGGATCTGAAGGCACAGTAATAACACAAAAGAAAAAAATCCTTTCTCTTATGTTAGCCTACTTTCATTTTTCCTTTGTTCTTGTGTGCACATGTATGCATGCACACATGCACACACACACACATATCTGTGGACAGGGAGACAGATACTAAAACTTATTCTCTACTTCTGTCTATATAGCTATATAATGTACATATTCATCTTTTGCCATTTATGATTCTATGATCAATTAGACATTAGAACAATTAGAGATATTTGATCAATTAGATATTCAGAGCATTTGAAACCGCACAGATATTTCCAGAAGCTTTGGCACTTCAAAAGATTGGTGAAAAGGGTAAACTACAAAATACATGTTATTTATTTTCCAAATTTATGACCCTGGATGATTTTTAGGTAGAGTAGAATGAAATATTAGGGGACAACAGACACTTGTTCAAATTTAAAAATATTTCTGAAGAATTGGAACACTTCATAAAGACAGCAGGTTTAGTTCTTTGATATCCAAAAGACTTCCAGAGTCGTACTGCAAGGCCACTGGAGGCTCATCCTAAACTTATTTTCAACCAGTAGTCCAGGATAGGGCTCACTGCTTCAAGTGTCCGTTGGTATGTTGGCTATCTGTTGCTGTGGAAACGTGAGATATCAGGTGTAATAATTTGTCATTGTCATGTGACACCTCTCCACGAGGTTTGTAGCTAAATAATACATATGTTAAAGCATTAGTTTCTGTGGTTCGAGAATCTGGGCTTGACTCAACAGGATAATCTTTGCTTTGTTTTCTTCTGAGATTGGGATCAAAATGTTGACTCATTAATAGTCTAAGCTGGAAAGTCCACTGCTGAAGGTCATGGCATCCTTCTGATTGGGGGCTGAAATTATATCACCAGGATTTTTTGGAGGCCACCTGCAATTTTATTTCTTGTTTTGTTTTGTTTTTGTCACAGGGCTTTTTCAACATGACTCCTTTTGGTATCAAATAAGGAGAGTATGTTATTTATTTATTTTTTAAAATTTTATTGTCAGGGTGATGTACATAGGAGTTACAGTTTCATTCATCAGGGAGTTGGCTCATGCTGCCTTGGAGTCACCCTTGGCAGAAATGTTAGCCACCTTCTTCTGCTGTTCAGCCTTTCCCACCACAAATTTAGCCCTCTCTGCTTTCTGCTGAGCCACCTGTTTGGCTTCCACTGCTTCTGTGAACTCCTTCCTGAAGTTCAGATGTGTCAGGGACACGTCGTCCAGGATGAGCCCAAAGGCTGCTGCTTTTTCTGTGAGGTCATTGCTCACTTGCCTGGAGACCAGTTCTTTCTGGGTGATTAGTTCTCCCGCATCAAAGTGAACCACCACAGACTTTAGTATCTCTGTGGTGTATGGCAACATATACTCATTGTAGTCCTCTCCGATGCTAGTGTAGATACAAGGAAGCTGGCTTGCAACAGCCTGGAAGAGGATGCACATATTGGTGTTCTGCAAATCTTTGCTCCCAGTGAAGACTGGCTGAGAGCAGCAGTCAAAGGTAACTCTTTTCTGTACCCTAGGGATAGAAAGTGAGTCCCTTCCCCACCACAATGTCCTGAACATCACGTAATAGGTCCAAGATGACAGCTTTGTGCCCAACATCCATATTATGTAAGAAAGACTTCACCACACCTCCTGTGATGGCTAGGGCCAGGCCAAAGTTGCCAATGGACTCAAATATTTTGGTAGTTCCGTTTCCTTATTTTTTTGATTTTTTAAATATTTTTATTGTAATTAATAAAAGGGTTATATGATATTTACCAGATAGAAGGTGCATTAATTCACATACATTGATACCCTTTCACATGTCTTGGTCCCCATTACCCTCCCCCCAGTTACGTTTCCTTCTGTTAACCCATTCACACCTGCTTCTACTTTGACCTCCACATGAATTTTTATTAATATTGTTTGTGTTTTTTTTGTTTGTGTTGTTTTTTTAATGTGTGGAACATCTTAGAAAATTTCCTGTAATGCTGGTTTGGTCAATATATACTGTTTCAATTTTTCCCTGCTGTCAAAAGTTTTTTACTTTGCCTCAGTATGACTGAGAGTTTATCTGGGTATAGTATTCTTGGTTGGTGTTGTCTTTAGGGAATGGCATATATCATTCAAGTCTCTTCTTGTTTGCATGGTCTCTTCTGAAAAAGGTGTGGTTTTCCTTTATAGGTGATTGTTCTCTTCTCCCTGGCAGATCTTTAACAGTCAGATATCCTGTTTTTATCTGGTCCTTTTGGGGTTCCAGAAGCTTCTTATATTTGGTTGGGTCTGTCCTTTTGGATATCTGAGATGTTCTCTGCGATGATTCCATTTAATGTATTTCTTATTCCATTGGCTTGCTTCTCCAGGCCCTCCTCATACCAATTAGACTTTAATTAGACTTCCTAATTGCTCCTGAAGGGTTCTATCATATTTCTTGTTTTTGTTTTGAGTAATTTTTTGGTCTCTTTCTATTACATCTAGACCATCTTCAATTCCAGAGATTCTATCTTCTACACCTTCTATCCTGCTCTCAATACGTTCTATTTTGTTTTTTATCTCCCTTCTCAATGGTCCTTTTTGATGACTTGTATTTCTTGTTTTATTTCTTGCATGGTATTCTTTAGCTCATTAATTTGGTTTTGAGTGCTCTTTCTGAAATCCTTTAGGTGAGTAGTTACCATTTCCTCTATTAGTCTTTCATTATCCTCATGTAAAACCTTACTTATGGCTTCCACTTTTTCATTTATCATATTTTCTAGTAGCATCTGTAAGGTATCCTGAGGACTCTTCTCTAGGTTTCTCATTGTCTGCTCTGCTGCCTGTTTATTTTATTTTGATGTGGTTCCTTGACTTGCCATTTTTCTTGAGCTTCTATAGCTTGTTCTGCCAATTTGGGTGCCAAAGCAAGGGTAATACTACACAAAAATGATGATGTGAAGGTAGGAGATTTGAAGGTAGGAGTTAACTCAGAGCTCTATAGTCACCAAAACTTTAAAAATTCTCAATCTTAGATAGGTGTTTTCATTCTCTCCCACCTTTTGTGGATTTGGAAACAGAAACACCACTACCACTGTACACAATTTTAAGGCAAAAACCAACTTGATCCCAATGTGATTAAATCTGTCTAGACAAACAGGATACCTCCATAAGTACAGATATAGTGTGGGTCAACAGCAAACAAGTATAGATCAAGTAACTGAGGAACTCCTCTAAGGAGCAGGGGATCAGAAATGTATGGGTATAATGAAGGGTACGGGGAGAAAGTAGGAGAAAAGGGATGTGTGGAGGAAAAGGAGCTGTGGAAAGCTAACTAAGGCTTGAAATTCCATAAATGGAACAAAAATAAGTACCAAAACACAACAACAAAATGTATTAAAAAGTGTGTGTATATATATATATGTGTAGAAAAAGGAATCAATCATAAAAAAACTTTAAAAAGGTATTCAGGTATAAACAAGTAATACTAAAATTAAAAAGGACCGAGATTGATATGTATGGGACTGGGTAATCAAAAGAATAGTCTGAGTTAGATATGTACAGGATTAATGAGAAAGGCTATGTTTCTAGAAACAAGAGAGCCATCATGAAGTAGTAAAGTAGAAAGAGGAAAGAGAAAGAAAGGGGAAAAAGGAATGGGCAAGGCGAAACAAAAACAAGAACAGAAAAAGGAAAAAGAAAAAGATGGATAAAAGAAAGAAAACAGACAGACCACCCCCCACCACACAGACAGAACCACCTCCCCACCACACACATAACAACAACAACAACAACAACAACAACAACTGAAACAAGGACAGAAACAAAGAAATCAAAAAAAAAGAAGAAGAAGAAAGGAAAAGAAAATTCTTCAGTTTATTTGGGAGGCTTGAGTTTCTTCCCCCGAGTCTAATAATCAGTCTTTTGATGGAGCAGCTGATTTCATGATGATGATTGGATGGCATGCTGGTGCGGATGGAAATCTCCCTTGCCTTAGGGCATGCTGGCAGGCAGGGCACATGGTCCCCTGCTCTCAGGCCTGATGGTGGGAGAATCCAGGGAGTTTGGATATGCAGGGTTTGTTTTTTGCCCAGGGGTGGGGCTGCGACCCTTGATTTTCTTGCATGGGTGAGAATCTGAACCTGTGCTCCCTTCAGGAAAGGTGGCCTTCTCTTTTGTTTGGGTCGCCCTAGAAATCTGGCTACTCCCTGGGAAGGGTCCCAAATGGGTTCCTCAAGAAGTCTGGAGCTGCAGGTGCACTGGCTCCCTGAGACCCACTGTGCAGGCTTCTAGTTGGCTGGTGTGCGCCAGCAAGCAGCTAGCTCTCAGTGGAGGTGGTGTGTGTGTAGGGGGGGGCAGAGGGGTGTCCGTTATCTTGGCTTGGCCTGCCCTACAATGGCGGCTGTCACTCTGCAGAGTCAGCAGCCCCTCGATGCCCTTGGGGCGAAGGTGGCGTTCACCCAGCGGCGGTGCAAGTGGCAGAGACCTGTCTGGATCTGAGTCGCTTGGGCATCTCTAACTGGAAGCAGGTTGGTGGGTGTCCAGGCTGTAACGCCGCGTGGGGGGGACGTTGGGGGGAAAGAGCATGGGGAGCCGTGGGGATGGCGGCTGCTGTGAAGTTCCTTTGGCCTTGGGTGGAGCTGCCGCATGCCAATAGGGACTGTGTGGGACCTGAAATTGTCAGAAGCAGCTCAAGGATGTCGCTTGGCTGTCCAAGGAGCTAGCTCTTAGTCTCAGCATAAAGTCTTTATCTGTTCAGAGGTCTGATGCAGTAGGATCCTTGGTAGAAAGTGTGCCCTTAGACCCCATGTCTCTGCGTAGTCCAAGAGAGATAGGGGATTTATCTACCTGTGAGGGTGTCGTCATCTTCAAGAAAGTCTATATATTGGGATTTCTCTGGAATCTCATATGGACTTTGAAGTAACATAGTTTCATCATAGCAACAAGATTCCATGACACATTCCTCTAACACTTAAAGAGGATTACATAAAAGTGGGCACACTAGGAGTGGAGAATCAAGGCCAGTACCTTAGAGAATGAGCCATATCTATTTTTCTTGTTTAAATGTAAGTCCATCGGATTACCCTGACTTAGTTGCATCTGGATTTCTGGGATGAAACTCAGGAGTCTACCCCAAGTGCTTCCCATGACTATTATAGTTGGAGAGATTGAGAAATAGGTGATCCTGAGTCAGCTTGAAATCTCTCTGAAAATGGTAGATATTCAATGCTCCTTTCTGCATGAGGATCCTTCTGCTGAGGATCTCCTAAGCCAGTCCCAGCACGAAGCAGTGGCCATGTGGTGACGGACATGGGAAGTTCAAGGAGTTGGCAATTTGCTCAATATCTAAGATATAAGAGTATGTTACCTTGACAGCTTATCCATGGAGAGTGTTCTTGCTATTTAATAGATATATAAAATGGGGCCTACATGGTCTTCAAACCCAATTTTTAAAAACCTGTATACAGTATTCTTGGAAGAAAGGACAAGGTGGTAGGTTTCAAGGATCCTCTATTTTGATTTCATGAGTAAGAAACGTCAGGTAACAAAAAAGAAAAGTACATTCTAAAGACACAAAGAGCACCAGAAATTATTATTTTTTCATTTTAATTTTGATTATCTAGGTAATGTATAGAGGGGTTACAGTTACATTCATCAGATAATAGGTGCATTACTTCTCACATATTGATATCCCTTCTCATGTTTTTGTCCCCATTTTCCTCCCCCTATCCTTCTCACCCTTCCCAATCATCTTGTTTTCCCCCCTTCCCTTTCCTATCTCAAATAAACATATATACAATATACCAGGTAACAAAGTCAGATACAGTAACAATATGAGATTAACCAAAGAGCACAAGAAATTATGAAGGAAATGACTGGACAGCTGAAAAGCATTTAAAAAATTGAAAGATGAAAGAGAAAAGCAGTTGACAGTCCCAAGACCCAATTATGACTCCTTTGAGTGGAGGGAGAAGAGAAAAATTAAAGTCACCAGGTAAGTCAGCCAACTCTGTGGACAGATAAGCAATTCTAACTGTTCCTCTATAAGCCTGAAACCCAGTGTATTTATTTGGTTAGACAGTGGCTACTCTGATTCATAAGTCTAACCTCAGTGACAAAAGACATTTTGTAACTTACTTCAGAGAGTTATGGCAATACACCATCTTAGAGGACAGCCTAGGTTTGAGATTAAGCTACTCTGGGGCTTTAGAACAAAGAATGATCATGCTCAAGGAGTTTTGTGAAGCCTTCCCACTGGGCAAGATTCTCAAAGGCTCAGCCTCCCTGATGAGGAGCAAGTCCTGTAACCTGAGGGTCACAGCCAAAATAGAGTACCACATTTGTGCTGGGGATCAAACAGTGTGCCCAGAGCATGTGAGTAAACGTACCCAAACCCTATCACCACACTATCCTGCTTGAACTCTGGGACTACTTTAACCACCAGAAGAGTATAGACAAGCAAAACTTGTAGAAACTCAGGAAATATAAAACATAAGGCAACATGACTCCTTTAAGATTCAACAACTCCACAGGAGGAAATCAAATCACTAGGAAAAATGAAGTGGATGAAAGCTCAGGCATCAAGTTAAAAAGTGATTATTAGATTGATTTGTGAAGTTAAATATGACACAAATAAGTGAATTTTAAAGCAAATGAAAATAAAGAGATGACTGAAATAAAGAAAAAGCATCATCAAAGAGAAATTCAAGAAATCAAACTGAAATCCTGGAGATAAAAAGTTCAATAAATCACACAAAAACTCAGGTGGAAACTTCTCCAAAAGACTAGCTCAAATTGAAGATAGAATACCAGAGTTTTAAGACAAGATAGATGTATTACAACATTTAGATAAAGAACTAAAGCAGTATACACGGATCATGCAAGACCACTGACTGTACATAACTATTGAGCCTTTGTCTACTACTCATATGCATAACCTCTTTTGATCTCTATCTTAATGACCAGGGACCAATATAATTTATCAGGTCACAGTGCATGCAACACACACATAAACACACACCTGTATCTCAGTGTGTTTATTTGTAGGCACATTTTAGTTACCGCAATTGAGTGAAATCATGATGTCTGTTTCTTTAGGTTTGGCATACTTTGCTTAATAATATTTTTCCAAGTCCTTCCATTTCTGGTCATGTAAAATTACATGCTGTGAAATGAAATCTAAGAAAAGTAAACGTGGGACTTTTTAGTTGCCATTGTAGCTATTTTTGTTTTCTTTTCCTCTTGTCTTGTTTGTGTTTGGAAAGGTAAGAGAGGGTACATAAAAGGTAGAACAAGGATGAACAAAAACAACAGTGATACTCACTAGATACCATATGGAAAATGAACTGGATATCTTGTGGGTGGGAATGGGAGGGAAAGAGTATGACAAACTACTGAAGGGGCACATGGTTCAAAAAGAATTATACTCATTACTCATTACCTGATTCATGTAACTGTAACCCTTCTGTATATCAACTCTACAATAACAATTTTTGAAGAAACCCTCATCTTATAAAAAGACCACTGATTCAACATTAAAAGACCAGATATATTAACCATGAACATAGAAGTGGCTAAAGTTAAAAATCACAGAAATTATGTTTAATAAATTAATATCAGAAAACTTCTCAGATCTTCAGAAAATAATCATCATCCAGGTACAGGAGCCTTTTAGAATTTCAAATAGATAAAACTAGAAAAGAACTTCCTCAAGTTGTATTAGTATTAAAACATTAGGCTTAAAGAAAAAGGAAAGAATATTGAAAGTTCCAAGAGGGAGGCACCACGTTACCTATAAAGACAAATCTATGAGAATGAGTAGAATTCTCAACAGAAACATTAAACGGCATGGAATGATGTATTCAGAGTACTGATAAAACATAATTGCCAACCTAGATGACTATACAGAACAAAGATATCACTCATTATTAAAGAAGAAATGAAGTCTTCCATGATCAAAAAAAATCTAAAGGAATTCATGTCCATTACTACATATAGAAGAGGAAGAAAGCACAGTGAAATACAAGAAAGAATAAATGCCACAAGACAAGTAGATAAGCAAGTGAGTAGTAGAGAAGAATCAAACACTACAAAAACACAAAATGGAAGGGTTTATTACACACCTTTTCATAATAACTTCAAAGGTTAATGGTCTCTAGTCTCCAATAAAAAGGCACAGACTGGCATATTTAATTAAAAACAAGACCTAAACCATTTGTTCCTCATAAGAAATGCATCTCCCTGACAAAGACAAACACAGACTTAAAATGAGAGACTGGAAAGAGGTTTCCCAAGCAGATGGAGCCTGACAGCAAGCAGGTGTAGTTATACTCATATCTGATAAAGCAGATTCCAAAATTAGATGAGACAATGAAGGTTACTGTATATCATCTGGAGAATCTAACTACTGTAAACATATATTCAGAAAATGTCAGAATACACAATCTCATAAAGCAAATACTATTGGAGTAAATCAGAGACATGCCCCAACACAGTAATAGGGGGGTAACTTTAGTATTACATTCTCATCAATAGATGGGTTATTCAGACAAAAAAAAGGCAACTGGAAAATTTCAAAGGTTTGCACAAATCATATGAATTTAATAGACATTAACAGCACATTCCATCCAACAACATACAAAATACATGTTTGTGTCCAAAACACGTCTTATTTTAGAATATAAAGCAAATCTTGTATAAAGCAAATACAAGAAAATCTGAATAACTTTCTGTACTTTTTCAGACCACAAAGAATCAGTAACAAACTATGGAAAATACTCAAACACATAATAAACAATTCACTTTTGAATGACTGAGTCATTGAAGAAATAAGGATGGAGTACATTAAAAAATAGCTTACAGCCATAACTACATTAAAAAAAAAACTAGAGAGGTCTCAAATACATAATGTTGTATCTTAAGCTCTTAGAAAAACAAGAACTCCCAAACCAGTAGTTGGAAAGAAATGGTAAAGAATAAGGCAGAAATAATAAAATGGAGAGTAAAGAATCAATGTAAAGAATGAAATAAAGGAGTCTAAAAAGTTAACCAAGATTGACAAACCCTTAGAGAACCTAACAAAAGAGAAGTGAGAGAAGACCCAAATTAACAAAATTAGAGATGAGAAGGAAGGCTAATATCAGAACAAATACCAATGAAATTCAGAGGATCATTGTAGACTAATACTTCAGAAACATATGTTTTAATAAACTGAAATGTGTAGACAAAACCAACACTGAACCAAGAGGATACAAACCACTTAAACTGCATCTATAACAATCAGTGAAATGGAAGAATTAATAATGAATATACGAACAAAGAAAAACCAAGGATCTGTAAGATTCACGACTGAGTTTACTGAAGAAAGAAGGGGGAAACTAGGCATGTTCTTAGACTCAAATGCAAATAAAAACATTACTTACCAGAATATTTGGCCCAGAGTAACAGCATTTTGAAGAAGACTGTTTATAGCTATGAGTGTATTTTAAAAAGTTTACTGCCATAACTACATTAAAATCATAGAATCAAATGAGAAGGAACATTATCAGTTTAATTCTATGAACTAAGCCAGATAAAGATGACACAAAAAGAAAGTCATAGAACAATTTTTAGTAAAGGGGCCAGACATAAAGGGTCACGCTGAGATTACTAAGGAAGAATGGATTGGGAGAGGATCACAGTGAAAACGAGCCCAGCCAACAAACTAGTGAGATCTTTATCTGCACACAAAAGCTAGCCTTGGTGGTTCATGCCTGTAAGCCCAGCTCCACCAGAGGAATAGGTAGGAAGATCGTAGGTCAAGGCTAGCTAGCTCCAGGCAAAATGTTTGAGATCTTATCTGAAAAAGAACTAAAGCGAAAAAAGCCGGGGACATGGTATAACTGATGAAATATCTGTCTGGCAAGCATATGTCTGAGTTGAAGCCCTAGTACTACTAAATAGCAACAACATAAAGCCTTAAATACTCACAATTCAAATTCAGCAACACATGAAAGATAACATATGACAAAGTGAGGTGTGTATTATTGCACTGATATGAGAATGTTTCAATATAAACAACCAACCAAAGATGAATGATAACATGTAAGGTAAAAAACTACATTATCATCTCAAAAGATTCAGAAAAGGTCTTGAAAAATTTGAGCTAGAAGGATATCAACTCAAAATAATGTGTTATTGGTAATAAACCTACAGCCAATATCTTATTACATGTGGAAAAAAATGGAACCATTTCTTCTAAAGCCAGGAAAGAGACAAGAATACCCATTCTCTCCCCTCATATTCAGTGTAATGCTTGATTTCTTAGCCAGAGCAATTAGCCACAAAAAGAAACAAAAGGGATGCAAATTGGACAGGGAGAATGATGAAAGAGGTGACATTGATCAAGATGCATTACACTCATAAACTGCTGTGTTAAATAGCAACTCCTTTGTACAGCTACTTAGAATGAAGGAAGGATGACATCGATATTGATCAAGAAGCAGTGCACTCATAACTTGCTTATGGAATTGTAACCTTTTTCTGAAACCACTTAATAACAACAGCAGTAATAATGAAAATGGTAATGAACTATATTTAAAAAAGAAATTAAACTATCTCTATTTTAAGATGATAAGATCTGATACTTAAAAAGCCCTAAGAACCTACAAAAAAACTCCATTTAGTTTTGATAAATACTTTTAGCAAATGGCAGGAGGTAAAAATTAACATCTAAAAAACCCCAACAAAACCAAACAGTAGCTGGGCATCAGTGGGTCACATTTGTAATCCTAGCTACTCAGGAGGCTTAAGTCTGAGGATCATGGTTTTAAGGCTTTTGTGGGACTCTTATCTCCAATTAAATCACAGAAAAAGCTGGAATGGTGCTATGGCTAAAGTGGTAGAGTGCTAACCTTGAGCAAAAGGAGCTCAGGGACAGTGCCCAAGCCTCAGAACCAGAAGAGATAAACAAACAAACAAACAAACAAACAAAAAACAGTCATTGTTTTTTCTATATACCAATAATGAATAGGCTGAAAAAGGAATCAGGGAAGCAATTCCATTCACAATAGCTTCAAAACATTTAAGTTCTTGGAGATAAACCCATGTAAGAGATAAGATACATTGAAGGGGGCCGGGAGTTTGGCCTAGTGGTAGAGTGCTTGCCTAGCATGCACGAAGACCCAGGTTCGATTCCTTGGTACCACATACGTAGCAAAAAGCCAGAAGTGGTGCTGTGGCTCAAGTGGTAGAGCCCTAGCCTTGAGAAAATCCAGGGACAGTGCTCAGGCCCTGAGCTCAAGCCCAGAACTGGGAAAAAAAAAAGATACATTGAAGGAAGAGATTGAGGACATTACCAGAGGAAGGAAAGACTTCCCAAATTTATGAATCAGCAGAATTAGCACTGTGAGGATGGCCCTGCAGAGCTTCCTCTTGCTCCCCACTGTGTTAGCCACATTTCCCTAACTAATAAAGGCCTCATATAATGAATTTATAAAAAGGAAAGGTATATTAGGTTCAGTGTTTGAGGTTTCAGTTTGTGACTGATTGGCCCCATTGCGTTGGTTCTCTGTTGAGGGAATGGTGCAGAAAAATCTACTTACCAGGAAATAAAGAAGAAGAGGCCCAAGTGTCCATAATCACCTTTCACAATGCTCCACCTTTCAAAGATTCCACCACACCACAAACTGGGTCATCCTAGAGATCAGGCTTTTATTACATGGGACCCTGAGGACATTCAACGTTTAAATGACAGCACCCAGTAAAAAATTAGTGTGGCTTCTAACAGCATGGCAAGTACATGCTCACTGTTTTCACCAGCACACTGTGTACCTCTAAGGTCAATTGCAAAGTTTTCTCTCTCCTCACTGGATTGAGAAATTGCTGATTGGTTACTCTGTCACGATCATTCAAGGGTTGAAGGTTGAGTTTGATGTGGACAGCTTCCCTGAGGAAGGAGAGAGGCAGACACCATGGTTCTCCAAGAGAAATATTACATGGCTGCTCTTGTCAAGAATGATTTCTCAGCACTGGAGTCAACAGTCCAGCAGCTTTTCACTTGGGGTATCACATACTGGTGTTCCTAATATTTCATCCATAAGCCCTATCACCACCACAACACCAATGCTAGTAGGAGTGCTCTATATTAAATGACAGATCTGTATAAATATAGATGGCAAACAATTCCAATCCCCCTTGCTTGGATGCCTTTACATTAGAGGTCAGTCCAAAGAATAACTGAATAGCCTGGGACATCATGTTTCCTAGTGATCAGCAAATAAGGGAAACTAGTGGCTTATATCCCAATGCAGTGTGATGAGAACTACAGGGATGAGGGAGGAAAAGCATTATTTACCCCCAAATAAATGAAGTCACGAGGACCAAGTCTTCTGTGCTCTCTTCTAACCACATGAAATTATACCTGGAGAATTACTCTCCCTCTGAGGCCAAAATGCCCCAGGGACTCTGGGCTGCTGGTTGCCCACAGATGAGATACCAGAATAACCAGATTAGTGACTTAAACTTTAATATTTGGAGCTTTGTGCTCTTAAGGATTCCCAAACTCAACTTTCTTCTCTTCAGACAATAGGCCCTTTGTTATTTCTGTGAGGTTCTTCACTCAGTGCAGAGCATTTTATTCAAGAAAGCATGAAGTACAACCTACAAATTTTGAAGGAATGAAATGATTTGCTGCATGTAGAGATGGCCTTACAGAGATGCTGAGAAGATGGAGTGAAACTTCAATCCATCAATCAGAAAGAATTTACAAAACATCTTGAATGAGCTGGTCCCCTGGAAAGACAGCTCACAAAAGAGGTAGGCATGAGCTAAGAATAAAAGAAAAGGATTTCGTGTGATGTTTCACAACTATCACTGCAGCTATGTGGGAACTCAGAGAATTTGTGGTCTGAGACTGGCTCCAGCAGCTACATGACCCTCTTTGAAAAATAAAGTAGATAAAGGGTTGAGGCATGGCTAAAGTGGTAGAGTATCTGCTATACTCACGCTCAAGGCTCTGAGTTCAAACTTCAGTGCTGCAAAAAAAAAAGCCTCATTGCTTAGATATACTACAAATTGATAAATGATTCCTCAGAATTTATTTGTGGAATTCTATATGATCACCCAAATTCATATGTTTAATTCCATTATAAAGAATGATAATAGAGTATACATATGTCTTCCATACATCCTCTCAAATTCCTTGAGTCATTATTATACTACTTGTAATACCTCATAGAATTCTTCTATTTCATGCTGTATTGCTTAAAAGGAATGACAAGAAAAACCTGCTGTCAATACTTAGTACAGACACATGCCCCTCAACTTTTAATATCAAGGAGTTTGATTCCATGGGTGTTAAAAAGTACAGATATGGGGGCCGGGAGTTTGGCCTAGTGATAGAATGCTTGCCTAGCATGCATGAAGAACTGGGTTTGATTCCTCGGTACTACATGCATAAAAAAAAGCTGGAAGTGGTGCTGAGGTTCAAGTGGTAGAGTTCTAGGCTTGAGAAAGTCCAAGAACAGGGCTCAGGCCCTGAGCTCAAGCCCAGGACTGGCAAAAAAAATAAAAAAAAGTACAGATGTGGATGGAATGACAGTACATTTAAATTGCTTTTGAAAACAATTTTTAAAAGGTGAGGTAGAGACAAGATTAAAATGGAAGGATTGTTGATAAGCACGGAAGCCAGGTACAAGTATTTAGGGTTTGCATTCCATTCATTCTACTTTGTATGTGTTTGAAAACTTCAGTAATAAATAGATGAAGTATAATTGTTTTTTCTTTTTTCTTTTTTTTAAATATACTTTTTATAGTAATTAATAGAAGGGTTACATTTTATGCGCCAAATAGAAGGCGCATTACTTAACAAGCATTGCTACCCCTTCATGTTTTTGTCCCCATTTCTCTCTCCCCATCCTCTCCCCTCATCTTGTTTTCCATTGTTTTAATCTGTAAGTCTCGGAGAAATGAGAAGACATAAATAATGCATTATAACAGGCCTCTCATTGATGCTTCTATTTTTCTTTCTTAAGGATAGATGGTCATTGGTGGAGATAGGACTGAGAGATGGATATGTGAGAGATGCAAGGCTGGGCTTTCCTGACTGAGGAAAACAGAGATCCAGAGATGCAGTCTGGCAATGGCTATTTAGAGGCACAATTGGAGGGCCAGAATTTATTTAATTGTTTGAAGGATATTGGGCCATGTCTATTTATTATGTGCTTTCCTTTTCTGCTAAATGTGTGGGCTGGGACTATGTGGCAGCTGTGGACTCATCCTCAGTGCCAACCAAAGTGATCAGGGCAGACTGGACCCAGTAAATGTTGACTTGTGGAGTAATTGAATTTGCAGATGTTTCTGTGAGTGACCTAGTTAAGGCTTTGACAAATGACCAATGCAATAAGTAAGCTTATCTAAACAAGTCCTTCATGTTGAAGAAAAAAAGAATGGCCACTGATGGGTGTCAGAAACCTTATGGCAGATAAATGCTAGTCATCAGGAGAGAGAAGTACTGGAGGTGGTAGCTGGTTTTGGAGATGGAGATACTCTTCATGCCTTTTATTTAGTTTCATAAATTCCTGTTGTAGTTGCTATGATTATAAAAATGTACAATGCTGAACACACTGCTTTTGTAGGTAATATTATAGACATGGAGACATGAGATTACTTGCAAATGAAGAGACAAAAGGGCTTCAGTAAAATGACTTGCTATCAAGTGTAATAAACCTGTATAGTAAGTGATTATAAGGATCCATAAAGCAGCCACATTAATGAGTTATGAGGGCAACTAAAGGAAATTTTTTTTTCAGGGGATGTGGAGAGTAAGAGAGAAAATGAATAAAGATGAATGAAAAAGGAGGAAAACAGGAAATGAAGGAAACAAAGAAGAGCAGGGATGCTGGAAATTGCCTGGCTATTCTGAGGCGAGAGCGAAAGCAAAGCTAATGAGTTTCTCTGCTTTCACTTTGAAAAAAAGAAGACATATATCTTAGATATGAAATGTGGCCCATTATCTGTCAATAGTATTCTGAGTTGTCTTTAAGGCAGCAAGAATATGCCATAAAATAAACTTCAAACTCCCTAACCCTTTTAAAGAGTGGCACAACTCTAGCTTGTTTGGAAAATTATTTTCTTTCAAATTAAGTTAATTTATTTTTAAATGATCTTTATGTAGCTTTCTAAATTTTTTTATAGCTTTAATTAGCTGTGCAAAGGGATGTCAATTGATATCTCAGTTTATGTGTACAGTGCATCTTTCTGTATGTCACTCCTTCCATCAGGCTCTTCCATATCTCCCAATCTCACTCATGTCCTCAATTTTTACATATGTACATTAAATCTCATGAGTGTATTTGCCTACCCTTCCTCTCCATTTACCTGCCCCTTTTCTATTAGAAAATCAGTATTTGATAGCGTTTTTTCTATGCTTAGTAGAGAAATTTGAGTGTATATGTATATTATGTAGTGCATATTTTTTTTTTACTCTGGGCTGTGCCAGAGTTCAGTTGAAATATTTTTTTCCTTCCTCTTGATGGTTCATAAAATGATGTCCTATATTTCATTAGCCACATCTGTGACTAAAAATTTGATTTATTTTGGGCAGTTGGAGAAATAGGGGTAAATATGATTTCTTATAAAATGGTATAATTTACTTTCTACTGTTTCTTTGTGCAGTGGTGCTATGATTTGAATGTGTCTTGTCCCCTGCCTGTGCCCCTCAAGGGCTCATTTGTTGAAAACTTGATCTGCAGTGTGGTGGAACTAAGGGACAGTAAAACTTTTAAAGTGTGTTAGTGGGATGTGTGATTAGGTCCCCCAATGGGATGGGGTGCTTCTCACAGTGGGAGTTTAATGCTGGCCTCACAGAGACTATTGTCTCAAGGTTTTGTTGTTATAAAAGAGTAACCTGTCCCTGGATTTACTTTTGTGACCTGTGTTACCATGCATTTGCTTCACCTCTGCAGAGGAGTGATTCAGTTGGAGTTGGGGTTTCCTTCAAGTTTGGTCACCCGATCCTGTACCTAGTCAATCTCCCAATCTGTAAGATAAGCAAATCTCTTTCCTATATAAATAACCCAGGTCCATGTTATAATAGAAATAAACTAAGACAGATATTTTATGGTAAAACTCACATCTACTTAATATCTTCTGGATGGATCCATGAAAGTGTTAAAGTCTTCTAAATGTTCCTTCCTACCCTTTCTCTGCTTTGCTGAGCTCCACATTTATAACTTCCTGAAAGACGCACACAACTTAGATCAGCTCTTGCTTTGAGAAGAACCAGCTGTGATGCTATGAGAACATCACTCTGTGCCATAAGGTGGGCCACAGCTGTTCTTCAATACTTTAGAGAATACTATGGCTGCTGAGTCTAAACACAGTGATGTGTGTCCTCTACCCAGTGCTTTTGTTTCTCTTTCTCACAAGTGATTTTCAGTTTTCTGGGCACGTTTGTGTGCTAAATGCCAAGCAACTTCAAGCTTCAGCCCGGCTAGTAAATAAAGAGGGCTTGGCTCTCTTCTACAGGAGGGAATTGCTTTTAACCCCTCAGAGAAATTTCTCCCAACCCCCTCTTTTTTTTCTGCAGCTGCAGACCTTGTGGATTTGCACTTAGAAGTGAGGGCATTAGCCATGTAGACCCTGTTGGTTGGCACATTTTTCATCACACAGATGGAAAGGAAATGAAGCTGGTAAACCCCAAAGCCTGGTACCCCCAGGTTGTGTGTCTGAATGTTGAGTTATGATGCAGGACCTAGCATCTCTTAAACTCTTTTGGTACATCTGAACTCAAGTGAACCGGTGATATATGAGAGTGGGGGCTGGTACAGCAGCTGGTGGGGTGGAGGTCAAAAACATTGATCTTGATAATGGTACCTGACAATTAGATAATGAGGGAGACAATCGATAACAGAGAAAAAGCAGTAGCACACCATCTATGGCTTTATCAGTTGCTCAAACAGCTAGAAAAAATTCAGCAAAAGGTATTCATCAAGTGAACCAAATTAGTACGAAGTTTAAGAGTTCTGAGCAAACACTCATTGCAGATTTACTTTAGAAATTTAGATTACAGCATTTACTTTAGAAATTTGGTAATGATCACTTGTATTCCATGCAAATGTCCTTTATACATCCACATAGTTACAAGTTTTGTCAGACACAATCTTTCCCCTCATGAAACCAAACAAAATGTCACCTTCCTCTTAGAGAGATTTACTCATTGACAGAAACATAATTTCACTTACCCACCAAGAGAAATGTTGACAGTGACAAGAAGATAGTACCTTTTACCTTCAAAACTGTTTTATAGGAAGCAATTGAAGCTAAAATAGCCCTTTCTTCCATTTTTCTCTCAGTTTTATCAGCAATGATTATTCTCTTTGCTGCTCCACTGGGCTTGCTGTGTCAACTCACATCCAAAGTGTGCTGGAGATGGATCTAATTTGTTTTTGACTTGAAATGGAGATTAAACATACATGGTCCTGGTTTTAGAATTAGGACATCCAAAGCGACTTTGGGCAAGGATTCATGTCTTAGTCTGGCTAGGTTTGTAGCTGTGAGGAGTGGAGGGAATGTGAAAGCTCGGTGGGATAAGAGCCCCAATGTTGGGGCTCTTTGTCATCATCATGTCAAACAAAATCATTGGAAGGAGGAGAGCTGACCCTATGCCTGGTGTGTGTGATAACAGGGGTGAGGAGTAAATTAGACCAGAAAGAGCAAAGAAAGTTAATAATGGAGTATGTCTCTGTCCTCAATTAGAGACAGGTACCATTGTGGTTGCAAGGGGCTATTTAGGCATCTCATTGCTTATCTTTCAATATGTGCAATCCTCTTTACTGGCTCTGTGACCTTCAGTGAGCTTGTAACTCTCCTCAAGCCTATCGTTTGTAAAATGAAGATAATAATGGTTCCTGCCTCACTGGGGGCTTTGGTGATAATGCACGTAAATCATTTTAGCTGAGTTCTTGTCATATAGCAAGTGTTCAATAAATGTTACGCTAGCTACTTATTCCCATCAATCATATAGATCTATCTCAGCAGACTGTGAACCCTTCTGGAATGGGAAATCTGATGTGTTCATCATTTGACTCGCTCTATCTACACAATCTTTGAATGGCCTTGCTGCAGTCTCTCCCCTCCTCTCACAAGTTCTCTCCTTCCTGAGTTCTCCACAGGCTGCAGATAGGGTCCATCACAGTTTCTCTGCTGAATTTTTCTCCTCTACTGGATCTCTGACCAGCAGTCTCTTACCTGGGCCTTTTTCTCTGTTCTGTTCCTCTATCCATCCTCTATCTTGCTCTCCTATTTATCAGATCGGTATCTTCTGAGCCACTCTTTTCTGACTCCAAACTTACACAGCCAATTTTTGGACTAAAGATATCCTCTTAGATGTTTCACTGACAGAAATCTGGAGTTTGAAATCTGAACCATTGCTCCCTTTTTTCTTCCATTATCAAGTCATCTCAACAGGTAACTTTACTACTCATCTAATGTTTTTTTCAGCTGAAACCCTGTAATGTCCTCCTTCAATTTCTATATCCATTGTATCAGCAGGTCCAAAAGATCCAAAGGCCAGTCATGTCCCTCTTCCTCCGTGGCTACCTGTGGAGCACGTCACATCAGGGAAATGGAAAAAAAGGAGACCTGACTCGTGGCCCAGTGCTCATTTCCTGGTCTTGGGACCACATTTCACTGAGATGGTGCCTGCCGTCCTGTTGGAAGGCGTGGCTGTGGTTTGTGATGTAAGGCCACCTCTGGGATAGGCCCCGAACCCCTCCTACCTCTGGGACAGCACATGATTCCTATGTTAGCTGAATAGACTTCCTCAATAAACGAGTTCCTGCCTTGACTGGTCTCCCTGACGCATCTGATGGTTCTGTGGCGAGGGAGGGCTGGGTGCAGGTGGCCAGTTGGCCCTCTCTCGGCTTGTCCTGGTCGGGGCGTGTTCTCCCTATCCCTCCTGCAGGTCGGTAGGGACCGAGGACTAAAAACCCCGACAGCCACCGCTGAGTTCCAGGTTATCTTCATGCTTTTCTTGGAACCAACAGGGGCCTCCTAACTATTCTTATCTCATCCTTGATCTCAGACAGAAAAACCAGAGACATATCTCAGAATCACAGATAATCACATCCGTTTGCTGATTGAAATCTTACCAAATTCTTCCTGTGAATGTAGCATAAATGTCCTCAGGGAAATGGTCTAGCCTCTTTCTCAGACATCCTGTATTTGTTTCTTCCTCTCATTCACATTCTCCAGTCAGATGAGCTTCTCTTTTCTTTTTTTATAGCTTGATTCAGGGCCTGGAGTCTCTTAATGGTTGTCCGCTTCTGGGATGCTCATTTCTCTGTATCAGGTGACTCCTCTCATCTTTCAGGTTTTATCTTGAATGTTATTATTGAAGACAGGATGTCCTTCCCTAATCCTTTCTGTTCCAATCTTGTTTATTCCTTTCATGGCACGTTCGGCCATATATATTTTACAATTCTCTTACTGGATTGATTTGACTTTGTCTCTTCTATTGAGACATACTGTGGTATCTCCAGTGCTTAGCACATAGTAGGACTCCATGAACATATGCTGTGTGAGCAAATCCAATGAAGTGAATGATAGATTCACATTGCATGAGAGAAGTTAATGATGTCCGAAAGTGTGTGCCCATTTTTAGAGGTGATTGTATTACTATCAAGAGATAAAGTATCAAGTCCACTGGAGATACATGTGCAGGGAAGAAATTGGGAACATTTGGGACCAGGAAGATACAGCATGAGCCATGGCTCAGCCTGTTATTAGCTGTATGACCTTGGGCATTTCTTAGCTACTCTTAGCTTCAATTTTCTCATCTGTAAAATGAGGATTAAATATCTTTACCTCAGAGCGTGTGATGAGGATTAAGTGGGTAATGCATGTAAATCCTCTGCATAGAGCTGGCACATGATAGGCACTTAATACTTGGTCGTTTAGTTCTTCCTTCTATCAAATGCAAAAACCTGGCATGGGTGAGCTGGTGAGAAAGATTGGGGAGGAGAGAGAAGTTGTCTAGGTATTGTTTCTCCAATGCCCTACACGCTCTGTACTCTCCCTTTAATCACATGGTGTCAGGAATCTCAGATAGGCACAGGAAGCACATTTTTCCCCCAGAAGTAAATATCCCCAGTCACCATGGAACATATGGCCCAAGTAATTTCCTTTGCAAATCTTTCCTTAAAGTTGCAAATTTCAAATCCTTCACTTTATAATATCATTCGTTGTATGTGTGGGAGAAGCTCAGTGTCATATGCTTTATTCCAAATTCCCTTATTTTTGTCATTCAATATTGAATTTCTTAACTGTTTCTTAATACCCCCTATTATCTGAAAGTCTGCTCAGACAGATAATAGAGAGGCCTCTGAAAGTTCCTAACCACTTTCCATTTAGTTTCCACTGTACACTGTTGTTCTGATTTCTCCTTTAAATATGATCCATTTCTTATCTGCTCACTTTCTTCTTTCTATGTCTCTCTCTGTCTCTGTCTCTGTGACTGTGTCTGTCTGTCTGTCTGTCTCTCTCTCTCTCTGTCTTGCTGGTACTAGGGTTTGAACTCAGGAACTCTCACTTTCACTCAGCTTGTTTGTTCATGGATAGGGCTCTAACACTAAAGCCAAGACCCTGGCCTAACATTTTATAGACTTTGTGCCCAGGATGGCTTCAAACCACAGTCTTTCAGGTTTTGTTCTCTTGATGGAAGTAAAAATTTCCTTGGATCCAAATTGTTCCCTCTTACTTGCTTTTCCCATTCCTGCCTTTCTGTTAATAAAACCTCCTTTTTCTGTTCCTGCCATGTTTCTTGGCTTTTCATCCCCTATCCCTCTATTCCTGTACCCTCACTCTTTTCATTGTCTTTCTTTACTGCAACTCTCTTTGCCTACTAAAGTTGGAGCAGACATTTATGTGCCCCATTTCACATTTCTGTATCTTCTTAGAAACTTAGTCACAGACGTGGAGGACAATTTCAATCCCACCCTGTTCCTTTCTGCCTAAAAGCTTCTTCTAGCACCAACAAAGCAGCTGACTTATGCAAATGCAGCTCCGGAGCAGTGGAAGTAGCCTTAGGAGCAACTCTCAGCCTCTGGGATGTTAGAACAGTAGTTTTGGGTCTTCTTGGGCCACTAGACTTGGCATTTGAGGGAAACAGGGTAGTAAGGAGTGACTTCAGGTTTTATAGGACAAGGAGACTTACAAGATGGTGCTAGTGGTAAAGACATAGGGAAGGAGAGATACAACTTTAGTTCAATGGCCTCAGGGCAGGGATTGTAATTGACTGATTTCTGTACCATGTTCCCAACACCTAGCATAGCAGTGCATCTAAGTGTTCATGAAATGTTTGAGAAGTAGTCAATTTGTTACTCCATGTGCTGGTGCTTTTTGGAAGAGTGGCTCTGCTGGAATATCTTTGGGAAGCCAGATGCCTGCTTCTATGCACAGTGATATAGTACTCAAGATATTGATAGATTTCTCTCTTTTAAAATGTGTTGCACTGTTGCACGGAACATTGGTATTAGATTCATAAAAGGGCCATTTCCTTGTCATTTGTCAAGCCACTTTGAAAGTCATTTGCTTTTTGGGGGGGAATTAATCTTCTAGAATATCAGCACAACATGGTATTTCAGGAAGCATCTTAAGTGGCTCAGCTAACTGTAAATTGTTTAGCACTTATATATCACTTATACTTTCCAGAATCTCAACATTAGTTAATTCTCATGATGCTTAAATACAAGTATCATTTTCAGTCATGATTTGTATTTCTTGAGTTTGTAACTGTTCTCTGTCAGCCTTTTATTTGTCAGTAGCTACTTCACTTCCTGTCACCAAGATTTTTATTTGGTGTTTTTAAAAAACTGTTCCTGTGAATGAGAAACATGTAAGGCATTTTGTTTGATGTGCAATGGTTATTTTAATTGTTTGTGGCTGATTTTGACCTCTGGTGTCCTACATCCTGCTTGGCCATGTTCTTCAGAATTAGGGGTTTTCTAGAAGATGCAGCAGTGGGGGATAAAGGAAGCTACTCATAAAAAGCAAAGATGTCCTGGGTTCCTGCAGTTTCCACTTTCAGGAGTATATCTAATAGGTTTCAGAGAGATACCTATTCCTAAAGGCTATCCTCACCATCCCATATCCTTGAATGAAGAAGATGTGTGCATTAGGCCATGAGTGTGTGTGAATGAGTTGCCCTGGATGGTGCCTGACTCTAATGAGAACCATCTTAGGAGGATATCCTGGTGCGGATATCCTGCTGCACACAGCTACAGGGAACCTAGCTGCCTTTTTCAGAAATCTGCATTCTCAGAGGCCAGAAAGCAGCTGATTACTGCCAGAGAAAGTTGCACATCACCTAGGATGAGACTTGACAGTAAAGATCATAAACATCCATGTAGAACAAGAATGCCTGCCTTCTCCCTTCTGGTGCCCATAGATGGCTGGCCATTTCCTATGTGTGGCTCAGAGTGATGTGACCTCCTGCAGTGAGAGCTGAGGAGAAAAATCACTGCTCCATCCTAATACGATGATGCTGGACAAAAACCTCCTTGTATCTAAGAATCTACTGTGTCTTCCAGAGGTGGAGAAGGTAATTCTAAAATTATGTGACTATTTGCCAGAAAAGAACATCTTGAATCAGAAAGGACTGAATTATCATGTATGGAAGGATAGAATGTTTTCAGCTATCAGTAGAAATTGGTGCTGAAGAGGTGAAATTGGTTATGAATAAATATTGAAAAATCAGTTTTATAAATTGTATAACTATCAACTTCTATTATTATCCCATTCAGTGAGGGAATTTGGGTTCAGATGTATTCAATAGCACAGTCAAAAGTGTCCAGCTTATAGAGAGTAGTATTGTTTGCAAAGCCAGTTTTATTGTATCTTTGAGTTTGGCCTTTACCTCAGTGGATTACTTATATTTCCCAAACTTTACTGCAAATATACTGTAAATGGCTGATGAGCTCACCTTCTTAGAGTTTCAGATACTGTAAGTAATTTAAGATTGGTTTAATTGTATTTTACTATATAGAGGGATTACTGTTACATTTGTCAGGTAATGGGTACATTACTTGTCAAACCTTGATACCTCTTCTCATGTTTTTGTCCCCATTTGCTTCTCACAACCCTCCCAATCATCTTGTTTTCCCCTTCCTTCCCTATTTTAAATAAATAATGGTGTATACAATACAGCAGATAACAAAGTCAGATATAGTAACGACATGAGATTAACTATCAGTGGGGAAAAAAGAGAAAAAATAACATAATACATTAAGAACAACAACCACAAAGATAAACCTCTTGTTTCCATATCCTAGATTCATTTTGTTTAGTCTCATCCTATATGACCATATGTACATAGCTTTAGAGCTATTGTAATCCTCTGCTAGGAGAGTATTAGATGTGTACTAATTATTACAAATGAGGGAAACCATTGTTCCTATTCTCCTTTGGCTCTGGCTTACTTCACTTAATATGATTTTTTTCCAAGTCTTTCCATTTCCTTACGAATGGGGCGATGTCATTCTTTCTGATAGCAACATAGAATTCCATTGTGTATAAGTACCACATCTTTTTGACCCAAGGAATTTAAGATTTTTTGGTGACTTGTTATTTTTTCAAAATCTGTTTGACGATATGATGAAATAAAGTATTTTGTATAGGAGGTGACTGAGACCCAAAGCTATCAGTCTGGTTGTCAAGTAGATCATCGATAGCCACAGACTCTTTGTGGGCTATGCCTGAGGAAAGAGTGGGGCCTCTGAACTAGTTGGGGAGAGCAACTATCCTCAAAAGGAGCTAGAGAAGAATTCTCCAGTGGGTGAGACCCTTTCCTTGGTCTCTAGATGTCCTATCTTGGTGTATCTCTGTGTCTCAATTGACCAGGAAACTTGATTCCTAATTTGCATTCTGGAATTGGATGTGCTAGCTATTGGATGAGAGAATTTCCATTTCCATTGCAGGAAAGATGGATTTTCCCAACTAATTAATATCTCGGTTTAGTAACTTATCCTTTGTGATTGATGTGTGTGTGTGTGTGTGTGTGTGTGTGTGTGTGTGAGAGAGAGAGAGAGAGAGAGAGAGAGAGAGAGAGAGAGAGAGAGAGAGAGAGAGAGAGAGGAGGAGGAGAGAGAGAGAGAGAGAGAGAGAGAAGAAGAAGGAGGAGGAGGAGGAGGAGAGAGAGAGAGAGAGAGAGAGAGAGAGAGAGAGAGAGAGAGAGAGAGAGAGAGAGAGAGAGAGAGAGAAATAGAGAGACCAAAAAAGAGACAGATAGAGAGACAGAAAGAGAGAGTCCTGGGACTTGGACTCAGGGCCTAGGTGCTATCTGAGGTGTTTTGTCTTTGCTCAAGGCTAGTGCTCTACCATTAGAGCCACAACTCCACTTCTGCCATTTTTGGTAGCTAATTGGAAATAAGAGTCTCATGGACTTGTCTTCCCAGTTTGGCTTTTTTTTTTTTGCCAGTCCTTGGCTTGAGCTCAGGGACTGAGCACTGTCCTTGGACTTTCTCAAGGCTAGAGCTCTACCACTTGAACCTCAGCACCACTTCTGGCTTTTTTTCTATGTATGTGTTACTGAGGAATTGAACCTGGGTTTTCGTGCATGCTAGGCAAGCACTCTACCACTAGGCCAAACTCCTGGCTCCAGATTGGCTTTGAACTGTGATCCTCAGATCTCAGCCTGCCGAGTAGCTAGAAGCAGGCATTAGCAATTGACACCCAGTACCTGCAATTTTTTTTAAAGCAAACATTTGTTTCATAGGAAGAGCACACATAGGTAAACAGAAACCAAGTATTGCATCTGCCAAGTTAGGCGCAATCATTGGCTCAAACCTATAGACGTATAGAGTTACTCTCTGACAGTCACTGATCTCACTCTCTCCCTCACATCTGAGGGTTGAACAATCTTATGTAGAGAATGGGAATGCCTTTATATATACATAAAAACTCAATCTCTTTAGAAAAGCAGGGGATGCAGATAGGAAAATGACATTATTATCTGGAAAATTGGAATAATAATAATAATAATAATAATAGCTATAGTAATACTCAAAGGTGGGAATGCTGTAGAGAAAATTGTTTATTCACTCCTCTATGACCCAGCAATTCCACTACTTGTCATTTACCCACTTGTCCAGAAACAAGGACATACTAAAGCCACTAGCACAATGATGCTCATTGCAGCACTATTTACCATAGCAAAGATATGGAACCAACCCAGATGCCCCTCAGTAGATGATTGGATTAAGAAGATGTGGTACTTATACACAGTGGAATTCTATGCTGCCATGAGAAAAGATAACATTGCCCCATTTGTAAGGAAATGGCAAGACTTGGAAAAAATCATATTAAGTGAAGTAAGCCAGACCCAAAGGAACATAGGCTCAATGTTTTCCCTCATTTGTAATAATTAGTATAAACCTAGGACTCTCCTAGCAGAGGATTACAATAGCTCAAACCCTGGATACATAAGGCCATATAGGATGAGGCCAGATTAATGGAACTCAAGGACATGGAAACAAGAGCTTAATTATGAGTGACTGTTGTTCTTAATGTACTATGATTTTTTTTTCTTCTCTTGTGTTTCCCTTTGGTTATACTCATATTGTTACAGTATCTGACTTTGTTACCTGGTATATTATATATATGTTTATTTGAAATAAGAGGGGGAAAAGATTAGGGGAGAGGGTGGTGAGGAAGTAGGGAAGGGGTGTCATTGGGTGAGAAATAATGCACCTTCTATCTGGTGAATATAACTGTAACCCCTCTATACATCAAAATAAAATAAAATAAATATAAAACAAAAAAAGAAAATTGGTCATTCACACTGCTATTGTGAAGGTAAATTGGGAAGTTTTCAATTTTTTCTTACGTAAGAGAAGATTTTTAAGTGCCTATACTTTGTGGTTAGTCAATTCTCTACCTCAGAACAAATCTAAAGGAAATGAATAAGACGTATTACTTCTAACAGGGAAAGCTGTCCCTACCATACCACAAATGCTCTTCATGGAGGATGTAGTAGACTGTGATTCTTACACATAATGGGACCCAGAAGCCTGGCCACTGAAATTACCTTGTAGCAATGTATCTGTAAACATGGAATACAATTTCTGGTTCAATTCAGTGAAAACATATAATATACTGCACATACACAATTAATTTTATTTTGGCTATATGAGGCTATAAAGTATGTGGACTTTGCACATTCAAGTTTGAATAAATATGCATGCTATAATGCATATAAAAATGTCCCATATGAAATCAAGATAAGCAGGGGTGTTGGGGACCGACTGTGGGGTCAATGACCTTGGACCTGACCTTGGACCTACACAACTGTATACACAAGGAAGTAACTCTTATCATGATGACTTTAAGCAATGTCAATCAGTTCTTATCATGATGACTTTAAGCAATGTCAATCAGTTCTTATCATGATGACTTTAAGCAATGTTAATCCTTTCTCATTTATCCTATATGTGATTTGTTTACTATTTTGTATGAATGTAGCCTCTGGCAACTCCCTAGTTTTAAGAAGAGTATTTAAGGTCGGAACTTAAAATAAACCAGAGAGTCTCTTAGGCGGCAGTCTGGAGCTCACAGTCTTCTTGGACTGCTGACTTGGGCTGTAGTCCTCCTGAACTCCATCTGTTTGTCTCTCTTCTATTTTTTCCTAGTCCTTGCCCCTATTTCAGGAATCCCAATCCGCGAACCCTGGTTTGCTGCCGGCTGGCCCCGGCACAGGGGGAGGGTGGGAGGGAAATGAGGACCATGTCATGAGAAAGAGTATTAATGTTTGTGAAGTTATGCACCTTTTATCTGGTGAATATGATGTAACCCTTCTAATAATCACAATAAAAGAAGAAAATGTCCCATATGTTATTTCTTTTCTCTTTTTTGCCCTTTGGTTATACTCATATTGTTACTGTATCTGACTTTGTTACGTGGTATATTGTATACATGTTTGTTTGTTTATTTGAAATAGGGAAGGGAAAGGGGGAAAACAAAATGACTGGGAGGGGGTGGGAAATAGGGACAAAAACATGAGAAGGTGTAGCAATGTGTGAGAAGTAATGCACCAACTACCTGATGATAGTAACTGAAACCCCTCTATATACATTATCTCAACAATAAAAGATAAATAGTATAATAAAAAAGAAAATGTCCCATATGTTAAATAAAGCCTTGATTATTGGTGTGGAGCTATGGGAAGTGATGGAATTGTTAAGAGATGGGGTACGGTAGCAGTATAGTAGTTCCAGTCATAAGGGATCATGACTTGAAAGGTCTTTTTTTCTTTTCCACACCCCAGCCATCAAGTGAGCATTTTGCCCCAACCTGCCTTCTTCACCATCATGTGCTACCTCACCATAGACTTGAAAGCAGTGAGGCCAAGGACCATAGCCAAGACCTCTGAAATTAGGAGCCCAAATAAATCTTCTATCTATAAGTTGGTTTTTGCAAGTATTTTGTTACTGTAAAAGGAAAATCTTCAACACAGGCTCTATGACCAGTGGCAATGGCCCTGTCTCAGAAGATGAATGCTGACTGCTTCTAACAGCAGAAATAAGCCCGTTCTTTCACCTTTGTGATGTCAGAAGCTCCATTGATTTCAGCCCATCTAAACATCCAAACTCTTGTCTACCAGTTTTGTGTCAGTGGTTTTCAGTTCTTGCTGTTTTAACTATTGACAATTTAGCTTTTGTCTGCGGTTTGTGTTGCTGCCTGGTCTGGGTTCTACCACTGCAACCATCCCCTGACCCAGTGGAGGCCTTTGTACTGCTAGTATTTGATTCTTCTTAAACCAGTGAATCCTCCCTCCTACATCCTGGCTGTTACTTTATGCCAAACCTGTAGCTTTGGGGCTCACTTTTTGTACCCTCTCCTGGTCCTCTTGGCTACATATATGCCCATATAGTCACATTGCTGCTGTGGCTCCTCTGTCACCTGAGGGGAGACCATGCCGTCTGTCTGGCTTCGGTTCATCCCTAATGTACATATTCCATCTACCAACTCATAATTGTGGGCCCATGCCTTTGGCTATTCAGTGGTGGACCTGTCATTCATTACTGAGAATCTCCAGGATGGTGGAGTTCAATGGCAGTGAATTTACCTTCCATGTGGGAGGATAGGCAGAGATCCAGGCAGCTTTGCTTGTGACCCTGTCCTGAATTCTTTATTAAGGTTGACTTGTTCCTGGGATGGCTGAGCTGGTATCCCAGAGAGAGTTGGACTTAATATGTATATGGAAAAATTATCTCAGTGATCGGTAAAAGAGATAGATTAAGAGAAAACAAAGCTGCAGTATTTAATGCTGAATTTTGAAGCTATTATGCCTTATTCTCTCCTATCCTCTCTTGTCTTCTCTGCTCCTCTTATCCTTTTCTCCTCTCCTTCCTTCTCTTCTTCCTTCCTTTCCTCTTTCCTCTTCCCCTCCTTTCCCCTTCCCTATCTCTTTACTACTCTTCACTTCTCTTTTTATTTTTTAAATAGTATTTTATTGTAGGGATAATGTATAGAGGAATTACAGTTACATTTCTCAGGTAATGGGTGCCTTACTTCTTGAACCCTAATACCCCTTCTCATGTTTTTGTCCCACTTTCCCTCCCTCCAACTCTTCCCAATTATCTTTTTTTATTGTCTTGATAATGTAAAGAGGGGTTACAGTTTCATTCACCAGGTAGTAGGTGCATTACTTCTCACACATTGATATCTCTTCTCATGTTTTTGTCCCCATTTCCCTCCCCCATCTTCTCTCAATCATCTTGTTTCCCCGCTTCCCTTTCCTATTTCAAATAAACAAATAAATGTATATAAATACATTTTATAAATATAAATAAATAAATATACCAAGTAACAAAGTCAGATACAGCAACAATATGAGATTTACCATAAGGGCAAAAAAAAAGAGAAGAGAAATAACATAGTACATTTATAACAACAATCACACAAAATAAAGCTCTTGTTTCCATGTCCTAGAGTTCCTTTCATTTAGTCTCATCCTATATGACCTCACATACCTAGGTTTTGAGCTATTGTAATCCTCTGCTAGGAGAGTCCTAGATGTGTAGTAATTATTACACATGCGGGAAACCACTGTCTTCTCTTCTCTTCTTTACACTTCTCTTCTTCTCTTCTGTGTTCTTTTTCTTTCTCATCTCCTCCCTCTATCCCTCTTCCCTTTTCTTTTGCCTTTCCCTTTCCCTAATTCCCTTCTTCCTTTCTCACTATCTTACTTAGGACTTTTAGTATTTGTCTGGGTAGCCCTGAGATATTGTTGGAAGAAGGTTTCAGGACCATAAATATATTTTGGAAGATGAGTTGAGTTTTAATCATTGTTCTCAATTATAATGGAAATAGGTATTTTCATCCCTTGGTATTAATTATGGATTAGTTCTAGAATATCCCTTTCAGTTTCCAAAAATCCATGGATGCTCAAGTTTTCATTTAAAGTAGTGTATATTTTCCTATATATTTTGAATTACCCCTACATTACTTACAATATCTAATGTGATATAAATAGCACACATATACTTGTTGTAATATATTTTAGGGGATATTAAGAAAGGAAAAATGTCCAAGTTTGGTATAGACAATAAGCCACAGTAAAGTCTTTAATTTTCCTCAATATGGTAAAGACTGTTTTTAGTTTTCCTTTTGTAGGAGGGGAAAGGAAATGAGCTGCAAATTTTCACAACTTATATGGCGTGGAACCAGTATCTGAAAATCAGTCAACAGTGAGTTCACATTCAAAGTCTGCATGAATTCCCTCCCCCAGCAAAACAATGTAGATGAGGTGTAGAATTCAAAACTTGTCTCTCCGAGTCATCCTTGGTTACAAGGTCAAGCTGGGCAAGGGTTGGGGAACAGAAGTTCCCCTCCTTAAGAATATCCAAGGCATTTTCAACTGAAGCCTAGGAGGTAGGCTGGCTTTTCATTTTGTATCTAAAGCTGTATGCTGAAATTTTCAGGCCCTATGTGACAGTGAGCAATGAAACTTGGATTTATGATCTCCACTCTCTTTATGGAGCCTCTGTTCCTATACCCTATCAGTCACTGTCACTTTGAATTTTTTCAGTGTCTTACAAAGTCAATCTATGTTGATGTTCCCGTTGGTTTAAAGCTTCTGTGATGAAGATCTATGCCTATTTTGTCTCCAAGAAACAGGCCTTATGCTACATAGAGTCTTTGGTGACATTACACCTTCAACAATGAGAACAACAATTACAAATGTCAGCACCACTGTGATTAATGTTAACCCAGATACCACCATACAGAGTATCCAAGGTTTGGTACATTAAATGCTGAGCTCAGGGATCACAAACTAAAATTTCTGCTGGACTAGGAAGGAGTTTAACTGAGAAAACAGGCCAGAGGGGATGTAAGAAACCAAGACCCTGTGATCTCACCAAGGAAAGACTGTTCCTTAGCTCTTGGCTAACAGTTGTCGTGCTGGCGTGTAGGCTTAATTCCATTAGGTTTTCATATTTCTCAAGACAAATTATAGATACAGATTTTTTTCATGTACAACTTCCCAAAGTAAAACTAATTGTCAAGTAACTCATATTCAAAAAATCTTTATAATGAAAGTCCTTTTATTTTTATAGCCCTTCCAGGCCAAAATCCACACAAGACAATAATAACGGCATAAACCATCATCATGGGAGAGTGTATATCAATCAAAGGCTTGATACATTAGCAATCTCCCAAGAGCCATTGTAGGGCCATTTCCACCAGGAGGCAGCCAAAGTTCTCACCAATCTAGCCACTGTAATTGCCACCACATTTGTGCAAATTCTAGGTTCCTTTTCTAGCTCCCTCATATTTGTTTTCTTGGCTTTAGTATTCCTTAGACTCTCTTCTGACCCGACTTCCTATCAGCTGACCACAGGCATGTCATGGTTTTCTAAGTGGTTCTTCTTTTTGGCCTTGGTATTTTCCATCTTTTTCTTTGAAAGGAGTTGAGCTGCCAGCCCACACTGATACCTAGCTAACAGACAGATTTTTTTCCCCCAAGTTGGGGGGCTTGGGGGTAGTTGAAGTACCCTTCAATGCCTCTTCTGTAGATTCTTGTTCTGCTTTTTCCAGAGACCAGTTTCACCAACCATCTTATTGATGATCTTTAAAGTGGAAAAGAACATACAGATTCTAGTCTTGTGATGCAGTATTTAAGTGACTTCAGTGGTCAAATGACACTGAAGCTTATGTGCTTAATTGTGCCTCCAGTATTCCATGTTCATATGCTACAGCTCTAACTCCTAGGACTTCAGAATGTCATTATATTTGGGTACAGAGTCTTTAAAAACAGATGAAGTTAGCCAGGCATGGTGGCCATGTAATCCTAGATGGAGAGGACAGTAGTTTGAGGCCATCCTATCTCAACAGAAAAACTTTGGGCATGAAGGGAGCATGTCTATCATCCCAAATACTGTGGGAAGTGTAAATAGGTGGATTATAGTTCAAGCTGGCTGGGGCAGAAAGAAGGACCTTATTATCTCAAAAAGTGAAAGAAAAGTGAAAATGGCTGGAGGCATGGCTCAAGTGTTAAAAATCCCTGCTTAGCAAGCTTGAAACAAACCTTGAGTTCAAACTTTAAGTAAATCCAAAAAAAGTAGATTAGAATAATTAAATTAAAACTATTTGTGTGGCCCTATTCCATTAAGACTTGACTCTTGATAAGAATAATTCTTTAACTGTTTGGACTCCTTCCTGGGCCTGTGTGGATTGTGATGTTGAGGAGACTGTGGGTGATTGGCAGGAGAAATTGGAAGGAGACTTTGAGCTTCGTCCTCAGGGGAAGGAGGGTTATGTTCTGATGAGGGAAGTGGAAGTGTCTTGCTTGTGGGAGTGGGGGAGGAGGGGGAGGTGGTTTGTGTTCTCATTCATGGTTGTGTTGAAATATGTGGCACAGGATCAAAGCCGAGAATAATGAGAGGATATTAGATACCTATTTTTATGGCTGCATAAAGGACTTGGGCAAGGGCAAGTTTAAGATTCTCTCCTCTATTAGACATGATTACATCATTTTGGTTCATTTTCTGTCAGATGAAACCTGTATATTGCTGCATTCTGTTTGAAGAACATTTATAGCTTCCCCACATCTTTTTCCATATCTTCATCTTGTTTTTTTCATCCTGTCTTACAAATATTGACCAACACTGCAATTAGTAAAGAAAAAAAATTCTCACAGTAGTTGATGCCCATGGAATTCATATTTTCCAGGAAAAGACAATGTCACTTGATATGTATAGTTTTTAAATATGAGAACTTTGGACAAATAAAGCCCTGTCTTCTTCCTGGAAAAGCTCCAGAAGTCACTGGAAGCTGCTGGCTGGGGTCATGCAACACAATTAGCAGACCATTGCTTCTTGGCTTTGCTGAGGTTGGCAGAAACAGTGTGCTGGAATGAACCGAAGTTTGCTTGCTGTGTGGCTTCCTATTGATCTTGTCTTGGCCCCACTGAGAGCTGGGGGAGCTGAGAGGGACAGCAACTCGGCCTTACTGAGCCTTTGAGTTCCAGGTTTGCATTTTTCACAGCTTGTAGTACCTGCTTTTGACAAGCTAAACAGTCTTATTTGTGTATTGATGATTAACTTCAAGGCATTAGTCAGTGTGTATGAAACAGAAAGTTCATAGCATTGATTTGTTGAAATGTGTGTACCCTTATTTCAGTGAGTCTTTTTAGGGCCAGTAAAATTTCTGATCCTGGCTCACAAAGGGAAGAGTTGTGAATTATGGGGAATGACACCTCAGCTTTCATTTTTATTTCCAAAGCTAATCAATGATAGTTGCATCTGGGCCAGCATGCTCCTTGCTTGGACCTCAATCTATCATTCTTGAAATATTTCTTGGGTACTTACTGTGTGGCAGGGACTGTTCTAGGTGTTGGGGACATAGAAATAAATAAGAAACATGGTCATTGCTCCTGTGGAATGTTCATTCTACCTGAGAGGAGGCAACATACATATAAGAAAATGAAGTCCAATTGATGTGTACTATAAAATATTAAATAGGCTAATGAGATAGAGAAGATGCTAAAAGGGCTGCTTTAGATAGTGAATCAAAGATGGATATGCTGAGGAGGTGACATTTAATTTTGGGCTTGAATTACCAAAAAAAGGGAGTCAAGTACAGCACACACACACACACACACACACACACACACGTGTGTGTGTATGTGTGTGTGTGTGTGCGAGAGAGAGAGAGAGAGAGAGAGAGAGAGACAGAGACAGAGACAGAGACAGAGACAGAGACAGAGAGAGAGAAACACAATTGAAGCAGAGAGCAATTGTAAAGGCCCCGAAGAAGCTTCACAATTGTTTGTTGAGAGGAAAGGAGGAACAAATATGGTGGACAAAGGAGAGACAGGAAGAGCTGAGGTTAGACAAGAAAAGGGATTTATTTAGATTTTATTCGAATTGCTTATTTCAGTTAATAAAAAAAGTTAAGAGCAATGTTATAGGTTGAGCCAGAAAACCATCCTTGTAAATTTCAGATTTAGAACAGACTGCTTGAGTAGTGTACTTGCCTGATGCATGTATTCCAAAGTATGTTTCTTTCCAGCCTCCCTCTGTCTCTTTCTCTAGGCAAGCACTCTATGGCTTGAGCTATACCACTAGACCTTCTACTTCTTTTTCTGATCCCAAATAGAAATGATCTGTGGATTTTAGGGCATAGTTTTGGAAACTAGCCAGAACAAGTGGATACTCACTATGCTTTGTGATCAATGCCTCATCACACAGAAAGGTGTCATCAGGTGGGCCTTACCTTTAAGGAACAGTTTAATAGTCCAAGGGTAACAGAATGGGGAGAAGATACATTAGCGTTCTCAAGATAACCATAATAGAAATAATAGGATACATGTATTCTACCGCAAGATTATGGAGGCCAAGAAATCCCACAATATATAAAGTCTCAGGAAAGCCTGACTTTGAGTTGGAAATTCTGAGAACTAGGGAGCCAGTGGTATAACTGGCTTTGAGGCTGAAGGGGAGGAGAAGAGAGGGAGGGAGGGAGGGATGGATGGAAGGAAAGAAAAAAGGAAGGGAGGTATGGAGAAAATGGATATCTTTATTTCTCCACCTCCTTGCTCAATTCAAGCACCTCAAGTCCTCTAGGGATTGGAGGATGCTTGCTCCTGTTGGCAGATCTGTCTTCCTCACCTAGGCTGCTGATTCCGATGCTAGACTTTTCAGACACACCTGGAAATAGTTTTAGCATCCTACCTTACTATATTTTAGTGTAGACAAGTTGACACACAAATTATCCCAGGTGAATCTTATCAGTTTTAAAATAACTGAAGTGCATTTTTTTTTAGAAATAATAAATGAACCAAAATTCTCTGAAAAATCAACACCTGTCTAGAAGATCTTGCTGGCCCTTAATTCAGGTTGAGTGATTGTGGAGCAGTGGAATGTTGAAGTTCAGGAGTTAAAATGATCTTGAATTATTTGAGGAGATGGGGAAAGGGAAAGAAAAGACAGTGCTAGAAGCTGGGCCCAGTGGCTCATGTCTGTAATCCTAGCTTCTCTGGAGGCTGAGATCTGAGGATCAAGATTCAAAGCCAGCCTGGGCATGAAAGGACCTGAGAGTCTTATCTCCAATTAACCTCTAGAAAATGGGAAATGGGGCTTGGCTTTAGGGTAGGGAGGTAGCCTTGAGCTGAAGATCTCAGGGACAGGGCCCAGGCTGAGTTCAAGCCCCATGACTCACAATAAACAAACAAACAAATGAATAAATAAATAAAAAATAAAGAAAAAAAGAGTGCTAGAGCACAGACAACACCAATATGAATTGTAACTGTGAATAAAGACAGCAAAATAAAACTTATGGAAAGCTATTGCATTATATACATGGTGAGGATGGAGTGTAGGGAGAGTGATCAAAACAATGAACATATGTATTGTACATATATAGGAAATACCACAGAGAATAAATATACAGCCAAAAATGAATGACAAGAATGGAAAATGGGTCCTGTCTAGGGTATGGCTACTAATGACAGATGAAGGTGATGAAGAAGGTAACAGAAGATGATATGGTCAAATATTTTACATAAATGTGTGTGAAAAGAGAACAATGAAGCTTGTTGGATGTGATTTGGATAAAGGAGAGCAGGGATGATGGAGAGTGATGGAATAAGTCTGACCAAACTACATACATACACATGTATAGATATGTGAAGATGAAACTTACTTGTACAGCTAATTGATATTAATAAAATGTGGAAAAGCCAGGTACTGGTGGCTCATACTGTAATTTTAGCTACTCAGGAGGCTGAGATCTGAGGATTGTGCTTCAAAGCCAGTGTGGGCATGATGGTCCATGAGACACTTATCTCCAGTTAATCACCAGAAAACTGGAAGTGGCACTCTTGCGAAGAGCTCAAGGTCAGTACCCAGGCCCAGGGTCAAGCCCATGACGGACAAAAAAAATATATATTTTCTTTCCTTCTCCCTCTTTTAATTTTTGTACTTTTGTTGTTGTTGTTGTTGTTTGGTATTGGGGCTTCAACTCAGGACTTCTTACTTTCCCTTTGCCTTTACTTAAGACTGGTGCTCTTACTTAATTCATAATTTCACTTCTAGTTTTATGCTAGTTAGTTGGAGATAATAATTTTATAGATTTGCAGACCAGGAGCGTAGCCTAGTGGTAGAGTGCTCACCTAGCATGCACGAAGCCCTGAGTTTGATTCCTTGATACGACATACACAGAAAAAGCCAAGAGTAGCCCTGTGGCTCAAGAGGCAGCGCAAAAAGTGTCCAAGGACATTGCCAAGGCCCTGAGTTCAAGCCCCAACACTGGCAAAAAAAATCATAGATTTGGTTGCCTGAACTGCTTCTAACCCAGATTATCAGATCTCAGCGTCCTAGGAAGCTAGGATTACAGATGTGAGCCATTGGTATCCTACATTCTCCCCTGTTTTGTGAGACAATGTTTTGTTTTGTAGCCCAGGCAATCCTCCTGCCTCACTTCATCAAGTTCTAGGATTATATGAGTGTACTCATCATCACAACCAGGTTTATAAGCTGATTTGTATTTTAGAATGTATAATGAAACCACTTTGGCACAGTCTGCTTGGCAGAATCTTTTCTACTAAGGCTAAGTACACATGTACTGAAGGGCCCTTTAACTTTTTTAGTAGCTGTCAATATTAGATACAGAAATGCTTATGTATATTGCCCAAAAATGCACACTGTGCATTACTAATGGAAATAGCCAGTACTTGGAAATTGCCCAAATGCCTGTCAACATTAGAACTGATAAATTGTAGTATATTTATACAATAAAATGTATATTAAGCACTGACCTTCATGTATAATGTGAATATTAGCTGATGTCAATTGAAAATAGCCAGACACAAATAAAAAATGTACTGTAAAAATCACTTATACAAAATGAAACAAAATGGGGAAATTACTGAGTGCTACTAGAAGTTAGGATAGGGGACATCTTTATGGGATAGTGGTGCATGGTGACTGGAAAGTTTAGGGTGCTGTGATGTTCCATTTTTGAGTCTTGGTGCTAGTTATGTGAACATGTTTGGTTTGTAGAGATGAATTGAATAGTAGATTTTTAGTATGGGTAGTTTCCCATAGTATAACTAATGTCTTAGAAACTTAGAGTTTTGTGCAGTGGCTCAAGCATATAGTACTAACTTCTCAGGAGGTAGAGATCAGAAGGATGATGGTTACAGGCTAAACTAGACAAGAGTGCAAGACCCCATCTGAAACATATTTAATGTAAAATGGCTTCAGGCATGGCCTGTAAAGTGCATGCCTCCTATGTTTACACTCCATTACCACATAAATAATGTTCCTAGAAATATTTAACCAAACATTATTCTACTTCATTTCAATTAACTGTAAGGCAAGAGATTTTAAAATGTGATGTCAATTGGAGAGGAAACATGGTTTAAACATTCCTTGGGAGAATCATTTGTGAAAACTTAACAGAGCTAGAAGGTGAAACTTTTAAGTCAAGCCCTCTTTTGGCTGATGTGTTTGTTACCAAAATAAACTGTGGAAAGTTATTCTGCAACATAAAGAATGTTCCCTTTCAAAAGTGACTGGGATTTGGATAAGACCTGACAAGACATAGGAGGTGGCTTATAGATCCTCCCCTGATAGTCACTTGTTATTAATGTCCTATTCAGGGACTGTGAGGCCAGGGTCCCAAGTTTTTCCAAGCTTTTCCCCTTTGACCTGTCTGGTAGACTGTAGGTGATTATCTGTGCTGTCCTATGCTGGAATGCCACCTTCTGGCCAGCAATTCAAGAAGGAAAGGGAAGGGATTGCATGCCTGATTGAAAGTATGTCATGTTCTTCAATGAGACAAAGGACTTATGTTCTGCTCAGATCAGAGTTTATGGCTTCTTTTGGCAACTGGAAACTTTCCACCATCTGCTAGCCATCCCTTGCCACCATCTGCCAGTCATCCAGCCAATCCAGTCTCCTGCCTGTTGTATGCCTTGGTGGGGGCAGTCAAGCAGTCACTGAACCAAATCATCCTGGCTTTGCAGAGACAATGCCAGATCAGGATTGATGCAGGTGGTGATAGAGAAGTGAGAAACTGCAGTCTTTTATGGCCTGGCTTCATTTCATTGGCTCCTTGCAGTCCTTTCAATCTGGATGCCTGGAGGAGTTGGGGAAAGGGGGCAGCTGTCATCCTTGGAAGGACCTGGAAACCCAGGTTCTGGAAAGGAGATGGAGGATCCCTAGCCAGAAGGCAGCTGTATACAGCAGGAGTCATGTGGCAGTAAGAAGAACTCATCAAGAGCCATGGCTTGGACCCCAAGACTCCATCAATTATGTAAGATGGTGAGGCTGCATCTCCAGCAGACAGCTTCACCTATCACCTGAGCGTCCACTACCCTTCTTGACTCAGGCTGCAAATCCAGATTAATCAAAACCAAATTTCAACCCAATTGTTCTTGCCAATGACTATTTAGGGAAGGAAATTTATCCTGACTCTAACCAGACAAGAGAACAAAAATGTAATTGGAGATAAATGTTTCATCTCAGGCAGAAGTGTTTTCATTGTCACCTGATGGCATGATATAAAATGCCTACAGTCATGCAAATACCAGGTCTGGAGATAAGCTGACATGTTTGAGCTAGTAAGAGAGAGACAGAGAGAAACTAGACCCTTCAATCTGCCACATATTGAAAGTACTTAATCTTGAGCAGAATTTTCATGATGAGCACTACTGTATTTCCCTTACTGGATAAGCTAATTGAGTTTGAGTATTTAGTTTATTGCAGTCCAAGCCTCTCCCATTAATTGGAGGCAGCAATCCAACCTTTCCTGATTTGTATGTACGTATCATCAACCCAGCTAGGACATTTTTACGTGGCTATCTCCTATGAATCATTATCTTTTTTCTACTCAAAACATCTAAAATTTCACGATTCCTCTTTTTCTTACATCTGCATTTCAATTTTTATTAAAAATAATTAGGAAATCTTGGCTTCTCCTACTTCTGATCTGTTAATATACCATACACATACATAAAGCCATGTAATAGCATTTCAATCACCACATAAAAATTCAGTCACTGTGAATGCTTACTGTGTGGTAGGTCCTGTGCTAGAAACTTTTATGGGTTTTTATATAAATGATTGCAAATCCTTAAAGCAATATGGTAGGCTGAACAATTTTATCTCCTGTGTCTGTTGAGGAAGTAAGGCTTACACCTGTCATAACATTCCCAGAGATCTTGGCTGAGAGGGGATTGAAACATAGCATAGGTTTCCCTTTTCTAGGTATTCCTCTTCCCTGAGCACCTTTTTTCTTCAAACCTGTCCTTCATTCTCTCTCATTACTTTTCATCAGGATTAGGCCCTGAGCTGGTTATTCTCCTGTCTCCGATCTAAGCTTCATATTTCCGCTCTACTGATTTTCTTAAAATTCTGTTCATTCTCCCTTCCAAGTTACAATCTTCAGCCATTTATCAAATGTGGCAGTAGTCACAGTAGCAGGCAGGTGATATAAATGTGTGATGTCTGATGCAGATGTGCCCCTAGGTTCTCGACTAATTGTGTTGTGATGAAGTACCTTCTAAATTGCTGGCTCTTTAAGTAAAAAGCATCAGTTTGTCACAAGTTTGTAAGCAATAGTCTTTAAAAGAAAACCTTACATTTAAATGCCCCTTAAAACTATATCCTGAGCTAACTTTCACAGTGGCCTCCCAGTTGGTTTTTCTGTTGAATTTCTAGGCCATCATCCCTCTGAGGCCTTGTTCAGTCATTTAGACCAAATATGCCCCTTCTCCTCAAATGGATTTAACTCACTAAATCCGATCTTATGCCTTTATCACTAGATTTTGTCCATCCCCCTTTACCCACTATTGTGGGTTTAGCCTAGTTCTAATCTTCTTGACAAAATATTCTTGGGATTTCATAAAAACAGACCATTGAGGCTGAAAGCAGTGCTCATGCTCACAGCCCAGGATCCTAGATCAGCATTATCTGGGCCTTACCTTGAATGTGGCTATTGGCAGAGAGCCTACAACATCCCCAAACAGCCTAGATTGCAACCTGGTTGCATTGCCTGTTTAAAGTCCCCTCATCTCTTGAGCTCAAGAGACCATCCTAACTTCACTTTCATTTCTGAGCTCAGATGAGCCAAGACTACTTTTCCCTCTTAAAGGTTTGAAGAACATCAATTATGTTCTGTCTTTTTAGGGGAGAATCCTCTATATTTGAAGCTAAGTCTCCTTCAGACCTAGGTCTATTCTACCAGAATGAATCCAGATGCTAAGTTTTAGCTGATCAGCCATACTCTAAAGCCCTATAAAGAAAGATTTGGCTCTGAACAATGTGCAGGTGAGTAATTGAAATGAGAGAAATACAAAGAGAGAAATATCAAGGTGGAGCAGTCTCATATAGCAGTCCTCATGCACTGAAAACTAGTCCTTAAGTGAAGAAGTGTGTGTGTGTGTGTGTGTGTGTGTGTGTGTGTGTGTGTCTGTGTCTGTGTCTGTGTCTGTGTCTCTGTATGTGTGTGTGCAATTAGAGTATTGGTGTGAGTGTGAAACCAGAAGCCTGAAAGTTGGACAGAATATCTTTCTGAAACATCTGCCCAAGGAAACCTGACGATTCTGTTACTGAAGCCAATTAACTGAATGCATAATTAGAAATGCAGCAACCATAGCGAGCTCTGGTGTGTTTTTCCATACTGCTGGTAAATTTCACAGTAATGATCACCTGTGGCATATCCTGAGAAATTCCCATCATTTATATCATTGGTTGCTGACATCATTTCTCCTCGTGACATTGTGAGGGCTTGCATCATGGTTGACTCCATCACTGGACACTCAATGTCTGTCCAAGTTGCGTGCAAAATCCTCAGACCCAGGGACTGAGATTTGCACCCTGTGTTCCTCATAACTTCTAGTGGAATGTCTGCTGAGCGTAGGTGCCCATACGCATTTATCACTAAACCCAGAGAGAAGAGGAAGAGCCATCATTACTCAGGACAATTTGCCCAATGGGTTCTCTAGTTAAAATTAGGCTATTATAGACATCATTGTATCTCAAGGTTAAGCATTGTAAAGAACATCTGTTTGAAAAGCCTCCCTTTCATTTAACTGAAAAATGCTTTCCTGTGACTTCTAACAATTAGTTTACAAACAAGGTTTTCCATTTCTTAGAGTAGCCTTTATAGTAGACAGCAATTGTCTCCTCTCATATGTGTCGTGTGTGTGTGTATGTGCGTGTGCGTGTGTGTGTGTGTTTACTGGAGCAAACCTTTTCGATAAGGCACTATACTGATTAGAGTGCCTAAATAAGTGAAATTAATCTTTCTTTCTTTCTTTCTTTCTTTCTTTCTTTCTTTCTTTCTTTCTTTCTCTCTCTCCTTCCTTCCTTCCTTCCTTCCTTCCTTCCTTCCTTCCTTCCTTCCTTCCTTCTTTCTTTTTGCCAGTCCTGGGGCTTGAGCTCAGGGACTGAGCACTGTCCTTGGACTTTCTCAAGACTAGAACTCTACTGCTTGAGCCTCAACACCACTTATAGCTTTTTTCTATATATGTGGTACTGAGGAATCGAACCTGGGGCCTTCTTGCATGCTAGGTAAGCACTCTACCCCTAGGCCAAACTCCTGGACAAGTGAAAATTTTATATTATGAAAAAGTTCAGTGTATAGCACACATATTTGAAAGAAAAGGATGAAAAAGAAGTACATATTTCACATTTAAGGCAGTGTTTATTTGTGCCTTTAGAATTTGTACATCTTTCTTAGATATACTGGTATAAATTTAAATTATGGTCACTTGAATTCATTGTATGCACCACAGAATTGAGAAAAATAAGGGAAGGGTTGTCTTGGAGAGTGTGAAGATGTCGAAGGGATGACATGGATCAAGATGAATTGTATATATAAACTTCTTTGTGAAATAGTAAAAATATTCAATATGTAACCTGAAAATTAAGAAAAGTGAGGTAAGGGCTGGGTTGAAAGGTGTAACATTGATCTAGATGCACTGTTCTCATAAACTGCTTTGTACAACTACTTTAAGACAATAAAAACATCAAAAATAAAATCAACAATTTCAACACAAATCTCATAGTCATTCTAAGTTGATAACTAGACAAAGCCTGATGGAGAAGGGTTCTATTCTTTGCAGATCCCACCCTAGGAAGAGCTAGTTGAACAATCTTTTCCACTTCTTTTAGTACCCTCTCCTCTCCCAGGCTCACTTATTCCTCCCCCTGAATCTAGAACTTTGTCTAGATATAAAATTCCATGCAGATGTCCTATTGTCATACCCCTACTGACCTAAAAGGCCACTTTAGGAATACACACAAGGAGAATCAGTACATTTAAGCTTTAATTTGTGTATCAGGTGTGAGCTGGAACAAGGTGGACACACACTAAAAAGTATGTACATCAATGATGAGGAAGAAAACTTTATGCCCTGTACACTGGCTATTAACAAAGTAGAGTAAAATTTCTTTTGAATATTTTTCATACTTCTAATTTTTTAATAGGCCTGCTTTCATTTGCTTATTCTCTCTTCTATTCAGCATCTGTTGCAGCATCTGTGGTGTGCTTGATGCTGTGCTAAGATAAACAATGGGTCAGGAGTGATCACCTTTAAGGAACTTGCTCAGATGACATGACAGTTGATTATATTGGGCTGTTACCATGCACCAACCATGCACAATGCATCATGTACCATGCATTTTACTTCCATGATTTTTTTCGTGCTGACCTGGAGCTTGAACTCAGGAGCCTGGGTGCTGTCCTTGAGCTGTTTTTTTTTTTCTGTGCAGGACCAATGCCCTATCATGTCAGCCAGAGCTCCATTTCCAGCTTTCTCTTTTTAATGTATTTTTATTGTAATTAATAGAAGGGTTACATTATATTCACCAGATAGAAGGTACTTCACAAACATTGCTACCCTTTCTCATGGTTTTGTCCCCATTTCTCTCCCCCCATCCCCTCCCTTCATTTTGATTCCCCCCTTCCCTATCCTATTTCAAACAAACAAATAAACATATATACAATATATCAGATAACAAGGTAAGATACTGTAACAATATGCGATAACCAAGGGACAACAAAAGAGATGAGAATAGCATAGTACATTAAGAACAGTTACACCTTATATGGCTTTTGTTTCTATATCCTGGAGGTCCTTTCATTTAGCCTCATTCTATATGGCCTTATGTATCTAGGTTTTGTCCAAGGTTTATACTAATTATGGCAAATGAGGGAAACCATTGAGCCTATGTCCTTTGAGTCTTCCAGCTTTTTCTTTTCTTTTCTGGTAGGTAATGAGATACAAGTCTCATGGATCTTCCTACCAGGGCTGGCTTCAAATCTTCAGATGTCAGCTTTTTGAGTGGCTAGAATTACAGCCAATAGTCACCAGTCCCCAACTTTTATTTACATGCTTTAATTTTACTCTCATAATAATTTCATAACAGAAATAATCATCTTCATTTATTATATGTAGAGTCTAAAGCTAAGCAATATAAGCCAATGTGGCAAAATATATTAAGTAATAGAAGCAGAGAATCTACTGTGGTAGATTATTTTTCTGGACATCAGTGTATGACTCCCCTTCCCCTTCTGTTGACCTTGGCTGCCTTTGACCAATGAGAAGAGAGGGGAAGGAATGTTCTTTCTTAACAGAAACTTTAAGGTCAAGGTATCATTTGTTTTATTGTCTGTGAGGATGACAGCAGGGTAGTGACTGTTTCACTGTGGGAAGTGAATACAGTCAGGGAGTGAAAGATGAGAAACGGCTAGAGAAAACTGAACCAAGCCAAATTAAACTGAGTAAAACCAGTCATGACTACCTTTGACTACAATAGGACTGCCTCAAACAGGATAGAGTTGAACATAACCCTTTTTAACTTTCTAAAAACACAGGACTGTGTGGCTTAATTGGAATAAAACAGAGTAACTGACTTAAAAAAATCAAACATTTGTTACATAATAAATCAAATCAGTAGCTCTTTAAGTGGTGCTCTAGAGCCACTGAAAGTCCCCAGTGGTCTTTGGAAGAGATTGCTTTGGGCATCTGATTCTCATTCTTCTGAGCCTTCCCACCTGCTGCTTTCTAGTGTTCATCTAGCTCTCTCCACACACGCTGCCAGGAGGACTCCAATCTTTATTTTGGGCTTCTGAGCAACATATAAATAAAGTCTCTAATTTAAAGTCATTGACCCTGAACTAAGTAGAGATGAGTGTTACAGGGACAAAATCGAGATAAGCATGGTAGTGTGTTCTGTCCTTAAATCTTTTGGCCAATGTGACATCCATGAATTGATTAGTCTTCATGGAGCCAAGGAACAATTTGGTTGTTAAATAGCAGAACTGTGAACAAATAAATGTTACTTAAATTTCTGTATTAGGAACATTAAAAAAAGATCTCAACATCCCATCTTCTTGCTTCTTAAAACCAAGACCTTGATAGCAGAGAGGAACAGTATTTCTTTCCACATAAGCCCTCAGAATGCTGGCAGATTTGGAGCAAGATGCCTCCAGTGAACTTATTTTAGGCCAATAAGCAGTCAGATTGTCTCATGACAAGAGGAATATCTTATATTTATTCCTTTAAACAGAGTTCTGTGAACCTTTACTGTCTCATCAGTTTCCGTTCCTCCATTGGAATGCACCCCAGGCCCCTTTTTTTCCTCATAGGCAACATGTCTTCTGCCAAGCACAAATCTCCTAGATACACAAAGTCCAACCCCTATCAATTTGGCTGGGATTTATTGTCAGCTCTGTTACTGGAAATTATGTTTCACAGGGCCATTAAGACTGTATATAGTGAGCTCTGCCCTATATTTCTAATCTCTTGACTGTGTCTGTACCTCTCTGCCCAGAAATTTTGTGGGTTTCTCTGAATTTCCAAATCACCTATAAAGTACTTATTTCTCTTTCCCAGCTGCTTCCTGGTGTTATTTATAAGTGTTCAGGAGAAATGCTCATTCAAATCAACAAGATGAGATTATGTGAGAGAAGAGAAGCAATGCCATCTGGAGTTGAAATCTATGACATTAAAATAATCATATGTGGAACAAGGTCTGTAGTGAAAGATGACTAGTAAGGGTAAAGCAGCCAAGAGAAAAGTGTGCCTCTCAAATGAAGGCAAGACTTTGGCACGATTGAGAATGGGATCTAAGAGCTTTAAGAACTGATTATTCTTACATGCATGAATTGTTTAAGAAAAAGCCATTTAGAATTTGTTTTTGTCACCTGATTTTGCTTGGGCTAAACTAATACATGAATTATCTTTTAAATAATATGACAAAGAAGTAGACACTGAGGGAAAATGAAAGCTTTCTGTTTGAATTTGTCTAATCAATATGAGCTCCAGGAGTCTCTGTTCAAGGAAGATTTTCAAAAGACCCATGGCATTCTTAAAAGCAGGACTTTGCTTTCTGAAACATGAACATGAATTTGTGGAAACTGTTGGATTTGTTTGCTCTACAAAATGGGTATTCATTTTGAATTCTGTTTCAATGGGCTATATAAAAGGCTATGCTCAGAACAAAAAAATGGATAAATCCCTTATTTCCAGAAATATTAATCACTTTTCAGAAAGGCCTAGAAATAATATTCACTCTTCTGATGACTAGTTCTTATGGAATTGTTAGTTCAGTTTGAAAATCTGCATAATTCTTCGCTGGTCTAAATCCATGTAAATATATGATTGATGGGGAAGTTTCTAAGTTTCTTTGTCAGCCCATTTGTAGATTTCAGTGAAATCTACAAAATTTTCCTATTTGCAGAACATTAGGTCTGATATTCAGTATTGTAACCATTATCTGCCTATCCCTCAGACTTGAAATTAGGTGCTTTTCCAAGTTCCAATACCTTAGTCTGTGGCCTTGCTATCTCTAACCCTTACTCTCTAAGCCAGTAACATCCGCATCTACCTTGGCTCCTTACTTTCTTAGTCTCTTCCTCTGCTACCATTGCAGATTCCCACTGTTCCTGCTTTCTAAATGTTGCTTGCTATTTTGTTGTCTTTTCATTTGTCTGTGTAAATTATTATGTTCTCAGGGGCTACTATCAGAGCTGTGACATTGCTCTCCACTTGCCCTGAAGCGACTCTTTCCTGATTTTGATCTTCTTTTTCCTTCTGGGAACATTTTTAAAATTCTAAGTTGTTTGTAAACCAATCCTATTCTATGAAAATTCAGTGTAGGAAGTGGCACTGTGGCTCAAGGGGTAGGGTGGTAGCCTTGAACTGAAGAGCTCAAGGTCAATGCCTAGGCCTAGAGTTCAAGCTCCCCCAAAAGAAAGAAAATTTAGTATATATTTAATTGCCTCAATGAAATCTTCCTTGATTACTGTATCTACAATGAGCACATTGTCTTTTTTTTTTTAAACTCCTCTACTTCAGAGCAACATACATCTCACTTTGAATTCATGGTAGGTGGTAGGCTACCTGAAATCAGGGTGAGATCTGTTTTGTTTATAGGATTTGAAGCATAGATATTCAGGAAAATTTGTTAAAATCATGATTGATCAGTCTTTTATAGTATATTTTTCACATGGAAGCAGCCAAATAGTCTACGGCCATACCATCCTGAATGCGCCCGATCTCGTCTGATCTTGGAATCAGCCAAATAAATAAAGAAAGAGACATTATCTAGTTACAGAGCTATGAAAGTAGCACTGATAAATGCTAATTTGACTTCCAAAGTGAATTTCCAAGTATAATTGGTCTCTCTCTTTTCTTCCCCTTACATGACATTTGTATTGTGGGCAAGTAAGATTTTTTTTTGTAAGTTGGTTTTAATTAGTCCTGTGCCAGTTCTTTTGGGATTATTTGTGTTTAGATGGAAATGAAAATTTGTCTCCTATACTGTTTTTAAAAGGTATTTTTAGAGCAGAATCTTTTTATTTCTATATGCCTTCCCAAATAAATACACACAAGAGTACAAGGATATTTAGTGGGGTAAGAATAAGTTTGAGACATTTTTCATATTTTGTTTGGTACTTAATTTGCTAAAAGCATTTCTTGGTAACATGTTGAAACTTCCAACTATCTTATGTCATAGTTATTTTCACAATATTACTGAGTAAAGAATTGCAGTAAAAGAGGAAAAATAGGTTGACTCGTCACATATTCTAGCTACAGAATCATTCTTGTGAATTGCTGTGAGTCATCTTTGTGCCTTTGTTTATAAAACTTTACTGTCATAAAAGTAACTACATGAAAAACAATGCTGTATTCATAAGGTTTGTACCAGGGAGACAGATATCATTGTACCATTTTCATTGTACAAAAATGCCACGGATTTCTCCATCTCTAGATTAGTAGTAGCTCAGCCTTTCACATGGAACTTGTCACTTTCAAGTAATTATTGTTGTCTTTGTGTGTAGAAATTTTGGTATTCGGCCATAGGAAACATTACCTTGGTTTTTGTTTATTTGTTTGTTTTAGGAAGGACACAGTGCAGCTTTAGCCTTTTGAAATAGGAGTAGAGATTTCCTGTGGTTGTATGTAAATGGAACTCATGTTGTTCCTGGAAGACTTGAATGTTTTAATTTCTTGCCAGGAGGAACATCACATCTAATTTTCTCAATAGTGATTTTAATTTACTTTTTTGAACCTGGAGTGATTTCTGTAGCACATTTATGATTTCAGAATTTGATTTCAGGAAATATTTATGCTCACTTATTTTGCTTTTCCTAGAAGTACTCTTTACATTAAGGCTTGCTGAGCCAACCTTTAACAAATCATCATATTTCTCAAAACATTTATTGTAAACTGCATCAGCCATCTGTGTATTTTTCCTTTATGTGTATGGTAAATGCCTCATTATTTAAATGCTGACTGCCACATTTTTGGAGTATCTAGTTCCTTGCCTTGTCTCTTTTGTTTTACTATTTCTCTGTTCTCGTCTTTTGGGTTGCTTTGCCACTGTAGAAGGAAGAATGAAGCCATTGAATTGATCACTTAATCAATAAATGCTCATCATGTGGTTTGTTCAGTGCAGTCTTTGCTTTATGGGAACTCACTATTCTCCCAGGAGATGATATCCATAAAATTGTGATTCATCCAAGATGGATTATCAGACTCTGTGTTGGTGGTTCAGACTACATGAGCCATATTTTCTTCTCATATATTCTCATTCATTTCTTATTGGCTTTGCCTGGCTATCAGCCTGTACTGATAATTTTGAATGACCAGCAAATGATTTAAAATATCCAAACAGCCCTTGGGAGAAAAAAATTCCCTACCCCTGTAAGAAAGTGAAAGATTTAAGACAGAATCAGATAGATGAGAGATCATCATAAACTTTGAAGGGAACCTTTTTTTTAACTTGGGGTTTGTGATAGGAAATTGGGGAAAAGAGGACTGGATAATGTTTGAAGGACTTGATAGCAGAAAGGCATACAAGAGGATTTTTGACTTTGTGTGACAGGTGATAAAAAGCATTCATGGTTTTGACCCAATCTCTGAAATTTAAAAGAATTACCAGACTCCTTGTAAGAAGATTTGATTAGAGTCATGTCAGAGAGGATACTGAATGAAAGTTTAAAGTTGTTTGGGGAAGATTTATCAGTTAACTTAAATTTTTTTCTACTTTTGAAGGCTGATGGAGAATTAGCTTCATGTCATTTCCTCCCTCGTTATCTTTCCCCTTTGTATGTTCATTGATAGGAGATTTGCATTTGAAAAGTTTTATTATATATTCCAGTAGGAAAATTGTATATTGTTGATAAGTGTATCCTTTATAATCCTGGCTGTTATTAGAACACTGCTAATTTTATTAACAGGTTCTCAAAAGAAAAATACGAGTGAAATAAATGCCCATGCAACCCCTTCATTATCTTGTCTGCCCTTACCTCACCAACATTCTAATAGAAAAAAAAAAAACCAGGGCTGCCCAGTAATTTTCTTTGTGTGTGACATTTCAGCATTCCTCCCGTACATAGCCATGCTGAAAATTGGCATCTCTTGAGAAAAACAGAAACCATTCAAAGGAGAGAAGCTGCTACATGGACCATGAATGGCAGAGAAGCCTTTTCAATTCCAGTATGATGCCATCCTTCAAATACATTAGCGCCAACCCTGCTAGATGCCCACAGGTCAGTCACTGTCAGAGCAGAGTATGGGCAAACATTCTATTTCAAATATCTTGTCATCCATCAACCTGTTCACAACAATCAGAAGTTTGAAATTTAAAGGGAATCTCACCTCAAGGCCATTATCATTTCTCTTTCAGGCTTCTCAGCAAAATGTTAGGGCACAAGAGGTCTTAAATAACATTAACTTCAAAGACTATTAGGTCCTTAACTTTTTATGAAATATTTGATTCAACGGTAGTTCAAACAACATTAAATTGATTTGCTTTTGTCTTTATTATCACAAATTTGGTGTTCTAAATATATCACCTCAATATTGAAGTTTGAAGGGGCTATCTTAATTCTCTGTATTTCCTGCTATTGATGGGACTTAGGTCTACTAGCAACTCACCTTTGGGAATTTCTCTGACATAGTTGATGACACACACAAAATAATCTCACTGTTTTCTCTTAAACCCCAGGTATTGTTACCAGCAGGGTCACACGTAAATGTGGCCAGCTGTTCTCGGAGTGACTTTGGGCGATCCCACAAACAAGCTCCTCACCGAAAGTATGAGGATAGGCCATCAAAAAATGTGTTCATGGATGTTTAGGAAATGTCAAAATTGAGTCCCTAAATAACTTCCATAATGGCATCAGCATTAGAATGGTCAAGTCCGAAGGTGAGAAATTTGCGTGAGAAAATATACAAGTAACTATGCACATTTTGGCAAGCATTTGTGGGGAAATAACTGGTGTAGTAATTGATAGTGTGGGATTTGTAGCCAGGTAAGTTGGTTTTAGATTCTTCAACTCCTTGGAGAAATAACTAGGAAAGACTTTTCAGGTACCCCCAGGATACAATAGGATTGAGATAATAGAAGTTTAAAAAAAATTCTTAAAATTGTGTATAAATCGCATAGAAGTTTTAATGTGATTAAATCAATGGATTAAATTAGGCTGGATTAAACATATATAGGTACATATGTACTTACGTACATATCATCTGTTTGAGTATCCATTCATTTTGTGCATAAATTTTATCCATCCATCTATAGACAATAGGGCAAAATACCAATAAATGTCAATTAGTGTCATCAATTGAAAATTTGTTGTTGCTATAATTTTTCTTATTTTTTAATGGTCTATATTTCCTGAATGCTCTAAATTTCCTGAATGCTCTCACTGCTTGCGCTTCTTTTTCCTTTATATTTTTAAATCCAGTCTGTCCATTTTATCTTCCCTCTTCATCCAGGTCACCAATTACTTTTGGTTTATCTGTCTTTTTTTTTTTTTGCCAGTTTTGGGCTTGAGCTCAGGGCCTGAGCACTATCCTTGGACTTTCTCAAGGCTAGAGCTCTACCGCTTGAGCCTCAGCACCGCTTCCGGCTTCTTTCTATGTATGTGTTACTGAGGAATTGATCCTGGGTTGTCGTGCATGCTAGGCAAGCTCTACCACTAGGCCCAACTCCTGGCCCATGTTTTATCTGTCTTATAAATTCTTTCTTTCCTCTAAGGACTTGTCTTGTTCCTAGGTTCAGAGAGGGAGTGGGATTAACACACAGTCTTCTTGCCTACTTTTGGAGTTAAATTTTAGTGCTGTGATTCTTAGTTAGGATTGAGTGTCCTAGAGGTGAAAAAATTATTTCTTTGAGGAAGAATCACGAGTTCTTTAGGCCATGCACAGTTTGAAAAGCATTCTTCCTATTATTACATGATGTTAAGACAAAGGTATTGAAGACTGATGAAAATTCCATTTCTTAAATATGAGAATCCCATTTTCATAATTAAAACTACAGGAAATGGGTTAGTTATTCTTCATGAACATATTCTGAAGATGCACCATCTTTGGAATTATAGTAATTATGAATAGAAAGGCTACTGTCCAGTTATTACTCATGTTATTTTCCAGAGCTGAGGAACAAACTCAAAAGTATTGTTGCGCTTGCCAGGAACGTGCTCTTCCACTAAACTTAATCCCCAATCCCTATTCCTATTATTTTGGATGGGGAATGTATGTGAATTTCTCGTGTTTACCAATTGGAAGGTACATTTTTAAAGACGACGAGAGTTGTTGAGAATTGTTGTTTATAAAGTTAGTAAAGCAGCCATCATACTAACCCAAGTAGACCCATATCTGTATTTATGAGAAATTCATCTGTGAGATGCTAGCTGAGACTCGCAAGTTTGCATTTTAATTTGATACTAACCTGCTTGTCACAATTCTCATGAGATCTGAATCATGAAGGACACAACTCTACTTCAGTAAATAGAATTAACAATCCCAGTGTGAATTGTATGTTGGAAACTGATGATAACCTACTTCCCTTAGATTCACTTGCTATTTTATCATGTTTCAAGGCAAATGAAACACTGCTGCTTATGCTGATAGTGATAAAACTATCTCCAATCACTCAAGTAAATCTCCCCGATACTTGATTGGTATGTCTAATCTGTCTAATCACATATAATAATTTGGCTATTGTCAATTGCAAAGTACTCAAACATGTAGCATAAGCATAAACTTGTGGGAAACAACAGCTTTTGATTAGCCCTTCTAATTTATCTTGTAAACTGCTCTTTACTTGGGATATCTTTTTTACAGGAAATAGATATAGAGAAAATGTGATGACTCTGAGTGACATCAAAAAATGATTTGTTTTTTTCATCTGTGTTAACTTCTTTATCTTGAAGTTCAGTTTGTATAATACCTTCACTTGTGATTATATATTCTTATGCTGATTATAAAACATCCTTTCTGTGCACTGAGATTCTTACCTACTGATGTGCATAGCATATACTCAAAAATTAGTTTAGATATATTCAGATAGTTTTGTACAAATACATATAAACCCAGATATTTTAGACACTTCAATCTGTCTTCATCAGTAAGAAAACATGTATACAACATATGGGAGGTGGTACAGAGGGTATGATGTCACTTCACACTGAATCCACTAGTGATGAAGCTAGGAAATCCAGGCAAGGAAATTTGAGAATTGCTCACAGTAGCAATGTTTAATCTTCTACTGGTGTCTGCTGCAGCAGGCACAGATACAGCTTCCTTCCTTCCTTCCTTCCTTCCTTCCTTCCTTCCTTCCTTCCTTCTTTCCTTCCTTCCTTCCCTCTCTCCCCCTCTCCCTCCCTCCCCCTCCCTCCCTCCCTCCCTCCCTCCCTCCCTCCCTCCCTCCCTCCCTTCATTTTTGTAGTACTTGATATTGAACCCAGGGCCTTGTGAACAAAAGGCAAGCTCTTTTACACTAAAGCTACATCTTTAGTCCTTTTAGCTAATTAATTGACCAATAAATTGTCTATCCATGGTTTTTAGCCACATGGAAGCTACATGCTTTCTTTTTAGAAACTGCTATTCATTTGCAGTGCATCTTTTTAATTTATACAACTTCCAAAATTTATTTGCTTAATTCATTAATTTTTATTTGAGACATCATCTTGCTAAATTTCATGGGTAACTTAGTTGGGATCTCCCTGCCTCAGCTTCCGAATAGCATTACTTACAAGTATGTACCACTGGTATAAACTCCTGCTCTTCAAAAATAGTCATGAAGGTACTTTGGCATGATTGAAGAGTAGGAGTTGGATCTGAAGCCAAGAAGGGCTTAATGCTGACAGCTCTGGGGTTTGTTTTTGGCTCCTTCTCTTTTATTAAGTTTGATAAACTTTTGTGTTTCTTATACATTTTTAATAAGCTTGGAAAGAGTTTCTTCCATGACCTTTTTTAAAATAATTTTTTAATTGTGATTAATAGAAGGGTTACATTATATTCACCAGATAGAAGGTGCATAACTTCACAAACATTGATACCCTTTCTCATGACATGGTCCCCATTTCCCTCCCATCCTCCCCTCGCTTATCTTGATTTCCCCCTTCCCTGTCCAATTTCAAATAACCAATTAAGCACATATAAAATATATCAGATAACAAGGTGAAAAATTGTAACAATATGAGATAACCAAGGGATGGCAAAAGAGATGAGAGATAACATAGTACATTAAGGACAACAGTCACTCATTATATGGCTTTTTTCCTTATCCTGGAGGTCCTTACATTTAGTGTCATACTATTTGGCCTAATGTCTCTAGATTTTGTTCTATTGTAAATCTCTGCTAGGAGAGCCCAAGGTTTCTACTGATTATGACAAATGAGGGAGAGACTATTGGGCCTATCTTCCTTTGAGTCTGGCTTACAAATGGGGCCATGTTCCATGACCTTTTGACCTGCTGTCTTTCTTGGAGTTCTTTGCACTCAGGACAAACTTATCAACCAGAAGATGGGGAGGAGCAATGGTTCTGTAAGCTACTTTGCTGATTGACCCCGATCTCTGAATGTGAGGTGTTAATTCTCTGACTGATTTCCCATCTGTGTTCTCTTGTTAGGAATTATGTTTTCTTTTTCTGGCCCTTGAGATGTTCCTTTCAAGGTTGGGCAGAAAAAGAAAGAAGAGGGGCATGCCAACCAATTTTAACTGTCTTTGCTCAAGGTAGAATGGCAGGTCAACCCATTGCTAAATGCAATGTATATGAGTCATTTACTGATTTTTTTCACAATGAGAAATATGTCTCTTGTGGCTTTCAGATTGTAAATAATACAGACTCATTTAAAATAGTTGCACAATCCTTTGCAGTATAAAATGGCAAGTAGAAATCACCTGGAATGGGAAAACTGTGTGATTACTCCTATTAACATTTGGTGACCTAATCTTTCATGAAGGTCTTGTGTTTGTAAATGTAGAAAATATGTAATTTCATGCAAATCATATTCAAATGGTATTTCTTATACACATAGGGATAGTTTTGTGTGTGTGTGTGTTTGTGTGTGTGTGTGTGTGCTATATTTATATAGGTTTGCATTTTTACAGGTAACATTTTGTAAAGCTCTTCCTATTTATCAGTGTGGATGTAGTCACAATTTTAATACTCAGTACCATTAATGCTTTGGGCTGGGTAATTGGCTTTAATGAAGGGATTATCCAATGAATAATAGTATAATAATAGTTTATTGCCTAACAGACATCAGAAATACCAGCTTCCATCCCTCTCCATTTGGAGGCAAGCACAGTGCCTCAACCCACAATGTCTACTGTGATACTTGCCTCCCTATGGCATCCTCATCCTTTGTCACAGAGCCCAGTGTGCAGTAGCCTGCACCATGCCCATATGTAACTCTATATAAGCTACTCCTCATGTCAAAGGCTGCTGATTCATGTGTTCTAGGAGGGTTAGGGTTAGTACTGTGTGACATCTCAGACTTCCTATCTCCACCCTCAAGGCTACTGCCCTACTCCTTAGGCTAGTGTCCTACCCCTTGAGCCACAGTGACACTTTAAACCTCTTTTTTAATGTAGGAAACAAATTACAGCTTTGGAAAACGCTGTACAGGCAAAACAAAACAGGTCACCTGCCCAAATTTGGCCCATGGCTGGCTAGTTGGTAATGTGGATATTTTTATTATTGATTGTGACTCTGACTTCCCGGGGAAAATTTCTTGACTAGCTAATCATTTTTTCTTTTTGCTTTTTGGTGGTGAATGCTGTGCTTTAACCTGTCTTGTCTGTTGTGATGCTTGCCTTCTCCCAGTATCCCTATCCTCTCCCTGGGCCCACTCCTCATTAGCTAGCATCATCTCTATATCTTACCCTGTCTAAGCTATGCTAGAGCTAAGAGGCTGCTGATTTAGGTGTCATCAGGAGCATCAGGGACAGTACTGGGTGATAGTGCATAATCTTCTGACCTCCACTCTCAGAACCTATCTCTATGGTGCCTGAGGTAGCTGTGTCAGAGAAAGTGATTACTGGGATTTGATGGCTGTTAGCCACATGGAAGCTACGTGCTTCTGTCGAACCTGCTATTCATTTTGCAGTGCATGTTGCTAATTTATTTACCTGATTTTCTTTTCAGGAAAAATGTTAGAACCAGAAAGGATATTGGAGATCTTTAAAACATTCTTTTTTTAAAAAAAATTCACAACTAGGGGAAATGAGGCTCAAATAAATAAGATGACTTAGCTGTGATTCCACAGCTAGTGAAGTACAGGGCAGTTCTTCCCTTTTCTGGCTCCCTTTCAGCATGTCTGGACTGCTGCCTCTGGACAGCCAGATTTGTTTTAAAAAATCCTCTTAGAGGCTTCTAATTTGCAGATGAGTTGTCTGGATATCCATGTTTCTATGATCCCTCTCTGGAAGGGTGACATATTTATATGAGTTTTGCAGAGTTACTTATCTTCCAAAATTTTTTATAAAGACAACAGCCTTGCTCTTGTGTTCAGACACTATTTTAAAGAGGATACGTTTGGTCTTGCAGTAGATTAGTGAAATATTTTCTGATGATCTGGTAACTTAAAGACTAGATTATATCAGATTTGTAAATACTGCCTCAATAAGTTAAGTTTGGGGCCAGTAAAGACTCCTGAAGACAGAAAGACTTGTGATAAATAGTAATGTTTATGTAGCATTGGATTGATGGGCAGCTTGTCCCTTCATTAGGGCATGTATTTGACTGCAGTTACTATGACCTCAACTTGCTGGTTCTCTATACTCACAGCTGTCAACAGCTCTCTGATACTGAAGAGGGCAGAATGGATAGCCTGAGTGGGATGCCATGTGTTGGAGCAGGCTCTTATTCCACTGCCACTTCTGATGCCAGCATGTTGTCAGCACAGTCTGAGAAATGCATTAGGGGCAACTCAACCAACATGACACCTGGATTGGCCAAGGTCAGAACCCTCAGGATTTTGACAGCTTGTTGTTGGTGGTATCAACAGTGATGCACACAGAGAAATTCATACTTCAAGAGATGACAAAGTACACACAACTCAGAGCTCCTATCTTCCTGAGCATCAATAATCTGTTCTGGAGCATAGAGACAAAATGGAATTGCCTTTTCTATTTTTTAGAGATATTATTGATACCAATTACTTGCACATTATGTGTATATGTGTGTATGGGTATGTGTGTGCTTGTGTCATTCTGAGTTGAACTGTACCCATTCAGAAGTCACATATTCAAATCTGAAGTCCCTCCTCATGCTTCAGAATGTGACTATGTCTGTAAATAGAGTTGCTGAAAATTCAACTGAAGTAGCCCCTATTATCCATGGGACATATATTCTAAAACTTCTACTATATTCCTGAAACTAGGGATAATGCCAAATCCTATATGTATATATTATATATATTATATACAGATATACTGATACAGATTTATTTCTGGGTTGTCAATTCTATTCTATACATATGTGACTTATGATACCTACACTTCCATATGTCAGTAACATACTATTTTGATCACTTCAGCTTTATAATAAGTTTTGAAATTATGCAGCTTGTTATTATAATAACTATGTATTTATTTTGAGATTATTTTAGCCCATGAACTTTTATTAATCAGTAAGGACAGCCAGACCTTGGCCAGAACTGTAGCAGCAAAACATTACTGCCCCTTCTGAACCTCAGCTTTTGCAAACAATCGTGGCCACACCAAAGATGCAGAGATGTTGGTAATTGAAGTAGCTAGTCATTCTTACTGCTTTCAGTGAATTTGGGTCAAGTCATTGTGGAAATCAAAGGTATTATCTCACTAACTTCTTCATATATGTACCTGGAGCAGGCGAAGCAGATGTGCTCATTCTCATTATGTGAGCAAGGAAAATGTGTGGCAGAATTCAAGTACTTATTCAGATTGCAGTTATTTTGTATCTTAATAATTATTACATCTGAATCAGCTTTATTTCCATGTTGTGTTCTTTTGTTTACAAAGTGCTGCAATGAACATGGTTGTCCTGGTGCGTTCCTGTGGTCTGGTTTGTGGTCTATTGGATAAATGCCCAGAAGTAAGATTGCTGGGAGATAGGAAGCTCTCTATGTTTAGTCTTTTGAAGATCCTCTATACAGCTTTTCAGAGTGGTTGTTGAACAAGTTTATATTCCCATCAACAGTGTAGAAGCATTCCCTTTGGGCCACATCTCCACGTTGTTATTGGCAGTTTTCTTGATAATGGCCATTCTAACTGAAGTGAAGTGGAATCTCAATGTTGTTTTCATTTGCATTCCTTTTATGGCCAGACATGTTAAGCATTTCTTTATCTATCTGTTGACCATTCTTATTTCTTTTTCTGAGAAGTCTTTCTTTAAGTCTTTAGCTCAATTATTAATTGGGTTGCTGTTTCTTTGAGGATTTGTTTTTTGAGGGTTTAGTTTTTTGAGTTCTAAGTATATTTTAGATGTAAGGCCCTTTTTCTGATTCATTGCTGGTAAAACCCTTTTCCCATTCTGTGGGCTTTCTATTTATCTTGCTAACTATATCCTTTGTCATGTAGAAGTTCTTCAGTTGGATGAAATCCCATTTATCCCAGTTTTGATTTATTGTGATTCTGGATCTGTACTTAGGAAGTTTCAAACTGTGCCTAGAGCCCTAGTGTTTCCTCTATCCCTTACTGTAATGTTTTCATGGTATCTGGCCTTGCATTGTGGTCTACGATCGTTTTGGAATTGATTCTTGGTGCAGGGTGATATATAAAGGCTCAGCCTCAGTTTTCTTCAGGTAAATAGCCAATTCTTCCAGCACAATTAGGTAAAGAGTCTGTCTTTTTTTCATCCTGTGTTTTTAATTCCCACATCAAACATTAGGTGACTATAGGTCTGTGGGTTCATTTCTATTCCATTGGTCCTCATGCCTATCTTGTGCCAGTACCAAGATGTTGTTATGACTACATCTTTGTAATAGTGTTTGAAGTTTGGGATTGATATTCATCCAGCACTGTTCTTCCTGGTAAGCACTATTTTTGCTATTTGGAGTCTTCTATTATTCCGTATGAATTTTTGGATTTCTTTCTATATATCAGTGAAGAATGTTGTTGGGATTTTGATGGGTCTCACAGTGAATTTGGAGATAAGTTAGGGCAATATGGCCATTTTTGTGATGTTAATCCTTCCAATCCAGGAGCATAGAAGGTTTTTCCTTTTCCTTAAATATTTAATTACTTTTTTTCAGATTTTTAAAGTTTTTGGTATAGAGGTCCTTCACAAGATATAGAATCAATCAAGATGAAAGATGATCCTGAGTGGAAGAAGAGTTTTTTTTTATTTTTTTTGAGAGAGAGAGAGAGAGAGAGAGAGAGAGAGAGAGAGAGAGAGAGAGAGAGAGAGAGAGAGTGTGTGTGTGTGTGTGTGTGTGTGTGTGTGTGTGTGTGTAGAGCTGGTCAGATCTGGCTGAGTCAGCTAGAGGGGTGGTAGAAGCGCACTTCCTGCTGCCAGCCATGAGCTGTCCATGCTCCCTGCACTCCCCCCAAGGACCAATCTGTACCCATCTCAAGTGCCTTACATCAACTCCCTGCTAGGTTATTGGTCTGGGGAGGCTCATGAGTTTGGGGTGCTGGAACTATATAATTCCTGATATACACAATACACAATAATAAACAAGACCTGCTCATGCTCGTCCTCCCGGCGTTTTCACTGTGTGCACGTTGTTCACGCTTATCTCCTGCCTGAGGCCCTGCCCCATGTGTGTGTATGTGTGTGTGTGTGTGTGTGTGTGTGTGTGTGTATGTGTGTGTGTGTGTGTATGTGTGTATATATATGATGGAATTATATGCTTCAATCTGAAGGAATGATATTGCCTCCTTCATAAGAAAATGGAAGGACCTAAAAAAAATTACATTAAGTGAAGTCAGACGGAAAGAAACATAGGTTGCATCGCTCCCCTCATTTGTAGTAATTAGAATGTACCTATAAATTTACAAGTAAACACAAAAGACAAAAAGCTGGCAAAAGAAAGAAAACTGCAAACATTCACACAATGAGACCAAAGGAGTACATTCTTAGGAAATGATCACAAAAGCTCAATAGATATGTGCATACGATCATATAAAATGTTGTTTATTGAAATGAACCCCAAGAAAGGGAAACAACGTTTTTATCTCACCTTTTGTGGTGTTCTGTTTGTTTGGTTTTGTTTTCTCTCATTACCTCTGTTTTTGATTTCTGTAATTTTTTAGAGGGGTTACCATTATATTTGCCAGATAGAAGGTGCATTACTTCTCATACATTAGTGCCCTTTCTCATGGTTTTGCCCCCATTTCCTTAACCCCACCCCATCATCTTGTTTTCCCCTTCCCCTTTCCTATTTCAAATAAACAAATAAACATAAGATTATCTGATTTGGGGAGGGAAAAAAGCATAGAAATTTTGGGGAATAGGGTAAACTAATTTAGCAGTAATATTCACTAGACACTATGTTGAAAGTGAACTATATAACTTGTGCGAGAGGGGAGTTAGGAGAGAAAAATTGGGAGAAAATGTGAAAAGAGGTGATATTGTTCAAAAAGAACTGTACTTATTACCTGACCTATGTAACTGAACCCTTCTGTATATCACCTTTACAATAAAAATAAATTCAAAAAAGTCTTTTTTGAAATTATATGAACAGTAAATATTAACTATAAAATCACTATAAGCAAAAAGCAGAAAAAGACAAAAAGCAAAGGAGAAGAAGAAAGGAAAATTACCCATTATTCCATTACTTAGAGAAAATTTATAGATTGTGGGATTTCTCCATTGACCCATAAGCCAAGATGTAGGTAAATTTTAATCAACACTCCTGATTTGTATCATTTACTAATTGCTACTGATGAAACAATCCCTCTATGATTACCAATGAGCTCTGAGTGAATGTGGATGCAGGAATTGATACACATAGTGCATCAATTCAGATTAATACACTGTTGTCAGCTTCAGAACCTACTCAAAAGGTATTATATTTCCTTGCTGATTAAAATGTAATCCATCTACTCTCAGCATTGATATCCTCTGAAAACTTCTAGAAATCCAGACTCTCAGGTTCTCTTCTGGCCCGAGTCAGACTCTCCATTTCAATAAGAACCTCAGGTGATCACTATGCACACTAAAGTTTGAGCATAGTCACTTGGGCAGTATAATTAGTTACTAGCAACATGTGGTCTCTGAGCACTTAAGACAGGCCAGCCCGAAACCAGATGGTCTGTAGGTATGTACAATAAGTACCAGAATTTGAATACTTAGTGTGAAAATAAAGACTACATACTACCTGATAATTTTGTTATTGACTACCTATTAATGTGATAATATCAGAGTTAAATAAAATACCTCTTAAAATAATTTCACTTTGTTTCTTTACATCTTTTTAAATGCAACTAATAGAAAACATAAAGCTTCTGGGACACGCATTATATTTCTTTTAGACAGCACCATGTATCCTCTGGGCCTACCTTTCTCTAAACCTCAGCATAATTTACCTGAACATTCCTAGTAACGTAATTAGTTGCTCATTTTCATACTGCTGGTAAGGGCCAGATCCACTTTCTTCTTTTTATTACTGCTCTTTTGTCCCACTGTGGACTGAGAAGATGTTGATAAAGTTAAAGGAGTAATTAGCACACTGCTGTTGAAAGCCTTGATACTATGTTGCTTCAAGAATGGAGAAGGATCCTAGAGATGAGGAATGTCCTTTATCTCTCTTCATGAATCTATTGTTATCCAGTATGATCCCCAGGCAATGGTGCATGATGCTAAGCATCATTTCTATTGCCTTCAACGATCTCTCAGGGACTCATCTCTGTGACAAAAAAGAGTCACTAAATAACTCCTGTTCCTAATAAACAGCCCAAGAGTGAGTACACCACCACTCAGAACATTAACCATATTTATCGTCTGAGGGACAGAAAGCAACCTGTCTCATTTGATGAGAAAGCAGTAAAGGTTTAGTGAACTGGGAGTAAATCAAGACTTCCCTTTGCCTTGTAAAAACGCACTGCCTCATCCTGCATCTAACCCTTCCCTTGCAGAAGTGTATTTTTATTCCTCTGCAAAAATAAAACCCGATTTGCAGTCACCTTCTTGACTTGTCCCTGGCATTGGATACAACAACCAAAAAATTAAAGTTGTCATTGTGTTTCTGAGGTCCCAACAAATGTATGAAATACCTATAATACTTGTAAGATGAAAAATTACTTTAAGTGGAGAAGGGACAGTAAAGGAGAAACCTTCCCTTTGAGAGAGCATTCAAAAATCCTTTGAACTATTGTTCACAAAGAAGGTAAAATAACAACAGCAACAGATGTCTTAGCCTTTTCTTTTGCATGCGTTAAATCAAAACGCCCTTTTAGGAAAAGGATAGGTAGAGGACCCAATTGTGGATCAGGAAAATTCATCCAGCTTTTGAAATTGATCCCTAAGATCAGGGGCCAGTGCTAAATGGTGCTTCAGTACCATTATATAGAGAATATATAGTGAATATTTGGAAAGATAAATTGTTGGCCAATACTTAGTCCTGTCTGTCCTTTTTGCTCTATATGAACTTTAATTTTAGAAGTGACATTAAGGAAAAATTGAGAATAAAATACAGAGACTGACAAGTGGCTTTCTTGTAAGAAGGTTGGGAAGAATGGACATCTAGACTGGCCAGGCATTTAGAGAAAGTCTGAAGTTTGTGGACAGAGGACAAATAAGAGTACTGCAAGAATTCTGTGGAAAGTTTCCAACTACACACTTCTGAAATGGGTGCAAAGTTGAGGATCCAATTTCTCAGCCTTTGAATTAAATGTTAAGAGTAGAGTTATGACACCTGTGGATTTTTAGTCAACAGAGAAGGACAGGTGAAGGCAGAGAGTGTGGTGAATTCCTGGTCTAAGCAGGTATTTCTTCTAGTGGGGCTTATATGCCTCCAGTGTGTTTTCAAGGATTGCTTAGGATATCAGAAACTCCTGGGAAGCATTGGAAAGGATATTATCTATCTTATTTATCTGATTGTGTAAGTTTAAAAGGTTGTGACTGAGGAGTAATGCTGCTAGGACATGGTCCCTTATTTATATTTGTAACTATAAATCTCTTGCTAACAGAATTTAAAGAAGACATTATTGTCATTTCAGAATTTCATATAAAGTTGCAACACTGAGAATAACAGGCAATAAATAATATCGTATTTTAAAAAGGGCAATGGATATGATCCCCTGAACTTTTTCTAACACACAAAAAGAGGAGTCTGAGCACTTCCTTCTGCCTAAAAAAATAGAGTCACTTTGAAATTGGGGCAGATTGTTAGTCGTAGGTCACAAAGCTAGTGAAGAAGTTTTACCCTAGCTTTCCAAAGATGCTTTTCTTCCCAGGCAAGTGAGCATCCTTTGTTTAGAAGCTGGCGGGTGCTTATAAGAAGGGAAATCTAGGAACCTACCTCCCCACCTAGGTAGGAGCATGTGGAGTTGCGGAACCTATGGGTGTGCTCTGAGCCTCCTTTGGGGAAAGTAAAACAGACCTCTGCAATCTGATGAACACATCTCCTGGTCATCAGAGATTCTAGAATAGATGTTTGAAGAAGTCTCCTAGCAAATGAAGAAGGGGGGGGTGAGACAGAGAGAGAGACAGAGAGAGACAGAGACAGAGACACAGAGAGACAGAGGCAGGCGGAGAGACAGAGAGACACAGAGAGACACAGAGAGAGACAGAGGGGGGAGAGAGAGAGAGAGAGAGAGAGAGAGAGAGAGAGAGAGAGAGAGAGAGAGAGAGAGAGAGAGAGAAGCAGCCTATGTACTGCCTTTGACTCATCAAGATGACTAAATTTTGTGTGGTTGTCCCATTATTTCACTGGAATTTGTGTTGCCAGGCAGTCTTTCGTGTTGTAAATCTTCCTTTTTAAATGTACATATGTTTTGAAAAAATGAATATACATGAAATTTTAAAAGCTGTCAAATGAACAAAGAGATAATTGCAATAAATGCTAGATTAGATCCTATTATTATACTCTCAGATTCTGTGACCTAGATACTATGGACATACCATTTGAGGTAGGAACGAAGGGAGGTGTTTGAAAGGTCAGCCAGAGAGTGCACCATCGTGTGAGGAAAAAGTGAAGAACCCCCCAAAGATTTATGTAGTGGAGTGCCAACAGTAGAATATCTATGCCCAGTGGGGACATGGGTGTTCCATCATTTGGGAACTAAAATGATGGATGCAGTTTACTTTTCCTCCTCCCTTTTCCTCTTTCCCAGTGAAATCCAGGAAAGGAAGGAAAATAGATGAAGGAGTAGAGGAATAAAAGACTACAGCATTATTTGTTTTGTCATTTGTGGGGTGCTCAGGACTAGGATGCTGCCCCTGAGCTTTTGTGCCATAAGGCTAACACTACCACTTTGAGCCACAGTGCCACATCCAGTTTTCTGGTGGTTAATTGGAGATAAGAGTCTCATAGACTTTCTTCAACTGATTTTGACCCAGTAGTTCCACCTGAGAAAGGGTCAGGTTGGAAACTTTGTGTGAGATTCAAGTTTTGATTTGAATTGTAATGTACCTTTCAAAACCAAAAAGGAAGTTCTAACATTTCAGTACCCAACTATTTACTGTAGGCAGGGCACCTTAACCCATTTTCTTCCTTAATTTCCAAATAAAAGATTGTAGAACTCTTAGCAACCCATTACCACTGCTGCTATTGTCACCACAATCATATAGGCTGAACTGCAAAGTGAAGGAATAGTGAGCATCTGATTCAATTAGCTCATCAGACTTTGTATAAAGGACATAAAAGACAAAAAGAAGCTTTCCCAAAGTATATAAAGTGTGATGCATTTTATTATAAGGGTGAAGAACTCCCTGAAGTCCTCAATGCCTTTCTCTAGGACAGATGGTGTGTGTTTTATTAGTGTGGCCATTGAGTCTTTCCTGGGACATCTGTTTACTTCATGTGTCAGCACATCCTAGCCAAACTAGTGGCCAATATGTAGGGACAATTCCTAGGGGCAATTCCATTGCCTATCCTAAACCACAGAACCCACTTCTTTGGTTTCCATAAGCATCCAAAGCAGGCATTCTGTCTAGCAAAGGGCTTACCTTTATCTGATGCCTGAAATATTAAAAATGGATTTGGGATATCCATGGCATATTAGCACCGTGTTTGGTCAAATATCAAATTTTAGCTGCTATTTGCCCAAAGGTCTAGCAATTATTATCTGAGGGGAGAGCTGTGTATGCTTCTCAAGGTATTGGGATCGCTTTATGGTTATTCCCTTTTCTCAGAAAAGGTAATCATAGGGTTCTGGGCAGAAAGCATTTTTTTTCTTGGCGAACAACTTCTACCACTCAATAATATGGATTCATTTATTTACTGCCTTCTCCTTTCATATTATCTTCTCATTTTGGCTTGGTTTTCCCTGAAAGCAGAGCCATGATCTAAGCCTTGGCTGTAGGTGGTTTACTCAGGAGGTGATTCTAGAAAAAGAAGCAAGAGATCGGAGAGAGTGAGACAGGGGAGAGTAAAATTCAATATATTTGTGCATGATTGTGACAATTGGTATAAGAAATGGAGCTACATTTTATCAGATTATTGCAACCTTTTTTTTTTTTTTTGCCAGTTCTAGGCTTGGGCTCAGGGCCTGAGCACTATCCTTGGACTTTCTCAAGGCTTAGCACTCAACCACTTGAGCCTCAGCACCACTTCCAGCTTTTTTCAATGTATGTGGTACCAAGGAATTGAACCTGGGTCTTTGTGCATGCTAGGCAAGCATTCTACCACTAGGCCAAACTCCCGGTCCCTGATTATTGCAATTTTTTTTTTGCCAGTCCTGGACTTTCTCAAGGCTTAGCACTCAACCACTTGAGCCTCAGCACCACTTCCAGCTTTTTTCAATGTATGTGGTACCAAGGAATTGAACCTGGGTCTTTGTGCATGCTAGGCAAGCATTCTACCACTAGGCCAAACTCCCGGTCCCTGATTATTGCAATTTTTTTTTTGCCAGTCCTGGGCTTGAGCTCAGGGCCTGAGCACTGTCCTTGGACTTTCTCAAGGCTAGAGCTTTACCACTTGAGCCTCAGCACCACTTCCGGCTTTTTTCTATGTATGTGGTACCGAGGAATCGAACCCAGGTCTTCATGCATGCTAGGCAAGCACTTTAACCACTAGGCCAAACTCCCGGCCCTATTGCAATCTTTTGAACACTTTTGATAGACTTTTTTCTGACTCCCTTAGTTCTGCTGACCTTGCACTTGTGGTTTTCTTTGAACTTTTCTGACTAAATTCTGTAGATGATTCTATCTCTAAATGATAAGACAGAGACCTCAGGCCTCATCTTCAGACCATAATTCTTCTTATAATAATCAATTTTCCTGAATCATTTTTTGTGTTCCCAACCTCAACTATTTCCTAGGAAATAAATGATGATTCCCAAATCTACTTTCTAGCTCCATAAGCTTTGAAAATATGTCTCTATTTGCCTGGCAGATATATCTAACCAAAGTTTCCTAAGGACCTTACACTAGTATTTACAGTGGGTTGCAAAACATAGAAAAAATTTAACCTGATTGACTGACTATAGCTTAGATCTTCCCATTGTTGTCTTGTGGAGTGTTTCCTGTGCCAGGCCCTCAGCTGTGGGTAACACCTTTGTGAGTGAGATAGCACATTAGGGGCTCACTGGAGAGCAGTGGAAGCTGCAGACCTCAGGACAAGCTATAAAGATGAATCCAGAAAATGCTGCAGTGCCCCAACAGGAAGATAGTTTTATGAAGACATTTTTCTTTATACAATATTAACATGAAATATTGATTCTTCCTTAAATAAATAATTGAGCTTCAAAATATCCAGGGGAACCTATTTATTCTTCTGTTCCTGGGGTCCTTGGTATGTGACTGGCTTAAAGGTAAGAACACTTTAATAATGAAGTCTTTCCATACTTCACTAAATAAATCCCCTTGAGGAAGGGATTTATACTTTACTGATTTTGACTTTGGAGTATTACAGTGAAATTCCCATGTAAACAGTGAAATAGGATTTTAAAAGATCGTTTTTTACTAGTCAGGATGACTAATGAGAGAAGTAATCCTTTAAGATGGATTCACATGCTTAGAGGACCAAACATTCTAAAACTCCCCAGATATGTAGAACAGACAGTTCACAGAGGTAAGGTTTTGCTTGGGGGAAGATGTGGCTTTGCCTAATGGAGGGTCTGGTGATTATGATGGGAATCTCTGCTGCCTCAGCACTGGCAGTGGGCTTCTTTTTAAAGGCTCTTCACACGCTGTTGTATACATGGTTTGTTTTCCTCCAGAAAACTATAGCCTTTGGTTGATATGAAGAGACATATTGAATGTCACTTAAATGAATGAATCTGTGACAAATCAAATAAAAATGGAGGAAGGTTCAATGAGAAGGGATTATCCTAGGCAGCTGTTGAGAATGAGGTTACAGGCAGTGTGAAACTGACAATGAGAAGAGAACCAGGAAGAGAAAAGAAAGGGCAAGCTTTTACTCTAAATCTGCTGAGTGATTGTTAAGGTATAAAATCATGGGCTGGAGGAAACACAATAAGGGTTCACCAAGTAGAATGGAGGAATTGAATGCAGCTCTGGAGTAATGGGAGAAGGGCTGAGAACAAATGCTTTGGCATCAAAGAGTTTTAAATACAAATTTCAGCTCTATCCTTACTTATCTGGGGCACTTGATTGCTCTGCACCTTAGTGTTATTACTCTTAAAAGTGTGTGATTGTAATGAAAATCAAATGAGATATTGCAAATGAAGCTCTTAGGCATGACTGACAGAGAATTGTTAAGGCAAACAGAGGTTGATAATAACAGGATGCTAATACTGAGCCTTTTGGAACAGGAGGCAGGAGCTGGGGAGTCAACCTCAGGCATTTTGCAAACTATAAATATCTCCAGCTTATCCCAAATTGGGTATTTCAGGGCAGGGAGTAGATACCATACTTGAAAAATTTCCTAGAAACGTCTAATATTTTCCTTACCAAATCTTTTCTCAGTGCATTTGCACTCAAAGAAATATAGGCTCTGATATTTTATAATATTTCTGATATTGAAAGTTTAGGGTGTGATATTTTATAAAAATCAGGGATTTGCCTAGAGGTGAAGGCATTCGGTAAAGATGTGTATTTGACTTTGTAAAATGATGCTTATTGAAATGAACTCCAAGAAATGGAAGCAAGAGTTTTTTTTTTAATTCTGTTTGTTGTTCTTTCTTATTTATTTATTTTGGTCCCCCCTTGGTTTATTTCCTTTTGTTGCTGTATTTGTTCTGTACCTTTTGTCTTGTGTATTGTGGGACAATGGGTGAACCAATTCAGTAGTGACATTCACTAGACGCTATTAAAAGTGAACTATACAGGCCAGGAGTCTGGCCTAGTGGTGGAGTGCTTGTTTAGCATGCACCAAGACCTAGGATTGATTCCTTGGTTCCACATACATTAAAAAAAAAAAGCTGAGGAACTGAGAGTTTGGCTAGAGTGCTTGCCTAGCATGCACGAAGACCCGGGTTCAATTCCTCAGTACCACACACATAGAAAAAAGCCAGAAGTGGTGCTGAGATTCAAGTGGTAGAGCTCTAGCCTTGAGAAAGGCCAAGGACAGTGCTCAGGCCCTGAGTTCAGGCCCAGGACTGGCAAAAAAAAAAATGAACTATACAGCATAGGGGAAAGGGGATCTGGGAGGGACAAAACTGCGTGAGAACAAAGGAGTGGGTGACACGTTCAAAAGGAAATGTATTTATTACTTGACTTACATAACTGTAACCCCTCTGTATATCACTTTACAATAAAATTGATAAAATAAAAAATAACCTCAGATAATGGGGACTAAAAGTATATTAGGACAGCAGGGCTTATGTATCCATAATACTTTAATGGATCCATCAGTATGTTTAATTGCTTCTAAATTTAAAAAATAAGAAATTTTCTTCTATGCTTCTAGTATGTAATCACATACATTTGTTTTTCATACTCACAAAATATTCTTTCTATATTACAAAATGTATTATTTTAAATATAATTGTATAATATAATATAAACATAATAATAAATACATAATATATTATAATGCTGTAATAGATAACATTATTATGTTATATTATTATATTTCATATTACTTGATTATACTATATGTAAAGAAAGGAGATTATCAAGTTCACAACAATCAGAATGGAGCCCTGAGATCAGGGATTCCTATTCATCAACACAACATATTATTATTTAAATAATATATGTGAGGTAGATAAATGTTTATTAAAATTCAAATTCCATGTTGAAAAGCTACAGCTATGTGCCATGAACCCAGGAGCCAACATTTTAACAGAGTCTTTACCTTTTTGCTGCAGGAACTCTTTTTTTTTAATCGTTGGGGTGATGTACAAAGGGGTTGTATTCATCAGGTAGTGGGTATGTTATTTCTTGAACAGTTATCCTTTCCCATGTTTTCTCCCGCTTTTCTTCTCCCTTCCCCCTCCCACTCATCTTGTTTTTCCCTTACCTTTCCTCTTTTCAATAAACAAATGTATATATAATATATTAGGTACCATATTTCAGATACAGAGCAACATGTGCTAAACCATAAGAGGAAAAGAAGAGAAAAGAAATAGCTTCACATAGTACATTAAAAACAACAGTCACAAAGATAAACCTCTTGTTTCCATATTCTGGAGTTCATTTCACTTAACCACATCCTATGTGGACATATGTGCATAGCTTTTAAGCTATTATGATCCTCTGTTAGGAGAATCCTAGGTGTATATTTTTTGCAAATGAGTGGAACCATGGAGACTATGTTTCTTTGGGTCTGGCTTACTACATTTGATATGATTTTTTCTAAGTCTTTCCATTAAAGAAACCTTTCTTGAGAAATCTGTACCTCATCCCCTCAGTCTCCATCTACTACCTGGTGGTACGGGAGAACTACTAAAGGAAGGAGCTGCTGTTCACACAAGCAAATCCATCAAGGGGCATCAGTCATCCCAGTTCCCACTGGGTCAGTGGTCAATCTGATTCTGCAGTCCAAATAACTGCTGATTGATTAAAAAAAACTTTACTATCTTCATGTTTGGAACCCCACTTAAATGTCGTAGTCCTAGCTAGGGCTGGAGATTCACCTCAAGTGTTAGTAAGCCTAAAGGCCTTGGGCTCAAACCCCAGTACTGTCAAATGTGTGTGCATGTACATGTGCATGTATGTGTATCTTTGGTCTGTAAGAAATATTTTAGCAGCTTTTCTTTTTATATTATATATATATTATGCATTTATGTGTATGTGTGTCAGTATATATATATAATATTTAGTTGTACAAAGGACTTACCATTCAATAAAGCAGTCTATGAATATTAGGCGTTTTGATAAGCCATTGTTCTTTAAATGACTATCTTTTACCTTTATGAGATGTTACCTCCCATTTAAGTCCCAGTTTTTCTAGGTTATTGTACAGAATCATTACATGAAACCATGACATTAAACACAGGTATTACACAGGCAGCTGATTTTGCTCCATTTTCCATGAATAAACAGATTTCCTTAATTAAATATATGCTTTCCCTCAATTATAGCAGTTAGTTCAAAAGGTGATAACCAAATAAAATTTAATCCTATAAAATTTATAGAGGAAGGGCAACATTAAAATAACATTAACACTGTAGGAGAGTCCTAGCGAAATTGAGAATAGAAAGACAATCATCAAATCCCTCATCTTAATAAGGTTTACAGCCACTCTGCACTTCCTTTCACTGGCAACTCATTCCAACTATAGCCAAATGTTGGTGTGTGTGTGTGTGTGTGTGTGTGTGTGTGTGTGTGGTGTGGGTTTGGGTGTGGTCCCTGAGCACTTTTGCTCAAGGAAGCACTCAACCACTTGAACCACAGCTCCACTTCTGCCTTTTTTTTGTGCTTAATTGGAGATAAGAGTATCAAGGACATTTTTGCCTGGGCTGGATTTGAATCTTGATCTTGAGGTCTAAGCCTCCTAAGCAGCCAGGATTTGAGCCATGAGTGTGCAGCTTCCAATTGTCTTTTATATTTTCATTTTATTTTATTGTAAGGTTGGTGTACAGAGGGATTACAATTACATACGTGAGGTAATGAGTAAATTTCTTGTACAACATTGTTACTCCCGTCCTGGTTTTCTCCCATTCTCTCCCCCCCAACCCCCACTCAAATCGTAAAGTTCATTTCCAACATACTGTCTTGTGTGTGCAGCTGTTACATTGGTTCACCCATTTTCCTTTGTCTCATCATTTTGTTATTCCCCTTTCCTTTCACAGATCAGGTAAATGTATATACAAGACAGAGGGTACCAAAATCAAAACAGTGACAACAGGGGATAAACCAAAAGGAAAAAGAAACAAAAACAAAAGAAAAAGTAAATAACTTCACACTACATTAAAAATAAAAACAAAAACAACCCTTCTTGTTTCCCTAACTTGGAATTCATTTCTATTAATTGTCTTTCAATAGTTTTGTTTTATCTCTATTATTATCATTAGTTGAATAAGTCCCTTTACTATCATAATTTTGCCAGAGTTTCTTTTTGAGACTGACATTAACATTAAGAAGAAAATAGTGTCTAATGCTCTAATCATCATCTAAAATAAACTTTATAGATAATTTAATCTACCTACTCATATTTATAAATATCAAATTGATGTTGTATGTGCACCAAAATAAAAACATTAAGGTACGCGATTTATAATAAATTAACATCGATGTCAAAATGCTAGTTCCTGGGTAGGACTATACTGGGAAACATAATAAAAATGTTAAGTTCTCATATCTTGAATCTCATTGAATAAAGTCTTCCTGGTACATTCTGTTGGTAACTCAAGTACTCACATGACATTGTGTTCAGTCATGAGTTTTCTGAAAGAATGAGGAGTTTTGTATAATTCCAAATAAAGTAAAATGCATGCCTTTTCTTACTTCCCTGGTAGTTATACTTCCAGAAATACAACTTACATGAAAAGAATGTTGCACAGAAAAAAGTATCCTTATGTAAAACAGAACTGGATTATAGGCTTAGACTATTAGCTCTATACTGTATAGGAGATATTCTTTATAATGTGGGCCACCACCTGTAAGTTCTCTTCCTACTAAGTGCCAGTATCATCAAAAGTGCCATTAAAAGTTATCAAAAATAACCCCATGAAGTATTACTGTAATAGATGCAAAAAGAAGAGAGTGCTAACAACATGAGAGAGAGGAAGAGGGAAGAAATCAGGAAACTAACAGATATTGCTTGCTGGGTCACATAGAATAACATACTTATTAGGAAGAGTTTTTTTCTTCTCAGAAAACTTAGTTTTATTTAAATGTTTTTCAACTGCTATTATAAATGTAATGTGCAAAGAGAGAGGTTACCATTTCATAAGTCAGGTAATGAGTACATTTTCTTTTTGGGCAATGACACTCCTTCCTTTGCTCTCTCCCAATTTTTCCCTTCTGTCTCTCCCCATAAGTTCAATTGTTCATTTTCAGTATAGTGTCTACAGAGTACCACAGCATCAGTTCACCCTTTATCACTTTATTTCTGTGCCTGGTGGAGTCCCCCAAAGACAGATAAGTGAAAGACAAGACAAAAAAGCCAAGGGGAAAAATACCAAAAATCAAAGCAGACAATGCCATCCTCACAAACAATAGCAGAAAAAACAAACAAACCTTTATTTCCATTTCCAGAATCCATTATGAAGAATATTACTTTGCATGTTCAAAGGCACAGAAACATTGCACCTTTGGGTTCCTCATGTCAGATTATCCTCCTTTGATTTCACTGTATGTGAACCTAGAGTCCTGTATAATTTATCCTGTCCTTATGTATTTTAGTTCTAGCTTCTGAATATGAGAGAAAATGTGTGCCCTTTGTTTCTCTGAGCTTGGTTTATCTCAACATGATTTGTTCTAGGTCCATCCATTTCCCTGCAAATGAAATGCAATTATTCATTCTAATGGCTGTGCAAAATTTGGGTCCACTCATCTATTTTAGGGCATCTCGGCTCTTTCCATAACTTGGCTATTATGAATAGTCCAGTTATGGACATAGATGTCCAATTACCTTTTTGATATCCTGTATTGTAATGTTTTGGGTAGGTGCTCAGGAGTGATATGGCTGGGTTGTAGGGAAGGTCTGTATTTAGTTTTCAAAGAAACCTCAAGACCACTGACCAAAGTAGTTGTACTAGTTTGCATTCCTACACCCTTGCCAATATTTTTTTCTTGTTCTAATTCATAATATTGGCCAATCTAAGTGGAATGAAATAGAATCTACTTTTGTCATATTTCTTTTGTTCTGTAAAATCTTTTTATTTTTTATTTTTAAATTTTTTTGCCAGCCCTAGGGCTTGAACTCAGGGCTTGGGCACTGTCCCTACATACTTTTGATGTTGTTGAAGGCTAGTGCTCTGCCACTTGAGCCACAGCACCACCTCCAGCTTTTTCTGAGTATGTGGTACTGAGGAATCAAATGCAGGGCTTCACGCATGCTAGGCACGCACTCTACCACCAGGCTGCGCTCCCGGTCCAAACCTTTTTTATGTCGATAGAATCCCATTTGTCAAGTCTCTTTCCTATCTGCTGTACCTCTGGGACTCTTTTCAAAAAGTATCTACCTGTGCCTGTAAGTTATAGAGTTTCTCTTATACTCCGTTGTTTCAATGTTTTCCCAGCATCAATTATTGAAGAGGCTTTTTTTCACTGCCTATCTTTGGCTTCCTTATCCAATTATCAGATAAATGTAAGTATATGGTTTTATTTCTGGGTCTGTTTTGTGCCAATACCCGGATGTTTTTGTTATTGTAGTTCTGCATTACAGCATGAGGTCTGGGACTGTTATACTATCACCTCCTTACACTCTCCCCTCCTGAATTCGAGGTCTTTTGTTGTTTTATATGAATATCTTGATTGTTTCCTATATCTTGGTTAAAAATGCTATTAGGATTTTGATGGAAATTGTGTTAAATTTTTATCAGTTTTTTGGCAGTATGGCCAATTTCACAGTATTAGTTTTACCTATCTATGAGCACTGAAATGTCATCTTTGACTTTCTTTTTTATAGTTTTTACTGTAAAGGTGTCTTGTTTCTTTGGTTAGGTTTATTCAGACTTTTTTTGAGGCTATTGCAAATGGAGTTGTTTTCCTGATTTTCCTCTCTGCTTGTACATTGTTGGTGTACAAAAGGACTACTGATTTTTGTGGGTTAATTTTGTATTCTGGTACTTTGCCGAAGTTATTGCTCATTTCTAGGAGCTTGGGGATGGAGTGTTTCAGGTCTTTTAGACATAAGCTCATGTCATTTGCAACCACGTATAGTTTGACTTCTTTCCTTATGTGAATCCTTAGGTCTTTTTCTTGCTGTATTGTTCTGGCTAGGCATTCCAGAAGAAGGGTGAAGAGAGTGGACATTCTTGCCCTGTTTCTGGTTTTAGAAGAAATGATTTTAGTATTTTACTGTTTATTATGAGGCTAGCTGTTGGTCTATACTACATAGCCTTTATTCTTTTGAGGTCTGTTACTTCCATTCCTAGCCTTCCAGAAATTTTAACACAAATGGATGTTGGATTTTGTTGAAGACTGTTTTTGCATCTATTGAGATGTTCATGTGATTCTTTTCTTTTGCTCTATTAATAGGATGTATTATGTTTATTGATTTACATATGTTAAGCCAGCCTTGCATATCTATCTGCATAAAATCTACTTGATGAAAATATATATATTTTGATTCAGTACCGAATTCTCTTAGCTAGTATTTTTTTTAAGATCTTAGTATCTATGTTCATCAGAGAGATTAGGTTTTTTTTTGGATCCCTACCTGGTTTTGGGATGAGTGTGATGCTGGCTTCAGGAAATGAATTTGGACATGATCCTTCCATTTCTATTTCTGGAAAAGTTTGGGAAGTTCTGGTATTAGTTCAAATATGAATCTATCAGTACCAAGGCTTTTTCTTATTGGAAGAATCTTTATTCAATCTCTTTTATATTAGGAGCCTGTTTTAAGTGATTTATATCTTCTTGGTGCAGATCAGGCAGTTTTGGAGTCTTTAGAAATTTATCCATATCTATTTGGTTTTTTAACAATCTTATTTGATTATAAATTTGAAAATAGTCCTTCATAATCTTTGGGATTTCTTGGATGTTTGTTGTAATGTTTCCTTTTGAATCTCTAATTTTGTTAATTTGAGTCTCTTCTCTCCTTTTACTTAGTGGTCTGTCAGTTTTAGTGATTTATTTTCAAAGAACTAGTTTTGTTTTGTTGTTTTATATATAGGTTTTATTTTTTTTTAAGTCTCTGATTCATTGATTTTGGCCCTAACCTTTACTATCTCTCTCCATCTGGTAGTTTTGATTTTGGTTTGTTCCTGTTTTTCTAGTAGCTTTAAATGAATCATGAAGTTATTTACTTAAGCGGTTTCTGTTTTCTTTATGTGTGTGCTTAGAGTTATGAATTTCCATTCTACCACTGCTTTGCCATATCCCAGAAGTTTAAGTAGGATGCAGTCTCATTTTCATTCAATTGTACAAACTTTCTGATTTCATCCTTTATTTCTTCTCTGTCCCACATGTTGTTAAACAGTTTGTTATTCAGTCTCCATGTGTTTGAATTTTTCATTTGTTGTGATCTAGCTTCATTCCTTTGGCATCGGAGAGAATGTAAGGAGGTATCTCAATCCTTTTGTATTTGCTCAGGCTTGTTGAGTGTCCAAGGATATGATCAGTTTTGGAGAAGGTTTCATAGGCTACAGAGAAGAGTGTGAATTGTTTGGCTGTTGGATGAAATACTTCTGATCTCTATTAAGTCCTTTTGGGTTATGAAGTCATTTAATTAAAAGGCTTCTTGGTTGACCTATGGTTTAGTTGATGTGTCCTTTGGTGAGAGTGGACTGCTAAAGTCTCCCACTATTATTGTTTGGACTCTTTCATGTTCTACATTCATAAGAATATTTGTTTAATGTGTTTAGGTGCTCCATTGTTTGGTACATACATATTAACAAGTTAATATTACCACATAAATATTAACCTCTTTGTGAACCATTCCCTTCATTAATATGTAATGTATTTCCTTGTATCTTCATACTGATTTTAGTGAGAAATCTATTTTATTAAATAACAGTATGGCTATTCCTGCTTTCTTTCAGGTTTCATTTGCATGAAACATCTTTTTTCATGAATTCAGTTGGAATTTATTTGTATCTTTGATTATGAGATGTGTTTTCTGGAAACAACAAAAGTCTGGGTCTTGTTTTTTGATCCAATCCGCTGTTCTATAGGGTTTATGTGTGTGTGTGGGGGGGTCATAGGGCTTGAACTCGGCCTGGGCACTGTCCCTGAGCTCTTCAGCTCAAGACTACCACCATACCCTTGAGCTAAACCCAACTTCCCATTTTCTAGAGGTTTATTGGAGATAAGAGTCTCAAGTCCTTTTGTGCCTGGGCTGGCTTTGAACCTTCATCTTCAGATCTCAGCCTCTTGAGTAGCTAGAATTATAGGTGTGAGCCACTGTGCCCGGCTTGTTCTATAGCTTTTGAATGGGGAGTTTAGCCGGTTGATGTTTATTGCTATAATGGAGAAATATGTCATGCTTTTTGCCATTTTGTTATTTTCCTGTAGTATGATACTTTCTTCTTGTTGTGTTGAATAAATGAGTGTTTGAGTCATTTTTATTCAGTGTGGTAATTTCTTGTCTTTGTATTCTTCGGATATTACACCTCCCTTTACTATCATTTGTAGTGCTGGGTGGTGACTTTAGGTGGTCAATGCATGAAGCAAGGTCAGCAGTTTTTTTGGAGTTAGTTCAGTTAGAGGTTCTTATTGGCAGTGATAAGTGAGTAGGGGATTGCAAGCAAGTTGATGTGGTTCACTTGGGTGATGTCCTTGGCTGCACAGGAGTGGGGAGGTTTTAGGTCTGACACTCACCACTCTCCAGCACTAGAAGTTCCACAGCAATCTCTTGGAGTTATTTCTTAGTTTGACCATTTTTGTGGTCAGACACTCTCTGTTCCCTGGCACTAGAAGTTTGAGGACCCATTGAGGCCATTTCTGGCACTAGAGGTGTTTCTGAGTCCTCTACGTGGCATTAGAGGTCCTACTCTGAGTCCTCTCTTGGTTTTAGAGAACTGTTGAATTTTTCCTGGCATTAGAAGTCCCACCAAGTCCTCAACTCACTATTGTCAGTATTAGGGTCCTTGCCATGTCCTGATGGCAATGTTAGAGATCTACCACATCTGTTTCAAGCATTAGAGACTTGGAGTTAGAGGACTGAAAGGGTTGGAGGCCCCACTGTGTCCACTGGCTGGCATTAGAGACCTGAAGAGTCTGCTTTTAATGTGAAGAGACCCACCAAGTTAGATCCTGGTCCTAGAGGATCCTTTGAAATTTTGTGGTTACTTTGTGCAGTTACTGTTTTTCTGAAAATGGAATTCGTGGGGTGGTGCTTCATTGGCTGCCTTATCCTTTTCCAATATTCAGATATATTTTTGCTGTCTGCTGGTGAGGTTGAGTTGATGGAGGGTAGTGAGAGAAAGAAATGAAGAGGCTGCTGAAAAGGGAAACAGAAAAAGAAATTGGAATGTCTCTCCTACTGGAGCACATGTGCAGACACACTGGGCACCTGCTTCAGTTTCTCTGTGTTTTTGTCCCCTCTTGTTGGTGCTTAAGGTTGAATCTTCTTGGTTGTTGCCAAACTTTTTTTCCCTAGTTTGTCTGTCCCTTGAAGTGGAATTCTGTGCAAAAGACCCTATTCCTCTGTTTGATCAGAGAGAGCTCAGGTTTATCCCTGTCACTACTCTGCCATCTTGATTCCTCCTCACAAACGATTAAAAAAAATAAAATTTGATCACTAATCTAATGTAGTTTTTAATTACCTTATTTTTATGCCTACACTACTTTGTCTTTCAGTTTCCTAAAACATTAATTTTTTATTGCTTGCTTATCTATAGTGATTTGGTATTTGAATACTTGCCTAGCCACCATTTTTTGTCTCTCACAATATCCATCTGTGGAAGAATTCTGTGTTCCCTACAAGATGTGGCCCCAAAAGATTAAATAACATGTCCAATCTCATACAACTTGTAAGGGATAGAATCAAGATTTTAAACCCTATTATAGCCTGACATGGTAGCTCACACCTGTAATTCTAGCTACTCAGGAGGCAGAGATGAGAAGGACTACTGATTGAGGCCAGCCCAGGCAAGGAGTTAGCAAAATCCTATATCCTTCAATAACTGGACATGGTGATGCATATTCCTTATTCCAATTGTGCAGTAGGTGCAAATGGGAGTATCACAGTCACAATCAGCACCTGCAAAAAGTATGAGAGCCTTTTTAAACAATAAAGCAAAAATGGCTGGGCTGTGGCTCAAGTAATAGAGTGTTTGGTTAGCAAGAGAGAAGCCCTATTTTGATCCTCATTACTACCAAAAAAGTTAATAACAATCCAATCATACTAGTTGGAATCCAAAATGCTATGTTCTTTCTGCAATACAGTCATTGCTTACACAACCTGTGTCAGCCTATAGTGATGTATCTTGAATAATTGCTTCCATGCTTGCCTTGAAAAGGCATTGGTTTCTGACACTTATCACTAGATCAAATGTGAGATGTTCTTGGAACAGGTGACATCAGGACCACAGGCTCTAATTGTTTCAAGGGACACCAGAAAACATTAAACTCTTACTGAGTTTGTCCAACCTTGTTTAAGCAGCTCCACAACATCTATAAAGATTTTTCTCCACAGTGTTCTTCTGTAAATAAGGAGTTTATCAAATAAAACCTGCCACAAAGAGCAGGAAGACATGCCACATCGATGACCCCTCACTGAGTGCTGGTTCCTTTCAGGGATCCTGGTGAGACAAAAATCACCTCTCATTCAATAATCACATTTGCTGTAAGTGTAAGAGTTGGAGCTGGAGTTTAAGACATTTTTGGATGGATTTAAGTTTGTAATTTATTTGAACAATCCCAATCTTCCCATCCTATTCTAAGGAATAATTCCTTGACATTTGGTAATACACAGCATAACATGATAAATAGCTCATTTTTCTGGTTTTATTTTTATTTTTTGTAATTATTTTTGGGAAATAAATCTCACACGTATGAGAAAGCAAGAGAATAGAGTAGAATGGATAGTCTTTATTTGTCCTGGCATTTTGGGAAGTAATAACTTCAAAATTCATTTGCTGAGCACCTGAGAAATGTTGAGACAAGGAGAATCGAATGGCTATGTTCATCTTTAGCTGGCTAGACCAGATTTAAATTTTTCCATTGAGAATTTGGAATTGCAATTGTAAATTGATAGTACCTACTAATTCTTCAACTTGGAAGCCATTGTACAGGGTGTAGGAGAGAGGGCATCTTCTCTCATCTATGGAGATAAGTAGAGATGAGTAAAATTAGAGGTGAGTAAAAATCCAGAATAAGTGGGGCAGAAGTGGGAGCCTGTGTAATTCAGGGTGGGAAGGAAACTGCTTATTGTGATATCTTGACTTTTAAATGCATTTTAATTGTTATTGAAAGGTTGATCTACAGAGAGGCTATAGTTATATAAGTCAGATAAAAAGTAGATTTCTTGTATGGTTCTTGTTTCTTTATCCTGGAGGTACTTTCATTTAGTGTCATATATATAGGTTTATGTATCTAGGTTTTGCCCTATTGTAAACCTCTGCCTGGAGAGTCCAAGATTTATATTAATTATGAGAAATGAGGGAAACCATTAAGCCTATGTTCCTTTAAGTCTGGTTTACTTCACTTAATATGATTTTTTTCTAAGTCTTTCCACTTCCTTGCAAATGGGGCGATGTCATTCTTTTTGACAGCAGCATAGAATTCCATTGTGTATAAATACACATTTCTTTGTGAACAATGTCACCTCTTCCCTTGCTCTCTTCCAGTTTTTCCCTCCCGTCCCCACTGACAAATTATGTAGGTCATTTTCTTCTTTCCTTTAAAATTTTTTTGTCTTTTCTTTTTTCTCTTTAAAAAATCAATTTACTATCATGAGAAGGAACATGGCGCCTAACTCTCTCTGACAAAAAGAGAGAACCAGGGAGTCCCACGAGCCAATTACCTTAAGAAATCCACAACAACAAACAAAAAGCAACGGAGAAGGACTCAAACCGGAAAAGAAATCCAGATAAAGCTCACATCCAACTTTCTCAAAGAATTCGGAACGCGAGGACCCCTCCCCCACCTCTTGCCGCAGGATCCAAGCCGGGAAAGCCGCGGAAAGCCGCGGAAAGCCGCGGAAAGCCACGGAAAGCCACGAAAAGTGGCAGCTGGCGCCGGCGCCGCGAAAAGTGGCAGCTGGCGCTGGCTCAAGTGGCTTGAGCGGGTGCCTGCTCCACACCACGAAAGCAGCGGCGGGCGCTGGCTCCAAGCTACGAAAAGCAGCGGCAGTGGAGGGCGCCAGGCCGGGAGCCCAACTGCTACAGAAACTAGCACAGAACCGGGCCAGCGAACGGCGGAAGCAGCGGAACCCAGACGCGGAACCAGAACAGCAAGCAGCAGAACCCAGACGCAGAACACAGGCGGTGGCGGAGACCCGAGGGGAGTGAAAGACTCCCCACCACCGTGGAGCACCCGCAGATGGACGCAGAGGCGTGAGTAATACAGCGCGTCCCCAAACACATCGGGAAAGCAGAGCGGGTGCCAAGCAATAGAACTTAACTCAGACCCCAACACCCACCCGAGAAAGACTGGTGGGAGCAGGGGGGCAAGGAATTTAGAATCCTGTCCCTCCCCTCAACAGCCCCCTCCCTCAGGCCATTGACTGGAGATTGACAGGCGGGCTACCCATAAGACCCAGCACCCCACCAAGGGAGGCGGGGCTGTCCCAACTCCCACCTGCCCAATGGGCTCAACCCCCAGCCCTCTGACTGGAGACTGACAAGCGGGCGGACCCTAAGACTCAGCACCCCACCAGGGGAGGAGGAGCTGTCCCAGCTCCCACCCGCCCACCAGGTTCCTCTCCCAGGCCATTGGATCTGGAGAGTGGAAGGCGCTGGGACCCTGCCTTACAACAGTGGGTAGGGGGTACCTGTAAATAGGAGCCAGCATCTGCCCCCTCTCAATTCCTGAGTGGGGCATCCTCCAGCTGGAAATCCTGAGCAAGACAGCACCGAGGGGCCCCCCACAGTCACAGACTCTGAAAAAGCAGTGGAAACACAGCAGGGATCTGAAGGGCCAACCAGCAGCCAATCTCCCCTTCTGAGAATCAAAAAGGCGAGGCTTCGCACTTGGAGCCCACGTCCCCAGCTGGGCCCCGCCCCTGGGAACAGAGGGGTCTCCTGCTGGTCCTCCTGAGAGCCCCTGAAACTCTCAATCCCCAAACCCTTGGCTTGGGGCCGCCCCTGGAAGCAGCACAGGAAAATGTATGCCAACCGCGCTCAGACAGAAGCTCGCAGACCCATCCCATGGTCCACTGTGAGGCCACTGGTTGGGCTAAGAGCTAGTCGTGCAGCAACACATAAGTTTTATTCTAATACTTTCCAAACTTTGTACTCAAATATGCTACGTACTTACCCCCCGACCTCTCTCATTCTATTTTTCTATCTCTGGACCTCTGTTCGTCTTTCAACCCTTATACTGCATGGATCTACACTAGATGGCTGTTGAGCAACACTGTATATCTAGGTGTTTAATTATTCTCTAGGCTCAGAGGGACTTAAAGACAACAGAGATTGGATTGAGAGGCTTATTGTTTTGGGTATAAATCGCTTATCAGTGGATGTATTAGACTGGTCGGTAACTGCACAAAAAGAAAGAGTGATAACACCAATCAAAACTTGTGTACATCTAGAGTCTGCCAGCTACAGAGGTCTAGCTTGGTTATATCTGAAAAACTATAATCGTGTTTAGTATTAATCTTGCTCCCATTTTCAAATGGGCAGAACAAGAAACTCAAGAAAAATGTCAAATCAAGAAACAACATCCCCTACCCAATGTAAACAAACAATGGAACAGTCACTGGCAATCCTAGAGGAGAGTCTGCCAAGTGCTGTACAAATGCAATTGATAAACATCATTAATGAAAAATGTGAAAATATAAAGAAAGAGATAAGGGAGGAAGCCATAGCTGAACAAGAGGAAACCATAAACAAGGTGATAAGTGAAAAAGAAGAAGTCATAAAGGAAGCCATAATAAAGGTTTTTCAAAGAAAGATGGATGAATTCATAGAATCCACAAATAAAAAGGTGACCGAACTCCAGCAAATATTCAAAGAAAATAAAGCTACTGAGCTAACCACTCAAATGGAAATCAAGGAGCTAAAGAAATCCATACATGATCTAAAAGAAGAGATGCAAGGCATCAAAAATGAGCAATTAGTAGCAAGGGAGATGAAAAATAAAGTAGATAGGTTTGATAGCAGGTTAGACGATGCAGAGGAGAGAATTTCCGGGGCTGAAGATAATTTAGTTATTATAGAGAAAGAACAGAAAATGAGTCAATCCAAATCTAGGAAAAATGAGAGAGTGCTTCAGAGGTCCAAGATACAATTAGGAAGCCTAATTTAAGGCTAATTGGTATTGAGGAGGGCGTGGAGAAAGAGTATTGGAAATATACTTCAGGGAATCATCTCAGAGAATTTCCCAAATATCCAGAAGGGCAGGCCCATCCAGATACAAGAAGCTTTTAGAACCACAAACAGACCTGACCAGAAAAGAACATCCCACCGCCACATCGCAATCCGAACTGGATCAATAGAAACCAAAAAAAGGATCCTAAAGGCAGCCAGGGAAAAGGGTTCAGTAACCTATAAAGGAAAACCAATCAGAATAACCCCAGATTTCTCAGCAGAGACCATGCAAGCAAGAAGTGACTGGAAGCATATATGTCATGCCCTTAAGTCAAATAACTACCAACCAAGAATACTGGACCCAGATAAGCTCTCATTCATAACTGAGGGAACAATAAAAACATTCCATTCCAGGGAAAAGCTGCAAATATATGTCGCAACAAAACCAACACTACAGAAAATTCTGAAAGATGTTCTATACATAGAAAACCAAAATAAATGCAATATAGGGAAAGAAATGGCACCTAAACAGCATACCACCTAAGGACCACAAGAACTGTGAAGACACAGGCCCAAATAAAAGCTTTTAAAAATGGTAGGACCTAATAAATATCTCTCAATCCTAACTCTCAATATCAATGGACTCAACTCTCCAATTAAACGGCATAGGCTGTCTAGTTGGATCAAAAAGCAAGAGCCATCATTCTGCTGTCTTCAAGAGACACATCTTACCCAAAAAAACAAGCATCTTTTGAAAGTGAGAGGTTGGAATAAACTCTATCAAGCTAACGGCCCCCATAAACAGGCTGGAGTTGCCATCCTCATCTCAGATAAAATAGACTTCAAACCAAAATTAGTAAGAAAAGACAAAGAAGGTTACTACATACTTCTAAAGGGATCTTTCCTCCAGGAAGACATAACGATCCTAAATATTTACACACCCAATCCCGGAGCTCCAAACTTCATCAAGCAAACTTTACTTACACTGAAACCATACATAGATCGAAATACAGTGATTGTCGGTGACTTTAACACACCACTCTCACCTATGGACAGATCAACAAGGCAAAAACTCAACAGATAAACCTTAGAACTGAACAACTATATAGACCAACTAGATCTAACAGACATCTGCAGAATATTCCACTCAGCAACAGCACAATATACGTTTTTCTCAGGAGCACATGGAACATTTTCCAAAACAGATCACATGTTAGGCCATAAAACAAACCTGGACAGATTCAGAAACACTGAAATTATTCCATGCACACTCTCAGACCACAAAGGCATCAAATTGGAACTGAACACATATCTCCACCAACGAAAACCCTGTAACTCATGGAGACTGAACAACACATTGTTGAATCACCAATGGGTCATCGAAGAGATCAGAACAGAAATCCAACAGTTTATGAAATTTAACAGTAAGGAGCCCACAAAATACCTCCTTTGGGACACAGCAAAGGCAGTACTCAGAGGAAAATTTATAGCGCTGAGTGCCTACAACAACAAGTTGGAAAAATTGCAAACCAACAAGTTAATGTCTCACCTTAAGCTCCTGGAAAAAGAGCAACAAACCAACCCTAATCCCAGTAGAAGAAAGCAAATTATTAAAATCAAAGCAGAATTAAATGATTTGGAATCCAAAAAAAACTATAGAAAGAATCAACAAAACAAGGAGTTGGTTCTTTGAAAGAATTAACAAAATTGACAAGCCCTTAGCAAATCTTACCAAAAAAAGAAGAGAGCATATCGAAATAAACAAAATCACAGATGAAAATGGTATTATCACGACAGAAATTACCAAGATCCAGAATATCATGAGGGAATACTTCTCAAACCTTTACGCCAACAAATTTGAGAATCTAGATGAAATGGATGAATTCCTAGCCAATATTAACATACCCACACTGAACCAAGAAGAACTAACCCAACTCAACAGGCCTATTTCAAGCTCTGAAATAGAAATGGCAATTAGAGAACTTCCACTTAAGAAAAGCCCAGGGCCAGATGGATTCACAGCTGAATTCTATAAGGTCTTCAAAGCAGAGCTCATACCAATACTCCTCAAGCTCTTCAACGAAATTGAAAATGAAGGTTCCTTACCAAACTCATTCTATGAAGCCAGTATAACCCTCATCCCCAAACCAGACAGAGATTCATCAAAGAAAGAGAACTATAGACCTATCTCTTTGATGAACATCGATGCAAAACTTATCAACAAAATACTGGCCAACCGTCTACAACAAATTATCAAAAAAATTATACACTATGATCAAACTGGATTCATCTCGGGGAGGCAAAGCTGCTTCAACATACGCAAATCAATTAATATAATTCAACACATCAACAGGAGCAAGGACAAAAATCACATGATTGTCTCAATAGACGCGGAAAAGGCATTTGACAAGATCCAACACCCCTTTATGTTAAAAGCTCTGGAGAAACTAGGAATCCATGGAACATTCCTCAATGTAATAAAGGCTGTGTATGAGAAACCCACTGCAGGTATTACACTTAATGGTGAAAATCTAAAGCCATTCCCTCTAAAATCAGGAACGAGACAAGGATGCCCACTCTCTCTACTACTCTTAAATATAGTACTAGAATTCCTAGCCAGTGCAATAAGGCAAGAAGCAAGCATAAAGGGGATCCAAGTAGGGAAAGAGGAAATAAAACTATCTCTCTTTGCAGGTGACATGATTCTGTATTTAAAGAATCCTATAGACTCTACTCCCAAGCTCCTTGAGCTGATTCAAAACTTTGGAAGAGTAGCAGGCTATAAAATCAACCCTCAAAAATCAACTGCCCTCCTTTACGCCAACAGTGAGAGGAACGAGGCAATAATCAGGAAAGAAACTCTTTTCACAATAGCCTCAAAGAAAATAAAGTACTTAGGAATTAGCTTAACTAAGAATGTAAAGGACCTTTTTGACGAAAACTTTAAAACCCTAAAAAAGGAAATTAAAGCAGAACTAAGGAAATGGAAAAACCTCCCATGCTCCTGGATTGGAAGAATCAACATTGTGAAAATGACAATCTTGCCAAGAGCTATCTACAAATTCAACGCAATACCCATCACTATCCCAATGGCATTCTTTAAAGAAATAGAAGAGGCAATTCAAAATTTCATATGGAATAATAAAAGACCCCGCATAGCAAAAACACTTCTTAGCAGAAAGAACAGCACCGGAGGAATTTCAATTCCAAACTTTAGGCTCTATTACAGAACTATAATTATCAAAACAGCTTGGTACTGGCACAAGAACAGGCCTAAAGAACAATGGAATAGAACTGAGGACCCAGATATTAAACCACAGACCTATGGCCACCTAATCTTTGACAAGGGAGCCAAAAAAATAGAATGGAAGAAAGACAGCCTCTTCAACAAGTTGTGCTGGCAGAACTGGTTAAGCACCTGCAGAAAACTAAACTTGGATCCTTCTTTGTCATCTTGCACTAGAATTAACTCCAAATGGATCAAAGACCTGGAGGTAAAAGCTGACACACTGAAAACTTTACCGGAAGGAATAGGAGATACACTAGGCCTCCTTGGCACAGGTCGAAACTTTCTTAATAAGGACCAAGAATCACAACAAATCAGAGAAAGGCTGGATAAGTGGGACTGCATTAAACTGCAGACCTTTTGTACGGCAAAGGACATAGCTAGTAAATTAATTAGGAAGCCTACAGAGTGGGAGAAAATCTTCACCAACCAAACTATGGACAAAGGCCTCATATCTAAAATATATCAACAACTCAAAAATTGAATCACTCCAAAACTAACCTCCAAAGTAACAACCATCCTATTAAAAAATGGGCCAAAGACTTAAAGAGACTCTTCCCTGAAGAAGAAGCAAAAATGGCCTATAGACACATGAAGAAATGCTCAACATCTCTTGTCATAACAGAAATGCAAATCAAAACAACTCTAAGATTCCACCTCACTCCAGTTAGAATGGCAAGGATCAGGAAAACGAATAATAACAGATGCTGGAGGGGATGTGGCCAGGAGGCCACACTGTTGGTGGGAGTGCAAACTCGTTCAACCACTATGGAAAGCAATGTGGCAGTGCCTCAAAAGGCTAAACATAGAACTCCCCTATGACCCAGCAATTCCACTACTTGGCATTTACCCAACCATCCAGAAACAAGGACATACTAAATCTACTTGCACAACAATGTTCATTGCAGCGCTATTCACCATAGCAAAGATATGGAACCAACCTAGATGTCCCTCAGTTGATGAGTGGATCAACAAGTTGGGGTATTTTTACACAATGGAATTCTACACTGCTGTCAGAAAAAATGACATTGCCCCATTTGTTAGGAAATGGAAAGACTTAGAAAAGATCATATTAAGTGAAGTAAGACAGACTCAAAGGAACTTAGGCTCAATGGTTTCCCTCATTCGTCATAATCAGTAGAAACCTTGGGCTCTACTAGCAGAGATCTGCAATAGAGCAAATTCTTGATACATAAGGCCATATAATGTGAAGGTAATTGAAAGGACCTCCAGGATATTGAAACAAAAGCCATATAATGAATGATTGTTGTCCTTAATGTACTATGTTGTCTCTCATCTCCTTTGCTGTCCCTTGGTTATCTCATATTGTTATAGTATCTCACTTTGTTATCTGATATATTGAATTTATTTGTATTTGGATATTTGAAATTTGATAGGGAAGGGGGGAAAACCAAAACGGGTGGGGGGTGTGGGGGGGAGGGAAATGGGTACCAAGACACGTGAAAGTGTATCAATGTATGTGTATTAATGCACCTTCTATCTGGCAAATATTATGTAACCCTTTTACTAATTACAATAAAAAATAACAACAAAAATCAATTTACTTTATTGTTATTATAGAGGTGATATACAGAGGAATTATAATTACATGAGCTAGGTAATAAGTACATTTCTTTTCATATAGTTCTTCTGCATGTCTTTTTTTCCTCACTTTCCTATCATCTTCTCACAGAAGTTGTATAGTTCAATTTGATCAATGTTCAGTGAGCTCTATTGCTGCATATTTTTTACATTTTCTCCCTTAAATCTGTGTCCCCTTCCTCCCATGAAGATATAGAGGTGAATACACCATAAATAAAACATAAATAATCAAAAACTAAAAACAAAAGAAATAACAGAAGTCTCTTGTTTCCATATGTTGGAATTCATTTCAGTATGTATAATTTCATTTAAATATGAAGAGGCAGGTAGGCATTGCACCTTTGAGTTTCTCTCCTGAGTATCCTCTTTTGGTCCCACTGTGTATGAGTAAATAGTATCCTGTATACTTCATTGTATCCCAGTGCATTTTATATCTAACTTCCACATATCAGGGAGACAAATGGCACCTGTTCTCTCTGATATGTGCAAGTTAGATTTCAGAGTGCATATGTGTCATTTGTCTCACTGAGACTGGCTTACCTCACTTAATATGATTTGTTCTAGTTCCATCCATTTCCCTGAAAATGACATTATTTTATTCTTTTTAATGGCTATGTAAAATTCCATTGTGTGTAGGTAGTATACTGTCTAAATCCACTCATTGATTGTGAGGCATATGGGCTGTTTCCATACCTTAGCTAGTCATAAATAGTGTTGTAATGAACATGGATGCGCAGGAGTTCTTACCATATCCTGGTTATGATGTTTGGAGTAGATGCCTAGGAATGATATGGCTGGGTCATAGGGAAGATGTATGTTTAATTTTTTTGAGAAACCTCCAGCCTGCTATCCAGAGTGGTTGAATTAGTTTCCATTCCCACCAGCAGTTCAGTAGGGCTCCTTTTCCCCAACATCCCAGCCAACATTTGTTGTTCAAATTCACAATGTTGGTCAATCTTACTGGGGTGAAATGGAACCTCAGAGTTGTTTTGGTTTGCATTTCCTTTATGGCCAGGAATGATGAACATTTCCTCATATGTTTCTTTGCCATTATGACTGTGTAGGTCATTTTCAACATAGTGTCTAGTGAATATTACTGATACATTTGTTCACCCTTTGTTCCTTGAGTTCTGTACCCTCCTGAAGATATATAAGCAAATACACTAGTCATAAAGAAGACAGACTCATCAAAAAGAAAAATTAAAAGAAAACAAAACAAAACCTTTGTTTGAATATCTTGGGATTGGTTTTGAAATATATATATATAATGTATGTATATTATAAAATTTTATATAAATATGAAGGGGCACACAGGCCTCTTAAAAGTGCTTCTGTTGGTTTTAGTTCTAGAGTTTACTGAAATCCCTGATAATAAAACAATTTTTTTATTTAAGCAAATTAGAGTAATTTTTTTTACTAAATTCAGGCAAACAATTCCTGATGAAAACAACTAGATCTTTACATATATCATCTTGTTTAAATTTTTTGCTTTTTATTCTTTTTTATTGAAAGATTTTATTAACAATAATTTCAAATGTTAGGTTTAACAAACAAGTATTCAAAAATGGATTCTCTATATACAACCACCAACACACAAATTTAAGACCAAAATTAAAATTAAGCTGAGTTTGTACATCATAGATACATATCAATCTATATAATATATCAATGTCTATAGAATATATTATATATTCTATATATATCCCATCATAGATATATTTATATCTCCAAATTTATGTCAATGACCTTGAGTACCCAAGTATTTAGTCATTACTCTTGTTCTGTTTGGATCTGATACCAACATATCAAGGAGACCATGTGCTTTTTATTCCTTTGGTCTTGGCTTATCTCACTTAACATGATTTGTTTCTATTTCTATCCACTTCCCAGAGAATGACATTATTTTTTCTTGTTTGGTGGCTATGTAGAATTTCATTGCATACATGTTCCACATTTTTTTGTACCTATTCATCTGTAGTAGAGCATCTGTGTTGTTTCCATCTCTTGGCTATTGTGAATAGTGCAGAGATGAACATGGTTGTACAGGTGTCCTTATCAAATCCTGGGTTAGGATGCTCAGCATAGATGCCTATGAGTGGTATGTCTGGGTAGTAGGGAAGGTCTATTTTTAGGTTTTTGAGGAACCTCCAAACTGCATTCCAGAGTAGTTGTACTAGTTTACATCCTCACCAGCAGTGCAGTAGGGTTCCTCTTTATCCACATCCCAACCAGTTATTTTGTTTTTGTTTTTGTTTTGCCAGTACTGGGCGTGAGCTCAGGGCCTGAGCACTTGGACTTTCTCAAGGCTTAGCACTCTACCACTTGAGCCTCAGCACCAGTTCTGGCTTTTTGCTATGTATGTGGTACCGAGGAATCAAACCCTGGTCTTCGTGCATGCTAGGCAAGCACTCTACCACTAGGCCAAACTCCTGGCCTAGTTAAAGAATTTATTAACATTGATTTTTACATCATATTTCAAATGACATGTTTAACAAACAGGTATACAAGAAGGGAATTTCTATATGCAATCACTGGCACTTAGATTTTAGAACATAATCAAAATTAGGCTGAGGGTTTGTATGTCATAGATACATAATAATCTATGTAATAAAATATGGCTATAGAGTCATAAGTTTTTATGACTATGTAGTTGTATTTATATTTCCAATACCATGTCCATAGCATTGGGTATGCAAGTTTTGAGTCTTTGCTCTTGCACTGTTTGGATCTAATAGCCACATACCAAGGATACCATGTGCCTTTTTTTCCTTTGGTCTTGACTTGTCTCACTCAACATGATTCGCTCTAGATTCATCCACTTCCTTGTAAATGCCATTATTTTATCTTGTCTGTTGGCTATGTAGAATTCTATTGTATATATATATAAATATATATCACATTTTCTGTATCCATTCATCTGCAGTAGGGCATCTGGATTGTTTCCATCACCTGGCTATTGTGAGTAGTGCAGAGATAGACATAGCTGAGTAGGTGTCCTTATCATATCTTGGATTATGATGTTCAGGGTAGATGCCCAGAAGTGGTATGGTGGGATCATAGGGAAGGTCAATTTTCAGTTCTTTAAGAAACCTCCACACTGCTTTCCAGAGTGGCTGAACTATAGTCTGCATTCCCACCAGCAGTGTAGTAGGGTTCCTTTTTCTCCACAACCCCGCCAGCAACTGTCATTTTCTGAGTTCAAAATCTTGGCCATTCTTGTTGGGGTAAGGTGGTATCTTAGGGTTGTTTTTATTTGCATTTCCTTTATGACCATAGATGATGAACATTTTCTCATATCCTTTTCTGCCATTTTAATCTCTCCTTCTGATAAGTCTCTCTTTAGTTTCCTTGTCCATTTAGTGAATGGTTTATTAGGTTTTGGGGGGATTAGTTTCTTGAGTTCCCTGTAGGTACTGGATACTAAGCATTTGTCAGATGTATTGTTGGTGAATATCTTTTCCCAGTTGGCTGGCTATCTCTACTTTTGCATCTATGTTTTTATCTGTACAAAACCTTTTTATTTTTAGGTAGTCCCATTTATTGAGTCTCTCTCCAATCAGTTGTGACCCTGGGATTCTGTTCAGGAATCTGTTGCCTGTGCCTATGAGTCCCAGTGTCTCTCCTACTCGATCCTTTAGCAGTTTCATGGTTTCCGGTCTGACATTGAGGTCTTTGATCCACTTTGAGTTAATGCTTGTGCATGTCAAAATGCTAGGGTCAATTTTTAGTTTTCTGAATGTAGCTTCCCAGTTTTGCCAGCACCAATAATTAAATAGACTGTGTTTGTTCCACTGTATATCTTTGGCTCCTTTGTCAAATACAAGTTGACTATAGGTATGTGGTTCTATTTCTGGATCTTCTATTCTGTTCCGTTGATCTTCTGTTGTTATTAGTTTTCTTGGTCCTGGCCATTCTAACTGGAGTGAGGCTTCTGGTCTATTTTTGTGCCAATACCATGCAGTTTTTGTTATTATGGCTCTATAGTAGAGTTTGAAATCTGGTATTGTAATACCACCAGCATTGCTCTTTTTGCCTAGAATTGTTTGGGCTATTCTAGGTCTTTTCTTGTTCCATATGAACCTTTGGATTGTACCTTCTATTTCAGTAAAGAATGTCTTTGGGATTTTGATGGGGATTGCATTGAATTTGTATATCAATTTTGGCTGTATAGCCATTTACACTATGTTGATTCTCCCTATACATGAGCATGGGATGTCTTTCCATTTCCTAGTGTTCCCTTTAATTTCTTTTGATAGGCTTTTATAGTTTTCATTAAATAATTCCTTTACATCTTTGGTAAAGTTAATTCTAAATATTTTATTCTTTTGGGGGCTATTGTGAATGGGATCATTTTCTTGATTTGGCCTTCTGTTTGTTTATTGACTTCAGAAGGTTAATTTTGTATCCTGCCACTTTGCTAAAGTGGTTTATTAATTCTAGGAGTTTGGGAGTGGAGCTTATTGGGTCACTCAAGTAGAGGATCATGTCATCTGAGAATAGGGAAAGTTTAATTTCTTCCTTCCCTATGTGGATCCCTTTGATGTCCTTTTCTTGCCTTATTGCTCTAGCTAAGTGTTCCAGCACCATATTGAAGAGAAGTGGGGAGAATGGGCATCCCTGTCTAGTTCCTGATTTTCAGATAAATGGTTCCAGTCTTTCACCATTTAGTATAATATTGGCTGTAGGATTGTCATATATGGCTTTAATTATTTTAAGGATTGTACCTCTTATTTCTATTTTATCTAGTGCTTTCAACATAAATGGATGTCATATTTTGTCAAATGCCTTCTCCGTATCCAGAGAAATTATCATATGATTCTTATCCTTAGCTCTATTGATGTGATTTATTACATTGATTGATTTGCAAATGTTAAACCAGCCTCGCAGCTGTGGGATGAAGCCTATTTGATTGTAGTGTACAATTTAAAAAATTTTTTTTTGGATTCTGTTGCCTAGTATTTTATTGAGGAGTTTTGCGTCTGTGTTCATTAGAGAGATAAATCTGTAGTTTTCTCTTTTTTGTTGGGTCTTTCCCTGGTTTGGGGATGAGAGTAATATTAGCTTCTTAAAATGAGTTTAGTATTGTTCTTTTGCTTCTATTCTTGGAAGAGTTTCAAGAGTATAGGTGTTACTTCATCTTTAAACGTCTTGTAGAATTCTGCAGTGAAACCATCTGGACCTGGGCTCTTTTTGGTTGGCATTTCCCTGATTGCTTCCACAATTTCATTGTATGAAATTGGTTTGTTCAATTTATTTACCTCTTCATTGTTCAATGTGGGAAGCCTATATTTATTTAAGACACCATCCATTTCTACTAGATTTTCTTGTTTCTTTGAATATAGGTTGTGATAGTACTTATTCACAATGGACTGAATTTCTTGGATATCGGTTGTGATTGTTTCCGTGGGGTCTCTAATCTTGTTTATTTGAGTCTCCCTTCTCCTTTTTTTGATTAATCTTGCCAGGGGTCTGTCAATTTTATTGACTCTTTCAAAGAACCAACTTTTTCATTTATTAATTTTGTGTATAGTGGAACTTATTTCAACCTCTGATATTTTTGATTTTATTTTTGTTGTTTTAGAATTAACTTTTTCTTGCTCCTCTAGGTGTTTCAATTGCTTTTTTAGGTTATTTACATGCCCTTCTTCTGTCTTTTTAATATGCACTCCTAGTGCCATAAATTTGCCCTTTAGAAGTGCCTTTGCTGTGTCCCATAAGTTCTTTTGTGATGTCTCTTGATTGTCATTACATTCAAGGAAGTTTTTAATTTCTTTACTGATCTGATCAGTAACCCAGGAGTTATTCAGAAGTGTGTTGTTCAGCTTCCAAGTATTTGAATGTTTTTTGACGTTTACTGCATTATTCAGGACTAGTCTGAGTCCACTGTGATCAGATAGAATACATCAGATTACATCAATCCTCCTGTGTCTGCTTAAGTTTTCTGTATGAACTATTATATGATCTATTTTGGAGTGTGTTTCATGTGCTGCTGAAAGTTTTGCTGTTGGATGGAAGACTTTGCGTATATCTGTTAAGGCCAGCTGGGCTATGGTGTCATTTAAGTCGAACGTGTCTTTGCTTAACTTTTGTTGAGTTGACCTGTCATTTGGTGAGAGTGGCATATTGAAGTCTCCCACTATGATTGTGTTTGAGTCTATCTTGTTCTCTAATTCTAAGAGAGTTTGCTTGACCTTTTTGGGTGCTCCCGTGTTGGGGGAGTAAATGTTTATAACGTAATATTGAGGGTATGGATTGGACCCTTTACTAATGTGTAGTGGCCATCCTTTCACTTGGAATTTGTTTCTGTCTTTGGCAATGAAGTGGGTCTCTTGGAGGCACCATATGGATGGGTCTTGTTTCTTAATCCAGTCTGCTGCTCTGTGACTTTTTATTGGATTGTTCAGCCTGTTCACATTTAGGGAAATTATGGAGAAGTGGTCAGTGTCCATTGTCATTAGTTATTTTTACTTCTAAGTTTCTTTCTCTCTCTCTTTTTTCCCTTTTGTGTTTAATGATTTATAGGTAATTACTTCTTGATGGGGGTTCTTGCTGTTCTGCAATTTGTTCTTGATTATTTAATATTTTTTAATGCTGTTTTAGTGTGCTTGTTTTCATATAGCTTCTCTTTGGAGTGAAACATTCTTGTTTCTCCCTCAAATGTAAAAGGTAGTTTTGCTGGATATATCAGTCTGGGTTGGCAGTTGTTGGTCTTCAGGGTATGAAGGATGTTTTTCCAAGCTTTTCTTGCATTTGGTGTTTGCATGGAGAGGTCTGCAGTTATTCTAATTTTTTCCCATTGTAGTATAGCTCTTTCTTTGTTTTGGAGCATCTAAGATCAGCTCCTTGGTATTCAGGTCTAGTGTTTTTACTATGATGTGTCTAGATGAGTTCCTTCTAGGATCTTGCCTGTTTGGAGTTCTGAAACCTTCAATAATGTGAGCATTTTCCCTTTTCAGGTTGGGGAAGTTCTCTGCTATGATTTTGGTGAATAAGGGTTGCATTCCTTTGTCCTGGAACTCCACTCCTTCATGGGCCCCTAACATACAAAGTTTAGATTTCTTGGCTACGTCTGGAGTTCTCTTTGGTGAATTCTGACTGCTTTCTCCAGAATGATGATTCTCTGTTCCAGCTCTTTGCATTTTATCTTCTGTTCCTGATGTCCTTTTCTCCATCTCAGTCAGTCTGTTGCTTAATGCATCCTTTTTTGCTGGAATTGTCGACACTGAGCTCCTCATGTCTGCTGAGAGGGTATTAATCTTTTCTTCCATTTCTCTTTTGAATTTGAGGAGCTCCTTGGTAATTTCCTGCTTATATTCCTGGAATTGTTTTTGTAACTCTGCTTTAATCTGTTTAGTCATGTCCACAATCATCTCCTTGAATAGAGTCATATGTCTCTTCAGGTGTCATTTCTTTCGATGGTGACATCTCTCTTGTCCCTTCACTCTTGTTTCCTTTTGGGCTTTGTGTGGGACTTTGATTTTTATATATGTTGTAATTTGTGGTTGCACTTTCCGAGGCATTAAGGACTGTTGTTGTACCTTTGTTCTGTGATGGGTAGGTGGCGGTCTTTATTTGGTTTCAGACTGATGGTTCTGGGAATGTGTATATGTGTGGTTTTCAGCCAGATTGATTCCACTGCTGACTAGGTCAGAGTTTGCAGCTTTTACAGGTGTTCGACCTGTTCCCAGAGGCTGTGTGCTGCTGCATATCTAGCTCTCAGCCCAACCAGTAGCCCCACAGTGGGCTGGAGGATGGAGTTATGCATTTCGGTCTCAGCTAGCCTGGCGGATAGCTAGTTTTCTTGCCCTGTTCCCGGGGTGGGGCCCAGCCGAGGGCCTGGGGTTTGGGAATTTCTGGGAGCTCTCAGATAAACCAGCCTGACTGGTTTCTGATATGCTGCCAGGGGCAAGGCCCAGCCCAGGAAGTGGGCTCTGAGGTCAGAGCCCTGCCTTTCTGGCTCTCAGAGGGTGAGCTTGGGACCCTGCTGGTTTGCCCTTCAGTTCCCTGCTGTGTTTCAGCTGCTTTGGCTGAGAGTCATTCTGTGGAGAGCTCCTCAGTGCTGTCTTGCTGGAGGCTCCCAGCAGGCAGGCACCCCTTTTAGGTTTGGGTCAGTCAAATGCTGGCTTGCAGACTCACACACACCTCCACCCATTGTTAGACTGCAGGGTCTTAGCGCCCCTCAGTCTGCGGTTTCAGTGGCCTGGGAGAGGAGGCTATTGGGCAGGTGGGAGCAGGGACACCTCCACCCCTTTAGGTGGGGTGCTGGGTCTTAGGGCCCGCCTACCTGTCAGTCTTAGTCAATGGCCTGGGGGAGGGGGCTGTAGGAGGAAGGGCAAGATTCTGAATTCCTTGCCCCCCTGCACTTGTCAGTCTTTCTTGGGAGGGGTGGGAGGGGTCTGGGTTAAGTTCAGTAGCTCGCCACCAGCTCTGCTTTCCCAACTGGTTTGGGGGAACCTGCTGGACGACTTACTGACGGGGGTTTGACTGTGAGCTGCTCCAAGGTGTTGGAGAGTCATTCGCCTCCCCTCTGGTCTCTGCCACCTTCTGTGCTGCCTGCGCCTGGTCTGTGTGGGTTCCTGCATCTAGATTCTGCTGCTTGCTAGCATCGCTGGAGGTGGGGGCTTCCCAGGCCCAGTACCCTCCACCGTGGCTTTCACAGCTTGGAGCAGGCAGCGAGTGTTGGGGGAGGGGTCCTCGTGTTTCTGATTCTTTGAGAAAGTTGGATATAAGCTTTATCTGGATTTCTTTTTCTGTTTGTGTACTTCTCCGTTGCTTCTTGAATTTGTTGTTGTGGGTTTCTTAAGGTAGTTGGCTCATGGGATTCCCTGATTGTCTCTTTTTGTGGGAGAGAGCTAGACTGGGTCCCTATTGTCTTAGTGCCATCTTCTGACTCCCACTTTGTTTAATTTTGCAGCATGTTTATTGCTATACAAATTATTTTTATGAAGAGGAAAAGGAGATTTCAATCTATTAAAAGTTCTTCAAGGTCACACAGCAAGTAAATGACAGAGACAAGAAATGAAATACACAAAAATTTCTTGCTTAATCTTTATTCTTTACAATATACACCTATACATATTAAACTTTCTAATTTCCAAAACATGTTTATGATGTAAAATTCTCACATTGACCTAAAGAAAGTGGGGATACTGATGCACTGATAGGCTAAATAAGCTGCTAAAATTATACATACATAAATATATACATGTATAATAGTAAGCATATATTGTCTATGCACATTCAATAAGTTCTTTTCCCTTGCAGAATTAGTGTTTAAGCCTCATTCAGAAAGAGGGAAAGGGAGCCCAGGTTTTGCCTGGTAGGAAAAGAGAGATGTTAGTTATTGAACCCACTGCTCTATACTACTCTTCAGTGTAAAACATAAATTATCAATGCCTAAAAAATGAAACTATGCTCAGTAATTCACACAAATAAAAATATATAATTAAGGCCCATGGTGCTGGTTTTTACTGGTTTGCTTCTGATGCCACAAAAAGTTGTATAGACTGGGTGTCTTAAAGAACAAAAATTAATTTCTCTATACTTTTGAAGGCCATGAAGTCTGACATGAAAGGACTTGCCTTGGTAATTTTTGCAGAGCATTCTCTTGCTAGCTTGCCTTCTTAACATGTTCTCACAGGGCACCTAGAACGGAAGAGTGGGAGGTCCCCAGAGTCTCTCGTATTTGGTCCAGTAGATTCTTTAACCTGGATCATATCCAAATGGGAGGGGAGATGATCACATTTGGGAATTGGATCTTCACTCTGGGTGGTGGGTACATTCAGCCCATAGAATATGTACCCAGGGAAATGAGCATGATTATTGTTTTTAACAAAGCTATAGTGTATATGCACAGTTTCCTTATTAACTTTCTTTTCTGAAAGTAGAGTGTTTGTTTTTTTGTTTGCTTTTGCCTAACCTACTCTTTAAAAATCCTGGCTCCTGTGTGTGTGTGTTTGTGTGTGTGTGTGTGTGTGTGTGTGTGTGTGTGTGTGTGTGTGTGCGTGCATGTACTGTATAGGGAAAAAGCATTAATTTGGGCAATTGTATTCTACTATGGCCTGTCATAGTAGACTATGTATTTTGGTCAAGGCATTTAATTGTTAACCACTATGGTTTATTCAGTCTTTTGTTTATTTTTCAGTTCCATTTCACTTGGGGAATTTTCTTAGCTTCATTTTGTGATCTCAGCAATATTTTAAACTTTCTGGTGCTGTAACTGCTTCAACGTCTAGATCTTTCAGAGTGAACCACTTTTCCCTGCAGAATATCTAGTCTCTCTGTGTTTTAAAATGTTACTTCAGCTGGGCACTGATTACTCATGCCTATTATTCTCAGAAGGCTAAGATAAGGACTGTGGTTCAAAATTTACCCTTGACAGACAAACCAGAAAGACTTTGAATGCTAATTCATCAGCAAAACACTATAATTGGAGGCCTAGCTCAAGTACTAGTGTGCCAATCATCAGTGCAAAAGCCAAATGAAGCTTGAAATCCTTAGTTCAAGCCTGAGTACCAGCACCAAACTGCCCATCTCATAATATTACACATGTATATGTATACACATAGATACACAAGTATATATATATATATATATATATATATATAGTTGTAAAGTGCACATATAACATTTACCTTGTCTATTATTTTAAGTGTGCTGTCAGTCCAGTTGTCTTAAGCATATTTGAATTGTTGTGCATCAATCACCCATCAACTATCCATCTCTTGAATACCTATTACAACGCATCTTGAATTCAACTCTTACCTTGCAAAACTGACTATATATATATATATATATATATATTAAACACTGAACCTACCTCTCTCTTTCACTCATTGAAATCACCACTCTATTTTTTTTTTAGGTTGCAATTTCTTTTTACTGAAGTCAGCCATGCATCTTATTTTTGTTTCTCTTGGCTGTATCTTTTCCCTCTGTTGCTTTAAAATAACTTTATTGTATATATATATATATATATATATATACACGCACACTCACTATTTTTTAAATCACTTATTCTATTCCAACTATGTCAAATATGTGGAATCACATAGTACTTCTCTCTTTGTGGCTGGCTTATTTTAAATACTGCAATATCCACAGGCTCATATGTGTGGTAGCCTATGTCAGATTTACCTTTTTTTTAATTCTGACTGGAAAGAAAGGTCTTATACCTACCTTCTACAATTTTATTTGTTATATACATTATAGATTTTTTGAAAAAAAAGTCTCTTATTTGTTGCTTACTATCTTCTTGGGTGTTTGGCTACTTTTTTGTAAGAAATGTAAATCCCTATGACAATGTCTTTTTAAAAAGATTTATTTATAGTTATTGTAAAGGTGATGTACAAAGCAGTTATAGTTCCACATCAGATAAAGAGTACATTTCTTTTTGAACAATGTCATCCCTTCCTTTGCTCTCTCCCATGTTTTCTCTCTCATTCCTACTCACAAGTTCATCCCCTGTCCCTCGATTTCTGGGTGCCCCTTACCCTCCAAAAGACAGATCAATGAACCAACAAGAAAAAAGAAAACAAAACAAAAGCAGCCAAAAAGAAGAAAGAAAAACATCTCTGGTTTCTATTTCCTGGAGTTCATTTCAATACATATCAGTGTCCTTTATGTGTACTCTGGAGTGCTTTCATGGTTCTGAGATGGGATTGTACATAACATCCCCAAAGTATCATGCTCTTATTTGAACTTTTATCAGTTTAACTTCAAAAACATAAGAATTTCTACCTTTTCACCATTCCTTTCAGTTGCCAGTGTTCCCAAATGAACTTTTTGTATCATCTGTGTTCATGGAATTTAAACTAACATTTGAAAACGATGCATTGGTCTCAAATTATGTGGAAAACAAAATATGGATTTACAATAAACTAGCTTTTTAACTAATAACACTTTTTAATTGTTTTAGTTTTTGAGACAGGGCCTCACTCCATAGTTCAGGCTTGTTAGAACTCACAATCTTCCTGGCTTAGACTCTGGGATTTTTGGCAAGAACCACCCCCCAACCCCCAAAGTGGTTCAAGATTTTTCTTGTTTTATAATAGTATGTAGGATCCTGGTGACTATACTCAGAAACTTGCACATGCTGGCACTGAGCTACATTCTTGTTCTTTGATAGGTTCAGGTGTGAACAAGTTTCTAACATTGTTCTCTGTGTGTCTTCAATTATGTTAGAAAATAAGAGGCTAATGCTTTAACTATTGCTATAATAATGCAATAATTTTAAGTTATAGAATTTGCCATATATTTACCTTTATTGAGATCTTTATTTCTTCCTGTCACTTCAATAATAGGACTCCCTTTATGATTTCTTATAGAGCACATCTAATGGTGATGAAGCACTTTAATTTTGTTCAGCTGAGAATTATCTCCCCATCACAGTTGAAGGAAAGGGCCATTGTAGACAGAATGCTTGATTATAGGTGCCCCACGTCCAAGGTTTACTTTGAATATATCAGTCCACGGCCTTCTGGTCTCTAGAGTTTCTGACAAGATGTCTGTTGATTTTCTCATTGGTGATTTTAGGGATGAGACAAGTCACTTTTCTCTTGTTACTTTCCAGATTCTTATCTTTCTTATTTAAAATTTTTACTATAACGGGAAAAAAGAAAAAAGAAATAATGTCACATAGCACATTAAGAACAAAATCACAAAGATAAACCTCTTGTTTCCATATCCTAGACTTCAGTTAGTCTTTCCTCCTTTTTTCTCCTTATGGTTAACCTCATGAGGTTACTGTATTTGACTTTGTTGCCTGGTATATTGTATATAAATGTATTTGTTTATTTGGAATAGTGAAGGGAAGGGGGAAAACAAGATGATTGGAAAGGGGTGGTAGGAGGAAAAGGGTGACAAAACATGAGAAGGTATATCAAGGTTTGAGAAATAATGTACCCATTACGTGACAAATGTAGCTATAACCCCTCAATACATAATCCCAACAATAAAATACAAAAAATAAACATAAAAACAAAAAATTACTCAGCTTAGCCTTTGAGCTTATTGAATGCTTATGTTTATGGTTTCCACTAAACTTGGGGAAGTTTTTTCCATTGTATCTATGTACATCTTCCCTGATTCTTCCTCTTTTGTCCTCATGGATTGTCAACAATATCCCAAGTTAGTCCACTTGAGGTCATCCCATAGTTCTCGTTTCTTCCATTATTTTTATTACTATTTTTACTAGTACTTTTTAATTTTTTTTTATTGTAATTAGTAAAAGGGTTACATGATATTTGCCAGATAGAAGGTACATTAATTCACATACATTGATACCCTTTCACATGTCTTGGTACCCATTTCCCTCCCCCCCCACATCCCCCACCCGTCTTGGTTTTCCCCCCTTCCCTATCAAATTTCAAATATCCAAATACAAATAAATTCAATATATCAGATAACAAAGTGAGATACTATACCAATATGAGATAACCAAGGGACAGCAAAGGAGATGAGAGACAACATAGTACATTAAGGACAACAATCATTCATTATATGGCTTTTGTTTCAATATCCTGGAGGTCTTTTCAATTAGCTTCACATTATATGGCCTTATGTATCAAGATTTTGCTCTATTGCAGATCTCTGCTAGTAGAGCCCAAGGTTTCTACTGATTATGACGAATGAGGGAAACCATTGAGCCTAAGTTCCTTTGAGTCTGGCTTACTTCACTTAATATGATTTTTTTCTAAGTCTTTCCATTTCCTAACAAATGGGGCAATGTCATTTTTTCTGACAGCAGCGTAGAATTCCATTGTGTACAAATACCCCAACTTGTTGATCCACTCATCAACTGAGGGACATCTAGGTTGGTTCCATATCTTTGCTATGGTGAATAGTGCTGCAATGAACATTGTTGTGTTTACTAGTACTTTATAATTTTCTATTTCTAATTTCCTTGGTTCTTTATTTTAAGTACTCAAATCTGCCTTTGAGTCATTTTAATGAAAGTCTTTATTGATATTTACATTTTATACATATATCATTTAATTGACTTTATCTGTGTCCTCCTTTGGTTCATTAAGTCTGGTTAGCATGAGCCAGACATGATGGCTCTGACTATCCCAGCTACTTGAAAGGGAGAGAGAAGAGGGTCATAGTTTGAGGCTCAGACAAGAAAGTTATCTAGACTTTATCTTAAAGAGCAAGATAGATGTGGTGCTGGTTGTTCATGCCTGTAATACTAGATATTCAGGAGGCTGAGATCTCAGGGTCATGGTTCAAAATCAGCACAGGCACGAAAATCCATGATATTCTTATCTCTAATTAACTGCCAGAAAACGGGAAGTGCTGCTGTGGCTCAAGTAGTGAAGCACTAGCCTTGAGTTGAAGAGCTCAGGAACAATGCCCAGAGTTCAAGCCCCATGACCAACCAAAAAAAAAATCGAGCAAGGTAAGTGTGGTGATTCATGTGCTGTGTGAGAGAAAGGTGTAAAAGGATCATGAATCAAGGTTAGATCTGGGCGAAAACTGGAGACCCCATTTGGAAACAAGCTAAAAGAAATGATTATGTGATTGTTTATCTTTTTTTTTTCTTTTAAATAGACTGTACTACTCTGTTTCTTTGTGTTCCTTTTGACTGTTACAACTTAACATTTATGTCAAGGGACATGAGAAATCTGAAGATCAAATTATCTTATTCTTCAGAACCCACTTGTTTTTGTTGTTACTTTTATTGTTACATGTTATCATTTTGTGAAAAACCAGCCTGAGTTGTCAACTTAGGATCTACTGGGAGATATTTTGTGATCCAACACTTCTCTCTGAGTATGCATGGAGACTTTTTCATTTCCCCAACTATATGATTGCTTTCCTTGTGGTGCTATTAATCAAATCCAGCCTCACACATGGTAGACAAGTGTACTAGAACTGAGTTGTGTAAAATCCCTGACCTGTATGATTACTTTTAAATGCCCTAGTCTTTTTAATGTTTGGTAAAAGAAGAGAAGAAAATTACAAAAGAGAAAAAAGTGGTCATTCACCTTTAAATGCACTGTAGTCCATTTAAGCTGGGGGGCTATGGCCTGCAACAATGGCAGCTCACTCCTTTTTTTGAACTTCCCTGATGTAGCAATCAAGCAGCAAAGTAAAGCAATCTGTCCAAGGACAAGATTTTTGTTTTGTTTTGTTTTGTTTTGATTAAATTGGGACTTGACAATTGTGTGCTAGCTGTTTTAGAATCCTGGTTCTCATGGGGATCTCTATGTTTAGTCTTTTGACGAATCATTATACAGCTTTTCCAGAGTGGTGAACAAGTTTACACTCCCACCAACAGTGTACCAAATATCCAGAAACAAGGGCAAACTAAACTTAATAGCACAATGATGTTCATTGCAGCATTGTTTACCATAGCTAAGATATGGAACCAACCCAGATGCCCCTCAGTAGATGATTGGATCAAGAAGATGTGGTACTTATACACAATGGAATTCTATGCTGCCATCAGAAAGACTTGGAAAAAAATCATATTAAGTGAAGTAAGCCAGACCCAAAGGAACATAGGCTCCATGGTTTGCCTCATTCGTAATAATTAGTACACATCTAGGATTCTCTTAGCAGAGGATTACAACAGCTCGAAAGAATATACGTATTGTCATATAGGATGAGACTAAAAAATGAACTCTAGGCTATAGAAACAAGAGGTTTATCTCTGTGATTGTTGTTCTCAATGTACTATGTGCAGTTATTTCTTTTTTAATTAATTTTTATTGTAATTAATAGAAGGGTTACATTCTATTCGCCAGATAGAAGGTGTATTACTTAACAATCATTGCTACCCCCTCTTATGTTTTTTTTTTCCGCTTTTCCCTCCCCCCTCCCCTCAATGTGCAGATATTTCTTTTGTCTTTTTTCCCCTATGGTTAATCTCATGTGGTTACTGTATCTGACTTTATTATCTGCTGTTTTGTAAATATGTTTATTTTTTATTTGAAATAGGGACGGGAAGAGGGGTAATAAGATGATTGGGAGTGGGGAGGGAAATGGGGACAAAAACATGAGAAGGGGTATCAGTGGTGGAAAAGTTATGCACCTACTACTTGACGAATATAGCTGTAACCCATGTGTACATTATCCTGACAATAAAATTTAAAAAATATATTAAAAAAAACAGCTGTACCTATCAGCTATATCTCAGAGATTGGTAGCCATATCTGTCTTAGGAGTTAAAATGGACCCAAAACAAACTACATTTTGTTGTTCAACTCCTTTTTCTGAAAGTTGGAAACTTTCAGTAGACTCCAAATTCCAAGAGAGTTCTATCAGAAAAATTCTGCCAGTGCAGGTATTGTCTAGTTGGGGAGAGTGACTCCTGATGCTTGTTGTGCTGTCATTATCCCTGAAGCTTCTGACAAGATCCTCTTGCTCATCCAGAAGTCCCATCTCATCCTTTTATTTTATCTTGATTGTGCTCTCTAGTTAGCATGTAGATGAATGTTCGTTGTCCTTTCTGAGTCAAAAGTCCTGAGTTTACAAGCTACTTAAAAGTATTTGAAATAATAAGCATTATATATCTATAGCCTGAATACACCCGGTTTTGTGACATAGGTCCCGGTCACTTAGGATCCAGAGCTCAAACAGACTAGGAACCTCACAACATTTCATGTTGGCCCTTAGGAAATTAATGGATCAGGGTGACATTTCAGGATCTGCTTGAAATCAGTTAGAGCCTTATTTATTTATTTATTTATTTATTTATTTATTTGTTTGTTTGTTTGTTTTGGAGGACTTTATAGGGTTCTCAGAGGTGGCCTATTCACTTGTTGATTCATTTTGTTTGCTTTGTAGACAGTTCCATCTGTCAATCACTCAATTAAATATTTGCTCCATTTGCCTGAAAAAAAAAAATGGGCAACAGATTCTTAAAAGAATTAGCTGTGCAACAAGGAAGCTCAGAAATGCCCAAGTTGGCCAAATGGATGAAGTGAATTTAACTCTTTTCTAAATTCTCTTTCATGCTGAAGTTTATTATTCCCCCCTCTCTAACTCTCTCACCTTTTCTTTCTTTCTTTCTTTCTTTTTTTTTTTCTGGTACTGGAGCTTGAATTCAGAACCTTGTATTCTTGTTTAACTTTTTCTGCTCAAGGGTGGTATTCTACCACATGAGCTACATCTCAACTTCTGGCTTTTTTCTTTTTTAGTTAATTGAAGATGAGATTCTCACATCCTTTTCTGCCTAGGTAGCTTTGAACCAAGGTCCTAAAATCTAAGTCTCTTGCATAACTAAGATTACAGGTATGAGCCACTGCTACCTTTCACTTTTTATTGCACAATTGATTGAATTTATGACAATCATGAGTAAATAGCTGGTTTTGTTCACCTAGTCCCCTGAGATAGGGTAAATTAAGAAAAGGGAAGTCAGTGGAAGCAGGAGGTATGGTGAGTCTAGTATTGATTTTTCCAATCAAATAAGTTTTCTGAAAATAATGAAACATAAGTTTTAGAAAGCTGTTTTGGAAAACAAATTCTTTTGTCTCCCTTTTGAAATATACCTCGTTATCTGGTGAGATTTCCCATTACCATTTTCTAGTTCATGAAAAATAAACCAATTGCACCTCTTGTCTACCCAATTCCCTTGAAAGTAAAATTCTGGGATCTAATAATAATCCAGCCAACTGTGGGATAGCCTCATACAGTAGAAATTGAGTTCATCCACTAACAAGAATAAGAGGCAATTAATTAGAAATATGGCATACATTTTGTAATTTTACTAAGGAAAGATTCACTATCCAGAAGACTGACTGAATTTCACATGGTAAGAAAACTTTACAAAGAACAGAATCAAGTGATTTAGAAAACATAATATTAAATCCTGGGTTGGTAGGAACAATTTTCACTATCCTTTATTTATTAAACTTGTCTATTTGAAAAGGGAAGTAGTGATAGATGCATATTTTCTTTTGCTGCCACTTTCAGAAATAAAATCTTTTTAGTACCTGGTAAAGGTGACAATAAAAATAATTCTATCTAGTGGAAAATATTAATATGCTGACTTATATGGACCCCTCATAATTACCAATGGGGTAGGTGTTTGAATGTATATACATATATATATATATATATGTATTATGATATAGTCCCTGACACAGGGTCATCTTGAGATTTGTGCTATTGTGCACAAATTTCACGTTTTCCTGTCAGCAAGAAGATAATGGTAAATTGCTTATTCTCTGCTTACATTGCAGCACTCTGTGATTATGTGCTTTGAGTGATGTACAGTGCACACATCTTTATAGCGACAATGCAACAGCCAAAGAAAATGATCAAAATAAAGCTTTCAATACCATGTGCATAGCCTGATTGCACAATAAACTCATATAACCTAAGAAAATATGGTCCTTCTCTGGTCATAAGAAATATTCTTTCTACCTGGCCAGCTATTGTTCCTGCCCTGCTGAATCATAATCCTTCATGCCTTCCTTAGCACTCTCCCTTATTGAAGCTTTATTTGGAGCCTTCTCCCTGGGGTTGGTCAATAATTCAAAAGGTTGGTGTACAGTCACCACAAGTTCTCAAAATACTTTTTAGAAATGGACAATTTTGTTTTCATGGATAATCTCTCTCTCCTCATCTCCATGAAGCCCAGCAATCTATATATTCTTATATTCAAATATGTGTGCCTCAAGGTCAGAGAGCCTGAAGTTTCTTGGTTTTTTTTTTTGCCTGTTCAAAACTTTCAGTCTTCTTGTAGTTTTCTGAATATACTATTTCAAGCCATATTGTATTTGAACATGATCTTACTCTGCCAAGACACTCTGACCATTTCACTTAGAACACTCTGATTCATTCTTCAGAGTCTATTCCATATCACCTCCCAAGTAAAGTTTTCTCAGATGACAGGTAATTGCTTTATTCCCTTATGGAATCCGGTATCTTATATAGCTCCTATGGGATGTATCATTCCGAGTTTACACTGCTATTTATTGTTAATAATTGTTCCAGATGCCTCATCTTACCTGCTATACTATTGAGCTCCTCTGTGAGAGGAACTGCTACCTGTCTACGATGATACACACTGTTTCTATGACTGCATGTTTTTGGTAATTAACACATGTTTGAGCAGAATTGCATTGCATTATAGCAGTAGATTTTGCTGCGTGTCCTTGGAAAATGAGATGCATTCTACCAGTTATGAAAAAAAAATTAAATCCTTAGACCTCCACTTCATCTATTTAGACTTCAGTCCATAACACAAATTGAAGGCAGCCTAGAAAAGGGGATATATTCTTGCTTTCAACTGTCTTCTGTTTTTCCAAGAAACTAGCTCATCAATCTCATTACTGAAGACTGTGAATTAGGTGGGTAGGCATTATTCATGGCTTTGGGTTGTGCTTAGAGGCTAGTCTCATTAATTAGGTGGCCCAAAAGAGAACTGCATGGCATTCTGAGGGCACTTTTACCAAGTAAGAGCTGACTTTGAAATAAATCCCAAGTTCAGTTATCTTCGAGTGAAGTAAAAGCTTCCTTTACTTAGAGAGTAACAATGAAAGATTTATGTTCTCTTTTTGACTGGCCCCCACTGCCTAAAATCCACTGTGGTTAAGCTGAAGACTGGTTATTCTTAAGATTGATGAGCATTAGCTTATGTTGTTGATTCTGAATGACTTTTCACCAGTAACTGGAATCCCCTAGGGGTAGTATCCTCTGTGGATTCACAGCCTGCCAGATCTTGGCCCTAGGCATTAAGCATTTTGTTTGCTTGAAAGATGGTTGGAAAAAGCAATGCTCTTTATTTAAAGATCCCAACTAAAATGACTTTTAATTAGAAGCAGACAATTGATTACAATAATTCACCAATTATTCTTTTTCAAGTGTTCTATTTTTTCAGTTGTTTAGTTTTTCAGGTGGATTTTAAAAATACTTTACTAATTATTAACACTTTGGGGATGGTAGGGTGGGTTAAGAAGGCAAAAACTGCCTGATGGCAGTGACTTACGCCTGTAATATTACCTACTCAGGAGGCCAAGATCTGAGGATCACAATTCCCAGCCAGTCTAGGCACAAAAACTGGTGAGATTCTTATCTCCATTTCATGATCAGAAAACTGGAATTGGCTGTGTGGCTTACAGTGGTAGAGTGCTAGCCTTGAGCTGATAGTACCCAGGCCTAGTGTTCAAGCCTCATGATTAACCACAACCCCCCAACAAAAAAAAAGAAGGCAGAAATTGCTAAACATAGTGTTGGATACTTAGAATCACAGGTATGCTGGAGACAGACAGGAGACACAAGTTCAAAGTCAATGGGAGCAGAGTTAACTAGATCCTACTTCAACATGACACCATACAATACAATACAACACAGGATAACACTACATAACATGAGTAAAGGGTCTGTGTGCCATTGGCTTCACTACTGTAATTCTTAGTCCTTAAAAGGCTGCGTTATGGAGCCCTAGAAGAAGAGTCCAAGAGATTTTCTCTCTAATATAACTGCTGAAAAGCCATACTGGAGGCAAGGGCAAAGTGGTAGAGCACCAAAAAAGAATGTAAGTCAGGTCCTATCTGAGATGAAGGCACCAGTGGAAGATGGGAGGGGGACTGGAGGGTAAAAGGGGGTGAATATAGTTGAAATACTTTATGTACATGTAGGAAAATGGAATAATGAGGCCTTTTGGGGGCAGATGAGAAAGAGTGAAAGAGAGGCTAAATCTGACCAAGGTGGATTATATGTATATGTGGACATGCCAAGGTGAAATCCCCTGTACAACTAATTGATGCTGATAAAATATGGAAATTTCATTCATTCACTTTGTGTGTGTGTGTGTGTGTTCATGGCCTGGGCACTGTCATTGAGCTTTTTTGTGCAAGACTTATGTTCTACTACTTGAACCATAGCTTCACTTCTGGGTTTTTTCTTTTGTTAGTTAATTGGAGATAATAGTCTCATGAACTTTCCTGCCTGGGCTAGCTTTGAACTATGATCCTCATATCTCAGCCTCTTAGGAGCTAGGACTGTAGCTGTAAGCCACTAGCACCTGGCTCCCTTCATTCACTTCTTCAATTCAACAAAGGTCCTGAGACACATGGTAAATGATGAATAAACCCTTTAACTATGCTATCTGGTTAAAAATGAAAACAAAACAAACAAAAAACCCCATAAGTTCGACGGAAGGATTGAAAAGTGGGCTAGATGTATAGATAAGGGTATTTCCCCCCACACCTACATTCTAGGTAGTGAGGAAAAATGGTCAGGAGGACTGTATATAGCCCTGTGTTACCTACTCCATCTTTTACTCTTCACAACATATATATTAGAGGAGGTGATGCCTCAGGAGGCTCTAGTGCATGTTCCAGACTGAGTAATAGCATCAATGACAAGGGCAGGAAGGCTAGAAAAAAATAAGATTATGTCTGTCTTGGGAGGACAGAGCCATAGAAGTGATTCATGCTACAATGTCACTACATTTTATAGTAAGTCTTAGAAGTTAAGCTGTGAAAAAGAGAGGCAGACATTATCTAAAATAATAGCATTACTAAGAGTAACTGAAGCCAGAGATTGGTAAATATTCTTGAACCCAGATAGTGATGTTTGAGACAAATCAATGAGGGATGTATGGTAAATTGGGAGCAAGAAGGGATATCACTTATATGTGGGCTCTGAGGAACAGCCTAGTACATCAGCCATAAGAATGAAACTGCAGACAACATCAGGGTCAAAAGTTAGGTGTTGTTAAATCTTTTTCGATCCCAAGCTGTGGTCAATTTTCTGGTAGAGGGAACGTGTATGGTGAAGACAGTGGTGATTCCTCAAGCTGCTTTGAGAACTCACATGGCTTAGGATCTGCCTGTGTGTGGGATACAGGGATTAAAATTAAAGATTCGTGTCAATAAAGTAATGGGGTATATTATTCAGCTTTTCCTTGCCTGAGAGAAAAATTGGTTTTGTGTGCCAGTACTGGAGCTTGAACTCAGAGCCTCACCTCTTGCTTGGCTTTGTCTTAAGACTGGTTGGTGCTACATCATTTGAACCCACACCTCCACTTCCACTTTTTGCTGGTTAATTGGCCATATGACTCATATGGACTTCCTTGCTTGGGCTGGCTTTGAGATTCTCAGAAGAGCTAGGATTACAGATGTGAGCCACCTGTTGCCAGTGAGAAACAATTTGAAAGGTGAAAAGACCTATTTGAGTTATGGTTTTCAGTCCATGGTTTTGATAACAGGAGTTAGCAGCTGAGGTTGCTCACTTCATGGTGAATAGTAGTTTCTTCATTTGCTATTTCTTTTAGGATATTCTCCACCTTTCACCAACAGAATGGTGCTGACCAAATTCAATGTATTCTCTCCTTAGTTAATCCTATTTAGAAAAATCATCTTCATAGTCATACTTAGAGTGTGTTTTACTAGTCTAGGTATTTCTCAATCCAATCAAGTTGACAGTCAATATTAACCAGCAAAACTAGAAAGGAACCTACTTTGAAGTTCTATTAATATTACACAGCAATTTTCTCCCAAGGTCACAGCAAAGTTTTCTACTGAACTTTGTTATTCTCTCTCAGATTAAAAATGTTCCTCAAAGTAAAATTAAAATTGTGGGACAGTATTGGAGTAAAACCTTGCTAGAGACAAGCATGCATCTGATAGGAAATTGCCTTTATAATGTTTTAGAATGCCATTAATAAGTAGGCTTCATAGCCAGGCATGGTGGCTCATGCCTGTAATCCTAGATACTCAGGATGCTGAGATCTGAGGATCAAGATTCAAGGCCAGCCCAGGCACACAAGGGCCTGAGACTCTTATCTCCAATTAACATCTAGAAAATGGAAAGTGGAGCTTGGCTCAAGGGTAGGGTGGTAGCCTTGAGCTGAATAGCTTAAGGACAGTGCCCAGGCTGAGTTCAAGCCCCATGCCCCCCCCAAATAAGTAGGATTCAATCAATTTTATTTTATTTTTAAAGTAATGGCTGCCTGTATATTAGTAGGAATTAACACATTAAAATGAATGAATTTGGTTAATCATATATAGAAGAAATTAAATTGGTAGAAGCACTAAGCAAGATGGTAACCCCAAATTCCCCATAAAATATGATTCTTATATTGAGGTGCAACTGGAGCCAATTCATGTGGGTGGGCATTATTATCACCTGCCTAAACCAGGTGGGCCTATGTCATGTAAACTGAGGCCCAGGAAGTTCCCAAAAAAGTTGCTGCCAAAAAGAAATCATGTCAATCTTAGAATCATCATGTCAGTCTGTCTGTCCAATAGACCTGAGGGTAAGGGAAACCTTTATGGTAGATAACTGACAGATAACTGGTACTGAACATTTCCTTGCCATGTCCTGGATTGTTCCAAGAAAGAGAAGTGAACTACTAGCCCACCTTTGCTATGCAAATATAATTAGCAAATACATATATATTTATACAGCAGTCCATTTTATGTGTACATCCATTTATGAGTATACATATATAATTATATGATTAAAAATATATACATGTGCATACATACATGTATTTTCTAAGTTTATATAACACATATATATATGCACGTGCAAACATGCATGTGTACACATATGCATCTGTACACACATGTATTTATTTACATATATATTATATATTTATATGTATTTGTGTATACACAGACAAAATGGAGTATTATTCATCTATAAAGAAGATTGAAATCACACCATTTGTAGGAAATTGGATAAAACTGTTGATTATGATATTAACTTAAGTAAGTGGAACCCATTTTTATCCATAGAGATAAATAGTGTGTGCCTGATCTTATAAGTAGGATACAGACTGAAAGAAAAAAAGACCTGAAGTCATAGGGATTCATTTGGGGACAAGATGAGGACCAACAAGAGGGAGGGTAATGGAGTGAATATGACCAAAACACTCAACATGCAAGTATGAAAATATAACTAAATCCAATATTCTGTACAAATAATAACAAAAAACTCACACAATCATTTCAGTAGCTGCAGAAAGCCTTCAACAGAATTCAACCTCCTTTCCTGATGAAAGCCCTGAAGAAATTAACAATAGTGGAAATGTACCTCAATATATACACATCCCTAATCTAATAATCAAAGATTCTGTTTTAAGGAACTAGGCAAAAAAGAGCAAAATAAGATTAAAGCAAGCAGAAAATATGAGTCCATAATTGTAGGGTAGAGATAAATGAAATATAGAATTCAAAGTAAAATATTGGTCCTTTTACAATAAAATACAATTTAAAAAAAAAGAGAAAAAATTGGTCCTTTGGACAAAAACAAATGAATAACAAAAATAAAACAAGACACTTTTTTGAGATTTTCAAAGTTTATTAGATTTAAAGGACCCATAGACATTTAAGCATTGTATTGTGAAGATTGAACTTAAGTGAACAATATGGTTATCGAAATATTTATTAAAGTTTTTTCTTCCATATATTTTTATTGTAATTAATAGAAGGATTACATTATATTCACCAGATAGAAGGTGTATTACTTCACATACATTGATACCCTTTCTCATGTCTTGGTCCCCATTTCCCTCCCTCCACCCCACCCTTTATCTTGTTTTCCCTCTTCCCGATCCGATTTCAAATAACCAAATACGCATATATGAAATATATCAGATAACAAGGTGAAATATTGTAACAATATGAGATAACCAAGGGACATCAAAAGAGATGAGACATAACATAGTACATCAAGGACAAAAATCACTCATTATATGGCTTTTCTTTCTATATCCTGGAGGTCCTTACATTTAGCATCATATTATATGGCCTTATGTATATAGGTTTTAAAACAAGACATTTTATAATGCATCTTTTATTCCAAGGTATGATCTCAAAATAATTAATAAAAGATATTATGGCCAAGTACTAGAGTCTCATGTTTATAATCCCAGCTGCTAAAACTTCTGATTCAAATACAGTCTGGCAGATAAATATGAGAGGTACTTATTTCCCATTAACTAGCAATAAACTAAAAGTGGAGCCCAGTTTAAGTGATGGAGTAACAACTATGAACAGGCAAAGCTGATCAAGAGTACAAGGCTCTGATTTCAAGCTGTAGTATTGGCACCCAAAAAGGAACTTATGAAAGCAGTATATGATAATTGGGGACATTGATTCCACTTTTATTGCTTGCAATGAGTTTGTATATTTGCTGGAGAGACAAGCAGGCAACTACACAAACCATTTGATGCATTTCATTTATCATCACTTATTTTGCTTCTATTATGTATTTGGGAATGCAAAGGTAAAGTAAAAGTTCAAAAAAAAAACCACCCAAAGGATAAGTTAATGTCTTGCAAATTCCATAAAGCTCATAACCTAGACAGACAGAGTTGCATTTATTTGATTAGAACAATGCATTTCCCTCCTCCTTCCTTTATTTTAATCAGTCTGAGATACCATTACAGCAGGCAGCTCTCTGGTTTTCCCCGTTACCCATCTGCCCTTCTGCCTGACTCCTTTAACACCTGACCTGCATGTTCAGACAAATATCTAGTTCACGGCATAAAAACACCTTGAGATAAAGGACTAAAGGAAGATATTAAGACAAATACGGAAAATTTGGGCTCTGAAGGGTAGATAAAATTTGGATAGCTAGAGAGTATTGGGTAGATTGGACAATAAATCATCCTACTCTTTACTGCCGAGTTTCAAATGAATTGAACTATAGAACAGAGACTGGTAGGTACCCGATATGAACTTCAGCTTTTTAAATAGATACATATATATGTATACATATACACACATATGCGTGTATATGTATACATATATACATACATGTATACATTAATAAGGGTAGGTCGGGCTACTTGTGGTGATAAACAGACCTCTCCAGATACCAGTGGCTTCATATCACAAAAAATCTTCACTTTTTACTTCTGATACATAGTCCATTAGAAGTGTTCAGTCTATTATAATAACATGGGTCAGAGTTTTATCCTGACATATGCTTCCAGTATGAATACCAGTGTGAGAGTGAGGCAAGGGTTAAAACTCACTGGATTATAAAACTCTTTCTCTCTCTCTCTCTCTCTCTCTCTCTCTCTCTCTCTCTCTATATATATATATATATATATATATATATATATATATATATAATTTCATTGGTCAAAATAAGTCAGATGGTAAAATCTACATTCAAGGGATATGATAAAGACAGTCTTACTTGCTCTGGAAAGAAGAGAAACTGAGTAGTTCTGAATAGCACTTAGGGCTATGCTGAAAGAGAAATGAGGAGGGAGTGGGAGAAGATCTTCACCAAACATACAACAGACAAGGGCCTCATATCTAAAATATATCAACAGCTCAAAAAATTGAATCACTCCAAAACTAACCTCCAAAGTAACAACCATCCCATTAAAAGATGGGCCAAAGACTTAAAGAGAGTCTTCTCTGAAGAAGAAACAAAAATGGTCTATAGACACATGAAGAAATGCTCAACATCTCTGGTCATAAAAGAAATGCAAATCAAAACAACTCTAAGATTCCACCTCACTCCAGTTAGAATGGCCAGGATCAAGAAAACTAATAACAACAGATGCTGGAGGGGATGTGGCCAGGAGGGATCACTACTACACTGTTGGTGGGAGTGCAAACTCGTTCAACCACTATGGAAAGCAGTATGGCAATTCCTCAAAAGGCTAAACATAGAACTCCCCTATGACCCAACAATTCCACTACTTGGCATTTACCTAATCATCCAGAAACAAAGACATACTAAATCCACCAGCACAACAATGTTCATTGCAGCACTATTTACCATAGCAAAGATATGGAACCAACCTAGATGCCCCTCAGTTGATGAGTGGATCAACAAGATGTGGTATTTGTACACAATGAAATTCTATGCTGCTGTCAGAAAGAATTACATTGCCCCATTTGTTAGGAAATGGAAAGACTTAGAAAAGATCATATTAAGTGAAGTAAGCCAGACTCAAAGGAACTTAGGCTCAATGGTTTCCCTCATTTGTCATAATCAGTAGAAACCTTGGGCTCTACTAGCAGAGATTTGCAATAGAGCAAAACCTTAATACAAAAGGCCATATAGTAGGACGCTAAATGAAAGGATCTCTAGGATATAGAAATAAAAGCCATATAATGAGTGATTGTTGTCCTTAATATACTATGTTATTTCTCATCTCTTTTTCTGTCCCTTGGTTATCATATTGTTACAGTATCTCACTTTGTTACCTGACATATCGGATATATTTGTATTTGGTTTTTTGAAATTGGATAGGAACCGGGGAAAACAAGATGGGGGGGGGTGGCGGGGAGGGAAATGGTGACCAAGACATGTGAAAGGGTATCAATGTATGGGAATTAATGCACCATCTATCTGGCAAATATCATGTAACCCTTCTATTAATTACAATAAAAATATATGAAAAAATAAATAAAAAAAAAGAAATGAGGAGGGAAATAGTACAGAAACCTCAGGTCAAAATGATTCTGCTCTTCTCCTTTTCCAATGCATGATTCCAACCCAGTCTCATACTTGCCAGATAAGAACTCTAACACTATCCCTAAGCCATTCTTGCTTTAGTAAATTTTCAAATAGATTCTTGAGTTAGGTCTGGGATATGATTCTAGTATTTTCTCTTCTCTCATAACTGAGGTGACCGGCACAAACCAGCATGCTCTGATTTGATTGGTGAAGCTGGTTCTCAAGGGCTGGGAGCATGACTCAGTGGTAGTGTGTGCCTTGGGTTGGATTCCTCAGCACTACATATATAAAAAAGCCAGAAGTGGTACTGTGATTCAAGTAGGAGAGCCCTAGGCTTGAGAAGGCCCAAGAACAGTCAAAAAAAAAGATGACTCTCAAGAATGTTTTTTTTTTTTAACCTTGGGCTCCCCTTGATTCTCCAAGTTTTAAACTGAAGAAAACAAAGATATGTTTCTAGTTGTCAACATAGAATAACAGGACCCTTTCTTCTCTGTAGATGAGTAGATGAGCACGAAAAGTAGACCAGTGTGGGAACAGACCACAGCATTGAACATGCATCATTTCCTAAGGTCAGGTTTGCCCATGCGCAGTGGGACATATCTATATTCTCCCAATAATAGAAGGATACAGCCAAAGCAGAGAAGGAAGAAAACTGCAAGATCATTTAAAGAAAAACTGAGTCCTGGTAATGCCAAGAAAGTACACAGATAATTCTTTCTGGAGAAGTAGATTCATGAGGCTGAGGTGTTAGGTCCATTCTTAGAGGCCAAGAGCCATCCTCAGGCTGCCACGAGTGTACCTCAGCTGTCTTACCACAGTTGTTTGATGCAATCACATAGTCCTGGCCAAAGTGGCAAGTTTGTGCCTTATCATGAGCATAAAAAGAGTTCAAAGCTGATATTTGGAAGCTGTGGAGTCAGGATGAGGAGATGCTTCCTTAAAACATGGTGAAAGGCACTTTGGGAGCCCTTGTGGAGGACACATGTGGGAACCAGGTGTCCCCATATGACACATGTCACCCCACCCTTTGCCTTGGCTTTCTACACAGTCCCTTTCACCTTTTCTCTTGGGAATTCCCAGAAAACTCATCTGCCCAAGAAGAGACAGCAATTCTGGAGGTGAAGTTGACATCTGGGAAATCCAGGAGGATGTCCCTGCCTGGAAGCTGTTCAAAAAATGATTTTTGTTTTTTTCTAATTTCAGAAGGAAAGTAAATAAATGAATGGGTGGATCATTGTGAACAAACAATGAGAGGTATCGTTGGTAGGGTTTATTTAATGTGTCCTTTCATTTTTTTTTTTTTTTTTTTTTGCCAGTCCTGGGCTTTGAGCTCAGGGCCTGAGCACTGTCCTTGGACTTTCTCAAGGCTAGAGCTCTACCACTTGAGCCTCAGCACCACTTCCGGCTTTTTTTCTATGTATGTGGTACCAAGGAATTGAACCCGGGTCTTCATGCATGCTAGGCAAACACTTAAACCACTAGGCCAAACTCCCGGCCCCGTGTCTTTTCATTTTTACAAAGGGAAAGGGATTGGAACATGTTGAGAAACATTGATGCTGACTTCTGTGAAGGGAAACCATGAAAATGAAAAGGGACAAGGGAGAAAGATGCTGGATCTTAATTAGCCAGAGTGCAGCAGGAGGAGAAAGGGGGCCTTCTGCATCTTCATTTCTCACTGGAGTCCTGATTTGCTCTCTTATGCCTCCCACTGTTTACTCACCTTGGCTGCGATAACCCCATTGTCAGCTTCTGCTTCCAAAAGCTGCCCCAAGGCAGAGAGGACAGTGAATAGGCTAGAAACTCAGCATAGAACTAGGCAGACTGTGATGCTGGCTTCAGCTCCCATGTCACTGGGAACTTATTCTTTTAATAATAATAATACTATCAAATAATATAAAAAATTGTAACTAATTTTTCTTCAAACCCATGTGTGGAGTACTTAATATGCAAGATGCAATATGCTAAAATTTTTGTATTTTGTGTCACCTTCCAAAAATCCTTGTAAAATCAGTTCTGGTATAAAGAAACTGAAGTTGAATTTGGATATGTTATGTAAACAAACCCAAATGCCCATGGATTGTAAAACTTACCTTCTGAAGCTCTGGGCAATGTTCCTCTGCCTTGCTCTAGTGTCCAGTGGGAACACCCTGAGTGCCTCTGCAGTGAGACTGTAAAGAGTCAACAAGCCAGTGTGTGAAAAGCAGATGGCACAGTGACTGTCATTTTATTGAATTAGCAATCAATTTTGATGATGGCAAATGCTAACCACTCCTGTTATGGCCTGCTTAATACATACCAACTGTTGTTCTGTGCTCTCGTTGTAACTCTGTTCATCCACCCACCTCTATGCAGTGTACATCACTCTCATTCCCATTTTACAGGTAAGGAAATAAAGCCTTGAGGTGGTAGGGCAATATACTAAGATCCAAAGTTAATTATTATTATTATTTATTTTTTGCCAGACTTGGACCTGAGCTCAGGGTCTGAGCACTATCCTTGGACTTTCTCAATGCTAGAGCTCTACCATTTGAACCTCAGCACCACTTCCAGTTTTTTCTATGTATGTGGTACTGAGGAATTGAACCTGGATCTTTGTGCATGCTAGGCAAGCACTTGACCACTAGGCCAAACTCCCGGCCCACAAAGGTAATTACTGATAGGGCTGCAATATGTGTACTCATGCTGTCTTCTATGTTAGGAACCTGAAGAAATAATGATTAATATCCTTTTTTCATATATTTTTATTGTAATTAAGAGAAGGGTTACATTATATTCACCAGATAGAGGTGCCTTACTTCACATACATTGATACACCTTCTCATGTCTTGGTCCCCATTTTCCTCCCTCCCACCCCTATCCCTCATCTTGTTTCCCCCCCTTCCCTATCCAATTTCAAATAACCAAATACAAATATATCCAATATATCAGATAACAAAATGAGATACTGTAACAATATGAGATAACCAAGGGACAGAAAAAGAGATGAGAAATAACATAGTATATTAAGGACATCAATCACTCATTATATGGCTTTTATTTCTATATCCTAGAGATCCTTTTGTTTAGCATCATACTGTATGGCCTTATGTATCTAGGTTTTGCTCTGTTGCAAATTTCTGCTAGGAGAGACCAAGGTATCTACTGATTATGACAAATGAGGGAAACCAGTAAGCCTAAGTTCCTTTGAGTCTGGCTTACTTCACTTAATATGATCTTTTCTAAGTCTTTCCATTTCCTGACAAATGGGGTGATGTCATTCTTTCTGACAGCAGCGTAAAATTCCACTGAGTACAAATACCACATCTTGTTGATCCACTCATCAACTGAGGGACATCTAGGTTGGTTCCATATCTTTGCTATGGTAAATAGTGCTGCAATGAACATTGTTGTGCTGGTAGATTTAGTATGTCTTCATTTCTGGATGATTGGGTAAATGCCAAGTAGTGGAATTGCTGGGTCATAGGGGAGTTCTATGTTTAGTCTTTTGAGGAACTGCCATACTGCTTTCCATAGTGGTTGAACAAGTTTGCACTCCCACCAACAGTGTAGTAGTGATCCCTCCTGGCCACATCCCCTCCAGCATCTGTTGTCATTCGTTTTCCTGATCCTGGCCATTCTAACTGGAGTGAGGTGGAATCTTAGAGTTGTTTTGATTTGCATTTCTTTTATGACCAGAGATGTTGAGCATTTCTTCATGTGTCTATAGACCATTTTTGTTTCTTCTTCAGAGAAGACTCTCTTTAAGTCTTTGGCCCATCTTTTAATGGGATGGTTGTTACTTTGGAGATGAGTTTTGGAGTGATTCAATTTTTTGAGCTGTTGATATATATTAGATATGAGACCTTTGTCTGTTGTTTGGTTATTGAAGATCTTCTCCCATTCTGTAGGCTTCCTAATTAATTTACTAGCTATGTCCTTTGCCATACAAAAGCTCTGTAGTTTAATGCAGAACCATTTATCCAGCTTTTCTCTGATTTGTTGTGATTCTCAGTCCTTATTAAGAAAGTATGGACCTGTGCCAAGGAGGCCTAGTGTATCTCCTATTCCTTCTTGTTAAATTTTCAGTGTGTCGGCTTTTCCCTCGAGGTCTTTGATCCATTTGGAGCTAATTCTAGTGCAGGGTGACAAAGAAGGATCCAACTTTAGTTTTCTACAGGTACTTAACCAGTTTTGCCAGCACCACTTGTTGAAGAGGCTGTCTTTCTTCTGTTCTATTTTTTTGTCTCCCGTGTCAAAGATTAGTTAAGATAATTCCTAGGTGCTTTATTTTCGTTGAGGCTATTGCAAAAGCAGTTGCTTTCCTGATTATTCCCTCATTCCTCTCACTGTTTGCATAGAGGAAGGCAGTTGATTTTTGAGGGTTAATTTTATACCCTGCAACATTGTGAAAATGACACACTTGCCAAGTGCTATCTACAAATTCAATGCTTTAGTTTTTCCCCATTAAGTATAATACTAGCTGTTGGTTTGTGATACACAGCCTTTATTATAATGAGGCATGTTCCATGGATTCCTAGTTTCTCCAGAGCTTTAAAAATAAAGGAGCGTTGGATCTTGTCAAATGCCTTTTCTGCATCTATTGAGACACTCATGTGATTTTTATCCTTGCTCCAGTTGATGTGTTGAATTATATTAATTGATTTGCATATGTTGAACCAGCTTTGCCTCCCTGTGATGAATCCTGTTTGATCATAGTGTATAATTTTTAGATGAGTTGTTGTAGACGGTAGGCCAGTAGTTTGTTGAGAAGTTTTGCATCAATGTTCATCAAAGAAATGAGTCTATAGTTCTCTTTGTTTGATGAATCTCTGTCTGGTCTGGGGATGAGGGTTATACTGGTTTCATAGAACAAGTTTGGTAAAGAGCCTTCATTTTCAATTTCGTTGAAGAGCTTGAGGAGTATTGGTGTGAGCTCTGCTTTGAAGACCTTATAGAATTCAGCTGTGAATCCATCTGGCCCTGGGCTTTTCTTAGGTGGAAGGTCTCTTATTGCCATTTCTATTTCAGTGCCTGAAATAGGCCTGTTTAGTTGGGTTAGGTCTTCCTGGTGCAGTGTGGGTATGTTAATATTGGCTAGAAATTCATCCATTGCTTCTAGATTCTCAAATTTGTTGTTGTAAAGGTTTGAGAAGTATTCCCTCATGATGCTCTGGATCTTGGTAATTTCTGTCTTGATATTACACTTCTCAACTGTGATTTTGTTTCTTTGGGTGTGCTCCCTTTATTTTTGGTAAGATTTGCAAGGGTCTGTCAATTTTGTTAATTTTTTCAAAGAACCAACTCCTTGTTTTGTTCATTATTTCTATAGTTTTTTGGACTCCAATTCATTTAATTCTGCTTTGATTTTAATAATTTGCTTCCTTCTACTGGGATTAGTGTTGGTTTGTTGCTCTTCTTCTAGGAGCTTAAGGTGACATATTAAATTGTGGGTTTGCGATTTTTCCAATTTGTAATTTTAGGTACTCAGAGCTATAAATTTTCCTCTGAGTACTGCCTTGCAGTATCCCAAAGGAGCTGGTATTTTGTGTGCTCCTTATTGTTAAGTTTCATAAACTGTTGGATTTCTGTTCTGATCTCTTTGATGACCCATTGGTGATTCAACAATGTGTTGTTCAATCTCCATGAGTTACAGGGTTTTCGTTGGTGGAGATGGGTGTTCAGTTCCAATTTGATGCCCTTGTGGTCTGAGAGAGTGCAGGGAGCAATTTTAGTGATTCTGAATCTGTCCAGGTTTGTTTTATGGCCTAAAATGTGGTCCATTTTGGAAAATGTTCCATGTGCTGCTGAGAAAAACGTATAGTGTTGTTGCTGGGCGGAATACTCTGCAGATGTCTGTTAGATCTAGTTGGTCCGTATAGTTGTTCAATTCTAAGGGTTCTCTGTTGAGTTTTTGCCCTGCTGATGTGTCCGAAGGTGACAGTGGTGTGTTAAAGTCACCAACAATCACTGTGTTTCGATCTATGTATGGTTTCAGTGAAACTAAAGATTGCTTGGTGAAGTTCGGAGCTCCAGGACAGTGTGTAGACATTTAGGATGCTTATGTCCTCTTGGAGTAAAGATCCCTTTAGTAGTATGTACTAACCTTTGTCTTTTCTCACTAATTTTAGTTTGAAGTCTATTTTATGTGATATGAGGATGGCAACTCCATCCTGTTTATGGAGGCCATTAGCTTGATAGAGTTTATTCCAACCTCTCATTTTCAAAAGGTGTTTGGATTTTTGGGTAAGATGTGTCTCTTGAAGACAGCAGAATGATGGATCTTGTTTTTTGATCCAACTAGATAATTTATGTCATTTAATTGGAGAGTTAAGTCCATTGATATTGAGAGTCAAGATTGAGAAATATTTATTAGTTTCTTTCCATTTTTAAAAGCTTTCATTCTGGCCTGTGTCTTGGCAGTTTTTGTAGTACTTAGATGGCATGATTTTTAGGTGCCTTTTCTTTCTCTTTATTACATTTGTGTTGGTTTTCTATATGTAGAACATCTTTCAGAATTTTCTGTAATGTTGCTTTGGTTGCTACATAATGTTGCAGCTTTTCCCTGGAATGGAATGTTTTTATTGTTCTCTCAGTTATGAATGAGAGCTTAGATGGGTATAGTATTCTTGGTTGGTAGTTATTTGGCTTCAGGCCATAACATATATCCTTCCAATCTCTTCTTGCTTGCATGGTCTCTGCTGAGATATCTGGGGTTATTCTGATTGGTTTTCCTTTGTAGGTGATTGTTCTCTTCTTCCTGGCTGCTTTTAGGATCCTTTCTTTGGTCTCTATTGATCCTCTTTGGATTAAAATATGGCAGTGGGATGTCCTTTTCTGGTAAGGTCTGTTTGGACTTCTAAAAACTTCTTGTATCTGGATGGGCGTGCCCTTCTGGATATTTGGGAAATTCTCTGAGATGACTCCCTGAAGTATATTTCCCATCCCACTGACCTCTTTCTCCAGACCCTCCTCAATACCAATTAGCCTTAAATTAGGCTTCTTAATTGTATCTTGGACCTCTCAAAGCATTTTCTCATATTTCCTAGATTTGAATTGACTCATTTTTTTGTTCTTTCTCTATAACAACTAAATTATCGTCAGCCCCGGATATTCTCTCTTCTGCTATCAAAGCTTTCTAATTTATTCTTCAACTCCCTTGCTTCTAATTGCTCCTTTTTGATGTCTTGCATCTCTTGTTTTAGATCATGTATGGATTTCTTTAACTCCTTGATTTACATTTGAGTGGTTAGCTCAGCAGCTTTATTCTCTTTGGACATTTGTTGGAGTTTGGTCACCTTTTTGTTTGTGGATTCTATAAATTCGTCCATTTTTCTTTGAAAAACCTTTATTATGGCCTTGTTTATGGCTTCCCCTTTTTCACATATCACCTTGTTTATGGTTTCCCCTTGTTTAGCTATGGCTTCCTCCCTTATCACTTTCTTTATGTTTTCCCACTTTTCATTAATGATGTTTATCAATTGCATTTGTGTAGCACTTGGAAGACTCTCCTCTAGATTTGCCACTGACTGCTCCATTGCCTGTTTATATTGGGTGGGAGATGCTATTCCTTGATTTGACATTTTTCTTGAGTTTCTTTTTCTGCCCATTTGAAAATGGGGGCAAGATTAATACTAAACAAGATTATAATTTTTCAGATATAATCAACCTAGACTTTTTTAGTTGTCTGAGAATAGATGTTCACTCTTTTAGATTGGTAATATCACTCTCTCTTTCTTTTTGTGTACTTACATACAAATCTAATACAACCACAGATAACCGATTTATGACCAAAACAATAAGCCCCTCAATCCAATCTCTATTGTAGTTAAGTCCCTCAGGACCTAGAGTATAATTGAACACCTAGATACACAGCATTTCTCAACAACCATCAAATGTAGATCCATGCATGATAAGAGTTGAAGTATGAACAGAGGACCAGGGATAGAAAAATAATATGAAATACAACAGGGGAGGTAGGAAAAGAATAATGCAGGGGTGTACGATTATTATAATAATGAAGGAAAGGTGTAGTGTAAGGATAACTGACCAAAGGTTATAGACAGGTAGAATATTTGAGTAGAAATTTAGATGAAGTTAGATAAAACTTATGAAGATAAGAAGAATATATAGAGAAAATAGGGAGGTAGATATAGGAGATTTCATTGATAAATATTTTTTAAAAAAGAAACAAAACAACTACAAAACAAAACAAAACACACCAAAAAAAAAGGTGGGGGGAGATTCCTCACTGTTGTGAGTTCTTACCCAAAAGATACTAGGGTTGAGAACCAGGAGATTAAAAAGCAGATGACTGTGTCAATATAGATATCATTTTTATTGAGACTGTATCCAGAGCTGTCACTGTGTTTCTATGAACAACCACAGTGACAGATGGAATGCGGGAAAAGAGAGGAGAAAAAAAAACAGAAAAAAAGGAATGAATCATAACATTTAAAAAAGGTGTAGGTAAAATGACAATGAGAAAATAAGAACACCTAAAAATACAATTGAAAAGGGGTAGAAGAACAAAAAAAGTGGTATTTTTCAGCCTTTTTTTTGCGGGGGGGGGGCAGGATAGGAAACTTGTGTCTCCACTAAATTCGGGATGCAAACATTTCACAAAGTCTTTTTCTCTTGTCATTTTGCTTTGCCGTTTTTGGATCAGATTGCTTGATTAGGAAAACAAAGCTGAAAAATTCACGGGTGGCTTTGTTTACCAGGTCTGTGGCGTGGCTCAGGGGATGAACTTCAGCAGTGCTGGGGCAGGATTTCCGGCTAAGGTATCTCTGGGAAAACCTTTGCCCGTTAGAATGATGGCGCTTTCATCACCACCTCTCAGGTTCCAATTGCTTTGGCCGGGTCTTTGCCAGCAGTAAAGATGGTGCTGCTCTCAGCTGGTGGGGGAGGGGGCTTCCTCCCAATGCTGTTCTGCGAGCAGAAGTGGAAATTTCTCCTCAGAGGTACTCACAAATTGCTGGATTCTCCGGTTCTGTGAAGCTGGCAGGCCCCTGCAAGGCCAGGTGTCAGCTCTGGTCTCGCTCAGGCTCTGTGTCTGTGTCTGCAGCCAGCAGGTCTGCGCCGCCAGAAGCCCTGTCTGCTCAGATTCAGAAGAGCTTTGTCTCTGCGGCCACTCCGCGGCTGGTGGGGCTCCACACTGTCTTCTTGTGCAGGTATTCTGCCTTTTTCCTCTCTGAATGAAATCTCTGTGGTGCTAAAGGTTACTTAGGATCAATTTTTGGTAAAGAACTGTCCCCTCCCCTGCCAGAACTTGTATCTTGGCGGGAGCTCAGAACGACTCACACTTAACCGCCACCATCTTCCACCTTTACTGATTATTATTCTTTAATATTACATTTTCTTGTCGGTCATGGGGCTTGAGCTCTGGGCCTGGGCATTGTCCCTGAGCTCTTTAGCTCAAGGATACTGCTTTACCCCTAGATCCATAGCACTATTTGTGGCTTTCTGGTGGTTAATTGGAGATAAGAATCTCATGGACTTTAGTGCTCAGGCTGACTTTGAACTGCAATCCTCACTTCTCAGCCTCCTGAGTAGCTAGGATTACAGGCGTGTGCCACCACACCTGTCTTAAGTTTTAATTTTAGTTTTATTTTATTGTGAAGGTTATGTAAACAGGAGTTACACTTATGTAAGTAACAAGTATGTTTTACGTTGAACATTGTTACTCCGTCTCTCGTTTTCTCCTACTTTCTCTTCCTCAACTCCCTCCTAAGTTGTAAAGTTTATTTCTAACATATCTTCTTGTTAGTATCCTTGTTACATTGGTTCACACTTTGTCCTTTGTTTTACCATTTTGTTATTCCCCTTCTCTTCCCCAAATCAGATAAATGTATATACAAGACACAAGGTACCAAAAGAAAGTTTAAAAAATTAACAAAACAGTGACAATAGGGGCTAAATCAAAGGGAAAAAATAAAGATAAAAGAAATAAATTTGCACAGTACATTAAAAAAACCCTCTTGTTTCCATATCGTGGAGTTCATTATGATCATTATCATTTTATGTGGTCATATGTGCATAGCAATTGAGCTATCATGATCCTCTGCTTGGACTATTCTAGGCATATGCAGGAAGGAATAGCAGGTACACTAGGGCTCCTTGGCACAGGTAGAGACTTCGTAAATAAAGATCTAGAAACACAACAAGTTCAAGAAAGGCTTGATAAATAGGATTGCATTAATCTGCAGAGCTTTTGCATGGCAAAGGCATAACTAGCAAGATAAATAGAAAACCAACAGATTGGGAAAAGATCTTCACTAGCTATACAACAGACAGGTTCTCATATAGATAAAAAACATACGTAAATAAGTAGAAAAATATTTCCTTGAAGACTTCCTAATACTTATGTCACTTCTCCTATTGCAAGTAAGATGGATGGAAATGCACAACAGATCACCAATAAATATGCTTGCATTAATTTAAAAAATATGTAGAGCTCAAAAAATTAACCCCCAAACCAGGCATGTTGGCTCATGCCTGTAATTCTAGCTAGTCAGGAGGTTGAGATCTGAGGATCAAGGTTCAAAGCCAACGTAGTCTCCAATTAACCACTAGAAAATGGGAAGTGTAGCTTGGCTCAAGGGTAGGATGGTAGTCTTGAGCTGAAGAGCTCACGGACAACATCCTGGCCAAGTTCAAGCCCCATGACCCCTCAAAAATAATTAACCCCCAAATTAACACCTCAAAGAAACAACCACCCCTTTGATTAGTTGCTTAAACAAGTAAAAAGAAACTTCTCTGTATAGAAGTAGCCTCATGAGTAAATGTTCAACATCTCTGGCCATAAAATAAATGCAAATCAAATTACTTTGAGATTTCATCTCACCCTAGTTAGAATGGCCATTATCAAAAAAAGCAAATAATAACAGATGCTTGCAGGGATGTAGCCAAATGGGAATGCTTCTACATTGTTGTTGAAAATGTAAACTGGTTCAGCCAGTCTGGAAAGCAGTTTGGGGGGTCCTCAAAAGACTAAACATAGAGCTCTCCTATGACCCAGCAGTCCCTCTCCTGTGGGATTTTCCCAAATGATCACAACTAGGACCACATGAAAGCTACCAGTACCTCCATGTACCTTGCAGCACTATTTACCATAGCTAAGATATGGACTCAGTCCAGATGCTCCTCAAATGATGACTGGATCAAGAAAATGTGGACTATATTCACAATGGAATCCTATGCTTCCACGAGAAAGAATTACATTGCCACACTTGTAAGGAAATGGAAAAACTTGGAAAAAATCATATTGACTGAAGTAAGGTTGACCGCAAAAAGCATAGGCTCCATGGTTGACCAACATTCTTTTGAGTGTATGTGATATAGAGAACTGAACCCAAGTTCTCAAAGTTATAAGCTATCACTTTAACCCTTCCATTTGTTTGTATTTTGATTTTAAGAAAGATGTCTTTAGCTTTGTCTAATCCAACCTCAAACTTGTGATTCTTCTGCCTTCCTGCCCTGAGTAGTTAGGATTACAGAGGTAACCATAGTGCCTGTCTTAGCAACATTATTTTCATTATTATCACTGCAATAGACAAATACAACAAGATATGGCCTCAGGGAATTGTATTCTCAGGGTTATCCACCTTAACTCATTCTTGTGATTCACCTCTGGCGGCATAGCTGATCAATACAGAGCAATGTTTTCATGAATGCTTGCTTGTCTTACAATTCTGCTTGCTCCTGTATGGCAGAAACTGAGTCTTGTCTTGTGGCTTTGTTTTTACCCAACTCATCATGAAAAATGCTGTAGAATAGAATTAGGTCAGGCACAACACTGCCAGGGTAAGATAGGTTGGTTTCTTGTGAAAATACATGTGGAATGGAGAGGTCATCATTGAAGTGATTAGGGATACCCTATGGTGTAGTAATGGAACTACCAACAATGTTCTGTAGCAAGGAAGACTTTTATTCCATGAATGGCTAGGGATGAAATGAAGGACAGAATGGGGCAGGGTCTATTTAGGAAAGGTTTCAGGATCAAAACACACTGGGACACAGATGTAGAAAGGTTTTCAGGTAGAAAAAAACCATGTAACCAAAGAGAGAATAAGCACATGAAGGAAGGTCAGGAGTGTAACAGACATAGCAAGGGCTTTGCATAAGGACCAATATGTGGAGCCTTAATGTTTCTCATAATAGGGATCTTCAAGAATATGGCAGGTTGTAAATACAAACCATTTTCTTCTTCTTTCTCCTCTTCCTCCCCCTCCTCCCTCCCCCTGCTCTTCCTCCCTCTTCCCGCTCCTCCTCCTCCTCCTCTTCTTCCTCCTCCTCCTTCTCCTTCTTCTTCTTCTTCCTCTTCAGGGATGGGTGTGGATCTTAGCCTCCTGAATATCTAGGAGTAAGGTTGTGAACCACTGAGGCCTTGGCTTCTTTTTTCCATATATTTTTTATTGTAATTAATAGAAGGGTTACATTATATTCACCAGATAGAAGGCGCATTACTTCACAAACCTTGATACCCTTTCTCATGTCTTGGTCCCCATTTTCCTCCCCCTCCCCCCACCCCTCATCTTGTTTTCTCCTCTTCCCTATCCTATTTCAAATAACCAAATAAGCATATATACAATATATCAGATAACAGGTAAAATACTGTAACTATGAGATAACCAAGGGATAACAAAAGAGAAGAGAGATAACAGAGTACATTAATGGCATCAATCACTCATTATATGGCTTTTGTTTCTATATCCTGGAGATGCTTTCATTTAGCATCATACTATATGGCCTTATGTATCTAGGTTTTGTCCTATTGTAAATCTCTGCTAGGAGAGCTGGGCTTCTTTTAAAAAATAATCTTTAAATAGTTATAGACTGATTTTCATTTTAGAAAACTGTCATTGTGATGTGGAGTGATACTATTCAGAACTGAAGGTCACTTTGAGCCCTTGATGAATAGGATGGGGCAATGCAATAGTAATCTAACCACCAGGCCTCATCTTGGAGCTTGTTCCTGCAGTGCCTTTAAGGAGTAGTCCCAAGTCCAGAGAAGTGTGGTAACTGCTGGTCCTTCCCTCATTCTCTTTCCTATGTAGTGTTTACAGGGGCTCCATTTGCTTGAGTAAGGAGAAGGGATCATGTACTGAATGTGGATGCTTAGTTAGTTCATCCACTGGGTGTTTGATAAAGAAACAAAGTAAAGAGAGGCTGACAGGAGGAAAGACTAGGGCAAAGAGATTGGACAACCAGTCACCCCCCTCCCAATCTTTTCTTCTAGTGATAAGTTTAGTGACAGAGCTGCTATCTGTTGAGATCAGAGGAGGCTATAGGGTAATGTTAGAATGAGCAAGGGTTCTGCTTTTCAGGCTGTAATCTTGAGTCAACTCTTGCCTACTGGATACAAGAAAATGGCTGCTGGAAGAAAAAAAATGAAGGACAAGGATATAATTCTAGGTGAAATGAGGCATTACTCTGTTCACATTATTTTCATGGCTGCTGAGCAGAAATAAACTAGCAAAATATAATAGAAACAGGCAAAGTTGTCTTGAATTTCAAGTCTAAACAATACATGTCTTAAAATGATTTGTTCCAGACTATTGGCATATAGTTTTTAAAAAATAGTATTGAGCTACTTGAAAATTCTTTTGAGTGTTGTGGACATTGTGAAATTTACTGTGGTTGGTTATAAGGTATTTTCCTAGAATCTTTGAGCCTAATAACATTCTCCTTTCCTCTTATTAATTCATCTTACAGCAAAGGAGAAGTGCTGTCTCTGGAGTAAAACATAAGGGATGGCATTTTGGAGCTGCTTTTGGACAAAAAAAATGTGATGGGTGAGTGCATTCTCAGAATGACTAAACTTAAACAAGTTAGGTGTGCTTATCAAGAAGCCAAGACTAGGTGAAATAGTTCATGTCAGGGCCACCTTGTGCTAAGACGTGAAGGAAGGGTAGGGTAAGCCGGTTATCTTTTCCTTGGTTATTTTTACTCCTTCAATCATTGCCCAAGTGACAGTAAAGTTTGTGTTATCAGACATTGTTTCTAATGCTCTTTCTTCTTGATATTACCTGCTGATCCTCATTCTTATTCCTTTAAACAGTGGTGTCTGCTTGGTGCTGGGGGTTCCTGTTTGTAGTTCTAGATCTGCAGGAGGCTGAAATTTAAAAATCAGAGTTCAAAGCCAGCCTGGGCTGACAAATCTGTAACACTCTTATCCCAATTAACCAGTAAAAAACCAGAACTAGAATTGCAGAGAAAGTGGTAAAGCACCAGCTGTGAGTGCAAAAATGGTTAAAGCACCAAGTCCTAAATTCAAGTTCCAGCACTGGCATGAAAACAAGAAAGAAAAAGGGAGAAAGAACCAGCACTTCCTGGCCTTTCCCTTCCTTGCCACTCCTCCTATCAATATATTGAGGAACTTCAACTTTGAGGATGATCCCATTCTATATCTTGGCTTCGTGGTTTTTTTTACCTTCTTATCTCCTTAAATAGTATTTTCCTCTACCCTTTCCCATTGTTTTTGTGTTTGTCTTTGAGCTTACCAATGGTAAGGACAAGTACCCCACCCTCAGATCCCCAACCCACCCTCCTCCCCACTACCTTTCAGTGTTCCACATACAGCATTTCTCTGCCTGCATTGGGGCATTCCATCTATGGTCATTCCTATTTTGTCTTATTCTTTCACTTTTTGTCTCCCTTTGTGTCATCATATCCTTCAGTATCCAGCTTAGATACCTCGTAGAGTCAGACAAACTCTGAGGCCCAAGAGTATAAGCTTCTAGGCTGATAAATGGGTCCAGAATTTCTGACATGAACTGCAAGATTCAGAAATGAAATTTTCACAACTCTGGAGGTTTGAAATGTGAGAAAATAGTCTTGGCAGGATTGCCTTCTTGTAAGATCTATGAGAACTAGTTTCATGCCTTTATCTCTGCTTTTAGTGGATTACTGGCAATGTTTGGTTCTGGAGGAATGTATCTAATTTCCTCTTGACTGCTCATACTACTTTCCCATGCATATATCTGCATTGATATTTCCCCTTTCCCCCAAAATACTAGTGTGGCCTAGTGGTAGAGTGCTTGCGTAGCATTCATGAATACCTGGGTTTGATTCCTCGGTACCACATGTACAGAAAAAGCAAGAAGTGGCATTGAATCTCAAATGGTTGAATGCTAGTCTTGAGAAAGCTCATGCCTCAAGTTCAAGCCAAAAGCTGGCAATGAAAATAAAAATAAACAGGTAGTGCCAAGCTTTGATGCCCAGTCTTGGACCACACTTATTCTTCAGAGTCTGTCCAACCCTAGAGCTGTAGGGATTGAACCCATTTCAATCCCTTTCTTTGGCAATGTTTCCCTCAAATTTCTTTGAAGAAAGGATACTAGTTGTATCTAATTAATAGCCCATCTTCAAAATGACTTGGATTAATTGGGTCTGCAATAACTCTATTTTCAGATAAGGTCACATTCTGATATTCTGGGCATCAACATATGATTTCAGGGGGGGGGGTAGAGGAAGACAATAATTTAACCCTTAAATGCCTTGGTTATTTTCATATTCCATACTCTTGGAAAGGTATAATCTTCAGGTTTGACAACTTCCTAGCAATACACAAAAAAACTCATTGACAGCTGCTATACTCTTGGCATATATATTCTAAGGAAAGGATGTGTTATAATCTGCCAAGGGAAGAAGTACAGAAGTTAGAGTCTGGGGGGAATTTACATGAAAAGATCAGGCCACATTACTCTTCCAGGACCAATTTCACCAGGTGCATGGAATATGGGAAGCTCTTTCAAGCTTTGTTGTCTGAAGCTTTTATTGGAGGTTCATTTTGTGGGCAAGACTGATTGGAGGACCTCCTACATGGCTTAACTCAGAATTGAGCTAGATCAATACCATGTAAAGGGAAGCTATCTTTCCAAACACATGGCAAGTTTTCCTGAAGTGTCTATTTCTCTGAAGATATTTTGTGTTCATGAACAATGAGGTATTGCACAAAGAGCTCACCATGAAGAATGAAGGGTTCTTCTAGCATTAACAAAGTTTCAGTAGAGGTTACTTCCCAGTAGTCAGGGCAGACCTCTCATTTAGTAAGACTGAATTCTTTATTATACAATATTTACCATGGCCCCCATTAAACTCAAGTGATTAAAAATTTGACCTGATGAAATTCAAATATCCTCTTGCCATGTTTGCATTCTACATACTCTGCTGAGCTTTACCAGAAATAATCTCTGCACAGGGTGGGCTCGTCTTAATTTATAACCATATATCTCAGCCATTCATTCTGCTCTACCAGACAGTCCTACTCCTTTGAACAGCCTCTTTTTCTTCTGATTGCAGGAATACTTTTTGTGTCTGGTTTCCAAAAGCCTCTCTCAGATGCTATATTTTTCTTCATCAAGAATAGTGGCCTCATATTTCATCCACCTAAGCTATTAACCATTGAACTTTTCTACATATTCTGCCCCTCCCAAGAAGAAAATATGATAAGTATCTCCATTTTCACACAATCTGTGAGAAAACTATGAGACTGACTATATCTTACCCTCTCCACTGCTGAATCCATGTTGTAAGCTCTACCTGGAACCTGTGCAAACACCTCTTAAGCAGTTTGTACTTCCATTTTCTACACCTTTTCAGTCTTTAAGCATCAGCTACAGAGATCTTTTCCAAGAATGAACCACCTATAATCAGCATGCATCATAAATTAGAATAAATTCTGTCCTCTTTTCATGAGTTGGATGCATAAACTGAAATTATTTTGACCTTAGAACCTATGGAAAATGTAGGCTAGTTTATTCACATCATTGTTTCTCACTTCATTATGTAGCCTGGCTGCACAAATATGGAAATATCAAAGTAACAGCTAAGAGTACAAGAGTAAAACACAATTCATGTGCTCACTCTTTTTCCCCTTCTCTGTGTTTATTTGTCTTTTTCTTTCCTCTGCTTCCGACTGCCTGTATTGTCTCTTTACACCATTTCAATGCAAAAGAAGATGAGGTCCTAAATACAGTGAATTAACCTTTTGGAAGGAATGTGAGATTCAAATGATTATGTAGAGCAGGATACCTTTTCCTAGCACCCTGGGTTATCCATTGGCCTGTGCTTTGGTCTACGTGATAAATATATCCTTTGGTGGTATACCTTTAAGAGTTTGGTGACTGTTACAACATATACATTCTTACACTCTCTTTTTAAAGTTTTCTTTTCTAAGATATCATATGCTATATTTCCTCTCAAGTTCTAGGGTTTGATCCAAAGGGCTCCCCAATAGGCTTTCTGTAGAAAACTAATAGTATTCGAGCTCTTCATGGAAACTTGAAGGACATAACTACTAAAAGTTGGTTGAAAAGAGATGGTCTTTGGTATTTTTGTTAGTTTTTGAGAGCTTGGATATTTCTCATTTTATGGTACTCAGATTCCCTTTATACTAAAAAGAGTTTTATATTTGAAACACATAAGGGTATACTATAGACCAACCTTTTGTTATTTGTTTTAGCAAAAGTATTTTATATCTTTAATGGGAGGCTTCCTCTGGTCCCTTAATCTGAAGTAATTCCTCTCATTATTCACCTGTCTCATTTAAATACATTGCTCTAGTTACCTCTATTTAAAATTATATGGATAAAAATTATATTTGCTTTTTGTTTTGGTCATTAAACATACTTGTTTGTCTGCCCTACCAGAGTGTAAGCTCTCTTAGAGTATAATTTCTATACTCTCAACTCTTGGAAGAGTGTTAGGCACATAGGAGATATCTCAACAAGCATTTGTTTTGAGTCATCAAGAATAGTGACATCCTATTTCATCCACCTAAACTATCAACCAAAAGAGATCCCCCAAAGAGACTTTGGAATGATAGTATAAATTCACAGCATGATGTTACTTTTTATTTAGAGAAGTGTTTTGTGTAACAATTATTTATTAATTTCTTTTCTTTGAAATACAGAAATGAACATGAAGTGGTGTAATGAAGATCTGTCTTTTCATCAACAGATTCACTCCAGAGAAAGACCTTAAGTGGCAGCCAAGAAGGTTTATTTTGGGTCCCACTTATTTTCTTTGAATGTATTTTTCTTATCCAGTGATAATTTCAGAGAACTGGTTCAATAATGCAGATAGTAGTATAATCAAGAACTTGGGGGAAGACTTTTTGTGGTTCCATCTACATCTCTATGTCTATCTTGGCTTTATCTGGACAATACCAATAAGCTACAAATTCTACTCTGCCCTCTTCCCATCTCCATTCAATAGCTATAAAATTTTCCCAAAGCTAAATCTACTCATATCTAGTCTTATCATGTAATGCTTACTCTAGTACTCTAGTCACCTTTCTTAACTTTATTCCTTGCTACTGTTCTCCAGGACAGGTTTCAGTCACCTTTATTGGTGTTCCTATAGGGTTGATATTTTTGTTCTCTTTAGGATCTATTGGTCAGGAAATGTATTTGAGCTTTTACTTACTATTTCATATTCAGTGCCAAGCATAGTGACAAAGGATTATCAATAAAAATTTATCTGAAATAATGAATGAACAGGGCATACTGCAGGAGAAGTTAAAGCTATCAATAGGAGGTTGGGAAGCTGTAACCTAGATTTTTCCGTTGTCTGCTGTGAGAGTGGTGAGAGTGGTCAGTCCCATGCTGCAGACTCGAGTCATTAAAGCCGATTGGCAGTGTGATCACTTCAGCACCAATTTATTCACAGGAGATTTCTGGAAACTTCAATGACCAGACTTAATCACCTGCATTTCAGTCTCTGGTCACCAAGGTACAGGCCGATTGAGGGATCATCAAGATTGATTTTTTAGAAAAAATCCTTAAAGATTAAAAAAAAATTAAAGCATAGAATCTACTTGAAACCACATTTATGGTTTCCAGCGATAAAAAGGAACATGGAATACTTACATTGTGCGTGTTTTGTGAGAGATGGCCACTGACAAATACAGAAGGCAATAGGTTGCAAATATTGGCATGTATGTCAACAAATAGATGTTGAAATTTCAGCTGAAAATTAGACAACAGCCGTTTATCAAAGAAGAAATCAAATCTATAAAAATATAATGTTCATCCTCTTTAGAGTAAAAATAATACACAAGATATTAAAAATATTAAATGGTTAAACTCTAAAAGTTCAAGAACTCAACTAATAAATGGGCTAGTGAGCTAGAGAATCTTCTCAGAAAAAAAGAGTCTATTGGACAATAGACACATGAAGAGAAGTTCAACACCTCTGTCCATAAAGGAAATGCAAAGCAAAACTGCAGTGAGATTCCATCTCATCCCATTAGTCTGGCCTTTAGCAAGAAAACTAACATTAACATATGCTGGCAAGGCTGTGGTCAAACAGGAACCCTAATAAACTGTTAGTGGGAATGTTAATTCTTTTGATCACTCTGGAACCTCTGCACTGCTGGAGTGGAGCTGTAGTTCAAATGGTTGAATGCCAGTCTTGAGTTAAATAGCTAGACTTGGCACCCACATTCTGTGATAAAGCCTCAAAATGAGAACCAAAACAAATACACAAACAAAACCCAACAATGGGAAGTTTTGAGGTCAGTGATTCTAACACTACTTATTTTGATTTTGATTATGGTAAGCATAATAATGATCATTTTACAGGATTTCTAAAAACACGTAAAATGCTTAATATAGTACATGACATGAAATACACTATAAGAATATTAATTTTTCACCTTAGGATCACAGAATTTGAGAATTTAAATGCTTGAGGACATTTTATTCAACCTTTAAATTATCCAGGTAGAGCAATTAATGGTCATAAAAGAAGATAAATGGCTTATCCCAGCTGTATAGCTGATGTACTTGAGTTCAAACCTCTGGACATTGTTTCCCTGTCCTTTTCTTTCTTTTCCTTTTCTTTTTCCTTCCTTCTTTCCTTCCTTCCTTCCTTCCTTCCTTCCTTCCTTCCTTCCTTCCTTCCTTCCTTTTTCTTTTCTTTTTTTTGTTTCCTTTTTGGTTAGGCCTTCTTGCTTCCCTAGAGAAACAAGAGTTCAATCTTGAATTATTCCTGATTTTGTTCATTTTGTTTTGATGATTTTTTATGACACTCTTCAATGCAAAATGGAGCAACAGATTTCCAAGAGTTATTGTTGATGCCAAAACCAAGCATATTGCACTCTGAGAGAGAAATTTACATGACAAATGCTGCCTAATATTAGCTGAATATTACAGAGTGCGGGGAAAGTGACAGCACAAATCAAAGAATGTTGGATTAACCTATGTGGAAAGTTTAGCTTTGCTTTATGGCAAAGCAGAATGGGGTACGCTTTGGAGAAGGTCTTCACAAATTCACACTAAACAGTTCCTTAATTGGTTTCCCTTTCTGGCTTTCTTCATGCCGGTCCAGATTTCCAACTATAGGCAAGGCCAGCTCCATACAACCAATCTCTCCTTGAAACCTCTCCTTGCCTTTTGGTCTAACTGAACAGGTTTAGTACCACTTCTGAACCTTTTGTACAGGTTTTCTTTATTCTACTTGTGTTCTTGGGCTATGGTTTAAGATTTCATTATTATGTCATAATCACTCATATTTGTTTCTCTCCTATGTGGGCTGTGAACTGCTTGAAGACAGGCATCATCTTTTATTTAAGTCCCTAAGTTAAAGTACCTAGGCTCTCAACATTTGTTGATTAATTCTCTATACAGTAGTTGTCAAATCTAGGCTTTTCCTTTCCTTTATTTGCTTTTTCTTTCTCTAATTTTCATTGACTTTTTTCTGATGTTTTGCTTTCATTAAGGCCATTAGTAATATCATTAGTGCTTGAATTTCCATATGTTTGAGTTTCACACATCTTGGGTCACATTTGGAAGTGGAATTCTTATATTAGTAATAAAGCTGGAATCCTGCTTAAAATGGCAATAGTTACAGAAATAGATTTTGGTTGAAAATTTATTAATGATTCTTTTCTTTAAGAGTTAAAATCATGCATTCACACTTTATCAAAAACAATGTAAATTGAAAAGTTCAAATCTTTTGCATGAAAAAAATAGGCTTCATGCAATCGAAATCTAAACAACACACACAAGAGTTAATCTTGTTTTCCTGAAAATGACAGTCTCAGTCAAATTCATTTATAGAGTTTCCAAGGGGGGGGGGTGAGTCTCTTTCTTCTACTTCCTTTTTCTCCATCAATTCATTTATGTTTAGGCTGGGAAGTCTATTTATCTACAGAGGAGAGAGTGAAGGGTTGTCATTCTCCAAATGAATGTCTCAGATTCTATGAAAGAAATTTCATGACAGCATCTGCACCATACACGACTGTGCATGTGAGTGAGCGAAATTGTTCTAACTTAATGTGGCATGTAATAATAATATCTCACATCACTTTCTTCTTCTGGGAAGCTTTTCCCTTCCCATCTGGGTTCTGAAACCTTCCTTACTCTATAATTACTTCCTGTGTTATCGCACAATGCATATTCTGAAAAGTGTTGCTGAATAAATGAAATGGTGCAGTGGATATTTATTTATGAGTATATTTACATGTACATATGCATTTTTCTCTGTATATATTTATTTAACCAATACTCAGTACTTAATATGGGCAAGGCATGCTTTTAGATGTTCTGTACATGCACTTATTCAGAATTTTTCAGTTTACAGCAGCACCCTTGACACATCGGCTCATTGTTTCAGCATTTTAACCTAGCAGTAAACAGATGGATAGAAATGATCTCCACATCACAGCTTGGGTTGACACCGTTAGGAAGTTCTTTTCTTTATGCATGGTTACACAGAGTGCAGATAGTAGAGTTGGGGTTTTCAATTACTTGAACTGAATTTCAGCCCCGTTTTTGCAAGAACAGTTCTAAAAGTCACGTCTTAAAGATGACCATTTTTCTGCAGTGAAGTCTAAAGAAAAGCTTTAGCTGTTTTAAGTAGTTGTTTAAAGAAACAGACTTTAATGTTTAAAACAAAGTTAGTAATGTCTTAGGTAGCGATTGAAACAATAGTGCTACGTTGAAAACATCTCTAGAACTCAATGCTAAAGGAACAGTACAGGTTGGCTTGGAGTGTAGATATAAGCTGCAATTGGCTAGGCAACAATATATAAAGCAGTAGGTCAGACTGGGCTCAGCTCCTCACAGTAGGCTAGGCTCAGGACTATGTGACATGTTCATACTGAACATTACAGTGGAATAGAGAATCTTGGATACAAAAATACTTAATTTTTTAATACAAGTATTAGAGAGCAACTATACAAACCTAAGTCAAACTCAGGTATCTTTTGGCTTGAAGTTACATGTCTAGGGTCTTTTTTTGGGGGGGGTCTTTTGAATGATTATTTTTAAAGCAACCTGAATGGGTATGAGTATACTTATCACTATTGTAGAAGTTGTACTTCTTATGTGTATCAGAATTTATAATGAATGATTAATCCCGGGTGCAAGGAGGATTTATATTTTGTACCTGTTTGTGTCTTTGTTACAAACTAAACAATGATAAACCCAAGAGCTACCTAAGACCAATTTTTTTATAGATTGAGAATTTAAATTTTACCTCTGAAGATAGAGGAGGACATTGGAAATATTTTTTCAAGAACAATCTTATCCATTTTACTCCCTTTTGAACAACAGATACCTAGGATGTATTCAAATAGCGCTGCCAGATTTGATAGGTAAATAAAAATACATGGCACCCAGGTTGCTGTGGTTGGGAACTGAAAAGTACTGAAAAACCTGCATTTCCACGTGGCATTTATTGGAAGGTGGTGCAATCTGCAAGAGGTAGAATCGTCAGATGTCTATCTGATCATTGAAGGAATAAACTTGAAAGGGAATCCAACCTGTCACTTTGCTTCCTGACCACCATGTGCTCCTTGCCATGACATAGTGTCTTACCAGAGCCAAATGCATGGGTCTGTCTGTCTATGGACTAGAGTGTCCAAAGCAGTGAGCCAAGAATCTTTCCTCTTTATAATGTGAATATCTCTGGTATTTTACCGGAGTCACAAAAGCCTACAAACCCACAATAAATTTGAATTTCAGATCAATAGAAAATATTTTAGGTCAGTAGATTCTAAATATTACATAGGGAATATTTATAGTTTTATTTGAAGTGTTTTAATTCTCTGGAATTTAGCTTTAACTCAGTAACCTGCACTTTATTTGGGATCCTAATTTCAGATAAGTCAGCCATTCCTCACAAGGGTAGAGTAATAGTAAGACTATAAAATTGACCAGGTTGTGCAAAAAGCACACCTGTGTTGATTTTTCCAGTAATCTCTTGTCTGCCACTATTGGTATTACTTTCAGAGAAAAGGCACTGGCCACTCTGAAAATATCACTAATTATTTTATGGGACAAGATAAATAATGTACTAAAGGACGGAAATCTGCTGGCTTTCCCAGTACAATGTTAGTGAGGGAGGCAGTAGGAAGTACTGGCAAATTTTTGTGAATTTTTTTTAATGCTTTTGGGGAACACTTTCAGGCATGCTGTCTCTGAAATCTCTCCCAGCAGCAATTCCAAGCTTGGTAATTGTATAATCTGAGTAAACAGAAGTGTTTGTCTTTGTCATGGCTTTCACCTCTTCCATACTCACTAAGTTGGAAAAATACCAGTGTCCTTAGCACCAGGTGAAGAATGAGATGTCTGCTCACTGGCCACAAAAGGCCAAAATAGATTCATTTTCATTTGGTGACCATGGACGTTGAAGTGGTATAAAAACCTTTCATTTGGAATGACTCCTCTCTTCATGTGTCCTTTGTCCCTCACCTCCAATAATTATTTATGACCCACATACCTCTGCCTCAGCTATTAAAATGGAAGGCCAATGGATGTACCTGTGAATTGCTCCAGCTAGCCAGTTGAAAGGCATTTGTTGGAGCAAAGTACTTTGCTGTTTGATTGCTATAGTGTTAGTACTTTCTTGAAGCAGCACCAAGGGTCTTGAATTGTGTCTGTGCCTAATTTTTAAAGGTTGGGGAAGAGGAGAAGCAAAGATAAATAGTGTGCAAGAAGTTCCAGAGTCTCTACTTCAAGCCTTGGTTTTCATCCAGAAATACTTATGTTCAAATTGGAGACCTGGTTTTTGTAGGTGAATGCCAGCCCCATAAGCTCAGGATGTTAATTTTCATTTCTGTGGGGATTGGAGATGATTCATGCTTTGCAGGAGTTAGACACACCAAAGCATTTTCTATTAACACCTGGAGATGACTGCAGAGGTGAAAGGCAGGTCTTGTAGAAAGAACTATGTGCTCCAGGGAAGAAAAAAATGTCACTTTTGTGGGTTTTTTTCTCTCCTTTGTTTGTATGTGAAGAGATGATTTTTTTTCCCTGAGAAATAATTTCTATCTTGTTGCAAAATGTCACTGCAGAAATCTATTTGAGAAAATAGTGAATCATTCTTCTGTTGGTTCTTTTTTGCTGTGTTCATAAAAATATCACCTTAAGCATGTGGTGAAAATTAAGAGTAAATGAGCCATTTCACCTGTTTTTTTTAAGTGATCACAGTCTTTGTACTCCTCAGTTCTGTGAGAGTAACAAAGGAAAACTCCTTTGACTAGTTGATTAAATAAATGTCTATTTTTTTTAGTAGATGTCAAGAGAATTGAGGAAAAAAGTGGTGAAATAACCAGGCACTTGAGTCTAATCATTGCCCTGGTAGCATTTATGTCCTGGCAGGAAAGAGCCTCAGGGGTCAAAAAGGAGGATTTATTCTTACAGTGGCACAGGTCATGGTGTTCTTGCTTGTACCCCTTTGACTGATAACTCTAATTGGTTATCAAGGAGCTCAAGAGTTATTACATAGGAAATAATGATCATGATAAACATAGATTAGGGTTATATTAGTGATTATCATTATCATTAATCACTAAATATTGTGAAGTCTGTGCTGGATACAATTTATACTTTATCTCATTTCTAAAACTCTAAAATAATATCAAAATACAGCAGTGATAATCACTAGACTATGTTGGAAATGAACTATACAACTTGGGGTCTAGGGGAGCCAATGGTGGGGGATATGGGAGAAAAAGAGGGACAAGTGACACTGTTCAAAGAAATGTACTCAATACCTGACTTATGTAACTGTAAACCCTCTAATGCATCAACTTTACAATGAAAATTTTAAATAAGATGATAGAGGGTCCAATTTGTAGGGAAGAAAGTGAGTCAGGAAGAAGTAAAATAACTTCTGTTGGTTCTGCAGTTATGAGATAGTACAGCCATAATTTGAACTCTGGAACTCTGAATTCAAAGCTAAATATTTTATATGTCTTTACACAATAAGTTTATGTACTGATATAATATGAGGCGCATGCATGATGCATCCCTGTACCCCTACTGGATTTTACTACTGTTTTGCGGTACTGCCTTTTCTAAGCTCTAGTTTGAGCCTTGTTTTTAGATCTTGAGAAGTCAAGTGGGTTGTTCAGTTAGGCACTAATGCAATGCACATTTTCCAGAGCTAAGGAAAGAGAAGCAAGGTAGACATAGATGGTGGTAAAAGACTGTAGCACATTCACAAGGGTGTTTGGGGTCAAAAGTGTGGCACTAGAGCAGGAGGAGAAGATACAGGCAGATCTGCCAAGCATAAATCCAATATTCCATTGTTGGTGTCAGGGCCTCTGGGTGCTTGGGTCAGTCTTGTTAGAGTAGGAGAAAGCAAGGTTCAACGAACTTAAATTATCCCCACAGAGAGCTGTTTTTATTTCTTCCACCTCTGTGATCTTTGCTTTGTGTGTGTGCGCCTACAATGGGGGTGGAGGTGGCTATGGAAACAGGAGGCTAATGGGGATTAGTGACTTTCAGATCAACACATAGATTTCCTTATGGGGAAGTACTGAGGTAAGATCTTGCATATTTCAAGACCACTTGGGGATAACATCTTTATTGATTTTTACATTAGCATAGATTGCAAAGACATTGATAAATTTTGAAGGTGGAAAATGTCAAATCCATAAAACTCATGGAGCAAGTATGATTCCAGGATGGCCCCAGCAGAAGTGAGATTGAAGCTGAGAGCAGTAGACACTTAGTGGGTAGGTATTAGTACCTAAGACAAACTGTTCACAACTTCCATGGCCCATCTCTACCAGCATCTACACCCACTGGCCTCCCAGGTTCATGAAGATCAATAAAAGTAACTCAAGTACCTCCTATGAAAAATCAACTCAGATTCAGAAGGAAAGGAACACACGTCTCCCAGTGTTGAGAGTTCAGGCATGTTGCATGTGTACAGAGGCCCTCATCCTCAGTTGGGAGCTGCATATGGTGGTTAGTGTGGCAGTGACTGGCAATGGTTCTGCAGGCAAATAAGGATTGGGCTGTGACTCTAGCAAGACTGGACTTGGTTCTCCTCCTCCCTCTGCCTTTAAGACATTGTAGTTTCTACTGTGTCAGACATTGGTGAGAAAACAACATTCTGTTGTTTAGGGAGTGATGCCTGTCCTACTAAAGCTGTGTGCTTTGGAACCTGTACTGGATGAGGCCCAGAAATCCTTGCTCTGGGCATCATGCCATGATCACAATGGACCTAGACTACTAGCTGGATAGAAAGCTCCAGAGAGGAAAATTCCTGGATTGCTGCCTAATGGATATAGTTGTAGAAAATTCAGGACATGGTATCCATTTTGCCTTTACTTTCTTTGCAGTAGGAATATTGAATAACAGCTCTGTTCCACTGCCTGTTATATGATATTGGAAATGTTCTTCATCTGCATATCTAGTGATACAGTAACCACTGGCCACATGTAGATATTGTCCACTTGCAATGTGATAATGTGATTGAAGAACTGAGTCATTTAAAAAAATTCTGAAAGTATTGCTAAAGAGCACAAGTAGACCTTGAACTTATAATCCACTTGTTTTGCCCTTTTGTGTACTGAGATTAAAGAGATGTGTTACCATATCCAACTCAGAAATTGATGTTTTAATTCTAGTTAAGGTAAATTTAAATAATAACATGTGGATGATGATCACATATTACATAAATCTCTATTGGAATAACTTTCTCAAGGTATGTAGACAAACTGGTGTTTTATATATATATATATTGCATTATTTTTAACCAACTTGTCTATATATATATGTACATATGTAAATAGTTGTGCATATAAATATATTTATATATATGTATATAGACTCATTCCTACCCAAACTTAACATTTGATAGTCTATCAAATTTACATGTACCCCATCTCTTTATTACATATTAGGATTATTTCATAACATGCAGGCATCATGATGTTCTCTACATTTTATAAATGAAAAAACTCTGTGTGTGTGTGTGTGTGTGTGTGTGTGTGTGTGTGTGTGTGTGTACATGTATATGTGCATGTGTTTACTTTGTATGTTAGTAGTGGAGCCAGGGTTGAACGCAAGCCTATTTCTAAATCCCAGGGGCTATGCAAGTGGATCATGATCTCCCAGGTAAGACTCAACTTCAACCTTCTTGTTAATTCACTGGCCATGTGATCAGATGCCTTAATGTGGTTCAACCATAAAGTGAAATTTGAGGCAGGATCTTGACCTGTGCAATTTATTTTGAGAAGAGACCCATAGGAATGGAAATGAGGTATAGGAAATAAAACAGGGTAGGAAAGAAGCCAAGCTTCTCTAGGTTTGTATTGGGGCCAGCTCAGGCTCAGTCCTTCAGGAAACTCCAAAGAGGATTGTGAAAGTGTCACTAAAGTGGTAGGCATTTCTCCACCAGCCACTGTCCCCATCGGTCAAATACTGTAATGAAATGTCAGCTCCTTTGCAACATGTGCAGGCATAGGGTGAGTGTGTTGCCAGAGGTGCAGAGAAATCATGGATAAAGCAAGAGACACAAGGCACTGAAGTAAAGGCACTATCAAGTTTTACTCAAGTTGTACCCAGAAAGGGCTAAGGAGCTGAACTGAGATGGGACATAAAGATATCAATGGGCAAGAGGGAAGAACTAAGCTGGAGAGCTCAAAGAATGAAAAAATGAGAATTTGAAGAACTTCCAAGACCTTGAGAATTTTTTTCTATTAAAAACTAAAATAAATGGGTTTTCACTTTTGATGCTTTCTTGTGCTACTATCTCCATGGTTGCACAATGCCAGTGATTTGGGGCATCACACATGGCTCTGTTTTGGTAGAAGCCTTGATTTTCCCAAAGGCATCATCTTTTCCTGGTGGATTTCATTGTGCCACCTGCAGTGACTTGAGGAAAAGCAAAAGCTTTGGAAACATGCTGGACAGAACAAGATTTAGAAGTGAATAAATACCTTAATGAATCCCAATGCCAAGTAAAGTATTTTTAAAAATTACTATTATCTCATTTACTTACTTGTTAGAGCCTGGCATAGAGGTTAAGAGTATTTGTGAAATTAGATGGCTGACTCACAATCGGTGCTCTACTATGTCCTAATAGTGTTACCCCTAGAAGACTTTTATCTTGAAGTAGGGATTATAGTTTCTACTTTATAGTTCTGGTGAGGATTAATGGGGCCAACACATGTAAAAATCTTCCAACAATGTCTGGTATGTAGAAAGTACAGCATGCATGCTTGCTATTATTTGTTCATTTGTACATTAAGTGTAATTTGGTTCCTGGTAGAGATAATAGGATTCTCTTCTGGATCAGTTTGTCTGCCTGGGTTGAATAATGTCTACAGTGATCACTCTGTCCTTTTGAAATTCATGCTTTAATTTTTTGAGGCCACCATCTTCCCCTCTTTTTCCATTAACTCTCTCTTGATCAAACTTTATTATTTTCCTTTCTGGATTTCTCATCTCTCTCCAACCTTTAAGTGTTGTAACATATCAAGTCTCACTCAGTCTTCAGCTATCTTCACTTATGCATCAACAGTTCTCCTTAGATAATCTTATTTAGTCCTATGATTATTAGAGATGTCTGTTCTGACCATTCCTAAATGGTTATTTCTAACTCTGCTTTCTTGCACTGAGATACATGTTCCCAAATTCAGTTCCCTAATTAACATCTTAATTTAGTTAATTGCTTGGGAACTCAAATTAATATGGTCAAAAGAATCATTAATTTTTCTTTATTATCCAGTAGATCTCACTTTCATCTCCATTTCTTTCTTTAAAACATAATCTTCAATTGCCTCATTTCTTAAAAGAACTCAGACATTGTTTTTTCCTCATATTCAACACCCAAGCCATGGTACATCTAAAACTCCCCAGCCTGAGAATTTTTCTGTAAAACCACTACTAGCAACTCCACATGTGATATATATATGTATATATATATATATATATAACATATAGTAGTACCACTTATGTAATAGGCATTGTAAACTTATATATTTATAAAAATAATTCAGCAAATGATTTGAATGTTTTTATATTATTTTCCTATTGTAATGTATAGAGTTACAGTTATATTTGCCAGATAGTAGGTGCACTTCTTCTCACATATTGATACCCCTTCTCATGTTTTTGTCCTCATTTTCCTCTTCCCCCACCCCCTCCCAATCATCTTGTTTCCCCCCTTCCCTTTCCTATTTCAAATAAATAAACAGTATTTACTATATGCCATGTAACAAAGTCAGATACTGTAAAAATATGAGATTAACCAAAGGGCAACAAAAGAAAAGAACATTAAGAACAACAATCACACAATGTTTCATCTTCTGGAAACACCATACTCTCAAGACATCCTCTAGCACATATAATTAAAATGCTTTAAGGACTAGATGGCTCTTAATCATTTTCAAGAAATGCTATAAGAACTAGCCATGTTCTTAAACACTGCTACCATAATCTCTTGCTCAGATGACCAAAATGGCCTTCTAATTTTTTTCCAGTTCCTTCCTTTGCCTCCTCTCTGGTCTTGTTTGCAAGATCAGTTGAGCTCATTATTCTTCTTAAGTCCTGTCTATAAATCATCTGTTGCTAAGCACCAAATTATACACAAAATTATTTTCAAACAATGTAATATTATTATCTCACAGTTAATATGAGTCAGGAATTTAGGAGAAGCCTCTCTGGGAGGTTCAGACTTGGGATGCCTCCCTGGAACACAGTCAGATTATTGGCCCAAGATACACATCCACTTGAGGATTGATGTAGCAGGAAGGATTGTTTCTAGGGAGGGTCACATGACTGTTGACAGAAGGCCTTAATCTTTTCCTAGGTGGGTCTCTTTATGGAGGCCCTTTGCTGCATTAAAATAACATGGCATCCCTCTTTCCCCTGGAATGAACCGAGAAAGAGAACAATGCAGTAGCAACAGTCATTTCATGACCAAACTCAGTGTTTTCTATTCAGGAAGACACAACCACATATCTGTAGAGCAGTGAATGTTTGGCCTGTTTTAAAGACATTTTATTATTTCAGCCACATGGAGGAGTACTTACTAGCATCTAGGGTAGAAAGCAGAGATTCTGTTCAACATCCTGCAGTGCTTCCCACAACAAAGAATTATCTGGTTCAAAATGTCAATAGTGTCATGGTTGAGAAATTGTAATGTAGCCCTGGAAGTCACATTTCTTTGCTTCTGACATATGCTTTACTCACACAGATAAATTCTTTTTTTTTTTTTGTGGGTCGGGGGCTTGAACTTGACCTGGGTGCTGTCCCTTAACTCTTCAGCTCAAGGCTACCACCCTACCCTTGAGCCAAGCCTCACTTTCCATTTTCTAGAGTTAATTGGAGATAAGAGACTCAGGTCCTTTTGTACCCAGGCTGTCCTTGAACCCTGATCCTCAGATCTCAGTCTCCTGAATAGCTAGGATTACAGGCATGAGCTACTGCACCCAACTCACACAGACAAATTCTAATATAATATAGAAATGGATACTACAAGCGAATTAATTCTGGGAGATGGGGCTCAATGGCAGCCAGTCTTGTCCACTACCCCCTTGCCAGCAGGGTTACCTTGCTTTTGGAATGATAGCCAAATGAGTTGTCACAGTCTTTAGGTTCTGCTGTATTTGGCCTCAGTCATCCTCTACTACTTCAGCAACTACCACGCTCTTCCTTTTCTATTATGCTCCTGGCACACTTTTTTTATGTCTCCTGAACAGACCAAGCTCCATACTACATAAGCCTTTGTCCTTTTCTCAAATCATCTCTCCTGAGCTTTGTGTGAAGACTTGCTTCTTATCCTCCAGAAGTAGCTTAATGGCCCCAACTCACATTGTTCTACCTTCCCATCCCAAGTCAAATCTTAGATATTTTCTTGATTAACACACTGATATTCTTTATCCTTGTTTATGGGTATGTCTACATGCTCCTTTCTGTCTCTTCCTACAAAAAACAGAAGCTTCATGAGGGCAGGGGCTTTTATTCAAGAGTCTAGGGAACTATATACACACATATAGGGTACAATACATAGGAATTATATATATAGTGCACAACAGGTGACTGATGTTTGCTGAATGAATCAACGAATATGATTTGATTTTTTAAAATATTACATATGACCACTTAGTAGATTATGTAGACAAATTTCTGCAATATACAGACAAAGGATATGATAAAAAGAAAATAATTAAATTTCTTTTGAGATAAACTTTTATGGAAATCCCAGAGAAGATCTGTAGATAGGTTTCACATTATTTATCTTATTACGCAGTAAAATTGCCCGTTCAAATTCTCTCTCTTTAAAAAAATATTATAAGCTAGTCACTGGTAGCCCATGCCTGTAATCCTAGCTATACATGAGGCTGAGATTTGAGCATTGCAGTTCAAAGACAATCCAGGCAGAAAAGTCCCTGAGAAACTCTTATTGCTAATTAAACACTCAGAAACTGGAAGTGGTACTGTGGCTCACATGGTAGAACTAGAATGCTAGCCTTGAACACAAAGAGGCTCAGAGCCATCATTTGCATCCTGAGTTCAAGCCCTATAATTGAAAGAAAATTATTGTAAAGTTGATATATAGAGGGATTATAGTTATATAAGTCAGGTGATGAATATATTTCTTTTTGAACAATGTCACCCCTCCCTCATTTTCTCCCAGTTTTTCTCCTCAACCTTCCTCCCCCCTCACATTGTATAGTTCATTTCCAACATAGTGTTGAGTGAGTTTCACAGAGGAATTGGTTAATCCTCACTGTCTCAATGTTTCCATGCTTCCTCATCCCCTCCCCAAATCAGATAATCATATAGAAGAAAAAGGGTACAGAAATAAAAAAAATAGTGACAAAAGAGAATAAACCAAAGAAAAAAGAAGAACTGAAACAGTACAATTTCCATTTCTGGGATAAGCATCATTTTATGTGGTCATTTGTTAGTCATGGGACTTGAACTCAGAGGTTGGGCATCTGTCCCTGAACATTTTTTGCTAGTTCTCTGCAACTTTGAGCCATAGCCCCGCTTCCATTTTTCTGGTGATTAACTGGAGATAAGAGTCTCAGTAACTTTCCTGACTGGCCTGGCTTCTAATGGCGATCCTTAGATCTCAAATTCCTGAGTAGCTAGGATTGCATGCATGAACCTCCCAAATCACCAGTGCTCCACCAATTTCTCTTCTTTTACCTTCTAGTATCTATGTTATTTTTTGCCCTGGGTATTAAACTCAGGGCCTGAGCACTGTCCTTAGGTTTTCTCAAGGCTAGTGCTCTACCACTTGAGCCACAGCACCACTTCTGACTTTTTCTATGTGTGTGGTACCAAGGAATCAAACCTGGGTCTCCATGCATGCTAGGCAAGCACTCTACCAGTAGGCCAAACTCCTGGCTCCTATTTACCCTTTTTTGTGGTATTAACATATATTTTTAAGAAAGTTAAAGACTTCAATTTTGGCATAAAGAAAGAATAGGGAATTGGTTGTTTGACCTTGGCTTCATTAATTTAGTATAAGAGCCATTATTACTAACTAGCTAAGGAGTCCCTGAAGTTGAGTCCAGCTACATCAACCACTTCTGGCCCTTGGTTAAATAACTACATTTTATACAGTCGGGGAAAGTACTACAAACAGATTCAATCGTCTATGCAAATAATTAAAAACCAAGCCTGCTGAATTGTAGTACAATGTTAGTACAATCAAGCTACAGAATTCTGCCTGTCCTTTGGGTGTTTAGAATTTATGGGCTCTCTTTATTCTGAGTTTACTTTGAGACCTAGATGTCTCTGGAGCAGTGATTCATGTAACACCAGTACAAGAATCACCCACAGACACATCACAGTTGAATTCCTAAACCCTCAAATCTTTACTCAAACTGACAGTCCTAGAAATATCCAAGAAAAGGTACATGTTTGCTCAGAATAAGCTGTCTCTTAGGAAAAGAATCTGCTATCCACAGTGAAGAAAGAAACATAGGAAAGAAAGAAAGAGCCCGCAGGGATGAGGCAAAAGTCAACACTGTCTCACCATTATCCCATTTAGACTCAAATCATTACACTCAGATTTAGACTTAGGATTTCAATTAGAGCCAGAATCAATGGCTGTGCATTCCCATTTGTTGGTTGAAATCTCCTAACATCAGACTATTGTAGGAGGTTTGGGAGAGAAGTCATTATGAGCATGTGAAGGTAAAGTGTGAAAATTCTCATTTGCTGGGCATTGGTGGTCACTGAGATGACCTCCCTGTGCCATCCCAGGAGAGAGACTAGGTCTCCTTGAAATAGCATAATGATAACACTTGGCAAAAAAATAGAGGACAACAAAAATGAAGTTTGAGAATTCAAGCACATCAGGAAGATAGAAAGGCACCAAAATAAAATCACTCGACATCCTAGGGGAAAATGGAGTGATGAGGTCTGAGGTGCCTGCAAGTAATGTGGCTATACATGGCAGCTGCCTCAGGCAGAAATGTTTATTACAGGACTAGGAGAGAGTTCCAGTGGCATACTTGTGTAGGTAAATGCGTCAATACAAATTTCTGTCCAGATTCCTGGGTCACGAAATCTAGGGAGTCTTTGAAGATTGGAAGGCACAAATCAGAATAGAAATTGCTAAGGTTGAGAAGGAAAGTGTTGTGAAAGTAAGGTCTCATTTGGGTTTATTTTTCTCTTTCACTAACTAGGAATTCTCTGTTACTCAGTAGTGCCGATGATTCATTTAACTCTTCATGGCCTGCTGAGAACCTTTCAAGTCTCTCTTATGGGAAAGTCTATTGGCTTAAATTTTGAGGGTCTTTCCTAGGAAAATTGAGGGTATCTGCTTCATTTTGTTTATTCCTGGGGGTATTAGCTGAAAAGTACATCTAGTAGCAAATGAGAAGATATACTAAAACCATGTTTGATGTTAAGCTTCTGTCAAACATGCACCACTAAGAAAGCCACAAGTTTAGGTCACATGAGTCTTTGGTTTTCTCCTTTGAGTAGAGAGGAAAGAGTTAGATAACTTTTATGATTCCTTGTAGGTTTAATTTATGAGAATGTTCCACGTTGAATGAAACATACTTGTCACTTTTATTGGTTCAAAAAGTATTTAGTGACCTCTAATGATGAGCTAGGAGCTATATGAAGATATAGAAATTTAAAAGTAAATGTACATGCTCTCTACCATCAAAGAGGTCATTTAACTTAAACCGTGAGGCAGATGAGGTGATTGATGTACTGCAAAAAGCACAGTGGAATATTATTTATCCTAAAGCCAATGTCTTTTTGTTTGTTTAGTTGCTAGTTTCTTTGTTTCCAGAAGCAATTTCTGCTACTAAAAAAAATTTTGTGCTGTGGAACTGGGATTTTAACTCATAGCAGGTACTTGCTATGTAAGTGCTCTACAACTTAGGTAATAATGCATTGAACCCAATTTGCTTTATAATTTGGATAAAATTTTTCCCATGGGCAGTTATGGACGGCAATTCTGCTATTTAGGTCTCTCATCTAGCCAGGAATATAGGTGTGCATCACCACTTCCAGCTTGTTTTTGAGATAGGCACATGTTAACTTTTCCCCAAGTTGGCCTGGAATAGCAGTTCTTCCTATCTGAGCTTTTTGGCATAGCTGGGATGACAGGCATATACCACTGTGACCAGCTATTGATTGAAATGAGGTTTATCACAAACTTTTGGCCATGACTGGCAACCACCATTCTTCTAATCTCAGCCTCCTGCAGAGGGAGCTTTTGAATGGAGCTTCCTTCATTAATCTGGTATTTCTCTATTTCCCATTTATTCTACATGTAGTCCATCCATCAAAATAATCTACAGCTTTTGCTTCTCTACTACATGGTTTATTTTTCTCTTGTTATCTAGAGCTCAATGAGCCCAACCTGCCTTGCTCTGCTGCTGATGTTGCCACAGTGAATTGTGGCAGCTCTATGAATTCTTCGCTGAAGAGTAGCTCCTATCTTTCTGGAATCATTTGTGTATTTCTTCCCATCTCTAACTAAAATGACAGGAGTCAGTTACATAGGCCTGAACTCAGCAGCCAAAGCTGATAAACAGCACTGACACAACTTGAAGGCTAATACTGATTAAAAGTGCCATTAACAATATTTCTGGCAGAGAAAAATTTTAATAAAGGAATTCGGTTAACTTTCTATGTTAGTGGAGGGGGGCAGTGGTGCAGATAATTCAAATGTCAATTGTATTTAATTTTACACTGCCTTTTCTGGGATCTGACTGCGTTGTCAGAGGAGGATAAGTACGAGCTTCAACAGGTGGTTCAGATGTGTGAAAATATACATGGCAGAGCCCATTTGTGACATCTGAGACTGTGGCCAAGAGTTCTGTTTTTCTGCTGTTGTCATTTGTTTTGTCAGTTATAGGGCTTGAACTCAGGTTTTAGGTGCTGTCCCTGAGTCTCTTTGTGCTCAAGACTAGAGCTCTGCTGCTTGAGCCATAGCACCGCTTCCAGTTTTGGCATGGTTAATTGGAGATAAGAGTTTCAGGGGGACTTTTCTGCCTAGGCTGGCTTTGAACTATGGTCCTCAGATCTTAGCCTCTTGCACACCTACGAATATACATGTGAGCCACCAGTGCCCAGTTAAGTGTTCAGTTCTTTTGAAGATGGAATTCTATTTCAGTTTCATACTTTGATCCACATTTAATAAGAATCCACCATATATCAGAGCACAAAGTAGTGAAGATTCATGGGTGATTTGGGGATTGTGCATGCCATTGACATAGGGAATGGCTGGATGGTTTTGGGATACCCATGTTATCACAACATCATTGTACTTCTCTCCTGGGGATGAGCAGTAGGGTCAGTTCAGCTCTCTGCTGAAACTAGACACTCCCTCAGAACATGGGAAGGCTTCTTAGGAAGTTTATCACTGGGGCTTTGAGTTCCTGGATTTTTCTTTTCTTTCTTTCTTTTTTTTGTGGGTCAAGAGGCTTGACCTCTGGGCCTGGATGCTGCCCCTGAGCTCTTCAGCTCAAGGCTACCATCCTACCTCTGAGCCTAGGTTTTGTCCCTGAGCTCTTCAGCTCAAGACTACCACTCTACCCCTGAGCCACAGCCCCACTTTTTGTTTTCTAATGGTTAATTGGAAATAAGAGTCTCACAGTCTTTGTTAACCCTGCTGGTTTTGAACCTCGATCCTCAGATCTCAGCCTCCTGAGTAGCTAGGATTACAGGCATGAGCCACCAGGCCCAGTAGTTCCTGGATTTTTCTCTTACCTCTGAGATGACCCCATTTTAATACTCTTCCCAAGAATATTTTCCCATATTCAATCATTAAAAAGAGCGTTTCTCAGTTTGAAGCACTCTTCTCTTACTCATTGTGTAGTCTCCTTACTGAATTTCAGCTGTGGCTTGAAGGTTACTCACACATATGCATCTTTTACCGAGACTTCACTAGCTGCATGTTTATGTTCAGCAAGTTATTACATACTATACTTTTAAGGAATTTTGCATAGACTCCTTTACTTTTGTTGTCCAATTTAGCAACTCACATCTTCCATTCTTTGTCTTGGCCTCTAAGCATACTGATCTGTTGTTCCTCTTCTGCAGCACATTTTCAGATGAATTGTTGTAAGTCTTTTATACCTGGCATTTCAATCCTGTTCACTGCTGTGGATAGCAGATTCTCTCTATCACCACCATGGAGTTTTGCCAATTAGTTTCTATATTCTCTAAGTACCAAGATCAGACTCAGACACCATCTGTTAAAACTCTAGAAAGTCACATCTGACAATTTTAAAATTTCCAAATAAAACAAAAAGAGAAGGAGAAACAATAGCACACATTAATGGACTGTGACAAACACAGGCTACCTCTTAACCCCTACTTCAGGTTTGTCTTTATTTTTAGAGTATACTCCTGCTGCTTTTACTATCACTCTCTATTTGTTCTTGACAAGGATCATAGAACAGGAGAGAAGGGAGGAGACAGGAGGGTGTGTAGAGAAATAGTTCATTAAAGAAAAAGAATTAAAACATGTAGACAAGCTGCCACCACCACAACCCCAGCTGGCAGGAGCCTAGGGATGCTCTGGTTCCTCAACTTACGTTATACATCAGTTGTTAGGATCTTGACTCTTCATTTCTCTGTACTGATCTGCTGAGTATTCTTGATAACTTTTATGACTTGTGACTGGTCAGTTCAAGAATCTTGATATGGTTGGAACTGTAGGAAAAAAGAGGTAGTATTATTTTCAGGCTGGGTTATTATAGTACATATTTCTTGCTTTCTTTTTATTTTCCGTTCAATAATCACCAAGAGTAAATTTCTTTAGATGTCATTGGAGGGCCAGAAACAGGACAACATTTCTGAAAACTGGGATATTCTTGTTCCCTGGATGACTTTATCTGAAGTATTCATCATTACTGCTCCTGGCTCTTCATCAAGAAAGAAATGACTAAGCTGGGCACGGTAGTTCATGCTTGCAATGCTAGCTACTCAGGAGGCAGAGATCTAAGGATGGAGGTTCAAAGCCAGCATTGGCACTACAGACTTGTAAAACTCTTACACAGATTCTCATTAATACCCAGTGCACAATGGAGGCCAGTGCTCCACTTGAGGGAGGTTTCCTAAAGGTTTTAAAATGAGTCACTTTAAAGCTGGGGAAGATAGTGATATTAGAATTCTTTTTAATTAGACATAAATCTTTATACTTTAGAGACATTTTCTGTAAGAAAAGGACACGAATTTTCCTTTCTTGTTTGTTGCCGATCTACTGAACAGTTGAAAAGGAATTGCTGAGTAGGCAAAGAAAAACTCCAGTGTCAGGTTGATCTGAAATATTTTGGAGCCATGCACTGATGGGTGGAGGTTTAAAGGTAATCTGGCCTTGCTCTGAGCCAATTCCAGCCTGCATGGGACTCTGAGCCAGACCACTCAGCTGTGCACGATAGTCACAGACCACAAGATGTAATTATTTTTCTAGGCTTCTGACAGCACATCTGCCTTTCACACAAGGCCATATATTGGGGTCAGGGTCTCCACAATGTACCAGTAATAAATGGGCAGTACTGAGTCCTTCTGACCCAAACTCAATCAATTCTGAGTGAATAGGAATTTAGAAGGAATCAAGTATGCAGGTAATAGGTCATAGAGGAAATGGAAATGGGCAGAATGTTTGGGTTACTTTCTTTCTGTTTCTCCATCTTAGTACTGTCTCCTTTCTGTTGATTCTTTGACTCTCTGTGCTATGTAAGCTCTTGAGCTGACTCTGCTATTCATTTTGCTCAGCCAGGGTTGAGGAAGTATGATATCTAAACGAGTAACCCTAGGAAATAAGCAGGAAACCAAGACAGGGAAATTGAATTGGTCTAGGCAGCAACCCTGGTGGAAACATTGCCATTTTATTTTGTCCTTGTCTTCTGGTTACCTGATCTGTATGTACTTCTGAGAGGTATGGACAGTCACCAAGTCCTCCTGACTCAGTTTCACATGGAGACTTTTGCTGTTTTAACCCATAAATCAGATTCCCATTGATGTAGACACATACCTAGTTGAAAATCGAGTTTATTATTTCTCTTCGAGAAAGTAATCTGAACTAACTTATTCTTACTTCCAGGGTAGAATCTACAGATGAAGATCTTCTATAGTCTACATTCTGCAGATACTGTAACTCTCTCTTCTTCCTATTGCTTTTTCACAAGTTTCACTGTGCTGTTAGCTATTCAATCACTTCATTTAGACTTTACCTAATCTGCTTTCTACTTGAAGGTGAGCTAGAAGGGTACATTTCATAAGCAGGGGAGGACTTCATCCAAAATGGTAGAATTTACTGTTCTAATAACTAGTTACCTAAGAAATTACTCAGAAGTACTAGACTGGCGTCTTTCAAATTACTTCATGTAAGTGGTTGGCTAATTCACTGCCAAACCAAACTAACTTGGCAAAAATCTATTTAGTAAATTAACATTTATTAGTGCTTTGCTCTGGGTTTTGTCTTGTATCACAAGGTTTTTGCTAATTTTAAATGACATTGCCACTTCACTTGAGATTAACAAGATATGAAGCAATTCCAATATTTTAATCAGTGTTTGGGCATGATTTCTGCTGAATAGGAGGATATGTGATTCTTTGGAAATCCATTTTTCATTTGTTTTCTCATTTGCATCACAAGTTTTAAGAAAATTGACTTTTAAAAAGTGAATGATAATTATTCTTTGAAAATATTGCAATTGGTTGGCTTTTCTGTGATTTCAGAATTCTTACAGTATATACCTGAACCAAACAGAGCCCTGGAATTAGAGGGCTAGGAATGACAGGGGAGGAGCTGCTGTGACACACAGAAACATTAGAATTAGGCAGAGTGCCAGCCCAGCTGATGAGGTGGGATGAAGAGGAGGTGTGATATCAGCTATTCATACCCCTCTTTCGTGGTTCAGGGAGAAAAACTCATGTTCCTTGGAGGAATATCTCCAGTTTTCTTACATGTGGAGAAATGGCCTACTCAATTCAAATAAACTGCAAAGGCAGATCAATGGATGGTTCAGAAATGTGTTATAAAAGTTACATTATAAGGGTATAGATTTTATCTCTTGCGGTATGATACAAAATAGGCAGATAAACCCCTTCAGGTATAGAACACATAAAGATGCCTGGTAAAATACTTCATCATGCATTTGTAAAGCACAGGTGAGCTCAAAGTGAACTAGGAGAAGCCACAAAAGATGATAAATGACAGGAATATAGTATTCTATGAGGGTAAGTAAGCATTAGAGTTGAGGAGTGTCTAGACTCCCTGTGCTTCTAGGAAGATATAGTTAAAGGCTTCTATGTGCAAGCGATACCTGCCCACAAATATTAAGTATTGCTCAGAGTATAGAGTCTGGGTGTTCAGGCACCAGAAAAGGTACAGTGTAGAGGGGATAAAGCCCAAGTTCCTGGCAACTCAGGGATTAGAATAGAAACTCCTTCACAGAGCTCCAGTCCTCAAAGGTCTACACATTTGGTGAACTAGAATGTAATCAAGAATATAAACTAGAACAGAAGAGAAGGGGGAATCATTTGTCTCTGCCTTGTTTCTGTGTAGAGGGAAAAAAAGAAAGAAAACAAATTCTAACAAGAATTTTTATCTCCTATGTCTCACCTTCTGATTGGATCATGTTGTTCATGGTGACTGGGTAATTAAAATGAAAACTAAAACATCAACATTTTAGACATAATTGATCCAGGTTGATTGTGTCTAAAAGATCTTGGCAAAATCAAATGGAAATTCTCTATAGAATAACAAAGGCAACCAAAGTCACCAAATTCTTATACATATAATTGGAAAAAACTGTAGCTAACAGTAAAAATTATTAGATGTCCCTCAGTTGGTGAGTGGATCAACAAGATGTGGTATTTGTACACAATGGAATTCTATGCTGCTGTCAGAAAGAATGACATCACCCCATTTGTTAGAAAATGGAAAGACTTAGAAAAAATCATATTAAGTGAAGTAAGCCAGACTCAAAGGAAGATAGGCTCAATGGTTTCCCTCATGTGTCATAATTAGTAGAAACCTTGGTCTCTCCCAGCAGAGATTTGCAATAGAACAAAACGTAGATACATAGGCCATATAGTATGACACTAAATGAAAGGACCTCTGGGATATAGAAACAAAAGCCATATAATGAGTGATTGTTGTCCTTAACGTACTATGTTATCTTTCATCTCTTTTGCTATCCCTTGATTATCTCACATTGTTACAATATCTTACTTTGTTATCTGATATATTGGATATATTTGTATTTGGTTATTTAAAATTGGATAGGGAAGGGGGGGAAACAAGATGAGGGGTGGGGGTGGGGGGGAGGGAAATGGGGACCAAGACATGAGAAAGGGTATCAATGTACATGAATTAATGTACCTTCTATCTGGCAAATATAATGTAACCCTTCTATTAATTACAATAAAAATATATGAAAAAACAGTAAAAATTAGTGTGTACACAAGGAAAAAAGCCACAAAAGTGAGTCAGTAGAAAAATGAACCATAAAGAATAAAGAATTATACTAATCTCATATAAAATATAAAACTAAAATGATCAAAAGCTTCCTATTATTGAAGAAAATTAAGAAAGAGATGAAAATGCAACACAGAAAAGAATAGGAAGATGTCAGGACAAATAAACACACAAAATTCTTTAGAATTAAGAAGAACTCAAATGAAAAATTTAAAACGTTTGCATGCAGACTAAATAGTAGATAAGACACAAAAGAAGAGCAATTCAGTGTTCTGGGAATTAGTTCTGAAGAAATTCCAGAGGGAGAGACAGTGATGATAGAGAGTCAGTATTCAAATTCATAACACATTAAAAGTACCAAAACTGATAGAGAAACTGGAAGCCTGGAATTAAGTACTAAAATACACAGCACAAAAAAGAGAAAAATTTCAGGATAATTTCAACCATATATATGTGTGTGCGTGTGTGTGTGTGTGTGTGTGTGTGTGTGTGTGTGTGTATCTGGTAATGTAAAAGAAGATAACAATACTCTATGACTGATCATAGACTATCTTCTTTCAGTCAGTCACTTTATCAACTTGTGTTTACTTAGATACCACATTTCTGTTGATAAATTCTAACTCCACATCCCTAACTCAGAACTCTTTCATGAGTTTATTCTCTGTTTTCCAAGTAGCTAACCATCATAGTCACCCAGTTAAGGTAAGTCTCAAATGTGGCCTTCAGTTTTCTGCTCAAGTCTGTTTCGGTCTCCCTAGAAGTTTCTTCCATCACTTGTTAACTGTTTTGTTTGGCTTTCATTTGCGATCCTATCAGTCTGAAACATACACAGTTTCTGAACTGAAAAGTTTATCCTGATCTATATTTTCCCTTCCCTTCCATCTAAAGAATGCAGGTGATTCCTCAAATGCTTTCTCACAGGTGCTTAAAAGTTTAAAATAACCTTTATTGTGTAGAGTAGCAATAGTTGTATAATACTCTGTGACTCACTATACACAACTTTTGATTTTTTCCATATATTTTTTCTTGTAATTAATAGAAGGGTTACATTATATTCACCAGATACAAGGTGCATTACTTCACAAAAATTAATACCCTTTCTCATGTCTTGGTCCCCATTTCCCTCCCCTTCACCCCCACTCCTAATCTTGTTTTCCCCCTTCCCTATCTGATTTCAAATAACCAAATAAGCATATATACAATATATCAGATAACAAGGTGAAATACTGCAAAATGATGAGATAATCAAGGGACAGCAAAAGAGATGAGAGATAAAATACTATATTAAGGACAGCGATCACTCATTATATGGCTTTTGTTTCTATATCCTGGACATCCTTACATTTAGCATCATACTATATGGCCTATATATCTAGGTTTTGTTCTATTGTAAATCTTTGCTAGGAGGGGCCAAGGTTTCTACTGACTATGACAAATAAAGGAAACCATTGAGCCTATGTTCCTTTGAGTCTGGCTTAATTCACTTAATATGATCTTTTCTAAGTCTTTCCATTTCCTTTCAAATGGGGTGATGTCGTTCTTTCTGACAGCAGCATAGAATTCCATTGTGTATAAATACTACATCTTGTTAATCCACTCATCAACTGAGGGACATTTGGGTTGGTTCCATGTCTTTGCTATGGAACATCATTGTGCAAGTGGATTTAGTATGTCCTTGTTTCTGGACAATTGGGTAAATGCCACGTAGTGGAATTGCTGGGTCATAGGGGAGCTCTATGTTTAGTCTTTTGAGGCACTGCCATACTGCTTTCCATAGTGGTTGAATGAGTTTGCACTCCCACCAACAGTGTAGTAGTGATCCCTCCTGGTCACATCCCCTCCAGCATCTGTTGTTATTAGTTTTCTTGATCCTGGCCATTCTAACTGGAGTGAGGTGGAATCTTAGAGTTGTTTTGATTTGCATTTCTTTTATGACAAGAGATGTTGAGCATTGCTTCATGTGTTGCTAGGCCATTTTTGTTTCTTCTTCAGAGAAGACTCTCTTTAACTCTTTGGCCATCTTTTAATAGGATGGTTTTTTCTTTGGAGATTAGTTTTGGATTGATTCAATTTTTTGAGCTGTTGATATATTTTAGATATGAGGCCTTTTTCCATTGTATGGTGAGTGAAGACTTTCTCCCATTCTGTAGACTTCCTAATTAATTTGCTAGTTATATCCTTTGCCATTCAAAAGCTCTGCAGTTTAATGCAGTCCCACTTATCCAGCCTTTCTCTGATTTGTTCTGTTTCTTGGTCCTTATTAAGAAAGTTTGGACCGGTGCCAAGGAGGCCTAGTGTGTCTCCTATTCTTTCTTGTAAAGTTTTCAGTGTGTCAGCTTTTACCTCCAGGTCTTTGATCCATTTGGAGTTAATTCTAGTGCAGGGTGACAAAGAAGGATCCAACTTTAGTTTTCTGCAGGTGCTTAACCAGTTCTGCCAGCACAACTTGTTGAAGAGGCTGTCTTTCTTCCATTCTATTTTTTTTGTCTCCTGTGTCAAAGATTAGGTGGCCACAGGTCTGTGGTTTAATATCTGGGTCCTCAGTTCTATTCCATTGGTCTTCAGGCCTGTTCTTGTGCCAGTACCAAGCTGTTTTGGCCACTATAGCTCTGTAATAGAGTCTAAAGTTTGGTATTGAAATTCCTCCTGCACTGTTCTTTCTGCTAAGAAGTGTTTTTGCTGTATGGGTTCTTTTATTATTCCATATGAAATTTTGGATTACCTCTTCTATTTCTTTAAAGAATGCCATTGGGATAGTGATGGGTATTGCTTTGAATTTGTAGAAAGCCCTTGGCAAAATTGCCATTTTCACGGTGTTGATTCTTCCAATCCAGGAGCATGGGAGGTTTTTCCATTTCCTCAGTTCTGCTTTAATTTCTTTAGGTTTTTAATGTTTTCATCAAAAAATTCCTTTACATTCTTTGTTAAGTTATCATTTCATTTTATTAATGGTCTCTACATACCAATCGTTTTTCTCATGATATTTAAAGTTTATATTTATCCTACCAGACTTTGTTCAGTCATCTCTTGGGCTGCAACATTCAGAATGGACCATTCCTCTGTGTCTTTCTGTTGAATTTCTTTAGCAACACTTCTACTAAACATTTATCTTACCTGTTCATTCAGTCAGTCATCAAATAATTACTCTGCAAGGACCTAACACTGTGCTCAAAATTGACAGTCTGTCTAGAAGTTTCTAATTTCTAAACATGTTAATACACCCGTGCTTTTAAACCCAGTACTGAAGAAGCAGAGTCAGGAATATTGCAAATTGAAGGCCAGCCTGTCTACAGAGCAAGATCAAGAAAGGAAGGCAGAAAGGGAGGAAGGAAGGGAAGGAGCGAAAGAGAAAGGGAGGGGAATAAAAAACTCAAAAGTTAACTTTACAAGCAGGAATAGGAGATATACTAGGTCTCCTTGGTACAGGTCAAAACTTTCTTAATAAAGACCCTCATTTGTCATAATCAAGGAAACGTTGGGTTCTCCTAGCAGAGACTTACAATAGAACAAAACCTAGATACATAGGCCATATAGTATGATGCTAAATGTAAGGACCTCCAGGATATAGAAACAAAAGCCATATAATGTGATATTGTTGTCCTTAATGTACTATGTTATCTCTCATCTCTTTTGCTGTCCCTTCATTATGTCATATTGTTACAATATTTCACCTTGTTATCTGATATATTGTATATATGCTTAATTGGTTATTTGAAATTGGATAGGGAAGGGGGAAATCAAGATGAGCAGGGGTGCAAGGACATGGGGACCAAGACATGAGAAATGCTATCAATGTTTATGAAGTAATCACCTTCTGTCTGGTGAATATCATGTAACCCTCGTATTAACTATAATAAAATATATGGGAAAAAAGAAAATGAAATGAGAAAAAACTAGTATGAGTAATATAAGCAAGTTAACTGGACTGAGGTGTGTTTGGAAAGTATCAAAATGTTTCTAGTGAGGCCTAATTTTTCAGAGCTTCAGTTATCAAATCCCTAAATTTGACTATTGTCCTTAGAGTAGCAGAAATTCCTAAAGGACTTTGTTGGGAGACTTGTATGTCTGCACTTATACATCTGAAAAAAAATCATTATGAAAGCAGCAAGGAGACTAACCCACAAGAGTGGAATTGGACATAGGAGGGAAAGTTGCAAAACTTATAGCCATCAAGTTGATAAATGCGAATAGCACACCAGATGAATAGGACCATGATGGTTAGTTACCAAGGAAGAAACTCATTGGGCTGACCAGCATTCACAGGGAACTGCTACTGATGAACCCAAGAATCTATTGGGGTTTATCCAGCTGTCAAGCATTTTGCTGGCCTGGCTGGAGCCTAGCCATTCCTGTCTGTGTCTCCCTGCAACCACTGTTGGAATCGGCAGATACATCTTACCCATCAGAAACCATCTGGAGAAGGTCATTCTGACCTGAGGGATTTATATTCATTAAAAAGTTTTCAAGAGCACAAACTCTTGTTCAGAAAGGGAGATAGTACATCAACTTTCATTCTATCTCCTGCTCATTGTTTTTTGCTAGCTTTGTTACTGTTTTGGCACTCTCCTGATCTTGATATTGAAAACAAATAGTGGCTCCATGTTCCAGTATTCATTAAATCAAATTGGAGAAGATAGGTTAATCCTTAGAAGTCTGACTTTGATGTTAAAATTAAAACCTAGTGGGAGGGGGGTAGGAGGGGAAATGGGAGAAAATCATGGGAAGGGGTAAAAATGTTGAAGAAATAATATACCCAGTACCTGATAAATGTAACTCTAACCCCCTGTATATCAACCCAACAATAAAATAAAGTTAAAAAACTAATGCAGGCTTTTATGTTTTTTACTCTCTTGTGGAAGCTGGTGACTAATTATTAAAGACAGGTTAGGTCTCCTAGGTTGATTATGATACATTTATTTTTCTCTTCTTTCCCTTTATAATATTTTAGCAAATACTAATTTATTAAGCAAACAGCACTCTCCAAAGAGTGCTATTTAAAATTAATTTGCATATTGAATCATACATCTGATAGAGTGAAATAAATATGATTAAATCATTAATATAGATTTTCCAAGATGCTTGTTTACTTGTTGCACTTCGATGTTTCCAACCAAAAATTGAATTTTAGCCCATTGGCTTTTAGTAGCACACATTACTATTTCTGTTGTCTTTAATGGATAATGTTGTCAATCCAGCTATGCAAACAAACACAAGCCAAAGAGTTGTGTATATATTTGACCTCTCAAGGGGAGGCCCAGTGAGAGACACAAATTTAGACAAATACATTACAGGGGCCTCACCATATGTTTTAAACATAGTTCTGTGTGTTTTCCAGTGCCTAGCTTCCAGACCGGGTGGGACTGTTCTTATGTAAGCTGGGAGACTGGCCACAACATAGCCTCCAGAGGAAAATAACCTTTGGCTAAATGAATATTTGAGAGTCCAGAAGGAATCTAAGCCTAGTGGATTAAAGCATGTCAATAGTTACCAAATGAGGTTGACTGGAACAGGAAAACAGATCCACAAGCATCTGCTAAAGTATAATGTGCCCTGCAAATGCATGCATGTTCTAGTTTTGACAGAGAAGTACCATCTCATAAGGGATGAGGGTTGACTTTGTCAGAGATTTCTTGCTATGTCCCAGATGCCTTAGTTGTTCATTGTTATCTTAATATTACCTTTTGCAAGGTTTCATGAGGGTTGAATAAATGCATGTAAAGTTTTAGGAATATTGCATCAAGTCCAGATTTTGCCCCCACTGGTGGTATCTGGCCCAGTAGCAGGGTGTCTGACCAATAGCACTCAGTGTGCCTTTGCCTCAAGGAAACCTGAGCCTATTAAGAGAGAGGTATATAAATAAATGGGTCAGTTTTGTGTTTCATAAAATTCTAAAGGTTGGGCAGAGAATGTGGCTTAGTGGTAGAGTGCTTGCCTAGCATGCATGAAGCACTGAGTTTGATTCCTCATGATTACATGCACTGAAAAAGCTGGAAGTGGCACTGTGGATCAAGTGGTAGAGTGCTAGCCTGGAGTTAAGAAGCTCAGTGATAGTACTCAGGCCCACGACTGACAAAAAATATTCTAGAGGGGAGGTACTCACCGAAGATGGTGGTGGTTCAGTGTGAGTCGTTTTGAGCTCCCACCAAGATACAAGTTCTGGCAGCGTAGGGGACAGTCCTTTACCAAAAATTGATCCTAGGTAAGCTTTAGCGCCACAGAGATCTCAGTCAGAGAGAAAAAGTCAGAATACCAGCGCGAGAAGATAGCGTGGAGCCCCAACAGCCTCAGAGACAAAACTCTTCCCAATCTGAGCAGCAGCGCTTCTCGGTGGTGCAGACCCACCGGCTGCAGACAGAGCCACACAGAGCCTGCACGAGCCCAGAGCTGTCACCCGGCTGTGCACAGGCCTGCCAGCTTCACAGAACTGGAGAATCCAGCAATTTGTGAGTACCTCTGAGGAGAAGTTTCCACTTCTGCTCTCTGAATGGCATGGGAAGGAGCCCCTTTCCCCAGCAGCTGAGAGCAGCGCCATCTTTGCTGCTGGCAATGACCCTGCCAAAGCAATTGGAGCCTGAGAGGTGGTGCTGGAAGTGCCATCATTCTAACTGGCAAAGGATTTCCCAGAGATCCCTCAGCCGGAAATCCACCCCCAGCACTGCTGAAGACCATCCCCTGCACCAAGCCATAGACCTGGTAAACAAACCTCCTTGGAATCTTTCAGCTTCGATTTCCCAATCAAGCAATCTGATCCGAATACCCGCAAAGCAAAATCACAAAAGAAAAAGACTTTGTGAAGTGTTTGGATCCTGAATTTTGTGGAGACACAAGTTTCCTATTCTGCCCCCTCTCTCCCCTGAAAAAAAAACTGAATACCCTTTTTTTTTGTTCTTCTACCCCTTTTCATTTGGATTTTAAGTGTTCTTATTTTCTCTTTGCCATTTTACATACACCTTTTTAAAAATATTTTTATTGTATTTAATAAAAGGGTTACATGATATTTTCCAGATAGACTGTGCATTAATTCACATACATTGATATCCTTCCACATGTCTTGGTCCCCATTACCCTCCCCGCACCCCCCCCTCTTGGTTTTCCCCCCTTCCTTGTCCAATTTCAAGTAACTAAATAAAATTGTATCTAATATATCAGATAACAAAGTGAGATATGTTATGATTCATTCCTTTTTTTTTCTCCTCTCTTTTCCCACATTCCTTCTGTCACTGTGGTTGTTCCTAGAAACACAGTGACATCACTGAGTACAGTCTGAATAAAAATGATATCTGTATTGATACAGTCACCTGCTTTTTAATCTCCTGGTTCTCAACCCTAGTATCTCTTGGGTAAGAACTCACAGTAGTGAAGAATCTTTCCCAGCCCCCCCCCCTTTTTTTTGGTGTGTTTTGTTTTGTAGTTTTCTTTCTTTTTAAAATTTTTATCATTGAAATCTCCTATATCTACCTCCCTCTTTTCTCTATAAATTCTTCTTCTTATTCTTCTTATTTTCATAAGATTTATCTAAGTTCTTCTAAAATTTGAACTCAAATATTCAACCTGTCTGTCACTTGAGGTCAGTTATCCTTACACTATACCGTTACTTCAATACTATAATAATCTTACAGTCCTGCATTATTCTTTTCCTACCTCTCCTGTTGTCTTTCATATTAGTTTTCTATCTCTGGTCCTCTGCTCATACTTCAACTCTTATCATGCATGGATCTACATTTGATGGTTGTTGAACAATGCTGTGTATCTAGGTATTCAATTATACTCTAGGTCCAGAGGGACTTAAATACAATAGAGATTGGATTGGGGGGCTTATTGTTTTGGTCATAAATCGGTAATCTGTGGTTGTATTGGATTTGTATGTAAGTACACAAAAAGAAAGAGTGGTATTACCAATCTAAAAGTGTGAACATCTATTGTGAGCCAACTAAAAAGGACTAGGTCGGTTATATCTGAAAAATTATAATCTCGTTTAGTATTAATCTTGCTTCCATTTTCAAATGGGCAGAACAAGAAACTCAAGAAAAATGTCAAATCAAGGAATAGCATCTCCCACCCAATATAAACAGGCAATGGAGCAGTCAGTGGCAAATCTAGAGGAGAGTCTTCCATGTGCTACACAAATGCAATTGATAAACATCATTAATGAAAACTGTGAAAACATAAAGAAAGAGATAAGGAAGGAAGCCATAGCTAAACAAGAGGAAACTATAAACAAGGTGATATGTGAAAAAGGGGAAGCCATAAACAAGGCCATAATAAAGGTTTTTCAAAGAATAATGGACGAATTCATAGAATCCACAAACAAAAAGGTGACCAAACTCCAACAAATGTCCAAAGAGAATAAAGCTGCTGAGTTAACCACTCAAATGTAAATCAAGGAGTTAAAGAAATCCATACATGATCTAAAACAAGAGATGCAAGACATCAAAAAGGAGCAATTAGAAGCAAGGAGGTTGAAGAATAAATTAGAAAGCTTTGATAGCAGGTTAGACAATGCAGGAGGGAGAATATCCGGGGCTGAAGATAATTTAGTTGTTATAGAGAAAGAACAGAAAATGAGTCAATTCAAATGTAGGAAATATGAGAAAATGCTTCAGGAGGTCCAAGACACAATTAGGAAGCCTAATTTAAGGCTAATTGGTATTGAGAAGGGTCTGGACAAAGAGGTCAATAGTATGGGAAATATAGTTCAGGGAATCATCTCAGAGAACTTCCCAAATATCCAGAAAGGCAGGCCCATCCATATACAAGAAGCTTTTAGAACCCCAAACAGACCTTACCAGAAAAGGACATCCCACTGCAATATTTTAATCCAAAGAGGATCAATAGAGACCAAAGAAAGGATCCTAAAAGCAGCCAGGGAGAAGAGAACAATCACTTATAAAGGCAAACCAATCAGAATAACCCCAGATATCTCAGCAGAGACCATGCAAGCAAGAAGAGATTGGAAGGATATATGTCATGGCCTGAAGCCAAATAACTACCAACCAACAATACTATACCCATCTAAGCTCTCATTTATAACAGAGAGAACAATAAAAACATTCCATTCCAGGGAAAAGCTGCAACATTATGTAGCAACCAAAGCAATATTACAGAAAATTCTGAAAGATGTTCTACACATAGAAAACCAACACAAATGTAATACAGAGAAAGACATGGCACCTAAAAATCATACCATATAAGTACCACAAGAACTGTCAAGACACAGACCCTAATGAAAGCTTTTAAAAATGGAAAGGAACTAATAAATATTTCTCAATCTTGACTCTCAATATCAATGGACTTAACTCTCCAATTAAATGACATAGATTATCTAGTTGGATCAAAAAACAAGATCCATTCTTCTACTGTCTTCAAGAGACACATCTTACCCCAAAAGAAACACCTTTTGAAAATGAGAGGTTGGAATAAACTCTATCAAGCTAACTGCCCTCATAAAGAGGCTAGAGTTGCCATCCTCATATCAGATAAAATAGACTTCAAACTACTACTACTAAAGGGATCTTTCCTCCAGGAGGACATAACCATCCTAAATATCTACACACTTAATCCTGGAGCCCACGAACTTCACCAAGCAAACTTTACTTTCACTGAAACCATACATAGATCAAAACACAGTGATTGTTGGTGACTTTAAAACACCACTCTCACCTATGGACAGATCAACCAGGCAGAAACTCAACAGCGAAACCTTAGAATTGAACAACTGTATAGACCAACTAGATCTAACAGACATCTGCAGATTATTCCACCCAGCAACAACACAATATACATTTTTTTCAACAGCACATGGAACATTTTCCAAAATAGACCACATTTTAGGGGATAAAACAAACCTGAGCAGATTTAGAAAAACTGAAACTATTCCCTGCACTCTCTCAGACCACAAGGGTATCAAATTGGAACTGAACACCCATCTCCACCAACGAAAACCCTGTAACTCATGGAGATTGAACAACACATTGTTGAGTCACCAAAGGAACATCGAGGAGATCAGAACAGAAATCCAACAGTTTATGAAATTTAAGAAAAAGGAGCACACAAAATACCAGCTCCTTTGGTACAAGGCAAAGGCAGTACTCAGAGGAAAATTTATAGCTCTGAGTGCCTACAATTACAATTTGGAAAAATCACAAACCAACTTAATGTGTCACCTTAAGCTCCTGGAAGAAGAGCAACAAATCAACCCTAATCCCAGTGGAAGGAAGCAAACTATTAAAATCAAAGCAGAATTAAATGACTTGGAGTCCAAAAAAACTATAGGAAGAATGAACAAAACAAGAAATTGGTTCTTTGAAAAAATTAACAAAATTGACAGACCCTTAGCAAATGTTACCGAAAAAAGAAGGGAGCACACCCAAAGAAGCAACATCACAGTTGAGAAGGATAATATCACAACAGAAATTACCAAGATCCAGAGCATCATGAGGGAATACTTCTCAAACCTTACACCAACAAATTTGAGAATCTAGAAGAAATGGATGAATTTCTAGCCAATATTAACATACCCACACTGCACCAAGAAGACCTAACCCAACTAAACAGGCCTATTTCAGGCACTGAAATAGAAATGGCAATAAGAGACCTTCCACCTAAGAAAAGCCCAGGGCCAGATGGATTCACAGCTGAATTCTATAAGGTCTTCAAAACAGAGCTCACACCAATACTCCTCAAGCTCTTCAACGAAATTGAAAATGAAGGCTCTTTACCAAACTTGTTCTATGAAGCCAGTATAACTGTCATCCCCCAACCAGACAGAGATTCATTAAAGAAAGAGAATTATAGACCCATTTCTTTGATGCACATTGATGCAAAACTTCTCAATAAAACTGGCCAACCATCTACAACAACTCATCAAAAAATTATACACTATCATCAAACAGGATTCATCACAGGGAGGCAAAGCTGGTTCAACATATGCAATCAATTAATATAATTCAACACATCAACTGGAGCAAGGACAATAATCATATCATTGTCTCAATAGATGCAGAAAAGGCATTTGACAAGATCCAAAACCCTTTTATGTTAAAAGCTCTGGAGAAACTAGGAATCCATGGAACATTCCTCAGTATAATAAAGGCTGTGTATCACAAACCCACAGCTAGTATTATACTTAATGGGGAAATGCTAAAGCCATTCCCTGTAAAATCAGGAAGGAGACATGGATCCCACTCTCTCCACAGAGTATTAGAATTCCTAGTCAGAGCAATAAGGCAAGAAGCAAGCATAAAGGTGATCCAAATAGGGAATGAGGAATTAAAACTTTCCCTCTTTGCAGATGAAATGATTCTGTATTTAAAGAATTGTATAAACTCCACTCCCAAGCTCCTTGAGCTGATTCAAAACTTTGGAAATGTAGCAGGGTATAAAATTAACCCTCAATAATCAACTGCCTTCCTCTATGCCAATAGTGAGAGGAATAAGGCAATAATCAGGAAAGCAACTCCTTTTGCACTAGCCCCACAGGAAATAAAGTACGTAGGAATTATGTTAACTAAGAATGTGAAGGAACTTTTTGATGAAAACTTTAAAACCCTGAAAAAGGAAATTAAAGCAGAACTGAGGAAATGGAAAATCCTCCCATGCTCCTGGATTGTAAGAATAAACATTGTGAAAATGACAATCTTGCCAAGGGCTATCTACAAATTCAACGCAATACCCATCAATATCCCAATGTCATTCTTTAAAGAAATAGAAGGGGCAATCCAAAATTTCATATGGAACAATAACAGACTGTATAGCAAAAAAATTTCTTAGCAGAAAGAACAGTGCAGGGAAATTTCAATACCAAACTTTAGACTCTATTACAGAGCTGTAATTATCAAAAGAGATTGGTACTGGCACAAGATCAGGCCTGAAGACCAATGGAATAGAACTGAGGACCCAGATATTAAACCACAGACCTATGGCCATCTAATCTTTGACAAGGGAGCTAAAAAAATAGAATGGAAGAAAGACAGCCTCTTCAACAAGTGGTGCTGGCAGAACTGGTTAAGTGCATGCAGAAAGTTAAAGTTGGATCCTTCTTTGCCACCCTGTACTAGAATCAACTCCAAATGGATCAAAGACCTCAAGGTAAAAGCCGACACTCTGAAAACTTTACAAGAAGGAATAGGAGACACACTAGGCCTCCTTGGCACAGGTCGAAACTTTCTTAATAAGGACCAAGAATCACAACAAATCAGAGAAAGGCTGGATAAGTGGGACTGCATTAAACTGCAGACCTTTTGTATGGCAAAGGAAATAGCTAGTAAACTAATTAGGAAGCCTACAGAGTGGGAGAAGATCTTCATCAACCATACAACAGACAAGGCTTCATATCTAAAATATATCAACAGCTCAAAAAATTGAATCAATCCAAAACTAATCTCCAAAGTAACAACCATCCCATTAAAAGATGGCCAAAGACTTAGAGTCTTCCCTGAAGAAGATAGAAAAATGGCCTACCAACACATGAAGCAATGCTCAACATCTCTTGTCATAAAAGAAATGCAAATCAAAACAACTCTGAGATTCGACCTCACTCCAGTTAGAATGGCCAGGATCAAGAAAACTAATAACAACAGATGCTGGAAGGGATGTGGCCAGGAGAGATCAATACTACACTGCTACACTGTTGGTGGGAGTGCAAACTCGTTCAACCACTATGGAAAGCAGTATGGCAATTCCTCAAAAGACTAAACATAGAACTCCCCTATGACCCAGCAATTCCACTACTTGGCACTTACCCAATCATCCAGAAACAAAGACATACTAAATCCACCAGCACAGCAATGTTCATTGTAGCACTATTCACCATAGGAAAGACATGGAACCAACCTAGATGTCCCTCAGTTGATGAGTGGATCAACAAGATGTGGTATTTGTACACAATGGAATTCTATGCTGCTGTCAGAAAGAATGACATTGCCCCATTTCTTAGGAAATGGAAAGACTTAGAAAAGATCATATTAAGTGAAGTAAGCCAGAGTCAAAGGAACATAGGCTCAATGGTTTCCCTCCTTTGTCATAATCAGTAGAAACCTTGGGCTCTACTAGCAGAGATTTGCAATAGAGCAAAACCTTGATACAAAAGGCCATATAGTAGGACGGTCAATGAAAGGATATCTAGGATATAGAAAGATCAGCCATATAATGAATGATTGTTATTCTTAAGGCACTATGTTATCTCTCATCTCTTTTGCTGTCTCATATCGTTAGAGTATCTCACTTTGTTACCTGATATATCGGATATATTTGTATTTGGTTATTTGAAATTGGATAGGGAATGGGGGAAAACAAGATGAGGGGTGAGGGTGGGTGGGAGGAAAATGGGGACCAAGACATGTGAAGGGGTATCAGTGTATGGGAGTTAATGTAGCATCTATCTGGCAAATATCATGTAACCCTGCTATTAATTACAATAAAAAATATATAAAAAAATAGAAGAGGCAATCTAAAATTTCATATGGAATAATAAAAGAACCCGTACAGCAAAAACACTTCTTAGCAGAAAGAACAGTGCAGGAGGAATTTCAATACCAAACTTTAGACTCTATTACAGAGCTATAGTAACCAAAACAGCTTGGTACTGGCACAAGAACAGGCCTGAAGACCAATGGAATAGAACTGAAGACCCAGATATTAAACCACATGCCTAATCTTTGATATGGGAGACAAAAAAATAGAATGGAAGAAAGACAGTCTCTTCAACAAGTGGTGCTGGCAGAACTGGTTAAGTACCTGCAGAAAACTAAAGTTGGAACCTTCTTTGTCACCGTGAACTAGAATTAACTCCAAATGGATCAAAGACCTCAAGGTAAAAGCCATCATGCTAAAAACTTTACAAGAAGGAATAGGAGACACACTAGGCCTCCTTGGAACAGGTCGAAACTTTCTTAATAAGGACCAAGAAACAGAACAAATCAGAGAAAGGCTGGATAAGTGGGACTGCATTAAACTGCAGAGTTTTTGATTGGCAAAGGACATAACTAGCAAATTAATTAGGAAGCCTACAGAATGGGAGAAAGTCTTCACTCACCATACAATGGAAAAAGGCCTCATATCTAAAATATATCAACAGCTCAAAAAATTGAATCAATCCAAAACTAATCTCCAAAGAAACAACCATCCTATTAAAAGATAGGCCAAAGACTTAGAGAGTCTTCTCTGAAGAAGATAGAATAATAGCCTAGCAACACATGAAGAAATGCTCATCTCTGGCCATAAAAGAAATGCAAATCAAAACAACTCTAAGATTCCACCTCACTCCAGTTAGAATGGCCAGGATCAAGAAAACTAATAACAACAGATGCTGGAAGGGATGTGGCCTGGAGGGGATCAATACTACACTGCTACACTGTTGGTGGGAGTGCAAACTCGTTCAACCACTATGGAAAGCAGTATGGTAGTTCCTCAAAAGACTAAACATAGAGCTCCCCTATGACCCAGCAATTCCACTACTTGGCATTTACTCAATGGTGCAGAGAGAAGGACATAGTACATCCACTAGCACAAGGATGTTCATTGCAGCATTATTTAACATAGCAAAGATATGGAACCAAACCAGATGTCCCAGTAAGCCAGACTCAAAGGAGCATAGGGTCAATGGTTTCCTTCATTTGTCATAATCAGTAGAAACCTTGGCCTCTACTAGCAGAGATTTGCAATAGAGCAAAACCTAGATGCATGAGGCCATACAGTATTATGCTAAGTGAAAGGACCTCTAGGTTATAGAAAGAAAAGCCATATAATGAGTGATTGTTGTCCTTAATGTACTATGTTATCTGTCATCTCTTTTGCTATCCCTTGGTTATCTCATATTGTTACAGTATCTCATTTTGTCATCTGATATATAGTATATATTTGTATTTGGTTATTTGAAATTGGATAGGGAAGGAGGGGAAACAAGTTGAGGGGTGGGCGGGATGGAAATGGGGACCAAGAAATGAGAAAGTGTATCAGTGTATGTGAAGTAATCCACCTTCTATCTGGCGAATATAATGTAACCGTTCCATTAATTACAAGAAAAATATATGAAAAAAGAACTGTACTCATTACCTGATGTATGTAACTGTAACCTCATGTATATTACCTTTCCAGTAAAAAGCAAGGAAAATTAAAACAAATATTCTAGTTGTACAGGAGTAAAGGGAGTCTTATTCTGATTTGGGGGTTTATAGATGAAATGATTTATAGAATTTCTGGCTATTGTGTGAGTTTTGAAGCATTACTAGGAGTGGAATTGCCAGGAGGAATGAGTGATGAAAGTGACAGGATTAAAGAAGGCAGGTAAGGAAGGCATATATATGTATTTCCATATTTATATCCATATATATATATATCATGCCACATCTTCCATCCCTGTTGTTTTTTCTTTATTTTTTTTAATGAATCATGTAGCTTGAATTCAGCCTGGGTACTGTCTCTGAGCTCTTCAGCACAAGGCTACCGCCCTACCCCTTGGCCTGGATTTGTCCCTGTTTTCAGCCCAAGACTACCACCTTACCCTTGAGTCAAGCCCCACTTCCCATTTTCTAGAGGTTAACTGGATAAAAGTGTCTCAGGTCCTTTTGTGTCTGGGCTGGCTTTGAACCTTGATGCTCAGATCTCAGCCTCCTGAGTAGCTAGGAGTATAGGCATAAGCCACTGCACTGGCTTTTCTTTGATTTTTTACCAGTTTTGTGGTGAAATCTAAGCATTTCATCCTGAGTGGGCAAACCAACATGGAGAATTTCCTCCCAAACTGGCAGCTGACATGTGCTGACATTCGCTTATCTCCAGGACTAGAATCTAGACTTTTGTTCACTGTTTTGCTTGTTAGGTGTTTTACTGACTAAACTGACCAAACCAATTCAAGAAACAGTTTGCACACTACATGAAAAGCTTTAGTTGTTCTGAGCTTCATTCTTCTAGGAGAAAATGAATGGCAAATATTGAAGACAGTTTATGGTTTTTAAAATATCACCATCTCTTTAGTAACAAGAAGGCTGGAAATTGGGAATAGCAAATCTACAATCACCTCCATTTCTTTTGCACGTCAGTCACTTCCTGTCTTTCAACATACTATCATACCTAGATATAGATTAAAAAGGCACCTTGGTTTCCAGTTCATTAAAATTAAATGTGTCACACCTTCCAAGTGAAAATGCAATTTTCAAATGGAAAATGAAAACATTTTCATTATATTTTTCTTTTCCTTCCCGTACAACCTCATAGTTGACAGTCTGAATTTGAAAAGGCTGTTTTACACATGAGTTACAGTATTCACATAGGGAACAATAGTAATTGAAGTGCTATGCACGTGTGTTGTAGTGGCAGAGGCAAGTTACATGAAGGAACTCAGAGAAGACCACATTACCTACAGACTTTTTCAAGCTTTCTTTACTGGCCTAAGGATGGATCATTTCCTTAAGCCATACCAACTTATGCCAAATATTTTGTTCAATTCAAAATGATACATTCTGACCTTGTCTTAATCATACCTCTTGTCTTAATGATACCCTTATGTTCCCTTTTGAGAAATCTAGAAGCCAGCCTGCTATCTCATTGCCTTAAAGTCCCTTTTGTTGTTATTATTATTAAAATTCTGTTTCTCTTTCTCTCTGTGGTTATGTATTTTTGGCAGAGACTCTGTGTGTGTGTGTGTGCGTGTGTGTGTGTGTGTGTGTGTGTGTGTGTGTGCTGCCCCTGAGCTTTTTTTGCTCATGATTAGCACTCTCCTACTTTAGCCATAGCTCAAGTCCCAGCTTTTTTGGTGCTTCAGTAGACATAAGAGTCTTAGAAAGCTTCCTGCTGAGTCTGACTTTGAATGGCAATCCTCGCATCTCAGCCCCTTGGTAGCTAGTATTACAGGTAGATGGAGATTCTTGCCAGACACAAACTTGTCTCAGTAAATGTGTTACTTCAAAACTTGGTTGGTTCTAACTTCGATAGTAGCCGTTCACTTGGCACTCTGCTGATCTCATGCTTTGATCCCATGTTTAAAAAACGGATGATGCTTTGCACAGTCAATGCAAAGATTAAGTGGCATACTCAGTGGTCAGGAGTAAATCCAAACTTCTTCAAATAGAATAAAAAGCCTTTTGTGATATAGTTCTACTATCCTCTTCCTGTTTCTTTTTCTTTAGTAATTAAATTTTATTGTACAGGTGATGTACAGAGGAATTATAGTTAGATAATTAAGGTGGTAAGTACATTCCTTTTTGAACAGTGTTACCTCCCCCCCTAATTTTCTCCTGCTTTCCACCCTGACTCCCTTCCCCCACCAAGTTGTAAAGTTTATTTCTAACATACCTTACTGGGTATTGCTGTTGAATTGGTTTAACCTTTCTCTCATTATTTTTGTGATTTCTCTTCCTCTTCCCTTCCCCAAACCAGATAACTGATATAGGCAAAAGGGTACAGAAATTTAAAATACAAAACAAAGTAAAATGAAAGTGACAACAGAATAAACTGAAAAAAATTAAAGAAATATCTGCAATAGAAAAAGCTCTTGTTTCCATTTCTTTTTCTTTTTACTTTTTTTGCCAGTCCTGGGGCTTGAACTCAGGGCCTGAACAATGTCCTTGGGCATTCCTCTACCATTTGAGCCACAGCACCACTTCCAGCTTTGTTTGTGTATGTTGTACTGAGGAATCAAACCTGGTTCTTTGTGCATGCTAGGCAAGCACTCTACTACTAGGCCAAATTCCCTGCCCTTGTTTCCATTTCTTAAAGTTCATTTTGATAAGCATCATTTTATGTGGTCATATGCATATGGCTAAAGACTTGAAGAGAGACTTCACTGAAGAAGAAATAAATGGCCGATAGACACAGTAAGAAATGTTCAACATTTTTGACTATAAAAGAAATGCAAATCTCAACAACTTTGAAATTCCACCTCACCCCAATTTGAATGGCCATTATCAAGGAAACTAACAATAACAGATGATAGTGGGGATGTGGCTGAAAGGAAATGCTACTACACTGTTGGTGGGAATATAAACTTGTTCAACCACTCTGGAAAGCAATATGAAGGTTTCTCAAAAGACTGAACATAATGCTCCCATAAAACCCACCAATCCCGCTCCTGGGCCTTTACCAAAATGACACAATCAAGGCCACACTAGAGCTACCAGCAAAACCATATTAATTGTAGCATTATTTACCACAGCTAAGATATGGAACCAATCCAGATGCCCCTCAGTAGATGAATGGATCAAGATAGTGTGATATACATGCACACACACACACACACACACACACACACACACACACATTCACACAATGGAATCCTATGCTGCCATTAAAAACAATGACATTATCCCATTAATAAGGAAATGGAAAGACTTGGGAAATATTGTATTAAGAGTAGCAAGGCAGACTCGAGGAAATAAGTGTTACATGGTTTCTCTTATTTGTAATAAGTAGAATATGTCTAGGATATTCCTATTTTTTTACATAGGTCCTATATACCAGGTATATTTAAGTATGAGTATTTCATACTTAAATAGTAGAAGTCTCTTCTCACCTTCGCATATGCTGTCTCTACTGTTTGATGTCTTTTCTTTACTAACCTCCTTGTTAAACTCCTTCAACTCATTTCTCTGTAATTTTTCTTAAAAAACCCAGCAGTCCTCTTCTGATAGGACATACCTCATGTAAAATTAATAACTTAAGGACAGTTGAATAAGATTACCTATAAATATGTGGGTGGTAATGTAAGAAGATCGAGGATGAAAATGCAGTAAGTACTGTGAGACTAACACAAAAGCTATTATCTGCCTCCTCTTAGGGCAAAGAACTATTACATGAACCCAGAGACAAAGAGGCTTTTACCCTGTGAGGGCTGTAGTCATTCTATTCCTTTCCAGGAAGACAACCATGAGGACAAATACACTTGCTCCATCCTTTACTTACCCGGCAATCTCCTGCCAGCAATCACTATTGTTTGTAACTACCCAGAACAAAGCAAAGAGATGTCGCAAAATCCTTGCCATAGATTTGTCCCCCAGCTCAGAGAGGTCTGAAGAAAAGTTGAAGAGAGATGAATGATGATTATTTTGTATCCTTAAGGGCCTGGTTTGTACTTTGTTGTCATTATGGCAATCAGTTGATGGTTATATTTTTCTTCCTTACTGTGTTATAACATATTGGATAACAGAAGCTGTCTGTGTAATTTTTTCCTTTTATTTTCAGTTTTTGTATGAGACATGTGAACAATTTTATATACCAGTGTAATAATGCCTGGGTGGATGAGATGATTGTTTTGTTACCTGTGCTTATTATGATTTGATGGTTCTTATGGTCACAAAGTATCACTTCTAACTGAAGAGTTGAGTCTTGCCTTATTTTTTAGGGTCAAGGAAAACACCAGGTGCATGCTCACCTGCTAGTCTGCAGGAAGGTCATTCTGACCTTAGACCCTAGAAGACAGGGTCCCAACACCCGAGGTGGACTATTTCACTCTGGGCCTGGCCAAGGACCCACCTTTATCCCCAAAGAATCCATAGCTCATCTTTCTTTTCTGCTTCCTTGTTAAGCCCTGTATAATTCCACCCCAAAATGCAGTTCCTCAAACAATCTCCAAATCCTGTGCCCCTACTGGAAATACACAGTTCTAGCTTATTCCTTTTCTTTTCTCCTCCATTTTCCTAACATTTACCATTTGTATTGGTTATTACTAGTGCATCTTAAGGTGAAGATGTATAAAATGGGATAGAAACAAAATTATTTATCATAAACTCTTATTTTTTAATACTAAGATTGTTTTTAGATCATTTGGAATGAACTGTGGACCTAGAACACGGGGTGATTAAGTTTTGATAAATGTAAGGAAAGTGGAGATATTTACCATATTGGCTCTCTGTGGAGAGCAAACATGAAGAAAAATTCTCTGGGGGTAGAATATAAAAATTGGCTTTAACCGAAGTAGAGTTTGCCTTGGTAGAGACAAACTTGAGAGCACATTTAAGATACTGCCAGAGGAAAACGCTCGATGGTCAGGAAAAAAAAGGATGAAGGCATAGATCAGCCAATATTTCATATCTTACTTGGCATCTCGCTGAAAAATAATGTAAGATGAATTAGAACACCTGGTTCTGCCTTTGAAGTCAATGGCTGTTAAAGTACACATTAAGCCCCTCATGAGCTTAGTCAAAAAACAAGGTTGAAATGGACCCAGTGTAGTTCACAGCAATTTGGAGCACCTGTTAAGTATCTGCAAGGCGCTGTTTTAGTTGATAGTGGAGCAAACAGGAGATATGTAAGATGCCATCCTTTTCCCCAGGGATCTCATAGTATTATTTTGAAGGCTTCATAACAGAATATCAAACAAACCACTTCTTTGCCTTGTATTTAGAACATATCAATCTTTGTTCAATCAATAACATAGACCATCTGCCTTCCAGACGCTTGTCAGAGAGAATAGCCACAAATTGTCAGCTTTCTAGCCTTTATCAAAATCCAATCTGAAAGAAGAGATACTTAAGGAAGATAGTCTCTATGGAATAGTTTTCATACTTTTCTTTAAAACAAGTTATTTTTCTTCAGTGATGTCTTACTGGAAACCTAGTATAAGAAATAGATAAAAAATGAAAATGAGTTAGTGAATGGAGTCAAGAGACCCTGAAAGACTTCATCTCTGTTAGGTACTAAGGCATAAGTGTGGCCCTGTAATCCCTAGATAATACAGTCAGGCATGTTTAGGTCTAAAGAAAATGCCTTGGAAAACATATCATGGACAGCGATAAGCAAGTTCCATTTTGCTTAGCATGTGCAAACCTATTTTTTCTGAATTATGTTTTCAGCTTACTCTAGAAGCAAGAGAAAGAAAGAACTAGTTTGGTTTTCCTCCCTGTTTATATATTTTTGAATTGATAGAGAAAAATTGTAAAGAGTGTTTTAGTTTTATAGTTTAAAAGAAAAATGTGAGAAGGTGATGCAATAAAAAAGCAGTATCATAGGAAGGCAGATCTGACAGCAGAATTAGAATAAACTGAAAATATTGAGACTGCACATAGGCAGAAGTTTGGAAGGAAGTGTGAGCAGGCAAAAGCAGCACTAAAGGCACCTAGACCAGGATGGTGATAGATAGAAGAAAGAAATCATTCATGATATCCACTTAATGTGAAAATAGATGGTTAAGGAAATCTCACAGTAGAGGTCAGAAGGGGAAGATAATCGAGGGAACCTATGGGGAAATCCTGAGGGATTTGATCAGTGGGGTTTGATCAAAATAAACATGTTGGGGGAAAAAATCTCTGTCCTTTAGAAATTAGAATCAGAGATTGTCATATTTAATGAGAAGTTTATATTTCCCTGAAGCATGAGGTCTACAGGATGAAGCAGTTTCAACATCTGGAAGTAGTAATATCATACATTAATTGTGGAGTCTAACTCCTAAAATGCTGCACTTCCCCCCACAGTAATGTAGCCTGATTAGAGCTTAATGACAATAAAAGCAGAAGTATTTATATTTGTTACAGAGCGGAGGCAAAGATATATTTCTACAAAAGGATATCACATTCATTCTCTTATTACCTCTTCCACTCTCAGGGAAGAAGACTGAGAGTGTCTTGGTTTCTTGGAGGAAAGAAACAGATAGAAAATCACTCAACATATTTCTAGGTTATAGTCAAGCCATGATGGAACTCAGGTCTTTGCCTTGTACTTATTCTTTCCATCCCTGACTCATCTATAATGCTCTTCACCCTTGTTTATCTACAGATCTGCAGGAAGCAGCAAAGAGTTAAAATCACTCGAATTTCCATTCCACTGGAGAGTCTGTGTATCTCTTTTACAAACTTTTCTGAATTGGATATTGATGTTGGCCACTTGGCTCCCAAGGCTGTGCTTTATTTTTCCAATGTCTCAATTTTATTCATTTAGCTGGTATCTCATCTCTCCTTATCCATATTTTATCCACATTAGCACTATCTTGTGTGTCTGAGCTATCGTTTAATATGCACGGGCAGGTGTGGTCTGCATATTGATGTCTTAGAGAATGTCTTCTTTGAAGTTTCCTGTCCTCCCATTCGGAATACTTTTGCTGGACCAGAGCCTGTCTGGTTCTTGTCAGTGTACTTATGGTAATATCTTATATACTTTGTGTAAATGAGACCTTTGCAGTGTTGGCCTCTTTTGTTAATGAAGAATGATTGATTCTTTTATTTGTGGAGTGGTGTGTAATTACATAAAAAACCCCACGTATAAACTATATATAGCATAATATGGAATATTGAGTATGCATTGTATATTATATGTGTGTGTAAATGCATTATGTGACTGTCTATCTACTTAACTACCTACCTTTCCATCTACTTGTATATCCATCCATTCAATCCGTGCACACAGACATTTATAGTAGGACAAGGTCCTGAAATGTGAGAATAAAAATACCTCTGAGAGTGACCTTGAGTATAAAATGTCTGTAGGAGAATCAGTTTGGCTTATGCATTCCCTGAAGAGGTTATTTATACAAGGAGGAAGCATTTATTTAGAAGGCTCATGTGTTAGACATAGAAATGATCTTAGGAGTCATCAAGTTTAAACTGTCAATATTTTTACTTAAGAGTATAAAAGTATAAAGTTAGCTTAAAGTCATTTATCTCACTACAGCTTATGACTCAGCTGAGATTGGAGCCTAGGGCTTTACTAATTCCTAATATAGCTCCATTCTTCAAGTCTTTTTGCTTCTTCCTTTCATTTGTCATGTATCTTTGTTTCCAGTTTATATAATACGGAGGAAAGTAATTTAATTTAGAAATTAACAACATCCTTCTAAAAAATTTGATTGTGAGAGTTGTTATCAATGATCAGTTTTGACCTTGAATTCTCTGGGACCCTAGAGTATCCAGATACATGGCAGAAAGAGGAAAAATATTGAGATTCCCCACTGAGGTAAAGGAAGTCTTCAGGGTGGTAATAAGTTTGGGGCTACCTCTAATTAGATGTAATTCTAACCTAGTCTTTGGTCAAGGAAGAGCATAGCATCACATTTCCACCACATGTTACAATTTCCCCATTAGCTCTCCAGCAGAGAAACCATTCACCTGTTTTGTGAACAGATATCACTTTCCTTCACAGAAAGGATATAATTGTCAAAGTCTGTTCCCTCTCACTATCCCTAGGCTGTCCTTTTGCAGTTGCCCTAGGGCAGAAGTAATGTTGGAATTGCATGATTTTATTTGATTCATGTTGACATAACTGCAGTCTGACCATACACCAGATACATTTACTAAATGGAAACCAAATTAGCTGGACTAATCAGTGTATGAAACAACTGGTCATTTGAATCTCTTCATCTATCCATGTACATCCACAGAATGACACTGTGGCTTGCCATTATGAAATTTTGATGCAGCATTGTGTGTGTCTATAAGCCTAAATATAAACTTTCCAAGTGACTTTTCAATAAAAGAGTGGAATGGTGGGGATTTTCTATTCTGGAAAGAGATAAAGTTGAGAGGGGAAAGCTTGTGGTAAAGCTAGGTTGGCAGAGTGATACGGTGTGCTGGAGAGGGGTGAAAGGGGTGAAGAAGAGGCTTCTGGAACTTTCTCATGACCAGTGGTGATTTAGGCTGTGAAGACTATCTAACTGAGACAAACTACACATAGGCATGAGTAGTTCTCCTTGTTTTTGATGTTTTATAGATAGAGCAGATATGAACTTTATCTGGAATTGTAGTCTTGAAAAAGAAACACCTAAGAAGTCTTAGTGTGTCTTGCATAACCACAATCAAGTTGTATATGTGATTAATATGACACAACACTATCATTCTACTTGTTGATAGTAGTTATTCTTGCTCTATTTACTCAATCATTTTAACTTTGTACTTTGTTTTAGATTTACAGAAGTTACATTTTATTTCCCGTCTTCATTTACGTGCTTCAGTGTGCATTTTCTATAAACAAGAGTTCATTAACATAACAATGGTGGGCACTAAATATTCTATTTTTCCTTATAGTTTTGCCCACTAGTTTTTTTTTTACATTGGCAGTTCTTGCCTTATTCATTTTTGAGTGACACATTTAGTGATTATCTGATGCATTTCAGCTATTGAACTTGACATATGCATGGCCACAATTCATTCTCTAACCTTAGTCTATTAGAACAACAGACACACAAGCAAATGCATTACAGTGAGAGAGACAATAGCAAGGGCAGTGAATGGTAGCTCAGAAGAGGTCAGAATGAATTTTACTAGGACTGTGAGGCCAGGAAGGGTCTCCCAAAAGAGGGAATTTCAGAGTGAACATTTCCAATTAGAGCTAAGGATACATTCTAAACCCTATACATGATTATGATGATATGACTTTTCACCTGCTCTAAGATTAAGACCTCCCTACTGCCTGAAGTTTTTCGACCTTAATATTTTCCCATATTATCAAACTTTTTGGCTTCTGTGTATAAGAAGAAAAGAAGTTTGCAATGTTTCTCTCTCTGTTTCTATCTCTCTCAGTTTCTCTCTCTCTCCCTCTGTGTTAGAGAGAGTATACATGTAGACATAAGTTCCATTATAAATATAATCTCTAGAAATATTCTTAATCCTACTATTTTTGATACAGTCATAATTTTTACTCTAATATTTTTTCTTTTACTGAACAAACAAAAGCTGTAAAAGGCTGCCTTTAAACTCTCATACCACCTCCTCAACCTTCCTTAATGATGAGACTACAGTGTATAACATTGTGCCCAGCTCTGGTATTCTAATAAACGTAGAACCAATGCATTCAATAGGTGAAAGTAAAGATATGGAATCTACAATTATAACAAGGACTCCATGTTATTCTGCTGCTGGGCTGAAATAGTGGCCTAGGAAGTTGAAAAGAACTCTAAGATAGTGAAGTGGCACCAAATGGCTCTGTGTCACAATAAGGCAGTTTGCCCAGAAGGAAACCTGCTAGTTAATACATTAAATCATTGTCAACAAAAGGATATTTTTTCCTTCTCTTGCTTTCCTTCTTTATTTTCCCCTCTTTTCCTCCCTTTCTCCTATTTTCCTTCCTCCTTCCTTCCTTCCTTCCTTCCTTCCTTCCTTCCTGCCTGCCTGCCTGCCTTCCTGCCTTCCTGCCTTCCTGCTTTCCTTCTCTGATGGTAATGAAACCTTGAACTAAAGGCTTTACATTCTTGCTTAGCATTGTCACTTAAGACTGGCATTGTGTTATTTGATCTATGGATTCAGTTCTGGCTTTTTTTCTAGTTAAATGGAGAAGAGAGTATCCTGAATTTGTGTTCCCAGACTGGCTTTGAGCAGTGATTTTCTAATCTCAGCCTGCAGACTGGCTAGGATTATAGATGTGAGCAACTGGCCCATAGCTTGAAAGGCTCATTTCTGAGCCTTAGGAGTACTATCAAAAGAGAAGTAACCAAAATCAACTTTCTTGAATGTTCAGGTCTGTCTGTGTTTGTGGATGAGTATCATCATCTGATTAGAATTTGTTGGAAAACACAAGTCTTTTCTGGTCTTATATGTAAATCTTTGATTCATTTTTAATTGATGCTGGTGTCACTGTAACCCTCCTGCTCATTAAATTTTCAAAAAAAGAGAGAATTCATCGTATATACCACAAAATTAAGAAAAATAAGGGAAAAGGGAGGAAGTGGGGTGAAAATTTTGGAAGGTGAGATACAGATCAGGATGCATTATATAAATAAACTACTTTGTTAAATAGCAAAAAATGTAATAAATATCCAAAATTAACAATAGTGAGCGAAGTGGATTGGGTGGGATAGATGAGAATGTTGAAAGAGCCTGACATTGCTCAAGATGCACTGTAAATCATAAAAAGCTTTGTGGAATAGTAACTCTTTTGTACAACTACTTAATGATAAAAATATTTTTAAATGATCTAAAAAAGGAAAGGCAACCACAGGAAGATTCTCCGATGAAAGAATATGAATGTTTCAGTCATAAAGGGATTTTGTTCTTCTGAAGAAGCTTTTTCTACCTCTATTTTGTTACTACAAATGATTAAGATGTTGCATTCAGTTAGAATGGAGAAAAAACTGCAAGTCTGGGTCTCTGAAACATAATTTCTCATTCTTCTATAAAATGGTCAGTTCTGTTCCTAAATGACAGTGTGTGGCAGATATCAGGATATTGTACTATGGGCTTAGTTCTTTCAGAGACAGTACTTTTTAAGATGAGACTATGAAGCTTTGACAACTGAAACTTGTATTGATAGAGACAAATTTTCCACCTGAGATATTAGAGTTAGCGTGACTTTTAAGTTTTTATAAAAATATATATGTAGGGGCCGGGAGTTTGGCCTACTGGTTAAAGTGCTTGCCTAGCATGCATGAAGACACGGGTTCGATTCCTCGATACCACATACATAGAAAAAAGCCAGAAGTGATGCTGAGGCTCAAGCGGTAGAGCTCTAGCCTTGAGAAAGTCCAAGGATAGTGCTCAGGCCCTGAGCTCAAGCCCAGGACTGGCAAAAAAAAAAAATATATATATATATGTATATTCCAGATTTTTAGTACTACCACATTGCATACATTCAGTTCCTTTACTTTTAGTAATTTCCAATTGGTATTTTATTGAATGGGGAAATTTTGATTTTTAATCTTAGCTATTATTTTTATGATTTAAAATAGGCATTACATTGTCTGAAAGTTTGGATGATATATGAAGAAAAGCAAGCATTTACGAATAAATCAATATACTTCAGAGAAAACACCCTATTTTAAATATAATTTATTATTAGTTAAAAAGCTTTTCTTTTTATGTTAAGATTGTTTTGGTGTAGTTATATACAGACAGGTTACATTACATGGATCGGGTATAATTGGTACAATTCTTTTTTTTTCCATTGCTCTTTCAAATCTTTCCCTCTCCTTCACACCCATAAGATTTTCAAGTTATTTTCTGCATAGTGTATGGTGAGTATTATTGTTGTATTTGTTTATCCTTGTCCCACTCTTTATGTGCTCTCCCTTACCCTCCCTGAAACAAAGTTACAAATGATATAAAAACCACAAGAGCAACTGAAGAATGTCTATTTCCTGTTTTTGTTGTTTTTTGTTTCTTTCCTTTTAAAAAAGGCTTCTCTTTTGTTGCTCTTTGGTTAGTCCCATATTGTTACTGTATCTGACTTTGTTACCTGGCATATTGTATATACATTTATTTGTTTATTTGAAATAGGAAAGCGAAGGGGGGAAAACAAGATGATTGGAAGGGGGTGGAGGGAGGGAAATGGGGACAAAACATGAAAAGGGGTATCAATATGTGAGAAGTAATGCACCTACTATCTGGTGCATATAACTGTAACCCTTCTATATATTACAATAAAAATGTAAAAAAAGGCAAAAAAAAGTGCCTTGAGCCCCTCATGCTACAGCTAAACTGGGAGACAAAGTTTTGTCTCTAAAGCCGAAAGGTAATGACAAGCATACAGCTTTGGTGAAATCTCAGAACCCTCATGAAAATGTTGCTCCCTATGGCACAGACAATTCGGCGGTCTGCCAAAAGGGAAGCCAGATGCTCATAATTTAGAAACCAAAGTTCATGTTCTCTATGTGAGATCTTCTACTACTCAGAAGGATACTGAAGAAAACATGATTGGGGAAAGCCTTTTGGATACTGCACTCAATCCAGACCTTAAAGAAAGTCTTCAAAAACATGGTATCTGAACTAGTTTGAACTCTGATAAAGAAGAGAGAAAAAGAGGGGTTCAAAATTAAATTCCCAATATCATCCTCAAAAATAGATCAATTCTTCATCCATCAGAAATCAGCCACAGACATAGGAGTTTTAAGTAACACAGACCAACAGATTACTTATCAACTGGCAGAAGTAAGAGATTTAGAATATTTCATATACAGTCTTGCTGTTCAAGTATAATCAGGAATAAAAAAGTATAGATACAGGTCTCTTCTCTACTTACATACAATTGGGAAAAGATATGAACTAGAAGATAATTGTTGTAGAAAGTAGAAAGCAAAAGAAATAGCAAAACACTCAACTACTTATTATCCACGGATCCTACAGATTTATCTCCAAAGGGAAAAGTTACATTGTCAATTCAGCTCTAACCTCGTGGAAAGCAAGTTCACAGTGAAAGGCCATGATATAAACCCAGTCAGTGCTCAGTATCTAGTAGAAAAGGCTTATAGTGGGCAAGGGATCTGCTATCTTATATGGAGTAAATGTATTGGACCTAAAGGTACTGGAAAAACATCTTTGGTCATTCTAACATAAATCTGTGTTATGGATGGAGCCCACTCTAGCTACAGAATGACCATAAAGGGTTGCTGTCAAAAGACAAGACAAAGACCAAGATCAAACAAAATAATATTTATCAAAATGAACTCCAGGAAATGGAAGCAAGAGGATTTTGTTTTTATTCCTTTTTTGTGATTTTTGTGTTCTTTTATTTTTGTCTTGTTTGTATGTCTTTGGGCGTGTAAGGGGAGGCAGAGAAATGCAGCAATGGTATTCACTAGACATTATATTGAAAATGAACTATGCAACTTGTGGGAGGTTTGGGAGGAAAGAATTGGAAGAGAGCGAGGAAAGGGGTGGCATTGCCCCAAAAGAAATGCACTTTTTGCCTGACCTATGTATCTATAACTCCTCTGCTTAAGCATTTTCAAATTTAACACAAAAACAGACTAAACTGAAGAAACTGAACTGCAGAAAATGGTTCTACTTTGAATGACAACATTCAGTTCTAAGTCCCAACTTTTCTTTTCTGCCAGTCTTGGGGCTTGAACTCACTTTTTGCCAAGAGTTGAGCTTTGCCACTTGAGCCTGAATGCCACTTCCATTTTTTCTGTGTATGTACCCAGGAATAAAACCCAGGGTTTCATGCATGCTAGGCAAGCACTTTACCACTAGCCCACATGTTAATGAGAAGAAGCAGGTAAACCAGAGTTGTCTCACTGGACAGCTTCCATGGGAGAAAGCTGCCAGCCTTGATCCTGCATGAAGAGGGACGTTCTGTCCCATTCAGAAAGATCCACAGTATGAGTTTTGCATACTGAGATTCCTGATGCTTCAAATCATAACCTCTTAGCAAATTATGACTGTTCCATCAGTTCCCTGACCTGGAGTGTATCTGAATTTGGGACTCTCAGAAGATAGTACTGCATTCAGCCCTGTTCAATGCCTGAAGGGCTTGCTTACATTGGGCAAGGAATCCAGAATTGCTCCTTCATATCATGGCTCTTCTGCTGATTTCCTGTCATCCTGCTTCCTGTTGCTACTTAATACACATCAAAGAACCACATGAAGGCAATGAGACTGGGCTATGGAATGGCCTTGTACTTGTCCCTTATCGGAATGTCCTGTGTGCTTATGCTGATAGAACTGGTCCCACCTCAGTCATGCATTCCATCAAGCACCTTTTTTTAGGCAAGAGTCCTTAAGCCTGTCATATGTCCAACACCCATTCATCCTGATATACTAACCAGTCACTGCTTGTTGAAACAGAAAGCTGATCATTTATCTCTGTTTGCAGGACACCACAATGTTAGGGTTCTACAGTGGGGAGAGTACCTTTAATTTGCTTCCTTCTACTCTCTCTTACTTATAGAGTGGGAGACCCCAGTTTCATGTACTTTTTGCTCGGGTGTATAAATGATTGCTTTTACATGATAGTACTTACACTTTTTGTATGCTACAGAAATAAAAGACAATTCATATACAAAAAGATGCTTAAAACTGGACCTGTGATCAAACATTGGCTTATCTCTGAGAAGCAGAAACTCTCTCTTTATAGAACCCTCTCTTCTAAATAATAAAGTTTCTATGTTCCTGTGAATGAGGTTGTTCTTTATTTTAAGGACATAAATTTCCAATGGAGTCAGATCCCAGAAAAGTGGTTACTGCAAAGTAATATAAAAATCCACACAGCAGCTAAGGTGAGGAGACATACACTAGAAAGAATAATATGTGAAGGACAAAAGAAGTGGGACATAATTTTACCGGACTCTTGAGTTTTTGAAAGTGTGCCATGAGATGTTTATGGGGATCACTGAGGTGCCATCAAGTCCTGGGAAGAGAACACTACATATTTTTCTGTGGTGACAGGCAATCAATGGAGAGTGTTTTACTCAGTGAAATCTTTAGGCATCCTTTGACTTGGAGATATGCAGATGAGAAGGTTAATTATGTGATTACTTCAATAGCATTAGAGGGATTTGTTAAAGAAATATGAAAGTAGGAAGTGCAGTGGGGAGGGAGGCTCTACCTTCCAAGAGCCTTCCTTCCTTCCTTTCAGGTAAGCCTCATGAAGGAAAGATCTTGGTATTTTTTTGCTTAGCCAATTCCCAGTGCATACACAAACTATCAATTAAAAATTAGGAAGCAATCAATGAAAACGTATTTCATTAATCTCTATGATTTCATCATGTCATCTGAACAACCTATTAATTATAGGGAGAAATAGACATTCCAGAATAAATATTTGGCTTAAATATAAAGTTTTCTTAAATTCATTCTGGATATTTTTGTTTATTTTTCCATTCTGGACATTTTTCAAAGTACCAGTGAAAGGGTTCCTTCAAAATGGAATAGCATAGGCCCTCCCCATTATTACAGAGAATCAGTAAGTCTCTAAAAGGTGAATGAATGGCAAATAGTGACTCCCTTGGGTTTCTGTATTATCTTCCATATATGTTCAATAAGGTGCTGTAGGAGTCTCCAACCTGGAATTTTCCACAAGCACAGACTACATGATCCTATAAAAAAGCAGTTGCTGCTAGCCACAGTGCTAACACAAGGTTCAGGTAACAACAGACACACCTCTTGGCCAAAATCACTTTGAGTATCCTCAGAGAAACAGGACTAATATCCATTCCTTGACTGCAATTGTCAGATGGAGCTTTCATTACCTGCAAGGGTAATATTGAGTGAGTCTAGGGCTGGGAGTTTGGCCTAGTGGTAGAGTGCTTGCTTAGCATGCACTAAGACCCGGGTTCGATTCCTTGGTAACATATATATAGAAAAAAAAGCCAGAAGTGGTGCTGTAGCTCAAGTGGCAGAGCTCTAGTCTTGAGAAAGCCCAAGGACAGTGCTCAGGCCCTGAGTTCAAGGCCCATGACTGGCAAAATCAAAACAACAGAAAACAGCAACAACAACAAAAATGTATAGTCTAAGCCTGGCGCAGTGGTTCACATCTGTAATCCTAGCTACTCAGGAAGCTGAGATCTGAGGTGGTGAAAAGGCAAAGTAGTTGACCTTTATTTCATGGTCACCCCTTGTGTGACAGAGCACCTACATTATCCTGTGTAGCAACCTGGGCCTGGGTCAGCCCTGTGATCCTGCCATTGGAAATACCTAACCAAGAGCAGATATATGGTGTGAGCTGCTATCCACTTTTGCTGGAGCGTATCATAGTGGCAACCAGAAGCTGAAGCAATTTTCAAGTTATATCTCAAAAGGGAACCAACTACTCAAAAAGATTAAATAGGATCTAGGCAGTCATCATAGAATCTAAAATGTCCAGAGAATAAGTGAAAATTACTTGTCATGGAACAAATCAGAAAAACCAGTACACAAATAGGAAAAGAAAATAAACAGATATCAACACAGAAATTAATCAGATATGGTAATTCTCTGATGAGAATTTTAAACCATCCATCATAAAAATCTTTTATAAACAATTATGAATTCCCTTGAAATAAAATGAGAAAAGTAGACAATTCCAACATCAAAATAGAAAGTGTAAAATTACTACATGGAAATTATTGATTTGAGTAATACAATAATTGAAATGAAAACTTTCTTGGATCATTTCAACAGTAGATTAAAGATGACAGAGGATAGAATTCATAAACTTGAGTAAAGATCAATAGAATTCACCAAATATTACCAACAGAGAAAAAAGTATCCTGACAAAGCAATAAAGAACTGAGCCTTAGGGACAAGAATTGACATTTGTTTGGTGTGTTGGATTTCCGACACTGTAATGATTACCTAAAGCTTATAAAAATACAAAGGTTATTTTGGTGCAGAGTCTGACTTAGTTCAGAAGATTTAGCTTTTGGTCAGTTTTCTCCACTATTTCTGGGGCTGGGATGAGGTAGCACCTTATCATGTATGGCGTGAAGAGAGCCCATTTCCCTCATGGCTAGAAACTGAGTGTATAGCCCTACTATGCCCTTCAAAGTTTTGCCCTCAAGGACAAGATTTCCCACTTGATAGAACTTTGACATTCTATCACCTCGAATAACACCAAGGTGAGGACCAACCCTTTGATACATGAACCTTTGAGAGATGTTTTACAGCAAATGATGGCAAGATTTCCAGAAGAGGTAAAATGATGTAAATAAGGTCTCTTTATATCATTTGAAGTGATAAAATGTCAATACCAGAAGCCAATGATAATGATTAAAAATGAAAATATTAATGTTCAAAAACTGTAGAACTTGCACATATGAACATGAAACATAGAGAAATATTCAGAAAATAGTAATACAAAAAACCATAAGCCCTAAAGTATCAATAATTACATGATAATGCACTAAATTCACCATTTAAAAGATAAACATTCCTTGAGTGGATTAAAATCTATCTATGTATCTATGTATCTATGTATCTATGTATCTATGTATCTATCTATCTATCTATCTATCTATCTATCTATCTATCTATCTATCTATCTCCAGTATAGCTTCATTTCCAGCTTTGGGTAGTTAATTGATGATAAAAGCCTCATAGACTTTCCTGTCCAGGCTGGCTTTGAACTCTGATCCTCAGATTCCAGCCTCCTGATTAGCTAGGATCATAGGCATCAGTGACCATTGCCCACCCTAAATCCACATTTGAATTATCCATTGCCTGCCAAATGACATTATTATCTACTTTACAGAAACAGAAATCTCCAAAAATGATAAGTGAATTTAATGAAGTTGCAGAACACAGGATTAACACATTAATTCAAGACAGAGATGTGATGTTTTGTGGTGATAGTCATAGTGATTGTAACAATGAACATGTGGAAACAGAAACTAAAGCATGCTTCTTACTATCACTATGAGTAAAATTAATTCTTAGTTTTAAAGAGAAATATACGGGATCTACCTGTTCAGAATGATAACATTTTGGGGAAAATATGAGAACCCTGAACTTATTCCATGGTATTTATTTAGTATTTGACTGTGTGATGTGTTTAAGGCAGTAGCACCATAAAATGTCATGGGAAAATATAAATATTTATTAGATGCTTTCATGTACCTACAAACAAAATAAAATGGAAATAAAAAAAATTGAGGAAGTCCAAGAGGACCTAAATAAATGAAGACTGCTTACAGTTAAAGGTTCAACATGTTGATGATGTCATTTCTTGCCTCAAATGACCTGTGGGTTTAATGTACTTCCTGTGAACATCATAGGCAGGTTTTCTATGGAAAAATTTATTCTAAGGTATGTATAGAAATATACTCTAGATAGAGAAAACAATAGAGAAAGTGTAAGGAACCACTTTTAAGGCTTGTTATGTAGTTACAGAAAGTGAGACCGGGCTTTCATGGAGGAATAGATGTACTGTTCAACAGAGACAGCAGAGAACTCACAAACAGTCTGCACAGTATGCCTGACAGATAGTTAAAAGGATGCAAATCTAGTTCAATGAAGGAGCTCTGGCCTTTTCTATAGAATCTACTAGAACAAAAGGACGTCCGTAGGTTAAAAAGAAAAATACACTGTTGCCAGGTACCAGTGGCTGACACCTATAATCTTAGCTACTTAGGTGGTGAGATCTGAAGATCATGGTTCAAAGTTAGCCTGGAAAGGAAAGTCCATGAGACTCTTAGCTCTAATTAACCAGCAAAATCTGGAGGTAGAATTGTGGCTCAAGTGGTCCAACACTCCCTTGAACACACAATCTCATGGAAAACATCCAGTCCCTGAGTTCAAGCCCTAGGATTTGAACAAAAATCAAACAAACAATAAACCACAAAAGTAGCCATGTTGATCTTAACCTCACTTCTAAGAAAGCAATTAGCTCAAAACCCACAAAATTTTAAGTGTAGCCTTTATAAAAATCAATATGGTAGTTTCCAAAATAACCACCAACCAAAAACCAAGTAAAAACAAACACATAATCTTGTTATACCACCTTTGTTTATATACTTGAAGGAATAAAATAAGTATACAAAAGAGATATCTGTTGCACACCCATGTTTATTGCCAATATTCATAATAACTAAGTCATGGACTCAGCCTAGGTGCCCATCAACAGATGCCCAGATAAATAAAATGTCACAAACATGTATTTACGCATGCACACACATACACATACATACATGTGTATTATTTAGCCATTAAAAAGGATTAAATCATCTTGTAGGAAAAATGGATATAATAATGTTCAACATGTTAAGTGATAATTAACCAGATTGATTAAAGACAATTATCACAGGTTTTCTTTTTCATATGTGCAATCAATGAGGGGAAAGAGAGAAGCAGCGGAACTTAGGGAATTAGTAAAGGGACTAGCAGGAGGTGGAGGGAGGATATATTGATAATAGAGGGGTTAAATATAATGAAAGAACCTTATATATACATCCTGTACACAGGAAAATGTCACCACCAAACTCATTTTTGGACAATTTACTATGCAGTAATAATTAAAAAGCATAAAAAAGAAGAAAACATCTGAGGAATGTAGGGCTAGAAAAATTTGTTAGAGATGAAAGTAAAAACATGATTCATAAAGGTTTTCCCCATGAGACATGGTTAAGATAATAAAAAATTGTAATTTGAGAGAAAATTCTTACAATTTACATTATCCAACAAAGTCCTAGTCTCTGGAAGATAGACAAAAAAGAAGCTTTCTTCAATGTCAACATTAAATAAGACAAAAAACAAAAGCATTCAGTTACAGAATGGAAAAGAGGATGTACAGATGGAAAATAAGCATATGAAAGGACATCCAACATCATTAGCCATGAGGTAAATCCAAATTTTAAAAAATGAGACATGGAATTGCTAAAACAAGAAATAGTGACAACAGATACTGAGATGAATGGAAAGTAACTGCTCAACTTCTACATTACTTATGGAAGCATAAACTATAGGCCACTCTAGAAAAATTTTTGGCAATGTTTTATAAAACAACATTCATATGACTGAGAAAATGCACCGTTATTTATCTCAAAAGGATAAGCACACAAAATGTACACACGCAAGTGTTCAGATCAGTTTCACTTGGAATAGCTGAGAACATGAAGTGACATCAATATTCTTCAATAGGTGAGCAGCTAAGCAAACAGTTGACTAGCACTAAGCAGTAAAAAAAAGAACAGCAATTTATATAAATCTCCACTACTTATTTATGTCCACTATTTATATTTCTGTTTTCACAACATTCTTGAAATAATGAATTATATAAATGAACAACATATGGTTGACCAGAGGTTACTGGAAAGGTTGGAGAGAGGTAGATGTGGCTTTGGAATTGTTATATGAAATATCCTCATGGTGCTCAAACTATTCTGTATCTTGGCTTTGTAAATCTCAGTATTTTAATGTGCCACAGTAATTTTAGTATTCTATGTGATATTGCACAATAATTTTATAAAATGTTGTATGGGGAAGTAGTGAAAATTACATTGGTCTTCTTTATGATTTTATATAGCTATATGCAAATCTATCATATCTCACAATAATACAGATTAATAATAAACAGTCCCAGAAGCTTTGAACATGCTGATGCTTGACTCTTCCACACATCTACCCTTTCAGATTGTGGCATAGTTGAAATTAGAGTAGGGTCCAAATGACTCCATTTTGAAGTTTCTTACCTATGCTAATGTGTAGTGAGAGAATGTGTGGTGAGAGTTGAGAATTTATTAGCTTGGATTATTAATTGTCTCAGGAAAGATAGCTGAGCTACATTACAAGTTCATGATTTTTTTGTTTCTCCAGTTACATTGCTTGGCCTGGAGAAGACTTATCAAGGGTGTCTGTGGATCTCTCTGACTTTCCCACTTACTCTGTAGAGGCACTTATTAATTTTTTTAATTCAATTTTTATTATCTTTCTGTAGTTGTACTGAGTAGTTACAATTCAACAAATCCATTTATGAGTAAGTGGCATCCTGATCATCATTTTTTTTTCTTTCTAACCTTCCTTCAATTTTCTTAATTTTGTAGACCTTGCATTGAATTTTACAGTTGCTTTTCCCACTTCCCCTTTACTCTCTTCATTCATCAACATTGTCCTCTTTACTCCCTCCACTCTTAAGTATCAGTTTTTCAGTATTCACCTGTTGGATTGTGAGTTAGTGAATTCATATTTTTAAGGAATTCCATTTTTGATTTTTTTTGGAAGATGCTGTGGCCGAAGGTGATGGTATTATGCTATAGTGGTGGTGATGATGTATATGGTGGTCACTGATTTAATTGAGCGCTGGTTCCATTCTTCCAGTCTCAGAATGAAATGATAAGATTTCCATGTCTATTTTCATATCGGATCTGCAGAGGATCAGAGCATGGGAAAAGGATAGACTTGCATGTTGCTTTCTTTCTTGCATAAATCATAGATACTGGCTTATCCATTCCGAACATATGTTTGGTAACAGTTATGAGTTGAGCATATGTTGTTTTAGAAGATTATTTAAATCTTACTCTAAATCCAAAAGAATCTTTTCTGAATATAAAATGGCCTACAATGCACAGAGCAGCCAGGAATTGTATGGATCCTAGCCTATTTTTTACTTTGATCACATAGAACCATATGCAGACTCACTGAGTTTAGCATGGATCATCTTTGTTGCTCTAGCATTCTTAGTAGAAGGAGTTTCACTCATACAGTTGGCTGTTATTTTTAATGTTCAGTTATTAATATTCATTAGTGTATTAGTTTCATTATAATCCAAGTTTATGTCTTTCTAGAATAGAAAAGGATACTCTAGAAGCCCTGATCAGGCTCAGGAATCACAAAGCAGCCATTATTTTCTGGACATCTGTCAAGTCAAGGATGTTAGGCACAGGATTGCAAAAATAGACTGAATTTCACTAGGAGAAACTGAGATGCCATGGTGGCCTCATAATGTGAGAAACACATAATTTTGTAAGAATGACTGTTATCTCAGGGCCTAGTGTATTTTCTGGGATTTTTGTGTCTTTTTAATTTCCCTTTTCTCTTTTACATTCAGAGGAATTTCTGAAATCTCTAACAATGCCTGTTATCCATGTGTCATGAAGCTTCTGCTTCCCAAACCCTCCTTCCCAGCCATAGACAGTGTCTTCCTGCCCAATTCCTTCCATCATTACAAGTGTAAGACATCTTGCACCTCCCTCCTGCAGTTCATCGGTCAGGTGAACTTACCCAATCCTGTCCTGCCTCCTCTGTAATTTTGCTTCATCAGTTTTCATTCTCTATCTCTTATAGCTTCAACCTTTCTTGCCCTTCTTCCAGAAAACCTACTCAACTCTCTTCTTACCAAAATAGATTTTGGGCGGGGGGGACTTTAATGCCCCAGATAGCTCTTGACCTATCTTCTGCTTCCTTTCAGAATCAAAGTTTTATGATAGAATTGTTTTGAACTCTTTGTCCTTACTTCCTAATCTTCCAGTCACTGCTTGCCAGAAGGCAATCTAGCTTCTACCTGCCAGTGTCTCTGGACTGACTTAAGTCCATGATGATGGCTCTGCTTGGAGTACAGTTTCTCAGAAGACCTCACCATGATATTTTCAATCTCCCATTTTGGTTGGATGGTCCTGCTTTCACTCCTTGGCATATTGTTAACAGAGTACTTACTGCTCTTTAGACCTTTAATGAAATTATTAGATGTTTGAGGGCATCTATGCATGTCTAATCTCTAGCCTAATGTCTAATTAGGAAGACATTTAGTAAATGTCTATCTAATGAAGGAATCACAAAATGAATATTAGGCATACTCCAGAATATCTATCTACAGCCTGAGTTTAAAAATTATTTTACATTAAAAAATTAGTCTCACAGACTTTTCTGCCTAGGCTGGCTTTGAACCACAGGCCTCAGAACTTAGCTTCCTGAGCAACGAGGATTACAGGAGTAAACTGCTGCCAGATAGGTTTTAAATGAGCTCTCTCTCTCTGTCTCTCTCTGTCTCTCTCTCTCTCTGTTTCTCTCTCTCTCTCTGTCTCTCTCTGTCTCTCTCTCTCTCTCTGTTTCTCTCTCTCTCTCTGTCTCTCTCTCTGTATATATATGTAATATATAATATAATATGTAATATATATAGCCAACTATATAGTGAATATCTGGATGGTTGATAAATATCTCAAACTAAACATTTACAATATGAAACTTATTGTGTTTTTTCCTGAAAGCCCATTTGAGTTCTGAGTCTTTGAATAATATCACTTCCATTAGATAAGAAAAAGTAACCCTATTACACTACTTTTTTCTCCTCACTTACCTGAACAATTCACTGTCACACCAATTTATCCTTCTACATATATTTCAAAATCATCTTCTTTCTTCTCTTTTCATTGCCATTGATTTATCCTAAAAATATATCATCTCCTACCTGAACAATTTTAATAGCCACTTAACACATTGCTCAGCAGCCATTATCTTCTCCTCCAATTCGTTGTTCATATCTCTGGCAATTCTCATTTTAAAATTCAATTGTGATTCATTTATCCCATAAATATTTATTGAGTACTCATCAAATCCCATGTATGTTTAAGGCACTAAGGATGTAGTTTGGATAAAACATACCTTGGCCTTATGGAGCTTCTTTATGTTTATAGCTTTTCACCAGTCCCTTCTTGTCCAGGTGGTAAAATATGATCAAGGAATTTTAACATGACTGACCAGGTCTCTTAATCTTCAACCAGGAAGCTCTGCACCTATTGTGTTCATTTGAATTATTTAGATTCTTGTTTAAAATATAGCTTTGTGCTTCTCCTATGCGATTCCTAGTCTCTAAGTTTAGAATGGAGACCCTTAACTGCATCTTTAACTGGACTGTCAAGTAATTTTCATATAGGTCATTTGGGAACCACACCTTTTTTGCCTTCTTTGCAGCCTCAACTCCTATTCCTTTGTTTTCAGCCTTATATTTTGATGATGTTAGATTATTTTAATTTTTTCACCAAAATGTAATAAGTCTTACCTGCCTCAGTTGCTTAATCTAAGTTATATCTTAGAATTCTTGAATTCTTAAATTTATACAGAAACCATGCACTGAATATCTAGATGGTTTCATACCAAGTTTGTTAACAACAACAACAACAAATCATAACTGACTTAAGATGACAAAACATATCTCTTATTCCAAGCTGTGTGCAGTAGATCATTTCTACAATACCAGCTTTTAAGAGACACCAGCAGGAGGATCACAAGTTCAAGGCCAATCTGATCTACATAATGAAATACTATCTGAATAAACCAAGGACTAAGTATGTATCTTGATGGTATGCCCAATGTGTTGAAGTTGATTTCCAACACTGAAAAGGAAAAATACAACAATAATTCAATATGATTGTTCCTGAATACTTTTCGTAGGTCATTCCCACTGAAGAAGATACAGAGCTCTAGATTCTGTCTTGCGGTGCTACCATTATGTGGCCTCCAAGGTAGAAAAAAATCTTGGGCAAGGAAAGCATAAGGGACACTACCATAGACTTCAGAGGATATATTTCATTTCAATGCACATTCAGTTGGCTGGACCTAGTCATGTAATCACACTTGAATGTAAAGGGGCTGGTGGAAGGACGTCTCCTACTTTTGCAAACATTGTTTGATCCATACTTTGGCATTGATTAATTGTCTTGTTTCATCCTTGATACCACTCCTTGAGGATAGCTCTCTTGTCCAACTTTCTCCTTCTGTCTCATCCCTGGGATGTGGGAGATTATTTTCTTCTTTGTGTATTTATTTTTAGCTATGTCTGGAGAAAGTATCTGGGAACATGTCCACCTTGAAGACTGCATGGTTTTTATGTTTTTCTTGTTCATGAGAATATGCAGACACAGGGGTGACTGTACTTTGTCTACTAGATAGACAAGGTTTTTGTTCAAAATGCAATAGTGCTGTTTATTTCTAGCCAAGACAAGTGACTATAGGCATGCTCAATCATTATAAGGCATGATACTTGAAATTGACTTATTTCAGGTTTTTTTTCCACATCTCTTTCCCAGAATCCACTTTGAGATGACCATCTTAATGCTATCTGAACCTATGGATTAAGAGATATAACTTGAGGAAATGGCCCTGTGGCTCAAGGGGTAGGGCAGTAGCCTTGAGGGGAAGAGCTCAGGGACAACGCCAAGGCCCAGAGTTCAAGTCCCATGACTGACAAAAAAGAGAGAGAGAACTTGAATATATTCTTTACTTGGAGCCATTTTACAAACCTGAAAGAGTTTTTAAGTGACTTTCCAAACTTTTTATTTCTTAAAATTCTATTTGTCAATATTAGGTGTCTTTAAGCTGTTACTTTTGTTCTCTCTTTTTTTCTTCTTGCGAATCAAGTAGTTCCCCCAACCTATTATTTGTTTGATAGCTGGATGTTTTTAATCAATACACAAAATTTAAACATTGTACATATTAATGGCCTATTATTTTTGATACATATACTCATCATCTGGTGTATAAATCAGGTTAAACACACTTATATCCTTAATCATTTAATGTATCTTTGCAATAGAACTTTGAAAATCCTTTCTTGTAAGTTATTGAAATGTACAGTATTATTATCTATTGTCATTATTTGTGCAGTGGTGCCCCAGAGCTTCTTGCTCCTATGTAACTATGAGTTTGTACCCATAGTTTAAGTATTCCCATTTTTCACATCAGTAAAATCATATGGTCTTTTTCTTCCCGGGCCTTACTTATTTCACCAACAAAATGATCTCCAGTTCCATTTATGGTGGTAAAACTGACAAGATTTCATTCCTTTTAATGTCTGAATTATATTCCATTGCATATATGCAACACGTTCTATATGCCAAACTATTCTCTCCAAATCAACCAATTATTCACTAACACTCTGATTTTAACCTTTTCTTTTAGTAGATTAAGTAGCCTCCCAATTCACCATGTGCAAAAAATATGATCTGGCACCTTGTCTTTATATAACCGGAGCTACCTTTGCTATTAGTTTTCTTACTACCCAAGAGCCAAACTAATGACACATGGCTTCATTTCATTCTTTAAAACACACAGAACTCCCATTCCCCCAAACCTCATTAGCTTGTAGGTGTCAATGGAAGTCTATTAATAACATTAAGTCTAATGTCACTAGATCACACTTATAATCCTGCATGCAGAATCCATAAGAGCTCTGGAAGGTGTTATGCTTAGAGAGTCACAGTGAATTGCCAAGCAGGGCTGCTTGCAGTCAACTTGTCTTTTCTTCTGCTAGTATCCTTTGGACAATACTTGTGCCAAGCTCCTACTACTTCCTACTAGACACCTGGTGAACATTCCTATGTAATGGAACATCTCCTTCTGAACATCTCATTTTCTATCAGTGACCATATAATGTACCAAATGTATTTTTTGTGCAAAAATCGTGATGTGATTTGTCTTTTGTATTTTGTATTATTCATAATGTATCATGCATGGTTCTAACTACCTTCACACACATTGCTTCTGGAGCTACATTCTGTAGCACGTCTGTTCACTGAGCTCAGGCCATACCACCAGGCCAAACCTTACTGCAGATCTCATCTCTTGCATGTTCTGGCTTCTTTTAGGCATGGCCACAAAACTTTCTTTTTTTTTTTAAATTCTTTTTCCTTGGGCAAATCAATTTATTTAATTGACCTCTAAGGAGGTCAATTGGGCTGCAGTCTTGAAGCATTTAAAAATATTGGCCCAGGGACTTTTTTTCCTGATAGCTCCTATAAATATATTGAGTCATGTAAGTAAATGTCCTCTCTTCCTCCATTATCTTGCTTAATTGTTTAACAGACAGATAACTCTGGTCAGTCTTCAAAATTCTAATTCATTGATGGTTGAAGTCAACTATCCTGATCAATTCTACCAGAGACTGAATTGTGAATATTAGCTTGTTTGTCTTTCTTTTCTGTGTTATGGTATGATGCTTAAGTGTTTTCTGTGTTTGCCATGTAGTTTAATAATATTGTTTTAAATTCATTTCATTGAAGTCCCTTTTTTAAAACAAACCTTGTCTATACAGGTGTAAAAGCTTTACCATTTCTAGTTTTCTTTCTTTTTTCATATATTTTTATTGTAATTAATAGAAGGGCTACATGATATTTGCCAGATAGATGGTGCATTAATTCCCATACATTGATACCCTTTCACATGTCTTGGTCCCCATTTTCCTCCCCCTACCCCCACCCTTCATCTTGTTTTCCCCGGTTCCCTATCCAATTTCAAATAACCAGATACAAATATATCCAATATATCAGGTAACGAGGTGAGATACTGTAACAATATGAGATAACCAAGGGATAGCAAAAGAGATGAGAGATAACATAGTACCTTAAGAACAACAATCTTTCATTATATGCTTATGTTTCTATATCCTAGAGATCCTTTCATTTAGCATCCTACTATATGGCCTTTTGTATCAAGGTTTTGCTCTATTGCAAATCTCTGCTAGGAGAGCCCAAGGTTTCTACTGATTATGATAAATGAGGGAAACCATTGAGCCTAAGTTCTTTGAGTCTGGATTACTTCACTTAATATGATCTTTTCTAAGTCTTTCCATTTCCTAACAAATGGGGCAATGTCATTCTTTCTGACAGCAGCATAGAATTCCATTGTGTACAAATACCACATCTTGTTGATCCACTCAACTGAGGGACATCTAGGTTGGTTCCATATCTTTGCTATGGTAAATAGTGCTGCAATGAACATTGTTGTGCTGGTGGATTTAGTATGTCTCTGTTTCTGGATGCTTGGGTAAATGCCAAGTCTTGTGCACATGTTTTAACCATCAGTCTCCAGGTAGGTCTTGGTGTGTGTGTGTGTGTGTGTGTGTGTGTGTGTGTGTGTGTGTGTGTGTGTGTGTGGAAGAGAAACAAAGGTTATGTTAGACTAAGAGCTGTATAGCATGTACAGATGTGCCTTTTCCACCTCCACTCCTTGTTATCTGAGTGGCTTGACTGTCCTTGATGTGTTAGGATTTTAGCTGCTTCTGGTATTTCAAAAGTGTTGAAATGATTGGCTTACAAAGCTACATGTGGCAAGGAACAATACTTTGTATTGCAACATTATTCTAGCCGTGACACTAGGCTCCTTGACCTAATTCATGAGAAAACACTATACCATTTTGATCTGAAAACTGTGATACAAAGTAATTGTTCTCTGAAACACATCTCAGACAATGTGAATACCAACTTAATTTTTTACCTTCACTACAGTAATTTATGAGGCAGAGGCTAGGAAAAGAGAGACGTTTTTAGATGAGAGGTGAAATATTCTATTGTAGAGTATATTTTATGAGGAAAGGAAAGAGATATATAATTTCTGACTCCGAGTTTGCATAGAATCTAGGTATCTTTCAAGTTATTGTCTCCATACATTATTTAAGACTCTGTTCTGGGATCTTGAAGTCTCAGTTTATTTTTTGATATAAAGTCCTATCATTCATAAGAAAAATTCTCCCTAATTGTCACTAAGCCAAGGACATTTTCCCCTGAACCTTCATGGTTAAAAGACTTGGTTTATTTGGAATATATTTAAGAAATATGTGATCGTAACACATGGTATTAATGATTGTTGGCTTAGCTGTTCTTATATATTCCACATCTCAAATAATGTACCTTCTCTGTTGTGGTTTGAAATGTGGAGTCAGAACTGTGGAATGAGACATTAAAATTAAGTCTGAAGCCTTCCACAAGTGAAGCATTTATAAATAATTATCCCAATAAACTGGCTTCTAGCATTGAATAATCATAGGCATTGGCCCCAGCCCCTTCCCAAGTCACTGTATTGTACAGATCAGAGCATGCCGGAGGAGTGACAGCACAAGAAGGCACTTAAGAAATTCTGTAGCTGAGGAAGGCTCTGTTCCTAAGTGAAGCAAGTCTTGTTCTGACCATGAAAGAAGGAGCAGAGAAACATGAGGAAGAAAAAGGCAAAATGATGGGCTCCAAAGAGAATTGAACAAGTTAGTGAGCACAAAATGGAGGCAAGGGGAGGCTTTGGGGGTAGCAGAAATGCCATAAAAGGGTTTTAGATAATAGGCACATGTTCTTGTGGAAAACATTTTTTGATGCGAGGCCTGAAGTTTGAACTCAGGACCTGGGCACTGTCCCTGAGCTTTTGTGCCCAAGGCTAGTGCTCTACCAGTTGAGACAAAGCTCCACTTCCATCTTTTTAGCACTGAATTGGAGATAAAAAGTCTTACAAACTTTCCTGCCTGAGCTGGCTTCAAGTTGTGATCCTTAGGTCTCAGCCTCCTGGGTAGCCAGAATTAGTCATAAGCCACTGGCACCTGGTCCCTATGGAAACCTCTGAGAGCTATCAGGTGTCATTGTTGGTTTAGAGATCACAGGACTTGTCCTGTAAGAGTTATTATAATACTAGATGCCCAAGCCTGGATTTAATATCTCTCTTTCTCTCGAGTATTTAGACCCAAAGGTTTATATTGCTTGCAGTAGCAAGAATGCAACAGCTGGGTCGTTGGAGCTGCATCAAAGCAGGAGCTTTAAAATGTTCTTCCTTTCAGACGCTGGAAGTGTGGCTTAGTGGTAAAGTATTTGCCTATCATGTGCAAAGACCTGGGTTCGATTCCTTGATACTGCATACACAGAAAAAAAAAAGTCGGAAGTGGTGCTGAGGCTCAAGTGGTAGAGCTCTAGCCTTGAGAAAGTCCAAGCCCAGGACTGGCAAACATAAAAAAAAAACACAAAATGTTCATCCTTTCAGGCCCACGTTGCTCAACGTGACAGGAGCAACATTTTGGCCTTATGGGCGATCTTATCCTGTGCCCTGTAGGATATGTAGTAGCCTGCCTGATGTCTACTGCTTATCACCAGTGATCACCCCCTCTTTTGTGTTAACAATATGAAATTTCTCTAGATGTTACATACCTTGGCTATGAGGAAAGTGGGAAGGAACTTGAGTTCTATATTTGTGACATTTGGCTAAGCATGCAGGAATCTAGAAAGATGCTTCAGGTATCTTTAGGAAGCTAGGAGTGGTAGATAGCTTTCTGTTGATCCTAAAAGAAAGCAGCATAGGAAGTTTGTGGTTGAGGATGAGATTCTGGTAGGAGGATCATAGCCCACAGAGAGCCATACTCTCCATGACAGAATAAGACATTATGAGCCTGAGTTCAAAATAAAGTCTCAGACCCAGAGGAAGCCCAGTTGTGAGTAGCCAGCTATATACAATCAGTGTTCACATTATAGAGGTCTAAAATTTCACTTTTATCTGATGGCTAAATATTAATAAGGTAGTAAAATTTGAATTGCGTAAGCATTACTGAATTTTAAGCTAGTTTGCCACTTTCTCATTTCATCCTAGCCAATATTTTCTTCTGCAATATTCATTTTCTTTTTAATACAGTGTAGTCTAGTGGAGAATCTACCATCTTTAGACCTTTCATTTTATAACAGAAAATGTGATGCAGCCCCATTTCTTTCTTAATATATACTTAAAGAGCAATAATGAATCTTTCAAGTTTTTAACTGGCTATTTAATGGTAGACTTACCTTGACTCTAAACTCTTCCAGACAATCAATAATTGTTCTATAAAATTCAGGAATATTCATTATTGCTGATAATAACTCTCATCCTTCTAGCTGCATGATCTAATGTGCTTAAATCATTATTCATCTTACACAGGAGGCTGAAAATAAATAGGGCCAGAAAGTACTAAATTAATGATCACTGCATTTTGAGACAGTCAGGCTCTTCTTTTTTCTGTATTTGTGTGTGTGTGTGTGTTTTAGATTGAATAAGGGTGGTGATTCTTGTATGAAAGGAAGTAATAAATATAAGACAGGAGAATTTGGAAGTTTACAAGAAGTTTTCTAAATAGATAAGGACCCTTGCAGGGCAGGAAAGGGTGTGTGTATGTTTCTGTGAGTGTGTACATGTCTATCTGTCCCTTTGTATCTGTGTGTAGAGATCTGGTTGTAACTGTGAGTGTTTCTCTGTGTATTTGTAGTGTATATGAGTCTGTATTGGGGGGGGTGGACTAGTAAGCAAAGGAAGACGCTAAAGTCTACAGACCAGTTTTGTATCACAAGTCAAGCCAAAGTATATCACTATCACTGGTTCAGAAATTTGTTTTTCTCAGATTGTGATCATGGGAATCAACTGTAGACAGATATTGAAGAACTTACTCAAAAATATTTTGGGTATAGCCGGGCACAGTGGCTCACACCACTAGCTATTCAGGAGGGTGAGATCTGAAGATCAAGGTTCAAAGACAGCTGGTCCCCAAAGTACCTGAGATTCTTATCTCCAATTAACCTCTAGAAAATGGGAAGTGGGGGCTTGGCTCAGGGTTGGGTGGTAGCCTGGAGCTGAAGAGCTCAGGGACAGCACCCAGGCCTAGTTCAAGCCCTATGACCCCCCAACAATATTTTTGAAGTTTATATTCAAATGGAGGGAAGATTTTATTACACAAATATATACAAGTGATCATTCTCAAGGATAGAGAAAATCAATAGAGTAGTATGAAAAAGAGATGGAAGGAAATGTAAGAGAAGGGAAAATAATCATTTAAAAATATTCCCAGAGCATTCTTGAGCATTAAGCATTCCCTTTAACCAAGGAAAATCCATTTAACCAAAGTTTAGCTAAAGTGATGTTAATGACATCTAATCACAGGAGGCTAGGTAAATATACACCCCACTCCCTCTGGCCTTCTTGTCCCATCAGAGGGCACAGACCACTGAAAGATGAAGATCTGACTCTGGATCATAGAATACTTTTCACTCTCCTTATGTTAGTATCACGTCAACAGAATATATGTTCTATATCCTAATGGGGAATCACAACCAAAAGAACAGTAAGGCTTAAGATTCTAGGGAAATCCAAATATAACCGGAGACTAAAACAAAACTGCCACAACAAAAACAAAGAGCAGGAAAGGCTAATCTATGATATTTACCTTTGCAGATAAATCACAGCCCAACTTTTAACAACATGAATACAAAACATCACATGGAATCTACTTGTCCCAGTTTCTTTTACCACATGAATCCTGTCAGATTTAGGCAAACATTCAGAAAAAAAATGTAAAAGGTAATGGGTCTCTAATAAATAATGTAATCCTAAAAGGCTATGCCTGAGGTCAGTCATGAGGAAGTTGGTGCCATTACGGGAAATGTGATCAGTGGTGAAACCAAGACGCAGATATTTAATGAAATTTATCCAATCAGAAAACTGAAAATATGGTAGATTTGGAATAGGAAAAGTGACAGACAGCATATGACACACTTAAAGGGACAAGTAGGAACCAGGTTTGTAGGATTTTATAGACTGTTGCTGTTTTCATTTTACTTTGTCGGGAATCTACACATTCTCTGTTGCCACTACAGAATTGTCCTGGCTACTCATGGATGGCATATTGTCAGAAATAAACCTTGGGCTCTTTCCAACTTCACTGCAGTTCAGTTTTCCTTAAACTCACTCTTCCCATGGCAAGGGCTGTCACAGAGAATTCTCAGCAGCCTCTCAGTATTGATAGGTAGCCATTTCTTGGCAGAAAATTTCCATCAGCCTTACTCTCTTGACAAATGTTTTGTATCTTTAGACTCCCAGGTCTGTGTTTGTGCCAATGGCCAAAGATTTGACTGTTCTGCTTTTTAATAAAGCCTAGTTTTCCTTAAGTGAGAAACCTCACCACAGTTTTCCCCCTGACAATCCAATAGAGTCCCTGATTCTTGACTAAGTTGTCCAAATCCACAAAAGTTATCGACTTCAGCTCCTTCTCTAACTGACTGCTAAGCCTACCTGGAACAGGGAAGAAGCAACATGGTCTAGTCTTTACCATTCAGACAACTACAACTGGTATCCTGTTAGTAGCCCAGACTGCTCCCGCTTTTCCACTACTAACTGATTTTTTTCTGCAGTCAGGAAAATCCTGGAGCCCACCTTCAGGTATTGCTGTGACAGATGGCGTAGAGAAAAATAGATAAACAGATCAAGCAAAACAATTGTCAAGCTGCTGTCACCTTTGATTTCTAGGTTTTACTGATTGATTTCCTGATCTTTAATGTAGTACATTTATCTGCATATTTCAGCCGACAGAGATAATCATGGAGCTCATAAAATAAAAGAGGTGCATTCATGCTCATATAGTATAGCAGATATGTAGTCATTTGTTCTGGTTTACTTTTATTCTTTATGAACCTATCTTTCACTTAGTGATAAATTGAAGATCACTCTCATATTTATCATATTCTATGGCTGTTTTTGTCAATAATAATCAGGATCATAATAACTATCATTTATTGAGCTTCTTTGACATATTAGCATAATAACAAAACACACAATTTCCAGTTCCCGTAGTTCCAATAATCCTTTCAGGAATGCTGAATTGCAAGCATTTTTAATCTTGTTTTTCAGGTTCTAAAACAGATTCCTAGACATCAGGCAATTTTTCTCAACAAAAATTGGGAAAAAGTCAAGAAAGTAGCACAATTAGAATTCAAACCTTGGCCTTCTGGATTTGGAATCCATTCTTAGATGTTGTCAGGCAAAGGCGTCTGAGACTACTTTCAGATCTCTGTGCAGCTGTGCAAGTTCAGTGTTGTGTCTGCCAATGGCTAGTACATTGCTAAAAATGTCTTTGTTTCATGTCCAGAGGTTAGAATAAAGACTTTATTTTTGGAGCAAATATTTAGGTGATTTTCACTACTTTTTGCTCTTATGCCATCCTCAAGACACATTTTACCCTCTTTCTTTGAACTTTGAATCCTCTACTTGTCCATGTATCAAATGAGTTCAGGGTCTTACCAACCCCAGCACTCTGTGTAGCGAATGTCTCCTGTCCCAGTTCATCCTGTATCACTTTCTACATGGTACTTCAGTCTCAGATCTGCTCAGTTTCCTTCTTGCCTAGGATCTTCTTTTTTTCTTCATTTTCATAGTAAGAAACTTGACAGTTGCTTTAAGGCAGCTGTCATCATTTTTTTTGCCAGTCCTGGGTCTTAAACTCAGGGCCTGAACACTGTCCTTGGGCTTTCTCAAGGCTGGAGCTCTACCACTTGAGCCACAGCACCACTTCTGGCTTTTTCTATGCATGTGCTACTGAAAAATTGAATCCAAATAGATTTCTAGTATCATTTGATACAGTGTTGTAAAACACATCTCTAATTTGGCTGGATGCGATATTGATACCTAGTTCTATGTTCCATGGATGGTGACTGTTTCTTACAGAGATTCCAGTGGACTGAGATATCTTCCAACTGCACCCTCATAGTGTATGTGTATGAAGATTCCATGAGGCTACTAATACAAAGAATTCAAGTGGTCTCAGGAAGCCCCCCTGGTTCCTGGTTAATAATTCTGACTCTTCAAATGCCCTTGCTGCTGGAAAAGTAAATGAAGCAATTTGTAAGACATAAAAAATTGCGGAGAAATAGTTACCTCTCTGGCAAGTGTCAGATTTGCTGGAAGCTTTAACTTCCATAAAGGAAAATATAATAAAGAAAAATACAAAGGGAGAAGTTTTATTTACAAAGTCAAATTGAAAGTTTTTTTCTTTAAAAATAAGGAAACTTCTATTTTAAGTTTTATCTTGGCTCCCAGTCATGCCCTAAAGTATGAAAATGCTTTAAAAGTAGTTTGTTCTTATATGGGGTAAATCTGAAACATGTTGTTATTGCATTCCTGAGGGCCAGTTCACTAAGAGAATCAAATAACAGGAAATTTAGCCTACAGAAAGGAAAAAGCTTCCATTTTTTTCCACTTAAAAAAAAATCAGGATCTCTGACTTCATAAGGGATCACTGCAAACACTACCTAAACTGTCCCTAACTATGGATCTGGTTTTGGCAAGAAAGAACTGCTATGCTTCTGAAAGGGTAGTTCTGGAAGAGTCTATGCTCATCACTCTTCTTGGAGTCTTGGATATCTGTATCTTTGGCTTATTGCGATGGATTTGTCTAGAAAAATCTGTCTGCTCTTTTTCTTTTTCTGTGACAATGGAATCATTTTTATGTGTAGCCTTTCCTTCCATTACAGGATGACTAATCATTCAGTATCATGGGAAAGAAAAGTGCTCAACTCCATTAGCACCTTGAGTAGCGTCATAATCTGAGGCAACAGCAGAGCACAGCATAGCTAGTGTGTGTGTGTGTGTGTGTGTGTGTGTGTGTGTGTGTGTGTGTATGTGTTTGTGTGTGTGTGTGTGTGTGTGTGTGTGTGTGTGTGTGTGCACGTGCCAGTCCTGGGGCTTGAACGAGGGTGTAGATACTGTCCTTGAGCTTTGTTTACTCAAGGCTAGCACTCTACCTGTTGAGCCATAACCCTACTTTCAGCTTTTTTTTTTGAAGTTTATTGTAAAAAAGAGTCTCATGACCTTTCCTGCTTGGGATGGCTTCAAACTCTGATCCTTAGATGTCAGCCTCCTGAATAGCTAGGATTACAGGTGTGAGCCACCAATATGCAGCGTTATTCAGTTCTTTCAGTCTTGCATTTCTTCCTTCAGCAATTAATGGAAATTTCTTCTGAAATGGTCCTCATGAGGCATTTTCCTTTTTCCATACACATGGGGAATTGAGTAGTGTGATGCCATGATCTCCAGGAAGTGTGCACTCTAGGCTAGACACTTGGCTCAATCAGAAGTTTCCTTGAGGGATTGTTTTTTGAGGAGAAAGACAGAGATAGATAAGTTTCCTTCTTTGCCCTTTTTCTGTTGTCAACTTTCTTCTTGCTCCTTTCATTTCTCTTGAACAGCTGACTCAAATATCCTGCATGTTGGTAATTCCACTTACACCAGACAACCATTTTGTTCCATGTGAGAAGGAATTGAGGCATTGGAGATCTACATAAATATCACCACCTCTAAGGTGACCTAATTGCTTCTGAGCAAGTGTGGGTGGTAGGAAACTCAAGACTGCTTCCTTGGGGCACTGGTGCTTTAATTGGGAGCACTAGTATGGAACAGCCATGTGGACATTGTTCTTATTTTTGTATACCATGTAGCACAGCTTGGCCTTGCCATAACTCCAGGACTCTGGCTTTCCCAGCAGACTTGTGAGCTGAGGACATGAAATCCAGCAACTGTGGGGGTGAATCTAAATAAACATTCAAGTGTATTATTAGATATAAAATGCACTTACAATATGATAGTAAAAACAAAAAGAAGAAGGGGTAGATGAAGAAAAAAATATCTTGAAGATATTTTAATATTTTAATTCTCCTAAGGATAAATTAATCCTATTGATTTATATTGATTTTTCTCAAATTAGTCTTTAAAATTTTTTTTATTATTGGGCCCGGAGTTTTGCCTAGTAGTAGAGTACTTGCCTAGCATCCACAAAGGTCCAGGCATGATGCCTTGGTACCAAATACATAGAAAGAAGCTGGAAGTGATGCTTTGGCTCAAGTGGTAGAGCTCTGGCCTTGAGAAAAATTCCAAGGACAGCGTTCAGGCCCTGAGTTCAAGGCCCACAACCAGCCAAAAGTAATTATTACCTTTAAGTAGTTATACAAAGGGTTTCAATTCAGCATATCACTTCACAAATTGAATGTGTTACCCTTCCATCATTTTCCACCATCTCTTCCAACTCCACCTATACCTTCAAGTTACCTAGCTCTATTTTCACATATATTCATTGAATAGTATGCATGCAGTCACCCATTTGTCTGGCCCCTCTCCTTAACTGGAAACAAACTTCAAAGATTTTTATTGTAATCCTAAAAATACTCATTTTCATTTTCTTCATGCCAGTATCAGGGCTTCAACTCAGGATTTCATGTTCTTGCTTGGCTTTTTTTAAGTTGTAGTTTATTGTTGGGATGATATATAGAGGGATTACAGTTATATTCTTCAGGTAATGGGTACATTACTTCTTGACGTAATATTGTACATGGCTGATGCTCTACCATTTGAGTCACACTTCCAGTGTAATTTTTCAGCTAATAAAGTAAACTTTTCTGCTCAGTGTGGCTTTGAACCATCATTCCTCAAGTCTCAGTTCCCTAAGTAGCTAAGATCCCAGGAGTGAGCCACCAGCTATTGACAACCAATCATTTTAAATGATATGAATACTAGGGATTATCACTTTAAAGATTTTTGGGGGTGGGAGGTCAAGGGGTGGGGGGAGATGAATGACAAGAGGAATGGGGAAAATGCTGTCATAGTTATATTCTATGAAACTAAGAAAACAGATGTAAGGGTTAACAGAGGAATGAGGGAGAATGATGAAGGACATCAATCAAAATGCATTGTACCTATAAACTGATTTGTTGAGTGGCAACTTCTTTTTCACAACGACTTAAAGATAAGAAAAATGTAATTTTTCAAAAAGAGAGTAGTGAATTATCAGGTGTTGTGGCACTTGGAAGGCTGAGACAGGAGGATTAGGAATTTGAGGCCAGCCTGTATTATATAATGACACATTGTCTCAGAAAGCCAAAAAAAAATGAATGAGCAGTCAATGAATCATGCCACTACCTGTACCAGACATGGAAATTACAGTAGTTTAGATTTGCCCTTCTGGCTTTTGTCCATCTCTCTTTTGTTTTAGAAGACCGTGTTTATTCTGTGCCATTGTACCTTAGAAATATGTGGCTTGATTTTGATTTCAGGAGCTCCCAGCTTAGTTTGTATTGTGTATCATAATAGACATTAAAGTCTGACTTTCTTTTCTGAGACCAGAAACCTCACTTGGTATTCGATGATTTTGCTCACTGGTTGATCTGGTTGATGCTCTGTTGAGCTATACCTCGGCCTCCAGCATCCAATTTTGACTTTTACAAAATGGTTGGCCTGGGCCAGGAGTTTGGCCTAGTGGTAGAGTGCTTGCCTAGCATGCACAAAGACCCGGGTTTGATTCCTTGGTACCACATACTTAGAAAAAGCCAGAAGTGGTGCTGAGGCTCAAGTGGTAGAGTTCTAGCCTTGAGAAAAATCCAATCAGTGCTCAGGCCCTGAGCTTAAGCCCAAAACTGGCAAAAAAAAATGGTTGGCCAGTTAGGACTTTAGGAACTCCCCTCCACCTTTCTCTCTTTGTATGTCAGTCAATAATGGGGCTAAATTCAGGGCTTTGTTTTCTCACTTGATTTTGTTCCCACAAGGCCAGCACTACTTGAGCCAAACCTCCACTTTCAGCTTTTTGCTGTCTAACTGGAGATAAGACTCTTAAGTTAGCTTCAAGCCTAGATTCTCAGATATCAGTCTTTTGAGTAGCTAGGATTACAGCTATGAGCCACTAATGCCCAACACTCTTTAAAAAATAGTCTTTAAGTCATTTCACAAATGAGTTACTATTTAACAAAGCAGGTTATGAATATAAAATACCTTGATCAATGTCATTTTTTCAATATTATTACCCATCCCTCCCCTACAAACTCCTTCCTTGACACATAAGATGGACCAAATTAATTTTGCATTACAGATAGCTATGACACATTGGGGTTCAGAAACAAAATGCAAATTGAAATACCTCCCACAGGCTCATGTGCTTGAATCCCTAGTCCCCCGATTTGGTGCTCATTCATGAACTTGTAAAAAGTTAGGGAGGTGTGTTCTAATTAGTGGAAGTAAGTCACTTTGCGAAAAGTTGCACATTTGAAGGACCCTAGTTCACCAAAAGTAAAAATCAACCTCTGTCATATGCTCCCATTGCCATGGTTATTTGGTCCAAATACCTGGAAGCAAGTAACCATGAACCAAACTGTCTGAAAATACAGGCCAAAATAAATCTTTCAACCTCCACAAATGGAAAAAAAAGAGTAGGAGGAGAAATTGTTTTACTTTAGGTTCTTCCAGAAGGAGTCCTTGGGACAAAGGTTTAAATGAAAGTAATCTATAATTTCAGTAAGTCCAAGTAGAGTTGTAGGGTAGGGGGGGATGGATAGGAGGCTAATGAAGAAAGCCTTATCAAGGAACCTATCCATGGATGATCTGGAGCTTTCTGAAACATGAAGAAAAAGCAAGCACATTCAACTTATCCAATTTTGTAACTGCTCCTCTCATAATTGATAATCCCCTTGCCAATTCTGACCTTCTAATATGTAGGCCAAGAGAACTTTGGTGGCGAGAGATATTTTTCAAGAGAATAGCTACAATGTGCCCACTGTGTGGTCAGTTTGAATTTGGGCCATTGCAAAAGGATTTGGTAAGCTTCAAGAGAATATGGGTGAGGTAACAATAAATACTACAGTACCCAGAAAAATAGGTACATGTACATGCCAAGAATATATTGGATGCATTAGCATAAGGAATCTAAGACAGAAGCAAACTAAATTTCATAGCAGTATAATTGAAAATAAATATACTGACTCAGCATTGTATATTTAGGGAAGTAACTACAGCTATTAATAACAAATGGAGGCATTTCACAAATATGTGAATGAAGGCATTAGGAGCTCCACAACATGTAGTTAGGAGTGTAGAGTGTATTATCTGTAAATTTCAGAGATCTAGCACTACATGGGGGATAATGGAAAAACTGGCCTAGGACGACTGAAAAACAGATCAATGTTATACACTACTAGAAAAGCGAGGCTTTGTGAGTGGGTTAAGACCACTGTAGGAACTCAAGAAATTTGTCTAGACATGGCAAGGCAGGTAACACACATTCACATTGCATATGGAATTCCAGTCTTTATTCCAATTAGCATCCCTTAGTCTTCATACAGAACCTTGTAGATAGTGAGAATATTCCTACTTTATGCTCATTTATGTTGAAATGAATAACAGGTAGAAACTTAATGGATGGTGATAATATTGAAACTAAAAAATGACAGGGAGCATAATCTCAAAATAAAGGCAATATTACAAAGCCTCATTTAGTCATTATAAAATAATTCATTTGGAAATTTCAATCATTTCCCTTAAATATCCTGCCGTAGACACCAGAAACACAATGATACATTCAGCTGATGCATGGTAGAATCTCACTCTATGGTTGGTTATGACAGAGTGAGTAGAGAGGCAAGTTCAAAGTAACCCAGTTTAATTTCTGGAGCTAAGTGTTTTGAACACAAATATGAATGGGCTTTATTAATATCACTGGTTTGGGGGACAAGGTGTCATTATTGTGACAGACAGGAGCTTTCTTAATAGGAGAGTGTTATTCTGATCTGTCTGGCACTTTGTCTTTTCTTTTTCCCTGTAACACAAAAGGCAAGTGAAAATTAAAATGGAAACTTCTGAAGGGGGCAAGTAATGAGTATTCTAATTATTAAAGATTCCTTTCAAGCCTTTCAGATAACATATAAAGTTGAACTGTCTTTCTTCAGATCACATTCAGTTATGCCTGACAATGTTATGGTTGCCACATGCCCAGCCTTCTCTGTCAGACCAAACTCAAAGGAGGAGAAAGTGAAATGTCTCTCTGGTTAGATTGTGATTCATTTTTTTGGAAATTAACTTCCTCACAGTTAAGGTGATACAATACATACATGCCTACTTAGCAATGAACATTACCCATGAGATATTATTTAGCTTGTAAGGATCTGAAAGAAGTCTTTTTCCCTTCCATGGAAGGCAGGGTGGACAATTGGAATCAGGCCCACCAGACACTTTTGGAAGGTGGGTGAGTGAGAGATTTCTTCAGTTTCCAAAGATTCATGCTGTGAAGAAATTGTTGCTTTTTTCTCTAATAATAGAAATCCATATGAATTTAATGGTGATTACTTGTTTATTGACTGTTCTTGTTGCAAGAACAGTTCACCTCATTGTGAACAAAAATACTGCTTTCAAATTCTGTTCACTTCAAGTAACACTTGTCAGCAGAAAAGACGACTTCAATCGACTGTGACAACCAGCTTCATCTTTCAGAGCATTACTTTAAAATGCAAGGCTAGATCTGCATAGTGTTTTTTTCTTGTTTGTTTGTTTTTGGCACAAGTTCCTGCACAGAGGTGGTCACTGGCAGAAGTTTGGTTGGGAGGGTGGAAGGCTGTGGACTCCCATTGTTTTTTTTTCCAACTGCCCAACTTTTGCCCTGTTAGTAGGATACCACATTCAGCTCTCAGGGCTTCTAACAATATGGCGCTGTGCAGACAAGGTCTGTCAGGAAGTACAATGCAAACACATGGGCAGCCCTAGGAAGCTGCCTGCTAAGTGTGACAAAGGAACCCTCAGCTCAGTACCAACATATGGGAGGCAGCCTTGAATTTATCCCATGCTCATGCTTAGAACTGTGCTGAGTTTTTATATTGAGCTCAGAGTGCTGAGTGGTTACAAGTTCTTCTTTGTTTCCACTGTGAAAAGGTAGGACACAGTTGTTTTTTTCTGGTAAAATATTTCTAATGTTCAACAGAATTTTTCATCTTCTTTTTTACTCTTCTATTTTGTTTGCCTATTTTGGGAGATCTCACACGAAGTGTGGGGGGAGGATATATGAATGTATAAATAGCTAAATGTACATATTTTTCCTATGTATAGGAAAATACATTTTTCTGGTTCTGGGGATAGGATGCTATCCCTAAGCTTGTTTGCACTCAAAGCTAGTGCTCTACCCCTTGAGCCACAGCAATACTTCTGGCTTTTTCTGAGTAGTTTATTGGAAGAAAGAGTCTCCTGGATTTTTTCTGCTTGTGGCTGCCTTTGAACCACAATCCTCAGATCTCAGGAGCCTGAATAGCTTGGATTACAGGCAAGAGCTAACAGTGCCTAGCTTATTAATAGATTTTTAATTAACTGTTTAGCTATCCTTGAGGAAGAGATGTTCTTCATTATAGCCATATAATACCATTGTTCTAGGAAGAAATCTAAGCCAAAGTAATGTACTTCTATTCTCAGAGATGGTTGAGGACCTCTGTACCTGGGTGCTGCTACCTGTGTGATGCTTAGAACAGTCCCGGATGGCAGGAGGATACCGTCTTGCAGATTCACTTTCTCAGTTACATCTGTCAAGGGCATGGTAGAAAGAGCAACTCATGTTTCTCAACCTCATTTGAACATGGATTACAGGGTAATTATAGAACTCACAGTTAGATCTAGGTCAGCACTAGCAGATCTTTATAATTCAGGATTTTACAGTAATTTCAGATTTAAAAAAATTATTTAACAGAAAAGATAAGACATCATACCTAAGTAAGGAAGGATATTTTTCCTTTTGAGTTATCTTTATGAAGGAAAAGGAGAGCTGAATTAATTCCTTGTGTCTTACACAGCACTATTTCTTAAAATAATGAATTAGAGAATGGAATTTCTTTCACTAATAGTTTTAAGCTGAAGGCTGGAAGTGTTCCCTAGTGGTAATGCTTGCCTATCATGCACAAAGCCCTGAGTTTAATTCCTTGCTACCACATACATAGAAAAAAACCAGAAGTGGTTCTGTGGCTCTTGTGGTAGAGTGCTAGCCTTGAGAAATCTTAAGGAAAGTGCCCAATCCCTGAGTTCAAGCCCCAGGACTGGCAAAAAAGTTTTAAGTGGAATATTTTTGCTTTCTTTTTAATACATGTAACCACAAATTTGATATTTTGAGTAATTTATTTTTCTTCAATTGGTGGGTTAGGTGAGATGAAAACCCATAACTACCCATAACCAAATAAAAACATCTGTTCTGATTTTCCCATTGGATTATTTCTTTATCCAGAAACCAAACACTTAATCAACATCTTTTTCTTTGTGCTAATGACTCTCATGATACAAAGGAACATAATAGATGAGACCCTCAAGAATAGCAGAAAACCAAAACATATTGTGATTCAATCAATGATAGAGATACTCAATTCATGACATAGAATTGTAGAGAACAGGAACTTAGATGAAGATAAGGGAAGATATGAATATGACTATGAACTAAAATTAGTCATGTAGAGTTACTAGGGTTTCTAATTAGTAACATGGAACAATTGTGAGCAGGTGAGAAGTGTTGAAATATAGAGACAGAAGAGAGGGGACATGAAGAGGTGCATAGGAGACAGGATCCTAGAGAATCTTGAAAGCTGAACTAAAGATTTGGCTACTATTGGGAACCTTTTGTACATCAATGTTAAATTTGATTAAGGACTGAGCAGATGCAATGTTAATAACACTGATACACTAGAAAATGGGATTTTGAAATATTTAGGACAGAAATTCAGAAGAATATGGTATCGGATGAGGACGTGGGAGGTCTACAATGCCTCTCAGGTTTCTGGTGTCAGACTAAATATTACTTTGCATGTAGTAGCTAAGATAATAGCTTGTACAGTTATAAGTGCTTATTAACATCCAGGATAGAATATACTGAGTTTGCTTCGTAAGTCCAAAACTTATGAAAGAAGATCTAGACTGGAGTTAAACTTTTGGAAGTCATCAACATCTTGGTGGTAGTTAAAATGGCAAGTATTTCCAGATTGGGTGACCCAGAAAAAAGGAAATATGCACAATGTACAGTATGTAAAACCACGAAGACCAAAGAGATCCTTCAATGGCCTATGTGTTCCTATGAGTGCCTATGAGTTCCAGTGTCTCTCCTACTTTATCATGTAGCAGTTTCACGGTTTCCGGTCTGACATTGAGGTCTGGCTTCTTCCGCTTGCTGGCCTGGTCTATGCTGGTTTCCATGTCCATCAGGGCTTCCCAGCCCAGCACCCTGTGCCTTGGCTTTCCCTGCTTGGAGCTGGTGGCGAGGGGTGGGGGAGGGATCCTCGCGTTTCGAATTCTTTGAGAAAGTTGGATGTAAGCTTTATCTGGATTTCTTTTCTGGTTTGAGTCCTTCTCCATTGCTTCTGGAGTTTGTTGTTGTGGATTTCTTAAGGTAGTTGGCTCATGGGATTCCCTGGTTCTCTCTTTTTGTGGGAGAGAGCTGGGCGCCATCTTCCTCTTCTATATACTCAGTTTTTGTTTTTGTTTTTGTCAATCATGGGGCTTGAACTCTGGGCCTGGGCCTTGTTCCTGGGTCTTCAGCTCAAGGTTAGAACTCTAACACTTTGAGATATAGTGCCACTATGGTTTTCTGGTGGCTAATTAGAGGTAAGAGTCTCAAGGATTTTCCTGCCCATGCTATCTTTGAATGGTGATCCTTAGATCTCAGCCTCCTCAGTAGCTAGGATTACAGGTATGAACCACCAGCACCCAGCTACACTCAGTTTTAGTGATTGAGATAAGGTCTTATGCATTCTTTGCCTGTGCTAGTTCCAAAGTGATACTGCTACCTCTGGGGTGGCTAAGAATTACAGGTATGATCTACTGTGCCCAACTTACAGAGGAGACTCTTCATGAAGTGTTACCTCTTATAGTTATGGAAGGTGAGAAGTCCCAGATCTGACATATACAAGCTGGAGACCCAAGAAATATGGCAATACAGTTCTGCTTGAATCTGCAGCTTTGAGAAACAATCATCAGGGAAGCAGTGATACAAATTACAGTCTGACAACTAGAGATGAGATGACATGACATGAGATGAGATGTCCTAGTTCAAGTAATGAAGTGAGGAAAGAAAGTGGTGAATCTTTCCCTCTTGCTCCTTTGGCCTCAATAGGCCCTGAAACAATTGGATGATCTCTAATCAAAGTGTACTTTGGAGAGAAATGTATATTACTGAGTTCACTGTCTCAGATGCTAACCTCAACCATAAACTCAGACATGTTTAATCTGTGTTCACCAGGGCTCATTTAAATTGACAGAGTTCTGCCACTGAAGAGTTTCCTCAACCCTGAGAACTACTGTTGCTTCAAGGACTAGACAGCCTCTGAGGCAGTGGCTCTCAACATGGAAATGTATAAGAGACACAAAAGAACCATTTAAATTGCAGTTTCCTGGATCCTCCCACAAGGTGATGACTCAATTAACATGGATTTAAAACTAGCAATGCATATTTGATTAAAACTCTGTTGATCTGACACAGATAACCCGAAGAACTCATTTGTAAAGTACTCTATTAAAGAAATGTGATCTCCAAAGTCAAGAATGTGTAACCTGTTGTAGCATAAAATCTTTTGTAGTGTGAAAAATATTTTATAAGTTTCCTTACCTTTATCATAAAGAAAGCAAGTCACCAGTTTTGTTGTTGGTGGACAGTAAAGTCACTATCATGGGCAAAACCTACAAAATTTTGAGTTTGAGTGGAAGTTGATTTGAATTCAGCTTGTAGTGATATAGAGAGGTATGCTATATGAGAGGTGTATTTGAGGATCAAATTTCTCCTCACAAAAATAAACAAGAGGCATGGTGGCTCACAGCTATAATCCTAGCTACTCAGGAGGCTGAGATCTGAGGATCAAGGTTCAAAGCCAGCCCAGGCACAAAAGGACCTGCGATTCTTATTTCCAATTAACCTCTAGAAAACAGGAAGTGGGGCTTGGCTCAAGGGTAGGGTGGTAGCCTTGAGCTGAAGAGCTCAGAGACAATGCCCAGGACCAGAGGTAGGTTAACAGCCTGGAGCTTAAGAACTCAGGGACAATGCCCAGGCCCAGAGGTAGGGTGGTAGCCTTGAGTTGAAGAGCTCAGGGACAGCACCCAGGCCAAGAGCCACATGACCTACAAAAAAATAAAATAAAATAGACAAAATGATGGGTCTTCTGATGGCTCATATCTGTAATCCTAGCTACTCAGGAGGTTGAGATCTGAGGATAATGGTTCAAAGACTGCCCAGGTAGGAAAGTTCATGAGACTCTTATCCCCAACCAACAACAAAAAGCCAGAAATGGAACTGTGGTTTAAATGGTAGAGTGCTAGCCTTGAGCACTAAAGCTCAGGGATAGTCCCAGGCCCTGACTTCAAGCCCCTGGACTGGAGAGAGAAAAGATGGGGGGTGAGTTTTCTATAGAGGATACATTGAGTTGATACTAATGCCTTAGAGACAACAACAGGAGCAAAAGAAACTGGCTATGTTGGCCCCTGTTTTACTCATGGATAGTTTCTGATCAGCCACATTAAGTAGTAAAATGCAATGAAAAAAGTTGATCAAATAAGATTACTAAGAAGATCAGCTACAATATAGATTTACAGCCATTATCATTCATGATTAACCTCTCCTGAAGTGCTTCAAAAAAATTACCTCATCTCATTTTGATCTGCATGGTGGAAGAGTGGTGGGAGAATGCATGGCAGAGGTTAAGAATCATGCTATATGGGTGTGAATCCAGGCCCTGTTGCTTGTTGACTGTGCAATCTTGCATGAGTTACTTATCTGCACTGTCTTACTGTAGTTCCTGCTGCTTTATCAATTACCATAAACTTATAGCAACAAAAATTCATTTCTTACAGTTGTGTAGGCTTAAAAGTTCAAGGCCAGGGGGTCACTAGATTTGGTATCTAGGTAATGTTCTCTGCTTCAGAGCTCTTATTATAGAATAGGCAAAATGGCAAAACATGTCAAGAAAGCTCCTTCCAGCTTTCACATACCTTATATCAGAGTGCTCATAACCTAATTGCCTCTTAAAGACTCTACCTCTTAATATTATGAAATTGAGGAATAAATATCACTATCAATATAAAATTAGGGGGGATACATCCATGTCATAACATTTATCCCTTTGGCCCCCAAATGTAGGCCCTTCTCACATTTAGAACATATTTATCCTATCCCAATAACCCCTTGGAAAAACAAAAAGATCTTGTTCCTGATACACTCCAAAGTCTAAATCCAAAGTCTCATGTGAATATCATCTAAATCAAATATGGATGAAACTCAAGGAAAAACTTATCCAAATCAGAGGAAGATCCCCTATGGACTGTGAGCTCGTGACATTGTGTAAATTATATTCTTCCAAAATAGAATGCTGAGAGAAGTACAGGACAGACATAGAAATTTTCATTTCAAAGAAAATGGAAGGACAAAAGAAATTCTACAATATTAAATCCTACAGTTCTGAAATAATCATTTTCAACTTCCTATCTCAGTTTATGGAAACACTGGAAGTTGGACCTGAAGCTCTGGGAAACAGCGCTCCTGGCTGTGCTGGAAGTTAGCCTATGCACTATTCTCATGGCCTGGAGTCTTACATGTACATCTCTCCCATGCTGACAATGAACTCTGGTAGCCTTGCAGAGTAGAGGTTTTTGCGATGCCCCTGTTCCTTGGCTCTGTTGGCCTGTCTGAGTGGTGCTGACCCTGTGATCATTCTCTTCCCATGCTCCAGTGATCTCCAGAGGTGTTTTTTTTTTTTTTTTTGGAAATCTGTTTAGGGGAAGTTATGCCCTCACTGCTATATTATGGTAGAGATTGTACCATATATAGACCACCAAAATTTATTGCCTATATAGCCTGGTTGTGTGGCCACTGAAGTACATGACACACTTGGCTCACTGGAATGACTTCTAGGATTACCAAGGAGTACTGTGCCAGAATTCAGCTGGCAGAAACCTTTAGTAGTTTACAGCAATGAGTACCTGAGGCCCTATGGGGTCAGAGGGTACCTGTCCCGTCACTGTTTTGCCCTAAAGCTTTGACATTCTTTGCCTGAGATGAGAATGTCCTAAATACCTTTGAGTCATTCTTTCAGTGTCTTGATGAGTAGCATTTAGGAATTGTCTTCAGGATATTTTCACTATTCTTTTTTTCTGGTTTGGTTTTACAGACTGAAAAATTTACAACTCTTCATATTCTGCTTCTTTATTTATTTACTAGTTAGTCCTGGGCTTGAGCTCAGAGCCTGAGTGCTGTGCCTGCTTTTTCTCTTTTTCTTCTGTTATTCTTTTTCAATTGTACTTTATTGTTGGGATAATGTTCAGTGGGTTTAAAGGTACATTCATCAGGTAATTGGTATATTACTTTTCAAACCTTAATACCCCTTCTCATGTTTTTGTCCCCCTTTCCCAGGCATCTTGTTTCCCCTTCCCTTCCCTATTTCAAATAACAAATAAATGTATAGACAATATACCAAGTAACAAAGTCAGATACAGTAACCATATGAGATTAACCTAACCATAAGTGCTTCTTTAACTCGGGGATAGCAGTTTATCACTTCGGCCATAGTTCTACTTCTGGCTTCTGTTATTGTTATTTTGTTTTTGAGTAGTAGATTGGAGATAAGAGTTTCACAGGCTTTTCCTCCCTGTGTGGGCCTTCAGACCAAGGCCATCAGATCTCAGCTTCCTATAAAGCTAGGATTATAGGTGTGAGCTACTGATACTTAGTTCTTTTTCACTTTTACTTATAAATAAACTCTACCTGTAATTTGTTTCTCTATACTCACATTTCATCATGAGCATTAAAGGGAAGCCATGCCATATCTTCAGAAGTTTGCTTAGAAATATCTCCTGTCAATATTCTGATTTACTTATTCTGCCTTCTACAGGACACTAGAATAGAAGAAAATTCCACCAAGACAAGTTGGCTTCCCTCTGAAGTTCCAATAACAGATCCCTCATTTTCATATAATCCCTCAGTGGATCATCTTTACTGTCCAAATTTCTACTCACATTTTGGTCACATTGGTTTAAGTAATCTAAGAGGATCAATACTGTCTCTACAACTCTCTTCTTCCCTTGAACCTTTGCCATAGTAGTGTTTTATATGGTCCAGCTTCTCTTCATTACCCAGTTCCAAAAATAATTCTACATTTTCAGAATACCTCATTTCTCAATAACAATTTCAGTCGTAGCCCATTCACATTGTTATAATAAAATAATTTCTTTAGACTGGGAACTTTATAAGTAATAGAAATTTATTTTTCACAGTTCTTAGGCTCGACATTTCAGGATCAAGTTACCATCAAGTTGGCTGTCCTATGAGAACTTACTCTCTGTTTTTAATATTGCATCTCTCATTGCATACTCTCATGACAGAGAGACAAGAAAGGGATTATTACTCTGTCCTTACATGGTGAGATGAGCAGAAATGCAAGGCAGGTTTCAAATCCTTTTTTTCATATATTTTTATTGTAATTAATAGAAAGGTTACATTATATTTGCCAGATAGAAGGTACATTACTTCACATACATTGATACCCTTTCTCATGTCTTGGTCCCCATTTCCCTCCCCCCGACCCCTCATCTTGTTTTCCCCCCTTCCCTATCCAATTTCAAATAACCAAATATAAATATATCCATTATATTAGATAACAAAGTGAGATACTGTAACTATATGAGATAACCAAGGAACAAAAATCGAATCCTTTTTTTAAGGATATTAATTCGATTTACCACTCAAAGCCTTTATGATCTGATCACTTTCTCCAAAGGTTGTTCTTTATACACCAAAATCATAATTAGGTTCACCAGGATTTTGAAAGAAAACAAGTAATCAAACCATAGCATGCCTTAGTCTTCAGTTTCCCTATCTGAATCGTAGATCTGATGAAAGCATCAGGCTATGTATGCTGTTCTTAGACCAGTGTACAAGTAGTATATGTAGTACAAATGTTAACTTTTTAAAAATATTGTTCATTTTATGTCCTCCTTTAAATATATTTATTAATGATTTTTTCATAGGTATGGTTTATTATAACATAAATAAGCACACTGACATTGAGGGTAGATGTACAAACAATGTTGTTGAGAGGGTGAATGAGTAAAATATATGAAGTCTACTTTCTATCACAGATATTGGTGCTCTGGAGACTTTCCTAGGTCTCTAGAAGCATAGACAGTTACTGACACCCTTCAACCCTCATCCACTGGCTTGGGCAGAATTTATGGGAGAGATTGAGTACAAGACCAAAAGGGCACCAACTTCCATCTATCTTTTTTACACATTTTTTCTGTATAGTATGTACTGTGGCCTGATTGTCACTTTAAGTCCAGTTTTCACAACTACTCTGTGCCAAGATATGGCTTGAAAAAGCACTTGGAAATATGCTAGTTTGAAATAATGAAGTTTGTGAGGCTCTCCTGGCCCCTCCTGCTTCTTCTCTCTTTTCTACCAGACACTCAGTCCTCTACTCTGAGTTTCTGTTTATCAGCATGCATGCTCTTAGAACCAGACCTGCCCAGGCTGGATGTACAAATGTGAGTAGGCAAACATAATTTACTCCCCTTTCTGCTTAGTACAAATAGATGAGACTACTTTTGTTGTTAATCAAAAGCAATATTTCCGAGAAGAATATAAAAAGAAACAAGAAAATACCAAAGCCCTGGAGTAAATAGGAATGTCTGGTAATTTTTCCAATCATCATTAAATGAGTACAATATTTTTTTTCAATCTCTCTTAGTAAACTTCTACTGAATGTGCCTTCAGCTCAGATCTTTTATTCCTGCCCAGAGTCTGTTTTCTAGTTGCCATTGATTGCAGATCAGAGTCTAGAGCTTGCAAATCTTCATTTCGTTTCCTCCATGTTCAGCACAGAATTTAAGAACTAATGTACAGGATTGGAGTAGAAAAGTTTTAAAGTCTCTTTAACGTTTTCATATCTCTTCAAACTTGACTTTCCCTTTAAGATTGCTTTAGATTGTTCCTGCACACATGAGTTTCATCTGCTTATGACCTGTCCTTGGCACTTTTCCCCAGATCTCTCAGCTGATAGAAATATTGTTGGCTTCCTTGTCCCAAAGCCAATTAAGTTGTCTGAAGTAATAATCCATCTCTGATTGTAGTCATTAGATCTGTGGTCTTACCATTAGGAAACTTTTCTATATGGTCTTTTCTTCTGGTACAGTTCAACAATATCTAGAACCATCCTAAAGACTTTTACATTATTGAACCATTGCGTCTCAAACTTGGAAAAGAGTTTCACTTCTAATTTGAGCTATATTCACAGCCCTCTTAGCACTCTAGTGCACAATTGTCCATATGTCAAAACGTCTCATGTGGAGGTGACCTCAACTACTTCTCCAGGAATCTCATTTCTCAAAACAAAATATCTTCAATTTATCTTAGAATTGATATCATAAAACACAGCCCAGATTTCAAGACAAAACAGTAAAGTATAAAAAGAATTAAGGTTGCACTCATGATGAATTTGGAATATGGTCAGACTCTGGGAGTCTTGGAAACATATATATTGAATATAGGCAGGTTAGTGAGGCTTAACACTTGATTAATATGTGTGTGGCTACTTTCTCCTCAAAGTGAATGTTGAAAAGGTAATGTCCTTTGTAGCAGATGAGGTTGTATTGGAAAATGTGTAACTTTCTAAAATGGTTAAAGGCCAGGAAGAACAGAAAACTCCGATTGTTTGATTGACATCCAAAACTTCTTTTTTAGAATGTTAATTTGAAGACTTACTAACTTAAGATATTATAATTTCTGGCTTAAAGTTAGTTCAGACAATTAACTATTGTCATATAAAATATAAACATATGTTAATTTTGTTTGCCAGTCCTGAGGCTTGAACTCAGGACCTGGGCACGGTCCTTCTGCTTTTTTGCTCAAGGCTAGCATTCTACCACTTGAGTAACAGCACCACTTCTGGCTTTTGTGTGTGTGTGTGTGTGTGTGTGTGTGTGTGTGTGTGTGTGTGTGTGTTTGTATACTGTCCAGGAATCAAACCCAGGGCTTCGTCCATGCTAGATAAGCACTCTACCACTAGGCCAAACTCCCAGCCCCATATATTTACTTTTAGGACACAGAAGATAAATTTAAAAGGAATGCTAATAGTTTTGACTAGAAGGCAAAAGAAATGGCACAATATCATTATGGTTGATAGAATAAGACCCTCTGAGGTTCACCGTCCAAGATGCCCATACCACAGTCCTACAAAGTTTGAAAATACATTTTAATTTCCAATATAGATATAATTATTGGTTCAGGGAGCCGGGAGTTTGTCCTAGTGGTAGAGTGCTTGCCTAGCATGCACAAAGACCCGGGTTCAATTCTTTGGTACCACATAGAAAAAAGCTAGAAATGGTGCTGAGGCTCAAGTGGTAGAACTCTAGCCTTGAGAAAAGTCCATGGACAGTGCTCAGGCCCTGAGTTCAAGCCCCACAACTGGCAAAAAAAATAGCGGTTCAGACAATAAAATAAAGAGATTATTTGGGTTCTTACAAATGAGAATGTAATCTCACCTATCTCTCTTTTCCAGTTATGGTCAGAGAACAATGTCACTACAGATGAAGGTTTGGAAAGAGCATCAACTTACTGACTTTGAAAATGCAGGAAGGGTGCCATGAGTCAAGGAATTTAAATATCCTCTTGACACTTGAAAAGGTGAGGGAACAAATTCTAGTCTCAAGCTTCTGGAAATGATTGCATCTGCCAACATATTGGTTGGTTGTAGCTAAAGGGACCCAGTCAGACTCCTGACCTACTGCAAAATAATGAATTTGTGTTGTTTTAAGCAATTACGTTTGTGGTAATTTGTTATTGATAATAGAAAGCTAGTTTGCTATATTTCAAAGACCCCCTTTTATCTTGGTAATGTGGTCATTATGTGCTTTATCTGGGAGGACGTTCAGCAAAGTTGAATGCTTCCCATCCACAGAAAGCTAATATTGTTTAGATGATATGAGTCTATGTGCTCTCTCTGATTGCCATTTTTCTTTGGAATTACCCAGATATCTCTTCTGTGAAGTCTTAGAACCTTTGTAAATCCAGCAATCAAATATATTTTACATTCACAAATGACCTTTACAAAATGCTAACTGGATAACATTCTTTTGGGTTTCTCTTCATTCAACAAACTGTAGGTTCTTGTCACCTTTATGAGGTTGTTCCACTGTCTTCTTCAGCCTTTCTTTACACCACTTTGAATTTTGCAGATTTGCCATTCTCCGTGGGAGTGACATTCTTTCTGACCTTCTCTTCTACTTGTTCATGACAGGCCAGGCCGTATCTTCGGTATCTTGTTGTTCTGCAGCATTCCTCATTTTCTGTGATCTTTTGTGTTGTTACACAACATTCATTTTCACTACATGTTAATACCATACTGTATTATGGTGTATTGTTCAAATACTGTATTGTAACATCGGTAATTTATGAGTTATTTGTACATCAGATGAACCTTTCTATCTTTATCCCTGGTGACTGTGTTGTCCCCCTAGCATCTGGGATGGTTCTCAATAAGTACTTGGTGAATGAAACACTCATGGTACTTATACATTCTGCAGCCTCCATTAGGAATCAAGAGTTCATATTATGTGTTAAGATGATACAAAACCTGTTTGCAACATTTAAAGAAGTTGTTCCAGTATTTCTAATTTGGCTTTTCTTCTTCCCCCTACTTTGGCAGGGTATATTTCCCCTACTTTGAAAGATGCAATAGGTACAGAAACAAAAACTTGGATCAAGAATTTTAAAGGTTCAGATCAGGTATTCCCTAGAATGAGATTCCTGAAGCTCTGAACCATCAGAAGTATATGCATTACTTTTCTATCTGTATATTTCTGGGAGCCAGCCAGAGGCTTTTGTAATATTCTCAAAAATCATGCAGGAACTCTAACAAGAAATAGTGTAGCTGTGGAGAAACATATTCCAATATACTTTTCTCTGACATTAGGTAGCTCCAAATCCATTTCAAGTTTCTCCCTTTGGAGAGTTTTGTCATCACATTTGTATCTAAAGAAAGAAGTTAGTTCTATTCTTGCCATAACAGGCAGTTTGAGGCATAATCCCTTCCTTGGTATGAGAGCCCAGGCTAATATTGTCTTTACCAGCAATAAACACCCAGTCCATCAGGATCAGGATAGCATAAACTCATCACTTCTATGGAAATTTTTATTTTTGCAGGACTGACATGGAACTTTGAAAGCTCACCATTTCATTATTCAGTTTGACAAAAATTTTAGATGCATTATCAGATGGGTAATAAATCAGATCCCATTTAAAAGTATCCCTGCCCTTTCCCTGAGAAGGTAGTTTTCCATTCCTAACCAAGATCAGTCACTTGGAAAATATCTTGTGCCCTTCCTTTTCCATCAAGCATAATGAAGTGCAGGGTGACAAATATGTGACCAGAGATGTAAATCCTTTGGTTAAACAGTGAGCATTCTTGTGAAGCTGGGCACATGATGTTTTCTCCAAACAGGCAGTACAGTCGCATGCACAAGCTCTTCTGCAAATAAACCACATCACAAACTTGGGCTCAGTATTTGTCTAAATGGAAGAAGAGGAATGAAATATCCCTTTATCAAGGTCATTACTTGTATTGCCATGAAGTCATTTAGGAGACCTGAGGAGATTTTCTTAATAATTGGGGATTTTTTTTCTAGGAAAAGAACAATTTTCTGATGTCACTATTCAAAGCCTCTCTGTCATTGTCAAAACTGTGAGGGCACAACAGGGAGAAACTGGCTACTCTGCCTTGGTTTAATCTCTTTCTACTGAATGCTGCATTAATGATTTGAGGTTGTATAAGAAACAAGATGAAAGAGTCTATGCAGAAATTTAAACCCAGATATTCAGTTATTCAAATAGCACTCACATATTTAGACCATCTATGGCAAGTATTGGGCTCAGAATGAATAGATGGACAGATTCATTTCAATGGGTCAGTTGTTTCAATGGAAAAGAAAAGCAGTGATTGACCCCTACTTTTGTTTATTTTGGTTAAATATTAACTAATTTATCTGTACGCATTCACTATGTGTTGATCATAATTTTGTCACATTCTGAACTAAGAACAGTATGTTATCAGAGGGAAAGAGGATGAAGCTGTGGAACATTTTAACTTTACTGTCTCTAAACAGAGACAAACTTCCATAGAGAAATAGGAGAGAGTTTTTCTTTTTCTCTGCACTGCTAATCCCCTTTCCTGCTCCAAGAAAAGTTTCAGTTTAAAAAGAAAGAAAAAAGTTCTGTTTTAAGGATCTGCTTCAACCTTAAGGTAAACTCAGTTGAGCTTGATGCTCTTTTGCTTCAATTCAGGTTTAGTGAATATCTTTAAGGTTTTTTAAATAAAATCATATAAATGGGAAATAGAAAATAATATTAGTTAATCCCCCTCTTTTCTCTGTACCACAAGTTTATCTCAACTAGTCTATGGAACATAGACTGTTAGGGATCATAATGCATTCTATTATTTTGTCTTAAGTTATGCACCACCACATTTCTCTCTCTCTCTCTCTCTCTCTCAATGTTCTTAACTCTTTGGTTTATGTAGTCCCAATGAATGTCTCATAATTTCTTCAAGTTAGGATTTTGTTCTTTCTCTGAATTATGTTGATACCTACCAAATCACAATGTTCATTCTTTCTGAACGTTTTACATAATTTCACTTTGTTGTGGCCATTGGGTATGATGTGACTCTAACTTGGAGTCAGTTATACTAGAACATGACCAGTGGTTTCTCTTCTGTGCTTTACTGTGGTTAAAATAGCATGTGCATGCTTAATTACTCTGTCCTTCCACAGGACTGAAAAGAAAAAGGAATAACAAGTTTTAGTGAATACATTCTGACTACAGAATGTCTCTAGACCCCAAATCCACACTGAATTTGGCATTTTGGATTTAACCTGAGAATAAAGTCTTTAAAGAAAATAAAAGTAGTACTTTCTGATTTTAAGTTTAAGGAAATTTATGTAGCTGATGAAAGTCTTTTTTAGAGATTCCTTGTCAATTGTAACTTCATTAATAAATCAAGAAAATAAAGGAAGATGTGTGCAAATCTCTTTGGTGGTTTCTGTGCCACTCATTCGGCTTAGTGCTATGTACTTAGAAGAAAACATACACTGATTGATTTAAATGTTTAGATCTATTTATAATAGATGTAAAGATTAGACAGAATAAAGGGTAATAAATCTGTACTTTTCATTGTAGAAGTTTCACACTAATACAATCTAAAACATGATCCTCATCTGTACTAGGATAATGTTTTGTGATTTTATTTATCATGACATTTATCTACTTTTCTACTATGCTTTTTTTTCTTAGTATGGTAATACAAAGAGTTTCATTGTGATTCATAATGCATAAATGAGCAACTCTTCCCCCTCTATCATATTCCCATAACTTTCTTCCATCTTTTTCAATTTTTTCAGTGTTTAATGGGTTTCATTATGTAATGTGTCTTCCTAAATACATATATGTGTATATACTTGTATGTACTCATTCATGTAACATATTACAGCCTCTATATACTCTAGTAATCTTTGATCCCTTCCCTTTTTCAGTGATTCTTCCCACCAGATAGTCTCCCATCATCATGATTATGATCATCATCTAGGTCTCAGTTCTCCATGTAGTAAGTGCTATGATATTTTATTGCTCCATTATTGTTACTGTTATTTTTTGACTCAACAACTATAAGTAGCTTGATAGTTGAATATTTTTTCAGTTTACTTCACAGCTTTAATAGTTTATACATACATACATATATATATACACATACATACATACACACACACACACACACACACACACACACACACGCATTTTTTTTTCTGCAAATCTCTGCCAGACAAACTCACACTGCTAAGCATAGAAGGCAATGTATTAGTTTGAATCCTGACAATGCTAAGGCTCCAGGCAGGCTTGGATCCAGGAAATCAAATGAATTTTACCAGCATGTCCTCTTTTGCATACTGCCTCTCCTGCAGATGTCACATGAACTGTATATTTTTAATCACAGAAAAATGCTTCCTCGTAATGCCAGAGAAGATGACCACATGGAGCTGTAACATACTTGAGACCAAGAAAAATATAGGTTTATTTTGTTAATAAAATGCTTTCCCTTGGTTATCTCATATTGTTACAGTATTTTACTTTGTTATCTGATATACTAGATAAATGCGTATTTGATTATTTGAAATTGGATAGAAAAGGGGGGAAAACAAGATGAGGGTGGAGGTAGGGGGAGGGACCAAGACATGAGAAAGGGTATCAATGTATGTGAAGTAATGCACTTTCCATCTGGCGAATGTAATGTAACCCTTCTATTAATTACAATAAAAAATATATGGAAAAAAAATTCCGGAGCTAAGTCATCTTGGATACCCTTTGTTTCTTCACTTCATTCAAACCATTTCAACTTGCTTTTCTCTAAAATTCTGTTCACAAGAACTTTTTTAAACTAGATAATCCTTCTAGTTCATTGCAATCATGATCTGCATTTACACCATTCATCATTTGGCCCTTCATTCGAGAATGATGAATTGCCATGGTCATATGGGTTTTTTGCTTTATTAACTGGTTCTTATATTTCTATTTAACTTTAAATATATTTATCAGACCATCACTAATAACCTCCTTATTTGGTTTTCTAGAAAGGACTACAAGACACTAATACTTTTTATAATGTCTTCTTTTAATACAAACACTTGATATTTGAGGATGAATGTGCTTTCTCTCTAGAATGATTATCTTTTTTATGGTAGTAGAAACACTGTGAACTGACAATATGAAATTAGCCAATGGAACCCCTGATTTTTCCCTCTGCAAGTGAATAAATGATTCATCTTATTTATCTTCTATTTCTCCATATACAAAACCAAGATAATAGAATCTTTTACCTCAGGCTTTTGTGGCAAGAAATAACATTTTATTTAATTGCCATCATTAATTATTTTGACTTGCAAGTTGTCAATAATGAAAGTGGCTGTTGCTCAGAGTGCTAAAATAAAACACATTATTGTAGGGACAAGGGGTAGAGATTAGGAGTCAGGCTAGAGAATTTTAATCTCTAACAGATACTGTTAGACTTCATGAAAAATAAAATATATAGTTGGATACAAAATGTAAAGGGTACAAAATGAGTTTTGACACTTGTTGGCCTTATAATTAAAATACGTGCTGTGAATTCGATTAGCCAACAAATATCAGTTCACTGCAAAAAAGAAAAAGAAAAAATAGCCAAGACAAAAATGCCTAGTAGAATGTTCTCTAGAATTTGTCTTAGTAATTCAGACAATGATTCCATTATTTCCTACAAATATGTAGGCAATTCACATGGAGAGCTTGGAGAGCAGAGGTTAACAATAGGGCAAAACCTAGATACATAAGGCCATATAGGATGAGGCTAAATGAAAGGACCTTCAAATTATAGAAACAAGGGCCAAATAAGGTGTGACTGTTGTTCTTAATGTACTATGTTATTTTCCATCTTATCTTGCTATCTGATATACTGTATATATGTTTATTTGTTTATTTGAAATAGGATAGGGAAGGGGGAAACAAGATGAGGGATGGGGGTGGGGAGGGAAATGGGAATAAAAACATAGAAAGGGTATCAATGTATGTGAAGTAATGTACCTTCTATCTGGTGAATATAAGGTAACCCTCTATTAATTACAATAAAAAAAAATCAAGATCCCAGTCCCAGACAGTCTGGGACAGTCTCAGCATGCCTTTTGTGAGATTGCTTAAATCTCACTTGCTCAAGACCTAAATGACCTCCAAACTATGCTTTCAAAAACAAACGTGAGAGCTGGGAGTTTGGCCTAATGGTAGAGTGCTTGCCTAGCATGCACGAAGACCCGGGTTCTATTCCTTGGTACTACATACTTAGAAAAAGCCAGAAGTGGTTGCTCAAGTGGTAGAGTTCTAGCCTTGAGAAAAATCCAAGGCAAAAAAAGAAAAAAAAGTGAAAATTATCTAAAAGGTAATGATCATTCCAAGAAGGTGACTGTCATATTCTGTTTGATTTCATTAATGTCGTGGGTTATTGGCCTTAAGGAGGATACTTTCCATCAAGAATGACTTTGTCATTCCATGATGTGTTAGAAAATGCTCAAATATGCCACAGTGGGATTTCATGCCCTTTCATAAAGTAGTGAGACTTGTGCTGATATCAGCAGTTTATGGTCAAGCACAAGTAAACACCTGAATTATTTTCATGATACAGAGTTCATCTTTGGTAACCTGCAAGTAAATTGTGACTTGAATCCCTCCATCTGTTTGCAGATAAAGATCTAACAGGAGATTTTTCTAATGCTCCACATTGATTCTGCCAAAGCTGCTCCTGTTTATCAGCAATGGTGTGAGAGACCCTTAATTATTATTTTTTTGCCTGGGCTTGAGCTCAGGGCCTAACCACTGTCCTTGGACTTTCTCAAGGCTAGAACTCTACCACTTGTGCCTCAGTACCACTTTCAGCTTTTTTCTATGTATGTAGTACCGAGGAATTGAACCCGGGTCTTTGTGCATGCGAGGCAAGCACTCCACCACTAGGCCAAACTCCCAGCTGATTATTATTATTATTTTGCTGTTCTTATAGCTATCCCCCAAGACTTAGCTGTCTTCTAAGCTGTACTCTGAAAGAAAGGACTTAGCAATTCACCTGCAGTTTTAATAGTCATTTCAGGTGCTCACAGCATTGTCTAAATACAGAATATCATAAATATTTTTTCCCAGTTTACTTGGCCTGGCTCTATAGCCTCTTTGTGGGGATCACCTCATTCATGGGTGATTGATTTCTGAACCCCAAATAATGGCAGCATTTTCTTCCTCTATTCAGCTGGGTCCATGACACACTCAATCACAAAAATTGTTCTGATTTTCCCCTTCTAGATATGACTTTTTTTTGTCAGTCATGAGGCTTGATCTATGGGCCTTGGTACTGTCCCTGAGCTCTTCAACTTAAGGCTCCTGCCCTATCCCTTGAGCCACAGGGTCACTTCCAATTTTCTAGTGGTTAATTGGAGATAAGAGTCTCATGGACTTTTTAGTGCCTGATCTGGCTTTGAACCTCTATCCTTAGCTCTCAGCCTCTTGAGTAGCCAGGATTACAGATGTGAGCCATTACACCCAGCTGATATTTTTTCCAGCCCTGGGACTTATACTCAGGGCCTGGGCACTGTTCTTAAGCATTTTTGTGCAAGGCTAGCGCTCTGCCACTTGAGCCACAGCACCACTTCCAGTGTTTTCTGTTTATATGATACTGGGGAATTGAACCCAGGGCTTCCTGAACACTAGGAAAGTTTTCTTCCACTAGAACACACTCCTGACCCTGATTTCTTAAAAGGAAAAAAATCAAAATGGGTTTTCAGTTTGTAGGGAAAAAAAACATCAAGTTGTTCAAATTATTAAATAATTGATATATTTGAAAAAAATTCTAAAACCATGTCTATGGATCCCTCGACTATAGCACTTTCTGTTAAAGAATTTTTGTAGCTACTTACTTCAACTATCAAGCTCAACTAGCTAGATAAATATTTAAGTTTTTAGCATTTTTATGGTTTATTTTCCTGCTTGCATGATCCTTTCTTGGTATACCAAGGGTAATATAAAAGCTCATAAACTGTAGCTAGACCCTAATCACAAAAGAAATTTGATTTATTACATTTCCCGGCAGTGAAAACATAATTTTCATGGAAGCACAGGTTCTAGTGTCCTAATAGACACAAAGTAAACAAACTAATATTTTCATTGGCTTTTTGACTATGAGCAACAATTTAATACTTGGTTGTATGTGGCTGATGACAACTAGATGGTAGATATTTTTGAGTTAAAATGTATGATATTATTGAGTAAAGTTTTCTCTTGCATAAATATGATTGTGACATTTTGGAATGTATGAACTTGTTTTAAGGATTTGAGATTTAGAACAATCTTATAGCAACCTTGATTTCTGAGAACTTTTAACAATCAGACTATGGTGGCATTGCTTGGGGATCATCGAAGGTCTTTTCTCTCTTCCTCATTGTGTATTATTAGATAAATATTTACCCAAATAAAACAGACTATTCAGAGCATTTTATATATCAAGAGAGGGAGCTGCCATTCCTGCTTCTACAAGGCCAAAGGCAAGAAAAATAGGGTGAGGTGTTATGGTGGGGGAAAAACGATCTTCTCAGATATTCTCTGATCAGAAGTTATTGGATCAGGAAAACTGGAGATGACCTCACAGAACTAAAATATCTTTTATGATTGGCACAGCGTTCATATTTGGTCTTTTAGGTAAGTTCTGGGTTGGAAGAAGGAAAATAGGAGGGGAGCCGGGTGTCATTGGCCAATTTCTGGCTACTGTGATACGATTGTTGCAAAGAATGTACTTTGACTTCCTGAATTGATTGCTGTAGAATCTATGGTTTGGTTTGCTGAAATGATGACTGTAAAAAATGTGAGTCAGAGTTCTAGTTCATATATGGTCTTGACATTGTTAGACTTTTCATCCCTTTTTTTGGTAAGTTTGTTTCATGTGTGAGAGATTTAATAATTTATTGAAGTCTAAAGATTAGATTTCAACCATTTGGCACTTTGTCTAGGTGTTTGTATTTTCAGTGGCATGATATTTTTTGCCTTTTCTATGCTCTATGATTATGGCAATCATTTAAAGAGAGAGAAGCTGAAATGTATAACATTAGGTAGAATTTAATGTTTAATACCATAATCAATATGTTAAAGTTAGAACAACTGATCATTTCTCATAATGCATTAGAATTAGGAAGCCCAATTTCCTAATGCAGACCAAGAAAACAACTTTGATAAGGAATTTTGGATTGTCTGTTATATTGCTCTAACTATAAGCAGAAGTAGTATCCAGGTATCAGGTACCAATATGATGGTGAGAAATTTAGAGTTCCATGAGTGCCCGTCAGTATTCTTGTCAAAAAGTTTAGATAAATTTTTATGAGCTCTAGGGAAGTGGTAGCATCGTTGACTCTCCTGACAGAGTTAGTAGTAAGTTCATTACAGTCACTTCTATTTGCATAATTCTCACCAATTAAAATCCTGTTCTGTCGTTTGCTTGAATAATGAGGTGGTACTTCTCCCAGGTTGAGTACCTGAAAAAATGAAAAATAGGTTTAATTGTGGAACTTTTATCTGAATTGGAATTTCTAATCCTAGTTATTCATAAATTTGAGATCTCTCTAGAGAAAGGAGAATCCAAATAATATTCCTAATACCTGGGAGGTGCTACTGCCAGACAGATAAGACCAAGAACTTTGGTTGGTATCATGTAGACTCTCCAAAAATAAAGGAGTTAGCAAGTGTTTGGCTTATCACCTAGGAATGTTGTTGAATTCAAATTTGGAATTACCTGAAGTATGACCAACAGATTGTATTTTTTTCTGGGAAAAAGGGAAACTAGTTAATTTCCAGGATTATTTGTTTCAGGTCATTTTTCCATGTTCTTCCAAAAAGATATGATATTAACTGCAATTCAGTAGTTTCATTTGATGAGGCTGGAATTATAATGTGAATAGGATAGTCAATGCCAGGATAGAGGTCAGCTGTCACTGACTTCTATCATGGTAAGTGAATAATTGCTTTAGAATGAATATGTTAGCCAATTATAATGAGAAAATAAAAAGAGAAAAAAGAGACAATTCTTGGTATAGAAAACTGGAAGTTTAAGGTGAGAAAAAAAATTCCAAGGGCAAGTAGATAAAAGCAGTAAAACAAGCATTAAATAGAAAGTCTTAGTTTGATGTTTTGGGTGGTTCTTTTGTCAACTGAAGCTTGTCAGATGTTCTCAATGGATCAGCTGAATATGAGTGTCTTGTAGAAGATATTTGAGAATCTCCTGTTTGGAAATCTTCTTTGGAGTAGTCTTCTAATTGTGTCAAATGTTTCTCTATTTATAAAGTAGTACTTTAAGAATTGAGTTCTTAGAGTTTTATTGCTATAATTATTGCTTAAAGAACAGGGCAAGATAGATGCTTTTCAATGAGAATCAAAAGTCATGTTTCTCTGATACCTTTTCCAATAAACAAAATCCTTTGACTCATGTGCAGAAAGACTGTAATGGCCGAGGTGCAGCTGGAGTCTAACTGATTTCTCTCAAAGAAACCAGTTTTAGTGTCCCAGGGAAAAGTCCATGACTAGAGAGTCACACCAAGTAAAGCAGTGATAGTACAGAGATTTTGGCCAAAGAGGAACATTCAGGAAGCCTGCTTAAGAAGACAGATTTGAGCAGACATTGGTAACAGCAGACACAGAAGCAGCTAGTCAGAGTCCAGAAAAAAGGTACCCAAGACACACTGCTTTTCATTCACTTCCATCACAAACTAGAACCAGCTAGAACCAGAAATCCGTATTCTGCTGGCCACAGATTGATACAGATCGTGGAAGGTCTGAGAAAGCAAGGGAAAGCTTTACTATCCCCCCAAAAAACACAGCCTCACTGCTTCTCACAGAATAGCTTTTGAAAAGTAGCACTCCACCTCCACCTGAGAACTCCATCATTGATACTGGCATAGAGCCTTCCAGAGCAGCTCCACATAACTCAAGCTAGAGAAACAGTGCCTGTGGTGCCGTTTTTCAACAGGGCTAAGGAATCTGACCAGTAAGATCAGCTGTACCCAGTGAAAGGGTGCTTGCCCAGGAGTAGGAAGCTCCTCCTAGGGAGGGATACATTGCCAGGTAGGCCCATCCCTCTTCAGCAAACAAAGACATTCCAGTCATACAGCACCTAAACCTGAAGCTTAGCCAGCTGCAAAACCAAAGTTTATAAAATCTCACTGAAAAAAAATAATTTAAAAAGAAACCCTGATAATCTGTAGATACTAAGAGTAGCTCCAGACTGGGCAAAAAAGAGTGACTCAGGATTTAGCTCCTTTGGGAAAAGTCAGTTATTCCAGAGTACAACCTGACCTATCCGCTGGCTCACTTGCAGCAACTACTAGCTACATAAACCAGTTACAGCCTTCCCTCATTACACACAAATTATGCTGGGAGGAGAGACATAAAGGCTGCAAACAAACTGATTTGAGAAACCAACTAACCACAGGAAAACTAACCACTACAAGGAAACCAAACCTTCATCAAGTGACTGTAGCAGACATAGGAGAGACACAAACCCCCGAAATGAATTGAAAGTTTTTTTTCTCTAATAATATATTTTATACATTTTTTATATTTTTAAAATATTTTTTCCAATTTTTCCCTATTTTTTTCCTTCATTGCTGTTCTGTTCATTCCTAGATGCACAGCCTATGGTGATTACTCGACTTCCTCCTTGTGTGCATACTTGACTATATTTTAGACTATATTTTGATTACTAAATTTTCTGTCTCTCAAACTTACTATTTTTAATTTTAGTAGTATTAATTTATGCATAGTTAATTTTAATGTTTTTATTTCTTTATTTTTTATTTTATTTAATTGCTTTTTTCTTCTTTCTCTGAATTTAGATCATAGTTTTCTTTCTTCTGTTTCTTTTCTTTTTTTTGTTGGTTATGTGGCTTGAACTTGGCCTGGGAGCTGTCTTTGAGCTCTTCAGCTCAAGGCTACCACCCTACCCTTGATCCAAGCCCCACTTCCATTTTCTAAAGGTTAATTGGAGATAAGAGTCTCAGGTCCTTTTGTGCCCTGGCTGGCTTTGAACCCTGATCCTCAGATCTCAGCCTCCTGAGTAGCTAGGATTGCCTCTCTGTTCTTTTTCTTATCTACATTCCTCTACTCTTATTTTCTCTTGCTTCTATCTATTTTTCATTTTATCTAATAATTTTTCTTCTAATTTTAGTTAAACACATTTTCCTTTATTTCTGGTCCTTCACTCTTTCTTCGTTGTTTTTTTTTTATTTTTGTTGTTGTTTTTAAGTCCATTGATCCCTAATTGTTTGTCTTTGAGCTAGATTGTATCTTATCCATTTTGACTATGTCAAAGTGGCTCATCATACTATCCTTTTGGTTCAGATTGCTTTAAACCTTATGATAGATTTTTTTTCACTGATTACACCTATACATAATCCCCACTCTTGAATCACAATACCCCTCCCATGATAAAGAAAAGGAGAGATAGGTAGGGAAATTCTTATCAATGATTTTGAACCTCTAAAACTGGTGAAATTATGGTCTCAGGGTTTTGTCTTAAAACTGTGGTGGTATTGCATCTCCTTTCATACCCAAAAAAGGTAGATAGAGTGAAAATATTTATCTACCATTGTGGACCTCTAATGTCTGTGCAACTATAGGACTTTATGTTGGTTCTTGTTTTTAAATTGAGTTATATTGTGGTATTGGATTTGCTTTCATTTTCAAATGGGCAGAACAAGCCATAGAAGCACAAGAAAAATGACAAGTCAAGGAACTTCAACTCTCACTCAAAATAAACAGGCAACACAGCAGTCAGTTTAAAACCTAGAGGACAGTTCCAAAACACTACTGATAAACATGCTGAATGAAAAGATTGAAGCCTGTATATGTGTGCAGGATGAGGTAAACCAAAGATTAGGGGAGGAATTCATAGAATCTACAAACAGAAAAAATGAATTCCAACAGAAGGAAGGAAAATATAGCCATTCGGCTAAAGATTTTGAGAAAGAAAACAGAAAACCAAATCAAAGAGGCAAAGAAGTCCATACAATATCTAAACAAAGCTTCAACAAAGAAACTGAAGCCTTCAAAAATGAGCGATTAGAGGGAAGGGAAATAAAAGACAAAGTAGAAAGTCTTGAGAGTAGATTAGATGATATAGGAACAAGATGAGGATGTCTACTCTCTTTACTCTTCTTCAATATAGTATTGGAATTCATATCCAGAGAAAAGGCAACAGATAAACAGAAGTGGATCCAAATACAGAAAGAAGTAAAACTCTCTCTGTCTCTCTGTCTCTGTCTCTGTCTCTCTCTGTCTCCCTGTCTCTGTCTCTGTCTCTCTCCCTGTCTCTGTCTCTCTCTGTCTCCCTGTCTCTGTCTCTGTCTCTCTCTCTCTCAGTAGATGACATGAAACTATTTAAATAAACCTAGAGACTCCTCTCCCAAGTTAATTGAGCTCACACAAAACCATGGCAAAAAAGCAGGGTATAAAATTAACCCACAAAATTCAGTAGCTTTTTTGTATACCAACAATAAGAAGAGTGAGGCTAAAGTCAGAAAAGCAACTCCTTTTGTAACAGCCTCAAACAACATGTAGGAATCAACTTATCCAAAGAGGTGCAGGACCTCAATGATGAAAAGTTTAAAAACCTAGAAAAGGAAATTAAAGCAGATTTAAGGAAGTGGAAGAACCTCCCATGCTCCTGGATTGGGAGGATTAAAATTGTTAAAAAAAAAAAGGCAACATTGCAAAATCTATCTACAAATCCAATGCAATACCCATTAATATCCCAGCACTATTCTTTAACGAAAAATAAGAAGCAATCCAAAGCATCATATGGAATAAGAGAAGACCCTAAATAGCAAAAAAGAAATCTTAGCAGGAAAATCAGTGCTGTATGAAAAGCTACACCAAACTTCCACCTCTGTTAGAAAGTTGAAGTTATAAAACAGAGCTTGGAAAAAAAATAAATAAAACAGAGCATGCCTGAGGATCAACGGAATAAAATTGAAGACCCAGAAATTATCTCACAGACCTATGGCCATCTAATGTTTGGTAAAGGAGCCAAAATTATCAGACAGAAGAAAGATAACTTCTTCAACAAATGGTGCTGGCAGAATTGCTGTACTTGTGTAGAAAACTGAAGTTAGATCCTTATATATCACCCTGCACCAGAATCAACTAGAAATGGATCAAAGTCCTTGAGGAAAGAGCAGATACTCTGAAAATTTTACAGTAAGGGAAAGAGGAAACACTAGGGTCCTTGGCACAGACAGAAACTTCCTAAATAAAGAATCAGAAACACATCAAATCAAAGAAAGGCTAGATAAATGGGATGACATTAAATTGAAGAGTTTCTGCTTGGCAAAGGACATTGCTCCCAAGATAAAAAGCCCACAGATTATCCGATTTGGGGAAGGGTAGAGGAGTAATGAAATGGTGAGACAAAGGACAAATTTTGAACCAATGCAGCAGTGGTACTCACAAGACATGCTAGAAATGAATTTTACAACTTGGAAGGGAGGGAAGCTGGGGGTAGGGAAAGTTGAAGGCAGGGGTGGGTGGTTAACATTGTTTGACAAGAAATGTACTCATTACTTACTTATGTAATTGTAACCCATATGTACATCACATTTACAATAAAAAATAAATTACAAAATAAAAAGGAAGTAGCTCTATGGCTCAAGTGGTAGAGTGCTAACCTTAAGCTGAACAGCTCAGGGATAGTGCCTAGGCCCAGAGTTCTTAACATATCTGTATGTAGCAGGCCAGAATATAGTAGAGGAGAAAAAAATCCCAAAATACATAGGCTAATTCCCAAGCTGAAGAACTGCTGTCTCCTCAAGTGAGTGGATTGAACAGTCATAAGAGCTAATGTGAGCACCTTTGGTCAAGTAAGCTCAAGAATTTCTGAGAATCTTGCTATTTTAATATAAGGATGCTATTGATTCTTTCTGACTTAAAATAAAGATCGTAAGTGGTCAGAATATGTAACCTTTATAAAAAAAGTAGTAACTGATAGTTCTTTTACAATTTCTATAAAGTCTATTCTTCTGCCAGTTGATGAACAAGTTGGTCAGCTCAAGGTTGGAAACATAAAATCAAGTAGTTTTTAGTGACTATAATTTGCAGCTTTTTGGAAAGTAAGTACCTCAATCCATGCTGAAAGCCACTCTCAAACACTAAAATGTATTCAGATCTCTTGGAGAGCAATCCATCTGATGGTGTTCAAAAGTCCTTTAGGCTTTAGTTTCAGGCCAGGTCCCAGTCTGACAGGCTTTCCATGATTATAGTGTTGATGATTTACCAATGTCCCCCCCAGATTGATTGAAACTTTCAGGTTTCCCTGCCAATATTAATTTAAGATACTATGCACACTGTCTATATCATTATGAGTTGTCACATAAAAGCTTAGTATATTGTTATTTAAAGGTTGCTGGTTCCATGAAGCATCTGTCCAGAAATTATCACAGTAAAGACTACAAACAGATTTTTTTCATGCTTTTAAAAATCAAAGGCTAAAATTGATTATTCATAAAGACCTTTTTGAGTCATTTCTGTTATTTAGCCACTGCTAGCTGGACTAGAATCATTACCTGAGATGACGTTTTTGTTCAACACTGTTGCGTGATAGAGCATTTTTTTCAGATTTATGTGTTATCTTTTTATATGAGCTACTTTCAGTATGAAAGTCACCAGTCTAGGAAATAGAGGAAAAGGGGATTAATTTATTCAATTTTGGAATGGATTTCAGACGAAGTGAAAAGCACCTTTGCTTTGAAAGCATTACAATGTCCTGAACTCCTCTGAAAGCATCAACTTCTGTCTCTGTTTTCTTTTCTGGTCTTCAGACAGACAAGCTCTTATGAGTACAATCATAAAAGCTGATTTTTGTCCCATGTCAAAGATAGCCTATTTAAAGGAGAATGAGTATAAAGGATTCTTCTCTGGTAAGTTATGATTCATTCATTCACTCATTCATTTTTTCTTTCTTCTTTCCTTCCTTCCAAGTATTTATTGTACAATTACTATTTATTCGGCATTTATTGTGAAATTGTACAATTATTATTTATTCAGTATTCATTATTGTACATTTGCCAGATATGTTGCATAAGTTTTTAAATGTTTTACAAACCGAATAGAGAGAATCCCTCCCCCCCCACACACACAGTAAGTAGAAGGAGAGGGGGAATTATAATTACAGGCCTAATAAGCAGCTTAGTCAATGTCTGGTTTTGTTGTGCTTTATGGTCCATTGCTCAATGGCTTACATGAGCTATTGTACAATGAAGTACTTTTTATTACTGTAAAGTGCTGCCCACCGGACAGTAAATGGCTGTGGAATTTATCTATACTTTCAGTAAGAAAGAAGCATTAAATTCCTTAAAACAGAGCTCTTTTGAATCAACCAACTTAACTCTGTGGAAGAAACTGTGATAGGAAATACAAAATTGTTCCATTGTGGAAAGGGTAATGAAGTTAACATTCCTCCATTTCTAACACAAATAAGAACACTGTAGACTCAGAAGCCAGTGAGATTCTGGTTTTTAAAAGATATTTTAGAGAAGATGCATTATTTACAAGCCTCTTATGAAATCAAATTCAGTAGTTTCCATTATTTCTTATTTTTATATATTTTTTTGTTTATTGGGCTTGAACTCTGGGCCTGGGCTGTCCCTGAGTTCTTCAGCTCAAGGCTAGTACTCTACCAACATGAGCCACAGCACCACATCCTCCATTAATTTTTTAATCTATTAAGAAAAATTACTATATTTCCTAGTCATTTTTCTCTTTCTGTATTAAAAGGAGCCTGGTTGCTAGTGTGACACTTCTGGGTGAACTTGGATTTCCTGTATGCCATTACCACTTTTTGACACATTTGCAAGAATTACCACTGGGGAGATTGTCATTACCAAAGAGAATAAGCTACAGGAACTTACCTTCTTCCCTTTATCAATGAGGTCATACTGAAATGTTCTATATATTCATTTTTCTCATTTTCAAAAAATGATGAAATAAGAGGAAAGAAGCTCTTCAATTTAGAGGCAAGAAATTGAACGAAACTTCTTAAAGCTTGAGAAAGTTCAAAGTGGAAATAGGGTAGGGGCATTTTGGCATATACTCTTTTAAAGTATTGATTTTTCTTTTCAAAATTGATGTGAAAGCATGACAAATGTTTACTTTGACATCCCATACAGTATTAAAAAATCCAAATGTCAGGATGAAAATCTGATGGGCTGCAACCTTAATGGAAGGAAGGACAAAAACATGTATGTGACCCAGGAATCCTGAGTATGCCATATTTATCTTTTTGCCCTTTTTTGTCATGTTTGCTCACCTCTATTGCACTCATTTAAGAAACAAGAGGGAGAAATTGTTTCTCCTACTAATGTTGCCAATTTTTTTATATTCCAATAAAAATATCTTCTTTTTCTTTAGGAATAATCAAACTTGTTAAATTGTTAATCAAACTTGTTAATGGTACCCTAATTGTACCCAAACATTGTACCTTAATTACTCATGTCATGAACAGATAGATGTTCAGTCTTTGGGCATCTACATAAAGGGGCTTAGTCAGCACTCTATGGAATGAAGGACAACCCTGGCATGGTAAGTAGTTTTCCTTGCAGACTTCAAGAAGGTTCTTTGTGCCACAGAATATATTGATTTTGTTAGATGTGCTAATTTAGCAGTTCTCTGGTATAAAGGCCATAATTACAACACAATACATAACCTGTATATATCAGCTTATTGCTGGGAGAAACTTTTGGTCTCAATTTAATAACAGCAAATGTACACTTTTTTCAGCAAATGCTAGTTATAAATCTCCCTTATATATCCATGAGGCTGTTATTATAATGCTTTATTAATAAAGTGAACAATTTCATGCTGTGTTAATGAGTTAGAGCTTATCTCATGCTCCCTTTTATGGTTAAAATGTGCTGGAGAAGTGGACAATTTGTCTAACCATGTGAGTGACTAAGGTACACGACAGTTTTAATAATTAGGTTCCATCTATCTCTATTTTCACTGATGGAAAAATGTTACACTTGATTTTCTCATTTTCATAGCTGTATCAGAGTTCAGAGAAAACAAATCAAACAGAGTAATATGATAATAGAGCTGAATTATAGAGCATCTTCACCATAAGTGGATTTTTACTGCATTCTGTGTACATGGTGTTTTTGAAACAATTACCAAGGCAGAATACTGATTTTACTTAAAGCATGTCTGCCTATAAATGTTCTCTCCTTTGCCACATTACACCCTTTTTATTATTTAATGATCAATTGCTTACCTTTCACGTACTGGAAACTGTATAAAAAGTAATACTGCCTTTTTATTTTTGCTTTTCTCTGTACATCTGAGTTAGATTTATTAGTATGTAAAAGTACTAGTGGAAGTATGTGGTGTGTGTGTGTGTGTGTGTGTGCACATGTGAGTGCTTGCATGTGCTGCCCTCTACTGGACTTCATTTCTAAGAAGGAGGTATCAAAACATTCATTATTACTTGGAGGAAAAGGCAACAGAACAGCCAGGGAGAACTTAAACACTGCTAAACACTGAGACTAGTACAGTACCTTGTGCATAAGAGGTGCTCAATAAATGTTAGTTTAGTCATTTGTATGTTTTCTTTTCTTTTTCTGATAGAGTCTTCGGTGTAGTTATCAGAGAACTTTATCTCAAATTTGGAATTTATAATGAATTTAGACAGGGAGACATGAGGAGAGGGGACTGGGGGAAAAGATTCCATACATTGAGTAACCAACTTTCTTTACAAATATCTAGCTTAACAATTTGGTATTCTATTGTTATAGATTCAGGGGCAAGAAAAATAGCCATTTACATGTCTGCCAAAGAGTTTACCCAAGTAGAAAACCAAGTGAGGCTTTAATAAGAGAGAATAAAGCAAGTGTTTTAAGCAGAGAGTTTATTTTTCCATCATATATTTTACACTTCATCCATATAGCAAATGTCACCTATCTGAAACAAAGCCAACAAATAAGTTAGGTAGAAAGCTTGCCAATGTTGTGCTCAAGGGAAAGGACCAAAGGAGAAGGCTAATTGCTTTGTGAAGATTATTTGTATCATCCATGTGATGGAATTTTTGTTGGAAATTAGTTGCCTACCTAAGGATTTGATTTCCCATGCTTCCTTGCACTTAAGAATGGCTTCCAGCAATACCAATCACAAACAAGAGTGAGAATGGAGTTCCCCCATCACTTCTCTTCAAGACTTTGAAGAGGGGTGCAACTTTAATCCCTTTTACTGAGGTGGAGGTAGGTGTTCAGCAATCTGCTCACTATGCTGAATCAGTGCTGGATATATGCTGGTGAAAATAAGCCTTTCATTTAATCTTCCAGTATTTGTTATAGCAGCTAGCATGGGAAGGGGTAACAATGTCCAGTAAGTAATATACTCACTACCTATGAGTGTAACTGTAACCCCTCTATACATCACCATGACATAACATTTTTAAAAAGAAAGAAATATGCAGCCTATTTTTCAAGGTTAATAAGGTTTCAGGGTAGTCCTGAAACCTTAAATAGACATTAATTCAATATATGGCTCAAGTAAGGATGACATGAACAGAAAGGGCATACTCTACACACTTAACAAAAGAATAAGTTCTAGATAAACAGTGCCTTTGCGTAATGGTAAAGCAGCCTTGAAATTACAGGGAAAACCAGGACAAGAGAAAATTAACCTCTCTCTCTCTCTCTCTCTCTCTCTCTCTCTCTCTCTCTCTCTCTCTCTCTCTCTCTCTCTCTCTCTGTGTGTGTGTGTGTGTGTGTGTGTGTGAAAAACCCAATTTTAACTACCAATAGATAACTGTCTCTCAACCAAAATCAGCACCTTTAGTGCAGTACAGCAGCTGGTTCGGGGGAATATCTTCAATTGATTAATAAGGTAATTAGCTATCCACAGTTTTGTTAGCCTCATTTGTAGTAAGTGAAGTTATTTGACTCTGTTTTGTTTTATACCAGATACTGTGAGAAAACCTAAATATATATAGTTGCTGTGCACTGAGTTTGGTTGAAAGGTCCCAGAGGAGATGTCTTGACCTATGCTGTGCATACAAACATATCTAATAAGGAACAGCATTATAACAGATATCTGTTGTGTTCAATTTAGTCTCTATTATTACCACCCTATGTTCATAAATGATCTTTACATTTTTAGTGGAAAATATATACATAAAAGCTTACTTGTTGGGTTAGAAGGTGCTTGAAAATAACTTTCTCTTCCTTTCCTTTTCCAAGTTTTATTGTACATTTGCCCAGGGCTATGCAACAGGATCATGTTTATTAATGAAATAAAGAAGCACATGTAATGATGCTCATTTACTCCTGACCGATGAGAAATAGGTATTTATTTTATTGGTGTAATGAAATGTTATAGTTTCTTTCTTTTTTTAAATTCCTATCAGAGTCCTAGATTATTTTTTGTCTCCAGAAATAAAAGTAAAGAGAGGGCACTGATGCAAATGTATTCTCTGAATCTTTGGCCTTTATATAGCTTTTTAAAATTCTTCTCTTGTTTAAGTTTTCATTTTCTACCCCAGGAAAATGTTACTCTTTTGGATTTTGCCCTACTGAACACTACTTGAAATAAACTGATCAATTGTGAAATCAGAGGGATATTTTATCATTTAGTTATCTGAATCATAACAGTTATGCAATAAGAGTTGGCATAACAACATGAACAGAACTGTGTTTGTGATAGTTTTGTTGTAGTTCTGCCTAGAGGCAAGGTTACAAACCAGATAACCTCCTGAGGCTCCCTATAACTCTCTAATTCCATGATACTAATCTCCATGAGTGAATAAATCCAACATTTATATTCCTCCTTTGAAGAGACTACTATACTGTGCTTTGAAAAAATATGTCTCTTTGTTCTGTTGGGGCTTTAGAATATGTTACCAAAGAACAAAGTGAAAGTTTGTGAGCACGAAGCTCACTTTATCTTTGGGAAGGAAGTGGCAGGATGGGACAGATCCATAGTTAGCAAAATTTATTTCAATTCATCAATAAAAAGTGCAGTGTGGAGTCTATTTATTTGGCAAGCATTTATGTTAGATTGTGCTACATCACCTACAAAAGTGGGGACACAAAGTCTGGCTTATTTCTCATGTATGTTGAGAAGATGAATCCAGGTCATAAATATGCACAGAACATGGTACACATAGAGCTTTCATAACAAGCAACTGCTTTTTGGCCAATATTAGGAAATGCCAGGATCATACAAAACTGCTTTCAAATGTGATGTTTTGTTGATGTCAAGTTTTGAGTACGTGCAGTGTTGCTCTGAACAGTACTGCTTGCAAGGCAATATGAAACCTTGAAAGATAACAGCAGAGAGAAATGAGCAAGTCAAATACATTATTTGCTAAGTTAGAAAAATGGCACATGCCCATAAAGTATAAAAATGCATTTAAAAGAATTAAAAGTAAAATTTCATGTGAGAATTCAGGGGTCTGTTGGCCATAGTAGGCATGTTTCATTTGTTTCTACTGCACATCCTGTGTGAACTCTGTTCTTATATCCCATCAGTTGTTGGGATTTGGGGAAATAAAAGCAACAGAAAAGGTTCCCAACCTTGAAATATAATAAAAACTAAAGTGTAGATCATTTTTGTCAGTGCTTCCCATTTTTTAATATTGTGTCCATCATTCTCTTCCAGCAGAGCTTCAAGAACAGGACTTCTTGTTTTTAAGTTGGTCAGCAAATATTTACCCAAAAGAAAGGAAAATGAAATATGAATGTCTTAAATTGTAGTTGTACTCAGAAATAATTCTATAAGTATTTTGAATCTTCAAAATGTTTATATTTTATATGCCAGTCCTGGGTTTTGAACTCAGGACCTGGGCACTCTCCTTGAACTTTGATAAGGCTAATGCTCTACTGCTTGAGCCACAGTACCACTTCTGGCCTTTTCTGTATATATGTTACTGAGGAATCAAACCCAGGGCTTTGTGCATGCTAGGAAGCTCTTCAACATTAGGTCACACTCCCAGGCCCTTGCTTAATCTTTACTGACTGGTAAAAAGTAATTTTAAAATGAGGGATAGAAGTGCCTCTTTTTAAAAAATTTCTTACCATCCCAAACCTAAATAGAATTCACTTTATTTTAATTGTATTTTATTGTTGGGGTGATGTATAGAAGGGTTAGAGTTACATTCATCAGGTAGTGAGTACATTACTTCTTGAACATTGATACCCTTCTCATGATTTTCTCCTATTTTCCCTTCCCTTTCCCCCCCTCCCAATCATCTTGGTTTTTCCCTTTCCTTCCCTATTTAAAATAAACAAATAAATGTATATACAATATAGTAGGTAACAAAGTCAGATACAGTGACCACATGAGATAAATTATAAGGGGAAAAACAGAGAGAAATAACTTCACACAGTACATTAAGAACAGCTTCCATATCCTAGAGTTAGAGTTCACTTTTATAACAACTTTTCATCCCCTCTAGAGGAAAACATTACTCACCTGTAAGAATATTCAGTATAATATTAGCTGTAACAGGCTTCCTGGTAACCTGTTATGAGGGATTTCTGTTTTCAAAAGTCTAGTTGAAGCTTTGGGCATTGGAAGTAACATTCACAAAGAGGGAAAATTTGAGAATGACATGTAACTGTCATTCAACCTTGTTTTGAATGCTGTAGAAGAAAGTAAAGATCCACTATAATAAGATAAACTTGTCATGTTAAAAAGAAATGTATTTTAACACATGTGCCTCTATGTAAGCAGAGGCACATATAACCTAAGCAATTAAAATAATGATTCTTTATTAATTAGCTAAAAATTAAAAATGGTAAGCCTTTTATCACTTACAATTTCAGAGCTCCTTATTGATTAAGCATAGTGAGTGAAAAATTTTTCTTTTTTTAACATTGTGTCACTATATATATTTACATATATACATGTATATACTTACAAAAGGGAAGGAAATGGATCTAACATTTCTAACTCGGGTTTTATATCTCATATATCATAATTTAAACATGTTTTATTTATCACGTGTATATCATTATTAATGAAAGTAATCTCTTTTTTTGGTGCCTGTCCTAGTGACTGAACTCAGGTCCATGGCATTGTCCCTGAGGTTTTATGCTCAGTGCTACCACTCAACCACTTGAGCCACAGTTCTCCTTCCAGCTTTTTTGGTGCTTTCTTGGAGATAAGAGTCTCATGGAGCATCTTGCCTGGGCTGGCTTCAAACTTTGATCCTCAAATTCTCTTTTCTGAGTAGCTAGGATACAGGCAGTAGCCACTGACACCTGGCTAATAACCTGTTTTCAAGTACACGTATATACTTAACTTGAAATACATATATATGCATAATTCAGCAAAATATGACTATTATCTCAATACATTAATTAGTAAACAATTTTCTGCTTTAAAACTGGTTGTCAGCTGGAAACTCAAATGTCTCAAATCTGAGGATAATAGCAGTCTAGGCAGGAAAGTTGGTGAGACTCATATCTTCAATTAACCGTCAAAATTCCAGAGGTAGAGGAGTGGCTGAATTGGTGTAGTGGTAATCTTTAGTAAAAGAGCTAAAGAATAGAGACAGAGGGTGATTTTAAGCTCCAATACCAGCATAAAAACCAAAACAATTGTTGCCCAAGACTATTTTTTTCTAAATTTCTATACAATCTTTCATTATGTTATTTAATATATTGGAGAGTCTCTGTTAAAAATCTATAAAAATCATTTTTTACAGTATAGATTTTGTTTTTTTACTAACATGAATGAGTCATCTTTCAAATAAAAGAGGAAGATTTAAATGAACTCTTAATGAGGAAGAGAAACGTTTAAATTCGGTATTTTTATTAATGGTAAAATGGTGGGAGCTATATAATATTAACAATTAGATTTTTGTGATTCCTAAATATATTTTTTCTTTCTTTTAATTACTAGAACAACTTTACCAAACTGAGAGGGTGAATCAGAAGATGAAACACCAAAAATTTTGAAGCAAGTCTGTTCTTGTTGTTCCATTTGTTTAGGGATGAGGAAGTTTTATGAAACTGGCAATAATAAGTCAGATCCTATATTTTTAAGTGGATAAAGTGGAATATTCTGTTGAAATGTAGGGTGCATTAATGACACTCCTAATGTCATCAGAAGTTCCTACATTTACAGATAATCATTAATTCACTTTTAACAGAAATAATTAGTCCCTTATAACACTGAATTTGAGAGATTTTTAAGGTGAAAATGAAAAGAGACAAGCATTGTTTGCATGCATTATATAATCATTGGCTCTGGATTTTCCACTGTATTGACTAATGAACTAATTAACAGTTTAGTTTTGAGTTCTGCCTACATAGTGTGACCTTCCAAACAGAGTCATCAGATGGAGAGAGGAAGGTCAGGATCTTGGGACATCCACTTTGCATGAAGGACATGACCCTAGTTTAGTAGAAAGCCAGTCTCTTCCCTTTAATGTTGCTAATTGTGTCTAAAAGTGTGTTATCCTTTTATTTTAGAATCACTGATGCTTGTTAGGTATCTATGAACACCTGGAAAATGACATTTCTGAAAATAAGAGTAACGCTCCCTTGGGAGATAAAGATTGGTCAAAAAGCCTTTCATCTCCTCTAATTTTGGAATGCAGCCTGCATCAACTACTGGCCTCGTTTTCAGGGCCATGTCTCTATCACACACATCACACATCACTATGGAATGGCAACAAAGATTTAGATGGTGTTTTTCTTTTCTTCTTGGAGACTTCCACATACTTTTGGTATTTCTAATCTTTTTTTTTTCAGACAAAACATCTGTACAAATGAATTCAGTTGCTCTCTGAAATTGAGCAAATCTAAAAGCTGAAGCACACACTTTCAAAGTGGACTCATAGATTAAAAGAAGAGCAGTATTATGTTTTCCTCTGGCACTACTTGTAGAGGTTTCATCTCCCTCTAGACCCATGCGTACGTGTCAGGAATTGGTTATCAGTTCATTGTTATCAACCCTCTTGGAAGGATTCATTAATTTTATAACACAACATCTCTTTACAATGAATTGTTCTGCAAACTGGGAGCTTCATTATTTTATTCATCTCTAGCATGCTTGGCAGGTTACAGGATTCTTTGGGAATAGAGTTTTGTAGGATGAGACGATTCCCCTTTTCAATAACTTCTGCATCTGTTCATGCAGTGTCATCAGGAAAGCAAATAATAAACCACTCTCAAGGAAATCTATAAAAGACTTTCCTCCCCATCCTGAACTGGCTCAAAATCCTCCCAAAGACCCACTATTAGTCCAACACAACAATGAAAGCAAATTATCATAGCTATTAGCCAGAAAATTATTGAAGGAGAACAGAAAAAGCAATTCTGAGCTGCTGAGTTAGAGAAACCTGAATTTCATTTCTAAGTTATATATATATATATATACATTACTCAATTTCTCTAAATTTTAGATCTTGAATTAGTGAAATAGGACTCAGAGGCTTTTACATAGTACTGAAATATAATTGCACAGTGTAACAAAGGCAAAAGGTAAATACATACCATCAGTCATGGTAATATTTAAGTCAACAACTTTATCACATAGACCACTTCTTAAAGTCATGAAAATCCAGCTAAGGTATCTTATTAAGTCACATAAAAAGAAGTCTGAGACTAGTGAAACTAGGAGTGTGTGGCTCAACTGGTAAAATGCAACTTAGTAAACACAAGGTGTTGAGTTCAAACCCCAGTGCTATTTTTTAAAAAAATGTCTGGGGATAGATATCGTTCTAGTGTGCAATTTCAATGGCATAATCGTGTCCATGTAGATACAGCTTCTTTTAACTTTCTATTTAACCATTCTGAATGTTTTCCTTAGGATGACTCTTCTTATAGGTTACATGATGATTTGTTTAACTGTAGGGATCACCAACTATCCACAGCTATAAAACAGGGCTTTTTAGCTGAGTATCTATGATAATTATTTAGAAATTCCTCTTGAGAGCCATCTGTTCCCTCATCAGTAACTTGGACAGAAATGTATCTCTTGCCCACTTACTGCTCTCTAGTCACTGGAAGAGAAGAAGCATCACTGGAAAGATGTTGGCACCGTAGGTCTGTCATACTTTCTCTCTCTGGCCAGAGGCTAGACTGGACCTACTTGTCCAATTGAAGTCTAGGTATTGTTAGTGAAATTTAAAGAGAATTGCTTGTTAGACAGGTAATTAGTGAGGTCTGCCACATGATTTATTTTCTTAAACTCATTCACAGACTCCTTTTAAAAATTTTGTAAATTTCAATGTATATATGGGGTTACAGTTATATTCACCAGATAGAGGGTGCATTACTTCTCATACATTGATATACCTTCTTATGTTTTTGTCCCCATTTCCCTCCTCCTACCCCCTCTCCTCTTTTTCCCCTCCTATTTCAAATAAACAAATAAATATCTATAGAATATACCAGGGAACAAAGTGGGATAGAGTAATAATATGAGATTAACCAAAGGGCAACATAAGAGAAGGGAGAAAAACCTAATGCATAAAGAGTAACAGTCACTTATAATTAAGCTCTTATTTCCATGTCCTGGCCTCATTTTATATGGTCTTATGTATCTAGAGTTTGAGCTATTGTAATCTTCTGCTAGGAGAGTTTTGGATGTATACTAATTATTAATCCTCTGCTAGGAAGTTTTGGATGTGTACTAATGAGGGAAATCATTGAGCCTATGTTCCTTTGAGTCTGGCTTACTTCACTTGATATGATTTTTTTCCAAGTCTTTCCATTTCCTCACAATTGGGACAATGTTCTTTCTGATGGTAGCATAGAATTCCATTGTGTATAAATACCATATCTTGTTGATCCACTCATCAACTGAGGGGCATCTGGGTTGGTTCCATATCTTTGCTATGGTAAATAGGGCAGCAATGAACCTCTTTGTGCTAGTGGATTTAGTATGTCCTTGTTTCTGGACGATTGGGTAAATGCCAAGTAGTGGGATTGCTGGGTTATAGGGGAGCTCTATGTTTAGTGTTTTGAGGAACCGCCATACTGCTTTCCATAGTGGTTGAAGGAGTTTGTACTTCCACCAACAGTGTAGAAGTGATCCCTCCTGACCACATCCCCTCCAGCATCTGTTGTTGGATTTCTTGATCATAGCCATTGTAAATGGAGTGAGGTGGAATCTCAGAGTTGTTTTGATTCACATTTCTTTTATGGCCAGAGATGTTGAGCATTACTTCATATGTCTATAGGTCATTCTTATTTCTTCTTCAGAGAAGTCTCTCTTTAAGTCTTTGGCTCATCTTTTAATGGGATGGTTGTTTCTTTGGAGATTTGTTTTGGAGAGATTCATTTTTTTAACTATAGATATATTTTAGATATGAGGCCTTTGACTGCTGTATGGTTAGTGAGATCTTCTCCCATTCTGTGGGCTTTCTATTTAACTTGCTAGCTTTGTTCTTTGCCGTACAGAACCTCTGAAATTTAATGCAGTACCATTTATCCAAGCTATTTCTTTTTTGTTGTGTTTCTGGGTCCTTACTGAGAAAGTTTCAACCTGTGCCAAGGAGGCCTAGTGTATCTCCTATTCCTTCTTGTAAAGTTTTTAGGGTGTCGGGTTTACCTTATGGTCTTTCATCCATTTGGAATTAATCCTTACAGATTCATATAGTATCAAAATGCTGAGAGAACACAAAGTTTGCTAATTGTAAGTTGTTAAGAATTGAATTTGAAGAAACCTGGGTCAGAGTAAACACAGTAAAGTCTCACATGGTATACATAAATGTTATCGGACTTCAATGTACATATTGAATCATTTGAAGTTCTTACTAAAATATGAGTTTACATTCAGCAGCCTAGAGGAATAGTGCCAGGATTCTGCATTTCCGAAAGCATTCTAGTACAGATGATGCTGATACGAAGGTCACACTTTGAATATCAAGGGCATAGACCACATGTTAATGATGCTTAATATCTAGAAAAGAGATCCAAGGTCCTTCTGGAGTCTTTCCCAGTATTAGTAGGACACTGTGTGAACTCTAAAAGCTTTTCGGGTTTTGATTGATAGAAGACAAAATATATTCTGCATGGGGATTTTTCCATGAAAGCATACTTTCTAGTTTGTTGAAATCAAGGAAAAATAATGTGGCTTTTAAAACATCCAAAAGCCAGAACCTGATTATCTGAAAAAAATACAAGTACCAACACTGGAAAAATCACAGTTCTTAGGTTTTTGTGCTGACTGTAAACAGAATATACCTGTGTCCTAGAGCACAACAGGAAGCTAGAACTCAGCCAGCATTTGGACCTCTCTCTGTCTCTGTCTCTGTCTCTGTCTCTGTCTCTTTCTCTCTCTCTCGCTCTCGCTCTCGCTCTCTCTCTCGCTCTCGCTCTCGCTCTCTCTCTCGCTCTCGCTCTCGCTCTCTCGCTCTTTCTCTCATTTTTTTTTTGGTTAGTCATGGGGCATGAACTCTGGGCCTAGTCATTGTTTCTGAGCTCTTCAGCTCAAAGCTACTGCCCTACCCCTTGAGCCACAGCAACACTTCTGGTTTTCCAGTTGTTTATTGGAGATAAGATTCTCAGGTCCTTTTGTGTCCGGGCTGGCTTTGAACCATGATTCTCAGATCTCAACTTCCTGAGGAGCTAGGATTTCAGGCGTGAGTTGCAGTGCCCAGCAGATTTTAGCATTTCTGCAGATGTTAGTATGTCTTTGCCTAAAAGTAAATTAACATCTTTGGGACTAATTTTAATACCCTTTATTCTTTAAACAAACAAAGAACCAAACTACTATCTTAAAATTGTTCTCCTTTTTTTTCTTCCTGAATTCTATTTATTTTGTGAATAAATTAGTCAAGTGAGTTCTAACAAAGTCAAGACAGCAATGAAGGTTACTGAAGAAAATAGTCAATGTGAGTTGTTTATCGTAAAATCAAGTTTCTTTAACAAATATGCACATATGTGGGGATAAGGTGATTACAACAGTAAATGGTTGACTGGTCAATAAAATATATCAAAGTCCCTGAGTTATGGTAATGCCATTTTTCCATGTAGTATGATGGGAAATTTTCTGAGATCTCAAGAACAATGAAGCTGTGAGAGAGATTAAAAGGGAGATAATAATGGATTATTATGACTACACAGTTAATTTCCATTTTTCGAAGCATTTGTACTGGTCCCTATCAAGACAGGCGGCTGGTGTTTAGGAATGCCAGAAGACGACTTCATTTCTCATGGACTGAAATGACTAGGAATGGAGAACAGAGAAAAGTGAATATATTCTTTCTCTTGATTTAGAATGGCCCTGCATTTGGTGGGCTTGTACTCAACAACACTATATTTTACTGCTATACCGTGGTGTCCATCAAATGAAAAAATGATAGGGCTGGGTGATGTAGCTAAATGAAGCATGGAGATTAGGAGGCTAGCTCTAGCATTACTAAGCATTACTGTTTGGTTCTCAGATTTCTCACCTATAAAATGGGAGAGTTGAGCTTCACTGCTCCTAGATATGCTGAACATCAGAATAATCTAGCAGTGGTGTGTGTGTGTGTGTGTGTGTGTGTGTGTGTGTGTGTGTGTGTGTGTGTAAGCAAGATTCCTTTAACTTCTTTGCTGAACTTTTGTGTGAGGAGTAGTTAGGCCCACTGGTTGGGCTGAGAGAATCTTTACTTTTCAAATGCTCCTTGGCTGATTCTCCTATGGCCTTTTTTTCTTCTGATGATTGGAGCATCTTACTTTGAGTAAACATAGGAAATCATCTTTAAAACTCTAGTTCAGCTCCCAAATCCTGTAATTTTAATAGATTAGCTAGAGTGAGAATACAAAAATGGAGAATGTTTGAAGGGAAATTACTTGGCTAACTATGACAATGGCATTCTTAAGTTACTAGTTTACTGTGAAATGGTTTTCACAGTGACTGGTCTTGAGGATTTGCCTCACCTTTTGCCTTTGGGAATGGCCAGCTATCAGTGCTAAGCTGAATTGAAGGCAGAAATGGGAGAGAAACCACTTTATTAGCACTCACAGATTCTGTGTGTATTTATTTCAGCACAATTAAAAACAGTGGGGGTTTCTCAGTTAACATTTGGTAAAGCTCACCAAACATTGTTATTTTGCTTATTGCTTTGAATAGCCTGTAGGGTAGGAAGCCTGTTTGACAAAAGTGTTGTCTTAGGTCTCCAAATGTGAAATTATGTAATGGTTTAGATATCAGTGCTGGTTTGAAAGCACTTTGTGGTCAACTCTGTGGATCACTTGAGAGTAGGAACTCTTTTTGCATTTCTTTTTCATTAGCTGCTGTGCCCATGATTCTAGAAAGGATGAGAGGCTTTACTTCAAGGATGTTGTTAGTGTTTTTATTTTAGCCATGCTTTTGATTTATTGATGGTTAAGAAGGTATTCTAGAAGTCCTATTTCAGGGAAATACTTGCAAATCTCAACAGGTGTGCTGGTGACCTTCTTTGTACAAATGGCTTTAAAATGGGCCAGTTCCTGGTCTACAGAACTGACACTCAAAGGCAAGGAATTTTGCTGTCTTGGCTGGCTTGTGACACTGATCCCTACCTCCCAGCCCCCAGAGAAGCCCTCCTACCAAGTTGCATTAGGTCCTGTCATGTCTATTCTGGCCTCTGCCAATGTCTTCCTCTTGCTCCTGAGTGAGGATGGAGTTGAGTTTTGAGTGTTGTTTTTATGTCTCTTTTTTTAGACCCAGATTGTGTTTATTATTTGCTGTGTTTGCTAATTCAGAAAACCATTTGTTGAAGAAAAATTCCAAGCTGGATGTGGTGGTTTGCTATTGCAATTTCAGCTACTTTAAACACAGTGATTGGGAAAAATCTGTTTATAGGCTAGTCTGGACAAAAGTTCATGAAGCTTCCTTTCAAACAATAAAACCTCAGCACTACAGCACAAGTCTATGGTCTCAGTGATGTGGGAAGGATAGGAGGGTCAGGCTTTAGGCTAGCTTAGGCGAAAACCTATTTTAAACTAATAAAAACAAAAAGGACTGGAGGCATGACTCAAATGATGGATTTCCTGCCTAGCAAGTATAAGGCCCTGAGTTTAAACCTTAATACCAATATTGGAGAAAGAAAAGGAAGAAAGGAAGGATGGAAGGAGGAAGGGAAGGAAAGAAAGAAGGAAGGAAAAAAGGAAGGAAGGAAGGAAGGAAGGAAGGAAGGAAGGAAGGAAGGAAGGAGAAAGCTGCTCAGACAAAGAAAAAGAAAATTATACTACAGCCTATCTATGTACCTTTATATCTTCAGCCTCCAGATACCTTCCTAACATTCCCAATCTGTGCCTGTGTGTGGAGACTAGAATTACGAATGGAAAATTTCTTACTGGGGACTTATTATATGGTAGCAGAGTTACCGGTATAAATTGTTGCTTCTTAAACTTTATCATGAAGATTATTTGCTTGATAACCTCATTAAAAATTGTAAGTTCAGGGGCCAGGAGTTTGGCCTAGTGGTAGAATGCTGGCTTAGCGTGCATGAAGACCCAGGTTCGATTCCTCAGTACTGCATACATAGAAAAAACAGGAAGTGGTGCTGTGGCTCAAGTGGTAGAGCACTAGGCTTGAGGAAGCTGAAGGATAGTGTCCAGGCCCTGAGTTCAAGCCCAAGGACTGGCAAAAAATAATTAAGTTCAAACTCAATAGGGCTAAGTGGGCTTTGCTACTCAGCTCATAGCTGCTAATGTACAAAGCATGTTCTTTTAGTAGCAGGGGAAAAACTGATCCCAGAGGCAGTGTAATGAAGAACAGGGTTTTCATTTTCTCTTTATTGGCCATTGCAGTTGGAAAAGTGTTAGTTGAGGGAATGTTCTGTGCAGTGTAGGATATTTACAAGTATCTTTAGCTTCTTCTACCCATCAGACAACAGTAGCATTTCCCTGCCAATTTGTGAGATCAAACCTACCATACATTGTCTGAGGTGGTGATAGGGCTGGTAATGATAGTGGTAATGGCAGTGGTGGTGGTGGTGGTGGCGTGTGTGTGTGTCTGTGTGTGTGTGTGTGTGTGTGTGTGTGTGCACGAGTATAACTTCTTCTTGCTGAAAAACACTGTGCTCAAATGTTTGGCTTATCCTTTACCTAAATGAATGGTGTCATAAATAACCATAGAGTTGCTGCAGATGAAATGATTAAGTATCCATAAAATGCTTAGAACTATATGAGTTTGAATGACTAGCAATCATCAAATATTAACAAATATCACTAACATTTTGTTCTATACTGGCCTATTTATTAAAAGTTACTAATTTATGACATGCACACATACTTTGATCAAAAATGTATATATGCTTCAGTTAATGTAATGCTTATTTATATATCCTGATTAAGAATTTAAAAATAACAGTCCACTGAAATACATGTTAGTATTCTCTATTGACTTGATTTAAGTTAATTTCGATCCTGAACTTGGACCTTATACAGTACTGGAAATAGAAAAAAATATAGCATGCTATGTATTTGACTCTTAACAGAATGGTAGGTAATTTTCATTGAACCCAAGAACTTGTAAGACTTGGATGGCAGTCTTTAAGTAACCCAGCTTTCTTCTATGATTGAACATGATTAATTCTATGAAATGTTATGGCTTAACAGTTTGGAATGCATTTGATTAGTTTTGCTTTTTTTCTTTTGCCAGTCCTGGGCTTGAGATCAGGGCCTGAGCACTGTCCTTGGACTTTCTCAAGGTTAGAGCTCTACTACTTGAACCTCACCGCCACTTCCAGTTTTTTTCTATGTATGTGTTACCGAGGAATCGAACCTGGGTCTTTGTGCATGCTAGCCAAGCACTCTATCACTAGGCCAAACTTCTGGCCCCAAGTTTTGCTTATTTTGGTAGAAAAATATACAGAAAGGAGCCATAAATTCCCCTAATACACTGGAAGTGAAGCTACTCAGTGAGAATTTAAGAATATTTGCACTGGTAGTTAAAAAAATGAAGTAAGCCTACCACCACCTGCAGAGTTTCAAACATTGTCTATACGTGGATCCCAAATTCAAGACCCTGTGTATGAAACAGTAATAGTAACAGAGCCATACTCTTAGTTTGATTTTAGTCCACATGGGTCTATGACAGGCACAAAACTCTCCGGGCTATCTCAGGACAGCTTAGATATTGATTAATTCTTACCGTGGTCTGGAATCTGCCAAACTCTGATTCTCCCTTCTCCAGACAGGATGTGATGACTCTTCACTTGCCACTTGATCCTTTTCATAGAGCATGCTTCCTAAATTCTTCCCATTGCAATGAACAGAATATTTTTCAGATTTATAAGGATAAAATTTGAGTTAGTTGATTGTGATTCCATATTCAACACCAAGTTAATGCTACCTTTCTGCTTAGAGGGATTTTAGGAAGAATTTTTTGTCATTGTCAAGTGTAAATTGTCATTGTCAATGCTTTTGGCCAGGATGGAAAATAATTTTCTTTGGAGAACATTCTCAACAATGATATTTGGATTACTTTTTCAAACTTACACTGATGTTGCATTAAACATAAAGAATACATTTTTAGCACTTCTTTTATGTGCATCTAGGAATATGCATCAAAAAGCATGGGTATTGCTAATTTATTTTTATAATATTCTTGATAGTGACAGAGAGAGCTAACCATCTCCATACACAAAGTATATTGGTCATTGGTTTGATTTTTTATGGCAGTATTTTCTGGGTGATTCTTAACTACTTGAATTATCCTCTGCCCCATTGTGCTTTAGTTTATTTTTCAAGTAGGGTTTTGTATTTTGTCTAGCATATCTTGGATCTGTTCCTCCTACTATTCCTCTTCCATAGCTGGAATTGTTCATCATACACTAGTATGTATAGCTTGTTTTTGATAATAGGGTCTTGCTAACAGTTTTTCCTAGGCTGACCTAAAGCCATGAGCCTCCTGTCTCTACCTTTACTAGGATGACTGGTAGCTGTTTTATTATAAAAAAACAAAGGGATGAATAGATAACATTTTTAATTCCATATATTTGGTGTTATTACACTGGATATGCATCAAAAAGTGAAGTGAGATTCAAAGTTTACTTCTTGTGCAACTACAATCATGTGTAACTGAAACATGCTGAATGCTTATTGCGAGTTAGGCACATTTTGTTCACTCTCTTGATCTTATTCCAAAAGACAATGTTTGTTTTTGTTTGTCTTCAATTTATAGTTGAACAAAAGAGATCCTGGACACAGTGTCTTGTGAAGAGTTTCAGGGCAACTAAGTGTCATAAGCACTCAGTACTGAGATAATTTAGATTTTATAGATCTGTGATACTTTCTCTATGGAGGCTTATGCAGATCCTTCATATTCGCCCTGTAGATAACACCCAACTTCATTCTGAATGTGTTGAATGGAAATTCCCTGATATTTTGGGTTGAAGAATCCTCCAATTCATGTAAGAAACAAATATTCAGTGTGGATATTACTGGCACAGTGCCCAGTCTTTTCCTTTGACATTTGGAAGACATCTCTAACAATACCTGGACTCCCTTGAGCACTTACCTCTCCTCAATAGAATACTATATTTTCCATCTGTCTTCATTGTCATAGCAAAAGAAAACCATTTGCCATTCTACCAACTACCTTCTTTTACTTATTAAAATGACTGTAAATCCACAGCTGGTGGAAAAGTGTCAGATTGATAGGCTTGCTTTAGAAAGCCACAGAAAGGAAGTATAAATCTTCCCTTCATTTCCTGCCAATAATATCTAACCAAAACCTGGAGGGTACATTTTTAAAAAGGAGCTGACCAGGCACTCTAAAATTTTCTTGAAAGCTCTACTTAGGACGTGAATATACACATTGAAATAAAGAGGAGCTGAATTATTTAAAGTTAAAATGCTTAAAGAAGAAAAACACTATTAGAAAATAAATAAAGACTGCTGGGAGCTGGTGGCTCATGGCTGCAATACTAGGTACTCAGGAGGCTGAGATGTGAGAATTTCAGTTTAGAGCCAGCCTAGACAGGAAAGTCCATGAGAATCTTATCTCCAAATAACCACCAGAGAAACAGAAGTGGCAATGTGGTGGAAAGTGGTAGAGTGACAGACTTGAGTGAAAAAGTTCAAGGATTGCATCTAGGCCCTCAGTTCAGGTTCTAGGACTGACCAAAGGAAAACAACAGTAAAGGCTTAATGTGTATTAATCACTGTTAAACTGTTAGGAAAAAGGAGATCATTTTCATCCTCAAGTATGTGGCTTCTTAGTCGTAAGTAGATTAGATTATCTAGATGAGAGTCATTTTCAAATCAGTGTGATTTTGAGCAAGCATGTTTGGATTGAAGAATAGAATAATGAGAATCTCATCCATAATTATCACAAAATATGTAAAGAGATGTCAAGTTATCAATAATAATATTGATAATCACAGCTACCCTTCTTGACACCTGTAGATATTAGGCTCATTGTGTGTGGTCTGAAGCTTTGTATGCTACAGGCAAACTTATTTACAGGTAAGGCTGTAGAGTCTGAGAAACTGAGAACCTGGGACCAATTGCCCAGTGATAGTGCATGGTGGAATATGGACAGAAATAAATTTCATCATTTTCATATCCATTTTTCTCAAACCATAATTCATAACCTTCTTTGAAAATGAAAGCTTACATTGATTCTTAAACATCACTCCAATATACAGAACAGATATATCAACAATAGGTAATTTGTAAAGGATGGTAAAATGTATTTAGGCTCAGTATATCTAAATTTAAATTAAGTAAATCTGAAGTCATGTGATTTCCTTCTTAAAGAATTTATAATACCTAAAGAGGTTGTAGTATGAAACAGCGGGGCTTTTACGCAGGAGTTTGCTAGATTTGGAGAGAGTAGGGAAAGTAGGCTGAGATCATTATCTTTTAAGAAGATGATTATAATCATTTAGGAATGTGACAATGAGATTTGGACTGGTGATAGGGCAGAAGAAACATCAGAGGTGCTTCTGAGATTTTAGTTTAGGCAATTGAGTACCAGGATAAGACTACTAACCTAGATTTCAGGTCACAGAGATGTAGTATATTTTAGATTGCTTAGTTTGAAATGTCTGTGTCACATCCAAACAGAGATGAGAGTTTGAGTAGTTAGATGTAGATCTAAAGGTCAGAGCTGGAAATGAAGCTTGGGTTCCTCAAGTTGAAGTTATGGAGTAGAGAATAGCTTTGAGGGAGTGTGCATATGAGAAGAAATAGGGGAGGGATAAGGACCATTGACAAAGTAGTCATGTTTTTCCAGCCATTTGGTAGGTGGTCGTTGGTACAGGAGACCACAGAGTGAAAAATTAGACAATCAAGCCTCAAACTACCAAAGAGAAGGCTTTTATTTATTTTTTTTAACAAATGTCTGCTAAAAAAAAGAAAGCAATCTGGGTGCAGCTGAACAGATGCAGTTTTCTTTTACAAAAGGATCCTGATAGGACAGCAATAGAAGCTGGTTCCAGGGACTGTGATGTAGGTGGGGATTCTTAAGATGTTTCCTCCCCTCACACTATCTCCCATGATCCTTCACCTCAATCATCTGGGAATTAACCATTCTTTTCAAAATTGTGATTTGCCAATATTCTTATGTTCTGAAGAATTTTTTGTGTTAATGACATACCATACTTGAAGTCTGATAAAACATGTTAGAAGGCATCGTTTCCTTTTTTGTCATTTTTTAAGCGCCTGAAGCCATTTCTTTTTATCTTTTTAAATACTTTTCTTCAACTAGAGGTAGAACAGTAAGAAGCCTGTCTTGTATGTTTTCTCCTCTTCTATTTCTTTGACAATGTGTGTGACCTTGTACAAGACACCTCCACTATCTGGGGCTCAACTTTCCTTATCTTATAAATACAGAAATTGGACTATATTTTCTCTGAGGTCTCTTTCAGCTTAAAAATTGTGTGATTCCATAATTCAAGCTCAGCACATAAATGCCATTTAAATGTCATTGGTTAGATTATAAAAGGCTAATAATTGTATAATCAGGGATAGATCAAATACCATTGCAATAAGGATTCCTAAAAGATTGCAAAAAAAAGTCCTCTTTATGAGAAGAATATCAAAGCATTTTTTCCCCACAAGGTCAGAATTTTCATTTTGATATGAGCTCTAATTAAATTAAATCCTGAGAAGTTTAGACTAGAAAAATAGGAAGGTCTTTCTCTCCCTTCCAGTTGAGTTTAAAGGTTACAAGATAATAGAACATGTTCTTCAGGAAATGTACAGCCATTTAAGATCAGTGCCTGACTTGCTGAAGAACTTGTAGCTATAAGTTACAACTTAAAGTACATAAACCTATCTCAAGTTTCTCCTTTGACAAATGAAGTCTTGGAGATTAGGCTGCTAGTTAGGTTTACAGGCCACCTAAAAAACAGACCAAACCATGCTTAACAAAGGAAACAAATCCTTCTAGAAAGAGAAACACACCGAGTATTACTTGTGGTGGTTCAAAAGAGGCTGTAAACATAAAGCCAGATTAAGAAGGCAGTGCTGAGGACTGGGCACAAGGTAAGAAGTACAGTATACAAAGTCTAGGAGATCATGAAGGCTTTCCATCACCCATGGCTTCACGCAGTCTGAAGCAAATGATTGAAGACAGCCCTACATTTAGTGCTCTGGACATCCTCTTCCTAGGTAGAGAAGATTGATCTTTGAGGGCCACTCATGGGGTGGGGATGCTGTGGTATTCAGCTGTGCTGTATATTATGGAATCTGCAATGTATATTCACTTCAGTAACCTTGGGAAAAAAATCCCTCAGGCCAGTTCCCTGTCTCATCTTGTCACTGCTCCCCCCTATACCTTGGGTGAGTCATCTTCCAGTGCAATGACAGCCATCACCAAAATTGAGAACTCAATGTGACAAAAGGGCTGTTTTCACAGTTCTCTGGCAACATAATATAAAAGTTCACCACATCAGGCACATCATCTTAATCACTGAGGTCAAAAGAACTTTTAGATGTGACAAGTAGCTGCCTCTTTAGTTAACTTCTTCCTTTCAATTGGCAAGAAGACTGCAAAGCCCCATCTCACACGTGATCACTGAATGGTCTCATTACTTTAGATTAGTTTCCATCTGTTGCAAACAGGAATTTTCCTTAGAGTATCTAGTACTGAAAGGAAATATGAAAAGGAAGTTAATGCTCACTTTCAAGATGTAGATGGGAATAAACTGGGCTATAAGGATGTGCAAGTACTTTTCTTTTGTCCAAGTTTATTAGGCACTGACTCTGTGCCTTGCACTGTTCCTCTGGGCACTGGGTGGGGGGGGGCAAGCAGAATTAACAGAAGTTAAATTCTATCTGAGCTGACAGAACAGTGGGCAAACAAATGTAGAATAGCCAAATGCCACACTGTGATATGTACATGCAAAGAACCAAATAGTCATCAAAGACTTTCCGGTAGCTTTTTGGTGAAAATGTAGCATTTTCATTGAGATCTCAGTGATGAGAGAAGAGAGGCCACATGCAGATCTGAGTAGGAGTGATCCAGGCTCAGCCAATGATAGATATAAAGGCTTAAGGCAGCACGAAGATTTTCACACAGGCTGCTTTTTACTGGTGATAGAGTAGGGAAGTAGAAAATGGCATCTCACAGAAAAAGAAGGATTGGATTACATAAAGAATTTAGAGTATATCCCACATGTATTGGGAAATCATTGGGAGGTTTAAGGCAGGAACATAATTTTATCCAATGTAACTTTTGAAAAGATCATTTTGGCTATGATGGCATGAAAGATGGATTTGTAGAAATACCAGTACAGGAAATAAAGGGCAGTTACAACACTATGGTTAACATCTTCCATGAAAAACTATTTTAGCTTAGAGAAGATAGTAAGTGTGGAAAAGGGAAGTGGATGCAGGGAAAATTTACTTTGGAAGTAAATTTTTATCCATGTGTGTAAAATGAAGGATCTTTCTTGGAGGTTGAGCAAAATTCAGTGTTTGGTTTGAAATCAAGAAAATACTTGGATATGGAGTTAGGACACTGTGAAATGGGAGACATTTCCTGCTTATGACATGTCCACACACTTTTCCATATTTTTCACCACCCTGCATTTTGGTAGAGTCACGTGATTAGCTCTAGTCAATGAGCCATGCCATTTAGAGGTGAACTTGTAGTTTCCTTGTGAGCTATCTTGCTGCCACAGAGACGAGCAATGTTCCAGATGACAACAGCCAGCGTATGTGGCCAGGAGGTTATATGAAGCAGTCACCATTTCTCTGCTAATCTATATTGGCCATTCACTAGTACCCTTTTGTGTTAAGCCACTGGAGGGTAGTTTGTTACTGTGATGCAATTAGGCACTACTGACTATTGCAATGAGAAAAACAGATTAAAACATTGCCTTGATCTGTAAAGGGATACTATCTCACAATCATATTCATGTATGGAGAATAAGCACATATGCTTACCTATATATGCTTATCCAAAAAAGGATGCTAGTTCAGAATTCTAATAGATTCTAACTTCAGAGGTTGAAAAGAAGAGGAGAGCAAGGATTACTTGGCCCTTGAACAGCTATGCATGACAAGGCATAGGAACAGAACCCTCATGGTTGAAAATGAAGAATCTGCAGCATTCATAGACAATAGCAATTATTTTTCTTTGTCCATTAGTTGTGCTGTGGACCAGAGCACTACACACTAAACTTGCTATAGTGATAAATTGTTGCAAGCCAGCAGATCACAAGGGAGGGATTTTTTTTTTCTAGTCCTGAATTTGGGCAGATGCAGAACTTTGCTTGTCTTGCACCAGATTAGGCTAGATGTTCCTCTCTGAAGTTTTCACTGTGTCACAGGATGCCTCTAGGGCTGGTTACATTGTGATTTAAGTCTGTTTCCCCAGATAATAATCTCCTCCAGGATTCTCTTCAATGTGTACAATTGTGTCTGCAGATTCTCAGTTTATGCTTGTTCAGTGAATGAACAGTAGTGCCTGGCACCCACAAAGATCAGTTCCCACAAGCATGAGGTGATAAAGGTGCTGATTGTTACAGACATAATGTGGTAAGTGTTTCTGTTCAAGTCACATGACCAAAGAAATCTCATTCGGATTCTTAACACATCTTAGTTGAACAACAGGTACTTATTGAGTGCCAGCTGTGTACCAAAAAATTGTGCATTGAAGGGAAACGAAAGGAATTATCTCCCTTAACCAATACCCTCCAGGAATTAACAACACAGTTGAGGGGACTATGCTAATGATTACAAAATCATTAGAAAACAGTATGAGATAGTATACAGTTAATTGAAGTTAGGTCTGAATGGCACAGACATTGTACATAATAAGAGTTGGAGAAGAGAAGAAATAGAAAGACATGAAATAAAATAAAACCTAGAATAATTTCTTAGAGATGTAATTTCCAGAGCTATAGAGAAAGATTTATAGAGAGAAACCCTGAGCTGGAGCTCCACTAACCACGAGGGACAGGGTGAAGAGACTTTCAAAGGGTATGTACAGAAAAGGCGAGGTGGATCTGGGGTGTTGCAGTGTTAGACAGTCAATAATATACACCATTCAATAATTTCTAAAAATAATACTTGAGGTCTCACCACTTGTCACTGTTGAAAGTATTGTGTATTATATGTGTGCATGTTTTGTGTGTGGTCCTTGCCCTCATATTACACTACACTCTTTTTCTTCTTTTATGGGGGGGGGTCATGGCACTTGAACTTGGGGCCTGAGCACTGTCTCTGAGCTTTTGGCTTACGGCTAGTACTCTACCTCTTTGAGCGACAGTGCTATTTCTGGTGTTCTGGTAGTTAGTTGGAGATGAGTCTCACAGACTTTCCTGCCCAGTCTGGCTTTGAACCATGATCTTCAGATGTCAGTTTCCTGAGTAGCTAGGATTATATATAGACATGATCCACTGGCAGGCAGCTGTGATAACCTCTTGATGAAAAGACAGAGAGTAAAAATTGAAACAACAATGTAGGAAAATTTAAAGTCGTTATTAATACCAGTAAAAACGGTAAGTTAAAGAGATGCAGAGCTGGAACATGATATTTTCTATAAGGAAAGGTCAGGGAAGCCTTTCCTGTGGAGCCATGGAAAGAGACAATGTGAACAGAAAAATAGGTTTCTGGGAACGAAATGATATGACGATATTTGAGGAAAAGAACATGTAATGCAGAGAAAAGCAGAGAGTGAATGAGGTAACTAGAAGCAAGGAAAATGGCAGAACTCAGAATCTAAGGAAATATAAGGAAGCTTCAGTTAATTTTCCTTTTAAAATAAATGCATTGGATTTTTTTGTTTGTTTCCCTGAATATTTGGGGGAAGTTTAGGAGATCAGGAAATGAAAGAACAAAAAAAAACAGAGCACATTTATCTACACTATTTTTTCTACCATACACATACTAATAAACAGGGTAACTTGTAACATATTGACAACATGTTCATTTTCCAGAGTTTTCTGTCCTTTCTATATGTAAAGGGACCTGCTGCCCACAAGATAGGCTGTTGTCCTTGGAAAACAGCAAAATAGAAGATACAAGTTCTCTTGCCCATCTCATCAAAGTTAGGCCTGAGAGTATTGCATGGCTTTGTGCCCGGTACAAGAGGATTAAGGTTGCCAAATCTTTGGATAATAACAAGCTCCAATCTACATAACACCTGGTCTTTACAACCCAAGTCATTATGAATATGGTCCAAGTTGTCACTCCAGGGGTTTTATTATTTCCACATTAGTGGGAGCTGTTTCTTACATATATGGAAGTTGCCTACCCATTTTCCCTTTGTCAGTTCGGATTGAGTGGCTGTCTCTCATGATTTTGCTAAGCATGGAGGATGCTAGAGAATGCTGAGGAAGAAAAACTATTGTTGAAATCCAGATATTTTGATCAGTACAAACATTGGAAGATGAGTACCCAAAGGAAGAATTCAGTGTTGGACATTTTGGTGGGGAAATGGTGGCTTCTAGAACAGAGATTAGATGAAATGGTCCCAGTTGGTCATATGGGAAATTATGTCTGTTAATCTTGTCTGCATACTAGTATGTGACTAAAAGATATAGAGAATAAAGAATGCTTTGATATTAGAATTTGGGGTCTTGAGCTAGCAGCTAGAGATTTGAAGAGAGATTGGGAAGTAGAAGCGCAGGTGAAGAGATGAACAGTATCTTCTCCCAGTTCTATCCAATCCATCAGTTCTCTTTCTTGTCCAATACTGGAACTTAAACTAGGTAATTTGACACTTTCACTCATTGGCTGATACTATCACTTGTGCCATGCTTCCAGCCTAGGAGTTGGTTCTTTCTCTCTTCTCTCTCTCTTTTCTCCCCACACCCACGTCATATATTTTTTATTGTTATTATAAAGGTGCTATGCAGTGGGGTTATAGTTACATAAGTCAGATAAAGAATGATGTCATTTCTTCTCTCCCTCTCTATTTTCTTTAAGGCACCACGATCTTCCGCTTGGACCACTGATCTTTCTGTTATACCTTTTCTATTTCTTTGTTTAAATATAGATACTAAGATGATCTCTTTATTTTTCATATTCATATGACTTTATAGTATATTGTTAAAATTGTTTCATTTCATTACAATTTATTGTTAAGCTCTTCTGTGTTTGATTCATAAATTAAATTGTGTCATGAACATGTATGTGTATTTAGAACAGAACAGTAAATTCGGTACTCTCACTGGCTTTGCTTACCAACTGTAGGTCTTGAAGTACATCCCTCAGAGGTAAAAGGGCATTATTGCAAAGCCAATAAGAGGAGATTCTCATTTTGTTAAGAGGTCTCCAGAGGGCTTTGCAAAGAAATTTGGGCTGAGGGTGTAACTCAGTGGCGGAGAACTTGTCTTGAATATGTGAGGCACTGGGTTCTATCCCCAGCATTTCCCAAATTGAAAAAAAAATAGATATTTGACCTAGATTTTCCCAACCAGAGAGGGCAAATCTAATCTTTTATTAATGGCATCTTCCTTTCTACATACTCCTCATTCTCCTGTTTTGGTTAATAATGTCATTCCTCCTCCTTGCAGATCTGAAACTTTTAAATCTCCCTCTGATTGTTCTCTATATTGAATTCATTTTGAATTATTAGGTATTATTTTCTTTTTTCCTCTGTTCTCAGTGTCAGATTGCCCTAGTGATCTTATAAAAGTCCAGGTTAGAATATATCACTGCAGTGAAACCACCCATTGCTTTCCAGGACCTGTCAGTTTTGCTCTTTCCCTGCTTCTCTACCAGGCTCACTAATTCTCCAGTCTCTTTGGGCCCTCACAATTCTTTATGTCTTCCAGCTACAGGAACTTCCCCTGTTATTTTTTCTTGGCTGGTGGCTAATGCTCAGTTATGTGAGACACATATTTTTTCTTGGTTAAAATTCATAGTATCTTATCTACACATTTATTTGTTTATTTCAAATAGGGAAGGGAAGAGGGGAAACAAAATGTTTCAGGGGAAGGGACATGGGGACAAAAACATGAGAAGGGGTATCAAGGTGTGAGAAGTAATGCACCTACTACCTGACAAATGTAACTGTATACCCTCTATACATTATCCCGACCAAAGAAAAAGTGTATCTATTAGGACAGAGTGTGGCCTAGTGGTAGAGTGCTTCCCTAGCATGCATGAAGCCCTGGATTTGATTCCTTTGTATTGCATACTCAGAAAAAGCTGGAAGAGGTGCTGTGGCTCAAGTGGTAGAGCACTAGCCTTGAGTAAGCCCAAGGACAATGCCAAGACCTTGAGTTCAAGCCAGAGGACTGGCAAAGAAACTGTATGTATTAATGCTAAAAGGCCTGACCAAATTCAAACTTCCCACTTGTCAGCTATGTAACTGACTACATTGCTTAAACTTCCCTTGCCTTTAGGTAAAATGCAGCTGATAGCAGTTCATGTCTCATGGGAATCAAACCATGAGAAGGATTAGATGATACATATTTATTTGTTTATTTCAAATAGGGAAGGGAAGGGGGAAAACAAAATGTTTGCGGGGGAGGGACATGGGGACAAAAACATGAGAAGGGGTATCAAGGTGTGAGAAGTAATGCACCTGCTACCTGACAAAAGTAACTGTAATGTTACCTAATGTAACCTAATGTTAAAAATTTAAATAAATGTTCCTTCTTACAATATTTTGGATCTGAACCCATGTATCCTTTCCTCCAAAATGTTTTACTCATTTTTTGTGACCTTACCCTTTCTTTCCATTTCCCTAGATATTCCCTTTCCCCAGAAGTCCTTTCTTTCATATTACATATTAATAATAATTTTCACAAATGTGTTTATTGCCCCTATTAGACTAGAAACTCCATGAGGACAAGGACCCCTGACATTATATCATCAAATAATTTTCAGCTAGTACAGTGCTAGGCATATACTAGATACCCAACAAACATGCTACTGTGGGAATGTCTGTGGATGATGGTTCATGACTAAGTTTGTGGCTTTCTAGTCTGCTGGAAAAGCTTTGATACCTTGCAAGAACTGAGTTGGGCCAAAGGCCAATGGAGTTCCATTATACTACTTTTCAAGACACTATCTTATGTTGTGCTTTAAGATGTTGACATATCAAAATCAAAAAACTGGACTAAGCTCAAAACTTACATTTATATGCCAAGATTAAATGCTATTTTTTGGCAGAAAAAATTAAATTGTTCAGTTTTTCCATAGGATTTCATCCAACCTGGAATTGGACTGAATGAATTGTATAAATGAGACAATCACAGTCCATTTTTCTCTTGTTCTGCTCCCCAAAGTGACTGACTAGTTGATTCAATTCACTGGTCCCCTGGATGGGCTATTGTATGCCTAAGCAGTAACTTCCTGGGTGCTCAGCCCAAAATACAGGCTCATCCTTACATTTTTCACTTCTATGTTAAGTCAAGCTTCTTTATCTCTTATTTATTTAATGTTACTGTTTATTTCATTTACACAATGCTTTCCCATGTGAGCTTGTTAGACTGTATGGAAAACATTGTGTTTGCAAAGAGTAAACACACACAGACACACAGACACAGACACACACACACACAGACACACACACACACACACACACACACACACACACACACACGAAAATTTATACTTCAGTAGTACTCAGATATCATAGGGTTACTTTCCTCTGTAAATCTGTTATGGTTTACACCAGGGAATGAATTCCAATGGACCCACTCCCACTCCTCTCCTCTTCCATTGTTCTATTGTTCAGTTCCATTTTCCTTAGCAGCCTGGTGATGATTGAGCATTTGACTTAGGTGTGTGTGCTGGGTTACAGGGTTTCTAATCTCCGGCTTGTTGACCATCCCTATTGATCTCTTCCTAACACATAATAATGCCATCTCTTTTATTCTCAATTCTGTCTTTGGTCCTTTGTTTCGTATCATTTCTGTTCTCTTCTTACAATCTTGATTGCCAACATGCTTCCTATTTTGGCTATTCTTTATATGTGTCTAATCAAACGTAGATTGTAAAGGCAAGACTAAACTCATGGACTAAAATGGACTAAAATTAAAAAGGATTAAAATTGACAAGAAGCCCATAGCATTGATAAAATGTTTATTTGAAACAAACTGAGGGATTGGACAAGAATGAAAATAGTTAGAATCAAGCCTGTGTCCACATTTTCCTCCTACCAGCTTCTCATGCAATTGCACTTGTCAGATAAAGTTCAGGCATCTTATCCTCTGAGTTCACAGAAATACCTCTTTGTTGGCACAATGCCTTAAAAAAAAGATTATTTGGTAGTTGAAAGAAGCCAGATGTAATGATGTTTAGTATTGACAAGTAGTTTCAATTTCATTCTTACAAATTATTCCCTTTTTAAAAGAAGCCCGATATACAAGATGTAATTGCCATGTAACTACTATCTATATTCTAGATCTAAAAGCCAAGAATTAAATGCACTGGGACTGAGGAAGAATGCCATGTCCTCAGAATTAAGATATTCTTATTGATCACTAACTGATCAGGCTTGATAGCTGTTTTCAGAAAGCTGTAAACACAAAGCTTTGTAATAGGAATACCTGTGCCTGGAATGTGGGCTGAGAGTGCAGCATTGGTGCTGGGTACCAGGGAAGCCTGAGTGTATCAGAGCAGGAAAGCGAAATGTTTTCCTTTGGCTGTTGTTTCTCAAGTGACTTAAGTGAGACTCAGTGGCTATTGATGTGTACATATAGGGATTGCAATAAAACGTAATGGGTCAGTTTCTATTTCTTTTTTTAAGATTCTTTTTATTGTAATTAATAGAAGAGTTGCAGTTATATTCGCCAGATAGAAAGTGCATTACTTCACACACATTGATACCCCTTCTCATATGTTTGTCCCCATTTCTCTCTTCCTACCCCCTCCCCTCATCGTATTTTCCCCCCTTCCCTTTCAGTTTTTTTTTACCTTTGGCTCAAAGGGATTGACATATTATCTTTGGGGAGTTAAAAATCATGATCTTGGATTTGGGGAAATACTCTGGGATCTGGGTGGCAGCAGATGCATTTTTAAGATGATGTCAGAAAGCAAGGCATAAACCTGAATGTGATTGTGTGGCTCAAAGTGAGGACAGCTGGGCGGTTCTGTTTCAAGTACTAAGGCTTTCTACATTCAGAAACGATCCCACAGCACACAGGAGTGGTACACCTCACTAACACATTGTCATACATTATTTCAACTTTTCTCCTCCCTCCAGATCCCAACTACTCTAGTTACCTCTTTAATCTAATTTGTGCCATGATACCAGGCTTTAATTTTATCACTATTATTTTGTTTCTTTTTTAAGTATTCATGGTGTGCCAGGCATTGGATAAAATAGAAATGATACATTCCCGGCTGTCACTGGGCTCACATATTTAAAGAGCCATGACAGGCAAAATACACAGTAATTGGCAATAGGTAGTCCTGGTGCTTTTATTTTAGTCTCCCTTTTGAAGCAACTTCATCTCTCTGAATAAAGCCTAAGAAGTTCCCTGGATCAAAGATGTCAAAAACCAGGAGGGTTTGGAACTAGTGTCAAGAGTAGGCAAAGGACTTTCAGAGCGGTGGCTCTGCTCAAAGCCTGGCCATGTGCTCTCTGCTCCGCTGTCCTGCCTCACCTGTGCGGACTGGGACATTCCAGCTCCTCTGCTGCTGTGTTTTTGCATTGCACCCACAAGAATGCCATCTCCCTGCATCACCTCCTGCATGCTTCACCTGGGATTGCAAACCCTGTCCATCAGTTACCCCGGAGTTGAGGGTTCCTCAGACACTGGGAGACTTACTTAGGTTTACAGCAGCTGCCTGCCTTGCAACGTCCAGATAGGCGTGCACACAGGAAACACAAGTCCCTCGGGAGTCACCCCCAGTGTTTTCCTTTCCCTCTTTCCTGTGTATCCTGTCACGATCTTCTTTGTCTTTCTCCTAGTAATACATCATAGCCCTCTCCTGCCTGGTAACCATACAGGAACATTGAGCCATCCATACCTTGAAGGATGTCTCAGCGAATGGGTGCTTTGGGGTGAGTGAATGGTGACACGAAGCGACTGTTGGCGAGTGTGCCAGTGTTGGAACCGGGTGGAAGCGTAACCCAACCCAACCCCACTTTCTTCCTTTTTTTTCTTCTCCCATCAACATCTTGGATTCCTGAAGCGCAAAGCACTCACTCCTTTCCCAGGGTTGGGTACCAAATGTTCAACCCTAATGTAGTGTCTCCCAAATCCAGTTCGCACCTCGTACCTCGAAAGCTTTAAAGTTGCAGAAAGCAGCTTCACGGGCGGGGGTGGGGGCACAGGACTGAGCTTGAAGCTAGTGCGTCCTGCGGGTGCTCTCCAAGGGGAACGGGCCAAGCCGAGGGTCAGGAGAATGCCCGTGCTCAAAGAAGGAGCCAGGGGAGGCAGAGCGGAGGAGGGAAGAGGAGGAGGGAGAGGCGCGGGTAGCAGCTGCTGGGGGCAGCGAGATGCAAGGTGGCTCCCCGGCGGCCCCGCGCCCCGTGGCTCGGGGGACGCACCAGGCAGCCAATGGCTGCACAGAGGTGTACAGCAGATGGCGTCCGACTGCGCTGTTCCTTCCTCCTCCCTTGTCCTCCTCCTACTTCTCCTCTTCCTCCTCTTCCTCCTCCTCCACCTCCTCCTCCTCCTCCTCCTTCAGTGTTGAGGAGCCAGAGTCGCTGCCGGGTTGCCAGACGCTGGAATGGGTGGTCTCTCCCCACACACCACCATCTTTCTCACAGTGGGGAAGCTCCCAGAGGCTGCGGCTGCGGCTCGAGCAGGGAGGGTGAGTGCGGCCGAGCTGAGTGGGGAAGCCGGGGATGCCGGAGGGGAGGGGGGGAATGGGAGGGGGGACGGGCTGGCCAGCGGGGCGGGATGTGGCAGCTGTCAGGGTTGCGGGGCGCGCCACCCGCGAAGACTTTGCTGATTCCTCGCCCCGCAGCTTCTCTAACCCGTTCTCCCTGCCAGACGCGGGAACTTGGAACCGAAGCTTCCCCGGCACCTCTGGCTCGGGACTGCGGGAAGGTAGGGTACCCCCGCGCAGCGCGCAGGCATCCCGCAGCTGGCCAGCTGAGCGAGCAGGGGACGCCTCCGTGTGCCACTTGGGCATTGACTTCAACCTACTGGACCGAGCCATGGCGTGGGGTCGGGAGAAGCTCTTTTCCTTCCACCTCGCTGGCTTTGGGGGTACCACGGAAAGGGTCCCCCAGCTTGCGGGGAACCCTAGGAGATTGGAGAGCTGGGAATTTCCAGGGCTTTGCAAACAGGTTGATTTGGGGTTGCCTTTCCTAAGCTGGGACAAGAAATGTGCTCCTTGGATGTTCAGGGACCCTGGAGGATAGCTGGGCAAGCCAAGAACTTTTTGCAGCTCCTTTTGATTTGTCAATGGAGTTGTGTGTGTGTGTGTATGGGGTGGGGGGCGGGGTTCTGCAGCAACAGTTTTCATTTTCACTGTCCCCTGTGGGTTTGGCCCTCTGGGTCAGATATGAGGCACCATTCTTTTTCGAGAGAAATGCTGCTGGCAGGGTGTGAGAATGAGGGGAGGAGCTCACAGGAGAACAAGTGTTTTAATTTTAATTTTTTCTATAGCATCGCCCTTCTGCACGCGCCATCACGGCACCTGTCCCTTAATGTTAAAGTTACTTGAATGAGAAAATGAAACCTCTGGCTCCTTGTCGTTCCCACATTTTAACGTGAAGTTGAAAAGCTTGATGTGTGTGTGTGTGTGTGTGTGTGTGTGTGTGTGTGTGTGTTGGTGAAGAGGACATTAAAGACACACTAGCACTGTATCTTCTTAGAAGGACAGTAAAGAGAGAGAGAGAGAGAGAGAGAGAGAGAGAGAGAGAGAGAGAGAGAGAGAGAGAGAGAGAGAGAGAGAGAGAGAGAGAGAGAGAAACACTTTATTTGGAGGGAAGATTCTATGATCTAGTGATACTTTGCCTGTTGTAGTCTCTGAAATCTGAGCGTCCCCTAAGAGCTCTTGTGATTCAATTCTGCACCACCCAGGTGGAGTTTACCTGAGATTATGGAACTTTGGTATGGTATATGGAAAATGCTAGGACATTGATTTTCTTACATTGCCAAGGTGGTGACTGGTAGCCTGCAGTTTCTTTCCTTTAAATACATTCATGCTCTTGTACAGTCTGACAGGAGGAGCTGCCTGGTGTTTTCCTCAGTACACCTGTGAGTTTTCTGTTATTATAGAAGCCATGCAGGCAGGGGTATTATCAACCTTCCTGTGCCGTGTGTGTGTGTGTGTGTGTGTGTGTGTGTGTGGTGTGTGTGTGCGTGGTTGTGCACACCAGCCCTTGCACTTGGACAGTATGTATCTGAATGTGTGCATTTGGAATTTTCCTCTTGACATGCAATCTTTGGATGTCAAAGTGATACAATTATCCACCTATCAATGTCAAGGCAATCTGGGTTTGTTGGGTAGCTGGGAAGACGCGATCTCCTGGGAAGTCTTTCATGCTTTTGACTCCACTCAGCTGTTGGTTCAGGCTTCCTAAAAGCCACTTAGGATGTTACTAACCAAATCAAGAAGCTCTGTTTGGTGTGAGTGAATGCTCGTGTCTTTGTGGGTTAAAAGCTATAAAAAGTCCCTGTCTTGAGGCTTCACTTTGATGCACTGCTGTTTTTAAACCTCAATGTCATTAATAACAGATCCTTCTTTTGAAACTTAATGTGGCTCATTCCATGTTTTGGGCTGTAGATGAACCCAGAGAAGGGATTTGCTGAATTCTACTTCCACTTTTCCTGGCCACTTTTTTTTTTAATGTACTTGCTGGGAGTTGAGGACTAGCAACTCTTTATTTCTGGCACATTGAAGTGGAAAAGAATTGTGAAGATAGTTCTCCCAGCACTCTGGAACAATATAGACACTTCTAAAGAATTTGTGGCTGTAAGTGTTGAGTTAGAAAAATATGGAGTAGTCTTTCACATTATCACAGACAAGTCTAGAAATATGAGCCATTCGAGGTTTGAAGACTGAAGATTAACCCATACAAAGTGCTGAAAAGGGCTATTTACGGCTGGTGGATTTTGATGATCTATTTTGAGGATTCGTAACACAGTGGGCTCATTTTATATGTGCCTTCGTATTTAAATCAATACCTGGAAAAAGATCTTCTTGATATTTCTTAGTCCTCCTACATTGCTTTTCATTAAAGTTATTACTTGTTTAAAACTGAAAGGCAGAAGCACTCTTAGACAGAAAATAGTTACTGATCATGAAAACTATACAAACACAGACTGCACTGTTTAAGGACTGACATGAATAAATTGGTAACTAAATGTACCATTCTGTTCTCTGCTGAGTGTGCCTTTTAACTGAAAGTAGAGAAGAAATTAAGGGAAAATGGTACGGCTACAATGTTCTTTATAAAAAAAAAGGCCATTAAGGACTTTGTCTACTAACACAAATTCTATTTCTCAAGGAACCACTTTTTTTTATTAATATCTGTTAGAAAAAGAAAGTTTGTCTCCAAGTCATCTCTGAAAGAAGCAGAATGAAAGAAAAGTGATGTTAATGGAGGAGGAGTGTTCAAACAAGACAGATTCCAAGGCATGTCAACTCATTTTAATTGTACATCACAAGATGAGGCTAGAGTCATGATTCCTTCATGAGAAAAACAATCTTGCCCAAACTGTAATTTTTCTGTTCTGTACATCTTTGTAAAGACTAGACATTAGCATAACAACATTTATTCAAAAGCTGGAATAGAAACAGAAAATTCTTGACTGGTCCTATTGAGTTAATCAAAATGACAAATGATGAGTTATATTAAACAGGTATGATGATTAACAGATTAAGAATTCTAAGTAGTGGCAACTATACTATTTGGCAGGACAGAAAGAACAGCCATTAGTGGCAAAACTTCTGAGTTACTCTGCAGATGAAGACTGAGTAGCAGAAAGATATTTACATGAGCTCCTTCAATATGTTTCTAGATTTTGTTTTTTTTTGTGGTATAGGGCTTTGAACACAAGCTCTCACACTTGTTAGGCTGGTGTTCTACCAGTCTTTCTTATTGGTTATTTTTTGGTTAGAATCTTTCTTAGCACCTAGGTACCTGCCTGAATCATTATCTGCCTACTTTAGGGCTTCCTATAGATGCCAGGAAAATAGTCACATACCACTAAGTCCAGTTCCCTTAAGTGAAGATGGAGTTTTGAGGACTTTTCTGTTTATGATGGCCTGGAGTCATGAGTCCCCTGATCTCAAGCTCATGCCTAGCTTGAGATGACCGGTTTTCATCCTAATGCTCAGCTATGGTTTGAGAAGTGGTATCACAAATTTTCTGCTGTGCTGGCATTGAACCACAATCATCTCTATTTCAACCTCCCAAGTAGCAATGATTACAAAGGCAAGAGTTTGGTGCCCTAATGTTTTTAGACTTTTGAATATGGACTACCCTTAACTACATTATGATTGAAAAAAAAAAAGATATTTCCTAACACGTAACTCTAAAAGAAGCAGCTGTAATCAATTGAGCATAAGCCAGCTTCCTATATATACTACAGGCCCTTAATTTAGAGCTGTTAACAGGATTAATAGCTATGTGATAATTAACACATTAAACTTGTGAAGGCGGGAGGGATTTTTTTCAAAGCTCCACTTCTAATTCTAGAATTTACTATTGTGATTTGAATTTGGAATTGTGGCTTAACAGATCTGGCACCCTTGTTTCAACCTGAAAAACATTTTATTTACCTTTCAAAATTTCTCCAGTTACTAAACTTATTTAAGATTTTCTAGTAAGAAAACAGCCATGATAACAGCCTGGGTCATTATAGTGGCTATTGATAAAATCAAACAAAAAGTATTAAGTTCTGCTTTCTGGTCAGCTGGCATGTACTTCTTGATTTAGATATCAGTAGAACTCTTCATCACTGAATTCTTGGGATTATGCTTGAATTCCTAGTTATGATTCCAGGAGTAGGTTCATGATACAAAATATGAGTTCACAGTAGTTCCATAGTTTATAATGCATTAGTGACTTGTAATGAATACTCTGTATAGAGACCAGATTAGACATTTCATTTGAAGGGGAAAACTGTATATTAATCAAATCTCATTACATCATCTCTTTTGGTTAAATTGTACAACTGCATCTTTCATTTCCATTTTGATAATTGCAACTTTTGTTTTCTTTTTTGTTTTGTAATTTTTATTTAATTTTATTGTCAAGGCGATGTACAGAGGGGTTATAGTTACATATGTAAGATAGTGAGTATATTCCTTCTCAAACATTGTTACACCCTCCCATGTTTTTCTCCCACTTTCCAAGTGGAAGTCCCCTCCCTCCCCAAGTTGTGAAGTTAATTTCCAACATATTGTCTTGTATTGTTGTTGCTTTCTTTTACCCTTTGTCCTTTGTCTCATCATTTTGTTATTCCTTTTTACCTCCCTAATTCAAATAAATGTATGTACAATACACTGGATACCAAAATAAAAAACAGTGACAACAGAGAATAAATCATATTGGATAAAAATGAAAGAAAAAAATAACTTGCTGGGAGTTTGGCCTAGTGGTAGAGTGCTTGCCTAGCATGCACGAAGACCCAGGTTCGATTCCTCGGTACCACATACATAGAAAAGCTGGAAGTAGTTCTGTGGCACAAATTGCAGAGTGCTAGCCTTGAGGAAAAAGCCCAAGGACAATGCCCAGCCCCTGAGTTCAAGACCCAGGACTGACAAAAATAAAAATAAAAAAAGAAAACTTCATATAGTACATTAAAAACAACAGCCACAAAGAAAAACCTCTTGTTTCCATATCTTGAAGTTCATCTTGATTTTTTAAAAATTATTATTTATTGTAATTAATAGAATGGTTACAGTTATATTCACCAGATAGAATGTTCATTATTCCACAAACATAGGTACCCCTTCTCATGTTTTTGTCCCCATTTCCCTCCCTTGTCCCCTTCCCTCATCTTGTTTTCCCCCCTTTCCTATTTCAAATAAATAGATGTATATACAATATACCAGATAATAAGGTAAGATACTGGAACAATATGAGAATAACCAAGTGACAACGAAAGTGATGAGAAATAACTTAGTACATTAAGAACAACAATCACACTTTATATAGCTCTTGTTTCCATATCCTGGAGGTCCTTTCATTTAATCTCATCCTATATGGCCTTATGTATCTAGTCTAGGTTTTGAGCTATTGTAATCCTCTACTGGGAGAGTCCTAGATGTGTAGTAATTATTACGAATGAGGGAAACCATTGAGCCTGTGTTCCTTTGAGTCTTACTTAATATGATTTTTTCTAAGTCTTTCCATTTCCTAACAAAGGGGTAGATGTCATTCTTTCTGAGGGCAGCACAGAATTCCATTGTGTATAAATACCACATCTTCCTGATCCAATCATCTACGGAGGGGCATCTGGGTTGGTTCCATACCTTTGCTATTTAGCCCACTTTTTAATGGGATGGTTGTTTCTTTGAGGATTTAGTTTTTGGAGATTTAATTTTTTGAGTTCTAAGTGTATTTTAGATATGAGGCCCTTGTGGGGCTGGCAGAATTGGGTAAGCACCAGTAGGAAACTAAAGTTAGATCCTTACATATTACCTTGCACCAGAATAAATTCCAAATAGATCAAAGATCTCAAGGTAAAAGCAGATACTCTGAAAATATTACAGGAAAGAATAGGAGAAACACTAGGACTCCTTGGTATGCCTATAAATCCTAGCTATCAGGAGGCTGAGACCTGAAGATCATGGTTCACAGTGAGCCCAGGCACTAAAGTCCGTGAAACTTATCTCCAATTAACCATCAGAAAACGAGAAGTGGTGCTGTGGCTCAAGTGATAGGATGGTAGCCTTGAGCTGAATAATTCAAGGACAACACCTAGGCCCAGGGTTCAACTCCTACAACCCACAAAAAAATTAAAAAAAACAAAAAACAAAAACAAACAAACAAAAAACAACTTTCTTAGTAAAGACCCAGAAACACAACAAATCAAAGAAATGTTGGACAAATGGGACTACATTAAACTGCAGAGACTCTACATGGTAATGGACATAGCCAACAAGCTAAATAGAAACCCCACAGAGTGGGAGAAGATCTTCACTAGCCATACAACAGGCAGTTACATCTTGACATAATATGGAATGGAGCTTCACTGCTGGTGAAGGCTCAGGGTTATTGTAGAAGTTGAGAATTTGAATCCAAGCTTAGTTTGTACAATGAATAATTAAGCCATCTGGCTTAATCCTTTGCTTTTGTGATCAGAAAATAGAGTCTATTAAAAATCATCACAAAAATTTTGTTGGTTTTTGGTCCTTAGATGATTTTTCAATTAATGGGTTTGAAAAGTACAATGATGCAACTTTAGTTTTCTGCATGTGCTTAACCAGTTCTGCCAGCATCACTTGTTGAAGAGGCTGTCTTTCTTCCATTCTATTTTTTTGGCTCCCTTGTCAAAGATTAGGTGGCCAAAGGTCTGTGGTTTAATATCTGGGTCTTCAGTTCTATTCCATTGACCTTCAGGCCTGTTCTTGTGCCAGTACCAAGATGTTTTGATAATTATAGCTCTGTAATAGAGTCTAAAGTTTGGTATTGAAATTCCTCCTGCACTGTTCTTTCTGCTAAGAAGTGTTTTTGCTATACGGGGTCTTTTATTATTCCATATGAAATTTCGGATTGCCTCTTCTATTTCTTTAAAGAATGACATTGGGATATTGATGGGTATTGCGTTGAATTTGTTAGGAAATGGAAAGACTTAGAAAAAATCATATTAAGTGAAGTAAGCCAGACTCAAAGGAACTTAGTCTCAATAGTTTCCCTCATTTGTCATAATCAGTAGAAACCTTGGGCTCTCCTAGCAGAGATTTGCAATAGAGCAAAACCTTGATACAAAAGGCCATATAGTAGGACGCTGAATGAAAGGATCTCTAGGATATAGAAACATAAGCCATATAATGAATGATTGTTCTTCTTAAGGTACTATGTTATCTCTCATCTCTTTTGCTGTCCCTTGGTTATCTCATATTGTTACAGTACCTCACTTTGTTATCTGATATATCGGATATATTTGTATTTGGTTATTTGAAATTGGATAGGGAACGGGGGAAAACAAGATGAGGGGTGGGGGTGGGGTGGAGGGAAATGGGGACCAAGACATGTGAAAGGGTATCAATGTATGGGAATTAATGCACCATCTATCTGGCAAATATCATGTAACCCTTCTATTAATTACAATAAGAATATATGAAAAAAAAGAAAAGTACAATGATTTGCTGTGGTGTGGAAAACTGCTGCATTTTCGTTTTTGAAGTTAAAAAAAAAAGGCTTCATAGCAAATGAGGGTAGATGTTGACTTACATGAGGGAGCTTCAGGAAAGTGTGGAAATGTTTCCTGCATGGAACAAAAGGTTACCATTGTGGAACTTAGGAATTTTACAGCCAGGGCCATGCTACCTGGTTTTGATTTTGCATCTCTATGCATATTTTAATTATGAGTCTTTAGTAATTAAATATGCTGTAGCTAAAAACAGAATCTTAACTAACTAATGCAGGAATAATTCTTCAGTGCCTTGACTGGGAAGAAGCTCCTTGCTGTGTTCCACTTGCTTGCATGAAGTTTTTGGCTGCAGATTTGTGCCCTAGTGTTATGTTAGTGAACAGTTCATTACTTTCTGGAAGAATCACAATGTTGAGAAAAGCTCTAAACTTCACAGTACTTAAGCATGATTGCCTTGATCTTAGACTATAGTTTTGTAGTAATGCATATTTTAATTTTTGGTTCTTTTATATGACTATTTTAAAAGAGTACCATGTAGTATTCATAAATGAAGGATTTTAATTATAGTAGGACTAAGGCTTGCAGTAATATCTTGCAGAGTTGAATCTACTCTATTGATTTCTACCTTTTTGTGCTTACGTTAGACATATTCAGGCTATTTGTACTGTGTGCACTGATACAGCATTACTGCAAGTAAAATATCTGGAAGTATTTTTGTACTAATGGTAAACTGGTACTGTTTAAATGCCCTGAAAAATCTACACCCTGGGATGTTTAACAGATATGGTAAGATGGCCTTGGGACTTTTGTCAGGGTTACTGAATGAATCTTTAAGTTTGCTTGTGCTTAAATTCTACCAGTTTGTAAGCATTTTAAATATTATCTCATGATTAATAAATAAATGCAACATTATTCTATAAAGCATGCTACATATTTGAACTTGAAATCTACCTACATATTACATTTTACTGTTAAATTTATTATATCATATATTACATTTATATGTATTATAAAATTACATATTATTTGTATAAATTTATGCTACCTTCAGTAGCAAAGGCATCAACATTCCTTTCAGCTGAGTTATCAATTCATATAAAAGCACACTTCTTCTATGTTCATTTGTTTTCTACAAAAATAAATTTCTTTTTTCCATATATTTTTTATTGTAATTAATAGAAGAGTTACATTAGATTCACCAGATAGAAGGTGCATTACTTCACAAACATTGATACTCTTTCTCATGTCTAGGTCCCCATTTCCCTCCCACCACCCCCGCCCCCATCTTGTTTTCCCCCCTTCCCTATCCTATTTCAAATAAACAAATAAGAATACATACAATACGTCAGAAAACAAGGGAAAATACTGTAACAGTATGAGATAACCAAGGGACAGCAAAAGGGATGAGAGATGACAACTACATTAAGGACTACAATTACTCATTTTATGGCTTTTGTTTCTATGTCCTGGAGGTCCTTTCATTCAGCGTCAAACTATATAGCCTTATGTATCTAGGTTTTGTTCTATGGTAAATCTCTGCTAGGAGAGCCCAAGGTTTATACTGATTATAACATATGAGGGAAACCATTGAGCCTATGTTCCTTTGAGTCTGGCTTACTTGACTTAATATGATTTTTTCTAAGTAATTTCCTTACAAATGGGGTGATGTCATTCTTTCTGACAGCAGCATAGAATTCCATTGTGTATAAATAGCACATCTTGTTGATCCACTCATCAACTGAGGGACATCTGGGTTGGTTCCATATCTTTGCTATGGTAAATAGTGCTGCAATGAACCTCGTATTGGTGGATTTAGTATATCCTTGTTTTTAGATGATTGGGTAAATGCAAAGTAGTGGAATTGCTGGGTCATAGGGGAGCTCTATGTTTAGCCTTTTGAGGCACTGCCATAGTGCTTTCCATAGTGGTTGAACAAGTTTGAACTCCCACCAACAGTATAGTAGTGATTCCTCCTGGCCGCATCCCCTCCAGCATCTGTTGTTATTAGATTTCTTGATCCTGGCCATTCTAACTGGAGTGAGGTGGAATCTTAGAGTTGTTTTGATTTGCATTTCTTTTATGGCCAGAGATGTCGAGCATTCCTTCATATGTCTATAGGTCATTCTTATTTTTTTCTGCAGAGAACCCTCTCTTAAGGTCTTTGGCTCATCTTTTAATGGGAGGGTTGTTACTTTGGAGATTAGTTTTGGAGGGATTCAATTTTTTAGCTGTCGGTATATTTTAGATATGAGGCCTTTGTCTGTTGTATGGTTAGTGAAAATCTTCTCCCACTCTGTGGGCTTTCTATTTAACTTGCTAAGTATGTCCTACAGAAGCTCTGCAGTTTAATGCAGTCCCACTTATCCAGACTTTCTCTGATTTGTTGTTTTTCTTGGTCCTTATTAAGAAAATTTCAACCTGTGCAAGGAGACCTAGTGTATCTCCTATTCCTTCTTTTTTAAAGTTTTCAGTGTATCTGCTTTTACCTGGAGGTCTTTGATCCATGTGGAGTTAATCCTGGTGCAGGTTGACAAAGAAGAATCCAACTTTTGTTTTCTGCAGGTGCTTAACCAGTTCTGCCAGCACCACTTCTTGAAGAGGCTATCTTTCTTACATTCTATTTTTTAGCTCTCTTATCAAAGATTAAGTGGGCATAGGTCTATGGGTTAATATCTGGGTCCTCAGTTCTATTCCATTGGTCTTTATACCTGTTCTTGTGCCAGTACCAAGCTTTTTGGTCAATATAGCTCTGCAATAGAGTCTAAAGTTTGCTATTGAAATTCCTCCTGTGCTGTTCTTTCTGCTAAGAATTATTTTTGCTATATGTGGTCTTTTATTATTCCATATGAAATTTACAAAAACTAATTTGTTAGCCAGGTCATCAGCTCAAATGTCAAAGAAGCCCCATAGCTGTCTTTGAACTTTTCATGGATGTATGTGGACGTGAGATAATTCAAGTTTTTCCATTGGAGCAAAGTTATTTTTGTTTCAGTGTTTAAAATTTCTAGTCTTTAGGGTTAACTCAATATATTTCAAAGTGCTTTCTACTGATGTCTCTGATTAAGTACTACTAATGAAGACTCATGTCACCTGAATTATCCTGTGCTATGAACTGGAATGTCAGAGAGAGGCAAGAGATGTAGCCTGTGAAGGTTCTTTGAGGAAAAGTCCATTCCTTGATGCTCTCTTCTGGACATCTGTGGCTAAAACTGAAGACAAATGCTGTTACATTTATCCTGAAATCACAAAATCATGCTATTATGCTGGTATAGAAAGGAATTTGTGTTCAGCTCCTACATCAACTTAACATGTGCTAGACATTCATTTCTTACTAACATGTCTAACATTTTAAAGACTCACACCTATCTAATGTGGCACCAAATACTTTTCTTTTTACCTAAGTTCTCCCTAGTTATCCAAATTGTCTATTAGTAGGACATAATTTGGATGACTATATCCAGTTAGAGCCATTTTAGTTATATTTCCACTGGTATTTCTCTGATAATGTCAATTCCTAAAGCCCTTTTCCATCCAAACAACTTGTTTGGTAAATTTTAATTTCATTGTTTGATTGAATTTGTTTCCTTATTAGCATCTCCTTGTGGAATTCTGATGATGAAGACTTTGAATAAAAAAGAACACTACTCTCTACTGAGAATTCTGGGAAATACTGGAGAGGAGAATATGATAAAGAATAGGAGTTGGATGATTATAGCAGACTGAGAATCTATAAAGAGAAGCTTTACAATCTCTAGGTTGATAATAATAAGAGCTACTATTAATTACCTATGGCATGTTATCTACCTGACTGAGTGCCTTAGAAGCTCCATTTATCGTCCTCATAATAATTTTGCAAAGTTGGTATCATTATTTAGTCTATTTTCATATTAACAAACTGACTGAGGGACCTTTGCCATCTTGCCTAAGGGCAATGCAATGTGGAAAACTAGAGCCATGATTTTTTATCCTGCTCTACTGGACTAGATGGTTATCCAACTTCTGATTCTCTAGGCCATCCTAAAGCCTGATGTTTGAGGCAGCTAGTTTTAACCTTCCCTGGAATTTTTCTGAAGTACAAGACCACATATACATACTAATTAATTGTCAGAGTCTCTACAGACGGTGGAGGTGACTGCTGAGAATCACAATGTCAAGTTCTGTTTACCTGAAGGTACGAGTGTTATTTGGCAAATGGAAAAATTGTTTGGATTTGGCACAGTTCTGGCACATGAAGAGTTGTAAAGAGCTTCAGTCATTCACATATAAAAGTGTTGGCTTCACAAGGAACCATTGCAAGATTCAGAAAGTAGAGGCTTAGAAAATCCAGACTGCATTCATCTCTTTATTCTGTCATTAAGAACGACTTTTTTTTTTTTGCCAGTCCTGGGCTTGAGCTCAGGGCCTGAGCACTATCCTTGAACTTTCTCAAGGTTAGAGCTCTACCACTTGAGCCTCAGCACCACTTCTGGCTTTTTTTATGTATGTGGTACCGAGGAATCGAACCCGGGTCTTCGTACATGCTAGGCAAGCACTCCACCACTAGTCCAAACTCCCGGCCCCAAGAACGACCTTTTTTTAATACCAGCTCTACAAATCTTAGCTTTGAGATGAGCATATAGAGCTGGAAAATGAAAATCAGTTTTTTTTATCTATTTATATTATTTATATGTAGTTGTACAAAGGGGGTTCAAACATACCTGATACTTTGTAAGTATAATGCATCTTGCTCATTGTCACATCTTCTATCATTCTCCAGTCTCTCCCAACCACACATATCCACCTGGTTACCTGGTTCCATATTTCACATATGTACATTGAACATCATGATGATCACCAATTCTTCCTCTCACCATTTATCCTCCCCCTCCTTTACCTTCCTCTTCCTACCCCACAGATAAAACTTGGCTCAGCTTCTTGCTATTCACTGTTAGACCACAAGTTAGTTGTTCAAAGGAGTGAAACCACTGGAGTTCTCCCTGTGTACACCATGATTTTATCAATTTGCTTGTGGATATGTACATATAGCCCTGTATTTGTTTCCATATATGTTTGTAATTTAGATATAGCTTGCACATATGAGAGAAGCCTTGTGCCCTTTGTCTTTCTGAGCTTGACTTCACAACACAGATCAAGTATTAGAAGTGAGTGGGGGTATACTGGCGGTGGCTTTGGCCACTCTTGAGATTTGATTGAGAGACATGGTCCAGTGGATACCCTTGTCTGAGCTCTTCACTTCATGTGTGAAAAGCTGGCACTTGTCCTTGGTCAAGAGGACACATTTACTAAGAAGAGAGGGACTGTTCTTTGGTTAAGCATATGTGAGAAATCATGTTTTTGAACATCTCTTTCTTGAAAGTGTTTTGCTGGGTCAGCATGAATCCTCTTGACATGAAATTTTGTGAGGTTATATAATCAACCCGTTTAATACCAGCATCTCTTAACACTTTCTACAGAAACTGTTTTGGAAAATGACCAGTTTCACTCTTTGCCTCTGGCAGAATTAGACATAAAGAAATACCAAAGAATTGGAGTTGTAAAGCAATTTTTACTCATTCCAGGAATGAACTTCTACATTCAGAGCTGTCCGGGAGTGTGATAGGTTGTCTCAAGGCTATGTGAGTTTCTGCATTTTGGGTTACTAAAGAAGAAGAGTAAGAACGACTGCATACTAGGACGTTTTATACAAATGATACATGCATTAAGGCTTTCTTGAGCATATACTTCGTGTCAGATGCTGCTCTCAGATATTAGTTCATGAAATCCTTGAAAAGGCTCGTGTGGATGGCTGTATTGTAATTGTTATTCTCATTCTGCACAAGCAGAAACAGTAAGTGACTTGTCTAAGGTCAGTACATAGGCACCCGAATTCTAGAGAAACATTGCTACACAAAAGTAGAATGTGAGGCACGTCAATAATTCACAAATTCACTCTTACATTTCCTAGTAGCCATATGAAAAGAAGAAAATGGTACTGAAGTTAATTTAATAATTTATCTTCTTATTAACCTTGGCTATCTAGAAAGTTTTAAATTCAGCACATAGTGATATGAACTTCTTGTTTATGGGGTGCTTTGATTCACTGATGTGCAAAGTCTTATGATCCAATCTCAATTCAGACTCAGTTGCCACTGTCCAACATGCCACCATGTTGGGTATGTTTGGAAGCCTGCTGTTAGCATTGCCCTCCACTGCTTGAACATTGACTGCCACATTTTATATTAATCCATACACCATTAGTCTTTTCATAGTTGAGGCCATTCATCTAGTTATTCAGTTTGCCCTTAAGTTTCAGCACAGATAATTTTTGGGGAAAAAAAAAACACCTTAAAATATTTCCATGACTTCTCTCAGAAACCTATTTACTTTCAAAACCTTTTGGATAGGAAGATTTCTCTATCTATCATCTGTAAACAACAACAATAACAACAAAATCATAAAACCCCCAAAAGCCAGTTATGAACCCCAAAACCAAAACTCTGAATCTCCATATGCCGTTCATGGGTGAAGACAGAACATACCTGGCTTTCTTTCACTTGACAACTATCCGTACAAATTATAACATCACCAAATCACCTTCCCCTTCTTTTTTTTTTTTTAGCTGAATGATCCCCATCTCCTTTGAGCTGTTGTTTTCCTCGGTTTGCTAGGGTATTTCTGTAGCCTGCTGCCTAGGAAATGCGCATAACCTAGGATCTGCCTATCTCTGGGGAACAGAAGGATAAAGACAAACTTTAGCTAAGAGTGAGCCTCATTTTTTTCCTAATTTACACCTGATTTTCTAATTTCTTAGTCCTCTCTAATATATTCTTATGATTACTGCAGCCTGAAATGATCTGCAGTATCCCAAAGTGTTATTTATGTATTTATCAAATTGTGGTAATTTGGGGGGTTAGGATTGATTCATTTCCTGGCAGGTTGCATTCTTCTCAATGATCTGAAAGGGTTTTCTCAAGTTGAATTTCTGACAGTAACCGACCCTCTGGGCTGTGACATGCTTCAATTGAAAAAACAGAATGTGACATGCCTTTCATTGTAAGGAACATTTTAAAAAAATGGCTGTGTTTCCTTTGTGAGTGCAACCTCCATTGAGCTGTTGATGGTGGTGTGATACATTTTTAATAATTCCAAGTCTCTTTCAGCAGGGGTGGGGGGACAGATCACACAGGTAGCTTAACGCTGACTTGAGTTGCTCATTAAAAGAAGTATATTAAGGAAACGGCTTCTGTTAGAAAGACAAATTTTAAACTTCATAGGGAGGAATTTCCTTGTGGAGACAGACTCTAAGGATGTGTAATCTAATACTATGTGCATGCTTATTAGATATTTCATTTGGTTTACAGAGATGGTGGAATTAAAACATAATGCTTGTGGATATAATGTATTCCCATTGAAGCTCTTCTCTTAAGCTTTTCCCCTGTAACCACACAGTCTGCACACAGCAAGACAAACTTATACCAAGTGCAGGATTTTTTTGCTAGTAAGCTATATGCATAAATTCACAGATATTAATTGAACACCCATTGTGTCCATGGCACAGATTGTATAAAAGCAAGTGTAAGGTAATAGTCCCAGTTTCTAGGAATTTATAGCTTGTCTATAGAAATAAGACATGTATATTCTTTGCCTTGGTGAAAACAAATCACCTTATTAATACATGTCTATCTCTCTTATGGAGGATGAACTCTATAGGAGCAGACAATGTATCTTATTTTTATTCAGATCCTCATCACTTTGCAGAGAGTAACTGCTCAAATGATAGAGGTTTTGTTAAAAATTATCTTTAAATGGTTGTACAATGGGGTTTCAATTTAATATGCCCATTTATGTGTACTGTGCTTCTTAATAATGTTACTCTTTCCATCATTGTCCTGTTCTCCTGTCACCTGACAATTTCTAGTTTCTTTTCCACATATTCCAACATTATGACTATATTCACCTACTACTCTCCTCTCCACTCATATGCCCCCTATCTTTTAGCTCTTTCCCCTATATAGGGCATGTTTCAGCTTCCTAGTATTTTGTTGAATTGTATGTTACTTGTTCAAAGAAGCTAAAGGTTATATGTTGAGTTAAGCAAAAGAGGTACATTTGTTTTATTCATGTATTTCAATATTAATTTTATTTGCAGACATGAAATAAAATGTAGTCATAATGCCACATTTGGAATGGGACAATCTACGTGAACTTTTCATTTTAAATAATGTGGATAAATAAAATCTGGTCTCAATCCCTCTCTTACACAGCATCACAGTAGTACCTCTAGTGCAACAGCTCAGTTGCACAAGGAAAAGATAATGTTCACATAAATGGCACAGATATCTTGTTTTTCCACGTGCCAGGGTCATACTATGACAGACTCTATTATTAACAATATTTTGTTAATTTTGTTTAGAGGATGGAGAATTTTTTTTCCTATTGTATTTTGTTGTTGGGATAATGTATAGAGGGGTTACAGTTACATTCATCAGGTAATGGGTACTTCTTGAACCTTGATAGCCCTTGTTATGTTTTTGTCCCTCTTTCCTTTCCCCCATCCCCTCCCGTGTCATCCAATCATAATAAGTAATCCTTGAAAGTACACATCTAGAAAGTGGGAAACAGAGTAGGACAAAAAGTGAATCTGTAATCTGGGCCTGTAGTGTATTTTCCCAACACATGCAAGGGCTTGAGTTTGATTCTATGAACTGCACACAAACACACATACACACATGGATGTGTACAATCACATATGCAAGAATGTATGTCTATGCCTGCATGAAGATCTCAATGTCTACTGAAACATATATCACCAAAGAAACAGAATGACTGCTTAATAGTACAACAAAAGGAATCTGCAGTAGTGCTAAGTAGTATGAAGGGCTGAAACCCAGTTTTGGGATAGCCAAAACTGTGAATCTGTGGCATTGATAGTTTGGTTATTTGAACCAGGTACAAAAAAGTGAATATGAACAGTACAGATTTCAGCTAATCAGAAAGCCACTTGTTAAACATTTTGTGTACAACAGAGCTCAGTGCACCTCAATACTTCCCAGCCTATTTTGTTACCCAAGAAAAATTTAATCACTGTTCTGCACTGTTTGTTTATAGTTGGCTTATATAGGGATATCCTTGAATTGGCCATTTCCTTGTTCATGGAATTTTCATGGAGTTTGTGTATGATTGGGAAGAAAAAGAAAGTACATTTCAAAGGAAAGTAAATTGAATCTGTGGGACTAGATCCAGCAAAGAAAGGAAGGAATTGGGTTGTCTCTATATTTGTTTGTGTCACCATTTTCACAACATTATTTTCCATTCTGGGCAGTGTATGTTATTACATAAGACAAGTTGTTGATATTCTCTTTAATATGAGACCTTAATGCATGTAGCATTTTGAAGTTGATGGCTTCAGAAACCTCTTTAAGATTCATTAGAAAAAAACAACAATAACCACATTATTTTGCAACCTGGCTTGCACACAGAATAGAAAGCCAAAAATACCTGGTCTGCTGGTCTACATAAAATTTGGTAGTGTTCTGAACTCTGCATTTTGAAAACTTGTAATGCTCACAGTCTAAATGAAGTTGAGTACAAAATTCTTATAATCCGAAGTAAACAGTTTTGTCCTGGCATGTGTTGCGGGGAAATGTACACAGGGACAGAAGTATCCATTGGTTTGGCGATAACGTTGGCAGGCATAGATGTTTGTTAAATGTTTACAAGGTTAAAAAAGCACCTGAAATAGCCATGTATTCATTCAGCCCCAACAACTGAAAGCTCACAGACTCAAAATAGTATGATTGCATGCTATGAAGACTTACGAAGTAGTAGTAGAACAATAGAATTTAATAGAACACACATGAAGGTACACATACACACCTACAAAAAATGAATGAGTGGGCATGTGAATGATTGGAAGGTGAATTTAAGATGAGAAATGGAAAAAAAAGAAGGAACAAGAAGCAAACAGTTTCTTTGAAAGTAGAAAAGGAATTTCCAACTGTTTGGAATTTGATGGGTTCAGAAATACCATTTGATCAAACACAACAAATGAGATAGTGAGAAGAGATGAAGGCAAAGAAAGCACACTGCTACAGAGATATAATCAGATGAAAAGATGGAAGCAATCTTATACTCAGTAAGATGGTATGTGAATTTCCTTGGAAACAGAGAAAACCTATGAACAAGAAAAAACCAAGTGGTGGTGTAACGAAATGAGAGGATGCTACAGTGCGATTTAATGGGGTTTGTCATGCACAGTTTATCAGGTGTAGCACATACATTCCAAACAAGGACTCAGAGCCAGACATTGGTGTTCACACCAGGAATCCTAGCATCTTATGAGAATGAGATCTGAGAATCATGGGCTGAAGCCAGCCTGGGCAGACAAATGTGTGAATACTCTATCTCCAATTAATCAGCAAAAAGATAGAGGTAACTGTGTAGTGTGGTTCAAATGGTAGAGCACTAAGCTGCAAGCAGAAAAGCCATGCAAAGAGCCAAAGGCCTGGAGTTCAAGCTCCAGTACTGGCATAAAATAAAATACAAAATAGCAACAAATGATACACACACACACACACACACACACACACACACACACACACACACGGAATCTATATTGGACTGCTTTTCATGAGCCTTTTTGGCTCTTGTCATCTTTTCAAATTCTAGTTTCTGAAATTAGTAAAATTGCTCCATGTCTCCCTCTTTGCAGTCACCCTTCAAATCACCCGATCTGGCTCCTGCCCCTACTTCTCTAGCTGAAATAGTTCTTGCCAAAGTCACAAATTGCTTCCCAATTGTCAAATCCAATGGACATTTTCCAGTCTCTATTTATTATGATGATTAAGAGAGGAATCTTAGTATATAAAGAGAGCCAGAACTGAACTGGCAAAGTCACCCATGGTCCTGCCATTTTGATTGTCTCATCTAAAGCTGCCAAAGTAACTACTGAAGATTTAGACAAGAAAAATGGGTAATTTTGGACTAAGTATACACTAAGAAAGGTCTGAAAGGAAAGACATTTTCCTAAAAAAAAGAAAACTCCAACTAAAATTGACATTAGCAAAGTTTGCCTTCACAAAATGAGCAAGATAGGACTGCACACAGCAAAATTTAATTAGAGCTTATTAGCAAAACATATAACAACATTTATGGCAGATATCCTAGTTACTCTTTAACAGAAATGTTGCTAAATGTTTCTCTTTCATAGACAACTTTGAAACTAAATGTTAAAAGAGACAAATTTGAAAGAGATACATACAGATGAGTATGCATTCAGAGAGAGATGTCTTCTGAACACCCAACATCCAGATTATGGACAGAATGAAAGACATACTTGTATATTATTTAGTATTAACATTGAAGACCTCTTTCCCAGAACACCTGCAGTTCTCTTTGAGCAATCTACATTTCTTTGACTGTATCCTCTTCATATTACCAGGTAATTCTGCTTTCTTCTCCTGACTTTCCTGCTTAAAATCTGTCATTAGATTTACACTGTCTAGATTACCATTCAATGTTTTACATTAGACAGTTTTCTAATATTTTTTCCTGTAATATTTTCTCCTTCTGTTGGTCTTCCGAGTCCTCTACATTTGACTCTGAAACACATGCCATGTGTTTCTTCTTCCTGTGACTCAAGGCAAGCCTTCCTGCCTCTTCTGTCTATTTCTTAGCTGAAGAAGCGGAATGTGTGCTGCACTGCCACAGGGGTAGATTGTACTGTTTAAAGAATATAGCAAAAAAACCATTCCTGGAATTTGCATAAAGACAAGGCAAGCTGGGCTTTAGAGTTAAATGAAAAATTATTTGATGTACCACTGATTTAAAAAAATACTGGAGTGGTCTTTAATAATTGATGTTGGAGTTTCTTAACTAAATTCTTAGATGCTTGCTTGTAGACAAGATAAAAAATGTTATAGTAAATCTATTTTCTGGATTTACTTTTGGTTCCTCTTCTAATTTCACCAGAAACCACCAGTTTACCGAAATTCCAGAGACAGGAGAGATTGAAGTAGAGAACTGGTCAGTCAGTTCTTTTTTTTCCCTTTTTTAATTGTAATTAATAGAAAAGTTACATTATATTCACCAGATAGAAGGTGCATTACTTCACAAATATTGATACCCTTTCTCAGTCAGTTCTTTTAAAAGAGAAAAGACACACTGCTGCCATGAACATTATTTGAAACAGACATTTATTAAACACCTGCCCTGGGCCCTTCAGTCAGCTTTCAGGTTACAGAGGAATTGTAAGTGCCCTAATGCTCTGCAAGGAGATTTATCTAGAGAAAAAAACACATCAGCTCATTTTAAAAAGAGACTCAGAACATCAGAATCATCCCCAAAGCACCCTTTCAAATCCAACAAGTCAAGCAAAAATATGGTTAACGATCTAGTTGTGTTTATCAGAGCTAGCATTAGATAAAATTTATAGCACATTAGAGTTTTCAGTGTAGTTTTATTTTTTGCTCTATGTGCACATTTGAGTACACTAGATTCCATTGTATGATTTCTATATTATTATTATTCCTTCTTGGGGACATATTTTATGTTAAATAGCTACTGATGTTTCTTACAATTTTTACTTTGTGGTGTGTTACTGAATTTGTGTGTGTTTGTGTGTGCAAGTATGCATGTGTGTCCTTAATGATAAGCTCTTAATCAGAGATATTGTTATTATTACCAGTCCTGGGGCTTGAACTCAAAGCCTGGGCACTGTTCCTGAGTTTTTGCTCAAAGCTAGCACTCTACCACTTGAGTCATCATGCCAATTGCAACCTTCTCTGTTTATATGATACTGAGGAATCAAACCCAGGTCTTCATACATGCTAGGCAAGGACTCTACACAAAGTCAAATTCCTAGCCACATCTCATTATTATAATAAGATTATTTACCTTTAGGATGTATCCAAATTATGACCCAGTTTTCATGTCATATTAAAAAACAGAGAAGTGTCTTTCTTGGGGTAAGGTATTACCAACAATATTGTTTTAGTGTAGTCTATGTCCAGTGTTCCTTTTTATGTGAGTATTGTAACTGCTTTGAAGTCCCAATCCTAGTATTTCGGTATTATATTTGCCTTCATTCTACTATGCCAAGTATATTACAATGTATATAGTAGATGTTAATATAAATTTCTTCTTCTCCTCCTCCTCCTCTTCCTCCTCCTCCTCATTCATCTTTTTCTTCTTCTTCTTCTTCTTCTTCTTCTTCTTCTTCTTCTTCTTCTTCTTCTTCTTCTTCTTCTTCCTCCTCCTCCTCCTCCTTCTCCTTCTCCTTCTTCTTTTCTTCTCCTTCTTATTCTTTCTTTTCTTTCTTCCACCTCCTCCTCCTTTTTCTTCCTCCTCCTCCTCCTACATCTCCACCACTACCTCCTCCTCCTCCTCTTCTTCCTCCTCTTCCTCCTCCTCCTCTTCCTCTTCTGCCTCCTTCTTCTTGTTTTTTTTTTTTTAATGATACTCAGGTCTTTGCGATGACTCAGCTAGCTCCCCTCAGCTTAGCACTGTGTCATATGGATTATTCCTGCAGCAATTCTGCATTTTACTGATTCTTTTAAGGACCGTCTCAGGAGACAGAGCAAGCTTTGAATAGTTATCCTCCACATTACAGCTTCTCAAGGAGTTAGTATCACAAGCATGAGCTACTGGCACCTAGGTAATTCAAAGATTTCTTAAATGAATGATATTAGAGTTAAGAAAACATCTTAGGAACTTCACTGAGTATAAGTTGATCTTGCTTTGATAATTTAGAGTTACTTGAGGAACTTGGAGTATTCCTAGAAACATGAAGAAAATCAATTACCATTGAATAGTACTATAAATTCTTTTTATTTAAGTTTTCTGGGATTTTAGACATGTAATAAATGGGATTTCACTATAAATAGGAACAGATAAGTAGCTCATTTAGTCTACAATAAATTTATGGAAGAATGTAAACAGCCTAGTTATTGATGCTAATGAGGCTATTCTCACTGAGGAGTTGATGTCAATCTTGCTGAGAAAAAAATATGCTATTCTTGGAATAATGGCCATAAATTGTGTAAGGGAAAAGGTGTCTTGTCTAAATCTGGGTAAATGTAAAAGCTAGAGTTGAATGAGGGGTTAATAAACACTAGACGTTCTGTACACCATAGATGTGGAAGGCTTGTGTGTATGTGTGAGTGTGTGTATCTATCTGTCTTAATCCATTCCATGCTATATCTGAAACAGAACACCAGAGACTGAGTAATTTACAAGAAGAGAAATTTATTTTCTAATCATTCTAGAGATGAATAGTTGATGATCTAGCTAGACTTTTTTTTCTGATTCCATGATGGATGCCTCATTGCTGCATCCTCCTGAGAGATCAAGCACTGTGCCCTCACATAGAAAAAGAGTAGAATAGAGAGAACCCACTCCCATACATGCTGTCTTTGTAGTGACATTGTTCCATCCATGACCCAAGTAAAACATTACTACTTAGGGGTGAAGTTGCAAACACATAGATTTTATTCATACCACAACAGTGCTTTACCATTTAGATGAATGAAAATACCATCAACTGGTAACTCAGAAACTGCAGAGATCAAGATGCTGACAGATTTGGTGAGGACCTTCTTAATAATCAGTAGATGATGCTTCTCTAAGTGAGATCACATGGTAGAAGGAGCAGGGCATCTCTCCTGGGTCCTTTTCAGAAGGGCCCTAATTTTCATGAGGATTTTGTTGCTATAACCTAATCACTTCCCTTCCCAAAAATTCCAACTGCAATGATCATATTGGAGGATAGGATTCCCATGTGTGGATTTTGGTGAGGGCACAAACTTTCAAATTATAGATTTGTGTGTGTGTGTGTGTGTGTGTGTGTGTGTGTGTGTGTTTGCATGCATGCATACATGCATGTATGCTTGTTAATATGTGCTTGGCCATTCTCTATTTAGCTTTGCTTTCTTCTCACTGAACTTGAATTTTCCTGCTTAAATTAAACTTTCATTAACTTTAAGAAGTTGTGCAAAGGGGTGACCCTTCAACAAGTTCCTGCAAAAGTATAGTGCATGTTGGCTGATATCACTTCTATCATTCTCTTCTACCCCTCCCTAAATGTGCCTTACTTTACACAGTGTGAGGAGATTTCAATTTTCACCACCGATCTTTCTACTCTCTAGTACCTAATGTAGGTCTCTAGTATCATTGCCACTTAGAGAAAATCCTCAATAGTTTCATAAAACTATTGAGACTTTACAAATTGCTTTTTCTCTAAGATTGCTTTTCAAATACTTAATTTTGAATGAATTATTAAAAAACCATTTGGATTTTTTTTGCCAGTGCTTGGCTTAAGCTCAGGGCTTGAGCACTGTCCTTGGATTTTTCTCAAGGCTAGAGCTCTACCACTTGAGCCTCAGTACCACTTCAGGCTTTTTCTAAGTATGTGGTACCAAGGAATCGAACCAGGGTGGTAGGCAAGCACTCTACCACTAGGCCAAACTCCCGGCCCCCCATTTGGATTTTTATAACAAAAATCTGATCTCATAGGATGAATATTTACATCTAGAGACATTTGTGACTTTTCATGCTTTTCTTTGAACAATCAAGGTAGTAGGTTGCTAGTACTCCTCATGGCTTCAGAGAGATGTAAAACAGGTACAACTTTTGGGCTCATGCCTGTAATCCTAGGTATTCAGGTAGCTGAGACCTGAGGATTCAAAGCCAGCCCAGGCAGGATGTCAGTAAGAACTAATTAATTACTTGTATTGCTGTTTCTTGGTTATCTCATATTGTTACAGTATTTCACCTGGTTATCTGATATAAAGTGTATTTGCTTATTTGGTTTTTGAAATAGGATAAGGAAGGGGAGAAACAAGATGAGGGGTGGGGGTAGGGGGGAGGGAAATGGGGACCAAGGCATAGGAAAGGGTATCAATGTTTGTGAAGTAATGCACCTTCTATCTGGTGAATATAATGTAACCATTCTATTAATTACAATAAAAATAGGGAAAAAAAACTAAAATATATGCACTTGTAACATTAGTAGGAAATTTTATAAATGGATATTTTCAATTAAATTTGCATTACAAAAAGTATATATATATGTGCATGTGGCTTTTCATGTTAGCTTAAAACAAATTATTATTCATCTTGTAATTGGGAAATGGAATCAAAGTGTAGTCAGCCTTCTGTATTTGAGGATTAAATATCTGTGGAGTTAATCAACCTCAGATTGAAAATATTGGAAAAATTACATCTGTACCATGTGTGGACACACTTTTTCTTGTCATTATTTCTTAAATAATACAGTGCAGCAGCTATTTACACAGTACTTGCATTGTGTTAGGAATTATAAGTAATTTAGAGATGCTTTGAAGTATAGTGGAGAATATACACAGGTTATATGCAAATATTGTGCGTTTTATGTAAGGACTTGACATCTTCAGACTTTATATTTTCAGAGAGTCCTAGAACCAGTCCCCACAGATGCTGTGTTTGGCCTCTTCGTTACTTCCTGTGGAGACTTGTTAAGTGTTTGGCTTTCTCCTGTATGTCCACTCTACCCCTTGATCATTTACCATGCCTGACAGGCTACACATGCAGCCTTTGCTTACACTCCAGCTGTATGGACTGCTCTCCAGCACATTCTGATTTCTCTATACTCCGGCTGTCTCTTGCTTCCCTGCATCTTTCTCCTATTATACAAAACAATAGCTCTTATTCTTCTTCCTTCCCCAACAGGCACTACTGCCCTGTTTCTTCAAAGTAGTGCATGCTTTCTTACACACACACACACACACACACACACACACACACACACTCATATATGTGTATATATGATACTTAAAAAACCATACATAATCACACAATAAAAACTCATAGCGATTATAGGAGAAGAAGGCATGGCTCAACATTCAACAATGTCCCCAGAGAGAAAAGGCCAAGATGGCTTCAAATTCTTCAATATTTTCCCAGATTGAAGTGCAGCCTAGATATTCCATCCTTCAATCAAGGCAGGCTTTGTGACTGGCTGTACAAGTATAATTAAGAAGTCATTTTCTGCCCATTTCTGGACTCAGGACTAAAGCTGATAGACTTTCATTACCCTGCAACATTTGCTTTTGGCGGCCAGCGAATAACCATGCTTGACAGGCCCAAGCCACATGGACAGTGTGCTTATTCATGCTCTACTTCACAGTCTTACCTGAACTCTCAGCCAATAACCTGTCACAACTTTTGCCACCACAGTGGGCTCTCTTCAATCTCTATCCCAGTCAAGCTTTCAGACGATACTAACCTTGGCATCAAATATAGGTGAAATCCCAGGGGAATATCAATTCATTGGGCCCCCACACAAAATCATAACAATCATACAATGTGTTGTTGCTTTTTAAGCTACTGGGTTTTGAGGAGCAATAGATGCCCGAATAGAAGCTGACATTAGAACTGTAATTTCCAGGAAATTGAGGACATGTTAGTCTTCTCTATGGTACCAATGCTTCTAGTCAAATGCTTGACCTATCATAAATAGATGAAGGAATGATGTGACCAGAAAAAATTTAAACAACAATAAAAACTTTCCAGTGACCAAGCAAATAAAAGCTCATAAATCAACATAAAACAGTAGTACATTTTTGCCTATATAAAGCAATTAAGAAGTACCTCCATACTTCAACGAACATAGTGTTTTTGCTCTGAAAAAGATCATTAGTTTACTTGTGTAAGTAGGTTATAGCAAAGCTGTTGCTGTGAACTGTGAAAAGATGGAGATTTATCTGGAATCTGCCAGAAAATTATAAGACTTGATGGGTGTGAGGCAAGGTGAATCGGGGCCTGGGAGAGCAATGAGATTCTGCTGCGTATTTACTCTTTGCTTCTCGTCTGCTGGGTGTAGAGTTGTAGTGTTTCTCACAGATAAAATGGCTGAATAATCTAACACAGAACAAGCGTACAGAAAATAATGATAGGCTTAAATTGTTCCCCAATATGCCAATTTCATATTTTCAAAATAAGTATCACATCAGCAACCACTGAACAGTGTTGTGAACTTAGGTTGATTTGAATGCCTTTCTGTGGTTGGCCATCTTTTCCATTAGACAAGGTACTACAAGTCAGGGCTATTTTGCCTTTGCAAATTAGTCCCATCATCTAAAGTATTGCTTAGTTAGTTGTGGACTAAATAAATGAACGAATGAATGAATCTTTTGTCCCTGTCTTCTCCTTGTACATTTTTCCAGGTCCGTTATTTCTGTTAAACACCTCTTGAGTGAATGGGTTAATGGCTGATTGTGGTGTCATTTCCCAGAGAGAAAAAAGTCATGGAATGGTTTCTTCATGAATAAGCCACACTGTCTTCCCATCAAGCAGAATGGCACTGAGAAAACAGAGTACATGCCAACTTGTTCAGTGGAGGGATTTAAGAGAGGTACTTGTTCAAAAGATGTTTTTGAAAATGAAAAGCAAACAGAGGATGGTAAGACAATTCAGAGATTAGCCACTGCCAGAAGCTGCTTCTCTGCCAAACACTAGAAGGGCCAGTGCTGAGGATGGTGTTACCAGGGTCAGGAAAAAAGCAATCCAGGGAACTTGGGATCATTTAAGAAATTTCCACTATTGCCTAGAATACTGCTCTAAGAAGCTGGAGTGATGGCGGTGGGGGTGAGCAGAGAACATAATCAGAAACTTGTCATTAAGCACATGTGAGACGTGTCGTTTTCAGGAATCTGCCACCTGCTCCACAGAGCAGAGCAAGGAGTAAGGACAGATCACTGTGGCCTCTTGTTTCAGCATCTCTTTTTCAACAAATCAATTGATCAGTGGTATCAATGCTGTCTTATGAGTCATTTTTGGAAAGGTTCCTTTGATAAGATGCGAGGTGGTTAGGATTCTAATTAGAGGTTCCTTGAGAGAACTCACTGGGTAATGGATTATTAATGTTGGGAGTGTGAAGTGTAGGCTACTCAAATCTAGTAAGCCAGAGGAGTTCAGTGTGGGTCATGATGAAGTCTGTTTTTTCCAATGAGTTGTAATGCAAAATCTTGTTTCTTTTTCTTTTCTTTTCCAAGTAAGGTCGCTCTGTAGCATCAAATGACAGTAGCAATGTGGTATTCTTCACCTTTACCCTGGCTTATTTCCTTGCAGTTCATAGAAAATATTATCATCCAAAATTGTATTTCCAGCTGCATATTAAAGTATTCTCCGGGGCAAAACAAAAGTAATCAAAATGGAGCTTTTACAAATAATAATTTTGAGCACAGATTCTCGGTGAGACTGAGGACATTCTTTCAACTCAGACTGCCTATTTTTAATTCAGCTTATTCCTTGTATCATTTTAGCATAATGCTCTATGTTGCAGAAATGGCTGGCATAGTTTTTTTGTATGATAGTTAAAGGGCTTAGGCTATTGAACAAACAATATTCATTTTGAAGGCTTTATTCTTTGTGTTGTTAGTTTGTAAAATATTTTAAAGAAGAAGAATTCAAGCACACAAATAAGACACTCTACAATAATTGGTTAGCCAGTGGGATATGGTAGCATATGCCTGCATGACTGTATTCCTAGCACTGGGGAGGCTGGGGCAAGAGTTCCAGGCTAGCCTGGGTTCATAGTGAGAATACACACACACACACACACACACACACACAGATGGAGAGACAGAGGCAGGCAGAGACAGAGACAGTAACAGAGACAAAGAAAGGAGGAGAGAGCAATAGCAGTAGCTCAAGGCTATAATTCTAACTATTCAAGAATCTGAAAACTGAAAACTAGAGGATTGCTGTTTCAAGCCAAGGAAAACAGAATCCAAAAGACTCCCTTTCTAAACTAGACAGCAAAAAGCCAGGCAAGTAGGCATGATTCAAGTTGTAGAGCAGTAGGGAAATGATCACAAGGCCTTTACTTAAAACCTGGTACCAACAGAGCCACAGTCATACTTTTTAAAAAGATATTACTACAATAAAATTATTTAATTTTCATAAATATGTCTTACATTTCCCAATAACTTGAATTTCCTTCTATAGGATACTATTTAGTTCTGAACCTGAAAGATAAGGCTTGACTCATAGCCTGGGCACTGTCCTTGAACACTTTTTACTCAAGACTAGTGCTCTGCCACTTGAGCCACAGCACCATTTCTGGTTTACTGTATATGTGGCACCAAAGAATAGAACCCAGGGCCTTGTGTATGCTAGGTGAGTACTCTATCACTAGGCACACTCCTGGCCTGGAAGATAAGTTTTTATTTTTAGTCTATGATATTTCATAATGAAATATTTGTTAACCTCTTGTTATTAGTAGTTCTATAAAGCACAACTTAAAAGGCAAGTTACAATGATACCAACTGGCTTGGTAAACAGGGATAAAATATGAGAATACCTGTAATATTTTAGCACTGAATATGTAAGAGGTCAATAAATACATGTCCTCATTTCATTCCCATTGCATGACAATCAATTTTTTTATGTGAAAGGACCGTCCATTTTTATTTTTTTCTCTTTCAAATATTATTGAATTTCTTTTTTTCTTCTTTTTTTCCATATATTTTTTTTATTGTAATTACAATCAATTTTTATAATGCCATTCATACTGATGGCAACAAACTTTACCTGCTCTCCCCTGGAGGTTTCTTGCTGTGGATTTAGCCTGAGGGATCTGCCATAGTTCGAGCTGGCTTCCCCTTCATTGTAAAATGCTGTTTGTACTTGGACAGTGCCAAGTCCTCTTCACATGGCTTTGTGTAGCATAGCCCAGCTCCCACAGTGCCCTCTGCACATCATCCTTAATCACTTGAGAGGTTTGTTAGGTATGTTTCTCACCCTATGTGGCTCCAGTGTGCCCCTCTTGCCTTCGAGAATGATGCTTGACTGCACCTTTGCTCCATCAGACACCAGATCATTGTGTGAGGCAGTCTGTCTGCCCAGGCCCTGCTGCCATGGAAACCCTGCCCTCCCTGCATGGCAGCATGGGACAGTAAGATTAAGGCAATAGAAGCTTTTTTAAAAATTATTTCTGAGGACCCTAGAAGGAAAGCTGTAGGAGACTCCTGGGCATCTGATTGTTCTCCACCACTCTCCTTTTCTTCCTGCTTAACACATACCTATCATTTCTTTCTAAAAGTATTTATGCTGAGCTTCAAACACACATAAAAGTCCAGTTTGTAAAGCAATAAACAATTCAGTACGGGAGGAAGAAGACTTAAGGGAGGGTCTTTAGAATCCCAATACAGAAATCAATAAAACTGACATGAGTTTAATACACTTTCTCAGGCCACATTTTATAACTCTTTTCATCTTTTTAACCACTAAAAGGGGTATTATAATGCATAGTTTGTGTAATATTTATTAAAATTCACTGTGATAGGTTAGCCCAGAGACTAATCAAAAATTAGACTTTTCCTTCCACTTGTAGTCTCTCCCCACTATAGCTTAGAGATAGAAAAAAAATTAACTGTTGTAGACACACAAGGACAAAAATGCCACCAGAATTCCTATGTATAGAATCATATTGAAGAAATGCCATTTGAAAATTCTTATTATTATAGATGTTGTACCTATCTGGTATAGAGAATGAGAAAATACTGACAAGCCAAACTAAAAGTTATTGTGTTTCATGATGTAGAGATTAGTACTGGTTCATTACATCAGTACTTGACCTTGGACTCTTGCTTGGTTTTGTCACTCACAGCTGATGCTCTAGTACTTAACTCATGATTCCATGTCTGGCTTTTTGCTGGTTATTTGGGAAACAGGTATACTTCTGACATTTTTCTGCCCAGGTTGCCTTTGAATTTTGATCCTTTTAGCCTTCTGAGTAGCTAGGATTTCAGGTATGAGCCACTGATGGATAATAAGATAGACACCTTAGTGTATATCTACTTTGATTTCTTTCTATCTGTGGACCATATGCACATAGAATTTTATGAATAAGATTTTGTTCAGTTTAATAAGATACGAAAAAATTCTTTGTTTTTCTCCAAAATGTCTGTCATTGCTGTGTATCCCAACATCACTTGTTAGCCTTCAAAGGAGAATTGTTTACTACTCATATTTGCTGTGACTTAGATTTCCTTCACTTGGAATATGTGATTTGTTGAAGAGTCTTGTTCAATTTCCCTGTTATATTATCTACCTTCTTGATTTGTCTGTTTCTTTAAGGTGTGGTTTGATCTTTCTTTTTCTCTTTGTCACACCACTTTCTCCTAAGTAGATGCTGTATCTCAACAAATACTATGGGTTTGAATGCTTCATTGGTGACTTTTATATACTTCGGTTTACATCAAATTGGAAGACATAATCTTGCTGAGTTAAAATTGGTGTCTGGATTAGTGATGACACTGATATTTCTGTTGCATTTTTACATTTTCCCTCTTTGCCTGGAAAGGCACATTTTCAGGGATTTGAACATTATATGTGTATTTGCATTCTGGTCAGTCATTTACTTCATCATTTAAGTAGTCATTAAGATGGATAATGATAGTTTGAATCAAAAGAAATGGTTAAGCACATGATAAAGGATTGAAATGGTATAGTGAAGGGATATTTCGGCTTGTTTCATTTAGATTAGGAAAACGTTCAGATTTTAAGGAGTTTTGGGTATGACCCACCTCAATGGCTAAGGAACACAGAGTAATTATAAGAGCTTGGCCAAAAATTCTGAAGAAAACACTGAATGATTTTAACCAGGGGTACTTTGAGTTGGTGTATTTCAGGCATGTCAAAATTTAGAAAATGCTGAAATTGACTATCCAATGTGATTTTAAACATTTAAAGCACCTTAAAAATTAAACCCAAGATGCTTTAAGGAAATAATATTGGATGTACTTTTCATGAGGGAAAATCTTGAGTTGGTATATTTTCCTTTATAATCTGTATAGTCTACTTTTGAGTAAGTGCCAGAGTTTTATGAGCTCTGACAGTAGTTCCTGAGCCCTCTCTTTTTCAGCTTTCAGGGTATAAATTATTCTTTTCTGCTTGCCAAGAGTAAATTATCCTGTTCTCTGGTACAGTGACGACTTCTGAGATTGTTGGATTTGATGGTTCTGGATTCTTAATAGAGTTTCAAGGTTTGCTTTTAGGAACAAGGTGCTTTGTGAAATGTACTTAGAGTGTGGCATACAAAAGTAAGCCAGTTGGCTGGTTTCTTTGTCTTCTGGGTGACAAAATTCAAAATCCCTTTGAGATATACAATATAGTCTGGAACTTTCCTTGAAAAGCACAAAGGTATGAGGCTCTTAATGGATAACAGATTGTATTATTGTATTGTTGCTGTTATTAGTTCTATTATTAAAACTATTCTACTATGTTGCTGACCTGTATACTAGGCACCCCCACTGCATCACTTGGGCTGAGACTTGCTTTGACCAATAAAATGTAAGCAGAAATCATGAGTGCTTTCTTTTTTTCATATATTTTTATTATAATAAATAGAATGGTTACATGGTATTTGCCAGATAGAAGGTGCATTAATTCCCATACATTGATACCCTTTCACATGTCTTGGTCCCCATTTCCCTCCCACTACCCCCAACCCTCATCTTGTTTTCCCTTCCCTATCCAATTTCAAATAACCAAATACAAATATATCCGATATATCAGGTAACAAAGTGACATACTGTAACAATATGAGATAACCAAGGGACAGCAAAAGAGATGAGAGATAACATAGTACCTTAAGAAGAACAATCATTCATTATATGGCTTATGTTTCTATATAGTAGAGAACCTTTCATTCAGTGTCCTACTATATGGCCGTTTGTATCAAGGTTTTGCTCTATTGCAAATCTCTGCTAGGAGAGCCCAAGGTTTCTACTGATTATGATAAATGAGAGAAACCATTGAGCCTATGTTGCTTTGAGTCAGGCTTACTTCACTTAATATGATTTTTTCTAAGTCTTTCCATTTCCTAACAAATGGGGCCATGTCATTCTTTCTGACAGCAGCATAGAATTCCATTTTGTACAAATATCACATCTTGTTGATCCACTCAACAACTAAGGGACATCTAGGTTGGTTCCATATCTTTGCTATGGTAAATAGTGCTGCAATGAACATTGTTGTGCTGGTGGATTAAGTATGCCCTTGTTTCTGGATAATTGGATAAATGCCAAGTAGTGGAATATGCAAATCAAAACAACTCTAAGATTCCACCTCACTCCAGTTAGAATGGCCAGGATCAAGAAAACTAATAACAACAGATGCTGGAGGGGATGTGGCCAGGAGGGATCACTACTACACTGTTGGTGGGAGTACAAACTCGTTCAACCACTATGGAAAGCAGTATGGCAGTTCCTCATGAGTGCTTTCTTTTTTTTTATTGTAATGAATAAAAGGGTTACATGATATTTGCCAGATAGAAGGTGCATTAATTCACATACATTGATACCCTTTCACATGTCTTGATCCCCATTACCCTCCCCTCCACCACCCTCCGGTCTTGGTTTTTCCCCCTTCCCTATCCAATTTCAAATAACCAAATACAAATAAATCCAATATATCAGATAACAAAGTGAGATACTGTAACAATATGAGATAACCAGGGGACAGCAAAAGAGATGAGAGATAACATAGTACATTAAAGACAACAATCATTCATTGTATGGCTTTTGTTTCAATATCCTGGTGGTCTTTTCAATTAGCTTCATACTATATGGCCTTATGTATCAAGGTTTTGCTCTATTGCAGATCTCTACTGATTATGACAAATGAGGGGAACCATTGAGCCTAATTTCCTTTGAGTCTGGCTTACTTCACTTAATATGATTTTTTCTAAGACTTTCCATTTCCTAACAAATGGGGCGATGTCGTTTTTCCTGACAGCAGCATAGAATTCTATTGTGTACAAATACCACAACCTGTTGCTCCACTCATCAACTGAGGGACATCTAGGTTGGTTCCATATTTTTGCTATGGTGAAAAATGCTGCAATGAACATTGTTGTGCTAGTGAATTTAGTATGCCCTAGTTTCTGGATGGTTGGGTAAATGCTAAGTAGTGGAATTGCTGGGTCATAGGGGAGCTTTATGTTTAGCCTTTTGAGGCACTGCCATATTGCTTTCCATAGTGGTTGAACGAGTTTGCACTCCCACCAACAGTGTAGTAGGGATCCCTTCTGGCCACATCCCCTCCAGCATCTGTTGTTATTCGTTTTCCTGATCCTGGCCATTCTAACTGGAGTTGTTTTGATTTGCATTTCTTTTATGACAAGAGATGTTGAGCATTTCTTCATGTGCCTATAGGCCATTTTTGTTTCTTCTTCAGAGAAGACTCTCTTTAAGTCTTTGGCCCATTTTTTAATGGGATGGTTGTTACTTTGGGGATTAGTTTTGGAGTGATTCAATTTTTTGAGCTGTTGATATATTTTAGATATGAGGTCTTTGTCCGTTGTTTGGTTGGTGAACATCTTCTCCCACTCTGTAGGCTTCTTAATTAATTTACTAGCTATGTCCTTTGCCATACAAAAGCTCTGCAGTTTAATGCAGTCCCACTTATCCAGCCTTTCTCTTATTTGCTGTGATTCTTGGTCCTTATTAAGAAAGTTTAGACCAGTGCCAAGGAGGCCTAGTGTATCTCCTATTCCTTCTTGTAAAGTTTTCAGTGTGTCAGCTTTTACCTCCAGGTCTTTGATCCATTTGGAGTTAATTCTAGTGCAGGGTGACAAAGAAGGATCCAACTTTAGATTTCTGCAGGTGCTTAACCAGTTCTGCCAGCACAACTTGTTGAAGAGGCTGTCTTTCTTCCAGTCTATTTTTTTGACTCCCTTGCCAAAGATTAGGTGGCTATAGTCTGTGGTTTAATATCTGGGTCCTCAGTTCTATTCCATTGGTCTTCAGGCCTGTTCTTGTGTCAGTACCAAGCTGTTTTGATAATTATAGCTCTGTAATAGAGTCTAAAGTTTGGAATTGAAATTCCTCCTGCACTGTTCTTTCTGCTAAGAAGTGTTTTTGCTATACGGGGTCTTTTATTTTATTCCATATGAAATTTTGGATTGCCTCTTCTATTTCTTTAAAGAATGCCATTGGGATGTTGATGAGTATTGTGTTGAATTTGTAGATAGCCCTTGGCAAGATTATCATTTTCACAAATTTGATTCTTCCAATCCAGGAGCATGGGAGGTTTTTCCATTTCCTTAGTTCTGCTTTAATTTCCTTTTTTAGGGTTTTAAAATTTTCATCAAAAAGGTCCTTTACATTCTTAGTTAAGCTAATTCCTAGGTACTTTATTTTCTTTGAGGGTTTTACGAAAGGAGTTGCTTTCCTGATTATTGCCTCGTTCCTCTTACTGTTGGCGTAGAGGAAGGCAGTTGATTTTTGAGGGTTAATTTATAGCCTGCCACCCTTCCAAATTTTGAATCAGCTCAAGGAGCTTGGGAGTAGAGTCTATAGGATTCTTTAAATACAGAATCATGTCGTTTGCAAAGAGGGATAGTTTTACTTCCTCTTTCCCTATTTGGATCCCCTTTATGCTTGCTTCTTGCCTTATTGCACTGGCTAGGAATTCTAATACTATGTTAAAGAGGAGTGGAGAGAGTGGGCATCCTTGTCTCGTTCCTGATTTTAGAGGGAATGGCTTTAGCTTTTTGCCAGTAAGTATAATACTAGCTGTGGGTTTGTCATACATAGCCTTTATTATATTGAATAATGTTCCATGGATTCCTAGTTTCTCCAGAGCTTTTAACATAAAGGGATGTTGGATCTTGTCAAATGCCTTCCCGCATCTATTGAGAGAATCATGTGATTTTTGTCCTTGCTCCTGTTGATGTGTTGAATTATGTTAATTGATTTGCATATGTCGAACCAGCTTTGCCTTCCTGTGATGAGGGGTGGGGGAGGGGTCCTCGCGTTCCGAACTCTTTGAGAAAGTTGGGTGTGAGCTTTATCTGGATTTTTTTTCCGGTTTGAGTCCTTCTCTGTTGCCTTTTGAATTTGTTGTTGTGGATTTCTTAACGTAGTTGGCTCTTGGGACTCCCTGGTTCTCTCTTTTTGTTAGAGAAAGCTAGGCAGCCTCCCTAATGTCTGGGCGCCATCTTCCATTCCCCTCATGAGTGCTTTCTAAGGGGAGGTTTGAAGAGTCCTTTTGCCATTAGCCAGTACCCTTCCCTTCTGCGTTGGCATGTTGCAGATTGAGGCTGCTCTGTGAAGTTGCCTCTCAGCTCATGATGTATGTGTAGCATGTGTGAGAAACAAACTTGAGTTGAAAGCCACTTCAATTTTGGTTTTTTAATGCAGCACAGCAGCCTAATCTGACTCATAGAGAGGAGGAAAGAGACATGTGAATGAAGAATATAAAGACTTGGTTGTGCTGTAGCTAATGAGAAGGTCAGAATGAGAGATTTAAGGTTGGTGACTCACATTGCATAGTTGACTTGTCAGCACCCAAATATTCATTTCAGTTGTGATTCAGTGAATTAAACTGTTGGAACAATGTGAGGCCAAAGTTTCCACTGGGAGACATCTTAAGTGCCTAACATTACAAATCATAGTTGTTTACCAGAATGGGAAAGGACTTCCTCTGATAAGTTAATACTAATGGTCTGTCAGAACAATTAATGGAAAGTGAGCTGGGACTTTCTAATTTTTTCTAGATATTCTATTTGAGGAAGATATTCAAATTGCATTGTCACAATGTGAAATAACACAATCTGTTGCATTTATAGTCACAAATTAATTTTTAAATGAAAATGAAATGTCAGATGAAGTATGTCTTACTCATTGTAGGGAAAATTCCTTTATATTTGACTTTTTTCCATAGCAGAAAACATGCTTAGAATAAACTCTGTGAGCTATGAATTGAGAGGAGAAATCATTTTCTCTTTGATTCAAATTAATTTCTCAGAACTGAAGCAGGATAAATACTCCTGGTGAAGTGTGTAGCTTAATTACAAACCTCAGGGATCTCAAGTTTTATGGCTCAGTATAAGCATTCAAACATGTGCAAAATGACTTAAGTTTGCCAAGTTACCTACCAGGTGGTCATAAATCATTCTTTTTATGTAAGAGGAGTTAAGCAGAAATTAAGAATTAGAGACACGTCCCCTCTCCCCTCACTAGGCCGAATGAAGTTGATCTTCACAAGGCTGTTCTTTCTAGCAGCACGTTTCTTTTATATGTTGGAAACTTCTGGATATAGATTATTCAGCAATCAAGCAACTGAGATGAGGGTCTATAATTCATAATTGAAATTTAGCCTTTAGATTAACTTCATTAGTATGCAGTTGATTAGGAGGTATGTGTTTATTAAATGAAATGACCTCTAGATTTGCATATTCAGTACAAAATTAGGTTCTTGGAGAAGGAAGGATATTTAAAATCACTATTAGAGGAGTATTATTGCTGAAATTGATAAATTAAATTTATAACAGTTTCATGTTTTAAAGTTTCTGAAATTGCTTCCAGGCCATTTCTTCCCACACTTAGTCTTTAGCAAAAAGTAATCTTTTTAACACCTAAAAAGGTGAGTACACATTTCTCTGTTCTAAGGAGCTGATGATTATGATTTTATACTGAATAATTTAAAATCAGTTTCTGAAGCACACAGTATATATCAGTCATTGACCAGGTTGCTGATGCAAAGATAAAAATATTTGCTTTCCACCCCCCCATAAAGTTCTGACAATCAAGGAGATAGATACTTAAAAGACAGCCTTGTACAGTTTCCTATGTTTTGTTCTGAAAGGATGATAGATGAAAGAGTAATTGTTACCAGTATAGAAAATTGAAAGATAATGAACAAAATGTTATTTAAAAATCTCTGTTTCTAATATTGAAGTCTTATTCTAAACAATAGCAACAATAAAATGTACACCATAAAATCTGTGTCTAAGGGATGGTTTTAGGGAAGGAAGAATATGTCAATTTTTTTATTAGAACTCAACAGAGCACATAGCTTGGCAATAAAGCATGATCTTTTATTTGCTTCTGTAGGGGCCTACCCTTACAGAGGTAATCCAGATATTCTACCACCTAAACTTATTAGGAGTGGTCTCATGTATTGTGGGGAAGGTTTACTTTCCAGGGCTTTGACAAAGTCTAAATTCATCCTTTCTGTCTAACCCTGTGACTTCCTAGTGCCTGAGGAGTTCCTAGTCTGTATTATATATTCTATTTGCCAACTTATCCCAGGTTCTACCCCACAGCTATTAAGTTTTCCCACAGCTATTAAACACCACTGTGTGTATGAAGGAAAGTATAGAGAATATATAAGGATGTGGATGGGAAAAATCCTTGTTTAATACCTCAGAAATATTGATAGTATCTTGCCACTTGTATTGAACTAGGTACTGTTAAAAGGATCCAGACTTCAATTCTATAAGAAATTATATTTGTTCATGAATGGTATTTTACAAGCCTGCCTGCTTTATGAGGTTTTATCAATAATTTAAGTCTTAGTGATACCTATTTTTATTACACGTATCAGTAGCATTTACAATTTGTGTAAGTAATAGAGCTCTGTTATACATTACCTTGCTTGTGTCTTCTATTGTCTGTGTTGACACATTTTCTTCCTGAAAAGATGAATGTCCTTGGAGATTTCAAGAACTGCAATTTGCACTTCTTTGTACTACGATAGTTAGCATATCAACACTGCTAAAAGTCTTACTTTGAGCTTCTAGGTTTTCTTTGAGTAATGTGTTTACCTAAACCCAAAGCTATCCACACATATTTCAAAGAAAAGGTAGAGATTCACAAACATACCTAGTAAGACCACAGCACAGATAAGAGCCTGAGGATCTACAAGCTTCAAATTACCTCTGAGTACTGACATGGGAGTCAAGCAGAGGAAACTGGGGAGAAAAAGGAGAGATAGGAAAGAGGAAAACTGATGGAATATAGAAAGATCCAATCCCAGGAAGAAAAGTGCTGACTAGGTTAGGGATAATGAAAAGACTTCCAAAACAATAGATCAGAGCTCTGGCTACAGGTAAATGAAAGGAAATCACTTCCATGTGCATGAGAACTGACTTTATTGTCTCAAGAAGGTATTATGTTTGGCAGAAGAATGATTTAGGATGAGGGACATCAATTTAAAATCAATAACTTGGAAAATAGAAATGAAAACAAAATAAGAATATTATAAAAGTGCAAGAAAAATCAATGAAATGATTCAGTACACACTATGTTTCTCACTCACTCCTCCACAAAAATAAATATATTTCATGCTAATAGACATGAGTGCCCTGGGACAAAGGCACCTATTAAGGGTTAGTTATTTAGTTACATTGTTTTCCAGCATCAAAACAACAGGTCTATCTATCTATCTCTATCATTTATCTTTTTTAAAATTTACATTTTGTTTTAAAAGTGATGTGCAGAGGGATTACAGTTACGTTAAGTAATGAGCACATTTCTTTTTGAGCAGTATTACCACCCATCTTCTCCCACTTTTCCCCATCCTGACTCCCCCTTACTCCAAATTGTAAAGTTCATTTCCAACATAATATCTAGAGATGAATGTCACTGATAGATTGATTCACCCTTTGTCTACTATTTCTGTGATTTTTCCATCCTCTCCCCAAATAAAATAAACTTATATACAAGACAAATGGTACAGAAATCAACAACAGTGGAAAAAGGGAATCAACCAAAGGAAAAAATGAAAACAAAAACTAGTAACTGAGAAGAATACAATAGATTTTCTCGTTTTGATTTTTGGAGTTCATTTTGATAAGCATCATTTTATATTTTCATACGCACATAGTTATTGAGCCATGCTGATCCTCTCTTAAGAAAATCCTCCTTTGTTCTCACTGTGGAAATGCTTAGAGTGCTGCTTAGCTAATCAATTCCAAATGTATTTTTTTTGTCTTTTAATTTCCATTGGATTAACTTGTAGATTTATAGACATATTCTAATCATTACAAATGATAGAAATCATGCACCCTGTGTTCTCTTGGGTCTACTATTTCATGTAATATACTTTTTTCTTTTTTTACATTTTTTTCCTTTTATATATATTTATTGTAATTAATAGAAGGGTTACATTATATTTGTCAAATAGAAGGTGCATTACATACAATCATTACTAGTCCTTCTCATATTTTTGTCCCCATTTTCCTCCCCATCTCCTCCCCTCATCTTGTTTTCTCCCTTCCCTATCCTATTTCAAATAAACAAATAAACATATATACACTATATTCGATAACAAGGTAAGATACTGTAACTATGAGATAACAAAGGGACAACAAAAGAGATGAGAAATAACATAGTACATTAAGAACAACAGTCACACATTATATGGCTCTTGTTTCTATATCCTGGAGTTCCGTTCATTTAGCCTCATCCTATATGGCCTTATGCATCTAGGTTTTGCCCTATTATAAACCTCTGCTAAGGAGATCCCAAGGTTTCTACCAATTATGACAAATGAGGGAAACCATTGAGACTATGTTCCTTTGAGTCTGGCTTACTTCACTTAATGTGGTTTTTTCTAAGTCTTTCCATTTCCTTACAAATGGGCAACATCGTTCTTTCTGACAGCAGCATAGAATTCCATTGTGTATAAATACCACAACTTATTGCTCCACTCATCAACTGAGGGCCATTTGGGTTGGTTCCATATCTTCACTATGGTAAATAGTGCTGCAATGAACATCGTTGTGCTAGTGGATTTAGTATGTCCTTATTCTAGACCATTGTAATATACTTTTTTCTAAGACTTTCCATTTCCTTACAAATGTGGCAATATCTTTCTGATGGTAATATAGAATTCCATTTGTGTGTGTGTGTGTGTGTATAAAGTCACATTTCCTTGATCCATTCATCAGCTGATGGTATCTAGAGTGATTTCATCTCTTAGTTATGGTAAATAATTCTGCAATGAAGATAGTTGTGTTGCTGGCTTTAGTGTAGGCTGGTTTATTGTTGTTTGGGTAAAAGGCCATTTAAAGTTTATTTTGTTGACTCTTTATTCCATTCTCCTTTCATTCATTCTTTCTCTCTCTTTTTCTATATCCTTACTTTCTTCCCTCCCTTCCTCTCTTCCTCCCTCTCTCTCTTCCCTCTCTCCCTTCCTCTCTCCCTCCCTCCTTCCCTTCCTTCCTTCCTTCCTTCCTTCCTTCCTTCCTTCCTTCCTTCCTTCCTTCCTTCCTTCCTTCCTTCCTTCCTTCCTTCCTTCCCTTTCTTCCTTTCTTTCTCATATTCTCTTCTATATAGTCCAGAAGAGATCTTGAATACAAGATTCTCCTTCCTCATGCTCTAAAGGTGTCCACTTAATCCACTCCTCTTCAATATAGTAAGAGCAATAAGGAAAGAAAAGGACAAAAAGGGGTATAAACAGGGAAAGCAGAAGTAGAACTTTTCCTATTTTCTGCTGCTGATGATATAATCCTATATTTAAAGGACTCTGGAGACTCCACTTCCAAGCTCCTAGAGAAGAATAAAAACTTTGGGTTTTATGATTATTTTATGATACTGAACATCTTTTAATGTCCTTATTTTCTGTTTGTACACTTTTTATATAAAGTATTCAAATATTTTATCTATTTTACCAGCTGGATTGTTCATAGTCTTATTACTGACTTAAAAGTCTCACAATATATCCTGGACAGAAACCCTTGATGATATATATGGCTCATAAATATTTTTCACACTCTGTAATTATTCTTTTCATTTAATAGTGCCTTTTGAAGAGGAAAATATTTAATTTTTATTCAGTAAAATGTACAAATTTCACTTTACATCATTTGTGCTACATTAACTTTTGAAAATTAAACCAATCTTGCATTTTTGGAATACAAAATACTCAAACATATTGTATCACCTCTTTCAATATTTTAATGAATTTAATTGACTATGGATTTTGTACCTGTATTCATAAATGATAATAGTCTGCAATCTTCTCTCTGGTAATATCCTTTCAGAATTAGGATTATGTTAATAAATAAATTAGATATTATTTCCACTTTTATTTTTTGTGGGGATAATTTCAAGTTGGATATTGTTTATGGTTTTTTAAAAAAATGTTTGGAATTATAAGTAAAGCTTTCTGGACATTTTAAAAGAAACGTTTTAATTATAGATTCAGATTTTTATAAATTTTTGTAATTTGTATGCTTATGTTTTCATCTAAATTGTCAGATTTATTGCTATAAATATATTTATAATACCTAATATCTTTTGTGTGTACTGATACACCTCATTAATTCCTGATGTGTGCCTCATATTTTCTTTTTCAGTTTTGTTTTGTAAGCCCATAAAATATTTTATAAATCTCAAAGACATACACTTTATAATGGATTCTATATGTCTGCTCTCTATTCTTTTTCATTATTTTTATCTTATCCTTGATATTTCCTCTCTCATACATTCTTGAGCTGTAATTGTTTTTTATTCTCTTTCTTGAGATAAATGCTTAATTGATTTGCCATACTACACTTCTAATTTATACACATAGCTCATTTTTCCTTTCAGTTCTGCTTTACCAGAATTCTATTCATTTTGATATATTACATTAAATGATCATTTTTCTTTGCTCACACATTTATAATTGCCATTTTATGCTTTTCTATTTAGATATTTATTATTCTACTTTTGATTATATTGTGTATTTTTCTTTTATTCTGTTTGTTATTACTGGTTTGGTGGGACTCATGATTGCTAGATTGATTTTCTACTACTTGAACCATGCCTTCAGATATTTTTGGCTGGTTATTTTAGAGACAAATTCTATTGATCTTTTCTGCTTTGGCTATCTTCAAACCACCATCTTTCAGATCTCAGACTTCCCAGTAGAAGAGATTACAAGTATAAGTCATTGGCTCTCGGCATTTGTTGAATTTTTTCAGTTACCTTTCTGATAATAATTTCTAAATTAACTCAAGGGAGGGGATCAGATAAAATAGACTATGATCTTTGATCTTTAGAGCTTATTCATTTTTTTTAGTCTAATGCATGGAATTTTCTGGGGGTGTTTTATGTGCACTTGAAAGCAATGTGTATTTGTAATTGAGTGTGCTTTTGTATATACTCCTATGAAATCAATTTGCCTAATAAGAGTTCTTTTGAGCATTCTTTCAATTCTTGAGAGAAGCTTGTTTTTTTTTAAATCTTGAGTTATGATAGTAGATAGATTTGTATAGTTCTCTATTTTTTCCATGGAGTAAAAAAATTGGTACTTCTTAAACTCACTTTTATACTTATGAAGTATGTGTACTTATGTGTGGTAAGATTTCTTATCAGAGTCAACATCATCAACTATTTATGTAGCCATAGCTGTTTGTATTTGTTTGGTATACCTTGTACCATCCTTTATCTTTACTTGTCTATATACTTATGTTTAAGATATTATCTTATGGCATACTATATTATTATTTTTTCTTATGTAACAAAATTACTGATGGGGACATCTTAAGTTTATGTTCTTACAGTTCTGGGAGTTTAAAGTCCAAAATGGTTTTCATTGGTTTATAATGAGGGTGTCAGAAAGGCTAAATGTCTAGAAGAAGAAATATTTTATTAATTTTTAGGGAAATACTTGTTTTCTTGACTTTTGTAATTTACAGAGGCTTCCTATATTCATTGTTGTATGGTTTCCTTCCATCTTATAAAGGGCAGTCATATATATCTTTGGATAGATATATCAACTTAATGCTGAGTCTCTTAAGTTCTTCCTTGCCAACTCTTTCCTTCCTCCTTCTGCCTCCCCTCCTCCTTCATTTCTAAGGCCTATGTGATTGCATTGGCCTATTTGGATAATCCTGGATAATTTTCACATTTTCAAATTCTTAGTTACTCCCATCTAAAAAATTTCTTCAGTCATATAAAACTACATGTTCAGGGTTTCCAAAAATGAGGACATAGGCATTTTTTGGGACTATTATCTTTGACTATCATACAAATGTTAGGCAAATGTTTTATCTTTTAAGGTTTCTATTATCCATCCATCAATAGATAATATAATTAATGGAATAGGTACGTTCACATCCACTATTTTGCTCTTCATTTTCTATTTGTTGCCTATTTTTCTTTTCTTTCTTTACTTTTCCTTTCCTTTCCTTCATAGTTTTTTGGTTAGTTTGTGAAAATTTGATGTGCATACTTCTTACTGCCCTCTCCAATTATTTTTTTTTGCCAGTCCTGGGCTTGAGCTCAGGGCCTCAGCACTGTCCTTGGACTTTCTCAAGGATAGAACTCTACCACTTGAGCCTCAGCAGCACTTCTGGCTTTTTTTATGTATGTGGTACCGAGGAATCGAACCCGGGTCTTCGTGCATGCTAGGCAAGCACTCTACCACTAGCCCAACTCCCAGCCCTCCTTCTCCAATTTTATTACAATTTTTTAACTTTACTTTTTGTTGTCAGGGTCATGTATAGAGGAATTACAGTTACATTTGCCAGGTAGTAGGTGCATTACTTCGCATACATTGACACCCCTTCTAATGTTTTTGTCCCTATTTCCCCCAACCCTCTCCCAATCATCTTGTTTTCCCCCTTTCCCTTTCCCATTTCAAATAAATAAATAAACATATATACAGTATACCAGGTGAGATACAGATACAGTAAGAATATGAGATTGACCAAAGGGCAAAAAAGAGAAAAGATATAACATAGTATATTAAGAACAACAATCACACGAGATAAAGCTCTTGTAAAATCACATGCAACTTTTAAAATCCTTGGATTTTTATTCAAATGCCTCGGACATATGTGAATATGTTTCTATTTTGTTTCTTTATTAGGGTCAATTGCATAATGAATTTCCACAGGTTGGTATGTAATCATACGTACTCATTGACCTTTATGTCACCTAAAAAGTGTCTTCTCTTTTTGGAGATTTATCTTATGTGTGATTCATTGTTCCTCTAGAATATATATATATATATATTCCAAATAGAAATGATATTTCTATCTTTTTTAAAGCAGTTTTACAATGACCTTTACAGGTTTCCATAACCTTTACACCAATCTAAAATTATAGGTCAGTAAGGGGAAGGAAAGTTAATGAAACTGGCAATAGTCAGATTATTAGGGAAGGTCCCTAGCTTGTCATGACATGTGACATTCACTGATCTGATGATACTATTACTTTCCTACCCTCACTTTTGTCTTTCTGTGAATCTGCTGATTTGTTCATGGAAACGTTTCTACCTTTTGACATTCAATAGTGTACTAGACAAGTATCTACTTTGCTGGATACTGATGGCTTATTTGTGGAATAGTCTAAAATTTGTCAAGATCCCATCCCTCAGTTGATGAGTGGATCAACAAGTTGTGGTATTTGTACACAATGGAATTCTATGCTGCTGTCAGAAAGAATGACATCGCCCCATTTGTTAGGAAATGGAAAGACTTAGAAAAAAATCATATTAAGTGAAGTAAGCCAGACTCAAAGGAACTTAGGCTCAATGGTTTCCCTCATTCGTCATAATCAGTAGAAACCTTGGGCTCTACTAGCAGAGATTTGCAATAGAGCAAAATCTTGATACATAAGGCCATATAATGTGAAGCTAATTGAAAGGACCTCCAGGATAGTGAAACAAAAGCCATATAATGAATGATTGTTGTCCTTAATGTACTATGTTGTCTCTCATCTCCTTTGCTGTCCCTTGGTTATCTCATATTGGTATAGTATCTCACTTTTTATCTGATTTATTGAATTTATTTGTATTTGGATATTTGAAATTTGATAGGGAAGGGGGGAAAACCAAGACGGGTGGGGGGTGTGGGGGGGGAGGGATATGGGTACCAAGACATGTGAAAGGGTATCAATGTATGTGAATGAATGCACCTTCTATCTGGCAAATATCATGTAACCCTTTTACTAATTACAATAAAAAAAGAAATTAAAAAAAATTTCATAGTGAATTATAAAACTTGTACTTATATTGTCAATAAGGATTCATTCACTTGTAATATAATGAAATTTAAGAGATTCAGACTTTTCAAGAATTTTAGATATTATGGATTATTGAACTGTGCAGTTTTTTTTAGTATTTTAGCATTCTACTTCCAATCAGTTTAATCAGGGATGTTTTAGTTCCCCTCTGATCAATATTTATTTACATTTAGGAAGAAACTATCAAGGTAAATGTAAGTCACAATATGAGTTCTAACTTGGCTGAGGACACAAATATCTCCTTTATCTTAAAATGTTCTTATTTTAAAAATTCTTTTGCAGGCTGGGCATGGTGGCTCACACCTGTAATCCTAGCTACTCAGAAAGCTGAGATCTGAGGATCAAGGTTCAAAGCCAGCCCAGGCATAAAAGGACCTGAGACTCTTACCTCCAATTAACCTCTAGAAAATGGGAAGTGGGGTTGGCTCAAGGATAGGGCACTATCCTTGAGCTGAAGAGCTCAGGGACAGCTCCTAGGCTGAGTTCAACCCCCATGACCCATAGAAAAACAAAAAAACCATCTTTTTCAGAAGCACTAGGATTTGAGCTCAGTAACTTGTACATGCTTGGCTCATTTGCTCTGCTCTTACTATACCACTGAAGCCATATATCCAACCCAGATTTTTGCCATTTATCTTGATGATGGAGTCTCTTAGATTTTTCAGCCCATGTCAGCTTTGAACAGTAATGTAAGATCTCAGCTTCCAGTACAGGTAGAATTAGAGGTAATGGCCACTAGCTCCTGGAAAAAATGATTTCTTCTTTTAGTTAAAATTACATGTAGAACTTTCTCTTTTGGTGTGTTTGGGGTGTGTATAGGAAATGAAAAATAAATTTTGAAAGAGTTATGAAGAATATAATAAATGTTGAAAGCTAAGTTATTAATACATATGATGACATAAACTGAACATATTTAGTTTCATGTAAAATGTGAAAAACAATAATTGGTATTGAGACTTTTTAAAAATAGAAACATTTCATTTCATTTGGGAGCCATTTAAAAAGAATGAGTGGCATTTTTGTATATCACCAAGAAGTAGCTAATAGAACAGGTTTTTGAAAGAGAAAGAGACTTTTTTTTCATGTCTCTAGTGGTTGGTCTAGATACTTACCATTTCCTCTGCCTCCAAGACAATCAAAAGATTTAAATTCTCTCATTCGCTCAAGGCTCTGAGTCATTATAAGTCACAAATTAATTAAATACCCATTATGCACTTTGAACAAATGGACCTGAAAGCAACAGGAGGGCAGATGCCTTTCCATAGGCAACTCCATGCGAGTGAGTAAACTCAGAGCAGATATTTGCCTACTGAGGTCTCAGTAGTGTAGATGAAACTTCACAGAATGACCATGGAGTGAGGCTTAGTTAAAATGGACTTATTCATGTGTTGTAGATGGATATGCCATTGAGTAGACATAATGTTTGTTCATGATCTTTTTGAGATTGGTCAAATAGAAAGCAATGCAATTCCATACACATTTTAATCATTTTTTATTGAGTATTGGCACTTTCATTTTTCTGATCCTAGGGGTGACATTTTTTTTTAATTCACCTTTATCCTTCAGTCTTATTCAAGCAAGCCATTCACCCTGAAATCAAATAATGCATGCTCTGAAGTATCTGTTTTAAATAAGGTAAATGATATTGCCAAGTACTTCTGAAAACATTGAATTACTTGTACTTATTTAAAGTAAGAACTTGTCTCTGGAGTTTGTGACATATTAACATTGAATGACCTGGTAGGTTTTCTGTTCAGCCAATTGACATGTTTGACTTTTTTTGGAAATGACTACACAGCTATTGAGTAGATATTTAACAGAGAACCTAGAAGGATTTTCTTACCAGAGTTGCAGACAACTATTTAGTAAAACTGCATATTCCATTATGTTTGTTCTTTCATTCCTATGTCCTCTGTGAGCATTTCTTGGTTTAGTTTTTTTTTGTGCTTCTAATTAGGCATGATTGTCGACTGATGCTTTCCATTTATATTTTTTCTTCAAAACAAATCTCTTTAGCTTGGCTATCTTTTGTCTCTCATTTAGCAAGCAAGATTCGAAGTTTGGATATCCGAATAGTAAATGCTAGCAGCCACTATTTTATATTGTAAGATACATTTTGCTTCATATGTTGGTAGATTAGATATAACTGGGTTCTCATTACAGGGAGTAATTTTTCTTATAAATGTAGTTCTTCGGTTTCTTCATAGGGTTATAAAATTATAAGGATTGATTCAGACTTCCAAGTATTGGGTTTTGAAGGGAAGGAATATAGTGAGTAGTAAAAGAGTTCTGCATAAATGAAATCACTAGCAGCATTTTGGGTGAGGCAATCTTCTTCATACGATTATCCTGCATGTTTCACAATGGTGAGCATCCTGTTCACTTCATATCTTCTTAACATAGCTCCCACCTTCAGTCAACAAAAATGCCTCTAAGTATTTCTGTGAGAGGTTGTATTGTCCTATTTGTAGACCACGGACTTGTTAATAGCACTGTACCAAAAATTAAAAACAGAAGTGAAGCAACTACCAAACTGGCCTATATCTAACTTTACTTTTCTATAGCTCAATACTTTTCAGTCTCACACTGACTACAACCACTCTTTAGGGAACTTAATTAAAGCAACATGATCATTTGTCTGTAGTTTATCCTCCAAGTTTCCTTTGGAAACTCAATATCTAATTGGTCAAAGAGATGCTGTAAGTAGTTGCTAAGTGATTTCTTCTTGGTTTTGTTATTAACACATTTCCTAATTTCTTTTAGGCTTTGTCTAAAGATTCTTGTACCAAATTTTGGTATCTTGTTCTATGAGACTTCCATACGACTGCTTTTGAGGTGAATCCATAGACTCTGTGTGTGTGTGTGTGTGTGTGTGTGTGTGTGTGTGTGTGTGTGTCTCACTTGAAGATGCCTTTGTGGGCTTAACGCTGTCTTTCCTGATGAAGAACTCCTTTATTTTTCTTTAGTAAACAGCAGCGATTTTCTTTCATCTCAACTTACTATGATGGGAAGTATTATCTAGTCAATGTTAAAACATACATCAAAAACAATGTTATTAGCCCCAATAAATTTATTATATTATTGCCATATAATCAAACAATTTAATAGCACAAAATAAGTGCTATAAATATCTTAAAGAATATAAAATATTTTTTCCATTCAAGTTTCACAAATTTTTAAATGATTGATTTGAACAGTTCTATGATGCAGAACCTATTTATTTCAGTGAAAAAAGTTCTTATTTGTTCATTAATAGTTTCTACATTTTTCAGTCTAATTTCACCTTCATTTCTAATGACCTCTGTTCCAATTACGCCTATAATTTAATTTGGGTCAGTTGAGATATATTGGAAGTCATTACCTACTTTCCAGCCAATCACCATTTGGTTTTGCAGTCAGTTTTATCTGTTGTGTCTGATTCTCTCTCTCTCTCTCTCTCTCTCTCTCTCTCTCTCTCTCTCTCTCTCTCTCTCTCTCTCTCTCTCTGTCTCTCTCTCTCTGTCTCTCTCTGTCTCTCTCTGTCTCTCCCTCTCTCCCTCTCTCTAAAACATATATTTATGTATACATTTTTTATTTTATTTTTCTCACAGTGAGGAAGAGCTCCTCTGATATCCATGTTACTGTGAAAGAAATTGGACTTTCAGAGATTTCGATTTTAGTGAGATTACCATGAAGTTATTACCATGAAAGTTTTATAAATCTCCATTTCTTTTATATATATTTTTATTGTAATTGTAATTAATAGAAGGGCTTCATTATATTCACCAGAAGGTGCATTACTTCAAAAACATTTGATACCCTTTCTTATGTCTTGGTCCCCATTTCCCTCCTCCCACCCCCGCCCCTCATCTTGTTTTCCCCCCTTCCCTATCCGACAAATCTCCATTTCTTATCACTATATCTCATAAAAAAGGGTTCTGTAGTGCTATTAGTTTTAATTCTGTTCTCAATAACATGGATATAGTAGAATTATTGTGCATATAACTGATATGTTAATGTTCATGTAATAAAGTAATTAAAATAAACAAATCTTTTAAAACATGTTGCGTTCCCTTTGAGATATATATTCATTCCCAGTGAAATAAGAATATTTTCATGTGTGATAGTCTATAGACAATGGATTTTGGTTGAAAATAATTTTATATGCCCTAATCTTTTAGCTTCTGAACTCTCACATCGTTTCCTAATTTATTAGATTTTATAATACTGTATACAAATATTACTTAAAATAATTTTTGACTTCCACACCCTAGTCAATGTATTTGCATCAGCTTTAACTAATTATGCAGAAGCTGCATTTCCAGGTTATCTCCTCCTTCTGGGTGGAGGGAAGTCTTTTCCAAAGCAATCTGGTCTCTTGCATTAGACTAGCTGTAGTTGATGCTTATCTCCATTATTTCGCAGATGTCTCATCTCTCTGAGGCTCACATTAGGTATCAGTCAGTACTCATACATTTTGTGGTATTCTCCCTGCAGAGCAAGTTGTGACTGGTGGCTTTCTAGTTTAAGTAGAAAACTCCAGTGTTACTCAAAGTAGTTTGCACTTCTTCCCTGTTCATCTCCCTGTTTAGAGTACTGAGTGGTTAATTTATAGACTATGAAACATGATGAGATTACTGTATTTTTAAAATAAAATACTATTCAAGATTGATTGTGTTTCAACTAGATGCAAATGTGCATAGGCATCTGTGAATATCTTGTTTTCCACCACCTGGTATGGGCACAGGTATCAACAGATTTTCTTTTTTTTTAATTTTATTGTTTATTGTTGGGGTAATGTATAGAGGGGTTACAGTTACATTCGCCAGATAGTTGGTTCATTATTTCTCACACATTGATAGCCCTTCTCATTCAACAGATTTTTCTTTACTTTCTTGTTTCTTAGATAGCATAAAACTTTTGTCAATCTTCAAAATGTATGTATGTATGTATGTATGTATGTATGTATGTATGTATTCATTTTTCTGGATAGGTCTGGGATTTATTGTGAGCTTACTTTGGAATATTTGTATGGTAAGTGAATACCTGCTCATTTTTACAAACACCTAGAACTACCTTATTCATGAAGCTTTTCTTGACCTTTCCAGGTATACTTTGTATCTTCATTAATTTTCCATACATATGTCCTCTGAAGGAATAGTCCTAATTGTTTGAGTACTTGAGCACATAGAAAGCAAAGACAGCAGACATAACTTTCAGTGCAATAGGCCATGATCAATGGAGAACCAGAGATGCCAATAATTTTAGAGCCAGATTCAATCTTGCAAAAAGTATTTTCTGGTTAAGATTTTTAATTTTTCTGATGAAGAAAGTGAAGACTCCTGAAGTCCACTTTCCATTCTATAGGCTTGGCCATATCCAGAGTCATCTTTAGACATAGTGTTGGACAGACTTTGGAAGAAAATGGTGGGATGAGTCTGGCCTAGAAAAGTTCACGTTTGTTGGTTTCGATCTGGTTAACTACAGCCACATCTCTAGTCAAAGTTCATTCCTTTTCTTGTTCTCTGTATTGATATCCTCTCATTAGTATCTACATTAGAAGAAAAAATGTCAACAGAACAAAAGAAGGTCCCTCTAAAGAGGCTCTAACAAGTATAAGAGCATTTTGAATGAGAGGGGGATGGTTTGAACAGTATTTTAAGGCAATTGGCAAGCCAATGGAGTTGTGGCTGAGGGATGGGTTCTGATTGCACAGCTATGAATGGCCTAAATGAAGGGAGTAATTTCAGCACATGCTGTGATCTGAAGGGCTCAAATGAAGAGAAGACTTGTGAGAAGGAAACGATAGCATCTTAAACTAGAGCATTATTTCATTCTGGTTTCATAATGCAGATGTAGTGGTTAAACTGTTATTGTAGAGAAATGGCTTATGCATATTTAGTGAGTTGCTGCAATTGAAATGAGCGGCTGCTACAATAGCACAAATGCATGTGTGGTTTCCGAACAGTTAATAATTGTTTAATAAACGATTCCTTGTAAACCTTCCTGAGACAATGTAACTCTGATGGAGATGGATATTATATCCCCATTATTAGAGACAGAATGAAAAATAGCTGGTAATGAGAAAAATACTTTAAATATAAGGGGAACACTAATGGGTAAACTGCCAATTACCATCATGAGAAAATTTCAAAGCTGACAGAAATACACCATGTGGAAAAGGAAGTGAGAATAGCTCTGGGCAATACAATACTCTGGATCCTTGGAGAATTAACTTCCTTTCATTTCCAAATGGATTTTAGCAATATATGTACAATGAAGGCAAAGCAGAAAGCCACATTACAGAGAGAGTGAGCCAGAATATTTTGGCTGAGGTATGGGAGTCCTTTTGAAAATGAGCAATGAACATAGCTTCTCCTGATTTCAGAAATATACAGAGCAGAAGCAAAAGTGTGCCTGTCCCCAGGTCATTTTTCCTGTGTGGATAACAAAATATTGAACAATAATAACAAAGGAACCCCTATCATTTCCACTTGGTAAACTGATGTTGGAGTCTGTCAAGCATTCTTATGTGTGTGTTGAACTATAATACCTTTAAAAATGATTTCTGAATTGATGTATGTTTGATCACTGTTTTTGTAGCCAAGAACAGGCAATGCATACTATGATTTGTCTACAATGAAATATTAAGCATCTCACTAAATATTTAATTCACTTGCTGAACTGCAACCGCATAGTTTAGGAAATGTGAGACCTTCCTGTTCACATAAATGGACACTGCTGTGTAACTAAATGAATTATTAACACTTTTATTATTATTTATCTTTCTATTACTACCTAAAGATCAGTATTCTAAAAAGAATTATTCCTTGCAACAAATGGAGCTAATATCTAATAACCTAAATCAGTGCTATTTTATTGTAAATCTAAACTAATAAAAATCATGAGCCATGGTGCAGATCAAGAAAAAATTCTTATTCATAAAAACAGTTGATAAACGTCCAGCACCATCCATAGTCTTATGGATTCCTATGGATTGAATTTAGATGTAACATGGATCTAATCACATTTTATGGAATATAAAAATGTGTCTTAAAAGACTCTTGATTTATTCCCTCCCATTTTAAGGAAGTAGATAAAAAATTAATGTAATGAGCATTCAAGATTTTGAAAATAAACAAAAAAGCAAATATACCATCATAAAGCTAATAAGGCTGTTGTAACTGAGTCCTGGGCATAAAACCGTCAAGCCTGGGAGAACTATTGCCATTTGCTGTAAAATTTACTGTTATCAGGAAGGAAGAAGCATATTTATTTTAAAATATTAAACATCATCACTAAATCTAAAAGAATATGTTACATAGAACTATGTGTAGAGTATATAGGAGATTATGGAAGTTAAATATCCACAGGTGTTTAACAGAAGATGCAGAAATAATGCTTATCTGTCTGTTTAATACAGTTTAACAATGAATTTATGTACTTTTATTAGTATTCTCCATAGGACTGAAACCAATATGATATATCTAAATGTGTGTCTAATGTCTCTTTATCTTCTATCTATCTCTTTTTCTATTTCTAGTTCTTCCCTCTCCCACCATGTCTCTCCATCTATGGAGTAGTTCCTTGTTGTATACAGCTACCTGTTTTCAAATAGGCATGGAAGAATATCTGAGAATTCTCAGGATACTCGAATTCAGTACCCAATGCTGGTTCATTTTTTTCCCTGTAACACTACCATACATGATGCTTTTCAATTAATTTAAAACTTTCACATTATTCCACATTAACTTTCTAAAAAATGATTATCTTTAGTAGTTGTACAAAGGTGGGTTCCACATAAAAAACCAGGGTATGAATTCAATGTGCCTTGATCAGTGTCAGCTCCTTTAACATTCTCACTCCCCTTCCATCTGCCCTTCCCTTACTTTCCTTAATTTTATGTTTTACATAACAAATTCTTGACTGTATTCTTCCCACCCCTTTCTCCACTTCATTTGTCTACCCCTCTCCCTTTGGCACTCTCCTCCTTCTTGGATGTCCCATTGTCTAGTGTTGACTTTGTTGGGTTTTGACTTACTCTTTCTAAAATATTATACTATTTGATCTCTCTATGAAATTTATTTTACTTTAGTTAACTTATTTGTAACCACTCGTGTTTACTTACAGCTTTAAAGTACATTCTGTCTACCACATATGAAGGAAATCATGTATCCTTTTTTTCTCTGGATCTGGCTTACTTCAGACAGCAGGTCCCATCACAACTTAAACATAACTTGTAATAAGTGACAGTGTTTCTGCATCAGCTCAATGCATATGCACATTGCATATGGAGGAGTTAATTCTTTTTCGATTTACTTGTAATTTAAAAATAGCTACATTTTATTGTACTTTTTTCAAAACTATGCATAATAAATAGTCAAATAAAGTATGCTTACTCTATATAAACTGATTTATTATAGGAATTGGCTCACATGGTTACAGACGTTGAGTTAGATTGTTATCTGCAGCTGGAAGAACAGGAAAGCCACAGGTGTAATTCAGCCTAAGGCCAATGACTGGAGAATTGGAGATTCCCTCATGGTTGGAGTCTGAAAGCCTGAGAAATAGTGTCAATATCTGAGGCCAGTAGAAAATGAGAATCACAGCTCAAGCAAGTGGAGGGAATTTGCCATTTCTCCATCTTTTTTATTCTATTTAGGTTCTCCAAGGATGAAACGATGCCTACTTGCATTGGTGAGTGCATTTGATTAACTCTGTTCAACAATCCCAAGGGTAATCTCCAAACCACCCTTTACTCTGTCTCCAGTTTGCCTGGCCAGCTATTTGGTTATCCCAGATAAGTAAATTTGTTATGTAAGATACCATCAAAACACTCCTATGGAAATCTTGATTTGATGTGGCTACTGAAGGTAAAGCGATGAATGGGAAGAACTTGCTTGGTGAGTGATGATTTGGTCATTTATAACTGTGGGAGATTGAGCCATGTAAAGTTTTTTCTGGGCTCAGTTTCTTTTTCTGCAAATGTATTCCTCTCAGAGTTGTTGTGAGAGTGTAATGAATTAATGTACACATGTAGAGAATGGAACCCAATGCACCAGTGCTATTAATGAATGAAAGCATCATGATTTTTTATGTGAGATTTATCTGTAAAGAATATAATGCTGAGGAAAATAGAACTGATTCTTTATTAAATTAATAAGACCAAATGAAAATCAATACTGATATCACATTTTAGATTTGGGTATTTAAATAGCATTATAGTGTTCTACATGATAGTCAGATAGCATGCCAAGATCTTGGACATTAGTGCAGTTTTGGATAAATTTGAAGAGGAAGGGAAGAATAATTCTGCAGATGAACCTGGAGCTTTCCATTAATGTGATTCCTTTCCTTGAAGTCATAATTTCCTGTTTGCGGACTTCAATGATCTCCTTCAAGAAATACACCTGGGCTGGGAATTTGGCCTAGTGGTAGAGTGATTGCCTAGCATGCACAAAGACCCAGGTTCGATTTCTCGGTACCACATACATAGAAAAAAGCCAGAAGTGGTGCTGAGGCTCAAGTGGTAGAACTCTAGCCTTGAGAAAGTGCAAGGACAGTGTTCAGACCCTGAGCTTAAGCCCAGGACTGGCAAAAAAAGAAAGAAATACACTTGGCATGGTTGCATACACTTATAATCCCAGTATTGGGGTGAGGTTGGGGAGGCTGAGGCAGGAGTATCATAATTTCAAGATGAGCTTGGGTTATGTAATGAATTCTAAGCTAGCCTGAGCTATGCAGTGAAATTCTACCTTAGGGAAAAAAGGGAAAGAAAAAAGAAATCTCGGTTGGTTATTAAACTCATGCATCATGATGCTTCAAAATGGTGATGAGTATAACATTACTAGGGTCTTGGGGTTAAGGCCAGTACTTTGAGTCTCCCTGTGCCCCCTGCAGTCACCACATGCATATAGTGGTCATGTCATTGAGACATAGAGTCCAATGTTTTCAGTTGGAATTGAATGATATTCCCTAGGAGACAGTAAACATTTTAGAACTCAGAAAATGACTGTGCTTCTTTTTCTTTTCTTTCATATATTTTTATTGTAATTAATAGAAGGGTTACATTCTATTTACCAGATAGAAGGTACATTACTTTACAAATATTGATACCCTTTCTCATGTCATGGTCCCCATTTCCCTCCCCCCCCTCCTCACTCATCTTGATTTTCCTCCTTCCCTCTCCTATTTCAAATGACCAATTAAGTGTATATAAAATATATCAGATAGCAAGGTGAAATATTGTAATAATATGAGATAACCAAGGGACAGCAAAAGAGATGAGAGATAACATAGTACATCAAGGACAACAATCACTCATTATATGGCTTTTGTTTCTGTATCCTGGAGGTCCTTACATTTAGCGTCATACTATATGGCCTTATGTATCTAGATTCTGTTCCATTGTGAATCTCTGCTAAGGAGAGCCCAAGGTTTCTACCGATTATGACAAATGAGGGAAACCATTGAGTCTATGTTTCTTTGAGTCTGGCTTACTTCACTTAATATGATTTTTTCTAAGTCTTTCCATTTCCTTACAAATGGGGCCATGTTGTTCTTTCTGACAGCAGCATAGAATTCCATTGTGTATAAATACCACATCTTGTTGATCCACTCATCAACTGAGGGACATCTGAGTTGGTTCCATATCTTTGCTATGGTAAATAGTGCTGCAATGAACATCGTTGTGCTGGTGGATTTAGTGGGTTCTTACTTCTGGACCATTGGGTAAATGCCAAGTATTGCTGGGTCATAGGGAAGTTCTATAGTTAGTCTTATAGGAACTGCCATGCTGCTTTCCATAGTGGCTGAATGAGTTTGCACTCCCACCAACAGTGTAGTAGTGACCCCTCCTGGCCACATCCCCTCCAGCATCTGTTGTTATTAGATTTCTTAATCCTGGCCATTCTAACTGGAGTGAGGTGGAATCTTAGAGTTGTTTTGATTTGCATTTCTTTTATGACCAGAGATGTTGAGCATTTCTTCATGTGTCTATAGGCCATTTTTGTTTCTTCTTCAGAGAAGACTCTTTTTAAGTCTTTGTCCCATCTTTTAATGGGATGGTTGTTTCTTTGGAAGTAAAAAATACGTTGCAACCCCTTACTAGATACATGTTCTATTTCTTCAATCGATAAGACTTCTGTAGGAAGAGATTAGTACATAATTGTCTGTTAAAAACCCAGTTACGGAACTTCAATCTTTTCCCATTTGCTTGAATTAGACCCAGAAGGAAAAAATATAGTGCATTAAAATTATATTTTATATTTGGGATGTTGGTGCTCATACCTTTAATCATAGTTATTCAGGAAGCTGAGATTTGAGGATCTTGGTTGGAAGTCAGCATGAGGAAAAAAAAGGCTATGAGACTCTCATCTCCAATTAACTACCTAAAAGCTGGAAGTAGAGCTATGGCTCAAGTGGTAGAGTGTAAGATTTGAGCACAAAAGCTAAGGGATAGCACTCAGGCCTGGAGTTCAGACCTCAGGATGAGCACATAAATAAATTGCATTTTATACTTTTATTTTTAAGTTCAATTGGTAAATAATATTTCTAGTTTATAGAAACCTGTGAGGTGGCCTTTTCACCTGTTCTTTCTTCTCTGCTTCTGTATGCAATACTAGGGATCAAACCCAAGGTCTTACACATCCCTGGCAACTAAGTGGTCTGCTGAGTTTATCTCTAGACTGCATGAATCCTGTTCTCAGGTTCTCCTAATTGTTCTGTCCTCTGGACCCTTCAGATTGGGAGGTAGAACCAAGTCTGCTGCCAGGACTCTGTCCTGTTCCTTGTGGTTTCTCTTCACACCCATATCACACTTTTGTAAATAACAGCTTTTCTGATTCTCCTCAGGTTAACCAATTAGAGGTTGCCATCTGCTTTTGCCAGGGCCTTTGTCTGCTGCTGTCCTTTAGTACTGGAGCCCACTTAGTGGGCTGGAGCCTCCCAGGAGATTCTGGCTTCTGGTAAATTTGTTCAAATATAACTTGGCCACAGCAGTGCCAAGATCAACTTTTGTTCTTTGACAGACCATAATGTCTGGAGTTACTTTTTCATACTGTGTATTTAGTTTGCTTTTTTCACATTTTTTAGTTCGTAGCATGTAGAAGTTTTATGATATTGTAGGAGTTAGAGTGGAATGCCAGAGTGTCACACTATTTTCCTGGCCTCAGGAAAACATAAGTTTGAATTCAACCTCCTGCATGTCCTAGCTTCATGGACCAAGGCACTTGGAATAATTGCTTTAATCCATCTGTTAAGTGTAATCATTGTAAGCATAGTGCTGGGATCCTAAGACTTTCACATAACAAAGATAATGTTCAAAAGCACTATTAATACAATGCGATTTAGTGTCATATGTGCCAATATAGAAGACTTATGTGATTATGAAAAGACTGAGATTTTCAAGGGACATATATTCTAACTGTCTTTTAAAAAATAGCTTAAAATTTTAGAAAAGTTTTTGGATTTTCAGAAGATACGAAGGTAGTAGGGAGAATTTTTTGTCACCCACCCACAACATTTCTTTATGATTATATCTTGTTTAAAATTTTTAATAATTTATTATATTGTTATTATACAGATGATATAAGGAGAGATATTTGCTTGAATCAGACAACAAGTACATTTCCTTTCATATAGTGTCTTCAGTTCACTCTCATCTGTGCCCAGTGAGCTCCACTGCTTTACTTTCTCATCATTTTTCCCTAGTATTCTGTACCCTCCCTTCAACCTTTCCAAAGATGTACACTTGAATATACCCTACATAAGGAAAAGAAGACAAAATCATCCCAAACTGAAAAATAAAAAGAAAGGGAGAAAAACAGGTCTCTTGTTTCCATATCTTGGAGTTTGTTTCAGTAGGTATATTATTTTACATAAACATAATAAGCCACTTAGGCATTGCACCTTTGTGTTTCTCTGCTAAGAGTACTTACAATAAAAATATAGTACATTTATCACAAGTGGAAAAATACAGATTTACGATTAACTAAATTTCATCCTTCCCTCCCTTCTCCTCCTCCTCCCTTCTTCTCCTCCTTCTTTTCTTCCTTTCTTTCTTTCTCTCTTTCTTTCCCTTTCTTTCTTTCTTTCATCCCTCTCTTTCTCCCTTTCTCTTTTTTTCTCTCTTTCTCTCTCTTTTCCTCTTTCTTTTTTCTTTCTTTACCTCATTCTCTTTTTTCTCTTTGTCTTTCTCTTCCTTGCTCTTTCTTTGTCTCTCTCTTTTCCTTTTTTCTTTCTCCTTCTCTCTTTCTCACTCTTTTTTCTTCCTCTTTCTCTTGCTCTCTTTCTTTCTCTTCCTTTCCCTTCCTTCCTTCCTTCCTTCCTTCCTTCCTTCCTTCCTTCCTTCCTTCCTTCCTTCCTTCCTTTCTCCCTTCCTCCCTCTCCTGTCTTTCTCTCTTTCTCCCTCTCTTTCTTTTTCTTTCTTTCTTTCTCTCTCTCTCTCTTTCCTTCTTTCTCTCTTTCTGTCTTTCTTCCTTTCTTCTTTCTTTCTTTTGTTCTTGTTTGCTTGCTTGCTTTCATCTTTCTTTCTTGTGTGTGTGTGTTTGCAACAGTCTTGGAGCTTGAAATTAGGGCATGAGCACAGTCCCTGAGCTTTTTCACTCATAGCTACTACTCTACCATCTGAGCCACAGCTCCACTTACAGCATTTTTAGTGGTTACTTGGAAATAAAAGTCTCACAGATTTTCTTGCCCAGGCTGGCTTTGAACCACATGCCTCATATCTCAGTCTTGTGAGTTGCTAGGATTATAGGTGTGAGCCAGCAGTGTCTGATAGCATATTTTATCTTTTAATTTAATTTTTAGAGGTTTTGTAGAAGGTTCCTTATTTAGGTTTGGTTGATACCTTTATATGGTTATATTCTCATTATTTGAGGGGAGTGAGAAATCCAATGGAGAGAAGGATGCCTTTTACCATACTAAGGGCATTAATAAAAATGTGACACCTAACTCTCAATGCCAGTATTTTACTCTTGAAAAATACCGAAGAGGTGTTTTTACAGTTTCTTCCTCTATCAAATTGCCTTTCCCATTTTCCTGTTTCTCTACTGTGCTCCCTGAAAGCAGGTCACTGAGCACAGTCCAAATTTCTTTAGGTAGAAAGTTATGCTTCAACTCCTTGAGAAGGGATTCGTGTTCTAAATTATTCATATATTTATATCTATTTGCACCAGAGATTTGTTTATATTTACTCAAGCATTCATTTATGTTACTATGAAACCATGAACATGTATTTTATGCCTTTGGTTATTATGCAACACTGCACTACTCATTCTTTGCATACATTACTTTGAGATTGCTATCAAGTATTCTTTTAATTTGTTTCTGTGTGCCTTTGACACACATATAGCATTTTGCTTTTGAGCATTACCTGACCTTCTGGAAATATGAGATATTTCTAGCTCTCCTTGCATTTATTTCCTGGCCTAGCCCCAAAGCCAGCCATTTCTCCAAGACTCTGTGCCTCCATTCTGTCTATTAGAAAATAGAATTTGAAACTAAGGGTTTAGTAATGAGTGTACTTTTGCAACCAAGGTGCTGCTAGACTTTTTCAGTGAGTAGATGTAGAAAATATATATCTGTGTTCAATGTCTATGTCAAATGAAATATGACTTCCTATCCATATTTACAACTGTAATCGAATACCATATGTTATAGTTCAGCTTTGTTCTCATTCCAGCAGCGAAAAGCCACCAATTTACTTACATGTTTCATGTGTGTATATTTATACAGTGCTTTCAGAATTGTCAACTTTGTCCTGTTAGAAGCAACTTTACCCATGTGCTACAGTGTTTATAAGCAAGTTCTTTTACCTTTGAATCTCACAGTCTTGTATTCATTTCTAGGGTCTCTGGTCTAGTACATACCCTTTTCAGTCCTGAGATTGGTATTGTCTTGTTTTTCATTTTGTATTCATTAAGCATGCATTTGAGTTTCATCCATGTGATTATTCCTTTCCATCACTTAATGTATCATTTATTTGTTTATTGAAAGTGTATATCCTTCCCTTGTGGTTGGATAACTTTGTTGCTTCTAAGTTTAGAGATTATCAATAAAGCTTCTATAAATGTGTGCCTGTAGGTTTTTATGTGGATTCATGTATTCAAAATCAATTGGGTTAAATGCCAAATTGTGTCACTTCTGAAGTGACTATCCTACTTCATATTCCCACCAACAATGAACATTGCTGTTTCTCCACAATCTAAATGTATGCACTTCTTGTAGTTCAACTGTTATGTAGTTTCTGGCCATGGATGAAGAAACTACCCAATGTCAGCTTGCAAATCTGTTCCCTTCCTCTGGTTCACTTGTCAATTGTGGCTATATTTTTTTTGTCAGAAATAAGCAGTGCATGCCTCAGATATACTTTCAAAGTCTAAGAAAACAATTTTGGATACTTGCCTAAGCCACTGCTCATTAGAAGCACAAGTTTCATATGCTCACTTGTTCATCAAATATTTATTGACTACCTACTGTATGCTGAGCCATGGGAATAGAGCAGTGATTTAAATAAATGACAAGGTCCTTCAGTTAGGGAAATTACATTTGTAGTGGATAGAGGGCAATTTCTTATGTAAATATACAATTTTAATACATAAAGTAGTGATAAATGGCATGATAAAATCAAAGCTGGACCCAGAGGAATAGGAGTGCATGGAAGAGACAGAGGTTCAGAAATAACTCACTAAGTAGATGGCACTTGGTCTTTGAGAAAAGAGGAGAACAGTAATCACCTGAGATGAGAGAAGAAGGGGTCATAAAGTAAGTTTGTAAATGGGTATCCACTATGGGAGATGGAAGGTGATAAAGTAAATGTGTAAATGGGTATCCACTATGTTAGAAAGGAGGAGCAAGTCAGTGTTCTGTATTAAGTTTCAGTATTCTATACTGCAGGAGGGGGGATACAATTTGTGGTATTTTATTATATATTGCAAAATAGTTAGATGAGAGAATTTTTTGTTCCAAAGAAATATTAAAGGTAATAGAGAAGGCAATTACTCTGATTTGATCTTTACACAGTGTGCATAGGCCTTCACACATGACTATGCTTCATATATACATTCCTTTGCTGTGTCAATTAGAAAATAGAGACAGGGAGCTTGTCTTATGTAGGGATCTGAAAGTAGTAAGTATGTAGGTTGGGCTGATGTTCCAAAGGAGGAGTATCCCAGACATGGAGAGCAGCTGGAGCAGGTGCCCTAAGATGACAAGTGTGAGGGACAGCAAGGGGTCTAGTGGCTGAAGCTGAGTAAGTGACAGTGCTAGGACATGGGATTGGAGAGTTGAATTTCGTTCCTGTTAGATTTGGTAGTTCATGTTATTTCTAGTCATTATCTGTGAATCTTGTTGACACTAATGCACACACTAATTTACTGGGTCTAGGGTTGTACCTGAGCATGTCTACCTGCCTGTCTTCCTTCCTTCCTTCCTTCCTTCCTTCCTTCCTTCCTTCCTTCCTTCCTTCCTTCCTTCCTTCCTTCTTTCCTTCCTTCCTTCCTTCCTTCCTTCCTTCCTTTTTTTTGTATTGGGGTTTCAATGCAGGGCTTTGTGCTTATGAACCTAGTGCTCTATCAGTGAGGTATGACTGCTACTCTTTTTGGTCAGTACTGGCCTTCAGTTCAGGGCCTGGCTACTTTCTCTGAACTTTTTCTGCTAGAGGCTAATGCTTGACTTCTGGTTTTTTGGTGATTAACCAGAGATAGCAGGCTTGTAGCATTCCTGCCTTTGAACTTTTGTTTTCAGATGTCAGTTTCCTCAAGATTACAAATGTGAACCACTAGCGCCTGGCTTTACAGATCTTTTTTATGCTGTAACTTTTTAGATAGATCCAGAAACTGACTGGAACTCTGATCCACCTATTTGTGCTTCTTATGAAGCTAGCTAGCATGTCAGGTGACAGACACCAACACATCCAGCTATTGGTACAGAAAGGAATCCTAGATGTCATTTTGACTTGGGCTGTGATCATCCCTATTTCAACTTCCCATGTAGCTAGTAGTAATGGTGTAAACAATCAATGCTCCATCAAGTTTCTGCATTTCTAATAAATTCCTTGTGTTCCTACTAGTTCAGGGATGAACAGCAGTTGACAAATAGCAAAGTTAGATAGAGATCCTGATCAGTGTTTTATTCTAAATGAGACTAAAAATCAGAATTGTTTACATAAGGATGATGTTATTTGAATTAAAATATTTAAGTCTCACAATATCTCTTGTGTAGACTCCTCTGAGGAAGAGAGAAAGCACAGAGATTGATGATGACACTAGTGAGAAAAAATGCCAACCACCACAGCTGTATAGTTAGAACATGCAGAGTGGGCATGTTGGAGTGGCAAGCCACTTACATTCTCCTTGGTAAGCTATTTGTTTCACAATTACTCAGCCGAGACCAGGGATTCTTTCTGCAGTCTTTCCTCTCAGAAGGTGAAGATTGCCTGTTATTATTCATGCAAAGGCAGAGTGTGTATTCACTGTGCTCTGAGAAAGAAGTGGTTAGACTCCATATAAGTGAAGGAGACTGTGGGCAGTTAACACAGAGAAGGCAAGTGTGACAAAAGCCTTTCTCTTTTAGTTTTCACTTGTTTTGTCATGTACTGCTGCCTGAGTTCATGGCCCATGAAAGCTTTTCCTGGAAAATAGCACAGCCACAGAGGAGTTAAGCTGAACTTTGAATTTTCCAGAGAGTAGTCTTTCAAAGAAATTGCTTCTGCCAGAGGAGATGGAAAACAGACCCAAGTCATTTGTTTTAGGTTCCTCTCTGGGAGAAGATAGCAGTGAAATCTCTTTCTAAAATGTCTCTCTATGACTATAAAAATGGTCACTAAATATAAAAGGGAAGAGCCCTGACTACCTGTGCCAGGGTCCAATCTGCATCTGGCTGTTAATTTCCCATTGCCCACTGCAGAAGTGGTCTGAAACTATGTCTTGTCTGAACAGTGCATCTGCTAACAGATACATCATGTTCTTTGGAGCTGCCAAAATGGTGTGGTTTCCTGGGGGATGTCTTAATCATGCTGGTCCTTGGCTGGTGCTTATGTTGCGTTGACTTACTAAAAGTTGCTTTAAAACCCTTTTGGGTTTTCTTGTGATACAGGAGCTCTTCTTGTGAATGTTTAGAAGTTATGTCTTAGGCACTGTACCTTAGTTAAATTCTATGGGGTGAGTGTGTGTGTGTGTGTGTGTTTGTGTGTGTTTATGTGTGTATCTGTGTGTGACCTGGACTCAGAGCTTTGTGTTCTTGCTTTTTGCTTACAGCTGGTGCTATAACATTTAAGCCACACTCCCAGTCAAGGTTTTACTGGTTAATTGTACATAAAGTCTCTCAGACTTTTCTTCCCAGTCTGGCTACAAATGGTGATCCAGATCACTAAAGTAGCTAGGATTATAGGTGTGAGCCACTATGCCCTGCCCTATTCTATTTTCAGGTGCTCACATCATGGATCTGCTCCTGGAGGGGGCTTCCTTGCAGAGCAGACATCTCCATGGTGCAAACCTGTCTGATAGTTAAAAGCAGTGATGCTCATAGGGTAAATTAATTTGGCTCATTATTTTGGGTGGAGAGAAATCATGTTTGCATTGTTCATTGAATATGGGGTGACAGATCCTGTTCCCAGGCTTAGACATCACATTTGCTAGCACTTCGCATATTATTATTTTTTTTTATTAAGTGTGTGTGTGTGTGTGTGTGTGTGTGTGTGTGTGTGTGTAACTGGGTTTGAACTTAGGAGTTCATGCTTTCTACACAGGCATTGTATCACTTGTGCCAGGACTTCAAGTCCTTCATGGTTTGTTTTTACACATAAAGCCTCATGCCTGGACTGTGATACTCCCTCCTCTCATTCCTGTGCGGGGGGATGATAAGCACACATCACCATGCCTGTCTTATTTTCTGACTCTCCTTAACTTCTTCAATTTGTTTGAACTCAAATTGTGATCTTTTTTTGTTTTCTTTTTATTGTAATTAATAGAAGGGTTCCATTATATTCGCCAGGTAGAAGGTGCATTACATAATAATCATGGCTACCCCTTGTCATATTTTTGTCCCCATTTCCCTCCCCCACCCCTTCCCCTCATCTTGTTTTCCCCCCTTCCCTATCCTATCAAATTGTGATCTTTTTATCTCTACTTCTCAAGAAGTTGGGACTACAAGTGTTTGTCATGTTTCTGGCCTTTTTTGATTGTTGTATAAACAAAACAAATTCCAGGAAATGAAAGCATGTTTTGTTGTTGTTGTTCTTTTTCTGTTGTTGTTACTTCTGGTGGTGTTTGTTTTTCCTTTTTTGTGTTTTGTCCTTTGAGGAGGTGCAGGGGGACACAGAAATAGAGGAAGGATGGGTGAACAAAGGCACTCATGGTACTCAGTACCATGTGGAAATGGATTATGCTATGTGTGTGCAGGGACAAGAGGGAGAAACTGGGAGGAAAAGATGGAAGGGGTAATATTGTCCAGAAAGAAATGTACTCACTAGCTGACTTATAAACAGTACTTCTTCTGCACAATACCTTAATAATAACAATAAAATTCTATTCTAGAAAGAAGATAAATGATTAGAAACCACCTACATCCCTTGAAAATCTCATTTGTATCTTGAGTCACCCAAGGCGGATTAGTCCAGGCCTTGCACAAGAAGGCAAGAGAGAGATTCCAACCTTTCTCCCTTGTCCACTGTTGAGCTCCAAGGTCTTACCTAGACACTGAGGTTTCCCAGCAATTGACTAAGTATCAACCTTCTATTGGTTAAGAACTTTGCCTCTCATTCATGTATTGACTTAATAGAAGTGGAAAGTAGCATATTCCCCATTTTTGGACCACCAGGCATTAGAATATCACAATGCAGGTGTTAGGTAAATAATTGTCAGTGAAATTCTAGAGAAAAGGAGAGCAAGGATATGAATGCAGCCTTCTTACTTTGGAACTCTGTCCTCTGCCATTTTATTTTATAGGTCATTGGGCTTAAACTCTGGGCCTGGGCATTGTCCCTGAGCTCTTCAGCTGAAGGCTACAACCCTATCCCTTGAGCCACAATGATATTTTCCATTTTCTAGTGATTAATTGGAGATAAGTGTCTCTCATTCTTAAGTGCTCTGGCTGGCTTTGAACCTCTATCCTCAGATCTCAGCCTCCTGAGTAGCTAGGATTACAGGTGTGAGCCACCACACTCAGATCCTCTGCCATCTTAAGATGCTTTAATACCTAGATCAGAACCTTGGGTTATTTTTTAAAATTATATAAATCAGTTCTATGGTTTCCAGAATTATTTATTTATCATAAAATTTGGTTTTTCCTCAACTGTTTTTCAGCTCATCTTCATTTCCATACATTTTATTTGTTGAAAGGCAGTATATCCCATGCCACCAGGATTACTTTTGCTGTGTACATTTCAGTGGCTAAATCCCACCTTTAGATATTATTTGCTTATGCTAAACAGTGTTAAAATAGAATTCAAATATAAGGCTATAAGATTTTATTCAGGACTTCTGGTTTGGGGTTTCTTTTAAAATGCTTTGAAATTGTATTGCTGGGACCTGGTTTGCATATTGTTGGTAATGACCTTGAGCATGTGCTATAATACTATGCTCTGTGAAAGGGTGAAGGCTCTTTTCATGTTCCTACCAGCAGTGTGCTTATGGGTATTTTACCTACTTCCCACCTCAGTAGGTACTGATTTTCAAGTCCTCTGATCTGGAAAACTGCTTACTGCTTTGCAGTAAGAAGTTCAGTTCCACTTTCATGTCAACTGGCCAAGTAGCATAAAGTGAAGCTAATTACTTGGTGACAGAGTTATTTCCTTAACTCTTTAGGATTTTTTTCCTTCCTTCCTTCCTTCCTTCCTTCCTTCCTTCCTTCCTTCCTTCCTTCCTTCCTTCCTTCCTTCCTTCCTTTCCTCCTCCTCCTCCTCCTCCTCCTCCTCCTCCTCCTCCTCCTCCTCCTCCTCCTCCTCCTCCTCCTCCTTCTTCTTCTTCTTCCTCTTCTTCTTCCTCTTCCTCTTCTTCTTCTTCTTTTGCTAGTCCAGGTTGAACTCAGTGTCTGGTCACTGTCCTGAGATTCTTTGGCTCAAGGCTAGCACTCTCCTATTTGAGCCACAGTGCCACTTGTGGCTTTTTCTTTGTAGGTGGTACTAAGAAATCTAACCCAGGGCTTCATGCATGCTAGGCAAGCACACTACCACTAAAATACATTCCCAGACCCTGTTTAGAACTTTTTGAACTATGTTTAAATGATTAATTAATTTTGCTGTGAAACTTTGTTGTTAAAATGCCAGTAATTTGAAAGAGCCGTTTTTGTGTTCTTCAGAAGTGGTAAGGGCACACTTTGAGTATGCTCAGTTATTTCAGCCTTGAAATGAATACCATGGAAAGCTTTTAATAGTATTGCCAAAAAAGAATATAACCAGACACTGGTGGCTCACCCCTGTAATCCTAGCTAGGCTGAGATCTAAGTATCCTGACTCAAAGGTGGTCCAGTCAGGAAAAGTCCTTGAGACTCTGAAAAGCCAGCAAAATTCATGAGATATTTCACTAACCTTAAGCAAAAAGGATTACTGATATTATACAGGTCCTGAGTTCAAGCCTTATGCATGCACATGTGCTCACACACACAGAGAGAATATGAACATTTATAGTACTGAATACAGAGCTTCTCTGTGACCCAGCATTTCTACTCCTGGAAATTTATAAAACAGAGTACAAACAAGACCACACTAAAGCTACAAGCACAACCATATAGATTCCAGTAATGTTTACCATAGCTAATATATGGAAATAGCACAGATTTCCCTCAGTGGACAGATTATTCAAGAAAATGTGGTATACATACACAATGGCATTCTGCTCATCCAACATACAGAATGATTCGTAGTATTTTAAAGGGAAAGGAATGCTTTGGAAAAAATTATATTAAATGAAGTAAGCCAGTTCCAAAGAAATATAGGTTACACGTTTTCCCTCATTTATTGCAGTTAGAATGTGCCTATAAATCTACAAGAAATACATTAGATGGTTAAAAAAGTACACTAGGACAGGATAAATTATACACTCACACAGGCATTTACACAATTAAACCAAAGGAGAGGAACAAAAAGGTGAAATGCCACATTCATCTGCTCATTAAAACTATTTATCAAAATGAACTCCAGAAAATGGAAACAAGAAGTTTTATAATTGTTGCTCTTTTTTTTCATTTGTTTTGTTTGTTTATTTATTGGCCTTTGGGAGAGTACGGAGGGGTATAGAATGGAGGGACAAAAGGTGAACAAATGAAGCAGTGATACTTACTGGACACTGTGTTGAAAATAAACTATACAACTTGTGAGTGGGGACAGGAAGAAAAATCTGGAAGAACCCAAGAGAAGGGATGACATTATTCAAAAAGAAATGTACCCTTACCATGTCATGAGAAAGAGTATCAATGTTTGTAAAGTTAGGCATCTTTTATCTGGTGAATATAATGTAACCTTTCTATTAATCACAATAAAAAAAGAAATGTACCTTTATCTAACTTACATAAATGTAACTCCCTCTATATATTATCATTACAATAGCAATAGCAAATGCATTAAAATTATAATACTAAATGGATCTTCAGCTCAGCAATAAAAAATAAGGTATTGTATTTGTTTGGTCCTTTGTAATATAAACATGGCTAGCCTACCTATCCTGCTAAGACTGTGTGAGGTAGTTATGAGTTAAAATCAGAAGTTTAGCGATACAATGAGAAGAATCATAACTACTATTTAGTAAGAAGTCTCTATATGTGAACATAGAACTAAAATGCTGTACATCTAGTTTCCTATCAGCAGGCAATTTAGAGAAACAGGTATCTATATGTTTGCTTCTGGATGAAGATAATAAATCTAAAATGCCTTAAGCAATTTGCAGTAGGTGAAACACAAGCAGTCAGTAGAGTGGAATTCAGTCACAGTCTTCCTTTGATGTTACCTCTTCTCATATCTTATATTAAAATAAATGGCAGTAGGACTGGAAGTCACATGCAGATCTAATGCAGGACATTTTTTTGGGGGGGGAGGATTGTTGTAAGCTTTGATGGGAGGGAGGAAACAGGGAAAAGGAGACATTATTTAACAAGAATTGTACCATTACCGGACTTATGTGTAACCCTTTTATATATCACATTTGTGATATAATTTCTTAAAAACACAGTAATCTGAAAGTTCATAGAACCTGTCATAACTGAGCAAATAAGAATCTGTTTACATGTGTTAGGGAATGCAAATGAGAAACTCTTGTTGACATTCAGCCAGTACCAAGTTGAATTCTTCAACTATCATTAAATCAGTTGATTTACAAAATAAAATAATAATGTGTTTGGATAAAAACATGCCTATGTATCATACTTTTTATCTGGTTAATTACTTGCCTTCTCTTTAATTAATATCTTTTCAGAGGCTTCATATTTGCTTCCTTTTGATGAATATGCAATGATATTTTCTCAGTATGGTGACATCGGTTTGAAGGAAAAATATTGACCTATGTGTCAAATAATCTTTCTTTTCATATTATTATTCTTAATTAAAGCCATTTAACCTGACCTCAGACTTGCTGTGACTTACTAGACACTGCTGTGCATTCAAACCCTTTGGATTAGCCCCACAGTATGACTGTAAACTCATGTAGGCTGGAAAATTAATGATGGATACTTCGCATTTCCCAAGAGAAGAGAAAATAGAATGGCTGCGCTTTGAGACTACTTTAAACACAGGCACAGAATTGACAAATGGCTCGACTGTATTTACATTGATATTATTTGTTTGGAGACAGCTGAAGGTTTTTAGGTTCCTATTTCAAGTTTGATCTCGCATGATTTTGAACTTCAACAACAAATTTACAGACAATATTTATGAAAATGCCATGATTCAATCACGTGCTATTCTGTCATTTTTTGTGTGAGCTCCACAAATCAATACAGCAGTTCAGAGTGGGTTTTTGTTGTTGTTGTTTGTTTGTTTCCAGAAACACAGTGTGAAGTAATGGTAATGTTCTTCAAAGAGAGGTTGTTGTATTATCTGAGAGGATAATGAGGTTATTTTTCTACTGCCGACCCTGAAATTTCCCTTCTAGGTTTCCATTAAATTTTGGGCTGTCTTTCCATTGACAGAGGCCTCTTTTCCTTTGATTTCCATAGTGGTTTGTCAGTTGAGTGTTCCCTACTTAGAATGTGAAGAACCCTGCCCGCCCTGATGACAGTGATTTGCTCTCATAGTTTGGTCTTAGATAAGCAGGTGCTGGTAACCTCCAGTTTTCTGACTCAGGACTTTAAAATTCCCAGGATATTCTTGTATATATATTTTTTAATCTGAGCCCTTCAGAATTACTAGTATGCTCTTCTTCAATTGGGATCAGAATTGTCTTGGAATAATCCCTGAAATTACTACCACACAGACTTCATAAATTGTTTAGATCCTAGATAAATTCTTACATAAAATGAAAGCAAATTTTTAGTGGGAAGAAGAGGAAAAGTTAAAATTCTGCTATTAATACCTCAGACTCAAATGGATTTTGGTCTATTGGTAACATAGAACTAATTATATTTCTTCCTAAAACTTGGTAACAGTTGTTTCTGGATAAGATTTATGTTTTTAATTCCTTAATAAATAATTTTTGTATATGCAAAAAATCTTTCAGGAAATATATTCAAATACATTTTCATTTTATTTGAGAGCAGCCTGCTTGTAACCCTGGTGGTCTAAAGGCAGTTTTAGCAAACAATGTTTGGTAGACCTGGTGGGATCCATCACTTATTTTAAAGTAAGAATATTTTTATACAAATCAGTAGCTGAAATTAAAACAAATGTAGAATACTATTTTATGACATAAAGAATAACATCTGGATGTCTAAAGTCTTCATGAATACTCTTATTGGAGCACAGTGATCCTTATTCATTTACAGATTTCTTTGGTTACACCGTAATTGTAAAGTTGTGACAGTATGTTATCCCCAAAATATTTAGTGTCTGCCTCTATATAGTTAAAGTTTGTTGATCTTAAGGGCAGTTTTAAAGAAATGAGTATCTGCCTGGCGTGGTGGCTCACGCCTGTAATCCTAGCTACTCAGGAGGCTGAGATCTGAGCATCCAAGTTCAAAGCCAGCCTGGGTACAATAGGCCCTGAGACTCTAATCTCTAATTAACCTCTAGAAAATGGGAAGTGAGGCTTGGCTCAAGGGCAGGATGGTAGCCTTCAGCTGAAGGGCTCAGAAACAGCGCCCAGGCTGAGTTCAAGCCCCATGAGCCACAAAAAAAGAAAAAAGAAATGTGTATCTGATTTCCTTTAAAAACATCGTTTATTACCTAGAGAAGTTCTTGTGTTTGATTCAGTTTTGTAGAGAAGACACGTAAAATTCAGTTACTTTAGACTAGGCATTAACTTGGGTAGGCCAGTCAAGTAAAGGATTGACCAACTCTTGGACTGTTCCCCAAAATACATGATTGTTGGTGCAATCACAGACATCAAGTTTGAATTAAGACAGTACCTCTCTTTAAAGATAGATTCTGTCATAGAACATCTAGACCACAGATTGTATAAATCCCTCTAAATCATTTGATATGTCACAGGAGAGAAATAAATGCTTCTCTTATTTTTCAAAAAGCAAAGATATACATGCATGAGGTAATTCATTAGATATTTCATGTCTTTTAATAAGTTCATTTGAAAATATATTGGTTTAATTCCCTGGTCCCACATACATAGAAAAAGCTGGAAGTGGTGCTGTGGCTAAAGTGGTAGAGCTCTAGCCTTGAGAAAGCCCCCAAACAGTGCCCAGACCCTGAGTTCAAGCCCCAGGACTGGCAAAAAAAAATTTTTAAAAATTTATGCTATTTGTGTTCTCCATAGAATTTACTTTGCTTCAGATAATTCATTTGTAACCACTTGCATACCATCCAATGGGTTTACTTATGGATTTATATGCACATTCTAGCTACCAAAAGTGAGGAGTCATTGTAGCTGTAGTCACCATAGGTAAGTTATGGAATTTGTTTAAATGGACAAATGGACAAATAGATCAAGAAAATATGATACATATGTATATGGAATTTTACCATATATCAGGAAATGGAAAGGCTTGGAAAAATATTATGTTACGTAAAGTAAGCCAGAACCAGAGAAACCAAGGCTTTATGTGTCTATATTCTTTTTTTCCATATATTTTTATTGTAATTAATAGAAGGATTACATTATATTCACCAGATAGAAGGTGCATTATTTCTATGTGTTTATATTGTTATGGGTCAGGAAAGGTTCTCCGTTTTTTATTCAAAGGAGTAGATTACTTCTCACAAAGATCTTTTTTTCCCTATTAGAATGATGAATGAAAGACTTTATTATATTAATTTTCATACAGTGATTTCCGGTATGTTAAGAGAATACATATTGTGTTAAGTGTGAGAAGATTCATGAACTCTAGTTCTCAATGTTTCATTTGTTCTTTTGGCTAGAATTTAGGCAAATAAGAGTTTAGGGTATTGTTTGAGTCCAAATTTTTACCTTCCTTCACTGTGTGTAAACATGTATATTAAAGCTCCTGTTTTCAAACCATTCTTCTGGAGCTGCCTCTGTACCACACCAGTAAGTAATGTGCTGCTAGGATCTAATTTTGGCAAATAAAATATGATTAAACTGCCTGCTTGAAGGCTTCTGTTTTAGAGTAGGATTTGTAGAAATATTAAGTTTTTGCTTGAAGTTAGTTGTCGATTTTGTTTTGAGAGAGTGGGAAGGGGGAGAGAGAGCGGGAGAGAGATAGTGAGATTCTTATTATTCTTAGAAAAAAATATGAATGGGTTCTGAAATTACTGGTCTCTTGCTTCTCTGAGCTTAAAACAGAATTTATGTTTCAATTTTAGTTTTCTCAGCCTTCTATGTGAAATTGTTTAACATGAGTGTTAAGTCCAATGATATAATAAAATGTCACTGATTTCTCGTTTCTATTTTTTTTCACTTAGCAATGTCCATTGGCTTTCAGATAAGTTGGTTTTTAGGGGGCTAGATTTGACTGCTTATAGCTCTCATAAAATTATGTTAGTATAAAGAGAATTATCATTTTAGGTGCTATCAGACTTTTATGTTCTCCATATCCCAGCACCTACCTAGAGAATTAGGAGTTTATGCATGGGTAAAAGCAGCTTAATAGACACCAAAACAACTGGCCCTTTATTGTTCAAAGTTTTGTCTAGAGTATTGGGTAAGAATGATGAAAGAGGTGACATTGATCAAGACACATCATGTTCATAAACTGCTTTGTTGAATGGTTACTCCTTTGTACAAATACTTAGATCATAAAAAGTATACTTTAAAAACACTAAAAAGCTGTGTGTTTAGTATTTCATTTTGTTTGCTTCTTCTCACTCCTCCTTTTTCAATACTGGGGAGAGCAGGATCCAAGGTGGTATCCTTAGGAAGGGGAAGATGCAAAATAGGCAAAGAAACTCAAAATTGGCATTTATTAAGGGCTTGAAATGTCAAGGTGATGATGGTGATGGTGATGATGATGATTATGATGAAGATGATTTTACTTTTTAATTTGAGACTGCATCTCCCTCTGTATCTGATTCTGGCCATCAGCTTACAAAGCTTCCTAACTTCCTCGTGCTTTAGCTTCTTAAGTGCTGGGATTATTTTAAAGAGAAAAGGTGTAATTGTGTAAATGCATTAATAGTGCAGAGCTTGATTTTACAATTTAGGTAACTTTATTCTTTCTTCAAAGTAAAAAAATAACTTTAGAAACATCATTACTGGCTCATTTTATTGTCCTAGAGTAGAATTGTGTGTGTTTGGGGTGGATTTGTGATCTAGCTACTGTCAAGCCAAACATTCTTCACCTTCTTCTTCTTCCCAGCTTCTATCAAACTTAGATATACTCAGAATATACTAGGAACAAAACAGAGGTGAAAGAATAGTTGTTCTCACAGTTTGTCTTCAATTTATTGCGAAAAACATTTACTTTCCCCTGGGATGACCAAATGGAAATGGTGAAAGGCTGGGCTTGAGCTGGCCATCTGTACACTCACTTGGGGAGAAGAAATTGGAGACGGGAGTTGGAGAGACTGGCTTTTGAGAACTCCTTCAAATCCCTTCATTCAGCTGAGTCTGAAATTAACCGCTGTTAACATAAAAATTTTATAGGCTCATATACTTTGCCTCCTTTTAAATTCATAGTAGGAGTTTAGGGAATGCTTTGATCAACCATAAAGGAAGGAATCCTGAGACATCAGTTACTTTTCTTTTGCTAAGCTCACTCTGCTGCAGCCTTAGTGGCTCTTTGCTCTGTCTTGAACCTATCAGGCAACTCAGACTACTTGCTGAGTTTTCTGTCTTGCAAGTTTCTTTCTTTCCCATACTTCCTCTCTCAATTGAGACTTTGCTCAAATGCAAAATCTGGAATGGGATCTTCTCTGAATATTCTATTTAAAATGGAAACATTCTGATCAAAGTACAGTATGGTCATATATGAATATGTTCAATACAGAACCCATTATTTATACAATCAATATGCACTAATTTAAAAAAATGAACAAAAATAAAATGAGAATACAAGCTTCTTTCCTTAAATTTCACCTGAAACTTTATAGAATAACAGAATTCTTTGTTTCCTATCAGTGGTATCCTGCCTCCTCTACATCCTTGAAAAACAGATTTTTTTTTTTGCTAGTCCTGGGGCTTGTACTCTGGGCCTTGGACACTTTTTGCTCAAGCCACAGAGCCACTTCCAGCTTCTTCTAAGTAGGTGGTACCAAGGAATTGAACCCAATGCATGCTAGGCAAGCACTCTTCCTCTAAGCCACACTCCCAGGTGACAAAACAGATTTTCATCTCTTATTTCTTGTGATATCCCTACATGCCTCAAATATTAAAATATAAAAGTTGAGAACTAAATAAATATTTGTTGAAAGGGATTGAAAAAAATGGAGCTAACTCTTTCAGAGACTGCTTAGTACTTATAAAGGGAAAATGGTAACTTATACAGTAAAGTAATCAGAAGGTCACTGTCTTAAGCAAATGATCAAAGTTCGCGCCCCACCAAAACAGAAGAAACAGCAATCACTCACCTGGCTTCCTAAAGCAAGGGACTACGAAGGACAGAGCATGGCTTCTGTGTTATCTTGCCACAAGGAAATGTCAGATCAATGTACTGTGAGGAATATTCTGCAGGGCAATTGCTTGTATGCTTCAAGAGCACCAACATAAATGAGAAAGAAAAGCTGAGTAATGCTTTGGATTAAAGTAAATGAATGAGACATGGTGAACAAATAAAGTGTGCCATTCTACAATAGAAAAAAAACATTGTTTTATAAGTAATTGATGGGACATCTGGAGGGATCTGAATATGCACTGTATTTCAAAAAAATGGGGAGGAAGGAATGTGGGAGTATAACAATGGAGGGAATAATAATTTTTGCTAAGAAATGTACTCAGTACCTTATGTATATAACTGTAACCTCTCTGTACATCACCTTGACAATAAAATTAAATTAAAAAACAGAGATGTCAAATTCTTCAATTTGATAATTATATGTGAATATATAAGATATTATCCTTGTTCTTAGCAAATACACCCCCAAGTATTTAAGAGTAAAGTATTAAGCTATTAGAAACTTTCAAAATTTTCAACTCTCTTTTCACCTAATTTTGAATAAATTTATATCTATATGTCTGCATCTATCTGTCTGTCCACACAAGCATGAACACGCATACACACACACACACACACACACACACACACACAAGAAAATGTTACAAAAATTTTACCAATAGATAATGTGAGTGAAGAACCTATCATTTTATTGAGCAGTTAATGTATTCATTTCATTAAATAAACTTACTGATTAATTGCAAGAATAATGTGAATGGGACAATAAGAAATTGCACTGTATAGTCAGTTTTGATTTAAAGCACTGACAATTTCATATGGCTTATTTTTTTTAACTTCTGTAGAAGTCTGAATTTTATGGGTATGATACAAATGAAAGCAAATGTGAAAGGTAAGATCATTTTTTCTGTGTCATGTATTTACATGGGCCATTTCACCCCAGTATTTCATATCTGCTGGACTCTTTAAGGTCCTATAGCCAGTGTTCTTGCTGAAAGAAAAAGAGAAATGTAAAGCTGCCAATTAGTAGATTCTCAGTCTCTCCTGATAATTTCATCATAGTAGATAATGATTTATAATTAGATTGAAATTTGAACCTCCCCCCTGTGTGATAGTTTGGAGCTCTTTGGGCCTGGCTTCTTCAGAATGTGTCTATTGGGACTTATTCTCATGGACTATATTGCCTCCCTCTCTTCTCCCCTCAATCTCTTAAGGCAGCTGGTGTCTGAGTGAGGGTTATTGGTGGCTTGTGGGGTAGGGAGAATTTTTGATTAGGTTGATGAACATAGCAACTGGACCTGGAGGAGGAGGCTGCTTTTGGGTTACTACTTGTTTCTCTGGTGCTGCATAGAGATGGTTTGGATTTCAGCAAGGTTCTTTTCTTGTTTTGTTGCTGCCTACTCTGAACTCGTGATTTGGAGCTCTAAGCCCAGGCAATCTGGGTGGCGATTGTAGCTCCAAACTCAGCAGAGGAGCTTTAAGGTTATTTTTCTAACCTTTTGGCACTGAACGATCCATGTCATATCTCAGCTTTTACCATAAATCTCCTTGCTGCCTTGCAAACTTTGGGAAGTCAAAGCCTTGTAGTGTGCATGGATAGCAGGCATGAATTCGGTCAAAGTGTGCTGTATATTGCTAGCACAGCAAATTATATCAGGACATGGATAACTAGAAACGTACTAAGATGGCCAGGCTGTAGATCGCAGATCAAATCTCATCACTTAATGTCAAGCCCCTCTATAGGTGTCATCTTCATTCTAGAGCCAAGTTACTAGGACATAACTAGAGAATGACTCTGGAATGACATGTTTCCTTTCACTCTCAACGGATTTCATTGGTGGAGTTATTGCTAGTAGGCTCTGACACCTCATCCAGACTGGCTTCTTCCAATCCATTTCAGAATGATTTCATTTCAGTAAATGTCCTTATAGAGTTTATGTCAATACACATACTGACATAAAAAAGAGCCAGAAGAATCATCTTTGCTTTTAGGAGTAACAGCAGAACTATGATGCGATTGAGTCCTGCTGCCACTGCTGGTGTTGTAGCCACTTTGACAATAATAGATGGGCCTCTTCAGGACAAGTGAGTAGCAATCACTCTTCAAAGCACCTTGTACACTTAGGCCTCAGATCAACAAAGCAAGCTCATAAAATAGTTATTATTTCCCCCCATTTTACAGATTAAAAACAAACAACCAAGACTCAGAAAAGCACTCATCCATTACATCCTACAGCAAGGTTTTGACACAAGCTCTGATTGATTCCAAAACTGTTCTTTTCAAGCTCTGTCTCAAAATATGCATACTTATACATCTGTGGAAAAAGCTAGGAAAAGAGGCCCAGGGTGGATGCAGTTGTGTGGCTAATGCATCCGTGGAGCCTACTTAAAAGGGAGACTCCTTCCAGGCATCATGGTTAAGTGGTCTGAGAGAAGAATCTAATCTTTTTGAAAGCATTCCCTATATCTCACATCTTAATTGTCCTAGGAATTTGGCTAGATGTAATCCTGTACATAAAATTGGTCATTCTAAGTAAACAGGCAAATTCTAATTTCTTATGGAGTACTATTGGGGACCATTCTTTGAAGAGAATTGGGATCCAATTAGAGACAATGTTATCAATGAGCACCTGTTTTACTCTTCCTTTATGATGCAGGTGGTATTTAGAATGAAGCTAGGCACAACACATGCTTTCTCATTAGTTAGTTGGTTATTTAATGTGGATAGCATCTGCAAGAGGGACATTAACATGTAGAGTACCCTGGCATGAGATGATTTTGTTTTTCCAGAAATGAAGGCAAAGAATTATGGGATAACCAAGAAGAATGAGCTTTTAATAAAAAGAAAAAAAAACATTTATATGTTTTTCAACTAACCTCTACACACAGACTGTTAAAGTTCTGCTAACTTGAAGACATATGGCTATTTAAAGGACAGTTTAGTCCATTCTCTTTCAATTTGGGCTTTATTATTTTTTTTTCCTTGTGACAGACGGTACTTGCTTTGGCTCACAGTAAGCAGCTGATTTGCTTTGAAAAGCAGAGTTGAAAACACAGGCTCTTCCTTCAGATACTATGGAGTCTTTCCTCCCATTTCTTTTTGCTCAGAGGCTTTTGAGAGTAACAACTTATTTTTTTTATTTTTAAAACTGTGTCTTCATACATGTGCTTCTTTATATTTAAAAGCCTGGCCTTATTTTTCATGGCATTTTCATTTCATTATTCCCCACAAAGATTTCATTCTAACTATCTATTACTTTAGGGTAAAATTTCCTTTCCTAAAGTTCATTTTTATTATCTTCCTGAGTTTTCTCCTTTTTTCCTCAGGGTTTAGAATTTATAATTGTGCAATTGCTTCCAACAGTTATATCCCAAAGAAATTTCTTTGTAAATCTTAACTAAACTAAGAAAGAACATTTGGGTAAGTTTTTTTCCTTTGAAATCTTATTGGTATTAGGAAATCAAACAAAATTTGTTTGAAAAGAAATGTTTATGATTAACTGTGGTCCATTGCCTAGAGTTTCTGGTAGGCTTTATGGTAAACTTTTTATTGTCCTGAACATAATAATCATATTGATGGAAATAATGATGATGTTTACTGATACCACCTATGGCTCACTTTTGCCTTTAATCCTTAAAATTTTGTGCTGATCTCAGTACAAATTTATCATATGTTAGACATGAGGAAACAAAGGTATAAACTAAGAAACATTTCAAAGGAAATAAAACATACCTAATATTTGAGTACCTGTAGTTGCTTTAAGTACAACTATTTCTTTTCTTTGCTTTCATTAATTAAAATCACCACTAATTAATTAATTAGTTAATTATTTTATTTAGCTGATACCAAGGTTTAAACACAAGGCCTCAATCTCATTCAGCTTGCCTATTTTGTTGGTGCTGTACCACTAATGCCATGCCTCCAGTCTAGTATTTTGCTCTAGATGGAGTTTCACAGAATTTTTTGCCTGGCTGGCTTTGAACCATAGTTCTCTGTATCTCATCCTCTTGACTAATTAGCATTACAGGTGTGAGCCATTTGTGGCCGGCTTCTCCTTTCTTATAAAGTTGTCTAAATATTTAAATTTTTGAATTTGTATTTTTTGTTATAAATACTTCTTAATTATTTACCAATATATGAGGCTAAGGGCCCCTTTTCTGTTCATATCAGCAATACAATTTTCTGTTAGATTAGCATGGAAGACTGCTTTATACCCATCTAATACATCAATCATAAAGTTCTGTTTTTAAGGCCTGTTCCTGGATTGTTGACAGATAATTTTGTGTGGCTAGGCTTCATTCTTTTTTCAGTATGCCAAATATAATCAATGTTTGGCTGATTACATATGTTACTTGCAAAATATTTTATTGGTTTTGCAAACCCTAATACATGGCCCTACAGTCCTATTTCTGATAGCTAAGGGTGGCTTTGAAAACTTTTAATACATGGAGTATCTTCTCTTTGCTGATAGATGTTTCTGTAAAAAATGGATAAGGTGATGAGATCAGAATCAACTGTGTTTCTTATGCAGAACTGTGCTCTAGATGCATGCTAAATCCCCTGCTATGCATCTCATTAGCTTGCTGAGCAGTTGGAGATCTGCATACTGACTTTGAGAATATTTCATTACTGTATTTTTCTAAGAGAGGCTTTGCATTTGCCAAAGAACTGACAAGATATGTGTCTCTATAACTTACCTAGTTTTATATTATGATCAATATGAAAGATTGCCTCTGATTACCTGGGGACTCTGTGAAACTGTTAAGATATATTAGGTGTCTGGTTTATTTTCTGATTGACTGATCTTGTAAAATCTAGGAAAAAGAAGTATACTGAAGAAAAATTTGAACTACTTCTTTCCTCTTAGCTTTTTACCTTAAAAGTCTTTGTCCCATATTTTGCTTTTTAATACTTGCATCATTTATAAGAAAATGAAAAGATACTTGTTCCCATTTTAGTAGTTAGAAACAAGATAGTATTTTGTTGCCACTATAACAAATCACCACAAACTTAATGCTTAAAGTGATTTCATTGTTCGTTGTGTAAGTTAGCCTTCTGTTCTGTGATAAACTTCCAGATGTTTTTAGCTTACAGTCAGGAAAGAATGGCCTGATAGTTGCACAGATTTGATTCCATGATCACTTGCCTAAATGGCTTTGGGCTTTTGCTGAGGCACTACACCATCTTGGTAGATTAATTTGCATAGCAATTGTCAAACAAAGAGAGAGGAATGGGACAGAGTTCCCAAATCCCCTTTAAGAATAGGCCCCTGTGAGCGTAAACTGATCAACCACTATGGAAAACAGTATAGCAGTTCCTCAAAAGACTAAACATAGAGCTCCCCTATGACCCAGCAATTCCACTACTTGGCATCTACCCAATGACCCAGAAACAAGGACGTACTAAAGCCACTGCACAATGATGTTCATTGCAGCACTATTTACCATAGCAAAGATATGGAACCAACCCAGATGCCCCTCAGTAGATGATTGGACCAACAAGATGTGGTATTTATACACAATGGAATTCTATGCTGCCATCAGAAAAAAAAGACATCTCCCCATTTGCAAGGAAATAGAAAGGCTTGGAAAAAATCATATTAAGTGAAGTAAGCCAGACCCAAAGGAACATAGGCTCAATGGTTTCCCTCATTTGTAATAATTATTACAAACCTTGTACTCTCCTAGCAGAGGATTACAATAGCTCAAAAGCTAGATACATAAGGCCATATAGGATGAGGCTAATTGAAAGGATCTCCAGGATATGGAAACAAGAGCTATATAAAGTGGGATTGTTGTTCTTAATGTATTAAGTTATTTCTCATCTCTTTTGTTGTCGCTTGATTATTCTCATATTGTTACAGTATCTTTACCTTGTTATTTGGTATATGTATATATGTTTATTTGTTTATTTGAAATAGGAAAGTGAGGGAGGAAAGCAAGAGGAGGTGGGGGGAGGGAAATGAGGACAAAATATGAGAATGGGTATCAATGTTTGTGAAGTAATGCACCTTCTATCTGGCGGATATAACTGTAACCCTTCTATTAATTACAATAAAAAAATTTTAAAAAAGAATATGCCCCTGTGATGACCTAAAACTTAACACTAGATATCACATTTTAAAGGTTCTATCACCTCCCTGTAGCACGAAGCTGGAGATCAGGACCGCAACCTATCAGGGTTTGTGGAACATGGCAGGTGTAAACTATAACATCTTAAATTTCAGGTTAGAAATAACTAGTTTCAAAAATCCAGTTGTGGTCAGGACTGTGTTTCTTCTGGAGGCTCTTGTGGAGAATCCATTTTTCTACATGTTCCATACCTATAGACCACTGGCATTCTGTAGTTCATGGCTCTCTGCAGAAAGATCATTTTAGTCACTTCTATGCTTCTAATTGTCCTTTCCTCTTTCTTCACATTTCTTTTAACCAGCCAGAAACAACTCTCTGCTTTAAAGGATTCATATGTTATGACTGATTTTTGGTGTTAGTGGTGGTTATGGGACTTGATCTCAAAGCCTGGCCTCTGTCTCTAAGCTGCTTTTGTTCAAGGCTACCACTATACCACTTGAGTCACAGTGCCCCTTCCAGTTTTCTGATGGTTAATTAGAAAAATTAAAAAGTCTCATGCACTTGGCTGCCAGGGCTATCACTTAACTGGGGATCCTTAGATCTCAGCCTCCTGAGAAGCTAGGATTAAAGGCATGAGCCAACAGTACCTGGTTTGGGCTACCTGTGTATTCTAAAACCATCTTCATGTGTCAGAGCTCTTTCACACATGAGTAATGTTCATTTTGTGATGCAAAATTAACATTTTGCACAGATTCTGAGGGTTGGGGAGTATACTTGGTGTGGACATTATTCTTCTTACAATGTGACACAGAGTACGGTGGGACTCACTGTATATGTATTAGTCTTTGTAAAATTAAATACTGCAGTAAATTTTTTGAAATGTAAAATAATTCATAATTATTTAGTGAATTCTAATTTCACAGATTTCAGTAAATGGTAAATAGGAAATGAGTAGCTTCTGTTTAATAAATGCTTTAGATTTAGGAGCTAGGCCCTTGGGATTTATATAAATAAGATTTATTAACACTTGTTTTATACATGTGGTACAGGTCTAACATATCCTGTAAGTGGTAATTTTTGCCTCTTCTGCTTTTCTGTTCAGAGCTGAGACTATGGTTTCTTGTTCATCTGCTGACTGCTGTTAGACTGCCAAAAAATCTTACAGCTACCAAATAACTAGCCCAAAGAACACTGGTAAACTCTGCTTGTTCCTTCTTTGTTAGTCTCTTTCTTCCTATCTCTTTCTCCTCTTTCTCCTCTCTGCCCCACTCCCCCACCCCATCCCTTCCCACATATTTTGGAAGGTATGGAATATCTTATATTTTGTCAAGATCAACTAATACATTCTTTACCCATGATACCTGGGAATGTGTGCTTGCATTGTAATAATCATTTAAACCATGGAAAAGGAGGTGATGACATTTACTATTCAACCAGAAAATAAAAGAGGAATTTTCTCACCAAATCACAATCTACTTCCTCTTCTCTCTACACTTTAAGAGATATCTCTATCTCAATGGAATGATTTCTGTTGTATTCATAGCAACAACTTGGAGAATAAACTCCAGGGTAGCTAGAGTTTCTAGCATTTTTTTTTAAATCAAAGAGTATGAAAATTAGTGTGTTGGTGGAAAACTAGCATGGAATATTCAGAACAAATATAAAATAAAACATGGCAGAAATCATTAACAGTGCCTGTATCTCTTTTAAAATTTTATTGTTGAGATATGCTGTATTAGGTTCCAGAAAATAGAGGTAAATAGATATTACTGAATTGCTTGACACAAACAGAAAATAAGAAGCAAATACAGCCTTAGGCAGCAAGGATAATAACACTTTAGTATCACTGTTTAGAGCCAGGACAATTCATGTATATACCAGAGGATGAGGCAAAGTTTTATTGAGGAAAAATTAATTCAATGTTCTTTGAATGCCACGCCTCTGTTGTCACAGTGTCCAGTTGTTTAGTGGATGTTTGTGGGGTGACATTGGACAGACAGGAGGCATCTTCCAGCTTTCAGTCACTGGGTTGAAAACCCAGGCAGGAGCTCTCCCAGCTCTATGGCACATCATTAGCCACATTCTTTAGAGGAAGTTACAGGTAAATCTCTTGATACTTACAAGGATAGAGCTATTGTTTTAGATAGGAAGACAGGATGTTTGGAGATATACTAAAGAGAAGATGGGGAAAAGGGAGAGAAAATAAAAGCAACTTATTTTATGCTTTGTCTTATTTCAGCTTCTGATAATTGAATTTAGCCCAATTTTCACATTTGTGTGTGTGTGTGTGTGTGTGTGTGTGTGTGTGTGTGTGTGATTCATAGACAATTTCTGCTGAGTGATGTGAGGTGTGCAGTGTGCTGTGTTTCTGCAGCTGTAATAGAGGTGCTAACAGTGAGTGAAGCCTGGTGTGCATTAGCTCTCCTCTTTATTTCTTGAACTCCAGCTCTTCAATCTACTCTTATCTGTCATCTGATCCTTCACTCCATTTAAAATTACTGAAGTCTCCAATAATCTTCACATCTCAAAATTCAAAGTCCTCATCTTATTTAACCTCTCAAGAACATTGGGTTCTTATCACCTTCTCTAAATAGCATTTTTGTGGGATTCTCTCTCACTTAACAGCACTGTCATTCATTTTTGTTAACAAAGAAGTCCATAGGCATTCCCTGACAATTCCTTCTTCTTTATACCCATATCCATTACACTGGAAAATGTAGTCCCTTTGCTATCATACCCTCACAGCTAACTTTTTAGTCCATGTTGTCAACATGTATATCTTGATTGTGCAGTAGTCTCTTAGGTGTCTCTCCAGACCCACTCTTCTTTTGCTCCATTCCCTTTCTCATACAATTGCCAGAAATGCACGCTTGTCTGTTTCATTCTTTCACAGAGAGAGTGGTAACATGGCCTGCAGAGTTGTGGGTGTGGGTTTGCCTTCTTCTCATACACCATTGTGTGTTCTTTGCATTATAATTATTGCTGCCTTCCTGGTCCACCATGTCATCACTTAAATTTGCCTCTTTCAATGACCCCTTTCTCAAGGTATTTGAGAATTTGCCTCCTGCCAGGGAATAAGTTGTGTTAGAATACATTGAAAACTCTTTGTGGAGAAAGGAATACTTTAGGCTTCACAGCAACAACAAAATGCCTCTTGCATGCCCAGATCACATTGGAACACTAAGCAGTTGCAAGCATGGCTATCCTCTTTGCATATGTGCCTCTTGCTTGGTGCTTTCCTATAGCTCTCTCAGATTAGGAGCTATTTGAGGGTAAATGAGAAGTGGAGGGACACAGAGCAAGGGGTTCATCTTTTCACATTTCAGATTCAGGAAACTGAGAACCAGAGGAGAGAAACTTTTGCCTAACATTAGGCAGTTCTGCAGAAATTCGTACCAGATCGCATAATGAATCAGAAAACAAGCTGGGGCCATAGCATGGGGTCCCCTGACTCCAGGCCCATTGTTGTTGTTGCCATTGTTCTTATTATTGTGTTGTCTCATTTAAATTTAGGAAAGAAAGATGAAATACTCATTAAAGCTGAGTGGAACACATGCTGGGAATTGAATTAGTAAGTAAGGCTAGGCAAAGTCAGGGAGGTCCTGAGGGAAAATATGGGTATGTGGATGAAGTCAGGTGAAGCAAGAGTAGGGTGTATATTTGGTTATAACTATTATCTGAAATTTATTTTCTGTTTGAAATTGACACAACTATCAATCTATCTATTTTAACTATGTACTAATATTCCTTTTAAATATCCTTTCCCCTCTTGCCTTTGAAATTTTTTTATTATACAAGATCTAACTTTTGACCCTAACAAGATTCATAATGTATGATATTCTGTGATACAAAAGTGGGAGAGAGAGGGCCGGGAGTTTGGCCTAGTGGTAGAGTGCTTGCCTAGCATGCATGAAGACCCGAGTTCGATTCCTCGGTACCACATACATAGCAAAAAGCCGGAAGTGGTGCTGAGGCTCCAGTGGTAGAGTGCTAGCCTTGAGAAAATGCAAGGACAGTGCTCAAGCCCTGAGCCCAAGCCCAGGACTGGCAAAAAAAAAAAGTGGGAGAGAGAGAGAGAGAGAGCGAGAGAGAGAGGTGGGGGGGAGAGAAGGAGAAAGATATAGAGGGGCGTAGTTTGTGTTCATATTCAAGTCGGGTTCCTTTTTCTCAATTCATTTGACTCATTTGCTTTTTCTAGCTTCCAGATGTCATTTTCTTTCATTATGCATCTGTGCAAAAGCACGGTTGCAAGTGTGCCTGCACACACACACACACACGCACACACACACACACCTGAGTGTGCATAAACAAAGGTCGAGCTGAAATGAAATACTGTGACATATGGTATCTGAAAATCTAGAGTCTCAATGGCAGACCTATAATCAAGGGTGCAGATGCTTGGCATTTGACAAAGGAAATATTTTATGTAAAACTGCTTTAGTACATTAAGTTAAAAGATGGGAAATTAGCTGCAAACTATAATGAACAGTTCTCCCACTGAAAAGGAATAAAATGGGAAACTTAACCAAACAAATGAGTGAGGCCCCCAGAGATCCTCTGAATGTGTTTTTCAAGTACTAGGATTTCATTTTATTGCCTCTCAGGGGTTCTTTTATTCTGCCTTTAGCATCTATCTTACATAGATAAGCTTTAAGGTGTTCCATGTTTTGTTAACCTCCAAGTATTTGGGAATAGAGTTTCAATAGTTACTGTAGTATTTTCTTTTTCCATATTGAAATCTGCTGTAAGTTCATTCTTTTCTTTTGAGTCTTTTCAGTGACCCATTTTCCCCTTGTTATTTGTTGAAACTTTTCCTTCTTCTAAACTTTGAATTAGATATTTTAAGTTACTTATTTTTCAAATATATTTAATTGTAAAGTTTATTCTCATTCCATGTAGTTTTACATACAATTTGGCACATAGCTAAACCCAATGTAGAATTGCTTTCTAATTTGATGTACACCATTCTATTATACTCTACATTGACTATGAATCTCATGAAAATAAGTGATATCATATAATAATTTACCCTTAGATACCTTTTGATTCTTTTTAGATTATTTTTAAAATAGGAAGAAGTCATACTGCTTAGCAGAAAATGACATAAGTTTTGTTTTCCCCCTTCCCTATACAATTTCAAATAACCAAATACAAATATATCTGATATATCAGGTAACAAAGTGGGATACTATAACAATATGAGATAACCAAGGGACAGCAAAGAGATGAGAGATAACATAGTACATTAAGGAAGAGGGAAATGGGGATCAAGACATGTGAAAGGGTATTAATGTATGTGAATTAATGCACCTCCTATCTGGCAAATATCATGTAATCCTTCTATTAATTACAATAAAAATATGGAAAAAAAGAAAAGTTAAAAAAAGAACTTCTTAAATTAATACATGTATTATTGCTCTAGGCAACTTCCCCCATGAGAATCCTATTACAGCCTTATCTGAAATAAATTAAGTGAATAATAAAGTAAGTATATGACTAACTAACTCAAAGAATAAATGAAAATTCGATTGTAAAAAAAAAGAAAATGACATAAGTATAAATGCTACCAGTTTATGACTACAATTGCTATCAGCTGGTAATTTCTATCAATACAACTCTTTGCCATTTCATCCCTCAAGTCTTTTGGAACTGCTGTCTCTCTCCAAGTTCACTTTATTTGGATGGAGTTATAGGTCTGTAAGGTAATCTTTTGTTGTTGTTTACCTGGGTTCTCTTCACCAGTGAATTATATTTTGACCTTCTTTATAGACAACTCCAAAGTATATGCCAAATGCTATTTTTGCAGTAAGGATAAATAAATACTATAGATAACTACTAAAAATAGAGTGGATATATTAGTTATTAATGGCCTTATAATATTTTCTTTCATCTTTTTATTTAACACTTCCAGTTACCTAATCCAATAGGTAGGAAAACAGATCTTGAAAGATGAAACAGCAGTATGAAATGATCAGGAAAAGGCTATTTAGCTACTGAATAGCAGAACTTGGACTCTAATCATCTGCTTTCCTGTACTTGGACTTCCCACTGTGGTAGAATAGCTGGATTGTAAGTGGACACTGTGGGTTTCAGGTTTTGTATAAAAAGATGTTCTCCAGTGTTCAAGTTAGTGGTATTTTCTCTGTGGTAAAGAAATTAGTTGTTGTTATAATATTGTACCAAGTAGCGGAAACATCAACAGAAAGACTTGAATCATCAGCTATAGGTGGACTTACTAAAGATTAGTGAGCCAAGTAGAAATGCACAGTAGTTAGAGCCAAATGGTTCCTGAAGCTTTGGGAGGAGTTAAGTCCTAAGTGAATATGAATGGGTGTGCACTCTTCAGTCTTGGCAGATAATCCCTATCAGGCTATCACAGTCATTTCTTCAATCCCTAGATAGAATTGCTATGGAAGCCTTTCCACATTGCTCGGTACATTACAATCTTTTCTTTCTTTTAAACTCTTGCAAAAATTGTATATCTTGCTCATTTAACACTTGGCAATTGTTAGTACAATTTCTTTATAGATGTTCTGCCTCCTTTTCAACTGGATGTGAGCCCCCTTGGGAATAGAACAAAGATTCCACTTATTTATAACTAGTTTGGTTACTGTGCTCATACATAGCAGGTCATAGCAAGCATTGGTTGAAAGATATATTAGTTGAGGTTCTACATAGGAAAAAAAAAGCCAACTGAAGTCCAAACTGTAAAGGATAGAACCCTATGCAGGATGTATGTCTGCAGATGTGTGTGTATGTGCATGTGTGTATGTGTGTATCTGTGGAGTGTGTAGTATGAGTGTGTGTGCACTGAGAGAGAAAAAATGATGAATTATGAGGAATTGGCACAAATAATTTTGGAGAATTTAAAAATCCTATGATCCGATTTCTATTAGCTGGAGCACTGAGAAAGCAGGCAGTGTAAATAAGTCCAAACCTGAAGGCGGTGAACCAAGTTATATGCTAACGTAAATATTGTATTTTTATCAGAATTATTTCTTTTTGTATTGTCAGGGTAATGTATACAGGGGTGATAGTTCCATTTGTCAGGTAGTAGGTGCAATACATCTCACACATTGATACCCCTTCTCATTTTTTTCATATATTTTTATTGTAATTAATAGAAGGGTTACATTATATTCACCAGATAGAGGGTGCATTACTTCACACACATTGATACACTTTTTCATGTCTTGGTCCCCATTTCCCTCCCACCACCCCTGCTCCTCATCTTGTTTTTCCCCCTTCCCTATCCGATTTCAAATAACCAAATACACATCTATACAATGTATCAGACAACAAGGTGAAATACTGTAACGATATGAGATAGCCAAGGGACAGCAAAAGAGATGAGAGGTAACATCGTACATTAAGGACAACAATCACTCATTATATGGCTTTGTTTCTATATCCGGGAGGTCCTTTCTTTTTTTCATATATTTTTATTGTAATTAATAGAAATGTTACATTATATTCATCAGATAGAAGGTACATTACTTCACAAATATTGATACCCTTTCTCATGTCATGGTCCCCATTTCTCTCCCCCAAACCCCCTCACAACTTGACTTCCTCCCCTTCCTTCTCCTATTTCCAACAACCAATTAAGCATATATAAAATATATCAGATAACAAGGTGAAATATTGTAACAATATGAGAAAACCAAAGGACAGTAAAAGAGATGAGAGATAACATAGTACATCAAGAATGACAATTACTCATTATATGGCATTTGTTTCTATATCCTGGAGGTCCTTTCAATTAGCTTCATACTATATGGCCTTATGTATCTAGGTTTTGCTCTATTGCAAATCTCTGCTAGGAGAGCCCAAGGTTTCTACTGATTATGACAAATGAGGGAGACTATTGGGCTTATGTTCCTTTAGGTCTGGCTTACTGCACTTAATATGATTTTTTCTAAGTCTTTCCATTTCCTAACAAGTGGGGCGATGTTGTTCTTTCTGACAGCAGCATAGAATTCCATTGTGTACAAATACCACATCTTGTTGATCCATTTATCAACTGAGGGACATCTGAGTTGGTTTCTTATCTTTGCTATGGTAAATAGTACTGCAATGAACATCGTTGTGCTAGTGGATTTAGTATGTCCTTATATCTGGATGAATGGGTAAATGCCAAGTAGTGGAATTGCTGGGTCAAAGGGAAGTTCTATGGTTAGTCTTTTGAGGAACTGCCATACTGCTTTCCATAGTGGTTGAATGAGTTTGCACTCCCACCAACAGTGTAGTAGTGATCCCTCCTGGCCTCATCCCCTCCAGCATCTGTTGTTATTAAATTTCTTAATCATGGCCATTCTAACTGGAGTAAGGTGGAATCTTAGAATTGTTTTGACTTGCATTACTTTTATGGCCAGAGATGTGAAAGCATTTCTTCATCCCTTCTCATGTTTTTGTCCACATTTCCCTCCCCCACCTCCTTTTGTTTCCCCCTTTTCCTTTCCTGTTTCAAATAAACAAAAAGGTATATACAATATTCCAGGTAACAAAGTCAGATGCAGCCACAATATGAGATTAACCAAAGGGCAATAAAAGAGAAGAGAAATAACATAGTACATTAAGAACAACAATCACATTTGGTAAAGCTCTTGTTTCCATATCTGAGAGATCCTACTGGAACAGGAAAGCCACCTTTCCCAGGGAAGAATTGCTCCCTCCAGGACAGGGAATCAATTGCTTGGCTAAGATGACACTGGTCAGATCCTTTGCCCTTCTGAGAAATGATGCTGCTGCCACCACTTCTCAGGCTCCAGTTATCTACTAGTTATTCTGGCAGGGTTTTTGTCAGTAACAAAGATGGTGTTGCTGGTGGGGGAGGCACTACCTTCCCAATGCCATTCTGAGAGCAGGAGTAAGAATGTCTTTAGTGAGATACTCACACTTCCCCTTGGTTGTCTGAGTCTTTCTGTTGCAGGCAGGATGAAGATTTCTGCTTGTATTCACCGTGTTTTTGCTGCAGGTAAGTGAGGCACTGAGGGCTGAGGCTCTGGTGCCTTTGTCTTGGTGCAGCTGCTCTAAGGAGCAGCAGCCACCACTGCCATAGACAGAGTGCCCTCATAACTGTCTTCTTAAGCAGACTGTCTGACTTCTTCCTCTCTGACTGACATCTCTCTGCTACTATAGCTTACTTAAAATTGTTCTTTAGCTATAAATTTTCCACCACAATGTTAAAACTGGTGTCTTGGAGAGAGCTCAGAAAGACTCATCCTGCACCTCCCCATCTTCCCAGAATCATGTATGTCTTATTATAAATAAGCAGGAGACCCAGGTCCAGGCTCATGCACCCAGATAGAAGGGACATATTTCCCATTTTGCCATTCATTGTATTCAAGATGTCCTCAGATTTGGTGATGCTCACCCACATTGGAGAGTAAAGCCTACTAAGTATATCTACCCAAGTAAATTCTGATGTCATCTGGAAATATCCTCCCGAACATACCCAGAGATCAAGTTCAATCTCAACAATCTTGTTCCAGTAAAATTGACACAATTATCACAAGATGATACTATCTTTAATGTCCATGGTAGCCTCACTATTGGACACACTGTCCTCTTTTGTACAACTTTTAAAATATGTAGGTGTTATTTGTTTTTCATTCCACAAAGTCTGGGCAGGATTTGTCTGATATCAGTCTTACCCCTTTGCAGCTGAGTTTAAGAAGTGTAGAGAGTCAAGTGACTTGTTCAGAATCACCCAGTAAATAGCAAGCTCATGTGCTGTTGCTTTTACCACACTGCCTCTTGCAGTAAAGGTAATGATAATCTTCCTGTGGATAGATTCACTTTTGCCTCTGACTTCTAGTTGGAAATATTGCTAGCTCATCTAATATAGGTAGATTATTCTAATAGTCTCTTAATGGACTGTGTTTCTGATGGGTGATTACCATACTGGTAGAAATTAATACTCTAATAAGTTTAATAGTAAAGGGCACTTATGTGTATACATCTTGATTATTTTCTAGTAACTTTTCCTTTTTTCATAATTAGCTGTTTGGTACTTTTAATGACCCGTCTCTTTCCGTTTTAGATTTAAAACAATAATTAGAGTTGATCTCAGCTGTGTGAACTTTGAAGGAGCAAGTGTGAGTTTTATGATTTAAAGGCCTCTGTAATGAATATTGTTAGAAATTCCCACTTTGTGATTTTTGTTTTCATGTACTGAAAGTCACATTTCTACAAACTGCTGTTTTAAAGTCTGGTTTACAAAAAGGGTTTTTTTCACTTAGGCAAAGTGCAAAAGTCCATTAATCATCTTTAAGCATATTTTGTTCTCACGTGTAGTAGATCAGCATTTCAGCCTTTGAACAGAGCATAAAAATGAGGGATTTGAGGTTAGATTGAATAAAATTTATTGAGATGTAGGAAAGTACTTTGATCCATACATTTCATAAATTTACTAATATTAAAACAACAGAAAATATTCAGTAAAAGTTCTATTTGTCTGAAATGTCTTCACTTACCATACTTTTTTTTTGATACTTATTTTTCTAATTTTTGAGTTTAGCTGTTTGGGCCAGGAATCCTATTAGAACTTTCTCTCTATAAGGAGTTGTTCCCATGACCAATAGCTTGTCAAAATATTGAAATAATTTTCATCAGGGCTAATCAATGTCACCATCTGAAATGTTGAGACTTATAATCCAGTAGGAAATGGAATAATGTCTAGTACATTAGAGGATACCAAAGCTAGGACTGTGCTGCTGGGCTGTGTTTCTCGAGTTGGGATGAAATGTGAAGTGTCTACCATACAATATGTGGGGCTGTAAGCCTCAGTAACCATGATAGTTTCCTAGTCTTTGCTATGATGAGAGTTGACATTTGAATGTTCTTTAACAGCTGTTCCAATTTAAATTAATTGTAGACTCTTCTAAGTTGTAGATACTATACAAAGCCCTATTTTACCTAGGTGAAAAAATCAATTGAATAATGCTCATTTTGCTAGGATCACTTTCCAAGGAAATATATGAAAGTAGATTATGAATGTACAAAATATTTGTAGGATTCCCAGAAACATTTATGCCCCAGTATCTAGGATTAAGGAATGTAGTTTTGACACCTGTAAGGATGTATAGAAATGATTTCTGTAAATTGTGAAATGCTTTTTACTCACATGAACTCATTCATTATATTCAAGGAATATCCTACGACCCTTGGAAAACTGAGGAGACGAGTAGGTTCAGGAGTAAAAGGATAGACTGATGAAAGAGGTGATATTAATCAAGATACATTATCCTTACAAACTGACAGCTTGAATGGTAACCATTTTGTACAACTACTTAAAGATAATGGGAAGGGAAACGTATTACAAATACAATCATTGGAATTATAGTAGAACAGCCTGGACACTTACTGCATATGTGCTATATGACAGCAGTGTCAAATGTACAAATGGCCTATGGAAAATGCCAAATTGATGACTATCTTCTGTAATCTATGGGCAAACAAAATATTTTCTATAATTGGCTCAGTAAAGTAGGATTGCAAATAAATTAGTGAGAGAGGCCCCTATCTCTAACTTTATTAAATGTCTCTTAACAGGTAGAGACCAGACCATGTCTCTAGTGCACAATGCAACTCTGCTCACATCTACTATGACACTGAGATATCTACCAATGATCAGATTCAATCTGATCATTCAATCATTCTTTATTGGAAGATTAAATCTTTCAATAAAACCTAATGTTTTAAATAAGGGTCTTTTTAAACTACAGGGCATTTTTAGGCCATGAAATATGAACAGGACCAAATACCACTTTAAATATATGTTTTAAAAAAGGGAGACAGTGTTTGTGTTTTCTTATCATTCAGGAAATGAGAAGGGAGTGGGTAAGGTTTTGAGCTCTTTAAATGAGTCCAAGTATAAGTCTCTCATGATTGCTATGACATATTTTCTTTCCTTACTTATTGAAATAGGATTATTAACATTAGCTTGCCTCATAGGAGATGTTAATAAGCGAGTGTTGAGAAACTTCTAAATTAGGAATATTGATGATGTAAATTATCATGATGTAGAATGTGAGTTCATTAAATCTTGCAGCTGCAAGGAGTTCCTGACTGTAACATCTGTCCTTCTATTAATGGCTGGATTCTGTAGCAAGCTGACATATAGGTCCATTCTCTTGTCCCATGGCATGAGAAACCTTTTGAATTATATCGGTGGTTTTATGGGAAGTAATTCCATAGTCAGTAATTTATTTTAGCAACTTAATTCTCAAAAAGGAAGATTATTTAAAATATCATCTTACTGAAAGTGGTTTCCCCACAAGCAAGATAAACATAAAAGAATCTCAATACATTTTTATTCTTACTGTAAAATCTGCCATACTTCCTGAATGTCCTGTGCTCCAAAAAGAGAAACCAATACACTGTTGGATGGTTACATAAAGGACTATTTGTAATACAGATTTTAAAAAATCACAGTGGTTTCAGTCACATGAAGACAAAGAAAATACTAAGAATTAATGTCTGTTTATCTTTACTTTCATGGAGGAAATTAATCTCATCAATGTTATTTGGGAACTTTGGATTGTACTCTTTAATCTTCATTTCAGAAAACAACAGACTGCATTATTAGAAAGAAGATCATTGCATGTGGGAAGAACATTCAGCTGGCGTCTGTTGTCAAATATGCAATTAAAGAACTTAGAGTTAATTTCAGAGCTTAAGAAAACTGTTATCTAAAACAGTATAGGCAATTTTAGGAATGTTATTCCTTATTTAAGACATATTTGTCCATTAAGCATATATACAAAATGCTACACAAACATCCTGAGGGTAAACTCACAATGAAATTTTCACTGATGCTGAATTATAGCTACAAATTACTGGGATATGAAGATATGGATTTAAATTTTCATTTTTTTGCCAGTTCTGGGGCTTGACCTCTGGGTTTAAGTGATATCCCTAAGGCCCTTTTTGCTCAAGGCCAGCACTCTACCACTTGAGCCACTGGGCCACCTCTAGCTAGATATAAGAATCTAACAGACTTTCCTACCCAGGATGCCTTCAGATTGTGATTCTTAGATCCAAGTTTCCTGAGTAGCTAGGATTCATGTGTGAGCTACTGATGCCTGCATCTCAGTTTTCTTTTTTTATTCCAGACTGGGCCTCATATATAAACCCAGACTGGCCTGGAATAGTGTCTCTCTTCTGATTTTCCAGAGTGGTGATATTACAAGAAAGTGACACCACACTGAGAATAAGGTGCTGAGAGGCCCTTTCCCCTTATCACTGTTTGAGAAATTAGTATGTATTTGTACGCATCGTGTGTGTGTGTGTGTGTGTGTGTGTGTGTGTGTGCGCGCGTGTGCATGGGCATGTAGATACAGGTACACAATGCCAGAGTTTGATCTTAGGACCTCATACTTTCTCTTGGCTTGCTCATTCATAATTGGCATTCCTTCACTTGAGGAACACTTCCAGTCCAGCAATTTTACTCCTGGAATAACCTATCATCTTTTCAGAGAGCTATACACCTCATAGAATTTCTTTCCTCTTATCACTATTGGATGACTTCTGAATGTCAAACTGCTCCAAGACAGTGAGATCCACTCCTTTGGCCCATACCTTTCATTGCATTGTACTTACTCCTCAGGTGATTTCACTTAAAACTATAGCTTCTAAATGCATCTGCCTATTGAAGATGTACAGGTTTTGATTTCCAGTCCCAGGAATTGCTAAGTTTCACACATTTGGGTTTACAATTTATGTATTTTTCTTGGATATCTAATGTCATCTGAAGTCAAGTATGATGAAAATGGTAGCCATTAATTCCTGCCACCAGCCACTTCCCCATTTTGATCTCCTTATGTTCCCCATCATTCCATAATGCTACTGCTTACCAAGTTCTCTGGATCAAACGTGTGTAAGGATTGGTCTCAAGCATTTATTCCTGCCCATTTCATATACAATATACTACAAAATGTACTGTCAGCTATGCTTTCAAAGTGTATTCCATATCTATGTCTATAACTATATATCTATATCTACGTCTCTCTGTTTATCCATCCATCCATCCATCCATCCATCCATCCATCCATCCAAAAAATTCGTCTGTCTGTCTATCTAACTATCTATCTATCTAGTCTATCTATCTCTTGTATACTTTAGACACTTCACTGTTAAATTAGTTGGGTGGGCAGGCTTCTTCCAAGGTTCTCTCTGGGTAGAATCCTCACCAAATGGTGCTTTGCAATCCTCCTTACCTTCTGTATTCAGAGTAAACCTATCAAAATATAAAATGAATTCTCTGTCTTCCAAAGGCTTTTGTCTTACTGACAAGCAAAGCTGAAGTCTTTACTGTGACCTGCCCAGCTCCTCTATAGGAAGGCTGTTGTTTAATTGTAGCCACCTTTACTCAACTTTAGGCATCACATCCTTCAGACTGACTAATTTCCACTTACGATGTTTACCTCAAGACTGTTCTTTCCTCTGTGCAGAATGTTCTTCTCCATGTATATTTGGTCTTGCTGTTTATCCTCATTCAGAACTCCTTCTTCTCTTCCAGATACCTGTGAGGCTTCCTTCCTCATGCCACTTACTGTAATGCTCTAAAGTAGCAATTCTGCCTATCCATGTTTGCTTACTATTCATAGCTCTTATTATCTGAAGCAGCACTGGTTATTCCTCCTGTTGATTCATTGTCACTTTGGCTGGTATCTAATGATCCAGCTGGATATGGAACTGTAGAATATATGGCTCACATATGTATTTCTAGCACCAATACTGACATACAATAAATAAAAAAATAATACAATTATATTAATTTTTCCTTGATCTTTTACCAGGCATAAGAATATGTCTTGATGGCTTACACGGTTTATATCTAATCTTACATTGCTATACTATGCAGTGATATTCTGGCTCTTATACAGTGCAGAAATACTTTATTTAAGAAGCAATCAAACAATATAATGACTCTACACATAAAAAGAGTCAGACTTGAGTTCAGTGCTGGCTATCTAATTACAGATGTGATTTGTGAACAATTTGTTCCATTTCCTGTGCCCTTATTTTTTTCAGTTGTAAACTTCGTAATAATGACATCACCTATGTTTGTTGTGAAGAATAAATAAAACTATATAAGCAGAGCTGAGAATTAATGCTCAAATTGGATTCCTATTATTTTTAGTCTTGGGCTGAAATAATTGGATGCAATAATGTTTGTAATCAAATCATTATGGACTGATTAGCTAGTCTTTTTGTCTAATAATTGCTTCCTTGGGTCAGAATTATATTTTTATTGTATTTTATTGTTGGGGTAATAGGGGATCACAGTTACATTCGTCAGGTCATTACTTCTTGAACACTGATACCCATTCTCATGTTTTTGTCCCCCACCCCTCACCTATCCCTTCCAAATTATCTTGTTTTTCTCCTTCTCTTCCCTATTTAATAAACAAATAAAAGGATATATAATATACCAGGTAAAAAAGTCAGATATAATAACCATGTGTGACTAACCATAAGGAGAAAAAAGAGAAAAGAAATAACTTCATATAAACAACATATTAAAAAACTTCTTATAAAAACAATAATCACAAAGGTAAGCCTCTTATTTCCATATCTTAGAGTTCATTTCATTTAATCTCATCCTATATGTCCATATGTACATAGCTTTTGAACTATTGTAATTCTCTGCTAAGAGAACCCTAGATATGTACTAATTATTATAAATGAGAGAACCCATGGAGCCTAGGTTCCTTTGGATCTGACTTACTTCACTTAATATGATTTTTTCCAAGACTTTCCATTTCCTATGAATGGGGTAATGCCATTCTTTCTTATGGCAACATAGAATTCCATTGTATATAAACTACCACATCTTCTTGATCCATTCATCTACTGAGGGACATCTGGGTTGGTTGTATATCTTAGCTGTGGTAAATAACGCTGCAACTAACATGATTGTGCTAGTACCTTTACTATGTCCTTGTTTCTGGGTAGCAGAATTGTAATTTTGGAGGGGAGAAAAGGATGGTGGATAGATCATTAACTTTGCTATTCTTAAATGATAAATATATTGGGTGTATATAGTTACTGTGTGTGGCTCATCTTTCATCCTTCAAATATACAGTAGAGTCAATATTTAAAATACTACAAATGAACTGTGTAAGTAATGTATCTTTTGTGCTTATTTTACATATTAGATCTCTTCATCTTGTTTGCCATTCTCTCTCTAATGAGTACCAAGGTATAGAGGGAACATAATGTTTTAATTACCGTTATGCTAGTCTCTTTTGCTTTATTAAAAACTACATTTTGCTTACTTAATTTTTTACATGAAAATATTAATTTCCTAAGTTTCTCTCTCTTTCTGTCCATCAACTCAAATATGGATCCATGAGTCAAGAGGAATTTGTAAGACATTGACTTCTGAGTCTTTTAGGTCTTTTGGTGTCTGATATGTGTAGGACCATTTTGGTATGGTCCTAGGTATCTGGCATTGATATAAGGAGTTGTACTAGACCTGATTTGCATTTTGTGGAGGAATGTTGTCACGTGTTACTGAATTTTTTTTTATTTTTATAACAAAAGCTTACTTTTTGCCTAAAGTGCTACTTGATCGCTGTCTTGTGACGTATACACAAATTACTTCAGTTTCTTTTTGTTCAGTATCAAGAAATCCTTGGTTTCCGTAAGACATAGCAGGACCACACAGTGATTTAACTTCTCTATAGTAGATATTCAGAGCTCACTGACAGAATGGTTTAGTGCATCCTCCTAAAACCTGTTTCATTCACATCTGAATTCCCCTTGAGGTACTATCATGTTATGCCATATTGGAGAAAAGAACAGATCAATGACTTTGAAGATTTTCCTATTCTATGATATCAGGACCAAATACTGAACAGATTTTACACTGGAGTTTCTTCATAAATTCTAGGGTTTTTACTACACCTATCTTTTGACGGCTACTTGTGAGTCACCTGGGTCTAGGAAGGTACTCTTCTCACCTCTTGGTTCTCACTTCTTTCCCCTAGACTCCGCTAATGAGTAACTACAGAGTGAAACTTTATTTGAGCTTATTATACCTACTTTTGATATAGAAGTGGAGAAATTTATCATAACAGTGGTTTAAGACTAGAACTTTTTCTATAAACCTTGAACTGTATGAATATTGTGTCACTGAAGATTTACTGGGGCTTTGAGTATCTGTGTCTGACAGTTGCTTCCTTCTTTTAGTAGATATCACCCTGCAATCTAGATGGCACTTGTCCTTCAAAGTAGGTGTATAAGATGAAAAGACAAAAACATGAGAAGGGGTATCAATGTGCAAGAAGTAATAAACCTACTTCCTGACAAATGTAATAGTAACCCCTCTATACAGTATCCTGATAATAAAATTAAAAAAATAGTCAATGTCCTTTATAGCAAATTAATAACATTATTGTGTGGAAATCTTTTTATAGTTTCCTCTTTCTGCTGGTTTGGTATGACCTAATGATCATTTAGATATTGCCTGTCTGTGTTTACTTTGCCAATTCACTGTTTCCAACCATGAAATTAAACAGATTTTGATAGATGCATGTACTGGGATTGATGGTTTTAAAGTGATTTATCATTCAGTATCAGTGATATGAATTTAGTAAGCATTTATTGAATACCATTGATAAGACTGATAATGTATTAGGATCTCTCGGTATAAAACAAACGACAGTTTTGCCTTAAGAACTGGTTATAATAAAGGAAACACAAATGTAAAAAAAAATAAATGCAAGGCAGATTGATAATGTAACTGTGGTATATAGAAGAAAACCAGGAAGGGTGTCCCTAGCTCTTTGGTAGTCTCAGGATAGGTCAGTGAAGAGTTTCTTATAATGATACCGTTGAATTTTAAGAACAGATTGACAGACAGGTAGTAGAAGCAGCACAAAAAGACATTCAGGTGGACCTGGTGTTCACTTAAAAAGACTTAGATGGCTGATGTCACAAAGTTTGAAGGATGTCAGGAAGATATTGTCAAACTTAATGGTGTCAAAATAAACGAGGACTTTGTTTTGAAAAGGAACTTGAACTTTATGCTCAAGATAGGAATCACTGGAGAAGTATAAAGTGCAGGTATGATCCAATTTTATTCCAGGAAACTTGTTCTGGGTATTGTGTGGAAAGTCAGTTGGAAAGGAAAGAGATGGTGAAAATTGGCTGGGAATGTACAAAACAAGGAAGGAAAAATATAATGTTAAAAATCCTAAAGTAGGGGGAAGGATATGGGGACCAAGACATGAGAAAGAGTATCAATGTATGTGAAGTAATGCGCCTTCTATCTGGTGAATATAATGTAACCCTTTTATTAATTACAATAAAATATATGAGAGAAAAAAATCGGATAATTGGTGGTTGAAACCAAAGAAAGGAAAGATAAATAAAGCATCTTTAACTATCAACTATACAGCTAGTATTTATTAAATATTTGCAAAATGCCAAGTCCTTTTTCAATCATTACTTTTAGGTAATTCTCCCAAATAATCTATGAGCTAAGATTGTTAATTGTCTTTTATTTTGCATATTAGGAACTAAAGCAAGTGTAGACTGGATGCTTTGGCCAAAGTCTCACTGGAATGTTGGCAGAGCCAAAACTTGAAACCATTTCATATGAATTCTTAGTCTGAATAAAATATAGCTTAAATTTTATATACTTGACTTTTAATAAAATTGTATTTTAGAGGTAATTTATATTTATTGTAAAATTGGGAAAATAACTAAAGAACAAAGGACATGGGCATTTGGGGTCTTATCACACAAAAAGTCAGGTGTTGGCTTAGTCATTGTATGTGAACCTCCACAGGAGGATGGGAGAATTTGGGACGTCTACAGAAAACACAATCAGAGATGTCATCTAGGTGACAGATTGTAAGTCTAGACCATTAGCATTTAGAGAGAGTGATATTTGGTGGTGTATCAGTGGTAGATAATCTGTAAGACCAGAAAAGGCACATTTATTAAGTACTAGAACTATATGGATCTTCACCTTCAATGAAAACACTAAGGATTTCTAACTTTGAAGAAATGGAAGGATAAATTCATATAAGGAGATTTGTAATGACTCTCATTCTTACTGTCAGAATACCGAAATTCTCAATGGTTCTGCAGATTTCTATTGCTTTTTTTCTCATGTTAGTTTGTCACTAATTTGTCAATGTCTCCTGCTTTCCCAATAATGGGACCTAGCAGGCTAATTGAACTATAAAAATGACACTTCGAGGCAGCTAAGTCTGTGGAAGCATGAATTTGTCAAGTAAGAGGATTTTAGGACAATTATTTTTAAAGAATAGCTTGCACTCTTGTGTTATTACTTCCTTTTTCATCCAAATGATTTCTGTGTTCTTGGGAAAATACCAGCATTCATCATTGTTAAGATGGAGGAAAAAAACAGTAGTGGGTTATTTTATAGTTGTCAAAAGCTACACAAGAGGTAGAGAAGACCACGAGGTTCTAACAGTATGAAAGTCTGTGTTCTTTGTACCTTGTCCAAAAATAATTGACTCATTAATCTCAACTATATCAATCTGGTCCCATTATGAGGGTCAAAGATAGGTTAATTATAATAAGTGGATGAGTACCAGTTCACAGATAGGCATATATTTAACAGATAATATCTTAGCAAAAAAAATCAGTAATTAGAAAAAAATTATTTAGTGAAGTGATTTGAAGAGAAAATACCGCAATAAAATTTCTTGTTTCTACCTCAGGGTTACCAGGAGAATAAAAACAAGGCTTTGTCCTAAATGTTGACATTTAGAGGTAAAGCACAAGGTAAAAAAAATCTCTCCTCTTTGGAACAACATTTTGTTAAAATAATAAAACACTTTCACTTAAGGGAGCAATAATGTCACCAAAATCACAAAACAATTTAGGATGAAGAAAATGGGGATTTGACATTAAGATAGTTTTTCCATCACTCCACTCTTTGACTTTTGGCAAGTAACTTGTAATCTTTACAAGTCTCCACTTCTTTCTCCATGATTTTGGATAGTAATCTATTTCTCAGATTTAATGTAGGGATTGAGTAACACAATGGTCATATGAAAACATCCACCACAGGCCTTCATGCGCCGTAATTATTCAGTGAATGCTTGTCTCCCCACTCCCATGACAAACAATTTGAGTTGAATCAGGTACTGACTGGCATGGCTCGATTTTCAAGAAAGTTGTTATTGTAATTTTGAAATTGAACAAAATAACAGTTCATTCATGATAAATTGTTTCTTTCTTTTAGCCTCTTTCCATTGCTTCCACTGAAGACATTACTTTCTATTCTTTCATTTAACGTAATAGATTTAAACTGCTGTTTCTACATCTATTGTGTACGTAATCATTCATTTGAGGGAAGTCAATGTTTGAGTTTTCTCCTATTAGGAGAAAAGTTTGAAGTCTAGCAAGTCTGCTTAAACATTACATTTTTTTATATTTCACATGAAGAATCTTGGCTATATTTAAAATAGTACCTGATGATATTTGTTCTTTTTTTAAATATATTTTTATTGTAATGAATAAAAGGGTTACATGATATTTGCCAGATAGAAGGTGCATTAATTCACTTACATTGATACCCTTTCATATGTCTTGGTACCCATTACCCTCCCCCAACCCCCCCATCCCCCCACCCCCATCTTGGTTTTCCTCCCTTCACTATCAAATTTCAAATAACCAAATACAAATAAATTCAATGTATCAGATAACAAAGTGAGATACTGTAACAATATGAGATACCCAAGGGACAGCAAAGGAGATGAGAGACAACATAGTACATTAAGGACAACAATCATTCGTTTTATGGCTTTTGTTTCAATATCCTGGAGGTCCTTTCAATTAGCTTTATACTATATGGCCTTATGTATCAAGATTTTGCTCTATTGCAGATCTCTGCTAGGAGAGCCCAAGGTTTCTACTGATTATGACAAATGAGGGAAACCATTGAGCCTAAGTTCCTTTGAGTCTGGCTTACTTCACTTAATATGATCTTTTCTAAGTCTTTCCATTTCCTAACAAATGGGGCAATGTCATTCTTTCTGACAGCAGCATAGAATTCCATTGTGTACAAATACCACAACGTGTTGATCCACTCATCAACTGAGGGACATCTAGGTTGGTTCCATATCTTTGCTATGGTGAATAGTGCTGCAATGAACATTGTTGTGCTAGTGGATTTAGTATGCCCTAGATTCTGGATGGTTGGGTAAATGCCAAGTAGTGGGATTGCTGGATCATAGGGGAGTTCTATGTTTAGCCTTTTGAGGCACTGCCATACTGCTTTCCATAGTGGTTGAATGAGTTTGCACTCCCACCAACAGTATAGTAGTGATCCCTCCTGGCCACATCCCCTCTAGCATCTGTTATTATTCATTTTCCTGATCCTGGCCATTCTAACTGGAGTGAGGTGGAATCTTAGCATTGTTTTGATTTGCATTTCTTTTATGACCAGAGATGTTGAGCATTTCTTCATGTGTCTATAGGCCACTTTTGTTTCTTCTTCAGAGAAGGCTCTCTTTAAGTCTTTGGCCCATCTTTTAATGGGATGGTTGTTACTTTGGAGATTAGTTTTGGAGTGATTCAATTTTTTGAGTTGTTGATATATTTTAGATATGAGGCCTTTGTCCTTTGTTTGGTTGGTGAAGAGGGGATTGTATTTACATTCCATTTTTCCTTTCTTCTATATTATAATGATATCACATGTATTTACAAACCATAAAAATGTTAGATAAGTCCCTTATGGTCAAGAGAATATTAGTTAGAGTTGTTATGTGTCTAGTACTTCCTTAGGATAAAACTTAATACATAAGAAAGAATTCTTGTCTTATCACAATAGAATAGACAGGAATGCAAGGAGCTCACATGAAACCCAATTCTATAATAGAAACATGCAACTCATTTTATAGGCTCCTAAAGATGATCCTCGTAAAGTAACTTGCATCTGGTCTGCAGATGAAAGGTGAACTGTTTAGCAATTGCCTGTTTCTTTAGACTAGGCAATTAAGGAAGTGCCCCAAAGAGGACACTGGTTGTTTTAGGTGATTACTTTTCTTATTTATGATCATACTGTTGAGTTCTAGGGTATATTTTTATTTATTTATTTATTTACTTACTTACTTACTTATTAACCTACTTACTTACCTACTTTTGAAACACGGCTTTGCAGTTTGAAAGATTCTGTGATTCTCCAGCCATTCACTGGTCACAGGAGGGAGTGGTGTACATCTTGGTTATTTCCAAGTGCATTCTGGGAGGACAGAAAGCTTTACCCAAATCCTTTGGGCAGATATTGTGGCTTCTGTATGCGATTTTGTTCATGAGAAAAAGTTACAAGTAAAAATTCAATCAAGCAGGGGCCGGGAATTTGGCCTAGTGGTAGAATGCTTGCCTATCATGCATGAGGACCTGGGTTCGATTCCTCGGTACCACATACATAGAAAAGAGCTGGAAATGGTGCTGTAGTTCAAGTGGTAGAGCTGAAGCCTTGAGAAATTCCAAGAAGAGTGCCCAGTCCCTGAGTTTAAGCCCCAAGACTGGCAAAAAAAAAGTTCAATCAAGCAAAGTAAATCATTTCAAGTAGAGAAAATTTATCATTGTTTTATTTTTTAACATCTATGATGGAAGTGTTGAGAAGCCAAACAATGGACAATTCAGTGACTGTAAGAAAACAAGTGGAAATTATCACCCCTAAGTCTGGACGAATGATGGAGCGTGAGGTATTGTCAAAGTTCAGGAGTTGGGGAAATAGTCGGAATTATAACTCCTTTGCCTTTTATGTAATGGAGATATTAAGAGCAGGATTCAAGGAGGAGATGGAACCACATAGAAGAGACCAACAACAGAACTTGGGAGAGGGAAGAATATTGCTTCTCCTGCTCTTGTTTCTCTTTTAGCAACTCCTGTTAGCCAAACCTAACAAGAAAATTGGTAATGACTCTGTGAAAATTAACTTGAAGAAAGGTTTAAGATTTGAATGGAATGCAAGGAAGTTATGACCAAGAAGTTTGTAGAGTTGAGCAGAAAATTTAGTCAGCAGATAGCCTCCGATTATCATCACTTTGGGCCCATTTCTGCTCCAATAATCCTGCTTATTTGGGGGCATGTCTAATCCAGGAGAGCCCACTTCTGGCAGCTGGGGGAGGGGAATATTGATGATTGACCATCACATCAGTCGATATGGAATAACTTCAAAACACAGTATTATCTCCAAAGCTCCAAGACAGATTGGCCAAGAGTTTAATAAACCTTAGTTATAGTTACACTTCTCCCTCTGCTCACTTTCCATTTATTGCTTTCACAAATGTTGGAACCCTGTAAATGGATGGCAACTCAACCTCCATCTAAGCAACTTTCTTTCCTTCCTTCCTTCCTTCCTTCCTTCCTTCCTTCCTTCCCTCCCTCCCTCCCTCCCTCCCTTCTTCCTTCCTTCCTTCCTTCCTTCCTTCCTTCCTTCCTTCCTTCCTTCCTTCCTTCCTTCCTTCCTCTTTTCTGCTTGCCTGCTAGCTTTTATCTTTCTTTCTTTCTTTTCTCTCTCTCTCTGTCTCTGTCTCTCTGTCTCTCTCTCCCTCCCTCCCTCCCTCCCTCCCTCCCTCCCTCCCTCCCTCCTTCCCCCTCTCTCTCTCTCTCTCTCTCTCTCTCTCTCTCTCTCTCTCTCTCTCTCTCTCTCTCTCTCTCTCTCTCTCTCTCTCTCTCTCTCCCTCCCTCCCTCCCAGCACTGGGCTTTTCTTTTGGGGCCTGAGCACAGACCGTGCTCAGTAAGCTTCTTTTGCTCAACGTTAGCACTCTACACTGGAGCCATAGCACCACTTCTTCTTTTTTCTTGCTGTTTATGGGATACAGAGGAATTGAACCTAAGGCTGCATGCTAGGCAAACACTCTGCCACAAAGCCACATTCCCAGCCCTAAACATCTACTTTCAGATAACTTGGAGTTGTTTAGAAACATGCCTATCAACTCAAGCCTCAAACATGATGTAAAGCAAAGGGAGAGAAAAGTGGGTTATGGATCCTGTAGAGAAAAGATGATGGTGATTGTCTTTATGGATTACAATAATCTCAGGGAAGGGCCAAGTGCCTTGAGCACTAGAGACAGCAGATCATGCCATCACAGTGGAGGGGAAAGAACTAGAAGAACTGAATAGTAGGTAGCAGGGAAGGGAGGATTCTGGAAGGAATTATTATGCATAATACAAGAAGTAGTACATGATCCTAAATTCTGCTCCAAGGAAGGACAAGAACTAATCATAATTAAGACAGGTTTTCCTTTTTAATTTTGTAAGCCCTCGGGACACATATTTGATGCTGTGCCAGAAAGAGGTGGGCACATTGTAAGCTTTGTGACACGGTTTTGCATACTACTTTAAACTGTTGCCCATATAGATGCTTTTAATCACAAAAGCATAATGGAGACAACTACAGAAAGTTTTTATTGATATAAAAGCTCTTTATTTGCTAGGGCTTCTTATTAGCAGAAAGGAAAGGAATCTGAAAAGCCTGATTATAAGCAATTACACAATGGAATGTTGTGCTAACCCTCTGTGAGCTCTGGGTTAGGGCAGGCAAAATGCATTTGCTGTTCTGTAGATTAGATGGAAATAGTGTATAAGCAAGAACTGATCATGCTTCTCAGTTGAGAAGATTACTATGCTAAAAATGCAAATTATATTTTATAACTCTATTGAAGAATAGAAAGTTATTCCTCAATATTTAAAAGCGTCAGCTGAAACTTTTCACTGACTTCTTGTGCTATTATGCAGAGACTTGGGTATATTGCTTACACAATGGGAATATTTGGATTATTCCTTTTGGGAGCTGGGGTATGTCTGGCCTGATAGGAAACTCTAGATGTTACAGAACAGGCACTTTCCCTAATCTTGCTAAGCGGGATGATCCTTAGACTCCTCGACATTTAACTCCATGACACACAGCTGTAATTCCAGCACTTAAGAGGCTAAGCCAAGAGGACTATCTCCTCCAGGAATGTCAGCTATATATGAAATTCCAGGCCAGCTTGCTACATAGCAAAATCCAATCTCCCCCCAAAAATAAAACCATGAAAGATTGTATTATCCATGGTAGCATCTATAACGATTTGGACTAAAATATTGGGCTTCCCAAATCATTGCTTTTTCTGATTGGAACCTGAATATAAAAACTAAGGAGATCTAGATCCCGAGACAAATATCTTAAAGCCACATTTAAGGTTCTCTTTTATGCTTAGCATCATTTGGAGAAAAAGCCATAACTAGAAAATGAAATAATTTCCTTCATTAAAGAAGTGAAAGGCAGGCGGAGTGGCTCATGTCTATAATCCTAGCTACTCATGAGGCTTTGAGATCTGAGAATCAAGGTTCAAAGCCAGCCCAGGCAATAATATTGGTGAGACTCTTATCTCCCATTAACCACTAGAAATGGAAAGTGGGGCTATGGCTCAGGAGTAGGGTGGTAACCTTGAACTGAAGAGCTCAGGGACAGCACCCAGGCCCAGAGTACAAGCCGCATGACCAACAACAAAAAAAAAATAGCAAGAAGTGAAAACACTTTCAGCAACAATAAATTGAGAATAAAATTTATATATTACAAGAAACAGGAGCAACATCTCACGACCTGCCTGATCTTCTTTAGCTGTAAGATTGATGGTAAATAATTAACATGAGAATCAATTATAAATGTCCTTATTATGTGGAAAAGCACTCAGTGACTCCATTTCACCCTCATTTAGTAATTTCTGCACAGTGTGAGCCAAAAAGGTATGATCATAATTATATGTTGATAACTGCTCCACTAGGATGCAATGTTTTTTATTCTTATTATGCAGAAGTCACTGAAAATATCACCAGAGCTAGGTCTATGGAGAAAAAAATCACCCCCACTGAATCACTGTATGGATTTTTACAGCATACCCATTTTCATATTAACTTTAGGACAACATTAGAATTTACTAGCAAGTCTCTTTCCTGGAATTCTATTGATGTACAGTAAAAATCAATAATAAAAGTAATGGTGAAAAGTTGACACTTCATCTTTTAATCATCCTACTGAGTCCACACATAATCATATAGGTTATTTAGAGTTTATGTAAAGCTTAACTCTGGCCACAAGAGATACATCTGAAAGCCTTTCATCTGACACAATTTTTCCTCAAAAGGATGGTTTTACTGCTGAATTAAAAGTGGGAATTAAGATGTCTTGTCGACACATCTTAATTTGGGTGGAAATAAATGGAATCACTTTGATTTGGAATAAAACTTCTGGCAAGGAAGCCTGTGGCCCTATTTAGAAAGGACTCTGCTTCTGGCCTAAGTGCTCCTGTGCTATAAAAGCCATGGAAATATGGAATTTAGCAGAGTACAGAAGTCATAGTTGGTGAGTGGGATCTGAGAGAAATCACCCTGTCATGAATATGCATGAAAGTTGCTTGAGTTTCAGCTCTATCCACGACTCTCTCCCTCTCTCCTCTCTCTCTCTCTCTCTCTCTCTCTCTCTCTCTCTCTCTCTCTCTCTCTCTCTCTCTCTCTCTCTCTCTCTCTCTCTCTCTCTGTAAAGTAGATTTTGCAACAGAGAAGCCGCTTTCTGTCAGGTAGAGTCTATAAGCTGAAAGGGGGGAAGCTATTCTGGAGGATTTGGGAATGCTTTAAACTAAGACTACAGGGCGTGCATGCATTGCTTGTACAGCATGTTCTATGCTTCTGCCAGATTGGTCACACTACAAGTAACCCTGGGCTCTCATTCGCAAGATAGAGAAATTGTGAGTTATCTGTTATACTTCTCAGTGTTTCTCAAACTTTAGCATGCATCAGAATTACCGAAGACCCTGCAAAACACAGGTTTTGTGGGCTTCAATCCCATCGTTTTGGATTTGATAGAGTTGGAATAAAGTCCTAGAATAACATTTCTAACAAGTAATATAACCTACAGTTTCAGATGATTCCTAAAACTTGCAAACAAAAACACATGAGGAAAAGATGGATACTAAATTAAGTGTATAATAAAAATTCAAATAACTTTTTCAAGAATGCCTCTCATTTGAAAACTTAATTTTAGATTTCATTATGATCCTCTGAACATATTTGTTGAGGGCAATGAAGTCTTGAAACTTAAGCATTTATTATATCTTGTTCAGTGTTTGCCAAGAAGTAAGTCTGTCAATTATTTTGAGAAAACTGTAGGGGTTTTAGTTATGCAAAGTTTTCCTGAGGATAAGATATTGTTATTCTCTTGAAAGTTGGTGCACAGACACATTAAATTGAAAAAGATGCTTCTTGGTTTTAAAATTCGTAGTTAATTTCTCACTCTGTGATCACAAACTCCAGATTTGGTCTCTCCTCTTTCTCAATTTAGTTTTCGAATTTTAGAGAATATTAATAGTGAGAACAATAATAGCAGGATGGTGATTTCACATTGAAATAAATTCCCAGGGACTCTAGTGTTGAAGTCCTGGTCCCTGGTTAAATGTTCAGAAACTTTGGAGAAGTGATTGACTCCTATGATCTAAACAACATCTTAATCCATTGCTAGTTTCATGGTTTGATGGCATTGTTTGGAGATGGTAGAAATTCGGAGATAAAGCCTGCTGAAAGAAGTTGTTCACTGGAGATGTCTTTAGTTGTATCTTGTCTCTCATTCTCTTCTCCCCTCATCCACCCTTCTCTCCTTTCCTTTTTCTTTCTCCCCTCCTCCTTCCCTTATTCCCTGGTTGGCTCTCCCTCCCTTCTTCCTTCTCTCCTACTTTCCTTCTGTCCATATCCCTTCTGTCCCTTTCTCTGTCTCTCTCTTTCCTAGTTATCACAAAGTGTGCAATTTTTCTTTGCCATGATGTTTTGCCAAGAGATGTCCTTGTCACAGCCTAACATCAACAAAGTCAGCCAATTATGGACTGAAGCCTTGGGCTAAATCAAATCCTTCCTCCTGTAAGTTCTTTCCTGAGGCATTCTGTCACAGGAACTAAAAGTTAATTTCTATAAGCAGTCATGGTTTGAATGCTTGAGCAGCTCTTTATGCCAAACACTTTAATTTGTGGTGCCTCTAAGTCTTTCAATGGCTCCACAAGTTGGATCCTCTTATTCCCATTTCCCAGATGAGGAAATTGATGTTGAGAATCATCACATATCATACTCAAAGATGTAGGTAATCTGATATCTTAGTGTGCAAAAATTTGCATTTTCTTTATTCAAAAACTCATTTTCTTAAGTGTGTGCAGCCATGCACTACATAACGACATTCTATCAAGCATATTCTTAATAAAGGGGGGTCCTATGAGATTGTAATGAACAGAAAACTTCCTCTCACTTAATTATGTTGTCTCCTTCTTAGTTTGTTTAAGTACAAATATGCGATGATCACACAATGACAAAAATGCCTGTGGATCCAATGTAAGACAAAGGGACTTACCTAAGCATCCTGGATAAAAATGTTTGATCCCTATCTTTCTGCCTCTTAAATTAGTGCTTGAGGACGCCAAGGGCTTTTCTTCAGCTTTGAAATGGTTTTAAGTATAGTTGAAAAATTATCAAGCATTCAGAAATCTTTAAAATCTAGTCTTTAAAAATTATGTGTGAGTAGAGTGATAATAGTTGTGGTCTACCTAAGAAGGGTTTCTAGGTAGCTTTCTAGCACTCCACCTAAAGCTGCCAGAGAGCCTCATATTAATCCATTAGTGTTTCATAGCTATAAAAGACACCCTAATCTCTCCAGTTGTCTCCTGCAAATGTGTCTGCCCTTGGGAGGGCTAATGCACTAAAATGCCCTCCCAGATTACATTTCATTCTCTACAGAAATTGGCTGAGTGGTCTGCAGAAAAACTGCTCAAGTATTTTATATCCAAGAGACATATAGAACTCTAGAGCAAATGATATACCTTCACAGATCTTAATAGATTTTCTATGCATGCTTTCATTTTTACACACCTTTTTACTTTTACATTGAAAGTTTTGGAAACCCACATCCTTCTACCTCTCTGTTGAGATAAATCTCATCTTTTATTTGGTCCTTTTAATTCCAACTTATGTATTTTAAATATTTATTTTAATATAATAATTAAATAGTTGTACTAAGGGATTTTAGTTTAACATGTCAGTTTATGTACATCTTTATGCTGTTGCTGCCGTGAATGCACATTTATTAAAAAATGTGTTGTTGGATGTTTTAACATCTTTCCTAAATGGTTTCTGATTTATATGCCATTCCACCATTTTTTTCATTCTACCATATATGTTTTGATGATAATATATGTTGACTTTTGTTTATTAATGTTTCTCACTTTACAGTACGCTAGGTATCTTTTTATATGTTTTTTTTATCCCCTAGTTATATCAGTAGAAGTGGTGTAGCAAAAGCTATGTTGTTGGGTTTGTTTTTTTTTTAGTGTTTTCAAGGATGTTATGTGGATTCTTATATGTTTGTATTATTTCTATTTCCAATGTTTCTTATGAGCCATTGCCCATGTAAAATTTAGTTAGCTATTAGTAAAAGTTTTGCTATTTTAAAATCCCTTTTCCAAATATAGGAAGTCCTTTCCCACTGGCTTCAAATAATTATCTTCAGTGTGATTTTCCATGCTATCAGAAGTGTTTTTAGAAGTTTCTTTTTCACACTAAAATGGAATTCTTATAGCTTTTGTTGATTCTTTTGAATGAATTTCCCCGTTGCTCTTCTTCAGATATGCACATAGATGTTTATTGCTTCTTGTGAGTAAGAATCTCTACTCAAATATCTCCATATCACAGGTTTTTGTTCTTCCAGTGTCAGTCCTGGGCTTGAAATCAGGATCTGGGTGCTGTCTTTGAGCTCTGTTTGCTCAAGGCTAGAGTGCTACCACTAGAACTACAGGTGCATGTCTGGCTTTTTCTGAGTAGTTTGATGGAGAAAAAGCCATATAACCAATGATTGTTGTCCTTAATGTACTATGTTATCTCTCATCTCCTTTGCTGTCCCTTGGGTATCTCATATTGTTACAGTATCTCACTTTGTTATCTGATATATTGAATTTATTTGTATTTGGTTATTTGAAATTTGATAGGGAAGGGGGGAAAACCAAGATGGGGGATGGGTGATGGGTGGGGGGAGGGTAATGGATACCAAGACATGTGAAAAGGTATCAATGTAAGTGAATTAATGCACCTTCTATCTGGCAAATATCATGTAATCCTTTTATTAATTACAATAAAAAAAAGAGTTCATAGTCTTTTCTGCCCAGGCTACCTTCAACCATTATCCTCAGATCTTTGTCTCCTGTGCAGCTAGTATTCAGGCATGTATCACCAGCTCTGAACTGTGTGTGTTTTATTTACTTCTTATTTTCTTCCATCTTAAGAAAGAGCATAGGACTTTTATGCTTGGGTGGCCACTGGCATTATACAGAAACTTAATAAATTGTTTGTTAAATAATGAATCCACTTTGTCAAGAGGGAACCAAGAGAATATGAACATTTAAGAAATTTTCAGGGCATGAATGTTTGGGCAGTCGCCTAGTCACTCACATGGCCTTTTGAACAAGACTGAGGCCAGAATTTTGTATCTTCACAAAGGGTTCGTATTGTTGTATTTGGTGTCATGATTCATGATTCTTTTCCAGGTTTTCTATAAAATAACTTTTAATGTCAGTGATAAATCTTTCCTTAAACTTAGGTCAATATATTTAGCTCTCAGAGATCACTGAGTGCTAATGCAATAGATATTTGAGAGGTGTTCAGAGGTTTTGTTAATTGCTTTCATTGAATCTTCATTGTACTGTTTCAAACAGAGAAATCTGAGAAATACTTTTTATTTCCCTTTAACTTTTTTTCTTTTTTTGCAGGTGCATTTTTATTTTATTTTTTCATATATTTTTATTGTAATTAATAGAAGGGTTACATGATATTTGCCAGATAGATGGTGCATTAATTCCCATATATTGATACCCTTTCACATGTCTTGGTCCTCATTTCCCTCCCTCCCACCCCTACCCCTCCTCTTGATTTCCCCCCTTCCCTATCCAATTTCAAATAACCAAATACAAATATATCTGATATATGAGGTAACAAAGTGAGATACTGTAACAATATGAGATAACCAAGGGACAGCAAAAGAGATGAGAGATAACATAGTACCTTAAGAAGAACAGTCATTCATTATATGGCTTATGTTTCTATATCCTAGAGATCCTTTCATTTAGCATCCTACTATATGGTCTTTTGTATCAAGGTTTTGCTCTATTGCAAATCTTAAAAGTAATTCAATAGTCACCAGAAATGTAGTGTATCTTCTACAGAAGATCATTTGATATATAAGTATTGCCTTAAAACTTCAGTTTTATTGATTTTATATTAGCTCATGAAATTATGTAAGCAAATTGAATTGTATAGCAGCAATAAATAGAAATACCCATTATTTTAGTTTCCTGAGTTAGGCTATTCATGTGACACTTAGATGTCCATCCTGAAATCATTCTGATTTTATCTGTTCTCTGTTCCCATGGCAAGCAGTTTGCTGTGTTTCTACCAGATGCCATAGTAAATGGCTGAAAGAGGAAAGATATCTACTTCCCTCAACCTGAAAGTAGAAGGGAGATTTATTCCTTCCAAGTTCTTGGAGATAATACTATGTTGTTGTCTTCTTTAAGTTTTCCATTTGATCTGTCCTATTGATTGTCCATAGAGTGTTTATACATCTATGTAGGATTTAATTACTTACATAATTAGAATAAAATGTATTTTAATTTACTACAACAGGTATTTACATGAATGAATTTGGACTCAACATAAAACCACTGCTGTCCAATGGAGACAGAATTGTATTTCTGGAGAAGAGATTGATGGTCTTGCCAAATACAAGTTTAAAAATTCACTGAAGATAGTTCAACACATTCTCCAAAGTAATCAGTTTTAAAATAAATTGAAGAAAAAATGGAGTTCACCTCTTTCATAATGTTTCTCCATTGTTAAACATTGATGTGTCATTTTTTTCTGCCTAAGCAGATCCTGTGTTCTGTGGCTGAAGGTTAAACCTGTTTTGTGCTCTTCTAACTTCAGTAGAGAATGGTTGTTTGCCTTTCTTGTCTGTGCAGTGGCTTTGTGCCTTTTTATTATGAAATATTGGAAGTTCTTAGAGCCTTACTTCCAAAGCCTCCTCATTTTTTATGGGAACAATATTACAGACAGATAACTTTAAAGCATAGCTAAATATAATAATTGTAGAAAATAATACAAGTGAACAGAAAGTTATTATTTAGTTAGGCAAATTAAAGCAATTTTAAAGTGCTAATTGTTAAGTAAACACAATATTAGACTTGTGGTGGAGCCTTGAGCTATCATCCTAGACTTTTACTGTGTTTTAGGATCATTTCTTTGGGGAGCTGTAAATGTTTTCTTTGAAGTACAATAAAGAAAAGAATGGCTAGCTCAAAAAAAAAGAATTTGTATGTCTACCCAATGATAGCTAGATAATGCTGGGCTAGCTGACATATGTTCATTCCAGGCTTTATCTTAAGGAGTTTTGACCATTATCTACTCATTCCATGAGGCTAATGGTTCCTTACAGTTTTGTCCATTTCCTGATTATCTTTGGATATCCTATGAAATGTTTGGTAATGTATCAAAAATATGGCCTTTTAGATAATTTCCACTATTTAGATAGTGATATTGGCTTGACAAGCAACACTATATTTGATTTATACTGTCTAGAATGGTGATGTCATTGTGATCATGTAGCTTCATAAATTCAGCCTGGTTGTGTTATTATTTTTATATGCCTTTAAAATATGTGTCAGAATGCTACTCAGAGGAATTGATCCAGTATTTCCAGAAAATTGGACGCTTTTTCCCCTTTCATCATTTGAATTGCTCTTGCCACCCTGGGTGAAGATGTTGAAAAACTTAGGCTAATGTCCCATAATATCTTCTCATGGCGCACCCTTATTGAATTATTTCCAGGTGGATGCGACAGATGTTCATCAAGTCATTCCCAGCTTCTGCTGTTAATTGAGCCATAATTGAAGCCACAGCAGGGAAGGACAAATTATGGGAGTCAAGATAAAATTTGAACCCTGGGTTCTTGTGACCTTGCAGGAAATTCTGGTAAAACTGATGATTCCTGTTCCCTTCTCATGTATGGAAGGGAATGTGAGATTGTTTCAGCTACAGTACATCAAGAAACTAATGTCGTTAGAAATCAGTAGTGTTTTACTGTTGACACTTGTTATCAATCACTTTACAAATCAAGAGTCATAAGTTCTAACTATAAATCATGTCTTTAAAGAAGTCACTTAATCTTAATGAGCCATAATTTTATCATTTTCAGAAAGATCAAACGTTGCCAACTGTAAAGTATCAGAAGTGGAGCTTTTATGTGCCTATGAACACTCTTAAAAAAGGTACAACTGGTTGTGCATATACCTGCTGTAAAAGTAACTTAAGTATGATTAAATAGTCTACACTCAAGTGATTGAATCCAGTGCAGAGAGGATGTACTCAAAGTTAACTTGTTCTGTGCTGATTGGATAACATATAATGACTGCCACTCCAACAGTTAAAAAAACCACTACTTTGAAAATAGAAAACAGGGCTGGACTGTTATTGAGGTGCTTTTCCATACAGTCCAGCCTGTAAAGGCTGTGGGTTCAATCCCTAGCACTGCAGTCATTCAATCAATCAATCAATCAGTAGAATTCACAATGTTCTAGAGATAAATTTAAAGGAAAAATGAGTGAAAGAAGAAGAGAGACGAAGACATAAAATTAATATGGTAATGAAGACAAGCCCTCTGGCAGAACCCAAGAGGAAAAGACACTGAAAAGCATATGTAACCACAGGATGTTCGTTAGAAGCAGTCTTCCTACAAGTTGTTTGATATTTAGTTTAGGAGGAATGATGTGGCCCCTAAATGGAGAAACTCAGTGTGCAAGGTATCAGGAAAGAAGGCCATCTTGAAACCTACCTCAGTCTTCTCTATGCCCCCAGTAACTCCTAGCTTTCTACATGCCAATGTACACACTCACTTTCCAGACCTTTTGCAGTGGCAGATTATTGGCATTAACTTGATTTGATGTCCATAATCCCATCCTTTAAATCAAATCCCGCTATTATTACTACACATCCACAAAATGTTGCTGTTTTACGTTCCCTGATAACTATCATATTTTTTTAGCATGCTGAACATTGAGCATCCAATAAGCATTTATTACATTTCTTTCTGCTAAGCACTCAACTAGGAATATAACATTCATATAAAATTGATGAAACATAATCTTCATTGTCATGAAACTCATGGTGTAATGGATGAACAATATGTATAAATAATTATTTTGCTACATTCTTGGGAATCATAAATAGTTTGGGGAATGAATCAGGATCAGCTGCAGGAAAGATGGGCATTGATGGTGACTTTCATGCCTGTAAATCCTAACTTCTTAGGAGGCTAAAGTCTGAGGATTGCCATTTAAAACCAGCCTTCTCTACAAAGTTCATGAGATTCTTGTCTCTGATTAAAAAGCCAGAAGATAATGTGTTACAGGGATATCTTTACTTGAGAAAGCTATGGGACTACCAAGATAAGCTGGAGGATACACCAAAGATTAGGGGCTGTTTATTTCGGGCTTTGAGGTTTGTACAGCATTTCATAAAGCAGTACAGTAATAGGAGCTTTTTTACCTTGAAGACACTGTGAAAGAAAATAAACATATGCTCTTTCTTCCTCCTAAGTGTGAACAGATGATAAATTTAACCCATCGCTTGCTGCTTTGTCTATACTATTTCTTCCTCACAGTACTTGCCCAGTTTCCTATTTCCATGCATTTCACCTACTTTAATGGACCCTATTTTCCAAAATCATTGATCACTGAGTAAAATCATATACTTTTGCAGTCTGAATTCTTTACCATATGGCTGCAATCTATTTCTAAGGCTTCAGTCTGAGCACTTTACGTCATGCCATTCTTTCATGTTTTCTCAGAGGCTTCACCTTAAAGTAAATCTATAATCTCCAAGAATGCTCTTGATCAGAAATGGGAAACTCATTTGTGTAACATACTTAGTTCATGTGATTTTTACTTACTTAATATGTGTAATAATTATCAGTTCATTGATACACATCTGTATAGGAGGAGCTGTGTGCAATCCTAGCATTCTCATGTGTTCTACACTCTATTTTGCCTTTCCATTCTGGTAATTATTAAATATTTTATGATGGCAACATTTGATATGGAATATGACATTAGCAGAGTAAGCGGGACCATGAGGTTCTCTTCACTGCATTACTGAGACATTATACCATGGAATTAGCTGCATGTCAGATTTTAACAGCATCCAGGGACCATCTGGATCCTTTTGCATTGGAAATTCATCTTGTATTGAAACAAAACGACTGGCAGCTGGCAGTAAGCTGGCAGTTAACATTGATGCTCTCTGTGACAGAATTTGGCCTCTGTTCTTTGAATGAACAGCCAATTACAGTAGAGAATATTGGGAGAAGAAGGTGTTATGATGGATTTGGTTGGCTTGGAGAACTGGGAAAATGGTCCTGTGGTTGGCACAAGTAAAAGGGATAGGAAAGAAAAACAAAGATGAGACTACTTCTCTATATTGACTTGACTTTTAAGCTTTTATTATGCAACACCAGAATAGCTTCAACAAAAGTAAATCAAATGGAGATTATCTTCTGGAAAGAGGCAAATCATTTACATTTATTTCAATTTTCATGATAAAGGAGAGAAATATTAGCCTGCAACATGCCTGGATTATGTATGCAAGACCTTGAAACCCAGGGGTCTGCTTCCTGTCTTGCTCCATGCATTTCCATTAAAAGTTGATGGTAACTCCGTGTTTTAGATGAGCACAGAAGGGAGCAAATGCCTGTCCCCTCTTTGCTGCTTGCAGAAGAATAGTTACACCAGGGGAAACAACACTACTTTTAAAGTAATCATTAAAGTTTCTTTGGTGGAAAGATTATTTTCTTTACTGGAAAAACAACAACAACAATATCACCATTTCACTGACAAATTGCCAAAATCCATACAGGGTAGGGAAATGGCTTCGATGAGTTGGTTTCTTCAAGGATCGTGTACCTTACCAGGCTGTCACAATGTGCTAAAATTTGTGCCTCATTTGCTGTTGACTACACACAATCTGTTCTCTGGAGTTTTCAGATTTAGAAATAGAGGTAACCTGAAATACGCCTCGAAAACAAAGTTCATTCTAAAAGCTTGGGAAAATGAAATTACAAAAAAAGGTAAAATAAAATAAGTTGTATTTCTTAACTCCACACAGCTAACATTTTAAGTATATTCTTTTTTCCAAAATTTTAATATGCAGATATTTGTCTATAGTTAGGCAAATATAATGTAACACCAAGGAGTTTTTAATTTATCAACAGCACGTTTTCCATCTTTATTTTCTCTCTCTCTCTCTCTCTCTCTCTCTCTCTCTCTCTCTCTCTCTCTCTCTCTCTCTCTCTCTCTCTCTCTCTCTCTCCTGTCTCCCTCCCTCCATGCTCCTCTCCTCTCTTTTAATTAGCCTCTGTTTTTTGTATGAGGGAGTTTCATTTTGACATGTCCATATCTACTTACAATGAAGCCTGACAATATAGCTACAGGATATTTCATTGAAAAGATAATAATGAAGCTAATCATTCTGTTATAATAGACTTTTAGGTTACTGCCTTTCTAATTAACATTATTATGTTTCTAATTAACATGTATAATAAGTCCTGATGTGCAAGAGGGCTTTGATATGATTTAGAATTATTCCTGGAATGATTATTTTCCTGCTGAACCCCTTTTACTTGCACACTGCTCCTTACCCCCAGAGCTGTCTCTCAAAAGACTGCTCTTGTCCTGGGGTCATATCCCGAGAAAGAGGGAGTGGTGAAAGGAGATGAACATGTTTAGCCTAGAAAGGTCAAGTTTTGAAGTTCTGTCATGAAAACAGTAATAAGTGATAACTTTGCTTGTGTCTCTAAAGGAAAGAGTTAAGGCTCAAAGGATTGAGATTAAGAAAAGGAAAACTATTAATTGAGATAAACATTGCCCTATCTAAACCCATCCAAAGTGGAATGGACTGCTTTGTGAAGCAATGAATGAATTATCTGTCAATAGGTATACTTACTACTGCCAAAAATGATGGAGATACTGATTTTGATTCACAGAGATCTCTTCTAACATTGATTTACTTCTTGATCCTTTAAGCTCAGTCTTTCTTATTTTCTGTGCTTCTCAGTTAGAAAACTCAAAAAGAGTTATCCTAGAGAAAGAAGAGGACAAGTGTTAAAATTGTTCTAGGAATAGGTTATGCTCAGGGAGATGTCCTCACCAGAAGCTGCTGTCCCAGGGTGCTTACTGTAAAAGTTTTGATCCTCCATTAGAGTAACTCTTCTACATTTTTTAAATAGTGGCAAAGACATGTTGGAGTAGCCTATTGAGCAGCTCTACTACCCTGTGACCAAGGACAAGCATTTTAAAAGCAAGTACAGAATTAAAGTGCAGTGGTAGCCAAAGAACAAAGTGGCACATGACCCACAAACCCACAAGGTGACATTGGGATACCTTGCATCTCATAAATATACAGTTCTATGAAGGTAAAGTGTCATCAGTTTGGATGATGAGCTTTACCTCTGCTTCCCCCAAAGGATTACCAGTCTCTGTGGAGTACATTATGAACCCAAACTGGGAAAGGTAAGGTTTGTTTTTTGAGGCATTGCTGTCTACTTCATTTTTGCCATTGACCTAATCCTTCCTGAGCCTGCCTCGCATTGATACTGATGCATTTATATTGTGCTAGTTTTGCTTTAATGTATTTAAAAGCTCTTATACGGCATTCCTTTTCTCTCTTGTCAGGTAGTGGTGGCTTTGTTCTCACAGATACTCTCCTTCTTTGACCTTCATATTTCTGAGTGTGTATTTTTCCCTCTAGCTGACAGAGGTCATGCCTGTGTTGCTGTTAATATCTAATGCTCTTCTGTAGCAAAGAAAGAAAGAAAGAAAGAAAGAAAGAAAGAAAGAAAGAAAGAAAGAAAGAAAGAACATTACCTTGTAGGAAGGTACTTTTGAACTTTAATAGAAAATGATTATATTATAATATGTTCTTTAAAAAAGTTTACGTTATTAGAAGCCTCCTGAACTTCCACTCAACTCAAAAAAATAAGTGACAATTTGTAGAATAGCAGAATTTGTGGAAGCATCTGACATTCTAAGCCTATTAGTTCAAGGAGTATGACATATTTTCTATAAAAATGTTACTTATCAATAATTATCATATCAATGCTTGCTTATTAAAACATCAGTGTAGCAGTTCATTTTCAACATATTGTCATGCTCAGAAAATCTCCCCTCCCTTTATATTGCAGTGTCAGGAATCAAATCCATGTCACCCCAAATTGTCTACCATTGTGCTATTCTCTCAGTCCTTATATAGCTTAGGCTAGTCTTGAACTCTTGATGTCTATGTCTTTGCATCTTGATTCCTTTGAGTATATATGCATTTCATAAATCTTGCTAAAGTGACCCTGTTAGAAACCTTCAAGATCCTTTAACAACCCACCTATTTGTGCTCACTTCAGCATTTGGTGATGCCTGATACATATTTTAGAAAAATGACATATTGATGAGTTGAGAAGAAATAAATTGGGCATGTAAGAAATTCTGTAAGAAATGGGATTTTGCAATGTTTGAAGAAAGTAGTAGTTGGGAATCAGTTTTCTATGAGATCTTTAGAGTTTTGGATTCCCTGGAACAATGTTTTATTTTTAAAAATGACTATAGTGTGCTTGTTCATTAGAACAGAATATATCCTGCTCTGTCAATGTACTTCTTTCATTGTTTCACTTATTGAATGTTTATTATGCATTCTCTGGATATAAATGCTGGCCTACAAGCAAGGAATACAAGGTGGAAAAAGTATGACATCAGGTCAAGTGACCTCATGTCTTGTCTGGACATCACAAAAGCAAATTACTTATTTCATGCCAATAATGAAATCATATCCACCATCTTTTTGACACGTGTGGATGCTGCTGCTTTACTTGTATGCTTGGTGTTTGCTGTTGGTTCATTTGACTGTCTAAAGGCCTCCATGCATTGTGGAGCTGTGTCACATGTAGTTTACCAAGGAAAGTATACAAAAAATGCTTTTCTATTCTACAGTTATTCAGTGGACCTTTGCCCTGATCATATTCATATTTTTACCCTTATAGCAGAGAAAATGGCTTAAACATCCTTTCCAGAGTGTGATAGTTTTAAAGACTATAGTAAATAGTTTTAATGAACTGTGGGTAACAATAATATCATTTCACAGAAGAGATCCATCCTATTGCTGTTTAATTAAAAATCTTTCTGCTGATGGAAAGTTCTCTCTCTGGTGTTTTCTTTAATGCATTCATGATGCATCTGTCGGGGCTCCCTTGCTGGAGATATCTTTCATTATAATCCACTTATCTAAGTTTGTAATTAAACTTCTAAATGTAAAGCTTCCAGTGGCAAATTTCCAGGACACCCAGTGAACTTTAGATTTTTCTTTAAGAATAACCACTTTTTAGAAATGTAAGTTTTGTGTTTGGGCCTGTTTATCACTTTAAAAGCTTATTTTAAGTACTTACACATGCACTTGGTGAGAACAGAGATTGGTACAGTCATTGTGAAAGACAGATTCCTCAAAACACCAAAAATAATGCTAGCACATGATCAAGCTCTTCTTCACCAGTTATAGCCAAAGGAAATGAAATCAGCATACTGAAAAGATAGCTGTGCACTGTTGTTTATTATAGCATTATTCTCCTTAGCCAAGAAGTGGAATCAAATGAGAAGTCTATAAGTGATTGAATGTATAAACAACAGGTGGTATATATACATGATTGAATATTAACTGTCCATGAAAAAGAACAAAATCTTGTCATTTGCAGCAATATGAATAGAACTGAAAACATGCTAAACAAAAAGAGCCAGGGACAGAAATATAAATACCACGTGTTCTCACAAATATTATGGAAGTTTAAAAAGTTGAGCCCGTAAAGCAGAGACACAAAGATATTATATCATAGGCATCAAAATACAGTTAGATGGAAAGGAAAATATACTAGTGTTCTACAGCAGAGTGGGGTGACAGTTATCCAGCAATTGTTTATATATTTCACAAATAACTGCAAGAAAAGACTTGGGGGATTTCTAACACAAAAAAAACAGTAAATGTTTAAGGAGATTGGCATGCTGATTACCTTGATTTGATCATTAAACATTATACACTTGTGTTAAATTTTCCTGCCACACCTTATAAACATACAATTAAAAAATACTTATAACCAGTATCAGTGGCTTGTGCTTATAATTCTAGTCACTTGGGAAACAGATCTGAGGATTGTTATTTGAAGCCAGGCAGAACAGGAAAGTGTATGATCCTTATCAAAAGCCCATGAAGTGGGTAGAGATCTATCTTTAAACAAAAACGCTCAGGGACAGCACCTAGGCTGTGAGTTCAAACTTTAGGACTGGAACACATATAGACATATATACACATACTTATTTACACACAAAGTGATGAAGGTGACAAAAGGTTTTTTTTCTGTTTTACATCATAATCGTCTGCCTTTTCCTTGCTTTGTGTTTTGTTTTTGTGGTGCTGGGATCAAACCCAAGGATTGGTACTTGTGGGGCAATTCCTATGCTAAACTGCTCTTTGAGATTGTAATGATGGGGGCAGGGGAAGAGGAATGCATTGCAATTTGTAAGAAAGGAAAATTGTAAATAAAATTGACATGATGCCAATTTCCTTCATGTTGAATTGATGTGTTTAAAAAATACACATATACATATATGCATACACACATGCACACACACACTGACAACTTTGCTGATGTTAGTCAAAAACTATAATGTCTTCTAATCATCAAGAATGTCCTTATTAAATGTCTTGTAGTTTGTAAAGTATGATAAGAATTTACAAGTACCTTTTGCATTTCAACTTCATTTGCAATGTTTTCTTTTTTTTTTTGCAATGTTTTCTTTCAGATACTATTCTACCTTTTGGAAAGGAGGGATGAGACAGGATGAAAGTCAATTCTACTAATTCTTCTTAATCTAATAAACAAATTATTAGTGACCCATGAATAAATGAAGCTGTTATAAGTGAAAATTTATTCATGCTAATGAAAGAGTCTGATAGAAATTTTGCAGGGTTACAAACATACTATTATTTTTTTTTCAGTACAGATACCATTTATTTCCAGATATTCGTTTTTTAATATTTTTTATTGTAATTAATAAAAGGGTTACATGTTATTTGTCAGATAGAAGGTGCATTAATTCACATACATTGATACCCTTTCACATGTCTTGGTCCCCATTACCCTCCCCCCCACCCCGCCTCTTGGTTTTCCCCCCTTCCCTGTCCAATTTCAAGTAACCAAATGCAAATGTATCCAATATATCAGATAACAAAGTGAGATATTGTGACAATATGAGATAACCAAGGAACAGCAAAAGAGATGAGAGATAACATAGCACATTAAGGACAGCAATCATTCATTATATGGCTTTTGTATAGTATGAAGCTAATTGAATGGACCTCTAGGATATTGAAACAAAAGCCACATACTATTATTTTTGTGTCAACTATGGACATATTTTTCAATAAATTTCTTTGCAACTGCAGATACATAATTAATCAAGAGAACACAAAGCTGTATTTACAGTTTAACTAGATAATTGTCCTGACATTAAATATTTAGAGTGTTACATTGTAGAAAATATTAATGAGTAATTAAGTATTTGTAATTTCAAAGGTCAACAGTATCTGAAAAGAGGACGTTATCTTGTTCACACAGCTTAGATATCCTGAATTCCTATAAGACTTCTCGGAGTAACTATTAAATGTAAACCTACATAAAATCAAATCTCTATATCATTTAGATAAATGTATCTAACAGATTCCATATAATATTGTAAAAATTTCTTTAAAAATTAATGATTAAATTATCCCTTTCACTTTCACTAGGGGAAAATCTAGTAGATTGATGTAACTATGTATATAATGTTTCTTAATATGCCTATAAATGTATTGTACCTATTACTCTTTATAGAATCTGTTTCTAAATAAAATGTATTTTTTTTACTTAATCTAATCTCCCCCAAAGGATATTTACTTTTACTTGGTGATTGTTATGTGTTATATTATCTACATTTAACTACAGTATTTAACTATATTTTAGCACATCTGAAGTTTTCTTATAATTCCTTGCTTTACAAAGTATCTTAATTAGTTGCACAAAGGGATTTCAATTCAACATACCAGTTTTTAAGTGCAATGCATCTTATTCAACCCCATCCCTTCCAATATGCTCCCATCTGTCCCATCTCTCCCCCAATGACCTGGTTTACTGTTCACATTGAATATTTTTTCTGCAGTAGTCTAACATTTCTCTCTCCTTTAATCTCCTCTCCCCTTTACCTTACGCACACAAAACATGTTTCAGTTTCTCTGTGTTCTCTTTATGACACTGTACAACTGTAGATGTAGTTTTAAAAAAAAAGTTACACTATGCAAATACTCTTCTTACTTTGTTTAAAAAATTGATGTACTTGAAGTTTTTTTTTTAAATTGTAGACAATATGTAAGTTTTCTTTCATCCTTTGGGGCTTTTTGTTTGTTTGTTTTCTGTTTTGCCAGAATTGGGGCTTGATCTCAGGGCTTGAGCATTGTCCTTGGTCTTTCTCAAGACTAGAGCTCTGCACTTGAGCCACAACACCATTTCTAGCTTTTTCTATGTATGTGGTACTGAGGAATTGAACCCAGGTCTTCATGCATGCTAGGCAAGCACTCTACCAAGAGGCCAAACTCCTGGCCCTCCTTTGGTTTATTTGGTGAGTGGCATTTATAACTTCTTTACAAATCTTGACAAATCTTTAGACAGAAAGTTAGTTAACTACAAAATAAACTTTACTTTTGCTATTATCTTGTGTGAAGGCAGAAATATGGCTAGGTTGATTTTCATATATGAGAGAAAGGATTTCCTTGTTACTCCTCGGCTTCTCTGGTAGGGCAAAGTGATATGTTATTTAGATTAGCACTGAGGGACAATTGAACTGGGGGCTCCAGTAAGGAATGAAAAGAACTGCCTCCTGTGTTATGTGAAGCTGGCCTACCAGACATTTGTGGAAATGCTTAATGGTATGTTGGATATATGATTTGAAGAAAGTAGTCAGGACTGGAGATATGAGAATGAATACAGAAAAAAAAAAAACAGGATCAATGATGCATGGTATTAAGAGCCGTAGAACCAAATTAGGTAACCCTAGAAAGAGGCAGTAACATTGGGAAAGAAAATAAGTTTGACTCAATGTTCGAGAAGTAATGTACCCACAACCTCACGAATGTAACTGTAACACCCCTATACATTACCATGACAATAAAACAGACACACACACACGCGCACACACACACACACACACACACACACACACAAGTATGAAGATATAATCAGAGTTGGTTTAGATGTTTGAATGATAGGATATGTCAGGGGTAGAACGAAGAGATTGGAAATAAGAATTTTTTTTTAAGGAGCGTTTGATGTCTCTGTCTCTGTCTCAGTGAAGGAGGGTGTGTCATGGAAGATTTTAGCAAATACTAAGTAATGAGGAGGTGATTCTATGAGCTCTAAGATGACTTTTCATGAGAAGATGACCAATTGCGCCTAAGATTGCAAGATTGTATCTATGATACCTTCGGAGTGAAGGAAGCTACAGAACTAAATTCTTACTTCAGATTCTGCGTATATCAATAAATTAGTTCTCAAGGGAGTAAGGACTTGGGAAGCTTACTAGAATAATTCCTCAGATCCCTTAATGAGAGAAAACTTTCCTTGGATATAGTGGCTATCATAAATGAAATGTCCCTTTCTTTACTGGAATAATACTGATGAAAAATGAGAAAAGACACAGATATTTTTGTAGGAATAATGCATATATTACCCAAAGAAAACAACCAGAGGAAGAAACCAATCCGACCATGGTAGAACCAGGAGTATTCAGGTTGAGAGTAACCAGAATATATCATTGTGTTGCTTGATCATGTGTAATGCAAAGTTGTGTTTCAGTACGTGAAAGTGTACAGAAGCACATACAAATAGAGGCTTATCAGTACAGCCTCTGCCCCTAGTATCAGATAGTATAGATCTTAAAAGTTGCCTTCAGCTCCTGTAACATTAAAAAACTCATAAAAAGTGACCTCAAGCAACGATTTACTTTTTCTCACAAGAGAGAAGTTCTAGATGTCGACAGTTCTCATAATGGTTCCTAATTCTCAGGAGCCCTTTGGTTTCCCTCTCCTTTGCTTTTAGGTGATGTTGGTTGCAGTATGACTCTGGCACCTCCAGACATTATGTCTAGGTGAAGAAATGGCCAACAGCCCTGGACTCGCCTATTTTTGTGGGATGGTATATTTTTGTTAGACAAGGGAGTCTGCAGATACAAATCATCAGCCAAACCCATGTCATATGGTTTACTGACAGGCAAACTTGTGAATGTGTCTTCCTTCTTTCCTTCTTTCCACTTTTCCTCCCTCCCTCCCTTCTTCCATCTCACCTTCCTTTCTTTCCTTCCTCCCTCCCTCCATCCCTTCCTTCCTTCCTTCCCTCCTTTTTCTTTGATAAAATAAGCTGATATTCTAGAAGAGAGAGTATTCCTATGTGCCACCATTACCGAGTTGTTATTTTGAAGGTCTCAGAAAAGCTCTTTTTTTATTGTAATTAGTAAAAGGGTTACATGATATTTGCCAGATAGAAGGTGCATTAATTCACATACACTGATACCCTTTCACATGTCTTGGTACCCATTTCCCTCCCCCCCCACACCCCCCACCCGTCTTGGTTTTCCCCCCTTCCCTATCAAATTTCAAATAACCAAATACAAATAAATTCAATATATCAGATAACAAAGTGAGATACTATACCAATATGAGATAACCAAGGGTCAGCAAAGGAGATGAGAGATAACATAGTACATTAAGGACAACAATCATTCATTATATGGCTTTTGTTTCAATATCCTGGAGGTCCTTTCAATTAGCTTCATACTATATGGCCTTATGTATCAAGATTTTGCTCTATTGCAGATCTCTGCTAGGAGAGCCCAAGGTTTCTACTGATTATAACGAATGAGGGAAACCATTGAGCCTAAGTTCCTTTGAGTCTGGCTTACTTCACTTAATATGATTTTTTTCTAAGTCTTTCCATTTCCTAACAAATGGGGCAATGTCATTCTTTCTGACAGCAGCATAGAATTCCATTGTGTACAAATACCACAACTTGTTGATCCACTCATCAACTGAGGGACATCTAGGTTGGTTCCATATCTTTGCTATGGTGACTTGTGCTGCAATGAACATTGTTGTGCTAGTGGATTTAGTATGCCCTTGTTTCTGGATGATTGGGTAAATGCCAAGTAGTGGAATTGCTGGGTCATAGGGGAGTTCTATGTTTAGCCTTTTGAGGCACTGCCACACTGCTTTCCATAGTGGTTGGACGAGTTTGCACTCCCACCAACAGTGTAGTAGTGATCCCTCCTGGCCACATCCCCTCCAGGGGATCCTGGCTCTTTTAAGCCATCATTCTATTATGTCCACAAAGGTTTATTTAGATATACATAAAATATTTGTGTTAGCATTTAGCAGAGTTTTCTGTTGACTTCCTTGTATGATGTGAACCTCTTGTTATGATTCATATAGCAAATTAAAACCAATGTGATTGCATGTTTTTCTGGTATGCATCTATGGACCATGGACTTACATTTAAAATCACAGGCTGAGTCTGGAGTCTGACAGGCTGGAGTCTAGAGACTGAGGCTTACAGTGTAAGATCCTGGCAGCTGAAAAAGTTTGGGAAGTTCCCTAATTCCTTAAACATATCATTGTGAGGACAGAGGTGAATCTCTTATAAAATAGGGTCAGTATGTATCTTTAATTGGGGCTTTTTGCCAGCGAGTGCTCTTAGCTCTTTAGAAATGTGGCACAATGTCACAAGACTGGGAGGTTGAAATATCATCTCCCACTTGTTTCTGTGTGCAAAGTAAAGCTGGATGGGGCCAGGTGTTTGTCCTAGTGGTAGCATTCATGAAGTCCCAGGTTCAATTCCTCAGTACCACATACACAGAAAAAGCCAGAAGTGGTGCTATGGCTCAAGTGATAGAATTCTAGCCTTGAGAAAGACCAAGGACAGTGCTCAGGCCCTGGAGTTCAAGACCCAGAACTGGAAAAAATAAGTATAGCTGGATGGAAGGTTCTGAATGGTGTACGGTGACATTGACAACCCATTAGGGAGCACCCATGCTCTCCACACTTGCTATTTATTCTCTTATCACGTTTCATCCCTTCAGAGTAATGGGATGATGGTCACTGCATAGCTGAGGATCCTTAGGCTTTGAAGTTGTTAGGCGGCCTGCCAGGGTTCATGGAGAGTGATGTAGTAAATGCACAAGACTGTGGTGTCATCAGGGTTTTCCGTCTTCCCTTTAATATGACCTCTGTCAGAGTCAACCTTGGACTGATTAGTTAACATCCTTACATCCTTAATGGTTACTCTCTATTGTAAGAAAATGGGACTAATCGCAGATAGTATTATAGTGATGATAAGTAACTCAAACCACATGAAAAGTAGTTCTTGCTGATAGTTACAGTGCTACTCTCTCTTGTTTACCTTTGTGACAGTTTACAGTTGTCATGTTCCTTGCCTCAGTTTTCCTTCTCTAAACCAGGAGAGGACATTAAAAAACATTTCATAGGATTATGCCAATGTTTAATGATGCATATAGATCAATACTGTGTACATGCTAGCATATGGTAAGCAGGGGATGAAGCTGAGATAGAATGCACAATATTGCTGTCAGAGATGAGCCATTCATCAGCCATGTTTCTAGAGCCATCCTCTCTGCACACTTACCGTGAGATGGCACTATGGGGATACACATAATCTCTGCTTGTTTCCTCCCATTGAGTGCTGTTCCTTCAGGCTGAAAAACAAATTGAAACAGCTTCTATTCTATTTTTTTAAGTTCTGAGCCTTTTAAATATTCAAGGACTTCAATGATAAGAATATATTTAAAGGAAAATGAAATTCTTTTGAAGGGCAAGGCACATTTTTTATAGTTAGAATGGCTTTTAAATGATTAGAAAACTAAGACTAAAAGAAGAACTGGGTTTTTGTTTGTTTGTGTATTTATTTTGGTTTCTGGTATTATTCATCAGTTTAGAGCTCACCTTACAAACACATGTTGGATGCTAAGATATAGAGTAAATAAGTTGATTTGGAAATTCAATGACCTTCATGTTGTAAATTATTCATGCCATCCTGGGAAGCCTGTCTCCAGCATGACTTATTTTTCCATAGTTTAATCCTTTTCCACTTGAGTTAAGCAAACAGAGCTATGCAATTTCTTGTCCTCTCATTTTATTTAGAGTAAACTCTTTTGTGGCCTCTCAAGTTACAGGTATGAGAATGACTCCCAGTATCTTCAAAGAATAATGTAATGAGTTGCAGGAAGTTAGAGGTAGGAAGAGATTTAGTTCAGTGGAATACGCCAAATCTGTACAAATTCCATATTGTACTTTCCAAAAGCTCAGTAGAGTCTCCTTGTACTTACATATGAAATAAATGCAACATGGCTGATGTCTGAAGCTCCATCAAAGCTGGTTTCCTGTTCTCTGTCCCCAAGCTTCTGGGAAAAGGAAAGTAAGTATACTCTTGCAGGTAGTATAAATACCAAAACGTGTTGCTTTTTCAGGGATAAAATTGGTGTTGCATCCTAAATTGAAATCTATTTCAATCTTCTCTAAGATCTGTTTTTGATTTTTTTTGTTAAATATCTGTTTTGATTTCCTACTAATGCTATGCTTTGTTTGTCAGTGATAGATAAATGAGTTCTAGCCACAAGAGTGCAAGGGATTCTTAAAGTCTGGAAGAATGCTGAATCAGAAGGCTGAGTTTGGGTCTAGATGAAGCAGAAGGAACCTTGAGGGCAGTGAGACTTTTACAGAATCAGTGAGGGATTTGAGGTTGGTAAGAAAGCCCAAGAAGAGATATAAACTTTTCAAGGATGTCCAAAGATTGATGTGAAATTCAAAATATGTAAATCTCTTATGAATTATTCTGGTTCCTATGGGATTTCATTGGCAACCACAATCCTTTTAAATCTTTCAAAATCCTTTTAAATAGCTTATCTACAGCTATTTGTCCTCCCCTCCTCCTTCCCTCCTTTCCCCCTTCCTTCTTTCTTCCTCTTTGTGTGTGTGTGTGTGTGTGTGTGTGCGCGTGTGCGCGTGCGCACGCGCACGCACCAGTCCTGGGCTTGGGCTCAGAGTCTGAGCTAGAGCCCTACCATTTGAGCCACAGCATCACTTTTGGCTTGTTTCTATGTATGTGGTACTAAGGAATTGAGCTTGGGTCTTCATGCATGCTTGGCAAGCACTTTACCACTAGGCTAAACTCCAGGCCTCTTTCTTCCTTTTACTTCTATTGAGTTTTTCATGTGAGTGTAAGTAGCAGAGCTTGAAGTCTGGGCCTCACTCTCTGCTTTTCTGCTACAACTGGTGCTCTACATTTTAAGCTACACCTACACTCCAGCTTTTTGCTGGTATTTGGAGATAAGAGTCACACAATTTGTCTTCCCCGGCAGGTTATGAGTCTTCTTTCAAAGATTTCAGCCTCCTGAAAAGCTAGGATTATATGCATGAGCTAATAGCATCTGGCCCCTTCTTGACTTTCATTTACATTTTTATATCTTGAATATGTTTTCGTTTATGCGGGTTGTATGTCTCCTACTAATGAGAATTCACAAAGTCATCTCTTGTGTGCTAGATGCTGTACCATGAAAAGGAATGGCCTAGGTAGAAAGCTAGTCTGTTAGCTAATTACTTTATTAACTTAGGAAGTAATACCTTGGGATCATTTACCCCAAAACACAATCAGAATTTTTATTAAATGACCTCTAACATGGCATTGACTTAGATCCTTCATTATGCAGAGACCAGCTCATTTGCTTTCTCAGGAATGAACACACACACACACACACACACACACACACACACACACACACTTTGCAGGCAGTTATGATTCATGAATTTATAGTGTTTTATAGAGTCTATATAGGTTATTTCTTACTGCTTCAGTAAAATAATTGGCAATGTTATTTTTCTAAGCAATGTCACAATAAGGTCTTCATATATAATCTGTATAATGCAAATTTATTACCCATTTTTGTGATATGGGTGGAGTTATAAAGAAAATTATATGTAGATTTCTGGGGAAAATAGTAGCCTATCTTGACACTTCCCTTCAACCTAAGTGTCCTTTGAGAGACAAAAGACCTAGTCAGACTTTAAATTAGGTATGGTTGCACATACTGGTAATCCTTGCATTCAGAAATTAATGTCAGGAGGATCATGAGCTCAAGATCAATCAGGGATACAAGATGAGACCATGCCTCAGTACCACAGAGAAATTAAGAAACAGTCCAAGTTAGATAAGTGAAACCAAAAAGTATGATATATATATATATACACATACAATATGATTATATCATTTGCAGGGAAATGGATAGACCTAGAACAAATTAAGTAAGGTAAGCCAAGCTCCAAGATAACTGGCACACAGTTTCTCATCTGTGAAGCTAGATCTAAAATGTAACTGGACATGATAACCTCTTGGCATTCACACACAAACAGTAAGACCTAAAGAGGATTTCAATAGGGGAAGAACACGAAGGAGTAACTCCTGAAACAGAAAGGAGGGTTATTTATTTATGTTGCTCTGCTTGTTGTTGTTGATAGTGGTGTGGTAGTGATGGTGTGTGTGTGTGTGTGTGTGTGTGTGTGTGTGTGCATGTGTTTGTGTTCTTGTGTGGGTACAGGGGAGTGTAGAATGGAAGGGGAACAAATGAAATCATGGTATTCAGAAAGCAACATGGAAAATGAATCATGCAACTTCTCAGGAATGGGAAGGGGAAACTGAAGGAAAGTGGAGGAACGGGTGACAGTGTCCAAATTTTATATTTATTACCTGAATTTTGAAATGCTACCCCTCTGTACACACTTTAATAATAACTATACAATTATATTAAAAATTAGAATGTGATCCATGCATTTCCAACATAGAGTATGTGGGTGTATGTGTGTATGTATAAAGATGTCTCTTTAAGAAGTTACAACTCTTAGATAGATGCTAGTTTGTATGGGAACATAAGGATAGGAGCTGAGATCCTGGGGCTTCTAGCAAGGAATTCCTTCCCATACTCACCACTGTGAAATAAGTAGCCTTGAATTCAGGTACAGCAAAATTTGATGAGTAAACCCATATGCCGTGGCTGTACTTTGTCCTCTACAACTCTTGGAACCTCCTCTAGCTATGCTGTAGCTCCAGCTCTCAGGTACCAGTTCTCTCACCTGCCGAATGGAAAGAAGGGGAAGTGGATGAGGCTTACTGATGGTGATGCATATCCATAAATCTTCATATGTTTAAGAGGGCCTGTATGGACATCTTGCCTAGACTCCTGACCCCTGGGATTCTGGGAAAAAACTCGAGGCCACAGAATTTAAACTATGTAATCATATAGTAACTTGAAAATATTTCTCCTGGAGAAGGGGCTATCTTTTTCTGCTTTACACAAAAGTATCATAAGAGCCTAGCAATAGGCTTAGAATAACCTATAATTTAGTACTTGTATTTCTCGGCCCATCACTGAAGCATAGCTGTGATCAATCATACTCTTGGTTGTTTGCCCCAAGGAAATGTGACCAATTCAGTTCAAGATAAAAGTGTTAGAAGTGTGCCTAGGAATGCTCCAAATGTTCCAGGAAACCCTCTAACAGAACAGTCTTGGGGAAGAATAGCTTCCTTTTATTTCAACAAAATTCTTCCACTTTTGCCCATATCAGTAATGGAAAGTGACATAGACATTTAAAGAAAGGCTCTGGGTGCCTTTCAAGGTATTTTCTTCCTCTTTGGCTTGAAGAAGGCTATCAGAGTGCTATGTACTTGAACTCCATTGTTTGGCTCCATAGAGTCATTTTTACTGATTCATACTTTGCCACCATACTCTTAGAGTGTTCTTGGAGTGTCAGGAGATTCACTATGTATGTATAGTACAGATGGTGTTGTCTGTTATAGTTGAACTAGAGATATGTTCAGCACATTTTCCCAACGTTATCTGTATTTAGGAAGACTACTGGTGGTAAATTCTACTAATGTTTGGAAGCAGGGCTGTGGTTTCTCCCAGGGGAAAAAAAGAAGGTATGCTAATCCTGTGCATATGAAGATATAGGACCATAGTGACTCTTTCTTTGCTTTGGTGACCAGAAAACTCACAATCAAATTTGCTCTCTGTTTCTCCTTTCTTCTTCCTCCCTCTTCCTTTCCCATGTCCATTTATTTATTAATTTTATTTATTTATTTATTTATTTGATTGATCCTAGGAGCTTGAATTCAGCCAGCTTGAATTCTTCAGCTTAAGGCTACCATCCTACCCCTGGGCCTGGGCACTGTCTCTGAGTTATTCAGCTTGAGGCTACCGCTCTACCCTTGAGTCAAGCCCCACTTCCCTCTGTTTTCTAGAGGTTAATTGGAGGTAAGAGTCTCAGGTCCTTTTGTGCCTTGGCTGGCTTTGAGCCTTCAGTAGCTAGGATTATAGGCATGAGTGACTGCTCATGGTTTCCTTTTATTTTTTGTAATTTGAGTTCTAATCTGTGTTTTAAATCTCATCTCTACCTCCTCCTTCCTCTCCTTTATGTTCTTTACTCCATCTACCTATCTAATCACCAGACCCCCAAAACACAAAAATGTCTTGTTCTCTTTCCTTGATTTGCCCTGACACTTTTTTGAGCCCTTGTGCTCACCTAAAGCCTTCTTGTCTCCTCTCCTCTCCTTTCTTTGCTTTCTTCTGGGGCTTTTTTTTTTGCCATTCCTGGGCTTGAGCTCAGGGCCTGAGCACTGTCCTTGGACTTTCTCAAGGCTAGAGCTCTACCACTTGAGCCTCAGCACCACTTCCGGCTTTTTTTTTCTATGTATGTGGTACCGAGGAATCGAACCTGGGTCTTCATCCATGCTAGGCAAGCACTTTAACCACTAGGCCAAACTCCCGGCCCACTTCTGGGGCTTTGAACTCAGAGATTTTTACTTGACTAAGTTGATAGATCTTTTGAAACTTGCCTCCAGACCTGTTTTCTGTTTATTTTGGAGTCTAGCAAGCCTTTCTTTCTGTCTAGGTTGGCCTTCAGACATGATTCTTTAGATCTCAAGTAGATTATAGACCTGAGCCACGGGTATCCAGATTCAGCCTTTCTTTTCTTGTAAGAATAGGAGGATCTACTCTATCTGTAGAATTTATAGATTCTATAAGGAAATATTGGCAATGTAGCTAGTTAGCTATTGATTTCAGATGTTGAAATTACACACACACACACACACACACACACACACACACACACACACACTAATTTTGTGGTAATGGGACATTTTCAATTCTGTCCAAATGAGGTCTCTTGACTTACCTACTCTTTTTTTTTTCTTTTAGGAATAAACAAGTCAAGTGTGTGAAAAATCTGAAGAATGATTCCAAAGTGTAATCAGGCTGTTAGTTGCTGGGTATGGAGGAGCACAAGGAAGCTGTTTCTACTGCTTTCAGTCTTACTGTTGCATGTGGCTCATTTGGAAGGCAAGAAAGATAACCAGTTCATCTGGAAAGCAGGTAGGAACATCCTAGCTATCCATTGCCACATTGTCATTAGTAAGAAAAATATTCTTTCCAACTTTGTTCTTAGTTTGCAGTAGTGGGAAATACCCAGAGAAGAAAAATAGACCTTGTTTTTTTGGTTGGTCCTAGGGCTTGAATTCTGGGCCTGTGTGCTGTCCTTGAGCTCTTCAGCTCAAGGCTGCTGCCCTACCCTGTGAGCCACAGTGCCACTTCCAGTCTTCTAGTGGTTAATTGGAGATAAGAGTCTCCTGAAAAGAGACTCTTTTTTTATTAAACAGTTTAAATTGCCTAATTTTTACCTCCATTTTGCTTATTATCCTTTGGAATTTTCATATTGTTGTCAATTATGATTTTCATAGCTACTTTGACTTCCCTTTTTTAAAAAAAAATATTCCACCACAGTGCAACACATTTGTAGCAAAAATCCTATCTGCATTTAGGTGTTTTTCTTCCCTAAAAATGCTGTGGATCAAAAAAAATGCTGTGGATCTGTTTTGTAGATATCTTTGCTTCAGGGTTTAATCTAGGCTATTATTAAATACTTCCCAGCATAGATATTGTACATCTGGTTTTGAGAGCATGAAAAGATATTCTAGCAACTTTACTTATTAGCTGGGATTAGAAATTCACCTTTATATATTAGTGATATATGAAAATATGTTATGTAACACTTTTTGCACATGAATAATTTGAGTCCATTTTGGAGTACTTATTGCTAACATATATTCTTTTCTAAATATTTCCTTTATTTGGCAGTGGAATGTTTTTTGATGTTTAATTTTAAAGTCTAATAACTTATTAACTTAAATTATGAACTCCAAACATCTTACTCTTTGTATAACTTTGTTCTGGATTTTAATTTTCTAAAAGTTTCACATTTAGCCATTCAAAATTTGTATTACTGTTTCGAGTCTATTCTCACACATATAGATAACTTATAATTGCTCTTTGTATAACTAATGCTTTCCTTTGTTCTGGATTTTAATTTTCTAAAAGTTTTACATTCAGCCATTTGTAATTTGTATTACTATTTTGAGTCTATTCTTGCAAATATAGATAACTTATACACTTAATATGTTGGAAGGTAGATGTGATGTTCTATAATATCTATAGTCTTGAGGCTTTTCATTTTGGTTTTATCATCTGTAAATTAAATAGACTGTGAACATATTGTCACCATGGAAATATGTATAAAAGTGATATTTTAATATTTAAATTACTTCACAAAAATGAAAGTGAATTATGCTTTAAAGTATATTAAGAATGAGAAAATCCAGCGCCATTAGAGATCCAGACAGGAGGAAATTTAATTGCATTAAAGCCCCTATAAATTAGTTTAATTGTGGGCTCCAATACAGCATTAGTGATTTCTATTTTTTCCCTTTTAGTTGTTTTTCAGAGCTTTGGAAATAGTTCTAAAAGTCGATATTGCATTTGTGCAAAAGGCACTTTGTTTTAATCACAAAAGACAAACACTTTATCAAATCAAAATAAGCATATTTATCTGGCTATGCTCCTGACTAAATTTCTCTAAGAAATGCAATTAAAATTGAATGTAGCAAATTTAAAGCATTAATGAGATGCATTAAGAAAATGAGCTTATTTTGAAGCACATGTATAAATGTGTGCCTTTCTAAAAGTAGGTTATTGGACCACAATTGGGCAGAACCAGCTGTTGATTGGATGAATAGTTTCATAACTATCAGGGTTGATTTTCAAAAATAGGAATCATTCCCATTAAAAACTCTACATTATTCAAAGTGAACATCTAAGTTATTGTTCTCATTTTCACTTCTGTTCATTTCTTACCTTGTCATTTAAAAAAGGAAATATTAAATATTAAATATCTTCTAAACCAAAATATTTGTAAGTAAGCATCCATTTCAAAAATACAAAAAATTTACAGTGTAAAATGAAAAGCAAAATTTCAGATTATACATCCAATTCTCCAATCTCTTTTATCATCCAGATATTTTCCTCATATGTGTGTGTGTGTGTGTGTGTGTGTGTGTGTGTGTAAAATGACACAGAACATATGTGGAAGTATCACAGTCATTATTACTTGAGATTCTGCCAGAAAAAAGGGCTAAGGTGAAAATTATTGATAAAAATGTACAAGTATAAGCAGCATTTATGGACAGCCATAGACCCTATGGCCTTTAGAGGGATACATTCAATAGAAGTGAAAATAGGAAGGCAGGAATGAATGGCCCTGCCTTCCTATCTTTCTGCCACTGCATCTAGAACCCCCATTGGATGAATCTAATGAAACCCACAGCAAAAGAGCCCAATGGTATGCATAAGGAGTTCAGCCTCCTGGACAGGGAGGGAGTAGAGTGGCAAATGATGAAGAATGATGAATATTAAAATACCTCATTAAATGAATTTGTGTACACATACATACACACTTCATAGCTAGAATCATTCTCTGCATAATTACATGAGTCAGTTTGATCATATAATGATTAGGGGTTGAATATTACATATTAGCCCACACAAGTAACCTCCTCTTTTCATAGTTGTATAGCATTCTTTCATATTTTTGTTCAGTAGTTTATTTTACTCATTTTCTGTTTCTTTTTCCACTTTGCTTCCCCTATTGCTTGCCATATGAATGGCTTAGAGTATTTTTCTATCATAATTGATGCTGACCTGGATGAAGTATTACTTTAAAGATAAGACATACATGGATTTGAGAAGTCACATGTCCTGCTGCAGTTTTGGGTCACCATCTTAATAAGTGGCCATGCCATCTCAAAATGTTATCTATTTATAAATGAATTTGCTGTCATTTATTTTGTTTTAAAAATATTTGTTGAACTGAACTACATTTTCAGTATGTTTTCAAATTTAAGAACACAGGCCTATTGTAATCTGGATTTTTAAACAGATTTTCTTGGACACCCAAATAAATATAATTTAGGAACCTAGAAACCATTCTCAAGATTTTTGTTAGTCTCCATTATTTTTTTCTGTATAATCAGAAGGTTAGATGATAGCTAACTTCACCCAAATTAGTGGCATTTCTATGGAAGTCTGGGCTTTGAAAGCACAAATGAGAAATAATAAGTGAGTGATATGTTGCTAAGGGGTTTTGTATTAAGGAGAATCTTGTGAATTGTGTAATGTGGGGTTATTGGTCTGGCAAGGAAGTTGAATCTCTGTCTTCATTATGATGAAATTCTGTGATGTATAATTAGCATCAGGCAATCAGTCATCTATGCTAAAGAATGATCATGATAACAACAGTATCAGGTATGAAATAAAGTTGCCTGTTGTTTTAAGTAATAATATTAACTATTCTTGTGTACCTGCCATGCAAAGATGAATAGATTATGATTGCTGAGACTAGTATCCTCTTAAGAAATGTCTCAGTATTGGTTCTAAAACTAACAGTTGTTGAGAATATATACTACATTCTGGGCATGGTTTCAAGGACTTGAAACCATGGAAGGTATGCTAGAGAGTAAAGGGTAGGAACAAAAGGAAAAAGGGATAGGTAGTGGTAGAGGAGAAATTACAAATCTGAGCAGATTGCTTATGGGTTGCATAATTGAATAGAAGAATTTGAATAAAGACCTGAAGAATCAGAATCTGGCTACAAGGATATTAGGACAGAGGATATTCTAGATGAAGAACACACAAGGACCAAGATCAACATGCAGAATCAGAGAGAACTTGAGATGAATGATAGAAAATCCAAAAGGAAAGAAGATGGGCCAGGTCAGCCATATTCCAGAAAGATCCTGGAGGGTTTTGACAGAGCAGTGATGTGATCTGACCTTTTCCCCATAATATTTGAATAAGATTATTGTGAATGGTTACTTGAAAAGGAAAAGACAGGGAGACTATGTAGACATAAAATTAGGAGAGTACTGTAGCTATAAAGAAGAATGATACTACCTAGAGTCAAGGACATGACAATAAATGTGGCAAGAAAGTGTTGACATGAGTGTGTGTTGTAGCCAAAGTTTTCCAGTAGATATGATGTTACTCACCCAGGTCTAAAGACATCTCTGATTGCACAAGGGTTCTACTTAGCATCTGCAGATGCTCTTCCTCAAAAAAAAATGAGGTCAGTTCCTCCCCTAACAAAGAATTTTTATGTCCCCAACTGCCAATAGCATCAGAAACCTATTAAAATGGTTGATAAATGATAGAGAAAAAGGAAAAGAGGTGAGATGATGCCGACTTGGCTCTCAAAAGCAAGAAAATGAAGAAAGTCATTGAATATTGGCTGTTTGTGAAGGACCTGCCACTGCCTCTGGTTTTATGAATTCAGGCCTGGACATGTGCTTATTTTAAGACTATAGAAAATTCACCTAGTATTGTTGACTAGAATGTGGGATATGTAGGGTTTGAATCCGGAAAAGTTTCTGTTGGAGATGTTCCTTTGAGAACTACTAACAGAAGAAGAATTTAAAATGAGCCTTAGAAATGAAAATGTGGGTTTGAAATTGAAATTTACAATCCTGAATATGCAGAGAATAACATTCTAATTACTTCCTTTAGGGAGCCAAATGACATTAAAAAAGTTCCTGTGGAAAAATGCACATAACATAAACTTTACCATTTTAGCAGTTAGGAGGTGTAAAATTCAGTGATATTTCATAAGCTTACAGTGTGGTAGAGCCATTACTGCTATCTAGTTTCAGAACATTTTCATTAGCCAAAATCACATTTTGCAAGTGAGCTTATAAAAAGACTGGAAGACAAATTTTGCTTTGGATAAGAACTTATGGAAATAAAAAAAATGCTCCATAGTTGTTGTTATTGTTGTTGTTGTTGTTGTTGTTGGTGGTGGTGGTGGTGGTGTGTGTGTGTGTTTCTTTTACTAACCTTAAGTCATCTTAAGAAACTGCTCCCACATAAGGGAAAGAGATCAAGCTTTGTACATGATCAGAACCATGTTCAAATCCTGAATGCCTAAAGGGAAGAAAGGGGTTTTTATCTCTCTGAATCTAATTTATCCTTCTGGAAATGATAGTAATAACTAACATTTCACAGGCTTGTCAGAATTAAGAGACCATATTAAAATATCTAATGTACAGTGGCAATTTAGTAAAGGTTTCCTATGATTTCTATTATTGTTATATAATAATTTTATATTTTGAATGTTTGCTTATGTTTTGGTATAAAATAGCTTTTATTTACTCTTTTTCTTTAGACATATAAACCAGAAATGTTTACTTGTCAACTATATATAATTCATTATCTATTTATGATTAATTTTTTCATTGATATTTTAGAACTAAAATTTTCTCTATGTAGATTACTGGAGAGTTTTTATTTGGTAGCTTTAATCAGTTGCTAAGTATGGTGAGAATGACCTATGCTGTTAGAAGCAAGTAGGTAAAGTAGAATTATACCTTGAGGAAAAGGGGTTATGAAAGTGACATTATATAAAAATAAAAGTATTGTATGCATATACATACTTAATTATAGCTAAAATTCATTATAGCTTAGTAATATTTTTAGTACTAGAAATACTTTAAAGCAAAATTACATTATATTACAAGCACAAATACTAAACTTTAAGAATGTTGGGGCAAACAAATTTTTCTAACAAGAAATCAATTTTTAGTATATTCCTTGTGCATGAAGACAAATAGTTGGCTACTAAAGAATCCCTGTAGCCCAGAGATGGTAAATATCATACTGAAATTCCTACTATACTATCCTGTCTGAAAACTGAAATGACCTCAAAGACTATATGTAATTATAATTCTTAAGTAGTAACTTGTTTTCATGTGCATGATTCTCAACCAGAAATGCAAGAATTTAAAAAAAAAACATGGCAATAGTGAGCTTCTAAAGACAGAGTCTCCACAAGAATATACCACAATGAAAGAGAAGTGGATAAATCCAGACAAAGAAATTCCGAAAAATGAATATAAAAATGGTGAAATTAAAGAGCATATACATATACGTTTAAATCTATAGACGAATTTAAAGTATACAAATAAATAGCCAGACAAATTCAAACAATGCAAATAAGGAAGAAATGAAGTAAAGAATACATGTAGGATATGAAAGAAGAATTTAGGGCTGGGAGTTTGGCCTAATGGTAGAGTGCTTGCCTAGCATGCACAAAGACCTGGGTTCGATTCCTCGGTACCACATACATAGAAAAAAGCTGGAAGTGGTGCTGAGGCTCAAGTAGTAGAGCTCTAACCTTGAGAAAGTCCAAGGACAGTGCTCAGGCCCTGAGCTCAAGCCCAGGACTGGCAAAAAAAAAGAAAGAAGAATTTAATAAAATTATAGAAGCATTGAAAAAAAACAAGTGGAGATACTGAAAAAGGCTAATAAATCAAGTAAAATTACAGGTGAAAGCCTAATAAATAGTTGAGTCAACTTGAAGACCAACTACTAGGGCTTGAAAATCTAATTGATGAATAAGAACATTCAAAATATGATAAGGAAAATATGAATGGAATGTCATTAAAATATCAGCACTGGGCTGAGAATATGACTTAGTGGTAGAATGCTTGCCTGGCATGCAAGAAACCCTAGGCTCAACTCATTAGTACCACATAAACAGAAAAAGCTAAAAGTGATGCTGTGGCTCAAGGGATAAAATTCTAGCCTTCAACAAAAGAAACTTAGAGACAGTGTATAGGTCCCTTGTTAAACTCTAGGCATATCTATATCTGTCTGTCTATCTGCCTGTCTGTCTGTCTGTCTGTCTGCCTGCCTGCCTGTTTGTCTATCTGCCCTATAAATAATTGACATACATTGGCTCATACATGCCTATAATGACAGTACTTGAGTGGAAGAGATCAGACATTGACAGAAAAAGAAATCACAGTAAATATTTAAACACCTGGATACTGCAAACTAGTTTTGGGTGATCAGTAGGTAGTTCATGAAATAAGAGAGTAGAACAAAAAGTTTTCTTAGATTCAGACAAAAATGAAAATACAACTTGCTAGAACTTTTTAGGGGCGATGAAAACTTTCCAAGAGCTTTAGCTTGTGTAATTGTTGCCCTTAATGTACTATGTTATTTCTATTCTCTTTTTTAAGATTTTATTAACATTGATTTTTACATCATGTTTCAAATGTCATGTTCGACAAATAAGTATTCAAGAAAGAATTCTTTATATACAATCACTGGCACATAGATTTTAGAACATAATTAAAATTAAGCTGAGGGATTGTATGTCATAGATGCATATCAATCTATATAATATGTCTATAGAGTATATATCCCATCATATATTTTATGTCTATGTAGTTACAACGTTTACTCTTTGGTTAATCTCATGTTGTTACTGTATCTGACTTTGTTACCTGACATATTGTTTATTTGAAATAGGGATGGAAAGGAGGGAAAACAAGATGATTGGGAGGAGGTGGGGGGACTGAAATGGGGACAAAAACATGAGAAGTAATGCATACTGTGTGACAAGTAATAATACCTGGCAAATGTAACTGTAACCCTTCTATACATTACCCCGACAATAAAATATAAAAAATTAAAAAAGATTATTGAAGAGAATTGATCATGAATCTTCAAAAAATTTTTCTAAGTGTAGATTATGAGATAGAATGTCTTTCTACAGTCATGACCTTCCACACACAATCTAGAGTAAAATACAGTTGTCATCTGTGGAATATCATTTCAGAGATTCCTTGTTTCTTCTCTTATGCCTTTCCTCCTTGCCTTTATTGTCTTAGTCTTTCTATAAATACTATATTTATCTTTTAGTTCTGCTCAAATGAAGGTACCTTGCAATTAATATTTCAAATCATTTCTTTTTGGTAAGGGTTTTTGTGTTTGTCATGCACTTGATTTATAGCTTGGCTTGGGAAGTTGAAGACTGAAAGTATTTTCCTTTGAAATATTTAATATCTTTTCTAGTACTTTTTAGCCTCTGGTGTCATTACTGAAAAGCTTGATGTATTTCTGATCTCAGCTCTCTGTCCGCTGCTACCTGTTTCATCATTTATGGAAACCTCCTATTTATAGATTCCTAAAGTGTCCTGATTGTGTTTTGAGGAAGGTCTTTTTTTCCTTTTTGATCAACTATTATTTGGATATTACAATTGATAGGTCTTACAGTTCTGAGATATTCTTTCATATAATTTCTTGGGTCCCCTGTAACCAATTTTTAGATATTTCCTTGTCTTTTTCCTAGGCATTTAATTTTTAAAAATTCTCTTGTATATATACATATCTATGTGTATATATACATATGCATGTATAGATGTTTATTTTGCTTCCATATTTTAGTTGATAGAATCTTAGCAAGCACTGATGTTTTATGCCTATAATCCTCTTTACTTGGGAGGATAGAATCTGAGGATCTTGGTTTGAAGCCAGCCCAGGCAGGAGCTTCTATCAATTAGCTACCAAAACACCAGAAGTGGAGCTATGGCTCAAGTGATGGAGCACTAGCTTGAGCAAAAATGTGGAGTTGCCAAGACCTTAGTTCAAGCCCCAGTACATGTGTGCATGTTCATGTGCATGTGCACACACATACACACACACACACACACACACACACACACACACACACACACACACACAAAATCTGTTTTTACTCTAAGACTTGGTTAAAATTGCAGCCTGTTTTCCAGTTTAGATGATTTTGATGCTAGCTTTTTTCCTTCTGTTCTTTCAGTCATTTGTACTTTCTTTAAATCACTGTATTTCATTCATTTTCTTTGAGGGTGGCTTCTGAGAAAGGAAGCTTTCTTCTGCTCTAATGCCATTAATTATTGGCTATCTCTTTAGTGTCTCAGTAAAGGAAACACTAGTAACTGATCATTTTGTGCCTAGTACTTAATTGTTGGACTTCACTGTCAGAATTTCTTCAGTGGTAAGCTGGACATTTTTTCTTTTATTGTCAGGATAATGTACAGAGGGGTTACAGTTACATTCATCAGTTAGTAGATGAATAACTTCTAGAGCATTGATACCCCTTCTCATGTTTTTGTCCTCATTTCCCTCCCGTCTTGTTTCCCCCAATCATGTTGTATATGCATTCCATCAAATGCTATGTCCATCATTATCTAAAGGTCTTTTATCTGAGCTATCATTAAAGTGAAGGCTCATGACCCAATGACTAAGTTTATCCCACAATAACTTCAAAACACAAGCGCATATTTCTCTTCTGTGAAGATTGCATAGTTTGTGGCTCTGATTGACCTGCAGCTCTTCCCACATTTTTTCAGTCAGTTGTATTTCTTTTATCTTATGAAAGGACATTATTCTTATTTACCCATCCAAGCTGGGTAAAAGACATTCCCAGGTTGTATGTGATGAAAAGGGTGCAGAGATGAAATCTAAGGCAAAGGATTTCTAATAAAAGACACAGAAGTTGGAAACATTTTTATAATTCTCTATTGCTATTTAACAGCTTTGAGACAGTGGCTTCAAACTGTAGTAGTCATTACTATTGTCCACATAATGAGGCTCAGCTAGCTCTTTGCACTCTGGAGTGGAGATTGTCATTATCCAGTAGGATTCTTCACTCACGTGCTTGACACTGGGATTAGGAAGAATCAAACTGGAAGAACTCACTGGGGTTCTTAGTATCTCTTTCTGTGTGGTTTCTCCATCTGTTCTCATCAAATGGAGGCCTCTAAGAGCCTTGTGTGGTGGATACAGAATTCCAGAACAAGCCTCTACAGAGAAACAGGCATGGCTTGTTCTATTAACCTAGAGTCATACGTGGTCAATTCCACTAGTTATAAACAAGTCTCCGACAAGGAAGCTGGATTCTATCTCTTGACAGAAGCAATGGAGAATCTATAGAGAGGGTTGAAAACCACCATGGTTCATAACTTAACATTCCACTGATGAGAAGAGTGACCTGATCCCCTCTAGCTTCATAGGAGTGTGGAAGATGTAACCTGTACTTGAGCAGACAAGCAAGAAAAGAAAATCGGCTTAGTTATAGTAAGTAGTTTTCATTTCAGTGCTCGTTAATGTTTCTTGAAATTAATCCTTCTTACACTGAAAAGAAGGGGAGGGAATGAGGTCTGGGCAGAAGTGGTTCATTCAGGCATCAACATGGTGCCTCAATCATGTTGCAATATATATTTATATATATATATATATATAGAAAAAGGGACTTAACTAGTCAATTAATTCCATTGGTCTTCATTTTGTCAGAACCCTTATACCTTCTTAGCATTTCTATTCCCTTTTCTAGAGTTCTGCAAGCATGGATTGACATTTTATTGTCAGCATACTCTTCAGTAAGCACTTAATCTTCAGCTTCCTTTACCTTGCGTGGATGATTGGCGATCATCTCTGTTATAGTCCAGAATTATTCCTTTCTTTGAATTTCTAACTGTTGGAGGGTCATAACTTTCAACATCTTTACTGTAATTTTTGTGAAATAATGGGAGAGTATAAAATATATGCACGTATTATATTTCTCATATTTATGTAAAATACTCTCATTTCCTTTTTTCCTTATCACTTCTACAATACGTTGTTTATTCTGGAATGGAAAGCCTGTCACACTGTGCTAATCTTAGGATAATTGACTCAGTTGTCTTCTTTGAGAATGTGTGACAAAATAATCTAGAAATAAGTGGACTCTAACTTTTATGAAGCTTAAAATAGCCAAAGAGCATAATTCAAATACTTGAAATGATTGAGAAGCATATTGAACTATTAGGTTTGTGATGAGGGAAAGTGTTTTACCAGGTACTCAGAATAACAATGAAGCATATTCCTTTTATGATACCTGGAAATACGTGCCTTCAATTTTGTTTTTCATCAAAGGGTTTTCATACTTAACACTTGAACTATAATTAAAAAATACAGGATTCTATGCAAAGAGTCAAATTTCAAAACAAGTCAGACCTATCAAAATGAGACAGAAACATCAATTAAAGACTAAATGTCAGTTTTATGAATTCCTGAAGCAACCTACTTAAAAGCTTTTGCTTTCTCTTCCTGGTCATTACCTTAGATGCTGTAAAATAAGAATGAACTTGGTTGTAGCATGAAAATGAATCCCTAATAGTGAATCTTTGAGAATCCAGATAACTATGTCAAAGGTTACGATATGACTCTGCATTTACAAAGAATTCCAAGTAACTCTCAAAATTCATGTTTTGATACATATTTATGTCAAATTTATATATTAATATTTCAATAAAGCTTCTGCAACTTGATAGCCACAAAGGACTAAGTGCTCCTTGAGACTCTGCATGAGAACTTAAAAGGTGTAGGATTAAAAATCAGTCACATTTGCTATTTTCTTTCGCATGTGCACTGTTAAAGCTTACTTTTTCTTTTTAGCAGATGTATGAGCATAATTTAACCAGCTTATCTTTTTCTTTCCTTTTCTCTTTGAGTTACTATAGGAACCAACCTGTAGATGATATGAAGAATCTTTGATATTCTTTATTTTTTTCATTGGTCATTCCCCACCCCAAGTGTAAAATAAAAAAAAAACCATCGAGGAACAGTTTTATCTTGCAAGGGTGAATTCCATTCATAAATGCTATTCACTTACGAAAGTAGCACATAAATAGCATAACATGGATTTTTTAGATGTGTATTTTTCCTGAGGGCTAATAATTTCTATTTTAATTGAACACAGCTGCTGAAAGCTTTGTCTTGCTCAGTACATGCACTATGTTGGAAAGGATGATCCTTTTTGCATATTTTTAGAAAACTTTTGAGACTTACTTAGCTGTAACTGTGCAGAATCTTATGCAATTTCAAATGTTGATGGCCATACATCACAAAGGAGCCACCATTCTTCACTAAGCAGGGTGCTAGAATGTTTCAGAGCATGCTGAAATCCATCTGGGCATTAAACAAGCTGTGTATGCCTTGGGGAAAGTTCCTTAACTGCTTGCTTTTACCAGTTTATCAGAAAAATGGGAATATATATAAACAGTAGAAAATCTATTTATATTGTATAATACATATACGTGAGCAAACTGTTTGCTGTACTTAAATATCACATACTCAGACTCATATTGAGCATTTACCTAATGCTCTTTTTTGAAATGTATTACTGGTAACAGAATGTTTCTGGAATAAATATATTCTCTGTCCTTGATCTTTGGGCACATAGAATATAATATAGGCTGGATAAATAGGCATGCACATGAAAAAACTTCATACAATTTTTCTAAAGAGATCTTTATTGTTCTTCATGTGAAAGTCAATGTTCTAAAATAGCTATTTTAAGATTTTATTTATTTTTTGAAATTTTTAGCACTTGGCTTAAACCCACTTCTTGGATATGTTCATTTTTTTTTATTTTTTTTGCCAGTCCTGGGCTTGGGCTCAGGCCTGAGCACTGTCCTTGGACTTTCTCAAGGCTTAGCACTCTACCACTTGAGCCTCAGCACCACTTCCGGCTTTTTCTATGTATGTAGTACTGAGGAATCGAACCCGGGGTTCGTGCATGCTAGGCAAGCACTCTACTACTAGGCCAAACTCCTGGCCCTGTTTATCCCTTTTTAAAAAAATTTATTTTATTGTCAGGGTGATGAACAGAGGAGTTGCAGTAACATTCATCAGGTAGTGGGTACATTACTTCTTAAACATTGATAATCCTTCCCATGTTTATCTCCCACTTTCCCTCTCTCACCCCCTTGTTTTTCTCCTTCCCTCCCCTATTTCAAATAAACAAATATATGTATATACAATCTACCAGGTACCAAGGTCAGGTACAAGTAACAACATGAGATAAACCATAAGAAGAAAAAAGAGAAAAGAAATAACTTCATATAGTACATTTAACACAACAATTTGAATTTTGATTGTGGCATTGTTTATATGCCTTAGCTACTTTGAATATTGAACCTTCAAAGTCTTCCTACAATATTTCAATTCATAAAAATTTGTTTATTTTTGCCTTCAAACAAATGCTGGAGTATTCTATCCAGAGCAATTACCATGTAGAATATAGTCTCGGGGCTTTCTTGGAATGCCAATGTGTGGCTTGTGTGTGACCAGACTTGGATTTGAGCTTAGATGGGTCCACAGGATTGTCTCCTTCCATCTTCAACACTTGAAGTGAGTAAAAGCAAGCATTTAAGTGGTTCCATTATATTTGGCAACATGTTCAAAAAAGTTAGAGCACTTTTTCTTTTACTTATCTACATTGGCCTCCCAACAGGTGTAGGATGTAGAAGGCAGGCAAGAATCCCAATTTATTTTACAGTTGAAGAAACTGCATTGGAAGCATATGTTCTATTTGCTGTGACTAAAATTAGCACAGTGCCTTTTCACTACTTGAGCTTTCATCATGAAAGCTCATTTCATTGTGGTTTACCCTCTTTGAAACTTTGAAATTAAAACTATATGATGTTGCTACCCTTCCTCATAGAGAATTTCATGACATCAAAAAAATACAACTTTTATATTTCTTAGATTTCAGTAACTGGTGATCAGATTTTACATTTGATGACACAAATAGAGAAATATCATATGCTATGTAGAAACTTCTCTTTTATAAAATTCAAATATTTATTGGCTTAAATGACAATTTTTGAAATCTAACCAAAATATCATTAATACAAACAAAATCTTACCCATATTAAATATGTAAATCAGCTTTTTTTATTTGCAACCATTACCAGTCTCATTTTTAAAATTATTTTTGTCACCCCTTATAAAATTCTGCCTGGCCATTAGTATTTAATGTAATCAGTATTCTCACTACTAGTTGTAGGCAACCATTAGTGTATCTTCCATGTCTATAGGTGGATTTTCTGCATATTTTATAGACTACTACCCTGTTGGTATTTTGTGACTGGCTATTTTCACTTTTCATAATGTTTTGAGGATTATTCATATTATAACAAATATCAGTACTTTATTTCTTTTATTATTGATGAAGAATAGTCCTTTGGCTAGTTATAACCTTTCTTTCTAAATTCATGAACATTTGAATTCTGTCTACTTTTGAGCTGTTCTAAGCATAGTGTGAAAAACTAGGTGTGGATATATGTTTGCATTTTTCTTGGGACTAGGATCTCTAGATCATAGGGCAAATACATGCTTCACTTTGTAAGCACTGAAGACTGTTGTTGTCCAATACAGCTCTATCATTTTATGTTACTGCCAGTATATTCTGCTAACATTTGTTATGGACTTTTATATTATAGATACCTTAGTGGTATCTCATGGTGATTTGGATTTGCCCTTAATTTGTGGCTAATTGTGTAATCTTTACAATCATTTATTATTTGCATAGTTTTTTGGTGAAATGTCTTTTTTTCTTTTAGTAATACTGGGGATTGAAATCAGAGCATATCACTTTCCTAGAATCATGCCTTCAGCCTTATTTTTTTTTCTCTAATCATAATTTGAGATGAAGTCTTAACAGCAATTCTGCCTGTTCTGGTTTGGAACTTCGGTTTTTTAGGTGTCAGCCTCCTAAGTCTTATAACATTAATAGATGCAAGGTACCAGAACACATTCAGTAAAATGTTTTTGGAAATCTTCACATTTTTTAATTAAATGGTCTTTTTTGTGTCTTTATGAGAGTTCCTTACATCTTATAGATGCAAGTCTGTTATTAGAGCTGGATGATGTTAGCAGATACATTTTTTCCCCTAGTGGATGTCTTAGCTTTCAAATTTTTAATATTATCTTTTTTTTGTTCATTGTAAGACTTGAACTCTGGGCCTGGGCATTGTCTTTGAGCTCTTTCAGCTTGAGACGACTGCTCTGTCCCTTGAGTCTGGTGGTTAATTGGAGATGACTCTCACAGACTTTAGTGCCTGGCCTGGCTCTTAACCATGATCTTCAAATCTCAGCCTCCTGAGTAGCCAGGATTACAGTTTAATATTTTCTTTTGAAATGTGAAACTCTTGTATTCTGCAGAAGACCAGTTTACCATTTTATTTATGGATTGTAATTTTGGTTCCATCTAAGAATTTTTTGCCTGATTTAAAGTGTTAAATAATTTCTCCTTTTTTTTAATAGGTTTAGCTTTTACAGATCTGTTATCTAACATAGATTTTAGGATCTATGCTCTCTATTTTTCATTAACTATTGGCATGATAGGAGTAATATTCAAGGAGATTTTGTTTTGTTTTGCACTGGATATCTGTTTAGCATAATTTGTCAGAAAGTAAAACTCTATGCTTTTCATATTGAATAAGTTTGGCACCTTTATTCAAAAAATCAATTAATCACAAGTAAGAATTTATTTCTGGACTATCATCTGTTCTATTCAATTTATCTGTACCTATTTGAGAGCAGTATTATACTGACCTGGGAACTATAGCTTTCTAAGAAAATTTTAAATTAGAAAGTAAATGTCCTCTTATTTTTCATAGCTAATTTTTTTTACTATTTCACATATTTTTCATTTGCATTTTTTGTGATCAGTTTGAAAAATGTCTTAAAACTTTGATAGAAACTTTGAAGAATATCTTCGAAGAAAAAATCTTAATATATGTTTTCCAATCTATGAATGGAAAATATCTATCCATGTCTTTAGTTTATCTAGCAACTTTATGTCACTTCCAGTTTAGAAACATTGAGCTTTCTAAGTTAATTTTGTTCATAAATATTTTATTATTTGAATAGAATTATTTTCTTGATTTCATTTTGTGATTGTTCACTGTTAGTGCAAAAATATACAATAGATTTTAAGGACAAATATAGACCTTTCCTGCTGCTAGGATTCCTCAGTGATTAAGCAACTGTCTGATTTAAAATTAATATGTGGTGGCATAAAACTATTGTTCCAGGGGTCAGGAGTTTGGCCTAGTGGTAGAGTGTTTGCCTTGCATGCATGAAGACCCAGTTGGATTCCTTGAGAAAAAGCTGGGAGTTATGCTGTGGCTCAAGTGGTAGAGCTCTAGCCTTGAGAAAGCCCAGGGACAGTGCACAGGCCCTGAGTTCAAGCCCAGGACTGGTAAAACAAACAAACAAAAAACTATAGTCGCAGTTACTTGGAAGGCTAAGATTTCTGGATCACTATAACTCAGAAGTTTCAGTCCAACCTAGGCAGTAGAGTGAGACACTCATCTCAAAGGAATATTAAACATTAGGAATTTAGTATTCACTGCCTAAAACATCCTCAAATATATTAAAATTCACTTGGATACAATAGTGGGAAAATGACTTTAAGTGATTGTCCCTCTTCTTATGTCTTAGACTTTTGTCATAGGAAGTTGATACTTTAGCAAACAAAGTAATATAACAATAACCCTTTATATTACCAAAGGGCCAGGTTAAGGAGAACACTGTCCAATGAAAAGAATATTATGAACAGCAGAAGCTCACATTGTCTTCTAATTTAGAATCTTGGGTAGAGTACCTGGGTCAATAGGGAAAAGGAACTGAATTATTTTTGTTTGTATAATACTTTGCTTAAAATCATTGTCTAGTGTTCTAAAATTCTCATCCCTTGAGAGTTAGATTCTAGTTTTGTTTTTAATAAATATTTGTATATTTTTATGTATTAATTAAAGTATTTATTACTCATCTATATGGTCCATGATAAATGTTTGTTGTGTGTGTCAGTTTTGGTGCTTGATTTCAAGGCCTGAGCATTGTCTCTAAGATTTTTTTTTTATCAAGATTAACCCTCTGCCATTTGAGCCACAGCTATGCCTTTGACTTTGTGTGTGTGTGTGTGTGTGTGTGTGTGTGTGTGTGTGTGTGATTAATTGGAGATAAGAGTCTCATGGACATTTCTGCTTGGGCTGGCTTTGAACCATAATCATCATATCTCAGCCTTCTGAGTTGCTAGGATTACAGGACTGAGTTCCTAGTTGCAACGTGGTTTTAAAATCATATTTATAACTATGAGGAGAAGTAGGTACATTTCAGTACATTTATTTATATATGATATAAGTGGAGTCCCTAAGATTGCTGGTGAAAATTTGAGGATCACAAAGTACTAATTATGTATTTGCCACTCATAGAATTTACATTAAATTCAGAGAATCAGATGGGTTCTTGCATGGTGATAAGTATCAACTTGTTTTATATTTCAATCTTTGAATAATGTAGAGGAACTGTAAGTTCTTTAGTTGTCCACATGTTGATACTATACTAGGGGCTACTTAGCTAGCTGTGGCAGTGACTCAGCCTCCTGTACTTAGAATGTCTTGTATGGCTAGTCATGAAAAAAATCACTTTTCAAATTAGAACTTAATAGAAACTTTCCTGCTTTGAACACTAAGCTCTACTCCCTGTGTGATTAGAGGTTTCATTTCTTTCTCAGCAGTTGGGTAATGATTATGGCTCCAGATGCAGTGAGAGTGATAAAGAGATTGATTAATTTCACTTGAAAGGGCATATGTTCAAAGAGAATCCAATTGGAATGCCACGAATGAGGATCTGACATCTCACAGCCGAGAGTTGTACTCTTATGTGTGGTGGCCGACTCATGCTGAGAAAAAGATCACCAAACCAATGCTTCTAATCCACATGGTCTGTAAACCATGGGACTCTTTTAGACCTACCAGTGCATCAGTGTGAGTGTGTATGTTCTTCATACATTGTCTCTGTAGCAAGCTATTTGTAACTGCTTGACTCCAGATGCCATTGTTATGAGTTGTTACTGATCAAGAGGATCAAGTTTGTCTGGAAGGAAAGCATGGGTTAATTTAAAGAATACCACACGCCCACATGCACGCATGAGTATGCACATGCATTTATACACATTTTTGTTTTTGCCAGTCCGGGGCTTGGGCTTGGGGCCTGAGCACTGTCATTAGGTTTTCTCAAGGCTAGGGTTTTGCCACTTGAGCCACAGCATCACTTCTAGATTTTTTTCTGTGTATGTAGTACCAAGGAATCGAACCCGGGTCTTTGTGCATGCTAGGCGAGCATTCACCACTAGGCCAAACTTCAGGACCGAGACTACCTTTATTAACAACAAAACCTCTCTGTACTTCAAAGAATATTTTCAATATTGTTGTAATGTGTCCATAAAGAAGCCACTTACTAGGTTTTTTTAAAAATTTTTTATTGTAATTAATAAAAGGGTTACATGATATTAGCCAGATAGAAGGTGCATTAATTCACACACATTGATACCCTTTCACATGTCTTGGTACCCATTACCCTCCCCCCTAACTAAGTTTTATAAGAGGCAAAAAGATTCAGCTTTTTTTCTCTAATTCTTCATCAGCTGACATATAGTTGGTGTTTCATATTTCTAAGCAACACTTTATCATAAACATATCTTTTAGAACCATTCTTTTTCATTTTCATGGATTAAGGGATATCTAAAACATTATAATAACTTTAAAGTGGTTCAAGACATTTTAAAAGAAAAATTTAATAGCCACAAAGAATAATAGGCTCAAAATTTGATGAAAGAAAGATAAAATTTCACAACTTTGATTTTTAACATGTAGCTAGAACTTCATGAGTATTACTTGAGTCTTTAAGTGGGTGAATATGTTCATTCCTGAATGAAGAAAAGATGAATACCAGCCCTTCAGGAGCTACCTTTTATTTATAAATATGATTGTTAGGTGGCAGGTGAGAAGATTTTATAAAGAAATAGTGTCTAGAAAACTGTCATTATACCCTTTTTTTGGTGCTTCTGTAAATCCAGAAAATAATTTTATTCTTTGATTTTTTCTGATGGTTTTACAAGGAGAGAAATATTATTTAATCTGAAATGCCCATGGTTCCTTTTTCTCTCCCATGTTCTTGAATCGTAAGGACTTAAGATTCCATTCATGCAGCAAGCAGGTCTTCCGTGCTTATATATATCGGTGTTGTGTTGTCAGTTACAATATAAGGCATGACTCAGCTTTGTGTCCAGTTAAGAAGTCTGCATTTAATGATCCATATATGGAACAAGTAGTTGATGACCTAGAAGACACCTTTAAGAAGAATAGCCCTGCAAATTATAGTGGTGTACTATGTTTAATATTTTAAGAATATACACTTCCATCTGTGTTTCTAATTTTTGCTTAAAGCTATAGAATATTTTCTGTGAAAGCATGAAAATGCACTTAATCATTAAAGGATGATAAGTAGATGATGGATGAAGGAAAGTCTGAAAAGAATTTTGTGGAGATTTAGACACCTTTTCCTGTTTATATTACATAAAAAGTATTTGGAAATGACATTAGTCATTTAAGCCCTTTAAATATTTTGAAGCTATTTCTATTAGAGTAAATATAGATGAGAGATTTCCCTCAGAGAATTTTATTTATAATACTCAAGGAAGGAATTCAGTTCTCACCAATTTTTTTTACCAACCACTCATACTTTGGAAAAATATTTTATTTTGTACTGTGTTAAAGCTAGTGATAAAGCTAGTGATACATTAAATGTTAGTGCTGTCACTTATTCAACTTTGTTAGATTCTGTGATTTGTTGGCCCTCGATTGATTTTGAAGTAGATGAGCCAGCTTCTAGAGCATGATTTAATTATTCCAGAACCCAAGGTCCAAAATCAGATTTGAAGGTATGTGGACATGGTGTTCAGAATGAGTCAGTGAGTGGACACAGAGTGTTTGTTACTGAAATCTGTGCTGTGTCTCCCTGTGTATCCTTGTGGGTCTTCAGTGCTAATTGTCAGAGGGTTGCCCTTGATGGTTCCATATAATCTGGAAGCGACTACTACACCCAAGCTCCATAATGGAAATTCTGGGATCATTTAATTAGTCTACAGTTTAGATAATGTATGAGAGGACAAATGCAGGACAAGGGACTTGATTTGATGGTTAAAGACCATGTTTTTAATTAGAAGTCTGAACACTGATGTTAATGCATTAGAAGTGAGCTAAAGTACAATTGATTTTTAATAGTTTCAAAGGTTGTTATAATTAACATTAGATCTCAGTTCCCTAACCAGTTAGAATTCTGGGTGTGAGCCACCAACATCCTGCCTTTTTGATAGAATTTTTAAGCTGGAAGATATCATGAACAGATGAGCAGAATGAGGGACCCAAGCATAATCTGGAACAATGAAGACAGAACTGATCTCATTCTCCTCTTTCACTTTAGGTGCATGTTACTTTTATTTTATGGGGATTGATCAAGAGGACTTTGAGGGAACAGGTGGACATTCATGACATACATACTTCTAGTCAACTAGTAGGGGTTAGAAAAAATAGGAGGCTATAATAAATAATTCAGATAAGTATTTTGGGTTAGGAGAAAAGACAGATAAACAGTTGAGACAAAAGGTCCAGAATGAATTGTCAGAAGGTCAGGATTTCTAAATGGTCATTGGACAAAGGAGCAGCACCTGAGAGAATGGACCAGAGTGGTCTCGTTGAAATCTGGCAAGAAGAAAGAGCCATTCCTGTGTATTATCCTGGAAAGATTGAATTTAAAACCAGTGTTAAGGATGGCCATGCTTGTGTACCATATGAAACCTGCTCTTGAGTTCTCACCAGTGTTTGACATTGGACCAGTTGTGTGTCCTCTCCATGCCATAATAATATTAAATTCTATATTCCTTTATTTTTATAGATGAGTCAGTAAATAAAAGTCATGAAGTTTCCTTTGGATACTGAGAACAGTAGCCAGGGCTCTAACCTTATTCCAGAACTGTATCCCATTTTTTTTGTCCCAAAACAGGTAACAAAAAGCATGGGAATCTCTTCTCTCTCTCACCCTCCTCCCCTCTCCCCTTTCCCCTCTCTCCTCTCTTTTCTCATCTCTGTACTGGATCTTGGGACTTGAAATCAGGGCCTGTCACATCCATGGACTTTTTTGCTCAAGAGTAGTGCTCTACCATTTGAGCTACAGCTCCACTTCTAGCTCTTTTGGTAAACAATTGGGAATAAACGTTTCAGGAGGTGACTTCAAACCACAGTTCTCAGATGTTAGCCTCCTTAGTAGATAGGATTACAGGCATAAGTCATGGGTGCCTGGTAAGAACAGTAACTATTGAAAGAGTTCTCAGGACCCTGAAGAACATCTTTATGGGAGAATTGGTGTCTGGAAGATAAGCCAGAGGCATGATTTGGGGGAGCTTCAAAACTAATAATCAAACTTGTAATTCCCAGAGTGTCCCTAAATGCTCACGAGGAGCAGTAAGCATGGAATAGGCATTTTATGGGGTTTAAAATATATTATCCATCCCCAACCCCAATTAATACAGTTTTGTGTTCAAAACTGCATTTGTGTTCAAACTGAGATCATCATACAACTCCAGTGAAGATGGGGTAGATTTGACTGGTGGCACATGCTTGTGACATTTTACTAATAACAAACATAACCCAGGTACTGCATAGGCTACAGGGGGCAGCTTAGCATATGAGATGCCGTGGGCCCAGAAGTGGAAGGAAGTGCAGAGTTGGGGACCCAGTGGTCAGGCTCAGTGGGTTGGTCCAAGTATTTCATGAGACTCCTCACCACTTCCTATTATTAAAAGCGTTCCCACTTACCCACTTAGAAGTCCTTTTAGCGGTGGTTTCAGGAAGATACAGGATAATGCTCTGGTGTGGCTGTGAAAGGCACCTTTCACTCTCCGATGACTGCTGTTAAGAATTTCTCATTTTTAAGGAGAAGTCAATTTCACCAGAATTGGATCCAAGATGCTTTGGTCCTGGCTGTGTCCAGAGCCCTCTCTGATACCTTGGGACATTGCGGTGCTAAAACAGTGTTAAAATGTTGGTGCTTTCCACCGAGAAGTTTGGAGATCCCTAGGAACCATTAATGATTAGCTCTACCATCTCAGTGAGAGAGTATTGGAAGAAGTAAAGTTATACGGAGGCTATAGAAAAACATGAAAGCTAGAATGTAAAAAGGAAGAAAAATGATTTGCTTCTAGAAGGTACATATTTCATTTGATGCCATTTTTTTCTTGTGTTTCTTCATTTGCTATAGGAATTCTACAGACTCATATAATGCTTCCCACAGTTTTTAATTCAGGAAATTGAGTCTGTGAGAGGGGAAGTGATTCTTCTATAAGTCCTTGATCTTTACATTTATTATACACTGTTTCTCCCCTTGAACCTATAACTACGTCAGAATTATGTTGCTGTTGCCTAAAGAAATGCAAAAATCATTGATGAGGATAACGGAACACTTCCATCCTCTTCCCAGAACTGAAATCTTTAAAGAACTAAGTCTACTTTTATTCCATCTATATACTGTCAGGTATTTATGTGGCTTTTTCTATGGTATATACTACGTTCTAGACCTTGATGATTTTCCCTTTTCTTTCTATTTACAGGGAGTCTGCCATTTAGTTAGTGAGGCAGCACAGTAATAGAAAATTACAGAAAAAATATAATAACTGCACATCAAAACCATTATGAGAACGCAAATATGACAAATGTTCTTTAAATATCAGAAGTGTTTAGATAGTTCTGCATATCCACTGTTATGCTAAGTACTTTGCCTAAATTATATTGCAAATTCTGATTATTATTTAGGATCATTGATCCTAAAGCCAATGCCCATTGCATCCTTCATAACCATAAATGTACTATATTTTTCTTTACTATACTTTGGTAGATTATATTTCAGATATAATTTGTCATTTTTATTTATTGTCAAATACATCAATGATCACCAGCAATTATTTGTCTCAAATATTGTTATGGAGAATCAAAAATGAAGGAGCATGTGATTTCATGCAAAGATAGAACTTCTAGGACAGTCAGATGGAAAACAGTCCTGGGAAAACTAGAGCTTTTAAAGGGCAGGAGAGGCAAGCATGCAGCTCTGAATCTTGCATACCCAGGGAAGGACATTAAAAGATAACAACAGAAGCAAGCTATGTTATTCTACTTGCCTGGTCAGTCCTGTAGGAGTAGATTGGTTCTCAGTCAATGGTGGAATTACACATTCTCATCAGACCCACACATTCCACCAGCCCTTCCAAGCCCTGCCGATCCTCTGCATTACTTTCTCAGGTCTTCTTTTTATGTTCTTGCGGTTACTTAATAGGAATGTAAGAAATATTCTATTGCTTGGCTAGAATTAATTTTCAAATGAGCATACATTTGCAACATACTCTTATTCAGCTTCAAAAACTACCTTTATTGAAAATTCCGAACCTTAAAATACCTAAGTCTGTGGAACTGGAGTTGTGGCTGAAGTGGTAGTGAGACAGTTAATGACCAAAAAGGCCAAGTGAATCAATTCATGGAGGTCTTGAGTTCAAGTCCCAGTGCTACATAAACAATCGTAGTCTTTCTATTTTGTCTTATTTCTAATTTTTCTCTATTTTCTATTTTAATATGAGGAAGTTTTATTGTGATATTTTCATGTATGAATATAATACATTTTGAAACATTCACCCCCTGTAATCATTCCCATTCCTCTCAGCTTCTTTTCCACTTTTTCATACAGATTTTTGAATTTCATTGAAAATACTTAATCTTTCCAAGTATTTTCTTAATATTGGTTAGAAAGTAAAATGAATTGTTTTTGTTGTATATGCATTTGTGTGTATTATATGTGTGTGTGTGTGTGTGTATGTGTTAGTGTATCAACCTGTTTAACTACATATCCTCCTATAGAAATAAACAAAATGAGAATGGGTAAGAAGAGGTGCATGGAATGATCTTTCTGTATGGATAGGACTTTACAAATAAAGAAGGAGTGCTAGTTTTGGAGGAGGAAAAACCCAAGGTTTTGGGGGTTGTATTTTTTAATGAGAGAATGTTTTATTTACATTTTCTTTGATATATCATTACTATCATTACTATTATTATTTCCTTTTTGTTGTTGAACAGAGGGATTGCCACTTAATAAAGCAGTTTGTGAATATAATGTATTGTGACCAATGCCACCCTATTCTACCTTCTCAACCATGTTTTCCTTACTCACCCCTTTCCTCATCTTCATTTTGTTGGATATACAATGGGTTCTTGTCTTTATTTCACCACTCTCTTCTTCTTCATTTGTCTACCCTTCTCTCCTTGACCCTCCATCACCCTTTTTGAGTACCTGCTTCCTGGTGTTTTATTTGAACTCTGATTTTTGACCTTAAGGAATTACCCTTTTTGAGACCTCCCATGAATCAACCATTTTTCAGTTAATACATTTGTATACACTTGCATGTCACTTAACATATTTACTTTTGTGTTTATTAGCTAAATCTAACTTCCATATATAAGGAAATCTCTCTGGTCTTTATTTCACTTAACATATTTTTTAATTTATTGATTATGTGAAAAGACAAGCATGGGTATGGACACACTGAAATAGGAATTTTATATAATGACATAATTGACTTGGAAGTTCTACTGATATGTCATAGAGTCTTGTATTTGTAGATTTCTTCTATTTCAAAGTATTTTTATGGAGGTTTCCTCAATAAGAATTGTGAAATTCTAAATATTTCAATGTATTTTCCCTTAAGGGGACTAAAATGGAACATCATGCTAAAAATTAAATAACCAACAACTTTTATTTCCTGGAACTTAATGAGGAAAATGAATTTAAAAATAAGTTTTAGTGGAAATCTAATTTTTTGAACATTTCATGTCACTTATATCAGCTCACAAAATGTGGTAACCAAGGGGCTAAATATAAGTATAATAAAATGAATGATGAATAGAAATCAGGGAGCAATTACTATATTCTATTACCTTAATATTGTTATCTAAAAGTTAGTAGATTAGTTTTGTTAGCTATTTTAGCAATTTATTAAAACTCTTCTACATTTGGTTTTGCCTAAGAGCTTAAGTTTAACCAGCTTCATACACTGCCAAATTAAAATTTCTGCTTTGTTTCAAAAGTCAGCAGCCATATATTGTTGGCCTATGAAAGATATCATTTATTATTGTTGTTATTGCTGTTACTATTATTTTCTATGAATACAAGTTTTTAAGTTTAGGAACATATTGGCTTCCCTTCTCATAAAAATGAACAATAAATTTCACCTATGTTATGTCAAAGGGTGAGTCTTCTGGGAGCAGTGGGGATGCTAACAGAGGGAATTTAACAAGGGGAAACATAACATGACAAAGCATTTATCTATCATTTTATATTTATTTGCATTATATATATTCAAGAATATAAAGTAGATCAGTGTAACTTCAAACCACTTTGTTTCCCGAAGTGTTCTCCTTTCTAGTATTCATGTGAGTATTGTAGTTATTGTAGACATAGCTTAATTAGACTAAAAATTCCTGAATATTAAATGCTTTGTATGGAGAATGGGGAATCAAAGTGCTTTGAATAGCAGTTTCAAATTATGGATATGAATTTTGGAAGCACACAATCATGTGCTGTAATATGATTTTGAGAATTTTTCTAATCCTGTTCTCTATGTATAAAATTAGGATTTGAGGTATCCAAAATTTTGTACAGTTATACAGGTCAAATGACATAGCCTCTAGGTGATCATGATTTGCTCAGTAACTAGTACCTAATAGCAAATCATGCTAAAAAAAGAATTGGTCAGTTCGTCAATTGTGAAGCTGACTTTTAGCCAAAGCTCATATTGCTCTTTTATCTAAGGATAGGCAAATTCATGTTTTGTGCTTGGAAATGTTTAATGTGTATGCCCACTGAGCACATTTGGAGAGATGATTGTGTTGATATCACCCATATTCACTATGAAATTGCTCTTTAAATGTCATTCATTAACAATTCTCTGATCATCTTTACACTTAACAAAATTGATAAAATTGCTTTCACTGTTTCTTTCTAATAAAAACCTTTTGTCGTTCCTCTGGAGATTTTATTGATAAACTCTCCTTTAAACATACATCCAAATTAAATGTGAGAACTGCAGCTAAAAGAAATTGCTTCAAGGCAATGATTCACTAGGATGAAAAATCAATAGCCATTTCATTAAGGAAGGAAAGATAGTTTAGGTATACTCCTATGTAGCTTTCTTCCTAGCAATAAAAGGAGTAATTCTTGGTTATGTCTTCCCTTTTAGATATACTGTTCATATCTTAGGGACCTGGCTGGTGTATAGTAAGGCAGTATATGTTCCTTCAAATCTGCTTTATTTGGTGAAGAAAGCTAATCTTTGCATTTTGAAAATCTCACACACATTTAAGGCCCAGCTTTTTAATAATGCATGCCATGCTGAGCCTGCTACAAGTGAGCATTTTTTAGCCACCAAATCCTGCTGGTATATTTGAATTAGTTAAATTCTGAATCGCTTTCTAAACATTATGTTAATTCATTCTTCCACATACTGCTGGACTAATAACTTGCTAGAAGGATGGACAGGTGAATACATGTAAAGATGAGTGGGTGGTGGGTGGACAGACACTGATGAACAGAGGATTAATGCGAGGCTGGAAGGGAGCTTCATGATATGTGCACTTTATATCTGTATAATGCTGAACAATTGATTCAAGTTCTGCTGTCTTATTTTCATCACCTGTAAAAAGCTCATAATAATAGTTACTACCTCATAATCACGTGAGAGTTAAAAATAACTTATGTAAAGTGATAAAATCAAGTCTATCACATGACAAATGCCACAGAGCCAAGTGATTTTAATCCACAGTGTTAGTAACAATGTTATAAATGGGTGACTAGGTTGGTAATATAAACATTAACCAAGATACCATTTTAGGTTAACAAATAGGATTTAGAAAACAGTTGTATTGTAACTAGGAATTCAAACAAGCCTCTACAATATCTTAGCTGAGATTTGAACTATTTGGGCAATGAAATATCCCTCAAAGAAGTTTTATTTATTAGATAGGACCATCGCTGGATGGAATCTGTGCTGTGGAATGAGTATCTTATCTTATTTAAAGATTCTTTCTTTTGAGGTGATTAGCATTTAAGGCATTCAGCATACTAGGCAGATATTCTAATATGGAGCCATAACACTAATTTTCTTCAGTAATAATTTTGAGATAGGCTCTTTCTTTCTACCTGGATTGGTATGGACCACCATCTATTTTAAGTTATCCACTGTAGCTGGGATGACAGATGCGTATAGCCACATCTAGCTACTTTCCATTGAGATGGAGCTAACAAATATTTTCTCTGGCCTCACCTGGACCGCTAATCTTCCATACCCCAGACAATAGTTTAGGCATAGAGCCTGTGCTCAGTTATTGGTTAAGAAGGGATCTCATGAACTTTTTGCCTAGACTGGTCCCAAAAAGTGAGCCTGATGATCTTAGCTTTACGAGAAGCTAAGATTACAGTCATGAATTTCTGTGACTCATTTTGTTCTTAAGAAAACACTATTCTTAAGGAAACTCTGATATGATTTTTCTTGCATTTTCAATGCAAGAAAAAAATGAATAATTTTTTTAATGTGGAAATAATCAAGGCACTCAACCTAGATATGGAGATAGAATTTATCATAAATTTCTCTGTGTAGCAATCAGGTGTGAATATGGTAGTATGGTTCTTCTTTTGTGACAGCAATCGGTAACATAAGTATCAAAAGGATTTTGAAGAACTTCATTATAAAATACTCTTTCAAACTCTCAAGAAATTAACTAGTCCATCTGCTCTTTGTCACATTAATCTCAAGACCTGTGAGATTTCCCTCAGTAATAGCCAAGCCTAATTGCTAACATTAGCTAGTTTTTCTTTAACAGGATGATACTATTCCAAATGCTTAGCATGGATTTTAAAAATATTCATTTCCTCACATGGATTATTAGAGGGTAGTTCTATTAATATTCCAATTTTTTGGTTGAGAACACTGAAGTGCAGGGAAGTTAAACACATGGCACAGGATTGCACATCAGATCTGTGATGGAGGTAAGACTTAACTGTACCCTAAATCTGCAGTGTGACTTCTACATGAATAGATTACACAGAAAGGGTTTAATATTTTAGGTATGTACTTGTCATACATTTTGAAATCATTTCTGAATTAATAAACATCCTTCCCTTTCCAATGATCAACATGCATTGTACTCATAAAATGATACATTGAATTGAAATGCCTTTGTACAACTGCTCAAAGATAATTGAAAAATGAAAAATAGCTGGGTACTGGTGGCTCACAAGTGTAATCTTACCTACTCAGGAGGCTGAAATTTGAGGACCATGAGTCAAAGTGAGCCTGGGCAGAAGAGTCTGTGAGACTTTTACCCCAATTAATCAGCAAAAGTCACAAGTTGTAGTTCAGATGGTAGAGTGCTAGCCTTAAGAGAATCAAAAACAAAGCTTAGTGATAGCACCTGACCCCATGTTCAAGCCCCTGGACTGGCGCATTCTCTCTCTCTCTCTGTTTCTCTGTCTCTCTGTCTCACTCTGTCTCTCTCTGTCTCTGTCTCTCTCTCTCTTTCTCATACACACACACACACACACACATATATACACACACACAAAAATAATATCTAAAAAGATAAATATCTTACTTTAAATTCCTCTTTTTGTCATGGGGCTTGAACTCAGGGCCTGAGCCATTTTGAGCCATAGCACCACCACTTCCAATTTCCTGGTGGTAGAGTTCTAGCCTTGAGAAAAATCTAAGGACAGTGCTCAGGCCCTGAGCTTAAGCCTAGCACTGGCAAATATATATATATATACACATATGTGTGTGTGTGTGTGTGTGTGTGTGTGTGTGTGTGTGTGTGTGTGTGTATTACTCTGAGTCTCAGAAACTTTCCTGCCTGGGATGTCATTGAAGTCCAATCCTCACATCTCAGCTTCTGGAGCAGTTTGGGATTACAGGCATATGCCACTGGTACCCAGCTAAATTCTGATTCTTATGGTTTAAATTTTGCTAGAGGAAAGAAGTAGAAGTGGTTTTGTCTGTCTGTCTGTCTATCTAACTAACTGATTTCAGTGTACATTATGGATATGAATGTTTGTGGTGTATGGGGAATTTGGTGCCCAAAGTGTTTCCTAACCTCTGCCACATTGGCCAGTGGGAAAAATTGGGTCTCCTGATTCAGATTGCACTTCTGTGGCTTTGAAAGATTTTGTGGCAGCCAGGAACAGACACAGAACAAATAGTACCATTCATGGAGCATCTCCTACACTAGGAAGACAGGCTACTATGCATTCATTCATTTCTTTATAGCACTGCCAAAAAGAATGATTATCCTGTATTATACATGAGGAGACCCAGAAATAAAGGAATTCAGTCATCTGCTCAGTCACCTGGTTCATACTAACAGAGCTTGATGGCTCGAACTATTTTCCAATTTCCTCTGCCCCATGTTTTGCCAGTCCTCAGGCTTCAACTCTGGGCCTGGGCACTGTCCCTGAGCTTATTGTTGCTCCAGGCTACCACTCTACTACTTGAGCCACTATACCACTTCCAGCTTTTTCTGTTAATGTGGTACTGAGGAATCAGGATTTCATGTATTCTAGGCAAGCACACTCCCACTTATCCACATTCCCAGACCCCCACCAAACAATTTATCATGGTACAACTTACTCAGAAACAAGTTGTCCATTTCTTCTTCCCAGGCATTAAATGAAGCTTTCAAATGGGACAGTTTTATGGAGTTTCTCATAATGTCTTTCCCCACTTTGACACAGATAGTTTAGCAGTGTGAAACTTGCTTTGTCCAGCATCTTGCTCTGCACTCCCATTTACAGATGAGGGTGGCAGAGATTCATGATTTGCAGTGGGAAAGAACCTGAATAGTGATTCTGGTTGTCATTTCAGTGTTTTTGTTCTTTGTCAGGATGTTGCACTCCTTAGCATCAACCTGAAGGCACTTTTCTATAAAATACCCAGCCTACATTAGACATAGTGTTATGATAACGCTCTACAAAACAGTTCTTAGAAATATCCAGAAAAATTGCATTCAGAAAGACCCAAGTTTTGTTAGTCTAAAAGCCAAGGGTGTTTGGATAAAGAATCAATTATTTTCATGAAGAACATTTTTGACTATAGCATGTTTACTTTCTTTTAGTTTTTTTTGGGGGGGGGTCAGTCATGGGGCCTTAACTCTAGGCCTGGGCATTGTCCCTGTGCTCTTCAGCTCAAGGCCAGTGCTCTACCATTTGAGCCACAGTGCCATTTGGCATGGTTTTTAAAAAATTAATTAAAATTTTAAATTATCCTTAAGCAGTTGTACTGAGAGATTTCCATTCGACATGTCATTTTGTGACTACAACATATCTTGGTTAATGACACACCTTTCATCATTGTCCCTCTCTCTTCCAACTCCTCTACCCATTTACCTAGCTTTATTTTCACACATGTACCTTGAACATTACAGTTGTATTCACCCACCTCTCCTCTCTCTGTTCATCTTCTCCCTTCCCCTTGAGTCTCCCACCACACTTAGTGTAGCTTCCTAGTATTCTTTTTTGTCAAACTGTAAGTTACTTGTTCAAAGGAGCTACACCATTGGAATCATCCTCTGAAGATATCATATTTTAGTTAATATGTTAGTGTATAAATGCATATATGTTTACTGAAATTACCTGATCTCAAATGTTGCTCTACGAAATCACTCCTGTTGAGTTGGTTTAAAATCATCCATGTGGAATAAGTGTGTTTATCATGCCTCACTTGTGCCCTGTTGCCCAAGCTCCTGTGAGTTGATGGGTGTACATTGCTTTTAAAGATATTATTTAGTTAATCAACATAGAGTATTTTACTGGGCCCTTTCAGCAGGAAAGAATGGGGCTGATTTTTGCCTGGGCCTGTGGATTTACTGGTCAGCTCTTGTCTAATTGAGCCTGTGAGTCAGCTTACATTGACTGAGCTTTCATCTGCAGGTGGGGGAACTAGAATGGAGCATATGCTCAGTGCCTAAGTCGTGTGAACCTTCAGAATCTTGCTGGCCTAATGGACTCTGCCGCATCTCTGCTATCGAACAGCAATTAGTATACAGATCAGGACATATCTGGTTTCATTCCAGTCTGCTCCCACAGATGAGGTTCATGTATGATCACATCGTATAAATTATTTAAGGTGCAGTGTCTCTGTAACCCGAGCCATAAGTAAAAGTTGGTGCACCGTCTGTTCTACTGCCCTGGAGGATTCTTTATTTTCTAAAGGCAATAGTCCATCTTGTGAACTGACATCATTAGAGTCATAAAAAAATCAAATGGGCTTTGAGCAATTTCTTTATTTTGGCATCAGGTCTCAAGTGGCATGTCTAAAAGCTTAGAGATTAGGTAGAGGAAGTTTCTAGAACACTATTTGCCATTCCAAATGGTGAGATCAGTCATAATCTGCAGATGTTTGAATTTTTAAATGGGGTTAATTTTCATAAACCCTGCAATGTTCAAATGTCACTTTCATTGTCATCTGTGAACTTATCAATACATTTGGCTGTATATTTGGGAATGCAGTTCATGAAATAGACTGCAGGTATTATTTCTGTACAGTCCTTTTAGCTTGTGTGTGAGGAATTTGGGGTCTAGAAACAGATGATATATTGATAGCTGACACATGGTGAGAACTAGAAGCCAAGTCACTGCCTTCTGAAGGATGGAAACATTTCTGTCCCCTCAGCTCCCACCGCACCACTCCATTTTGGGAAAGAATCAAAGCCCTGTTTGCTTTTATTTTTTTCATTTCCCCACTCTGGTTTCAGGGAACTGGAAATAGAAAAGGAAAGGAGAACTCAATCCATCCTTCCCTTTCTCTGGCTGAATCACCTTGCCAAATATAGTTACTATTCTCTTATCTATTCTTATCCTGCTCTAGAGGAGACCTGTTTCTTGAACCTGTCCTTCTTATTTTACCCAAATGTCTGTAATGCAGATGTTGGGAGAGATTGCAGCAAGTAACAAGTCAGCCTAGAACCCTGTAAGTAAAAGTCCAGGGCTCCTAACTCACTCCTTGGAGAAAAGGATAACAGGAAATGGACAGAAGTTCTGGTGGTCTTTTCCAAAAAGAGTTCTATATTGGAGCTGACCAAACAAAAATGGTTCTTTCTTAAATAGGAAAGAGTTTAGCATCTTCAGTGATTGTTTAGTCTGGTTAAAATTTACCCATCTGCCTGGCACCAGTGGCTCAAGCCTATCTCCCAAATACTCAGGCGGCTGAGATCTGAGGATTTTGGTTTGAAGCCAGCTGGGGTAGAAAAGACCTCTTGAGCTTCTGATCTCCAATTAACCACTCAAAAACCAGAAGTGGAGCTATGGCTCAAGTGGTAGACCCCTAACCTTAAGCACAAAGAGTCTTAGGGACTGCACCCAGACCTTGAGTTCAAGCCCTACACTGACCAAAAACAAACAAACAAACAAGTAAATACTCATCTAGTTTTGCTGATGCAGTTAAAGGGACATTTGGTTTCTGCAATATGCTAGCTATTATTATATATACCATACTATATACACCATACTGTTCTTTGGACCTGGGGGAATAAAAGAGATGGTTTCTCTTTTGTCTGGCAGTCTTTGGAGGCCTAGGTACTGTGCCTGGCAGCTAGGATTCCTGGGGTCCTTGGTACTCTGCAGGAACATTTGGCTTCTCTGTATGGAGGCATTTATAACTCAAGTCTTCCTCATTGTGTACTCGATTTAAAACACTTTTAAAAACTGGACTCAATTCTATTCCCTTAAACTGGTGCTTCCCAAGCCCCGAAGCAAAAGTTTCTCAATGATGGATTCCTTAAAATGCATGCCATTTAGGACAGTGATAATAAATAACTGGCAATTCAATAGCTTGTAATCCTTTTTACTCTCTCCAAGCTCTTGACTAAAAGTGGCACACACATAAAACATCACAAAAGCGATCGTTCCCTAAAAAGTAATGCTATGGAGTACATTTTTTTCTTTTGTCAGAATATATTTTTTATTATTTCCTAGTAATTAGAGGTAGTTTTCCACAGTTTACAAGCAAGCAAATTTCCCTATAGTATCCCCTCCTCCCTTTTCTTATTTCTAATTCCCACTTGCAGCAGTCCGATTTATAGGTGACTATCTTGCTTCATTTTAATGACCAGTGAAATTATGATAATGCTCTTTCGAATATCAATTGTCTTCCTTACCTTCTAATAGGTTTATTCTAAATGTGCAACATCTTAGCACATAAGGCCAAATCTATCATTGTTGCAGGTGGGTCTGTCCAAATTGAAATTTAGGAGATTTTTTTCCCCCTGGAGACGAGCAAAAAATACCACATGGGAACATTCCTAATTTTCCTATGTGCAAGAATGCTATAAAATGCAATATATATTACAATATGTACACATACTATATACAATATTGTATGTATACATACATATTGCAATATGTATTCAATGTGTATGCACACATACATATATGTGATATAGTAAATATGACTATATCACATATATGTATATATTCCTCTTATAAGCCTGGTCAGAGGTAAAGAATGATAGGCCGGGCTGAGAAAGGGGAAAACAGGTTATGAAGTTGGAATATTTGGGATAGTTTATAGCTTTTATGAAGTATCAGTCTTACTGCCTTAAGTACTGGGTGGCCATTTCAATTTAGCATTTGCCTTGATTTTTGAGAGGTTTTTAAAATTGTTAACGTTTTCTTTAATTATAGAATTAATTAACTTGTTAATGGAAAAATCATTAGATGGTAGAATTCATAAAGCTCTGTTTCTGCAATCAATTATTTGCAGAACAGAGTTCTACAGTTTTAATTATAGCCACCAGAGGAAATGGGCCAAAATATTCCCTGACCCTAGATTGTGGAAATTCATGTCCTTTGTCTTTCTGACTGGTTATCTCTTCACACCGAGTTTTCTAATTTCTTGAGGAACTTTCCAAGTGGTAACAATTCTTTGGAGAAGACAAATTCTGGGATTACTTTTATGTTTTTTTAGTACTCATTTCTCCTTAATGCTTTCTATCTAATCCCAGGTGTGCTTCACCAGTCATTATAAATGGATGAATGGAAAAATAAATCTGTTCTCTGCAATGCTTTTCCTTTTGCCTTTGCTATGCTAGGCATACAGCTCCTGTCCTTGTACATGTCTGCCATAGAGCCATTTCCTCATCCCTGTAATGCATCTGTATTTCCTCTTAACTCATGAACTCCCAGGTTCTCTGATTCCTAATATTACCTGAGGTGGACATGAGTGACTGAGTGCAGGCTACTGCTTAGCTCGATGTCCCTTGATTCCCACTGGCTGTTGGACTCACCACAGAAGCTTCATGAGTGGACATTGCAGAAGAGAAGATTTGTGCAGCATAGTATAGATCACAGCAAACACATGTATACTATGATGGCTGTCTCACATATCCCAACTGGATGAGACAAGAGAGTATCCTGCCCTTAATCAATTTTTGCTCTTGGTGGAAAGGATTTTTTTTTTCATTTGTTTGTTTGTTTGTTCCATTCTTGGAAGTCTGGGCCTAGGTGCACACCCTAAGCTCCTTTTGCTCAAGGCTAGCACTCTACATCACTTAAGTCATAATGCCACTTCGGGTTTTTCTGGGATTAATGGGAGATTGGTGTCTCACAGACTTTATTACCCAGTCTGGCTTTGAACTGTGATCCTGAGATCTCAGCCTCTGAGTAGTTAGGGTTGTGTGTTTGAGTCATTGGCACCTGGCTGGGATCTATTTTCTTTTAATCTACATGATTTTATATAGGTCACCCACTTTGTGGGCCATGATATAATTCCCAGTTTACTACCAGAATTATATCTAAAATATTAATGTTTCCTTATCATTGCATGTTTGTATTTTCTCCAGAGAGGTAATAAGTATGAGCTATTCATTGCTTATTATAATTGACTGATAAATCATTTGTTACATTTACTTGGGTGAGGAGTATTGGAAATTGAACCCAGGGCTACCTGAATTCCCTAGTCATTATGAAAGGATAAAACATGTCTGCTCTGCCACTTGATAAGGGCGAGTCCCAGCCCTTTTAGCTGTGGTTATTTAAGATTTGTTTTCCCTTTTTTTCCACTTGAACTAGCCTGAGCAAGAGCATGTGATCCTCCTATTTTATGCCACCTGCCATTGGTGGGTTGACAGACAATACCACCTCTCCTAGCTTTGTGTGTGTGTGTGTGTGTGTGTGTGTGTGTGTGTGTGTGTGTGTGTGTGGTAGGGAGTCAGGGGTAGGATCTCAGAAACTTTTGGCCCAGGCTGGCTTCCTACTGTCATCTTTTTCAATCTCAGCATGGTCAAGCACATGGAACAATTTCTTTATATTAAAAACTTGTAACAAAAACAAGAAAATGAAATGGCACAGGTGGTAGTAAGGTTTGGAGTTCAAGGTCTTGTGCTTGCCAGGCAGGTCATCCACCATTTGAGGTAGGCCAGGGTGCTTTTTTTGTCTTTATTATTCTTGTACTAGATCCTTACATCTTACCCAGGTCAGCCTCATATCATAAGTCTTCTACTTAGGCTGGGATTACAGAGATAACACAGCTTATTGGTTGAGATGGAGTCTCACTCGCTTTTTGTATGGGCTTTCCTCTAACCACTACTTTCTTGATCTCTACTTCTTAAGTAGCTGGTATTAATGGATGTTAGCCACTACAGCCTGCCTTCTAATATTTTTTCTCAAATTGTTGAAAACAACACATAGCATTCAAATAATTACCTGAATCATTTAAAAGAGGATAGCTCAGTAGGGTTAAATATTTTTGCATTATGATACAACTTTATACAACTTTTGCCTCTTGAAAAAAACTATACCATTAACTAGACACTAAATCCTTATTTCTGTTTCCTCAGCCCTTAGAACTTTAGAGTTTTATGATTTTTACTACTTTGGATATTGTGTTTGATTTTTAATAAACTGCTAATCCTTCTGTGATAGATTAATTTCCCTTAGCACAAAGTCCTATAAGTTCATGCATGTTGTAGCATAGAACACATATTTCTTCTTTTTAAAGGCTGAATAATAACCTACTCTGTGCAGGTATATATATATATACATATATATATATACACATAAACATTTATTTGTCCATTTGTTGACAAGCATTTGGATTGTTTTTATACTTTTGCTGTTTTAAATAACATGACAAATATGGATGTGCATTATAATTTTGCAATTTCTGATTTCAGTTCCTTTGGCTGTGTAATCAGGAGTGAATAACATACGATAACTCAATATTTTTAATAATTTGAGGAAGCTCCATAACAGTTTCTAAAATACTTGAGCCATTTTATATCTCTGCAAACAGTGACACTAACTTTTGCATCTTCTGTTCTTTTGATAGTGACTATCCTAATGGAAATAAGAAATCTCTCATTGTGCTTTTGGTTTGTCTCTTATGATTAAACATATAGCATATTTTCACCAGCCTGTTATCTATTCACATATTCCTTGAGAATTATCAATTCAAAACCCCACTCATTTTTAAATCAGATTATGTCTGTTTTGCTTCCACTGAGTTGAAGAAATTTTTACACATTCTAGATATTAATCTCATCACATATATGATTTTTTTTGCTAATTTTCTTATTAAAATGGGCTATTTGGGGGGGGATATAGGGCTGTCCCTGAGCTCTTCAGCTCAAGGTTATCTCCCTACCCTTGAGCCAAGCCCCACTTCCCATTTTCTAGAGGTCCTTTTGTGCCAGGGCTGGCTTTGAACCTTGATCCTCAGACCTTAGCCTCCTGATTAGCTAGGATTACAGGCATGAGCCACTGTGCCCGAATGAAATGGGCTATTTAAAAAAAAAGAGTTTCTTCATGTAACCCAGGTTGTCCTGGGTCTCCTGAGATTCTTAGCCTCCAATGTAAAGGTTCACAAATATGTATCATCACTTTTTCATTCTTTGTTAAGTTTGGTGCATCATCACATATCTGTTTTGCTTTGCTTATGTAATTTTGGTGTTATATCCAAGAAATCACGAGCAAACCAACACTGTTAAGCTTTGCCCTCAGAGTTTTATAGTTTTAGGTATATAATGCTTTTTTATTTAGCTTTATAAATTACAAGTGAAAAATCAGGATCCAGTTTACTTCCTTTTTTCCCTCACTTTCTGCCTCCCTTCTTTCCTCCCTACCTTTCTTTATTTTCTTCTTTCTCTTTTGATTTCTTCTTGTAAATGAATATCTAGCTTTCCTAATAACATTTGTTCAAGAAATTGTCCTTTCTGTATGGGATTATCTTGGCCACTCTGTCAAAATCAGTTGTGTGTGTGTGTGTGTGTGTGTGTGTGTGTGTGTGTGTGTGTCTTGGTTCTCTATTGTGTACCACTGAGCTATATACCATTCCAGTGCTTCAGTCTCATAATTGCTCTTCTTCTGCATTTTGAAATTAAGTGGTATGGGGTAATTTTTTAAGATTGGTTGGCTATGTTGCAAATCAATATAAATTTTAGAAAACTTTTTGGTAAATTTACTGACAAGTGCCATTTGGATATTGATAGGTGTTGTACTGACCCACACTTCACTTTGGGTGGGTGGGTGTTGTGGCACTGCTGTGTATCGCAGTCTGTGGATATGGGATATCTTGCTATGTTGTGACTCTTTTTTTTTTCATTTCTTCAGTGGGTTCTGATTCTTTTAAGATATAGTTCTTTCATCTCTGTTATTAAGCTTATTCTTTAGTATTTTATCCTTTCCCATTCTATAGTAAATGAAATTGTTTACTTAATTTATTTTCAGATAGGTCAGTTTGTGTATAGAAATGAAATTGATTTCGGCATGCTGATTTGAAATCCACCAGCTTTGCTGAAATCATTTATTAGTTTTACTGAGCTGATTGGAGCTGGTTGATGTGTGTGTGTGTGTGTGTGTGTGTGTGTGTGTGTGTGTGTGTAACTTTGGGGGTTTCTACTTAATATGTTCATGTCATGTACATACAGAGATTATTTTTTACCTTTCTAATTTAAACCTGTTACTTTCTTTCTTTTCTTTTCTTTCTTTTCTTTTTTTTTTGGCCAGTCCTGGGCTTGAGCTCAGGACCTAAGCACTGTCCTGGGACTTTCTCAAGGCCAGAGCTCTATTGCTTGAGCCATAGCACCACTCCTGACTTTTTTTTCTATGTATGTGGTACTGACGAATCGAACCCGAGTCTTTGAGTATGTTAAACAAGCACTCTACCACTAGGCTAAACTCCTGGGCCTGTTATTTTCTTTTCTATTTTACTTGTGGAGAGAGGAACAAGGGAGACAGAAGACAACAGAGATAATATACTTACTGTAGCAAATTAATCAGGAAGGAAGGGTGGGAGATGGAGACTTCTAGAAAGGAATGAAACTAAAATAGCAGGAGTAATCCTTCTATAACAGCAATAAAAGAAAGATCAGGCAAATATTCTTTCCCTCTGTAGTCTCTTTCCTTGGGCATTGCCCTTTAAAGAAAAGGTAGTAAAAGCACTATCGGGAATAGTCCTTTCTTTGTAGGGTGGGAATTACAAAGACTATCAAACACACTTGTGATCTTAATCTCCTTTGATGTCTCTGATTTGCTAGATTATGATAGAGTGTTTTTTCTCCTGATATTTATATTTTTTCTTTAAAATATTTTTATAATTTTCTTCCTAAGTCTCTAGACAGTCTTTTCTTCTTGATAAACTCATTTCCTTCAACTACCCTTTGGTGTGTTTATTCTACAGTGATTTGCCGCCAGTCTTTTCCCTGTGGCTACTATACTTGAATTCTCTCCCAGAAGTGTATATGCGTTTTGACTCTTTGTTTGGCATACATGTTACACACACACACACACACACACACACACACACACACACACACATTTCTTCTGAAGTCAAGAGATGCTTATGCTTAAGATAAATCTTGTTGGATCATTCAGTTATTCAAATTTATTTGTCCAAACCAGTTCTCATCAGCAGTGAGAACCTTCTTTAGTTACAATTTCTATGGATTGATGAGGGATTTTCTCACTTGTCCACTAGTATAGCTGGTTGTACCAACAGAAAACTCCTCAGCCCTGCCATCCTTTCACTCTAACCCTTATCTGTGTCTTAGATATTGCAGTCATTTCTCCTTTTTTCTTCTCAAATATTCTGCTATTCTTTTGCTCTTGAATGGTGTCCTGTCTACAGTTTTTAAGTCTATTCATTTATCTTAAAAACCTTTCTCTGTGCCAAATATATTTTAATAATTTCCCTACCAGTTACAGGGTCAAATCTAAACGCTTTTTCATGCCAAAAAGATTCCTTAGGGTTTCTCTTGTGTACCAGCTTGATTGTCTGTACTATTTCACATAGCATTTTTGAGCAATATGAAAGTTCTCCTTGCAGGAAAATGTATTTATTTTCTTTTCCATTATTATTTTTCAACTACTTCTTCCTCCTCCTTCAATTGCCCCTCTCCTTTTTCTCTCACTCTGAATTTCTCTTTTATGTCCTCATAATAAATTTGTCTTACCCCTTTCACAGCAGCTAAAACCCTGCTGTGTCTGCCCCTCCTGGTAGACACCTCAGAGGTGTCCACGTGATTAGAACAGACTTACTCACTTGCAGAGCCCTGGAAGACTGGTTTCTGAAGGAGTTAGTTATCTTTTCATTAAACTCAAAATGATTTGAGTTTCAGGCAAATTGACTCATAGAATTCTAGCCACTGTATTTTCTTCTGCTTTTGCTCCTCTATAACATCTACCTTTTGACATTTATATAATGTTGTGGAATCTTTATTAAATAATTGGCTCTAGAGCTGGAGTCTTGTTCATTGTTGAACAGATAAGGTCATCTATGCCCCTGGCAAAGGTCTTGAGTTTGTCAAGCTTCAGGACATATAGTTATTATTTCTGAGCAGTATTTCCTTCTAAGGAAAAGTTTCCTTTGAACCAATGCAGAATTTATCTCTGGGAATGGAATTCAGTTTGGTTGAAACACAGAGACAGTGAGGACAGTTTGATGGCTGGTGTAGCTAGGAGAGAAACAGTGTGTAAAGGTACAGGAATGTTGACAAGAGCAAAAATTTTCCCAGCATTGCATTTGACACCAGCTATTTTACAGTTGTTTTTGCTTGTTGAGGGTGGTCACTAAGTCACAGCTCCTTCAATTGTCTGCTGAGACACACTAGGCTATATTCATTTTTGTGACAAGTTTCTCCTCTAGCTTTGGAAATCAGGAGGAAGAGAGAAGAGGGTTCAGATATTCTATTTATATGGATGTTTACCTCCAAAGTCATCCTCAGTCTCGTATTTTCAGTATGTAGCTTAGATGTGCAGGGTCTCTATTAAAATAATACTGTCCATATAGACACATGAAGAAATGCTCAACATCTCTGGTCATAAAAGAAATGCAAATCAAAACAACTCTAAGATTCCACCTCACTCCAGTTAGAATGGCCAGGATCAGGAAAACGAATAACAACAGATGCTGGAGGGGATGTGGCCAGGAGGGATCACTACTACACTGTTGGTGGGAGTGCAAACTCGTTCAACCACTATGGAAAGCAGTGTGGCAGTGCCTCAAAAGGCTAAACATAGAACTCCCCTATGACCCAGCAATTCCACTACTTGGTATTTACCCAACCATCCAGAAACAAGGACATACTAAATCCACTAGCACAACAATGTCCATTGCAGCACTATTCACCATAGCAAAGATATGGAACCAACCTAGATGTCCCTCAGTTGATGAGTGGATCAACAAGTTGTGGTATTTGTACACAATGGAATTCTATGCTGCTGTCAGAAAGAATGACATTGCCCCATTTGTTAGGAAATGGAAAGACTTAGAAAAAATCATATTAAGTGAAGTAAGCCAGACTCAAAGGAACATAGGCTCAATGGTTTCCCTCATTCGTCATAATCAGTAGAAACCTTGGGCTCTACTAGCAGAGATCTGCAATAGAGCAAAATCTTGATACATAAGGCCATATAATGTGAAGCTAATTGAAAGGACCTCCAGGATATTGAAACAAAAGCCATATAATGAATGATTGTTGTCCTTAATGTACTATGTTGTCTCTCATCTCCTTTGCTGTCCCTTGGTTATCTCATATTGGTATAGTATCTCACTTTGTTATCTGATATATTGAATTTATTTGTATTTGGATATTTGAAATTTGATAGGGAAGGGGGGAAAACCAAGATGGGTGGGGGGGTGTGGGGGGGAAGGGAAATGGTTACCAAGACATGTGAAAGGGTATCAATGTATGTGAATTAATGCACCTTCTATCTGGCAAATATCATGTAACCCTTTTACTAATTACAATAATAAAAAAATAATACTGTCCATATAATATACATGAAACAACTATATATAGGTATGTATATATTTTATACTATTTTGAAGGTTATTTGTATAGCATTGCCCCTGAATCTGTGTTTGGCATTATTGTCATCTGATTTATAATTATATGTAAGTCACATTATGTGATTGCACCCCAGGTTAAATTTTGAAGGCCATGCACTTAATGGTATCAGATTGAAGAGCCATTTTTATTATGAAAAAATAATCTTTTCTATAGTTAATGATTTATCCAAGAAATAGAATATTTTACATATAAACTTAAGTATCCAGAATTCTTAATTGAGTGATATGCTTCATTTTTTTTTTTAATCTGAGGAAGTCTAAGGGGAGGGAAATGGGGACCATGTCATGAGAAACGGTATCAATATTTGTGAAGTTATGCACCTTCTATCAGGTGAATATAATGTAACCCTTCTATTAAAAATAAATAAAAAAGAAGAAATAAAAAATAAATAAATGAAAGGATTTCTAGGATATGGAAACAAGAAAGAAAAAAAAGATTAATGCAGAATAAATCACAAAATACTTTCCAAAAGAAAGTAACAAAAACTAATTATTACATATTTTTAAAAATCCCAAGGCAAATATATGTACACAGCAGGTAGATAGAAGAATCATAAATTATAATACATGCAAAGAAAGAATAATGGATTGAAAATTTATGCTTCTCTTTTTTCCTTTTATTTTAATCATAAAAAATCATGAAAATTGCTCTATAAACATGAGTGAGCTAGAAAATATTACCAGAGTATTAGTTACTAGAGAAACAAAAATGAAATTTGTGGATGAGATTTATCATCTTCTCACTTTAATTTGTAATCCTGCTGTACTGTAAACGCAATAACCATCAACATGAAAAATGTAACAGATTGATAATACCATTGAGTTTTAATTAAACTACTGAAATGAAAAGGACCCAGATGGATAACTGGGAAATGTAGTTATCCTTTATGAAATGAGCAGGATTGCCCGTTTGTTCTGTTCCTTGTAAATTAATGCTCTGCCAAAAATAGTGCCCCATCAGAAGATTTACTAAGAATTAATCACTTAAGTTTATAAAACAGATGGTTGCTCTAGTTTATTCAATTTAGGTTTGAAACACTTATCACTTTAAATCAGCCATTGTTCCCTTTCTTGTCCCTGCCTGCTCTGACTTTCTGTTTCTGGGCCTTTTATATAAATAAATCAATAGTACTAAAGTATGTGCACCTTGTTTTTCTAGGAAGTACTGGTCTGATTTGTGTGTGTGCACGTGTGTGTGTTTCTTTGAATGTCAGGTCCTTTGCATGTGATTTCTTAGTAGATGTTAGGTTCTGTGAATTCATAAATTAAGGTAAGTGGAACAGCACCTTAAGAAGCCACTCTGCTGGCAGGCAAGCTTTCCTCTCTTGACACAACAGCAACTGATGACACAGGCCAGCAAAGACATGATGAAATCATATAGTTTTCTGTTAGCTTGATGAAAGACTGACTTAACTACTTTAGATTCAGGAGCTAAGGTTTTCAAATGTCTTTAGAAGACAGATGCTGGTGTCTACAACTGCAGACCACTGACCTGTTTACAAAATGGAACATCAGGTCGCCCCTCACCCCTACCCCTCTGGGAGAATGTGTACAGAGAAGCTGTTGTAAACATGTGCAAATTTCCAGTTTCTAACCCCATGTCACGTGACCACATGAAGCTGACCTTTATCTACAACAGAGCTGGACTTAAATGCTGAATTAGAAATGTAACATTTTCATGACAGCCACAGAGAAATGAGACAGATGAGTTTAATCACATTGAAATTCCTCTGGTTTTACCTTTTTGTTAACTACTTAGTGTGTGGAAGATGTTTCTTGGTCTGAGAAGGGCATCCCAATTGAATGTTATCTAGGGTGCTTTAAGCTCGACACTTTGAACCGAGAGAGATATGTCCCTCTTCTCAAGCTCTTACAACCTAAATAAATAGATGGCAGGGCCAATAAGAAATACTAAATCATTATACAATTGATTGAACCTGCATGCTGCAAGAATTTAAGGAAAGTGAGAGATCAGTAAGAGTTGCATATACAAATAGAAACAAATTGGAGCATTAGGTTAAATTGAATTATTGGATTTGGAACAGAGAGGGTAGACCATTTGGGGTAATGAGATTAGCATAATCAGATGCCTGGCAGAGAGTGATTGTGACATGGTGAGGGAATATTAAGCATCCCCAAAGAGCAGTTCATCTTAAAGAACGGTAGCAGATCAGCTTCACTAGGTAAGGAAGGCCAGGCAAGACAGGAGCTTTATGGCTAAGTGAAAGAGGTTTCACCTTATAGGACACAAAACCCGTGTTAGTTCTTGAGCCTGAAAGTCATGAAAGGATTGCAGCTGGAAGACGAATTTGAATGCAGAACCCAGCCAGAATATGATAGTGGTTACCTAGGCTGAGTGGTTAATTAGGGGAATGATGATGATTTGTGTCTTTAAAGTGATACAAGGGTAAATCAACTCAAAAGAATGAAGAATTCAAGGAGCTGGCATAGTTTTTTCAGAAGCTAATGTCTCTGCTTAGGATATCTGTCTTGTGCCATAATCTGGGCCCTGTTCCCTGTCAGGCTTAACCTAGTATCCTATCATACTGCAGTACCCAGGGGAGAGTAATTTGTTGAATAATAATTATTTAATTCCATATGGGCCAATGACAATACTCTCTCAAACATTTTTGACTGATTATCTAGACAGAAAATGATTTATTTTTCTATTGATCATCAGACAACAAAGATATGAGACAGACTGTTACTATTTTAATAGCATCATGAGACAATAAGTCTGAGAGACTGAAGCCAGAATGCAGAAACATGTGGATAGACAAATGACTAGGGTATTGGAAGGAAATATATACATCCGTGTGTTTTTGTGTGCTTATGTATGCTACCATTCATGTACATTTTAATACAGATTTATAACATATTCTTTACTTGGAACATTCTAGAGATTAAATCAATCAGAAAATGTAGTGATTTGCTGGAAACCAAAATGTCTACTTACAAGATAGATTAAGAAATAGTATTTAGGGGCCAGAAGCGTGCCTTGTGCTGGAGTGCTGGCCTAGCATACATGAAGCCCTGGGTTTGAGTCTCTGGTATCACATCCACAGAAAAAGCCGGAAGTGATGCTGTGGCTCAGGTAGTAGAGCACTAGCCTTGAGAAAGCCCAAAGACAGTGCCTAGATGCTGAGTTGAAGTCCAGGACTGGGGAAAGAGGGGGGGGGAATAAAATTTAGGAGTTAGAGATGTGACTGAGATGGTAAAGCATCTGTGAAAATAAAAAATACAAAGTTCGAGTTTGGGTGTTGTATCCAAAATAAACAAGCACTGAAAAGAGATCACCAGTCATGGTTCCTGGCTATGATCCTGATCACTTGGAGGCCTGAGGTAGGGAAAGCAGTAGTTTGTTTGACTTCCTGGAGACAAAGTTCATGAGACCTCATCTCTGCCAGAAGCTGGATGCTCTTGTATATACCTATCATCTTAGCTTCCTGGGAGTCATAAATTGGTGCATTCATGGCTAGGAAGTAAGACCCTATCTCAAAATCACCACACCGATAAAGGGCTAGAGGCATGGATCAATAGTAGAATGCTTGCTTGCTAAGCTTGAGACTGAATCCAAACACAAGTACTGCCAACAAATAGGAAGGAAGGAAGGAAGGAAGGAAGGAAGGAAGGAAGGAAGGAAGGAAGGAAGGAAGGAAGGAAGGAAGGAAGAAGGAAGGAAGGAAGGAAGGAAGGAAGGAAGGAAGGAAGGAAGAGCCTGGTAAATTGGTTCCAAATCAGTGCAGTTGCCTGTCCTCACAATGATGGAGTCCTGTTCCATGTTTGAGATAATGATAAGCTTATCTTTTCTGTTTTCCCATATGCACATTATTCACAAATGCAGCTGTGGTGAAGTTTGTCTCTGCTGTTGGAAGATACATGAGTTTTTGTTCTCTATATGTATAAGATTTTCAGTCACATTAATTACAGGACACTTTCCTCCTGAAAAAGAGAGCATGTAGTCAAAACCTGGATAATAGAAATCTATATAATCCATAAATGTTTCATACTATCATTGAGAAAACTAGGCTTTTATTGTCTGAGCCAAAGTCCAATAAAATTAAACTAGCTCTTTATGTAAAGCACTGTTGGTATAGACACATTTAGTTTTACTAGATAGGAGAAAATAGTTGTAAAAATTTCAAATTATATTTAGACACTTTTAAAGCATTATTAATATAGCTAGTAATAGAAATTTTCAGCGATATTTAGTATAGGTTTACCAGATCTATCAATTTTGCAAAATTACATTTAATGCCAATAATTGTGGCTCAGATACATTTTTAAATTGTATTTGTAGAGTTTTTTTCTTGATGTGTAGATTGTCTATAGAAATTTAGGAGGATGTGACAGTGATACATTTTTAGCTTACGATATTTTCAATTTATAGTAAGTTTATCTGGGTGTAATTTTATCATAAATTGGGGAACATGTATATATATATTCTAAAAGCATCTTTGACATAGCTTCCTAAAGTGTCATTACTAGAAAAAGTATACTTATTAGTGATTTTTTTCCTCAACCTTGAAACCTAAACTTAATAGTTCATTTTTAGCAGATTATATGATGAAAAGAAAAACATTATGGAAAGAAAAAGGCAAAGATAAACAAGATGATGAGGCAAAGGTCAAAAGATGAACCAGTGTAACAGCAATATTCACAAAACAATGTGTTGAAAATGAGCTTAATAACTTGGGAGGGGGTGGGGGAAGGGAAAATGGGAGAAAAACATGGGAAAGGTAACAATGTTCAAGAAGTAATGTACTCACTACCTCATGAATGTAATTGTAAACCCTCTATAAATCACCCTGATAATACATACATACATATATATATGTATGCATGCATGCAAAGAAACATGTAGGAGATTATGTTAAGAAATTAACTACATTTTTGAAGAGATGCAGAAGTAGGAAAATAGATAGTTTGATATGCCAATAAAATTAGAAACAGATTCCAGATAGAGTAAAAATACACTGTGTGTTTGTTGGGTGTAGGGAGAGAGAAAAGAAGCGAAAACCGCAAGTTTCACCTCCTGACCACCAGGGGGTGGTAATGCCCCAGAGAAGCTTAGAAAGTACCAGAAGCAGGAGGGCAGACCTGGGTGTAGATTTATTACAGATAGTGACATTGGGAGTGCTTAAAGGATAAGAGAGACAAGATTTCTAAATCTTGTTTCTGTTACTCAGGAACTATATAATATTAGACTTTATTCATATACTAATTCTCCATTTATAGATTACCCATTCTGTCTAATCCTCTGCATATCTCTCAAATGTTTCAGAAATGAAAAGTTAAGCTATAATCTATTTTTACTCTTCTGTAATGGCTATTACATTTTTCAGTAAGGTCAACTGTTTTCTTTTTAAATTATTGATTTACTTCTCTCTCTCGTTTTTTTTTTTTTTTCCGGTGGGGGGTTATGGGCCTTGAACTTAGTCTGGGTATTGACCTTGAGCTCTTCAGCTCAAGGCTACTGCCCTATCCTTATCCTTGATCCAAGCCCACTTCCCATTTTCTAGAGGTTAATTGGAGATAAGAGTCCCAGGTCCTTTTGTGCCTGGGCTGTCTTTAAACATTGATCCTCAGAACTCAGCCTCAATGAGTAGACAGGATTACAGGTATGAACCACCATGACTGGCTACTTTTCTGTCTTTTTAGACAGTCCCTTAGTCTTCAGTTTTCTGCCTTTTCTCTGGTCTCTAGCCCCTTTCTGCAGTGTTGGCCCAGAAATCACTAATCTGTTTTACTCTCATTTCACAGTTTTACTGTTCTCTCATTATTTGGCTCTGAATTGTATTGCCTAATTTATAGCAAACTTAACTGGAAAGTTTAACCAGTTCCTAAACTCCTCTGTTGACCTGTTGTGTCAAGTAAATAAGAACCAAGTGTGAAATCAGAATAATCTCCAAATTCCCAGCATTGTAAGTTGTACTGTTTAGTGATCCTAGAAGGGTATTCCTTTTACCTCTTTAGAGACACATCAATTTGAACTTCAGACTGCTTGCCAGACAGCCTTTCCTATAAGCCTTTCTCATATTAAAAAGCATTACTCTAATTAAATTAGGGGCTATTAAATCTACAAATTAGCATCCTAAGTTAGAAAAGTCAATATCTTATTACTTTCAAAATCTTTTATCTAACTCCTCTTGATTTTGTTTCAGAACTTTTTGTAGTAAATGACATGAAATTGATTTAAAGCTTTCAAAAAATTGGTGATCAATAATTGTTTTCTAGTCATGGAGAAATTCATTAACTTCTATACTTATTGCATTGCCACATATTCTTATTGAACTCTTCTAATCACCACATTATTCTTGACTGAAAACACATTAGCTATAAAAATTCATGAAATGAGAAACATAACATTATAAAGACTTTGTTTAGGTATAGTAGTTAATGGATTGTGCAGAACAGTGGAACACTCTTCTATTTCCAGTAAAAATAAATTTATGTCTTCCATTGTTTTACATTTAAACATGGATAACTTCACGGCTTTATCATTGTATAAACAAATTATTACTAAATGAATTTGTAGACCTACAGAATTTTTATTTGTCTAGCAACATGTAGAAAGCCAAGTATAGTTTGTAGATGAAGAAAAATAGCTCTGGTTGTGTACACACTAAAGAAAATGTATTTTTAAATAAGAAAATATTTATTTTTTCAGCTCTAACTTAGAAAATAACTATGGTATAACAATAAGCTAACATAATTTGCGCTACAGTTCTGACATGACTTCTCTGCTTTGGGTGCTTTTGAACTTTTAATCATATTAGCATTTCTCTGCATTCTGAGGAATTTTTCTATAAAATGCTAGCATTTGTATTTTGACTTTTTACGAATAACTTCAGAATATTAGCTCGTTAACAGAAAAAATTATCATTGATTTATAAATCATCATCTTTACTGAGTTTAAGACACTTTATTTTTTAATTGTATTTTATAGGCAGGATAATGTATAGAGGGGTAACAGTTATATTTATCAGGTAATGAATACATTACTTCTCGAACATTGATACCCATTTTCATGTTTTTGTTCCCCTTTCCCTCCCTCTTCCCCTCCCACTCATCTTGTTTTCCCCCTCCACTTCCTATTTAAATTAAACACATAAATGTATATACAGAATACCTGGTAACAAGGGCAATACAGTGACCATATGAGATTAACCATAAATCGAAAAAAAGAGAAAAGAAATAACTTCACATCGTAATGAAGAGCAACAACCACAAAGGTAAACCTCTTGCTTCCATAACCTAAAGTTCATTTCATTAATCTCATCCTGTATGACCATATGTACTAAGATACTTTTTAAATGAAAACAACTATAAAAGTTACTTACCTCCTTATGGACTTAAGTAGTATTTTTGAGGAACACGATCATGGAGAGAGGCTCCTAGGCCAAAGTCAATTAGAAGTTTCTATTCAAACTTCAAAGAATTTACAGGTTTAAGAAATGATTAAATGTAAAAGTTTATTAAAGTTTATTTTTTCTGTGCTCTTGTTTCAGTGTCATGTGTGTACTTTAGTGGAACTCTATTTTTCTCCCACTTGAAACTTTCCTGATTGACTTCGTAGTAAGCTAACCTGTTAAAATATTGACTGTATTACTAGAGGCAAGCAGGGAACTGAAGGGCCGACCAGCAGCCATGCTCGCCTTCTGAGAATCAGAAAGGCGGGGCTCCGCTCTTGGAGCTGAGGTCCTCAGCTAGGCCCTGCCCCTGGGAACAGAGCGGACAGCTGCTGGTCCTGCTGAGAGCCTGGAAACTCCCAAACCCCAGACCCTTGGCCGGGGCCTGCCCCTAGAAGCAGAATAGGAAAACCAACCATCTGCCCAGCACACTGAGACTGAAGCTCGCAGATCCATCCCATGGCCCACTGTGAGGCCACTGTTTGGGCTGAGAGCTAGTCGTGCAGCAGCACACAGCCTCTGGGAACCGACCTAACACCTGCAAAAACTGCAAACTCTGACCTAGTCAGCAGTGGAATCAATTTGGCCGAGAACCACAGATACTCTCATATTCCCAGAACCACTGGTCCCAATCCAAGTAAAGACCGCTACCTACTGACCACAGAGCAAACTACAACAACAGTTCTGGATGCCGAGGAGAGCTCAAAGATGAATTACAACATACATAAATAATCAAAGTCCCATGCAAAGCCCAAAAGGTAACAAGAGCGAAAGGATGAGAGAGATGTCACCATCACAAGAAATGACACCTGAAGAGACACGAAACATGACCCGATTCAAGGAGATGATTGTGAACATGACTAAAGAGATTAAAACAGAACTCCAAAAACAATTCCAGGAACACAAGCAGGAAATCTCCAAAGAGCTCCTCTAATTCAAAAGAGAAATGGAAGAAAAGATTAACACCCTCAGAGCAGACATGATCAGCTCAGTGTACACACTTTAAGCAAAAATGGAGGCATTAAGCAGCAGATTGACGGAGATGGAGAATAGAACATCAGAAACGGAAGATAAAACACAAGAGCTGGAACAGAGAATCGCTACCTTGGAAAAATCAGTCAGAATCAACCAGAGAGAGCTCCAGGAACTGGCAGATGCAGCAAAGAAGTCTAATCTTCGTATAATAGGGATTGAGGAGGGGGCCGAGTTTCAGGACAAAGGTATGCAACCTTTATTCACCAAAATCATAGCAGAGAACTTCCCCAACTTCAAAAGGGAAAATACTCACATTATTGAGGGTTTCTGGACCCCAAACAGGCAAGATCCTAGAAGGAACTCATCTAGGCCTATCATAGTAAAGACACTAGACCCGAATACCAAGGAATTGATCTTAAATGCTGCAAAAACCGAGGAGCTATATTATAATGGGAAGAAAATTCGAATTACAGCAGATCTCTCCATGCAAACCCTAAATGCATGAAAAGCTTGGAAAAACATCACTGATGTCCTGAAGACCAACAATGCCAACCCAGACTGATATTTCTAGCAAAACTAGAATTTACATTTGAGGGAGAAACAAGAATATTTCACTCCAAAGAGAAGCTTTATGAATACGTGCACACTAAACCAGCATTACAAAGAATACTAATTAATCGCGAACAAATTGTAGAACATCAAGAACCCCCATCAACAAGCAAACATCTATAATTCACTAAACACAAAAGGGGAAAAAAGAGAGAGAAAGAAACCTAGAAGTAAAAATAAATAACGACAATGGACCCTGACCACTTCTCCATAATCTCCCTAAATGTGAACGGGCTGAACAATCCAATCAAAAGACACAGAGCATCAGACTGGATTAAGAAACACCACCCATCCATATGTTGCCTCCAAGAGACTCACCTCACTGCCAAAGACAGAAACAAATTCCAAGTGAAAGGACAGAAAGGAATTTTCCACTCCAATGCACCATGCAAAAAAGCAGGAGTAGCAATCTTAATCTCCGACAAAATTAACTTCTCAGTAAAATCAGTACATAAAGATAGAGACGGCCATTATATATTAATAAAGGGTACAAAATCCATGCCCATAATATTACAGTTATAAACATCTACTCCCCCAACACGGGAGCACCCAAATTCGTCAAACAAACTCTTTTAGAATTACAGAACAAGATAGACTCAAACACAATCATAGTGGGAGACCTCAATACACCACACTCAACAAATGACAGGTCAACTCAACAATGGTTAAGCAAAGACACCATCGACTTAAATGACACCATAGCCCAGTTGGGCTTAACAGATATACACAGTGTCTTCCACCCAACGGCGAAACTTTTTATATTTTTCTCAGCAGCACATGGAACACACTCCAAAATAGATCATATAATAGTTCATACAGAAAACTTAAGCAGATACAAGAGGTCTGATATAATCCTATACATCCTATCAGACCACAGTGGAGTCAGACTAATTCTGAACAATGCAGTCAAAGTCAAAAAACATTCAATCACATGGAAACTGAACAACACACTTCTGAATAACTCCTGGGTAACAGATCAGATCAGAAATGAAATTAAAAACTTCCTTGAATGTAATGACAATCAAGAAGCATCACAAAGGAACTTATGGGACACAGCAAAGGCAGTTCTAAGAGGCAAATTTATCGCACTAGGAATTCATATTAAAAAGACAGAAGAATAGCATGTAAATAACCTTAAAAAAAACTGAAACACCTAGAGGAGCAAGAAAAAGTTAATTCTAAAACAGCTAGAAGGACAGAAATAACAAAAATAAAATCAGAAATTTCAGAGATTGAAATAAGATCTACTATAACAAAATTGATAAATCAAAAAGTTGGTTCTTTGAAAGAGTCAACAAAATACACAGACCCTTGGCAAGATTAATCAAAAAAAAAAGGAAAGGGGAGACTCAAATAAACAAGATTAGAGATCCCACGGGAGCAATCACAACTGATTCCCAAGAAATCCAGTCCATAATGAATAGGTACCACCAGGGCCTATATTCAAAGAAACAAGAAAATCTAGTAGAAATGGATGATTTCTTAAATAAATATAGGCTACCCACACTGAACAACGATGAGGTAAACAAATTGAATAGACCAATTTCTTACAACGAAATTGTGGAAGCAATCAGGGAAATGCCAACCAAAAAAAGCCCAGGTCCAGATGGATTCACTGCAGAATTCTACAAGATGTTTAAAGATGAAATAACACCTATACTCTTGAAACTCCTCCGAGAAATAGAAACAGAAGGAGCAATACCAAACTCATTTTATGAAGCTAATATTACTCTCATCCCCAAACCAGGGAAAGACCCAACAAAAAAAGAAAACTACAGACCTATCTCCCTAATGAACACAGATGCAAAACTCCTTAATAAAATATTAGTCAACAGAACCCAGAAACAAATTTAAAAAATCATACACTATGATCAAGTGGGCTTCATCCCACAAATGCAAGGCTGGTTTAACATTCGCAAATCAATCAATGTAATACATCATATCAATAGAGTTAAGGATAAGAATCATATGATAATTTCTCTGGACGCGGAGAAGGCATTTGACAAAATACAACATCCATTCATGTTGAAAGCACTAGAAAAAATAGGAATAAGAGGTATATTCTTCCAAATAGTGAAAGTCATATTTGAAAAACCTACAGCCAGTATTATACTAAATGGTGAAAGACTGGAACCATTCACCTTAAAATCAGGAACTAGACAGGGATGCCCACTCTCTCCACTTCTCTTCAATATAGTGCTGGAACCCTTAGCCAGAGCAATAAGGCAAGAAAAGGACATCAAAGGGATCCACATAGGGAAAGAAGAAATTAAACTATCCTTATTCACAGACGACATGATCCTCTACTTGAGTGACCCAACAAATTCCACTCCCAAACTTCTAGAATTAATAAACCACTTTAGCAAAGTGGCAGGATACAAAATCAGTCTTCAGAAGTCAGTAGCCTTCTTGTACACCAACAATACACAAACAGAAGACCAAATCAAGAAAATGATCCCATTCGCAATAGCCCCCAAAAGAATAAAATATTTAGGAATATACTTAACCAAAGATGTAAAGGAATTATTCAATGAAACTATAAAAGCCTAATGAAAGAAATTAAAGACGACACTAGGAAATGGAAAGACATCCCATGCTCATGGCTAGGGAGAACCAACATAGTGAAAATGGCTATACTGCCAAAATTGATATACAAATTCAATGCAATCCCCATCAAAATCCCAAAGACATTCTTTACGGAAATAGAAGATATAATCCAAAGCTTCATATGGAACAAGAAAAGACCTAGAATAGCCAAAACAATTCTAGGCAAAAAGAGCAATGCTGGTGGTATTACAATACCAGACTTCAAACTCTACTATAGAGCCATAATAACAAAAACTGCTTGGTATTGGCACAAAAACAGAACAGAAGATCAGTGGAACAGACTAGAAGACCCAGAAATAGAACCACATACCTATAGTCAACTTGTATTTGACAAAGGAGCCAAAGATATACAGTGGAACAAACACAGTCTATTCAATTATTGGTGCTGGCAAAACTGGGCAGCCACATGCAGAAAACTAAAAATTGACCCTAGCCTTTTGCCATGCACAAGCATTAACTCAAAGTGGATCAAAAACCTCAACATCAGACCGGAAACCATGAAACTGCTACATGATAAAGTTGGAGAGACACTGGAACTCATAGGCACAGGCAAAGATTCCTGAACAGAATCCCAGGGTCACAACAGATTGGAGAGAGACTCGATAAATGGGACCACTTAAAAATAAAAAGTTTCTGTACAGATAAAACATAGTTGCAAAAGGAGAGAGACAGCCAACCAACTGGGAAAAGATATTCACCAACAATACATCTGACGGGGAACTCAAGAAACTAATCCCCCCAAAACCCAATAAACAATTCACTAAATGGGCAAGGGAACTAAAGAGAGACCTATCAGAAGAAGAGATTAAAATGGCAGAAAAGCATATGAGAAAATGTTCATCATCTATGGTCATAAAGGAAATGCAAATAAAAACAACCCTAAGATACCACCTTACCCCAACAAGAATGGCCAAGATCTTGAACTCAGACAGTCACAGTTGCTGGCGGGATTGTGGAGAAAAAAGAACCCTACTACACTGCTGGTGGGAATGTAGACTAGTTCAGCCACTCTGGAAAGCAGTGTAGAGGTTTCTTAAAGAACTGAAAATAGACCTTCCCTATGATCCCGCCATACCACTTCTGGGCATCTATCCTGAACAGCATGATCCAGGATATTATAAAGACACCTGCTCAGCTATGTTTATCTCTGCACTATTCACAATAGCCAGGCGATGGAAACAATCCAGATGCCCTACTGCAGATGAATGGATACAGAAAATGTGGTATATATGCACAATGGAATTCTACATAGCCAACAGACAAGATAAAATAATGGCATTCGCAGGGAACTGGGTGAATCTAGAGTGAATCATGTTGAGTGAGACAAGTCAAGACCTAAGGAACAAAAGGCGCATGGTATCCTTAATATGCATTTATTAAATCCAAAAAGTACAAGAGCGAGGACTCAATAACTGCATACCCAAAGCTATGGACATGGCAATGGAAATACAAGCATAACTATATAGACATAAAAACCTATGACTCTATAGATATAATGTTTTATTTCATAAATTGATATGTTTCTATGACATACAAACCTTTAGCCTAATTGTGATTAAGTTCTAAATACTAAGTTCCAGTGATTATAATTAGAGATTCCCTCCTTGAACACTTCTTTGTTAAACTTGTCATTTAAAATATGATGTAAACAAAAGCCATATAATGAATGATTGTTGTTCTTAAGGTACTATGTTATCTCTCATCACTTTTGCTGTCCCTTGGTTATTTCATATTGTTACACTATCTCACTTTGTTACCTGATATATCGGATATATTTGTATTTGGTTATCTGAAATTGGATAGGGAATGGGGGAAAACAAGATGAGGGGTAGGTGTGGGGGGAAGGGAAATGGGGACCAAGACATGTGAAAGGGTATCCCCAATGTATGGGAATTAATGCACCATCTATCTGGCAAATATCATGTAACCCTTCTATTAATTACAATAAAAGTATATGGGAAAAACAACAACAACAACAAAAAACATAATTTTGAAGTCCATAGTGATATTCATAGCCAGAATCATTTTGAAGAAAAAATAGATTTACTGATATAGAATATATACTATATTTACCCATTTAGAATGCTTGATTAAATTCCTTTTATTTAACAACAGTTGGCAACTACATTCTAATTTAAAAGTTTCTTTTGTCACTGCTCAAATGCCATATCATTTATTATTAGTTTTTTTAGAGTGACACACAATATTTGTACGTCAGTACTTATGAACTATAACATCAGGCTTTGATCCATGAATATAACAGATAGTGTAATGAGCAACACACCTGTTACTCCCCATTCTCTTCTATCCTTTGCCACAGGCTGCCTATTATCTTTCTCTTACCTCACAAGTGAGCCTTTCTCTTGGATTTGTGGACCACAGGTCACAGACAGGCAGATGGTTCTCGGGGAAAGGTCTGTCCTTTCTGCTGAATGTAAAATTTTCAATGAAGTTAAAGTCAATAAGAATAAAGATAAACCATGGTCAGTGAACTGCCAACAGTGATACTAAGTAAGGTAGAAAGAGGGGGAAGAAGAGACAAGGTCAAAACCCAGAAATGGAAGAGTTGAAGATAAACTCAGTTATTTACTTGAAGTTTGTCTTGCAATGAAGAAGGGCAATTTGAGATATTTTCTTTTAAAACACTAAAATATTGAGACGAGGTATAATGATGCATCCACCTAATCTCTATTACTTGAGAGCAGAGAATCCTGATCTGAAGCCAGTAGGCAAAAGTTAGCATGAGACTATTTTAAAAACTGAAAACAAAAAGTGATTCATTCCTATTACTCCTCAGATGCAATATTCTTATTTATTTCTATAAGTGTATAGATACCTTTCCTTTTTGTACCCCATGCCATTACCTAGGAAGTTACATTTGAGCTTTTGAGGGAAAAATATGTTTAGATTCAATTAATTGAAGTTTCCATGTGTCCTTTTTTTCTTTTTACTTTTATCACATTAAGCCGGTTTTGTGTATGTGTGTGTGTTTTTAATTTTTATTGAACAGGAGATGAGCAGGGTGACTACAGTTACATAATTAAGGTCATGAGTACATTTGTTTTTTAATCATTTTTATTCCATCTTTCATTTTTTCCTACTTACCCTTACCACCCACCCATCCCAAGTTATAAGTTTCACCTCCGACATAGTGTCAAGTGAGTATCAACCTGCATCTGTGAAAGAGTGGCACCACAGTGGTGACTGATAAATTAGAATATTTGTTGTGCTGTCATGCAGACTCTAATCCCTAGAGTATTAAGGCAAGAATAAATGACAATAATACTATAGAAATTAAGGTATACTCATATGACTTAAAAATAGTAGTGAGAGGGATCTCACGGAATGGTAAATCATCCTTGTAGATGCAATAAGCCACTAGCCCACCTGACCATGCAAAACAGAATTTGGTGAGCTTCTTCCAGGCAGATTTCACTAAAAATGAATTCTCCATTTCTTTCAATAGCCACACTATTTATTTGGCTGCCCAGAATTCATTTCTAAGTTATCTCCCTTTAACATGAATAGGGAATGTATCTTTCTAATTAGAATACAGTATCTGAGCCTCCGTTCACTAGTTTCTCTATCATCTTTTCTTTTCTCTGACTAAGACTATTTTCAGAACCCCAGTGTACATATTGTACCTGTGTTAGGACACATGTGAAGAACTGTACATGCATCTCACTTCTAGAGACTTTATTTCTTTTTCTTCATTTCATAGCACAACTCTCACCATCCACTGTGCCATCCATCAGGGGAATGTTTACCATTCATCTCAAGGAATCCCCAGGCAGGAGAGGGGTGGTTATTTAGCACCCTCCACTACCACCAAGTCTATAATCTTATCCTATACACCTAGTATTGATGCACAGCCTTAACTTTCAAATAAGAGTTGAGCACTTCTTAGCCTGTATGATCAGCAATCTAGCCAGAAATCTTTTCTCCTGTATAATAAATAGGATCTATTAAAATAGTACCAAACTAAGTTTTAACTGTCAGTGATTGTATGTAGCTGACAATGAGCTTTTCTTTTACCTGGGAAAGTATTTGAAGACTTTTCATTTTATATTCATTGTTGTGTTTTCAGCTATTACAGCATTTAAAGGCAGAAAAATGGAGAGACACCATAGAAATGATGGGCAGACAGAAATATTTAGTAAATTGAGGTATTTGAAGAATTATTTTTCTTTTTATACTGCGCAGTTTCTGACATAATAACTACATCTTTCTCCTATTTAAAACATCCTTTAAGCACATAGGCAAGGGTATCATATTTCCAGTAATTTTCCCAATTTGTCAGAATGCTTTGATAAACAAAGATGCCATTTTAGAACTTGAAAAAAGCTGCCATATGCCAGTCAGGGGTTGAATTATCATTTCAGTTACTCTGTTATGGATATAATTCCCTGGAGGACAGACAGCTTTAATCTAAAGTTTTGTGATAATAGAAGGTTCTGACCAGAGATTATGCAATTTGCAGATAAGTTTGGCTTATCTCTCTTTCCTTCAGCCTGATTTGCCCCTGCTTGCTTCCCTGAGAAGTACTTTTATCTACGGCACGGAGAGCATGTAAATGGGGAATCTTACATTGGTTTTTTGTATGTTTTATTTTTTTATTCCAAAATGCACATAAAGCAGGTATCAGATGTAACTCTTAATTTCTACAAATCCTCTGTGATTTTTGTAGATCAATTTATACATAATTTTCCTCTGTATTTAATAGCTGAAAAACTTTTGCATGTGCTCTGGAAATTTAGAAACAATGAACAATCCAACTTAGATCACTGCTAAGTATGTTTGTCACTGTCTTGCTCCCACTTTTAGAGCAGATGTCTAGCTCTCCTGCCAGCATTTCACATGGAGGCATCCAAAATGGGCTGTCACCTTCCCCACCTCCTGAGAGTCCCATACCTTTCCAGCCATGGCAATATGCTCTACTGACTTTGCATATTTGTCTCTTGCTTAAAAACTAAGTCTTGTCACTGAACAAGTGCTGTATCTGCCAGATGCCAGTGACTTGAACCTATAATCCTAGCTTCTTACAAGGATGAGATCTGAAGATTGCAGTTTGAAGCCAGTCTAGGCAGGGAAATGTGTGAAACTCTTACATTCAATTAACCAGCAAGAAGCCAGAAGTGGATCTGTGACTCAAGAGGTAGAGTGCTAGCCTTGAACAAAAACATGAAGAAGCAGTTCCCAGGCCCTTAGTTTGAGCTCTAATTCTGACAAATACACACACACACACACACACACACACACACACACACACACACACAAAAGAGCTAGATTATAAATGTGTATGTCTATGTGTGTATGCATATATAGCTATATGTGTATTTATATAACAATGACTTTGAATAATGTGAATCATAAATTATTTATGGAATCCTATGAGATTCGATGATGTTGTTTAATCATCACAGCCTTATTTGGTCTCTAGAAAGGATAATTTCTTATATCATGCACTAGTTCACCAACCTTACCATTATCTGCAGAAAGCTGGTGGATATGAAATACTGACTGATCATTGTTACTGACTGCCAAGGGTATCTGGCTTTCTGCCACTCTACCTTTCATCATGCATCCTTGCTCTCCTTTAGGAATGTCTGAATTATTTATCAGTGAAATACTCGTGCGAGGTCTTGGACCTATTCCACACTATTATATAAAAATGACTTAAATGCTTAGAGAAAATCAACTTTTGGGGCACAAATGGTTGTCTTCCATTTTTCTTGGTCTCATGTTCCTTTGAGGAACAGTGAAGGAAGGCTGCTAAACATCTTTACAGTACAGTGTCCTATGTTCAGTGATGAGAGAATGACAAATACGTTAGGAAACTGCCCGATTAGATAGTGGAGAGAATCCTACAATGATCCATCGATTCATCATTTGGTTGTAGCATTTTTGGCATAGGAAGGTCAACGAAGGATGATGTGACCTTGTCAGGAATTAGTTTAACTGAGAATAAAGCATAAAGTTGGATTTGTGAGACTGGCTTATTGAGGATCTAAGTGTGCTGTGATTTAAGTAAGTATCTTCAAAACATCCCCATGTTAAAGGTTTGGTTCCTGTGGAACCACTGAGACCACAGTGAGGCATCATAGTAGATCTTTAGGTAATGGGGATGGACTTAGAAGAGTTGTGGGAACCCAGATCCCACCTAATTTTTTTTTCTGTTTATTTTTGCATCCTTTCATAAGATGAATATTTTTCCTTTACCACCCATTCCTGCCTTGATATGTGGTCAGCCAATGATAGACTGGATTCTCCAAAAAAAAATATGGCCCAAATAAGCATGGTCCTCCCCTCTCTGTCTCTCTTCTCTCTCATTAGATATCTAAGATTTGAATGCAGAGATATGTCTAGCTATCTCCTCTCTTTTTAATTATCTTAAGTATTTGTTCACTTACTGTAGCAAATAATACAAAGACTGAGAGAAACAAATAGTATTGTCTCCCTTATTCTTCAATTTTTAATTATCATCCCTATGATTACACACACAAATACACATACACACACACACACACACTCACACACTTGCAGTTAGTAGTTTGATGATAATATATCCTGAACATTCATTTAGATGAAAATATAGTCACATTTGTAATTGTAATGAAGCAAATTCTAGTGAATCATATATATGTCTTTCTATTAGAATATGACATTAACATTCCTGTATACATCTAGACTCCATGCCTAGTGAGCAAACCTAAAAGAAAAAAAAGACCCAAAATTTTCTCTAGAAAACATGGCATAATTAAAAGAAAATGAGAATAGTTGTTTGAGGTTTCTTTTAATTTTTTTATCATAATTAATAGAAGGGTTACATTATATTCACCTGATAGAAAGTGCATTTCTTAACAATCATTGCTATCCCTTCTCATGTTTTGGGAGGTTTTTACTCCAGCTTCCTCTTCTCTCTGAATTCTGTCCTTCCTCTTGCTTTTTTTCTGTACGAGATACAAAATGGTGATGCATTAAGGAGGGCTTTCAAATGTGGGGGGATTTTGAATACAGAAGTTCCAGATAAGGTAGTTACAAACATTGTAATTGCTGCTTGTGGTCAAAATATAAGTTTAAATCCTATTTAAAAAATTACTACTGTAAATGCAAGTAACTCTTCATTAAATATTTTCTTTTTGCTTAATAATGGATAGTTACACTGAACTAATTGGAAACACATCAACAAATTTTCCTGGGTTATATATGGCAGTGACTTTCAAGCTCAGATTTTTTTTCTTTGTCAATGTGGTTCTTCCTGCTTTTGAATATAAGAGGGTATATATGTAGTATCCACTTTTCAATTTTCATCAACAACAAAAATATAGCAAGAGGGGCTGGGAGTGTGGCATAGTGGTAGACTGCTAGCCTAGCATCCATGAAGCCCTGGGTTCAATTCCTTGTTACTGAATACACAGAAAAAGCTGGAAATAATGCTGTGGCTCAAGTGGTAGAGTGCTAGCTAGCCTTGAGGAAAGCCCATGGACAATGCTCAGGGCCTGAGTTTAAGCCCCAAGACTGGCAAAAAAAAATAGCAAGAGACAATCAAAAGAGAAAGCTTTTGTGTGTGATTTTTGTTTCCGTCTTTTTCATTTTTTTTATTGTCAGGGTAATGTATAGAGGGATTACAGTTACATTTGCCAGGCAGTAGGTGTATTACTTCTCACACATTGATACCCCTTCTCATATTTTTGTCCCCATTTCACTCCCCTCATCCCTCCCAATCATCTTGTTTTCCCCCTTCCTTTCCCTATTTCAAATAAACAATCGAATATACCATATACCAGGTAACAAAGTCAGATACAGTAACAATATGAGATTAACCAAAGGTCTAAAAAAGAGAAGAGAAATAACGTGGTACATTAAGATAAAGCTCTTGTTTCCTTCTTTGTGAAAAGTATTTGACCTTTCTTTCCTAGAATCACCTAGTTTGTTCAGTGGCAGAAGACTAATTGTGAAGGAGATTTTCTTTTTCATCAAAGAAACAGTAGTCAATTATGTATTAGGTATAAATACATTTTTAAACTTTTATTCATTATGAATAAAAATTATTATGAATAAAGCCTCATCTGCATAATTTTTGCAAAAATTATAAAGAAATCCTCAGAATGTTAAAGATTCTTATGCTTTATGTCTAATTTGGAAACAGGTGTTTATCTTTGATTAGGTTGAATATTTTCTTCAGGGCCAGTTGTGAAAATGATTAACCTGTTTTACCTTTGACCTTGAATGATCTTTGAAATTTGTGTTCTTCAGAGATATTCTTGATAAACATTAAGATTGGATATTGCCTTTCCCCTTGTTTATATCTGGTATTTGCTACTGGTAAGAATTGAAAAATTATAACCCACACCTACATAAAAGTTCATGTAGATTCTTTCAGAGCAAGTATTTTGGCAATTTGTAACTACTTAATGAACATACAAATCGTGTAAAAACACTTAGCAAAATACAGACTACAGTAAAAAGTAACATGTAAAATTATATTGATAATGTGCTGAGACTTCATGTGTTACAGAGTCAATCAAAAGTTACAGAATATTTATAAAACTAGAAAAATACAAAGAAAAAAATGAAAACAGCCTTGTTAACCATCCTTCATTTATCGATTTTATATTGTTCTATGAGAGAAAGGATGAGTGTTGGGGGTGGAGGGAATTTCCCTGGAGAGAAAAAAAATTCAGACTAAATATTTAGGAAAGATGAACTTATTTGTGAGACTTCATGGCTAGCTAGCTAATTTCTTTGAAGGCAGTGTAGTTTAATCTGGCTATTACTCTCAGAGAATACATTAAGCTGTTTTAGAGAGCTATTATCTCCCTCAGAAATGTCTCCTGATATTAGGCTTTAATATTTACTATCCAAGTAATAAGGGAGCAAACAGAGACAGTAAGAACAAAAGCTTTTCTTGTACACATAGTGCTTAGTACTAGAGTTCTCTCATTTTTACAACATGTTTCAAAAATATATGAAAGTAAGTCATTCATACAGGTTTAAATGGAGCACCACAATGGAAGAGATGTAATCCCATCCTACCCAGAACAACTTCTCCATCTTCAAGCATTAACAGACCATCAAATCCATCGTGGATTAATCTTATCAATGCTAAAACACATGTAAACAAATCACATAAGCAAGAGTTTATTCTTAGAACAGCACCAGTAATTCTTAATCCTTAAAGCTTTTTTTAAAGCCTCTTCTGAGATTCTCGTGGACATTATCTTGTTTACTCTACATGTTCCTTCCTGAGACATTGAGAGTCATTAAGTCACCCACATTCCAAGAGTTCAAATCAAAGATATAGAAGGGATTTACTTAATGATGTGTCAGAAATTAATCTTATCTGGTTCCCTGAATAGTGATATAATCCAAGGTTTTATTTTAGAGTTACATGAAATGTTATAAATGAAAGTGTCTAGTGATTTCTTCAGTTATTCACTCTAAAATTACTTACTGTATTGTGTATTGACACTGCTAGATATTGGGCACATAACCAGGAGCCTGCAGCCACTGTGTTTGCAATGAAATAATCAGCTATTGAAAATCATAATTCCATTACTTATTATAGAGTCTCATTTGTGAAATGTGCTCCCAAATGAGAAAACAGGTTTTGTAGAAGTTTAATGGGAAGGAGGATCCTTTGCTTTGGGTGCTGGGAAGGTTCTCTGAGCAAATTTAAGATGAAAGAAACCCATCAAAGGGTAACTAGGTGAAAAAGGTAAAGGGCTTTGTAGGTTTTTCTTACTCAACTCATCCTTCCTCCTCCTTTGATGTGTTGACAAGTTAATGCCATTGTTTTGCTTTTAAGACATCATATATATTTTCTATCCACCCCCGTACTCATTTTTTTGTATTTTATTTTTGGGATAATGTATAGAGGGTTAACAGTTACATTCATCACGGAATTGGTGCATTACTTCTCAAACCTTGGTACCACTTCTCATGTTTTTGTCCCACTTTCTCTTCCCCTACTTCTCCCAATCATCTTGCTTTCCCCCTTCTCTCCCCTATTTCAAATAAATAAAGCTATACAATAGACCAGGTAACAAAATCAGTAACCTCATGAGATTAACTTTAAGGGGGAAAAAAGAGAAAAAAATAACTTCACATTGTACATTAAACATAATAATCACAAAGATAAACCTCTTGTTTCCATATCCTAGGCTTCATTTTGTTTAGTAGACTAAAAAAAGGGTACATTCCTGAGTTCTCAAGCTATGGTCTTTCAGGGGTATGTATGTATATGTGTGTGTGGGGGGGTGTGGTAGTGGCTGTGTGTATTTTTGGTCCAGCATTTGCATACGGTTGACTATAGTAATTATTTGGATATTTTGCCAGGCTCTGAAATTAATACTATTTCATTTTTCATCGATAGGTTTGTTTGTGTGTGTGTGTATGTGATACTGTGATTTGAATTCAGAGTCTCATGTTTGCTATCTAGGTGCTCTACTGGCAACTTATGTTTTTAGCCCTTTCTGTGTTTTTATTTTTGCTTTATTTTTATTGTTATTATAAAAGTGATGTACAGAGCAGTTACAGTTACATAGGGAAGCTACAGAGTACATTTCTTTTTGGACACTATCACTCCCTTGTTCTCTCAGAGGTTTTGTGTTGATTATTTTTAAGATTATTACTTTTAAAGGTCATGCTTCCTGTTCAGGAATATAGGAGTGGGTCATGATCCACCTAATTTACGCATGCACCACTGTTTGTTGAGAATTGGTTTTGTGCATTTCCCACACAGGACAGCCTTGCACTCCAAACCTCACATCTCAGTCTTCCAGGCAGTTAGAAATACAGCCATGAATTGCAACTGGTTTTAGTGTACATTTAACTGCTACTACCCCTCAAGTTCACATAGTTGGATCAACTTTTCTCATAGGACTCCCACAATATATAATAGAGAAGGAAAGCTCAGTTATCCTAATGATATAACCTTGAGGACCAGTGACTCACTTCCTGAGTCACAATCTAGGGAATTTGGCTTTTGCTCAAAGAACCAAAGGCTTGACAATATAATTGTATGCCATTTAAGGTGAATTTAAGATCACCAGAAAATAGAGTCATCTTGATAGAACTGATGCAGAAATGGAAATTTAGAGAACTATTGTTTGCCCAGATCTTTAACTCACTAAGTTTCAATTCATAACAGCAAATTGTTGTAGCTTAATTTAGAAAATCACCTAGCTAAATTAGCTGCTCTCCAGAAGGGAATTGAATTTTATATGACTAACATAATCTACTCTGTATAGATTCTTCCCATGTGTTAATAATAGCTTCCCAGGCTCTGTAAAAAGGAAATTCTCAACGAAACAAATATGCCAGCTCAGGAAATTCAGCAACAGAATCAGCCACTAGACTTCCTTTAATATAGTTTGCTTTAATTTTTAAAAATGTCATTGTGTTAAAGCTGTAGGCTTTTTATTATTTGATTCTGAATTTTTGGAAGTGGAGTTGGCATAGAAATATTTTTAGAAAGCTTTATATAAGTGAAATGAATGTGAGAGTAAGGCTAAGGTGAGGACATCTAATCTATTGTAGGCAAGGAAATAAAAGGATATAGAATTGATATATTTTGTTGTATAAAATATTCTGCAGTACAAATTTAATAAATCAAGCATAGGGTAAAATTAAATGTACTCTGAATTTTCTAAATATGTATGGATTTCAAGTGCATGAAATCTTGAACTAAACCTCTGATTTTAACTGCAAAGCAGATGAGACTGATTTTTTTAACCTGGTGTCAATATAATAATTTATTTATCAGCATACAACTTCCAGTTTGGCCATGAACGAGAATGCAGTAGCAGGTTTTTCAGGACAGAGAGGGATGGTTAGCTTGAATTTATCAAAAATTTTACAAGTTTTACTGATAGGTCTAACTGACATAACCACCTTCCTCTTTTTTATCTGGCCAGGTGTCCCCTCCGGTTAGTGTACAATAACAATTTTATTGGACTTATTTAATGGCCCTTTGAGGTTCTGGTGATTGTGTATCCATTTCATCTTGCTCTGGCCTCAGTAGATCAAATTTCTACTTTCTTTTACTTTGTTTGAAAAGGCTTTCCATCTGTTTCCAGATGAGAGCATGTGATGCAATCTTACCATTGTGCATCACTTAGCATCCTCCATTGACTTATTCCATGGCTGGTGTTACAAGAAAGTATTTTTTTTTCCAGTCAAGACTGATTCCCAGAAAATGAAAGTCAGTAACTATCAGCAGCCATCTTGCTCTGTCTTGTTTCCAGGAGCAGCCTAGGAACAGCCAACATTTAGGAAGGTGGAGCTGAAAGATGAGAGTGAGGTCACATCCTGAGGACTCTTCAAGAGCCTGAATTCTGTAGCAGATACTTTTCAGTTACATGAACCCATGATGTCTTTTTGTTCTCTTAATTGCCTCATCTAATTCAATTATTATCACTGTTAATATTTGCTTTGTTTTGAAGAACTTGTAGAAGAGAGACCGAACAAATAGAATTCTAAAACCTTTCCCTTTCTCTATATTGAATAGAGTGTTTTGTGTTCCACATATGAACTAAAGCACTCTGAAAAATGTAGTAGAAATAATGTCATGTACATTTTAGTACTTTATACAGTATCATAAATTCTTTGAAAAAAGTATGTCAGGGGGGAGGGGGAAGGGAAATGGGGACCATGTCATGAGAAAGGATATCAATGTTTGTGAAGTAATGCACCTTCTATCTGGTGAATATAATGTAACCCTTCTATTAATTACAATAAAAATAAATATATAAAAACATGTCAAATTTGATGTAAATTATTGCTCATAGAGAAGTTCTTGACTATTTGAGTGACTATTGAATTACAAAGACTATGAGTACAATATTAATATCATATTTATTAAAATGTGCTAGTATATTTCTTAATATTTTCAAGATAACTACTAACAAATACATCCATCAGATAGACATATTACTGATAGTGATGATTTATGTTTTTCTTATTTAAATCAGGATATGTAAAGGTCTTCAATAACTAATATAATTATTTGTGGGTGACAAGATGAAATTTAACAGATTTTTTTCCTTTTCAAAAAACTGGTAAGATTCATCAAGCCTATTTTCCTCTTTACTTCACTTTTATTCAATATATCTACTAAATTGATATTCTCATGTAATTAACTTACTTTGTGGAAACAAGTTTGAATATAGAATTAATGAATGAAAAAGTAAGAGATAGTAAGGAAGATATTTTAAAGCCTATTAAAAGACAAAAATATTGACAAATTTATTTTTTAAAATTTAAAATAAAGACTTTTCTATAGATGCCTATAAGTGAGTGTGTATGTTATACCCTTAAAATAAATATGACCCTAAATGAACACAGGTCAAGGGACCTACCTGTGTATCAATAGAACTGGAAAAAAATTCAGTGGTTTTATTTGATTGTAAGAAAATATGATATAACAACCTGTTATGCCATCCAGAGTGGAGATTTCATTTTAATGGTTCAGATGTAGGTTGGGTTAATCCACAAATGTAAGAGGTAATAGTCACCCTTAATTCTGGTGTGATAGAGCCTCATCTTGAGAATCCCATTGCTTTGGCAATGTATTTGAGTGATGTTAACAAAAAGATTTGCTTTAGAAGAATGGAAGACAGTTTAGAACTGTCACTATTTTGAAGGAATTTGAAAGGCCTGCCTTAGAGAAAGAATTACATCTTAGGCTACTTTTGTTCCTGTAATAAAATTCCTAAGCTCACATAGTTTACAAAGCTTAGGACTTTGTCTCATGATTCCAGAGGACAAAAAATCTAGGAACACAGCATAAGCATGTGGAGAGGAAATTCTTGGTAAATGTGGTAGTTCAGGTGTCCCTCTTCTCATTGACCCACTAATGACATCACAGAGCTCTACCTACATGACCTATCTAGTCTTAATTACCTCCCAAAGCCCCCCACTTTTATGTACAATTAACATATGACTGAGAAACTTAATGTCCAACACATTAACGTTTGGGAAACACATTTAACAAATCAGTGACTTACTTTATTTTAAGCAGTGTTTGGGGAGTGACCCTATAGCTCGTTTATGGAAGGAAGATTTTAGCTTACTGGGAAAAGCTTATTAAATTAAGCAGTCTAACAGATATAGAAAGAACAGCCCCAATGAAGGCTGATTTTTTTTTTTTGCCAGACCTGGGCTTGGGCTCAGGGCCTGAGCACTATGCTTGGGCTTTCTCAAGGTTAGAGCTCTACCACTTGAGCCACAGAACCACTTCTGGCTTTTTTCTATGTATGTGGTACTGAGGAATCAAGCCCAGGTCTTCCTGCATGCTAGGCAAGCACTCTACCACTAGGCAAAACTCCCAGCTTCTGAAGGCTGAATTTTATCAGAGTTGATACTTTTAGACATTTGAGCTTTGATCCTCTTAAATGGGTTACTCATATTTTTTAGAAACATGGAAGAAAGGGTTCAAGCAGTCTGGTCTAAAATACAGTAGAAATTGTGGTAGAGGTAATGAGGTGGAGGTGTAATTCTGGAATTCTTGAAGAAATACAATTGTGGGTAAGTCCTATATGAGGCAGCAATATAAAAAGGAATGTGCGAGTTTAGACACTATTAGTCATAAATAGGGCCTGGCATTTAGCCTAGTGGTAGAGTGCTTGCCTAGCATGCATGAAGGACATGGATTGATTTCTCTGTACTACATACATAGAAACAAGCTGAAAGTGGTACTGTGGCTCAAGTGCTCGGGCGTGCGCACGCATGCACACACACACGCGCACACATACACAAACACACACACACACACACACACACACACACACAATTACCTCATTGTCAAAACAAAAGTTTATAAACTTTTTCTAATAATTCATTTGGTTTGGTCAGAGAAATCATCTTGAATTTTCTTGATTTTTTAGCAAGGTTAGCTGAATTTCAAGTTAATTAAAATCATTATTTGTTCTTAAATTAGACTTTTAGAAAATAATTGAATACATTACTAATGGTGATGGAGACTTATTCCTCTAGCATACTTACCTTCCTAAATATGTTGCAGCCACAACCATCCAGGGACCAGTGAGTCACATCTATAATCCTAGCTGCTTAGGAGGCTAAGATATGGGGATGGTTGCTAGCTGCCAAGTCAAGCAGGAAAGTCCATCAGACTCTTTTCTCCAATGAGCCATAAAAATCCCAAAAGCAGAGGCTCAAGTGATAGAATGTCAGCCTTGACCACAAGGTAAAGAAAAGGGCTATACCCAGGCCCTGAGTTCAAGCGCCAGTGACAGCATACACAGAAAGTAGATTACAATGGTAGTGACAAGTAACTTTGAGCTTGTTTAAAATAATCCTGTTATTTATTCTTAATTGGAAATGAAAACTGGCAAATGTAAGGCTGAAGGAGCTTCAGATTTAGAAATCAGATATTGTTTGCTGGCAGTATTCAGGACACAAGAGAGAAAGAAGGTATTGTGACTCAAGATTAGAAGCCACAGGCAGATTCAGAGCTGAGAGCTGAACTGCTAACCTTGCTGTCCTTTCGTCTTTGGGGGATTTGGCAGCAGATAGATGTCAGTCTCTTGAGTATTCATATGAGAACATTCTTGTGATGGACTGGAGACTGAGCTGGAATGTTTTCTGAAGGCTCCTCCAAATGTAGTTATGTGCTTCCTAATGATAGGGATAAACTGCTATGGTGGTATAAATGATTATACTATTCTGTGAACATCATAGGTTACACTTACACAAAAAGAAGACCACTAAGTCACTAGTCCTGGAACTTGCTAGGCTGGAACTCTCCCAATTGAGCTATACCTCTGGCCTTAAATTTTGCAGGTTGTTTTGCTGAAGTCCATCCCCTGCACAAGCCACAAGCCTGGTAAACAAAGCCTGCCCACGAATCTTTCAGCTTCATTTTCCCAAACAAACAATCGAATCCGATAAACCTCATAGCCAAATCACAAGAGAAAAAGACTTGGTGAAGTGTTTGGATCCCGAACACTTGTTCGGAGACACAAGTTTCCTATCCTGCCCTGAGTACACCCCAAAAAATAATCCTGAAGAATACCCTTTTCTTCTTTTCTCTTTAATTTTTTTTGTTCTTTTTCTTTGTTTTTGGATTTTTCTTTCTTTCTTTTTTCTTCCACTCCTTTTTTTATTTGCATTTTAGGTGCTCTTATTTTCTCTTTTCCATCCTACCTACACCTATATTTTTTTCTTACTCTTTCCTCTCCCACATCCCTCTGTCACTGTGGTTGTTTCTGGAAATACAGTGCCAGCTCTGGGTACAGTCTGAATACAAACGATATCTATATTGATACAGTCACCTGCTTTTTAATCTCCTGGTCTCAACCCTAGTATTTCTTAAGTAAGAGCTCACAATAGTGAGGAATCTCCCCCCACCTTTTTCTTTTCTTTTCTTTTCTTTTCTTTGATTTTGTTTTTTTTTTGTTGTTGTTTTTGCTATTTGTTTCTCTGTTTTTTGTTCTGTATGGGTTTTTTTGTGCTTGTTGTTGTTTTATCTTGCTTTGCTTTTTTTCTTTCTTTCTTTTTAAAATTTTTCATCCTTGAAATCTCCTATAACTACCTCCCACTTTTCTCGATATATTCATCTTATTACCCTTCTTACTTTCACAAGTTTTATATAATTCTTTGCAAATTTTGTACTCAAATACACTACCTGCTTATCAAGTTAGGTCAGTTATCCTTACGCTATACCTTTTCTTCATTACTATAACAATCTTACACTCCTACGTTATTCCTCTCATACCTCCCTCTTCTCTCTTATACTATTTATCCATCTCTGGTCCTCTGCTCATCTTTCAACCCTTATAATGCATGGATCTACACTTGATGGTTGTTGAGTAATACTGTATATCCAGGTGTTCAATAATACTCTAGGTCCAGCAGGACTTAAATATAATAGAGATTGGATTGAGAGGCTTATTGTTTTGGTCATAAATCAGTTATCAGTGGTTGTATTAGACTGGTCTGTAAGTGCAAAAAGAAAGAGAGATAATACCAATAAAAAATTGTGAACATCTAGTTTCTGCCAGCTAAAGAGGTCTAGGTTGGTAATATCTGAAAAATTATAATCTTGTTTAGTATTAATCTTGCTCCCATTTTCAAATGGGCAGAACAAGAAACTCAGGAAAAATGTCAAATCAAGGAATAACATCAACCACCAATATAAACAGACAATGGAACAGTCACTGGCAAACCTAGAGGAGAGTCTTCCAAGTGCTATACAAATGCAATTGATAAACATCATTAATGAAAAATGTGAAAACATAAAGAAGGAGATAAGGGAGGAAGCCATAGCTAAACAAGAGGAAACCATATACAAGGTGATAACTGAAAAAGGAGAAGTCATAAAGGAAGCCATAATAAAGGTTTTTCAAAGTATAATGGATGAATTCATAGAATCCACAAACAAAAAGGTGACCGAACTCCAGCAAATTTTCAAAGAGAATTAAGCTACTGAGCTAAGCACTCAAATGGAAATCAAGGAGCTAAAGAAATCCATACATGATCTAAAAGAAGAGATGCAAGGCATCAAAAATAAGCAATTAGAAGCAAGGGAGCTGAAGAATAAAGCAGATAGCTTTGATAGCAGGTTAGACAATGCAGAAGAGAGAATTTCCGGGGCTGAAGATAATTTAGTTGATATAGAGAAAGAACAGAAAATGAGTCAATTCAAATGTAGGAAATATGAGAAAACGCTTAAGGAGGTCCAAGATACAATTAGGAAGCCTAATTTAAGGCTAATTGGTATTGAGGAGGGTCTGGAGAAAGAGGTCAATGGTTTTGGAAATATACTTCACGGAATCATCTCAGAGAACTTCCCAAATATCCAGAAGGGCAGGCCGGTCCAGATACAAGAAGCTTTTAGAACCCCAAACAGACCTGACCAGAAAAGAAAATCCCACCGCCACATTATAATCCGAATTGGATCAATAGAGATGAAAGAAAGGATCCTAAAGGCAGCCGGGGAGAAGGGAGCAATCACCTGTAAAGGCAAAACAATCATAATAACCCCAGATTTCTCAGCAGAGACCATGCAAGCAAGAAGTAACTGGAAGCATATATGTCATGCCCTTAAGTCAAATAACTACCAACCAAGAATACTGTACCCAGCTAAGCTCTCATTCATAACTGAGGGAACAATAAAAACATTCCACTCCAGGGAAAAGCTACATTATGTAGCAACCAAACCAACATTACAGAAAATTCTCAAAGATGTCTTACACATAGAAAACCAACATAAATGCAATACAGAGAAAGAAATCGCACCTAAACATCATACCATCTAAGTACCACAAGAACTGTCAAGGAAGGAAATTATTAAGATCAAAGCAGAATTAAATGATTTGGAATCCCGAAAAAACAATAGAAAAAAATAAAAAAACAAGGAGTTGGTTCTTTGAAAGAATTAACAAAATTGACAAACCCTTAGCAAATCTTACCAAAAAAAGAAGGGAGCATACCGAAATAAACAAAATCGTAGATGAAAATGGTAATGTCACAACAGAAATTACCAAGATCCAGAATATCATGAGGGAATATTTCTCAAACCTTTATGCTAACAAATTTGAGAATCTAGAAGAAATGGATGAATTCCTAGCCAATAATAACATACCCACAATGAATCAAGAACAACTAACCCAACTAAACAGGCCTATTTCAAGCACTGAAATAGAAATGGTAATAAGAGACCTTCTACCTAAGAAAAGCCCAGGCCCAGATGGATTCACAGATGAATTTTATAAGGTCTTCAAAGCAGAGCTCACACCAATACTCCTCAAGCTCTTTAACGAAATTGAAAATGAAGGTTCTTTACCAAACTCATTCTGTGAAGCCAGTATAACCCTCATCCCCAAACCAGACAGAGATTCATCAAAGAAAGTGAACTACAGACCTATTTCTTTGATGAACATCGATGCAAAACTTCTCAACAAAATACTGGCCAACCGTCTACCACAACTCATCAAAAAAATTATACACTATGATCAAACTGGACTCATCACAGGGAGGCTAAGCTGGTTCAACATACATATGTCAATTAATATAATTCAACACATAAACAGGAGCAGGGAAAAAAATCACATGATTGTCTCAATAGATGCAGAAAAGGCATTTAACAAGATCCAACACCCCTTTATGTTAAAAGTTCTGGAGAAACTAGGAATCCATGGAACATTCCTCAATATAATAAAGGCTGTGTATGACAAACCCACAGCTAGTATTATACTTAATGGTGAAAAGCTAAAGCCATTCCTTCTAAAATCAGGTACGAGACAAGGATGCCCACTCTCTCCACTCCTCTTTAACATAGTATTAGAATTCCTAGCCAGTGCAATAAGGTGAGAAGCAAGCATAAAGGATTTCCAAATAGGGAAAGAGGAAATAAAACTATCCCTCTTTGCAGATGACATGATTCTGTATTTAAAGAATCCTATAGACTCTACTCCCAAGCTCCTTGAGCTGATTCAAAACTTTGGAAGAGTAGCAGGCTATAAAATTAACCCTCAAAAATCTACTGCCTTCCTCTACGCCAACAGTGAGTGGAATGAGGAAATGGTCAGGAAACAACTCCTTTCACAATAGCCTCAAAAAAAAATAAAGTACCTAGGAATTACCTTAACTAAGAATGTAAAGGACCTTTTTGATGAAAACTTTAAAACCCTGAAAAAGGAAATTAAAGCAGAACTAAGGAAATGGAAAAACCTCCCATGCTCCTGGTTTGAAAGAATCAACATCGTGAAAATGACAATCTTGCCCAGGGCTATCTACAAATTCAACACAATACCCATCAATATCCCAATGTTATACTTTAAAGAAATAGAAGAGGCAATCCAAAATTTCATAAGGAATAATAAAAGACCCTGTATAGCAAAAAAACTTCTTAGCAGAAAGAACAGCGCAGGAGGAATTTCAATACCAAACTTTAGACTCTATTACAGAGCTATGGTGACCAAAACAGCTTGGTACTGGCACAAGAACAGGCCTGAAGACCAATGGAATAGAACTGAAGACCCAGATATTAAACCACAGACCTATGGCCACCTAATCTTTGACAAGGGAGCCAAAAAAATAGAATGGAAGAAAGACAGCCTCTTCAACAAGTGGTGCTGGCTGAACTGGTTAAGCACCTGCAGAAAACTAAAGTTGGATCCTTCTTTGTCACCCTACACTAGAATTAACTCCAAATGGATCAAAGACCTTGAGGTAAAAGGCGACACACTGAAAACTTTACAAGAAGGAATAGGAGAAACACTAGGCCTCCTTGGCACAGGTCGAAACTTTCTTAATAAGGACCAAGAATCACAACAAATCAGAGAAAGGCTGGATAAGTGGGACTGCATTAAACTGCAGAGCTTTTGTATGGCAAAGGACCTAGCTAGTAGATTAATCAGAAGTCTACAGAGTGGGAGAAGGTCTTCACCAACCATACAACGGATAAAGGCCCCATATCTAAAATATATCAACAGCTCAAAACATTGAATCACTCCAAAACTAATCTGCAAAGTAACAACCATCCCATTAAAAAATGGGTCAAAGACTTAAAGAGAGTCTTCTCTGAAGAAGAAACAAAAATGGCCTATAGACACATAAAGAAATGCTCAACATCTCTGGTCATAAAAGAAATTCAAATGAAAGCAACACTAAGATTCCACCTCACTCCAGTTAGAATGGCCAGGATCAAGAAAACTAATAACAACAGATGCTGGAGGGGATGTGGCCAGGAGGGATCACTACTACACTGATGGTGGGAGTGCAAACTCATTCAACCACTATGGAAAGCAGTATGGCAGTGCCTCAAAAGGCTGAACATAGAGGTCCCCTATGACCCAGCAATTCCACTACTTGGCAGAAACAAGGACATACTAAATCCACCAGCACAACAATGTTTATTGCAGCACTATTTACCATAACAAAGATATGGAACCAACCCAGATGTCCCTCAGTTGATGAATGGATCAACAAGATGTGGTATTTGTACACAGTGGAATTCTATGCTGCTGTCAGAAAGAACAACATTATCCCATTTGTTAGGAAATGGAAAGACTTAGAAAAAAATCATATTAAGTGAAGTAAGCCAGAGTCCAAGGAACATACGCTCAATGGTTTCCCTCATTTGTCATAATCAGCAGAAACCTTTGGCTCTCCTAGCAGAGATTTGCAATAGAGCAAACCTTGATACATAAGGCCATATAGTATGAAGCCAATTGAAAGGACCTCTATGATACTGAAACAAAAGCCATATAATGAATGATTTTTGTCCTTAATGTACTATGTTATCTCTCATCTCTTTTGCTGTACCTTGGTTATCTCATATTGTTACAGTATGTTACTTTGTTATCTGATATATTGGATATATTTGTATTTGGTTATTTGAAATTGGATAGGGAAGGGGGGAAAACCAAGATGGGTGGCTGGGGGGAGGTTAATGGGGACCAAGACATGTGAAAGGTTATCAATGTATGTGAATTAATGTATCTTCTATCTGGCAAATATCATGTAATCCTTTTATTAATTACAATAAAAATATTAAAAAAAACAACAGTCACTCATTATATGGGTTTTGTTTCTATATCCTGGAGGTCCTAGAAAAGGATGTCATAAATCTCCAGGGATTTTTCATTGATCACCCAGAAGCCTCATTTCAGAGTTGTGATCTCTAGAAAGTTAAAATGCTAGATTTGTGTTGTCTTAATGGTAACTGAATATATAATCATAAAAATAATATGTTATCTAAACTGTGTTTCATCATAATACATGACAATACATCTTCTCAAAGTTGAAGACATTGCCTTAGGAAATGAATGGAGTTATGAAAAGTTGTAATAACTATACAACTATCCTCTTTCTGCCTTATTACATATTCTGCTTTCTTGTTGAACACATTGTTATATTTATGTAAATATGCTGATAGTATTTGATAATATCTAGTGTCTGTACTTAATATATGATGGGTATTCCCTCAATGAAAAACAGGCATAGAGAAAAGCATAGTCTGTGGATCACAACTGTAAATACGAATGTAAAGGCTGAAGAGCCAGTAGTTTTTCCTAGTGGTAGAGTGCTTGCCTAGCTTGCACAAACCCTCAAGTTTGATTCCTCAGTATCACATATATTGAAAAAGCAGGAAGTGGATCTGTGGCTTGAATGGTAGAGCTCTAGCCAGGAGAAAGCCCAAGGACAGTGCTCAGCCCCTGAGTTCAAGCCCCAGGACTGGCTAGATATACTAAAACCGATCGCATTTGAAGAAAAAGTTGGAAGAGAGGAAGAAGCAAACCATAGGGGTAGAGAATGCAGTTTGATAACTCTTCCCACTTCATATGGTTTCTCCCTTCCTGGAGCTCACCAAAGACTAGATAATTGTAGAAGCATTTCAAAGTTCCCTTCTCTACTCATTTCTTTTTGACATTTCTGATATATTTGGATCTATTATTCTTCAGCTGCTTTTCCAGATACTATTCTATTAAGATAGTTAGCTTTTCTTTTCTTTTCTTTTCTTTTTTTGTTAATCATGGGGTTGAACTCTGGGCCTGGGTGCTGTCCCTTGAGCTCTTCAGCTCAAGGCTACTGCCCTACCCCTTAGCTTTTCTTTTGTTTCTAAGTTTTACTTCATTAATATTCTTTGTATTTTCACTTCTTCCCAATTATAAACTTGTGACTTGTTATACCTTTTCCTTTTAGTTCATGTGTTTTCGCAAGCCAAAGTTTTTTGTTCCAGTGTATTCCAGGACATTCTTATTGTGCTCATTATTCTTCAATGAGTTTATTAGAAATAATTTTCACATCCTTAGATTCAGATCTCATTACATACATTGTAGATATTTTGCTAAGTAACCATTTTTCCTGAGTGACTGCTCTTATTTTCCCTGGCCATATTGGGCTTCTTTCTCTGGTTGACAAATCAGCTTCTGTCTCATCATTTTCTTAGTGCCTAAAGTTGAATTCATGATTGTCTCCAAATCACTTCCTTCTTGTTTCCTCCTTCAGGGATCTTAGAAAGCTTATTGTGTAGATATCAAACCTCAAAGCTGACATTAGGTATTATTCCTTCCAAAATTCATTTAATATTGAATTGTCTTAAGCAATATTTCTTGAATCAGTTCCAAAATTTCCCATTCAAATGCCCTATTTAATTTTTTTTAAGATTGTGCCATTATATCTTTTTGTCTTGATTATAATAGCATGATTTTTGAACTGTTCTTTTTAGGTTGTTTTCTTACCCACTATTCAGTTGATGGACATTCTGGCCGTATCCTATACTACTAATGTTGTTTTTGTTTATTTTGCCTTGACTGGTCTGTTTAATGTCCTCTAAATATTTAGTATCTTCCTTATCCAAACACAATTATTTTCCTCCTAAGTCAACACAGAAATAAAAAAAGAAAGATTTTAGTTTCTCTGTACTGTCTCTCTTAGTCAATCCCTCCCATCCTTTCTCCTCCCTCTGTCTTTCTCTTTCCCGAGTGGTTCAAGCCCATTGGTTACCTTTACATGGATTTCATCCCCAGGTGTAAAACTTGAAAGTTCAAACTATTCCCTTTCTTCTATCTCACTCCTAAAATATTTGTATACCTTCTTTTTTTGACCCTTCTTCATGACATATTTATCATACAATTTGTCTGAACAAAATCTTCATTTCTTCCATTGCACCCTGTTATTGCAGCTAAGAAATCTCCAAATCCTATTATTCTAGTTGCATGGTGATAACTTGGCCTTCTAATTGCTTTCTGTCATCATGCAAGTCTCCAGTTCCTGTCTCTGGGCTGTTATAGTAGCTCTTCTCTCTGTTTTTAAAGTGTTTTCTGTCTTCCTATCTTTTCCTTTATTCATTTTTTCCAAAATATGTACAAAATGATTTCATTTTATGTTGATAGCTATACATAGGAGAGTGTATATAAATGAATATCTGATAAATAATTATAGAGTGAACTCTGTATCTCAGATCATGCTTAGAAGTGAAATATTGTCTGTGTTCCCTGTGTTTTATCCTTATCACAGTCTCCTTTTTGTCACCCAGAGCACCATCACTGATTATGTAATAAGCTTTTTATTTGTTCTTAAAGTTACCTCTGATGGTTGATTCTTAAGAATATACTGTGTTTTTGAACTTTATGTACATTTGTGTAAATGAGTTTATGTAGTGCAGTGGTCTTTGGAGGTTTGTCACTTTAACTCTGGTAATTGTTGTTTCTGAGATTTATTTATATAATGTCCTCAGTTTTTACTGCTGCATGGGCTTTTATGGAATTTTAGTGTCCCATAATTTGAGTTATTCTGCTATTAGTGGAAATTTAGCTTGTCTCATTTCTTACAAAGTACTTTTCTGAAAATTTTATGAGTATATCATATGTGCCAATGATTGTGAAGGATTTGTAATTTGACGTAAGTTGTTTTCTGAGTATGCATATCTTCAGTCTACAGTTACTGACAGGTTTTTGTTCAAAACAGTGAAGGCAATTTACTTTCTATTAACTATATATTATACTTTGAATATACATGAATAGTACCTAATGCTATGGACATGGTATTGGAAATATAAACATAAAACATTATAACTCTATAGACATGTTTTATTACATAGATTAATATGTATCTATGACATACAAACCGTCAGCTGAATTTTAATTATGTTCTAAAATCTAATCTCCAGTGATTATATATAGAGATTCTCTTCTTGAATACTTGTTTGTTAAACATGTCATTTGAAATATGGATGTAAAACATGGATGTAAAAATCCTTGCTAATAAATTCTTCAATAAAAAATTAAAAATACACGAATATACTATGAATACACATGAATTCTATGAACTATGAATTGTACTATGAACAAAGTGGGTAAAGACATATTCTAATGATATGTATCATCAGAGTCTTTTAAAAATTTCTACTGTATTTGGGATGACAGGTGTGAATCAATGTCTTCACACTCAGCCAAGCTTTTTCATTTGAGATGGGTTCTTGTAGACTTTTTATTTGACTGTGCTAGCCTTGAACTCTGATCATCCTGATTTCTACCTACTGAATACCTAGGATTACAGGTAAGGCTCAGAACCTGACCTATACTTTCAAGTATTTTACATGATCTCTGAGTAGGTATGACTGTGACAACTACAGTTCTATATGTCCTTTGATCAAGGGTCTGGTTGGACTTCTTGGACTTCTTGGACCACTCCTTGAAATCTCCCTTTATCCTCTTCCTCATCTAATTCTGAACTTCTAAAGTCCTTCACATCATGTGTACCCAGATTCTTCTCTAAATTTTCCTGTGACCCTTTACTGAGAAATATATGCTGTTCATTTAAAGCATTCCATTTTCCAATATGTGGTTTCCAGCACTGGCTGGAATTTTTCTCCATAATATTAAGAATTATAAATCATTTTTAAATTACTCATGCCAGTATCTTTCTCTCTGTGGAAAAGGATTTAATTTTAAAAAGTTTTTAATTTTTAAAAACATCTAACATTTCCCTCCCTCCCTCTTTCCCTCCCTCTCCTCTCCTCTCTCTCTTTCTCCCCCCCTTCCTTGGGATTCCTGGGTCTGGAACAAGGTAACAGATCTGAGTGCTGTCCTTGAGATTTTGTGATCAAAGAGAGCAGTCTACTACTTGAACCACAGTTCCACTTCCAGCTTTTTTGGGTGCTTACTTGGAGATAGGAATCTCACTGGCTTTTCTGCTCAGGCTGGCTCCTACTTATAATCCTCAGAACTCAAACTACTGAGTAGATAGTGTTTATAGCTGTGGTGTGGGCCACTACACCTAGCTCAAACATCCGTTTATTGAAACTTTCCAACTTCAATTTTTAGAAATTATTTTTCTAGGAAGTTACTAAGTAGTTCATTGTAATCAAATATTGTAAGCCAAGACAGAAGAAACTATTAGAAAATGTTCTTTTCTAAAACAATAAAAAGACATGAAATTTAGACACAGAGTATCTAAAACAGGCAACACTAAGCTAACATGATTTTCCATGAAGGCTGTCAATGGGATGTTACAGAATTACAGGTGTTCAAGTTGGCTTAAAAAACACCTAGCCTAGTTTGTAAATGGAAAAAAGGGGCCCTTTAAAAAATATGTCTTTACGGAGATGGTATGTCTTGGTGTTCTCAGTATGGATGTGATTTGTGTCCCTGGTTCTGTCATAATCACCAATGATGCTTTCAGAAGTGTTTCAGATACTCAATTACCTAGGCATCTTGGCCATGTTGGGAAAATTACTCAAAAATGTTTCAATGAAAGGTTCTTGTGTCAAAGGAGGGAATAACAACAGGCAGAAAGCAGTCTACACAAATAATAGAGTTACATTTTAAATTCTAATGAATATTATATAAAAACAGGTTGAATTAATATTTGACACTATAACAAACTTACATAGAAGCAAAACACAAGCCCTGAATCATTGGCTTGGCAACCACAGATACATATAAAATTATATTGTAAAGTGGAAAAAGTAGTTGATGGTTATCAGTTAAGATTCATTCAGTTATAATTGGAAAGGGCAACTCTATTTATATTTAATTAAGCTGAATGTTTAATACAATAGAAAGTTTAGTCATAAGGAAGGTACTGCCACAGAGATGTTGGGGCTAAGTTTGCTCCTCTCTATGAATGATTACTTCTTCCCATAGCTCTTTCCGTTTTATTCTTCAGTAGATAGCGGGATGGCTGCAGAAGTTAAGTAACAGTATTCCATCCAATTGCACACTTTTATGTAACATTTATTCAATTCTTTAATGAAAAGTATTTAGATTGATGAAAGTTTTGTTCTTTTAAGTCAAGTAACTATTCCTTAGTTCATTAGAAATACTTAGGCATTTTACAAATATTAAATACACTTGAGTTTAAAGCAACTTTACCTTATGGAGTAAGTCTAAAGGATGAGAACGGTGGTTTACAAATGCTGAATTACATGCTTATTATCTGGAGAGGGGAACTACAAAATCTCAGTGTTTGTGTGATACTCTGGTGGGACACAGATTATCAGGAAACCTCTTCTAGTGACTTAGGGAACCTCAAAGATTACAAATCACTACATATACAAACTTAGATTTACTAGATTTCATCTTCCAGCCAAACACTTAAGTCCTGAGATTAAAGCACTAATTAGATTTATGGTGTAAATCAAATCCAGTTGAGAAGTCTATTATTTTTTCATTTTCAGTACTCTCCTTTCTACTTCTCTCTGACGTAGTCTTGTTCTCCCTGCAACACTTACACTCTTACACCATAGCTCAAGTCAAGGAATCTTAGAAGCACCACAGTTTTAAGTGGGGACTATTGTTCTTTTCTTCTTTACATACGTTGTGCTATACCCAGCCTTTTCATTCTCCTGGTGGTATAGAGGATGAATTGACATTCTGAATTTTGTGCTTCCTTAACTGACTTTGACTTCCTTTCAAATATATATAGGGCCCACTTTTATAACATTCACATTTCAAGTTCTTTCTTATTGCCTAATGGCTCCTTCCAACATAGTAGATTGTTTCTATTTGGACATTTGCTTTGGCAAATAGCTTATATGTGAAGTCTAAATGTCTTTGTTTATTTTTTCTCCACTTTATTTTCTTATAATGGGTTTTTATTTAAGGCAGTATTTATTATTATAGAAAAAGGAAATTCATCATTTTCAAAAATTATTTGTGAAAATGGATTTCCAAGTCTTTAACATATTCCTTTTATTACTGTACCAGCAGAAAAGTGTTTTTCAATTTACTTTTTTGATCAAAACCAAACTTGAAAAATACATTGTACTGCTGTGCCATCTGTAGCAAGCTGTTGTAATTACCCATCTGTTTCAAATTGCTGTTTTGGTAGTACATTCTTGCATTTGGTGTTTTGCATAATTAAGTTCATCAAAGTAACACCCTTGAGTTTTAATATTTCGGGTAATATTTTTGAACTCTGGCATTCTGTAGAGTACAGGTTAGTGTGTGGAATTTTGATGAAAGCAGATATTTTATTACTCATGGAATGGTATTAAATGTGGGAAACTAGTTTAGCAAAAGTATCATGAGGTAATGCATCAAATAACTTCATAGTACAAAAGAAGCTTATATTTCAATGAAAGTTGGGCTAAGTAGAAATGATTACATGATGATGATTTAGATTGCACTGTTTTTCTCATTATGATTTATATAAGACCTTAATGAATGCTCATCTGACTTTGGGACATTTATTTTTATCATAGTACTGCAAAATGTTTGCTGCTTGCACTGCATATATACATGTTACATTGGTTATATCTTTGTTATTTTATGATGTAAAATGCTTTATAAAGTTTATGCAGAAATTTACTGCTTCAAGAACTTAAATTCCTTAAATAATTTTATACATTAGTTTGTATTAGGTGACATATATATATATATATATATATCATCCATATAGGCCTAATTACATATAAAATACTAACCAAGTCACCTAGATAAAATTTATTGCTCTGTTGAGATACAGTTCATTTTTCAATGGATATTTTGTAACTGATAGATAGCTGGGTCTCTTGTGGCCAAGCCTTGGTCAAAAAAGCTGGATCTGAGGCTTCTTGCTTCAGCATACTGAGAGTGTAAAAGCAAAGAACCTGGGGAATGCATGCACTTATGAGGTGAGAAGGTTTAATTTCCACCTTGACTGTAGAATATGGTAGTTTAAATAATCTACATGACTGAATTTCTATTTTGTTTCTTTAATAACCTTGCTTGTCTCTGTTTTATTTCCAATCTAGCCACCTCTTCCTGGAGATTACTCTTAGGCACAGTGTCGTCATTCATGCTACGTTAATGCTTGCTGAGATCTGGGTTCTAACTTAGAATTGTTACTGCCGTGCCTCATCCTTAAGTCAAGCTTGTGATCCCTAATTGAATGTCTTCTGCTTGTTTGCTCTGCAAGTTTCCTTTTCATATTCAACTTCTCTCAACTTTTCTAGGAAACTTGTGGAGGTTTTGTAAGCCAATTAGGAGCCTTTTGTGTGTGCTCAGGTTTACATGTCAGAATTATGCCACAGGATGTAGCAAACTATATTGAAACCGTTGGATTATCTAATTCTTTTTGTTGTTGTTTTGAAGTATTGAAGTTTGCTTACCAGAGAATTGCCCTACCATTTGAGTTGTGTCCCATCCTCCTGGCTTTAGCTACATTTTTTTTTTGAAATAAGATATTTGTTTGCTTTCATTGTCTTATTACAGATATGAAAGAAAGATCATGCTAGCTTGTTTATGAAGAGGGTCTCAATAACTATATGTCTGGTCTGGCTTTTAAATGTGATCCTCTGTCTTGTGAATAGCCGAGATTACAAGTATTCAGTACCATGGACAGCCTAATTCTCTTTCTTGTGGACCTGTCAGTACCACGATGAGGATAACTCTGTCTTGCAGAGCTCTTTAGAGCCACTATGCAAGAGTCAGTGGATATCATCACGCAGGGATATCAAGATGGACATGATGCCATTTAGCTTTCAAGAAACTAATATACCTAATTGGGAAGACACACATGAACTACAACATACTGTAACCACTCTTTCTGTAACTTGAAATCTGCCAATCTGGACTTCATGAGAGAGTTTGGTATCATAGTCCTGTTGTATATTAATTCGGACAACATAGATTCTCCCATTAATGAAACCAACGATTTAGAGTAGTGACAACACAGAATGAAGTGTTTTGCAACCTGCAAAAATCTAAGTCAATTTCATTCATAAGGGAGTCATTAGTGCTGTGATGAAAAAGTATGACATGAAGACTTTAAAAATGAGAGAAAATATTTGATAAACACTGAGGAGGAAGTCTGTGATGAACAGTCAATAAAACAAGAAGTGCTGTAAGATTCATGCTCCTCTCTTTCAATAGGTATTCTCTATTTATCTCATCTTGCAGAATGGTCCAGTTATAGAGGATGGGAAATGATCAGGTATTTGGAAGAAAATAACACAGGTTTCTAAATTGAAAGTCATTGGATAGATTTCTAAATGGAAAGTCATTGAAACATTTCTTTTCCTTTTTTTTGAGGAAATACCAAATAGCACTGGTATGGCCAGGATATTTTCAGAGTCAGATTAGTTTATATTCCTTAAGAATGTAATCATAAGGAAGATCATCCTTTTTGTCAACAGCAGTAAGAGGACCTTTGTAAGCTATCATCACAGAAAGTTTATGTCTCTCATTCTGTTCTCACAGGTAAGAAACTGTGACTCTATATAATTTTGGTAACAGGGCCAATGAGATTTCTGATGCACTAACAATTTGACTATGGGTTGCACAGTACTTGGGTGCCATTTCAGAGTCTGGAGTGTTAGGGGCACGGAAAGCATTGATTCTGAGTTATTTCACCATCCCAAAGCCAGCATCCACATTACAAAAACACTTTACTGTTATAGCCCCATCTGTCAGCAATTTAGAATGGTGGTTGGCGGATGAGAACAGGTAGAGTCACAATGGTTCAGTATTTTGATATGTCTGTATCTAGATGCTATCAGATTTGGCATTCACATTGATTGTTCACATCAGTTGCATATATGCTATAGAACAAGTAAAAGAGATTCCTTCTTAGCCAGTCATCAATGGCTCATACCTGTAACCTAGTCACTAAAGGTACTAAGATCTGAGGATTGTGGTTCAATGTCAACCCTGACAGGAAAGCCCATGAGACTCACCACCTATAATCTGTCAAAAAAAAATCCAGAAGTAGAGCTATGGCTCAAGTTGTAGAAAGCAAACCTTAACTCACAGATGGCATTCAGGCCTTCAGTTCATGATTCAGGATCAGCATACACATAAGAGATAGAGAGAGAGAGAGAGAGAGAGAGAGAGAGAGAGAGAGAGAGAGAGAGAGAGAGAGAGAGAGAGAGAGAGAGAGATATCTTTTAGATTTTGCAAAGTTATTTGGCTAAGGCGAACAGGACTCCTGCAACATGAAAAACACGTGTGCCTTATTTTTGTTAGCATATATTAATTGTATAAGAATGTGAGAAGGAGGAAATAAGGAGGGAGTATTCGTGTTCATTTTAACATTCCCACACAAGCATACAATGCATTCTAAACTGTCTCACTGATATGACTTACTTGGGAAAGAATGACATACTGCTTTGGGCAATTCTGGCATGGAATACTACCAGAGACATAGACTTACAGAAAACTTGGATGAAAATAATAGTATTTCAAAGATATGTTATACAGTGAATGCTGAATCCAAGTGAGTAAGTATAACAGATTCTAATTCCAGATATGTGAAACTGCGTAAAGGTGAGAAATAATGTTTACATCTTCACTATTAGTAGAAGGAAATGAGGCAGTTGTGTACCTTGAAAAGCTCTATGTTATGAAGCAGGATTCTGACAGAATTCAGGATCCTGACAAATCCATCCCTAGACCTGTATTTCTGTCTTGCAATCCAGGATTCTGTCAATAAGCTTTAGACAGGTGTCATTTTATCTGGGTTTGGATTATTCCCTCAGCATTTTTCATAACCTTGCAACTATGTCCATTTGCATTTGAATAAGTGTAGGATATGTGCCAAACATTTTATCTCTAGTCACTTTCTATTTGGCAAAAAAAAAAAAAGAATGAAAGGAGAAATGACACTTTGGAGCGGAAGCTACTTCCCTTGGGAACCTCTGGCACTCTATTAAGGCAAGACTATCCCACACTTTTAGATTGAGGTGAGGAAAGAAAACAAAATACATTTTAACATGGAATTCTCTCTCAGAGCTGAAAGCCAGAGGATGGCCAACTGATTAAAATGCTTTGTAAAAAATCTAATTTGCATTCCATGAAATTTACCCATTTTAAACATGCAATTTGATAATTGTTAGTAAATTTACTGAGTCATTCCACTATCATTACAAGCCTGTTTTATTAGAGTTTGTCCATCACCTCAGTGAGATCTCTGGTGCCTATTACAGTTAATATCCTTCCTTACCTCTAGCCCCAGGAAACCACTAATGTATTTTAGGTCTCTACAGACTTGCCAGTGGATTTATTTTAAGAAAAGCAACTTTAGTCAAAAAGTTCTTAGGCTGTATTTTCTTCTCTGATGGCCCCAAAGGTAGAGTAGTAAGTACAAGCTGGGATACTTCAACTATAAATTTCTATCAATGTAATTCTGGCAGAGGAAGTGGCAATAGTTAATTTCTAAAATAAGTTAGCTTCCAAATTAACTTATAGATCTGCCACAGTGAGGTAAGATACTCCTTTACAAAGCAGTTTAACATTGCTTAATTAAAATAATTTTTTTCCAGACCTGGGCCTTGAACTCAGGGCCTGAGCACTGTCCTGGGGCTTTCACAAGGCAAGCGCTCTACCACTTGAGCCACAACACCACTTCCAGCTTTTCCTATGTATATGGTACTGAGGAATCAAACCCAGGTCTTCGTACAAGCTAGGCAAGCACTCTTATCATTAGACCAAACTCCTAGCTCATTGCTTAGTTTTTTTATCTGGTCAGACAATGTGATGCCAGACAATCCCATCTGGGAAATTTAACATCCACTAAAGTTTGACTTAACTGGCTCTGTGTAAGGACCTTCCACTGACAACTGTTCTTGGGGTAGCTAAAGACTGGGTATTTGTGTATTCATTCTCTGAAAATATTTCTGTTTTTGAAAGAAACTCAGTTTGAGAAGCATGGCATGGTTGGGCTCCACTCTGGCATGTGTGTTTTTTCTACCAGCAATGCCCTCTTCTTGTTTTCTTTTAAGGATCTGTAATGCAACATCTGTTGCATTTCTCAATTCAAGATCAAGTAAGAAGGCTTTACTTCCCAGCTATTTTGCCTTCTTTCATTTATGAACAAGAATTCATCATGTAAGCATTATCTGGGTGATAGGGATATAAGACTGAATTTTAAAAAAAGCCCATGGGTCTGTTACCTTATAGATAATATGCCAGTAAGGAGAAAGAAATAACAAACCAATATATACAAATAAATTAAAGCAGGGTTGGGGAAAGACTGAGTGGTGGGAATGATACTGGCAAATGATTAAAAGAAAGCTTCCTCAGAACATAGACATTTCCTCTGAGAGTGACTACCTGTGGGCACCAGCCATATGAAGACTGGCTAGATATTTCTGAGTGCAGGTACATCAGGTGTCAAGGCAGAAGTAGATGCTTAATATGTTTGAAAGACCAAAGTGATAATAGCCTAGTTTCAACTCAGTAAGGAATAAAGTGATTCCAGATGAAGCCAGAAGGCTGTGACTACAATCTATTCAGAACCACAGAGGAGAGGAATGCTGATATTTCATTTATATTTAATCCAGAGGCTAGTGTACTATCTGGACTTCAGGTGAAGAAGCGAGCACATCCATTTGGAGGTGGTAATGCTCATTGCTTGTGCAGGGGTCCTAGTTCATTCTGTTGTGTAAGATGTGTTAATTTCTATTAGCTTATCTGTGCAGTTATTTGTTCAACTTTCTTGGCATTCTATTAAGTTGCACATAGTAATAGGCTCCATCATGACGTTTCAGTACATATCTACACTGTAATTGAATAATCATTACCCACTGTCATGATTAAAGTTCTTAACATAATGTTTTATCTCCTTTCTCTGTGCTCCTGTCCTGTTAGTGACTTGTCTTCGATTTTCTACTTTTTGTTGTTGTTGTTGTTGCTAAGTATGCTAAACTAAAATGATGATGTCTTTAAACAATTTAGTTAGAAATGTTTTTAGCATTAATGTAGTACAATCCATTCACTTGAGATTTGAGGTGTCTGAGTCAGAGGAAAGTCAGTGAAATTTCTGAGTGAATATATATATATATATATACATATATATACATATATATAATCTAAGCCAATAGTAGATTGCAAATTTCAGGTTTCTTTTCAGTTACATTTTCCATGTATGTTCTGCCTACTTTATATTTGTATAAAATATCTTGTTATCTTCTCTAATATGGAGAGAGGGAGCTATCCTGTCTGATAGATTGACCACTGAGCAGAGAGGCCTGACGTAATTGGACAAGGTGGTAGAGTCGATCACTGTGTCAGCCCAAGGTGATCAAAAAGGCCTAAGAAAGTCTGGAAACTGACAGGACTTTAAAAGGTCAGAGCAATGTAGACAGCAGATGGACAGAGCTGTAGGGGGGTTATGCCAGGCAGGGGGCAGATGAACCTGGGACTGTCTGAGGGCATTACAGGACGGTCAGCAGATGGGCTGTGCCGGAAGACGGGTGAGAATCACTGTCATTGACACTAATTACTCATGATGGAGATGCTTTGCAAAACATGGGGGAAAATGACCTTATTTCATAAGACATTTGCTGCAACTGTGGACTAGTTTGCATTAGCTTTCTAATTAAATACACTAAATGAAGGAGCCTGTGAAATACATGCAGTTTGTTTCTTCCCTTTCTCTAATAATTTGAGACAGAAGTGGAGATGAAGGCTTGCCATGGTTTTTGGCCAATGGCATTTGTGTGTGTGTGTGTGTGTGTGTGTGTGTGTGTGTGTTGAACATTTTCACAGATTAAAATTCCCCTTTAATGTAAAATAATCAGGAGTGAAGCAATGCATAACAGTATACAGTGTTTTAAATAAATCAGAAGAAAGGGATCTGGGAAAGATGAAGACAATGTCACAGTTACATTGCTTCTTCTAGTACAGTTAAATACCTAAAAAGAAAAATGGTCATCGACTGAGCACAAAGAACCTGGACAGATTTGCAATTCAGTGGAAAGATTACACATTTTACCTAAAAAATACTGGGTATATAATTTAGCATGTTCACCCAATTAATTTTTTTTAGTGGTGATTATGTGCTGGGCTTTGATGATGTAAAATTGAGCAAGACAAGATCCATCAAAATATCTCACCATGTATTTAGAGATGAATCTAGCAAAACTGCTACTGTGAATAGAAGTAAAGCATACTTTGGACATGTGGATAATAATCTTTTATGATAATCAGAGTAAGAAACTAAAATAAAATTCAAGCATGATCTAGCGAAGGATGTATTAGCTAAATGCAAAATAAGTCTCTCATTTGATTCCTTGATGTCAGAAGTTACTAACATACTAAGATGTATTGGTGAGTGGGAGTGGGGGATTTTCCCTCTTGGCTTGTAAACACATATCACTTTTCTTTATCTCTCATATTATAATAATTTTAATTAAAATTAAAGTGATTAATTATAATTATAAGTTGTAGAAACAGATTACAATTTCATAACTCAGGTTAGAATTATCATGCTTACTTCCTGGGGAATTTTATCCTAATCATTTATTGCTTTTGCTCAAGAATAGCAAAACTCTAAGTGATAAGTGATAGAGGGATGCTGCTCATTAATTTATGTTTTTGAGCTGGTACTAGGGTTTGAATTCAGATCCTAGGTGCTCTCCCTGAACTTTTTCTACTAAAGCTCAAAGAAGGTGCTCTACCACTTGAGCCACAGCACCACTTCTGGCTTCTTGGAGGATAATTGGTGATAATCAGAAATTTTTGGCCAGGTTTGCTTCAAACCACAACCCTCAGATCTCAGCTTCCTGAGTAGCTAGGATTATAGGCATGAGCCACCTGACTTGGGCCAATAATGCTCAGTTCTTTCAAACTGAAGCTGCAGAGCTGGGTAACCAGACTGGAATACATTAGTTTGGTTGTAATCTCTTTTATTTGATGTTCATTAGAAAGTAATTATAATTAAGAATGTTACTTAGCCTTATTGGCTACATTCTTTTCTCATAGCCAATTCTTTCATCCCATTAATTTTCCTCCCGCTTCACTTCTTTCCTTCAGATTCTCTAATATTCTCACTACTGCTCCCCCGGGCTGAATTAAATTTGTCAAGCTTATTTTGTAACTTAGGTCCATAAAGTTTGAATGCCAAACTGCAACCGTTTGGTTTTCACAATTTTCAGAAGCTTCTTCAGTCCTAAAAGAGGATTTTTTTATTTGTTTCTGGCTTCCCCATTAGTCATTTTGCCTTAATAAAGATTACTGAGACCCCTTCAGCAGTCACATAATCTACACAGTCACATTTGTGAAAACAAATAAAAATGTTATCCTCATTGTCTCTTGCCCAAATACTACAATATATAATTTTATTTCAGACTTGGAAGAAATAATTTAGTTGATTGATATAGCAATAAAGAGACATTTAGATCAAGCAAGATAAAAGGCTTGCATGAACCATCTTTGCCTCACAATAATTTTTTTCTTCAAGTTAGCAAGATCTTACTTAAATGATGAAAGTATGGCACATAAAACTTATTCTACTGCAAAATGTGTACTGAAGGCAAGCTGGACCAGGCCTTAAAGGGTTTCTGCCTCTTCCTCAAAGTAGATTTGAGTTCTGGGGGAAAATGTAGAAATAAATCCTACCTTGCTCCTTGGATATATCTTGCTGTATTGCTGTATTCAATAGATAGATAGATAGATAGATAGATAGATAGATAGATAGATAGATATAGATAGATAGATAGATATAAATATAGATATACATACATTCATACATACATACATACATACATACATACATACATAAATTACATACATACATACTAGAGCTACAGGTCTGAAAGCTGAAACTGAGTACTGGGGGTTTATTTGGGATGTTCAGAGAAGACCTAGTGGGTGGACAAGTGGCACAGGAAAGAGAAGCCAGTGGGGATGCGGGGAGTATTAACTCAACAGTACAGCATTACAGTATTATTTGGTGCTAAATCAAAACTGAAAATTTTTAGGAGACAAACAAATACTCAAGAGGTATGGAGGAAGAAAAATTGCATCAAGGCATTGGCTAAGACCTGTGATATTTCTGAGGTGTTAACTCCTGCTGGCCTGCCTCCCAGTATCACATCCTGGAACCTCACCTTTCCATCAGTGACAAAGCCAAAGTGAGTTATTGGCAACTCTCAATTAGTCTGTTATCTGTGGAAGGGCCCCACGACCATGAATGGGCTACTGGCAGTTTCTGCCCCTACTTTTGTGTCCAAGATTATATGAAGATTTAAATTATCTGAAGAACTGTGGAAGAGAGAGAACAAAGTTAAATCCTGAAATCTTTCTACCCATTTTGAGCCATTAGTTTCATCTTTGCCTCTCATTAATAATCTACTCAAGAGATTTTAGTTCTCTCATCTTTCTATTCATGATCTTGCCCTGGAGGATATACTCAGGCAATCAGGTCGAGGCAAAATGAAGAGAAACAAAACTACCTGAATGATTCATAAACTGGAGACATGCACATGATGAATAATCAAGGGCTGTCAGTGAAGGCTTCCTCCATCACAAATGTGCTTAGATGTTGCAGACAGATGTGAGAACAAATCATCTCATGCTGTATCACTGACATCACTAATGTAACACACTAAGTGGTATCTTCATTTGAATATGCCATGTTCAGGAAGTATAAAAAGCCAGCCAATCCTATTTTTTCTTGGAGTATAAATTTTTATACTATGAAATGAACTTAAAACATAGTCCAGAATGCACATAATTCAATCTCTACAAGGGCTTCAAAAGGAAAATGAGGGAGAAAGTGAGACAGGTGTCCTATGACAAAGTAAGTGACACTTACCCTTGTAGTCAAAAAAAATATACTAGTGTGTGGCACTTTTGGTATATAAATACCTATTACTTCATCCACAGCAGTCTGTGTTAGTATGATGCCAGCCCAGAGAGTATGAATAAGTCCAACTTTCCAAAATAAGCATGCAACATGGGCCTATGTCTCAGAAGTCAATTTGGGGGCATTTAAAAACTTTTTATGTCCTTTAATTATTCAAGTGAAATTTAAATTTTTAAAGAAATATTGCTGATTACAGAAAATATCTGCCAAATTTGACTAGAGATTTTTTTTCTGGTCATAGTGCTTGAACTCTGCTCCTATGCGCTATCTCTGAGCTCTTTAGCTCAAGGATAGCACACAACCACTTTGAGCCACAGCACCACTTCTGATTTTCTGGTGGTTAATTGGAGATGAGTCTCACAGACATTCATGCCCAGGCTAGTTTGAACTGAAATCCTCAAATCTTAGCCTCCTGAGTAGGTAGGATTACAGGCATGAGCCATCAGTGCCCAGATGACTAGAGACTATTGATGTAACTATTAATATATCTGCCCATCTTGTATGGGTCATTATTTCCCTATAGACAACTTTATAAGACCTCTGTCTCATATGGTGACTGTATTTGACTTTGGTACCTTTTATGTTGTATATCCATTTACTTGTTTATTTGAAATAGGGAAGTGAAGGGAGAAAACAAGATGATTGGAAAGGGGTGGGGAAGGGAAATGGGACAAAAACATGAGAAGGGGTATCAATATGTGAGAAGTAATGCATTTATTACATGGCAAATGTAACTGTAACCCCTCTATACATTGCTCCAACAATAATATAGAAAAATAAAAAAGAACTTTGATTTGTAGCTTGAGAATAAGAAAAAGTATATACTGAGAATTCCTAGGTATCTATGTTATCTCATTCAATCCTCGGGACAATCTTTGTGAAATAAAGTAAACAATATTGGAGAAGAAAAATCATACCACCTATACACGTATTTTACATCAAAAAGTAAAAAAGGAGACTGCATTGATTGTGCTCTTATAGACCAGAATATATATGTGTGTATGTATACATATGTATATATTATGTATCTTTATTGCAAAGATGATGAATGGAGGATTACAGTTATGTAAGGTAGAGAATACATTTCTTTTTTTTTCTATTTGCCAGTCTTGGCCTTGAGCTCAGAGCCTGAGCACTGCCCTTGGGTTTTCTCAAGGCTAGAGCTCTACCACTTGAGCCACAGCCAGCTTTTTCTATGTATGTAGTACTGAGGAATTGAATCCCAGTCTTCATGCATGCTAGACAAGCACTCTACCACTAGGCCAAACTCCCTGCCTATGAGTATATTTCTTTTAAAATAATTTTAGCCCTTCCTCATTTTTTTCCTGCTTATTCCTCCCTACTCCCCTCCCCCTTCATGTTGAGTAGTTCATTTCCAAAATAGTGCCTAATCAGTGTCATTGTTGCATTAGTTCATACTTTGTCCTGCTATTTCTGTGATTCCCTTTTCCTTCCACAGATCAGATAGACATATTCAAAAGATAGAGAAAACTAACACAGATTAAAAAAATAATAATAACTGGCCGGGAGTCTGGCCCAGTGGGAGAATGTTTTCCTAGCAGGCATGAAGGCCCAGGTTCAATTCCTAAGTACCAGATACATTAAAAAAAAAGCCAGAAGTAGACAAGTGGTTCTGTGGCTCAAGTGGTAGAGCTCTAGCCTTGAGAAAGCCCAAGGACAGTGTTCAGGCCCCTGAGTTCAAGCACCAGGACTAGCCACTAAAAAAAGGAAGAAAGAAAGAAAGAAAGAATTGTATAAAGGATATGATAAAGAACTTCTTGTTTCCAATTCATAGAGTGCATTTTGATGATGTTCTTCATTATATATGATATTATGCACATAGTAATTGAGCTATTGAGATCCCCTGCTAAGAATATCATAGACATATTCCAGTTATTACAATTAAGGGAAATCATACAACCAAACTTTGCTTTGAGCCTGGCTTGCTTTGCTTAATATACTTTTTCCAAGTCTTTAAATTTTTTAACGAATGGGGGCAATGTCATTCTTTCTGATGGAAGCATAGAACTCCAGTGTGACTATACATTTTTCCAAGCAATAAGAATTGTCAAAATTTCCAGCCGGATGATGGTGGCTAACACCTTAATCCCAGCTACTCAGGAAGCTGAGTTTGGGGTTTGTAACTTGAAGCTAGCCTAAGCAAGAGGGTCTAGATTCATATCTCTAATTAACACTAAAATAAGTCAGAAATAGCTCTGTGACTCAAGTGGTAGAACTCAGCTTTGAGCAACTAAGCTCAAGGATAACACTCAGACCCTGAATTCAGAACTCAGACTAGAATAAAAAGAAAGACAGACAGACAGGCAGGCAGGCAGGCAGACAGACAGACAGACAGACAGACAGAAAGAGAGAGAAAGGGAGGAAGGAAGGAAGGGAAAGAGGAAGGAAGGAAAGAAAGAAAAAGAAAGAAATTGAGAGAGAAAGAGAAAGAAAGAAGGAAACAAAGAAAGAGAGAATGAGAGAAAGAGAAAAGAAAAAAATATGCAAGAAGGTGTCATCTTGAGCTCAAGCCCTGGGTGCTTGCTCTGAGCTTTTATGATCAAGGCTTAAAGCTCTACCTAGTTGAGCCACATCCATATGTTCTGCTTTTTGCTGGTTAATTGGAACTAAAGAGTCTCACTCAGACTTTCCTGTCAGGGCAGGCTTTAAACCCAGTACCCAGATCTCAGCCTCCTGAGTAGCTAAGATTGCAGGAGTGAGCCACTGGTACCTGGCTCAATTACACTTTTCTTCTAAAATATTGAGGGTGGCATATCAACTAATTAATTAATTAGCTTCATCTTTCATTTTGTATCTCTGAGTAGTCCATATAAAGAGATAATACTGTTATTTTCAGTGACATTAGATTCTTTGGTATTAATAAATATGTGGGTTAATGTCTCTGTAGAAATAGTGTAGTGAAAATCTGTTTTCCTTGATCTGAATGAACAAGGCTAGACCACTGAAGAAGTTACTTTGTAATTCTGTAACTAGGTGCAAAGACATGAAAACCCATTTAAATTTATTAACAAATGAATTTTACTGTGTTTCTGGTATGTGATTTGGAGATACACTGAGGACACAAATTGAAGTGAATAATATAATCACTAATCAGTCAGTATTCATGCTATATGCTAAACATGTCACTATATTGAAAAGTAAATAAATTTCTGTTGTCTTTAGTATTATTAATGAAGGCTGAACTGACTCATTCATAATTCAACTTCATGGGTAACAGTAATGTTTTTGCCAATCCTGGGGCTTAAACTCAGGACCTAGGAACTGTCCTTGGCTTTCTCAAGGCTGGCACTCTACCATTTGAGCCACAGCACCATGTCTGGCTTTTTCTGTGTATGTGGTAGCAAGGAATCAAACCCAGGGGTTCATACATGCTAAGCAAATGTTCTGTCACTACGTCATGCTCCCAACCCCAGTAATAGTAATTTAAGCATTATTTATCTTTATGGGATGTGTTATGTAAGTAGTTATGAAAATTATTTTCCCCATATATATTATATAAGATATATAATATTCTATGTCCATTCTTTTTTCTCAGATATAGAGCTAACCATATAATTAATATATCTTTGGATCCAGGATTTTGTAGCACAATGAAATGAGTACTCATTCATCATGACTATAAAATTAAGTGGTAAAATAAGACTATGCTGACTCAGTATCAAGCTGAGAATATTTCCTTGCATCAGAAACCATACCTCTCTCCTCTCTTTTCTCTTTTATATTCCTCTACTTTCCTTGTACTTCTTTTTATTTTATTAATTGAATTCATACTCACCAAAATGTTTTTCTGGCCTTTACTTTTCTAAAATTAGAAAGAAAGAAGAAACCTGAATAGTTGAAAGATTTCTTTAGTTTGGAATTAAACTATAAACAACCTTATACAAGGTACCTGCTTGTGTTTGTGTGTAAGTGCATGCCAATCCCAACACTCAGGGACCAGGCATTATCCCTGAATTTTCTTGCTCAAGGATAGTGCTCTACCACTTGAGTACCATTTCTTGCCTTTTTTGCTATTTAATTGGAGATGCACATGTATGTCATGGAGTTTCCTGCCTGAGCTGGTTTTGAAGTGGGATCTTCAGAGTAGCTAGGATCACAGATATGAAGTTCTAGTACCTGACCTTATATACTTGATTTTTTTCTGATGTCATGTCATAGGATTGAATGAGTTAATATCTTGAATATAAAATCCCATTTTTTTTTGCCAGTCCTGGGCTTGAGCTCAGGGCCTGAGCACTGTCCTTGGACTTTCTCAAGGCTAGATCTCTACCACTTGAGCCTCAGCACCACTTCTGGCTTTTTTTCTATGTATGTGGTACCGAGGAATCGAACCCGGGTCTTCATGCATGCTAGACAAGCACTTTAACCACTAGGCCAAACTCCCGTCCCCTAAAATCCCATTTTTAAAAATATCTTCATCCACTGTGTTCAGCTTCAGCTGCTTCAGAATGGAAACCAGATGCCACCAATGGGAGGTAGAGAATGTGACAAGCCCTTAGGCTTCTCTGAGCAAAGAGGAGCAGAAGTGAAAGACATAGAGGTAGCATACATGAGCCATCCAACAGTTTGTGTTCTATTTTTCTTCCTGTGTCACAGCAAAGCAGAACAGTTGAGTCATGGAGAGGACAAGAAGCAATGACCTCTTTGCTAGCCTCATTGCTTTCTGCCATGAGACTGATTCAGAACTTCCATTGTATCATTTGAGGTGGGAGGATATAAAAAGAAGTTGCTCACAGAGCCTCAAACACACACAGGCTTCATGGAACTAAGCTTTAGCCAGTCTCCTACAAGAAAGCATGGCTTAGGCTCCAAAGGTTTTTTGTTTGTTTGTTTATTGTTTTTACCAGTCCTGGGGTTTGAACGCAGGGCCTGAGCACTATCCATGGTCTTTTTCCTCAAGACTAGCGCTCTCTACTTAAGCCACAGCACTACTCCCGGCCTTATTTTCTATGTATGTGGTACTGAGGAATCAAACCCAAGTCTTCATGCATACGAGGCAAGAACTCTACCACTAGGCCAAACTCTTGGCCCCTCCAAATGTTTCTTGAAATAGCAAGTTTAAAGTAAAGGAAGAGAGTTATAAAAGAATAAATGAAAATGAAAAAGCAACAATTCTGAGATGCACTTTAGCAAACAACTGGGCAAGTTACTCAGGACAGAAGTAGGCCAGCTAAGAACAGTGACTAAAGAGCCACAAAAAGTGAAAAGGGACCCACTTCATTAAATTGTTATCACTTAAATGTTCGCTATTCTTCAAAGAGAAGAAACAGTAGGAATGCTGAAGGGGCTCTAACTTATCCTTAGGAGACAGACTTTACCTTCCCAAATTAATCTTATAAATAAAAAGAGAATAAAAGGCCTAAAAAGAAAAAAAGACAAAGGCATCACGATTAGCAAATTTATTTTTGATCTTAAATATTTGAGTATAGTGTATAAATTTGAACCCAGGACTCACACTAGATATGACAGGATGACTCATTTTCTTCTTATCTCATTGAAAGGAGGAAAAGACTGGTGCTTCAAGATGAGAGTGAAAGATCTACAAAATTGCACTAAGGCATTAGATTTTAAACATAACGGCTTACAATACCAACTGGAGTTCACAAACAGCCTTTTGAGAGTAGAAGTAGAATTTGCTCGCTGTTGTTTCTTGTCATGGATGTGCATATCTGATTTCATTTAGTTTCTACCAAGGGATCTGAAAAGTGGCTCAGGTTCGCAATTTCAGAGTCTAAAGTTTTAAGAAGCAGAAACATATTTAGTGGTGAGAACACATTTAGTGGTGAGTAAGGGAAGTAGTTAGTAGAATTTTTATCATCATGCCATTCATATGCTATTTCATGCTTCTGAAAACAATTTCCAGTGCACATACTTGGGTGTGTGCATGCACGCTCACACACACACACACAGAGTGAGGAGATATATACAGTGAGGAAAATTACCTTTTTCTTCATTGAAGCCTTAAAAATGAGTAAAGAGGCAGGCACTGGTGGCTCACGCCTATAATCCTAGCTACTCGGGAGGCTAAAATCTGAGGATCATGTTTCAAAGCCAGCCTAGGCAAAAAAGTCCCTGTGAGACTCTTATCTCTAATAAGCAACCCTAAAATTAGAAGTGGTGCTGTGGATCAAATGGTAGAGTGCTAGCCTTGAGCACAAAGAGATTCAGGAACAGTGCCCAGGCCCTGAGTTCAAGCCCAACTAACAAAAAGTAAAAAAAGTGTAAAGATCTTATCCAAGATCTCCTCCACCCTAGCTACAAATGCTCATCTCTGCCTTCCCATCAATATCTATTTTCTATATCCTTCATGTAAAAAGTACATATTTTGCTTTCACAGTTCCCTAAAGATAGATGTGAGCTTGCATTTTTTTCTGGCAAAACCAAAAGCTCCATCAAGACAACCAAGACAGCAACAATGTTTCTGTTCTTATTCTTCTCTGGAAGCAAAAGAGATAACTAATAACTAGAAGTGAAAGCCTCCAAACTCTGTCTACATAATAAAAATAGCACAATTTTAGAAATTCCAGGAAAATCACTTTAGCTGTCTCTGCTTAGTCATGGATTTTTCTCAAGGCTAGAGCTCTACCACTTGAGCCTCAGCACCACTTCCAGCTTTTTCTAAGTATGTGGTAGCAAGGAATCGAACCTGGGTCTTCGTGCATGCTAGGCAAGCACTCTACCACTAAGCCAAACTCCCGGCCCCTTGTGTGTTGTTTTTAAAAAGGAAAGTTAGATAATTTGTTGACTGAAAACATATACACTAATAACATTCAGTTAAAAATCATTTTTCCCCAAACATATTAGTGAATATGATTTTTTCCCTTTGTTGGCATCAATAGAAACTGGACTGATCTCACCCTAGAAATACTGCAAAATCATGCCAGCAGATTTGGGAGCAGTGAACTCCCTAAATCTGAAAGTCTGCTCCCTGGGCTGCCTTGCATATGATTTTGGCATCTGGCTCACCAGCAAGTTGCTACAAATCTTCAGCATTAGGAAGAGAAGCTCACAATATTCAAGAAATATGAGCATACTGCTTAGATGGCATATATCAAAAACTGAATCCCTCTCTTAATGTCTAACTAAAGCCCAACTGGAAGGTAGTTTGGATACGGGGGAAGGTGTAGGCCAATTTGTATTTTTCAGATTTTCCTTGAGGGCTAAGTTTAGAGAATTCTTTATGTGCTAACTTGTTCAATTTGGTATCTTTTGGGAATGAAGGGAGAGCATTCAGGGCTCCAAACCTAATTGTGTGCAATTTTCCAGACCTGTTAGGGTGTTTTCCAATTCTAATAGAGAAATTTCATTAGACAAGTCTATGTGAAGACAAATTATGCTTATACTTTTTCATAAATTGCAGTTAGAATGATGAACTGAAGATATTGGCTAGTAATTTTTCTCTATTGTGGTTACATTATTTTATGAAGATGAAGAAACCAACCCATAGGGTTCAGATGTGATGACAGGAGACAGTACAGCAGCTATTATGCTTTGAATCATGCAGATCAGTAAATGGTTAATAAGTCCCCCCATTTTTCCAACTTGAGAAATGGTTGCTTGACTTTTCACAATTTAAGAGGAGTGCAACTGAATTTTATGGTAGGATCTAGGAATTGCAGATTTCTAATCACTCAGCATTTAACTGGGAAGCATTATTGACATTATAAAACCTGCAGTGTCACACCATAGCCAGTTTTTTATGCTTAATCTCATAAAGATATCACATACTTTCATATGCAAGACAATTGTTACCGAATGGCTATCTTTAGCATTTAAGAGGAAGACTAATCCGTGCAGTTTGATTATTAACACAGTTATTGTGTGCCTAATGTACTCATGAAACTGTTTGGTAATGCACTCATAATTTATTTTTATTTTATATCTTAGAAGCATTGTTATGGGTTAATTGGCTCTATATTTTACAAGTTTGCATCACTAATACCAATAAAAATTTGTTTATATTGTTCTTTGGGGATTCTGATTGTATTAAGGAATGATTAGTCCTAATTGAGTTCTCTAGTCTATACTAATTACAAATAAGACTTTATGTAAAAATGCAAAATTGTGCTGAAGTAAATGCATTTTTGATCCTTAATTAGTGAACCACCAGACACAACTTTGCAGATGTTGTTGTTTTATTTATTATTTTTGATAACTGGAAAGATATCTCACCAATTGAATTTTGAAAGGGCGCCTCCTATAGTTGTAGGATCCGCTGCTTAGTTAATAATAGAGTTGAATGATGTTTCTTTTTTTCATTTTTCATGAGAATTAAGGCAATCTCAACTGTTCCTCAACATCTGTGAAGTAGTAATATTAGTTTTGCATTATAGAAATAAAAATGAAAAACTGAAGTTTTTAAGAGCATGTGTCCTCTTACACCCCCTCATTTAACTTTTATTCGCTGGAGTCATGTGGTGCATTTCCTTGATTTTGTTTTCTTTTTTAGTGTTGTGGACTCACTTGGACTCAATTCTGTGTGCTAGTGGTAGTACTTGTGTCTGTTCATCCTGCTGAAGTCATGACTGATGAAAAGTTTGTATTTGTTTTAGGCACCTGTTTAATACTAGCTACATGGATTCCATGTGTATGTAGTATAGGACCACAATTTCTGTATTCTGATAGGGAGCACTAAGTGAGGGAGTGACTTAAAACACAGCGTGGCTCATGGTGCATGAAGGGGTCCACACATCTTATAATACCATCAGTTCTCCTCATAGTCTCCTTTTAGACCAATTAATTGGTTTTTAGCTCAGTGGGGAATAAGAATTTCATCAGGATTCTCCAACAATTTCACTTGCTGATTTTCACTATTCCTGCTTGGAAATACTTTGGGTGTGACAACTGAAACACTTGCAGAAGCAAAGATTTCTTGGCGAAATGAATAACCTTGAAATGCTCCATTGCATACAGTGCTAAAAGTTCCAGTTCAGAAATTACTCAAATCTGACCATTTATCTATGTTTAGCCTACTATTTCTAAACCAGCTACTCTCTGTATCAATCCAGTTTCTACTTTTATGACTTTTAATTGCTTTTCACTGTTTTATACCTTTTCCTTTACATTATTTACTCTCTGAAAAATATTTGCATAGCCTTTATTCTCTTCAGCTATTTAATTTATATATATTGTCTGCTCCAGGACTCTATTCACTTTCTCATCTAATTACAATGATTTCTCTCTGGTGGAGTCCACATTTCAATCTTTTAAAGGGCCACCTATGTCGGTATTGGGGCTTAAATTCAGGGACTCACACTCTTTTCAGCAGTTTTGATTAAGGCTGGGGCTCTGCACTTAAGCCCTGCTTCTGACGTTTGCTGGTTAATTGGAGATGCGAGTCTCCTGGATGTGTCTGATTATCTGGCTTCCAATGATGGTCCTCATCACATCTCAGCTTTTGAGTAGCAAGTATTATATTTCTGAGCCATGGTGAGAAGCTAAAATGGATTTGTTCTTAAAACAAAGAAATAGAAAAATGTCTTCAAAGTTTTATCTAACTCATATCTTCTCTTTCTGGGAAATTTGGTTCTACAACACATTTTTTAAAAAGCTAGTTTTAAAATCTGTATAACATCATTCTGTCTGTAGAAATGTTATTAAAATTGATCCATGTCAAATTCTGTTGAAATAATCAGGCAGTGATGTGATTGTTTTTGAGCCATAGGTTTAGCTAAATATTTAATGATGCCTAGTTCCTTTCTAATTTTTCCTTTCTTTTTTAAAAAAAAATGATACTTGGTTTTTAACTCAGGGTCTGGCACTTGCTAGCCTTCTTTGCTTAGCTCACTCGCTACCACTTGAACAATGCCTCCAGTTCTGATTTTAGCTGATTATTATGGAGATGAAATCTCAAAGACTTTTCAGTGCAGACTAACTTCAAACTATGACCCTCAGGAACGCTGGTATCCAGCTAGGATCAGAGGATGGAGTCACAAGTGTCTGCTTTGTCTTCATTGTGTTGAATTTAGTAATAATTTGAAACATATTCATGAATTTACTGATATATTTATTTTTTTAAAAACTCTTAGCCTTCTCTAGATCATACCTATTTGAAATATCTATAAATAGTTATACCACTGTAATATTATTTTATTTTGAAGTTTAGTATCATACAAATGAACCATGTGCCTGTGCATGAGAGTCTTAACTTTTCTTAAATTTGTAAAATAATTTAGAAAACAAATATAGTCTCTTTAAGCAAGGAAATGATTCTTCTCAAACACTCCTACTTAAATATGACCATCTTCTGGAAATTTTTACTAGCATTATTTTATATAAGCCAAGAAAACTGCAATAATTCCAATGATTTTATAAGAAAATTAATTTCAATGTTCACAAAAGTTATTTTACTAAAAGTTTTCCTCTTTAGTCACCAAATGTTTATGAATAAGTCAGATGGAGAAGTTGAAAGGGTCTTTTAACATGCCAAAGCATGTCAGTTATTTTATATTTGAATTCCCCTAAGGAAAGAAATGTAGGGTACCAAACAGAAAGTATCATCTGCTACCTCTTCTCCCAAGGGCCTTAACTCAGCTTTGCCATCAGTGAAACAGCCCATCTTTTACTTCTTCTGACTGGCACCTTATGACCTTGCACATCAGTGGAATGCTGAGATTCTACAATGCTGGTGTACCATAGTGCATGTATTACATTACTGTCAGAAGAAAATGAGATAACTTAACAAGAGCATTTGTATATCTATATTGTAGACAACTTTATGTCATAATTACTTCTTCAGTTTCCAGGTTTCATGATTCAAGTTGGCCAATTAATTTAGTATCTATCGAAGAGAAAAAATAGACCTAAAATTCAGGCTTTCAATTATACAAAGAAGATGAGGAAAAACTTTTTTCCATAAATTCCTTTCTGTGTATTTCAAATAGCATTGTCACATATTTTAACTAAAATATCATCTACAAAGATTCCAATTTTCTTTGTGCTTTAAAATTAAATTGAAGATAATAAACCAATGACTAAATTTCATATTTATGGGCATTATTGAAACAGGAAGATAACTGTTAACAATTCATGTGTATGTGAACGTGTTTGTATGCATTTATGTATTCATGTGTGTATGTGTGCACCAGCTTTACCCTTGAACATTAATACCATCATTTCTCAGAATCAGGATTTATTAGGTTTAATAACCTTTTAGATACCAAAATCCACCGATACTCAAGTTCTATATTTAAAATGGCTAGCATTTGCACATAACTTTCATATATATATATCCCCCTACGTATTTTAAACCAAATTTTTATACAATTGAATACAATGTAAATGTTGGGTAAAACTGACTTTATTATTTAGAAAATAATGACAGAAAATGTCTACATGTGTTCATTACAAACACAATTTTTGTAATGTTTTTTCTGTTCTCTTAGCTTATTTTGCCAGTGTGAAACTGTTGAGGTCTGACTACTTTTCATCAATTCAAACTGTTAAGAGGAAAGAGCCAAACTGAATTTTTTTTAAAAAAAAATCACTTTCCTATCTATAAGTAGCAAAGAAGAAAAATTGTTTCCAAAATTAATGCAACCAGAAGTTCAATCTGAGCTATTTAAATTTTAAGTGCATTGTTTATGGCAAATGTAGGTAGGTGTTTGCTATGCCATAACCTGAAATTTGTGTAAAAGAGGTTGAAGAATGCCTCTTCTAAAGTACCTGGTTACAAAGACAAGCCTTTTAGGTACTGTTCACATTACCCTCCAGTATCAACATCAATGAAATAGAAAAGCATAGTCAACTCCTCTCAAATTATTTAATAAGCAAAGCACAACTAAATAATTAAATATCTCAACTCAAATTGACACTGTAATCTGAATCAAATGAATTTTGTATATTCTGCATTTGACATTTAGCAAATAATTTTGATATGAAAGTTACCCCTACACAGTAAGGGGCAAATCTCACATTTTCTGTTCCTCAATCCTTTGTCAGCTATATGGTTCTAAATTAGTTATGTGGTGTTTTGTGAAGATGGTTCAAACAGTGGGATATAAACACATATAAGGTGATTTTATTCTTGATAAAAATTTAAATTTTATTCATTTTGGTACTGTTTAAAACATTTTCTTCTTAGCTGTATAAATGACAAGCAAATTAATCTTAGTATAGTGTGCTCTAGGTTTGAAGATATTATTTTAAATCTATGAAAGGAACTCAGGAATTTCCCTGTCACATCACTGCCTATGACTAATAGTAGAAATTTTCATGCAGACAGGCATTCCTGACTGTAAATGTGTAGGCTGTCTCAGTTTTAGGTAGTAAATATTCATACTATAAAAATGGACAGTACTGAAGGAAGCTATAGTTAAGTCATACATTTGTCATTATAAGGGATAGATTTTTGTGAGCATCATAAATTATAATAGATATTTAGATGGTTAAAATACCCACTAATTATCACAGAAATGTTTAAATTACACTATGAAGCATTTTAGCAATCAATGGTTTCCTGTGGATTTGAATCACATTATCATCTAATAGAGACAGATGACTGTCTAATGGAGAAAATAAAGGAAAAGACTGTATGGAAAGAATTAGAGGTGCTGGTTTAATGTATTTCCATAGGGGAACTAAACAACTCATGAAGGAAGTACAAGCTGATAGAAGATTGAATGTAAAATTTTTTTATCAGTGAGCAATAAATGAAGTTTATGCTTAGACCTTGAATCTTATACTTGCATCATTAACTGTTATGAAGGCACAACACAGTGAAATAAGGATGATAGGGAGAGGAAATAGCACTGTGGCTCAAGGGATAGCCCTGAGCTGAAGAGCTTAGGAACAACTCCCAGGCTTAGCGTTCAAGCCCTATGACCAACAAAAAAAAAGAATGATAGGGAGATACTCATATCACTTTGCTTATATAAAAAAGTAGAAATGAAAGCATATATGAAATGAGTCTTAAACATATTGTAATTTTTAATGAATATGTTGGACAAGGGACATTCTACAATGAATGAGGCCAGAAGCCTTTTTATGTAATTATGAATCACCTAAATATCACTTTATTTTCAGGTCAATTGTTATTGTCATCAACTGTTTCAATATCTATGAAAACATATCCATCATAAACTATGGAGTAGTATGTAGACAGACCACTTTTGTTTGATTCGTTTCAGGGCCAACTAGGTAAGTGAGTCAGTTATCAGATTAAGTGTTACATGAAGTTAAGATTATAACATATAACATATAATAATTTAATGTACTCTTTACTACTAAAAATCTGAGTAAGTGTTGTACAATTGGGAGTTGTATACAAACTGAAGAGGATAAGAAAAATAACCTATGGTCAAAATTTCCATTTGTGACAGCAGGAGCTCTTTCCGGATTATGGAACTGTACAATGTGGGGACAAATAGTGCAGTGAGAGAGGAGTGTCCAGAATATTTCTTAATAAGAATGTCCTCTGGGAGAAAGTGAGTTGAACATGTTTAGTGTTTTGAAATTTTAACTAAAAACAAAGAAATCACCTTTAACCATAAAGAATCTGTAGAACAAATCGCTCAGTTCTGAGTACATTGCACCTTCAGATGTCATTCTGTAAATCATTCCCCATAGCTACAGGAAAAATGGACTGTTTGACTTAATCATGATCCTGAAGTGCTTGATGTAATTTTTCAATTAAATATGTAGATGTATGATCTTTTTGAATAAGAGTGGCTTTGACTGTAGTGTTGAGTTTGGTGTGGCTGATTTCTTTGGCTGTGTGTGTGTGTGTGTATGTGTGTGTGTGTGTGTGTGTGAGTGTGTGAGTGTATTTTAATTCATTGTATAAAGACATATTCTTGTATAAGAACTTCATTGTTAGAGAAATCTACATAGTTTTGAGTGTAACAAGTTCTAGAACTTTTTTGGTTTTAAATAAATGTGTGCATAAAATAAAATCTATTTGTTTATGAAAGAAACACTGCTTATTTATCAACTGCATTTGTTACTAATCACTGGAGGTATAAGTGATCATAAATTATTTCTTTCCATTCTTTCATGTTGAACAAAGTTGTTTCTTCCACATACATATATAAACTACAGGGTGATTTCTGTTATTTCAAACATATGCTTCGACTGTTTTATAAAAGTTGATGTAAAAGTATTGACAGTCTAACTTAATTATCACACATGGCCCTTGTTGTTCCACAGACAGAAAATAATAGTCTATGTTAAAATTCCTTAAGATAAACTGTGCAAACTTTTGGGGACAATGTGATACCTGGCACCAACTTTTAAAACCTACATCAATTAGGATGAGGGATTTATAGTTGGAGAGTGAGGTGGGGAATCCTCCTTTTGCCCCAAATGTAGACACCAGTACCACTTCCCTGATGTCACATTTTTGATTCATTGTAGCTTTTGTTGGATTGTCACCATCTGCCTGTCTTCAGACTTTGAAGAATTTCTTTTTTATTTTTAGGTTTACAGTCAAGTTTTTCATCCTTGTTATTACTGAAAATAAAACATAATTCTTTGGGGGGTGGGAAGCAATTATATAAACTATAGGAAGTTTAGCGGCCAAAAAATTTCTACTGGATGCCAGAAAATTTCCTTCAGCCATTTATATGAATCAAAAATGGCTCCAGACTTGTCCAGGTGTCAGCCCAACATCTGGCACATAGTTTTGCTCCAGGAAATAAGTATAATTTTAATGAAAGAATTTTTAAAAAAGATAATAATACTTTTATCAGGAAATTGAGAAGCTTGTTCTGGATTCAAATATGTTTTAAAAGTGCTATTTAGTCATTTTTAAGATGGAGGCCAGCACTAATTTCTTAGATTCAATTCTACTATCCAATTCTAGGTAGTTCAGGGGCCTTTTCCTTCCATCCTTCTTCCCCTCCTTTCTTCCTCTATATCACTGGAAGTGTTTGCTACTGTGAAGTAGATTTCAGTATCTGCCAAAGGCAATATGACTACACAAACAATTTTCTACCCATTTCAATTTGAGAAAATGTGTCATCTGTTACAACTAGACACAAGATGGTGTACAGGAACTCTCTTAGTCAGCATGAGTAGAAACGATAGAATTGTATGATTCCCCCCTTCAATTATGTGTTTAACTTCCCAGCAGTAATACAACCATGATTTTCTTATCTGAGAAGTTAATATCTTACAAGAATCTTTTTTTAACCAGATGAATTGAACTAATTCTGCTTAGATTTTTAATTCTCTTTTCTTACTGATAAAATAATAGTAATATGTACTTCCCAGATACCGTTATCTATGAATCATGCTTAGTTGCAATTATTTTTTTCCACTACCTTCCACTGTTACTGGCCAATAAAATGTGTAAGAGTAGTCTTATATTTTATTTCTCCCTTTCCCATAATAATCTTTCCCATAATAATAGTATGTGCTAAATTTAATAAATTAATTTGTTGCAACAGTGTACACTACACAAGCATTTCTGGCATTTAGTTATTTGATATTTAGTAAATACTTTTCAAAGCTAACTTGGGACAGTTTCGGGAAGCAGAAGTATAGCAGGTAACAGAAATCACATTTCTGCCCTCATAGAGCTTGCATTCAAGTAGGCCAGCCAATCAGTAAGAATTAGCATCTCTTTATCTTTCTACTTTCAAGGAGCTCTAGGTGAGTACATGCTATGAAAAGATTATAGAAAGGTAGGATGAAAATGATGGAGAGTGGCAGAGAAAGGCCTCTTAGGAAGTAATTAACATCATAATTTTTATCATTATCGTGATTAACATTATCATCAAGGTGATGTTATTAGCCTTTCATTAGTAGAATGTGTACTTTGATTCATTTTCCTAATGCTGATGTTGAACTATTTGCGTTCTCTCTGACCTAATTCTCCTTGAGACTGACTCAGAGACTTCTCAGGGCTTATTGCCTTGAAATCAAGGTTTTGACTATTTCCACAGTAACTTCCCCTGCTTACTTACGGAGGGTGTGTTTTAAGGCCTCATATTTCCACAGTAACTTCCCCTGCTTATTCATGGAGGGTGTGTTCTAAGACCCTCAGTGCAGCCCTGCATCTGGATAGTACTGAACTCTATGTACACTATTTTTTTTTCCTTCTGTAACAATCCTGAAAATGTTTACTTTAATATTAGGCACAGTAAGACATTGAAAGCAATGAGCACGAACCCAGAATAGTTATTGGAATACATTGAAATACAAAAATTTATGAGGTTGTGGTATTTCTCTAAAAATACCTTGTTGTACTCACTCCGTGTGTTCGTGTGATGATGATGTGAGATTGTGTGGTAACCATGTGAAATGAATTGTGGTGGATAATACAGCCATTGTGATAGAACATTAGGCTTTTACATCAGGAATACTTGAACACAACCACAGCATTTCTCAATCTAATCACCCAGATAGCTATTAGCTGGCCGTGAATAAACAGGGTGGATATGGTGACTGCAAAAACTGATATGTCCCTGTCCAAGGTGTGATAATGTAAGGTTACATCACACTATGCTGAATGGTACGCATGTAAAATTTCGGAATTGCTTATTTTTGGAATTTTCCGTTCATATTTTCAAGCATAGTTGGCCGCAAGTAACTGAAATCACAGAAAATGAAGCCATGGCTATGGGGGAAGATTGTACAGTAGATCCATCCTTTAATCCAGTCAGATTGAATTTAAGACCCTGTATGAAGAGACTTACTGATAGAGCTTCATATACAATTTGTTTTTAAACTCTCTGTTGTTTTCGGAAAGCATCTTATTCGTAGTTCAAATAGTACATAGAATATATCAAATGTATATATTAATGAATAACACAATATTTTAATACATGCATATGTTGCATAATATTCAAGTTGAATAAAAACATACCTATTTCCTTTAACTTTTGTCATTTCTTAGGATAAAACCTTCCTGTGTTTGAAATGTACAAAACATTCATTTTCCGATAGCCAGTTTGCTATACAACACATCATCATCTCGCTCTTAACTGTACCAGTATTACACCATAATCCATTCCCCCATTCTTCCTTCTCTTTTCCTTGCCCCTGCTTCTGTTAACCATCAAGCTGTTTAGTCTCAACATAAGCACTTGTGACACTGTGAATGGAATAATTCTTTATTGTGGGAGACAGTTTTCTGCACTGTCACATATTCAGTAGCATTTCTAACCTGTACCTGCTAGATTCCAGCAGCATTATCTCCCCAGTTATAGTAAAAAAAAAATTCCCCAGACATTGGGACATTGCCAAATGTCTCCTTGGGGGCAGCAACTGCAATGGCTGAAAGCTGTTGCCTGATAGGAACCTTCTGTCCTGCCAGCTGTTGTGCACAGTGTGTGCTGCAAGTACTTTGCTTGCTCCTCCTGTGTTTGCTTGTACAACATTACATGCACCTTTCTCTCCTCAAATGGCTTGAATCCCACCTGTCCTTGAAGATCTAGTTGGAACTTTACCATTGCATCAGGACTCTTGTAAACCCTGGAGTCTTCTCCAGCTCTTCTGCATCTGAATTGCTATTGTGCTTATTCATTAGCTGAGACCACCCATGTTTGTTGAAACATTTTTTTACCTCTTTACCTCTCCTACATTATATTTTCTTTAAAATGAGAGACAATGCCTTAGTCATAACAACAGCTTCACAGATACTTAGAATAAGGATACTCATTAAATAATGGCTTGAAAGGGTAGCCTAAGAAAGCTTGACTGCTTTCTTTTGCCAACAGCTCTATCCTCAATTGGAAGTAGTAGGTAATAGCTGGTGACGCAGGAGGTTGAGATTTGAGGATCATCATGCAAAGCCAGCAGGTGCACAAAAGTCTGTGAGATTCTTATCTCCATTTAAGCACCAGGAAGTGGAACTGTGGCTCACGTGATAGAGTGATAGCCTTGAGCAGACAAGCATCCAGCACCCAGGCCCAGAGTCCAAGCCGCACAACTGACAAAAAATAAAACAACAACAACAAAAATAAACTAATAGGCAATACAAATGCTAGAACCTTGATAAGAATCAATTGTTTTGGTAAATTGTATTTTTATAGACAGTGCGTAGTCTGTAATGCTATGAAGATATTAATAATTAATGTTGGTGAAACTGTTCATAGAATTAGATACTTTCTAATATAAGTTGACAAAGTGGGTTGATCCCCTTTAATATGTGATCTTTCACCTTAATGAAACTATCCATTAGGTCCTTGTGGAAAAGGTGGTTACATAACCAGTGAAGATCTTGAACTTGGTTATTTTTTGGTAATAAGGTCATCTGAAGGGAATGGGGTATGTATTCAGGGAAATTAAACATGCATCTTCCTAGAAGCTGATCGCTTTGTTTTACTCTTGAAAGGAAGGTTAATAGAGTAATAGGAGTGCCTGCACATTTAATTCTTTATTCAAACACAAACTTGTTAATCAGAATGTATCTGGTTGTTCAGTTATGTTCAGTAGTCACATGGCATACAGGTAATTATTAATTTTCAGAAAACCAAACCCAAAATTATTAATTATTGGAAAACCAAACCCAAGGTCCTTTTAATGACATTTGGGAAGGAGAGGACAACCACAGTCTTCTAAGACTCCATGCTGTCAACTCAGGATTCCTGGGGTGTTCGCTGGACTTATGATGGGGACTCATCCTTCTGCTCGCATTAGAACATTTAACAGATTGCTTAGGGATTTCTGAAGCATAGCTTTAGCTCTTGTTCTCTCCAAAATAACTCTTTTAAGCAGTAAAGCTAATTATATTCTTTGCAAACATAACAATGGGATATAAACTACCTAGGGCATAGTCTTACCTGAGAACTGGTGAGGAATTCCTGCATTAAACTCTGTATCCACTTACACAGATTCATTTTAGCTTCTCATAATAACTCTGGATAAAATGAGTATTTACAGAATTCCATGAGAGGATACAAAAATGGCTACATTTTTAATATATTAAGTGCTAGCTGCTCTACATTTAACACATTTTGAATATTGCTTTTTGTGAGTTTTTCCTATAGAACATTCTCTTTTAGGGTGTTTCTAAAACAGTATTCCCTTCTTTTAGATGTATCCCTCATTCCCTATCCTCTGTTTAGGAGGGTTATAGAAGCCAAGTTAGGTGCATGGGTTCTGTGCTTTTCTGGGCCAAAATTGGACAATCAGGTTATCTTCTGGGTTTGGAATTCAGATTGATAGTCTCTGTGAATAACTAATAAAATATATATCTGTGGGGCTGGGAGTTTGGCCTAGTGGTAGAGTGCTTGCCTAGCATATATGAAGACCTGGGTTCGATTCCTCGGTACCACATGCATAGAAAAAAAGCTGGAAGTGGTGCTGAGGCTCAAGTGGTAGAGCTGTAGCCTTGAGAAAGTCCAAGGACAGAGCTCAGGCCCTGAGCTCAAGCCCAGGACTGGCAATATATATAATCTGCAAATTATAGGGAGCTATGGTGCATCAAAGTCATTCCCACTAAGCGGATTGGAAGAACACATAAATCAAAGGCAGAGAGGCTGAGCCAGTGAGAGATGATTGTTTTCAACATCTGTCTACTTTCTGCTCCTATTTTCCTGAGAGACCTAACTGAGGATCCTGCCGTCAAGTGTCATATCATCATGCCCAACATGTCATGCCCAACATTATGTCTTTTGATTAGAATTCTTAACTGTGGTTTTTGCCACCCAAATGCTTAGGAAAGTCACATGTCCTGTTCCTAAAAACAAAACAAGTGATTCTCAAATAAGCCAGCAATTCATCTAGAGTGGTAGAAGTGGTAGATAATTGAGTCACAGTTCAAGTTCTCTGCTCAGCTTTCCCTATTCCTGAAACTTCTTCTGTAGTAGTTTCTTCCCTAGCACAGTTTACACTGGCACAAAATGATGTGCTGTATGTGATCCTATGCTAAGTGCTTGTTTGATGGTGCCCCTTCCATGGTTTGCTGCTGCTCCTGCTGATGGTGGTTTTTTGGAGGCTACATATTCTTAGAATTGTCTCATTTCCTCACCAATTCCCTGAATCTGCAATTCAAGGGTGAACTATAGAAACATATAGCTTTCACAATAGAACTCAAAGCTTAGTGTTTTTTAATAATTTTTTATTGTGATTAATAGAAGAGTTACAAAGCTTAGTGTTTTTAATTCCCTTTAGCCCTGGGGTTCTTTTTATGGTCCATTAAAGTTTAAATACTTATCTACCTTAGGAATCTTCAATTCAGGATGCTCAAGGTCAGTTTCTCCCTTCCTAGCTCCCTTGGTAAAGGAAGGTTGGCTGTTCTTTATTTGTGTGATAACCAGATGACTCAACCATGAGTTACCCTATCTCTGCTATTCACAGATTATTTTTCTTTCTACAACCAGGCCTCTGTGTCTTTTGCATGGCATTTCCTGCCTGGCTTTCTGTTCACAAGTCCAACTAGTCATTCTCTTTATCTTAACTGCATCATGAGATTCTTGCTGCTTCTCTCTGGACTTTGAGTGTGTTATTCTTGCAGCCTGGCCCATTTGCTTTGCCTATACCTTCCTACACATTTCCCTCAGGTCTCATCTTTAGCTTCACTTACTGGATCCTGAGCTCCGTTCTGTTCTCCGGAGTCCACTTTTGTGTCATGTTCCCTGCATTACCACATAGTGTCTAGTTCCTATATTAAACTATAGATTCTCAATGGTCTCTACCTCCTGTTCACTGTAGTTTACCTAAAGCCTAGTGCAAATTCTGATACAAAGTAATGAAAATAATGTAAATAGCAAATGTAGACCTAAGTCTCATACTTAGCATCATATATCCATGATATCTGATTAAGGTTGTTATTTGACTAATTTTTTTACTCTGAATTCTTGCAATGGACTAGCAAGAAATTCAACTTGGCTAGCCCAGGCCCTTCTCCTTTACTATGGCTGTATCATAATAATCAGGCCCATCTGATCCACTCATGCTCCCTGGAGGTTATTGCAGAGGCATCCATTGTCTTGGAAGCTTTCTACTGCTTCAGAGACCAGAAGGAAACTGTAAGTCACTGGGATACAGGGGTGTCCTACGCCCTCTGAGCCCTTATCTCTTTTTGTACCTGTGATCTTCACGTGTTATGACATTCCATAGAGACTTTTCTGCCTTTATAGACATGTTGCATTTTTTGAAATGGCTGTTAACTCCCTGGGTGCAGCCACTGCTAAGAGCCAAGTCTTTACTCTTCTGGAGCCAAAGTCTTTTGTTCTACCATTTTACCCTATGTTAAAGAGTTTCTTTGTAACCCCTGGAAATCTGTCTTTCACTCAACCTTTCTAAGTCTTATCTTTTTCCTACTCAGCTTTGAAAGTAGATCTCCATGTCCTATAAATTTGAGACCCTGAACACAGAAATGATAGATGCCTTCTTTCTTTCAGCGGAACTGCGGCTTACTGGACCTAACTTCCCAGCAGATGAAGAGAAATAGAATATCCATGTCCTCTTTTTAGCCTGTGGCGAGTGGTATAAACAGAAAAGTTAAACTTATGAAAGTAATCAGAAGTCTTGGTGCCAGTGGCTCATGCCTGTAATCCTAGCTATTCAGGAGACTGAGTTCTGAGGATTGGGATCTGAAGCCAGCCCTGACAGAAAAGTCTGTGAAACTTTTATAGTCAATTAGTCATCAAAAAACTAAAAGTGGAGCTGTGGCTCAAATCATAGAACACTAGGTAGAAACAGTTCCCAGACCCTAAGTTGCAGGCCCAGGAGTAGCATGCACACACACACACACACACACACACACACACACACACACACACACACACACGCACACATGCACACACACACACACACACAAATTAGAATGTTCATATTTTGTTACACTAATATTTTTGAATGCTACTTGTGCACAGGAAATCATGTTTTATCCTCACAACACTTTTGGGTAGGTAACTATTGAATGTGTGAGGAGATGGAGGCTCTGAGGAGCTAAGTCATTTTGTAAGCTTCCATGTAAAGATTGTAACCCAGCTGGCATGACTTCAGAGCCTGTAAAGCTCACTTCTGCTGATTCTCTTCCAAACCATGATGGAGGTTTATTGGGCAAATAATGATGTAGGTGAGCCTCTTATACATTTCCAAATCTAGCAAATCACAGCAGTGAACTTCACCCCTGACTCTGCAAAATGGTTATCCCTGTTTATATTTGTTGACTTAAAAGAATAGTAAATATGGGAGGTTTAACATATTGAAGAAAATGCTAGGATCTAGTGAGCATGTGAGACATTTTGGTGAGAAGCTGCAACTTGGACCTCAAAAATGCTAGGGAGCATATTTTTACTTAACTCCTGATTATGTGAAAGGGTCATTGACATTTGATGCTGAAATCCACTCACCAATTCATATATTGCAGGTTTCTACACAATAAAAGGCTCTAAGATATAGGGAGGGCAGGAAGACACAGCAACCTTCTGTCTGATTCTGTTGGAGTCTCACAGTCATTATCAAGACATCTTCAAAAGGAATGTACTTGAGCCAGGATGTATTTTCTGCAAATATTAGATGATATATAAGGAATATATAGATATTTTATTGCAACTTGATGTCTTAGTATAGCTCAGATTAAGACCATAGTTCCTAAACAGGAATATCTGATATTTCATTTCATCTGTCTTAATTATGTAGCATAAATACTTTTGAATGATAGTGAAAGCTTATGCTTTTTACCTAAACTGCTTGGTGCCACTTTTCAAAGTAGACATTTTGCTTTTTTAAAAACATAATACCATCCATGTATGATTCATATTAGGTATTACCTGTAATATGCACTCCTCTTTTTTAATGATCTAGGAGTATTCAGATGAAGTGTGAATTTTCAGAATATTCAGCTGTTGAAGTAGTTTGGCCAAAACAAGTTTCTATAGGAATAGATGCGTACACATATGTAAAATACATACAGTCATATATATTACATACATACCTATGTACACATGTATATATGGGTTGCATCATGGAAGATGAAGTAATTTGACTATTGGCAAAGGGACATATCATGAATGCCAAATATAAATGTATAAAAAAGGGTGTAATTTTAATTGAGGGTGTGTCTGAAGCATAGATTGTTGATTCTTACTCTTTATTTTCAGGATGTCCAGCAAGGTGTGTTTCACAAACAGACCTCTTTAGGCCCTCTGGAATTGCTGGGCCCTTCTCTAGTCAGCCATATTCAATGTCTCACTTGTATGATGTCCCTTGGTTTATTCAATTTTAGTTTTAAAAGTTGCATAACATCAAATTTTAACTTTTAGAGAAGAACCTCTAAATCCATTTTCCTTAAGTTCTAAGCAATTGGATTCAAAGTTAATCCTTGAACCCTTATATTTCCAAAGGCACTGTTGAATAAGATAGGATGAGAGAAATTATTAGTATCTATGAGGCTGAAGGAAAGAGGCTTTTTGTCTTATTTTTATTTCAACTTTCTTTGGAAGAGATGCCTCACTTTTGTAAGTCAAGGACTGTGATCTTTTTTTCAGCATCTTTAGATGTAGATTACTGATACTGAAATAGAATCTTCAATTCTCCCTTCCTTTAAGCCTCCAGTCTGTCCTTAAATATAAAGGAAATTTAACATTTATGATTTTGGCATTATTATAAGCTGAAATATTATTAAATCAAAAGTATTATTTACAGCTAGCTGTTAAACTTAGAAAAATATATTGATACTAGGTGACTCCCCCCTCATACTCTACTATGAATTATTTTATTTTTCTATATTTTATTGATATTGTTTATAAGAGGTCAATGTTTATTTACTTCTTACTGCTGTCATTCATAGATGTAAGAACCAACATGAAGATATGAGTTTATTGTTGCTAATAAGATTACAAAATGTAATTTCTTAGAAAGGCAAAGTCAAAGTTCAGATGAATAAAATACCAGGAATCAGGTACTTAAAAGGGGTGAGGTGGGATTCAGGGAAAAGGGGTAAATAAACGAAGATGAGAAGAGGAGAAGATGTGGTCAGTAACCAAATGTAGATGCTAGCAAATTAAAAGAAGAGTGGTGGAAGGGATGTGTGGGTGAGAATGTTGAAATGAGTGATATTTATCAAGACATATTGTATTCATAAATTAATTTTTTTCCATTCCTGGGGCTTGAACTCAGGGCCTGAGCACTGTCCTTGGATTTTTCACAAGGCTAGTGCTCTTCCACTTGAGCCACAGCATCACTTCCAGCTTTTTCTGTGTATGGAGTCAAGCCCAGAACTTCATGCATGCTAGGCAAGCACTCTATCACTAGGCCACACTTCTAGTGGCAAAAACTTCTTTGTTAAATGGCAATTAATTTGTACAAATTACTTAAACATTAAAAAAAATAATGATTAGGAAGAACCAAAGGAATCTGGCAAAGGCATATATGTATTCATAGTAAAGTAATTTACCCTATGGAAATGCATTATTTATATCTTGAATTATGGATGATACTTAAAAAATAAAAATTCATGAGAACATATTCACTGTAATCACGATGCTATCATCAAAGGAAATACAGCTTCTAGAGAACACGCTCAAAAACTTGTATATGCAGTTAAACATTTGTAGGGAATTCATTTTTCTTACTACAAAACATCTGTGGATCAAGAAAGAAAACAAAAGACTGGGAGTTTGGCCTAATAGTAGAGTGCTTTGCCTAGTATGCACGAAGACCTGAGTTGGATTCCTTGGTACCACATATATAGATAAAATTTGGAAGTATTGCTGTGGCTCAAGTGGTAGAGCTCTAGCTTTGAGAAAGCCCAAGACAGTGTTCAGGCCCTGAGTTCAAGGCCCAGGACTAGCAAAAAAAGAAAAAGGAAAGAAAACAAAATAGTATTTACGACTTCCATGCACTAAAACATGTATTTTTCTATGAGAAGGCATTTTGTGGATCATTATTAGCAAAGTAACTTAATCATTAACATCATGCTTGCAGCCCATTCATTAACATTTTTAAAAATAAGGAAAGAACAAAATTTTTCTTATCTGGCATGTGGATATTTCACTGTTTTCTTTCTATTCAGTTCTCTCCTTGTATCTGAATTATTGACAGTTTCCTTTTATTGTTTATGAAACGAAACACAGGTTATTTCCTCCCCAAAATAAATGTTTCCAATCTGCATGTCTTAGAATTGTCATCGACTTAGTTGCTAAAGATTTTAGTCACAGCACTTCCCACAGCACTTCTTCAATCCCCATTTTAATAAGTTACCATTTTATTCATTTATTAAAACATAATCCTCAAATATATACTCTTCACTGTTGGAATGTACCTACTCATTCTAGTCATTTCTCCAAGGAGACCTACCTGCTACCTCTGACTTCATTCCTACCAGGGCTTCTCCACCCAGTGTGCTCCATAATCCCCTGCAAGGCATTACTATATTTTCCTGTAATTTTTGTTGTATTCAATTCTTTCTGTCATTCAACTGAAAACTCTAGTTTCCTGTTTCAACACAATACTTGATATTCAACAAGTACTTGAAGAAATGAAACAGGTGCCATGTAGTCTGATTGTGTGCTCAAAACTTCTTTTGTGACTCTACTAACCATAGAATAATTTCTAACTTCTCTGGTGACAAAGAAAACCATCCTAACCTGTCCTTAACAGTGTTATTAGTATGTTGCTGAACAATTATGAACCTTCTGAAGACTTTTATAATTCTTAGCCTTTGGGTACATTTTCTCTGTCTAAACCATATCATCTTGTATTCCCACATCTGTATATCATGCCAATGTCTAGTCTTTTTTTACCACATAAACACACCATAAATGTCATATATTTGCAAAGTAGAATTTTAATTCTTTGTATGTTTCTTTACCTAATTTACTTGTAGGGTCTTACAGTGAGAACTTTTAATTTCTTATTTATTGGGTCCTTCAGTCCAGCTCAGTGTCTACTACCTACTAGATTTTCAATTAAATGATTATGTCTTGAGTCAGTAGAATAGTGAGGGGATTAAAAATGCAGGTTTTGGAGACAGAAAAAGAAATACCTTGAATACTGGCTCTGATAATTAACATTTATGTGACCCAAATCCAGCCTATTCAATAGCACTGATATTCAGGCTACTTGCCTATTAAAAGGGTACTAATTTATGCCTAAGACTTGTGAAGATTAAGTTAGGGAGTCATGAAATTGTCACTTACAGAGCTGAAACACAGAACACAGAAATATACAGTTGCCCAGTGAATGCTAACTATTTTTATTATGAGGTACAGAAATAGAGTAGAGAGCAAAAATCACTTACAGTTGGGCTCAATTTCCAGATAGAGTCATTTTACCTGGATTTAAAGGAGACATCAGGGCCACATAGAAGAAAATAGAGCATGGATGTTTGAGGAAGATAGAGTAGAACAAGCAAAGCTACAGGTGGATTCCACATCAAGTAGGGCATCACGTGGACCAGCCTGAGGGACACATAAAGCCCAGAGAGACAAGCCAGATGAGAGAGGACTATGCATGCTAGCCTGGAGGGATGCTGACTTTTTTCCAGACCCTCTAAATTGCTATAATCTCTTTTAAAATTGTTCCTGTTTATTTTCTCCCTATGGGATCCCATTTCTGTTTAAAAAGAGTATACCTCACTCCAGTTGGACCAGTAGAAAAACACATAAGTAGCACAGCAAGTTATACTATGCCAAGATGCCCCATTATTTCACAGAGAAGCTCATCACAGCAGTCACTGAAGAGGGCAGAAACCTCTGGAACCTGTGGATCCTTCTCCACAGCTCCTAAGACAAATCATCCCTACATGCTTTCTGTGACCCTTCTCCATGGCAAGCAGCCAGATTCTCAGGTGAGCCCCCAAGCACTCCTTCACTTTGCTCTAGGTTGTCTGCATCCTCTGCCAGTTTCATTTGTCAGCTTGTCAAAGAAAAGACCTTCTGTATGGGGCTCGTTATTGGACTGATTTCCATTGTTCCTGCAGAATTAGGAGTTGGTAGGAATAGCTTGTAGTGCAAAATAATTCACTTGTAATTGTTTTACACATTTTTGTTGTGTTCTTTTTTAAAGAAGAGTTTAAGGAGGAAATGCACATCATGAGAGTTGAAGAACTTTCTAGAGATACTGATGTATCTCTATATGCAGATTATCACAAAATATTAGTTCTTAAAAACCCTTCGGGGCTTCCTTGTCTTTTAAAATTTGAAAAATAGTGTTAATAGAGTAAAAATGTTTGCCTCTTTGGAGGAAGTGAACTCTCAGAAAGTAATTTTGTGTGGCCATCTCTGGTATAATGACTCAAATTTAGCTATATTTTGGTCATTCTGGCTCAGAAAGAATAAGTAGAGCTAGCCACTAGCCACAGTTGATTTTGAACAGTAGAAATATAATGAGATTGTTTCTGGATTTTCAGTTAACTACTGATTTTTTACTCCCTTATTAAATATTATTAATTAACAATAAAAACGGTATCTAACCAATTTTTTAAATTAGACTTTTCTATTTTAGAGGTTGAGGTGTAGTTGTAAGAAACACAGAGAAATCCCATGTATTCTTTCTCCAATTCATTTATTGCTCACATCTTGTAAAACTGTACTACAGTATACAAGCAAGACATTAGTCAGCTTTCTGTCATGATAATAAATGCTTGTGATAATCAATGTACAAAGACAAAAGCCTCAAAGTTTGGAAGGTTCCTGGCCATGATTAATTGACCCCATTGTTTTGGCCTTGAGGCACAGCACATCGTGACAAGAAGTGTATGTCAGAGCAAAGCTGCCTGTACCATGTCTGCAGTACAGAGAGAGGATAAAGAGACAAGGTGGCATAATCCCCTTCAAGAACATATGATGATCTTCCATCAAGACCCACCCATTAAAGTTTCTACCAACTCCAACTGTTATCCAAACTCATAAGCATGATCCACTGAGGAGCATTCCATACACTTGGAAATTGACTTTATACGGTTATGTCCAGAGCATTGCTTTACCACAGAGATTCCCTGTTGTGTTCTTTTATCATCCCACCCAGCTTTCCTCATCACTGACCTGCAAATACTCATTGACATTTCTATAATTTTGTTACTTTAAAGATTCCATATAAGTGGGGTCATTTAATATGTTGTTGAATCTGTGTTCTTTGACATAATACATTTAAAAATTGTCCACATTGCTGCAGGTATAAATAAATAATCGGTCTTTTCACCACAGATTAATTTTCAGTGATATGGCTACACTGTAATTTGGTAATCATTTACTTGCTGAAAGATGAATATGTTCTTATTTTCAATTTGAGTATACAATAGACTGAACTATAAAGGTCATTTGGGAGTAATTTTTTGTGGGTCATGGGTCTTGAACTCAGCCAGGGCACCGTCCCTGAGCTCTTCAGCTCAAGGTTATCACCCTATGCTTAAGCCCAGCCCCACTTCACATTTTTTTTTGCCAGTCCTGAGTTTGAACGCAGGGTCTGAGCACTGTCCTTAGACTTTCTCAAGGCTAGAGCTCTACCATTTGATCCTCAGCACCACTTCTGGCATATATATATATATATATATATATATATATATATATATATATATATGACACTGAGGAATTGAACCCTGGTCTTCATGCTAGGCAAGCACTCTTCCACTAGGCCAAACTCCTGGCCCCCCACTTCCCATTTTCTAGAGGTTAATTGGAGATAAAGTTCCTAGGTCCTTTTGTGCTGGGCTGGCTTTGAACCATGATCCTCAGATCTTAGCCTCCTGAGTATCTAGGGTTACAGGTGTGAGTTACCATGCCTGGCTTGAGAATAATTTTTATGTGATCTGTTTTTATTTAATTGTTATATATACCTAAGAGTTCAATTGCTGCCTCATATGGTAATTGTACATTGAGTTTTATAAGAGGATGTCAAACACTTTTTAGAGTGCAATTTATGTTCTCACCAGTAATGTATGGATGTGCCATTTTGCATCTGTGCCAGCATTTAGAATTGATACTCTTTTTTAATCCATTCTGATAGCTATGTAGTATAAATCTACTTTTTTGATGGTAAATTTTATAAATTTAGCATAAAAATCAAATATTTTTGTGTACACAATGGAGCTTTATCACCTAAAGTAGATGTCCCATCTATTTCTATTCTGTGTTTCTTTAGTCACAAAGCATCATGTCACTTTTACAAAAATAGGAAAGAAATGAAATCAATGGGGAAAACTCCTATGCTTGTGGATTTTTAGGATAAATATTTCAAAAATGGTTATACTACTGAAAAAAAGAGTCATGCTAATCCCCATCAAAATTTCAATGATAATTTACATAGAAACATACTATCAAATCCATTTGGAAATACAAAACTGGACACAGCAACCCTAAGGAAAAAGAATAGGGCTGGAAAATATCGTATTACACTAGTTTGAATTATACTAGAGAGCTATAGTAACAAAAACATTATGGTACAAACACAAAAACGCAGCTTTGAGCAATGGAGGTACCTGTGCATCTATCTTTATGAGACCACTATTTTCAATAGCTCAACTGTGTGTTCATCAACTGATGAATGGATGAATAAAATGTGGTAGGTGTACACAATGGAGCTTTGTTCAAGCTGAAGAAAAATGAAATTTTGTCATTTTTTCGGAAAATGGGTAGAAATGAGAACTATCAGGTAAAATAAAGTAAGTCAGAATGAGAAATACTATTATTACATGTTCACTCTCATAGCAGAATCTCCACCTTAAAGAGATGAGGAGGGGCAAAGGGTAAACAAATGCAGCAATTGTACTCACTGGAAATTGTGTTGAAAATTAACTATACAACTTTGTGGACAGGATGGAAGGGAAAATCTGGGAGAGAATGAAGTATGGCCTGGCATTGTCCACCCAGGAAGTTACTCCTTACCTGCTTATGTAAACTATAAATCCTCTGTACAGCTCCTTTATAATAACAAAACATTCTTAAAAATCATTGGGAAGGGAAGGGCGAAAACAAAATGATTGGAAGGGGTTGGGGGAAGGGAAAGTGGGAGAAAGCATGGGTATTAATGTTCAAGAAGTAATGTATCCACTACCTGACGAATGTAACTGTAACTCCTTTATATATCACACCCACAATAAAATATTTTTTTAAAAAATCAATGGGAAAAAATTGATGGGTTACAAATGTAAAATGAGTACTGGGTTTTGAAATTTTAATATAAAGTAAATCAATATTTAATATTTATAATATTGAAGGGTTTTCCCATTAATTTATTACAATTAATTTAACTTGTTGCATTTTATTTCAGTGGAATATGATGACTAGACATATGCAAAATTAGATAGTGAGCCACTGTGTATTTTTATTGCACAGTTCTTGTCTAGGCCATATCATCAACGAGATTGGTTGGGCTTATGACTGGATGGACTTGCTTCATTTCATGTAGGAGTCATCAAACATGTCCTGAATCTGCACCATGTCTTGTTTCCTTGATGATTGCAATTTGGACATAACCTCTCATTATTATTTAGATTTGCCTTTTCTTGATGGCTAAGGATGTTGAACATATATTTATTGGCCATTTACACCATGAGATACTTGTACATCCATGTTTATTGTAGCACTACTCATAATAGCCAAATTAGGGAATCAGCCTTGGTGAACAACAAATGAATGGATAAAGGAAATAGGGTATAAATACCATGAAATTTTATGCAAGAAAATAGATAGACCAACTGATTCATGCCCTATGTTTTCTCTATATATGGATTCTAAATTTTTTTAATGACATAAAAGATGAAGAACAAATGGCACTATTTGGGAAGGGGAAATCAACAATTATGAAGGAAAGGGAGTGGTCAAAAAAGTTAATAAAGATGTTAATATAATCAAAGTATATGAGACATGTGTGTTATATGTCATAATAAAACCTATTACTTTGTAAAATAAAACCTAACTAACTGCAGTTTGCCAAAAGCCAATCAGAAATTATTTCACAATGTGAGCCATAAAGTATCTGTTAGAATGATTAAACTCTGCTACTATAACAGAAAACAGCTAAAGGTGATACAATGCTTAAGTGGATGAGACTATCTCTGTTCCTTTTAAATGATTTACAAAAGCAGACACTGAGCCTAATGTCCATAATTCCTTAATTCTTGGTATAAGGAATCTGAACAAACATAAAAAAATACACTTGACTTTATCAGACTTGTTGGATATGCTTCAATTAGCAAGGAAGAAAACATTCTAGATATCACAGGCATTTAAAAGAGATTTGTTTACAGAGACAAAAACTGACAAACCAAATGCAATGGTTTGCCTTCCCAGAAATTAGCAATTGCTGGAAGCAGACACATTTCTAGATGTAGAGGGACAAGAAAAGGGAGCAGGGATATTCTCAGAGGTCCAGTTTGGGCTGGGATTGCAGAATGAATGGTATCCCAATGGGATCAGACCCTAGGGTACAGCTAGAAATTTGCGTATGCCTTGCAGTAGGTGGACCTACATTAGAGAAGGAATCTGTGCAGTGTAGCAACCTGAGATTTATCCAGTCCAAAGAAGCATGTGGCAAGGATCTGGGGAACAGATTACACTAAAACCTCTTACTTTCTGCTAACAGAAGTTTTGAGCTGGCTTTGTGGCCAGGAGCAGAAGTGTTTTGTGCAGCAGCAGATCTCCCTCTGAGTGGGATTTTTCCCCCTAATAGTTTTATTATTTAATCCCTCAGGGGAAATGATTAGTCAAGAAAGATACTGCAGACCAGTATCATCAGATGGAATTCTCAGGCCTGTCAGTAAATCATCAAGAGCACGCACGCTGTGGTGGCCCTGATGGAATGTTAGCTCACAATTTGTAGCTGCAGGAAGTGTGACATGTTTTCATCTCAGTAAGAAGCACCCATATAACATCAGTGTGGGAAATGGGGAAATAGGATTTCATGTCAAACCTAACAAATGGACAAGATAATTCTATTCCTCTGGATGAATGTTTCTTTGATTTTCTGCTATCTGAATTAAGGTTTGCTAAAAATGAACAAACAAACAAACTTTTTCCCCCTATAATTTGTTCCTGAGTCTCAAGAAATTAATGTCAAGGAAAAGCTGATTTTATCGTACGAGTTTTTGTGGTTTGAAATGAAGCCTACCTATTGAAAAAATCCCACTTGCATTTCTCATTACATCCTGTATAGATATTTTCCAGATTTTTCCTCTTTTATTCTTATTTGTGGTAGGAGAAAAACTTTTCCTCTTTGCTCTATCATTTTGACTCACAGTTGGAAGTTTCAGCCCATGTTCAATTGATGATGTTACTTCAGTCCTGGTGGCAGCGCAGTAGGATATGGCTAGAAGCTAAGGAAGAGAGTAAAATCCCATCATCTCCTTTGCAGGCAATTTCTTCATGAACAAATACCTTCCAGTAGGCCCCACCTTTTAAAGTTCCTACTTTCTCCAATAGTGCCACACTGGGAAAAAACATTTACCAGTGAACCTTGGTGGGGGGTGTTTTGTGCAGAAACATTTATCTGATTTGCAGTGTATTTAAGATAGATTCTAGGTATCTGTGGTTCAGGCCCTCTTGCTTCCTTGCACAGAAAGACTGTATATGGACAATTTTTGACCTCACTGAAGAGTTACCATGCTCTCATTCTCGGCTACCGGTGGCAGTGTGAGAGGTAATGCTTAGTATTAGCATGGCTCCTCAGCTGATGGGATGTTCATATGATCTAAATAGCCATAATTATTATTAGAGTGTTACTCAAATCTATCTAGGACTGATTCTCGGATTTGTTTCTTAGTTGATTTCAAGTTTAGGATAAAGAATGTATATTTTTGAGTCACTCTGCCCACCTCAAAAATAAATCATTATAATAGGGACCATAAACATTTATCAGTATACTTATATTGAAACATATTTAATACTACATATCAGATTGAATGTAAATGAGCATATAGTTTTATGTGTCATTTTATCACTTGTGAAACTATAAAAACTAGCCACTGAGAAAAATATGTAAAAGTCACTGGTTTTACCTTTTTACTTCATCCTCAGTATCCAATCCATAAGGAAATCCTTTCAGCTTAACTCAAATCTTTCCTAATCTGACCACTACAATCATTATCACTACTATTACCCTTTGGTCAAAGCACTATCATTTCATGCCTCGAGTCCTGCTTTGCCTTCCTGTCTGATTTTATTCATCTGTTTTGCCTACCTTGTCATTCTATGTGCTGCAACCTAAAGGGTGAAGCAGCTCATCTGTGCCACTCATCTGTTTCAAACCTTCTCAAAATGTCTCATGAATGTTAAGACCCAGATACAGCCTGCTCAGCCTTTCTCCACTCTCTCTCACACTAGCCTTTTCATTCTTATTTTTAAGTGCAGAATTAATTTATATCTTAAGAACATCGTATGTGATCTATTTGTTGTCATAAATGCTCATTTCACATTTTTTCCAGGCTTCTTTTTTTCATATTTTTTATTGTAATTAATAGAAGGGTTACATGATATTTGCCAAATAGGAAGTGCATTAATTCACATATATTGATGCCCTTTCACATGTCTTGATCCCCATTTCCCTCCCCCCACCCCCACCCCTCATCTTGTTTCCCCCCTTCCCTATCCAATTTCAAATAACCAAATACAAATATATCTGATATATCAGGTAACAAAGTGGGATACTGTAATAATATGAGATGACCAAGGGACAGCAAAAGAGATGAGAGATAACATAGTACATTAAGGACAACAATCATTCATTATATGGCTTTTGTTTCTTTTTGAAATGTAAGCTTTTCAGGAAAGGCTTACTTTCCTATCTTAGAGGATTATTCTAGCTCTTTGGCTTGAACTCTGGGCCAGGGCACTGTCCCTGAGCGATTTAGCTCAAGACTACCCTACCCCTTGGGCCACAGCCCAACTTCCCATTTTCTAGTGGTTAACTGGTGATAAGAATCTCAAGTTCTTTAGTGCCCTGGCCTGCTTTGAACCGCTATCCTCAGATCTTAGCCTCCTGAGTAGCTAGGACTACAGGCAAGAGCCATCACACCTTGCTTATATATCACTCTTGTTTAGAATTTGCCTTGGTTAGGAGCTCAACTAATACCTGTACAATGAGTAAAAATAATAAATAATAGCCCTCACTTTGGCTCTCAAACTTTAACTTCTCTACCACTTATTATTGTCACTATTTCAATGATATTATTGACTTCTGAAAGTGAGATTGAAATAAAATAAACAATATAAATTTTTAGAATAATGTCCAATATATAGCAACATGAGTATTAGCAAATCTTCATAGTGTTCTTGTTGTTTGATACAAATGTATATATGCCTGTGAATATTCTCTATATTATGAATTTTTAGAATAATTAACAGGGCTTCACCCCTGGAAGTTAAACAAATTCCATTATCAAAAAGCTTGGATTTGGGCCTAAGTGAGAGTTTAATATCAAAAGTTCACTCTTTTAAGTTTATAGAGATTATATTCTAGCCTGAAGTAAATTGAAAGACTCAATCAGAAGCATTTGTTCTGTATACTACTAAAGCAGTCATGCTGATAAAATTAGGTAACAAATGGCAGAGATCTATGTTATGCTTTAACCTAGTTGTGAAGGAAATTTCCTGTAGGTAAGATTTCACAGGAACCTTAAGTTTTTGGCAAAGTTTTCAAGAAGTAAGTTCCTTAATAACATATGTTATTTGAAGTGAAATGACATTCTTATTGTAGAATACAATTATTACATTATCTAAGTTTTACAGGCAACAATTTCAGAAATGCAACTATATCTGTCTATACATAAAGTCATTTTGTATATATTTACCTAACAAGTACAGGAATCTACTCCCTACGCTAGATATACAATGGAATTTATATAGTGATTAACTAAACAAGGAGATAATAGTTTTTGAGATGTGTAATAAGGTAAAATAGAAAATTTGGTGTGACAAGTTCCATGATAGAAGAGAGTACGGCATACAATGCATGGGTTTGGTAAGGGCACGGATGATATGTGATCCTAGATGTTTTTCCAGGACAAATTTTATCTAAGTTTAACCTGAGAAGTGATAGAAGCTACTCAGGTTTTGACTCTTTAATACAATCCTTGAACTGAGCTTTTTTCTTCATATATTTTTATTGTAATTAATAGAAGGGTTACATTATATTTGCCAGATAGAAGGTGCATTAATTCACATACATTAATACCCTTTCTCATATCTTGGTCTCCATTTCCCTCCTCCCCACCCCCCATCTTGTTTTCCCCCCATCCCTACCCAATTTCAAATAACCAAATACAACTATATCAAATATATCAGATAACAAAGTGAGATACAGTAACAATATGGGATAACCAAGGGACAGCAAAGGAGATGAGAGATAACATAGTACATTAAGGATAACAATCACTCATTATATGGCTTTAGTTTTCATATCCTAGAGGTCCTTTCATTCAGCATCATACTCTATGGCATTAGGTATCTAGGTTTTGTTCTATTGTAAATCTCTCAAGGAGAGCCCAAGGTTTCTACTGATTATGATAAATGAGGGGAACAATTGAGCCTATGTTCCTTTGAGTCTGGCTTACTTCACTTAATATGATTTTTCTAAGTGTTTCCATTTCCTTACCAATGGGGTGATGTCATTCTTTCTGACAGCAGTATAGAATTCCATTGTGTATAAACACCACATCTTGATGATCTACTCATCAACTCAGGGACAACTGTATTGCTTCCATACCTTTGCTATGGTAAATAGTGCTGCAATGAACATCATTGTGGTAGTGGATTTAGTATGCCTTTGTTTCTGGACAATTGGGTAAATGCCAAGTAGTGGAATTGCTGGGTCATAGGGGAGCTCTATGTTTAGTCTTTTGAAGAACTGCCCTACTGCTTTCCATAATGGTTGAACCAGTTTGCACTCCTGGTCACATCCCCTCCAGCATCTGTTGTTATTAGTTTTTTTGATCCTGGCCATTCTAACTGGAGTGAGGTGGAATCTTAGAGTTGTTTTGATTTGCATTTCTTTTATGACCAGCGATGTTGAGCATTTCTTCATGTGTCTATAGGCCATTTTTCTATCTTCTTCAGAGAAGACTCTCTTTAGGTCTTTGGCCCATTTTTTAATGGGATGGTTGTTACTTTGGAGATTAGTTTTGGAGTGATTCAATTTTTTGAGCTGTTGATATATTTTAGATATAAGGCCTTTGTCCGTTGTTTGGTTGGTGAAGATCTTCTCCCACTCTGTAGGCTTCCTAATTAATTTACTAGCTATGTCCTTTGCCATACAAAAGCTCCGCAGTTTAATGCAGTCCCACTTATCCAGCCTTTCTCTGATTTGTTGTGATTTTTTGTCCTTATTAAGAAAGTTTTGACCTGTGCCAAGGAGGCCTAGTGTATCTCCTATTCCTTCTTGTAAAGTTTTCAGTGTGTCAGCTTTTACCTCCAGGTCTTTGATCCATTTGGAGTTAATTCTAGTGCAGGGTGACAAAGAAGGATCCAACTTTAGTTTTCTGCAGGTGCTTAACCAGTTCAGCCAGCACAACTTGTTGAAGAGGGTGTCTTTCTTCCATTCTATTTTTTTGGCTCCCTTGTCAAAGATTGGGTAGCCATAGGTCTGTGGTTTAATATCTGGGTCCTCAGTTCTATTCCATTGGTCTTCAGGCCTGTTCTTGTGCCAGTACCAAGCTGTTTTGAGAATTATAGCCCTGTTATAGAGTCTAAAGTTTGGAATTGAAATTCCTCCAGTGCTGTTCTTTCTGCTAAGAAGTGTTTTTTCTATACGGGGTCTTTTATTATTCCATATGAAATTTTGGATTGCCTCCTCTATTTCTTTAAAGAATGACATTGGGATATTGACTGGTTGAATTTGTAGGTAGCCCTTGGCAAGATTGTCATTTTCACAATGTTGATTCTTCCAATCCAGGAGCATGGGAGGTTTTTCCATTTCCTCAGTTCTGCTTTAATTTCCTTTTTCAGGGTTTTAAAGTATTCATCAAAAAGGTCCTTTACATTCTTAGTTAAGATAATTCCTAGGTACTTTTATTTTCTTTGGGGCTATTGCAAAAGGAGTTGCTTTCCTAATTTTTGCCTCGTTCCTCTCACTGTTGGCAGAGAGGAAGGCAGTTGATCTTTGAGGGTTAATTTTATATCCTGCTACCTTTCCAAAGTTTTGAATCATCTCAAGAGCTTGGGAGTGGAGTCTATAGGATTCTTTAAATATAGAATCATGTCATCTGCAAAGAGGGAGAGTTTCACTTTCTCTTTCCCTATTTGGATCCTCTTTCTGCTTGCTTCTTGCTTTATTGCTCTGGCTAGGAATTCTAATACTATGTTAAAGAGGAGTGAAGAGAGTGGGCAACCTTGTCTCATTCCTGATTTTAGAGGGAATGGCTTTAACTTTCTCCATTAAGTATAATACTAGAAAACTGAGCTTTTGTGTTATTAATATTATAGACATTGGAACATATAGAAATATATATAGATAACGGTGTAAATTTTTCCATATCCCACCAGAGAATACCATTAACCTCCAGTTTATTTTGTGCATTCAGTTCTCTGTGAATTTTATATGATTAATATAGCAATATAAAAATTTCACTTAGACTGCTTATAATGATAAACTTTTAAAAATATTTTATGGGCATTTTCTTAGTCACTACAAACATATCCCATGGCTGGGCATTTAGCCTAGTGGTAGAGTGCTTGCCTAGCATGCAGGAAGACCTGGGTTCAATTCCTCAGTATCACATACAGAGAAAAGCTAGAAATGGTGCTGTAGCTCAAGTGGCAGAGCATTAGCCTTGAGGAAAAAGCAGAAGGACAGTGCTCAGGCCCTGAATTCAAGCCCCAGGACTGCCAATATATATATATATATATATATATATATATATATGTATGTATGTATGTATGTATATGTATATCCCATTTTAAGGATAACTCCACCCCTTAACTTATTGCTATACATTCAAATTCTTCATATTTTATAAGTCACTATGAGTTAATTTTTTCTCTTAAATACATTAGAATTCTACAGACATTTTTGTCATAATTTTATCAAGTCTGCATCTCCTCTAGATAGCCTATAAAGTAAAAGGAGGGAGAATTCATTTTTCTTGGTTTGTGTGTTGTGAACATTTTAAGCATCTGATACTCAATAGACATTCAACTGCCACTGCTATAACTACTGTTTTTATATTTAATACCTCATATTTATAGTCTTACTATAACTGGTAGAAATATAGGAAAGTAGTTCCCATTACCTGTTGAGAGGAATATCTTGTTTTAAAAGGAGTCCCTATAATTTGTCTTAAAGGCTAGATTCTTCTCCATGGGGGCAAGAACATGAAAGTTTTGTTCAAAAGCTTTGTTTGACTAGTGTAATACCTATCCAATAGTAGGAATTCATTTGCTAAGTTCATAGAGAAACAGATCAACATATATTTATTTATTGAGTATAGTTACTTTAAAATTAACCACTCTATAGCATCATATTCCCTTCCGTATATCTCACATCATTATTGGATTTTAGGATGGGGTCTATGATCCTTCTTCCCCAAGCACTCTGCCTGACTATCAATCACAGGTGGGAATGAAATCCAAGGAATATTTGTCATCCTGTGTTGATATTTGTCATTAGGCCTCTCTCTGGTTTGGTCTTGGTTTTAGGAACAGAAAACCCAGTGTCTCAATGGCAAGAATTCTTATCTTAGTCATTTCTGCATCCAGTTTCTGGTGAACAAAAACTGGATGAAGCATAAAATTGGTGCTCAGGAAGTATTCTTTAAGTCCATGACAGTGTCAGTGGTTTCCAGGTGGCTACATAACCCACCATATTCTGTGTCTTTTATGAATCTTTCCCATGAGGGAAAAGGAAGACCATATCAAACTCCAGAACTAAGCTTACTCTGCAAGGAAAGTTTCTCAACTACATACAATGTGTTAGGACAGTTTGTAAAATTATCTTCTTAACAATTTATTGAAAGCTTCTTTTAGATCCTGATTGGCTTCACATATAAGAAAAACAGAGCTGAGATGCTCCTCTGATATATTTCTGGGAAATTGCTTAAGAAGTTAAATTTAACACCATGGAAACATAGGGAATTTTTTTCACCAATTATAAATAAGTCAGATGATTTTTAATACAATGCCAGGTAGAATTATGTCTCCTTAATTCCCATAAGAAGTCCACTGTGTCTCCATCCCTGGAACTTGTGTATATATTAATTTACATGGAAAGAAGAAACTTTCCAAAACTGATTATGGCTAAGGACTTGGAGAAGACAAGAACTCTAGGTTATGTAGTGGAGTCCAGTCTAACATAATCACTCGGAATCCTTAAAGGCAGCTATGAGTCAGAGAGGGAAGTGATATCAGGTCCTTTGAAGAAAGTTCAAAGAAATGGAACATTACTAGTTTTGAAATTGCTGAATAGAGGAGGAATAACACAAGGAATTTCAGTGGCTTCTCAAAGCTGAGAAAACGGTCGACTGTCCTTTAGAGCCCCAGAAAGGAGCTAAGACCTACTGATACTTAATTCTATTTCAGTGTTGGGTTTTGAACCCTAAGAATTCTAGGTAATATATGTGTTACTTTGAACAACTATTTAATTTGTTATAGCAACAATAGAAAATTTAAATACTTTGAGAATACCTTTTGAATCCTTATTTTAATTCCTATTAATTAGGCACTAATATTAAAACTCCAAATCCAATGACAAAAAAAGAAGTAAAATTTAAATAGTTGGATTATATTCTCAATGAACAATCATTATCCAATAGATAAATATATAATGTATAAAGTACTCCAAAATATGTCTAGTACTTGTCATTTGTATAATTCTGATTATCATGTCTAACAAAATTAAAATTACGTGTCAGCTATGGGAATGAACTGTACTATGTATTTTAGTAATCACTTGAAAAGTAAATTTGTCTGAAATACCTTGTACTTCACTGCCTTATTAAAGAATTGTAGGAAGAATTTCAATTTTTTATGATTCAAGTTCATTGTTTTGTGAGACAGCTAATACTTGCTGAGGATCAGTTACAATACACAAATCAGTGATTATTTGGTAACAAATCTCCAAACTTTAGTATATTAAATCAATAAACTTTTATAATTGTATAAGTATTTGTGAATCTTGTTGATGTTGCTTGGTCCCCTCTCCTCTGGGCTAAACTTTCTCATCTTTGATCAGCTAGAAGGTTTTCTAGTAGGTGAATTTCCTAAGATAGATCCTATCTTAGGTGCTGCATCCCTACTCCATGTGGCATCCCAAGCTCTAGCAGAGTAGGAATAGTGACATGTTCGGATGTAGCAAGGTTCTACGTCAGTGAACAGAAACACTCTGAGGTCATTTCTGAGAACGGAGAGCCACTCAAGTAGATAATTTGGACCAACATGAGTCAACAGGATATCCTAATTTGATAGTTTGGCAGACTCCACAACTCATAGAATTTCTACAAAGTTCTTCCCCCAAGAGTGCAGGCAAGGGGAGGACTGAACATATTTGGTGACCATTTTTATAAATAATTAATAACCTCATTGAGGAAAATGGAGTTCAGTACTATCAGATGATGATGAGATGAACTTTGGACCCTGTTCCTTGTCTGTTTTACAAGTATGTATATTCATTTTCTTATCATTAATCTTATGTTTATTGTAGATATCTCTGTTCTAACAGTTATTTAACCATATCTCTGCCTCATGCAATTTTGCCTTGACTGATTTTCCTTAGAAACTATTTGACCAACATTATCTATAGATAAACTCATACATTTTTGTCATGAAAACTCACATAACTGTGATGCATGTTCGTTTGCAAGCTTCATTTTTGCTTCTAGCAAATATTCTAGGAAAGTATACATTCAAATAATTAGGATGGGGTTCTAGATAAGGAAAGTGTCACATTGTTGCTTTCTTTTCCAATAAAAAAATACCTTATATTTGCCACAGTAATTTCCAAAGAAATACCAGGTATAGTGCTTCTGTTTTTTGTTTTGTTTGATTTTGTTTTTTTGTACCATTCAATTCTTAATATGCAGCACCTTTTCTAGAGCTCATAATAAGTAGAATGAATTAAAAAATATATTGATGATTTGTAGAGCTCTTAACCCAGGCAGACTTCAAAAAAAATCTGTTGTTCACTGTGTCCCAAAAAAAAGAAATTCAGTTAATAGTTCACTGTTTTTAAAGTGTTAACTAGGGACGGGAGTTTGTCATAGTGGTATAGTGCTTGCCTAGCATGCATGAAGACCCAGGTTTGATTCCTTGGTGCCACATACATAGAAAAAAGCCGGTATTGGTGCTGAGGCTGAAGTGGTAGAGCTCTAGCCTTGAGAAAACCCAACGACAGTGCTCAGGCCCTGAGCACAAGCCCAGGACTGGCAAAAAATAAAATAAAAAATAAAGTGTTAACTAACACTTTGATATACTTAGATGAAGGGTGTCCTATAACTGTAATGTTTTATTGTTAAAATTCTATGAAATGATTTGGGGACATATAGCTTACATATTTTCCATAAAATTAATCCATAAATCATGTGTAAAATGTATCAAATCCAAAAGCAATAGCTTTGACCTTAGAATTGCTGCAGCAGTAGTTTGGTGATATACTGCCTACGACACCAGCAGTATTCCAAAGTATATAAAATGTGCTTCTCTATATTTAAAATGTGCAAACACTTAAAGCAAATTACTGTGCTTAAAAAGTACAGTAAATGATTGAAAGATTTTTATAAGCAATGTAAGTATTTTAAAGACATTCTCATACATACTAAAATTTTAGCTGTTTTCAGTAATTCTTAAAAAATACAGTTCATACTCAAATGTTCTATGGTCCTGGTTCTCTTTCATTGAAAGATAATCTTTGCTTTCTTGTGCTTTCTGTCTAGTAGCTACATACAAATGACTACTGATCGTTTAATGACATATCAGAATATGCAGTATTTTGTTATTTCTGCTTTTATTTCACCAACATGGTAAATATCATATTTGCATATTTTTTCTGGGAAATACTCTATTTTCTTCCTCGGGTACATTATTAAATTTCTGAGAACCTAATTGAGAATGAAGAAAATATGTTATCACTGCCAGTGTTGCCAAAACATGGCTCTCCATTTGAGTATATTTAAAGGCACTAATGTGCTTTTTCTAAATACAATCTTCAGAGACATAAAAGACATACCTGTCACAAGTAGAATTTTGCTTAAATAAGATTTTCAAATATTTCCACTTCTTCATGTGCTTGCAGAAGAACATTATTCTGCAGGTATTAAATCAGAATAGTGTGTGCACTCTTTTCTCAAGGGATTTAGCCAAGGGGGAATCTGTCACTGAAAGGAGATGTCAATCACAGAAACAAGGCAACCTTTAAATATTTGCATAGCATAATACCAGGCAATGGGCTGAAAGTTACTCTTCTCTTCCGGATTCCTGTTCTATTCTCATATGGGGTGTGGTGGTGGGGCGCTAAATGAATTTTGTCTGTTTATCTTGCACTTCATTGAGAAGTTCAGTGTGGCTTGGCATAAATTCTTTTTTTCATATATTTTTTATTGTAATTAATAGAAGGGTTACATGATGGTTGCCAGATAGAAGGTGCATTAATTCACATACATTGATACCCTTTCACATGTCTTGGTCCCCTTTTCCCTACCCCCACCCCCACCCCTCATCTTGTTTTCCCCCTTCCCTATCCAATTTCAAATAACCAAATACAAATATATCCGATATATCAGATAACAAAGTGAGATACTGTAACAATATGAGATAACCAAGGGACAGCAAAAGAGATGAGAGATAACATAGTACCTTAAGGACAACAATCATTCCACCTCACTCCAGTTAGAATGGCCAGGATCAAGAAAACTAATAACAACAGATGCTGGAGGGGATGTGGCCAGGAAGGATCACTACTACACTGTTTTGGGAGTGCAAACTCATTCAACCACTATGGGAAGCTGTATGGCAGTGCCTCAAAAGACTAGACATAGAGCTCCCCTATGATCCAGCAATTCCACTACTTGGCATTTACCCAATCGTCCAGAAACAGGGACAGACTAAATCCACCAGCACAACAATGTTCATTGCAGTACTATTCACCATAGAATATTCACATATGGAACTAACCTAAATGTCCCTCAGTTGATGAACGGATCAATAAGATGTGGTATTTGTATACAATGGAATTCTATGCTGCTGTCAGAAAGAATGACATTGCCCCATTTGTTAGGAAATGGAAAGACTTGGAAAAAAACATATTAAGTGAAGTAAGCCAGACTCAAAGGAATATAGGCTCAGTGGTTTCCCTCATTTGTCATAATCAGTAGAAACCTTGGGCTCTCCTAGCAAAGATTTGCAATAGAGCAAAACCTTGATACATAAGGCCATATACTATGATGCTAAATGAAAGGATCTCTAGGATATAGAAACATAAGGCATAAATTCTTTTACTCTTTCCTCAGAGGTTGTTCACTGACTCCTGCTCTTTCCTTCTTCTCTAGGGAAACAACATAGTTACAACTCTCTGCTATCCATTAAATGTCTAGTTTTCTGATGAAGTAAATTTTGTACATGAGTGTTTCTAAAGTCTTTACAAGTTGGTTGGCATAACTATTGCATAATTCTTTCTATTAACATTATTTTTTTTAAGTCTTTATAGGAAATTGCAAGTAGATGGAGATGGCATCTTAAATATCTGTTCCTGGCAATTCTAGTGTGATGCTGCTACATTTATATATTTTTCTACGTAGCAGTTCAGTTAATTCCAAATCAAATTTAAGTTATATATGAGAATGATGCACATAGTTTTATATACACACTGTTGATAACTCAATATTGTATACAAGTAAACAATATTTTAGCACTGAACATTTTATACCTATAAACATTAAAGTGATATAAATACGATAGACATTGGATTCTTATAACTAGGCTAATGAGGATATATGTAAAAATAGATGTCATATTTTTAAGTTCAGTATATACAAAACAAGATATGTACTATATTATTTTTATTGCTAATGAGACTTGACTAGTGGTAGAATCACAGTTATCACAGTTCTGCTTGTTCTGCTTTTCTCTCTTTTCTCCTCTTCCTTCTCCTCTGCCACAGCTGCAGCTTTCTCCTCTTTCTCTTCTCTCTCTCTCTCTCTCTCTCTCTCTCTCTCTCTCTCTCTCTCACACACACACACACACACACACACACACAAACACACACACACTAAAAGAAATGGGGTTTGTTTCATTCATATTTTAATTACTGAAATTCCAAGCATAACTCTTTCAAGGCCCCCTTGGGTGGGTCCCTGAATGTGAATGTCAATGGTGTGTGAGAAGACAGGTCATATTGCAAAATAGGAAACAATAGAGTGATCAAGGGGCACATATTACTCTAACATAAACTCACTCTCAATAGGGGACAAGAATCCCTTTGGATCTACCTTAATCCCTTTTGAGAACAGCTCCCCTAGGGAGAGTCCAACAGGCTACATTGCTCTTAGATCTGGCCTCCTACTACCACCACACTGGAAACCAAGCCTCCAACACATCAGCCTTTGGGAGACACACTTAACCCACGTAACACATGGCAAAATAGCAACCCAAATGGCAGCAACGTAACATATTTAACTTGGGATGGAGACCTTTGCACACAGAAATGGGAAAGGAAAATGAGGATAAAGGCTGTTAAAATTTTTAATGTTAAAAATTAAACTTTTAAATGCTAAAGTTTTAACTCTAAAAGTCTGCATTAAAAGTTAAAACCTAAGCTGGATGTCAATGTCTCATGCCTGTAATCCTATCTCCTCAGAAGGCTGAGATAGGAGTATTGTGGTGGGAAACCATTAGGGGCAGAAATGGCCGTAAGAATATTTATTCCCAATTATCTACCAAAAAGCTGAAAGTAGAGCTGTGGCTCAAGTGGTAGTGTTCTAGTCTTAAGTTCAGGACACTATCCAGGCTCTGAGTTCAAACCCAATGTGTTAAAACATAGCTAAGTGTCATAACTCACACTTGTAATCCCAGCTATTGAATCTGAGATCAAGAAAACCACAATTCAAGGCCAGCACAGACATAGAAAAGAATCTTCTTCACAACCAAGAGGTAGGTTGGTACACATCTAATATTCTAGCTACTGTGAAATAGGTACATTAGGAGGACCCTAGCCCAGGTTGTATCTGAGGTTTACCTCATCTCTTCAAATGATATGTTTGCATGTATCTAGCTAAAATAATTATGCACTGACAAATTATATCCTAATTCCCTTTTCTTACATTTTTGCAACCATATGACAAGGTGGTATGAAGAGTATAATTTATATTAGCTGCAGGTTTGGGAAAAGTATGGAAAAATGATATTCAAACAGCTTAAGAATAACTTTATGGAAATTACAAAGATGCATCAAGTCAAGGGTAGTAAGTATGTGGAATCACTGTTGAGCATATCAGATAAAAGAAGGATAATCCCAAATATCATCATTTATTTTAAAACTTTCTATTGTCTAAAACAAGTATGCATGTTTTATTGGCCCTTAACTTTAGAAAAATCATAGTATTTATTTATTTATTTATTCTTAATTTTCCTTGTAAAAGTTTAATACTAACCAATGATTTTTCATGTCACTTTGCATTTTGGACCCAAATTATGCATATAGTTATCATTTGTGGATTTCAAAGGCTGCCTGTACTTGAAAATATGCTTTCACAAGAATGTTTTGTAGTTTAAAAATATTTTTATTCTTTCTATGAGATTTTTTTTATTATTAAAGAATTTATTAACATTGATTTTTACATCATATTTCAAATGATACGTGTAACAAACAAGTGTTTAAGAAGGGAATCTCTATATACAATCACTGGGACTTAGTTTTTAGAACTTAATTCAAATTAAGCTAAGGTTGTATATGTCATAGAAACATATTAATTTATGAAATAAAACATTATGTCTATAGAGTCATAGTTTTTTGTCTATATAGTTATGTTTATATTTCCATTACCATGTCCATAGCATTGGGTATGCAAATATTGAGTCCTCACTCTTGTACTCTTAATGTTTTTATAATCCATCCATTCAACAATCACTGAAGAGAAAGTGGAAGCTAAATGACCGTTCAAACCCATCTGATGAAAAAAGATCATTCTCTTTTTTCAACTGTTGGTCTCCACGGACCCTTTATGGGAAAACCTTCAGTGGTGTGATCTTGACTTCTTTGGAAAAGATATACTACTGCCCTCCCCACAAGCAAGCATCACTTTAAAAGACATAAAGCCTAAGACTAGATAGTGTAGTTGGATTACACACAATCTGCACTAAATATGTTGGAAAGTTTGATTCACTTTAATGTTTTTTTTGTGTGTGTGAGAAAGGTGACCATTATCTTCTGAAGCACACTGATAGAGGACACATACACTGCCTCTCAAAACGACCCTAAGGAAGAGAGTTGTGGCCAACTCCACTCTACAACTGCAATCTGTACATTTCTATGATGCTCTGTTTAGGGCAGCCTGCAGTGGCCATCTGGATGTTAATACCTCTGTGAAGTTAACAGCTCTCCTTTCCTTTTCTGTAGGATATAAAGGTACATTTAGTTATGTGTCCAGAGTCACACAGATATAATTTTAAGTAGCCACAGCTCAAATCCAAGCTACCTGATTCTAAGATCTAGAGGACATTTGTAGTGAACAGAATGGGGAAAGTAGAGTAAAGATTGTTTAAATACAATTAGTATTAAAGAGTCTGAGAGAAGTGTTTCTGAAAAATTGTTTGAAGATTAATAACGGAAGATGGATAATACAGTACAATCATATCAACATTATAAAACTATGCCTAGAGCTATGCTCACTTTAACAAGGAGGCTAAGATTTGAGATTCATTGTTTTTTGTTTTTTTCCCCCTGAGCCAGCCCCAGCCAACAAACCATGAGAAGTAGAAGTGTGGCTCAAACATCAGAGAACAAGCCATAAAGAAAAACCCTAGAGAGTGTGAGACTCCCAGTTGAAGCTCCATTAGATGCATAAGTAAATATTTGTGTTTTGTTTACACATAATGCTTTGTTTTATTTGTCTTTTATTATGTTGCATTTGCATACATTATTTGTATATCAATGAATAGTTGGAGCTTTCAGTCCAATATTTGTACATAAAACAAACAAAAAAGATTCTAGGAAGGTAATGCTGCTTCTCTGAAGAATAGAAAGAACCTCTCATCTCTTACAGTTTTTTATTTTATTTTTTTCATATATTTTTTGTTGTAATTAATAGAAAGGTTACATTATATTCACCAGATAGAAGGTGCAATACTTCACAAACATTGATACACTTTCTCATGTCTTGGTCCCCATTCCCCTTCTCCCACCCCCTCCATCTTGTTTACCCCCTTCCCTATCCTATTTCAAATAAACAAATAAACATATATATACTATGTCAGATAACAAGGTAAAATGCTGTAACAATCTGAGATAACCAAGGGATAGCAAAAGAGATGAGAGATAACATAGTATATTAAGGACAACAATCACACATTATACGGCTTTCGCTTCTATATCCTGGAGGTCATTTCATTTAGCGTCATTCTATATGGCCTATAGGTTTTGTTCTATTGTAAATTTCTGCTAGGAGAGCCCAAGGTTTCTACTGATTATGACAAGTGAGAGAAACCATTGAGCCTATGTTTCTTTGAGACTGGCTTACTTCACTTAATATGATTTTTTCTAAGTCTTTCCATTTCCTTACAAATGGGGTGATGTCATTCTTTCTGACAGCAGCATAGAATTCCATTGTGTACAAATACCACATCTTGTTGATCCAATCATCAACTGAGGGGCATTTAGGTTGGTTCCATGTCTTCGCTATGGTACATAGTGCTGCAATGAACATCCTTATGCTAGTAGATTTAGTATGTCCTTGTTTCTGGACGATTGGGTAAATACCAACTAGTAGAATTGCTGGGTCATAGGGAAGCTCTATGTTTAGTCTTTTGAGGAACTGCCATACTGCTTTCCATAGCTCTCACAGTTTTGTTAGTATTATGTGACCTGATGTGCAATAGCTGTTCTGAATTGTGGTGATTTTGCTATTCTAGGGACATTTGACAATGTCTGGAGACAGTTCTGAATATATTTTTTATAAACTTGATGGATAGGCTATAAATAACATTAATGAGTATGGCATAGTGTTTTAAAGTATGTTGACCTTGTGGAATAGCTACAATTAATGTTGGCGGTATATTTTATTGTCATGGATAGAGATGGAATGTAGTGTGATCACCATCCAATGTAGAAGTAAGGGTTATTTCTCAAGATCCTGAAAAGGAAAGGACAATTCTGTATCACTGAAATCTTTGGCTTCAAGTATAAAAAGTTTGAGAAATGCTTGTGTCAATGAAGAATTGAGCAACAAAGGTTCTGTCTGCATAGATCTGCTATTTACCCACCTGTCTGGCTGTATCAGGCACTCTGTCCCCTACTCTCTGTGGGTTAATTTTGCCCTTACATACCTATAGAATACAATAACTGAAGAGGACTGTGAAATGTGCCTTGCCCAGGTTACAGAGTGCTAAATGGCCAGATCAAGACTGGACTAAAACCTGTATGGCTCTATTCACTTTCTGCAAATTCCTTCTCAAATTTAAAGTCTTTCTTCTTCTTATTGACTCTGTAGACATTTCAAAGAAGAAGTAAAATAGGCATTTGAGACTGTTTTGTGCCATGCTGAGTAGGGACTTCCTTCCTTCCTTCCTTCCTTCCTTCCTTCCTTCCTTCCTTCCTTCCTTCCTTCTCTCTCTATTTTTATTGTATTTTATATAGAGGGGTACAGTTACATTCATCAGGTAGTGGGTACTTACTTCATGAACATTGATACCCCTTCCCATATTTTTCTCTCACTTTCCTTCCCCCCACCCCCTCCCAATCATCTTGTTTTTCCCCTTCCCTTCCTTATTTCAAATAAAGAAATAAATGTATATACAATATACCAGGTACCATATTCAAAAACAGAAACAGTATGAGATAAGGGGGAAAAAGAGAAAATAAATAACTTCACATAGTACATTAAGAACAACAATCACAAAGAAAAACCTCTTGTTTCCATATCCTGGTGTTCATTTCACTTGGCCTTATCCTTTGCTGTATTGTGTTTCCTGTTTTTTGTTATTTTCTTCCATGTTCAGGTAATCAGAGCAAATATTGTTTTTTCTGGATTCTCCTTTTCCAAAGCAGGAATCCAAAACCCTGACAAAGTGTTTACATCTGTACAGAAAGAGTTTTGGTGGTAGTGTGAGTAATCCTTTGCTTCCATTGCTTATTGAGACTTCCAAAATGGAAAAAAAAAGAAGAGTAGGAGAAAGAAGGACAGTATCCTATTTCATTGCAACCCAAAGGAACTCTTTGGTGAGAACTAAGAGGGGTGGAATTTGGGAATTTGCTTACCAGATGTGGTGGGCAGGAGCTGTGCCCAAACAACTCCTTCAGTTTGGTGTAAAAGCTTGCTTTGTTCTCTTATTGTCCTAGCTGTTTCACTCAAAGGATTGTGTAATTTCTTTATGGAAACCAGTAAATTAGACATCTGGCAAACACAAGGGTTTATTTATATGATCAGCTGAAAAGTGTAGGGACACTTCCTCTGTCTTGAACAGAATAAAACTTTAAGTATGCCTTAAGGTAGAAAAGGAAGTACGGGCTTGAATCACTTCAAAGTGGTATGGGCCTTGATAATATGTATCAAGGATATGAATTATGAGGTACTCAAACTAATTTTCTGAAATCACAAGGGGAATAAATGTTACAGTGAGTTGATTCCCAGGGAGAAGTGTGTTATATTCAATACTATATTTCCATACTTTCAACATGCGTTAAGTATTGATTTTGGGAGAGGAAGGATATTACAGCATACAATTTACTTTAAAATGACAATGAATTTAAACAAATCATTTTTGTATGATTTTGAAATACTTTTGCTTATCCAATTTCTGTGTTGTCTTGTGTTGGAAAAAAAAATCAAATTATCTTTTTTCTTTCTTTTTTTTTTTTTTTTTTTTTTTTTTTGGTTGTGGGATTTAAACTCAGAAACTGGGTTCTGTCCCTGAACTCTTTTGCTCAAGACTAGTACTCTAGAACTTTGAACCACAGTGCTACTTCCATTTTTCTAGTGGTTAATTGGTGATAAGAGTCTCATGGACTTTCTTCCCAGGCCAGCTTTGAACTGGAATCCTCAGATCTCAGCCTCTTGTGTAGCTAGGATTGTGAGCCACCAATGTCCAGTCATATTTTCTTTTAGTTTTGTTGTGGTTTTTATTTTTAAATTTAATTGTTATTGTAAAGGTGATATACAGAGGTATTATAGCTATGTAAGTCAGATAATAAGCATTTCTTTTTGAACAGTGTAACTGGTTTCCTTTATTTTGTCCCAGTTTTCTGCTCCTGAGCTCCCCTACAAGTTGTATAATTCATTTTAAACATAGTTTCTAGTGAATATCATTGTTGTATTTGGTCATTCTTTGTCCCAACATTTCTGTGCTCCCTTTACCCTCCCCAAATCACATAAATTTACATACAAGACAAAAGGTACAAAAATCAAAAAGAGCTTGGGGAGGAGGGAAAAAGAGAGAGAGGGGGAGGGAGAGAGAGACAGAGGGAGGGAGAGCCAGAGAGAGAGAGAGAGAGAGAGAGAGAGAGAGAGAGAGAGAGAGAGAGAGGGGGGGGGGGGAGGGAGAGAGAGGGGGGGAGGGAGGGAGGGAGGGGGAGGGAGTGAAAAGGAATACAAAATAACAAAGTAATCTATTGTTTCCATTCTTGGTGTAAGGAGATGCAAATCAAAGCAACACTGAGATTCCACCTCACCCTAGTTAGAATGGCCATTATCAAGAAAACTAACAATATCAGATGCTAGCAGAGATGTGGCCATAAGGGAATGCTGCTACATTGCTGATGGAAATATAAACTTATTCAACTAGTATGGAGGTTCATCAAAAGACTAAAACATAGAGCTTCCCTGTGACCTAGCAATTCTATTTCTTTGGCCTGTACAAACCAGGCCACAGTAAGCTACCAGCACAACCATGTTTATTATGATATTGATTACAGTAACCAAGATATGGAATCAAAATGGATGTCCTTTCTTGGACAAATGGATAAAGAAAATGTGGCAGATATTCCACAATGGAATCTTATGCTTCAATAAGAATTCAATGTTTCTATCTTTCTTTCCATTCATAAGAAAATGGAAAGACTCAGAAAAAATTGTGTTAAGAGAAGTAAGCCAGACCCAAAGAAACATAGATTGCATGGTTTGCCTCATTCATTGTAACTAGAAAGTGCCTATAAATCTACAAGTAAATACAGTAGATGCTAATAGAAAAGAAATTTCACTTGGACATGATAAATTATACAAGATACTAAACATTCCCACAGTGAGACCAAAGGAGAATATTCTTAGGAGAGGATCACAAAGACCCAATAGCTATGTGCCTCTGACCATATAAAATGATTTTCATCAAAATAAAGTCCAAATTATATTTAATGTGGGATATCAGTACACTCAAGTTTGTATGCAGAAGCACAGTATTTTAACTAAGAGATATAGTTGGCCATTGGTTTCTATATGAAGAAGAGAATATTTTAAAGGGTTCATTGAGAATTTTGGCATTAATTAGGGTATGAGATTCAAAAAAGAAACAATAGAAGTAATCCATTAGGAAGATGTGCTTAATGGACTATGTTATCTCTCATCTCTTTTGCTGTCCCTTGGTTATTTTATATTGTTACAGTATCTCACTTTGTTATCTGGTATATTGCATATATTTATATTTGGTTATTTGAAATTGGATAGGGAAGGGTGGAAAACAAGATGAGGGGTGGGGATGGGGAAGGGAAATGGGGACCAAGGCATGAGAAAGGGTATCAATATATATGAATTAATGTACCTTCTATCTGGAGAATATAATGTAACCCTTCTATTAATTACAATAAAAATATATGAAAAAAACTAACATGTTAACAGATTCAACTAGAAATTTACATGAATGTATGCATACACACAAGTGTAAACATCTACCATATATTTAACATGATTACTTAATATAAGCTATATTATTATTAAAGAAATACATTATATATGATATAAGACATATATTATAAACAGATCTTAAGTATTTCTTATGCATCATAAAACAAAGATGTGGTACTTATACACAATGGAATTTTATGCTACCATCAGAAAGAATGACATCGCCCCATTCATAAGGAAATGGAAAGTCTTGAAAAAAATCATATTAAGTGAAGTAAGCCAGACCCAAAGGAACAGAGGCTAATTGTTTTCCCTCATCTGTAATAATTAGTACACATCTAGGATTCTTCTAGCACAGGATCACAATAGCTCAAAAACTATGTACATAGTTATACAGGATGAGTCTAAACAAAATGAATTCTAGGATGTGGAAGACAGAGGTTTATCTTGTGATTGTTTTAAATGTACTATGTGAAATTATTTATTTTCTGTTTTTTGTCCCTATGGTTTATCTCATGTTGTTACTGTATCTGACTTTTTTACAAAAAATATCATATATATGTTTATTTGTTTATTTGAAATAAAGAAGTGAAGGAGGAAAACAAGATGATTGGGGGGGAGGAAAAGGGAGACAAAAACATGAGAAGGGGTATCAATGTTCAAGAAGTAATGCACCCGTTATCTCACAAATGTAACTATAACCCCTCTATACATTTTCCCGACAATAAAATACAATAAAAAATAAAAACAATTATATGTAATGTATTAATACAATGTTGATACAATATAGTACATAGTATTAATGTAATGATAAAATATGTAAGCAAATTCTAGCGCATGCTATTTCAAACATTGCGTTACTCATAAAATGCTCTGACATGGTATTAAGAATGAATAATATTACATTCTAAAATTGGAATCAGTCATTACATTGCTTTAGTTCACTAGTGTGTGTTCAGTAGTGTACATCTTGTAATATCCTGATGCTAACCCCTACCACTGCGTAAAGTGTGTTTGAAGGCAGGTATCACATATAGAAACTTTGATTGGTCACTGAGTTGCCAGAGCATCTAGTGATTATTCTGAATTTCTTGTGATTCTACAACATCAAGCTCTCCTGCTATTACATGCACTATGATTTTGTTTCTCAGTGTTTTGAAAACTACTAGGCTGACACCCAACAGGTATCTCGATCTCTGCACTCTGTTTTACCAACATCTTCCTTTGTGAACATATAGTGGATCTCAGATACTTCCTGATACAGTAATCCCAGAAAGGGCATTTTAAAGTTTATAAAAATCAAAACATGAAAAAGATTAAAAATGTACCTCATATAATAACAGGAGAGCATCATACCTGAAAAATATTTCTACTTTTTTCTTCCAATAGAAGAGTTATATACAGACAGAAGTGTGTGAACATTTGCATGCTAGAGTTAAATTCTTGGTAAGAATATACATTAAAAGCTGAGCACTGGTGGCTCATGCCTGTAATCCTAGCTAATCTGGAGGCTGAAATCTGAGGATCACGGTTCAAAGCCAGCCTGTGCACTAAAGTTCATGAGACTCTCACCTCCAATTAGCCATCAAAAAACAGAAGTGATGCTGTGGCTCAAGTGGTAGGGTGGTAGCCTTGAGCTAAAGAGCTCAGGGACAACACCCAGGTCCAGAGTTCAACTCCCATGATTAATAAAAATAAATGAATAAGAAGAGTATATATTAAAAGTCTTAAAGATACTTTCAGAGAATAATACTTGGACTTTTTATTTAGCCATGCATCTAATGACAGGGCCCTTCCTTATTCTAGGAATGTCCTCATTTCTTCAAAAGCATTTTGAGAATCCTGGATAATTGTCTATCTACAACTGGAGTCAGACAAGATGAGTACCTCAGGAAACAGAGGGAACAGCAGAATCATTTTCCCTTACCACCCGAAATTTTTTAAATTATCATTTTTCAATTCAGTAGTCTGTGAACTAACAGTAAGTCTATCAGATGATAAATGCTACCTTGTAATAATAATTATTTCCATTATGTAAATGTAAAGTACACTCATAATTCAAATGACATTTCTTCAATTCACTTTCTATGGAAGTTGAATATCTGCAAAGCACTCTGGGAATTCTAATCATGCAAGGACTAGAAAGAGTTGACCCAGGCAACAGGTAACTGCTGTGTAACCACCCCTCTCATAAAGGATAATAAGGATTGATTTTCTCAGTTCACAGTGAAGCAAAGCTTACATGTCCTCTAGGGCTCCCAGCCCTTGTATTAGTGAGATCCGTTTAGTGAGATCCTGATTTCCTTTAATAATTATTTGTTTTGGTAATTATTCCAGTAAGTTTCTATTTTTTTCTTTAAAATTCAAGTGTATATGAGAATTATTATTTTCTTATACTTGATCATGTATTTTTAGCCCTTTCTCCCACCACCGTTTTGACTTTTTCTCTGGGAAGTCCATTATTTTCTGCCATTTTCTAGGCGGGGCATATTCCTGAGAAGTTGCCTGGCTCTTGTAGAACCTCATCCTTCTCATTGCTTTCCCACTGTGCTTAGATCAAGGAAGTGACAAGTGTTTTGACTTGCCCTGCTTGGAAAAAGAAAACACCATCTCGGGAAGTGAGGCTATAAGGTTTTATCTCTCACAGACACCAACATGTCTGTTTTCTCATACATCATCCTTACAAATTTTTGCATTTCCATAAACAAAATGTACTCATTAATTTGATCTTCCCTTCTGCTAAACCCCCAATAAGATGGTCCCTGGCCCTTGGGTCCAAGTCCCACCTTCAGAATAACTGAAGCAGTCCTTAATAAAGCCCTGCTAAGGTATGAGTATGATGACATTCTTTCACAGAATCTGCCAGGCTTCCTAATCATGAGCTTATAACTTGACACACTTCCACCCAGCTTCTGGGATTTCCCTGGTTTTCTGGGGCTTCCTAATTAGTTATAGGAAGAATCTACATTAGCAGCTTTAATATATACCCTTTTAGGTCTTTTCTTTGTACATTGAACCTAATAATATGTCCATATTCTCTCAGATCACATTCCTCCTCCTTTCATATTTTCTGTCAATACATATTCCTGAATGTAGCTGTGACATAAAGCACCTGGAAGTTTTTAAAGATTAGTCTACTTTGGGTGATTACTGCTTGACAAGATCATTATGGAGACTTGGGAATAATGTCTGGTGTATTGTCATTGTCATTGTAACAAACCTGTAGTCATCAGGATTTACTTTCTCAATGTTTTAGAAGACTACAAATCAGAGTCTGAGAGATATCAGATTTGTGAATTCTTTTTATTTGTGTCTTTTGAGAAAAATAAGAGCTGTGTCTTATTTCTTGGGTCAGCTTCCTGGATGGTCATTCTGGTTAGACCTACACTGCTGGGGCCAGCCGGCAGCAAACCACGGTTCGCAGATTGGGGTTCCTGAAATAGGGGGCAAAGATTAGGAAAAAATAGAAGAGAGACAGACACACCGGGTCCGGGATGTCTGCAGCCCAGGTAAAGACTGCCGCCTCGTTTATTGTCAACTCCAGCTTATATCCCTTCTTGAAACCAGGGAACTTCCAGCTGTTACATTCATATGGTAAATCTCAGGTAATTTAAACAGAATAATGCCATAAAACAATAAGACAATAAAGCCATGGTCTGGTGCAAATCAAGGTACAATTTGATTCTACTCTGGCTCCCAACACTACACCTAAAGTGAAAAGTGCTTGTCTGAACATGGTGGTTTCTGTACCTCAGTATGCGCATCACAAAGCTAGAGACTCCATTACTGAGTGCTCTAGATTTAGGGAAGTTGGCTCTAGATTTAGGGAATAGGCTAAGATGAGTTTGTAAAAGGCCAGTATTTTTAAATTCTATTGGATACCATTACTAGAAGTTCCCTCCACTGCAACCCCCATGGACATAGGATGAGGAGATGGGTTTTTTGGGGGGGTCATGGGGCTGGAACTTGGCCTGGGTGCTGTCCCTGAGCTCTTCAGCTCAAGGCTACCTTCGTACCCTAGTGCCAAGCCCCACTTCCCATTTTCTAGAGGTTAATTGGAGATAAGAGTCTCAGGTCCTTTTGTGCTCAGGCTGGCTTTGAACCTTGATCCTCAGATCTCAGCCTCCTGAGTAGCTAGGATTATAGGCATGAGCCACCATGCCCGACAGGCTGAGGAACATCTTTAGCTGTTTTTCTTCCTAATGGTGTTTGGAAACAACTCTGCTTCCTACCCTGCTATTTCTTCATGCTTCAATAATGTACAGTTTTGATTGACTAATTACCAGAGGCTGGGATACTATCAGGAGAAAGTGATGAAAATGCTTCGCTACCACCTATTTTTATAGGTCCGTGTAGGAGCCATTTAAATAAATATTAAACCCTAAATTGCACAAGTACATTTATAATTCCAATAATCAGGAATATTTTGTAGGGGAACAAAGTATTGTTATAATATAGGATAGGGTTCTCTTTGGAAGTGGCTTAAGATTTGAAGGGTAAGGAGGAATGAACAGTATTGAGATCTAAGGAACAGTAGGAATGGCTTGGCTTAAGTCATTATTCATGTGGCTGCCCAAGTAAGGGAGCAATCTTGACATATTGTGTGATCTCCAAAGTGGCCAAGGTAATGAGATAGCTGTGGGCAGTCCAGATGACTAAGATACACAAGGGATAAGATGTAACCTAATCAGACATGCAGTGGTATGTTGTGTTATTTTTTTATATCATTCTAAGGAATAGGAAGCTGTTGAGATTTTAGCAAAAAAATGGCATCTAGATGGTTTGCTATACCAAAAATAGTATAGATTTCAATTATTCAAAAATTATATTGTTGTGGTGCAGAAAAAGAACTGATGGCAGGGACTGAGTGAGGAGAGGACAGTAGATTCTGGGAATTCAAGTAGGAGACAATGGTGGTTGTCACCAAGGTAATAACTGGATATGAAGATGCACAGGCAGGTTAAAGAAACTTTTTGGAGGTAAAACTAATGAGTAGTTGATTGAGTCTTAAATATTTTGCATTTTTTCCAGTGTGTAAGGCAAATAGATTTTTTCAGTTGTCTATAGATGGAAACAAATGCAGTATTTTGATGTTGCTCTGAGTACTGTCTTTTCTCACATACTTTTTCAAATACAGGAACTTTGAAGTTATTTGTCCAACAATGAGAAGAGTCTCAAATAGTCTTAAAATTGAAAAAGAAATAAATATCCCTTTGAAAAGTTATGAGATGAACTAGATTTTCCATCCAGCAAAATGTGGTTAGCATATTGTTTTCACTGACTTGTACATAATAGAACTATCTGCTTCTAGGAAGAGCTATGTGTTCAGAAGCAGATACACTGCCTGTAACCATTGTCACATTGGTTTTCTTGAAGTTACTAAGAAATAAAAACAGTCAATCTCCCCACCTTCCTTCCTTCTTGCCTTCCCTTCCTTCCTTCCTTCTTTCCTTCCTTCCTTCCTTCCTTCCTTCCTTCCTTCCTTCCTTCCTTCTTTCTTTCCTTCCTTCCTTCCTCCCTGTTTCATTCCTTCCCTTCCTAACTTAAGGTCTCACAGAGGCTAGGCCAATTACTCTAGTAATTGAGCCATGCCTAAGTTTGTAGGTAAAATTATTGCTTGAGTTGTTTAATGGTAAATGAAATATTTGGATACTAACCCACCCTTATTTTAAAATGTATTTTCAGAGGTTATGTGCCTCCTATGGCATTGCTTTCTTTCCCTGAGACTCTGAAAGATAACCTGGAAAAAAGGATTATTTTATGCTGACCAACATTGTTTAATAATTCATTTTGTAAATAGAACTTTGCACTTATATTTTGTATATCTTGATCATTTTATCTTCCCACAGATGTGCTCCAATATGGTTTTTGTTTAATGTAGTATAAACAAAGCCACTTTATTACCATCCCAAATGGATGTCAATGTAGGTGGAGCATATTGTGGGTTCAGCTTTACTTTCTTTCTGGCTACCTTGTGTTTTCTATTTGACTAATGTAGAATGGCTGAGTAAGTGATCTTCTGCTTCTCCCGGGAATCTAGAGGGCATAGCTGAAACACTTCCTGTAAGTAAAGTCTAAGTTGAGTGGAGCCATATTTATAGATGAGAACAAAGCATAAATATCTCTTTGACAGATGTCAGATCCCTATGAGTTCTGAGGCTATCTACAGAGCCAGGCCACTGAGCTGGACAAAGAGCTTTAGGAAAGAGAGACGAAAGAGTAATAGGGCAGTTGTCTCCTCACACTAGCTGAACTTACAACACACACACACACACACACACACACACACACACACACTTCTAAATATATTTTTCCTAATGGATTTTCAAGGCTTCATTGTTTCAGAACACAACACTACTAAAATAGATAGGCTGCAATTGCTATAGAAAAAGTTTAGAGTAAGACAGAGCTATAAAGTGTCCCTGAGCTCTTTACCTTGAGATTTTCTTTGATCGCATATATTGATATTCTCTAGCCAAACAGAGCATTGTTAATAATGTATGTACAGTATGGACATACACCATAGAAAGTGTTCAAAAAATACTGATGCTCATTATGATTATTACTATACGTATTCTACTTATTCTGCATATGTACAAGGGCTGATTTTTGCCTGGAGGTTTCTTTTGTGTTAAACTCCTGAACTCTAATGTACCTGCTTGAGCAGTAGTTCAGCCTATACTTTCAATGAATAAAGATATGAAGAATCACAATTCACAGAATAAACTGTGAAGGTTCCCTCAGAGGAACTACCTTTTCCAAGTAACAGTCTCAGAGGTTGTTGTTGCCTGCATTATATTAGATGTCATGTCATTTCCACTTGTTTATTTTGTTTTCCCACTCTCCTTCTTGCATGACTTCGATTATAAGCATTCATAGAGTACTTATTCTTCTGTGATAGTTGTAGAACTTTAATAATAGAAGCTACAGTGATATAACATAAAGATCCTTAGTTTGGGCGAATGGAAATGGAATTATCAGTCTCAGTTCTGCTCTAAGTAATAGGATAACATGGGGTAAGTCATTGGATTTGTCTAGGCTTTGTTTTCACCTGTGAACACTGTGAGTTGTGAGAGTCTTTTTTTACTCCTGCTTTCCAGTAAGTTAGTAGCATGAGTTTTACTAGTCTTAAAAGAATCACTTGTGTGAGAACATCAGAAATATATATGAGACTTGATTGTCTCTTTAAGTCTTAGAATTTGGAGAAAGTAGAATTCAAACCACAAATAATGATACTTAGTTTTCAAAGGGTGGTTTTCCGCCTCCAGTGGTGTTTGCATTTGCTGATGAGTTTTTCAGATTTATTTCTAATCTACTTTTGCCATAGAGCTACTTTTAATGGCTATTCTAGCCATTGGAGACTAACAATATGTAAACAAAAGTGATAAATTTTTTGCGTTTAAGTCAGAGGCATCTGTCCATAAAGATGAAATGGATTTACAATCTACTATTAGTGTCAAAGAAAATGCAATCATACAAAAAGAGTGGAGAATGAAAGCAAAAATGATTATGCTTATGTGAGTGAAATAAATATTGTTTTTACCTGTGGAAATTATTTTGTATTTAGTAGCTCTTAACTTTTCCTTTTAAATTTTTCCAAGGAGATTTATTAGAATACTTTAACACATGTTGTCCCAGATTTTTTAAAAACATCTTAATGTTAATGAAGGATCGTGGCTGTAAACAATGAAAGGAAAGATGTTTTGAATTCACTGTGCTGGGAATTTACTTCTTTCTCACCTAAATATATTTCTGTTTTTACATTTTGTCTTTCTCATAGTTACATTATAACCATTATTGAGCAATGATTATGTGTAGCAAGCAGACTTTCTTCAACAATTAAAAAGTATTATGTAGTTGTATATATTTTTTATAATAGGTTGCTTAACTATCATGATAGTTTTAGATATCTAGACTTATAATCTCTTCCCTTCTTGTTTCCATGTGTACCTCCCATAAGGGAGGTACACATGTTTTAGGTCCAGTGACCTCTGAGAAACAAAGAAAATTAGATTGTTATTATCACCTACAAAGTAAGGGTAGATATGCGACTTCTCCATGAGTAAATTGACATTGTATTTTGTGCATAGATTTTGAAAAAGATATTTATTGTATTACTCATTTTTTTGCCAGTCCTGGGCTTGAGCTCAGGGCCTGAGCACTGTCCTTGGGCTTTCTCAAGGCTAGAGATCTACCACTTGAGCCTCAGCACCACTTGCAGGTTTTTTCTATGTATGTGGTACCAAGGAATCGAACCTGGGTCTTTGTGCATGCTAGGCAAGCACTCTACCACTAGGCCAAACTCCCAGCCCTGCATTACTCATTTTTATATTACAAAATATTTCTTGTCAAATGGGAGGTAATGAATACCTTTTTAATGAATAAGTGCCACTTTTTCTCACACTGTGTTTCTGGATACATCTAAGAAAATAAAATTACTTAGGTAGGTGTCTGCTATATAAGATAGTATTGCTTTAATTATTTTATAGTCAATTTAAATGCTTTTGAAAATTAGAATTTATTACATTTCCTGCCATTTTGTGGAGATGAATCACCATACAAGTAAGTCGTTGTTGATTTATGTCAGATTATGATTTTGAGGTTTATGAGTGCTTTGGTAAAATAATTATCTACAAATAATTTGCTTAAGATGCCAAACCCCTGCCTCATCAATCAGGTCAATCCTCAAACTGGTTGCCCAAGTTAAAAAATGTAAAAATGTGAAGGTAATAAAAGCTGTGGTTAGAAAAAATGAATAATAAAACAAACATCTCTTCCTCTGGCATGAATGGTACTAAATCACAGTGGCTGCTATAAACAGTGGCTAGTATTGTTCATAAACTCGGAGAGTGTGCTTACTTTCTCTGACTTAGAAAGTCCCTTTTCTTCTGTGTTGCAAGCATTTTACTGAACACCACGCCTAAATTCATACCTATAGCAGTTTGACTGAAACATGATGACTAAGACTGAGTGACACATTCATCTAACTAATCCAGTTAAGAGTAATTTAATTAAAAGAATAAAATTTGCCAGCATTTTTCTGCTTGCAGAAAAATATTACTTTAGATCACTCATGTATTTGCACTTAATGCCAAAACACAGGCAGTAAAACAAAAGAATCACAGGAGCTATCTAAAGTGGGATCACTCGAAGTGAGAGAGGGAAAATGATGTGGAGGTATGAAGAGGATTGAAGTACATTACACACACACACACACACACACACACACACACATCCATGGGAGTGTGCCAAACACTGTGTCAAACAAAAGAGAGGAGGAAGGTAACTAAGAGTATAATAAGATATATAGTACATACATATTACATACAGAGATGTAATATGGGAACTAAGAACATATAAGGTGAACTTGTTGCAAGTGTACTGTATATATCCTTGGAATTATCATAGTAAAACCATCTTTCATTATTAATGTATGCTAATTAAAATTAAATTTTAAAAAAATGACCTTTTAGTTCATCAATACTACTCTGCCATGAAAAGAACTTATTTAGTCACATTTTTAACCTATTATTTAAAACTAATAAGGAACTAGCTACTCAGGAGGCCGTGATATGAGGATTATAATTGGAAATTAGCTGGGGTAGGATTGTCTGTAAGTCTCTCATCTCTAATTAACCATCAAATACCTTAGCCTTGATAAGAAAAAGCTAAAGTGCAGTGTCCAGAATCTGAGTTCAGGCCTTAGTACTGGCACACACACAGAATACTGAGATAGATTAAACTATCAGTTTATTCAAATCTGACTGTAACTGTTTTATCTCAGAGAAAAGATAGTACAGTTTTGTTTTGGTTTTTTGTGGGTCATGGGTCTTGAATTTTATGCTTGAATGCTGTCCCTGAACTCTTCAGCTCAAAGCTAGCACTCTACCACTTGAGCTACAGTGGTACTTTTGGTTTTCTGGTGTTTCATTGGAGATAAGAGTCTGGCTGGCTTTGAACTTTGACCCTCAGATCTCAGCCTCCTGAATAGCTGGGATTACAGGCATGAGCCATTGGTGCTGGCATATCCCACCTTATTATTTTAACTTATTTCATGTAGTTTCATTCAAGCATAAAATGCCCAGGTATCCTTGCACATGTTCAAAACCTCCATACCAGTCTAGACTTAACATCAGTCAGGTTTGAGCTCTATATCCGGAGAATTCCTGCTTCTCCTCAACAGCGTCCTCCTTGCAATGATAACCTATCCTGTGTAAGATGCAGAGAAATGCCAGTTTCCAATTATGGCTCAGAAAAAAATAAAACAAAACTAACAACAACAACAAAAAAAGAAAGCCTCTTCAACAAATGGCAATGGCAAAATTGGATATCCAGAAGCAGAAAATGGAACCTTGATCCCTATATATAACCTTGAGCCAGCATCATTTCAACATGGATCAAAGATCTCCTTGTAAGAGCAGAAATCATGAAACTCTTACAGGAAGTAATAAGAGAAATATTAGTGCCCCTAAACACAGGTGGAAGTTTTCTTCTTTCTTTAATATCATTTAGGTTATCTTCAAGTAGTTGTACAATGGAGTTGCTATGTAACCAACAGTTTATGAATAAAATATACCTTGATCAATATACCTTGATTACCTCTTTCAATATTTTCACCCATGCATCCTGTTCACTCAGTTGGGGTTTCTTTGTATGTCATGGGGCTTGAACTCAGCCTGGGCCCTTATCCCTGAGCTCTTCAGCTCAAGGCTACCACCCTACCCCTGAGCCAAGCCCCACTTCCCATTTTCTAGAGGTTTATTGGAGATAAGAATCTCAGGTCCTTTTGTGTCCGGGCTGGCTTTGAACCATGATCCTCAGATCTCAGCCTCCTGAGTAGTTAGGATTTTAGGCGAGAGCCACCTTGCCTGGTTGTTCACACACTTTTCTTGGTTTTGTCTGACATACATGGTAATCTTTACTATAATTTTTTCTCATCTTCATTTGTTCATCTCTTTGCCCTTGACACCCCACCTGCTTTGAGTAGTCACTTCCCCAAACCTAGAAGCACAACAAATCAAAGAAAGACTTGGTAAAGGATACTACATTAAGCTTAAAAGTTTCTGAGTAGAAAAGGATACAGGTAAAACAAGTTTAAAAGAAAGGTTGTAGAGTGGAAGATTTTTACAAGTTGCATGTCAGACAAAAGCCTAATATTCAGAATCTATTACACTCTGTGTCACTGAGGTAATTTTTCAGGAATACCATTCAGTGTGAGTTTTAGCTTAGTGTCACATTCTAACTGAACTTTAAGTCTATGGCTTTTTAAATTATTTTTTTCTATACTGGAGTTTGAATTCAGGACCTCAGGCTTACTTGGCTTAATTGCTTCATTCTATCATTTGGAACATACCTTCAGTAACGCTTTTTGTTGATTATTTTATAGACTTTATTTTCATAGACTTTTTGGTCCAGCTAATATCAAACTTAGAGCTGGATCCTAGCTTCTTAGTAGCAAGCAATACAGGCCTCAGCCACGAGTGCCTTGCTTATTTTATTTTAATACTTGGTATCTATATTCCAAGTATGGGGTATACAAATGACTGAAATTATGTTTAAATGAGTGATTGCTATATATTTATTTAGACTAGATTGATATATAATCAGAAAATGACTTTTAAATGTGATATTCGTTTTTTTCCACGTAACTGCTCAACTCTTTAATCTTTTCTGTTTTTTTTTTTTTTGCTTCTGACAATTGATATAAATTTCTCAAACTGCAGGTCACATTTTACTTCAATATACATGTCTTTTTAAATGGCAAAGCCCCTTAGGGCTGTGCGATTTTCACTCTTGTATAAATTGAAAGTTCATTGCAAAATAAAACTGTATAAACTACAGAACATATTTTCGCTCCATGCCTGAGAAATGCAAATTGTTATAGGTCAATTGCTAAGAGGTCTTGTCTCTATCTCATGTGTCTTATTTGCTATTTGTTTTTCATTTATCTTAAGCATATAAAATTTACTTGTTTTTTGCATGCTTTTGGCTCTCCTCAAAATTTGTTTTAACATGAGAATTCTTATTATTTGATTCTGCCCTTATAAATGTATTACAGTCTAATCTTTATACACATGATGCATCTTGCCAAATGGGAACTGATGTCCTAAACCTACAGGAACTTTACAGAGAAATTGTTCCAAACATGGCTCATATCTACTGTTCATTATCATTCCACTCATTTCCAAAAGAATATTAACCAACAAATAAGAGACCATGACTATGGTAAAGAAATTAATCGGTGGTGCTAACATTGTTAAATTTTTAATAGTTGTATTTTGTCTTCCTTTGATCTAGGAAAACATTGCTTTTTGTTAAAAAAATGTACAAATAGAAGATGTGGAAAGTAAATGCAGAGTAGTCATTTATTAAGTTTAAAACTTTAATAATTTCAAATAACAAAAGAGCCATCTTAATTTTCAAAGCAACTAGAAAACTTAAAAAATGAAAGCAGAATTATACTTGTAAGAAAATGACTTAGTGAAAAGCTTTAAAAGGAAGAACAAGAGCCATTTGAAAGGATATTCTAATTGAATTTAATTGAATATTAACCTGTTCAAGATTGATTAGAAATAGCTTATATTTTCTGATCTTTCTTTATTTCAGTACAGAAATCATGAGCAGAATTATCTCTACCTGAGCAGAAACAGTGACACCTATTATTTCAAAATGCATAGTGCTTTATAGAAAAGTTTGTTGACTTATCCAATAGCTTTCCTGTTCTATCTTTTATAGTTGATTTTGAAGTTTGATGCAGTAATATGTTCCTGAAATATTCCTTTGATTAACTGTGATTTTTTTCATATATTTTTATTGTAATTAATAGAAGGGTTATATGTTATTTGCCAGATAGAAAGTGCATTGATTCACATACATTGATACCCTTTCACATGTCTTGATCCCCATTTCCCTTCCCCTCACCCCCAACTCTCATCTTGTTTTCCCCTCTTCCCTATCCAATTTCAAATAACCAAATACAAACATATCCGATATATCAGGTAACAAAGTGAGATACTGTAACAATATGAGATAACTGTACTGGTGTGTGCTATCCTCAGGCTTGGGCACTGTCCAAGAGGTTTTATGCTCAAGTATAGTGCCCTATCACTTGAGCCATAGCTCCATGTCAGGTTTTTTGGTGGTTAACTTGAGATAAGAGTCTCACAAACTTTCCTACCTGGGTTGACTTGGGACCATTATTCTCAGATCTCAGACTCCTACATAGATAGGATTACAAGTTTGAGGCACTCATTTCTGGCTGAGTGCTCTTTAATGACCATTTGAAGAGTAGTCTGACATCATGCACAAGGGATATAACATTTAAACATTGGGATCAGGTGGCTTTTAAGTAACAAATGAAATTTAAACTTGCAATGTACACATTTGTAGATAATCTGTGAAAAAAATAACACCAAAATGGAGAATAGCTGATAAAATCATCTAATGTTGGGAGCACCGCTCTGCATATGGGTCCACTGTCCATGAGCAATCAATGTAGAAAAGGCTTAAAGGGAAGGAGAATACCCAAGGGTATTTTGTTTAATACAATCTGAATGAGACCAATGAAACTGGGCCTTTTGGTTTCAGCAAGAATTGTCTTTGGTGTATGGGTACCAAAAGGAGGAGAAAGTATGTTCAATGCTGATCACTTTTAGAAAGTTACAGAAGCCATTGTCAGAACAATATTATGTTACTAAGAATGTTAAGTTTATTTACGGAGTGGCAAGATCTGAGGAACAGCTAGGGTGACCACATGCGTTAGAACCAGCAGCTACTGTTTCCTTGATAATATGAGAAATCTCCATGGTAGCATGTGGCCTCAAATGCAGACAGATTTTTCCCTTTGAAGCATGTGACTTGTGTATGTTCCTTCAAATGTAATGGATGCAAATGAAAACAGTTTCCACAAGCTAGCATGGTGGGAGCAATCACTGGTATGGTTTGAGGAAAGGGAGAAAATATATCTTCTATCTCACCTGTGTGACTCTGCTTCTCAGGGAGTGAAATGAATTAATAACCATCAGAGATCTGGCACAGTGGTAGGGTTACCTAGTTAACCATATAAACCTTTTTCTGGTTCATATTACACATTTAAACAAAGTGAAAAGGTGAGAACTAATTTTGTTTCAGTGATATAGAATGTGATTACTACCTGTCCTAGTGAAAAGACACATGATCCACCTATTGGCTAAGGGAGGCTGAAATGTCAATAGATGAGATGTCAGGTTCCTTGTACTCTTTCCCATACAAATTAATTACAGTGAAAAGATCTCATGTGTTGATAAGGTACTCTGGAAGCCTTCCTCTGGAGTCAGTACCCTTCAGAAATCCATTAGCTAAGCAGTCCCAATTAGATGTGAAGCAGAGAAGGGTAGAGCTGTAGCTCAGCGTAGCCAGCATGGTAAGACTTCACTTCAAAAAAAACTCAATTTACACAGTTGCATTTTACAGATTCTAGTGGTAGGATATCCACTGACGATGATTCAGTGCTGTGTCTTTTATTGTCTACTTCTTCCTCTGGATCAGACTTTTTTTCTTTATACACTCCTTGAGAGCGCTAACCAAAACCAAAGGCAGTTATTTAGAAAATGAAAATATATTTCGGTTGCTGTAAGTCTTCCCCTAAAAAAAAACAACAAAGCATTTTTATTTGGAGCTTCTTAGAATATGAGCCGAAAGATTGGGAACATGGGAAAAAAAAAGTCTCGCTTTATTAAAATCCTGGCTTTAGGGCTTTATGTTTAGATGAAATCCTGTGTAACTAGAAAGTATTAATATTGAGTTGGATATATCGGCTTTGGAACATAATAATCATAATGACACCAATCATTTATTAAATTATATTGGCTCCTTGACACCCCATTATATCATTGATCCTCAGCAACTCTGCAAGTCCTGCTTTTATTATTTGCAGCCTTCTATGTGATAAAGCTTAGCAAGTTCAAACAGTGCTTGTATGTGTACATTTGCTGATCAGAGATAGACTGAGATTTCTCCAAAAGCAAACTGATATGGAAATCCAAACTTTTAGTCACTTGCATCCATAATTCGTCATTTGAAGACAGTGGGAGACTATGTTGCTTGAGCTCTTTCCACGGATGTGGCTGAATGAGGTCCCCCCCAGTGACTGGCTCCCCTTGTGTTTCTTCCTGTAGGCCCCTGGGGCAGGTGTTCTGGCGACTGTGGAGTCGGAGGAGTTCAGAGTCGAGCTGTGTGGTGTTTTCACGTCGAAGGGTGGACAAGCCCTTTGTCTCACTGTGAGGAGGGCAGCAAGCCTCCGAGGGAAAGAAGTTGTTTCCGAGTCTGTGACTGGCACCGTGAGCTCTTCCAGTGGGAAGTTTCCGACTGGCACCGCTGTGTGCTTGTTCCTTACGCCCAGGGTGAGGTCAAGGCCAGAGCCCAGGACTGTGTGATGGCTCAGCACGGCCTGCAGCACCGGACAGTGCGCTGCCTGCAGAAGCTGAACGGGACCGTGGTCACCAGCCACATCTGTGAACACTTTGCACCTCCGCCCCCCACCGAACAAGCCTGCCTCATTCCTTGCCCCCGGGATTGTGTTGTGTCCGAGTTCTCACCCTGGTCCAAGTGTAGCCAAGGATGTGGGAAGAACTTGCAGCACAGAACTAGGGTAGCCATGGCGCCCCCTCTCTATGGCGGTTTGCCATGTCCAAACCTGACTGAATCCAGAGCCTGTGATGTGCCCATTTCTTGCCCTCTCGGGGAAGAGGAACATACTTTCAGCCTGAAAGTCGGACCGTGGAGTAAATGCAGACTCCCTCATCTTAAAGAAGTTAACCTCAACGGAAGGACTGCTCTGGGTTTTAGTTCCGAGTCAAAGGAAGAAGTGGCCTTCAAACATCTGAGCTACAAAGCACATCACCATTCCCAGCCCTGGGATGTGGAGATTGGTTATCAAACCCGGCAAGTCTGGTGCACCAGAAGTGACGGAAGAAATGCCTTGCTAAGGTAGGAAGCTTTCAGGGCTTGATTGCAGATCGGGTATTCAGAAGCTTTGCCTACTAATTTTCGATTTCAATGATGGGTGTTAGAACTTTTGTAGACCGACAGGAATACTCCTTTATATTCTGGTATAACTACTGCGGCCGTACAAGAATCTAGGTTTACTCTCAACACTGAGATCTGGATTACATCAGTATTTACCATTTTTCCTTTGTTTCTGCTTATTTTGTTTTCACCATTATGGAGTTTTGTATATGAGTTGTACAATTTTTATATTGGTATTGGTACCAAAAACCAGAGTGTGTTTTTAGGCACAGCTTAATAAGAAGGTAAATTTAGCAATAATAAGAATGATCTACCTGTAGAGGATTAAACTCTTGAAAGCAAAATCAAATTTAGATTCTAAAACTATTGATTTTATTTAAAAAAACATTCTAATGTATGCCAGGCACTCATGTTTCATGCCTATAATTCTAGCTACTCAGGAGGTTAACATCTGAGGATGGTGATTCAAAGCTGCATAAGTCTGTGAGACTTAACCACCAAAATGCTAAAACTGGATCTGTAGCTCAAGGAGTAGAACACTAGTCTTTAGAACCAAAGCTCAGGGACAGTTCCCAGGCCCCGAGTTCAGTCTCAGAACCATCACACAAAAATATATAGTTTAAAACACTGTGAGATAAACATAGAAATATGTAGATAACAATAATTAAATCTTCCTGCAACTCCTAAGTTCAAGCGTTGGTATATTGCTAAGTTTCTTCCCAGATAAGCTACCATTCAATAATTTTTAAATTCTTAATAATACAGTACCAGTGTCTAGAATTAGTTATTAACATCAGTTGCTGTTTTCTTGAATTCCATATAAGACAACTTCTGATATTTATGAACAAAATAATTTGATGATTTTTTTGTAAAACAGCACAAACAGGTTCATGTCACCTTATAATACGTTGTTCTAATTCATGTCACCTTATAATACATTGTTCTAATTCATGCTATATACAATTGACAGGTACTTTGAAGAGTATTTTGCAGCTTTGTATTGATTATTTCTATAAACCCCAGAAGATTTACACAGTTTAAGTGAATGTGTATTTGAGATTCTGTAAAAATATTGCTTTAAAAATTGCATACTGTATTCTTCAGTGAACATAACATTGAAATTTTTTATTTTATTTGTCTTTGTTCATGTTTATCATTAAAAATATATTTTAATTTCCACATCACTTTCATTTGAGAAGGAGAGCAGTTAGTTCACTGATACTCCCTCATTGTCCTAGAGGGAGAGACTCTCCTATGGTTAACCTCTTACATTAAAGTGAACTATATTTGCTCCAGTTGGAATTACATACTGAAAGACCAAGCCCCTCAGATTCATAGGGTGAAATTCCAGCTAGGACTCTAGTGATATGAGGAGTGGGAACTCTGGGAGGTAATTAGGTCATGAACGTGGAACGTGGAACCCACATGGTTGGTATTAGTATTGTTATAAGAAGAACCTAAGGACTTGTTCAGATGCACAGATGCACAGATGAGTCACAGTTTACAATTGTAAATAGATCTTACTAAAGTCCAATGATGCTGGTCTGAAAAACAACATACTACATGATTTGAATTCTCTGGCACTTTGAGAAAGGCTGTGGAAATTTTAGCACAGTGGAGAGGGACCAACAGAGACTACTGATTCTTTGCTGGATCAGTTTTGGTAGATATTTGATTTCAAAAAATCGATTCATTTTATGTAGGCTATCATGTATTACATCAGCATAATATTCCTTTATTTTCCTGTATAAAAATTCTAGTATAGTTAGAAATTACGATTATTTCATTTCTGCTATCAATAAGTTGTGTGTTTTTTTAATTAAAATTTCTACTGGTATGTCAATTTTGTTAGTATTTTCAAAGGATCAGTGGTATTTTTGTTGATTTTTTAAAATTAATGTATTTGTTCTAATTTCATTGACTTTAAAAAAGTAAATTATTAATAATAATTTCATTCTTCTTTCCTCTTTCTTTCTTTCTTTCTTTCCTTTTCTTTTTTGTTCTTTTTTTTTCTATTCCTGGGCCTTGAACTCAGGACCTGAGCACTGTTCTTGGGCATTTTCCTCAAGGCTAGCGCTTTACCACTTGACTCTCTGCACCACTTCCGGTTTTTCTATGTATACTGTACCAAGAATCGAACCCAGTGCATGCTTGGCAAGCACACTATTACTAGGCCAAACTTTTGGCCCTTCTTTTTCTTTTCTATTGTTTATTGTTCTCATTAAGTAGTTGTAAAAAGGGGCCTGGTGGCTCACGGCTGTAATCCTAGCTATTCAGGAGGCTGAGATCTGAAGATCAAGGTGAAAGCCATCCCAGGCACAAAAGGACCTGAGACTCTTTTCTCCAGAAAAACAGGGAGTGTGGCTTGGCTTAAAGGGTAGCCTTGACCTGAAGAACTCAGGGACAGTGCCCAGTCCAAGTTCAAACCCCATGATCCACAAAAAAAGAAAAGAAAAGAAAAAAAAGGGGGCAGGGTTACGAATCCATAAGCCAGGCTGAGTACAGTTTCTTGACAGTGTGACCCCTTCCTTTGTTCTCCTACATTTTCTCCTCCCACCTGTACTAACAAGTTATATAATTCATTTGCTCACTCTTTCTCCTCCCATTTCTGTACCCCTATAATGATGCAAAAGTAAAACAAGATATGTTTTCATTTCTTGGCATTTGTTTTAATACACAGTACTTTCATTCAGAGAAGTTAAGCCATTGGATCCCTCCCTTACTATAACCTCCTTTAACCAGTTTGTGTGTAAATGCCCATATTGTTATGTCTCCTTGTAGTTTATTTTATTAATTTAATTTTATTATCAGGTTGATCTAGAAATGTTACAGTAACATACATAAGTTGTAGTCTCCACACATGAGAGTTTATATACTGTTTATCTCTTTGGACCTGGTTACTTCATTTCATTTAACATGATGATCTAAGTCCATGCAATTCTCTGCAAATGAAATAATTACTTTATCCAGTCTCTAATGGTTTGTGCATATAATCATAGCTATTCAACATGTTGAGATTTGAGGTTTTGTGTTCAAAACTAGCATGAACAGAAATTCTAGAGATTCCTTTATTGGATAAACTAGAAACACACACACACAGATACACACACACACACACACTCATATCTAGAGGTGTGGTTTAAGTGCTAGATCCACAGCTCCTATATAAAAGTCCAGTGAGCACACAAAGTCTTGAGTTCAATTCCCAGTACTAGATAAGTAGAAATAAAGGAATATTTTTGGATTATGACACTGAAGAAATTAATAATATAATAAAAATAGTACATATAATATTACATATGGACATATTTTATAAATAATCTATCTGTTTTTTTTCTTACATCTTCTTTCAATTCAATTGTTTTTCTTTCTTTCTTCTTTCTTTCTTTCTTTCTTTCATTTTTTGCCAGTACTGGGGACTGGACTCTGGGCCTAAACACTGTCCTTGGGCTTTCCTCAAGGTTAGTGCTCTACCACTTGAGCCATAGCACTAGTTCTGGCTTTTTTATATATGTGGTACTGAGGAATTGAACCCTGGTCCTCTTGCATTCTAGGCAAGCACTCTACCACTAGGCCAAACTCCCAGCCTTCCTTTTTTTTTTTTATTATACTAAGGTAATTGATTTTAGTTCTTGTATCTAACAAATACATTTATTACTATGAATTTACCTCTAATCGTTACTTTATTGTACCGCATTGTGACAAGCTCTCTTTTCCTTTTTAATGTAGTTTCATTTTTTTCTCATTTCTCTTGAAGTTTCTTCTTCGCTCATTTAGAATATATTAGATAATCTCTATGTATGTCAGCTCTTTTCATTTGTCTTTGTTCTTAATTTATAATATTGGATAATTTCTGTTTCTTTATGTACAGTTGTGATTTTATGGTCTAGAATTGTGGTTTACCTTGATGAATATTTCTTATGAGCTTGAGAAAAACTTACATTCGATTGACATTACTGTTCAGTTCAACTATATCCTTACTGATTTTCTGACTAAATGATTTATTTGGTATAGATAGAGGGGTATTGGAGTCTCTAAATAGAGTAGAAAATTCTTTTTCATCCTCTCTGCAGTTATATTCATTTTTACCACATATATTTTTGCAGTCTTTTGTTAATTGTATACATATTAATGATCGCAATATCTTTTGTTAGATTTAACTACTTTATTGTCATGCGAAGCCCCTATTTGTTCCAGACATTTTTCTTTGCTATAAATTCTTCATTTCAGATAACTGGGTGAATTGGATTATTGGAATTATAAAATTATAAATTGGGTTATTAACAGATTATTTCACTATATACCTTTAACCTTAAATGCATAGAATCAGTGGTTTATAGACAACATGTACTTAGTGCTTGGTTTGTACACCATTATAGTCCTTATCTGTTAGTTGGTCTACATATATAGAAAATTCATGTTTAAAGTTATTGTTGGACAAAGATGAATACATATATATAAATATATATATATATATTTCACTAATTTACTTTCACTGTTCTTCAGCATTATTTGTTATTATTCCATTTTATCCTAACACACAGTATATATCTTTTTAGCCATTTTAAATGGTTTCTCTTTTGCTTATAATTTACTACTGAGGGAAATTCATTTTCAAATAAGATCATATACTGACAGTGTTTCTCATGCCTTCTAGCCATCCTTTATAATAAGAAAAATAAAATACATTATTATTTCACATTTATTAATATCTACCTCCCCTTTTTCTGACCAGGTTTATAAATCTCTCCCATGATACTTTACTATTTTTTCTTCATTTGCAAAACTAGTCTGGTGCAAAATTCACTATGTTTTGATTGAAAAAGTCTATTCCTGTTTACTTTAAAGAATAACTTTTGTTGTTGTTGTTGTTGCCAGTCTGGGTCTTAAATTCAGGGCCTTGGCACTGTCCCTGAGCTCTTTTGTTCAAGTCTAATGCTCTGCCACTTTGAGCCACAGCTTCATTTCTGGTTTTTAACTTGTTCATTGCTAATAAGAGTCTCTTCTGTCTTGGCTGGCTTTCAGCCATGACCCTCAAATCTCAGTAGTGAGGATTAGAGGCATGAACCACAGATGCCCTACAAAGGTTGCCTTTATTGGACATATAATTTAGCTTGTGAAGGTTTTCTTGAAGTACTGTGCTGACTTTTTTGTATGTAGATTTTGAAGAGAAAGCCAGTAGACTTCTTACTATTTCTTTATAGGTAAGTGACTTCTTTCAAAATTCTCTGTCCTGAAGTTTAAGGAATATATACCTAGACGTAGATTATTTGGTATTTGCCCTTCATGGTTTTTCCTGAACTTTCTACATCTATTATGTGATATCTGTCACTGATTCTACAAAATTTTCAGACATTACTTATTGACTCATTTCATTCACTTAATTTTTTCTTTTGATATTCTTCTATGTATTATATTATACCATTTTGATAGTATGCCACAGATCAGATCTTATTTAGTCTGCTTTACCACTATTTTGTTTTGGTTTTAGATATTTTTATTGAATTTGATTCAAGCTCACTGATTTTTTCCCCTGGATTTTGCTCAAGCATAGTTTTTCATTTCTGTTACAATATCTTTGATTTTTTAAGTTTCTTTTGATTTAATCTCAGAATTTGTATTTTCTGCTCACAATATTAGTTTGTTCTTGCTTGCTGTCCTGTTTCCATTGATGGCTTTGGTGTATCACTCATAATTGTTTTTCATTCTTAGTTTGACTAAGAATATATAAGAACTTTGTTGGAAAGTTTGCTTTGATTTTTTAAACTCGTGTATGCTTTCATTTTTTTAAAAAAAATCTTTTCAAATCCAGTGTAATGTTTTGGTGCAAGTTGAATTTCCTATCGAAGTAAACTGAGATTAACTGGCCTTTTAAAATTAGTTGTTATATGATTTTCAGGGACTGTCTGCTGTATCTGTAGGTATTAGATGCTAAAATTCCCTCTGGTTTCTTTAGTTTCCTTTGTTTTTTATTTGAGGCATTCCTATTGTCTTTGGATCATCTGAGGCATTTATTTCTAAGTAAGCTTTGAATATTTCAGCTGCAAACATCTGGTATTGAGCATGAGCTACTTTGATGTGCCAAGTTTTAGGGAAAGAAAACATTCTGTAATCCTATTACTAAGCCTATATATTTCTGGATTTACCACAGTTACTTCTTAGTTGCCCTCCCTTTTACCCCAATTTTTATCAAATAAGAAGACTTCCTTTACTCATGTCTGTGAAGGTCTGGTAAAACTAGGCTATACTAAAATAGTTGGTAGGAAGTCTTCTGAAAAACAGAATGCTTTTTTGAAACATTTGTAGAATATTTAAAAACTGTTCTGTTTTTTAATGCTCTCCAATATTTAGAAGCAAGGAAAGAGTTTGCTCTTCACTGTAGACACCTGGGAGGACTCTCACTGAGGTAAAATTTATGAATATATCGGGTTCTCATTAGAGCTGAGTCCCCTTAGAGTTTATAACTGTCAGACTTGTGCAAGGCAGCCCTGCAGTGATTTGTCAATCACGGTTTCAATTCTCCTATGTCGTCACTGGCTCCAGTGGTGGTTTTTGTTCTTTTGGTTTCCTGTAAAATGTAGTGATCCTTTCATCTGCTGTCTATCACTCTGGTCTGAGCAACAGAGATCTGCTCTTAGACTTCAATTCCCTGATGTAGCTAAGATAGATTGACTTTTAGTTCTTGTAGGCTTTTTCTTATTGTGAGCACAGAAGTAACTCACTTTACTTGTTGTGCAAAATGGACCATCAGCTTTCTGCCTGATCTCCTTTGAGTTTTAACCCATAGACTGGACCTGGACAGCTTTCTTCACATTGTGTCATAAAATTTCATTCCACAAGCATTCATCTCATTTAGTCTTTAGGATTATGAAATGCTTTCTATTCTGTCATGAAATGATGAGGCTGTTAGAGAAACAGTGGTAAATGAGGGTATGTTTATTTCTCTACCTTCAACTGCTAAAACAGCCAGTGCTACTCTTGACAGCGATGAACATGTGTTTGATAATACCGTCTCATTTCTGTCCACCCAGGTGTACTTCGTTGGTGTTACTATCAGGAACATTTTTTAAACAGCTCAAATCCATCCACGAGGAAATACACATGTTCACTTTGTGGCTGTAGTGCATGTCCTGACTGCTAGGTGGAACTTTGTTCCCTTTAGCAGTCATACTTTGTCCTGAAGATTCTTTTTACTCAATTCTTGTAACTAACTTCAGGCCTATTGCCTTTGGGTGGTCTCTGGGAACAAGGGACGTTTTTTTTTGTGTTCTAGCATCTCACGTGGATTAGCAACAGACTGCCTTTACTTCTGTAACAGAGCTCCTGATTGCATCTTACTCTAAGTTAAGACATGGAGCCTTAATTAATGCCCTGGATTAGCTAAATTGTTGACAAATAAGACTTCCAAACATCACTTCAAGCGATTTTCCTTTTGTTTCTATATTGCAGTGGGACAGCAGCTGTATTGTTCTCCCTGCTACTGTGCTCTCTCCTCATTGATTTGCCTCTAGGATTAAAAGATCTTTCGTCTTTAATTGTCTTATTGTGCACTCTGTCTTTCCTCTTTTATGTTAACTCTCAAGTTCCATTGTCATATGTTACAACAACTGTCAAAGAGCTTTCCAGATCTTGGTGATGTCATTATTGACTTTTTGCAACACCTTCACCTGTAGAAAGAAATTGTCAGTTCAGTATTTCTTTGGCTCACCTTGCCATCTTCCTTTTAGAGTAAGAGCACATCTGCATCAAGAACTCTGAGCTACAGACAAAACAGTTTCTATAAGAACAATGATTTATTATTTGAGTGAGTTAAGGGTTAGCTGAGCAAATTTTACTTTTATTTTGATATAGAAGAACATTTGGTGTGGGCACTCTTACAAACATGATCATTTCATACATGATAAACATACTTCACTTTTCAGTCTAATTTTGTTGAATAAATACACTGTGACATCCTTGTAAAGAGTGTATAAGAATAAATTTTGAGTATAAAAAGAAACATCAGCTCTAATGCTCAGATCTTATTATTTGTTTTTATCTTTACCAGGAAACTAGATACACATGTTCCATTCCTATCTTTCCCCAAACATAAGCAAATACAAATCCCAAATGATACAAATCTCTGAATATTTTGCTGTTTGAAAATAGTAGAATCTTTCTTTTTCTTTCTTGCTTTCTTTTTTTTCTTTCTTTCTTTCTTTCCTTCCTTCCTTCCTTTCTTCCTTCTTTCCTTCCTTCCTTCCTTCCTTCCTTCCTTCCTTCCTTCCTTCCTTCCTTCCTTCCTTCCTCCCTCCCTCCCTCCCTCCCTCCCTCCCTTCTTTTCTTCTTTCTTTCTTTCTTTCTTTCCTTCCTTCCTTCCTTCTTTCTTTTGTCAGGCATGTGTCTTGAATTCAGGGTCTGAGCATTGTCCTTGGGCTTTCTCAATCAAGGCTAGTGCTCTACCACTTAAGGCATAATACCACTTCCACTTTTTCTAGGTTTGAGGAATCGAACCCAGAGCTTCATGGGTGGTAGGTAAGCATGCTCCTGGCCCTCCTTTTTTTTTTTAATGAGAATAGGAATGGAACACGTTTCTTCTTTTTTTTTCTTCATTTCATTTTCAGTTATAGATATTTCTTTTCCTTCACATACAGTACAATTTTATTAAGGTATTGAGCAATAACATATTTTTCAATCATAATTTTATATACTATGTCTCCTTCATTTCATATTCTCTACTCCCTGTGAATATTGTTCCTTTGGTTTTTAATGTGTGAGAATGCATGCATATGTTTACACATGTGAATCCTGATATGTGAATTAATCATATTCAAAGAATTTACGTCCATTCATTCCTTTCTCATCACAAAGTGTTGGGATTAAGAAATGAATATTAAAGATTGTCAACAAGATGAGTGGGGGGTGAAGGGAGGGAAATGGGGACAAAAACATGAGAAGGGACATCAATGTGTGAGAAGTAATGCACCTACTACCTGGTGAATATAACTGTAACCCCTCTATACATTACTCCGACAATAAAACAAATGAATAAATAAATAAATGTCAAAAGTCTTCCAGCATTTTTGGACTTATTTACATGATGGTTACATTAATAAAATTTGTAGTATTGAAATGTGTATTTTTACAATATATCCCCAATTTACTGATTGCCTCATCAGGCTGAGATCCAGTGATACATTTGTCTCAGAAATGACTTGTGAATTTGTTTTGTTTTTTCTTTTGTTCTCCATGTTCTACACATATTATTTAGGAGCCATTTCCGGGTTTCTGTGTGTTGATTGGAAATAAGGGTTTCACAGCTTTCCCTGCCTTTCATGCCAAAAGTAGATCCTCAGATCTCATCCTCAAGAGAGCTAGGATTACAGGTGTGAGCCATAACACCCGACTCAAGGCCAATGCTGTACCACTTGAGTTACAACTCTACTTTCAGCTTTTTGGTGTTTATTTGGAAATAGGAGTCTCTGGGACGGTCTAGGCTGGCTTTGAAATATGATGCTTAATCTTATCCTCCTGAGTAGCTAGGATTATAGTCTTGAGCCACCAGCATCCGTCTCTTTTTCTTCTTTTTTGGTAGAACTGATAGGGACAGTTCAGAGTGAAGTGGCCATTGTCCTCCAAACCTGGAAGTCTAGGATTAGCATACCCTTTTTTTCATATATTTTTTTACTGTAATTAATAGAAGAGTTACATTATTTTCACTAGATAGAAGGTACATTACTTCACAAACAATTTGAGGATCTTATAAATTTGATCTTATGAATTTTCCATGCTTGAACTAGGCAAAAAACATAATGCTGGCTTAAATGGCCTGCATTATTAATTTAATTTTAGTTGTGGCTATTACATAATTTTGTACATGTTAGAGAGAGAAAGACTAAATTTAAAAAATAAATAAAAGTAGTTCCCAAGACATTTCAATGATTTCTATTACTGTTTTCATGTCTAGCCAGTTGCAAACTCACCACAAATATGTTCCTACATATCATTCTTAGAGCTCTGTCTAAGAAATTTGCAGAAGATAAAATCTATTTTATTCCTAGGCTTGCACTGCATTTTAAATCTCTGTTGAATAATATTTCCTAGTGACAGGAAATGATCATAATACTAAACACATTCCATTTTGATATAACATCACACTCAAGGATATTCCTTCTCAGGAATTTAATTTCTTAGTTATGTGTATGCTTCTGTCTATATCTATAGAATAATCTCTCTGTTCCCTAGAAGCAATGGAGCAGCATATATAAAACATAACTTTATGGTGCTGTTTTAGCTTTACTGTGTATATTTACGTTTAATACTTGTTGAAAAGCTAAAAATGGTATAAATCAAGGTAAGGAGTTAAGAAAAACTTTAATAGCACAGTTTTATTTTATTACAAATCAGAAAGCAAAAGACTATGTCTCCCAAGTAAAGGCTCTATTAGATGTAAATACTAACCTTACATAAATATAATTTTTATTAAACAAGTTATGTTACCTTTGCAAGGAAAGGAGGTTGTAGAAAAAAGGAAGGTCAAATTTTTAGCCAGATAAAATTTATCAGTACGTTCTTGTTAATGTATAATCACTTGTAACATTTTAAAAGTCTTCTTTCAGATAATACTATTAAAATGTCTTCATTTGCTGAACCTTACATTGCACAGTAGACTCACTTTGCAGTCTGATTTCATAAACAGGAATTCATATAAACATTGGCATCTCCACGTTTTCCTTCCATAAATTATTATTAGTCATATTTTTAGATTTTACTAATAGTTGTAGCCATAGTGTGAAATGCTACTATTTTTCTGGATCAAAATCATTAAAAACAACATACTTCATACATGATTTTCAATTCATGCGTTCTTATTTAAGTCTACTTCAGTTCTGGTTCATTTCTTTACTCATAATTTGTTCACTGGTATTATTTTCATAATGCGATTGCTCAACATTCATGGAATTAGAATCTGGAAGCTGTAGAAGTCACTTTTATTTTGTTGCCACTGTATGGAAAGCTGTGTTTTTTCTTAGACCCATGTGTTTGAATGGCCCACTGCTTCATTAAGAGTTCCTGTAGGGCCAGGAGTTTGGCCTAATGGTAGAATGCTTGCCTAGCATTCACGAAGACTCGGGTTCAATTCCTCGGTACCCCATACATAGAAGAAAGCCAGGGGGAAAAAAAACTACATTAGAAAATAAAATAGAATAAAATGAACCCTTAAGAGCACTAAAAATCTGCAGTAGGGAGATTTTTTCATGAATCTGTTTCATCAATAGCCAGAAAATGTGGTAGTATAAAAATGCATTCAAATCAACTGAGTGATGAAACCAATGGTATAATTCATTAAGTTTTATTCTGGAGTTTTCTGCTTTATATTACCTTATTTTATTATTAATGGGATAAATATGCTTTGGAGAATTGGGAAAACAGAGAAAAATAGATGTAAATTTATATATAAACATTTAAAATAACACAAATGTGCAAATATTGCTATATATATACAGATAATATTTGCTTAATGAATATAAACTATGTATATGGCATATGTAGAAATTTATATGCACATATGCAAAATTCATATATGGAAAAAATTGCAGTTTTTCATTAGTACTTAAATTTGGATGATTTTTGTATTTCATTGGCAAAAGATATTTAACAATTAAACTATCAAAATAGTTGCTACCTAAAAAAAAAAAAGAGTTCCTATAGTATTTTCTTAGTTGCAATTGATCTTTAACTACAAAGTAACATTTGATGCATGAAGTTCTATGATAAAATATTTTATAATTTAGAACAAAATTAAATGAATGGGAATAGTTTCTCACTTAGAGACTTTACTCATACATTGTTACTTATTCTAATCATCTTTTTCCATGTATGGGGTAGACTTAACTGTAGGAAAAGTCTTGATTCATTGATTAGATCATTATGTGATTTTAACAAAGCTTTGTGTCACATAACTCATTACGTTTCCATTAAAAATGGGAGAATGGACTCAAATTTTCCTTCTGTATTCTGAACTCCACTTAAATATAGTAGAAAAATCAAACAGACCAGGTGGGCTCATGCCTGTAATCCTAGCTACTCAGGAGGCTGAGATCTTGAGGATCAATGTTCAAAGCTAGCCTGGGCACAAAAGGACCTAAGACTCTTATCTCCAATTAACCTCTAAAAAATGGGAAGTGGGACTTGGCTCAAGGATAGGGCAGTAGCATTGAGCTGAAGAGCTCAGGAACAGGGCCCAGGCCAAGTTCAAGAACAGGGCCTGAGCACTGTCCTTGGACTTTCTCAAGGATAGAGCTCTACCACTTGAGCCACAGCACCACTTCCAGCTTTTTTCTATGTATGTGGTACCTAGGAATTGAACCTGGGTCTTCGTGCATGCTAGGCAAGCACTCCACCACTAGGCCAAACTCCCAGACCTGCAACTAGCATCTTACAAGTGTGAATCATACAGGGCAAAACAGATTCAGAACAAGTACCAATTCAAACTAAGTTTAACAAGTATGGCTACAGAGCTTTTCAATACTAGAATTTTTTACCTGAATTTGTGTGTATGTATGTATGTTTACATTTCTTTTTAAAAATTTTATCTTTATTGTTAAGTAGCTGTACAAAGAAGTTACCATTCAACATAGTAGAATATGAATACAATGAATCTTGATCTTTGTAATTTGTTAAAAGAAAATCAGGATTGGGGCCAGGAGTTTGGCCTAGTGGTAGAGTGCTTGCCTAGCATGAACAAAGGCCTGGGTTCAATTCCTCGGTACCACATACATAGAAAAAAGCTGGAAGTGGTGCTGAGGCTCAAGTGGTAGAGCTCTAGCCTTGAGAAAGTCCAAGAAGAGTGCTCAGGCCCTGAGCTCAAGCCCAGGACTGGTAAGAAAAGAAAGGAAAGGAAAAGAAAAGAAAAAAAAGAAAAGAAAAGAAAAGAAAAAGAAAATCAAGATCAAATGTTAGTTGTTCTAGAAAGGTATAGGAACATTTGTTTGATTTAATCTGTTTTTTTTTTCTGTATATTTGAAATACTACTATTGTAAAGTTGTGGCAAGCTGAAGTGATCATGAATTGTGGGTATTTTACTATTGGCTTTTATGAGTTTCTTTCCTTAAATATAAGTGGAAAGATTTCTTTACATTTTCAGAAATAAGAAACCAGAGTAGGTTTCAAAGATTCCCTGTACAGTTGAATACTTGTGAAGTAATTTACAGTTGACAGCATGCTCTATAAATGTCAAGGAGATATAATTATCACAGCATCTCCAGTTTGAAAGACAAATCAACACTACATGTCTGTTTCATTAAAAAGACACAGCACCTTCTATGGAACTATCGATTCCTTCTTTCCTGTGTGGGCAGTCATGTCTATTGTGGACTGCAGATAGGAAGTGATTGCACGTACACTAAAGGTTATCACACTGGAGGGGTAGGCTGTGCAGGGTACACTTCATCAGTGATTTTTTATTCTTCTGGCGATAATGAAACTTTATAGCTGGAGATTAAGGTCATACTAGTCTATTGTGATGCAAAATTCAGGCCTACTTTTTTTTCTGATTCCCCGTACAACATTTCTTCCAGGTAAATCTCAATGGGAACCATTAGACTGAGACCCAAGTTATTTTATTATGATTATTATTTTAATCAAAGGAATGGCCTAGTGAAAATAAGGTTAAAAACAAGTCAATAAGCAATCCATGTGTCATGTTCATTTTTTTTACAAAGAACAAAAAAGAAAATAAAACTAGAAAGCCTTTAAAAATGAAGAAGCCTTAATACCTGTAGTTTCATGCACATATGGGTAACATTGCAGACTTGCTTTCTGTTTGACTGGGAAAATCCAGTGTGGAAAGGTGATCAAAAGAGTAAGATGGGTAAGTACTGTGGCTTGAACTCTGAGCTTAGATCTCCCCTTTGCCTTTTTTTACTCTAGGTTAGCACTCTACCACTTGTGTCACAGCTCTACTTCTGCCTTTTAGTGGTTTTATTGGAGATCAGTTTCACACCTACCTGTCTGGGCTGGCATTGAACCACAATCATCAGATGTTAGCCTTCTGTATAGCTAGAATTACAGATGTGAGCTGGGACTTTCTTTATAAAAAGAAGAACATGACTAACTTGAACATTGAAAATTATTTTCTGAAAACATTCAGGAAATGAAAAATCTTGGTTAGATTTCTGAATTATTTTGCCCAGGCTGTCATAAAAATGGTACACACTGGATGGATAAAGAGCAGAACTATATTTTGGCACATCCTGAAAATTAGAATTCCTCATGGTATTATTAACAGGGTTGTTCTCACCTCCCCCAATAGAAATTAGGGGAGATAAGGAAACATTGCTCCAGTTATCTCAGGCCCTAGGCAGTTCTTGTCATTCTCTTTGAACCTCCTTTGTTGCAATTCTTGTAAAAATTCTGGTGCCATGACTTTTAGTGCAACAAGTGTGAGTGCTTTTGAGTGTCAGATATTTGAAGTCTTCTGCCCTTGACAGTGGAGGTGAATGTTCCAGCTTTCTGGAACCCTTGCAGCAATGGGGAGAGGACCATGGATTTGCTCTCATCAGGCTCTTTATAGTCTTCTTTAGTTTTAGCTTTCTGCTAGAGCTGTGGCTGTCTGCTGCTCCTTGTTCCTCCATTGGTTTTATAGCTGTTACTGCTCCCACTGTTACTTTCGGATTTCAGCTTCCTCCAATGTTGGCTCTGCTGCTACTTCTGCCATTGTTTGGCTCTGCTGTTACTGCTACTGTGGCTGCTGTTGCTGACACTGCTGGGGACAACAGCTGCCTTGGCTGCTGGAGCCAGCCCCACTATGGCTGCCACTATCACAGCCACTTAGCCACTTCTGCTGCCTCTCCCTTTTTGCAGTAATTATCAACCCATCCACTCTGCTAATGAGAAAATGGGAACTAAGCAAGAAAAAAAAAAGGAAAATTCTTTATTAGATTTCATGTTACAATACTAGGGGGCAAAAAACAGGAGAGTGTCACTGAGTAGTTTGCTTACATTACCCAGAGGAGGAGTGCTACAAAGGCCTTCTCGCCAATCATCATACTCACCTTCTATAAATAGAAGACTGTATTGCACCCATCATGGCTAAGAGACTCAAGTCACCAGTTAATGGTGGTCCTTTTGCAAAATACTATGCTTTCACTAGTCACTGATCTGTTGTGTCTGAAAGGACCTCTTTCTTGATTTCCTCTATAACAAGGACCCCTTTAAGACCCCTCTTCCATCTCCTATAGGCATTTCCCATCTTCATGACAATGAGTACTTGACTCAAGCCAGGGGCTGTAAATTCCCTGATAGAGCTCAGATTACAAGAGCAGCTTAACCAGGTAGAGTTACCAGAGTTCTTCCCCACCCTACCCCTTTCACCTGCTGGGAAACTCCCTCCCTTTCCTTTGTCCTTAGAGCACTGTGTTAGAAGCCTGCTGAAATGATAGGTCAGCTCAAACAGCAATGGTGTCAGTGGTTGCCCCAGCCTTCACTCAAGTATGTTGAGAGTCCATTGGCCACCTGTGTATAGCCTAGCCCAACCACATGGCTGATGGCCTATAAAAGTAGCCTGTAAGATTAGGCGGGGTTGCTCTCTCACTCACATCTTAAAGAAGGCCCTTACTGGTCAGTATGATTCTTGATGCTAGACACAGAATAAAACTCTGTTTAACTTCTGCTTTTGTGTGAGACTTGTTCCTTTGATCATGGACCCTAATATTAGGGAACTGGACCCTAACAGTGTCACCTGGGAAAATGCTTCCCCTGAGGTCCGGTAGAAATTGCTGAAGTGTTTTCTGGAGTTTTCCAACTTCTTTGATGGCAAGAAGTCCCATGCAGACTGTTTGCTTAGACATTATCTAATTTAGGAGCTAGAACTGTGGCTTTGGCAACAAGCTGTGATGATCCTATAGTTTTCTCAAAGTGTCTGCAAGTGCTCTAAGCAGCCTAGGCTGAGCCTTGAATGTAATTCTTGGCTCAAAATGGACTGGGCCCCAGGGAAAGTCCTTACAGCAGTCCTTTAGGAGACAAATTACTCCCACACTCAACATCTCAGTAAATCTAAAGGGGAAAAAATAAACATTAGAAAAGGTACTTGAAACAAAGACTTATTAACATGAAGATGCCTTACAGTATTTAACAGTGCCCTAACAATGCTTTACTCAGGCCCCAGTGAAACTGGGAACCTACTAATAGGTCTCCAGAGAGTCTCCTATTATCATTTAAAATTTAAGCTCCTAGATCCTTCCTCAGCAGCCCCAACCTTCCCAGGTGGTTCCTTTCTGTCTCTCTGGGATTCCTTATACTCTTTTTAAATATTGTTATAGTGACATCATCATTACCTCATCCTTTTATTTATCCCCTTTCCAAAGCAGACTTTAACTTCACTTTACTTTTCTCAGAATTTACAGATAAAAAAAAATTGATGCACAGAGCCAAACTGTGAGCTGAAATGGTTTATCAATATGCCATTTTTAGAATAGCTCAGCATTTCTAAGAATGGATAGATTACTTTAAAGCTTTCATTTAGGTTTGTTTGATGCTGGACAAATTACATAGCCTCCAGGAGTCTGTGTTTTCTTATCTGAGAAGTGGAGATAATAAAGTACAAACTTACAAGATCATTGAGAGGAAGCCTGTGTGGAGTGTAAGGCAGTTTGGAGCCATTCAATAAAGGGTATAAGCAGGCTGCAATATAAGTGAATCAACCTAAAATGGTAGCTATTATCTGTGATAATGCTTTGGTTAGGACAAAATGGGTAATCATTGTTTCCAGTGCATAGGACTTCATTTTATGTTGTAATGGGGTCTTGTTAGGTAGCCCAGGTAGCTTTCAATACCTGATCTCCACTGATCTTTTGGCCTCAGTCACTGAAGCAGCCAGCTGGTATTACAGGTGTGAACTTCAGCACCCATTGAGTGTACATTCTTAAAATATTACATCCCCAAATGTTCTTTTTTTTTAACTTGGGCATTAATTTAATTTGCTTTCTTTTTTCTATCTTTATTATCTTCAAGTAGTTTCCATTCGACAAAGCAACTTAATCTTGACCCTCGTACCTTACTTAAAACTTAAATAAGGAGAGTTTGGCCTAGTGGTAGAGTGCTTGCCTAGCATGCATGAAGACCTGGGTTCAATTCCTTGGTACCACATACATAGAAAAAATACAGAAGTGGTGCGGAGGCTCAGGTGGTAGAGCTCTAGCCTTGAGAAAGTCCAAGGACAGTGCTCAGGCCCTGAGCTCAAGCCCAGGACTGGCAAAACAAAAAAAAAATAACAAAAATACCCCCCAACCAACTTAAATAAGATTTAAAATACTTTCCTTTCATAATAGGAACTTCATATTTGTTGCATCTATTCAATGAATATCTTCCTGGTCTTTGCTATATTTCCTACAGCCTTTGTATGCAAGACTCCTTCCCACTGACAGTGAAGCCCTGCATCATGCCTAAGGACTGTGAAACTTCTCAGTGGTCCTCTTGGAGTCCCTGCTCTAAGACATGCCGCTCAGGGACTCTCTCCCCCGGAGTTAGGAGCAGAAGCCGGAATGTAAAGCACGTGGCTATTGGGGGTGGACAAGAGTGCCCAGAACTTCTGGAGAAGGAAACTTGCATTGTGGAACAACTTCAGCCATGTCCCAGGTATTGTGCATTCTTAGAAATGAATATTTTAACATCATGTGAAATGGTGATTAAAATGTGAACAATAAAAAAGTAGCCAGGACTCATGTGTATTGATCAATAGGGGAGCTCTGTTTGTAAACGTGTAGAATGGTAGGTTGAAGCCACAACCTCAGAGCCTAGGAGCCTCCCATGTCTGAAGGAGGCCTGGTTGGGTTGTCCAAGATGTGACCACAAAGGTGTGCCAGTTACCTAGGCAATACAGGTACTGGGCAGAGACTTAAACAAGATGGGGAGGGGGAGATTTATATGCAGCTTCATACACAGACACACACACAGGGGCCTTCTTGGGAAGGTTTTAGAGAAGGCATGGGCATTGAGGCTGACTTCTGTTTCTGTGACTTTCTAAGGCTGTGAATTTCATTGTGTTATTTACTTCTTGTGACATAGTTGACTCATCTACCTGCAGTCCTTACTTCATCTAATTCTTGGCATGTGGTAAATGCTCTGTAATTGTTGGTTATCATTATCTGACATATCAAAATTAATTCTTATAACAACATCCAGAGCCATGCACAACACCCTCCTTTTGCAAATGAGGCCATTAAGGGCCAGAAAGATGAAATAATTCCTGAGGTTGCAGAGTTAACAGGAGCAGCACACTTCTGTCTCCAAATCACATAGCTCTTCTGTGGGTACCATTTCTATTTCAGAGTCTCCAGAGGACCAAAGAATATTTGAAAATGGGTTACCATCTATTAATAGCTATATTTAGCATCATGATAGTGGTTATACTTTGCCTGGCTGTGTTTCAACTGGTAAAGGCCTCAAGCATATTTGTCTTCAGGTCCTTGCCTCATGAGGAGCCTAATCCAATGGTGACAAAAGTCAATTGAGGCCAGTTACTCAGAGGCTTCTTAAAAAATGGGTTTATGATAATTTCTGCTGGACAACTGCCCTTTGCTATATCTGTTGAGTCTGTATCTATAAGAGATACTGTGGTTAATGCTTTTCTATCATTTCTTATGACCTTTAATATCTAAGAAAAAGCAGGGCACAATTGGTGTTTGGATAGATTCCCCATTTAATGATGAGGGTAGGACAGCCACCTTACACATTGAGCAGGTGTTTTAGACGGGGTGAACCTGGAAGTAATAGGTCCTTCAAGGCATAAAGTTCAAAAAATGTTTTTGTCGTGAGATTCTTAGTTTCTCAATCCTTCACTTCTCATGTGGAAGCAGTGCAAAGTAACACATACTATACACTGATGGCTTATTTTACTGAAATAACCTTCTGGATTATTATCATTCCTTATTTCAAAAGCAGAGTAACACACAGTCCTACTGAATAGTTCTCATTGTGTGTATTGTATGTTTTGAAAGCATTTGATAGGGCTTGGAGATAACATAATTTTGATGTCTCTGTCTCTTTGAAGAGTCATATACTTGGATTAAAACTATGTCTCCATCATTTAATAGCTGTGTGACCTTTAACAAAATATACAAGGTTTCCAAGATATTTTCCTTTTTAGTAGATAGATAATGCTGTTTGTGACATGCTGGCAATAATAACGCAGAGGTTCGAATAGCTCAAGACCATTTATAAGGAAGGCCATGTCCAGTGCTTAGCCTAAAGAAGTGCTATGAAAGTGACCATTGTTGCTATTGACAAGTGTATTGCATCCATAAAGAAAACCCTACTTTTCTTGAAATATATGCTCTAGTAATTTCACAGGGTAGAAATTTATTTATTTGGGAGTAATTTAGTATTTTTCCCCCAATGGAAGTATAATTCAGAAGTTTCTCAATGGTAGGCAGAAATAGAAAAAATAGAAAATCTGGGTTTACAATTATAAGCTATTGCTTGACAACAATTTTAATAGCTATACATTAAATATGAACACTACTTACAATATAGTTTGTCATCCAAGTGGAACAATTTTGAGAGTAAAAGGGGACTAAATTCACATTCTGTTCTGTTGTTTATGTCAATGAGTTTGGTGTTTATTTAAAGGAAATGAGGAAAGAAAAGCATCTGTAAATGATAAGTATGTGAGAAATACAAGTTTTGAAGAACTCTCTGAGATACTGGGTTTCCTAGGGAAATGATCCTACATGGTTGTGGGAAGAAGGATGAATAAATAACAGCAACACAATTAACATTCTTATTTGTCTAAAATCTGGGCTGTGGGCTCTACCACAAGAAAGGGAGACCGTACCGCATAAAGGTTGTTTGTTTCTACTCTTTCACAGTAGTGATTAAAATTCATCATGAACAAAGGAAATAGAAACAAATCTATTGTGAAACAAAATGCCTTTATCTCCTTTCCTAGAATTAATGTGCAATTCATATCATTTTTATTACACTTTCTAACATGCTTTAGCTTCTGACTCTATCTCTTTCCTATTGGAGATATGTCTACTTTATTTCATTTATTTCATAAATATCCACTGAGTTTTCACTGTGTCAAGTATGTATTTGGGAGACAGAAGAGACATTCTACACATGTATCACTCCCTCATTGGGCCTTGAACTTTAATGTAAATGATTCATATGAAATAAATTATAAAGGAAATTTATGCTTGCTCTATGAGTTCCAGAAAAAAATAAAATACTAGAGATAAGTACAGATAGAGGTTTCTGGGATGATGTGATGAGGCAGAGCATAAGTTATCAACTTAAGTAGGCTCACTAAAGAGGCCTCATTTGAACAAGTAGGACCTGAGAGGGATAGGGTGATTATTGAAAGGAACTGAATAAGCTAGCCCCTAATGTAATTAGAGAAAAATATTCCAAGGAAGGAGCAACTAAGTTGATGTGAAAGAAGATAAGAGTATTATGCTGACTTGGGAATGTAGATCTACATGAGAATTAGGGATGGGTAGCCTTGAGTTTGTTTCAGAGGAATGAGTTGTATGTATATATGTATGTGTTCATACCATTACTAGGCTTCATGCTCTCATATGACTCCCCCCCCACCCCGCCCAGGGCTACTGCCCTACTACTTGAATCTTGTCTCCACTGTGGCTCATTGTAAATGGTTCATTGGTGATAAGACTCTTAGAAGTCTGTGTGTGAGACTGACTCCAGCCATGATCTTTTTTTTTGTTTTTATTTTTCCATCACATCAATATTATTCTCAGAGCTAACCTGTGTGAGCTATCAATCCTGTAACCCTGTACACTGTCAACTATCGTAGGAATCATATTCCTTCTTACATGTACCAAAAGCTCATACTCAACAATGAGTTCTGGGTTGAACCATGATCCTAAAGCTTCAACCTCCTGCTGGCTTGGATTATAAGCATGAGCCACTGGAGCCCATAAAAGGTGTAGTTTTTAGACCCAGCTCATACGAACAACCTCAAGAAACCTCTTTCTTTAGCTTTACAGTACTTGTCATTTCATGCTCCCCATCATTGAAAGATAACAATACATACCCACATTGTATTGTAGGGGATGTGGAGATTATGTTGGAGAAAAAGAAAAGAAATCTCATGTCCTTGCAACCTTCACTCTGTGTGGTTATTTGCTGTCATTGTATAAGATACCTTCACACTTGATTCCATCCTGTGTTCTGATCACAGTTTAAAGTGTAAGATCTTACATCTCAACCAACACTCCAATGGATCAGGTAGCTTTCTTTCACTTAGATGGGAAAAAGGGAAAGGAGAAGGGGGCAGTAATACTTTACATGGTCCATGTCAAAGGACTAAGACACAGCTTAGGTCTGGAATAGATATAAATCAAGACTAACCTCACTCTGGCTCAAGTTCCTGCAACTAACATATTGAAAACACATCAACTCTGGTCATTTGTTGAAATGTCACCTCAGATGACCAGCCAGCAATTTTCATCACCCCATGGGAGGCAATAGTTATCATGTGGAAATGGCTGTTCCCCCTCTTAAAGAGTTAAAGTTTGAAATTGAATAGCAGACAGCATTGTTATGTGGTGATGAATGTCAATGCAAAGTTAGTCTCTTTAAAAAGCTCTAAGAAGAAATTTCACAGATGATGGTATTAGAATGTATGATATGATTACATAGAAAAGCTAATTCATTAAATTTCCTTTCAATCCCCTAGACTGTCACTGAATAGATGGACTTTCTTATTTCTAGTATATTGTGTGTGTATTTATTCTTATGATGGCTAGACTAGAAGTCCTATCCAAAAAAAGAGGCATATCTGTGCAAACACATGCTGAGAATTGTACCTGGGTCCCCTGTATCCCACATTGATTTGCTTATTAAACAACCTCCTGAGTAAAGCCTGGTTCACCATGACATCTTTGTGAGGCACTGAACTCAATTTTAGACTTTCTAGATAGAATTCTTTTCCTTGAGAAAGGTCTGATGATTCATTAGTGGATTTTTTTTGTGACTATTTAAACCAGAGAGAGTAGAAGGAAACAGATTGAGAATTTAGCCTAGTTGTGTGTTTCTTTTACCCATTGAAACATAGTGGCATGCTTTTCAAGTAATTTGTTTGATAGCTGCTTTAGCTTATTCTTGGGTTTATCACTGGATAATTCAGAAAATTTAAAGCTTTCAGTTAATATACGCTTAATTTATTTATCATAAGAATCATGTATACTGAGCTTTTCCAAAACTTGAAAAATTATATACATATATCGGAGGATAATTTTATAATAGTTGGCAATATTTCTACCCAGCTCTTCATACATTTTTTTTGTGGGTCATGGGGCCTTAACTCTGTGCTAGACACTGTCCTTGAGCTGTTCAGCTCAAGTCTACCTCCGTACCCTGGAGCCAAGCCCTACTTCCCATTTTCTAGAAATTACTTGGAGATAAGAGTATCAGGTCCTTTTGTGCCCAGGCTGGCTTTAAACCTTGATCCTCAGATCTCAGCCTCCTGAGTAGCTAGAATTACAGGTGTGAGCCACTGCACTAGGTATCACATTATACATCTTACTATGTGACTACATGTTTTCTTTCTTTCTTTTCACACCTTGAAGTAAACAACAACTAGCAAAGGGTCTGGCTCAGTGTAGTGTCACTCTTGGTAACAGTGGGAGAATGAATGAGTGAGTGAATGCTCAGTTTGGGTCACATCCAGAGCAATATTATGCACAGAGTATTTATTCCTTGTTTATCTTCCCATTGAACTCTCTCCCCTCTATCTTTCTCTCTTTTACCTCTTCCCCCTCCCCATTCCCATCATTCTCTACCTCTTTTACTTTTCCACCCTCCACCCTCACCCTCTCCCCATTTTGTGCCAATAATAAAATCTGAACTCAGAACCTTGTATTCCCCCTTAACTACTTTGCTCAAGGCTGATGCTTCACCACTTGAGCCATACCTCCACTTTTGTCATTTTACCAGTTTATTGGAGATGAAATCTCAGATAGGGAAAGATGAAGTGAAACTGTCTCAAGGAGTTTTCTTCACAGGCTTCCTCTGAAATTCAATTTTTTGATATCAGAAACCTGAGTAGCTAGGATTATAGCATGAGCCACAGGAACCCAGCTTCCCACTGGTTTCTATCAGTGCATCTAATGCCATCTATGGAATAGGAGCTCAATAAAAAGGTATTAAAAAATTAATGGAGTCTTAAAAGAAACCTCGGTTAATTGTTTAAGCGACATTTTGGCAGCAATTGAGAAGTAAAGAAGTCATAGCCTGGAACCCTCGGCAAAATTAATGTTAGAAAAGAAACAAAATGTTAAAGAAGTGGAAATGATTTCATTAGATGACAGATACCTTTTTATTGGCTCTATCTATTACTGGTGTATGCTTTTTCATGAATCCCCATTGTGCCACTTAAAGCCCTCCCGGATAGAAGATTTGTTCCCCAGTTTGTCTAAGAAAGTTAACGTACTGTTAAGTGCAGTGCAGAGTGATAGGAGTCTATTAATAATACATGTGTGGAGTTTGCTGGCCCAACCATCTGCTGAAGAGCAAAGAGCTTTGCACTTCAGAGTAGCTTTCCATAATCAATAATTCCACTCTATCCAATAAAAAATTACTAGACCGTAAAATGTATAAAGCTTGATCAGTTCCCCTTATGTTGGTCATCTGTTCAGCAAAAAATGACAAGTTAATTCTTTTCTAAATGCATTTACAACTTTAAAAGGACAACAGACATTATCATAAATTAGTCATGCTGCAGAACACTGATTTTTAATATACGCGCACAACTCATTTGAATACCTTGCAGGAGGGTTTCAGTTCCAGGAGCGTTTGCAAAATCTATATGTGCTTAGTCAAAACATGACAATTAACTAATATAATTATTCTTTCAATCTGTCTTCATTAAAGCACTTTTGATTCTATTCTGTTATTATGCTTTAAATCTAAGCCTTCAGAAAAACAAGGAAGGAAACCCACACTTTGTAAGCTTTCTGAGAGTGATGAAGCTCACATTCAAAAGAGGTTGCTATACAACTGTGATGGTTTTAGCATCTTATTGTAGTTAGAATCACTTTATGTCGCCTTAGGATGACAATTTGTCATCACAATCTGTCTATCTTTCAAGTGAGGATGTCTGTCCTCATTGTTTTGTAGCCATGATTTCCTTTCTCATGTGCCCCTTCTCTGTCTCAGTGTAAGAAATGTCTTGATTAGAGTGTTCCTCAGGAAAGCCAAACTGGCTGAGTTATTTAATTCCAAAGCCTCCCCTAAGCTTTCTCCTCTCCCCAGACTGGATCTGGCTCTGTAGCTCAAGCAGGCCCCAAATTCCCATGGTTGTGTAGACTGGCTTTAAACAGTCCACCCTTCTGCTTTAGCCTCCCATGTGCTTATGTTACAGGTGTATGCCACCACCTCCAACTTTCTAGTTTTCTTTTTGAATAGACTATATCTTTCCTCAGTGCAAAAATTCCTTTCTCTGAATTAACATTGGTTTCTTTGTACTTTTCATTTTTCAATAAGTGGTCTTGAACTCCAGGTCTTGAACATTCAGGGTAGGTGCTTTACCACTGGAAGCATGTTCCTAGGCCTTTTATACCCAGTTCCATTTTCATAGGGCATGGCTTCACAGAGTTTCATATCTCTCCTGGGGTGAGCTTTAGTCCACCGAGGAATGGTAGATGTGCACCACCACACCAGTTTAGAGATTGGGTCTCAGTAGGTATTTTGCCTGGCTGATCTCAAGCCGTGATCCTCCTGATATGTGCTGTAATCTTATCTGCTGTCACCCCTGCTGTCTCCTGAACAGTGGCATATTAAAGCTTAGCTCTTTTCTATATAATTTCACCAATATTTGTTGGCCATTTCTGAGTAGTCTTTAATTAGAGGGAAGATATTAAGAAACTGAGCAACAAAGATCAAACATAGGGGGAAAAGTTCAAGGATAAATTCAAGAAGGTAGATGGGAAAAAAATATCCCACCACTAGTTGAAAAAAGTTAAGTTCTAGATACAGACACACACACACACACACACACACACACACACACACACACACACACCCTGCTTTGGTCACAATGATATTGTTAGTAACAAATGACCAACAATGTTTTACAGGAACATAATTGTTCTTCTAATCTCACATGGAAATAGTTTGAGAATATCTTATGTCCAGTAATTTTGTAATTACAGCACTCTGAGTCAAATGGTGGCATTTTTAAAGAGCTAATAACAGTGCTGAAAGATAAGGAAATACTAGCAAAATAAAGAAATCTCTGTAGAGATTCAAAGTCCCACTAACAGGTACAATTTTCTTAAGTAAATACTTGAAGTCAAATACCTCACATTGCTTTCTGGTTATCTGAATATTAGGTAATCTTGTGACGCAGTCACATGGGAAAAACTATGTCCCCGTGATTATAAATGAGCATACTGTAAGCCCTTCTGAAGCTCACAACCTTAATGAACGAGAAAACGAATAACTTAAATACGGAATCTATAGCAAAGAGAAGGCCAATAAGGACATTCTAGTAAAGATAAAGTTTTGTATGAGAAATTGAAATCAGAGGGAGCAAACAAGGGTATCTCCTAATCACAGAAGTAGAAAAGCAGTCACTAATTGAATTATGCATTCATTCATCCTTTTCTGTAGCAAGTAAATCTTGAGCTAGTAATGATTTCAGGCAACAGAGTAGCACAACACTGAATATGAAGACCCCGACTGTGGGAAAATTACCTTCCAGTAGGATGGACAGATAGACATGCATCAGTGTGTGTGTGTGTGTGTGTGTGTGTGTGTGTGTGTGTGTGTGTGTGTGTGTGTGTAACTTAACTTCTTTCAACTAATACCAACCTTAGTTTGTCCCTGTAATAATGAAGCAGTTACTCATCTGTTATTTACTGAACTTTCATTCATTTTCACCTGATTGAACTTCATGAATTTTCTATTCACAATTTTAATAAAGTCAGATAACCTTGACTATAACCCTTATTTTCTGTTTACTTAAAGTGACCCTGGAAGAGTTACTTACTTTCTACAACCACCTCTCACATCAAATGGGGGAAATAATAGTTTTATTATGGAGTTGTTGGGAGAATACAATGAAGTATTGCATCTAAATTCACTAATGCAGTGCGTGGAAAAATAAGCAGGCAGAAAGTTTTGGCTGCTATTTTTATTATTTAAGGGATCTTATAGTGACTCAGATAAATTAGTGTCCTGTTTGTTCTAGGCAGCCAGACCTTTGGAAAGAAGCCAATTGATCTTACACTTTTGCAAGGGTAGAAGGCCGTGAAAATGGATTCATTTCTTTTATTTCATGTTCATCTATTCTACTTGAGGCATTTCCACAGTTGATTTCAAAGTGCTGCTCACAGACAGAGGGTAGAGCTACGATCTTTGTGACTCTGTGTGTTCCCCTCGTAAGCAAGAGGATGAAATAATCATGTATTGAAAAGCATCAGAGCTGGGAGAAAGAGGGATGGACGTACTTGGTCTTTAACACAAGCTCTATCATTAAAGGGGATTCTGGACACTAGGAGACCAGGTTTAACTGAGGCTTGGGGTGATCACTATAACCACTTCTAAAAGAGCAAGGGAGTAACTCCTAACTGAACGCACTCCTTTGATTTCTTATTCTGTCAGATCCTAGGGACGCTGTCTCGAGTTGGTGGAGTTCAGGATATTCAGTTATCATGGCCTCCGGATGATTTGTGTCTAAGCATAACTGGAGCTTTTGAAAAAAAACAAACATAAAATCAAAAGGGATGAGCAAAGACTATGAAAAGACCCACATTAATAAAAGGGAGTATAGAAGCCTTTACTGGAGTGCTTTGTATTCTCTGCTTCATGCTGGGGAGGTATTTTCTCTGAGGTGGTAAACAATAGTAATAATGATAAATGTCTTATAGTTCTTTAGAGATTTTTGCTGGTTCCCAATGAATGGAAGGTGTGTGATTTTGGTTAATGAGCTACCAACAGTGTTTTTGTTACTTTCTGTAAAACCAACTTTCCTTTTCATGCTTCTTCATAATGACTTCCAAGTTTCCTCCATTGCTAAGTTTTGTAGGGTCATGATAAATTAATTGGGAAAACATTTCATACAGTATGGCCTATTCCTTTCAAACAAGCATAATGAATGTGATTTGCCCTAATTTTAAAGTTGGCTTTGAAATGCTAGTTTTTGAACTTTGATTGTTGGAACTTAGACTGTGGCAATTCTAAATTTCTAATATTAGCAATTTTTATGAAACGTGTGGGATTCTTATAAATAAGTTGCTAATTGTCTGTGTTCCTGTGTGTGTGTGTGTGTGTGTGTGTGTGTGTGTGTGTGTGTTTTCTGAAGAAAGAGAACATTTAGTAAACACTTATCGTATATCAGAGTTATTGCTTGGTGTTTTTATCTCCATCATTAAAAATGGGAAAATAAAACTTGCAACAAGGTCAAATGACTAACAAGTGACAAGGCTCATATTTGAGTCAGTTAATTTGGAACTACAACATGTTTATCATTTACACCACTCTATCTCCTTCTTGCTGTTTTAGGAAAGTTGGAGCTAGGTATTTCATATCTCTCTTTACCTGCCAGTAGCATTCTTAGTAAAAGGGAATTTGAAATGAGTATGTTAATTGTTCATCTACCATTCATAAATCTTGTATTTTACCCTAGAACACAATGGGATATTTAGGTTTGGAGACACGAACGAATGAACAAAGCTCTCTCATTCTATAGCCAGGAATTAAATGTTATACTTTCTATGTTCACCTAGCATGAGAAGGATTTGAATTCTTCACTACAAACTCTTGTCTACTGACAAAATTAAGTATAGACAACCATGTGGAAAGGCAGTAGTGAGAATGAGAGAAAATCTGTGTCATAATCAGCCTCAAAGAACTGCCTGAATTGTTGTTATGTGAGGCTAATTACTCTGAGTTTTCAGGACTTTTGAACAATCATATCTGTGTGGTCAGTATTAATTTCTTAGGCATCTGCTTCCTCATTTTGGCATCTGTTACTTGATTTCAGATTACTCTAGTTACCATATGGCTGGGGGCCCTCTGACATATGCTATTTTTACTGTTTCTAGGTGCTTATTTTAAGCAATTACAACTTTGAGAATTTTTTCCCCTCAGATCTGGAGAGGAAGATATAGGAATTTTCTTTATTGTTCCAGAAGTTAATGAGTTTTTTGGAATTTATGTGAATGGTATTGAGTTATAGAAATGCTGCGGGCTTAAACATTCAGTAATAACCCCAGCTAAGGAAAATTATGTCTGACACAGTGTTGTGAATGAAGGGTTGTGATAGTCCTTTGTTTTCCTGTAAGTTATGTACAAGTTCCATCTTGTTTTTATTTCTCCTGTGTGTGTGGGCAGGGTACTAGAGTAATTTCTAATAAACCAGGCAGATCCATTCCTACATCAATTTATGTAACTGAAATAGCTATATATAGCTGTAAAACATATTCATAAATTAATTATGCTGGCATGAAACAGTGTTCACTAATTTTTAAGTTATAACATTTATACTAATAACAAGAAGTTAGATAGTGAGGGAAAAGTTGCTACATCAAGCAGATGGAGATGTTAGATATTGTCTGTGCTATTTAAAATAATATTTGCAACTCCTCAAAATTATATACTGTCATGCTAGTTACAAAATATAAGCACATCCTTGAGAAGTCCAGAAAGTGGAACCCAATGACAATTCCAGCTGCCACAACTTAGATTCATTGGGTTTCCTGCTTCTTCTTAATTCTTTTCTAACTTCATGATTTGTGCAGACTTATGGCATATCCTTGTTGCCTTCCTTCTGTCTGTCTGATGCCATGAAAGACTGCTTTGGTTTTATCTGGCAAGGAAAAAGGCTTTAAACATTCTAGCCTGTAGACTACTTTATCCACAGGTAACAATGTGGGCCAAGAAAGAGATTTTCAAGCACACTTACTTCACTTCTTTTCTTTATAATCATACATTTTTCTTCCATTTTTTCTTTTAAATAAACTCCATGAAACAGGTATTCCTGGAGAACATCAGAGTGGTCAGAATGTCAAGTCTCTCTTCTACTCGAGCAGCAAGACCTTCACTGGCATGAAACAGGACCTGTATGTGGAGGTGGGATCCAGACCCGGGAAGTGTACTGTGCTGAGAGTCTCCCAATATCCACCTCACAAAGGACCAAGGAAGGTAAGCAGCTGGTTCTGAGACAGATGGGACTGGTGGTTGGAAGAGAAATCAACTTCAGTACTGTCTTTTAGTATCTTTTAAATGTGCCAGACTGCTAACATTCATATATTTAACATTTGTTTCATTGAATATTATGCAGTATCCTATATTGCTTTTTAACTTACAGAAATTTGATACAGTAAAAAAATAGGGGTACTAATAAAAGCAGCTGTCACCAAGGATAATTATTAAAGAGAAATGAGGAAATATACCTAAGGTATGTAGCCAGAATGAATGCTATGTGCTAAGGTACAGATGGATGATGCAGAAGTAAGAATATATAATATTGTACATCATATATATGTACACATACATACACACATATGTATCTGTTTTCCCCTCAAAGCATTTTGAAAATGTGTACATTTTTTTACCAATATGCCCATTAAATGTTAGACAGTGTGCAAGAAAAGGAAAGACAATACCTCTCTTTAAATATTCCATTAGGCAGATACAGCATTAGCTGAAAGACCATTTAGTATAGAATTTGAGATAGTGATAACAGGCCAGGAACAGAGACATGTAGTCCAATTGATTGAAAATCCAAGAGTAGACAGTAATGCTTGTATTGTAGAAGTATTCATGGCCTCCTCCTATTCTGGAGAATATAAGAAATGTCATTTGAACATGAGATATAACTTAGCTTACCATAAATGAGCCACACTTCTGTGGCCTTTAGGATGGCAAGAGACAGCTTTCTTGATATGGTATTGCATTTTTTTTGCTAGTCCTAGAGCTTGTACTCAGTGCCTAGACACTGTCCTTGGACAGCTTTTGCTCAATGCTAGCACTCTACCACTTGAGCTACAATGCTTGAGCCACACTTCTAGCATATTCTGAGTATGTGGTTCAGGGGAATCGAATCCAGGAGTTGGTGCATGCTAGGAGAGCATACTACCACTAGGCTACCCTCCTGGTCTGGTAATGCATATTTTTAATTCAGTAAATCTTCCTATGCTAGGACATTGTCTCTCAGTTCCACTATGACTGTACCCTGGAAATATCCTAATTGCATTTATGGGATATAACAACATGAATAGGACCAAACCAGACTAGTTACTCCTCTGAATTTGGGAGCACAACATTTAGTTTAAAAGATCCAGTTTACTCTCTTAAACTTTGGTGATAGTTTTCTATGCCAACTCTCCTCTTCTTACTTTTTACTATTGACTGTGGTTTTAGGATTTTCAAGGATCAACGTAATAAATAAGATTTTATAGAGTTGCTATATTTCCACTTTTGTATTTTCAGCTTCAACTTAACATGTTCCGTTGGGATTTTCACCTCGTTAAAGTTTCTTTAGTAAGAGTAGCTTCTCTTATGTATCACCTATTTCCAAAATTCTTCACTTTACTTAATAGAAGTTTACTTAATGGAAGTTTGCAAGTAAGAAGAAAATGGTAATACTGAGTTCTACAATTGGGAATTAGATGTTATATGATGGAAGGGTAAATAAAAAGTGACGCATCTAACAATAGAAAATACCTTAGGTAGCCTTGGATTCACATGGAAGCAAAAAGTACTTAAAAGGCCCTTAGTATATTACCTAGTTCCGAGAAAAGGGGGGTCTAAAAGTGGCACCAAAGTATAGACATAGTGATATGCTTATTCAGTGCTTAAAGATTGAATGGAATACAGTGAGCAGAACTGTTGAGCCAAATAGCACAGCCACATTAAAGCCATGATATGGCTAACCATTATCTTTGTAGTTGTTACCAAAGGGTTTGTTTGCTTTTTTGGTGCAGGAGAACCAGCAGGACTATTCACCCATTCCTTTCCTGTTCTGGAAATCTTTTTATTCTTACTGTTATGTTTTAATTGTATTTTTTGTTGGGATAATGTATAGAGGAGTTACAGGTATATTTGTCAGGTAATGGGGATAATGTATAGAGGAGTTACAGGTATATTTGTCAGGTAATGGGTACATTACTTCTTGAAGCTTGATACCCCTTCTCATGTTTTTGTCCCCCTTTCCCTCCCCCCACCACCTCCCAATCATCTTGTTTTCCCCCTTCCCTATTTCAGATATACAAATAAACATATATACAATATGCCATTACTATTATTTTTTAAATAGATATTCCTTGGTCACCCTGGAAATATATATAAAAATATAAAAATTTCTTTTTGACCCAAGTTAAACCTAAGAGAAAAATTGAGTTACTACTATCAGAACCTAGGGATGTTTCACTAAATTAAACAAGCAAAATGTAAAGATTACAAAATTAGGCCAAATTGATGGTGTTTCTTAAATGTTTTAAAAGATATCACCAAGATTTTTGTGAAAAGATCGCTTAGTTGCATTGATTTTAGAAACACTTTTCCAAGTTATAAATGATCTCACTACAAGGTTAGCTTCTCTCAGAGGCAAATTAAGAGAAGCCACTCTCTCTGTTCATTCCCTGGAGTGTCATAGTTTGACTTTCCCCACCCACTCCCATAAAAATGCCACCATCCACTGTGAGTTAGTTACTGTGCATTCCAAGAACAAAGTCTTAGAGTAAATTACCACTTTAGGAAAAACAAAGTTCCATTTTCATGAATCCCTCATGCAATAAAGAGCATGTTCAGAATGTATCCCAAGAGTTCCTTGATACAGTATTTTTTTTAAATGCCAAGAGCCTCCAAATGCTGGGCTTGGCTGAATACTCAAGATCATTGTAGACATTGGTGTGGTGTGGTCCAGTAATGACTTATTTTGGAGTTGTCCCATTGTCTGTTTGACCTTATTTATGGCACTTTGCAAAACAAGGTAATGAATCATTTATCCTATATGGTTTCATTGTTCAGATGGTGATTTAAAATGCAGTCTTTGTCCTGCCATGACAATTTAGGCAAGGCACTAGAATTCGGAGTGAAATATAGTTGGTTTTTTGTTTTGTTTTGTTTTGTTTTTTTGTTTTTGTTTTTGCCAGTCCTGGACTTGAGCTTAGGGCCTGAGCACTGTCCTTGGACTTTCTCAACACTAGAGCTCTACCACTTGAGCCTCAGCACTACTTCCAGGTTTTTTCTATGTATGTAGTACCGAGGAATCCAACCTGGGTCTTCGTGCATGCTAGATTAGCACTCTACCACTAGGCCAAACTCCCAGCCAGAACACAGAGTTTTTAAACACCTCTTTTTGCCAATTTTTGTTTTAGAGAGACTTATATTTCTGTTATATAATTCAGAAATATTCATAATGCTTTTCTGAAAAAATTAAAGATTGGATTTGGTAAGACCACTTTCTTCTTGCCATTTTCTTCAGTGGAATTAAAGCTACTCAGCTTGTATTTGATGATAATGTATCAGAAGATAAGATGAAAAAATAAAGACTATATCTAAAGAAGCTCCGGTCAAGTATATTCCACTTATTAAAATATAGCCCACAGATTGGGATATCAAAAAATATAAAATAATATATCTTGCAAATAGAGATTATTTATATGATATACTATAAACCAAACTTAATTTTTAAAATCAGAATATGGTGCTAGTGTGGATGTAGCTGAGCAGAATTCAGCTTGAATTTTTTTTTTTTTGCCAGTCCTGGGCTTGAGCTCAGGGCCTGAGTACTGTCCTTGGTCTTTCTCAAGGTTAGAGCTCTACCACTTGAGCCTCAGCACCACTTCCAGCTTTTTTTTTGTGTGTGTGTGTATGTGGTACCAAGGAATCGAACCTGGGTCTTCGCGCATGCTAGGCAAGCACTTTAACCACTAGGCCAAACTCCCTGCCCCAGCTTGAATTTTTTTTATTATACATGTACATTCCAAATTCCTTGTTTGATATTCAATGGAGACAGCCATATTAGGAATGAGACCTAGCTTTGAATTATTAAATGATTAGTTTTCTCTTCTGCTCTTGTAAGATTATCTTTATCAGGTTGGGTCCAGAATTGAGAGAATATACAGAGAGCCAATAAGCAGATAAAGAATATGTTGTAGAATACTAGATAGGGTTTGAGACTTACAAGATTTGGGATTCTGGGCTTTTAATTTTGACTCAGCTGGAACTATGATAATATGAATAGTATGAACATAATATGATAACACAAAATACTTGATTTTCAAGTCTGTATGATTGGGGAGATTAAGTGGGTGATATTTATTTTTTCAAATGTAATGGTTTGAATATGTACTAGAGTATAAAGGCACTTCTCTTATAATTTATTTTCTTTCAATCAGAAAAGCAATGAAAAACTTATGGTATTTTTAAGTGCTGTGATCTTTGCACAAATCATATGGTTAAAACTAGTTAGTAATGCCTGAGTGCTGTCTTCGCAAAGAGTCTTATAGGAAGTTTGCATAATCAGTAGGAAAACCTGATCCAAGTGATGATGGGTATTCAGTGGTGACTTGTACACCAGTGTGAAGATGACTTAGAACAGGGAAGAAGGAAATTTCAAAGACACTAGAAAACTTGGCCTCTGTGCTATCCTGGAGTTCATAGTTTGTTTTTAAAAAATGTGAGTACTTACTGCAGACTAAAAAACAAGTGAGAAATCTCATATACTTAGCTGTATATAAATATATTAAAATGTTAGTTTGCTAACAAAATTCTTGTGAGTGGTTTAGCCCCTATTTATAAACATACCTTATTGTACATGAAAGTGGTGAGCTATGGAAGAAAGAAATCTATAGTCTGAACAGATGAACAGATCTGTGAAGGGTCAATTTGAAAAAAATATTCAAAGGGACCAGAGATGTTGTTTACCTATCTTCAGAAATTGATTTAAGAATCAATAAGATCATTTGTGTGTAAGAATAAGATATCAGAGAAGTAGTATGCCAAGAAGTTATATTACCAGCAACACTGAGAGGAGAAATGGGATTTTAAATAGAACAGTAGGATTCAAACTTATGCTAAAAGATGAAGACGTAAGTGAATGAAATTAAGTTTAGTTAAAATATATAATTTATACAATTAATGTATTAAGATAGACATGTATACATATATTAAATAGTACATAATTATATTATTTAGATTGTTACGTATGATCTAGTGCATATATATTATTATATATGTTAATATAATGTAGATTGATATGCATACATTTAAAGTGTTTTCTTCAGAAATAAAAAGCTGAGACAAGTTTTTTTTCATATATTTTTATTGTAATTAATAGAAGGGTTACATGATATTTGCCAGATAGATGGTGCATTAATTCACATACATTGATACCCTTCCACATGTCTTGGTCCCAATTTCCCTCCCCCCCACCCCCACCACTCATCGTTTTCCCCCGTTCCCTATCCAATTTCAAATAACCAAATACAAATATATCCGATATATGAGGTAACAAAGTGAGATACTGTAACAATATGAGATAACCAAGGGACAGCAAAAGAAATGAGAGATAACATAGTACCTTAAGAAAAACAATCATTCATTATATGGCTTATGTTTCTATATCCTAGAGATCCTTTCATTTAGTGTCCTACCATATGGTCTTTTGTATCAAGGTTTTGCTCTATTGCAAATCTCTGCTAGGAGAGCCCAAGGTTTCTACTGATTATGACAAATGAGGGAAACCATTGAGCCTAAGTTCCTTTGAGTCTGGCATACTTCACTTTAATATGATTTTCTCTAAGTCTTTCCATTTCCTAACAAATGGGGCGATGCCATTCTTTCTGACAGCCGCATAGAAGTCCATTGTGTACAAATACCACATCTTGTTGATCCACTCATCAACTGAGGGACATCTAGGTTGGTTCCATATCTTTGCTATGGTAAATAGTGCTGCAATGAACATTGTTGTGCTTGTGGATTTAGTATGTCTTTTTTTCTGGATGATTGGGTAAATGCCAAGTAGTGGAATTGCTGGGTCATAGGGGAGCTCTATGTTTAGTCTTTTGAGGAACTGCCATACTGCTTTCCATAGTGGTTGAACGAGTTTGCACTCCCACCAACAGTGTAGTAGTGATCCCTCCTGGTCACATCCCCTCCAGTATCTGTTGTTATTAGTTTTTTTGATCCTGGCCATTCTAATTGGAGTGAGGTGGAATCTTAGAGTTGTTTTGATTTGCATTTCTTTTATGACCAGAGATGTTGAGCATTTCTTCATGTGTCTATAGGCCATTTTTGTTTCTTCTTCAGAGAAGACTCTCTTTAAGTCTTTGGCCCATCTCTTAATGGGATGGTTGTTACTTTGGAGATTAGTTTTGGAGTGATTCAATTTTTTGAGCTGTTAATATATTTTAGATATGAGGCCTTTGTCTGTTGTATGGTTGGTACAGATCTTCTCCCACTCTGTAGGCTTCCTAATTAGTTTACTAGCTATGTCATTTGCTATACAAAAGCTCTGCAGTTGAATGCAGTCCCACTTTTCCAGCTTTTCTCTGATTTGTTGTGATTCTTGGTCCTTATTAGGAAAGTTTCGACCTGTGCCAAGGAGGTCTAGTGTATCTCCTATTCCTGAGACAAGTTTTATAAAAGTAAAAGGACATTAAATCTTCAAAGTCATTAGGTTACTGGGAGACTAAATTGAGGTTTGTTTCTTTCTGTTCTGTTTGATTGTGTAAAGTACTTAACCTAGTGTGATAATAGAAATGTTTATTGAATTATTGTGCTCAGTAAGAATATTAAAGAGTTCCTATTTTTAAGTAATCATTAAATTCCTGACATTCAAAATATCCTAATTTATTTAGCTCAAGGTATAATTTTCTTGATATAAATGAGAGCCAGAGATCCATTCTGGACAAATAAGAGGAAGGATATTTTGAAATTTTGTCACAGTGCCTTAGATGAGTAGAAATAGTTTCTGGAAAATATGATATGGGCTGGGCATCAGTGACTTGCACCTGTTATCCTACCTTCTCAAGAGCCTTATATCTGAATATCTCAATTCAAATTAAACAAGAAGAAAAAAGGAAGGAAGGAAAGAAGGAAGGAAGGAAGGAAGGAAGGAAGGAAGGAAGGAAGGAAGGAAGAAAGGAAAGAAAGGAGGGAGGGAGGGAGGGAGGCAGGGAGGGAGGGAGGAAAGACAGGAGGGAGAAGAAACAGAGAGAGGGAGGGAGAGGAAAAGGAAGGAAAGAAGGGAGGAAGAAAGGAAGGAAGGAAGGAAGGAAGGAAGGAAGGAAGGAAGGAAAAAAGAAAGAAAGGAAGGAAGGATACTGGGGATGAACTATGAAACCACTCAGAACGTGATGGGGATGTTAGTAGTTTTTTGAGCAGTAGTTTAAGGAGCTGATGCACCAGGACTACACGCCAATGTCACCAATGTCAGGATCTCAGTGTGCAGTCCTGATGTATAAAAGAGGGTAATTGTTAAACCCTTAAACCATAAATGCTTTTGTCTTAGAAGTTATTGTGCAAGGCCAGCACACATGCTGGGGGGGTGTTTCACAATTATGAATTCCATACTTCTTTATCTATAATTAGGCTATATCTGTTTGTGGTTGTCAGGACGTCTCAAGATATAGCCATAGTTTAGGTAAGCAAATGACAGGGAAAGTGTGTTAAATCTGGGTAGCCAATGACAGGGGGAAGGGCTCTAAACCCTTGTTTTCACAATTCCATTACAGCAATGCATTTTCTGCATTAAAACAATGATACATTTTTGATTTTCCACACTACAGAAGGAAGGAGGGAAGAAATGAATGAAGGGAGGGAGGTGGGGAAGGAGGGAGGGGAACACAAACTTCAAATCAATGTAAACATTATTTGAAGTCCAAATACTGTTTGCTTTACCATGAATGGACAGCAGCCTTGTGACCATTGCACACAAACAAGCAATGATAATGAGTAGGAGCTATTGTGGCTGAAGTATTCCATAAAAAAAAACAATTTCTAAATACAGTTACTACGTGTTACTGAAACTCAAGCATGTAGTCTCTTGGAGGAGAAAGACTGTTAAAGACCTAGATGTGGACAAGTGTTTGTTTTCAATGTATTTGCACTGACATTTTAGTTTAGCTGTTGTTGTTCTTGTTGTTTTTAACTCTGTAGCACCAAGTCCATAATCTTGTAGCAATATATCAGTTTCTACTTGTTTAAAACCATTGGCATTATTGTCTTTGTCACCCCCTTAGACTAAAAAGACCCTTGAAGAATATGCTTAAGGTCCTTCTATATATTACCAAGTGCTCAGAAATCATCATGAGAAAGGATAATGAAAATCTCTTCTTGCTTTTTGGGTAGCACAGAGAAAGTGATCATTTTATACTTGATAAAACAAGTGTGATCTGCTATGTAGAGCCTAACATTCACACTAAGGCCAGGTGCCCAGGAGTTCTAGAATGTAATGAGAGGAATGGAGAAGATCCTAGAAGAAAGGAAAATGATCTATGGGGAAAGACTGGGAGGAATTGGAAGGAGATAAGATAAGGCACAGTAAGGCATGCCATGAGGCAAGGAGATATTTGTAGACTGAAAGTGCTATTGTGTCTAACACTCTGGATCCATAACATATGGGATAATTTTGAAATAATTTCCAGTGGTAAAACTCTCACTCCATTTTCCACATAAAGCCTACTAAGCAAACCATGAGTAGCCCATAGTTGTTTATTTTTATCAGTGTTACATTTGATCACTTGAACAGTATAGAAAAAGAAATGAGACGTATAAACAAATTATATATATATATATATATATATATACTGCTTGTTTACCCCTATAATCATAATGAATTAGGAGGCTCACAGTTCAATGTCTGCCTAGATAAATAAGTCTATGAGCCTCTCAATGTTTTCCCTCATTTGTCATAATCAGTAGAATCCTTGGGCTCTCCTAGCAGAGATTTACAATAGAGAAAAACCTAGATACATGAGGCTATATAGTATGACACTAAATGAAAGGACCTCCAGGATATAGAAACAAAAGCCACATGAGTGATTGTTGTCCTTAATGTATTATGTTATCTCTCATCTCTTTTGCTGTCCCTTGGTTATCTCATATTGTTATAATAGTTTAGCTTGATATCTGATATATTGTATATATGCTTATTTGGTTATTTGAAATAGGATAAGGAAGGGGGGGAAAGAAGATGAGGGGCAGGGGTAGGAGGAGGGAAATGGGGACCAAGACATGAGAAAGGGTGTCAATATTTGTGAAGTAATGCACCTTCTATCTGGTGAATATAATGTAACCCTTCTGATAATTACAATAAAAGATATATGAAAAAAGAAGGTAGAGGAAAAGGCTCCTTTTTCCTTCTGATGGGGCCTTGTTAAGGATTTTTGTCTTAATCCTAAGGAAAAAAAAGTCTATGAGCCTCTTATTTCCAATTAACCACCAAGAAACGGAGAGTGATGCTGTGGCTCAAAGTGCAAAGAGCACTAGGCTTTAGCAAAAAAAAAAAAAAGCTCAGGGTCAGCAACCAGGCCCTATGTTCAAGGCCCATGTAAAATAAAGAATGTGATAAGACAGATCTTGTGAGAAATTAGGGCTTTTAGGAGGAAGACATTAATCCAGTAAGCTGTGAAGAGTATAAGGTAGGTTTTGGAAAACAATTCACTTACTTGGGTCTTAAATGAAGGATATGGTTTAGATAGAGGTTCAGGTGAAGGGGACAGAATCCCAGATAAAGCAAGTCATGGCTACAAATAGAGACATGGACAGTCAAAGAGTATACTTAGAGCAAAACTGCTGATCAATATTAACATAGTATGAGGTAGGAGAAAATAAAGGAAGAGAGGTATAACTTAGACTGATTTTTCACCTTATGATGTCCTAAATGTTGGACTTGAACTCTTACCTTCTCCATCCCTGTCCAATACTGAAGATATCTTTTGCTTTAGATCTGTGGAACTCATTGTTATTCATTACCCCAAGCTCTCTGTTATTTTTTTCCCACACTCATACATTTATTCCTGACTTATTCTTTTCAGCTGTTTATCTAAACTTAGAAGTTAATTTTATGGAATATTTCAGTTATCATTGTTTTCACTCATTCTCGTTGTTTGTGTGTACTTGACATATGGCTGCTGTGCATGATTAGATACCACATCTGTGTCATTTGCTGTTGTCTGCTTGGTGCTGGACATAGTATCTGGCCCATAAATAATGCTTACATTGAATTAGAACTTAGGCTTTACTTTTCTTTCTTTTCCTTCCTTCCTTCCTTCCTTCCTTCCTTCCTTCCTTCCTTCCTTCCTTCCTTCCTTCTTTCCTTTCCTCTCTCCCTCTTTTTCCCCCTTCTCCCTTTCACTCCTTCCTTCTCTCCCTTTACCTTTCTCCATACTATCTCTTTCTCTTGCTTTCTACTCATCATGCACAGGTTTGCCAGACTTGGACAGACTGCTTTCAGACTTGGACAAAACACCGTATGATGATATATGAAATCCAGCTTCCTAAGTAGCAGTTGTGATTTGAATGATACAACCTGGAAGCATAGAGGGCTTGGCTCCAGGATAGCTAGCAAGCCATGTCCAATGTGAAAAAGCTCTTGGTTACAGTGTAAAATATTCTAAGACAGCTATATAGATTATTTTCATGAATAGATTCTTCTTGTAGTTCTTTTAGAGAGTCACAAGAGTTATCCTTATATCTGTGATTTGGGGTTAAAATAGTTTTGAGTACAGCAGCTCACCATATATCTTTGTCCATATTTTCTTGTTTCATTCCTGGAATGTCCTCATTGATAATGTGTCTTGACCTTATACCTTCCAAATAAAGTATTAACACTAGATTCTCATTGTAAGCACTGCATTCCAGTGGACCACAACAAAACTCTATAAATATTTGCTGAAGACAAGAATAAGAGCTCTTTTTATGATTTATTGCAAAAGATGAGAAACAAATCTCAACTCAAAGGAGGGTAAAAACTAAACAGCAAGGCATCTTTCCTTCATTTTCCTTTACTTTCCTTAACTTCAGTTTTTACCTTTTACTTTATATAGTTCTTCTTCTTCCATTTCCCTTCACTCCCCTCAAGTTACTTCAGCTTTTATACTTGAAAATAAGAACAACTTTAGTCCTTGTGGTAGACTTCACAGCAGTTAGCACATTGCCTGGCAAAAGAGAGCTGAGAATTTAGTAGATACTTCTTGAACAACTGCATGTAAACTCCTGCCTATAGTTCAGCCATTTAACTTGGTGAATTTCTTTCTCACTTTAGGACAACTGTCTCTTCATTCCATTGTTCACCTGCATTTCATTAATGAACAGTTAAATTTTTCTTTTTGGAGAAGATTACATTTAAAGGAACATGCTGAGACTCATGCATTTGCAGTTGTTAGTAGAGTGTCTCACTCAACTTCATTTTGTCAGCTAAGCTGGGTTTTTCTTTAAAACCAAGCCAAGAGGTAATGAGGTTTTTCTTGGCAGCAGAAACCCTGAAAAAAAGTCATTGCCTTGAAATCTATTTCTCCAGTTTTGTTAAATATGTGGATGGCCTGGCAAAGGGAACATAGAAGAAAAATCCACATATTACTCAAACCTTTCTGAAGGAAAGTTTGACCATTCTTACCAACCCAGTCTATTCAGCATTGTTCCCATGCTCTAGTTTAAACTTCTCATTAGATTCTATTCTCAAGAGGGAATAGTCATTTAGTTAAGATCTGCCAGTGTTTAAGAATAGTTAAGTGACTTCTTGTGCCCTCTGGCCATTTTCTCAGGCACACTGTGAAAGCACTGATTTCCTGTGTTCAGAGTAAATCTGAAAACCCAGTTGGATTATGAGGCAGCTTCTAATTGCAAGATCCTATGCATCTTAATGTGGCTCATCTGGCTGCAGCTCCTTTTATTCTCTGTCATTTTTCTTCTTATTGAATGTATGGCAAACAATGTGATGTCTCAACGTATGTATAGATTGTGAAATGACTAAATCAAGCCATATAATTACTATAATGTCTATCTTCTGAGTAATTCTCAAATATACATTGTATAGCTATTACTGCTTGACAAATATTAACCAAAAGATATAAAAATGTGGTAATAAGAATATGAGAAGTTACATAAAGCTTTAATTCACTGTTACTCTTATTTATGGGCCATTCCATGCACCAGGCATGGCAATAGAGAATGTACCACAGACCTCTGAAGTGTCTTAAGAACTGTTATTCTAGTACTTTCATTATATTTGTGACTTTGGATGCACTTGATTCAACAATTCCGTTTCTTTATACTCCGGGAGTTCAGATACGGACCCAGTTCTTTCTGTTTGAATCATGTGTTCTTATTTTAATTGAGTTTTGTCTCCACTGGTTTCTTCATTGTCATCCCACTACTATATTGGGGATGTTTTTCTAGTGTTTTGAGATTTTTGAAGCAGTTTCTCTCTGCCTTTTCATGTTAGAAATTGTATTAAGGCTGTAGTCATTCACTATCACTGTTTATTGCCCATATTCAGTCTACTACCAAATCCTCTTATTTGTATTTTTAAGTACGTTTGTTTATTCTATTTATTCCCTGTCTGCATCTAGCATTCTTATATGAGCTACAATGACATTTTCCTCAAAAATATCTGACTTACCTCTTTCTAACTTCACTTCTTTCCAAATAGAGCAAAACATTATTTTTATGTACATAACTTGGTTCTACTGACATTTCTATCCAACTCCTTCTTCTAGCACAAGCTGTGTAGTCCAAGACAAGTTAATTAATCTGCTTTCCCTTTGGTTTCCTTGTCTGTACAATGGACATAATAGGACAAAATGACATTCTTTAGCTCAGAGATGTTGCTGTGAGGATGAACACAACTATATCCACTATAGTTTTGTTACCGATTACTTGGTTTTTTTTTTAAACTTTTTTCTTACTCACTTGTCCTGCTCAAATAGTTCTATAAGAAAACTTATTGGAAAATACCATTTCCAAATGATTTCAATGGTTTCCTCTCTAATCAAACTCGGTAACCACATTCATAGGGCCACAGGTCATTTGGCTCCTGCCAATATCTCCAGCTCAAATTATTCCATCCCTCTAACAAGTATTATGTTTAGTCAAACTATGTGGTCTTGGGAACGTTGGGTAGTTTTTCTGTGCCTGAGTTTGCAGTTCATATTGTGTAATCCGGGAAGCAAAGAACATGAAAATCACAGACTAGATCTATCTTGACTTGTCCCTGAAAACACTGCCTGATGACTAGTTCTTGGTACAGAAAAGCAGAGAGGGAGGGCAGGTGGAGGGTGTTGGTGGATTCCTTAACTGTACAGTCCTTGGTTGTCTGCCAGTTTCTCACTGTAACTGTCCTTTAGAAGGGGTGCATGAATCTTTGAGGGGCAGATAACTGTCATTTGTATACACAGTGATGTATATTCCATCCCGAAATTGGCTTTTGCTTGCTGCAATAACAAATTACTGCAAATTCAGTGTGCTCAAACATTCCAGAATTATTATGTGAAAGGCATGGAGGTCAAAAATCCACAATGGATTTTGGTGGGCTAAAAATAAAATTTTATCAGGCTTTGTTGTCTCAGAAAACTCTTCCTTCCTTTCTTTCTTTCTTTCTTTCTTTCTTTCTTTCTTTCTTTCTTTCATTCTTTTTCTTTTTTCTTTCTTTCTTTCTTTCCTCCTTCCTTCCTTTCTTTCCTTGTTGCTCTCTTCCTCATTCTTTCCTTTTTTTCCTTCCTTTATTTCTTTCCTTCCTTTCTTCCTTCCTCTCTCTTTTTCTTTCCTCCTTTCTTTCTGTCTCCCCCACTCTCTCTGTCTCATTCCTTCTTTCTTCCCTTTTATTTTCTTTCTCTCATTTTTATTTTGTGCCAGACTTAGAGCTTGAACTCAGGGCCCAGTTGCTGTCCTTGATTTCCTTTTGCTCAAAGCTATTGTTCGAACTACTTGAATCATTGCTCCTCTTCCAGGTCCTCTTTCCTCCATTTTTTGGCAATTAATTGGAGGTAAGTTTCAATCCTCAAATCTCCTCCTGAGTAGCTAGTATTACAAGTGTGAGCCACTGGTACCTGGGTAAAAACCACTTTCCTTTACAATGAGAAATGAACAAATATTTGGCTGGTCTTTCTTTCTTTCTTTCTTTCTTTCTTTCTTTCTTTCTTTCTTTCTTTCTTTCTTCCTTCCTTCCTTCCTTCCTTCCTTCCTTCCTTCCTTCCTTCCTCCTTTCTTTCCCTCCTTCCCTTCCTTCCTTCCTTCCTTCCTTCCTTCCTTCCTTCCTTCCTTCCTTCCTTCCTTCCTTCCTTCCTTTCTTTCTTTCTTTCTTTCTTTCTTCTCTTTCTTCTCTTTCTTTTTTGTTTTTCAGTCTTGGGGGTGAACTCTTGGCCTGGGTGCTGTCCCTGAGCTCCTCAGTTCAAGGCTACTGCCCTACCCCTGGACCTCGGCGCTGTCTCTGAGCTCTTTAGCTGAAGGCTACTGCCCTACACCTTGAGCTACAGAGCCACTTTCTATTTTCTAGTGGTTAATTAGAGATAAGAGTCTCACAGACTTTAGTGCTGGCTCTGAACCGCGATCCTCAGATGTCAGCCTCCTGAGTAACTAGGATTACAGGTGTGAGCCACTGCACCCGGCTCAATATTTGACTTTTCTTAAAGTTTAAAAAACCAACGTAATCCTTTGGACTACATGATTTTGTACTCTAGTGTCAGTATACAGAGGTTCAGTTTGCTTAGTAAGATTTTAGACCTTGAAATGAGGACTACAAGGTTTGATACCAGGTCCACCATTTCTTACTTTAAGATGTTGGATGTCATATAGTCTGGGGTTTGAATTCAGGTCCTTGGTCAGCTGGAGCTCTATTATTTGAGCCATTTTTCCATGATTGCTTTTTGTTTTGGTCCTATCTTGGTGGGGGGGCGGCTGTTGATCTTGGTCCTGGGCTTTGTCCCTTAGCTTCTTTTGCGCAATGCTAGCAATCTGTCCCTGGAGCCACATACAGATCTACTTTTGGGATTTTGGTAGTTTAGCAGAGCTAAGAATCTCAAAGATATTCCAGCACAGGCTGGCTTGAATCTTAATCCTTAGATCTCAGCCTCTGTAGTTTAGGATTACAGGCATGAGCCACTAGAGCCTAGCTCATGCTTATATCTGCATTTTTTTTCTTTTGCTGGTTATTTTGGAGATGGAATGTGGATAACTTTTCTGTACTTCTTTCTGAGATGATTCCATAGTTTGATCTCGCCATCCTGAGGAGTTATAATTATAGATGTTGCCTAAAAGCAGCATTGAACTTAAATAAATTTAGTTGTATTCCGTTGTCATGTTAGCACATAAGGAATTATAGCCAAACCATACATGTCAAAATTATTTTATTTAGAAAGTTACTATACTGTGCTTCTGCATATTAATTTGCTAGAGTCAAATGGATATTGTATAGGTATAGAAGTGTTTATGGTCAAGTTCTTCTGACAAACTAATTTGGTTAATATTCTGGAAATTATGTTCCACATAATTCAAAGCTTACAATTTTAGGCAATTATCAATTAATCTCAATGTAATTAAACATCAGTTCCTTATCTCCAAAAATTCTATAATAGGAGATATATGGAACATATACAATCTTAGGGAGTTAGATATTTTTATTGCATACTACTTTCAAAGATAAAAGTGATGATAATTCAAGGTTTTATGTTGGAGAGATTAAACTAGAAAAGCTTAATCATACAGTATAGTCATTCCCATCTCACAGATATAATAAACACTAGTGACTATAGGGAAGTGTATATTTAAATTTTATTCTTCCCTTGTTTTCCATGTCCTCTTTCACTAAACAGCATGGATCAGAAATACTATATATAATTTACTTTCCCAGATATCCTGCTAACTATACTTACTGTAAAGTTGATGAGAGTTAATTAGTATTCTATCTAATAGATAAAGCCTATAAACACATACATAATTTGTAAGACTTGGTTTTAGTAAAATAAACTAAATATTGATTTATTTAAGAATATCTTTCTTCTATGTGCTTGTTACTCATGCCTTTAATCCTATCTACTCAGGAGATCTAAGGATCATGATTTGAAGCCATCCCAAGAAGTCTGTGAGACTTATCTCCAGTTAAACAGCAAAAGAGCCAGAAGCTATAGCTCAAATGGTAGAATCCAAGTCTCAAAAAAAAAATTCCAGGGATAACACCCAGGCACTAATTTCCCATGTGTGCACACACCACACATACACACACATACAGAAAGAGAGACAAAGAGAGAGACAGAGACAGAGAGAGACAGAGACAGAGAGAGACAGAGAGAAACAGATAGACAGAGGGACAGGGAGGAAGGGAGGGAGGGAGGGAGCAAGCGAGAAACTCACTAAAATGCCATTCTACATTTAAATGTTTAGGCAAATTACTTCTGGAAATGAGAAAGTTAGGATCTAGGAACTGAGAGGAAATTTGAAGTGTCACTTGAGCAGGAATTATGAATTGTCTTGGAAAGGTGCCATTTCTGGAGGTTCTGATTGTGAGGGCCTTTTGCCCCAAAATTTAAAGGAAATATTATGTCACACATAATATTTAACAACAGAAAAGGTGAGGAAATACTGAAGTAGCTCAATGTATTTAGCCTCGGACGTGCAAACTGAAGCTTGTGGAAGATGAAACTTACCCACATTTTCAAATGTGATCATTTGCAGGCCAAGTCCCATACCTTCAACTTCTTACATCTTTTCCAATCTCCTACCTATGAACCTGGCCTAAAAATGACTGTTCTTACAAAACATGTACCTCTTCTACTAAGTTAACACTATTTTCCTCCACAATCATTTACTCTCAAGTCTTAATTTCTTTCTAGCTAAATTTGGCCACTATTCAAATTCTCTGGGTTGGAAGGCAGGCCCAGGTGTCAGAGAACTCCCTGGAGAAATTGTTTCCAATGAAAATCTCTTTAGGTGGGAGCACTCTGTGGAATTTGTGACTTTAGACTCTAAGCTTTAATAACTTGTTAAGTCTAAATTGCTTTTTAGCTATTGGATTTCTATTTCCTGGTTGATTCTTCTATCTTATATAAGGCATATGGCTTTCTTCATGACTCTGCATAAAACTTCTTTTGTGATAATTCTATGTGATAGAGTATTGACAATCTGTAACCTTTCAAGGGACAGAGATAAGTATTATTTTTAACTCAGTTACAAAATGGTTTGAGGCAGAATTAAAGCTTAGAAGATGTGACTAAATACCACTAAATACCACACATCAACCTGATTATGCTTGAAATTCTGAGTATTAAACACTTCTTTTTTTCCTATTTAACTTTCCTCCTTTGTAGAAAATATGAAGAATAATTTAGACATGGATTTAGGACAATACATTTGGCTCTTTAAAAATACGTATCTGACGTAAATCTTAAAGCATTGTTTTCTTTTTTATATATTTTTATTGTAATTAATAAAAGGGTTACATGATATTTGCCAGATAGGGGGTGCATTAATTCACATACATTGATACCCTTTCACATGTCTTGGTCCCCATTACCCTCCCCCCACCCCCCACCCCTGATCTTGGTTTTCCCCCCTTCCCTATCCAATTTCAAATAACCAAATACAAATAAATCCAATATATCAGATAACAAAGTGAGATACTGTAACAATATGAGATACCCAAGGGACCGCAAAAGAGGTGAGAGATAACATAGTATATTAAGGACAACAATCATTTGTTATATGGCTTAAGCATTGTTTTCTTTTACTTGAAATTTTGTTTTGAACATCACATTATACTTTTGGGTGTGTGTAATGTGCCAGGGATTGATGTCAGGATTTTGTGCTCTTGCTGATTCTTTTTACTTACTTTATATCTTGAGTCACAACTCGATTCCTGCATTTTACTGATCAGTTGGAGATGGAGTCTTGAAGACTGGCTTTGAACTTGAGTTCTCCATCATCTGCACCCCAGACTACTGAGTGGCTAATGTTACACATTTGAGACATCTGTTCCAAGCATATTACACTATTTCATTCAGCTTTATATAGCAATGTTTTGATAACCCTTCATTTCCTACATATTGACAATTTTTATTATGGAGAGTAGGATACAAAGTTGCAAAATAAATATATTTCAGAATATTTCATTATTATTTGCATAAAAGAACGTGGGTGAGCACTTGCAGGGAGGGAATGCAAGAGGTAAAAGAGTATCATTATTCAAATTTACTGTTTCATGCTGGACAATGAAGAGCAGAATGTTTGAGATTTCAGACACTTATCCAGGGACTGTTAGAACCAGGGAAAGCAGAGCATCTTTTAGAGCTCACCTAAGGAGCCACATTTGGTTAAGGTTAAATTGAAGAGAAGAGAAAGAGGGATTAGGAACTCAAGTGGGTGACATTCTGTAATGAATTCTGTATGTGGAGTTTAGATCAAAGTACCTGAGATAGGACAATCACTGAATAAACATATAATACATCAATACATATACACATAAATACATAACACATAATTTGTTAATCTGTTTAAATAGTTTATGTAATCTTTTTCACTTATTCACAGGGCTGTTCTATAGTATCTTTCCAATACTCATAATTACTACAATATTCATTCCTCAGCCAGATCTCTTTTAGTATTCAAAGAAGGCAAGCATATTTGTCTTTAGGAATGTTTCTTTTGTAACAATAGAATAGCAGAATAGAATTTTTTCTCTGGCAGAGTGAGGAAAGTCTTTTGTGTTCATCTTTCATATTGTCAAAATTTTAACTGTAGACTGGGAGTTTGGTCTAGTGGTAGAGTGCTTGCCTAGCATGCATGAAGACCCAGGTTTGATTCCTTGGTACCACACACATAGAAAAAAGCCAGAAGTGGTGCTGTGGCTCAAGTGGTAGAGCTCTAGCCTTGAAGAAAGCCCAATGACAGTGTTCAGGCCCTGAATGTAAACCCCAGGACTGGTAAAATGAATTAACAATGTCTAATATTAAATTATTTTCAGCTCCAAAGTAACCCTTCTTTTGTTTAAGTAGGTAGAGGCTAAGTTGAAGTACAGCATCAACATGGTTTGGTCATTTCACTTACCTTTACTAAAATAGTGGAATCAAAATTTCTATAAATTGAAGGGGATTAATTGAGGCAACCTTCTCTCAAACTGTGAATTGTTTTTGAAAACCTCCCAGAGTATGATTTGGAGTTGTATGCTAGTGATTAGTGTTCATTACCCCACAATGTTGTAATTTTACTTAGAATCTTCCTTTATATTAAATTGCCTCATTTGCATCCATTTCTCTCAATTCTATGTTCATAAGCTATATAAAATGTATCTATTTTTCATACAAAAATCTTCAAAAATGTAATGACAAATACATTGTGATCTTTATAAACCAAACATCTCGGATCTTCAAATTTTTCTTCACTGAGTCACTTTGTAATATTCTCTCATCTGAAAGGATGCTTGATGATCTCAACTTATCTCTTAATGAAGTATGATTTCCTTTCTTTGAGGTTACTTGATTTAAAAATATACCACTGAAATTTGTCCTTGATTATTTTCTTCCTGAATACACCATGAAATCTACCTCTTTTCCTTTTTAAACAACAGTTCAACTTGGTTTGTTTTCAGTCTCTACTTCCTCATTTCAAATCCCTTAAGTTGTGATGTCCCAATAGTCTTTTGGGTTAGGTTGAGGAATGAGGATTATTTAATGGGCTTGCTTGATGTGGATATTCAAAAGGAGAGAGTTGGACAAACGGGATCTAAACTTCTCTAATGAGGTAAAAGGAATCCCTACTTCTGCCATGCAGGCAATGTAGGAAGTTTACTGGTATTTCCTTCTAAAATAGGGTTTCTCATGTTTTAATGAATATGTAAATTACCTGGGGAATCTTTAAACATTCAAATTGAGTCAGTAGGTCTGAGGTGCATTCTAATAAACATTTCTAATGAGCTCCCAGGAGATATCTTCCATGTTGCCCCACAGATCACACTTGGAGCAGCCCTGTCCAACAGAAAGTTAATTCGGGTCACAAATGTGAGCTGCATAGGTAATTGCAGGCTTTCTAGCTGCCAAATTAAAAAAATGCAAAACTATCCAGCTACAGTGACTCATGCCTGTAATCCCAGGGCTCTAGAAGCTAGGCTGGAAGATCTCAAGTTTAAGGCCAGGGTGAAGGATGACTAGGGAGAACCTGTCAGAAAATCAAAAACATGTGGAATTATTTTTATGGGGGTGAGGGAGCATAGCCTACTGGTAGAGTGCGTACCCAGCATTCATGTAGCCCTGGGTTTGATTCCTCAGTTCTGCATACATAGAAAAAGCCAGAAGTGGTGCTTTAGCTCAAGTGGTAAAGTAATAGCCTTGAGAAAGCTCAAGGACAGTGCTCAGGCCCTGAGTACAAGCCCCAGGACTGACCAAAGGAAAAAAAAATAAGCAGCATCTAATATTTAGCAAAAATAAGCAATTATTTCCTACTGAGTAATGAAGAATAACACTCTAATTAATAAAGAACTAAGTTAATTTAAAAAATGGAATTGATTTTATCCAGTATACCCAATTCATTGTCATTTTAACATTTAATCTGTGAAATCATTATAATGCTCCAGTTAATTTCTCTTTTTACTACTTAGAATTTATATTCAGTCTACACAGATTAGCCACAATTAAGATGCTCAACAACCACATTTGGTCACATGGTTATAATGATAGCACCACCATGGAGATGGAGATTTCAACCCTCTCAAAATGTGGAAGTCACACAAATAACTAATGTGGTTGAGTTTTTTTCTTTGTGCATGGCACTGCTGCAAAATATAAGATCCAGATGACTGTGTCAGATGGGTCATCGTAGAACTTTTATACAATATTAATATACCCTTTATATCTACAGAGACAGCAAAGTTTGGATTCAGCAGTAGTACACATACCTTTACAATAAGGACATGATTTTAGATTTAGAATCTGACGAATTTTATTGTCAAGGTGATGTACAGAAGGGTTACAGTTACATAGTGAGTACATTATGTGTCTATCAGTGTTATCTTCTCCCTCATTTTTCTTCCACTTCCCCTCTCCCCCAGATTGTAAAGTAGATTCCCAACCATGTTCATTGCAGTGTTATTTACCATAGGTATGGTATGAAATCAACTCAGATGCCTCTCAGTAGACGATTGTACCAAAAATATTAAATATATATAATAGATTTCTATGCTTCCATCAGAAAGAATGACATCACCCCATAAGGAAATCGAAAGATTGGAAACAAAACATATTAAGTGTAATCCTGACCCAAAGAAACATGGACTCCATGGTTTCCCTCATTTGTAATAATCCGTATATATTTAGGATAGTCCTAGAAGAGGATCACAGTAGCTCAATAGCTATGTATATATGACCACATAAAATGATCCTAATCAAAATGAACTTTGAAGTATGGAAAGAAGAGTTTTTTTTCTCAGCCTATGTTTTTAACTGCTCAGAGAAGAGAACTCTTATAGAGAAGCAAGTCCTTATTCTTCAACACATAAGATAATTCTTGAAAAAGAAAGAGAGCACTAAAATCTGATAGTGAGGTTCAAGTTTCTTCTCCAGTGCTGTAGCTTCTTACAGCCCATCCTTAAACCTTCAGTGCAGGTGATTCCATTTTACAATGTAGCAGCAGTTTCTCCCTTATGGCAGTACCCCCAGGAATTACAGTTAATGCACTAGGGACCAAGGAACAGGTCATTAACTTGTAGTGGTGTGTTCCGAGGAGATTGGGTCACTTAAGAAAGGTGGAGTCACAGCCCAAAGAACAACTCTGTGCTTCATTCTTTGCTTTGAAACACTGAAGGTTCATCAAACTGTTCTAGAACATCCCATAGCCACATGGTGTATGGGCTTGATGAAGAAATATAGCAAACCCATAAAACCTTTCCTATTTCCTCCCTGCAATGCAGAAAACATTGATTATGTAAGTTCTTTTGGTTATATAAGCAAGAGGTTCAAATTCATTTTGAAAAGCTACAGGATCTCTTTGTCTCCTTTAGATTTTTATTCCCTCTGACCAATTTTGTATTCTTTTCAGATATAGAGCCAGTAGTAAAGCCAACAATGAGAATTTGAAAGGAAGAATATTATAGGCTATTTAAGAGGGCAGACTTTGCACTGAGAATGTTGGGTTAATTGGCCCAATTCCCTGCTGGATATCACCTAGACACAAAAGTGCTTATCTTGGGTGAACTTCAGTTTCTTCAAAATCTAAAAGAAGAATGGTAACAGTATTGGCCTCAGAGGGAAACTGTAAGAAGCATTGTACAAAATAGTAACTATTAGTATCACTTTGAAATTAATAAGTATTAACTCGATTCAGTGTTGATCTTCTTACTTTTACAGCTCTTGTATCTAGTCCTTTCATTTCCTTTTTTTAGTATAAGTTGTTGAAATGCTCCTTCCACTTGACTCTTGGTTTTCTTTCACATTTTTGTAAGCCTGGTTTATTCCAGGGTATAACCCTGTCACATTTTGCCAATCTCAACCTGACATTACTAATTTTTGCCCTTTGTTCTGCTAACCTATCTGAATTTATGTAATCCTTTAACACACATGTTCTTGAAAAAAAGACAAACAAAACACTGCCATGCAGCTTTGAGTACTCTTCTGAAATTTATTTTTTGCTGAATCCCGTTTGGGTTTCCTTAAATTTGGGAATCAGAATTCCTTTTGAGGGGAATCAATACCTTCAATAAAGATTCTTCTCTGTCCCTTTTGGCCTTGCAGTTCTAATGGCTAGATACAACTCTAGGTTAGTTTTTCTTGTTTGTCACAAACTTAAAAGGAGCTTAGAAAGAAATCTGGAAAGACTCGAAACCCCTATATGTGTTCCTTCCTTGTGATTCATCTCCAATTGGGAAGAATACCTATTCTCTGAACACAACCACCACATACACTCCAGTGACTTAATGGTTTGATAAGAAATGAGTATTGCCCTCTTCCAAAAGATTTCAGAGAATAAAGCAATAAAGAGTTACATTGTATTTCTAGGAACTAATGACATAGTGAAATAACATTCTTTTTAACCTTCAGATACACAATTCTTCCTCAGTCATCTTCCAAGTCTTGTTTGGTGTCATCTTTACAGCCTTTAAAAAATGTTTTAAATATAATAACTTCTTTTTTATATAGGCAATTCAATTCTCTTCTGGTTCCTCAAATAATTTTTAGAAAATCCAAAGTCTCAGTGTTGGCAAATACACAATATTGACACCACATTGGATTGTTAGGGGCAGAATCTTAGTGAACATCCCCAGAGTTCTTTCTTCTGATGCCCTTTTTTACATCTGTACTAATGACACATAACTTCACATTTGACAGGAGTTGTCTGAAGCCTGAAGCTCCTTTTTCTGCTGTCTTCCCCTGCTCTTTCACTGTGTCAATAATGGACTTTTCCAAATGTTTTTCTTCTATTTGAAATAAATTTCAATGAGGTGTTGCACAGATGTTGTCCTCTCTTGCCATACCACATCTCTGTTTGGAGTGGTAATTGACAATACCATTGTCACTAGTTGATCTTAGTGATGTGTAATTGAGATTCAGTAAAACATTCAGATGATATGTGGGAATTTTAATGGATGCTTTTTTATAAAATGAACACACCCCTCATCAACCAGAAAGTTTCTCTGATCCTTATTGTTGTCTCATTCACTTCTACTTATGAACATTATCATTAACATACTTGTGTAGTTTTTTGTCATCTCAGGTTAATTTGTCATTTGTCTTCTTCTTGAAATATATATATATATATATATATATATGCTTTCATGTATTACACACTGTTTTGTGTCATCCTTCATTTGGGATCATATGTCTGAGTTATTTCATTGTATGAGTATTCTCTTATCCATTCTCCTGTTAGTTGGTATCACAATTCTGCTGATTTTTTTAACCTATTGGTAAGTTGTGAGCCCTTGTAACCCTCTCCTAAAAATCCTTTGGTCTCACTGTGGGATTGTTTAGAATTCTTTATAATTTATTATGTCCAAGTGTAAATTTTTGCCTTTTGCTATATATTGGGAGTACTTGTAGATTTATAGGGACATTCTAATTATTATAAAAACGTTAGTAGTTGAACAAGTATTTTGTAGAAAAATATTTACGCTTTCATTTCCCTTGTTACTAATAATATCCCTTTTATAAAGCTGAACACCAGTCCCATTCTTGAAGGGAGATAGAATTTCTATCTGGATAATAAAGTTACTGTTCAAATTCTTCAGCAATTTGAGTTGATTTTTTCTTCTCTTCAAATATTACTTCTCTTTCATCTCTCTTTTTATTGTGCTTCCCCTGTTCTTCCTAGCTCATTTTTAGTCATTTGATTGCTAGAACAGTGAACAAAGCTTTTTACTTTAATAAAATTTATGTGTGTGCATATATGTATGTATAAGTGTATATGTATGTGTATCTGTGTGTGTGTCTGTGAAACCCTGTATTTCAAAAGTTGTACATATAAGATTGTTTCCTATCTTTTATTATAAAAGGTGGTTACATTTTCTAGTTGAACTGCCACTGAGCAACAAGATTTGGTGTTATTTGCAATGTCTCACTTTCTTCCATTTTATTTCTGGGTCCATCCTTGTCAGGTGTGATTCTGTTATTTCTCATCCTGCTCCTATGTATTTACTTCTGTGTATTACTCAGCACATCTTTTGTATTGGTTTTTCTGATTTATTATTCACCATTATGCTCTCAATTTATTCCATATTCCAAATTTATATCAGTATTTTTCTTTCATTTTCAGATTGACACATGTCCTATAATTACGTAGTTAGTGTTCACTGAGACATTATGGGTAGCCCCTACCTAATGGACGTGCTGCTGATGATTGAAGGCCAGTCCTGTGTGTATATGGAATTATTTCTAAGTAATGTTAACTAGATTGCACATAGTAAGCCTCACTCTACTAGTAAAACATCTGAGAAATGATTTACAGATACAATTCATGCCTGCAAAACCTGAGTAACTAATTAGAGTATCGGCCTCTCTGGACCCAAAAGACTACATTTATGAGGAAATTTGGATTTAGTAGAGAGCCAATTTTGATACATGTGAATCCACTCACTCAGCATTGCTTCAATAGAATCATGAAGTCTTGTGGTCGAGTGTAGACAGGGACTGTATCAATTACTACACAAACATGGAATTCAGACTACGGAAGAAGATGAGTTTCTATTAATTTTTTAGTCATTTAAATTCTAGTTAAGGAGTCCTAAACTCTCCACAGAAAGCCCCTAAGCTGTTTTCCAGCTAGTGAGTTGGGAGTTCTGGATGGTGGAAGTGAGAGGTTTGTTTTAACACTGACTAATGCATATATCACATTTGTCTTCTGGATCCAGAATGAGATACTTTAGAAAGCTCTCCATAAAAAAAGGCTCTTGATGATATTCTGCCACCAGCAATTTATTCCATTGAGTTAAAAGCTGTCTACAAAAGCAAGTATCTCCAAAGGAAGGAAACTATATTATGCCAAATATCTTATGACATTATATGTCAAGGCTACTTTAATTTTATTTCAACAAGTTCAACAAGGATACATTATCTTTAAATTGTATTTTCTTCTAGTTGTTTTTTTTTAATTTATAAAAATGTATTTTGAGGAGTTTTATGTAAAATATATAGTGCAGAAAGTTGGGGACTATTTCTTTCAAAAGTGTCCCAATAATCTCAGGAAAAATTAATACAATTGGAGGGAGAATATTTTCTAGTTCTAGCTGACCCTGATGGCTTACTTCTGTAGTTCTGGCATTCCGAGAATGGGAGGATTATGGTTGTAGACCAACCCTGGATGATTCTGCCTTGGTGGAGGGAAGCTGGAAGTGAGGCTTGGCCCTCATTCATAATAATGTGTGGAAGGAAGAATGGGCAGCTTACAGTTCAGGCTCATGTCTGGGAGGAAAGCAAAATCCTTTCATAAAAATAACCAGAAAAAATATAGCTAGAGATATGGCTGAAATGGTAGGGCACCACTGTAACAACCATGAGATCCTGAGTTCAAATCTTAATATTGCCATTAAAACAACAAAAATAAATAGAAATGTCATTGTCTAATTCTGTATATGCATACAAATGCATACCCACATACATTATTCCATAAATTAATCTGGAAATGATTTAAGGCTTATTTGAAGGTTATATGCAAAATATAGATTATATGCAAATATAATATTTTTTGTAATATAAGGGACTGCTTAGAACCCCTGCATTTTACTTTGCGGCATGGAGGAAACTTTAGAACCAAGTATTTATTAAACATCTACTTACTATGTGACAAGAACTGTTTCGGACACTTAGGCTATCACAAGAAACACATCAATCAAAATTCTTCTTGTGATATTTCCATTGATGGTGAGAAAGAGAAAATGAGTGAAGAATAATTAAGCATTGAAAACTGACAGATTTCATAATGGAAAAATAAAGCAGACCCAGAGATAAGATAATAATAAAGAGATAGAGATGTGTACAGGTTATACTAGGAAAAGTTAGAAAATTTCTTGATATTCCCAGAGAGATTAAAATAAAGTTAGGGAAAGAAGAAGGTGGCTGTCTGGGAGAATTATTTTGGGAAAAGGGAAAAGCAATTACAAAAGCTTTGGCACCAGTGTGCTTAGGATACTTCCAAAATTACAGCTAGGCTTTCACATGGAGACACATGAGAGACAGGAATGAGACAGGCAGGAGGCAGGTCTTTGACTTCTCCTGTGTCAAGAGCCAGAGGATGTAGAGATGTGTTGGCCACTCAAAGATTTGAAACCAGATGCCAGATTTCTGTGGGAATGTTCACAATCCAGTATTACGTAAGGGAAAAGCAATGTGAGCATTAAGCCTGGCAGCAAGTAATAAGAGAATGTATTGACAATACTAAAGAGATCATTGGATTACAGGAAAACAGGGGTAAGTAATTGTAGGATTTGAGTGTTCCTATCCAGATTTAGCACAAGAATGACTGTGAAGGTTGCACAAGCCTGTACTTGATTTTGGAACAGGTGATAAAGTTGACTGGAAGCACACACACACACACACACACACACACACACACACACAGAAATTTAAAGGTAATGAAACACAAGTAAATTCTACAGATTTTGTCCATATTGTTTAGGTATTTTACTCTGCTTGCACAGTGTGTTACTAAGGAGTAAACTTGGTAAAAGGGACTTGAGAACTATATACAGTTTAAAAAATATCTTCCAAGGCTATCTAATTATTTAAAATAAAAATGAAAGCAGTTATCCCTGTGATGTTTTTTTACTGTCTTTTTGGTTTGGAAGATAATTCTTTTATTTATTTATTTATTTTTGTTTGTTTGTTTGTTTTTAGTCATTCCTGGGGCTGGGGCACTGTCCTTGAGCACTTTTGCTCAAGGCTAATGCTCTGCCACTTGAGCCACAGTACCACTTCTGGCTTTTTCTGTATAAGTGGTATCCAAGAATTGAACCCAGGACTTTGTCCATGCTAGGCAATTACTCTACCACCAGACCACACTCCAGGCTCAGGGGTTAATTCTTTGATTTAACTCAGGACCACATGTTTGTTAGTCATTGAGCCACCATTTCAACCTCTTTATTTCTGTTATTTACAATTAGGGTCATATTTCTTGCTTAGGCCAGTCAGAACCAGGAAGGTCTTATTTATGCTTCACAGCTTTGACTGAGATGGAATCTTATGAAATGAATCAGAATCTGTGATTCTTCCAGTCTCATCTACTTCAGTAGCTAAATTATTAGCATGAACTACCACAGCCAATAAAGCTGTGATTCTTCATATAATTCCTAATGTAATTCATAAAAGAACTCCAGAGAAATAATTAACCAGAGAACTAATTATTATAAAGCATAATTAATAGTTGAAAATATATTTCTAGGGCTATTCCTCAGTGAATAGTGTTTGTCTAACATGTGAAACCCTGATTTAGCTCCTCATTACAAAATCATGGAGAAACAGAAAAATGATACCTACCTGTAGAATATGTATGTATGTATATATGTATGTATGTATGTATATATGTATGTATGTATGTATGTATGTATGTATGTATGTATCTATCTATCTATCTATCTATCTATCTATCTGTCTGTCTTACCATACTTAAACACACACACACACACACACACATACACACACATACTTACACACATGCACACATACACAGAAGAGATTTTTGTATTTCTCTGTTTGTATAATACATTCCAGTAATGGATATTCTAATGCTGAAAATATTCTTGAATTTGGTGTGTGGGGATTGGATATTACATCCTACCAAATAATGCATAAATTGGTCAGAAGATAGTAAGAGGATTCTGTGTCTTTGAGATGGTAAAAATCATCCCCAGGAAAAAAGAGAGGGAAAGTGTTGGAGACCAATTTTATCTCATGTGATTGTTATTGATGCTATCTCTTTTCTCTATTTTTGCCATTATGGTTAATCTAATGTTGTTACTGTATTTGACTTTGTTACCTAGTATATTATATATCCATTTATTTGTATATTTGAAATAGGGAAGGGAAGGGGGAGAAACAAGATTATTGAGAAGTGTTAGGGGGAGGGAAACAGAAACAAAGGCATGAAAAGGGTATCAATTTTCCAGAAGTAATGCAACTACTACCTGACAAATGTACCTGTAACCCCTCTATTTTATTATCCTAACCCCCCAAAAAAATCAGCCACAAGAAAAAAGAAAGGGAAAGCATTAGAGACCAGTTTTACAATTATGCACAAATTATTTTAGGATTTTTCAGAATTTCTTACCATGTCCCTGACCTTTGCCTTTTGCCAAAACCTTACTTGTGTACAATTGGTGCTATTCACATGAATGCTTAATTTCACACTTCTTTTTTTTTTTTTACAGACCCTAGTTTCAGCCAAATTATAACCTCAACAAAATGAGGATCATGTGTTCTCTGGAACTTTGTGACACTATGTAGGAAAAAGATTGTCAGTAAGGATAACTTGTTTCTCGGGAGGAAGCTTTACCTTGGGGTAGGAAAGGGGAATTTTGTAGATCACCAGCTGAGCTGTTACATCTTATTTGACATTGATCTTTGTAAAGGAGATTTTTCTACTTTCAGAATATTTCCTTTTCATGAACAACATACTCTTTCCTTTTAAAACAACCTTGTACTTTTCTCAGAGGTTACAAAAAATAAATGACCTAGTGTGGACACTTTCACCCCATTCTATGTAAAGATTTTTTTTTAACTTTGGTACAGTTAGCAAACAAATTTAACTTTTGCAACTTTTAATGCATACCTCTATGAATCTAACTCTTAGAACCAGCAAACATTTTTCATTCTGTCTTGGAATCTAATCCCTTAAAGCTACTCTATTGATTAATTCATTCCTCTATTATATTTTCATTGGTGTAAAATCTTTATTATACATCCTAGATATATGATTCCCCCTAATTTTTTGATTATCTTTTAAATAATTCACAGGAATTTATGACCATGGGGTTTTCTGTTAATCTTCATGTGGAGATTTGAAAGCAACATGAGTATGCAGGACTAAAGAATACATTATATGGGAAAAATTGTGGGCAACACCAATTGAGTTATTAGGTATTAGCAAAACATACCGGAAAGAAATGCCTTTCTGGGTATAAATTAGAGAGCACACATTGGTGCATAAGGAATAGGCTAGATTTCATCTTTTACTTTTCCCCTGGACAAGGTAAAAATTTGTAGACTCAATCTGCACCACTATTTGTGGATTGCTGTATGTGAGGAATTTCCAGCACCTCCTTACTCTTTCAAAATGTACCAGGTATTTACAGCCAAACTATTATTTCCTCTCTGGATTGAATGGAGTACATGAAACAAAATCAAACTTACCATGTACTGAATGCTATCTGTTGGTCAGAATTAGATGTGACTGAAATTCATAAGGGAAACAGGACTCTTGTCAACTCGGTTAACCCAGTTTACATGTCTCTACAGAGAACATAACTTTCTTGAGGAGAATGTTTATTTTAAACTGCTTATTTAAATAAGTCTTTTTTCTTGTTCATAGGCACATGAGTAGCTGAGAGCATTCTAATTATGAGTCTCTGAAGAAGTCAATGATCCGTCCTAACAACAAGGTTTTTGCAATCTAATTGGGAAAGAGAAGAAATTTTATTTCACGGAGAACATAATTATCCACAGAATAAATATGCCCTGAATAGTTGTGGTGTGGCAGGGATTAGGAAGTTATAAATTTTAATTTTAATTTCTAATGTTTTTTGTTTAAGCTATGGGCAGTATAAATTAAGAGAAATAGTATCACATGGGATTCTAGGTTAATTTTTTTACTATCTATTGATCTTGGACAAGTCAAATGGCTACTCTAGACCATGAGTGTCTCTAATTTGTAAAATTATGATATTGTATGGTATCATTATGAGAGCAGAAGGTGGTAGTTCTCACTTAATAATTCTAGCTACTCCGCAGGCTGAGCTCTGAGGTTCACTGTTTGAAACCAGCTAAAGCAGAAAATTACATGAAATTCTTATGTCTAATAATTAAAAAGCTGGAAGTAGAGGTATGGCTCAAGTGGTAAAGCACCGGCTTTAGCCAAAAAGTCAGGCAAGGCTTTGAGTTCAAGGCCCATTACCTCACAACCACGATGATGATGATGATGATGATAAAGACTAAGAAGAAGGAGGAGAAGGGGAGTAGAATATAACATTATGATGTCTTTACTCTGAATCCCATAAAAGAATTTTTCTGAGGGAAAAATGTGTTCCGGGAAGGCTGCATCTTCCTTCAGGTTCTGGATACTTCTCTTTTTACATAAAACTTCCTTTGAAAAATTAAGAAATCTTTTTCTCTTTTGTCCTAAAAATATGGCAACGTATGTTACGTTTGTTTTATTCATTTAGATATAAAGGGAAAATAATTCTAGATGCAAAGTCTTTTATGTAATTATTTCTCAATTCTAAAGGTATCAAATTTGGCAGTTGCTCCGGTGACTGCCTGGATGTTGTCCTATATTTTCTTTCATGATTAGAAGAAATACATGTGAAAATAGGGATGGTTCTTATCTCATTTTCCTTGGGCTGGATTGGGGCCAGAGTGGTCTGGCTTATAGTTGAGGTGTTTCTTCACTGTCAGTGACCCCATTGAGAGCTTCCGAATGCTCTCTGACTTCTGTGTAAGATTGAGTCCATTATTGTTGGTAAATGGTCACAAGCTGGTAAATATATTACAAGTATTGGAATCACCATGACTATTGTAGTTGGGTTCTAGCAATACTTAGGATAAGCTATGATAAACATATCTTGCTTTTTAGCTCCAATGCTTGGGAAAAAAAGTGATCTGGTCAAGTACCACAATGTACAAGTATTAAAAATGAGATGATTGTTGCAATTATATTTTTTATTAAAAACTATAGTTCTTTTGAAAAAGTTCACTTACCCTTTTAAAAATAGGCAGTAACATTTTCAGAATCCAAGCTCATTTGCATTTGAAAACTTATAAAAATATCAGTGTTACTCTGAATGTAAAATTATCTAAGTGCATTTTAAAATGAAATAATTTGTTATTATTCTGTTGTTTTCTTTCCAAATTAAGATTTCAATTCCATGTTGATAATATTTGAAAATATAAACAATTCTCTTATTTTATCACCTACTTTGCTCTGAAAAATATACATATGAAAAATTAATGTGCAACATTTCCTGACAACTTTTTTTTAACACATCTTCTGTTAAAGCAAATGCAAAAGATTTATGAAAATTTACAGAATATCAATTGCTTATTGTCCTTATTCTCCACAGGCATCAGAATTTTACCAGAAAATAATCTATCTTATTGGATAATGTACTATCTTCTGCTCATTGCAATAGACACATCAGCACTGTAAATTATAGCTTCTAGCAAAGGACAGGTATTAAGAAGTACTGTAGTCAAATCATAAAGATAGATTTAAGCCCACAGCATTGCACATTTTCTAATGTGCAATGAATCCAATAGCACCAGATTTCATGAAATAGATGGACTTTGGGGCCCAGAGTTTGGCTTAGTGGTAGAATGCTTTCCTAGAATGCACAAAGACCTGGATTCGATTTCTCAGTACCACATACATAGAAAAAGCTGGAAGTGGTGCTGTGGTTCAAGTGGTAATGCTCAAGCCTGTGAAAACACAAGGACAGTGCTCAGACCCTGAGTTCAAGCCCCAGGACTGGCAAAAATAATAGATGGATCTGGTTGTGAAGAGAGGAATGTGGTATTGCACTGTCTAGGTTCAAATCATGCCTCTGCCATGGATAAATTATAGAATCTTAGATAGGCCTTTAAACCTTGCTTTCTGCTTTATTAACTAAATTTTCCTCTATTGGGGAAAATGTTTACCAAGCCTCCTTAGGGAAGAGACAATGAAACAAAGTTGAAAAACTTGGTATGTTGGAATCAATTTATTTTATAGAAGCTCAGTTGCCAGGAGACTTGCATGCTTTACATAGATGGAAGCAGTCTCATAATTTAGTGAATTTAATAGTTTTTTATTTAAAGTATTTTGCCAATTGGCTTTTAAAAAATTATACTATGTAAATTATTCAGAAGGTTCGTGTTCCAGCTCACTAATCATAAAGATGTTCAATGTGTAAAAATCCTTATTGCACGCTTGGCTATTTTAGTCTCTTTCTGACCCACTGCTCTGATGTTAGCTTACATTATGTTCCAGTGGTTTATACAAATTGTAACTTAGCAATTTCATATATTCACCTTGACAGAGCTAAGAGCCCTACAAAGTTAAATCTTGTAATAAGTGAACAGGTCTGTGAGGAGGAGCTTTCATCCAATTTTGCAAGGCAGGAGTTTTGGTTGGTAATTTTTATAAAAGCTACAAATATATTTATTATATAGTTCCTTACTCAAAGAAATGAATTATTTTGCATTTTTAAAATTGCTATGCAAGGCATTGTTCCTGTCCCTAGCAATGAATCTTATGAGCCTTCCTTTGAAGTGGAATTAACTTGTTCAGTCTGAAATAATTTTCAAATTTAAAGCAGTATATGACAACAAGGACATCAGGTACAGCAAAGCCTACATTATTCCTTTCCTTTAAAAACAGGGTGGTGTATACATCTATTTTACCACACCTAATTCTTTCTTGTGCTTCTAAACTAATCATGACATGTCTCTACCTCCTTTTTGTACTTTAGAAAAAGCTTTAAACTAATTAGAAAGTTTTTGGTGGTATTCTTGGAGAACTGGGTAATGTTTTTAAGGAGAGAAAAGAGTTCTTTTTCCTTTTTCCATTGTAAACATTCCAACACAGGTTCTTCTTCAGTAGGGTGAGAGGGCATCCTGTGACCTATAATAAAATCTATGGACCTCTTACTCCATAACTCTCTCATCATAAGAGCTTCTTTTTTTAATCCCTCCACTCAGATGGTCTTATCTCAAGCATTTATTTCTTTGATATTGCTTTTAATCATTAGTATTTGCATCTTTCTTTTTTATTGTCAGGTTAATGTACAGAGGGGTTACAGTTACATTCATGGAGTAGTAGCTGCATTACATCTCACACACTGATACCCCTTCTCCTGTTTTTGTCCCCATTTCCCTCCCCAACCCTCTCATCTTGTTTTCCCCCATATCTTTCTTTTTTCCAATTTTTTGATATTCCAAAGAGATTTTTAAAATTTTTTTTGCCAGTCCTGGGCTTGAGCTCAGGGCCTGAGCACTGTCCTTGGACTTTCTCAAGGCTAGCGCTCTCCCACTTGAGCCTCAGCACCACTTCTGGCTTTTTTCTCTGTGTGTGGTACCAAGGAATCAAACCTGGGTCTTCGTGCATTCTAGGCACGCACTCTACCACTAGTCCAAATTCCCCGCCATAGATTTTTAATTTTTTTTATTAAAGAATTTATTAACATTGATTTTTTTTACATCTTATTTCAGATGATGTGTTTAACAAACAAGTATTCAAGAAGGGAATCTCTATATACAATCACTGGCACTTAGATTTTAGAAAATAATTAAAATTAGGCTGAGGGCTTATATGTCATAGATACATATTAATCTATGTAATAAAACTTAGGTCTATAGAGTATACATTTCATGTCTATGTAATTGTGTTTATATTTCCAGTACCATGTGCATGTATAGAGGGGATACAGTTATATTGCCCAGGTAGTAGGTGCATTACTTCTCACACATTGATACCCCTTCTCATGTTTTGTCCCCATTTCCCTCCCTCCCCCCAATCATCTTGTTTTCCCTCCTTCCCTTTCCTATTCAAATGAAAAATAAACATGTATGCAATATTTTAAAGTATGCTTGTTCTACTGTGCTATAATGGTTCATATCTATAATCCTTGTATTCAGGAGAGTGAGATCTGAAAATTGCAGGTCAAAGCTGGACCAAGTAGGAAAGTCCACGAGTTCCTTACTTCAAACCACCCCAAATCTGGAAGTGTAAGTGTGACTAGAAGTAGAGTGACAGGTCCGAGTGAAAAAAACAAGTGAGAGCACAAAGACGTAGGTTCAAGCCCCAGTACCATCACACTCACTATGTGCACACCACAGGTACATATGCACACCACACACACACACACACACACACACACACACACACACGCAAAAGAAACAAGAGAAAGATTAGTAAGTAGTATAAACTAGGTGTCTTGCTTTATCCTGAAGTTAAAAATATCTAAAAATTAGAACTTATTCAAACAATAGCTGGGGGAAGAACCATGAGAGAACTTTGTTTGGCATTTCTTATTATAAAAGTATATTCATTTTAATGTCATTGCTTCAATAGTAATAAACTCTTATCTCTAATAAAAAAACTGAAAGTGAAAGCTATGGCTCAGGTGGTAGAGTGCTAGCCTTGAGCAATATAAGCTCAGAAACAATGGCCATACCCTGACTTCAATTCCAGGACCCACAGACAGACAGACAGACAGAGACAGATAGACAGACAGACACACACACTGTGTCCTTTCTGCCTTCTATTCCTTGCCTCTTGGCCTTAAGGACATTTTATGCCATCTTTAAGTCAAAAGTATTTGTGATAATTATAGATTTGTATACTATAGAATGTGAGCTATATCTGTAAGCATACTATTTTCCCTAGTTTCCAGGTGGCCCTAATAGTATATTTGGTCATTTTGTGTTCTTTATATTAAATATAAGGAAGCGGAGTACAGTTTTATTGTAAGCTCTTTTCATTGCCTTAGGAATATTAGAAATGTCTTGAGAGATTGATGTCACATAGGAATAAAGATACCAAGTAGAAACAAAGTAGGCAATGCAAACTTTACTTCTACAGAAGGATCAGGTACTAACAAGAAAAAAAATATGCAGGCAACCTTTGTCTCTCAAGGCCTTACTTCCAAGAGTTTCCATTTTTACACAAAGGACACAATATGTCTACAAATAGGCTATTGAATTAAAAAGAGAAACTTCTCAAAAGGAGAAATAAAGATGTCCAATAGACACATGAGAAAATGCTAAACATCTCTGGCCATAAAGAAAATACAAGTCAAAATAACACTGTGATTTCACCTAACCCCAGCAAAGATGGTTGTGTGCATGGTTTCACTCCCATATGGTAGCTATAATTAGCCTATAAACCTATAAGTAATCATTTAGGATAGTATGCAAGTGGTTACAAATGTACCACATAAATGGCACATTTAAGGGAGAAGACACAAAGTATAATTCTTTAGAATGGCAAAGTCCAAGCCCAAAAATAACCACCAGAAAAAGGGTACTTGCAAAGGTAGAGGGACTTATGAGGAGAAGAGTAAATGAACAAAAAGAAGGGGAGAATACAGTCAAGAATTCTATATATATAATATATATACATATATGTGTATGTATATACATATATACAATGTATACATATATGTTACATATATGTACTAGAAAATTCAAAATTAAAGTAGAAGAGTGGGTGGAAAGTTGGGTGACAATGTTCAAAGTGGTGACACTGATCAAGATACATTATATTCATGAGCTGCTTTATTAAATGGCAACTCATTTGAACAACTTTTTGAAAGTAAATCATAAATCAGGCTGTTAAGAACCATGGGCCTGAGTTGTCACTTGTAACTTGTATTATTTTACACAAGTAGTTAATTCTGTTTCATCTCATTCTGTTATAGGAATCATAATTGTTCTTCCCACAGAGTTAACTTCAAAGATTAGCTGGGAACCTGGGTTCAAGCATTAACTGAGTTACCTAGTACCAAGTAAGTTGTCAGTGCATATTAGCTATTATTACTTACATTCATAACTCAAATAGGCAATGTGGTCACTCCTGGGAAGACTTACTCTCATTTTGCTCTTGTCATTGTTTCTCTGGGAAATGTATTCCAGCTTATAAAGTGCTGAATATGAAGAGGACCCTTGACTAAAACCCTCTTGAAAGCTGTTTTTCCCTGACATTGCATATTTCTATTCCTGACATCTCAGAAGATAACTATGTGCTTTCACCTACCTCTTTGCGTTTCCACTTTTTCTCTTTGACTGGCCACTTCCTCGTCCTTCATTTATCTCCCCCACTTCTCTATTATCAGTAACAGCATTTTAAACTCTTTAAAGTATAAAAGAAGGCACTTAGGGCAGTTCTTTTTGCTATCTTCTCAACAGTACTCTTTTAGTGCTTAGCTAAGAGTCTATGAAATGATCAGAAAATCCTTCTCAAATGAGAACTGTATGTGATAATTGCCAATAGTAGAAATAAATATAAGACTTAATGCTATATTATATTTCTTTTTTAATTATGTAATTGCCTACTGATTGCACTGTTAAATTACATGCATGCATCATTTAGCTGGCTAAAATTTTTATTCTGAACATTGTTTTCTCATCTTTGCCTACAGTGTTATAACTTGTAGCAGTGTAAAATTTATTAGTCAATAGGTCTTTCTAATTGGCAATATGAAATGAATGAAACTTAGAAACTTTTTGACATGTGTCCAAATTTCACATAATTATTTCTAATTGCAGGAATTATTTTTAGATATTAAATCCTCTGCACATATACACATACTTCTGCCAAATTGTATTACACAGTATGTTGCCAAGAGAGTCACAATATGGCTAAAATTAAGCTTTATTAGGTATAATAGGATGTGATGTGATTTAATTCTTTAAGCTGACTGTAAGTGCTAGAAGACAGATTTGTTTTCATTCTACCCACTAAGTTAAAAGAATGATGCATTATTTTGCAAATCCCAGTGGCAAAAAGCAGCTGAAATAATATATGAAGCTTCTTGAAGGAAAATGGCTTTATGGTTAAAATTGTAATATTGTTTATCTTTTCCTTCAACCATTTGATTCCTTCAGTCTGTAGAGGAGGCCTATTTATTTTAGCAGTAGGTAGATTGTGTTTCTGCCAAGTGAGCATCCCTGAATGAATATGTCAGAGGTAATATTGTTTCTAAAACATCATTTTGAAAGTAGAATTTTTCCATAAGTAGGCTCTTTCATTAGTTTGGAATTAAATTTGAGCAATTGCTGGTTTTATTATCATTCCTTTTAGGAGAGCGCATGGAACAAGAGGTCTTAAGTCCTAGAGTGAAAATTTCCTTTGCTGGTTACAGTGCCTGCATTTGATTTGGAAAATCAAAATGAACTTAACTTCTTTTTCTAACTTTTTGTGAAGGTGAATGCTGTTTGAAGAATCAAATATTCCTTGAAAAAAAATCAATAGAAAGTAGAAAGATTTGTCATAGGCTTGCTTAGTTACAAAAATCCAAGTTTGGAGATTCCCAATAAGTGACATTATGGTTATTTTCTTCCTTTTAGCTTTCTGAAAATGCTGGGAAATTTAATATCTTGTGACTATTTTCCTAATTTATCTTGATAATGACTTGAATTTCCTTGATATGGTTTCTTGATATTGCCTTTCTTTTTTTTTTTGCCAGTCCTAGGCTTGAGCTCAGAGCCAGAGCACTGTCCTTGGACTTTCTTAAGGGTAGAGCTCTACCACTTGAGCCTCAGCACCATTTCAGGCTTTTTTCTATGTATGTGGTACCAAGGAATTGAACCTGGGTCTTTGTGCATGCTAGGCAAGCACTTTATCACTAGGCCAAACTCCCGGCCCCTGCTTTTCTTTCATGAAGGAAATTTGAGCTCTATTATCCCATGACAGAATTACCTGAAGCACTTGGTGGATTGTGAAAGACTGAAGTGATGGGAATATAGCATAGTGGTAGAATGCTTATCTATCATCCACAGGCCCTGGATACAAATTTTAGGATAATAATTTTTTAAGCCTAATTTGATTGAGAGGAGGGGCCAGACTGGCAAGGATGGAGAATGATGAAAGGGTGACATTCATCAAGATGCATTGTATTCATTAACTGTTCATTTGATGGCAGCTCCTTTGTACAACTACTTAAAGACAATCTTCATAATAAATTAGTCATTAAAAAGCCAGAAGTGAAGGTGTGAATCAAGTGGTAGAGAGATAGCCAAGTGAAAAAGCCCCAAATTCAATCCCTTGTACTGGCAAATACACACAATAAAATTATAACTAATTTTATAATAGATTTTACTGTAAGGAAATCTGATTCATTGCTTATAAACTAACACAGAACACATAGATATTATTCACAATCAACTAAATACTACTGTCTGTGGTAACATTGTCTTTGAGGAATTGAAGGCATATAATATGCAGCTCTTAAAGAATGCCCATCAGTAAAAGTGAAAAATGATAACCTCTTAGTATAAATCCTTGTGAACATTTGTTTGTTTGAATTAGTTTGTATTTGAGCTTGTTTTAATTCAAGGAATAAAATGTGAAAGTACTCATTTTTCTTTGTAGTGTCAGTCACTTGCTGGTGATCCATCAGCATTTTATCTGCTCAATTATAATTTATTTTGTTTGAGTTGGCTTGCACATGTAAAATCACCTTAAGAAAAATCATGAACTTTGCTCATTTCTAAAATTAAGAATAGTATATAGTTTTAGTATTGGATATATCACCTTTCTAATATATTTTCCCATAGGCTGGTTTATGTTCTGTTCATGTCCATCATTCATTATTTAAGACAAGTTTGCAGTCATTAGTACTAGGTTTGGACATTTTTTTTGCATGGAAGATCAATTTAACATTCATATTGCAATTGAAAGCCTCCAGATTAGGCACCAAAATATCCAAAATGTTAATAAATGTTACCTAGGTACAATCACTTACTATATGGTAATATATTCCTTAGCATGAAAAAGATGCTGTTACTAGAGATCTGTCTTTATTATTCTGTGGTTATGAGAAGTCCTAAGGGAACTGACAGACCTTGGCTAATTGCTAATCTAGTCCGATTCTTAGTCAGGGAAGAGATAGCAGAAAGCTTTGAGGTGGTGTGGTCAGAAACTCAGCTGAAGAAAAAGTAGACATATTAGACCTATACTGAACTGGCAGTAGATTAGAGCAGGAATTCTTGGTTTAGAAGAGATAGAGTTACTACATCAAGTTATTCCTTGTTTCAAAGGATCTTTTCAGAGAAAAGAATTCAGGTAAATGAAAAAGCAGTGATTCTTACCACCGACATCATATGCTGGAGTTTGAGCTAGGAGAAATAAGGACTTAATAGAATGAACTGTGTACCACCAACTTCACATGGCCTAAGGAATGTATCTATCTCACATCCCCAAACGATGGGAAAGAAAGAAGTCAACAGACATTCTAAGCAGAGCAAATTTGGGGTTTCACTATCTCCTGAGTGAGACAGGACTGAAGTTTGGAGATGTACAGTAGCAATTATGAAGGAAATAATTTAGATTGTAGTAAACCAAATTCTGCCTGCTATAGTCCTGGGTCCCTTGGATTTGTTTGTTTTGTCACTGACAACCTCTTGTTGTGGTTTCTGTGCTTCAGAAACAAAATACCCTTGATCCAAATGACCTCATCCATTCTAATTGATGCTTTATTTTGTGGAAAGAAATCTTCAGATAAGTAGAGGCCAGTTTGTTTTCTGAGACAAATCTCAGATTGTATTTTGTTTGGGACTCATAAAATGAACAAAATGGAATTATTTGTAATTCAGTTTTTCTCTACAAAGAAATTTGATTAATGAAATTGAATTAGCTCTCCAGCTTACCTCCTAGCACTAACAGTCAGTAGGTATAAAAATGTTTGCCATTCTTAGGGGAATGGCTCCCAAAGCATTCTGAAGCTGGTAAGTGCTTTATGACTTATGCATGATTTATTTTTAGAGCAAATGTAACCTGTGGTGAGGGTTGGCACAAAGATAGGTTGACCCATGCACGTCAATGCAGTGCCTAAATTAAACATTTCAGACATGACACCAGGGACTGGAGGAATTTATTGATATGGATTAGCAACCTTTGTCGATCAAAGAAGCAGGTGCTGAGGAGATATGACAAATGGCCTTCCCCCTACTCCTGGGCCTCTCATTTGTCACTTTATAGTCCCCAAGGAAGGCTCTCCATGTCCTTTTCCAGCATATGGTATATCTCCTACTTTCAAATCTTAAGGGTATTATTAGAAGCATTGTCCAACAGTGTAATAATTGAAAGTTAAATATTTCTCAAGGAATTTAACCCCAGATCCCCCAATAATCCTCAACTCTGTTCCAGAAACAAGCCAAGTACTTGTGATGCCTCATAGACACAGGGTCCTTGACAAATGCAGTTTCAACGTGAATGTCTCACTCTCCACCTGCACTGCTACTGGAAAGACTTTCCTATGCACATATTCTGGAAGCTCCAAGCAAGATTCACTGTGAGCCCTCTGGGTACCCGGAAGTGCTCCCCCCCCCCCCCCGGTGGATTGAATAGTTTCTACTGGAGGCCCTGGCCTCAGCAAAGATTATAGCTGCCACCGAGAGGTTTGGGGATATTTTCAGCGTGGATAGCCATGCAGCCAAGGACATGTATGAGATATGGAAGGGACAGAGCCATGGCACAAGGGAAAGGGACCAGCAGAGCACAACTCTCCTACCTCATGGAAACTCATGGACTCCTCTACAAATAGTGCCAACTTACATTGGAACACACACTCAGGGAATGGAGAATTTCTCTGATTTTTCTCCATTTTATGTTCTCATCAACTATCGAAATATTAGCACATGGGTTGAAATATGTCACTGTGCACTAGTTTCCACTTTGAGCCCAATAGTATATGCACAGTTGAACAATACATATTTCCTATTCGTAGATAGATAGGAAGGAAAAGCAAAAGACTGATTTATCATGATCCAGTCCTGCCCTTCCCCCCTTCTCCCCGAAAAAAAAAAATCCAACTCCAGCACAGATAACCATTCCAAGGGCTATATGCTCAATTGTACCTGTCCTTTGTACACTGAAGGTGAAGTGAAGGTATTGTGTCCTGCTGTGCTTAGGCATTGACTTATTCGGTGGGCATTGGAAGAGTCTAGATTGTTCTGGGAAGCTCGTTTTTATGCTATAGTAATGCATTCCCACATATTCCAGTTACCCTTTAGAACTATAAGCAAGAAATGGAGGTGAAATGGAATCATTCAGGGCACTGAAAGGATTCTGTACATTCTACTCCCTGAGCAGAGGTGGTCAGCTAAATGACTAATGATACCATCTTGTAATATTGTAAAGGGCACAGACTCCACAGCCAGACTACCTGAAACCAAGGCCTCTGCCACCCCCAAACTAAACAAATGGAAAATTAACATTTCTACATTTTAGTTCCTTCATTTTAAAACCAAGAATAACAACAACAATAACAATAAAAAAATCCCAGTTTGAGCCAGTGTTTCCGAGGCTGAGATCTGAGCACTGTAGCCTGAAGTCAGTCCAGGAAGGAGTGTCTGTGAGACTCTTGTTTCCAATTATCCACCAAAAGCCAACAGTGGAAATGTAGGCCAACTGGTAGAGTGCTAACCTTGATCAGAAAACCTCAGGAATAGTGACTAGGCTCTGAGTTCAAGCCCCAGGACACACACACACACACACACACACACACACACACACACACACACACGCATATGCATATATCGGCATACACAGAAATAATTACACTACATAACTGAAAGATGTTACACAGGCTAAATAATATTCAGATGTGCATAGTATACATTATAAATGTTTAATATCGTTATCAGTTGACATGCCCTTCTTCCTTTGTTACCACTTTGAGTTTACCAAAGCATATGCTAACATGATTCGGGAATAAGCCCAACATTTCCAGAATAAGACATTCAAATTTGTACCTTTTTACTCATGCAATGCTGCAACATAGCTCTTTCTATTGTCTCTCTCATTATGCTATTTGACCTATTCATTTAGATTAAGAACTCTGAGGAAACAAGTTACCACCCAAAGATGGATGCTCAGTGGTTTGGAAGGAGTGCATTATTTATTTACTGAATAAATGATGACTATCAAGTACAGCTTGTGTTCTTCACCTGGAAAAACAATCAGGAACATCTTCCCAATCCCTCAGGTTCTTTTATGAACCCACGAATCCTTGGTCTTATATTACATCCTCACTTCTGCTCATTGCAGTTATTTAAAACATGGTCATTGTTTTATCACCTCTTTCCATTCCATCCTGACAAGCAATCCTCTCTCTTCCTTGTCCCTCTTCTGTCCTTTTCCTGTCCCTGCTACATGGCATGCTGCATTTTTTCATATATTTTATTGTAATTAATAGAAGGGTTACATTATATTCACCAGATAGAAGATGCATTAATTCACATACATTTATACCCTTTCTCATGTTTTGGTCCCTCCTTCCCTCCCCCCCACTCCTCATCCTGTTTTCCCCCCTTTCCTATCCAATTTCAAATAACCAAATACAAATATATCCAATATATCAGATAACAAAGTGAGATACTGTAACAATATGAGATAACGAAGGGACAGCAAAAGAGATGAGAAATAACATAACACATTAAGGACAACAATCACTCATTATATGGCTTTTGTTTCTATATCCTAGAGGTCCTTTCATTTAGCATCATATTCTATGGCCTTATGTATCTAGGTTTTGCTCTATTGCAAATCTCTGCTAGGAGAGCCCAAGGTTTCTACTGATTATGACAAATGAGGGAAACCATTGAGCCTATGTTCCTTTGAGTCTGGCTTACTTCACTTTAATATGATTTTCTCTAAGTCTTTCCATTTCCTAACAAATGGGGTGATGCCATTCTTTCTGACAGCCGCATAGAAGTCCATTGTGTATAAATACCACATCTTGTTGATCCACTCATCAACTGAGGGACATCTGGGTTGGTTCCATATCTTTGCTATTGTAAATAGTGCTGCAGTGAACATTGTTGTGGTAGTGGGTTTAGTATGTCCTTGTTTCTGGACAATTGGGTAAATGCCTAGTAGTAGAATTGCTGGGTCATAGGGGAGCTCTATGTTTAGTCTTTTGAGGAACTGCCATACTGCTTTCCATAGTGGTTGAATGAGTTTGCACTCCCACCAACAGTGTAGTAGTGATCCCTCCTGGCTACATCTCCTCCAGCATCTGTTGTTATTAGTTTTTTTGATCTTGGCCATTCTAACTGGAGTGAGGTGGAATCTTAGAGTTGTTTTGATTTGCATTTCTTTTATGACCAGAGATGTTGAGCATTTCTTCATGTGTCTATAGGCCATTTTTGTTTCTTCTTCAGAGAAAACTCTCTTTAAGTCTTTGGCCCATCTTTTAATGGGATGGTTGTTACTTTGGAGATTAGTTTTGGAGTGATTCACTTTTTTGAGCTGTTGATATATTTTAGATATGAGGCCTTTGTCTGTTGTATGGTTGGTGCAGATCTTCTCCCACTCTGTAGGCTTCCTAATTAATTTACTAGCTATGTCCTTTGCCATACAAAAGCTCTGCAGTTTAATGCAGTCCCACTTATCCAGCCTTTCTCTGATTTGTTGTGATTCTTGGTCCTTATTAAGAAAGTTTCGACCTGTGCCAAGGAAGCCTAATGTATCTCCTATTCCTTCTTGTAAAGTTTTCAGTGTGTTGGCTTTTACCTCCATTTGGAGTTAATTCTAGTGCAGGGTGACAAAGAAAGATCCAACTTTAGTTTTCTGCAGGTGCTTAACCAGTCCTGTCAGCACCACTTGTTGAAGAGGCTGTAGCATGCTGCATTTTAACATTTGCATTGGTGATCTTGCTTTGTTCTTGCCTTTCATTTTAAGTCAGGTCAAATCCTTTTGGTAAATTGTAAAATAATTAATTGCAAACAAAACTTACTGTTCATTATTGTGTTCTCTTTCATTTGCATAAGCAATTTATATAAGCTTTCTCATTGTTTGTTAATCCACCCCACCCCCCCCACAGCAAGTCACATTATTTTTACAACGATATTATTATTTTCCTATTGTTTTGTTATTTTGCTCTCCTTACTCCATCCAACCAGTCCAGCATTGTGGTTGATTTCTGCCCTTACCGCAGTTGACTAACACATATGAAAAATTTGAGGGAGCAGGGAGAGTGTGATTCACTACTCAATCCCCTCAGGCCAGTTCCCATTTCTTACCCATTTTGGATTTGCCATGTTTATATGAATGACATATAAGGAATCTTTAGACAATAGGAGCCAAAGCATAAAATGCAACCTTGTGAGTTGAAAACATTTGCTCAAAAACTCTGGAGTATCCCCAAACCTTCTCATCATGGAGTCACACTGTGTAAGAATATGCAATTCAGAGTCCATTTGCTATATCATTGTTGCAAACCCTAACTAGGCAGTATGCTCTCATGTCCATAGAGGTCACAATTTTGCCTTCCCCTTCATTTGTGGGGATGTGAGATAAATCCGACAGAGGGGCAGGTGATTACTGCATTTTGAAGATACACAGCCTTGACCAGTCTACCACATCCAGTCCAGGTACAGTTGCACAGAAGAAAAAGCTGGAGGCTCAAAGTTTTATCCTTCCTCAGGGGGTATCCCTGCACACCTGGGAAGCCTCAGTAATGAAACTGATTTCCAGTAGCTGGTTCTACAGCCACAGAACCCAATTTTTCATCTATTGTAAGAACTATTTTTCTTCTGTGTCTTTGCCAGCTCCACCCCTCGGGGGAGTCACAGCAGTAGATTGGTTATGCTAAACACTTCACCTCAGGGGTTCAATTTTGATTTTTTCCTTGTACCAACCCAGTCATTTATATAGTCAAGACAGACTCATCTTGAAACTTCACAAAGCTATTTAATTTTGTTTTAAGTCATCACTCTGGATAATTTGTATCTATGTTATTTCTACTGTGCTCTTGGATTTCAAGGGAATGCTCTGCAATTGAGGAATATCAAGTGCAAGCCCTTTGTCACTGTCTTCTTTTCCTTGCTTCATCTCAAATGCTAACAGCATGGAGCTAAGTATGTTTAAATATATTGAGAGATTGCTAATATTTTGTTTTTATATATCCTGTAGACATAAAACTGGTGTGGTGAAGCAGATAATATACAAGAAATTAGAAACAATTCTAGGATGTCCAAAGAATGTGACCTGGGCCTTTATTTTTTGTCTTTCAGTCCTTAGACCTGTAGAAAACACACTATGTTTTGGACCTGCCCCCTTGGCCTCTCAGCTATGCAGTGTTCCTTGTTCAACTGATTGCATAGTTTCTTCCTGGTCGGCCTGGGGCCAGTGCACCTATGAGAACTGCCAAGATCCCCAGGGAAGGAAAGGTGAGTGCTCTGTTGACATGTATTTTTGTGGATTTCTACTGTGCTGTGTTTATTCTGCTAGCTAAATAGCTTACTAATCCTGCTTAAGACAACATTTGTTTGTAAAATGTAGACAACCACCTCTAGTCTAGTAGCACTCAGTCTTTTTTTAAAATTTTTTTTATTGTAATTAGCAAAAGGGTTACATGATATTTGCCAGATAGAAGGTGCATTAATTCACATACATTGATACCCTTTCACATGTCTTGGTACCCATTTCCCTCCCCCCCCCACACCCCCCACCCGTCTTGGTTTTCCCCCCTTCCCTATCAAATTTCAAATATCCAAATACAAATAAATTCAATATATCAGATAACAAAGTGAGATACTATACCAACATGAGATAACCAAGGGACAGCAAAGGAGATGAGAGACAACATAGTACATTAAGGACAACAATCATTCATTATATGGCTTTTGTTTCAATATCCTGGAGGCCCTTTCAATTAGCTTCACATTATATGGCCTTATGTATCAAGATTTTGCTCTATTGCAAATCTCTGCTAGTAGAGCCCAAGGTTTCTACTGATTATGACGAATGAGGGAAACCATTGAGCCTAAGTTCCTTTGAGTCTGGCTTACTTCACTTAATATGATTTTTTCTAAGTCTTTCCATTTCCTAACAAATGGGGCAATGTCATTCTTTCTGACAGCAGCATAGAATTCCATTGTGTACAAATACTACAACTTGTTGATCCACTCATCAACTGAGGGACATCTAGGTTGGTTTCATATCTTTGCTATGGTGAATAGTGCTGCAATGAACACTGTTGTGCTAGTGGGTTTAGTATGTCCTTGTTTCTGAATGTTTGGGTAAATGCCAAGTAGTGGGATTGCTGGGTCATAGGGCAGTTCTATGTTTAGCCTTTTGAGGCACTGCCACACTGCTTTCCATAGTGGTTGAATGAGTTTGCACTCCCACCAACAGTGTAGTAGTGATCCCTCCTGGCCACATCCCCTCCAGCATCTGTTGTCATTCGTTTTCCTGATCCTGGCCATTCTAACTGGAGTGAGGTGGAATCTTAGAGTTGTTTTGATTTGCATTTCTTTTATGACCAGAGATGTTGAGCATTTCTTCATGTGTCTATAGGCCATTTTTGTTTCTTCTTCAGAGAAGACTCCCTTTAAGTCTTTGGCCCATTTTTTTAATGGGATGGTTGTTACTTTGGAGGTTAGTTTTGGAGTGATTCAATTTTTTGAGTTGTTGATATATTTTAGATATGAGGCCTTTGTCCGTTGTTTGGTTGGTGAAGATCTTCTCCCACTCTGTAGGCTTCCTGATTAGTTTACTAGCTATGTCCTTTGCCATACAAAAGCTCTGCAGTTTAATGCAGTCCCACTTATCCAGCCTTTCTCTGATTTGTTGTGATTCTTGGTCATTATTTAGCACTCAGTCTTTAGGGAAGAAATTGAACACATATCTGTAAAGCAGAGAAACTGAACTTGATTTCATTTTTTGGTTAGGGTTGCAGTGGAGTGAATACATTCAAGTAAATATATATATATGTACATATATGTACATACATATATACACATATACATGCACATCTATAACATCAAAAGTTTATATATATGTGTATACATATATTACAGTATATACTGTATATACATTATAAACATTTGATATTGATTTTATGCTATTTGATATTTGATTTTAGAGCCTAAAAGGACATCATGTGTAATGCTAATTTTTTAATGTTATTCTCTGGTTGAAAGTGATATCTTAACATTTTGGGAGGCTGACTTGCCTTTATGGGCCTCAGTTTCTGATTAAAATTCACATCACCACCCTGAAGAATTTGTTTCTAAAAACAGTTTGCCTTTTCATTTACTGATGTGTTAATTTCTATTGATATTGTATTCCCTTGTAGCTAAATGCTATGAAGACATACTTTAAAAGAGAAATTAGATCCAAGTATGTTAAGTTAGAAGTTAGGTAATATTAGCTGGCTGTCTCCTAATTACATTCACAGAAAGAGAGGGGAAAGCTCACAGCTCCAGTCCCAGCATCCATGGGCCTATACATAACTCAATGCATCCATTTGAAAAATCTACGTATCATCTTCTTTGGATTGCTTACAAGCACACATATGCACACACACAGCTCATGTACGTAGACTTTACACTTTACTATAATTCTTGTCCTAAGGCAGAAGAGGAACATAAGCATTCATTTTTGGACAGGAAAACGTGAATTTGTAGTCTTTGATCAAATCATTACATTTTTTTCATTTTCTTTTCTTTTAATGTATAGAAGGGTTACAGTTATATTGACCAGATAGAAGGTGCATTACTTCACAAACATTTATACCCCTTCTCATATTTCTGTCACCATTTCCTTCCCCATTCCCTCCCTAATCTTTTTTCTCTCCTATTTTAAATAAACAATTAAACATATATATATATATATATACACACACACACACACAAGGTAACAAAGGGCAATATAAGAAAAGACAAAAAAAACATAGTACATTAACAACAAAAATCACTCATAATTAAGCTCTTGTTTTCATGTCCTGGAGGCCCATTCATTTGGCCTCAGCCTATACGGCCTATGTATCCAGGATTTGAGTTATTGTAATCCTCTGCTAGGAGAGTCCTCGGTTTGTACTAATTATTACAAATGATTGAAACCATTGAGCCTGTGTTCCTTTGGGTCTGGCTTACTGTACTTTATATGATTTTTTCCAAGTTGTTACATTTCCTTACAAATGGAGTGATGTCGTGCTTTCTGATGGCAGCATAGAATTCCATTGTGTATAAATACTACATCTTAGTGATACAATCATCTATTGAGGGGCACCTGGGTTGGTTCCATATCTTTGCTATGGCAAATAGTGCTGCAATGAACTTTGTTGTGCTAGTGGATTTAGTATATCCTTGTTTCTGGAAATTTGAGTATATGCCAAGGAGTGGAATTATTGGTTCATAGTGGAGCAATATGTTTAGTCTTTTGAGGAACCCCCAAACTGCTTTCCATAGTGGTCGAACAAGTTTGTACTTCCACCAACAGTGTAGTAGTGATCCCTCCTGGCCACATCCCTGCCAGCATCTGTTGTTACTGGATTTCTTGTTCATGGCCATTCTAACCCAAATGATTTGCATTTCTTTTATGGCCAGAGTTGTGGAGCAATTCCTCATGTGTCTATAGGCCATTCTTATGTCTTCTTCAAAGAAGTGTGTCTTTAGGTCTTTGGCCCATCTCTTAATGGGATGGTTATTTCTTTGAAGATTTGTTTTGGAGAGATTCAATTTTTTGAGCTGTAGAGGTGCTGTCAGAACTGGTTAAGCACCTGCAGAAAGCTACAGCTAGATGCTTCTATGTCACCCTGCACCAAATAGATCAAATCCCTTGAGGTAAAAGCAGACACCCTAAAAACTTTTCAAGAAGGAATATGAGATACACTAGGCCTCCTAGGCACGAGGCGAAACTTTCTTAGTAAAGATCCAGAAACACAACAAATTAAAAAAGTTTGGAAAAATGGGACTGCATTAAATTGCAGAGCTTCTGTATGGCAAAGTAGATAGCTAGCAAGTTAAATAAAAAGCCCACAGTGGGAGAAGATCTTCACTAACCATACAACAGACAAAGGCCTCATATCTAAAATATATCTACAGCTCAAATCATAACAATTTGTGTCTCAAGAGAACAGAGGCAGGGAGCTCTTGCTTCTCTTTACTTTGACATATAAGCAGACTGCTCCCATAAAGCATCATTGTGTAGATCCAAACACATTTCATTCATACTAATAGAAACAGTTGGTAGCTCTGTGGTCCACACATATAGCAGGCCTCCTTAAGTCTCTTGTAGTTATACATTAGACTCCCACAGTTCACTTGCATGCTCTTGGAACCCATTCTTCATTGCGTCATTGCCTGTCTTGCTATAGCCACTCTGGGAAGCTGGGTCAAGGCTCCCCTGCCAACTTTGCCAGGACCACTATCCTAGATATTGTTTTACAGCTTAGAATGGCACTTTCCTTTACATTCAAAACTATAGAATTCATACCAATTGTGCTCTAATATTATTGAGGACACTTTTGATTATTATTGACAGAAATTCAATTCACATTGTTGTAAGCCCAATGAAAAAACTTTGTAAGATCATATAGCTGATAAATGAAGGGAAGGCAGGGCAAAGTCCAGGGTCCCACAGTATTTCATACCATGTTAGAATTGAGTAGGATCAGACTCTGTTTCATAGGCTCCAACACATTCTCCAAAAAGAAATAACATTCAGGAGACACTGTGAGTCTTTATTGTTGTTGTTCAAGGCTGAGAATTTTCTACTTTCAAAGTATTTCATTAAAACAGAAAGAATTTTGTTTTGTAAGATCTTCTTAAAACCTACCTAGGCTACCTTCTTATTATCCCTCTTGGGCAAAGAATAGAGTTTTTCTTCTAGGGAAACAATGTTGTGTCTACAAGGAGACTGAGTGTGTTTTATTTCTATGGATTGGTAAAGATGAGTTCTGAGACTCACATTTTCCATTCAGTTCCTGTTGCATGATACCGACATGGATTCTTCCAGAATTACTGAATAGCACAGATTAAATGTCATATAGATTACAGAGAAGCTGTACTCTAGGGCATGTAGGCTGCTGCATTGAACATTGGAAAACTCTGGAACATCAGTGGGGTGTTTAGCTTTATATTTGAATTCACTCTTCTGATGAATACCAGTAAACTTAACTAGCAAAAATTCAAGATATGCATATGTTTCTGAAAATTTTGTGGTCATTTATGTATATGTGATATATATATAATATTTTAAATATATAAATAAAATATTGCTTGTAGTATATTAATTATGAAAGAAATTCTATATCTGGGCATTGGTGGCTAATGGCTATAATCCTAGCTATTGAGGAGGCTGAGCTCTTAGTCCCAGTGCAAAGCGATCTGGGTAAGAAAGTTAGATAAGGCATAAACAATCTATAAACAATCCAAAAATTCATGGGTGTGGAGCTGTGGCTTAAATAATAGAACACTAACCTTGAGCAAAACTCAGAGACAATACCTAGGTCCTGAGTTCAAGGCCAGGATTAGTGTCCATGTACACACACTCCCCCCCCACACAAATATACACATGTTTACAATTACAGCTACATACACATGAATATACAAAGAGAAAAAGGAGAAAGAAAGTAGGCATGATCTGAGGGAAAAACCAACAACAAAATAAAAGTGGAAAGTTGGAAACTTACTCTCCTCATGTCTTTTCTCCAGACATCATGCTTTGGTAGTTTCTTTTTGTTCACATACACACAAGCTATATAGAGTGAAAAGGTTTATTACTTCTCCATTATGTAGGAAGTGTTTTATTACCTACTAGAAGAAATTAGTTTTTATAGAAATTATCTTTGAATAACTACTATTTTCAGTCAGCACCCTTCAGTCAGGCAACATTTAAGCTTTGTGGCTGTCAGCTATTCAGTGTGCATTAGAAAATCAGCTGGTGTTCACAGGCTTTGAACCCTTCCATCAGACCCATGACTGACAGACAAGGCAGATCTCTGTAGGTTGGTGCTTGTCAATTGAAGCTAGTGCCCCTTTCAGAGGAATTATAAATTGCATCATGTCTGATTCTCTATTGCTTTATCTTAGAGGTACTCCTGTAGCATTATAATTAGAGAAGTATGAAAAAGAATTAGTGGGGAAGAATGATGATGGATAACTACATGAATGTGGTACATTTAAAAAAAGTTCTTGATATATTGTCATAGATTTATCTGACATCCCTTGCAGACAGTCTAGGAAAGCAACTTTATATGGAGAAAATTTGAGGGAGATTTTTCTACATGACATCCCCAAAACTATCTTTCTGCCTATGTGGTCACAGTTTTTCATGTCTGCCAATCTAATATCCTTTTCAATCATAGTTCCAAAAATCTCCCCAATTTTCACAAGAAAGGATATTTTGTAGCCAAGAAACTATGACTGTTTTGACTGCCTTTGATGTTCTGAAACAATATTAATTTAGCTAACTACAGGAGTTCATATAAAATTTCCTCTTATACGTAGATCTTGTATAATAATAATGGAGAAAAATTCAATTTTGTCCCCTAAAAAGGCTTCATTGCTAATGAGTTTATAAGATACTTTTACATATTATTATCAATAATTCTTCTTTCTTTTTTTTTTGTTTTTTTTTTTTTGCCAGTCCTGGGTTGAACTCAGGGTCTGAGCACTGTCCTTGGACTTTCTCAAGGCTAGAGCTCTACCACTTGAGCCTCAGCACCACTTCCAGCTTTTTCTACATATGTGGAACCAAGGAATCGAACCCGGGTCTTCATGCATGCTAGGCAAGCACTTTAACCACTAGGCCAAACTCCTGGCCCAAGATTCTTTCTTTCTTATTTTTTATGTCATTGTGTCTTGGCACTGCTATGTACTGTGCCATTTCTTACTGTAAGCATGGAGCATTATCAGGAAGGCATCCCCCTATTCATGTTTCTTCTGCTTTTTATTTTCCAAACTCACCAAAGGCTGAGAACAAATAACAGCTCCTGTAGGCGTTGTGGGTGATGTATAAAGAGACGAATCTCTTACCCATTCTGCTCAGTTCTCTGAGTCTAAGTTGTTATCCAACATTTCTCCAAGACAAAAAGCAAATGAAATGCTTAAGGTGCCATAGGCTTCTGTGATCTTTGTTTAATCTGCTGGTTATTTCTTCAAGCCTGTCTCTGTGGTGGCAACATAGAGACACAGTGGTATTCATAGATCTCCCTGTGGAAGTTCACATGGATGCTTCTGATCCAGTAGCACAGTAGAATTTCAGTCCTTGGATCCGATACACCCTCCTGAATCTCATTTAGTTTTTGTTTTCTTAAAATGAATTGACCTTTCTTCTGCCATCTTCTCCTTATATTCTTCAGCTCAGTACTGTACTCATTCCTTTGTAAGGATTTTCAGTAGAATTATATATAACACCAAAAGTATTGAGCTAGTGGGAAAAAATATTAATTTCAGTGAAGGTGAACTGAATCTATGATCAGGAAATGATGGTGATAATTTTTCTATTTAGAGCCTAAAATTCCATTTTCACATCTGTCTACTTTTAGTTTAAGAGAGAAATAATGCTATGTTTTGGGTTTATTTTATGAGGTGCGGCTAAACTACAACATTTACAAGAGTTAACTTGGAAAGTGGAAAAAAACTCTGATTCATTTCATATTTATTCACATAATCTATAATAAAGAATAGCAATAAAGGAAAGTAATAAAACACAATCTAGCTTTAGCTTTCACATATATAAACTGGGGACAGTAATTTGTAATATATTTTTGAGGAAATTTATGGTAATATAAGTAAAGTGACTGTCCTACTTTTCCTGTGGAAGCTTACTTTATATACCATTTTACTTGTTGGATTATGTGCTCTCTGAAGAATAGATATACATTTTCATTCTTTTCTGTGGCAATCTCACGAAAGACAATGATGATCCATACATAGCTACTTATATTTATCGGTGATATTGCCCTATTTAATTGAAATTTAGACAAGAAAGCGAGTGTTTGGCAGACTTAGCTTTAGTGAGCTTAGTTGCTGTATTGCTTTTAGAACAGAAAACCTGGGGGATGTCTAATGTCTACTTGTAGGCATAAATGCCAATGTGTATAAGTACTAACAATAGTCCAAGATTTTTGTTTTATTCTCAGCTTATGATGTGACTGGATCCCAGTTAGTTTTGACAAGGGCAGCACAAATGAAAACTGAAAATAATTTATTGACTGAGCAATGCAATTTATAGATCCATGGATAGATGGATGCAATTGATTTATAGAGGAAACCTGAACATGTTCCTCAATGTTGTAGAGTATGAGCAATGCAATATCCATAATTCCTCAAAAGAGAAAATTAAATTTATGTAGGTGCTTTACTTCTTGCTGGTTGTAAAACCATGTAAATCATGAGGATCTGTATTATGTTTTATTTAAATACAAATGATAAGAAAGTGAAAATATAAGCCAATACACAGCACAGTACTGTTACTTTAGGAGAACAGAGGATATTCTAGTTGTGAGGCAGCAAAACTTGGAAATCATTGTAGATTTTAGTTCATTCAAGTCTAGTTCAGAGTCCCGTGTCTCGCCGGCATCTCTCCTCATGGTGTCCCTAGGAGGGTGTTGAGCCTTTAGGTACATTTTGTTTGGGTTAATGATATAACCTCAGAGCTACGATATAAAAAAATCAGACATCCTTTTCTTTTTTGAGTTTTGATTTTCAGTGTCATGAGGTTAGAGTCAACATTGGCTGCATCATGGGTTCGAGCAGGTAGCCGGTTCTTAAGTGAGATTCTAAGAGACTAAGATTCTAAGAGTCTAAGATTCCTTCAATTTCTTTTTCTTAAATGTTCTGAATCTCCAAAGGTGTACAGGTAGTTACATATCCATCTAAGAATATAGTGCTTCCTTTTTTTCCATTTTCCAGGAATTTATTTTTTTATTTTCTATTGTTAGGATAGAGGGGTTAAAGTTACATTCATCAGGTAGTAGGTGCAGGACTTCTCACACATTGATACCCCCTCTCATGTTTTGTCCCCTAGTGCTTCTTGATCAAAGTCACTGCTATCATTTTCTGCCATTTCATCCAATCTCCCCACTGTAGCTAGACTCATTTATAGGGAGGATTTCCCAAGAAGAAGAAAATTCAATTAAAGCACTCTATTTCTCTATATTCTCAGCCTTGACCTACTGTAAGTAAGCTTAGATACTGGTGGTATTCTGAAACCTTATGACCATTTCATGTTAGATTCCTTGGTGGTGATATTTAAGAAGAACCCCTCTTTCTTCCATAACACTTTGAACTTTACCACCTTTCCATCTTATTACTAATGATGATATAATTGTAAGAGGGATGGACCTGAATTTGTTTCCACTCCTGCCTCCTAGCCTATCCTCCTTCCTTCCTTTGTGGGAAAAGTGGTGGGGCAATCTACCTCTTATTTTACTTATTTACCCCAGGCAATAAGTTAATGATGACTTTTTAAGATGTTATATATGAAACAGATTGGATTAATAAAAAAATTAACAGGTAATTAAAGTGGCTGACTGAATTTGAAATCTAAACAATGGGAGAAAATATGAGCTCCAAGGAAGAAAGCTATAACTACTAAAAGCTATATACCATGAGGGCCAGAGGGTTGAAAAATCCAAGCTAAAGAATTTTAGACTGATTTCTCAGTCATTTCTTTTTAGGTAACTTCATTGTTGTTGTTGCTTTTCAGAATGTCATTATTTTAGTTTAATTTTATTGTCAGGGTGATGTACAGAGGGGTGACAGTTACATGGGTAAAGGAATGAGTACATTTCTTCTCAAACATTGTTACCCCTCCCATTTTTTACTCCCACTTTTCCCCCAAAGTTGTAAAGTTTCATTTCCAGTATATTTTCATGTGATTAACACGGTTACATTGGTTCATCCTTTGTCCTTTATCTCATGATTTTGATCTTCCCTTGTCCTTCCCTAATTCCAATAAATGTCTGTACAATAACTGGGTACCAAAACCATGTACAGTGACAACAGGGGATAAACTATAGGGGAAAGGAATAAAAGAAAAAGAAAACTTCACATTGTACATGAAAAAAAATAACCACAATGAAAAACCTCTTGCTTCCATATCCTGGATTTCATATCATTTAGCATCATCCTATATGATCATTTGTACATAGCTATTGAACTATTGTGATCCTCTGCTAGGAATATCCCAGATATATATTAATTGTTACAATGAGGGAATCCATGAAGCCAATGTTTCTTTGAGTCTGGCTTACTTCACTTAATATTTTTTTCAAAGTCTTTCCATTTCCTCACGAATGTGGAGATGCCATCCTTTCTGATGGCAGCCTTGAAATACATTGGGCATATATACCACATTTTCTTGATCCATTCATAGAACAGGCCTGAGGGACAATGGAATAGAACTGAAGCCCAGAAATTAACCCACTATTCTGTCCTAATTTGAGGCATTCATCCCATTATACATAAAAATACAATAAAAAAGATTAGGAGGCTGCAAGTTTAGACTAGTGGTGGAGTGTTTGGCCAGCATGCACAAAGACTGGGTTTGATTCCTCAGTAACACATACACATAGAAAAAAGTCAGAAGTGGTATTGTGGCTCAAGTGTCAGAGCTCTAGGCCTTGATAAAGCCCAAGGACAATTCCCAGGCCTCAGTTCAAGTGCCAGGACTGGTAAAATAAAAATAAAAAACCAAACAGATTAGGAATCCATGTCTAGTCATTGTAGGGAGTGAGATCTATACAGATAGTATATTACAAAAAAAGAATGATGTGGAAATATCAGTGTTGTCATGACAGAAGTCTCAAAGCAAAAAGCTGCAAGTGTTAGGGAACCAGTTATGTACTAGAGAGTAATGACATGTTGGATTGATGTCAAAATGTCAAAACAAATAGCAGAAATGAAATGCTGATTTATCTGTGAGAGAACCATTCCCATAAGTCTATTTATTTTACTGGATTACTGATAACATTAGAGGCATATTATTTATTTTATTATGATCACATCTGGCTTATAGTGTCTTATTTTATATCCAACATCCATATGATACTCTTTTATACTTCTAATTCTCCCAATTCTCATAAGATAGGCTTCAAAATAACACACTTTTAGCTGGGTACATTAGCACTTGTCATGTTCCAAGTCTAAGCACAATTATGAGATCCCATTAAAAATAACCAAAGCAAAATGGCTGGGTATATGAGGAGTTATGGCATGATTGGTAGAGCAGGTGCCTAACAAACTCAAAATTAAAAAAAAATGTAACTCCTGCTTCAGAGTTACAAAGATAAATATAAAAAAATTCATGTTTACATAGCATCTGCTTCTTTTCTTTTGCTGGGTAAGAATGGAATCTAGCGGACTTTTGTTCTTTTTCTATTAGGTTTTAGAATGAGGCAACGTCATGTCCTCATGGAATCCACAGGGCCTATCGGGCGTTGCCCTCATTTGGTGGAATCTGTTCCTTGTGAGGATCCAATGTGTTATCGGTGGCTGGTATCAGAAGGAATCTGTGTAGCTGATCATGGAAAATGTGGCCAGGGACATCGCATCTTGAAGGCCGTCTGTCAGGATGGAAAAGGTATGACTCAATGGTGCACTAAAATTGTTACATGACATTCACAAATGGCAGATTGCCACTCTCCAAGGGTCATTCCTCAGGGAGACAAACACAGTCTTTTCTACCTTTCAAAATTCATAGTTTGGCCAAGTGTTGTATTGCTGCAAAGTGAGCTGGAACACTTTGCATGGAATTACACGTTCTGTAACATAAGAGTATTGCTAATGCAACATAGTGAAACCACAGAGTTCACCAGAGCCTTTCATTTGTCATGACAAATAGAAAGAAGAATTAATTTGGATAATCTTAAAAATCTATCAGTTCCAGTGTTATTTGCTGTGGTTGAGTTTAATACATAACATGCTTTTTATATATTATTAACAAATGTGACCTTGTAAAGATGCTAACCCAGATTCCCCTTAGTTGATGAGTGGATCAAGAAGATGTGGTATTTGTACACAATGGAATTCTATGCTGCTGTCAGAAAGCATGACATCGCCCCATTTGTTAGGAAATGGAAATACTTAGAAAAAATCATATTAAGTGAAGTAAGCCAGACTCAAAGGATATTAAATGTAAGAACCTCCAGGATATAGAAACAAAAGCCATATAATGAGTGATTGTTGTCCTTAATATAGTATGTTATCTCTTATGTCTTTTGCTGTCCCTTGGTTATCTCATATCGTTACAGTATCTCACTTTGTTATCTGATATATTGGGTATAATTGTATTTGGTTATTTGAAATTGGATAGGAAAGGGGGGAAAACAAGATGAAGGGTGGGATAGGTGGAAGGAAATGGGGACCATGACATGAGAAAGGGTATCAATATTTGTGAAGTAATGTACAAAGAACATTTTCTATAGTGAATGTAATATGAAAAATTATAATACATGTAGTTAATCTTTAGAGAAGAAAATGGAAAGATCATTGGCTTGCCTGAGACTCAAAATCAAGTGACATGCTTTGTCATTTTATGGCAGATATTGGAGAGTTGTGTCCACAACAGTAGAAATTTCTTCTACAGCACATGCTTTGCCTTCTCTATCAGTTACAGAAGTTTCAACTTCCTCAGGCTACAGCAGGCTTAGTTTCATTGCTTTTTCCTGGGAAATACGAATTTTCAGCTCTAACCTATACTTGCAACTACTATGGGGAAAGCTGGTGTAGATGCTGTTTAATCCTTGTATGTATAGTTACATATACATATATTCTAATATATACTTATATATATTATATATATAAAGAAATATGACTCAATATTGGAAAACAAAATTCATAATTATACTAAAAATTACCTAGATGTCCTAACTTGGGGGGAAATGGACTTATTACTGTTTAATGGTTTCTGATTTTCAAAGGGAAGAGACAGGATAGTACCAAAACTGTTACTACATAAGCATTACTCAAAAACACTGAATGATCCCAGATTCATTCTTGGGAGGTGATTCTATAAAAGTTATCATCAAGCTTGAGCTAGTGTTTAATATCTGTAATAATAGCTACTCCGAAGGTTGATATTTGATCATGTAGGTTCAAAGCCAGTACAGACAGGAAAAGCCATGAGAATAAACCCAGGGAAAAAAATGCCAGAAAGGGAAAATTCAGAGTTAAGGCATAACTCAAATGGTAGAACAAGACTATGACTAAGTGGAAATGAAACCTTAAGTTCAAGATTCAGTACATACACACACACACCACACACACCACACAATGTTGTCATCACTATGTTGCAATTGACTGGGATTTTGGCTAGATACTTCAATTTTTACCTTCCCAATCTTACTTATCACACTTTGAGCTGCAATATATGAGCAAGGAGAAAGAAGAGAGGAGAGAAAAGAATGGAGAAGGACAGGGAGAGGGAAAGGGAGAGAAGGAGAGAGGGGAGGGGGAAAGAGAGGGAGAGGAAGAAGTGGAGAGGGAGAGGGAGAACGAGTGACAGGGAGTGTGAGAGGGAGAGAGAAAGAGAGTAATGGATGACAGGGTATATGATTAGGATGATCTTGAATAAAAATGGAAGAAACATATCTCTTTTGTTAAGGTGATTAATTGTGTAGGATATTTGGATCTGAGGTCTTGGAGAAGGTTGCTGCTCTATTTCTTTTCCTTTGTTCTGGGCCAGTGGTTCTAATGCTACCATGAATCTGAATCATGTGAAAATACAAACTGTACCTATTAGTTCCGGTTCTGATTCAGTTGCTGTGGGATAAACTCAAGAATTTTGATTTCTCACCAATTCCCAAATAGTGCTGATGGTAAAAGACCAGGAACAAAGGTATATGAAACACTATTCTAGGGTAAATGAGATCAATGGCAGCCCTCTTAATTTTAGAATACAATTTCAGTCTTCCAGAGCTAGGCAAGACATAACTTGTACTTAGAATCAACAATGTATTGATTATGATCAGTGGTTTGTTGTTTCCTGCTGGTGAAGTTATTCTTAGGAATCATGAAATATGTTACTGTCTTTCCAGAAGCAAGCAGTGAGCAAATATTCTTTTATGCCTATATTGTTACCTAGATGGATTACTAAAAGATCAAATAGTGGAAAGCAATTGTGTTCTCTGGCAGAAACAGAAGACACATAATGTGTGAGATGAGTTATTTCAGTTTAGAGGAGAGTTTTCATTTTCAGCAAGCTATCGTTTTCAGACCACCGACTGGTAGCCATTTGGTATCTGTGTTCTTACTGAAGGAAGTGTAGTGATGACAAATACATTGTATTAAATTTTGAAATGAACCTGACATTGCAGTTGAAACTGCCAATAAGATCAGACTGTGCTATTCACACTTCAGGTATCAGACTGCAAAAGAGATTAAATTTGAGAGTTCCTATAGACTTGTTCGTCATTCCTTTCCTTTTAGATGTCTTGCTGTAAAATTAAAGATGAAACCTAAATAATGTTTGTCAATGAAGGAATCTGAAAAAAATAGAAACTTGTTATAATCACAGTTTTCTCACCCAGGTTTGACAGGGAAGATGGAAAATAAACTGGAGAAATAATTTAAATGCTAAAGAGAGAGCTGCATTTATCTTATGCTGCCTGTTGATAAACAGGTACTATATTTTGAAAAGCTTCCTTTTTCACCCTGCTTCCTACCTAGATAGTCTAAGACAGCTTTCTGCTTTTTATTGGGGCTGAGATAGCCAAAATAATGATTGCATTGAAATTTCCATTCAACTAGTATTTCACAATCACATAAAGTATAGTCTGATTTTTTCCACGTTTAAAAATATTTTTTATTATCTTTGAGTAGTTGTACAAAAGAGTTGCCATTCACCAGAGCAGCTCATGAATACAGTGCATGTTGATCAATGTCACTCCTTTTGACAGTTTCACCCTCCCGCCCCATCCATCCCTTCCTTCAGTTTCTTAACTTTTAGATGATATATTGAACATTTTTCCCATTTAACAAAGCAATTTATATATGCTATGCACCTTTCCCTTGTATTTCTTGATTTTGTGATACATACAATGAATTCTTGCCTGTGTTCTCCATCCTTCCCTTCATTATTCTATCCCTTTCCCTTTGGCTCCAACCCCAATCCCTGCTTTCAAGTACCTATTTCCTTGTACTTATTTTGTTGGGCTTTGACTTAGTCTTTTTAAAGAATGATACTATTTGAGGTCTCCATAGAGTCTATTTATTATACTTCAGTTAATGCATTTGTAACCACTTGCTTACCACCTAATGTGTTTACTTATATATTCATAAGCCTATTTTAGCTATTACCACACAACCTATGATTCTCTGGATCTGGAAATACATCAAATAAATCACTTCCTGGCTATACCTGTGTCTCTTATAGGATAACCATCTTTTACTGAAATTCCAACTGGTCTATTAACTTTCTGTTTCCTTTCCTAATGAGTCAAGAAAAAAAATAAATCCAAGATCACGCTAATAGCTTACGTTGTAGTAATGAAATTGCCAACTCAAACATCTTGTAAGAATATAAGAACATCACATTCTTCATTGCTTTTAATTTCTTCCCAGAACGTACAGTTTCCCATTCTTTGTGTATCCCATTATATTATTAATAACACAAATTCACCATAGCATTTGTCCTGAGGATATATTTTGTTTTCTAATTTGGAAGAATGTTTTAAGGTTGTATTTGCCGGGTTCATATCATCCATGCTTGGTGGTTCTAGATGCAGCATCTCCCAGTCTCTATCTATGTAAACACAGAAAAATACATAGATTAGACACATTTCCGGCGTGGTAGAATAATTTTCCCTGATGCCACTGTCAATATGACTATATAAGGAAGTGCCATCAAAGGCTGCTCAAGCTCTGTTGATTTCAATGTTTTTTTGTTTTTATGTTTATTTTTTTAATTTTTTTTAATTAAAGGACATACTAAATCCACTAGCACAACAATATTCATTGCAGCACTATTTACCATAGCAAAGAAATGGAAACAAACCAGATGTCCCTCAGTTGATGAGTGGATCAACAAGATGTGGTATTTATACACAGTGGAATTCTATGCTGCCATCAGAAAGAATAACGTTACCCAATTTGTAAGGAAATGGAAAGACTTAGAAAAAAATCATATTAAGTGAAGTAAGCCAGAATCAAAGGAACATAGTAGGCTCGATGGTTAACCTCATTTGTCATAATCAGTAGAAACCTTGGGCTCTCCTAGCAGAGAGTTACAACAGAACAAAAACTAAATACATAAGGCCATATAAAGACCAAGGCCATGGGACCAAGACATGAGAAAGGGTATCAATGTTTGTGAAGTAATACACCTTCTATCTGGCAAATATAATGTAGCCCTTCTATTAATTACAACAAAAATATATATGGAAAAGAAAACATAGATACAAAAAGGCCATTTAGGATGAGGCTGAATGAAAGGACCTCCAGGATATGGAAACAAGAGCTTTATAATGTGTGATTGTTGTTCTTAATGTACTATGTTATTTCTCTTTTTATTGTCCCTTGGTTATTCTCATAGTGTTACAGTATTTTACCTTGTTATCTGGTATATTGTATATACCTTTATTTGTTTATTTGAAATAGGAAAGGGAAGGGGGAAAACAAGATGAGGGTAAGGGATAAGGGGAGGGAAATGAGGACAAAACATGAGAAGGGTTATCAATGTGTGTGAAGTAATGCACCTTCTATCTGGTGAATATAACTGTAACATTTCTATAAATTACAATAAAATAAGTAAGAGATGTAAAAAAGAATTTATGACACTGATTTTTATATCATCTTTAAAATGACATGTTTAACAAACAAGTATTCAAGAATGGAATCTCTATATACATTCACTGGCACTTAGGTTTTAGAACATAATTAAAATTAGTCTGAGGGTTTGTATGTCATAGATACATATCGATTTCAGTGTTTTTTAAAAAAAGTAATGAAACTGTGAGGAGATTTCCACCATGCAATGGCAAATCAACTAGAAAATAATACCCCTTAATCTCATCAAAACTTTTTGAATTAATAAATTGAAATAACGTAAGCAGAAGATATATTTTGAGTCTCCCCAAAGGAGCCTGAATCTGTGAACTATATCAAACCATATAACTCTGTGCATTTTTATGTATAACTATGATAAAATTTAATTGGTAAATTAGGCACAATTAGAGATTAACCACAATAACTGATGAAATAGAATAATACTATAATCTAATGAAAGTTACATAAATATGCTCTCATTGTTTCATAACGCCTATTATACTGTACTTACTACTCCTTTTGTGCTGATGTAGATATTACAGTGCTTAAGCAAGAAGATAATACAATGCCTCAAGGATGTATTAAGAGGCTGTGGAGTGAATGGCATAGATATTGTGAGGTAGTGTTTAGCTACTATATATGAGTCAATTGAATACAAGCATATTGATACTATTCTATTTACTCTGATATTAAAAGGTATGTAAATAATCAGCAGGCAATCAGCCAATATAGTATAAAGATTCTGGACAGGGAATGGGTTCAGAACTCAGGCAGGACAGACATGGTACAATGGACTTCATTAAGCTACTTATGAGGAAGAATGGGAAGAGGTATCAATGTTCAAGAAGGAGCACACCCACTACCTGATGAATGTAATTGTTACCTCTCTATACATCACCCTGACACTAAAATACAATAAAAAAGGGGAAAACGATAACTTACAATGTCATACAACTTAGAACTTACAGAATATTTCTTCAATTTTTCATTAGCTTTTGGACCATAATTGACCTAAAATAACAGACACACAGTAAAATTGTAAATAAGAATGGTGACTACTACAAATATATTTTAGATTAAAATTTAAATATGTAATCTATATTTCACACTTTATTGTATACCTGAGTTACTTTTGATTTTTCTGCCAAGACATAATGTCATGGAAAGATGTGGAAGAAATAGTAAGGATTCTTCCAGTAAACACACACTTAACAACTACAGTAATTAAAGTAATTTATCTTTAATCATATTGCCTATTATGGGACAGAAGGCCAAAGAGTGAAGAGGGTAAATGTAGCTAAATTACGTGATGTACATGTGTGAAAATAGAAAAATAAATCTTGTTGGGATTAATTTGGTAAGAGTGGATGGGACAAAGGAGAGGAATGAAAGGAATGAGTCTGATCAGGGTATTACATTCATTTATGGAGCATGTCAAAAAGACATCCATACAATTAATTGATCCAAGTAAAAATTAAAGAAGACAAAAATATAAGAAAAGCTAGTGTCTTGCAAGTAAATTTAGGGTTATATTTACACTAGTTGTTTTCTTTTGCTTCTAGATAATTTCATCTGTAAGGAAGCCTATAGGAATCCATATTTCATACTTATTGGTCCTCTTCCTACTAGACATTTGTGCTATTTGCCCTTCAAGTCATGTTCATGTTGTTACCGTACGTGGGACACATACTTTCATCCTTGGATTTTTAACTGTTTCTATTCTTGTTAGACTCTATTGGTTGTAGAAAATAGTAGATATAATGGTGACATTAAAAAAATGCATGTAAGGTACTTTGATCGTATTCTGCCCTACATTTCTACTTCTTACTCACCTACTGCTGAGTCCTTCCTTCACCTCTAATTATCCCTCTTCTGTTTTTATATCTTCATTTATTTTTGTCACTTCTTGCTGTTATTTCCTGAGCTGAATCCTATTTTTAAAAGTCTGTGCTTGTCACTAGAAAAAATAGGAATAAGAGGTAAATTCCTCAAAATAGTTAAAGCCATATATGAAAAACCTAGAGCCAGTATTATACTCAATGGTGAAAGACTGGAACCGTTCACCTTAAAATCAGGAAATAGACAGGGATGCTCACTGTCTCCACTCCTCTTTAATATAGTGCTGGAACCCTTAGCCAGAGCAATAAGGCAAGAAAAGGACATCAAAGGGATCCACATAGGGAAAGAAGAAATTAAACTATCCCTATTTTCAGATGACATGATCCTCTACTCGAGCGACACAACAAACTCCACTCCCAAATGTCTAGAATTAATAAACTACTTTAGCAAAGTGGCAGGATACAAAATTAACCTTCAGAAGTCAGTAGCCTTCTTGTACACCAAACAGAAGGCCAAATCAAGAAAATGATCGCATTTGCAATAGCCCCCAAAAGAATAAAATACTTAGGAATATACTTAACCAAAGATGTAAAGGAATTATTCAATGAAAACTATAAAAGCCTAACAAAAGAAATTAAAGAGGACACTAGGAAATGGAAAGATATCCCATGCTCATGGCTAGGGAGAACCAACATAGTGAAAATGGCTATACTGCCAAAATTGATATATAAATTAATGCAATCCCCATTGAAATCTTAAAGACATTCTTTACGGAAATAGAAGATATAATCCAAAGATTCATATGGAGCAAGAAAAGACCTAGAATAGCCAAAAAATTCTAGGCAAAAAGAGTAATGCTGGTGGTATTACAATACCAGACTTCAAACTCTACTATAGAGCCCTAATAACAAAAACTGCTTGGTATTGGCACAAAAACAGACCAGAAGATCAGTGGAACAGAATAGAAGACCCAGAAATAGAACCACATACCTATAGGCAACTTGTATTTGACAAAGGAGCCAAAGATATACAGTAGAACAAACACAGTCTATTCAATTATTGGTGCTGGCAAAACTGGGCAGCCACATGCAGAAAACTAAAAATTGACCCTAGCTTTTTGCCATACACAAGCATTAACTCAAAGTGGATAAAAGACCTCAACGTCAGACCCCAAACCATGAAACTGCTACATGATAAAGTAGGAGCGACACTGGAACTCATAGGCACAGGCAACAGATTCCTGAACAGAATCCCAGGGTCACAACTGATTGGAGAGAGACTCAATAAATGGGACTACCTAAAAATAAAAAGTTTTTGTACAGATAAAAACATAGACGCACAAGTAGAGAGACAGCCAGCCAACTGGGAAAAGATATTCACCAACAATACATCTGACAAATGTTTAGTATCCAGTATCTACAGGGAACTCAAGAAACTAATCCCCCCAAAACCTAATAAACCATTCACTAAATGGACAAGGAAACTAAAGAGAGACTTATCAGAAGAAGAGATTAAAATGGCAGAAAAGCATATGAGAAAATGTTCATCATCTATGGTCATAAAGGAAATGCAAATAAAAACAACCCTAAGATACCACCTTACCCCAACAAGAATAGCCAAGATTTTGAACTCAGACAATGACAGTTGCTGGCGGGGTTGTGGAGAAAAATGAACCCTACCACACTGCTGATGGGAATGCAGACTAGTTCAGCCACTCTGGAAAGCAGTATGGAGGTTTTTTAAAGAACTGAAAATAGACCTTCCCTATGATCCCACCATACCACTTCTGGGCATGTATCCTGAACATCATTACCCAAGATATTATAAGGACACCTGCTCAGCTATGTTTATCTCTGCACTATTCACAATAGCCAGGTGATGGAAACAATCCAGATGCCCTACTGCAGATGAATGGATACAGAAAATGTGGTATATATACACAATGGAATTCTACATAGCCAACAGACAAGATAAAATAATGGCATTTGCAGGGAAGTGGATGAATCTAGAGCGAATCATGTTGAGGGAGACAAGTCAAGACCTCAGGAACGAAAGGTGCATGGTATCCTTAATGTGTGGCTATTAATCCAAAGAGTACAAGAGCAAGGACTCAATAACTGCATACCCAAAGCTATGGACATGGTAATGGAAATATAAACATAACTATACAGACATAAAAACCTATGACTCTATAGACATAATGTCTTATTTCATGAATTAATATGTTTTTATGACCTACAAACCCTTAGCCTAATTTTGATTAAGTTCTAAATACGAAGTCCCAGTGATTGTAAATAGAGATTCCCCCCTTGTACACTTGATTGTTAAACTTGTCATTTAAAATATGATGTTGGGCCTGGAGTTTGGCCGAGTGATTAAAGTGCTTGCCTAGCATGAACGAAGACCCGGGTTCAATTCCTTGGTACCACATTCATAGAAAAAAACGGAAGTGGTGCTGAGACTCAAATGATAGAGCTCTAGCTTGAGAAAGTCCAAGAACAGAGCTCTAGCCTTGAGAAAGTCCAAGAACAGTGGGAGTTTGCACTCCCATCAACAGTGTAGTAGTGATCCCTCCTGGTCACATCCCCTCCAGCATCTGTTATTATTAGTTTTCCTGATACTGGCCATTCTAACTGGAGTGAGGTGGAATCTTAGCGTTGTTTTGATTTGCATTTCTTTTATGACCAGAGATGTTGAGCATTTCTTCATGTGTCTATAGGCCATTTTGTCTCTTCTTCAGAGAAGACTCTCTTTAAGTTTTTGGCCCATTTTTTAATGGGATGGTTGTTACTTTGGAGATTAGTTTTAGCGTGATTCAATTTTTTGAGTTGTTGATATATTTTAGATATGAGGCCTTGTCCTTTGGTTGGTGAAGATCTTCTCCCACTGTATAGGTTGCCTAATTAATTTACTAGCTATGTCCTTTGCCATACAAAAGCTCTGCAGTTTAAGGCAGTCCCACTTTTCCAGCCTTTCTCTGATTTGTTGTGATTCTTGGTCCATATTAAGAAAGTTTCAACCTGTGCCAAGGAGACCTAGTGTTTCTCCTATTCCTTCCTGTAAAGTTTTCAGTGTGTCAGCTTTTACCTCCAGGTCTTTGATCCATTTGGAGTTAATTCTAGTGCAGGGTGACAAAGATGGATTCAACTTTAATTTTCTGCAGGTGCTTAACCAGTTCTGCCAGCACAACTTGTTGAAGAGGCTGTCTTTCTTCCATTCTAGTTTTTTGGCTCTCTTATCAAAGATTAGGTGGCCATAGGTCTGTGGTGTAATATTTGGGTCCTCAGTTCTATTCCATTGGTCTTCAGGCCTGTTCTTGTGCCAGTACCAAGCTGTTTTGAGAATTATAGCCCTGTAATAGAGTCTAAAGTTTGGAATTGAAATTCCTCCAGTACTATTCTTTCTGCTAAGAAGTGTTTTTGCTATACGGGGTCTTTTATTATTCCATATGAAATTTGAATTACCTCTTCTATTTCTTTAAAGAATGCCATTGGGATATGGATGGGTATTGCGTTGAACTTGTAGATAGCCCCTGGCAAGATTGTCATTTTCACAATGTTGATTCTTCCAATCCAGGAGCATTGGAGGTTTTTCCATTTCCTTAGTTCTGCTTTAATTTCCTTTTTCAGAGTTTTAAAGTTTTCATCAAAAAGGTCCTTTACATTCTTAGTTAAGCTAATTCCTAGGTACCTTATTTTCTTTGAGGCTACTGTGAAAGGAGTTGCTTTCCTGATTATTGCCTCATTTCTCTCACTGTTGGCGTAAAGGAAGGCAGTTGATTTTTGAGGGTTAATTTTATAGCCTGCTACTCTTCAAAAGTTTTGAATCAGCTCAAGGAGCTTGGGAGTAGAGTCTATAGGATTCTTTAAATACAGAATCATGTCATCTGCAAAGAGGGATAGTTTTACTTCCTCTTTCCCTACTTGGATCCCCTTTATGCTTGCTTCTTGCCTTATTGCACTGGCTAGGAATTCTAGTACTATGTTAAAGAGTAATGGAGAGAGTGGGCATCCTTGACTCGTTCCTGATTTTAGAGGGAATGGCTTCAGATTTTCACCATTAAGTGTAATACTAGCAGTAGGTTTCTCATACTCAGCCTTTATTATATTGAGGAATGTTCCATGGATTCCTAGTTTCTCCAGAGCTTTTAACATAAAGGGGTGTTGGATCTTGTCAAATGCCTTTTCCGCATCTATTGAGACAATCGTGTTTTTTTTCTTGCTCCTGTTGATGTGTTGAATTATATTAATTGATTTGCATATGTTGAACCAGCTTTGCCTCCCTGTGATGAATCCAGCTTGGTCATAGTGTATAATTTTTTTAATGAGTTGTTGTAGACGGTTGGCCAGTATTTTGTTGAGAAGTTTTGCATTGATGTTCATCAAAGATATAGGTCTATAGTTCTCTTTCTTTGATGAATCTCTGTCTGGTTTGGGGATGAGGGTCATACTGGCTTCATAGAATGTTTGGTAAAGAAGCTTTTGAATTTCGTTGAAGAGCTTGAGGAGTATTGGTGTGAGCTCTGCTTTGAAGACCTTATAGAATTCAGCTGTGAATCCATCTGGCCCTGGGCTTTTCTTAGGTGGAAGTTCTCTAATTGCCATTTCTATTTCAGTGCTTGAAATAGGCCTGTTGATTTGGCTTAGTTCTTCTTGGTTCATTGTGGGTATGTTAATATTGGCTAGGAATTCATCCATTTCTTCTAGATTCTCAAATTTGTTGGCATAAAGGTTTGAGAAGTATTCCCTCATGATATTCTGGATCTTGGTAATTTCTGTCATGATATTACCATTTTTGCCTGCGATTTTGTTTATTTCCATATGCTCTCTTCTTTTTTTGGTAAGATTTGCTAAGAGTTTGTCAATTTTGTGAATTCTTTCAAAGAACCAACTCCTTGTTTTGTTGATTCTTTCTATAGTTTTTTTGGATTCCAAATCATTTAATTCTGCTTTGATTTTAATAATTTGGTTTCTTCTGCTGGGATTAGGGTTGGTTTGTTGCTCTTTTTCCAGGAGCTTAAGGTGAGACATTAACTTGTTGGTTTGCGATTTTTCCAACTTCTTGTTGTAGGCACTCAGTGCTATAAATTTTCCTCTGAGGACTGCCTTTGCTGTGTTCCAAAGGAGTTGGTATTTTATGTGCTCTATATTGTTAAATTTCATAAACTGTTGGATTTCTGTTCTGATCTCTGTGATAACCAATTGGTGATTCAACAATGTGTTGTTCAGTCTCCATGTGTTACAGGGTTTTCGTTGGTGGAGATGTGTGTTCAGTTCCAATTTGATGCCTTTGTGGTCTGAGAGTGTGCATGGAATAATTTCAGTGTTTCTGAATCTGTCCAGGTTTGTTTTATGGCCTAAGATGTGATCTATTTTGGAAAATGTTCCATGTGCTGCTGAGAAAAACGTATATTGTGTTGTCGCTCGGTGGAATATTCTGCAGATGTCTGTTAGATCTAGTTGGTCTATATAGTTGTTCAGTTCCAAGGTTTCTCTGTTGAGTTTTTGCCTTGTTGATCTGTCCATAGGTGAGAGTGATGTGTTAAAGTCACCAACATTCACTGTGTTTTGATCTATGTATGGTTTCAGTGTAAGTAAAGTTTGCTTGATGAAGTTCGGAGCTCCGGGATTGGGTGTGTAAATATTTAGGATCCCTATGTCTTCCTGGAGGAAATATCCCTTTAGTAGTATGTAGTAACCTTCTTTGTCTTTTCTTACTAATTTTAGTTTGAAGTCTATTTTATCTGATATGAGGATGGCAACTCCAGCCTGTTTATGGGGGCCGTTAGCTTGATATAATTTATTCCAACCTCTCACTTTCAAAAGATGATTTTTTGGGGGGTAAGGTGTGGCTCTTGAAGACAGCAGAATGATGGCTCTTGCTTTTTGATCCAACTAGCCAGCCTATGCCGTTTAATTGGCATAAAAAAAAGTCTGTGCTTGTGGAGCCAGGAGTTTGGCCTAGTGATAGAGTGCTTGCCTAGCATGCAGGAAGGCCAAGGTTCGATTCCTCAGTACCACATACATAGAAAAAAGCCGGAAGTGGTGCTAACGTTCAAGTGGTAGAGCTCTAGCCTTGAGAAAGTCCAAGGACAGTACTCAGGCCCTGAGCTCAAGCCCAGGAGTGGCAAAAAAAATATTCTGTGCTTGTGATTCTCACTTCTAATCCTAGCTGCTCAACAGGCTGAGATAAGAGGATCATGCTTTGCAGACAGGTATAGCAAACAAATCCTTGAGATTCCTATCTCCAATGAAACATCAGAAGCTAAAACTGCAGTCATGAATCAAAGGATAGAGCATCAGCTTTGAGTGAAAGAGCCAAGTGGGTGAACAAGAGTCCTGGGTTCAAGCCCAAGTACTGGTGCACACACACACACACACACACACACACACACACACATACACACACACACACACACACACACACACACACACCTAGGTCAATATTTTGTAGTGTTTTCTCCTGTCTACCTTTAGTACTTTGTCGAGTAGTTTAGGGTAGGTGAGATTTTGCACGTTCTACGAAAGTATTCTACCCTTGAGCTACATTTCTACCTTCCTCTAATATTTTCAATTTTCTGGTCTTACATTAAGGTTTTATCTATCTAGAATTGTTTCAATAATTAAGAAACAATAATCTAGTTTCATTCTTCTGCACATGAATATCTAGTTTTCACAGAACCATTTATTGAAGAGGCTGTTATTTCTTCAACTTGAGTTTTGGGAATCTTTGTCTAGAATCAGGTGACTGTAGATGTCTGGGTTTATTTCTGACTCTTCTATCTTATTTTATTGGTTACACTATCTGCTTTTATGCCATCTGTGTTGGTTCCCAGGGCACTCTGGTATATTTGGGATCACTAATTCTCTGCAGGCAGGACCAACAGCAGCTGCTCTAACTTTGCTCCCCTCACCTTCTCTCCATCACAGCCCACATTTCCTGCTGCTAATTTCTCTGGGTGGTATCCTAAGAACACTACCTGCAGCCAAGGCTTGCGGCCTTTTGTAATTCTGTCAAGGAGGCATTGTACACTGACTGTAATCAGTGATTTCTCTGCATCTTCTAGGAATAATCCATAGAGGTTATTCTCTAATAATAGGATCTTTATCAAAGTAGCTTCTAGTTAGAATTTGTGGTGTGTGTGTGTGTGTGTGTGTGTGTGTGTGTGAATGTGTGTGTGTTTCTTCTTCCACAACTAGCTTGAAGTATAAGGGGTCAGTTTCAGACAAAATCCCTTAAAATTTCTGAGCATTTGCATGGACCTTGAATTCTCCTGCTTATTCGTATGGAAATATCTTGCCAATCTCATGACTTATTATGCTCTGGGTTTACCTTATGCTTGCTTGGCCACTTGCCTTGCCTCTAGCAAAAGAACTGGGATTGAAACTGCAAATTGCTCTGAGCCCTTCTCCATATTTTCACTTTTCAATGCTGTTTTAATCTTCTAATCACTTCTGTCTTACTTAGCAAGGTTCTTACATAGAGTATAGTCTATTCTGTGTTGTTTTGTCTCTTCTCAATGACAGGAGTCATACAAAAGGTGTTTCTATTCTACCATCTTACCTACAGTTTCTCCTTTGGCTGATTCTTATATACTTTTAGAAGGGTATCCTTCAGAAAGAAATAGTCCTTCCACTCCACCTGCAACCCTCTCATGCTGCTCTAAAATCTCAGGTAAATAAAATAGTCATACCTTGTAACAGATTATGTCACAATCAATTATGATAATCCAATCCTTTGTGATCACTTGGTCCAGCAATGTGTAGAGTTTGATGAAATGAAAGCATTCTCTAGGCCTTGGAAAATGTCCAAACCCTGAAGCTACAGTTTAAGTGTTATCTCATGTAGAATAATATATTTCCTCATAGCTAAAGCCAGTTTATGTCAGAGTATATATCCACTACTGCAGAAATCATCTTAATTGATAGAGTACACATTTTTACTCCCCTAACACTTTGTGATTTAGTTACCAAAGCCTTTACTGCATTATAGTGAGATTATCTCTCACTTGTCTGATGCTTTTATTTGACTCTTCACGTCTCAAGGGTAGGAACCTGACCCATTCATCATTTAATTCTTGGCTTTATGCCAGCAGTGTTAGATCTATTGAGGTATTCACTTTATGTTTACAGTTTCTAGGGTAGTCCTTTTTATTTTTTCCATGGCAGCATAATATTGAATTGTTATTCTTATTCTAATTTTAATGATCAGGATATTACATCCAAGAAATATTGATAGCCTAAAATTATTCAACAAGAAACTCAACACCAGAAAACTGAACCCGAATTCTGGGTTTTTAAAATCAGTTCTTTCTACATTCCCCTTGTTTTTCTGTTAGATGAAACATGGCCTGCAACTTTCTCTTAATGAAGAAGCATTAAGTGAACTTATATGTCACTGATCTAGGGTCATGGAAATGATCTCTACACACTGAGTATATTGCCTCTATTTTCCTCAGTGTGAGAGGAGAGCAAAAGGGAAACATAACCTAGTACAATACAAACATAAATCCCATCCGAGTTGCATTTTGGCATAAGTGAACTTGATCTTGGTATCTACTACTGTGTTATCTTAGTTACTCAGGTTTCCCTAGCAACTATAGCTTGAAACTTGATCATATTCAGACAGCTAAGCAATGTGGAATTTACCCAACACTTTAGATTTGGAGTAGAGAGAAGCAGATTTGGTAAAAATGAAGATAAGACAAACCATAGAAATAGAAGCTAGGGGAGAGTTATTTAAAATAGAGACAAAAGAGTTCCTCATTCTATCATAGAAAAAGTGTTTAAGAGAAAACTGATAACCAGATTGCTAGTAAAACCATATTATTAAGTTTGAGTGATTTAGATAAAATCCAGGCAAAATTGAGGACAAAAAAGACAATGCTTCATATTGCAATGGAATTAAGCAAAACATACTTAATGAGTCACTGAGTGGGGTTGGTAGTATCTCTGTATTGTTCAAAAAGATAAACAGGTAAAGTTTACAATATAATAAACCTCCTTATCTAAGAATACACAATCCACTTTAACTGGCAGCCAGATAAATGGTGAGTTCAAAGCTAGTGGGAGCAATTTGACAAATCCTGGGTCCCATCAAAAGTAACCATACTTTCCCCCATTTGTAATAATTAGTATATATCTAAAATTGTCCTAGAAGTGGATCACAGTAGCTCAATAGCTCTGTACTTATGACCATATGAGATGATTCTAAGCAAAATGAACTATAAGAAATGGAAACAAAACTTACGTATGTGTTTAAAGAATGGTCATATTCTTAAAAATGAAAAGAGTAACCCACACTGGGAACCTGCTCTTTAGTGATGGTGGCTCTCTGGGCTATTTGTAGCCATTTGTCAGAACAGTTCTGTATTTAATTCCTTTAAATTGAGAAAATTAATATCTCTCATTCTCCTTAATAAACTGTCAATGTCAGAGAAAATCATCCCCATATTTTCCTACCATCCCTGATTTAAAAACAACAAAAAATAAAACAGGTAATGAGCTACCCAGAGACTTTGCCAAGAAAGTGCTATGTTTAAGTAAATACTTTTTATTATCTAACTTAATAAATAAAAGATGAGGAACCATTCTAGACTGCATTTTTAAATTATAAACTTAAATAGTGAAATAATTTAAGATACAATCAGAGATATCAGGTAACTAAAAAATTCCCTTAGTCAGAAGGATCAGTTAGCATCCTGACCAGAAAAATAAAATATTTTTATTCTTGAGGAATCTAGGGCATACATAAGAATGGCATAGAAGGGGGAGGGTTATCTTCTCTTTAGAGGAATATAAAGGCATACAGGTTCTTGCTTACTGAGACTAGCGCACCTCTCTGTGATAAAATTGGCAGAGCACAATTACAAAATCATTTCAATCCAATATTTACCACTAAGAAGTATTAGTCCCAATATTCTGAAATATTTCCCATGATTTTACTCAGACTGCAGAGAACTGTGTGCCTGGAAAACTTACTATTATATTAACCTGCAGAAATAGTTCAGAAAATTGATGTGACACTAGCTGCCTATAGTGGGCAAGGTAATTTGGTTCTTACCAATGAAACTTATTGTTATTTCCTCAAATATGTGAGAAAGCTGGATACTGGTGGGTGACTCCTACTTATGATCGTAGAGACTGAGGAAGATGAGGTCTCAGGATAGTATTTCAAAGCCAGATTGTTCAGAAAAATCCAAAAGACTAAATCCAACTAACAATAAAAAAAGCTGGAGTGGAGACATGGTTCAAGTGGTAGAGAATCAGCAGTGAGTGAAAAGTGACCAACAGGGAGACCAAGGGCCTGAATTCAAGTCTTGGTTTTCTCTCCTCATGAGAAAGAATGTGAGACAGACTTTTACACTTTTTGTGTCAGTATTCTGTGCTACGATATTCAGGGCAAATCAGGTTCAGTCTTAGTTCAAGAATACATGCCTAAATCCAGAAGTAGTGCTGTAGCTCAATTGGTGGAGCGCTAGACTTGAGAAAGCCCAAGGACAATGCCTAGGCCCTGAGTTAAAGACTAGGGACTGGCAAAAAAAAAAAAAAAGAATAAATGCCTTTCCTAATAATATGGATCAAGGACACCCTGAAATTTGTCCTGTTTACAGTTTTAACAACATAATTCCAAAACTTCCATCCTGGGCTCATAAAATAATAGGTCCCGACTTATTTCTTGACTTTCTTTCATGTATGCAACATCCTCAGTACTTTATGTATGTGGTATCCCAAACTTTTTGTTTGTTGTTGAGATGTGATCTCTCTAAAGTTGCCTGGAATGGCCTTGAATCGTAACCCTTCTGCTCTTCACTTCCTGAATAGTTGGGTTTTCAATAATGGGCCACTGTATCCTAACTTTTCTAAGATTTTCCTTGTGTCTGATTACTGCTGCAAAATGTATTATCTGGTTTTGTGTGTGTGTGTGTGTGTGTGTGTGTGTGTGTGTGTGTGTGTGTGTGTGTGTAGTTCTCTATTATTTTGTACATTTTTAGTTTTTATCGGTCTTGGGGCTTGGATGCTAGGCCTGGTGCCGTGGGCGTTGTCCCTGAGCTCTTCAGTTCAAGGTTAAGGCTCTACCCCTTGAGGTAAAGCACCACTTCCGGTTTTCTTGTGGTTAACCAGAGACAAGAGTCTCAAGGACTGGCTTTGAACCTTGATCCTCAGAACTCAGCCTCCTGAGTAGCTAGAATTACCTGCATGAGACATCTTGCCTGGAAAAAATTATTTTCTAAAGATAGTTTATGGAATGAACTGGTGGTGATAATATAGCTATAAAAGATGAAGTTTTCTCTTTTCTTTATCTTTGCCATTCCTTGGACTTGTATTCAGAGCCTGAGCACTGTCCTTGGGCTTTCTCAAGGCTAGGACTCTACCACTTGAGCCACAGCACCACTTCTGGCGTTTTCTATGTGTATGTAGTAAGGGATGAGCCCGGGTCTTCATGCTTGATGGGCAAGCACTCTACCATTAGGCCAAACTCCACTGGGCGAAGTTTTTGTTGTTGTTGTTGTTTGTTTTTTTGTTTTGTTTTGTTTTTGTGGTCGTGAGAATTGAACTTGGGCCTGGGCTCTGTCCCTTCAGCTCAAGGTTACCACCCTACTCCTTGAGCCACAGCACCACTTGAAGTTTTCTTTTTTAACATACATATTTTTAAAAATTTTTGTTGTAAGGTGATGTGTAAAGAGGTTACAGTTATATACATCAGGTAATAAGTACATTCCTTTTTTAGCAATATTACCACTTCCCTTATTTTCTCCAAGCTTTTTCCTCCTCACTCCACTTCCTCCACAGGTTGTATAGTTCATTTTCAACATAGTTGCAGTGAGTATCACTGCTGCACTTTCCACCCTTTATCCCACCATTTCTGTGCTCCCCCTTACCATTGCCCAAACAGATAAACTTACATATGAGACAAAAGGTACAGAAACCCAAAACAGTGACAAAGGAGAAAACAAACAAAACCCCCAAAAGCAAGATGATCAAATATGTCTTGACTCCATTTCTTGGAGTTCATTTCAATTAACATTTTATATGATCATATTCACATAGTTATTGAGTCTTTGTGAACTTCTCCTAAGAATACCCCACTTTGGATGCACTGTGGGAGTGTTTAGAATCCTGAGTAATTTAGCATGTCGAAGTGCAATGTATTGTCTTTCATCATACATTATGTTTATGTTTAGATTTATAGACATATTTTAGCTACCATAAATGAGGGAAACCATGCATCCTATGTTTTTTTGGGCATGGCTTATTTTGCTTAATATATTTTTTCCAAATTCCATTTCCTTACAAATGTTGCAATATCATTCATTGTGATAGAAGCATAGAACTCCATTCTGTTTGTTTATACCACATGTTATTTTCTTTTTCATATTTTAATTTTATTGTAAAAGTGATATTAGAGGGGTTACAGACACATAAGTAAGGTAATGAGTATATTTCTTTTTGAAGTGTTATCCCCTTCCTTGCTTTTTACTACTTTCATTCCCTCCAAAGTTGTAAAGCTCATTTACAAGATAGTGTCTTGTGAGTATCACTGTTTCATTGGTTCATCTTTTGTGTTTTGTCTTACCATTTTGTTAGCCACCCTTTGTGTCTCCAAATCAGATAAATGTATATATAAAACACAGAGTACCAAAATAAAAAACGGTGACAACAAGGAATAAACCAAAGGGATAAAAAATGCAAAAGAAAAAAAAAGAAATGACTTCACATAGAACATTCAAAAACAAAGAAAAAAAAACCTTCTTGTAGCCATATATTGGAGTTAATTTTGAGTAGCATCATTTTATATGGTCAATGTACATAGCTATTGAGCTACTGTGATCCTCTGCTAGGATTAGTTTAGTCATATACCGATTATTAAAATGAAGGAAACCCATGTTTCTTTGGGTCCACCTTATTTCACCTAATATGAATTTTTTCCCAAGTCTTTCCATTTCCTTACAAATGGGGCAATGTCATTCTCTCTGATGAAAACATAAAGTTACATTTTCTTAATCTGTTTATCTACTGAGGGGCATCTGGGTTGGTTCCATATCCTATGCTAATATGCTAACGCTGTGATGAACATAGTTGTATTGGTAGGGTTTTTTTCTTTTTTGGGGGGGGGAGGTAAAGGCCCAGGAGTGGGATCGGTGGATCGTATGAGAGCTCTGTGTTTAGTATTTTAAGAACATCCATACTTCTTTCCAAAGTGGTTAAACAAGTTTGCATTCCTAGCAATAATGTAGTAGCATTTCCTTTAGCCACATTCCCACCGCCACCATCATTTGTTATGATGATGATGATGATGATGATGATGATGATGATGATGATGATGGTTTTGATACTGCCATTCTAACTGGAGTGAGGTGGAATTTCAATGTTGTGTTGATTTGCATCTCTTTTATGGCCAGCGATGTTGAAAATGAAATTAAAACAAGGAAATGGAAGAACCTTCCATGCTCCTGGATTGGAAGGTTTAACATCATGAAATGACAGTACTGCCAAAAGCTAACTACCAGTTCAATGCAATACCCATCAAAATCCCAGCAACGTTACTCAATGTTATAGAGAAAGCATCTAGAAATTCATGTGAAATAATAAAAGAAATTCATATGAAATAATATTGCTGGAGCAATATTTATATTAATCCATGGTAAGGTAAACAGCTTGGTACTGGCACAATAGAACTGAAGACACAGAAATGAACCCACCTATAGCCACCTAATATTTGATAGTGGAATCAAAAATGCAGGAGAGAGTAAAGACAGACTCTTCAACAAATGGTGCTGGTAAAATTGGCTATACATGTGCAGAAAATTGAAACTAGATCCTTATGTATCAACCTGAGGCCAGATACCATGAAAATATTGCTTGAAGGGTTAAGGGAAATACTAGGTCTCCTAGGCATATGTTGAAACTTCCTAGCATCCATAATCACAGCAAATCAAAGACTGGAGAAATAGGATTTCATCAAACTGAATAGTTTCTGCATAGCAAAGCACATAGCTAGAAACCTAAATAGAAAGCCCGCAGAATGGGAATAGATTTTTATTAGCTATGCACCAGACAAGGGCCTCATATATAAAATATACTTAGGGCTCAAAAAATTAAATTCTGCCAAAATAAACCTTCAAAAAGCAACAAATTAACAAATGGACTGAAGTCTTAAAAGAGACTTATCAGAAGAAGAAATAAGAATGGCCAATAGACACATGAAGAAAGATAAAATTTTCTTTTTTTTTTTTTTTTTTGCCAGTCTTGGCCGTAAGCTCAGGGCCTGAGCACTGTCCTTGGATTTTTCTCAAGGCTAGAACTCTACCACTTGAGCCTCAGCACCACTTCTGGCTTTTTCTAAGTATGTGGTACCGAGGAATCGAACCCAAGTCTTTGTGCATGCTAGGCAAGCACTCTACCACTAGGCCAAACTCCCAGCCGAAAGATAAAATTTTCTATTGTCTATTTACAGCAATGATACACTAGTGACAGCGAGAAGAGAAAAAAAAAGAGCCTTATCAGCAACATATAAAAAATTGAATTTGGGGACTCAATTTTCTTTTTTCAGAGCCGTGGACTGAACTCAGGTTCTTGCAGTTGCCAGAGAAGTGGTAAATACCCAATCCTAACTTAGTCCTTTAACATAATAGCATCTTGCTTAGAGGTCATAGGGACAGGATGTACATAAGAGTTTGGGAAAGCTACCTTTTGGTCTGGAGATGGCCTTAGTTTTCAGGTGGTGTGTTTTTCTGATGTGCATGTTGCTTTATCTGAAAGAAAATTATCTCAGTTCTATATACAGAAAGAAGGTACTGATTCACCAGCTAGAGTAGCAAAGTCTCTGAGACTTCTATATCCAATTAACCATCAAAAAGCCAGAAGTGGAGTTGTGTCAGTCAAGAGCAGGTTAACTTGTACAATAGGAAAGCAAGTAGCCACTATGATACAGAATAGGAGAGGAGAGCAAAGAAGTACTTTTATAGCACAGTTTTAACACATTAAGGGGCTTCAATAATATATTCAGTATTATATTATATATGCATATATTATATAATATGTTAGTTTAGCTCTGTGTCTTCAAAATCAATAAATGTTCATGGCACTAGGGATCATTCTCAAAAAGTTGAATGTACTAGGCAAGTGTTCTTTATTGAGCTACATTCCCAAATTAGAAGTACTTAAAATCAATTAACAATAAGTGAACCTAGAGTATTCATTTAGGTTTTCTTTTGGGTGTAATAACTGAGCAAGCACATGGCTCATTTCTCAAAGGCCTAATTTCTAGATTCTTTACTATAAAGATCCCATTTTGTATTTTTCCCTTATTACTTAAAAAATTCAACTTGTAGAAAAATTGAAGTTACAAAAATTAGCACCAAATTCCCTTGTTTTCTAGCCATATTTCACTGTAATATAATTGAACTGGGCTCTTATTTCATATAACTATGGTTCAATGATCATCACCCAGATATCAACACAGGTAAAATATGCTTGCTTAGTAAATTAAATAAAGTAATCTATTTTTGTATGTGGGTCATGGGACTTGAACTCGGCCTGGAGCTGTCCCTGAGCTCTTCAGTTCAAGGGTACAGCCCTACCGTTGAGCCAAACCCTGAGGTCCATTTGTGCCAGGCTGGCTTTGAACCTTGATCTTCAGATCTCAGTCTCCTGAGTAGCTAGGATTAAAAGCATGAGCCACCGCGCCCAGCTAGTAATCTAAAATTTTAAAGGAAGTTCTGGCAGAGGCTTTAGTTGTCCTGAAAGCTATTCCTCTGTGGGCAAATTGTTGATGGGCATTGGACACACTAGACATTTAAAACTATTATTTGCAAATTATGATTGAGGAAAAGTCAGAATTGTTGAATTGTACAAGGAAGGCATAATAAAAATTTTAGGCTTGAATCATATGATTGAATAAAAATGTAATTATTTTTAAACTGTTTTAATCATCTCTAAGTAGTTGTACAAAAGCAATTTTCTATTACAAAGTAGTTTATGAATACAATGCATCTTGATCAATGACACCCCCTTCAAAATTCTAACCCTCTGCAATCCTATCCCTTAGGAGAATGTGGTATATACAGTGAATTCTTTTTTTAAAGAAAATTATTGCCGGAGTAATATATAGAGGGGTTACAGTTGCGTTCATTAGGTAATCGGTGCATTAGTTTTCAACTTTGATACCCCTTCTTAAGTTTTTGTCCAGCTTTCCTCCCAATCATCTACAATGAATTCTTGAGTGCATTCGTCCTCTTTCCTGTTTGCATTCCTCCACCTCTCCCTCATGGTCCCATCTTCCCTTGGGGAATATCTATTTCCTCTTGGTTTTTTATTTTTGGCTAGACTTTGACCTAGTCTTTCTGAAGTATTTTCCTATTTGAGATCTCATAGTCTATTATACTTCAGTTAATTTATTTCTAACTTCTTGAAAACCACCCAACCTATTATAGATTTATAGTTTCATTCTATCTGCCACAAATGAAGGAAACCATGAAACTTTTGTTTTAATTTTATTGTTATTGTAGAGGTGATACACAGATTATTTACAGATACATGAATCAGATAATGGATAATAAATACAATTTTTTGAACCATGTTTCACTTTCCCTTGCTCTCTCCCAAGTTTTCTCTCCCATGCCCTCCCACAAAATGTCTAGTGAGTACCACTTTTGTATTTGTCCATCTTTCATTCCACTCATTTCTTATAAATGGTATATCATCATTCTTTCTAATAGATTAATAAAATTCATTATAACACACACACACACACACACACACACACACACACACACACAAAACACTCTCTTCACATTTTCTTGGTCCATTTATCCATTGGGGGGAATCAGGTCTGCAATGTGCATGGTTGTGCTGATGCCTTATTGTAACTTTGCTTATGTTCCATTGGATTAAATGCCCAAGATTGGAATTGCTGGATCATAGGGTAGTTCTATGTTTATTTTTTCCAAGATCCTCCATGCTACTTTATATAGTGTTTGGACAAGCTTACATTCCCACCAAAAGTGTATTTGAGTCCCTTTTTGGCCAAATCCTCATGAGTATTTGCTATTGGTTTTCTTGATAATGGCCATTCTAACTGGGATGATGTGCAGTCTCAGTGGTGTTTTGATTTGCCACCACGCCTGGCTTGATTTGTATTTTTATGGTAAGAGATATTGCACATTTCTTTATGTGTCTATTGGCCATTGTTACTTCATAGGAGAAGTCTAAGTCATTAGCCATTTGTTAACTGAGTTACTATTTCTTTGAGTGTTTAATTTTTTTGATATAATCTCTTAGATATAATCTCTTATCTGATGAATAGATGGTAAAAAACAAATCACACATTTTGTGGGCTTTCTACTTAATTGTGCTTAATTTATTTTAAAATACTTTGGTACCAATGCTATTTAATATAATTCCTGTCATATTTTTCTGATAGCAGGAAGAAACTTAGATGCCATAGGCTTTGGTAATAATATAAACCAAACAGTCATAATTATACCCAGTGTCAGAAAAGTAGACCTAGGCATTGATGGAATAGGCCTTCAGATGTAACAGCAAAGAATATCTATAAAATCAATTTCCTAACCCTTCTATTAATTACAATAAAAATATATGAAAAAAAGAAAAAAACAATTTCCTAGTTTTGCGAAATGATTCATCATGCATAACATTTTACTTAGGGCTGATTTCATTTTCAGAGTTCAAATTTGTGTATGTTATGTAGTAAGTATGAAAAATATCTATACCAACTGTTTTTTAAAATTATATACTAATTTACAGTTTGAAAACATTATTTTACTTTACTTTTTTATTGTTGGGATAAATGTATACATGTATGAATGTAGTACTACATTCACCAGGTAGTAGGTACACTACTTCTCATTCATTGATACCCCTTCTTATGTTTTTGTCCCCATTTCTGTCCCTCCTCCCCATCCCAATCATCTTATTTTCCCCCTTCCCTATTTCAAATAAACCAAATTATATACAATATACCAGGTAACAAAGTCAGATACAGTAACAACATGAGATTAACCATAAGGGCAACAAAAGAGAAGAGAGATATCATAGTACATTAATAGATTAATCACAGGGAATTACAAAACATTATTTTCTTTTTAATCATTCCACAACCCTATCTAGTAGGGCTCATGTAGGGCTGTTACAGTTCTGGAGGTGAGAGTCCAAGAGTTTAGTGCTAGCTAGTTCTATATCTTGCAAGGGTCTGGTCTCTGCTTCCAAAATTGCACTGTTACTTTACCCTCCAGAGCAGAGGAGGGCTGCATCCTCTTAAAACAGAAGAGTAGAATGAGTTTGGTAAAGAACCTTCATTTTCAATTTCGTTGAAGAGCTTGAGGAGTATTGGTGTGAGCTCTGTTTTGAAGACCTTATAGAATTCAGCTGTGAATCCATTTGGCCCTGGTCTTTTCTTAGGTGGAAGGTCTCTTATTGCCATTTCTATTTCAGTGCTTGAAATAGGCCTGTTTAGTTGGGTTAGTTCTTCTTGGTTCACTGTGGGTATGTTAATATTGGCTAGGAATTCAACTCTTTCTTCTAGGTTCTCAAATTTGTTGGCATAAAGGTTTGAGAAGTATTCCCTCATGATACTCTGGATCTTGGTAATTTCTGTTGTGATATTACCATTTTCGTCTGTGATTTTGTTTATTTCAGTATGCTCCCTTCATGTAACCCTTCTATTACAATAAAAAAATATATGAAAAAAACACCACAAAACCCAGAAGAGTAGAAGAGGATATTTTTAAAATCTTGAACATTCCATATTGTAAAGATTTTTGTCTCCGTCATCAGTGGTGGAACCCTCATGAAATAATTTCCTTCTAAGGCTCCATTTCTTGATATAAGCACATTGGTCATCATATTTCAGCACATGGATTTTGGAAGAAAATACATTCAAATGATGGCAATGGCCTATGCCCATTTTGTACTATAGGAGATTGAAGACAAGAGACACTATGTAATTTGCCTAGGTTTATATGATGAACATTTATGATAGCTCCTTATACCTAAACCAATATAGTTCAAGGGCTTAGCTATAGAATCAGGGATTCTATATAGAAATACAGAGTTAAGAAATCTACTATTAAATAGTGAAACATATGTCTGGAATGCTGACCATTATTTTAATCCTTATATAATCTCAGAGAGATTCTTTAAAAGTAGATATCTAGGACCAAGAGTTTGGCCTAGTGGTAGAGTGTTTTCCTAGTATGCACAAAGATCAGGATTTGATTCCTTGGTATCACATACATAGAAAAAAGCTGGAAGTGGTGCTGTGGCTCACGTGATAGAGGTCTAGTCTTGAGAAAGCCCAAGGACAGAGCTCAGGCCCTGAGTTCAAGCCCCAGGACTGGGAATAAAATAATATATATATATTATATATTTATATAATCATTTATGTTTATATCAACTGTGTCTCATATGTCTCTATCCATAGTTTTAAATTCTGTTTCCATAGAAAGAATCCTGGGGACAGAGAAGGAAACCAGAAACTAGATTCTCTATTAGGATTCCCATTATTCTAGAAAGCTGTTTTTAAGGGGTGGAGGGACAAAAGATATATTTGTTTGCAATTTTGGTGATATGCATTGGGCATATGAAGATTCATTTAATATTCTCCAAACTAAAATTATTAGAAAGATTTCTTATTCTCATTGGGATTACAAAATGAACTTCTATTAGTATTTTGCTTTTGTTGTTTTTATTGTTGTCATTGTTCTTTTTTGTTATCTCTTATTAGTCACATATTATACCAAACAGGATAGAACTGTATATACAGAACAAAAATGACATTTTTAAATCAAATGAGCAATATAAACCCAAAACAACTGCCATGAAGAAAAACATTCTTGTAATAAAATCAGCATGTTTGTACGTGTCTACTGTGTGTAAAGATGAAAATTTTAAGATCCTTCTCATGATTGTAGAGTGTGCTGACACATCTCAACATGTCTCCTTTATATTCCTGTGTTCTGAGATGACATTTAAAATCATTTCAGTGTTTGTGAAAGTGTAGGACACATTCTACAGAAGAGATGCTCTATGAAGTAAGAGACTGACTTGGGGGAATAGCAGTGTGCTTTTTGGAGAATTAAGAAGAGGAATGGGCATGCCAACCAGCTAGAGTGTTTAAAAGAAAAGATCTTCCCATTGCCCAAAAGATGTGTGTGCATTACACAGCAACCAACAATAAAACCTCTTGATATACTAGCTATATACAAAGTTAAAGAGCAACTCTCTACTTCCTGTTTGTGGTTTACAGGTCAGTGGACATTTTGAATTCTGAATTACTTCCTTTTGCCAACATTCTGCCTCGAACCTTTAATAAATCAATTAGATCAGTACATGACACATTTCATAATTTAGATAGATGCATTCTTTCTTTCCTTGTTTTTTTGGTGGGTCATGGGGCTTGAACTCTGGGCCTGGGTGCTGTCCCTGAGTTCTTCAGCTGGAGGTTATCACCCTACCCCTGAGCCACAGCTCACTTCCTGTTTTCTAGTGATTAATTGGAGATAAGAGTCTTACCTTCTTTTGTGCCAGGGCTGGCTTTGAACCACAATGCTCAGATCTCAGCTTCCCGAGCAGCTAGGATTACAGGCATGAGCCAGGCTTAGATACATGCATTCTTGATCCCTCTGCTTTTAATCATAGATATCCTAGATTTCAGCTTGTGAAGAAGATGGGAGTTTTGAGAGATTTCCAGATTACCTGTTGCCACAGAGTTGTACCTATGGGGAAAGAAGAAGGATGTTATTTACTTTCCATTGTTTTTGGTGCATAAAAATACCTTATATTGATCAGAGTATTCAATATAGTATTCACACTTGGTTGTATGGTTTTCTAGATAGTTCATGTTTATAATTTGATTAACTTTAATTTACATCTAATTGTTTCCTCTCATCCATATGTCCTCAGGTACATGCATACATATACATATATGATATGATATTTTAATGCTAAATTTGAAAGAATACTAAATTCCATGGGCATAATTGTAACAACTATAGACCTTGTGAGGAAAATATCATTGTTCATTCCATATCCCTGTAACTTAGCACAAGGTACTTGGCACAGATTGGCGACCTAGTATGTGTTTGCTGAGCCAAAGGAATGTTGTATCTGATCTCTTACCACAGAAATAATACAACGTAACAGGGTAAATACTTGGGCATTGAATCTGACTCTATGATTAAACTAAGATTCAAAGGCAGTGACTTTTCTAAACAGAAGGAGAGTTGAAACTAGGTTACTGTCACCTTGCAACCCATCGAGCTTTCTTTCTATTACTATTTTTTTTAATTGAGTGAATGTTGCATTTCTCAAAGCAGTGCTACCTGTGATGCTCTTGTTTTTTATGATTTGATCATTATGAATAGACATTGTATCTGGAACTCTTCTAGCACATTCATTTAACAAAGCATTTTCCAAATCATATTCCATGGGACATTAGTTCCCATGGAAATAGATTCCTTGATTTAATAAAACTAGAAAATACTGCATACTTTCCCACTTATAGACATGTGTGTTATCTCTTAAGGATATCCAAGAAAAATGCTTTGAAGAAATCTCCATAATTTAATTTTCATGTGAGTGTCTTAAATTATATGAGCATTGAACTTTGTATCTGATGCACAGATTAATGCTTTGTAGAATAATATTTCTAGGGATAAAATTTTGGTGTTACTGTGATTTGATTCCTGTTTCTTTGACTTTTTTTAACTTGAGGGAAGATTCAAGTAAATTTTTAATTTTTTTACCATGAAGATAGAAGGTTTAACAGGTATTCATTAAGAACATATGAACTGTCTTGAAGTTTTTTTATAGGAGAGAGTCAGAATCATCACTTTCCTGGCTTATTCCTTTTACTTTGCTATAATTACAGTGCCAGCCATTTTCAATCTCAGAAATGTCTTGGTTTGAGCACATAGTAATTCTCAAATTCTACTCCACCTCCTTAAACACAATTTTTCTTCAACTCATTCTCTCCTTTGGCAGCCAATTCCCATCTCATCTTCATTGGTTTTTCTCTACAGCACGTTGAGTATCCACTTCTGCTGTGTTATTCACTATCCTTTCAGTTATATGAAACTTGGGTGACAAGGAAACAGCATCTTTCTGTCATAAGGGAACTTTTAAAAATTATCGAGGGGAAGTTGATTTTTTTCTTACTGGATAGTGCTCAACAACTGGACAATGCTCAAAAATCTGTTTTTAAATTATTTTATTGTTGGTGTAATGTATAGAGAAATTACAGTTGCATTCATCAGTTAGTAGGTACATTATTTCTCACACATTGATACTCCCTCTCATGGTTTTGTCCCTATTTCCCTCCCCTCACCCCTTCCAATCATCTTGTTTCCTCCCTTCCCTTTCCTATTTCAAATAAACAAATAAATGCATATACAATATCTCAGGCAACAAAGTCAGATACAGTAACAATATGAGATTAATCAAAGGGCAAAAAATGAGAAGAGAAATAACATAGTACATTAAGAACAACAATCACAAAAGATAAAGCCCTTTTTCCCATATCCTAGAAATTCTTTCATTTAGCCTCATCCTATATGACCTTATGTACCTAGCTATTATAATCCTTTTCTAGGAGAGTCCTACATATGTACTAATTATTACAAATGAGGGAAACCATTCAGCCTATGTTCTTTGTGTCTGGCTTACTTCACTTAATAAGATTTTTTCCAAGTCTTTCCATTTCCTCACAAATGAGGCAATGTCATTCTTTCTGATGGCAGCATAGAATTCCATTGTGTGTAAGTACCACATCTTCTTGATTCAATCATCTACTGAGGGGCATCTGGGTTGGTTCCATATCTTTGCTATAGTGCTGCAATGAACATCATTGTGCTAGTGGTTTTAATATGTCCTTGTTTCTGGACATTTGGGTAAATGCCAAGAAGCTTCTAAGAACCTTTGTGAGGAACCAGAGTTAAGAAACAAAGAGATAAAAACAAGTATCTCTCTAGAGGACCTGTAACAGAGATCTCACTATAATGTCCTGGTCCGTATATATTGTGATATCTTCTTACATGGTGTAAATTCCTTCTCAATATGTTTGCAGGTGTCCTCTTTATAATGTCTATGCCTGTATCCCTGCTGCTCTCAGAGCTCAGGCTCAAATCTGCTCAATCTTCTCAATCCCTTGAAGCTTTTTCACACTGCTCTTCAAGTTCTTCCATTACTTCTCTCCTTGATACCATGCTTTACATTGCAACTGAAGTATTCTCTGACTCTTCCTTAAGTAATCTTTTCCTAAGGCACTATTCTTTTCTGTGTAGTTAATTTCTAGTTGTTACTACTACAGTTTCACACTTACTCGCTCAACTGAATTTTGAGTTGAGCTTCCCTGTGACAAGATTAGCCTTAAAAATAGAAACAGTCTTGGGCCGGGAGTTTGGCCTACTGGTAGAGTGCTTGCCTATCATGCATGAAAACTCAGGTTCTATTCCTCCATACCATATACATAGAACAGCCAGAAGTGGTGTTGTGGCTCAAGTGGCAGAGTGGTAGCCTTGAGGACATAGCCCAAGGAAAGTGCTTAGGCCCTGTTCAAGCCCCAGGACCGGCAACAAAACAAAACAAAACAAAACAAAAAAAACACCCAAATTAATAAAGAAAAAAAAGAAAATAGAAAGTCTTGATTGTCTGAATCACTTGTTGGGCCCAGGATAATCTAAGGATTGAATGAATTAAAAATTTTCTTTCATAGAAATTGATGTAGAACCACTCATTAATTGTAGACCACGCAGGCAGCTTTCAAAGCTTGCATTTTGGTGAATAGTGCAGCAATGAACAGAAATGTGTAAGTGTTTTTACAGTGTCCTGGACTGTGAGGTGCCCAGGCAATTTATGGGTGGGAATGGAAAGGAAAAACTGGGAGAGGTTAAGAGAAGTGACACTGTCAAAAAAAGAAATGTGCTCTTTACCTGAAATATAACTCTAGCCCCATTGCACATACTTTTGTAATAACAGTAAAAAATGTGGAAAATAAGTGTATTTATTGCCTGACTTAAGTCACTGTATCCCGAAAGTACATCACCTTTATAATAATAATAGAAAATTTAAATAAGAAAAGAAATTCATTTAGACATTATCTAATCCCACCCTTAAGCTCTCTCAATGATTTGCATAAGGTCACCATTTATGCAAAACAATTGAGATTGTCAAAATAAATTGCTAATTTATTTATTAGAGCAATATAGCTCATAATGAAGGCTCTGCAAAAGAAAAAAGTTTGATTTTGTGCTGAATTCAGAATTACTGTCCTTGAGAATTACTGATTTTCTCCTGTTTTTTCTTTTTTCCCTAAGTAAAAGGGTAGGGAAGATTTTATGAACTGTGTTGCCTTGATGAGAGATTTACATTAGACAATATATATGTTGTGCTGAATACTGGGTGGGAGTGTTCAAGATTTCATTAAACCCTTGTGCATATTTACCGCTTTATTCTATAGAGGGAATGATTTCCAGTTCACAAGGTCAGCTAAGCACATTTCTGACAAGTGTCATTTTTCTCAGGGCTTTTAGAGAACTGCACCTTCTCTTCATGTGGAAAGTTGATGGGGCACACCCCTGTCAGCTGTCACTGCTGCTCTGGGAGAAGGCTGTCCACTGACAGGCTTGTGGCTGTTCCTTGGCAGAGTATTGCTGTACATCTCTTGGCAGGCCATTTATCATAGAGCTGAGCTGGCACAGAGACATGCTGCAATTTCACAGCCATCCTGCAACTGACAGGTGAACACCCTTGCCTCCAGTAGGGTCTGTTAGATGTGCAGAGGTGGTAAGGTTCACTACTGCAGGTGACATCACTCTTCCTGAGAATGGCAAGCAAGTGCAAAAGCACAAATATTGCTGTGGTGCATCATTGACTGAGTTATAGTTCATCAACATGTTAAATGTCCATTCCTGGTAGCATTTAGGATTCATTCATGGATTTATCTTTTTCACATTACTGTACTGCAAAAAATTGTGTTCCTTCACTGAACAATATGTATTTGTATTCTTAAAGCTTTATATAAGTTCTGAAATCATTACTTATAATCTCCTTGTCTTGTCACTGTATCAGCATGGCTCAGATGAAAATTTCAGTGGGTTCATGCTGGATGACGGTGGCAGCTCTGCTTTGGGTCACCTCGGTAAGACTGCTCTTTTGATAAATTCCTGGGTACAATGTGTAGTAATGTGGGGTTCCTTGAATTTATGATTCCTCTTGACTCTGTGCCTTTATTCAATCCCATCCCATATGGCTGGAGTGGATTTGTACCTCACTCTGCAGCTGGCCCCCACATTTTTTTAGTCACTTTTTCACAAGGTGTGTCTTCTCTAGGAAGCTCTCTCTGATTTACCCTTTAGGTCAGGTAATCTCCAAACACTCCCACTGGAACCTGCATGAAGCTTATCTTACATAACTTTATTAATTACAATGAATGGTTGGTTGTGAGTGCTTTGCATATCATATACACATATGAAAATGTTAGAAGTATCTTTTCATGTTTTATGGGTTTATACTTCCTACAATCTAATTACAATTGGAAATGTGACTACAGTGTGAAACAAATAAGAGTAACAAAGGCACCAGTGAATAAACTGAGTTTATATTAGTTTGATAGTAGGTATAGCATAGGCTATATGATCAAAATTATTCAACAAACTAATACACCCTATATATGCTATAGGATGTGACAAGATGCATAAACTAAGATAAGAGAATTTGTAGCACATAATATGAACATGATATATACAGAAATATTATGAACAAGGAAACAGAGAGGTAAAAAGGACATGATATTCATGATACATTATAAATTTCATTTCTAGCCAGAATGATTGTTTGTTTGGAGGGGATTTGTTCAGAGCAGGTGACATTTTAATTGAGACTCAAAGTATCGGTATGACTTGGGTATTGAAGAAGAGAGATAGTATATGGGAGAAAATTCTAAATGGGAAGAAATGTGATAGTATTTTTTGCCAACCCTGGGGCTTGAACTCAGGGTATGGGCACTGTCTTTGAGCTTTCTCAAGACTAGTGCTCTACCACTTGAGTAAAGCACCACTTCCAGGTTTTTCTCTGTGTGTGATAACCAAGAAATTGAAACCAGGGCTTTATGCATGCTAGGCAAGCACTCTATCACTAGGCCAAAGTCCTGGTCCCATGATAGCAAAATTTTAAAACAGGAAAGCAATGGGCTTTCCCCAGAATTGCAAGTATTGTCAATTTTCAGCCAAATAATAAATAGCATTTTTTAAAAATCCTACCATTTGCCCAACATTTTTGTGTTTTCTGTGTTAGAAACATAAAAGAAAAACATTTGTGTATGAACTAATGAGTGTATTTAGAAGTCTTCTATCCTTACCTATTTTCTTGCTTATTAAAAAATAAAATAAAAATGCAGGCTGGGAGTTTGGCCAAGTGGTATAGTGCTTACCTAGCATGCACAAAGATCCTGGTTCTGTTCCTTGGTACCACATACATAGAAAACAGCCAGAAATGGTGCTGTGGCACTTTGAGTAAGCCCAAGGACAGTGCCCAGGCCATTGAACAATTTGAAATTAATTCTGGTGCAGGGTGAGATATAAGGAACTTAAGTTTTCTACAGGTATTTAACCAATTCTGCAAGCACTCCTTGTTGAAGAGGCTTTTTTACTCAAGCTTTTCTTGGATGCATACTGCCATGAAAAATATAAAGTACAAAATACCACTACATGAAATACATTTAGTGTGAGAAAATACAGGAACAAAGACAAATTAGTAAGATTGGGCATCTTTAGCTTCAATAGGAACTGGATGGAAAAGGTAAATTATTTCAAGAATCCAAGGTAGCATTAGGAAGTAAGTTTTTAGTGAAGGCACCTTCTTTATGGACCTTATTTTTACAGCCATATTAATGTTTCACTCATTCAACAGGAAAAGAAATTTACAGTATTGGAAGATATGGCTATAAAAAACAAAGTTAATATAAATAAATGAATTCTAAACATTAAACATTAAGTTGAATTCATTTAAATATGAAGCTTCAACTATGAAGACAAATTTGTGGAGGGAACACTAGTTTTAGTTTAGGGTTGAGGATATCTTTGAAATCATGGTGATAGATGGGAAAGTGAAAATGCCTTCAGGGGCTCTAGCTTCATCTCTTGCCTGAAAAGAGGTTGGCAGCTTCACTCCCATGATTAGAAAATTTTACAAATATAATAAAAGAACTGCAAACATTAAAACTAAGTAGAAATAAAACTTTGCTTTGACCCATCTGAAATCTGAAAGCAGGCTGCCATCTGGAAAGGTGGGATTGCACACATACCATGTCTGATACCTGGGCCCACAGAGCGCAAACTCATGTACCAGTGGGGACTAGTGAACAAAGACAACTTACTAGAGGTGAAGTGTGGACAAGCATAACAGGGAGAAGCTTCCAGGAGCCTTGGAGTTGTTGTTGGTGTGTGTGTGTGTGTGTGTGTGTGTGTGTGTGTGTGTGTCTGTGCATACAAAAACATATTTACTAATTATCAGATCACATCATACATGAAAACTTTTGGAGGACATGTAGACATTTTTTTACACCGAGACTTTACATTTCTTACTGTCATTAATATTTTGTCATCTTTGAGTTGGAGAAGTTAATATTCTTGGTAACATTATTAATATGAAATTAATTGTCAGAAGAATGGATGTCATTAGGGTTCTGCAGGTTAGAGGGCAGAGCTGAGTAAGTAGTATTTCTAGAAGACTTCCTGTGTATTATGTAGTCTACATAGGTGGTCATGGTTTTACCTTCTTTAACAAATAAATATTTAGGAATTGTTGATGTATGCCCATTTTCAAAGACAATGATGGTTATTTTTAAACATAATAGTTATTTTCTCAGCATTTATGTTCACGAATATAAAATATATCGAAAAAGAATATGAAACAGGTATTCTAATTTTAAAATACTCAACATCAGTAGTGCCAGTGCCTCAACCCTGTAATCCTTGTTATTCAGGAGGCTGAGATGTGGGAGGATCAAAGCTCAGAGCCAGCATAGTCAGAATACTTCACAAGCCACCATCTACAATTAAAAAATGAAAAGCTGGGCTGCAGGTAGTGTGTCAAACCAGCAAGCGGAAAAGGCCCTGAGTTCAGTTATAAGAAGGTAGGAAAATCAATGTAGATTCTTATACATATTGCAAACACAAAATATTTACATGAAATAAAAAGGAGTTTCTTTCTCAAACCTCTTCCATTCACTATCTATAATAACAGTAATTAACAATGTGTGGAGTCTTGATAGTAAAAAATATTTCCACCATATACAAGTGTATATTTGCTTTCGTTATATATTATAGCTATGCAAACATAGTTTTACATTCTTTTAGTTGGTCTCCAGATAGTTAATGTAACTATTTTAATAATGTTCTTTTAGAAATAGTGGTAGAAGCTCACTCCAGTGATCCTTTCATGAAAAGAGAAACAAATTTTTGCTGTAATGAATCTCTCAATTAATTTTCATAATGGACATTCCTTACTGCCTCCTTGTTTTGATAAATGAAGATGAATTTATTTGCCTACCTCAGATATTTAAAAAGTATTCTATATGTTCTGCTTACATAGAGAAATATGAAAATATGACAATTTCACATGCCACTCTTGAATTTACATGGAAATAGACTTTAAAAGATAAAATGAAAAATGGGAAGATAGTGCAAAATATTTTTAAAAGTTCCATTATTTGGGATAATTAATGAGGAAGCAGCCAAGAACTTCTAGACAAGAAAGGGGTATTTGAGAGGGAATCACCTTGGACTCTAACTGGACTGTGGCAGAGTCTTTATATCAACACATCAACCCATTTCAATTCTTTAACGAGGACTGGAGACTTGAAGTATTTGTTGTTGTTGTTGTTGTTGTTGTTGTTTTGGTTTGGTTTGTTTGCCAGTCCTGAGCCCTGTCCTTGGACTTTCTTAAGGCTACAGCTCTACCACTGAGCCTCAGCACCACTTCCACCTTTTTTTTTATATATGTGGTACTGAGGAATTGAACCCTGGTGTTCATGCATGTTAGGCAAGCATTCTACAATTAGGCCAAACTCCCGGCCCTTTTAATTATTGTTTGTCTGTTTTTGTGGGTTGTGGGACTTGAACTCTGGGCCTAGGCACTGTCCCTGAGCTCTTCACTCAGGGCTTCTGCCCTACACCTTGAGACACAGCACCATTGAAATGTTTTTTGTTGTTGGTTGTGGAACTTGAACTCGGGATCTGGGTGATGTCCCTGAGCTTTTTCACTCAAGGCTAGTACTCTACTAGGTTGAGCACAATGCTACTTACAGTTTTCTGGTGCTAATTTCCTACCCAGGCTGGCTTTGAACCATGATCATCTGATCTTAGCCTCTTGAGTACCTAGGATTACAGGTGTGAGCCACAAGCACCTGCCAAAACTTGAGTAATCTTGACTTTAATGTTTCCTCAAATCCTTAAATCTCTATCCAATGATTGATTCCTGCGAATTTCATCAAATTAATGGTAATATCTCTTCCAGTATTAAGCTTGCATTTCCTTTATGACTCATAGTACTCAGCCCCAATCAAGACACAGCCCCAAATTATCAGCCATCTCTATTGTGCCACTCAACTTTTTCCTTTTTTCTGATGCTCTTTCTATCCCCCCGAGCATTAATCACTAATTGTACTCGTTTTCCATGTATTTAGGCCTTTGTTTCCCATACTTCTCTTCATTTTTATTTATGAAATTTCACATTCAGGAGATTTTTCTTTTCCATATAAATTTGTTGTAATTTGTGGTATGTTTGTCTTTTTATTTTCGTCTTTGATTTTGTGGTAGGCTCAAAATTTATTTAAAAGTTACTCATATTAAAACCCTGAAAGCTATGAATGATACATTACTTGTGAAAAGTGTAGATTTGTTTATGTTAAGAACCTAAGAAAGGAATATAATCCTTTGTCTCAGGGGGAGAGGGAGCTAAATGCCATCCCAAGCATAGTTATAACAGAGAAAAAGTTAGGCACTGAGAAGATAACATACAGATGATAAGAAACATATTGAGACAGAAGTAATAGGGAGTGTTGGGACCAAAGGCCAGGGGAGGATGGCTAGAATCAAAAGCCACAGATTCAGAACTGATTCTCACCTAGATCTCAGTAGGATATGCTGCACCACAGTATTCAGGAATGTAAGAAAATACATTTCAATTGTTTTAAATATCAAGTTTATAATAACTTTTGATGAAGACTTAGGAATTTTGTATAATGTCCACAAAGTGCTTGGGTTTGTGACCCCATGAGTTTGGTCAAGATTTATGCCAAGAATGAAATCTGTGGACAGAGATGGGCTGGTATGGACTACATAATGGAGACTGTGATTCCATCTCTCTGGAACCTGCATTTCCACATTCCCATGCATCAATAGTTCTATTGCTTCAATGATGGATAAGAAGAAATAAGTAAATACAGATATGAATAGAGGATAAATAGGTGACAAATAGAGGAATGGGCTGATGATACACATGTGATAGAAAATGAAGGTTAGATAGAATACAGGATTATTGTTAGCATTTTTAGCAGTGGTTAATGGAATCCTTGCATAAGTCTAATGAAACTTCTTTTTAAATTAAATATCTCTCATTTCCCTTATTATTTTACTTTATTCTCTAGAAAGATCAATAATACAGGTTTCCAATTCTTGGGCATAGAATTCTCTGATCTAGGGAATAAAGCAACGAATGAAACAAGAACCCCATCATTCTTACTGATATTCTAGATTCCTAAAATAGAAACTGTCCTGCATGTGACAATAAAAATTATGTTGCATCTTGGAATAAATAAACATCAGAGAATAAACACTGAAAATTCTATTTCTATAAGATTTGCTTCTGTAGTTCTGTAGTTCTCAACTTCCAGTTTAAGCTTATATTTTCCTTTCTATTTCCAGATTAGGAAAATATAAAAAATAATTTTGTCAGTAGTTAAAATTTACTGTGTATCTATATAGATTGCTTATATATCAGAGATGGCTGCTAATATTGTGGAGAATTTAGACCATATCCAGAAATGAAGAGAAATTCAGTTGAAAGATAGGATCTTTATATTTTAGAAAATAGGGTTCTATGAATGGCTGTTGATTAAAGTGAATATTTTGAGTGGGAATGTAAAAAGGTCTGTCATCATCTTTGCATAAACTTTACTGTTTAGAGAACTTGGAGATGTGATGCTATTATACAGCATGCACAACAAAGGTCAACTTTTCCTGTTCATGTAGGAGTCTGCAGACAACATGAGTCTGCAGGTGGACCAAATATAAGCATAGACAATATTGAAGGAAAAGCTGGACAAAAATCTCCATAAAATATTTCTCACTGATGATGATGATTGGAATGGTGGTTCATTGCTCAGGCCTCTAGAGTATCTAGGGATAAGACAGATTGTTTTTGTCTGACACTTGAAATGGGCTTCCTGTGAATACATATCTACTTTGTTAGTGTGGAGTGACACTTATCTACAGGAAAATAAATGAAAGAAGGAAAAGATAACTATAATATTTATCTGAGTAAACTTAAGAAATTAATATGTAAACATAGAAGCTCCCTATGACCCAGCCTTACCATGCTGGACATCTACCTAGACATTACAAGTCAGGATACGTCATGTTCATTACTGCAAATAGACATATTATGGAAATAGCTCCGATGATCTATAATGGATGAGTGGATCAGTAAAATGTGGTACTTACACACAACAGACTTTTAGTCATTCATTAGGAAAATTATGATTACGTCATTTACAGGGAATGATGAAAGGAGGGATATTAGTTAAGATACATTGCACTCACAAGCTGACATGTAAAATTGAAATCTCTTTGCACAACTGTTTAGAGATGATAGCAACAGCAGCAGCAGCAGCAGAAGCAATAGTAATTAAGAGAAAATTTCAAGCCCTGATTCAAGCTCCAGGGAAAAGAAATTTAGACAAGGAGTATGCTTAATGCATGACAAATATTTTCATTCCACTAATTCTGAATGGTCTAATAAACGAGGTAATCACGCAACCTAAATAAAAGTTCCATGTTTGAGAGAATGATTTCAGCCATTCTTTCTTGATTATGGTTAAGTCTGAGCCAGCTTCTCCTGCCCATAATCCAATCTCAGTGGAAGGAAGAGAGGATGTGTTGTGTTACCATATTCTGGTGTTAGAGTCAACACTGGATACACTACCAGCAAAGGTGAGAAAGCTGTAAGATGTTTGAGAAGATTATTGGAGATTTTGAAGGTGTCATTAGGTACTTAGAAATCCTTCATGTAGAATATATGTTTGTTCTGTAATATACCACAGAGATGGAAACTGGAAATTTCCCAGATTCTTCTATGACAAATGAAAGGCATTCACTAAAAATATTCTTTCAGTCAACTTGATCTAAGTTTATCACCACTGAAAATTTCAAGTAAATATAGATAACTTACTGATGATTTTTACTGGAAAAATAACAAATAGATTATTTGACATAATTCTTTCATGTAATTACATGGTTTTTGTTTCTTCTCTCTTTCTTCCCCCACCCCATACACTACAGAGGTCTGAGTAAAGGCAATGTGTCTCTTTTACCTTGTTATGATTTTAGAAAACTTTGAATGTCACACTCTATTTTAAAAGTTATCTTCCTCTAAGAATATCTCTTTCTAAAAAAAAAAGAAAAAGTGTAACAGTTAGAAACAGTTCCATATTAAAGAATTAAGGTCCTGAGGAGTGTGACTTTTGAATTAGAATGTTTTCACTTTTAATATCATGAGCCTCTTCAATCCTAAGGAAGTAGTTCTACCACAGTTATACATTCATTTTACAGTACTTTGCATTAATTCAGGTCCTATTTGCTCTTCTAAAACATGGTATGTCTTTATGTTAAGATTAAAAATAATTCCAATGCTAGATGGCTGTCAGCATATTTCTACATATTAACACAATCTACTAGCTTTTTCCTTGTATTTATTGAATGAATAGATAGTGTAAGTCCATATCTCCTCCTGAATAAAAGAGTAGCTTTTATTTCCAAGAAAGATCTTCTTTTTGTTGTTTGATCTACATATCTTTCACATTTTCTTTCTACTTTGTTCTTTCTTCAAGGAGAGGCTTTGTGGACAAGATACTTCATTTTTTAATAAAAGATTCTTAATTAGCTACTACTCCTGTGTGTGATCATTTTGCTACATCACTTGGTACTTAATAGTACCCTGTGAGGTAGGAGGATTACTTCAGTTCTGAGGATCAGAACTCTGGTTTTAGGAGGATAAAATAGTCCCTAGGAGTTTCTGGCACAAACAAAACAGGGAAATGATCTTGACGTTTAACATATACTTAATAAAAGAAAACAATAAAGTATAAACAAAGGTATTTGAAGTGTCACAGTTGGGCACTAGTGGTTCACACCTGCAATCCTAGTCACTCACAAGGTTGAGAGGTGGAGGCTTATGATTCCAGATATGACCTCAGACAAAATAGGTTGCAAGATTCCATCATCAGAATAACTGGCAAAAAGTTGAACTGAAGGTGTGGTTCAACATGTATAGCAACAGGCTTACAAACAAATTAAACAATTGTGAAGCCTTGAGTTCAACCCTAATACTGCCAAGAAATAAAAATAAAAATGAAACTTCAAACATAAAAATTGGATAGGGAAGGAGGGAAATCAAGATAAGCTGGGGGAGGGTGGGAGGGAAATGGGGACCATGTCATAAGAAAGGGTATCAATGTTTGTGAAGTTATGCACCTTCCATCTGGTGAATATAATGCAACCCTTCTATTAATCACAATAAAAATCATACATATCCAGTGGTTACTCAAAGGGTCACTGACTGCATATTAGTCATACCTGTTAAAGCCAGGCACCAGTGGTTTGTGCCTGTAATCCTAGCTATATAAAAGACTGAAATCTGTGGACTGTGGTTCAAAGACAGCCCAGGAATGAAAGTCCATGAGAATTTTATCTCTAGTAGCAAAACACTGAATGTAATTAGAGCAAAAACACTCAGGACAAGCCCTGATTTCAAACACCAGAAATAAAAAAGAAATGAAAAGAAATACCAGTTGAGCTCTGCCAAATTTCTAAATCTATCCATAGAAATCATCCCAAACACAATAATTATATGTATATGAAAACAGTGCTGAAAACTTCTCATCCTTGTGTAAGAATTTATCTCTGAGGCCATGGGGCATTTTTCTGAGTGAAGTTACAGACAGGAAGTAGTATCCTGTGAGTAAAGGAAAGAGTCTATTTTATTTAACTTTATTAGATAGTCAAGATTCATAGACACATTGTTTTCTAAGACCTGGTCCTCAAAATTAAATGGATGCAAAAAGTGTGATAAAAGCATTTTCATGGTTGGAGTTATGAATACAAATTAAACATTGAAATAAATGAAAGCAATTAGGTAAAGAAAGATTTCCTCTAATTAGAGCAGAAATGTGTATTCCTTGTGGCATTTCCAAGAAGAGATATGATTAAATCAGGTGAGTCTTGGGGAAGGTCTCATTGTTTTTTTTCTAGACTAGAAAGTTTAGAGGGGAGAAAAAGTCCCTGATGTTAGAAAGGAGAATTTATTTATTCATTTTACTTACTGATTTACTTATTGATCATACTGAAGTTTAAAATCAAGGCCTCATGCTTGCTTAAAAAAGTGTTTACCAATTGAAACCCGATACATAAGGCCATATAGAATAAAGCTAATTGAAAGGACCTCTAGGATATTGAAACAAAAGCCATATAACGAATGATTGTTGTCCTTAATGTACTGTTATCTCTCATCTCTTTTGCTGTCCCTTGGTTATCTCATATTGTTACAGTATCTCACTTTGTTATCTGATATGTTGGATAGATTTGTATTTGGTTACTTGAAATTGGATAGGGAAGGGGGAAAAACCAAGATGGGGGGTGGGGAGGAGGGAAATGGGGACCAAGACATGTGAAAGGGTATCAATGTATGTGAATTAATGCACCTTCTATCTGGCAAATATCATGTAACCCTTTTATTAATTACAATAAAAATATTTTTAAAATTTAGTCATTTTTTCAAATGAAGTTTCACTTTTTTTTCTGATCTGGAACTATAACTTTCTACTTATGCCTCTGACTTAGGTGGGATTACAAGTATATATCATCATACGCTGCTTGTTTCTTAAAATTGTGTATCAACAAACTCTCTTTCCCTGGTCTCCTGGAATCATCATCATCCTAATCTTAGCTTCCTAAAGACTGAAGATTATAATATGTGTCAATTTTCTCAGCTGGAGAAGATATTTAAACAGAAAGTTTACGATCATAATGATGAGACTCAAGATGTCCAAGTGAAGAGAAGAAATGGATGTGGAGGAGATATACCTATTTGGTGGTACTTGTATTTTAAGTGTATTACCCAGAAATATCTCATCCAGGTTGTTTATTATAAATGTGGACACTGAAGCCCAGCCTATTTAAATGATTTGTTCAATGCCAGACGATTAGAAATGGGTGATGTTAGCACTCAAATCTCATTTCTTACAGTCCATCACTTGGCTCAGTTCACTACATCACTTTTCTACTAAGACCCAATGCCATAATGAAAGACCCATATGATAAGGAGCCATCTATTAATCAAAAAACTATTGAACTAATGAATATGTGCAACAGACAGTGACAAATTTCTACTCACTGGCTTGCTGTTAATCTTTAGACCATCTGTTTTAAGGTAAATTGTCTTTAGGAAGTGGAATATATCAATAGATCAAGAAGTATGAAGGTGGGTGGGATCAGGCATGAAGTGAGTTGTAAGACTGGGCATCCAAGAGGCCCAGTCTGACTCTGAGAAAGAGCACTGGGTTAAATTATTTATAACTAGGTGGTGAATGGAGCCACATAAGAACTTACATACAGGGGGCTGGACTCTACTTTCCTGAAGCTCTGTGAGTTTCTATCACTCAAGCTTAGGTCCATTCTATCTCTGCTGTGAAGCTCTTCCTAGCCTTGGCACATCATGCAGTCCTTGCTTCTTTGAGCCAACAGTGCTCATCAGATGTTTGTGTGTGACACTAGTCTCCCAGATCTTTGTGTACATAGACAAGTCTTCACTAGTCTGACTCTGTGAGGCTAGCAGCACCCTTTTGTTCTTCTGGAAATTATAGTTGCTGGTACCAAATGCTTTCCCTATTGGAATAAGTGAGTTATGAAACAAAATTAATGGGTGAATGCATAGACACAGTCTTCTTTTTTCACTAATTATTATCACCAGGTTTCACAGTATGTCAGGTTTGTGTTCCAAAATAAAATTCACAATTATATTGCTTACCTGCAGATAATGTAATTACTGTTACATATAAGAATAACTTGGAAGAATCTGATATTTGCAAACTCATTTGTTTAATTCTGATATTTGTAAACCCATTTGTTTAGTACTAGATAGGTACTATGGGATAATGTGAATAATCAAGTCATTCCCATACTACTCAAAAATTATTTAAGTGACTGGTAATTCTAATTACATGGGAAGCAAGTTGTCATTATAATTCAAATTTAAGAAATATGGTCCAGGTAAGTTGGCTTACATCTTTAATCTCAACTACTATAAAGATAGAGATATTGAGAGAATCGTACTTCCAAAAAAAAAAAGCTGTCAGTGATCTCCAAACATGAGAGGCTATAAGCAAAATATCTTGGTTCAAGCTGGCACTGGGAAAAGAGACTTATAAATAATAATAATAAAAATAAATAAACAAACAAACATAAAGTAGAAAGGTCTAGAGGCATGGTTTATATGTTAGAAAATTTGCCTAGAATATAAGGTATTAAAGTGTGATTAATTAATATGAAGATACGGGGGGTGGGTGGATAGGGCTCTGACTATATCTTTATAAAAATAGAATTATAGTTCAATTCCCCTGTTGGTCCATATTCAGAAGGAAGATCAGTGAGAAGATGGACATCTGTAAGCCAAGGAGAAAGGCCTCAGGAGAATCTCCCCAATGAACTCTGCCCCTTTCATCCAGAACTGAGAAAAGGAACTTCTGTTGCTTAAGGCATTTTCTCTGACAGCCCTAGCAGATGAATGAAGCATTATGTGTATTGTACTTCTTATGTAGGCTGCATCTTCTTCATAGTTTAACAGTTAGCTTTGTGGCATTTAAAGAGTTGTTACCACTAAATGATCAATAAACATGAGCATATGATGCCTACACCTTGACTCTTACATATTAAAATTTCTACCACATGTAGGTGGGAAAATTACATCATTGTGTTAGTGATTCATAGTGAAGACAAACGGTCTGTTTAAATATAAATTTGCTTAGGAAGACTGGTTTGAAGTATCTCCTTTTACACTCCTATAAGAACCTGTATTTTTTTCTTTTTAAGTTTAAATATTGAAAACATTCAAAGATAAATGTCTTTGTAAAACACCTGTAAGTCATTGTCATGTCTGTATGAATTTTCAGTGGGAGATTTTTTTAAAAGAAATTACTAGGCTGACTTGGTTTGATGTATAGTAATACATTTAAACTGCATTTAAGTAGAGATGAGAGGAACATCAAAGATGACGGCAATGCACCTTAATTTCTTCTGAAGGTGTTTAACATTTCACATGTATAGATTTTATGTTCATTTTTGCGTTATAACATTTAATGAGGGTATGGTCTAGTTATGTTTTAAAGTTATTGGGATTTAGTCCTCTGGTCTCTAGGAAATTGTGGCTTTTAAGATGTGTGTGTGTGTGTGTGTGTGTGTGTGTGTGTGTGTGTGTGTTTTGATGGTTTTATCTGAGTTTGAACTCAGGGCCTTGCACTTGTTAGGATGACATCATACCTTAAACCATGCCTCTAGCCCTACTTTTTGCTGGTTATTAGGCAGATAGAGTCTCTTGTACTTTCCTGCCTAAGCTGGTCTTGAAATTCAGTCCCTCCACTCTTATCCTAACAAGAAGCTAGTAATACATGAGTGAGCTACTCCAGTGCCTGATGAATGTCATATATGTTTTCAACTTATTGTATATCTTTAATTTGTTCTGTGTGGTTATTAGAGTAATTTATTTGGAGCAAAAGGAGAACCTATTCATAATATAGTTTCATCTTCCAAACTGATATGTTTAGTACAGAAACATTAACAGTCATTTCTTAGTGATATATTTTGCTTGATAAATTTCATCCTGGAGATCAACATCTCTTCAGAGTGAGTATTCATTGAACAGATATCATGGAGAAAATTTCCCTGGCATTCAGTGTTTCAAAATATCCAAATGACCCTAATCAGCTTCTACTACAGCATAGAAGGTGAATATTTGCATAGGAAACAGATATGGATATAGGCTATGTGAAATTATTCAGCAGTTTGTCTGTTTGATATCGATCAGTAGGAACAAGGTTCATCTAAAACTTATGAAGCCAGATTTCCTATACATGAATTTACTGGAAGTTTACACATGCACATACACACAAGCATACACACACACACACACACACACACACACACACACGAAGATATCTTAGTTGTGTTTGTTCAATGTGTCAGTTTCAACACTTTCTCAATGTATCAATAATGCTTATGAAAAAAGATTAAGTAGTAAAATATTTGAAAAGAATAAAAATACTCCAATTTATTAGTGTTTATATTACTTGACTATTATAATAACATCTTAATTCTTTGAGTGTACTTTCACTTTGTTGTATCTTCTTTTATTGTATTTTATTTTGGTGGTGATGCACAGAGGGGTTACATTTAGTCAGGTAGTAGGTACATTACTTCTTTCATATTGATTCCCCTTCCCATGTTTTTCTCTACTTTCCCTCCCTCACTCCCTCTCAATCATCTTCTTTTTCCCCTTTTGTCTCCTATTCCAAATAAACAAATCAATTGGGCCAGCGATATGCTCTAGTGGTAGAGTGCTTCCCTGGCATGCATGAAGCCCTGGGTTCGAATCTGCAGTACGACATACATGGAAAAAGCCGGAAGTGATGCTGTGGCTCAAGTGGCAGTTACTAGCCTTGAGCAAAAAGTGTCCAAGAATGGTGCCCAGAACCTGAATTCAAGCTCCAGGACTGGCAAATAAATAACTAATCAAATTAATATATATACAATATACCAGGTACCAAAGTCAGATATAGTAATACATAAGATAACCCATAAGGGGAAAAAAGAGAAAAGAAATAACATCGCATAGTTCATTAAGAACAACCATAAAGATAAACCTGTTGTTCCCATGTCCTGGAGCTCATTTCACTTAGCCTCATCTTTTTAATACATTAAAGATAATTGATATTAGTATACAGACCTGTGCTTAATGACTAGCTAACTTGGGCCATTCCAATTATTCTCATCTCAATTTTTCTTTTAATCAAAATGACTATTAATGATTCTGTTACACGTTTAATAGGAAGGCTGGACTTATTATGTATGAAATAGCCTGATGTTATATCTTCCAAAAATTTAATTTTTCTAATTTTGGTCACTGTGATTGTAATAGTTACTTCAAAGTATATTTCATGGAACTTTCGTAGGCATGTACCTATTTTTAGAATTTAGGATAAAACCCTAATAATGAGAATAAGCCTGCTTTGCTAAGTATTCATTTATTCAACAGATCGTTACTGAGTGTATATTCTGTGCCATGGTGAGACAAAGAGGAACAGATTCTGCTATTTGGAGCTAGATAAGGAGACAGCTAATATTAAGATTCAGAACAATTAATATATATAAAATACTGATACTGATATTTGTAGTGATGTCTTCCACCATATTCTTGCAAATAGTAATTCTATGAAATGTTAAATGTGAATACTTGGTAAAAAATACTTGCAGAAAGTACTGTACAATAAGCTTGAGTTATTTTTTTTTGCCAGTCCTGGGCTTGAGCTCAAGGCCTGAGCACTGTCCTTGGACTTTCTCAAGGGTAGAGCTCTACCACTTGAGCCTCAGCACCACTTCTGTTTTCTACATATGTGGTACTGAGGAATCGAACCCAGGTCTTTGTGCATACTAGGCAAGCACTCAACTACTAGGCCAAACTCCCGGCCCAGCTTGAGTTATTTATGAAATCATTATATGTGGTTTGGTTTTCGCTTAGCATATTCAAATTATATATAAACAATCATCCTGGCTTTGATGGTCACAGCTAACTCAAGAGGGAAGATTCTGAGGATCACAGTTGGAGGTCAGCCTGGGCCTAATGCTAGCAGGAACTGCTCCCATTTCATAAGCTGCATATGGTGGTTCATGCTTATGGCCAGTTATGTAGCAGGCATAGTTAAAAGGTATATGGTCTCAGGCTTGCCCCAGGTGTGAACCCAAATATCCTACCTGACAGATAACTGAAGTGCAAGCTTTCTGGAGACTTGTATCAAATGGTATAGTGTCTGTCTAGCAAGTGTTGTTCTTCAATATCACCAATATCACCTAAGTAAAAAAGAGAAAGGAAAAAAAGAACCTGAAAGAACTAAAAGTAATAGCAAAACAAAAAAAATATATAAAAGGGAAATGGGGCTGTGGCTCAAGGGGTAGGGTGGTAGCCTTGAGCTGAAGTGTTCAGGGACAGTGCCCAGGCCCAGAGTTCAAGCCCCATGACTCCTCCCCCCCCCAAAAAAATATGAAAGGAATTTGAAAAACGAAGCTTTAATTTGTTTATGCACGTCACACAATTCCCTTAATGTTAAGTTCTCTTTTGGTCCTGTGTTATTATCAGTTGTGTTTCAATCTTTGTGTGATCTGATGAATGTAGCCCTGCCTGGAGTTTTGTGACATGTACCTCCCCAAAAGCAAACGGTACCAAAAAGACAGGTGAAAACTTTAGTAATTACATGAAGATTTTTGATTTGTTGAAAGATGCAGGTCTTTATCAGAATTTTGGGAAAAATGAACCAATTATCTTCAGTATTCAAGATGAAGAGTAAGGAATATGATATTTTTGGTTAGCAGTATTTTTGAACACAGCAGTAATATTTTATTTAGTGATATAGCATACTTCATGGGACCTCACACCTCCTGTAAGTAAAATCTCAATTATGGTGAATAATTTTACTATACATCCTAAGCATTCTTCATTTTTGAAAACAGTAGCCCAATAGCTATAAATCCATGGATACCAAGGAACCAGTTTATTTTATACACAGGGCCTGAGCAACCGTGGGCTAAAGCTCTCTTACTTGAGCCACAATACCACTTCTGGCCTTTTCTATGGATATGGTACCAAGGAATGAACCCAGGTCTTTGTACATGCTAGGAAAACCTCTACCACTAGGTCAAACTCCAGGCCCAAGGAACTACTTTATTTTAAGCTAACCTCTCTTACTTCTGTGTTTACTACACTTTATTTTGGGTACATTTCACCTTTTTGTTTATTTTGGAGAGTTACCATGTTTTCTGGGGAGTTTTCTATAATTCTTTTTGTGATGAGTAGCCATGCTATTAATTCTTATTCTCCTTATCTCCACAAGTATTTCAGAAGCTTCTTCCATGGTACAGAATAAGCTATTTTAATCAGGGCTATAAAAGTCTTCATAAGAAAATGCTTTCACATTATCAGCAAGATTTGAAAGCTTAAAAATTACTCAAAACCTAATTTTATTTCTCAAGAGTTTCATCAAGCTCAGTAATTGAAAGTGTGTCCAAGAAAAATACAAAGTAGAGTAACTTTGAAGAAAATTGAAATATGTCTGTATTGGGTCAAGGTGGCTTTTAAAGTAGAGAGTATTGAAAACTGATAAGGTGATACTCAATGCTCAAACATTAGCCTTGTCTCTAATCTAGCATTACCTCGGCACACAAAGCAGATAGTTTTTCTTTTCAATTCAGAAATTTCATTGCTAAAGGCAATCCATATTCAGTCAAGAAGGTAAAGCTCTTCTTGGATGAGTACTAGTGTGTTTAATATATTAAAAGATGCTTGGGTTTTGAGGATGGCTCCAGGGAGAAAACAAAGTTGCCATAAAAGAGTAGCACAGGGAAACAATAGTGAATGGAAAACGATGTTTGGGAGTCTGTCAAGGAGTTAGTATCCTTTGCTTAGTAGTCGATTCTGAGTAAAAGATCAAGGAGAAGACTAGCGTGCAAGTCAGTTCCTGATTTATTTCATTTGCCTAAGCAGAAATTGTTGCACATTGCATAAGCTAATGTCTATGCTAAGAAAGCATTGTAAAGCAAATTTGTCAGGCATGCAGTGTTCTTTGATTAAAATATAATATTAGGTGATGTAAGATATTGTAATATTATAAGATGTAATATATTATATATGCTATAAAATGTACAAATTTTCTGTTTATAAATACTAGAGTTTAAATTCAGAGCCTTGTGATGCTAGTCAAACTCTACCACTTGAGCCTGTTTTGCTCTAGCTTAGCAGATACATTTTTATATGCCCATGCTGGCCTACTGTATTCTCTCCTAGTAATACCTCTAGATAGACAGGCTATTTGTCAATACTGGATTGCTATACCTTTTTTGCTTGACCTTGAACTATGATCTTTTCACTGTTTGACTCCTGAGATAGGAGTAGAGCTACCTTGCCTGGACTTATAATAAATTTAATACCATAATTTGGTAGTCAAAACTTTTATATAAGCAAATAATTCTAAATAATTATATATAACATGTATGATTATGCATGATATTTTACTAATATTAAAAGAAATTGTTTACGTAGCAAGGCAAAATTGACCTCTTATTCTCAGTACCTTAACCAGATTTTACTTCCCAAACAGATACCAATGGACTTATTGGAAATCTTTATCTTGATACTTGACGTCTCAGCCTGTCATTCACAGTATCTAGAATCACTCCCACATTTACACCAAAGAGGATCATAACCATTGGTAGAGTCAGTCCCAGAGCCAGATTCTTGGCCACATGTCTAGAAAGTCATCCAAAGAAGCACTAGATAGTCCATTATCCTCCCTAAGATGCAGTTTTATGTTTTGTGCACTTCAGCATCTTGCAAAGCACTCATTGTATTATTTATTGAAATTTCTTGTGTTCTGAAACCAACAATTCAGGTTCCTTTTATAAAGTTTTAAAGTCTGCCACTATGATTTGTTTAATGGGCTTTGTGGAATTAAATATTGTTCTGTGAAACATTAAATGAGATTGTAACTTACCAAACCATTCAGCTGTGTCATTTTCTCACACTGACCTACAATATTAGAACTATAATTAAATACATACTGTAGAAACACATTATATCATATCTTTTGCTGTGTTCATGATTGATTTTAATGTGGATATATTAGATGCTCATATAGATACATGTTTATAATGTTGTACAGGTTTTCAGAGACTGACATAAATCTTTTATTACTATAATAATATTTTATTTCCTAGAATGCACTGAAAATTACATTGTATAATGAAAAAAGGAACCATATGGACAATGACTACCACTGAAAATTGAGCTATATTTTTCATATGAGACTGTCTCTTCTACAAATGATGTTGGGACAATGGAATAGTAACATGTAGAAGAATAAAATGATACCCCTATATCTAACCCTATGCAAAAATCAATTCAAAATTAATCAATTATTTTCATGTTAGACTTCAGACTTTGAAGATGTTGGCATAGGCAATGAATTTCTTAATAGGATTCCACTTGCTTAGGAAATAAGAGAAAACATGGACAAGCTAAAAAATTTCTAAGCTTCTGCACACCACAGGAAAAGATGATCGGAATGAAGAAGTAAGCCACAGAAAAAGATAATTATTTATTTTTTTCTTTTCTGTTTGGGTGCTATGGAGCTTGAACTCAGCTCTTCAACTCAGTGCTACCACTGTACCCATGGGCCTGGGCACTGTCCCTGAACTCTTCAGCTCAAGGTTACCACCCTACCCTTGAGCCAAGCCCCACTTCCCATTTCTGGAAATTAATTGGAGATAAGATTTTTCAGGTCCTTTTGTGCCCAGGCTGGCTTTGAACCTTGATCCTCAGATCTCAGCCTCCTGCGTAGCTATTATATGTGTGAGCCACTGTGCCCAGCTAAGAAAATTACTTTTATTGGCTATTCTCTGACAAAGTATTAGTATACAGAATATAACAAGTCTGACAAAAAAACAATCTAATTAGAAAATGGAAAAATAGATTGAATAGTTCACAAATAAAATAAAATGAAGAAATGGTCAACTGCCTCAGTCATTAAGAAAAAGCAAAAAGAAATTACAGTAAGAACTTATCTCTCCCCAGGAAAAATGGCAGTCATCCAGAAGAGAAACAACAAATGCTGGCTAGGATTGGGGAAAAGCTCTCATACATGATTGGGGCAGGCAGTGTAAACTAGTGTAATTGCTATGACAATAGTATGTAGGCTACTCAAGAAACTAAGAATTTACTAAAAATAGGTTATATAAACTCTAAGATAAGTAATCTAAATTCTATAAGAGAAGATTACATGGAATAGGAATCTTTCTAATTCAAGAATAGCTCAAGCAAATTTCAGATCATGTGCAGGCAAATCTAGATGCCAAAGCAAGCACACTGACAGATCAGATGATATCTTACAAAGTTTTTAGAAATGCCTTTGCTCCAGTGATGACCTTTAATGCTCATCCTTCTCTGCTGTAATAGAAGAGTATTATACAGAATTGACTGAATTCTTACGCAAAAATCTAAAGAAAGAGTTCAAGTTTGGAGAGATAAAGGATGCATGTTTCTCCTGATATATGGAAAGTTGGTTCAGCTTATAAACTTAAAACTTAGCTGGGTGGTATGCAAATGTATACAAATGTATCACCTGAAGTATGGTAGATTCGATGGAGATCTCAAATAGTGTAGTTTCTTAGAAAAGTAAAATCAAACTTCAGCAAAGTAAAATACTGAGAAGAAGGTTCTCCAAAAGGCTGGAGTAGCATTAACGGGAAAGGAATACACAAAGGAAGAGGAGAGGAAGGGGAAAATGCAGACAGGAATCCAAAGAATGTCTTGCACAATTAAGAAGAGTGAGGGGAGGAGTGGATAGGAGAAAGATAGGTGAGAATGTTGAGAGGGATGCAATTGATCAAGATGTATTGTATTCATAAACTGCTTCTTTACATTCTACAGTTCCTTTGTAGAACTACACAATAAATAAATCAAGAAATAAATTAATAAAATTAAAAAATTGCAGGGAGGAGCATGCCGGCCTGGAGAGTTTAGTGCCTTCCAGTAGGGAAGTGGTTTTGTTCATTAGGCAAGTAAAACATTCCAGTATGTTTTTAAATGACAGTTGATTAAAGGTGGCCATTTTCTTGGGAAATTCTTGTAAAATTTCTGAGTGGGCAGCAAATACACTTTGGAAGAGTGATGTTATTACATTTGCCATATTTGTTGTCTCCTTTAATCTTTTAATCTGTGTGAATTGCTCATTTTACTACTTTGAAGCAAATGAAAATAGTAATTCTAGATTTCAAGTATTTCTTCACTAAGACACTGAATGTAATTTTATCTGAAAAAAGGCCTATCTGAAAAAAGGAAATGATGCATCCCTTAAATAGGTTTTTAGATTAAACTATGAGATAGACCCTGAAGTACATAAAGATAGTGAAATTCTATTTGCAGTGTCAGTGTTTCAATATTTTATGAAATTAGTAAAGCTTTATTATATTTTCTGCCTGGATATTCAATTGAATAAAATGCACAATAAATAAGAATTTAAAGGGAGAATTTTTTGAGGGAAAAATAAATTAGAAACAGTAATGTAATCAGGCTCAAATTTATTTTTACGAACTTCAGGCATTCTATCTTCGAAAGTTTGTCAAGATATACTTGGGTTTTAAAATATAGATTAACACTGAAGTTTTAATATTTTTCTCTGTTTACATCCTTACCCTTTCATATATATATATATATATATATATATATGAATAAAAAATTCTGCCAAAAGCAAAGCAATTGTCAGGATATTCTTTCATTATAATAACTGAATAGTGAAAAAATTGTTTCTTAAGTTAGAGAAACAAAATTGCTTTATGTAACTCTGGGGCTTTTTGTATTTTTGAGGCAAACTTATTGTAGATAGCCTTCTACTATTTTGATATACCAGTTGGAAGAATAGAATAGAATTGCTTTTGACAGGCTTGAGAATTTAGGGAAAGCAGTAGATGAAGGAAGTAAAACAGATTTCTTTTTCCAAGTTGCTGAAATTTTGTATTCATAAATTTATAGAAATTGCCCTCATAACCTAGCCATAAACACCCAGCAATTATTTCTTAGCTGGAAACAAGTATCCCATGGAGTCTAGATGTCCAAGGATGAGTTTGGCTTGCTCAGTGTCGATCTTGTACGCTAACTCAGTTTTGGTACATGCACAGAATGATCTGGTGTTTAAGCTTTCACAGTTTGTGAAATTTCATAAGGAAACAAACATGATTTCTGGAACTTGGTCAATATCCACAAACTACAGTCACATGGGACCAGGTCTATAAGTAGATGATGTATCACATGACTGTAGTGCCAGTTTTCATAATTATATAGATCCTCAGACACCAGTTGGTCACATCTAGACAAATTTGCTGTGGTACCTTCCAGGAGGCATAGCTAATGGGAATTTAATTCTTTTCTAATTTTTTTTCTGCATGTACCTTGGAATTTTCAGTCATTACCTAAACAAGATCCCATGGTGTAAGCTTTTCCTTTTGATATGGCTTTCCTGACACCCAATGTTTCATTTTAGCATCAATCCCTAAGGGAATGTCTAATAAGGGGTTAGCCCTAGAAGGAACAGAATTGTAAACAGGCAAAATGTTTGCCTAAGCAAACATTATGACAAATCAGAATGTGTTATACCAAGGTTTACATAAACACATTCTGGTAGGTCTATCTGTTTTTGAACTCACTTCTGTCTTTCTCCTACGTGAGAACAGTTTTCTCTGAATTTACAGTGAATTTGGGGAAAACTTGAAGGTATTTGAATTGTTGGTAGCTATGCATCATCATCACCAACCATTTTTACCTTGATTATCAACACAATGTGAGCATTTGTTGTGTGCCTGTTAACTTATTATCACTCCATTGACTTATATTGTTCCACTGATGTAGAAAACACCTCTCTAGATGAGCAATATTTGGGATAAAATAACATGCCTAGTGACCCACAACTAGTCAGGACATGCTAGAATTTGATCACATGTTTGTCTGATTCAAAACAAACATTGTTGCTAATAACTTACTGCCTTAGACTTTTGTCAGATGTATTGTGTTGGTATATTTTAGTTTTTCCACAAATATTTATCTGCTTTCTCTCTGTTAGAGATGTGCCTTCAATATAATACTTCTGTTTACAGGTAACATCTGTTACCTGTTTATGTTTAATTCACTGAAGTTAACATCATTAGTAATCACTTGTTGTGTACAAGCATCATTCTAGGCTGGGGATTCTGAAACACAAAAGATGCAAGTTATTGTTATTATTATGTGGACAGGCAAGCATTCTAAAGACTTACAATATTCTGTAACCTTAATCATGATTTAGCAATTGTTTTATACCATTTTCTATATATCAGCAAGTAATTGCATTTGTCCTACTAACCTAATAAATAAGAGTAAATTTGCAAAAATATTTAATTTTTTATATTTTATTGTTATTATAGAGGTGATATACAGAGGAATTACAGTTACATGAGTCAGGTAACGATTGATTGCAATTCTTTTAAACCATGTATGCCATTCTCTCTCACTCTCTCCCAGTTCTTTTCCTCTTGTCTCCACCCAAAAGTTGTATAGTTCATTTTTGGAATAGTGTCTAGTGAATACCACTAGACCCTTTCTGTCTCCTCCTATACCCTCGCAATGACACAAAAGCTCCCTTTGAAAATGGAACTGCTAGAGTAGAGGACTGTACTAAAAATTATTTATTTCAGCAAGTGGTACAGTTAGAGTAAGATAGATGATCAAAATGTCTAATGTTCTTAAATTAGTTCCAAAGAAACCAAGCCATGCAGACAATAACTGTCCACATAATTATTAATAATGTGAATAAGGATTTAACGTAGAAAGAAAAGTAAACATCCAATAGAATAATATTTATTCTTTGAAATAAGAATATAATTCATTCTGGTTTCTACTAAGAAGAAAAAGAAAAGAGAAACAGATTTCTGAAATCTGTGTTGTTCAACTTTTGTTCTTGAGCACAGGGCTTTAATAAAATGTCACCATTGCTGGTAGGGACTATTGAAGATAATTTGGCAATGGAGGAAAGGAATGAGTGGACTTTAGAAACATTTTTCTATTTTGTGTATACATTGTATTTATATCACAAACTTTTCTTAATGTTTCATGCTGATTTTTATGGCTTACTTCTGAATAGAAAGAAAAAAAAATGAGAGTAAGGCTTTGTGATAGGTGCTGCCTGCCAGCACTCTAACAAAGACTTCAAATTCAACCTTTAAAGGGGTGGCTTCTTGGTTTTCATGACTGGATCTACCACACAACATCAATAACAAGAGTTATTGTAATGTCTAATAGATCAGTTAGGGGCAGACAAAATTGATTATAGATGAAATTTCTTCTAATAAAAAAGGAATGTTTCAGTATCCAATTTAAGACTGTATTAGTAAGGTATACCACACACATGATTACACTAATCTAGACATACTTTGGTCTTAAAGAATCTAGGATAAGAGGATTAGGTGAAAATATTCTTCCTAAGACATACAAATTTCCAGCTAATACTGGTTTGAATAAGAATTTTAGGATTTTATTTTCAGTGTTTATTCTCTTATCTGTCGGGGTTTTTAGTCCTTCCTCCCTCCCAACCTGCAGGAGGGATAGAGAGAACACACTCCGACCAAGACGAGGCTGAGAAAGGAGAGGGTCGACTGACCACTGCACTCAGCCCTCCCTCGCAGGAGGACACTCAGATGAGACCTGTCAAGGCAGGAACTCCTTTATTGAGGAAGTACACTCAGTTAGTATAGAATTCAGGAGCCAATCAACACAAAGATGGGCGGGACAGAGGGAAGTAGGTAAAGAAAGGGAATCAAGTCTGAGAGGGCTGAAGTGTTCTGGGCCAATCCCAGAGGCAGCCTTACTTTACATCACAAACCCCAGCCAAGCCTTCCAACCAGGTGACAGGCAGGTTGGGTCCCAAAACCAGGAAATGAGCCCATTCCCTGATGTGATGTGCCCCACATTACCATCCTATTTTGTCTGGTGATTATCTGACTGCTCTACATTTTCTGATTTTAGTTTTCACATTTGTCTAGTTACACTAATGACTTAATTAAGCTTTCAAATGCTATCAGTTTTCTATTCAGATCTCAAATTCTTATGGATAATGAAATACGTTTCATCCATAAGTGTATGTGCTTACTGGTATATGGTATTGTAATTCTGTATCTGAAGTAAGTTTATAAAACAATTTGAAAAAGTAGCATGAAATCATTATTTTAGGGTGTTAATTAGGTTTCAGCATTTTGGTGAGAAATATCTATAGTAAGTTTATGAAACAATTTGGAAAGGTGGTATGCAATCATTATTTTCAAGTGTTAATTAGAGTTTGGGTGAGAATTTCTACAGCAAAAATTTTTCTTTATTTAATTGCCATTCCAAATCTTCCATGTAGTTGAGTGGTTTATTATTTTATTTAACTTCTTCAGTATAGTACAAAACTATACAAATATAATACAAAATATATAAATATAGTACAAAACTATACAATATATCCTGTTAATGCTGTAAAAAGAATGAAAAAGGAACGCTTAAGTAAACAGGGAATCAATTATGAGAATAAAAGAATCAACTACCTTTATTTTTTATATATTTTTATTGTAATTAATAAAAGGGTTACATGATATTTGCCAGATAGAAGGTGCATTAATTCACACATATTGATACCCCTTTCACATGTCTTGGTCCCCATTACGCTCCTCTCCACCCCCCCCCGTCTTGGTTTTCTCCCCTTCCCTATCCAATTTCAAATAACCAAATATAAATATATCCAATATATCCGATAACAAAGTGAGATACTGTAACAATATGAGATAACAAAGGGACAGCAAAAGAGATGAGAGATAACATAGTACATTAAGGACAACAATCATTCATTATATGGCTTTTGTTTCAATATCCTGGAGGTCTTTTCAGTTAGCTTCATATTATATGGCCTTATGTATCAAGGTTTTGCTCTATTGCAGATCTCTGCTAGTAGAGCCCAAGGTTTCTACTGATTAGGACAAATGAGGGAAACCACTGAGCCTAAGTTCTTTTGAGTCTGGCTTACTTCACTTAATATGATTTTTTCTAAGTCTTTCCATTTCCTAACAAATGGGGTAATGTCGCTTTTTCTGACAGCAGCATAGCATTCCATTGTGTACAAATATCACAACTTGTTGATCCACTCATCAACTGAGGGACATCTAGGTTGGTTCCATATTTTTGCTATGGTGAATAATGCTGCAATGAACATTGTTGTGGTAGTGGATTTAGCATGCCCTAGTTTCTGGATGATTGGGTAAATGCCAAGTAGTGGGATTGCTGGGTCATAGGGGATCTCTATGTTTAACCTTTTGAGGCACTGCCATACTGCTTCCCATAGTGGTTGAATGAGTTTGCACTCCCACCAACAGTGTAGTAGTGATCCCTCCTGGCTACATCCCCTCCAGCATCTGTTGTTATTAGTTTTCTTGATCCTGGCCATTGTAACTGGAGTGAGGTGGAATCTTAGAGTTGTTTTGATTTGCATTTCTTTTATGACCAGAGATGTTAAGCATTTCTTCATGTGTCTATAGGCCATTTTTGTTTCTTCTTCAGAGAAGACTCTCTTTAAGTGTTTGGCCCATCTTTTAATGGGATGGTTGTTATTTTGGAGATTAGTTTTGGATTGATTCAATTTTTTGAGCTGTTGATATATTTTAGATATGAGGCATTTGTCGGTTGTATGATTGGTGAAGATCTTCTCCCACTCTGTCGGCTTCTAATTAATTTACTAGCTATGTCCTTTGCCATACAAAAGCTCTGCAGTTTAATGCAGTGCCACCTATCCAGCCTTTCTCTGATTTGTTATGAATCTTGGTCCTTATTAAGAAAGTTTCGACCTGTGCCAAGGAGGCCTAGTGTATCTCCTATTCCTTCTTGTAAAGTTTTCAGTTTGTCAGCTTTTACTACCTTTATAAAATGGAATCATGAAGCTTTCTGGTTATCCCGTTTGACTGATAGGTCAAATAGGTGTTAACCAGCTCTGATTTTGTGGCTTTTGTTCTAATACCAGGTAACCTGCACATATTTTTCATAGACTCAGAAATATGAAAGAGTTGAAGACAAAAGAGCTGAATGCCAGATTTGCTACAGTACTCAGGATGTGATTTCAGACAAAACCTGACCTATCAACTCAAAAAAAAAAGAATATATCCTTCCTGAGCTATGTGCCTTTGTATCATGCCTGTAATCTTAGCTACTTAGGAGGCTTTAAGGCCAAGATCACAGAAAGTGAATAAGATTCCATTTATAAGTCACCCAGCAAAAAGCAAGCTGGAGGCATGTCTTACTGTAGGTCTGAGCTTACAAGTTTGTTAGCATGCAAATATGAAATTTAATATGTAACTCCCACAATTCTATGTTTACAATTATTATATTATTAGGCTGCAACCTAATCCCTCTCAGGGTTTTACCTTAATCAACTGAGTAGGAGTGCTGTGAGCTGCTTAACTCTTATCATAAGTCACCTTATGCATCAGTGGTCTTTCCTGTACAGTTGAAGATGGAGAAGGGAAGTGTTATTATCAAATAAGTCGCAGAGGCAGAATTTTGATTCAGGCAGTTGATCCCAGTTTCCATTATACTGTAGTGTTGGTCAATATTTGGGCTTAGATGAGTACAGTGCTATGGAAGATTCAAATATGTTGTGCCAAAAAAGGCTAACCTTATTTACTCTTAGTTTTGAGTTCTTCCCTCAGCCAGAATTTGTTGAGCTCTATTCTATGTCTGACATTATGCCAGATGTTTGATATAATGTTTTGAGACATAAATGTTTCTCTTCCTAGATTGTACATTATATTGCATAGACACTGTATGAAGATTGTTATAGTTGATGGCAATTTCCATTTTATCACCAGAGGACAGGAAGTAATGGGATCATGGTAGTTCTGCTTATCATGGAACAATACCCTTAGTACCAAATGTGAAATGCTAGTATTGTTATTATATATTAGTACATACTGATTAAAGAACCCATTTGACCTAAAAAATTTAAGTTGCTCTTGTTTTGGCTCTTTTTATTCACATATGTATTTTCCCCATACCATCCTTAATGTTAAAACAACTCCTACTAAAACATAACCTCCAAAAGGAAAGAAATTGAAAATTGGATTTCAGAAAAAATATTTTTATTCAGAAACACTACATAGAAAATGAAAATAAAAATCACTCTATAAGAATGTATTTGCCAACTGTGTATCTAATCAAGAATTTCTGTGTGGATTGCATAATCCTAGCCACTTAGGAGGCTGAGATCTAAGGATCATAGTTCAAAGTCACCCTTGGCACAAGATAGTTTGAAAAACACTTACGGCCAATTAACCACCAGAAAACTGGAAGTGATGCTATGGCTCAAGTGGCAGAGCAATAGCCTTGAGCTGAAGAGCTCAGGGACAGTGCCCAGGCCCAGAGTTCAGGTCCCATGACTGATCAAAAAAAAATTTTTTTAAATGAATCAAATTTGAAAAGACCTTTCACTAGAGAAGATGATACAACTGACAAACAAATGCACAGAAAGATGCTTAACATGATTAGTCCTTGGGAAAATGCAAGTAAAATTACAGTATATGATCAACACATACACAAATACAAATATACACATGTAATTATTGTATAATTATACACACCATATATATTTAGTTCCAAAAATAGAACCAAAAATATTTGGTGATTCTTGGTATCACTATAGGCACAGAATAGTGGAATTTTGTGCAGATGCCTGTGGGAATGCACCATGCCCAGCTTCTTTGCAGCATAGTTCAGTCCTGGCCGTATGAATCCACATTTCCTCTCTTATTATTTATCCAAGAGAAAGAAAGAAAAAATTATATTCTCAAAAAAACTTGCTTAGCTGCTTTATTCATAATCACTAAAACCTGTAACAATCCCAAATGTCCTTTAACTGAGAAATGAATAAACAAAATATGCTACATCCACAAAAAGCAATCCTACTCAGCAACAAAAATGAATACAATATTGATAAATACAGAAATATGGAAGAATGCCATATGTACTTGGCTAAGTGAAAGAAGCAAAACCTAAAGGGTCTAGACTGGAAAATTTTATTCTTATGACATTTGTGGGATAAAGAAACTAAAAGGACAGAAAAAAAGTTGATAATCAATGAGGGTTGACTTTGGGAAAGAACTAACTCTAAAGGGAATAGCAGGAGGGCATTGTTCACGCGTTGATAGAATTGCCTTGTGCCGTGAACATGCTGATCTGTGCCAGTCTGCATTTGCCAAAAATCATAAAATTATACTACACAAAAATGTCAGTTTTGCCTGTGTGATCATTGAAATCTATAGGTGATGCTAAATAATGGAGGGCACAAAAGCAAACTAGCAACATTCTTCCTGTAAGTAAAAGTTCATATTCCCTGATTTTGTTTTCCATTTGCAGAAATTTAGAAAAGTAGTTAATTATATGGTCAAGAAGGCTCACTGCAATGTTCTACATCACAAAAAATTGAAAGCTTCTTAATTGTGCAATTACAGTGAGGTAGTTAAATTTTTATATATTTTCTGTGTATGGGCATTTATTTTTTTATTTTTATTATTATTTTTTTATTTTTGCCAGTCCTGGGCTTGAGCTCAGGGCCTGAGCACTGTCCTTGGACTTTCTCAAGGCTAGAGCTCTACCACTTGAGCCTCAGCACCACTTCCGGCTTTTTTCTATGTATGTGGTACTGAGGAATCGAACCCGGGTCTTCATGCATGCTAGGCAAGGACTTTAACCACTAGGCAAAACTCCCGGCCCCTGTGTAGGGGCATTTACATAATGTTTTTTAAAGTTAATTATAGAAAGAAATGATTATTCTGTTGGTGTATCTAGTCTATGTTAAAGTATTGATTTTCAAATGCTTAAGAAATTTCCAAAGAACTTGGAGTAGTCTCAGTGGGTATATTTCTATACCAGTTGGTTGAAATCTTTTCTGCAAAACTAGCATAGAAACTAGCTAGATAGAATGATAAATAAATATTAATTTTAATTTCATAATCATTTCAATTCCCCTTTTACTGTTCCACCTAAGATAATTGGAATGGAGAGGGAGAGAATAAATTCAGCTCAAATCATTTTCCACAATTCTGTGCCTATAGTGATACCAAGAATCACCAAATATTTTTGGTTCTATTTTTGGAACTAAATATATATGGTGTGTATAATTATATAATAATTACATGTATATATTTGTATTTGTGTATGTGTTGATCATATACTGTAATTTTACTTGCATTTTCCCAAGGACTAATCATGTTAAGGCCACTTATATAAACGGTGCTTTGCAATTTTCCAATCACCAGACCCAGTAATATACTCAGAGATGACAATATTGTCTCTCCCTGTTCCTTATTGAACACATATGGAGCATGAAGAAACAATTTTCTAAGGTCATTTTTGGTAACTTTCACAAGTATCTGAGATCCAGACATCACAGACACTCATCAAAAACTCTGGATATTATAGTCCATTGTTTGCTGGGATATAAATGTCCATTTTCAAGTAGTGCATAGGATGTTATATATTTTTTGGTCAGTCATGGGTCTTGAACTCTGGGCGTGGACACTGTCTCTGAGCTCTTTTTCTCAAAGCTAGCACTCTACCCCTTTGAGCCACAGCAATACTAGTAGATTTCTGCTGAGAATTGGAAATAAGAGTCTCACAGACTTTCCTGACCAATCTGGCTTAGATCTCAGCTTCCTTAGTATCTAGGATTAGAAGTGTAAGTACCAGCACTTATAGTCTTATTTAGCCTACTATTATTATTTTATTTCAGAGTCATCTTTTTAAATTATGCAGTTTCTCTGTAAAATTGTGCGGTAATTTGTGTTTCTACCTTAAGCAAGTGTCATTGAGATTCTATTTTGAATAACTGAGTATGTTTTTCTCTTCTCTGTCTTTCTAACAAGACCCTTTTTCTGTTGATTTTTGAGGTATCCACTATGACTAGAAAAGTTGAATATTATATTATGAATAAAATAGAAAATCAGTGCTACAAAATAGAATCTCAAATCTTATTCCAGAAACAATATGCTTGGATAACTGATATTCATATATAAGACAAGGCATAAGGAGAAAAACTGTCATCAGATTTCAAGTCATTCTTTGCAGGTATTGGCAGGACTGTCACAAATCTTACAATGTACAGTGTTAGCATGAGCCAGGACCCTACACTGGTCAGTTTCTTGATCAGAAGGGAGGATCATCAGAGCATAGAGGGACATGTGGAGGAGGATGACCACATGTGGATGTAATGTTCTATAGCTTTCTTCTTAGTACGTTTCAGCAGCACTGTATGCTAAGGAAGGTGTGCTTGGAAATTTTAGACTGGGTAAAGGGAGCAAAAAAACAGAAAAATGGTTGTCTATTTAGGGACAGAGTGGGATAATGTGCCAGTTATTTATCCTTCTTGGAGTGACCAAAATCCTGCAACTCAACTCCTGTGGAATGTGGAAGGGCTGACTGCTCAGGGAAACAGGGGTTTAACTGGAGTCAGGTATAGGTGGGTATCAGCTATGTAGACAAAAAATGCTGACCTGTAACACAGATCATGGAAGTCAATGGAAACAATTTCAAAAAGTGAGTAATGATTCACATGGATCAGTTTGCTGAAAATACTTCAACTATAGAACAAACAAAATTTCCAAGACAATATATAGTGTTGCATTCATGTTGTGTGCACTGAAAAGAAGGAAGAAAGATTCAGGAGAGAACCCAAACAGTGTGATTCCTTAGAACATCAAACTCACAGTCCAAGAAAATAAATACCAAGAAACAGATACTCAAAAAGTATGCAGTAGTATCTAAGGGAGAGGGTAGACAGATAAAGAAAGGGAGGTGAAAAGAATGCAGTCATAAAATCAATATATTTCCTATAAAATTAAGAAAACTGATGGAAAAAGTGGAAGTGAGAAGGACGTAGGAAAACAATGAAAGAGGTGACATTTATCACAATACATTCTATTCAAGCAGTGGTGACTTGTGCCTGTAATCCTATCTACACTGTAGGCTGAAACCTGAGGATTATGGTTAGATGCTAACCAAGGCTTCATTGTTTCTATGAACACCCTTTATTTGTATTATATTTTTATCTGAGTTTGTATCATGTTAATACTATCAACAGTACTGTTTGTGCTGAGTGTTCCACCTTAACCATTCTCCTTTGTATCTTTACATTCTACATCACACTTTTATTTCTCCATTTCACACTCTTTCAGATCTGCAACCTATGATTTTGACCTACTTCATCCTATCCCCATGGTACCATTCTAAGCTGCCCACTCTTTTGGACTTAACTCCTTCTGATGCTAGTTTAACTAGTGACTGAACAGTGAACTGTGTGCAATCACTCCCCGTGGTTTGACATTAAAAGGATACAAAGAAAAGACATATGCACAATAAAAAGCAAGAGGTAATCTAACTTATGGGTACGATAAAGCTTGTAATATCACAGACTTATTTTTCAATCTCAACTCAGATATTTATTTGATGTATAAGTGAAAACAAACAAACAAACAAGCATTTAGCAAGGGTTTCAGCTTCTCTGTGCCTCAAGTGTATTGACTGCCAGACTAATGATGTTAATATGGATATTCAATGAAAACATACATTTCTCTTCCTATATACACAAACAAGATACAGATTTTTTTTTCTGAAAGAGCAAGAAGAAATGCCAACCACATTGCTAGTGATATTAGGATGTTGCAAACAGGATTTTGTTTTGCCCGTTGCTTATTTATTTATTTATTTATTTATTTATTTTTGTTGAGCACGGGGCTTGGACTCTGTAATACAAACATCCCCTTAGTTGACTAGAATCATGTCCAGAGGTGCCTAGCTTTTGAGGAAGTAACATTTAGATTTAACTAGAGTAAACTCTTATGGATTCTGCTAAATTTCTTCTCTGCTGACTGATATCTTACTCAGCTGTTGGCAAATATTTAGTTAATATTTATTGGCATTCTTTTCTGAGATTTAAATAGGATATACAATTTTATGGCATGTTGAATATTTTGATAACTTTCATTATTTTTAGTAGATAGGATAATATTATACAAGATGAAATATCAGTAACTTACCACATGTGCATTACTTTTGGAAGAGTAAGTAGTTTGAAGTTTATATAATAATGCAATGCTAGTCTACATCTACATTTCAAATCATGCTGCAGACCTGGGATCTTTCATTTGTTTATTTGACTTACTTTGTTTTGTTTCTCATCAGGGTCTCACTACATAGCCCAATATGTTCTGGAATTTGTAATACTCCTCCATCATTGGAATTATTGTTTTGAACCACAGTACTTGCCTTTACTGTAGATTTGCGAATGCTTCTATTGACTTTTTTGTGTTCAAATCTTTACTGTTTTCACTTTTTTTAGAGGTATTTATAGCCTAGGGTCAGAATGTAAGTATTGTAGACTAGGATGCTTATTCAAGAGGAAACGGAAGCCCATAATTTTAGGTTCTATAGTTCCTTAATGGTCACAAAACAAAGAATGCCAATGGGCATTGGTTAGAGCTTATATAAAGATATAATTCACCTGATGCAGGCTTTCTGAGCTCTGATAACTGAATTAGTGTTCAGTTTAAAATAGTAGCTTGAAGATAAGAATTGTAATTCAAAGCCTTTAATCTTGTCCATGTAGGATAGGATATGGGGATTATGGATCAAGGGAAACCCATTAGAGAGATGTTATGAGACTCCACCTCAGCCAATGGCTGTTCATAGTGGTGTGTACCTACTATTCCAGCTTTATGGGAAGAACAGTCTCTGTCTTGATCCAGGCTGATCCTCACACATAAAGAAAAACTCTACTTAAAAATAACCAGTGTAAAAATGACTGGAGGTGAAACTTAAGTGGTAGAGCATCTGCCTACCCTATCAATATGTGACATATCAATATGTGTAAACTGGGGAGAATTTCTTTTAGAGGTTATGAAAAGAGCCCTAAAATGGCTCAAAGTGTCGCATGATTGATGGTGACAGAAAGCCTACAATTTATATTTTAAGTCATTTATACATTTGAATAAAAATAAAAAATAATTTTAAAGAATTTTGAAGTCATGTATGTTGATAAATATCTATAATTTCAGCTATTTAAGGCTGATAGGAAAATCACAAGTAAGAAGCTGGCCTCAAAGTTGCATGGGCAAGACAATGTCTAAAAATGTGTACGAAGGAATGGCATGTAGCTCGATGTTAGGTCACTTGGCTAGCATGCAAGGATTATAAGTGCTGCAAAATGCCAAAATAAACAATAACAAAAATCAGAAAATTCAAATAAGTGTACTTATATCTTCAAGCATCTTTTGTCTGAGTACTTTGATTTCAGCTGGGAAGAGGTAGGCATTAGAATAAGTGGAAGTATGCCCTATTGGCAGGTCCTTACAGTCTGGCTTTCTTTGGCCTCATCTCTAGAATCACAGCAAACAATACTGTGCAACAAAGACACTCCTGGAATTTCATGTATAAGTCCAAAAGAACTGAAATTAAATAGTCAGACAAGTATAAATAAATTCATGTTTATAGTAGTTCTATTAAGTACATTTCAAAATATGATGCAGTACTAATACCCATCAACATGTGAACAGATAAATAAATTCTAGTACATATATAGAATGCCAGTCATAAAATAGTATGCCTTATTTCACCATGCTAAAATGCACATGTACTTTCAAAGTATATTAATAAAATAAAATTTATTATTGGTTACTAATTATCTGACTTAGTGTACTGAAATACTTAGAATTGATAAATCTATAAAAACTGAATGTATACAAGTAGTTCTGATGACTGAAGTATGGCTGTAATGCGGAGGTGAATGAATGAAGGGATTTAATTTGGAGTGATGAAAGTATTTTGTAACTTGATAGTGATGGCAACTGTTTACCATTGCCACTTAAAAGACTACTGCAATGTTTACTTTATTTGGAATTGATGTGGTAGTGCATATCTTTAATTCTACTTATTCTGAAGGTGGAGGTAGACAGGTCAGTCTGAAACTGATGAGTGCAAAGTTTAGTGGAAGATCTTTATCTGACAAACCAACTGCTTGCAAACAGACTGGAAGATGCCTGAAGGCAAAGCCTTGGGTTCAAACCCCAGTGCTGCAAACACTGTAAATTAGAGTAAATAGTTAAATAATTTTATATTATATGAATTCCATCATATTGAATTACTTTTGAAGAGTTTAAGTGAAAAGGTTGAAGTACTATCCAATCTTCCAGTCATCACAATGAATGTTACTATTGATATCAAGAAGTCTGGTGAGGATTGGGGATAATTTTACAGAGTCTTCTTGAATGATGAATTCAATTTTCCTCTTAAGTATATTCTACTTTATTAGGCATTAGAGTATGTGAGCTTGTGAATAATCACTTTTAATGACTAAACTCCTGTGTCATGTGCTGCTTTATTTTCTAAGCCTGCATAAGATTTCAGTAGGTTTCATTGATCCATACCAGAAATCAAAACTGGAAGGCATAAATGCTCTTCATGCAGCACATTCTGTATAGACAATGTGAACATAATAATACTTTCATAGATGAGCAGAAAAAGGTTTTTGTTTCAAGCTCAGCTGTTTTATTGGGGCTCATAAATGGTTTGATTAGTCGATCATATCAATAGGATGATCTAGGTAATTATAAATATGTTTTGTATTTTATGTGAGCCTACGAAGGCAAATGATGATAGTTATTTACACCCCATATAAAAGGAATAATTAGTTCATTTCATAGTTCTGATATGAATATCAGTATTTTTCTGATAATGAACATCCTTAAGTTATGTTGGTAGGCCTCATTTTGTTCATTTGGAGGCTTTTACATATTGAGAACCCTCCATTTGTTAGCTGACAATATATGTGTCTTATAAGTCATCTTTGATCTTTAGACCACTCCAGAGAGTGAAAGTTATTATTACAATAAGGTAAATGATTTCCTTGAATTTGAGTGGCCTCCCCAAGAGCATAGGTGTTTAGGATTCTCTTCTCAGTACTTAACCTGTGTCATGCTAGATCACATCACATATGGAATTTGCCCTGTAGTGGCCAGGAGTTTGGCCTAGTGGTAGAGTGTTTGCCTAGCATGCACGAAGACCTGGGTTCGATTCCTCTGTACCACATACATAGAAAAAACCTGGAAATGGTGCTGAGGCTCAAGTGGTAGAGCTCTAACCTGAGAAAGTCCAAGGACAGTGCTCAGGCCCTGAGCTCAAGCCCAGGACTGGCAAAAAAATAAATAAAGAATTTGCCCTGTAACTTTTCTTTGGCATGATTTCTTATACAAAACAACATATGAAAATGTTGGTCTGCCTGGAGGTAAAAGCTGACACACTGAAAACTTTACAAGAAGGAATAGGAGATACACTAGGCCTCCTTGGCACAGGTCGAAACTTTCTTAATAAGGACCAAGAATCACAAAAAATAAGAGAAAGGCTGGATAAGTAGGACTGCATTAAAATGCAGAGCTTTTGTATGGCAAAGGACATAGCTAGTAAATTAATTAGGAAGCCTACAGAGTGGGAGAAGATCTTCCCCCGCCATACAGCGGAAAAAGACCTCATATCTAACATAAATCAACAGCTAAAAAATTGAATCACTCCAAAACTAATCTCCAAAGTAACACCCATCCCATTAAAAGTTGGGCCAAAGACTTAAAGAGAGTCTGCTCTGAAGAAGAAACAAAAATGGCCTATAGACACATGAAGAAATGCTCAACATCTCTGGTCATAAAAGAAATGCAAATCAAAACACTTCACTCCAGTCAGAATGGCCAGGATCAGGAAAATGAATAATAACAGATGCTGGAGGGGATGTGGCCAGGAGGGATCACTACTACACTGTTGGTGGGAGTGCAAACTCATTTAACCACTATGGAAAGCAGTATGGCAGTGCCTCAAAAGGCTAAACATAGAGCTCCTCTATGACCCAGCATTTCCACTACTTGGCATTTACGCAACCATCCAGAAACAAGGGCATACTAAATCCACCAGTACAGCAATGTTCATTGCAGCATTATTCACCATAGCAAAAATATGGAACCAACCTAGATGTCCCTGAGTTAATAAATGGATCAACAAGATGTGATATCTGTACATAATGGAATTCTATGCTGCTGTCAGAAAAAAATGACATGGACCCATTCGTTAGGAAGTGGAAAGACTTAGAAAAAATCATATTAAGTGAAGTAAGCCAGACTCAAAGGAACTTAGGCTCAATGGTTTCCCTCATTTGTCCTAATCAGTAGAAACCTTGGGCTCTACTAGCAGAGATTTGCAATAGAGCAAAACCTTGATACATAAGGCCATATAGTATGAAGCTAACTGAAAAGACCTCCAGGATATTGAAACAAAAGCCATATAATGAATGATTGTTGTCCTTAATGTACTATGTTATCTCTCATCTCTTTTGCTGTCCCTTGGTTATCTCATATTGTTACAGTATCTCACTTTGTTATCTGATATATTGGATATATTTGTATTTGGTTATTTGAAATTGGATAGGGAAGGGGGGAAAACCAAGATGGGGGGTGGGGGGAGGGTAAAGGGTATCAAGACATGTGAAATGGTATCAATGTATGTGAATTAATGCACCTTCTATCTGGCAAATATCATGTAACCCTTTTATTAATTACAATAAAAAATTAAAAAAAAGAAAATGTTGGTCTGCTTATGACTGTTAGTTTGGTTTCTGTCAGAAAACTCTGTACTGTGTGCTCACATTCCTGAATTACCCTAAATAGATCACATATCAAAATGTTTGTTGTAGTTTTGACATTTAACTGCCATGAGTTTAGGGACATATCAGTTTATAAGAAAGCTCAGATTTTTGCAAATATTGGTGCTCTTGAAGTAGATGCAGAGGGCTCTCAATGTGTGACAACGGGGGAGGATTCTAAATTTAGGTCATGAGAAGTGAGAACAAATAGAAAGCAAATAAAATCAAACTCGTATTCATCTAGGTCATTCAGAATTTGATAAGTAACTCTTCCACTGTGAAATTTCCTTTCTCCCCAAGTCAGGAGTAATTGTCTTCCAAATGCTATGTTTTCCTCCCATTTTTACCCTAGTTCTCCCTTCTCTTGCCTGAGATGCCCTTCCTGAGTGCTCCTCTCAGCTTTTTTTTCTAGGTCCACTAAAAACATATTGTGTCATTATTCAAGAGCAGTTTCTCCTGTTACTTTAGTGTTTTCTGATTTTATCTGAACCATGAATTTGCAACTTGTGGTTTACTTTTGGACTTGGCTTTATTTATATATGTATGTATGTATGTATGTATGTATGTATGTATGTATGTATTCATTATTTTGTCTGGTGTGGGACTTGAACTCTGGGCCTGGACGTTGTCCCTGAGCTCTTCTGCTCAAGGCTACTGCCTTACTCCTAGAGCCACAGTACTACTTCCGGTTTCCTGGTGGTTAATTAGAGATAAAAGTCTCACGGACGTTAGTGCCCACTGGCTTTGAACCTTGATCCTCAGATCTCAGCCTCCTGGGTAGCTAGGATTACAGGCATGAGCCACGTGCCCAGCTTGGCTTAATTTTTTAATGTTTTTATCAATCATATCATTACCCATGAGCTCTAATAGGAGGTAAACCAACAATCTCATCTATGTTTATCCCATCATACATAGTGGGCCTAGTATGTGCATGGCAAATAATAGTTTAAAAACTTATAATTATTTTTTTTGGTAATACCTGAGCTTGAACCCAGGGGTTTACATTTGCTCAACTTGTTTGAGTGGCTGGTACTCTACCCCTTGAGCAATGCCTCTAGCCAAGCATTTGTACTTTCTAATTTGAGGTAGAGCGTCATGATTTTTCTTTCCATTCTGAAATGGGAAGAATCCTCCATGTCTCAGTTCCTGAGTAGCTATGTTGCAAGCATAAATCACTAGTAAGAACTAAAGATAGGTTTTTCTCCAAGCATAATATTACATCCTAATTCTTTCAAGAAGATGTTCATTAATTAAGTATAGCCATTAATAAAACACTGTGGGAAAATGCTACACCCACTTCCCTCCCAGAAAATTCCCAATGCTATTTATATACTTGATACTCAGTTCTTCAGTGGTGAGACTGATTTTTCTATTTTTAACACAGGACTTCTCAATTCCTATAATACTTTTATTTTCTCTTAAGACTCCTAGTAATTTTTCTTATCTCTTCAAAATGTCTTTTCAAGGCATTGCTTTAAAGAGCTTTGTTAGAAAATTATGCTAATAATATTCACAAGTATGGGAATTAATTTTTATTTAAAATGTTATTTGAAAATGCTAAGTAATGGAACAGGTTGGGATTGCCTGTTTTATCAGGAGTTGGGGAAGTCACTGCTTATGTGTTTTCTTGATGTGTGTACTAGGGGGATATGTACAGTGTAAATACAACTTGAAAACAGATTGAGACTGAAAAGGGAATTATTGATTGGAACCAGTCTTTCAGCTTGATTATCTGCTAGAATCTCGATTACTTCTCATAATATGCTTGAAAAGTTTTATTTGTACCTCAAGGGAAATGAGCCTGGCCTCATTTACAAATATGAATGCAGATATTATCCTTGCACTGTCTTCGCCTTCAGGCAGTTTTGCTGACTGTTAGCTTGCATTACTTCCTCAGAAGAAAGAATATCCACTTCCTTGGAATTGGATACAGACTGGCTAATGGGAAAATGGAAGTTCAAGAGTCACAGAATTTCAGATGACTCCCAAAACCCGTCTATAACCATGAGTCAGTTTTCTTCCCCCAGCCTCTGACTCCATATCTGTAAGCTGAGATAGATCATCCAGACCCTAAAAGCTTCTTATGGGGATTCAATCTATGTTGCCAAGCCTTAGTGTGACGTGATTGACACAAAGTCTGGCACCAAAAGTTGCTCAATACATGCTAGCTCTCAGTCATTATTATTTTTTTGCATCTGATGGATCATAATAACAGATTTCCAAAGCTTTATAGTCATTCAGACAAAAATGCCTTTCTCCCTTTGTTTCCATCCCACATTTTATGTTGTTATTTTAAATAAATGGCAACTCTATTCTTTGTGTTCTCTGATTTTGGTTGTGAATAATGGGGAATAATAAGAAATGACTTATTAGCTCAAAAGAATTATAATAAATTAGAGCAAATAAATAACCTCCAAAATGTATTTTTAGAAATCATTGTAGTCCTTTGGATGGTAAAGGCAGCCAGTTGGACATGATCCCACTGTTCTTTAATAGCTGTTAATTGCTAAACATTACCCCTCATTTTATTTTCTCAACAATCTTGTTTTATAATATGATATCAGAAGATTTTGTATAGTATTTATAAAAAATACTATGTCAATAGCAAAATAGATAAATTATGATATTTGATGTGTATTAGTTGTTTTTTGGTTTATGAATTCATTAAATTTGTTCAAAGTGGACCTAATGTCTTTTTTTTTTTTGGACCTAATGTCTTAAGGCAAGCTTTCCGTTAGCTTTTAACTTTGTGTCATTATGTAATTTCTGCCACAATCCCTTTAAATTTTAATTTTGTATTATTTACCGCAAGATACAAAGAGGACAAATTCATCTTAATATTATATTTCTAAAGATAAAAGCAGTATATAAAAAGCAGAAAGACAAACTACCTCTTTGTAGTGTGTCTTGTAATGTCCAGTGTAATTTGTGGTTTGCAGGCCACCGTGATCTCCATTTTGAAGAAAAGTATATGCTTGTTATACTTGGTTGTTCTTGCTTATCTCCAACCCTGGATATCTCCAACCATCCATGGCTATATAATTTCATAAGAAATCAATGTTGTCCCTATGAAGGATGACAGATAGACACTTCAGAGTGGAATCTACCTTTAAATGCCAAATTGTGTCTTGGCAGTTGTTCTTGACATAAACATTATAGATAGCTGCAGAAAGCCATAATTCTTTGTACTTCATTGATTTAGACAACAGGTGAAGTCTTCTGTAATAAACGGAACTAATTGAGCATGCAATGAACTTAAATGTTCCTTGGACTGGCCTTGATTTTGCATTAATCAACCTCTGTCTTGAACTGGTTGGTTTTAGGAGAAGATGTGTCAGGGAGCTTCTGCTCAGTACCTCCTCCTCCTGAAAGGATGGCTTGTGAAATCCCCTGCCGAATGGACTGTGTGATCAGCGAATGGACAATGTGGTCATCTTGTTCCCAGTCTTGTTCAAATAAAAACTCGGATGGGAAACAGACTAGGTCAAGATATATCTTGGCATTGGCAGGAGAAGGTGAGCAACAGAAAATCATTCTGGATTCAGTAGTTCAATGATCCTTTTTACTATTTCCATTAGTAACTGCAAAGGCACCCATGAGTAATTTCACTATTTTTTGAACCTAAATTAACATGTTCATTTTCATACCCATTTCCCTTTAATCCTCTATTTTTATCTTTGTTGTGTTCACATACTCACATGAATTGTTTTGGCTATATTTATATTTGGTCCCTATCAACCAACTGACAACCACTGATTACATTTCTTAGAGAAGTTAGCAAAGTTTGATCAACATACAGAATGATTCATATGGCTATGACAATTGGAAACATAATTGGATCATCTAGTAAAAAAAAAAAGGGTTTTAAATTAGGTATGAGGAGGCCTGACTTTTCAAGCAAGAACTGCCAACACCATCAGCAAGCTAGCTGATCCATGGACTCTGGTTTCTGATCTGTCCTGTTGGCATACTATAGGCAGGGAGAGAACATGAAAGCTGTAAAAACAACTTTGAAGAAGGTAAAAAAGAGCGCTGGAAATACTAATGGTGACATCAGAACAAATGAGAGGACCAACTGCACCTATCACTTACTGAGATGGTCTCTGTTTCCAGATACACACTCCAGTCCTTTCTTATCCTCCTTGGCTTCCTCTGCCTTTGGCTCTATTTGAACAGCAAGATAGAGAGGACCCTGGCTGTGAGGAACTTCTTAAGCAAGGTTGTGTTCTGTGATCCTGAGAAATGGGGACAGGGTCAAGATAAAGGAAGATGTTCATAATCTTAAAGTACAGTTTCTTCCCATCTTATCTTTTGTATTTCTAGAAGGGGAAAAGTCAGTTATATTTAATTGGAACAAAATTAAGAAGAATAACAAATTTAAAGTTACAAATCTTGGGTGTTTGACCTTTGAATAAAACATTATTGCATGGAATAGCAGGAAAAGATCAATACTTTTGAAAAACACCTCTTCTTACATTGATATAAAAATGTGAAAGAAAAGGCAGTAATGAAGTTTATCTGATTCACCCAGTGTGTAAGGATGTACATCTGTCTGTTTTCTTTGCCAGTGGATAGCACACCGTCTGATGCTATTTTAGAGTTTAAGGATGAACTAGTTTCTGCCAAGCTTTAACAAATACTACCACATTTCTCAAATTGCAGAATGCACTACTTGGTGGAGAATAGGCATCTTAAAATGAATTTTCATCAGTCATTTGTGAAAAAAGGGGTATAACATAAACATCATCACTTTTTGGCACAGGTCAGAAATATTTGATCTTAGAAGGGGAAGAATTATTCACTATGACAGTCCTATGGGCCATTAAGTTATCAAAACATATATCCATGCACACATGCACACAAATACATACAAAAAAAAAGAACAAGAGGGGCCAGGGATTTGGTACAGTGTTTGCCAAGCATGCATGAAGACCTAGGTTTGATTCCACATATATAGAAAAAGCTGGAAGTGGTGCAGTAGCAAACGTGGAAGAGCTTTAGCCTTCAGAAAAAGCTCAAGAACAGTGCTCAGACTCTGAGATTAAGCCCCAAGACTGGCCAAAAAAAGAGAGAGAGAGAGAGAACAAGAAAAAAAACATCAGCAATTATGTTTTATGTGTTATTCTAATTTTTGGCAGGTGGAAAGCCATGTCCTCATAGTCAGGTCCTCCAAGAGTATCGTTTATGCAATGACCATTCCTGTGTACAGCTCTACTGGGAGACATCGCCTTGGGGTCTCTGTTCTGAAAACACATTGGTAACGACTCTGAATGCAACTATTGGCTGGAATGGAGAAGCGACCTGTGGGGTGGGCATTCAGACACGGAAGGTCTTCTGTGTCAAGAGTCATGTTGGACAAGTGATGACCAAAAGGTATTTTCAAGCTATTACTAAAAGTACATGTATTCACTATATAACTGAATATTTTCAGTTGAGAGCATTTATTAAACAGCTGACTTGTGCAAGATTAAGAATGCTATTGTTTTTGTTCTTGTTACTTGCCCTTGCAGAATAAGATATGTGCTTTAAACAAAGAGAAGCAGACTTGTGGTTTGTATCACATTGTGTACTTGTTATAAGTGTATTTATTAATAGATAAGAGTAAATAATGTGATAAGCAACAAATATGTTTCCCTGATCAAAGAAGTTTTCTTGAGCTGACAGTAGTTTTGACTCTTCTTAAATCCTATGAAGATTAGGTCAACATATATTTTCTACAGGTTAAATTATACAGCTATGTTTTATTCTTTGAAGGAGAAATCACTGAAACTCTTCAGTGGAATTGAAAGCAAAGATCACTACAAAATTCATTCTATCAGGCCAGTATAGCCCTCATCCCCAAACCAGATAGGGATCCATCAAAGAAAGTGAACTATAGAACTCTTTCTTCCTTTCTTTCTTCCTTCCTTCTTCTTTCTTTCTTTCTTTCTTTCTTTCTTTCTTTCTTTCTTTCTTTCTCTCTCTCTCTCTCTCTCTCTCTCTCTTCCTTCCTTTCTTCCTTCTCTCTTCCTCCCTCCCTCCTCTCTCTTTCTCCCTTCCTTCCTTCCTTCCTTCCTTCCTTCCTTCCTTCCTTCCTTCCTTCCTTCCTCCCTCCCTCCCTCCCTCCCTCCCTCCCTCCCTCCTTCCTTCCTTCCTTCTTTCCTTCCTTCCTTCCTTCCTTCCTTGCTTCCTCTCCCCCTCCCTCCTTCCCTTCCTTCCTTCCCTCCCTCCCCCCTTTTTCTCTTGTCAGTCATGGGGCTTGAACTCAGGACCTGGACATTGTCCCTGAGCTCTTCAGCTCAAGGCTACCATCCTACCCCTTGAGCCACAGCCCCACTCTTGTTTTCTAATAGTTAATTGGAGATAAAGAGTCTCACGGACTTTCTTGTGCCTGGGCTGGCTTTGAACTACAGTCTTCAGATCTCAGCCTCCTGAGTAGCTAGGATTACAGGTGTGAGCCACTTAGCTGGGCTAGACCTATTTCTTCAATGAATATTTATGCAAAAGTACTCAATAAAATTCTGGCCAATTGACTTCAACAAGGAATCAAAAACTTCATAGGAGCTGGATGCTAGCATGATAAATTCTAGCAAATATGACATGATTAACCCATGAATGTGCTTTCTTCCCCAGCTATTAGTTTTACATTACTTGTGATGTTTTAGGGTAGAGTATACAAATTGCACTAGTTGTGTTTTTTCAACTTTTCTGGTAGTCATTGTACCATCTATACAGAATGTACATATTAATCAATGGAATTATTGGCAAGCATAAAGGTAGCATTTTATGTCATATTAGTCTAGCAATAATCTAATTTATGAAGTTGCATTGAAATATGGTAATGTCTTTAATAGTTTATGTAGACGGAAAAAGAATTTAAGTCTTTTGAGAAATTTAATACTATAACCCAAACATTCAGCATTATAAAAGACATGAAACATTAGACTTAAAGTAAAACAAACAACTTAGACTACATTTAAAATACTGTAAACAATTGTGTGTATCATGATTAGAAGATGTAGAATGCTTAAAATCGAATCTGTTTTCTAAAAGATTTTAGAATTGAACTTTGCTAGGAGAAATCTACTTGACATGAATATATTCTGTTCATTTCTTAGAAAATGGACTTGGAATCAAGACTGACATATGCTGAATAAATTATTATCACCTCTTGAAGGGCTATTCAGATTGGAAAAATTGAGTTAAGTGTTAAAAAAAATCCTAGATTTCCCCCTGTATCTCATTATTACATTCAGCTGCAGTTTTTATGAAGGATTTAATAAAAACTTACTCAAATATTGTGATTTTTTTAAATGTGGCTTTACCATAAATTTATAGCATTTCATACACTTGTCTGCATTTATTTGAAAATTCTTATATTTGAGACTATAAAGTATAATAATGAGTAACCACTAATGTTGCTATAGTTCACCAAAAAGTAATTTTTTAAAGGACCTATCTAGATATGCCCCTAGCACAGACACACAGAACACACTTATGTATATATAAAGAGAGACAGACAGAGAGAACGACAGAGAAACAGGAACAGGGAGAGAGGGCAATGAAGGGGGAAGGGATATTAATATTAATTATTTCTCATTGCTAATGAGGTTAGAGTTTTAACCAAATTTTAATACATACTGTATGTATGTCTTCAAATAATCCTATTAAAGATGAGCATCCTGTATTGATCTTTGTAGATTTACTTAATTAAAATTCCATGAGGTTAATCAGACTAATTAAGCTAAGAAAATGGTACTTAATGTCCATTAAAGCACTCAATGAGATTATCAGCATAGAAATACATTTTTTTCAAATGGGGGAGGAGTAGAGGAGCAGTACTAGGAATTGAACGGGGAACATCTTGTAAGCATTTTACAACATAGGTTTTACTCTTAGTCCTTGGGATATTTCTGGTTTATTTTTCAGATAGTGTTTCTTTATAAAAATTTAAATTATATTTACATAGTGGCATAAAGGGCATCAAGTAAATGTGTGAGTTTATGAGCACAGATTATCCTGAGTGGCTGGCCCTGTACCATAATCCTACAGTTAGCTCCCAAGAGACTGGGATTACAGGCATAGTGATACCTAGAAAGGATCATTGCCTTACTCTTGTCAATTAAACAAACAAATAAACAACAACAAAAAACAGAACCAGAAAAGCTTAATTCACCTCGCATGAATGAGGGGAAATGTAAATTGTGAAATCCTTGAGTGTGGGAGAGAGATAGAAACAGGTAAAAATAAATACTTTCATGTAAAGGAAAAGAATGAATGAGCTAAAATAATGCATTTTATTATTTTCTTAAGTCCATTGCAGCAAAGGCACCAAGTTTCTTGCAACTTCTTGTATACCTGGCATGGTACTTTGGTGCCAGCGTAATTCTGTACGTGAGAATGTTCCTATTGCATGAGTGATAGAACTGATTTTATCAGAAAATGAACGCTAGCTAGCTACTACTGAACTGGAAGTGAGAGCTTGCTGGCGTACCTTGGGTGTTTCATTTGTTTGGTTGTTTGTTTTATTATCCAGTGTCTTTCAGTTGTAATGTCAAAAAGAATAATAACAATAACAGAGATTACAAACACAGTATCCAGCCTCCCAAAGCTTCTGATAAGATACCTTCTGCCTTCACTGTGAAAACGCCTGGCAGTATTTTGTGAGTTAGAGTAATAAATAGCTCCATTTGAACATTTAGTGTATAAAAACCTGGCTGATTTGCCCCATCAACCTGAGTGAGATGAATATGTCAAGCCTGGGTTGGATGAGTGATCAGGGAGATGGAGTGTTGTGGGAACAACATGAAGAATGGCAGGTCCCAGGGCTCAGCTTGATGAATTCCCACCCAGTGCTGAGCCTCCAGGGTGGAAGCAAGGCCAGGGAAATTTAGGTATCAAAATGGAATATATTCACATTTTACATAACATGATACCCTTTCATGAGTTACTATGTGCATGAAAGTAGGAAAAATAAAATAGGAATTAAAAAGGAAAAACTTAGTTTACTAACTCAAAATGCATGTTTTCCTGGATTGTAAGCTTATTTTTGAAGGGTGGGAGAAATAAGCCAAACATCTTCCACAAATTAATTTCTCTTTTAGTCTCATTACATAAAATACAATATAATGAGTCACTTGCAATTGCTAAATAGACACAGAGAGAAGATCTGTCCTTTTAAAGTATGATATAAGGTGAGATTTCCTCATCAAAACATTAAAAATTAGTTTATGTTTCGTGTGTATTCTACACATAGCATAATAAACTATACAATAGCATACAACACTATAAACAGCAACACAAATGATATCAAAAGCCTTGTTTTGGTCAATAATGGCAATGATAGAGAAACTAAACCTTACAGAGAAACTAAGCGTTACAGATTTTGGAAGTAGATAACATATTAATTTAGTAGACAACGTTGATATCTTTGGACATTGGTAGGAAATTCATGGAAATTGAAGTGTATGCAGTAACAGACAACATGCAGTTAAATAGGAAAAGGAAGTTAGTTAGACTCTGACTTCCTTATCTAGAAGGTCCTCAGTTCATTGCCTCTGAGAAAAAACACTGTAACCTAAACCTGGCCTTTGCCACTAAGAGAGTGACATTCTTTCTGTCTTGAAGATGAAAGGGAGAACACACAGGAAAAGGCGTTTTATGGAGAGTTGGCGAGATTCCCAGTGAGCCTTTATTGTGAGTGATGCTAGTGGAGTCAATATAGTATCAGTTCCCAGGAGACTATTCTAGGTTAAAGTCCCCAGAATATGGATACCCCATGTAGAAAACACAAGATCCAGCACTACAGATAGTTCTCAATTCTTTCATGAATCTGTAGGGAGGAACATTGAGCAGGCTCATGTCCTCCTACTTCCATAACCCTCAGAGCACGGGGAAAAGGCACTAGCCAAGCTGCATTCTTCATTTCATCATGTACTGGGAGAGGTAGTGAGAGGGCTGAGAATAAACATCATTTAATTTGTGTGTGTGTGTGTGCGCGTGCGTGCGTGTGTGTGTGTGTGTGTGTGTGTGTGTGTGTGTGTAAGGATGGTTAATAATAATGTCACTGATAGGATTTAATTTCTTCAGTGGTCCATGAATTTTTATTTTAATGTATTTTATCAAAGTAATATATTCTCCATACAAGTAAAAAGTACAGATATATTGATGATGGAAAGCAACAAGTCATAACTATCCTCTCTTCTAATTGTATTCTGTTTACTACGTGCACCCATGCTTTTGGCAGGACTGGGGTTTGAACTCAGAGCTTTGTACTTGCCAGAGAAATGCTTTTGAATCATTCCTGCAGTTTACAACCACTTTTATTGCAGTTATTGTTTTCTTGTTGTTTTTACTGAATAAGCAATCACTTAGTTCACCCATAATAATAACAGTAGAAGGCTTTCTCATGTCTTTCTTCATAAGGGCTCTAGTTGTTTAATGACAATTCTACTCTGTCAACTTAGTCACTTCCCAAAGGCTACCACTCTGAAGACTATCATAATGAAGATAAGAATTTAATACTTTAACTTAGGACTTCTATCTATAACAACTTTGTTCTTTGTGCCATTTAGAGTTAGACAGAGAATCAAGGAACACTCATGTTGTCAGATAAGCATATCCAGACTTCCACCCATGCTCCATTCTTTATCCATCCTGTTTGTTTGTTGGTTGGTATGGTTGGTTGTTTTTGAAGTACTGAAGATGAAACCCAAGCCCAGTGCTGGGTAAATAATTTTGCTTTCCTTGGTCAAGCACCAGCCTCCCCACTTTTTGTCCTTTCTAAAAATTATCTTTAAGTAGTTGTACAAAGGACTTGTCAATTAACAGAGCAGTTTATGAATACAAAGTATCTTGATCAATATCACCCCCCCAACATTGTATCTAACCACCCTAGCTTTTCTAAATTTTGTAGGATAAACATTGAACTTTCTGCTGCATTCTTTCTGCCCCTCTTTCTCCTTAGGAACCATTGTTTTTGAGAATCTAGATCCCCTCCCAGGACTAGCCTAGAATTCGTATCTGAGACTGCAGATATGTACCACAAAATCTGGCTGACTCACTGCATCTACCTTATTAGAGCAAGAACAACCTTTGAGACATTCCATTCCAAAATAAAATTCAGTCCTTTGGTCTTTGCATTATTTCAGTTTTAAAACTATGAAAAACATTAACTTTTATAATTTTGTTAGCTGAGGTGGTTTGACATCAGTCAGGTTCTTTTTCCTCATTAGAAAATTCCACTTTTTTCCTTTTTCTATACTAATGATTAATTTCTTCATTTCCTCTGTGTTTAATATTTGAATAATCTCTGTCTTTACTTTGTTGGTCATTTTGTGTATCCTTGTTGGGATTTTCTTGCTGAATTGCCATTCTTTTGTTAGTGTGGAATAGTTCAGTGCATTGTTTCCTTGTAATTTTTGTCCTCTATTTTCTCTCTTCTCCTCTAGTGAAAGTCTGTTAATTATATATTTAATTACCAACTTTCCTACTTTGATATTTGGGGCATCATGTTTTTTCTTCCAGTTGCTTTGTCTCCATGTGGTTTTTAGTGGTTTTTATTATTTTTGTGCTTGTGATTATCATATGAAATAAAGAGAATTCCTTTTACTGCTATTAGTATGAATAGCAGTAACTAGCATCACAGAAGCAGGGCACTGAACTAAGCACTCGCCTTCTGTATATGGACCATACAAGTTAGCTTTCACACATCCTGTAACTCTGTTTTTTAAGAGAGCCATGAGGATCAACAATAAAAACTAATGTACATTACTTGTATCTCTTTCTTTCATTAGTTGCAGGAATGCTCTTTCTTAGTTGGTTCAAAATATTTTGGTGTTTCAACCAAACATTGACATAGTCTCTTCACTTTGTCAGATGTCCAGATTCTACACGACCTGAAACGGTGCGACCTTGCTTTCTCCCATGCAAAAAAGATTGTGTTGTGACTGCTTTCAGTGAGTGGACATCTTGCCCCAGATTGTGTCAACCAGGTAAGGCTATGTTACTTTCCTTGTGCTTTCTTTCCGAGCTATCTGATCACCATCATCAGCACTCTGGAAGAACAGGAAAAAATAGGTTAACAAAGCATTGTACAAGTACAGAAATTGACATTATAAGAAATATGAATGTTTATTTATCATGGTGATTATTTATGTACCTGGATATATTTAGGATTTGTAATATCCAAACCTTAGACTAATACATAGGAATGTGCAGAAGAAATGACTCTCTTTCTAAGAATAGGTCTTTTTCCCAAAGCTATCGCATTTCCCTGATGAAAGAACTCATATGGAAATTCAATTACCCACAGTTCCCTAGTTTAATTTTAGCTTAAGGTCTAAAGTTTACCATGTATTCCCATTCTCATTTCTCCTAGACTCATAAGCCCAGCTTTGCCCCCTGGGATTTTACCACTGCCACAGTAAAACAGGTGAATCTAACAAAAAGAAGTACTAAAAAAGTACTGGCTCCATTCCCCAGAGAGGGGTGTGTATATTTTTTGGAAGACTGTTCTTGATGATCATGTTCATTCAAGCAAAGTGTGGTTCTCATTCTATTGTTGTACCAACTTGCTGGGGAAGAAAGGAGGTATAAAACTGTACAGAAACAACCTGTCAGAGATCAAGAGTATTAGCATTTTTCCTTAGAACATCCCAGCCAAGTGTATTTATAGCTTTACTTCATGAAAGTGCTATGAAAACATGATGACCACTGTCCTAGAGCTGATGGCCTTTGAAACCACATATCATAGGGATAGTGACAATGGTAAAGGACGTCATCATCAATATTTTATTTGCCACTAAGTGACATCTGTATGAACATTTAAATTTTTATGCTTACTGGGAGCCTGTGTAATCCTAGCTACCAAGGAGGCTAAGAACTGAGGGTTGTGGTTTGAAGCCAGCTCCTCCATCAAAAGCTGTGAGGATTTTTTTTAAATTTTATTTTTCCTTTCAGGGTAATGCATAGAGGAGTTACAGTTACATTTGTCAGGTAGTAGGTGCATTACTTCTCACACATTGATATGCACTCTTTCCCCCCTCTCCCCACTCCCTCCCAATCATCTTGTTTCTGCCCCCCTTCCCTTTCCTATTTCAAATAAACAAATAAACATATATGCAATACACCAGGCAACAAAGTCAGATACAGTAACAATATGAAATTAACCAAAAAGCAAAAATGAGAGGAGAAATAACAGTACATATCCTAGAGATCCTTTAATTTAGTCTTATCCTATATAACCTTATATACCTAGGTTTTGAGCTATTGTAATCCTCTGCTAAGAGAGTCCTAGATGTGTACTAATTATTAAAAATGAGCCTATGTTCCTTAATGTCTGGCTTACTTCACTTAATATGACTTTTTCCAAGTCTTTCCAATGACAATGTCATTCTTTCTGATGGCAGCATAGAATTCCATTGTGTACAAGTACCATATCTTCCTGATCCAATCATCTGCTGAGGGATATTTTGATGGTTCCATATTCTTGTTATGGTAAATAGTACTACAATGAACATCATTATGCTAGTGTCTTTAGTATTTCCTTGTTGTGGAAATTTAGGTAAATACCAAGGAATGGAATTGTTCCCTCGTAGGGGAGCTCTATGTTTAGCCTTTTGAGGAATCACCATAGTAATTTCGATAGTGGTTGAAGGAGTTTACACTCCCACCAACAGTGTAGTAGTGATCCCTCCCGGCCACATCCCCTCCAACATCTGTTGTTATTAGATTTCTTGATCATGGCCATTCTAACTACAGTGAGGTCGAATCTCAGAGTTGTTTTGATTTGCATTTCTTTTATGGCCAAAGATGTGGAACATTTCTTCATGTGTCTATAGGCCATTCTTACTTCCTCTTCAGAGAAGTCTATTTTTAAGTCTTTAGGCCACCTTTTAATGGGATGGTTGTTTCTTTGGAGATTTGTTTTGGAGAGATTCAATTTTTTGAGCTGTAGATATATTTTAGATATAAGACCCTTGTCTGTTGTATGGCTAGTGAAGATCTTGTCCCACACTGTAGGCTTTCTATTTAACTTCCTAGCTATGTCCTTTGTCAAACAGAAGCTCTGTAGTTTAATGCAGTCCCATTTGTCCAAACTTTCTTTAATTTGTTGTATTTCTGGGTCTTTTATTAACAAAGTCTGGACCTGTCCCAAGGAGACCTAGTGTATCTCCTATTCCTTCTTATAAAGTTTTCAGGGTATCTGCTTTTATTTCTAGGCCTTTGATCCATTTGGAATTAATCCTGTTGCAGGGTGATATAGAAGGATCCAACTTCAGTTTTCTGCAGGTAAAGCTGTGAGATTCCTATCTCTAATTAACCCCCAAACAAAGCCTTAACTGGAGTCATGGCTCAAATGGTAGAGTGCTAGCCTTGAACAAAAAAGCTCAGGAATAGCACCCAAGTCCTGGGCACATGCACACACACACACACACACACACACACACACACACACACACACACGCACACACACACACACAATCAAAACTCTTTACTATAATTTTCTTAAAATTACTTTGCTTCAAAATGAATATAGCAATACCCTATAAGCTTTGCTTATAGACAGACCCAGAAATAAACAATAAATAAGAAGGTACTTAAGCCAGACCTACGGTTTGAACTCTGGGTCTGAATACTGTCCTTGAGCTCTTCTGCTCAAGATTAGCAATCTACCATTTTTTTTCTTTTTTCTTTTACTTTAATGTCAGGATAAAGTATAGAGGGGTTACAGTTACATTCATCAGTGTATATTACTTCTTGCACATTGATACCCCTTCTCATGTTTTTTGGCAACCTACCATTTTGAGCCACAGCTCTACTTCCAGTTTTCTGGTAGTTAATTGGAGATAAATATCTCACAGCCATTCTTCCCTGGGTTGGCATTGAATTGTAATCCTCAAATCTCAGTCTCCTAAGTAACTAGGCTTACAGACATAAGCCACCATTGCCCAGTTTTATCTGATCTTTTGAGCAGTGACAACAGTAATCTCTTCCTGAAATTCTCCCAAACATTTTCTGTGAATAGAGATGTAGAGTAGATGAAGCATATGAGCAGTGTTAATTGAGGAGGCTGGTGGGTGAGTCTGATATCCAGTAAGACTGGACAGAGAAGCTCCTCTGTTTGTCACTGTTTGAAAGGGTAGAATTTAAAAAGCAGCTCATTTTTAGAATTTTCATACTTAAATACTTTAACATAGTCAGTGCCTGAAAACATTTTAGGCTCTTAAGATACATATTAGAAAGCTAAAAGGGGTTATTATAATATATGTTGATATTGCTTCATTGAGACCCTACTATAGCTTTTATCTTCTCTCTCACAAGGGATCACATAATTCCTTAGGGGTATAGTAACAAGAAAAGAAAAGCTTGAATTAAAAAAAATCCTACTCTCCTGGTTGTAGACTTGGTGCTGAGGCTATCAAAGTCCCCCGATACTTAGGAAGACAAATTAGCTTTGCTGAGCCCATGCACCCTGGAGAGCAGAGATTTCTTCAGGCCCTTCTATTCCATGTGTTCAGTGTTCAAAAAAATCTCTCTGCGGCCTGAGACTCTTCTCCTAGCTATGGCTAAGGGCAGCATATGAAATAACTTTTTTTTTTAGCAAGTTTAAATTTGACTCAAGTTTCCAGAGATTGAATTAGTTGTCTAAATGGTTGGCATTGTAATGAAAATAATTCTAAACCTCTGTGGTATCTTTTTGCCTCCAACTTTTCAAGACTAGATAATTCTTTTCACAGCTTGGCAGTCAGGGACCTGAAGGAGTAAAGATTCAATTTTCAGATTTCTTCCAGTTTTCTTCTTCAATCTTATTTATCCTTGTGTTTTGTCCATATCTTGGGACCAATATATTATTAAGTAACAATTGGTTAATTAGGGGACACTGTAAAATGGAAAGCTTGTAAGAAGAAGTTGCTTTTCATTCTATGGCACTCAAACTTTATTGCATCTGAATCACCTAGAAGCATTATTAAATTGAAGATTTCCAGTTCTATAACTAGAAATTCTGGCCTAATTGCCATAGGATAGAACTGTAAGAAATGTATCATTCTAAGAAGCTAAAGCCCTGGAGAATAAAACTTTCTAAATAACAGTATCTATAGGTTTATGAACAGACCTTGTTTTAACTCTGGGCTTGTGGCTCTTCTTTTAGTACCCATTTATGCCATGATGTGCTCTTCCCAATTCAAAAGCATAGGCAGATGGCTAGATTTGGATTTCTAGGTTTTCTCTGTCATGAGTATATCTCACTCAGCGTCAGCTTCCTCATTTATAAAATATACCTGATAATCATACTTGCCATAAGAGAAGCATGTAAATTAGTGCCTATCAGAGAGTGGGTACTAGGTAGGTGTCTCTGATCTTTCCCAGATACTCACCCTGTCATCTACATAGGGCTGCTTCTCCTCATATACATCATTCATCTCCCAGGGTGCCCCAGTGCCTTTCCTGATCCACTTCATGCAATATATCAGATCATAGTCTCTCACACATTCCTTTTACAGATTCAAGCAGCTTGTCTTTCCTTATTAATTGTCGTTAGATATTATATCCAGCTATGGAAGGGAGGGACCATTTTCTCCATCTTCACTGCTGGATCCTCTAAACAAAGCGTGGGATAGCACATATCTTTGCCACATAATACATGTGTTTTGAATGCAGGAATGTCCCATAAAGAGAAAAATGGGAATTTTTAACATTAGTAGTGAATTTCACTTTTTTAGATTATTCTTCAATGAATTTTCTGGAGAATGGTGCTCTAGGACAATACATTTCAAGCTTGAATGTGCTTTCAGATCCTGGGGATCTTATTAAAGGCAGGTTCTAATTTGAAAGATCTGCATGAGGCCTAGACTCCTGTCTTTCTATTTGTTTGCTGGTGATTCTTAGGCTTTGGGTACAAAGTTGTAATTGAGATGAACTTATTAAAAGTTTCTCAGCAGGGGATTGTCACTTTCCAAGTTATAAAGTGGGAACTGTAAATCTGGACCTATTCAGCAGATGACAACACAAGAGGAATATTCCTGGGGTGGAGAAATGCATCTAAACTGAGAAGCCAGGAATTGTATTCTAGGAAGAGGATGGGCCTGAATGAACCCATTAATGAGCCCTTCAACTAAAGCGGTCAGAGGGATATTATTTACAACAGTGGCATCAGTTTGGGTCATGAACATGAGAGGCAGTTACTTCTGTAGTCATTAAACTTGTCTTAATAATGCAATCATTGAATCCTAATCTAAGAGATTCTAATTTAATAGGTCGGTGATATGATTGAAAAATGAACAGATCATAGGAATTCCAAGCCAAATCCATTCTAGACTTCTCTGAAATCCGAGTAGGTTGCAGATGGCTAGGTGCTTTAGCAGTGATTTGTGTCTTGACCATGAATGAGCAGTGACAGGTTTTGTTAAGGCTAGGTTTATGAGCTAAATTTTTAAGACTTAAAGTGTTTTCAAGCCATGGCATATTGCTAGACAGTAATCAACTTCTTTTTTTATTCTTTTTATATAAGTCTGTCCTTAAAGGACCAATATGGTCCTAAAATCATCTATGTAAATCAAGGATCTACCAATCATTGGTCCTGTTTTGGCCTCTCTTACTTTTTTTTAAGTCCCTTTAATAAATCAATTGAATGATTAAGAACCATTTCTTGGTACTTTACTTGCTACTTTATCCTATTTCTTCAGCCTATAAAGAAAATGCCAGCCTGAAGGGTCCAATGTTGTTTCTTTAATAACAGCAATGTGGTTATTGCAGTGTCTCTCAGTCTTGGAACATTCAAGCAATGAACAGATGTCTGAGAATAACCACAGCTCACTTCAGGCTGAAGCCCTTCAGACTTAAAGGACATCCATAAGATTTAAATTCTCCATTGGTAGTTCTTATAATTGGTGAAAAAGAAGAAACACTCATTTAGCACTTTTTATTTTACAATGTATGTTCACATAAAGTTTTACTAGCAGTAGAAGATTAAATTTTTACTCAGTGTTATAAGTTAAGAATTTTAGTCGCTTCTTTTATCACTATTATACCTCTCTCTCTCTCTCTCTCTCTCTCTCTCTCTCTCTCTCTCTCTCTCTCTCTCTCTCTCTCTCTCTCTCTCTCTCCCTCTCTGCATATATGTATATTTGCCAGTCCTGGGGCTTGAACTGAGGGCCTGGTCTCCATTTTTGAGCTTTCTCAAGTCTAGCACTCTAACACTAGAACCACAGCACCACTCCCAGCTTTTTCCATGCATTTGGTATAGAGGATTCAAACCCAGGGTTTTGTGAATGCTAGAAAAGCACTCTACCACTAGGCTATACTCCTAGCCCCTCTTTCTTTCTTTCTTTCTTTCTTTCTTTCTTTCTTTCTTTCTTTCTTTCTTTCTTTCTTCCTTTCTTTCTCTCTCTTTCTTTCTTCCTTTCCCTTTCTTCTTTCTTTCTTTCTTTCTTTCTTTCTTTCTTTCCTTCTTCCTTTCTTCCTCTCCTTCCTTCCTTTCTTCCTTCTTTCCTTCCTCTCCTTCCTTCCTTCCTTTCTTTCTTTCGTTCTTTCTTTCCTTCTTTCTTTCTTTCTCTCTCTCTCTCTCTTTCTTTCATTTCTTTCTTCTTTCTTTCTTCCTTTCCTTCTTCCTTTCTTCCTCTCTCCTTCCTTCCTTCCTTCCTTCCTTCCTTCCTTCCTTCCTTCCTTCCTTCCTTCCTTCTTTCCTTCCTCTCCTCTTTCTTTCTTTCTTTCTTTCTTTCTTTCTTTCTTTCTTTCTTTCTTTCATTATATTCAAATTCTAAAATCTGAGTGATGTGCTCAGTCTTTTATGCCTTAGTTTGTTTTTCAGAAGAGTCCTTGCACTTTTGTCCAAGCTAGTCTTGAAATATGATTTGTCAATCACCCCGTTCTGAATATCTGGGATTATAGCCATGAGGCTATCAGGCCAGTTTTCATGTTATGGGAATAGCGAAACTTTTACTGCCAAGAGGTATTTGGATATTATAACATTATTCATGGACAGTTCAGACTTATCTGTAAAAGCAGCTAGACCACGGATTGAGGATAAGAAGCATATGTTTTTGTTTCCTCTCATGTACCAAATGATTTTGTGGGCTTCATAGCATCCATCAGATGGATTTTACCCACTTTCAGTAAGACAATGAATCAGCAGTTTTCTAGGATTTCAGTCAGACTATTTCAGTAGACTCATTAATAGCTTTAACTTTTAATGAATATATGATTAAATCTATATTTATTACTGATCTCAATTTATGATAAAATTACATAAGATATTTAAAAGTAAATATTAATTTTAAATTTTATTTAAATGTATATATAATAAAATGTAAATATTATTTGTAAATATAAATTCATAAATGCAAAGTGTTAATACAACAAAGCACTCTAATTTGGTTGGACTGCAAAGTCAATGATACTACCAATAACATGAACATTCTTGCTTTGTTAGTACTTCCTTACCCCTAATAAAATATGGAAACAATTCCCAAGAATATTGATGACAAGATGGAATTGAAAAATATAAAGTTAATAATGATAATAGACTGAAAAGTAAAGTGAGGTATATTCAAAATAATTGTTCTTATATAGTTCAAGAGACTTGAAAGCTAGTCATCAATTATTTTAAGCCTCCTACATTAAAGGCTGAAGGAGCAACTCTAACTTTCATCCCCCAAGGATGAGCTAGAAGCAATTTCAAGGTTACAGGAAGTCCCTGGGCTGACTACTGGTGGGAATCATCAGGAAACCTCATTTGGTGGTACCTGGTTCCTTCTGCCCTCATGAAGCTCAGCCTTCATTTTATAGTATTAAAGATAGTGATTTTTTTTTGTCAAAAATCATACTTTATTTAACAATTTGAAAGTCTCTTCTTTCCGGTGGTTAAGTGGAAAGCATATTTGTTCATGAGCATGCGCGTTTGTGGTTATGTGTCTCTATATGGGCAAGTGGACGTGTCTATAGCTACTTACATTCTTTAATCTTTAATAGTGAAGGTCTTATTCTTCTAACAATGCTCAAGCTTGAATTAAAAAAAATTCCGAGTTTGAGTCTGACATTCTCCTCTCCCAATCCTTCCTCCCTCCCGTCTTCCCCAGCCTCCATTAAAGAACTGCCAGGTCTTTAGAAATTCCCAACATTAATTCTGTGCCTGAATATCTGGCCTCTGCCCTCTGCCTGAGGGGTTTCTTTGGAGAGAAGGGAGTTGGGAGGTCTTGGCAGATTCTCTTCAGAGTTGTGCACTCTCACTTGGACATGCCTCTTCTTGAGACTTAGATACTGTAATCTTATTCTCTCCTGGATCCACAGAGACGGGAAGTTGAAGGTCTTGGCCCTGAGGGGTGCTCGAGGAGGGGGCGGTGCAAAGCTCTTCTGTGCTGGGGCTGTGGGAGGTCTCCTTTTCTAAGGCCTCTGGAGTTCTCAGTGGCTTCTAGTGTGGTTCTAGATCGGGGGAGGCCTCTAAGGAGGCCCTAGGACTTGGACTCCCACAGCTGGAGAGGGCCCAGGGGCTGGTGGGCGAGCCCCCTCGAGAGGCAGGTGGGCTGGACAGCATGTTCCCTGAGGAGAGCCTGGGGCTTCCTGGGACTCTGGTGGGAGGAGGTCTGCTGGGGGGCCCGAGGTCCTCTGGAGGGAGGCTTTCTTCTTTGGTTGTTCGGCTCCTTCACTTGCGGTGCGTGTAAGGAGAACTACTTCTGGGACAGATGGTGGAGGCCGATGGGATGGGGTCAGGGATGCGCCTGGGGATGGGGAAAGGGAGCAAGGGAGATCTTCCTCCTGGGGTTTGTCACCCTCTGGAGCAGGAGAAAGCTGGGCCTGGGGTGAGCCATTGCAGGCTGGCAGCGGCTCCTCCTCCTCAGAGGAGCTTCTTTCAGACCCATCCTCCTCCATTCCCTCATCTTTTGAGGACTCTTTTTTGACATCCAAATCATCTTCGCCCTGGGCGGACTCGGGTGGCAGCTCTTCCTCTGCTGCCAAGACCGCTTCGCTCTCACTGGTTAAGGAGTTGGTAGAAGGACTGGAAGGTGAGGTGGGGGAGCTAAGGCTGGCCCCTGGAGAGGTCAGGACTGGAGAAGAGATGACTAAAGAACGCCTGCTGTTGCTTGACAGTCCCTTCACCACGAAGACTTTGTTGGAATGTTGGTTCTCCAGTTTGCTCATAGAGATTGTGGTTCAGCTTACTCATCTCTCTGTAGAAGACACCCCTCAAGTTGGAAATGTTCTGCAAGATGGTCACGTAATAGCTGATTTGACTGTTATACAGGAGGGGCAGCTCCTCCAACAGTTCCTGGTTGAAACCTTCAAAGACCACCTGGGCTTTGGTGAATTCTTCTTCTGTCTTGGCAGTCTTGGCTTCATCTTTCTTCTTAGCATTCTGCACTGCCTCCAGGTGGTGTCGGGCACTGTCATAGTCCACAAGTTTCCATCAGCGCTTGGCAATTCTCTCCTTAATCTCGCTGAACTTGGCCACATAGTTTTCCATGGTCCTCAAAACCTGGCCAGTCAGCTTCTCTTCATAGTCTTCCCAAAGGAGATCATGATTCCCTATGATGGCCTTCAGGTCCTCGTGCCCGTCCCACTCGCTGCTGTAGATCTCCTGCAGGGTCTCAGACACTCTCTTGGAACTGTCGTGCATCACTTTGACTGCACTAAGGAAGTTCTTCAGGTCTTTGTAGAGCTTTTGGCCTTCTGCCTGCAGGGAAAATAGCTTTGGTGACTGTTGTTGGTAGAAGTTGCTGGCATTTTGCTCAAATCGCTCATCTTTGGTTTCTACAGTTTTCCCCAATTTTTGCAGTACCTTCTCCTGGGCTCTGCTGAACTTCTTCTGCACCTGCTTGGCGAAGAGGCCTGCTGCATCGCCCGCCTTGCCCTCTGCCATCCTGCCTGCCGGGGCGGCTGGTCTGGGCTGTACCAGGCCCTGTGGTTTCTACGGGCCTCAGAGGAGGAAGTGCTCCCAGCAAGCCTTGCACCTCCGGCGTGGGGGCGGTCCTGGCCTCCCCCACCTTTCCCCAGGTGGGCCCATCCCACCCTGACCACCCAGAGGACAGGACCCCAGGCCCACTTCGAGTCCACTGCTGGCCACCGTGAGGCCCAGGCCCAGTCTCAGCAGGGGTGGGGCCAGAGCAGGCTAGATAGTGATGTTTTTAAATACTTAGGTCAAATAGCATAAAAATCATGTTTTTAAATTAGGTTTTTTGCGTTCAAATATGGTGTTAATATTTTTCCTTTTAATTCAATTTTATTGTTAAGGTTATGTACAGAGAAGTTACAATTACATAATAAGGTAGTAAGTACTTTAATTGCCAAGCATTGTTATCCCCTCTCTCATTTTTCTCCCACTTTCCCTCCCCCATTCCCCCAAGTTGTAAAGTTTCTTTCCAACATTTTATCTCATTAGTATCACTTGTACACTGATTCATACTTTGTCAGTTGTCTCACCATTTCATTGTTGTCCTTTCCTTCCATAATTCAAATAAACAAATATATAGTACACTAGGTATCAAATCAGATACATTGACAACAGGGGATAAAGCATAGGGTAAAATAAATAAAAGAGAAATAACTTCATATAATGCATTAAAAACAACAAGGAAAAACCCTTTGTTTCCATATCCTAGAGTTCATTTCACTTATCATCATCTTATATGGTCATATGTATATAGCTATTGAGCTATTGTGATCCTCTGCTAGAAAAATTCTAGACATATACTAGTTATTACAATGAGGGAAGCTGTGGAGTCTATGTTTCTTTGGTTCCGGCTTACATCACTTAATGTGATTTTTCCTAAGCTTTTCCATTTCCTTATGAATGTAGCAATGCATTCTTATGGCAGCATAGAATTCCATTTTGCATACATGCCACATTTTCTGGATTCATTCATCTACTCTCTGGGCATGTATTACGTCTCAAATGAGATAATACTGACACTGATTTTATACAATGGTTAAAAGGAGAATAGGACTCATGAAAATGTGTTAGCTACATAAATACACAGATATGTCATGGTTATTATTAATTTTAATAATTGATAGTGATGATTATAATGATGATGAAGAAAGCTTCAGAAAATCAGAAAACTTTTATTTGGTGATGTGGGCATTTCAAAGTACTAAGTTCTCCATCAATTGGAATTAAGGTATATGTTTCCATGTCACTATTTTCCTTGTGATATCCAGAGATGAGAATCTTTGATTCCGGTGTCTGTTATGTGATGGGTAGTATGGCTTGGATATAAACTCCCCTCCCCCACCACAAAAGGCTCAGGTACTATTGTGGCTTTTACCTGGTGACACTATTTTGAGAGATTCTGGAAGCATTGGGAAATAAGGTCTAGTTGTCAGAAGTATGGTGCAGAAGTAATATTTTCTTTGGGGGCAGAACTATGTCCCCGTACCTCTCTTTCTATCAGCTCCTTGTCTACTATGAAATGACAAACTGTAGTAATCCACACTCTTATCACTGTGAAACTCTGTGTCTTTGACTCAGAAGCCAAAGAACTCATTGCCCACGGAGTAAACATCTGTGCCCTAGACACAAATAAGTCTTCCCCCCTTTGGAAGTTGGTCTACCACTTCTTTTGTTACAGTGAGGAAAACGTCTAAGGAACCCAATGGAAATGGAGTGATTGTGGTTATATTAAGGAATAAATAAATTCCTTTGGGCTACTTTTGAGAAATAATATTATTTTTCTTTTACAAAAGTAAGTTTTTTCCTTGATGGATTACCTCTTGTCTACCTCTTGCTCAGTATTAAAATTATATGGTTTTAATTAGTATAGAACAGTACACTGTAATCCTTATATAGATGTGTACACTTTGAACAAGGTCACCATATGTTAAATTTTATTTATTCTTGTTATATTACTTTTAGCCTCTCCCTTCTATCATCATTTTCCAACCAGTGTGCTTGGTAGATTTGATTGTATTACTTTCATATGTATGTATGGTGTTCAATCCTCTTTTCTTACCAGCATGCACTGTTCCCCTTCTCTTTTCTTCTGACCACTACCACTACTATGCATAGTCTACATTTTCCCCAGTCATTTCCAAATTTTAGAAATTTGTTTCAAGCTAGGGTAAAAAAGCACATCGCATCAAGAGATAGTCCAGCAGATCTAGGCCATGTAGTGTTTGTCATTCTGAATGTTAAAGAGGTAGAAAATAAGCCAGAGTTCACTTAAAATCTTTGGCCCATTCAATAGCCATCCCTTTTCATCCCAGCAGATTAATAAATAGGAGGATCATGATTCAAGCTGTGTAAAATTTGAAACCCCTACAGTATGTCAAATAATAGTTTTCTGTGTTTGGATAATTAAACCTTGAGTCTGGGATACTTGTCCAAAATGGTGTTGGAAGCAATGTAACATATTTCTCTCTGTTAATAAACTGAATATAAATTCAGTTACTACCTCTTTACATTTTTGATAATGTATCTTTTTCTAGACTTTTTAAGGAAATTAAGTAAAAGAAGATATGTGGCTCACATATATGTCTCCAGACCTAGGTTTGATATACATAGAGTGCAGGTACCTTTGTCTTTGCAATTCCCATTGTGCGTAAATTGCTCTTTTTAGTCTGTCATTTAAATCCCATAGATCACCATGTGGGCCTAGTATTAAATAAATATTCCTAATAATTTAGTATGTGGAGTGACAAACATTGGACTTGTAGAGATTACAGTTCTCAATTACACTCTTGCTAAACAAGGAAATTCTGAAGATAAAGTTCATAAGACATCCATTCTATCATAGTTAATAACTGCTAAAGGCTAAATTTTTCCTGATAAAAATTTACATTACTGAGGAAGGGAGGAGGAAGATGGCACTGAGACAATACGATGCTGCCTATTTCTCTCCCACAAAAAGAGAGAACCAGGGAATCCCATAAGCCACTACCTTAAGAAATCCACAACAACAAACTTAAGAAGCAACAAAGAAGGACTCAAACCAGAAAAGAAATCCAGATAAAGCTTACATTCAGGGCCGGGAGTTTGGCCTAGTGGTTAAAGTGCTTGCCTAGCATACATGAAGACCCAGGTTCGATTCCTTGGTACCACATACATAGAAAAAAAGCCGGAAGTGGTGCTGAGCCTCAAGTGGTAGAGCTCTAGCCTTGAAAGTCCAAGGACAGTGCTCAGGCCCTGAGCTCAAGCCCAGGACTGGCAAAAAAAAAAAAAAAAGCTTACATCCAATTTTCTCAAAGAATTCAAAACGTGAGGACCCTTCCCCCAGAAATAACAAAAATAAAATCAGAAATATAGAAATATCAGAAATTGCAATAAGAACTACTATACAAAAATTGATAAATCAAAAACTTGGTTCTTTGAAAGAGTCAACAAAATAGACAGACCCCTGGCAAGATTAATCAAAAAAAGGAGAGGGGAGAATCAAATAAACAAGATTAGCGACCCCACGGGAACAATCACAACTGATATCCAAGAAATTCAGTCCATAATGAATAGGTACTACCAGGGCCTATATTCAAAGAAACAAGAAAATTTAGTAGAAATGGATGATTTCTTAAATAAATATAGGTTACTCACACTGAACAACGATGAGGTAAACAAATTGAACAAACCAATCTCTTACAAAGAAGCAATCAGGGAAATGCCAACCAAAAAGAGCCCAGGTCCAGATGGTTTCACTGCAGAATTCTACAAGACGTTTAAAGAAATTCTTCCAAGAAATAGAAACAGAAGGAGCAAAACCAAACTCAGTTTATGAAGCTAATATTACTCTCATCCCCAAACCAGGAAAAGACCCAACAAAAAAAGAAAACTACAGACCTATCTCTCTAATGAACAGACGCAAAACTCAATAAAATATTAGCCAACAGAAGCCAGAAACAAATTTAAAAAATCATACACTATGATCAAGTAGGCTTTATCCCACAGATGCAAGGCTGGTTTAACATTCACAAATCAATCAATTTAATACATCACATCAAAAGAGCTAAGGATAAGAAACATATGATAATTTCTCTGGAGGCGGAGAAGGCATTTGACAAAATACAACATCCATTCATGTTGAAAGCAATAGAAAAAATAGGAATAAGAGGTACATTCCTCAAAATAGTTAAAGCCATATATGAAAAACCTACAGTCAGAATTATTCTAAATGGTGAAAGACTGGAACCATTCACCTTAAATCAGGAACTAGACAGGAATGCCCAATCTTTCCACTCCTCTTCAATATAGTGCTGGAACCTTTAGCCAGAGCAATAAGGCAAGAAAAGAATATCAAAGTGATCCACATAGGGCAATAAGAAATTAAAGTATCTCTATTTGCAGATGACATGATCCTCTACTTGAGCGACCCAACAAACTCCACTCCCAAACTTCTAGAATTAATGAACTACTTTAGCAAAGTGGCAGGATATAAAATTAACCTTCAGAAGCCAGTAGCCTTCTTGTACGCCAATAATACTCAAACAGAAGGTCAAATCAAGAAAATGCAAATAAAAACAATCCTAAGATGCCACCTTACCCCAACAAGAATGGCCAAGATTTTGAACTCAGACAATGACAGTTGCTGGAGGGGTTGTGGAGAAAAAGGAACCCTACTATACTGCTGGTGGGAATGTAGACTAGTTCAGCCACTCTGGAAAGCAGTGTGGAGGTTTCTTAAAGAACTGAAAATAGACCTTCCCTACGATCCTGCCATACCACTTCTGGGCATCTATCCTGAACATCATAACCCAAGATATTATAAGGACACCTGCTCAGCTATGTTCATCTCTGCACTATTCACAATAGCCAGGCAATGGAAACAATCCAGATGCCCTACTGCAGATGAATGGATACAGAAAATATGGTATATATACACAATGGAATTCTACATAGCCAACAGACAAGATAAAATAATGGCATTCGCAGGGAAGTGGATGACTCTAGAGCGAATCATGTTGAGTGAGACAAGTCAAGACCTAAGGAATAAAAGGCACATGGTATCCTTAATATGTGGCTATTAAATCCAAAGACTACAAGAGCGAGGACTCAATATTTGCATACCCAATGCTATGGACCTGGTAATGGAAATATAAACATAACTATATAGACATAAAAACCTATGACTCTATAGACATAATGTTTGATTTCATAAATTAATATGTTTCTATGACATACAAACCCTTAGCCTAATTTTGATTAAGTTCTAAATACTAAGTTCCAATGATTGTAAATAGAGATTCCCTTCTTGAACACTTGTTTGTTAAACTTGTCATTTAAAATATGATATAAAAATAAAAAAAAAGAATCAGGAAAGAAAAAAAATCATGAATCCAGGAAGAAAGCCTTTCTGTACTCACCAAATTGGAATTGAAATCATCTACCATCCATACTAGCTGAGAGTTTTCTATTAATGAGCAAATATTTTATAGGCAAAAGGTATGGAAAATTGCTAGTAGATGTATGCTTACATATCTTCTTTCAAAAAGACAGAAAGATATAAAACCTTTTTTGTCTTATAATCAAGCAAAAAAAGTTACATTACTAATCCCTTCAATATATTTTTCCTTAACTGACAATACCTCTGCTTTCCATTAAAATTCAATAGAAGTTGCACTTAGATTTGATAGCATGTACATATATTTTTAAACATTCCTCAGAATTTGATGGACATCATATTGAGAAAAGCAGTACCACTTCACTCAGAATAATTGCTGACCAGAGTTCATACTCTTATTATAAGCCACATTTCATTTGAACATATCTAAACCGAAATCCTACCTTTTAAGGAAATCATGCTTAGTCTAAACATCTTCCGTCCACCCCTTTTCTAATGCTTCCTTCTGGACCAAAGATTGATGAACAATTATCAACATTTGGAATTTGCAAAAATCAACTGGATTTTCATTTCCTTCATTTAATATTCCCAGTAGATAAACTTAATAACATGTAACATGTGAAGAATCACAAAGTCTGAAAACTTAGGCAACTATTCCAAGGATACTCAGCATGTTCTACTTAGAGCAGAATTGGAATCTGTGTTTGCTTTCATTCCCCAAATATTTTCCATATCACAAGTCCAGATTTTGAAGCCTAGCACCTGTGAGACAGTCTTTGCATCATATAGGTCACATGCTGATTTCATATGTGATATTCCATAGACTGGCATGACAGGGTGATAATGACGGAAAAGTATTTTATTTATTCTGCTCCATAGCAGAGACCACACATTTCACAAGAGGAACATTTTTGGAATCAGGGACAAACTCTAAGTCAAGAAACTCAGTGCTCAAGTTGGTTTGGTACTCTTGTGTATAGATGGGAAAAATAAATCCATTCAACTTCCATCATTAAAAGATATTGAGAAAGTTCGCATTCTAACCAACAGCGTAGCAGCATTTTGTTTTGGCCATATCTCACCTATGTTAGTTGTTTTAATGATGGTTGTTTTTTGCTGGGGTGAGGTAAAATTTCAATGTTGATTTGAATTACATTTCTTTCACTGCCAGAGATGATTAATATTTTGTCATATATCTATTGGCCATTCCTACTTCTTCTGAGAAGTCTCCCTTTTAATCTTTGCCTCACTTATTATTTGGGTTTTTTTTTTAATTTGTGGCTTTATTTTTTAGGGGAAAAAGGTATGAAGGTTCCTCAAAAGACTAACCATAGAGCTTCCATATGACCCAATAATTTCACTCCTTGGAATTTACCCAATACAACCCAAACAAGGCCATATTCATTGCAGTATTGTTTACCATAGCCAAGATAATGAATCAATCCAGATGCCCCTCAGCAGACAAATGGATCAAGAAAATGTGGCATATATACAGACGCTTCCATCAGAATGAATGACATTACACCATTCATAAGGAAATGGGAAGACTTGGAAAAAATTATAGTAAGCGAAGTAAACCAGATCTAAACAAGCAAAGGTTGCATGTTTTCCTCACTTCCTGTAACTACAAGTATACATATATTGGATGGTAAAAAACAAAAACAAAAACAAAACAAAACAAAGCAAAAATTGGAGCCAGATATTGGTGGCTCAGCCCTGTAATTCTAGCTACTCAGAAGGCTGAGATCTGAGGATCACAGTTCAAAGCCAGCCTGCAAACAAAAGTCTGTAAGACTCTTCTCTCCAATTATCCACCAAAAAACCGAAAGTGCCATAGTGGCTGAAGTAGTAGAACGCTAGCCTTGAGTTAAAGAGCTCAGGGACAGCACCCAGGCCAAGCGTTCAAATTCCATGACTGACAAAAAACAAAAAAAACCAAAAAACAAAAAACAAAAAACGTGTACATAAACATTCATATAGTGAGAATGAAGGAGGATATTCTTAGGAGACATTCACAAACATTCAACAACATCTATGGGCATATGATCATATAAAAATGCTTTTTATTGAAATAAACTCAAGGAAATGGAAACAGGAGCTTTTATTTTTTATGTTATTTTGCATTTAGTTTTTTTCTCCTTTGTCGTGATTTTTAATTCTGTACATTTTGTCCATATGTAAGTTCATCTGTTTTGATGAGGGGAACAGAGCACAGAAAAGGTGGGATAAAGGTTGAACAAATGCAGCAGTGAAAATCCCTAAACACCATGTTGAAAGTGAACTACACAACTTGTGGGAGATCTATTCAGGAGGACAAAAACTGGGAGAAAATGATGGAAGAGATGACACTGTTCAACAGGAAATGTGCTCATTGCCAGTCTTATCTAACTATGATCCCTCTGTGCATCACCTTTACAACAACAATCTAAAAATGACACAAGCACAAAAAAATGGTAGTGAAATGCAATACAGGGCTTTACTACATATCCCTCTTTCTTATAAAATTTATAATAGCTGTATTTTAAGTACTTGTATTACTTTACTTTTAAATAGCATTTTAATTGATTAATAATATATATATTTGTGATGTTTTGATAGTTACATAAATGGAGTAATTCAATTCAATTTATCAATATATCTATTTTTATCTGATTATAATTAATAAGGGCATATATTTCTGATTTGGTAAAAAAGTATTTCAAAATAGTCCAATGATCTTATTTAATTCTTGCCTCAAACAGTTACAGAATTATTATTATTCCAATTTACATATGAGGAAATAAAAACTTGAACATAATGCCCCAACATGCAAAGTAAGGTAAGGAAAAAAAATGGAATACTAACTTCTGACCATTTGTGAACCATTTCCTGAATCATCATTGGGTTCTAGGTACAGTGAACTTGGGATTCAAGTGCTTTTTCTACATTCATAGTGTGATGGGTAAAACAGATCCAAGTCACACAAAGAACCAAATAAAAACATAAGGCAGCTAAAATTCTATAAATCAGTAAACCATTCAAGACTATCAGGAGAAGCCCATATGCTGAAGTAACTCTGAGAAATTGAAACAAGGGAAGTTAACCTGCTTTCATGCTGAAATTTCTCATAATAATTTTCAAAAGCAGGTGATACAAGACTGACCACAGAATGTATGGGGTATAGAGAATCTGATTTTCTGAAAAATATTGATTTTTTTGGCCACTGTCAATTTGTTCTTTATAATTAATTTATTGTACTGTTTGTGGAAGCAAAGCTTAACCAGTTGCTAAATTTTTAGAGCCAATTCCCAGTGAATCTCAACAGCAGTCACAGTCTTAAGGTAGATCACTGTTCTTAGTCATACAGCTGAAGAGTAGTCAAGAAAAGGTTCAATGGGTTTTTTTAAAAAAATATAAACAAATAAGTGATTAGTAAGTAAGTAAATAAATAAATAAGACCCAAGGCTATACAGCTTAAATACAAATTTATAATCTTGAGCAATTTTTGATAGCTTTGGCTGAACTGAGAATAAAACTCAAAGTAACTGGAACATGTTTCTAGAAGTGTGATCCATGGACATAGAGCCCAGATCAATGTGAAATGCTACTGATGTATCCAGTGTATGCTTTTGTGTCAGGTCCCATAGTAGCACTATAACATGTGGGTGCATATCAGTCTGAAGGGGTTTGGAGACAGTTGGACCCCAAATCAGCATGTACTAATGCTGGAACCCACTCTCTGCTGGGGCTATTGTTAGGCAGGAATGTAAGTTAGTTTCCAGAAGACCCTCAAGCTCAGTTCTCTAGGGGAAATCTACCCCCTTGCCTGTGCCTCAGCAGCCTTCCTGGATGCTGACTTCTCAGCAGGGACAATTTGGTTTGTAATACATAACCCGACCTCTTTTCAGTTTCCTCAGCTCTGGTACAGTGCTGTTGTAAATTGGTTAGAAATATAGAAAAGAAACATGAAATTCCAAAGTGCATAAATACAATAGAATAACCCACCCATGGAGACTGGAAGTAGCGAAAGGCCTCTCCATGAGTATGATGTAGCCCAGAAATTTGACTCAAACAAACAAAATTACATAGTCTGTGTGTGCTCAAATTCTTACCAAAAAGAATCGGCTATGATTCCTAACAATATTCTGTCATAAGCCCTGCTGTATTATAACATAAACCAGCATACCATACAAAACCAAGTACATAAAACTATAAACAAAATAAATAAACATAGATTTGTTGCTTGCAGTTTTGTTCTTTATACCTAAAACCCAGTGTTATGCCTCCTTAGTCTGCATCTAATGCTTGCTTTAAAGAACTATTAATTTTCTGCACTCAACATCAAGCTTCATTAGCATAAATAAATCCTGTGGCACACATGGATATTCAAAATGATTTATTATTAGCAGTGGTGACAGAAATCTGTGTTTCCTTGAATTTGAATATGTTTCTTTCCAAAACACGTTTACTTCTGGCTGGTTTCATTGTTATATCTCCAGAATTCTCTATGGAACACAATAATATGATTCTTATTTGTACATAGAGGTATATTACTTGCTTTTCAGAAAGCAGGTAATCATATTAATTAAGTTTATTTTTTGTAGACTTCCAATGTATTTCCTATGAAGGAATAGAATAAATTAGTTTCACTTTCACATAGCCTTTCATAGTTGAAAAGAATTAATTAATTATTTTTAATTCCATGGCTTGGCTCCCATTTTAATATGATTCTAATTTAGTATGTGGTTTCTGGAAGTTTTAGCTCACTGAATTATCTAGTATTGTGTTAGATTTATGAACTGTTTAATTTGTATTACTCTAACAAAGCCTAGAGTTAGAAATGGAGTCAAAAGTTGGGGTCTTAATATGTAAATTCAAATCTCCAGGTTTTATAAGAACATAAGATAATTTATAGATGACAATGCATCAAGAAGATATTCAATTTGTGTTCAAAACTAATAAGGTTGCATGGTTTAGACCAACAATATTCAAGTGTTCTCTTATAGAAAGATCAACACTTGACATTATGGCAAAATCTTGAAGTTGCTCTAAAATTAAGTTGCTACATGTAGATAACTCACATAGAACCTGTGTATGACATATTTTCAGTGATAATGAACCTACTGGCCAAAAAAGTATGCATACAAGGAATGATAGACTGCCTGTCATTTGAGGTACTTCCATGTTAAATTTAATTTTCTGATACCCAAAATGTGCTTATCATAACTTTCCTTTGATGATTTCTTGATAGGAACTGAAGTAGAAATGAAGATCATATGTTTATAAGACATATTGGGAGTATTTTTATTCTAACTTGAGCCAACACTGTTCTCTTTCATTGCTGCATAACTGCAATGCTTATTTAACTGATAAATTGACTGTATTCACTTTAGCACTTAATTGTACTGTCTTTAATGTCTGTACAGATAATTCATACACATTACAAACAGTTTGACCTTGGTCTATAAAGGATGACAGAATTCTGGTGGCCTCCAGTTCTTTTTTTCTTTTTCTTTTTTAAAAAAAAATTACTTTTATTGTCAAGGTGACATATAGAGGGGTTACAGTTACATACACAAGGTAGTCAGTATATTTCTTGTTGAATATTGTTACCCCTTCCCTCATTTACCTCCCACTTTCCCTCTCCCCAATCTCCTCCCTCCAAATTGTAAAGCTCATTTTCAGCATAATGTCTTGTGAGTGTCATTGTTGCATTGGTTCAAGCTTTGTCTGTTGTCTTATCATTTCGTTGTTCCCTTTTCCTCCCCCAATTCAGGTAAACATACATGCAAAACACAGAGAACCAAAGTGAAATACAGTGATGGCAGGGGATAAATGGAAGGGAAAAATGAAAGAAAAAAGTTCAACCACTATGGAAAGCAGTATGGCAGTTCCTCAAAAGACTAAACATAGAGCTCCCCTATGACCCAGCAATTCCACTACTTGGCATTTACCCAATCATCCAGAAACAAAGACATACTAAATCCACCAGCACAACAATGTTCATTGCAGCACTATTCACCATAGCAAAGATATGGAACCAACCTAGATGTCTCTCAGTTGATGAGTGGATCAACAAGATGTGGTATTTGTACACAATGGAATTCTATGCTGCTGTCAGAAAGAATGACATTGCCCCATTTGTTAGGAAATGGAAAGACTTAGAAAAGATCATATGAAGTGAAGTAAGCCAGACTCAAAGGAACTTAGGCTCAATAGTTTTCCTCATATGTCCTAATCAGTAGAAACCTTGGGCTCTTCTAGCAGAGATTTGCAATAGAGTAAAACCTTTATACAAAAGGCCATATAGTAGGACACTAAATGAAAGGATCTCTAGGATATAGAAACATAAGCCATATAATGAATGATGTTCTTAAGGTACTATGTTATCTCTCATCTCTTTTGCTGTCCCTTGGTTATCTCATATTGTTACAGTATCTCACTTTGTTATCTGATATATTGGATATATTTGTATTTGGTTATTTGAAATTGGATAGGGAATGGGGGAAAACAAGATGAGGGGTGAGGGTGGGGGGGAAGGGAAAAGGGGACCAAGACATATGAAAGGGTATCAATGTATGGGAATTAATGCACCATCTATCTGGCAAATATCATGTAACCCTTCTATTAATTACAATAAAAATATATGAAAAACAAAAGAAATAAGTTCACTCAGTACATTAGAAACCTCTTGTTTCTGTAATTTCTTTCCTGTAGTTCAACTTTAGATCCTCCAAAACTCAAAAAACTTGTTGTAATACAGATATGTTGTATGATATCTGTAAGAGAATGTAGTCAGTAGTTTTCTGATTCTACTTGAATAGAACAGTTCAGCATACTTGCAAAGGATACCGTTTTCCTCCTTCACTCAACTCCCCTAAATTGGAGTACTTATGAATACTCGAGTTTGAGATGTAAACACTGAGACTTTTTTTTAAAAAAAAGTATCTTCTATTTGTGTGAGAAAAAGATTTTATATTTTCCATGTTTAAAATTCCATTTTATTTTGTTATAAAGGTGATGAACAGAGAGGTTACAGTGAAATAGGTAGGTAATGAGGAAATTTCTTGTTGAATAGTGTTACACTGCTCTTATTTTTCTCCCATTTTCCCTGCCCTCTGACTCCCATCTCCCTCCACAAGTTGTAAAGTTCATTTCCAAAATATTGTCTTATGAGTATCACTGTTGCTTTGTTTCATCCTTTGTCCTTTGTCTCACCATTTTTAGGCCTCTTCTCTTCCCCAAATCAGATAAATGTATATGCAAGACACAGCATAACAAAATAAAAAATAGTGACAACAAAAGAAAAAATTAAAAAAGAACTTCACATAGAACATTAAACGAACAACAACAAAAACAACAACAAACCTCTTGTTTCTGTATCCTGGAGTTGATTTCAATTAGTATCATTTTATGTACATATGTACATTGCTATTGAGTTATTGTGATCCTTTGCTAGTATATTCTTGACATGCATTGATTATTACAAATGAGGGAAAGCATGCAGCCTGTTTTTTGGGTCTCGCTTATTTGACTTAATGTTTCCCACGTCTTTCTATTTACTTATGAAAGAGGCAATTGCATGGAGCTGAGTAACGCCATGTCTAAAATCTTTCTGCTGAGACAAGAGGCAGGGCGCAAGACTTCATTACCACTGGTTACAAATGTGTTATGACTTTACCACTTTCTGCTGAGATCTAGAGAGAGGGTATATTAGCTAGAGGGACTTCTGGGGGGTGGGTGGGAGGAGTTAGAGTTCCTGCCTTGACGAACCTCCCTGATGTGTCTGTTTGTCCTCTGGAGGAGAGCTGTGCAGGTGGTCAGTGGGCCCTCTCCTCTCTCGGCTCGTTCTGGTCGGGGTGAGTTTTCCCTATCCCTCCTGCTGATTGAGAGGGACCGGCAATGAAGGACCCTGACATACTGGCGCCCAACTTGGGGCAGGATCACGAAACCGTGATCCAAGCGAGAGATACATGGAAGGGCCAGGGAAACCAGAAGGGAAAATCCAGGCTGAAGTTGCTCATCGGGAAAAAGAAAAAGACAGGAAGGAAGACAAGGAGAAAGAGGGGACAAAGAAAAAGAAAAATCAGAAATGAAGAAAAAATAAGAAGAAAGCTAAGGCTAAAGAAAAGATTAAAGAGAAGATTATGAAAGAAGTGAAAGATGGTAAACAGGAGAGAGGGAAGCAACTATCTGCAAAATTCAAAGAAGTAAGAAAAAATCCTCAAAGACTGAAAAACCAGAGAAACCTGAATAGGAAAGTACAAACTAAAGTTGCTCACAAAGAAAAAAAAACACAAAGAAAGCAAAAGATAAAGAAAAAGAAAAACCCATGAAGAAAGCAACCCACAAGGAGAAAACTGAGAAAAAAAGAAAAACCAAAAACTCCTCCCAAAGCTAAGGAGAAAGAAGACAAAGAGCTGCAGCTGTGTCAAAACATAGCAGAAGCAGCCAGGTGTTTTTACAGTGTGTTGGGCAAGACACAGATAGACTCAAAGTAAAACAGAAGCAAAAGCCAAAATCAGACTACAAGTAAGCATAAAAGACTCGCACAGATCATTCCCTGTCCGCCTCTGAAGTGTAGGTCACTTCCACACTGTGGGAAAACACTGAGGAACCTCGAGGGAGTCTCCGGCCAGAGCGGTAAGGGTGAGGCAATAAATGGGTTTGGAAAAAGAACCGGAATAATGGATTCAGAAAAGAACCAGAATAAGTGGTTCAGAAGACAACCAGAATAATAGGTTGAGAAGCTTAAAAGAACCGGGAATAATGGGTTCAGAAGTTTCTAAGAACCGGATGGTTAGAGTTATAAAAGAGTTACTTAAAGCTAATGGTACTGCAGTAAAAGAAGCCATGGTTGCTGGTTGCGTGGAAATAATTAGAAGAAAACCTTCTGGAAAATGAACGGCCGGTATTAATTTTGAGCGCTTTAAGATCTTTGAGTATGAATGTGTGTGAATGGATTTGAGTGAACATGTTTAAGGTTAAATTGTCAGCATGCTATGTAAAATAATGGATGGATTTATACTTGAAAGACAAAGGCAATTGGGTAAATCTAAGTCTAAACTATGCAGCAACATATAGGAGTGCTTGCTTTCATCCAAACAAATAGATAAAGAACAAATGGAAAGAAGTGCAGTGCAAATGGAAAAATGCTTGAGAAAGAGGAAGAATTAAGTGGCAGTGATTTAGAAAGCCTGTGCTAAAGGTGCAGAATTGCAAGATAGGGAGCCACTGCCCATAATTGAATGTTTCCAATGTCTCAAAGGATTATTGCTTTGTTTTAAAGAGGAACTGGTTAAAATGTAAATTTTGGGTCCCTAGCTAAATATAGAGACAACGAAGATGGATCTTCGCCCATCAACCCCCTTAAAATGAAGGGACCAGAGTTATTTTTGGAAAGTGAGATAGGATAAATTAGAGACATGGGAGACAGTAGTAACAGATGTGCAAGAAGGAAAAGGGATAGTAGAGCATGCACATTAGAGTTGTTGCTTTTGAAACAAAGGGGGGCGGGATTGGAAGATTCCTAAGGAAAATAATATAAAGTCAATGTAGATAGTGAATGCTAATACGACAGGCATTTGCGGCCATGGAAATAGGTGCATCCTCTCAGGTCTAGCTTGCTTAAATGGATGGCTGTTAGTCAAAGATGGGCAAGTCCCAGCTGTTAGCCTATCAACCTAAGACAGGAACCAAGTAAAGAGTACTTGGTGATGCCATGATGGGTGAGAAGACTAATGAGCTTGGAGACACCTAACACAGGCACAGTCGATTTGATATGATGGTAGCCCCACATATCCTAAGTTTTTTCTTTTTTCTAAAATAAAGACGGGGAGATGCTGAGAGTCGAGTAACGCCATGTCTAATAACTTTCTGCTGAGACAAGAGGCAGGGTGCAAGACTTGATTACCATTGGTTACAAATGTGTTATGGCTTTATCACTTTCTGCTGAGACCTAGAGTGAGGGTATATTAGCTAGAGGGACTTCCTGGGGGGGGAGGGTTGGGAGGAGTTAGAGTTCCTGCTTTGATGAACCTCCCTGATGCATCTGTTTGTCTTCTGGAGGAGAGCTGGATGCAGGTGTTCAGTGGGCCATGTCCTCTCTCGGCTCGCTCTGGTTGGGGTGAGTTTTCCCTATCCCTCCTGCTGATTGAGAGGGACTGGGGACAAAGGACCCCGACAGGCAATATCATTCCTTCTGATGGAAATATAGAATGTCATTGTGTCTATATTCCATATTTTCTTGATCCATTCATCTACTGAGGGGCATCTGTGTTGGTTGTATATTTTAGCTATGGTAAATAAAGCTGTGATGAACATTGTTGTGCTGGTAGCTTTAGTGGGGCCTTGTTTATGAACATTTGGGCAAATGCCTAAAAGTTGGATTTCTGGATCATACAGGAGCTCTGTGCTTAGTCTTTTAAGGGACTTTTCCAGTGTTTGAACCAGTTGACATTCCTACCAGCATTGTAGTAGAGCTCCCTTTTGACCATACCCCCACCAGCATCCACTCTTATTTGTTTTCTTGATAATGACCTTTCCAGCAAGGGTAGAGAGAAATCCCAATGTAATTTTGATTTATATTTCAAAAAGACTTTATTTTGCTGTAAAATTAATGCATATTGAATTGCCTTGTATAGAATAGGAAATAATACATGATCAAGTCATAAATAATATAGTTTCAGTAGTTCTGTATTTTCTCTACTCAAGTTTACTTCCCCTCCAATCCAGAATAACTAAGAAGTACTCTATGACTAGAGAAATCAGCATATCAGTTGAGCTGAGCATGGTGGTGTACATATTTCATTCCAGCAACTCTACATTTTGTTTTAGTTCTTCTGTGATCACTTTGGAGCTGCCTTAACAAGCGCACTCCGTTTCCTGCTTTCCTTTCTGATCATTGCCTCATATAGATAATCCCTAACTTAGGATCATGTAATTTATCCAAAATCATGATGGTATGAATTTTTCATGAAGTAGAAATCTCTACTTCAAATCTTTAATTTGATCATTTGGTCTGCTGGGCAATGGCATGCATTCCAGAAAACAACAGATACTCTACAATACTACTGAATGATGATGCTGTGTGGATTTGGTGCATTATATGAATTTTAACTTCGGCATATTCAATTAAGAATATGTTTAATAGTTTATTATCATATATCAAGAAGCACCTGAGTTAGTTGCTTCAACACTTGCCTTTACACTAACCCTAGCCCTATCATTAACTATCCTTACACTTACCTACACACTGCAATATTCTTGAAATTTGTATTGTTAAAGAGTGGATGCCACAGTCAGTGCCTAATTCTTTGCTGAATAAGTCATATCCTATAAATGTATCATTGAATTACTAAATCTTTAATATAGGAATATATAAATTTTACAAAAGAGTTTTGTTGCAACGTTTATATACATGTGTATAATATACTGATGGCATCCATCCCTGTATTATTCTTCCTTAATATACCTCTTATATTATTTTGTAATTAGTTTTATTTGTACATTTTCATATATACATGTGACATGATTCAGTTATTTATCCCTCAGTCCCCTTTCCTTTTGTCTCGTCCCCTGGATCCATTCTCTAAACAGTACCCATTCTATTTGTTTTGGTCAGTGTTGGGTCTAGTGATGCATATGAAAGGAATTGTTATATTTGTCTTTCTGAATCTGATTTAGGTAGAACCTACTATATAACAAATTTGGGGACAATTACTACCTACATTAAGGTGAGCAAGTTCAGTATTTATTAAGAAAAATTTTACTAGGGGTGCAAACTTGTTTTAAAACCTGGAACGAATACAGATATTTATGGAACTGGAGGCTTAGATCTTGATCTGGCTACATATTTGGAAAGGATATAACATAGAGCTGAGATCTGATAGATCACTAGTCATCAAGAAAATATGCTGTGTAAGTTTAGAGGTAGTTGGTAGCACAGAGGGTATGTGTGCTATAGCTTAGTGTCCTGAAAGTATATTGTAATTCAGTGTGTTGCAGGTAGTTGAGGATATTCTGAATGTATTATCTATGTGAGCCAGCGATAAGGAAGGTTAGAGAGATATGTAGGAGCCAGCTCCTAGAGAGATTTATGTCATTCTGAAGAGTTTGGACATTATCTGGAATTCTGGTGGAACAGTATAAATTTTAAGCATGGGGTGATAAAGATCACTTCTGTGTTTAAAAAAAGTTCAGAAAATTAATGAGGTGAGACAACATTGGAAATGTGTGGAAAAATTAGATGTCCTTTCAATTTTCTGGGCAAGAAATGAAGTGCATTTGTTTTCTTCACTAGGAGAATGTGAATCACTGGTAGGCATATAAATGAGCATAATTCAACACTGTTTATTGGTATATCTTCATGTCCTGGAGTACATAGGGTTTTTACCCATCATTTGAGATTCACATAAGTGGATGATTATGCATACATTTCCTCCTCAAGAGAAAGAACTTAATTTTAAAAGAGAAATAAGAATACAATACTGCCAGAACTCTTACAGAGTTCTCAGCCACTTCCTTTGAATGTATGTTATCACAAGTTAAATAGTCTTGAATACCATAAGATCTCCTACTTCCTTACATTCCCATCTATACCAGTAACACAATTAGTGGGGTCTTCTGCAGATTGAAAATAGGAAGTTCCCTCTTAAATATTATTGATTTCAAGACTTCTGCTACAGATGATTAAGTCATCCTAGAACTTGCATAGATCACATGTCCAGGACACCGATTCTAATAACTGAGTTCTGAGTCCTAGGAAAAGTTTCCATATCCAACAACTAAAGTATTACTCCAACTAATTTTAATGGAATGAAATGTCTTTGTGTATATGTAGGAAGATCCGAGGAACATGGGGAACAGGAGATACTTCAGAAGTGTACTTAACAACTGCTGTCAGGCAGCAAAGTAGAAGAGTTCACACCACACACTGTATCCAGAGAGTACTAAAACTTTTGGGTGTCAGATCTTTTGTACCACTTCCCATAACCTTGCACAAGATAAAATCCCTCTGTTTTCTTACCTAAGAAATGAAATTTAAGGCTGCTTATGAGGATTAAGTGATCCAATTCATGGAAAGCTTCTGGTGAGCAACCAAAGTGTGTTTGGCTTGTTTTTCTTACTGTTGGCTTTGATTTACTATATAACTCAAAGATTATATTCTCATAGTGAATTTCTTGATCATATATAGTACAATTATCCTTTGAGGGTAAACTGAAATAGGTAAGGTAGTTAAATCCATCTGTTAATTAACCAATTTTATTTTTAAAATAATTTTACCAAAAGGTTTATGATTTTTCAGTTTTGTGTTTTATACTTTTTTCCTATTCAAAAGTTTAACATCATCATATTTTTCTTTGAAGTTTGTACAGCCAAACCTTTAATTCTTCTACAGAGGATTTGATAAGAACATTCCTTGTGGAAAAACTTACTACTTTTCTCTTCTTCCCCAACTCCTTTCAAAAATCCAGCCATACTTGTCCTTCTGGCTGTGCCTAGAATGTGACTGTGTACCACTTTACATACTATTGACTTATGCTTCCCCAGATATTAAATAAATTACCTCTAAAATTAATTCTCAAATTCTTCAAATATTTCCTCTTACTAAAGCTTTTCCTATTTAAAATTATAACCTTCCCTCTCCCACCACACTTGTTATCATGCTTTGATTTATATGTTTGTCTGTTGGAGATTGGGGATTATGTACTTGTATTTGTTGGTTCTACATGAGTTCTTTATTACCTGAACCAAGACTCCAGCTCTTTTTAAACTTATTATTCATAAAGGACTTCTCATTTTTGCCTGACCTCCTACTTTTTCTATATATCTGGGATTACTGGTATGAGCCACCTGGCTTTTTGTTTTTTTTTGAGACAGCATCAAACTCTTCTGCTCTTAAAATCATCGCATCTCCTTTTTCCATGTAGGTGATACTACATATATATATTTCCATTTTCAGCCAATTTTATATTTATTACACCACATTTAATTACCATATGAAACAGTAAATATTTACTTATTTTGAAATGGTCTCGCTACTTTCCGTAGTTTATAAATTCATTACAATTATAAAATGTTTTCTTCTGTTGTGTTCTAAATTTTGAAGTGTTTCCCTCAGAATATTCCAGAGAAATGACAGTTTCCATTTTAGGTTTTCTTGTTCTAAGTAGAATTGTATGACTTCTAACTATACAAATACATTAGTAGAGGGAACTGGCTCTAAAACTCCAATGATGTCTTTGATTTTGTTCTCTTCCCTATCTCTGTTTCTGCTTCAGTTATGCCAAGAATTATAAACATACTTCTTTATTCTTTCTTTCTACCAAATATAAGATTTTTCCTTATTTTTTATCCACACATAGAAGACTTCATTTTCATGTATATGTACAAAGCACACACACACACACACACACACACACACACACACACACAGCCCCCCCCCCCACATTATATGGGTTACTACCTACCACAGGCCTTACTGCCTCTTTCTTGATTTACTCCATTCTTGAAACATACACTGACACTATTGGCCATGAATAAAATTTTCCTGAAGCTATTATTCTGAAAAACTTTCTTGTCTGATTTCTATCTTACCCATTTGTTTATAAAATACTTCAAACAGGAATGCAAGGGAAACAAAATGAAAAAAAAGAGGAAGAACCTACGGACATTTCAAACAAGGTTAACCCAAATAAAAGTTGGGTGTTTATTAATATTCTAGGAAAATTTATTTTGCACTATGTGACCATAATACTTTCATGGTGTCACTATGGCTGTGTTTCAAAAAAGGCCCCTTTAGGGCTGGGGGTTTGGTCTACTGGTAGAGTGCTTGCCTAGCATGCACAGAGACCAGGGTTCGATTCCTCGGTACCACATACACAGAACAAAAAGCTAGAAGTGGTGCTGAGGCTCAAGTGGTAGAGCTGTAGCTTTGAGAAAGTCCAAGGACAGAGTTCAGGCCCTGAGCTCAAGCCCAGGACTGGCAAAAAAAGAGAGGCCCCATTTAAAAACCCATTCTGACTGGGAACTAGTTGGCTCATACCTATAATCCTAGCTACTTGGGAGGCCAAAATCTGAAAATTGTGGTTTGAAGCCAGCCTGGGCAGGATAGTCCATAAGTCTCTTACCTCCAATGAGCCATAAGTAAACCAGAAATAGGGCCATAGTTCAAATTGGTAAAGCTCAGGAACAATATCCAGACACTGGACCTGGGAGTTTAAGCTCCCTGACTGACAAAATCAATACAAAAAAAAAAAAAAACACAATCCTATTCTGAATTGCTTGTGTATAGATGTTATGATGTTGGCATGTTGTTTGAAATAATACTGGTAAGTATAAATGGTTAAAGGAATTGATGATAATATATTGCACTGATAAATATTGAACCTGATAGGGTAGATTTTGATTTCATTTGATATTTCCTAAAATTTCCAAATCAAAAATGATACAGATCTTAAGTCAAAATAAATGACAAAATCCTAATATTCTAGTTTTCCTTTGTCAGGAAAATTTCTCAAAGCATCCACTAAATGTCTAGAAACTTGGGCTGGGAGTTTGGCCTAGTGGTAGAGTGCTTGCCTAGCATGCATGAAGCCATGGGTTGGATTCCTGGGCACCACACACATAGAAAAAAGGGTAGAGCTCTAGCCTTGAGAAAGTCCAAGGACAGTGCTCAGGCCCTGAGCTCAAGCCCAGGACTAGCAAAAAAATTCTAGAAACTAGTAATGACTCAATCTCCTCAGTGAAGAAAAATAAAGATGCTGCAGGTGACTTTTTTTTCTTTAAAGCATTATCTCATTCATCAACCACTTTTATAATTGTCTCTCAATGTTCAGAGATATAGTAAAAACAATACTAATGATGCTGGAGAGTCAGAGGAACATGGGAAAGGGGCTGATGGTGGTTGAAAGACTTCTTGAAGAAGCTGACCCTCTATTAATTTCCAATGGAGCTGTAGAAGAGAAAATGAGCTTAACTCACATTCCCACTGATCTACCATACTAATACTAAATAGAAGACTCTAAACTAACTGCTTCACATTTTTGGAGGGTGAGTTTTGCAAATTTATAATACTTAGGACTGGAAGTGTTTCATATTGGGGATGGTGTGTGGGGTAGGAGAAGAGATAGAGACAGAAGACAGAGAGAGAGAGAGAGAGAGAGAGAGAGAGAGAGAGAGAGAGAGAGAGAGAGAGAGAGAGAGAGAGAGAGAGGGAGGGAGGGAGGGAGAGAGGGAGGGAGGGAGGGAGGGAGAGGGAGGGAGGGAGGGAGAGGGAGGGAGGGAGGGAGGGAGGGAGGGAGGGAGGGAGAGAGGGACAGAGAGAGAGAGAGAGAGAGAGAGAGAGAGAGAGAGAGAGAGAGAGAGAGAGAGAGAGAGAGAGAGAGAGAGAGAGAGAGCGTGCAATCACACTGGTAACAAGGTTTCAAGTTAGCTTCATGCCATCACCTGAGACATGCCTCCAGTCTTGCAGTCTGGCATTTTGTTGCATAATTGGCCACAGATTTTTGAGAACATTTCTGCCCAGGCTAGTTTTGAACCACATTTCTGATTCCTGAATAGTAGAAACGGGCATGAGCCATCAGTGCCTATCTACCTTGGAATTTTAAGTTCTGTAATTATTGTATTTCCACAATGAAATGGAGTTGAGAACAAGTTCTAAACATGAAATCCATCACTATCTCATCTTACACATACAGTCTAAGGGCATTTAAAAATATGTTAATGATTGTCTACATGAAACAAAGACTCATGGTGTATCATACCCACTTGTGATATGCCAATGCTCAAAAGTTTCAGAGTTCGGTTATTTCAGTTTTAAATATTCATATACAGGGCTGGGAGTGTGGTCTAGTGCTAGAGTGCTTGCCTAGCATGCACGAAGCCTTGGGTGTGATTCCTTGATACCACATACATAGAAAAAGCTAGAAGTGGTGCTGTGGCTCAAGTGGAAGGGCTTTAGCTTTGAGAAAGTCCAAGGTCAGTCCTCAGGTCCTGAATTCAAGCTTCAGCACTGGCAAAAATATTAGTATACATATGGTCAACCTGTACCTGCTTTTTATTCAAATTGTATTAATTAGTATTTTAATTATTTTCCTCTGCAACACCAGAAAAGTACTCTCCACAACTTATCAAGTACATTTCAAAATTTATTGATCCAAAGTTGTTATATCAACTCTGAACAAATAAAAGGACATTACACAGCTAGCAACTTTATGTTGAGGCCATAAAAATAATGAAGACATTGAAACTGGCAAAAATAGTGCATGCTTTGTAAGGCAATAAAAGACTTGGAAAAAAATACTAAATGAAGTAAGCCAGACAGAAAGGAACATAGGCTCAATGGTTTCCCTCATTTGTAATAATTAGTACAAACCTTGGACTCTTCTAGCAGAGGATTACAATAGCTCAAACCCAAGATACATAAGGCCATATAGGATGAGGCTAAGTGAAAGGACCTCTAGGATATGAAAAGAAGTGCTATATAATGAGTGAATGTTGTCCTTAATGTACTATGTTCTTTTTCATCTCTTTTGTTGTCCTTTGGTTATTCTCATATTGTTACATCTTACCTTGCAATCTGGTATATTGTATACCCATATATTTGTTTATTTGAAATAGGAAAGGGAAGTGGGGGACAAGATGAGGTGAGGGGGTGGGGGAAGGGAAATGGGGGCAGAAACATGAAAAGGGGTATCACTGTGTGTGAAGTAATGCTCATTATATCTGGCAAATATAACTGTAACCCCTCTATTAATTACAATAAAAATTTTGATTAAAGAAAGAGAGAAAAAAGAAAAAGAAAGAAAGAAAGAAAGAAAGAAAGAAAGAAAGAAAGAAAAAAAGAAAGAGCTGGACTTTTGACTTAAAAAAAAGATGGTAGGTTTAGAACATGGCAAGCTGGGTAGCAGAAAACATTCCGACAACATGCTTTACTTTGCTGTTAAATGAGCAAAGGATGTGCTGATTACAAGCTCCTATCTGTATATCACTGAATGCTGTCTTCTTGTGCTGTGACACAGAAGCTTTCAGTAGATGCTTTTATGCCCTCTAGCTATCAGTTCAACAGTAGGTAAGGATTTCTTCCCTTTGCTCTGAAGGGCATAAAGCATTAGTGAGATAGGATTATTTTAAAAAGGTTTTCTAATAATATATATAGTTAATTATCCATGCTGAATAATGATGACACATCTTGAGTTTATGTCTCAGAGGACATTTGTGCCCTCAAACCTGTCTGCATGCAGTTTGCAGTGTGTGGTTTAGTGTACTTCGGTTCTCATGCTGATGGATGCAGCACATTAGGAAGCCCTGTAGCAAGCAGTCACTCAACACTTCATCTGCTAGAATAAACAGGGGTCAGGATGGGGAAAGAATAAATATCTGTCATATCAGCAGACATTGGCAAGAAGAAAAGACAAGTGCAATGCATCATTACAAATGGCATTGTTAACCCTCCTAGTTTATAGTACACATTTCCAATTATATCCATTACGATGTGCTTAGCTGGAGGGCAGGTTACATTTTTAAATGTGTTGAGTGCAGGAGTGATTTGCCTGGTACTTATTTGTTTTGCACAGCTTGGGTAAGCATATTGCTTGCTCTTTTTCCTGTCTTATATATTGAGTGAATGAAAGACTTTTCTTTAATTGTGCTAAATCACAATGGGAAAAATGACATTGCTCCATTTGTAAGGAAATATGAAAAGACTTAGAACAAAATCATATTAACTGAAGAAAGCCAGACCCAAAGGAACATAAGCTCAATGGTTTCCCTCATTTGTAATAATTAGCATACATCAAGGACTCTCCTAGCACTGGATTACAATATTTCAAAACCTAGGTGCATAAGATCATATAGGATGAGACTACTGAAAGGGTCTCTGGGATATGGAAACAAGAGCTTTATCTTGAGTGATTATTGTTCTTAATGTACTATGTTATTTGTATTCTCTTTTGTTGACCTTTGGTTAATCTCATATTGTTACTGTATCTGAATTTGTTACCTGGTATATTGTATATAGATTTATTTGTTTATTTGAAATAGGAAAGGGAATGGGGAAAACAAGATGATTTGGAGGGGATAGGGAGAGGGAAATAGGGACAAAAACATAAGAAGGGGCATCAATGTGTGAGAAGTAATGCACATAATATCTGGCGAATGTAACTGTAACTTCTCTATACATTACCTAGATAACAAAAAACAAAATGAAAAAAAATAAAACAACAACAACAGAAAAGAAAATAATAATGCCTAGCGCCAGATACACTCCAAATTCTGATTACATCAGCATGTGTTGGGAGACATGTCGAATTTGTAAAAGTATCCCCTGGAATTCTGATACACTTCCTACTGAAGATCGCCCTAGTTAGGTGGATAGTGAAATGGCGTGTGGGTAACTTGTTTGATGATCTGCAGAGAGAGGGAAGACTAGACTCAAAAGAAGTTACTATTGGATAAGCTTATTTCTCTAAATTATACAAAATTTCAAAGTCGCATAAGGAACATAGGAAGGACTGAAAATTCGAGAGACTGGAAATTTATGACAACTGCATGATGTCTACCAAAGAGAGCAAATGTTTGTCTTGACACTTCTCTTGACCAGTTTATGCAGATATAAACATGAGTTGCAGCTGTTGAGGTCTACATACAAGGCCTTGTAGCTAAAGCATTTTAAATTCACTAGTTAGTCTTATATATTTGCAAGATGCTTTAAATCTGATTTAATTAGGCATTCCTAACAACTGTCCGGTGAATTGGATAGGCAGTATTTTCTACACAGGACAAGTAAGAAAATTGAAGCTCCGAAAAGTTAAGTGCATTGCCCAAGGTCATATAGCAATTCAGTAATGAGCTGGGATTAGAAATCAGAGCTCCATAGGTCCTGTCTGTTACCAGTTCCATGGAATTTGGCTTCTGTTGCAAAAAAAAATGAATAATTACTAAGAAATTTTAAGAGCATAGAATACTTTGTTTGAGGCAACATTTCAAAATGTTTCAATATTCCTGGAAAGTTTAGCAGAAGAGCTTTGCAATTTTGCTTACTGCATTTATTTGTAAATAGGGTCTTTAGCTCTGAGTTCATTTTGAACTACTTCAAGGTTTAGATGGGGAGTACATTTTAGGAGAGGAGGGTGCTCCTGATGCATGTATGTATAGCACACAAAGGTGAACAGGAAGGGACTGTATAGAATCTTCCTATTCCCAACTCTTTTAAAGCATTGCATTTTTCACCACTTAAGCCATCATTTCTTTATGAACAAGGAGAGAGAATACTGGATTGATGGCCTTTGAATTCTAAATATGGAGTATACTATCATTTTCATACCCTTAGGAAAGTATGGAGAATTTGTAGGTTATTATCCAACCTTCAAGCTTCACTTTAGTTCTCACTGGTGATATTTAATAATGCATGTATACACATTCCAGCCTCCCACAGCACCTAGGTATGCTGGCTACATGTAGCGGATATCTGATAAATATTTATCAGTGATGACAATACTGGGTATGTTGAATGCTTCGCTCTGAGCACCCAGTAGCAGTGTCTAGTGCTTCATATTTAAGTGGGACACAGACTGGAAGTGAAGTCCTTAGTTTAGTTTCTTTTTTCAAAAGGAAATAAACTCTGACTCTAAATAGAATGGCAATTATCAAGAAATCTAATAGCAACAGGTATTGGTAGGGATGTGTCCAGAAGAGATCACTGCTATACTGTTGCTGACTGTGTAAACTTGTTCAACCACTCTGGAAAGCAGTATAAAGGTTCCTCAAAAGACAATAGAATTCCCCTATGCCACAGCAATCCCATTTCTGGGCATTTACCAAATAACCACAAATAAGGATATTAAAAATACCAGCACAAGGATGTCCACTGTAGCATTATTTACCATAGCTAAGATATGAAGCCAATCCAGATGCTCCTCAGTAGATGAGTAGATTTAGAAAATGTGGTACATAGACACAATGCAATTACATGCTTACATTGGAAAGAATGATACTGTCCCATTCATAAGTAAATGGAAAGATGTAGAAAAAAATCACATTAAGTCAAGTAAGCCAAACCCAGATAAATATGGACTCCATGGTTTCCCTCATTTGTAGCAACTAGCATTTTCCTAGCAGAGGATCACAATACCTCAATAGCTATGTATATATGAATATATAAGAGAAATGAACTCCAAGATATCGAAAGAATGTTCGTCTTTGTGGTTGTTGTTTTTAATGTACTATGTGAAATTATCTATTTTTTTTCATTTTTCCCCTATGGTTTATCCCCTCTTGTTACTGTATCTAGTGTGTTACCTGGTGTATTATGTATGTTTATTCGAATTAAGGAAGGAATGGGGAACAATGAAATGGTGAGACAAAGTATAAACTGCTGTAATGGGGATACTTACAAGACAATAAGTTAAAAATGAACTTTAGGACATGGGGTGAGGAGGAGGAAGGGACAGTGGAAGAAAAATGTGAGAGAGGGTAACAATGTTGGACAAGAAATGCGCTTACTAATGTACATATTTAACTATAACCCCTCTATATATCATTTAAAGAATAATATTTTTTAAAAAAGAAACTGAAAAGGCGTGTCTTCTTGTGTATAATTAGTCAGCGAAGAGAACATATTTTGGGGGGTGAAATTTAATGTTGAACACAAGATTTTAATGTAATACTGCCCTCTTTGACTATATTATTGTCTTGGAAACATGCTCCTTAATAAGTTGCAAGCTCTTTCCCACCCTAGTAATGCTTCACTTGGATTAGGTGACAGTGATCGTTAGTTGTGTAGGATTTATTAGTGTTGTTTCTCTCAAAATAACAGAAATTAACTTGCATCGATTATTTTGAGGTAAATTTGTACTGATTCAAGGGAATGAGTTCTTAGGGCATAAAATATTCTGATGTCACACAGGTAGCAAGAAGTATAAAGAGTAAAAGAATAAACTTAAGGACAGTAGTACAATTTATCTGTGCTGTATTTCTAAATTGCGATTTTATGATGCAATAAGCAATGCTTAGTTAAGCAATTGCTTATTTCTTATGTTCACATGGGCCTGGAGCTGCTGGTGGTGGTATTTGTCTGTTTGGTTATATAACTTTGCACACAGAAGGAGACACTTATAAAAGTGAATGTAGGACTATTAATACTTATGCTAGTGTAACAGCATTAACCAGGATTCTCCTGAGTAAACAGGGAGTTTGATCACCCAACTAATTCTTTCCATTGCTATAACAATGATTTACTTACCAAGAATGTAGCTAGAATTCAACTCTGAGAGTTGAATCAATGCTGATTACTCTGATTTTTCAAAAAGGCAAACATGACCTAATTATTTGAATTTCTTTTAATCCTTTTGCCTTGTTTTATCTTTCTTTTATGAATGAAAATTACATTTCTAAAAATACTTTATACCAGATTATGCATATATATTTTCCATTTAGTGTCTCATAAAGTCCTTAAAGCAATTATAAGAGCCCAAAATTTCTGTTGACCTATCTTACAGATGAGGAAACTGAAGCTTAGCAAAACTAAAAGAATTACCTCAATTTAAATAAGTACTAGAGTTGTAACTCATCCCCAAGGTTGCTAATGCATGGCTGCTCATGTGATACAAACCTTAAAATACTACTCATATCATTTTTCTTCTTCAAGACAGAGTGGATTTTCAGCAGATTTTTGTTGTGTTTGCCTTTTAATTTATTTTTGAATGATGAATTGAAGGTGAAGATTAGGAGAAGAAAAGAGAGCATTAGACTGAGTCTAGAGTTACAAAATGAGTAGCCTGGAGAAAAATCAATGTCATAATTACATCGTGAGTTCTGGAAACTGGTCAGTTGTAGGGATATTCCATAATAAAGAATACACCTAAAGATCATGTTTAAAACTCAACTGGTCAGAATACTGCAGTCAGGACATAAAAAATTGCCATGAATAGTTGATAGACCATCACCATGCATCTATTATTAATACTATGTTCACCCTTTACCAGGTTTACTGTACTCCACCACCCTCTGTCCTTAACCAAGTTGATCATACTCTATCAGGCATATGTTCAACAAATTCTAATTTGGGATTCTTAATTTTTTTTCCAAAGAAATGACTGAACAGTTTTGATATCAGGGCTTAGAACTTATTAAACCTTATTTCAGTGTGTTGTGTAACAGTTTACCTAGTGGCAAAGTGACCAAAGACTGTCTCTCTTTCTTTCTAAAGAGAAAGAGAGAGAGAGAGAATATAGATGACACAATATATATGTGTGCAAAAGTATGTGTATATATATGTACTAATCTATATATCTATGTATCTAAATCTTGATGTATTTGTGTAAACAATTGCTTTTTAACACAGCAGTTTAGAAATACAATATATCTTGGTCAATGTTATTCCTTTCAAGATTCTCACTGATCCTTCGCTTCCTACCCTTCCCTATTTTTAATTTTGTAGAATAATCTAAAAGGTCTTCTTTATAAACTTGTTTCAATTTTAAAGCTATCTTTCTGAGAATGACTGAGACTGACATTTTTGCAAGAATTTATTTATATATTCTTTAATGTATGAATTCCACTCATATATGTTGTATGCTAAATATTCTTCTTGATGTTTAAATTGCCATCTTTTCTAGATGTTACTTCTTTTGATTATAATTAATAACAAGTTTAATTATACTGAATGACTTAGTGATGATTGACTCTGTATAATCAAAGCTGAATTTCAATGAGTTGTTTATTAGTCATAATCATTCTTGAGTAATTGTTTATGTTTGCAAACAAGACCTTTAATTTATCGTTATTTTTCATATATCCAATGAGGTGGGAATCATCACTCAAAAACATGATAATGTTTTATTGTTAATTGAGGCTTATTCAAACAGGGTGCTGTTGAAGAATTGCTCAAAAAGGAAGCATATCTCTTTGGAGCAGCAGAGGGCTGTGATATAAAGTCCTCCCTCTCGTTTGACCCCTGTCTTAATATGAAGTCTCATTCAATAGAAAGAATGTGGGATTTGATGTCTGTTGAGTGTAGTTTAATTCTTACAATGTGATATTGGGCAATTATCTTACCTCTTTCACAGTACAGTAATAAAATAATGCCAATATTGTTTGATGTTATAATAATAAAAGACGGCAACATATACACATAAGCATAATGTCCAGAACTAGATCTGATCCAGTTTAAGTAATGCATGTAAGCAACAATTAGTTTACATCTATTATATCATTATGGTAAATTATACTTTTCATATCAAATAAAAGAATGGACTAGCTGATCAAACTTCTTGCTTACGGAGGACAGTCCTAGTCAATGTTGTTATCCTGGTTTAAATAATAAAATTTCACCATTCACTCTTAAAAATGTTTCATGATGTTGATGGGTATTGCATTGAATTTGTAGATAGCTCTTGGCAAGATTGTCATTTTCACAATGTTGATTCTTCCAATCCAGGAGCATGGGAGGTTTTTCCATTTCCTTAGTTCTGCTTTAATTTCCTTTTTTAGGATTTTTAAAGTTTTCATCAAAAAGGTCCTTTACATTCTTAGTTAAGCTAATTCCTAGGTACTTTATTTTCTTTGAGGCTATTGTGAAAGAAGTTTCTTTCCTGATTATTGCCTCCTTCCTCTCACTGTTGGCATAAAGGAAGGCAGTTGATTTTTGAGGGTTGATTTTATAGCTTGCTTCTCTTCCAAAGCTTTGAATCAGCTCAAGGAGCTTGGGAGTAGAGTCTATAGGATTCTTTAAATACAGAATCATGTCATCTGCAAAGACGGATAGTTTTATTTCCTCTTTCCCTACTTGGATCCCCTTTATGCTTGCTTCTTGCCTTATTGCACTGGCTAGGAATTCTAGTACTATGTTAAAGAGTAGTGGAGAGAGTGGGCATCCTTGTCTCGTTCCTGATTTTAGAGGGAATGGCTTTAGATTTTCACCATTAAGTGTAATACTAGCAGTAGGTTTCTCATACACAGCCTTTATTACATTGAGGAATGTTCCATGGATTCCTAGTTTCTCCAGAGCTTTTAACATAAAGGGGTGTTGGATCTTGCCAAATGCCTTTTCCGCATCTATTGAGACAATCATGTGATTTTTGTCCTTGCTCCTGTTGATGTGTTGAATTATATTAATTGATTTGCGTATGTTGAACCAGCTTTGCCTCCCTGTGATGAATCCAGTTTGATCATAGTGTATAATTTTTTTGATGAGTTGTTGTAGACAGTTGGCCAGTATTTTGTTGAGAAGTTTTGCATCGATGTTCATCAAAGATATAGGTCTATAGTTCTCTTTCTTTGATGAATCTCTGTCTGGTTTGGGGATCAGGGTTATACTGGCTTCATAGAATGAGTTTGGTAAGGAACCTCATTCTTTAAAGAAATAGAAGACGCAATCCAAAATTTCATATGGAATAATAAAAGACCCCGTATAGCAAAAACACTTCTTAGCAGAAAGAACAGCGCTGGAGGAATTTCAATCCCAAACTTTAGACTCTATTACAGAGCTATAATTCTCAAAACAGCTTGGTACTGGCACAGGAACAGGCCTGAAGACCAATGGAATAGAACTGAGGACCCAGATATTAAACCACAGACCTATGGCCACCTAATCTTTGACAAGGGAGCCAAAAAAATAGAATGGAAGAAAGACAGCCTCTTCAACAAGTTTTGCTGGCAGAACTGGTTAAGCACCTGCAGAAAACTAAAGCTGGATCCTTCTTTGTCACCTTGCACTAGAATTAACTCCAAATGGATCAAAGACCTGGAGGTAAAAGCTGACACACTGAAAACTCTATAGGAAGGAATAGGAGATACACTAGGCCTCCTTGGCACAGGTCGAAACTTTCTTAATAAAGACCAAGAATCACAACAAATCAGAGAAAGGCTGGATAAGTGGGACTGCATTAAACTGCAGAGCTTTTGTATGGCAAAGGACATAGCTAGTAAACTAATGAGGAAGCCTACAGAGTGGGAGAAGATCTTCACCAACCAAACAACGGACAAAGGCCTCATATCTAAAATATATCAACAGCTCAAAAAATTGAATCACTCCAAAACTAACCTCCAAAGTAACAACCACCCCATTAAAAAATGGGCCAAAGACTTAAAGAGAGTCTTCTGTGAAGAAGAAACAAAAATGGCCTATAGACACATGAAGAAATGCTCAACATCTCTGGTCATAAAAGAAATGCAAATCAAAACAACTCTAAGATTCCACCTCACTCCATCTAGAATGGCCAAGATCAGGAAAACGAATGACAACAGATGCTGGAGGGGATGTGGCCAGGAGGGATCACTACTACACTGTTGGTGGGAGTGCAAACTCGTTCAACCACTATGGAAAGCAGTGTGGCAGTGCCTCAAAAGGCTAAACATAGAACTCCCCTATGATCCAGCAATTCCACTACTTGGCATTTACCCAACCACCCAGAAACAAGGACATACTAAACCCACTAGCACAACAATGTTCATCGCAGCACTATTCACCATAGCAAAGATATGGAACCAACCTAGATGTCCCTCAGTTGATGAGTGGATCAACAAGTTGTGGTATTTGTACACAATGGAATTCTATGCTGCTGTCAGAAAGAATGACATCGCCCCATTTGTTAGGAAATGGAAAGACTTAGAAAAAATCATATTAAGTGAAGTAAGCCAGACTCAAAGGAACTTAGGCTCAATGGTTTCCCTCATTTGTCATAATCAGTAGAAACCTTGGGCTCTACTAGCAGAGATTTGCAATAGAGCAAAATCTTGATACATAAGGACATATAATGTGAAGCTAATTGAAAGGACCTCCAGGATAGTGAAACAAAAGCCATATAATGAATGATTGTTGTCCTTAATGTACTATGTTGTCTCTTATCTCCTTTGCTGTCCCTTGGTTATCTCATATTGGTATAGTATCTCACTTTGTTATCTGATATATTGAACTTATTTGTATTTGGATATTTGAAATTTGATAGGGAAGGGGGGAAAACCAAGATGGGTGGGGGGTGTGGGTGGGGGAGGGAAACGGGTACCAAGACATGTGAAAGGGTATCAATGTATGTGAATTAATGCACCTTCTATCTGGCAAATATCATGTAACCCTTTTACTAATTACAATAAAAAAAAAATGTTTCATGACCATGTACTACTGGTGGCTCATGGTAATAATCCTAACTACTCAGGTGACTGAGATCTGAGAGGATCGTAGTTCAAAGCTAGCCCAGGCAGAAAGTCTATGAGACTCCTATCTCTGATTAACCACAAGAAAATCAGGAGTAGTTCGGTAGCTTTAATTGGTAGAGTGTTAGCCTTGAGCACAAGGGCTCAGTAAAAGCACCCAGACCCCCAGTTCAAGTCCCATGACCAAAAAAAAAGTGTTCCATTTTGCATGAGAAGCTATATGACCTATCAGACAAAGATCATCACTAAAATTACCTCCACCTCCATAAGAACATAAATGAAAAGCAATTCTTGCATTTTTCTGTTATAATTATTTTAAATTTGGGATAATGTATAGAGGGTTCACAGTTACATTTGTCAGGTAGTAGGTACATTACTTCTCACAAATTGCTTACATTTTTCTTATTTTAATTTTTGGTTTTATACATAATTATTTTGTTTTATACATAATCCATATATCTTCTCCTTTAAAAGATATTATCATTTTGTGCATCTACTTCATAGAACTCACTTTTCTTCTGGACTCAAAATGGGGGGCATGGAAGGCTTGACTGTCACTATTGGAGAATTTACTTGATGATTTTCTAAGCCTGTCTTCTGTCTTTAAACCATGATTGAAGTTTTCCTCAGGCATTTGCTCCATGTATTGCTATTTACCTCCAGGATTTAGGCCATTATTGTCCTCCCTTCATCCAAAACTGCTGTGTCATATTGGCTATAGAGAAGAGAAAGTAGAAAGAATGTTCAGCTCTGTGTATATAAACTGCCTACTCTTGATTTTGTCTCCAAACTTCTATACTACATCTGTCATAAAAGATTTGTTATAAAAATGGATAGCATTACAGTATAGGGAACTAAAGACTATTTTAATGTTAACTGTTAAATATGACCACTCCAAAGTTCAATGAAACACACACACACACACACACACACACACACACACAAACACACACACATGACAGCACACAAATCCTGGCAGTGATCTCTTGTCTTAAAATCCTTCCCCAGTCCCCCTAAAGTACTTTCTTTATTTCTGTAAGTGACAATCTGTTTCAACTAGGAGAAATATTACCTCTGTGCTAAATGTTTGTTTTCACTACAGAAATCATCCTTTCTCTGCCTCCACTTCTACAACTGAAAGGAGTGAAAATCAATGCAACATTTTAATTTAGACTTTGAAGTATTTATCTGCAGTATAATCAGAAAAGCACAATACCTGTGGGGTGTGTGTGTGTGTGTGTGTGTGTGTGTGTGCGTGTGTGTACTTAAAGGGGGAAGCATGCATGAAACTGTAGGTCTAGCCCTCTTTAGCATTTCTCTGAGTAAAGTAAACATATATTTGCATTTGTTTTATCTGTATTCAATCTTTATTTACAGCTTACTAAGATTATATTTGGACAAGTGCATGTATATACACAAACATTCATGTATACATTCTAAGCTAATTAATCAATTTCAGAGCAACTGCAGTGTAGCTGGAATGTAATTAATTGAAAGCGAGGAAATAAATTATTTCTAAAAGCAAAATTACCTACAAAGATTGTAGGTAGATTTTATAATATATAAAACTATTTATAGGCCGGGATTTTGGGCTAGTGTAGAGTGCTTGTCTAGCATGCATGAAGACCCAGGTTCACTTCTTCAGTACCACATACATATAAAAAAGCCAGGCTAGTATTGTGGCTCAAGTGGTAGAGCTCTTGGTAAAATCCAAGGACAGTGCCCAGGCCCTGAGCCCAAGCTCAGGACTGACAAAAAATTTTTTTCTATAATTTTTAGACACTTGGTTTCTACAATTCTCAGAGATTTTATGCCATTTGTAAAAGGGATAATTTACAGTATTCCTTCTATTTAATTGCTACATCTCTCCTGGAAAGAAACAAGTAGTGATTGAGGAAAATAGAGTTGAGAGACAAGCAGCATGCTTGATGGAACCTGTTGGAGATGAAGTTTAGTATTTGTGCTTTTGACAGGCAAGAGTCTGAAAGGTGATGGAAACCAGTGAGTGGGAACCTGAAGAAAGTAGTTGTGGACAAATGCTCTTCATGGGAATTTGTGGTCTGGTAGAGAAGGAGCTAACCTGAACCAATCTATATGAAGGAAGCCAGGAGGAAAAACCCCATTATCTGTTCTCCTCCTGAGCTCTTTTGCCTCTCACACCCTCTCATATTCATTATCTCATGTGCCAGACACAACATGAAGGTTATGGAGGAAATGATGCAGCATTTTTGTTATTATTTGCCTAAGTATTCAAAAGCTTAAACAGGGATAAAGAGGGAGCCTGAGAAGCAAGTAGGAACATTCCCTTACATCTCCACTTTTAGGTCAAGATCATGGAATTGACAAAAATGTTTTCCCCCCTTTCTTCTTAAGAGGTCTCTGGAAAAAAAAAAAGCTAGATAAATTAGGCACTGGTGACTCATGCTTCTAATCCTAGCTACTTAGGAGGCTGAGATCAGAAAGATTACAATTCTCCTGTGGGCAAAAATAGTCACAAAACCCTATTTCAATCAATAGCTGGGCATTGTGGCTTGTATTTGTCATCCTCACTTTGTGGGACGCAAAGACTTGGAAAGACTGCATATCCTAGGTCAGCCTGGGAAAGCAAGTCTTTGAAACTCAATGTCAATGGTAGTAGTGGGGTGTGGTGGCCTGTAATCCTTGACACAATGGAAAGCTTAGGATCAAGGTCCAGACATGTACTTGTTCAGGAAGTGGCTTTTATCTATGAAATAGTAAAAAAAAAAAAAAGAAAGAAAAGAAAAGCTAGATGGTTTGCAGGAACTGCTAAAGGGGGTAATACACTGAAAACACTAACATTCCTTAAAAAAAAAACAAAACAAAAAACAACAAAGGCTAGAAAGTCTCAACTCAATTAGACAAGACAGACATTAATGGATAAAGAGAAAGAGAAGAAAAGGGAATGATGACATGGTCTGTAGAATCCTGGACTCACTTAGCAGCAAAGTGACTGCCAAAGAGAAATTCTATCTATTCAGAAAGATTCCACAAAACCAGTTGGACTGGTCTGATGGGAGCACATGCTATAGGAGTGGGGCTGAAAATATCCAAGTTATCTAAAGGTTTTAAGTAACCAATAGATGCATAAATAGCTGTGCAATTATAAAAATATTGAAAGGAAAATTGTCATCATTTATTGCAGAAAAAGTCAATAAATGATGTCTACAATTCATAAATCAGGAAGCAATAACATTAACATATTGTTTATAGATTTGGAGGTCCCCACAGAAGAACAAAATATAGAAACATAAGTTATACATGCTTCAGAAAGCATCACAGAGAGTTAAAAGAACTTGGGTTTTGTGGGTCAGTAGCTTCTTCTTGCTAAGTCTTCTTTCAGAAGTTTTCTTTCAGAAAACCACTTGTGTACGCAATTTCAATACATTTCTCCTTTCTTCCTTTTGCTTTGCTTCATTTAGTTTACTTGCTTCCTAGAAATTAACTTCTAAGCATGGTAAGATCTATTACCTGTCCCAAACCTACAAATGAATCCTGTAATTTCCGTTTACTACTCTTTATATTTCTTACTATGCCTTTCCATTTCTTCGTTCCTGCCTATGTACACAAAAACTATATATTTTTCTTTAAAAATTTACTTATGTGGCTTTTTCAGTAAACTGCTTGCCATTTCTAATACTCAGAACTCTTTCTTTGACTTGAAATGGTTTTATCTATAGCCTTCAACACTCAGGTTAAATTCTAAATCCTTTGTGAGCTACTTTTGGTTCCTAAAATCAAAAAATGATTTCTATCTTTTCCAACTATCTAACACTAGATCATTGTTTGACACTACTAACACTTAGCAGTATTTTGTAACTAAATATGCACATATTACAGGCTCTATTTTTGCCGGTGTAATTGTATGTTCTGTAGTGATAGTATTTTTTTCTTTACTTATAGTGCAGATAGTATGTCTTGCATTTAGTAATTGAAATACTGGGAAAACACTACAACACTAATTGACAATTTGGTCAGTGCTGATTTTGAAGGTTTCTGAAGATTGTGAAATGAGTACTGTAGAACATTAATGGAATATCAGTGGTCTTTTTATTGAGGAGCATATTAATAAATCTGTTTTTCAGCCAAATCACAAAGAAAATAGTATTTTGTTCCCTGTCAATTTCAATTTCTCCTTCCTACATTCTAATTACATAATACTGATTGTGAGATTATAATAAACAGGTTACTATTAATTTTATAAGGTATTTCTATTGTATAAAACCTAGAAAGAAAATTCTTATTTTAGGAATTGAATCAATAATAAAATTAGTGGATCCCCAGCTGATGTTTGAAATGAAAGAGGGTATCTGAGGGACCATAGATTGTGACATGTAACCTGTTGTACACTCTAATTCATTCTTGATACATCATAACAATGTTTTGAAGTAATATTTTCCCATTGGAACACATATATTTGACATTCTTACTACTAAGTATAGTATATACAGAAATGCTAACAGTGCTATCTACTGCTATTGTATGAGGTAACAAGTGAGTTTTAATATTTTTATTCTGCTTCTTGGTTTGGCTTTGAACATGTGCTTAATGTCCCTCTGTTTTTATTTTTTCTAACTGCTGGCTGGATTTTGACCTACATCAACATAGAAGACACTACAATTTTATTTCTTCTTTATTTCAGGAAATGCTACAATAAAGCAATCAAGATACAGGATTATCATTCAAGAAGCAGCCAATGGAGGCCAGGAGTGTCCAGATACCTTGTTTGAAGAGAGAGAATGTGAAGATATTCCAGTGTGTCCTGTATATCGGTAAGTGATTACCTTCTCAAATTTTCACTAGAACAGAATATAACTCACAATGTATTATTGCACATAATATATGTATTTTTGTGAATAATAGTATAGGACAATAGTGTATGTCTTCAAATCATACTTAACCATTTTCCCTTATTGAAAAACTGGATTGTTTTTGAAAGGAGCAAAGAATATGAATGTCTAGTTAGTAGAGGAAAAATCTAAACATGTTTGATGTAAATGAGCTACTGGATTTCTGCCAAAGCAATTTTCTGGATGATGATCCAAAGAAAGTCAATATGAGTTCGTACCTTAGGAAGAAACACATACAAACATAGCACTCACAAATAAATTTAGATTTTCAGAAATATAGTTCAGAGACTAGTTTTAAGGATGCAAACCATAGTCTTCTTTATGATTCATTAAAAATATAAACAGATACACAAAAATACACAGCCACACACACAGATATACACACATAGAGAAAATAATTCCCTAATTCCATTGTTCTCATCTTAAAATGTTTGGGAAAGCAACATGAACAAACTGGACATGGTGATACCTTTCTGTAATTTCAGCATTCACTCAGGCTGAGTATGTATGCGCTGTATCGATAGAGACAGACAGGCAGACAGACAGACAGATAGATAGACAGATAGATATAATTTGAGGCTAACCTAAGATTCGTTACAAAATACCCTTTCAAAACAAAAAACAAGAGTAATAATTTAGTCCGTTTGTAACATTTATTTATTTTTTTTATTTCCCAGTTCTAAGGCTTGATCTCAGGGCCTGGGCACTATCCTTGAGCTTTCTCAAGGCTGGCACCCTACCATGGGAGCCACAGAACCACTTCTGATTTTTTTTCTGTGTACGTGGTATCAAGGAATCTAACCCAGGACTTCTGCATGCTAAGCAAATACTCTACCACTAGGCAACACTCCTGGCCCACAATTATTTATAATTATTTAAAATATTTTTGTTACTCTCCTGCCCCTACCCTTTTATTTATATTCTGCTTTTGAGATGGGAGCAGTGCCTTTCTAACTTTTTCTAAGTTGACCTTGAATTTGTAATTTTCTGTCTTCTGTCCCAAATAGTGAGGATTACACTTTGCACCAATGTACATGACAAAAATCATAGTTTTTGTGAAACACTTAAAATACCTTTGTTGAAAAGATGCTTTATTAAATAAATAAAATATGTTTTACTAAAAATGCTTTACTAAAATATGCTGTATTAAAAATGCTTTACTAAATGATTTGGTATACTATAACTCAAAGCTAATGCAATTTAAGAGATAGTTTATTCAGGAAAATACAAGTTGTTTCTTCCTTTAAAGTAGATCCTCAATTTAAAGTTTAGAAATGTCATTGAAGAAGTCCACATGACTATTGATTTATCATGCTTACTCTCATTGTTTCCAACTGATGACTAATTTAGATGTAAGTAAACCCTGGGATCATGCCCAGACTGTTGCTTTGTCCCGCTAACCACAGGGCCATTGTGGCAACACTGTCAATATTCATCCTTTTATGCCATGTATAAATATTGAAACTTTTAAGTCCAGCAAAAGAGCTCTCAAGGAAAGTAGCCAAGTTAAAAAAATTGCCAAATCAAACATTATTAGACATGTTTATGAACCCAGAGCTATTATAATCAGTTGAAATCTTTGGATCTACCAGTGGGCTTTTCTATTGTCCACTCACTTGACTATCCTGGAGCACTTCAATTAGAGTACTTATTTTTGAACTAGTTTTTCTTATCGACCCCCTGCCATTTTCCCCAGAACTCAGTTCCACTGTGGACTGTGACTCAAATGGGTCCAAACTGATATAATCATTCTCTACACGCTTTAATTTTGAACAACAGTGTTACAAAGTGTATTTTGCTTTCCTACACATGTGAATGCTAATAAAGAATTTATCTTAAGACAGAAATTAAAGTAGTTCTTTATCATCATCTTCTGACTTTTCTGTTTTGATCTCTATTAAGGTGCTATGGCCATTTGTTTATTATTAAATGTCTATTTTATTTGAACCTCTTCATTTTAGTATCTGGAGAGAACCGCAGAAGCATCTATATCTCAATACAGAAATGTGATGTGAAGAGTGTATAGCCAAGTACCCAGAGTGTAAAAACTAGATATTGACCTATACTGATTCAGCTTTCCTCAGACTAATTGTCTGAACTAAGATTCATCATTTTAAACCTCAGAAGCTATCAAAGAACTTTTGAAACTCTGCCTATTCTTCTCTACAGTAAAAGCTAAACTAAACTGAATAACTTGGTTTCGTTTTGTCTAGGAAACCTATGAAAACTCAATTAGGAAATGAGAGTAAAATACCATTTCAGAGCTAAAAACCTGTACCTAAACTATTTATTATATTAGCTTTTGTGGTTTTGAAACATCTTATGAGTAGCTGAATTCATAAGTATGTACTAGGATGCCTGGCTTATTTCCTTGAACTGTGATCTGGCCCTATTTTCTTAGTAGGTGATATTAAAGGTATCTCATTAAGCTCAATCCTTTTTAAAAATTCTCTTGAAGTAGATATTGCTTTATTGTAGATAGTCTTATTTGACAGAAGCTTAAGAATCTGTGGTTACACTTAAGACTTGGGTATTCTGGAGTGTTGTTCAGACACCAGTTCAAAGACACAATGATTCATAAAAGTGGAGAGTTTTATTAATCACAAAGTGGAAAAACAGTTTTGGAGACTGTTTCCTCAGAAGAATATAAGATTTGAGGTAGAAGTGTGTCCATTCCCCACCCCCTTCTGATTAAACTATTGGATAAAATGATTTCCCAGACCCCAGGTTTCCTCTTTCATTTTGTAATCTATTGAGATGTTCAACACTAGAAAAAAGTCTTAAAAATTGTAGGCAGTGACTTCTGTCTATCCTCCTAGCTACTCAGGAGAAAGATTTAAAAAACATGGCAGGAAAGTCTATGAGACTCTTATTTCCAATTAATCACTTGTGGTAGAGCTCCAGACTTGAGTAAAAGCAGTTCAAGAACAGTGCCCTCGCCCTGAGTATCAGATCAGCCCCATGACTAACCCCCCCCCCAAAAAAAAGAAATAAAGTAGAGGACTCTGAGGGAAAGTTTGCACCTCAAGGTTTGAAGAGTTCAAACTTGGATATCCTAATACTATAGAATTCAGGGAGCGTCTTCTCTTTTTTGTTGTCAAACTTTTAAAATCATTATAGGTTGAAAATTCCATATTGGGGACTGGGAGTTTGGCCTACTGGTGGAATGCTTGCCTAGGATGCAGGAAGATCCGGATTCAATTCCTCAGTATAACATACACAGAAAAAACACCGAAAGTGGTGCTGTGTCTCAAGTGGTAGATCTCTAGCCTTGAGAAAGCCCAAGGGCAGTGCTCAGGCCCTGATTTCAAGGGCCAGGACTAGCAAGAAATCCCCATTGATCTGTTCTTACAATGCATGTTGCTATTTTTGTTTCCTTTTCTTTTATTTTCAGGGTAATGTACAGAGGGGTTACAGTTACATTCATCAGGTAGTGGGTGGATACATTACTTCTCACACATCATTTTGTTTTCCCCTCTTACAATCCCCATATCAAATAGATTACAGTAACAATATGAGATCAACCAACAAGGAAAAAAGAGAAAAGGATTAACATAGTACATTAAGAACAACAATCACAAAGATAAATCTCTTGTTTCTATATCTTAGCGATCCTATAATTTGATCTCATCCTATAAGACTTTATGTGCATAGCTTTGAAGATCTTGTGATACTCTGCTAGAGAGTCCTAGATGTGTAGTGATTATTATAAATGAGGGAAACTGTTGAGCCTTTGTTTCTATGGGTCTGGCTTACTTCACTTAATGTAATTTTTTTCCAAGTCTTTCCATTTCCTTACAAATGGGAAGATGTCATTCTTTCTGATGGCAGCAAAGAATTCATTGTGTCTAAGTACCACATCTTCTTGATACATTCATCTACTGAGGGGCATCTGTGTTGATTCCATATCTTATCCATGGTAAATAATGCTGCAATGAACATCATTGTGCTAGTAAGTTTAGTCTGCCCTTGTTTCGAACATTTGGGTAAATGCCAAGTAGTAGAATTGCTGGGTCATAGGGGAGCTCTATGAGGAACCACCGTACTGCTTTCCATAGTGGTTGAACGAGTTTACACTCCCACCAACAGCATCTTGCTATTTTTGTATATGAACTAAGATTTTATATGAAAAGTTCACCAATATGCTAGAAATGTACTCTACAATGCGTGAGGGGAAGGAAAGTGAGAGACAAACATGGGAAGGGGTAACAATGTTCAAGGTGTCATATACTTACTACCTTATGAATGTAACTGCAACCAATCTGTACATCACTCTGATAATAAAAAAAATAGCCAGCCATGAACTTGAATGAAAACAAATGCCATCCCTAATTCTTGCCAGGATTTGACCCTGTGGCATTAGTTGCAATTCCATTTTTATTTCATTATCATGTTTATCGCTTTGGATTTCAAATTAATCTATCCAAGCATGATTTTGTATGATGAACAACCTCATATTCTGTTATTTGAAATCACAGATGGAAACTACAAAAATGGAGTCCTTGTATCTTAGTGCCCGAGTCCATCAGACAGGGAATAATGGGAACTGGTGAAGCCTGTGGGAAGGGGTTACAGACAAGAGGTAAGGAGATCTTATAATATTCTCCTATATGTGTTGCTCAAAATCATGTTATGTTATAGTATGTTACTTATTTTTGTATTTTACCAAGTGTAATATTATTCATTGAAATTTGAATATATACATGGACAGATGTATAAGTCTATCTATCTGTCTGTCTGTCTGTCTGTCTGTCTGTCTGTCTATCTATCTCAGTTTCCTTTTGCATTAGTTAGAAAAATAGTTTTTTAAAGCTATGATTAGTATGTGTACCTTGGGACTAGAACAGTACAATCAGATCTCTGTTTTTGATCATAGCTATCCTCAGTGGTAATATTGAAAATATATGTTGGATGTCAGCCAAAGAATTAAAGATATGCCAGGAGTAGACCCCAAGGTATATCACATGCACTTTTTAGGTACAAATTAAAAAATGAAAGTATAACTGAATAAATTGACAATTCCTAACGGTAATGCCTTTGCCATAATTATTATATTCATACTATGTATTCTACATGTAAAACAAATGGGAAGGAAATATTCCATTTTCTGGAGCACTTTATGTCTAGGCTTCTTCTGTATCTGACTAGAAGAGTCTCTTAGTATCAATGACTAGAAAGGCCTGAGAAGCACTCAGTGACTCATCACACTGCTCACAGGGCTTTTTCATTCCTTATCTTGATGTCAATTATATCAGACTTGATGAGAAGTTTACTCTTAAAATCTTATCATTTTGTGACTAAATGTGTAGGCACAGCAAATTTATGCATTGTGAGACTGACTGTATTATATTGGTTTAATTAATAATGTTATTCAAAACATATACTTTGAATTAAGTTTCTCTTCCTTCACAGGCTCTTCTAGGAAATAGATTCCTTTATAAACACTGGTACATGTGTTTGGCTAGGTTTAGAATTGATGAAGTTATCTCTTTGTGAATTAAAATAGGACACACTACTTCTTTAAACTCTTTTACTTCTTTTCTCCATACCACAAAATTGCTTTTTTTTCATATAAAAAGGTGAATTTATTGGGGAAGTAGATGGTGAACTGACTGGCCAAGGACACAGTGCAGACTCGGGAGCTGACGCTGTGACCCCGAGCAGCGCTCAAGCTGGGTTTTTAAGGGCAAAACCCATGGGGTTGAACCTGGCCACACAGGTGGCCAATGGGATAGTTACATACACAGAGGGACCAGAGCCAGCTCCAGCCACACGCAGGTAGCCAATAGGGTTACAGCCCAGTGCTTGAATTTACCTATCACCTTAGTTGGAGTTGGCAGGCAAATTGGGAAGGTCTCCACACAAAGCAGGCCCACCCCCACCCAAGGGGATATCCCTCCTCATGGGGGCTGTGGGGAGGTCAAGGTGGCTTGGCTGTACCATTGTCAACCTTCCACAATGGGGTGGGGGAACTCAGGCATTCTGGATGGCGCCAGTCCCTGCTCCCCTTAACACTCCCCGCTTTTCTTTTAGCCTAGTCAAATCCTTGACTAGTTTACCTTAGTACAAAATGGGGTTATACCGGGAGTGTAAGATCATCAGTTTTATAACTCTGATCCTTTTTTTACTAAAGACATCATTTCAGTAATTACACATGGGCCAATCAACAGGAACATTCTCCTCCCAGGGTGACACTCCAACCTCTAGGAACAATATATCTAGTCCTCTTCTGTTCTGGAGGACAACTTCAGTTAGGGACCTGAGTGAGTTCTCTGAGATTCTGAGAGTCCAGGATCCTCACATGCTGTCTCCACCTAGGAGTGATGAACCCAGTAGCTTGTTCCTGCTACCTTCACAGTGGTTGGAGTGCTGGGAATCACAATATAGGTTCACTTGAGTGCCAGGGTGCTGGAAACCAGAAGATGAACATGTCCTCAAATCAACTTGTAAGGCTTGGAACTTGGTAAGAGCCAAAGTTACATCTGAATAAGGATTGCTGTCCTTCTCCATGGGCCTCTGGAGGCCTTTACTTTTCACCAGGGAGATTTCCCCAAAAAAGATGGTTAAGAATTCCTGGAGGATAATCAGAGACTCTCTTGGGTCTGACGCCATCGATGGGATTCCACATCCACCGGTGGGACTTGAACCCATGCGTCACCCTGTGGTTAAGGACTCTTCCCGGCCAATGCACCAAAAATGTTATGGGGTCAAGAGGAGGGGATTCAGAAGCGTGCTGGGCCCTAAATTGCTTTTTTTTAGAAGGTTATTGTCTATTTTGTGCTGGAAATTGTTATAAAATGTTTTAATTAACAATTCTACCATAGAGACTAAGTCTTTTAAAATGTTGCCTTTGTTCAATGAGCAGGTTAATGCTGAACAAGACTTGGACTTTGAGTCTCTATATTCTATTGTATCATGTTTTAGAATTACAGAACCAAGTATAAATTATGCAGTGATAGTTATTTTTCTCAATGATGACAACACTGTTCATATCAAAGGCAAATTATTTAATCAATCCTAGAGGAACTGTATTAAGGATACTAATTTAAAAGGGTTATTAGCTGGATGCTTCGTAATCCTCTTGGTTAGATAGATTATCTACTGGAAAATTTCCGAACCTAGACACCAACACTAAAGTTTCTTAGTTTTTAGTTGTCGCATCCTTTCTTTCTTTCTTTCTTTCTTTCTTTCTTTATTTTTGCCAGTCCTGGGTTTAAGCTCAGGGTCTGAGCACCGTTCCTTGGATTTTCTCAAGGCTAGATCTCTACCACTTGAGCCTCAGCATCACTTCTGGCTTTTTTCTATGGATGTGGTACCAAGGATTGGAACCTTGGTCTTTGTGCATGCGAGGCAAGCACTCTACCACTAGGCCAAACTCCCAGACCCAAAGGTATTATCAACACTTGTTGCATAATTTATGCTTTTAAAATGTTACAGTAGGTCACAGATTTTGAGCCAATAGAAAACAATTTGATATAATTTTTAAATTTGAAATTACTTAAAAATCATCTTAGAAAAATAAGAAACAAGAGTTTAATTATAAGTGACTTATTCTTTATGTATTATGTTTTTCTCTCTTCTCTTGTATTGCCTTTTGGTTAATATCATATTATCATATTATTACAGTATCCCACTTAGTATATTATATAGATTTTTACTTGTTTATTTGGAATAGGAGAGAAAAAATGAGGGGGGGTGGGAGGAGGGAAATGGAGACAAAAACATAAGAAGGGAAATAAATGTGTGAGAAGTAATGCACCTTCTATGTGGCAAATATAACTGTAACCCTTCTATACACTGAAATAAAAATATTAAAATAATAAAATAAATACATAAATAAAATAACAGAAAAAATGAAAATAAGAAATAATGGCACAATGTATCAACAAAGTCATCTTTATAAAATCATTCCAAGAACAAGGTTACAGCAAACTATGTTTCACATAAACCAGAAGCCTTCTGTAACAGCAATCACAAGAATTTAAGAAATAAATGTAAATGTAGCAAGTTTTGTTGCATAAGTTATGTGCAAGCCTTGCCAGAGACCAGGGTGTAGCTATTGAAGAGGAACAAACTCTGTCAGGGAAAATTCCAGAGAGACACTATGCTGTAAGAAGGGAGTGTGTGTGTGTGTGTGTGTGTGTGTGTGTGTGTGTGTGCGCATGAATGTGTGTATGTGTGCATATATGTGTCTGTAAGTTAGGACATTAAGTCCACAACCATTTGGCAAATATTAAAGAAAACAACATACATCATACAGAACTACATTTATAATATATATTTGTATGAGATTTACATAGTAAGAAAATATATATACACATAAATATACCATGTATACAATTTTCTTAGGAGTAATATATATATATATATATATATAACATATATATACTCAAAAGAATCACTGGATATCTGAATACAGACCAGGGAGCCATGTCCTGAACTCATTCATTTTTACCATTCTTCTTGAACAATCAAGTCCCTAATACTTCTGATATCTGAGAGCCTGTTTATATTTTCTGGAGAAATAGAAATTAGAATGGTTGTGCACATTGGACAACAGGCAGTGAATAGTGGAATGGTGAGTCTGGATGGAAATAAAGAGGAGAAATCAAAGTTTGAGCAAGAATTCAATCTCCTTCATGTACAAGATAGCTTCAGCATGTTAACTGTGCAGCATTCTCCAATCCCCTAACAAAAACCTAGGCAGGAGGTTGATTTTTCTTTACTGTGGATAAACTGTCCTACTAATAATGACATGTATGAATAAACAATGTAAAAGAGACTTGCACATTGAATAATATTGTAACATCAACAACCATACCATGTGCCCAACATCCACCTCAAAACAATTTATTTTAGTCTCTTTTTGGCATACTCATACTAAATTATGATTTGCTAGGTATTAAAACTGAAAACTTCTGGTAATAAAGGAAGTGGCCAGTGAGTGGAAAATAATACAAAACTAATAGGAGAAATTTAACATCAATGTCTCAAGATTTTAGGAAAGAGGAAACAATGTAAATAAGGAAAAAAATCTGCAATCTATAATAAAAAAAGAGGAATAAAGGAGGTCATACTTAGGAAAATTGGACATCTAACTTGATGATCAAAATGATGAAAAGAGGCTTGAGCACATAACACAATGGCTTGTTGTTAAAAGTGTAAATAAAGAGCATGACTTCACATTACAAAAGTTAATAGCAGCACCAGAAAGCAAAAGGAAATGTAGTAATGCTTATCAAGTGTTGAATGAAAAATCTTTTTTTTTTCCGCCACTACTGGGCTTGAGCTCAGGGCCTGAGCACTGTCCTTGGACTTTCTCAAGCTTAGAGCTCTAGCCTTGGTATGTGATACCGAGGAATCGAACCCAGGTCTTCATGCATGCTAGGGAAACACTCTACCACCAGGCCAAACTCCTGGCCCTGAATGAAAATCTTTTCTTTTTTTTAAATAATTTTTTATTGTAATTAATAAAAGGGTTACATGATATTTGTGAGATAGAAGGTGCATTAATTCACATACATTGATACCCTTTCACATGTCTTGGTACCCATCACCCTCCACCCCACCCACCACCACCCCCCGTCTTGGTTTTCCCCCCTTCCCTATCAAATTTCAAATAACCAAATACAAATAAATTCAATATATCAGATAACAAAGTGAGATCCTGTAACAATATGAGATACCCAAGAGACAGCAAAGGAGATGAAAGATAACAGTACATTAAGGACAACAATCATTCATTATTTGGCTTTTGTTTCAGTATCCTGGAGGTCCTTTCAATTAGCTTCATACTATATGGCCTTATATATCAAGGTTTTGCTCTATTGCAGATCTCTGCTAGTAGAGCCCAAGGTTTCTACTGGTTATGACAAATGAGGGAAACCATTGAGCCTAAGTTCCTTTGAGTCTGGCTTACATCAGTTAATATGATTTTTTCTAAGTCTTTCCATTTCCTAACAAATGGGTCGATGTCATTTTTTCTGACAGCAGCATAGAATTCCATTGTGTACAAATACCACAACTTGTTGATCCACTCATCAACTGAGGGACACCTAGGTTGGTTCCATATCTTTGCTATGGTGAATAATGCTGCAATGAACATTGTTGTGCTAGTGGATTTAGTATGCCCTAGTTTCTGGATGGTTGGGTAAATGCCAAGTAGTGGAATTGCTGGGTCATAGGGGAGTTCTATGTTTAGCCTTTTGAGGCACTGCCATACTGCTTTCCATAGTGGTTGAACAAGTTTGCACTCCCACCAACAGTGTAGTAGTGATCCCTCCTGGTCACATCCCCTCCAGCATCTGTTATTATTCGTTTTCCTGATCCTGGCCATTCTAATTGGAGTGAGGTGGAATCTTACAGTTGTTTTGATTTGCATTTCTATTATGACCAGAGATGTTGAGCATTTCTTCATGTGTCCATGGGCCATTTTTGTTTCATCTTCAGAGAAGACTCTCTTTAAGTCTTTGGCCCATTTTTAATGGGAGGGTTGTTATTTTTAGTTTTGGAGTGATTCAATTTTTTGAGTTGTTGATATATTTTAAATATGAGGCCTTTGTCAGTTGTTTGGTTGGTGAAGATCTTCTCCCACTCTGTAGGCTTCCTATTTAATTTACTAGCTATGTCCTTTGCCATACAAAAGCTCTCCAGTTTAATGCAGTCCCACTTATCCAGCCTTTCTCTGATTTGTTATTAAGAAAGTTTCGACCTATGCCAAGGAGGCCTAGTGTATCTCCTATTCCTTCTTGTAAAGTTTTCAGTGTGTCAGCTTTTACCTCCAGGTCTTTGATCCATTTGGAGTTAATTCTAGTGCAGGGTGACAAAGAAGGATCCAACTTTAGTTTTCTGCAGGTGCTTAACCAGTAACCACTTCTGCCAGCACAACGTGTTGAAGAGGCTGTCTTTTTTTCATTCTATTTTTTTTTGGCTCCCTTGTCAAAGACTAGGTGGCCATAGGTCTGTGGTTTAATATCTGGGTCTTCAGTTTTATTCCATTGGTCTTCAGGCCTGTTCTTGTGCCAGTACCAACGTGTTTTGATAATTATAGCCGTGTAATAGAGTCTAAAGTTTTGAATTGAAATTCCTCCAGTGCTGTTCTTTCTGCTAAGAAGTGTTTTTGCTACACAGGATCTTTTATTATTCCATATGAAATTTTGAATTGCCTCTTCTATTTCTTTAAAGAATGACATTGGGATATTGATGGGTATTGCGTTGAATTTGTAGATAGCCCTTGGTAAGATTGTCATTTTCACAATGTTGGTTCTTCCAATCCAGGAGCATGGGAGTTTTTTCCATTTCCTTAGATCTGCTTTAATTTCCTTTTTTAGGGTTTTAAAGTTTTCATCAAAAAGGTCCTTTACATTCTTAGTTAAGCTAATTCCTAGATACTGTATTTTCTTTGAGGCTATTGTGAAAGGAGTTGCTTTCCTGATTATTGCCTCATTCCTCTCACTGTTGACATAAAGGAAGGCAGTTGATTTTTGAGGGTTAATTTTATAGCCTGCTACTCTTTCAAAGTTTTGAATCAGCTCAAGGAGCTTGGGGGTAGAGTCTATAGGATTCTTTAAATACAGAATCATGTCATCTGCAAAGAGGGATAGTTTTACTTCCTCTTTCCCTATTTGGGCCCCCTTTATACTTGCTTCTTGCCTTATTGCACTGGCTAGGAATTCTAGTACTATGTTAAAGAGTAATGGAGAGAGTGGGCATCCTTGACTCGTTCCTGATTTTAGAGGGAATGGCTTTAGATTTTCACCATTAAGTGTAATACTAGCAGTGGGTTTCTCATACACAGCCTTTAGTATATTGAGGAATTTTCCATGGATTCCCAGTTTCTCCAGAGCTTTTAACATAAAGGGGTGTTGGATCTTGTCAAATGCCTTTTCCGCATCTATTGAGACAATCATGTGATTTTTGTCCTTGCTCCTGTTCATGTGTTGAATTATATTAATTGATTTGCGTATGTTGAACCAGCTTTGCCTCCCTGTGATGCATCCAGTTTGACATAGTGTATAATTTTTTTGATAAGTTGTTGTAGATGGTTTTCCAGTATTTTGTTGAGAAGTTTTGCATTGATGTTCATCAAAGAGATAGGTCTATAGTTCTCTTTCTTTGATAAATCTCTGTCTGGTTTGGGGATGAGGGGTATACTGGCTTCATAGAATGAGTTTGGTAAGGATCCTTCATTTTCAATTTCATTGAAGAACTTGAGGAGTATTGGTGTGAGCTCTGCTTTGAAGACCTTATAGAATTCAGCTGTGAATCCACCTGGCCCTGGGCTTTTCTTAGGTGGAAGTTCTCTGATTGCCATTTCTATTTCAGAGCTTGAAATAGGCCTGTTGAGTTGGGTTAGTTCTTCTTGGTTCAGTGTGGGTATGTTAATATTGGCTAGGAATTCATCCATTTCTTCTAGATTCTCGAATTTGTTGGCGTAAAGGTTTGAGAAGTATTCCTTCATGATATTCTGGATCTTGGTAATTTCTGTCATGATTTTTCCATTTTCGTCTGCGATTTTGTTTATTTCGATATGCTCTCTTCTTTTTTTGGTAAGATTTGCTAAGGGTCTGTCAATTTTGTTAATTTTTTCAAAGAACCAACTCCTTGTTTTGTTGATTCTTTCTGTAGTTTTTTTGGATTCCAAATCATTTAATTCTGCTTTGATTTTAGTTGCAGCTTTTCCCTGGAATGGAATATTTTTATTGTTCCCTCAGTTATGAATGAGAGCTTAGCTGGGTACAGTATTCTTGGTTGGTAGTCATTTGACTTAAGGCATGACATATATGCTTCCAGTCACTTCTTGCTTGCATGGTCTCTGTTGAGAAATCTGGGGTTATTCTGATTGGTTTTCCTTTATAGGTTACTGATCCCTTTTCCCTGGCTGCCTTTAGGATCCTTTCTTTGGTTTCTATTGATCCAGTTCGGATTATGATGTGGCGGTGGGATGTTCTTTTCTGGTCAGGTCTGTTTGGGGTTCTAAAAGCTTCTTGTATCTGGATGGGCCTGCCCTTCTGGATATTTGGGAAATTCTCTGAGATGATTCCCTGAAGTATATTTCCAATACCATTGACCTCTTTCTCCACGCCCTCCTCAATATCAATTAGCCTTAAATTAGGCTTCCTAATTGTATCTTGGACCTCCTGAAGTGCTCTCTCATTTTTCCTAGATTTGGATTGACTCATTTTCTGTTCTTTGTCTATAATAACTAAATTATCCTCAGCCCCGGAAATTCTCTCCTCTGCATTGTCTAACCTGCTATCAAAGGTATCTACTTTATTTTTCATCTCCTTTGCTTCTAATTGCTCATTTTTGATGCCTTGCATCTCTTCTTTTAGATCATGTATGGATTTCTTTAGCTCCTTGATTTCCATTTGAGTGGTTAGCTCAGTAGCTTTATTTTCTTTGAACATTTGCTGTAGTTCGGCCACCTTTTTATGTGTGGATTCTATGAATTCATCCATCTTTCTTTGAAAAACCTTTATTATGGCCTCCTTTATGGCTTCTTCTTTTTCACTTATCACCTTGTTTATGGTTTCCTCTTGTTCAGCTATGGCTTCCTCCCTTATCTCTTTCTTTATATTTTCACATTTTTCATTAATGATGTTTATCAATTGCATTTGTATAGCACTTGGAAGACTCTCCTCTAGGTTTGCCAGTGACTGTTCCATTGTCTGTTTACATTGGGTGGGGGATGTTGTTTCCTGATTTGACATTTTTCCAAAGTATTTTTATCAGTGTATCATGTCTCAAGAACTTAGGTGATGTGCTTCATCAAAGACCATGAGCAAACCACAAAACTAGGTACCCTGTCTATGAAATCAGCCATATTTATTCTAAGGGTGGAAGAGAAAGAGAGTTTCATGGCAAAAACAGTCTTATATTGTGGCTTAACTGGATAGGAACATGCAATCAATGAATGTCTACAGAGAAGCTTCTCAATAAAAACTGAAGGGGCCTGTAGTGGGATCTAGTGGTAGACTGCTTGGCTCGCATGCAGGAAGCCTTGGGTTTGATTCCTTGGAACTACATACACAGAAAAACCTTGAAGCGGTGCAGTGGCTCAAGTGGTAGAGCAGTAGCCTTGAACAAGCTCAAGAACAGAGTCCAAGCTCTGAGTTCAAGTCCAGTCTTGGAAAAAAAAAACAAAAAATAAAAAGTGGAAAGAGTAGATTATTTTTCAGATTGGACTCAATTTACCAAGAAGCATTGCACAAACATAAAACCATTTACTAAGATTCAAACAAACTTCAGGAAATAAAAGTTGTTATTGGAGATACAGTCCAGTATGTATCTGCAGTTCTTCAATGAACCATCTCTTACAAAGACAGGAACTAACATATATGTTCCACAAATATTGTGATACAAAAATATTTGTAGGGTCTAGGATTTTTTACATCTCCAAGAGAACATATTTTTAAAAATTTGATATTAAAAAGTACTATGTGAAGGTATTTTTTAATGTTATTTTATTGTAGGGGTGTTGTACAGAGGGGTTATAGTTACATTCATCAGGTAGTGGGTACATTACTTCTTGAACATTGATACTCCTTCCATGTTTTTCTCCAACTTTCCCTCTCCTACATCATCCAAAACATCTTTCCTTCCTTTCCCTATTTCAAATATACAAATTAATGTACATACACATACCAGGTACCAAAGTCAGATACAGTAACAACATGAGATTAACCATAAGGAGAAAAAAAGAAATAATGTCACATAATACGTTAAGAACCACAATCACAAAGATAAAACTCTTGTTTCCATATCTTGGAGCTCATTTTGATTAGCCCCATCCTTTATGGCCATATATACTTAGCTTTTGAGCTCTTGTGATCTTATGCTAGGAGAATCCTAAACCTGTAATAATTATTACAAATGAAATAAACCATGGAGCCTATGTATCTTTGGGTCTGGCTTGCTTGACTTAACATGATTTTTTCTAAGTCTTTCCATTTCCTTTGAAATGGGGCAATGATATTCTTTCTGATAGCAGCATAGAATTTCATTGTGTGTAAATACCACATCATCTTGACCCATTCATTTACTGAGGGGCATCTGGGTTGATTCCATATCTTAGCTACAGTAAATAATGCTGCAATGAACATCATTGTGCTAGTAGCTTTAGTATGTCCTTATATTTGGGTACATGCCCAGGAGTGGGATTGCTGATTCATAGGGGAACTCTATGTTTAGTCTTTTGAGAAATCACCATACTTCTTTCCAGAGTGGTTGAACAAGTTCACAGTCCCACCAGCAGTGTAGTAGTGTTCCCTTCTGGCCAAATCCCTGCCAGCATCTGTGTTATTAGATTTCTTGATAATGGCCATTCTAACTGGTGTGAGGTGGAATCTCAAAGTTGTTTTAAGTTGATTTTCTTTTATGGACAGAGATGTCAAGCATTTTTTCACATATCTATTGGTCATTCTTATTTCCTCTTTAAAAAGTCTCTCTTTAATTTTTTTTTTACCTGTAAAACATTTTTTTATTTTTTTATTGTAATTAATAAAAGGGTTACATGATATTTGCCAGATAGAAGGTGCATTGATTCATATACATTGATACCCTTTCACATGTCTTGGTACCCATCACCCTCCCCCCCCACCCACCATCCACCCCCCCATCTTGGTTTTCCCCCCTTCCCTATCATATTTCAAATAACCAAATACAAATAAATTCAATATATCAGATAACAAAGTGAGATACTGTAACAATTCGGCTGATCTGGCTGGCTAGGCGGGTGTCCCCTTCCTCCCTCATCACTCCATGTGCGTCCCTCCCGAAGCTGCGCTCTCGGTCGAAGAGGACACCATCCCCGATAGAGGAGGACCGGTCTTTGGTCAAGGGTATACGAGTAGCTGCGCTCCCTTGCTAGAACCTCCAAACAAGCTCTCTCTTTAATTCTTTAGGTACTTTTTTAATGGGATCAATTCTTTGAGGATCTGTTGTTGAAGTATTCAATTTTTTTGAGCTGTAGGTATATTTTATATTTTAGACATTAGATCCTTGTCTGTTGCAGATCTTCTCTCACTCTGTGGGCTTTCTATTTAACTTGCTAGCTATGCCCTTTGCCATGCAGAAGCTCTGTAGTTTAATGTAGTCCCATTTGTCTAAACTTACTTTAATTTGTTGTGTTTGGGGCCTTTATTAAGAAGGTTTTGACCTGTGCCAAAGAGCCCTTGTGTATCTCCTACTCCTTCTTGTAAAGTTTTCAGGGTATCTGTTTTTACCTCAAGGTCTTTGATCCATTTGGAATTAACCCTCAATAAACAATGCCTTTCCTATATGCTAACAATGAGACTAGTGAGGCAGAAATCAGAAAAGCAACTCTTTTTGCAATAGCTTCCAAAATAAAATACATGGGAATTAACTAAGGAAGTAAAGGACCTTCATGATGAAAATGTTAAAAAAAAAAAAAAGAAAAAAAGAAAAAAGGAAATTAAAGCAGAACTGAGGAAATGGGGAAACCTCCTATACTCATAGATTAGGAGGATTAACATCGTGAAAATGGCAATCCTGCCAAGGGCTATCTACAAATTCAATGCAATACCCATCAATATCCCAATGTCATTCTTTAATGAAACAGAGGAAGCAATCCAAAAATTCATATGGAATAATAAAAGAACCTATACAGCAAAAACAATCAGCAGAAAGAACAGTGCTGGAGGAATATCAATACCAAACTTCAGACTCTATTACAGAACTATCGTAATATAAACAGCTTGTTACTGGCACAAGAACAGGCCTGAGGACTAATGGAATAGAACTGAAGATGCAGAAATTAACCCACAGACCTTTGGCGACCTAATCTTTGATGAGGAAGCCAAAAAATAGGATGTAAGGAAGACAGCCTTTTGAACAAATGATGCTGGCAGCATTGATTAAGCACTTTTAGAAAACTAAAGTTGGAACCTTTTATGTCACTTTATGCCAAAATTTTTTCCCCTTGTGGTTTATCATCCCCTTGTTGCTGTATCTGACTTTGGTAACTGGTATATGGTATATATGTTTATATGTTAATTGAATCAAAGAAAAGAAGGAGTAAAACAAGATGATGAGACAACAGACAAAGGATGAACCAGTGTAACAGCAATATTCACAAGAAAATATGTTGAAAATGAACTTTACAACTTGGGAGGTGGTAGGGGTAAAAAAATGGGAGAAAAACATGGAAAGGGTTAACAGTGTTCAAGAAGTATTTTTTAACTACTTTATGAATGTAAGTGTAGCCCCTTTATCACTCTAATAATAAAATTCAAAACGTGGAATATTTAATTGATGAAACTTTGAACTAAACAGTGGATGATATTATAACAAGCTTTAAAGGATTCAAGGCAAGGAATTAGGTAGGTATGCATGCCTCCAATCTCAGCTATTCATGAAGAACATGAGGATCACAAACACAAGGCCAACCTGGGAAAAAGAGAGAGTTCTTAAAAGAAAATAAAAAGAAAATGGTCAGAGATGTAGTTAAGAAGTCTGGAGAGTCCAAGTTTGATTCCTAATACTGCCAAAATATAAGTAAATAAAAGAGCTAGGTTAGTATTTGCTTCACTGTTATGTAAATTCAGTGCTACCTATACTTATATATTGTCTTTTAAGTTTAAAAGGGTTTGATATTTTAAGTATCTAAGTGACTACATAGAAATTATTTGAATAATTAATCCAAGAAAGAAAAATTAGAAGGAAAGTGAAAAGAAAGTAGGTTAGGTGGATATTTTCTATTCATAGCTCTCTGCTGTATTAATTTCTACCTGGGCTTTGTTTTTACATGCACATTTGTAGACATGGGCATACCTTTACCCTTTTAACTTGCACATGTGACTTTATTTAGAAAAGTCTCTTCATGGATGCAATTAAAGAATCTTGCCATGAAATTATCCTGGATTATCACAGTGAGACTTACAAGGCACAAAAGAAAATAGGGAACATTAGAATGTACAGATAGAAGTCAAGCAAACAGAAGCTGCAAGATGCAAAGGTAGTTCTTCCTCAGAGCTCTTGGTAAAAGCGATGCTGATGCCTTGACTTAAAATGTTCAGTTAACAGACCACAATTGAGAAAATGTTTTGTTGCTTTCAGCCACAATATGTATTAGTTTTTTATAGTAGCTTGGAAAATTCACACAATTAGTTACCAATCAGTAGATTGGTAGATTAATTATGTGTAACTTGACTGTGAACTTTTCATTCTTCTGTGAAAGAACTTTAACCACAGGAGTTCCTAGAGGCTGTATTGCCATTCAGCTTCCCTAAGAAGGCTTTTTCTGTATTTTGTTCCATCCATTCCAATGCACATTCTGAAAACTGTAATTTTCTCCTTGAAGTTCCTTTGGCATACAGAGAGAGAATGAGCTCAGAACATATGTTCATAAGAAAGTCAGCTTGAGTTTGTAAATTCTCAGTTGACGTTCTTTCCTCTTGTCTTCCTGCAAAGTTCTTGAATTGCAAGTGGTCTTACTGGGATTTTTTTTTTATAGCTTGGCAAGCCTATTTTAGTCATTTCACTCCTAAACATCAAGTTCTGGCTTGTGAATATTACTGCTACTAATGGACTTTTAAAGGTCTCTATATAAGGCTTATATTTTTTAACCTAATACATTATACAGCTATGAAAGTAGAAACACAGATGTATAAGATTTAAACCCTTAGAAAAGAAAGACTTTAATTTAAACTCTTAGGGGAAAAATAGTTGTTTTACTTACTTTGCAAGGTCCATGCATTCAAGTTCATTTAGTTTTCATAGATTCTAATCTTTGAATTAATCCAGAGATTGATATATATCATACATATATCAATATATAAGATATATTGATAAGATATATTGATATCTTATATATCAACATATAATGCATATATAAATATATATAAAATGATATATAAAATATATTGTTATATATTTTAACTAATGTTTACATTATTTCTTTTGAAAGAGTTTTTAGGATCCTTTAGCCATAATACAGTAATAGAAAGATCAATTATTTTACTTATTATGATTATGATGTTGAGTTTTTAAATTGGTATACAGTGAAGAATTTATGCATGCACTTCTCTTCAATTAAGAAGGAAGAGAAAAAAATCAAGGCATGTATAATTACAGATAGAGCTCAAAATCCACATGATCTCCAAGGAGATGGGCATTTGGCATTCTGTCGTCCTAGTTACAACATCCCTCATGGACAGCCAAGCATTTTGCTACCAAGCCTTGTGCTTTATCTGATGTGGATATAGCTTCTGCTTTTATAATAAAAATAACAAAAGAAAGAAATGTATATATTTTATACTTTGAAGAAACAGCCCTGAAAATGCAAAACTTTTGTGGTAGTAAAAGAATAAATAAAAATGAATATGCTGACATTCCTGGAAGTGCATGATGATTAGTTTGCTATCCACAGAAACTAAAATTGACTCAATAGGCTTTCTATTATTTTTATTCTGAAGACTAATTTCATGTCATACATCAAGTTGTAAATATCCCTTGTCAGTAGAGATAACTGAATGGAGGGCATTATAAGGGAAGCACTGGAGATGGAAGTTGTAGTATCTAACTTACTTCAGCTTCTTCTTTCAAGTACCTGCATTCAGTTCTGGTTTACTTTCAGAGGATAATGTTCATAATAACCAAAAGAGGGAGATAGATCTCCAATCATCAAGAAATTCAACAAATTTTCTATTCTTCTTTAATTAGGTTTTGCCTAAAGAAGCATATTTTTATACAATACTTTTTTTTTTGCCAGTTATGGGGCTTGAGCTCAGGGCCTGAGCATTGCACTTGGACTTTTCTCAAGGCTAAAGCTCTACCACTTGAGCCTCAGCACCACTTCTGGTACCGAGGAATCCAACCCGGGTCTTCGTGCATGCTAGGAAAGCACTCTACCACTAGGTCAAACTCCGGCCCCTAGACAATACTTTTGATGGAATCTTCTGTTCACATTTAGAGTCTCTATAAAATAATTTATTTACCATGTAAAAAATCGAGCAAAATGTGAGCTGGGAGTGTGGCCTAGTGCTATAGTGCTAGCCGGGCATTCATAAAGCCATGGGTTCCATTCCTAGGTACAACATACACAGAAAAAGCCTGAAGTAATGCTGTGGCTCAAATGGTAGAGTGCTACCTTTGAGAAAGCTCAAAGACCCTAAGTTTAAGCCAGGAACTGGCAAAAAAAAGAGCAAAATAATACTTTTTTATTTTAGAAGTAGCTAAGAAGATATTAAGGAACTGGGTGTAAAGTCTTTTACAATCCTGGGGCTTGAACTCAGGGCTTGGGCACTGTCCTTGGGCTTTCTCAAGGGTAACACTTTACCACATGAGCCAAAGCACCACTTCCAGATTTTTCTGTGTATGTGGTACCAAGGAACCAAACCCAGGGCTTCATACATGCTAGGCAAGCACTCTAAAAGCACTCTAACACTAGGCCATGCTCCTGGCCTGGTTTAAACTCTTAATGATATATCAGAAATATTTGGTGTTCTGAAATGAAAGACACATTGCATATGTATATATGTATATATGCACACACATTTTTATCTTCTACTGTAGCAAGTTATGCTTAATTTCATTCTTTTTCCTAATTTATATTTTCAAGATTTTTTAAATCTGACTAAATCTTTAACAAAGAATTTATAAAATCTCTATAATACAAATTATATAAATGAATACTGTACACATAAATAGATATATCCATTTTTAAACAGATAAGGAAATATATTACATGAACTAGATTCAGAGGAAATTATTCAAAGTTTAGGTCTTAGTACTATACTTTTTGACTAAAAAAAACTTATCTTAAGTGATAATGTCTTTATGGAGGGAAGGTGAAAGATAAGTATGCCAGCCCACTATAAACTCATCAATCAACTCTGGTTGAAAACAGAAATACAGCGAAAACCTACACTTTTAGATATGTCATCCTAATAAGGTATCAGAACCGTCAATTGGTGCATGAACTTTCTGTCATTAATAGAGACTAGATGAGATAGTTAATACTCCTATTGTTTATAAAGTTTTTTTTTTTTTGGGTGGGTCATGGGGTTTGATCTTGGTCTGGAGGTTGTCCCTGAGCTCTTCAGCTTACGGCTACTTCCCTAACCTTGATCCAAGCCCCATTTCCCTTTTGTTTTCCAGGGATTAATTGGAAATAAGTCTCAGGTCCTTTTGTGCCTGGTCTGGCTTTGAACCTTGATCCTCAGATTTCAGCCTCCTAAGTAGCTAGATGTACAGGTGGGAGCCACAGTGCCAGCTATTTTAAAGGTTTCAATCTATGCCTTGGAAGCTGGGGTGAGGCAGAGCCTCTTGGCTGGAGTAAATGGCAGACGAGGCTGCTCAGTCCATGACAGCCAGAATGGGAAGGAGAAATAAGGAAAAGGTTGGGTATTCCCTTCCAGAGCACTTCTTCCTTGAGAAAGAAGATCAATCTAACATTATAGCTATACTGAATTTTTCTGTCATTCTCCTACATAGATCACAAAAAGTCATTTAAATATTTTCAGAAAAAGAAATCTATGACCAAGTAATAGACACAGATATGTTTACATAAACTTTTATACATTAATACTTTTCTTTCCTATGAAAAAAGGAATCAAAAGAATTTAGCACAAGGAAAGAAGTGGCTTGTTAACTTCAAAACTTGGATACAAATGAGATGTATTAATCATGGGCTATAGATGTTTTCAAAACAGAAAAGGAGAACATGTATCTTACCCCCAGGAACACATTCTCCCAGTATAACTTTAAAGTAAGCTGAGCCATCTGGTAGTAATTTTCCTGTAAAAAATGAAAAGTTTATATTGTAAGTAGCTAGTAAATACTTGACCAAACACATTATCATTGGTAACTTTTGTGAGGTCATTTTGAATAACTATTTCTGTTAAGAAGAAATGATTATAATACAATATACTTTGAATTAAAGACTCATTCTGACCTTAGCTCTAACACCAAGAGCAGAATAGAATATTGAAAGACATCATGTTCCAATTAACCAAGTGACTAATTATAAATATTTTAAGGGCCTTCAATAACTTCTATACTAAGTAAAATTGCTAAAAGTGTGAAAATAAGGAAGCTCAAGTTAGAATATAGGAAATTAAATCGTTAGTCTAGGGAAATTCTCAAAATTAATATATTCCTGGATTGTAAAATGAAAGATGGTTTATATAATACACTAGGCCTTGGCTTCAAGAATGTTGGCTTCAGAGAAAAAATTGCATTTAATGTAAATGAATAATGATTCCAGGAGGTATTTTTCATTTCCTTTACATGTTTCAAGGTAGAATTATGTTTGTAGCTTTCATGGTTACTGCAGGTGATATATGCTTATTTTGAAATTGGTGATAAATTAAAAATAAATATTAAAGGAAATGAGTCACTGCAGGCATGATGCTTTAGTTGCAAAGTGTCATCTAACTGTGATTCAGAGATTTTATTTGTCCATTAGCCTGTTTGTTCTCAACATATGCCATCTATAAATGACAGAATAACTCTTTCTCCCACTTTTGTCCCACATAAAACCCACAAAAATACTTTATAGATGAAAGGATGTTGGGGATGAGAAAGGGTATATGTAGGGATAAAGATTTTTCAATTGATGGATGCACTGATTTGCAAACATTTGAATGGGAAATTACTGTTTGAACCACACAGTTCTCATTTATAGCACTATTTTCCCTTCATGTATGCTAATATGAATTTCAAAATCTATTGCAAACCGTATAAATGTAACAGATTGCATATCTCTTTTCCAGAATGCGCACTTCATCTCTTAAAATAGATGCACATTTTCTGTCTTCCCTTAGCACAGGCATTATTACTAAAGTCAAGCTATTTATTTGTTTAACCTGTGCACTATCATAGAACTGTAGCCCAAACAGGTGAATTCTGTTAATTTTTGTTTGGATTTCCAAGGAAGACAGATATGCTGATACTCTGTCTACCAAGAAAATAAATGAGGATCCCACATGTGTACTAGAATGTTATAGAAACCAACCATAAGCTTCAAAATTCAGCTCTACAACTACCTTCAAATAGATGCAAAAGTTGAAGAAAGAATTTCAATTTTGCTTTGTTGTGAAATATTCACATAGCGGGATAAACAAAAGCAAAATAACCCCATTTTAATCCAGATGTTTGTGGGGAATGTGAATTAAATGTCTGCTAGAGTTAATTAAACTCAATAAGTACTTGTAGGATATGAAAAATAAGACTTTAAATGGAAATGTTGTGGGTTCGCGGTGTCTTTGAATTTATACCAAGAGGAGTTAGGAAGCCTAATTTGCATTGCAATTTTGGGGATAGGTTAAATGGAATATACATAAAAGATATTTTAAGAATAAAAAAAAGATAAGCACAATGGCTCACAGCTGTAATCCTAGCTACTCAGAAGGCTAAGATATGAGGATCATGGTTCAAAGCCAGCCCAGGCAATAAAGACTGTGAGACTCTTATCTCCAATTACCCACTAGAAAACGGGAAGTGGGGTTGAGGCTCAAGGGGTAAGGTGGAAGCCTTGAGCTGAAGAGCTCAGTGACAGTGCCCAGGCAAAGAGTTCAATTCCCATGACTGACAAAATAAAGAAAGAAAGAAAGAAAGAAAGAAAGAAAGAAAGAAAGAAAGAAAGAAAGAAAGAAAGAAAGAAACTTAGCTAATCTTACATACCAAACAGAATAAGAATTAATTGAAACCACACAGTGATTTTAGTATTGGACAATATTGAAAAGTTGACGGATGATATAAAAATGTACGTAGAGGGCCAGGAGCATAGCCTAGTGGCAGAATGCTTCCTTAGCATTGTATGAAGCCCTCAGTTTGATTCCTTGGTATCACATATGCAGAAAAATGCCAGAAGGGGTGGTGTGGCTCAAGTGGTAGAGTGCTAGCCTTGAGAAAGCCTAAGGACAGTGCCCTGAGTTCAAGCCCCAGGACTGGCAAAAAAAATGTACACAGAGACTCCAATACAGGCACACAGTAAGAGAGACACTATTTAAATATCAAGAATAATCATTTCATTAGGTACTGGTGGCTAATATAATCTTAGCTACTCAATGAGCTGAGAGCTGAAGATTTCAGTTCGAAAGCAGTGCAGGCAGAAAATACTTGTGCTACTTTTATCACTAGTTAACCAGTAAAAAGGTATAAGAGGTAACCTGGGTTAAATAGTAGAGCACCATCCTTGAGTGAAAAAGTCAAGTAAGAGTACACACCCTCCTCTTTGCCTTGCCTCTGGAAGCGCTTTGATATATAGTTTTTCCATTCCATAGGTTGGATCTCTGAAACAGGTACCCAGCTTATCTTTAGTGGACTTTGGGAGCTGTGGAACCAGTATCACCTATACTTCCATAATCTTTTGGTCATTGTCAACAGGAAGATAGAATGAAAGGATCTCTGAGGATAATGATATCTTTGGAGGGGAGTTAGTTTATAACTCAAAGTCCTGACCTCCAATCTGCTCTCTGGAGATATATTCAACCAGGAAGTTCCAGGTCCCTGGCAATCTGGATATCAATGTTAAGGACAAAAGTCTTAAAGAGCAGGATGGATTATGGATCTCAGACATCGTTGTATGAAGGTCAAATAAAAGAGATCTCAGTACTTTGACAAGATCAATTTCTGCAATAACTACATCTAAGAGATTTTTGGATCACTTGTATTTGAGCTCTGAGCCAAACAAAGCAATTTCTTTAAAATGCTCAGGCAAAATCAAACATTTGTTATAAGAAGTTTGTTATGGATACCAGCTTCTGGTATTTTATCTGGTACTGAGGATTTGGTTGGCTCTTGGACTGAGGTAGAACTCAAACTGGAAGGTACTAGAAGGAAAAAGCTCAGTGGGGAGTCAGCTAAGTAGAAAAGGGCTGTGCTGAGGCCTTTATGCAACAGACAAGCTCTGCAGGCATCTTAGGGCAGAAAGAAAAAGCCCAGAATAAGGATTCTGCTGCCCATCAGTCTACCATCAGCACAGCATGGCACCTTCAGCTTAGGCCAAGGGACCAATAGGGCCTGGTCAGAGAAGACTAGTACTACAGGGTAAGACCACCAACCTACTCTCAGGAGTCAGAATTGATTTCAGCTCTGATCCAGGGGCCTTTACAATATGGATGGTTTGTCTCAAAGCTTTGATTTGTAAATGAATTATACAAATTTATGATGAGAAAAGCTGGAGATGAAAACTAGGAGAAAATGAGGGAGAAGTCACACTGTTCAAAAGGAAGTGCACTGATTACCTGACATGTAAATATAATCCCCTGTACATCACCATTACAGTAATATTTGAAAAACAATAAAACGAACCTGAAGTGCTATTGCCTATCTGCCAATCTTAGGTATTATTAAACTCTACTCCAAAAAAAGAAAGTCAGGTATGTTGCCTAAAATCACAGTTTTAATAGCAAATTTTATTTCACTAATATACAATTATTGTCATGATGGGAGAAGTTTGGTTTGATTCAGAAGCATAGGGAAAGATACTGAAACACATGACACTGATAAATTGATAGAACTTATAAACTAATACCTTCTTTGCAGAATTATTTAAAGCAAATAGAGACTTTTTTCTTTTTATTGTATCTTATTGTTGGGGTAATGTATAGAGGGGTTACAGTTACATTTGTTAAGTAGTGGGTACATTACATCTTGAACATTGATACCTTTTCTCATGTTTTTCTCCCACTCTCCTTTCCTTCACCCCTCCCTATCATCTTGATTTCCCCCCTTCCCTTCCCTATTTCAAATAAACAAATAAATGTATATGGAAAATACCAGGACAAAAATGGGACAGGCTCTAAGTTAAAGCCTCAGTACCAGCAAAAACAAACAAACAAGCAAAAACCAATAATTTTCTAGAACTATATGAATTTAAATCACTTTCTTAAAATCCTCATTTATGCCATGTTTTCTAGAGTTCAACAGAAATTTGTAGAAGCCCCATCCCAAGGAGAGGGGAAGACTGACCTTTGTTTTCAGTATGAAGTGGCTTAACTCAAAGGCTGGAATTGCCACTCACTACGGGCATGAGGTTGGTCCAAATCCATAAGCTCTCTGGTTCTCAATCTTCCTGTTCATAGTAGGGATAATAATTTCAGATGTTTAGTGCTTTAGCTAGTCCTTGTAGATGCTCAAAAATGATGTCTTTTTCAAACCTTGGAATGTAATTATTAGAAACAAGAGAGAGTGCAAGTATTGAACAGGATGGTTGTTTTTATTTATATGGATTATTTTTGAATATGTGCTTTTATTTTTAATAAAATTTAAATTTTACTGTAAAGGTGATATAAAGCTAAGTTACAGTTATATACGGCAGTATTGTGCATTTGTTTTTGAACAATGTTACCCCCTCCCTCATTTTTCTCCAGCTTTTTCGCCTCCTGACCTGATTTCCCCTAGTTGTAGGGCTAGTTTCCCATAAGGTGTCTAGTGAGTACCTTTGCTAAACTAGGTCACCCTTTATCCTACCTTTTCCTTCCCCAAATCAGATAAACTTATATACAAAACAAAGGGTATAGAAATTAAAAATCAAAAACAAAAACAAATAGGGACATCAGGGAATAAACCAAAGGGGGAAAAAAGAAAAGAAAAATGAAATAACTAAAAGAAGTACAATAAAAACAATGTTATTTCCATTACAGTAAGCAAAGCAAGTCAGACTCACAGAAATATAGGCCATATATTTTCTCTCCTTTGTAATAACTAGAATATGTCTAGTATATTATTAGAAGATCATAATGGCCCAACAGCTATGCACTACGATGATATAATGTTTATTGGCATGTTTGTTTTATAAAATAAACCACTAGTTATAAATGAATTCACTCATGTTTAATTGGTTGGATGGGAAAAAGAGGGAAAGGGAATATAGGAACACAAAAGCCTTCCTGAATTCATAATGTATATTTTACCTAAGAAAACCTCTGAGGATGAAGAAATTATTGCCATTTCCTCAGGAACAAAGTTTTAAAACTTTGTGTGTGGTCTGTCTTTCACAAAATAGGAACATCATTTTATTGAGAATTGAGGTATCATAAAATTCACAGCAATCATAGCAAAATAATTAGATGATAAAAGTAATCTTTTTAAGGACCAAGAACTGGGAAGATATATATATTATATAGATAATATGATAACATTTATTTCAAAAGAACCTGAACAGATATGGCAGTGTAGTTCTTGCAAAGCTCAAGGAGGGAATTTAAAATGACACTGTAATGATATAAAGACCAATTTAGAAATAACCACTGGAAGACATATACAGAAGCTGTTAGGATGGAGGAAATATTTATGTGAGAATGGTTTTGGAGATGGTATATGAGATGTGACTGAAACTAGAGGTAAACTCAGGAGCTGAAAAGAAGAAAGTCTATTTTATCTTCATTTGAACTCTAGGAAGAGAATAGAATGCAGGTGTTGGAAAGCAATAACAAAGCTGGATAAAAGACTTTCAATCAAATGGCCTCATGGCCGGTAGTTACCAGTGATACAATTTGGCTTTCAGTTTTTTCTTCATCCTCTAGAGTTTCCTTGCTTTACCATTACCTCCACTCTTACACTGTGAATCTTCACATATCATTCACTACATCTTACTGAATACACAGGTTATAAGACCCTGAACCTGGCTTCTTCACTTCCATGCACATCTTATGTGCCATCTGCCTTCATGATTCTCCCTTTCCCATTGTCTTTAATTTTTTATACAATGTCTGCCTAAACCATCCCAACTTTCTCAGTGTTTAAGCTGTAGAAACAATCCAATGCTGGTATTTCAACTGGACGAAGTATTTACAACTATGGGTTTAGAATTTCCACATGAACATCACCTTACAAACAATATTCATTTTCATTGGCTCTAAAATGAACTTACCTACACCTCTCCAGAAACTAAGCTTATTTTCAGGAATTTTCACTCCCAAAGTGTCCTATTCCCATGGATCAACAAGAGTGTGAACGGACCACAGGATGCTCCTAGTATTATCTTTACAAGACCCTTCGAGTCTCTTCTGTATTTTAGGTCACTGAAAACATCCATGTGGGTATTACACTCATATTGTAATGGCTTTGCCTATTTTCAGGCCCATCATTATCTCCATTGAGTTATCCATTTAATTGTCTCATTCACCTACTCAACCCTGTTCAGTGGCTTTTCTTTCTGGTTCCATGTCATTATAATATGTCCAACATATCAAACATTTTCCTTGGCTAGTTCTTGTTTCCTTTTCCTCAGAGAGTTCCAATGAAGAGCCATTGCCTAGATGTTACCTGTGAACTATGAAATACTCTTCACTTCTGGGATTTTTCAACTAGGAAATCCTAATCCCATCTCAAACGTCCTCTTCCCAAAGAGATAGCTGATATTCTCAGCACAGAGTTGTCAAGTCTTCAGCCAAGAGTGCATCAAATTGCCCAATACTTCCACTTTTAATCATTCACAGAAAGCACTAAAGATATGTATAAGAAAGGCTTAATAAAAATTCATCACAGAAGTAATACTTCTAATTTAAGAATGTAACAATGTTTAACAGTGCTTAATTCCCACCCCCAGTATCCCAGAGAGGGGAATGACTGTTCTGATTTGTCTCAGTACATAATTTTAGTCTGTAAGGTCAAAAACAGATATTATAGCACATTAAAATTACTTACTACTGAAAAGCTTTAAATGCGCACATCCAGTAATGGAAAAGGAACAATGCTTATGAGAGTTTAATCTCTTTGAGAAAAGAATATATCCCATGATGAACATAATTTAAACATTGCTTTCTAAAAGTATTTCTGATGAAAAAATTAATTGAAGATAAAATACTCTACAACCTGAGTCAGGTTGAATGCTGAAACCATGAGTTAAATATACAATTTATGAAGTTTCATTCCATGAGTATCCATGGTCAAGGGAGGTTTTTTGCCTGTTACCTGTAAGAATGACAATAAAGGTACATTTAAGAGTTACTCTAGGGCCGGGAGTTTGGCCTAGTGGTAGAGTGCTTGCCTAGCATGCATGAAGACCTGGGTTCGATTCCTCGGTTCGATTCCTCGGTACCACATACATAGCAAAAAGCCAGAAGTGGTGCTGAGGCTCAAGTGGTAGAGCTCTAAGCTTTGAGAAAGTCCAAGGACAGTGCTCAGTGCTCAGACCCTGAGCCCAAGCCCAGGACTGGAAAAAAAAAAAAAAGAGTTACTCTATTTTGGTTATTGTAAAGATAATGTGCAGTGGGGTTACAGTTATATAAGTCAGGTAATGAGAGTACATTTCCCTTTGAACAGGGTCCATCTCTTCTCATTTTCTCTCAGATTTTCCACTCCAGAGACACTTCCACCAAAGTTGTGAAGTTCATTTCCAACACAAAGTCTATTGAGTATTACTGCAAAATTAGTTCACCCTTTGTCACACCATTTCAATGTTCTCACTTACCCTCCTCCAAACAGGTAAACTTTCATATAAAACAAAATGTACAGAAATAAAAAACAGCGACAAAGGCAGGGAAAAAAAGTAAAACAAAAAAACACTTGTTTTCCATTTCTTGGAGCTCATTTCAATAAACACCATTTTATACTGTATGAAGGTTTAGAGTCCTGTATAATTTATCATGCCCAAGTATAATTTTTTTGTCTTTTATTATCCATTGTGTTTATTTGTAGATTTATAGGCATGTTCTAATGGCTACAAATGTGAGAAACTATGCAAGTCATGTTTCCTTGGGTCTGGCTTGCTTTACTTCATATAATTTTTCCCAATTCTTTCCAATTCCTTACAAATGGGGCAAAATCATTCTTTCTGATGGAACATAGAATTCCATGGTGTGTATATACCACATTTTCTTGATTCATTCATCCACAGAGAGGCATTTGGGTTGATTCCATGTCTTAGCTATTGTAAACAATGCTGAAAAGAAAATAGGTGTGCTGGCAGCTTTAGTGTGGCCCAGATTGTGATCAATTGGATAAATTCCCTGGAGTGGAACTGCATGAAACTGAAGAGTTTCTGCATGGCAAAGGACTTTGTTAGCAAGATAAATAGAAAGTCCACAGAATAGGAGGAGATCTTTACTAGCTATGCATTAGATAAGGACCCCATTTCTAAAATGTAAACCACCTCAAAGTAAATCCTCAAAGAAATAACCTAATTAATAAATGGACTAAATACCTATAGAGAAATTTCTCAGAAAAAGAAGTAAGAATGGCCAATATACACATGAAAAAATGTTCAACATCTCTAGCCATAAAAGAAATGCAAATCAATGAACTTTACAACTGCGGGGTGGTGGGGATATTGAGGAGAAAATTGAGAAAGGGGGTAACAATGTTTGACAAAATATGTACTCACTACCTTATGTATGTAACTGCAATTCCTCTGTAAATCAGTTTAACATTAAAATTAAATTAAAAAAGAAATGCAAATCAAAACAGCATTGACATTCCAGCTCACTTCATTTAGAATGGTCATTATCAAGAAAAATAACAGTAACAGATGCTGGTGGGGAGCCTGAGATTCCTGCTTTAGAATAAGAAATAAAACTTGAGCTTCATTTTATCATGCTTTAATACACCTAATTTGAAAATATTTTTTGATTTCATGACTTCTCAAAATGCTTCCTGTACAAATAACTTCGTATAATATGTCCATTGTTAATAATATAAGCTAATTGGTTAACTGAGTATAGCTGTAAGTTAATTATAATGAATTTTCATTTGCAGCAGTGCTAAACACTTTTCTGAGTAATCATTTATTTCAATGTGTGGATCCAAGGCACTTCAGAATGTACAACTGATTGTGATGGAAATGTGACAGTTGCAAAACTGCCAAGTCTTAATTAAATTCTGACACTTGTATAGACTGAAACATTGAACACTGTGCCATCTTACAACAGAGCCTCTGTGGATCTTTAGGATTTGGAGTGAGCTATATAATATAATTAGACTCTAAATAAGGAACTACTTATTGTGTGTTTATATATTGGAACCTGCTATGTTTAATTTGTATTGGAATTATGGTTTCAATCCAATCTGTAATTAGCACAGTAGGTTTTTAATAAGTAGCTTGTTTTTTTACCAAAGGAATATTTGTCAGTTATTATCTACTAATATTTTTCCAGATTAGCTTATTTATGCTTTGTTGCCAACTGTAAGTGTTGTTGGACATAAAGGCATTGATTATGGTACATATTTTATGATTATCTTTAAGCAATAATCTCTAGGTTAATCCAAATGTCCAAAGCCAGCTTTTCATTTTATCTATGTAACAGGAGGAAGAAAGATAGATTTGGCTTGAAATTGTCTGGTTTTTTTTTCTCCATACAGTCTATACCACAAAGTTTTTAGGTGTTCTTTACTAACCTATGGAGACAGTTAACCGTACAACCATGAGTCATTTGTTTTATGTTCAACTGGCATATCTTACTAGTTTTCTTCAGCTTTACTCCAATACACTAGGGTTATTTTTATTTGAAACTGCTAAAAACAGAGGGGCTATATTTACATTAATCAGGCAAAGAATACATTTCCTTTTGAACAATGTCATCACTTTCTGCTCTCTCTCCCAGTTTTTCCCACTTGTCCTACCACAAGTGATAAATATGACTTTGTGCAATCAGATGCTACATAGGAATTTGTTTTTGTTTTTGTTTTTTGCACATACCTTTCCCACAAGTCCCTAGTGAGTCTGTGGCACATTTAGGCTTGAGAAGAATACTCAACTCAGGCTTTGTCTTAATATCAGTAAGAAAGAAATGTTTTGCTTGCAAGAATGAATTTCAGTGATGAATAGATACTTTTCTTTTTAAATATGATACTGGTCATAGGGCCCAAGATTTTATACATGTTGAGCTAGATCTTCTAAGAGATTTATTTAAGTATATATACATATGTGATATAATATAGTGTGTGTGTGTGTGTGTGTGTGTGTGTGTGTGTGTGTGTGTGTGTGTATGTATGCGTGTACCAAAAGTATGACTTGAACTCTGGCTAGTACTCTACTACTTGGGCAGCAACTCCGTTTCTGGCTTTTTGGTTACAGATAATGAGTCTCACAGATTTATCTGCCCAGATTGCTTCAAACTGTAATCCTTAGATCTCAGCCTCTTGAGTAGCTAGGATTATAGGCCCAGGTCACCAGCACCAGCAAGCAATATTTTGTGTCTGTGTGCCGATCCTGGGGCTTAAACTCAGGATGCTATCTCTCAGGTTTTATGCAACAGCTAGACTAGCACTCTACCACTGGAGTCAGTATTTTGATGGTTAATTGTAGATAAAAATCTTGATACATAAGGACATATAATGTGAAGCTAATTGAAAGGACCTCCAGGATAGTGAAACAAAAGCCATATAATGAATGATTGTTGTCCTTAATGTACTATGTTGTCTCTCATCTCCTTTGCTGTCCCTTGGTTATCTCATATTGGTATAGTATCTCACTTTGTTATCTGATATATTGAATTTATTTGTATTTGGATATTTGAAATTTGATAGGGAAGGGGGGAAAACCAAGACGGGTGGGGGGTGTGGGGAGGGAGGGAAACGGGTACCAAGACATGTGAAAGGGTATCAATGTATGTGAATTAATGCACCTTCTATCTGGCAAATATCATGTAACCCTTTTACTAATTACAATAAAAAAAAATAAAGCAAAAAAAAAAAGAATCTTACAGACTTTACTGTCTAGGCTGACTTAGAGCCTTAGAATCCTTATCTAAGATTGTAGGCAAGTGCTGCTGGTTGGCCAGTAACCTTATTATTCTTATAAGGGGGAGATAAAAGCCTTTTTTTAATCATAGAAATTATCAGTTAGTTTTTGGTGCCTCTATGACATTTGTGTTTTTAAAATTTTAGTATTTAGTTATCTAAAATGCTTGTACAAAGAAGTTTAATTCAACAAATTGGTTCATGAGTAAAATGCACCTCGCTCATCATTCTCCAGCATCTTTTTGGCTCATCCATATCCTTAAGTTACGTAGTTCCATTGTATGTGGTTTTGATTAGTGCTGTTTCTATATTCTATATTGACATTAGCCCAGCATGGCCTGGGGATTGCAATTAAGTATGGGCTGTCCTGGACTTCTTGATCCTCTTGTCACAGTCTCACAAGTGTTGGCATTATATACATGTTTTATCTTTTTATCTTACTTATTAAAAGTTGATTTTTATCCATTCTTATTCATATTTGCTGCCCATTGCCAAGACATTTGGATGAGAAAGTTAAAGGGGACCTTAAAACATGCATACAGAGATATATTCCTCCCTTGACATCTTTTTTCAACTCTCCACTCATTTGATGGTATACACACTGACTATAGCTTAGTCAAATTTGAAAAGCTATTTTTTTATTAAAGAATTTATTAACATTGATTTTTACATCATATTTTAAATGACAAGTTTAACAAACAACTGTTCAAGAAGGGAATCTCTATTTACAATCACTGGGACTTAGTATTTAGAACTTAATCAAAATTAGGCTAAGGGTTTGTATGTCATAGAAACATTAATTTATGAAATAAAACATGTCTTGAGAAGCTATTTTTAAAGTTAAAAAGTTAAGAAAATTTTTGAGATATCTAAAAATGAATAATTTGATCCTCAATAAGTCATTCTACAACTATGGCTTCTAATTTTAAAGCAAAGATCCATCATGACTTACTGTATGACTTTAAAGTTGTGATTATCCACCATTTCTCTTTTCATATTCTTGGAGTGAATGCAAAGATTGTGGCTTCTAAAATACAGGCAATATTCCATAGCGGTTTTACACAACAACTTTAGTGTGTTCTCCATTTAAGCATAAACAAATATGTATGATGAACTATAAAAGCTATTTTAAAATAGCTATTTTAAAGCTGTTTTAAAGCTATTGGTTGTTTTTTTTCAATTCTTCTTTGGGTGGGAGCTGTTGAAGTGGGGGCTGCATTGTGTGGAGGACTTAGGGCTCAGGAGCCTAGAATTGGCCTCAGTTTTAGTTTTCTTTTCTTTTATGACCAGTTCTGGGGCTTGCACACCAGGACTCGGTGCTGTCCCTGAATTTCTTTTGCTAAAGTTTGGTCCTCTACCCCTTGAGCCACAGCCTCACTTCTAGTTTTCTGATGGTGCACTGGAAATCAGAGCATTGGACTTTCCTGCCTGGGCTTACTTTGAACTGAGATCCTCAGATCTCAGCCTCTTGAGTAGCTGGGATGACAGGCCTGAAACTGCTCGATGCTTTTTTTGTATTTGAAAAATTGTGTCAAAATTTCAACATGAAGATCTCTCAGAAGGAGAGTTACAAGATGACTAAATTACAACACTACTGCTAGCATCTACTAAGACAGGAAGATTTCAGGAAATGTATTGTTGCTATATTTTAGAGAAATATGTTTGGGAAGTCCATAGAGTAAATACATCACTGAAATGGCATCAAGTGCAGCTATCCATTTCTTGGAAGTTCTGAGATCTTTCATCATGTAAATAATTTTTCTATCTCCCTTATATAATAACCTGATGGTTAAATTAATGATATCCATGTAATCTCACTTTTTTTTCTTTTTTGGGGGGTGGGGAAGGTTGTGGGGCTTGAACTCTGGGCCTGGGCGCCGTGCCCTAGCTCTTCAGCTCAAGCCTCCCACCCTACCCTTGAGCCACAGCTCCACTTCCCATTTTTTTTTCTAGTGGTTAATTGGAGTCTCAGGGTATTTAGTGCACAGGCTGGCTTTGAACCTCCATCCTCTGATCTCAGCCTCCTGAGTAGCTAGGATTACAGGTGTGAGCTGCCACACCCAGCTAATCTAATTGTTCTTATATAAACATTTCCACATAAAACATGTAAAAGAAAAAAATAAAGCCTATCTCTATGCTTGTACATTTAACTGATGGTTAAATTTAAATAATATATATGGTTTTAACTGTGAATAGTTACTACTGTATCATAGTACTTTTCTCTATTTAGTGTAGATTATTGTTTTGACATAGCAAATGATAAGCATGAGTTTTAAACTTTCTATATTGATTTGTCATATTTTTGTGAAATTGCTTGTGATCATAAATTCTGATATTGGCTGCAGTCTTCATTTTTAATTTCTCTAATTGGAAATAGAATAATTGACCAATATTCCTTATAGAGCATTGCTATTTCTCACTGTTACATGCAAGATGAGAGTATTTTCTTTAATCTTTTTTATGAATGTATACAGATAAAAGGTGATTGTGATTTTTTAAAATTGCATTATGGATAGGGTTGTTATTTTATATTTTATGCAAAAGGAAATCAAATATCATTTTCATTATACTTATCATTTAAAAACCAAATGACACTTTAACTGCTTCTTTTCTAATAGTACAAGCAAACTTTACTTTTTTACTGTTCAAAAAATCAGTTTATAAATGCAATGCATCTTAATTAAGGCCACCCATTTCACCATTCTTCATTATCTCTCCCAATCCTTCTCCATACTTTCATTGTATTTGCACCAAATATTTTGACTACATTTTCCTCCTTCCTTCTTTCATTCCTCCACCCCACCCTTTCACCTTTCATCAGGCCCTACATCCTCAAATGCTAGTTTCTTACTAACCATTTTGTTGGGACTTTGAGTCTTTTTTTTTCTAAAAACTACACTATTTGAATTCTCTTCTGCAAATATTTACTACTTGTCATTGGCTCCTGCAAGTTTCTAAGTCAAAGAAAAAAAAGACAAATTATGCAAGAAAATACCTGTAATTATTACAGCAACATCATTCACTCAGTTCAAATTAAGGAGTATCAGTGTGGGAGAAATAATTCTCCTACTATCTGATGAATGTAATTGTAACCCCTCTATACATTATCCTGACAATAAAGAAAGAAATAATAGTGAGTTATTTTCTAACTTATTAAAGTAACCTTCAATACTAACTTGCAAATTTCTTTCCCTCTTTCTTCCTTCCTTAAGTCACTTCTTCCTTGTAATTATTATTTGATAGTATGTCATCTCTTTCATCTAGACTTTGGGTTGCACTTAACTAGTGATTGTAGGATAAGTTTTCTATTCAGTTATTATCCTTTAGGACATATCCATGTGGGAAACAAAATTTCCAAAATTTATTATGAAAGATTGCATGAAATAGAGGATCTAAGGTATGAATGTTATGGTCTGTATGACCTGAAATAACCAGATATATGATTTGTAAAAATTCATATGAGGACATATAAGAATTTGTTGCTGTAAAAGATAGCATACTCTGGTAAGGGGGAAAAAGGGTATAAAATCATCTAGACAAAGTATTCATGTTGTAATCATTAATAGTAACAGTTGATTTGTCATTGCAATAAGGGGAGAATGAAAAGTATCTGAGCAACTTTTTATGGGAAAATAATTGAGAGAATTCCTGCTGCCTCAGTTGATTAAAGTAGAGGTTAGAGCAGACACACTTCAGGGCTCATCAGAACCAGTTACATTGGAAAGCATGGGTTTGGGGGCAGGGGAAGAATGTATGTACCTGTGTTAGGGGTGAAGTTCTTCCTTGCAATTCTCCTCAATGACAAAAGTATGAAAATCTTTTCTAATTGTACACTGTACCCGTGCATGTAATTCATTCTATAATATGAAACCCTATCTCCTGCTGATTGCTTAAAAAAATTGTGTCACTTGGTACTACATCACAGCTGGCTCATTAACATTTATGATGGGCATTAACCCACTGCCCTCAGCTTCCCTGAGAACAGCTGCTATTGCTTTCCCCTTCCTGCTGGCAGGCAAGTGGCTCTAAACCTCATCAGCTTTGTATACTTCTGCCTCTTTCCTACATGGCTGTTTATCCATATTTAAGTTAGTGATTTATTAATTTAATAAACATTCAGTGAGTACCTACTATATTCAAAGCAATGAGTCTAAATATTGAAGTTCAGTAATAAAGTAGAAATCCCTTAATTTCTGTAATTAATTTTGTGATTAGTGTATGCATGTGATGTCAATGGTGATTAATCTTATAGAGAAATATGAATTAAAAATGAAGAATAAAGAAGGTAGAGTGAGGTGGAAAGAATTCTTCAATTTGAGATTTGAGTAAATAGTTGGAGGGGAAGGAATGACTGCTGCTAATTTCTGGAAGTGCAAGACTATAAAGAATCTGTTGCATTCACTGAATACGAAAACATATTTTACTTACAGGATTATAACAGAATAAAAGTAGAAATGCAGATGGGAGATTTTTATGCTTTAAATGGTATATATTGTTCTAAAATTTTATTCTATTCTTTGAATTGAACTTAAGATTCATATATTAAATTGAGAGGCCATATATAGTGATGCAGACCTATAATCTTAGTTGATAATAGGCAAAAATTAAGGTGATCGAGAGCCCAGGCCAGGCAAAAAATTAGTGATATCTTCTCAATAAACAAACCATGCATGGTGGTCCATACTTGTCATTCCAGTTTAATGGAAGCCAGAGATAAGAGGATCAAAGTCTGAAGCTAATCTTATGCTGAAATTGCAGCCCATACCAAAAAGTGCCAAAGCAAAAACAAGAACAAAATCTTTGGGCCTGGTTCAAGTGGAATAAGGCAGAAAATGGGAGGCTCCAACTTCAAACCTCAGTACCATGTATACACACACATACAAAAGAACTTAAGGTAATTGGTAATTGTGTGTTTCTTTGTGATCATTACATAGTTTTGTTAATAAGATGTGGACAATTTATCCTAAAATTCAGAATATATTCTGGTTCCTCAAATATGAAACTAAATATTCCTGTTTTGTTTGTTTTTGTGGTTCATGGGGCTAGAACTTTCTTGGCACTGTCCTTGAATTCTTCAGCTCAAGGCTACTGCCCTACCTTTGAGCCTAGACCCACTTCCCATTTTCTAGATGTTAATTGGATATAAGGTTCTCAGGTCCTTTTGTGCCTGGACTGGATTTGAGCCTTAATCCTCAGATCTCAGCCTTCTGAGTGGCTAGAATTACAGGCGTGTTCCAACACACCCAGCTTTCTGTTTTTTTTTTAAATATCTATCTATCTATCTATCTATCTATCTATCTATAGATAGATAGATAGATAGATAGATAATTTAAGAAATACCTATTGAAGACTGTGTGGCAGGTATCATTTTAGGACCTGGAGCTATAATAATTGTCAATGAGAGTAAAGCATTTGTGTTTATTAACCTCATTTACATTTAAAAGACTTAAGTTGTTCAGTTGTATTTTCACCTTTTTAGAATTATTTTTTGTATTTTAAATTGATGTTGAGAAATAATCACGGGGAGAATTTGACTTGAAGGCAAAATGAATCATGAAATAATTATTGTAGCTACTGGATATCATAAATTGAATAACAATTACAAATCACATTTGACTTCTTTCTTACCATCCTATTGTCAATTTTCCAAAAATTATAAATAAAATAAAATAAAAATTATTAAATAAAATATAAAATTTTCAAATAATATCCTTTGGGGAAAACATGACTCAGCCAAGATTGTGGCTTTACACGTTCAAGGCCCTGGTTTAATTCCTAGCACCACCAAAAATTAGAATTGCAAAGTTATTTTAAATATTTGAAAAGAGTACTATTTAAAAATCTATTCTGGAATCTGCCTTGTCTCTGTTCATATTGACTTTTTCTATAAAAGGTGCTGATTTCCTGTCTATGACTTAGCTGTCCTGGTTGTTCATATATTTGTGTGATTGAAGGACTAATTTGAAATGTAAGCCTTTGTAGAACTTTTGCAAAATAGCGTATCCCTGAAATGGGATAATTATTTGGAAATGGGAAACTCTTTCAGGTTTATGTACACAGCATTATTAAATGATGAGCTAGAGGAGGAGGTAGCTCATGCCTGTAATCCTAGCTACTCAGGAGACAGAGATCTGTGGGTCGTGGTTCAAAGACAGCCTGGGCACCACTGAAGTCCATGAGACTTTTATCTCCAATTAACCTCTAGAAAACTGGAAATGGCACTGTGGCTCCAGGAGTAGGGTGACAGCCTTGAGCTGAAGAGCTCAGGGACAGCGCCCAGGCCCAGAGTTTAAGCCTCATGACCATCAACTACCACCACCAACAACAACAACAATAACAACACCACCAACAACAAAAAAGAGAAGCTGAAATTGTTTTTGTTTTTGGTTTTTACTGCTTTAACACTTCTGATGTTGGAGCTCTCAGCCATTCTGGAGATGCTCTTCTCTTAGCTCATTTACAGCAGACCATCTTCAGTCAGGGTCACTATGAGAGGGAGCATCATGTGATCACAAGCAAGCAAAGAACTAAAGAGACACCAGACCTATTAGAAATGTGCCTTGACAACTGAAGAATATGATGAAGCTCAGGATCAATATCAATACCTACTTCATTTCTAACCCAAAGGTGGTATTCAATTACCAGCTGAAGATATGCACATTAGAGTAAACAATAACTAATAGCTCGGAGAAATATCTAAAATAGTCCTTTAACATCACATGTTACACATAATGGTACTAAAACAATTATAAAGCCATACGACTTCCAAGTATAGAATTGTTCCAATCTCATCTCCTGTTAAGGTGCTCTAGAACTTGAGTGGGAAAGGTTAGAGCCTTTTCTGGTAACTTTTTCTGATTGGAGCTCAAATAAAACACTTCCATCATCACTTGTCTTGAGGTATAAGTATGTGAGTATTTGCTCCTATATTCGTTGCTATTGGGTAGGCTGAATCCTGAAGAAGCAGATAATTTGATGCCTGGAGGAAGGGATAATGGGAAACTTCACTTCTTCCTACATCAAGAATGCTTACCGAAGAGATTATCAAGCAAGACTGATTAAAAGTCTATATCACCTCATTCATAAGAAAATGGAAAGACTTGGAGAAAAGCATATTTAGTGAAGTAAGCCAGACCCAAAGGAACATAGGCTCCATGGCTTCCTTCATGTAATAATTAGTAATTGTAATAATTAGTACACATCCAGAATTCTCCTAGTAGAGGATTACAATAGATTCATAAGGTCATATAGGATGATACTAAATGAAAGGATCTCCAGGATATGGAAACAAGAGGTTTATCTTTATGATTGTTGTTCTTAATGTACTATGTGAAGTTATTTCTTTTCTCTTTTTTCCCCCTTATGATCAATCTCATGTGGCTACTGTATCTGACCTCGTTACCTGGTATAATGTATATCCAGTTCTTTATTTATTTGAAATGGGAAGGGAAGTGGGACAACAATATGATTGGGAGGGGGCATGGGAGGTAAACAGGGACAAAAACATGAGAAGGGGTATCAAGGTTCAAGAAGTAATTCACCCATTATCTGACGAATGTAACTATAACCCCTCTATACATTATCCAAGCAATAAAATGCAATATTTTAAAGGCTATATAATGGAAAATACTTTCCATAACTGAATTTCTGCCTTTCAGGAAATTCCCATATCCTATCAGAGGGAATCACTGGATTCCTACCACTAGTCTCCAGACTGGGACACCCGAGCTGGGCACCGGCTGGAGTTTTCTGATGACAAAGTCCCCAAAGAAAGACAACCATGATAAATTCTGAGATACATGTTAACCCTACAATTTACTCTGAGAAAAATATAATTTTTACTCATCCAATATTAATCTAATTTATGCCTCACAATGTAAAAATCATACATAGAATATAGCATGATTATCAGTGGTGCATTACTTTTTATTCTTCACATCTCATAAAAATACATATATTACTTCTCAGTAATAGAAGCCAGATAGGAATTTTTCGTGATGCATTTTACATTTGGTACTAGATGTTCCCATTTCTATGTGCCAACAAATAAGGATATAATTTGTCCAACACATTCTACAAACACTCTACAACTAGGCCAAACTCCCAGCCCTGAAATATATACATTTACACACACACATACACACACATACCCACATAACTCCAATTTTTCCATCGTGGTAATTGACAGTCTTCATTTTTTTTTTAAATTTTAAGCTACCGGTGGCATAATGTGAGATATTGTAGTAACCAGTATACTACATAATGAAGTGATTTCTCATCAGAAACTTCATGAACTAAAGTTTTGTCCACTTCTAACTCCTCTACTTGAAGCTGTACTGCTACAAGTGCAATTGCTAAGTAAGAAGGTATGCATCATTTCAGATTTCATGATGTAATTTATAATTGACTTGCAATAATTTTACCATTTTATTAACAGCAGTCTAGGACAACACTAATATATATAATCATTATTTTTAATAGCTGACAATCAAAAACGAATAGATAGTAGCTTGCTTTTGAATTTCTATTTCTTTGGTAGTACTTATTAGTCAATTATATTCCCATTCAAACAGTAGCACTGAAAATTACCTAGTTTTTAGGTCTACTCATTTCCTATAATTTGGTAGGATGATTTGAAGCTAAGAAAATATACAACGTAATAAAGGTCAAATTATTTAGCTAAACTGACTCTTCAATGTGTACTAAAAATAATTTCTAACATTTAACAACAAAATAGTTATTTAGACTATTCCCTAGGAGTTTCCCTGATGAGTGTCTTCATATATCTTTCTTTTTCCTCATTTGGAGGCTCTAGGATTTAAATTCAGGGGCTTATACTTGCTTGGATAACTTGTGTGCCCAGCTCTCTGCCAAATAACTCACACCTTCAGTTTGCCTTTTGCTGGTTATTATGGAGATAGGAGTCTCCTGAACTTTTTCATCTTGAATAGATTAGAATTAGTTTTGTGGCTCTCAGACTACTTAATAGCTAAGATTATAGTGTGAGATACTGACCTTGGGTTCTCATCCCATTTTTTTCTTATAATATTTCCTTAAGAATTAAAAAAATGCTCTAGATCCATATAAGTTAATCGTCTAAGTGAGGATTAACTGCTATGGAGAACAATGATCAGAGTTTGTATAATATGATGATTTTGATGGGCAGAGAGTGTCAAAAGGCGAGTGAGTCAGAAAGAAAAATGTGATATATAATCATTGACTGTTGCTGCTGTTGAATGAATTTGTCATGCCAAGTGGATAATTTAGTCTTTTTAATTCTCTGACTTGGCAGGATCTGACTTACTCTCTAACTCACTAGAAAAAATAAGACTATATAATGGGGGAACATGTAAACTTTAGAGTATAAATTAAAAATCAGTTTAATATTAATTCTTATGCACAGGGTTAAATTGTTCCTTGAATGCAAAGATGTTTTCTCTGGGGATTATATAAACAGATTGTGGCTTGATTTTTTCCCCTATACTTTTATCCTTCTGGAATATCGATCAAGTATTATATTTATGAGTACAATTAGAGAATCTTACCTAGCCATTTTCTGATCTATTGTTATTTTCCCAAGATGTCTATGAGCAATCAAATCCCAGTGGATAGTAAAATAAGGCATTTTTTATGAGGCCCCGTGCTTGAATCGTGGTTATTGATGTTGTGTAATGAACCTCATGCACTTCTTTTTTTAATATTTTTATTGTAATTAATAAAAGGGTTACATGACATTTGCCAGATAGAGGGTGCATTAATTCATATACATTGATAACCTTTCACATGTCTTGGTCCCCATTGTCCTCCCCCCTACCCCCCTCATGCACTTCTATATTGTTAGGATAGGATATATTTTGTGTAGTTGCCTAACACCTAGAGTTATCACATAAAATATGGTAATGATAATTCTACTTTAAAGACTAAAATATATTAAGTAAAACATACACATAAATCATAAAGTCTCCAGAACAGTTTGATCACTGATTATCCCCAATCTTCTCAAGGCATAGCAATTTAATCAACTCAGGACAGTGGCCCCCCATAAAACATTGATTCTAGCTGTGTACAGTGGCTCACACCTGTGATCCTAGCTACTTAGGAGGCTGAGATCTGATGATTATGGTTCAAAGCCAGCCCAGTCACTAAAGAATGTGAAACACTTATCTCCAGTTAATCGCTAGAAAATGGGAAGTGGGCCTGTGGCTCAAGGGTTAGGGTGGTAGCCTTGAGGTGAAGAGTATAGGGACAGTGCCCAGGCCCAGAGTTCCAGCCCCACACCAACAAAACAACAACAATAACAAAAACAAAAAACAAAAATAATTGATTCTATTAGATATAACTGTTCCCTGGCTTGCTGAATACATTACTAGTTATATCTATGCTTATGTCATATTTATTTTCTTTTCTTACGAAAAATTACTTTATTGTCTTTGTCACCATTAGAACAATAAAACTTCAAAACTAACTTAGAAGTAGGACTTAACAACTTTTTTTTTGTGAGTCATGGGGGATTGAACTTGGCCTGGGAGCTGTCCCTAAGGTCTTTAAGCACAAGGCTACCACCCTGCCCCTCAAGTCAAGCTCCACTTCCCGTTTTCTAGAGGTTAATTAGAGATAAAAGTCTCAGGTCCCCATTTGCAGGAAATGGAAAGACTTAGAAAAGATCATATTAAGTGAAGTAAGACAGACTCAAAGGAACTTAGGCTCAATGGTTTCCCTCATTTGTCATAATCAGTAGAAACCTTGGGCTCTCCTAGCAGAGATTTGCAATAGAGCAAAACCTTGATACAAAAGGCCATATAGTAGGACACTAAATGAAAGGATCTCTAGGATATAGAAACATAAGCCATATAATGAATGATTGTTGTTCTTAAGGTACTATGTTATCTCTCATCTCTTTTGCTGTCCCTTGGTTATCTCATATTGTTACAGTATCTCACTTTGTTACCAGATATATCGGATATATTTGTATTTGGCTATTTGAAATTGGATAGGGAACGGGGGAAATCAAGAGGAGGGGTAAGGGTGGGAGGGAGGGAAATGGGGACCAAGACATGTGAAAGGCTATAAATGCATGGGAATTAATGCATCATCTATCTGGCAAATATCATGTAACCCTTCTATTAATTGCAATAAAAATTATATGAAAAAAAGTCTCAGGTCCTTTTATGCCTGGGCTGGCTTTGAACTTTGATCCTCAGATCTCAGCCTCTATAGTAGATAGAATTACAGGCATGAGTCACCATATCCTGCTCCTTATCAACTTTTTATAGTGAGAAATCTATGCTCTAGACTTGCTTTAAGCATGACTATTTTGGGGGACTCTGATGATATTATCAAGGATCAGGTTTTCTCTTTGCTTTTTTTTTCATGTTTAGGCTTAACAACCACATTAGAATGACAACTTTCTTTTGCAAAGGTGATAGCAAACATGGAAGAACTGAGAAATCAGAGCATTTTGGCTCATATTTTTGAACCAATTACCTTTATTATTACTAGCTAGACTCAATTTTATACCCACTCTAAAAAGTGAGGCATTCTCCCTCCTCCAACACAATTAAGAAAGAAAAAGCTAACTGCTGGTGGAGACTAGAGAGCAATGCACATTGTGCAACATTGGAAAGCCACCATCTAATATTATTCAAATTTTCTACTCTATTTTAGCAGAAATAGCACAATATACACAATCTAATGCTTTGAGATTAAATTTTATCTTTAATTTCATATTTGATGTTAATATTTTAACATCTCTGTTCTTTAGTTTTCCAATCTTTAAAATAGGAATAGCTTCCCAATGGATATGTACAATGTATGGCAGGTCAAAAGATACATTATGCAGAATGTTGTAATGGACCCTGCTTACCTATCCTAGACTGCTTACGGACCTGTAGTCTCTACTGGAAATCACATACTCACAGTAAGGATTATCAAATTTGATTGAGTAAATAATGTTATATGTAAATGAGTTATCCATAAATCTCATTAATTTTGAGTTAATAAGCCATGCTTATTTAAGCCATGTCAAAAATTACTATAATCTCTAGGTTGTAAATTTACCAGACTGTAAAGCCATTCCTTCCATATTTAGCCTACACTGTAAACCCTGGCCATCTAAAGGTGCTTGCAAAGATGGACTGAAAGAAAGTATATATGACCTCAAATATTACCTTAGTTCCTTCCTGTCCCTAAATTTTCACCAGCCAATTCTTTTTTGCATATGTTTTTTATTGTAATTAATAGAAGGGTTACATTATATTCACCAGATAGAAGGTGCATTATTTCACATACTTTGGTACCCTTTCTCATGTCTTGGTCCCCATTTCCCTCCCCTCACTCCTGCCCCTCATCTTGTTTTCCCCACATCCCTATCCAATTTCAAATAACCAAGTAGTCCTCTATAGAATATATCAGATCACAAGGTGAAATACTGTTACAATATGAGATAACAAAGGGAAAGCAAAAGAGATGAGAGATAACATAGTACATTAAGGACAACAATCACTTGTTATATGGCTTTTGTTTCTATATCCTGGATGTCCTTTCATTTAGCATCACACTATATGGCCTTATGTATGTAGGTTTTGTTCTATTGTAGATCTCTGCTAGGAAAGCCCAAGTTTTCTACTGGTTATGACAAATGAGGGAAACCATTGAGCATATGTTCTTTTGAGTCTGGCTTATTTCACTTAATATGTTTTTTTCTAAGTCTTTCTATTTCCTTACAAATGGGGCAATGTTGTTCTTTCTGATAGCAGTATAGAATTCCATTGTGTATAAATATCACATCTTGATTATCCACTCATCATCGGGGCATCGGGATAGGTTCCATATCTTGGGTTTGGTAAATAATGCTGCAATGAACATCGTTGTGCTAGTAAGTTTAGTATGCCCTTGTTTCTGGACATTTGGGTAAATGCCAAGTAGTAGAACTGCTGGGTCATAGGGGAGTTCTATGTTTAGTCTTTTGAGGAATCACCATACTGCTTTCCATAGTGGTTGAATGAGTTTGCACTCCCACCAACAGTGTAGTAGTGATCCCTCCTGGCCACATCCCCACCATCACCAGCTAATTCTTCAATTTGAATATTTCTTCCTCCCCCCCCCCGCCCTGATGTTTCTTGACTGGTTAAGATACTGCATCTTCAAATCCCAGATCATCTCACAGATCTGAGAACTTTTCCTCAATTGAAAATTATTCCTATTATTTCCTACCTTTCTGCAGCAATTCAGCAAATGAATTTGAAATCATACTGACTCTCTTGACTATGCTTGCCTGTGTCCAAGACCACTTAATTCCATTCAGCGTCAAGTTTCTTCTCTTTTTGTTGTTGTTGTTGTTTTCCTTTGTCCTATTTTTCAACTATCTTAAATAGTGTACAAAGAAACTTCTATTTAATCATGCACTTTATGAACACAGTGCATCTTGATCAGTATCATTACTTCCAACAATCACAGGCATACCATCCCTATTTCCCATTTTTGAGCTTCTTAATTTTATAGGGTATATATTAAATTCTTTGCTCTCCACTTCTTTTTCTCTTCATTTGTACACTCTTTCCCCCTTGACACCACCACATCCTTTTCAAGTACCCACTTCCTAGGGTTTTTTTAATTGTAATTAATAGAGGGGTTACAGTTATATTCACCAGATAGAAGGTGCATTTCTTCTCATACCTTGATACCCCTTCTCATGTTTCTTGTCACCATTTCATTCCCCCATCCTCTCCCCTCATCTTGTTTCCCTTCTTCCCCTTCCTATTTCAAATAAACAAATAAATATATACAATATACCAGATAACAAGGTCAGATACTGTAACAATATGAGATTAACCAAAGGGCAACAGAAGAGATGAGAAGTAATACAGTACATTAAGGGATTTTTTTTGTCACAGTTCCACTATAGTCATTGTAGCATTACTCACTGTAGCCAAGGTATGGAATGAGCCCAGATGCCCTTTAATGGATAGATGGTTCAAGAAAATGTGGTATATTTACACAATAGAAATTACTCATCCATTCAAAAGAATGATATTGTGCCATTTGTAAAGAAATGGAAAGTGCCAGAAAAATTCTATGAAGTTTCTCATCTTTAAAATGATGATAATAATACAATCTCCAAAAAGTAGTGGTGAGATCAATGAGGTTGGGTATATAAGGTTTACAGAAACATCAGCAGCATACTTAAACTTTAAAATGTAGAACTTTTTATCCTTATCTTCATTGTTAGATTGAGAAAAGTATTCATTTCTAAATTTTCTAAAGGATTTTCCATTCGGTAAAGCAGTTTATTACCTCAATGCATGTTGAACATCATCCTCCATATTTTCCAAACCCACTGCTTCCCTCAGTTTTCTTAATTTTGTAGGTTATGTTGCATTCTCCCCATTGCATATTTAAAGAGTAAATGTGGTATAGTAGAGAATAGACTGTTTTTCTTATTCTTTCCAGAGTATCCTGTACTTAAATAGTATTATCTGTTGATCTGGGTAACTCTAAAACAATCATATTTAAATTTAATAAATTACTAATTATTTTCCTATGCTTTGTGCTGTATATGTGAAAATCCTGCAATCGCAATGTGACCTATTGTGGAAATGTTGTGTTTGCACTAATTATGTGTCATACTGTTAGTTAGGCATCTGCTCCAGAAGAGATGAGAATGTTTTAACATGCTACTGAGTTAAAACACTTTCCTCATATTAGGAATGCATGGATGTATCACTGGCTTCATTTGTGTGTCACATCAAAAGCCAAGTAAGTAAGTAAGTAAGTAAGTAAGTAAGTCACAAGTATTGTAGAAAGAGTGTGGCCACCAGAATGTGTGAGGTGATGTTTGAGGACTGAAATGAAGAGAAAGACTGGCAAGGGTAACATCAAGCTCTTATAATCCTTCACATAAACACTCTGCTATGGTAAGCATTGAATTCTTTTCAAAAGCCACCCAAGATGCACAAATATCCCAACCATATTGTGTTGTTTTAAACCATGCTGAATTTCATGGAGTATAAATTCTTGTCCAATCTAAGCACATCTGTTCATAATAATTAACTCCTGTGCCTTGTGAGCAGAAAAAGCAGCATCAGCTATACAACGAGATGCATTGACTTTATTTTTGTTTGTCATAATGATTCATTGAGACATTATGGGGAAGCAGATGCTTTTTATGCACTCTAAGTCTCTGCATTGTAGCTGCCTTTACACTGCCATCACTCCTCATGTGTTGAATTAAGCAGAGTTTTAAGTTTGTAGGGTATTAAGGTTGTCAAGTGTTAATACCACTATGGGAATATAATTTTGAAACCTTAAAAAGTCATTTGCTCCTTTCAAAACTCAACTCCCTTTTCTTCCCTGGTGTGGGATCATAATTTAAGCTCTAATCTTGAAATGGAGAGGAAGCTTTTATAAAGTTGCAAATCATTGGAGGAGAAGTTCCTGTGAAAATTTAATTCCAGTCCCAGATCTACCACCTTCTCTGTCAAAGACAGGTAATAACACTTTCCCAGTAGGGGCATTACGATGATTAAAATGAAATTATAGGAGTAGAGCACACAGAAGTTATCCTGACATATAGCAATGGTAACAGCTACTGACAGTTACTTTTCAAGCTTTGTTCTAACTCCTTGTATCCATTCTTTATTTAGTCCTCAAGAGTTTCTATGAGGTGGAAACTATTATTATACCCATTCCAAGAATAGGAGATTGCATGTCAGAGAAATTAACTTCAGTAAATGGGTTCCTCCAGAAAATATTGAGCCAAGATTAAGGCTCCTTCAGCTTGAGTCTATAGCTGACTTCCTTTCCTGTCCTTCATAAAAGCTACTTGAAAAAGAAAATCTCTGTCTGAATATGATGCCAAGGAGATTTGAACTTCTGAGTTCACATTTGACTTGAGTAATGAATGGTAGCCTCAGGTATGCTTGTGATTGATTTAGGTCTACAGTACTGTCAGCCATTTTAATTTCAGAATTAGGACATCTCTGTTATCACAGAGCCTCACTTTGCTGTCTTACAGATACAGAAGTTTAGATCTGTTTGGTGGAGGAAAATAGCAAGGAGAAAAATTTTAGTTATCTTTGTTATGAACATGTCAAGTATACTGTCTGACAGCTCACAACAATTTTAAAGGGAAATGATTCTAAAACTCTTTGGCACACTCAGCCCTATGCAAAGTTATTTGTTGTTTAGTTGCACATTTAGCTCACTGGAAAAGTTCACTGGACCAACCATGAACTGAGATACTCAAGGTGTGTGATGCTAGGAAGGGTCTCTGATGGATTATGTTCAGTACAACATTTCGCATAAAAATAGTCTACCAAATAGTAAAACTTCAGCAAAGTTGACATAGAAAGGAAACTAGACCAATGGTGATGCTAGAAGTAGAGACAGCATGGTAGATAGGGAACTAGTAGAAAGACTTTTCTACTTCATAGTTCCTAGTCCATTTCTTCTATTCAAAGCTTAATGTTCAAAGACTCCTCTTCTATTCCTATAAAATTCGGTGCTTTGTCGCTTTAGAAAATAACCTTTAACCCTCTTGCACTCTCCATTGAGATATCATAATTCTCTTTTATTTTCAATCAGAGGAATAAATTAAAGTAACTACCCTTCACTAATGATTCTGTTAGGTAGGGTGGCATTAAGTAGAGAACTTGTCTCACACAGCCCTGGGCTTGAATTGCTTCTTTAATACTTATTAGCTATTGAGGGAGTAGGGGCCCTCTGATTAAGTAGCAATGACTAGGTGAAGTTTTAGTCTCTTGCTTATGGGAATGAATTTGACTAGAAATCCAGTGAAACTAGTAGGAAACTGTGGTGAATTGGTAGTTCTGAAAGATATTACTTCCATAAATTTCCCCGGTGAATGTTAATCATTTTGTGTGAGAAAATTTAGGAAGATGAATGGGATTCCATTTGACAAGAATAAATGTTCTGGCTCAGGCAAAGCAAAGTACTGCATTATGGTCAGGAGTAATACCTTTCATTTATTTCTATGTTTTGAATTCTAAATAGGAAAATACATCACTCTGGGGTTCAGAGAAATGAGTGACTGCAAAAGTCTTTACACACTGGATGACTTAGATTTCCTTATTGTCAGAAGTAAAATTAAGGAGTGAAGGGAGGCAGGTAACACACAATGCAACTTTACTGTCATTTGTCACATGAGTTTTGTAAATATTAAGTATTCTTCTGTATCCTAAAAGACCGTAAGAAAGACTAAACCCTTAATTATCTAGAGCAATGGAGCCAACTCTACCTGGACACACTATTGTCAAAAACCTTTTTTTGAAATAATAATATTTTATCTCTGATAATGAACTGTACAGCTATGTTTGTATCTATAGTGCTTGGATTCCTAACAGAAACAATCAAAAATTAACTATATTTACTACTTCATTTCATTCAATGAGAAATCATTATATTTTAGATTTCATTTATTCATTGCTTCAAATTTCATACAGCATCTCATGAACTAACAGAAATAATGTCTGTAGCTCCTATCCTCATATTTATAGATAATGGGGATGCAAATGATATGATTATTCACAAACATGCTATTTACAGCAATTGCTTCTGTCTTCTTTTGATTCCTATAGAAAAGTTTTCTTCCTTTGGTAACAATGGGGAAATATGTGTCTATAGAATAATAATATTTATAAATTTTGTGCAAATCAAGGTAGATATTAATCAAAACAATGAAGGCATGAGAAAACTCTATTAAAAGAATAGACCAAGAAGACAAATTAAAATTATCAGAGCAAATCAAAACTTGAGATTTCTGCCCCTTTTCCTGGAAGTTGTCTCCCAAGAGAAAAAAAGCCTCAGACTTTGAGTCAACTTGATCAATGTGTGCCTCTTCCTTGTGCAGAGAGGTCGGTAAACTCTATTTCATACTTAACTACCTCTAACTGGTTGGTCAGATATTGTGATGTAAGATGACAGACTTCTTTAAATTTGATGGTTTTTAGCTTTACTCAGGCATTTGCTTTGCCATAGGCATTGACATTAAGTATCCTGTCTGCTCAAGATTGTGTGGTTATAGAAAGAAGTCACTGGACTGGATGGGGTGGGAGGAGGAGCAATGTTATATAACTGTAAAACTGCTGTATAGCTCTATGATGATAAAAGAAAGAAAAAAGAAAATGGTAAAAAGAAAAAAAATAAGAAGTCATCTCACTGAATTCTAGATCGTGTTGTTACTTTGTTTTAAGAAAATATCAAAGAACAAACATATAAAATCAGACAAACAAATCTGTTCATAGACAGAAACTCCAACCACAGGTAGCAGAAGAGAGAGCTCCAGACCAAAGAGAAAGCAAACTGTTGACCTCTACATTTGCTTTCTCTTCAGCTATGACTTTTAAATTGATCATTTTTTAAAAATTCCTCAGTGAAATAAACAAAAGCAGCAATGGAAACAATATTTAAATATCTAGCTAAAATAATAGTGCTGCAGAAGAAACCTGGTGAAGGAATTTGTGCATTCTTCATTAGACTGTATTCTTTCATATATTAGTTACCCAAATTCTATATTCTTAATCAGCTTCATGATCTATAGGAGCTTGAGAATAATAACAGAATCTCAGCATTGTTTTGAGGGATAAATAAGATAAAAGGATTATGTACAAGGCAACACACATACACACACACACACATACACACACACAGGCACACATGCACACACACACATCCATGCAAACACCAGATGTTTGTTTAGCACAGTGTAGCATGAGGTGTTAGCTAAGATTAAAATGGGTGAAATGGTAGTGTTTCCTAAATCTTTTATTCCATATAATGAAAGGAACGCTGTAGATAGATACTAGTCACATTAGCCATCTGCTCTGAGGTCACAATTGATCGAGTGCTTTATTTCCTATTTGATTTTCTTGATTCCACCTTAGTGATCTTCATTGTCTGGCATGTACTTGGTTGTAGCGGCTGTATGTTGTAACATCCAAAGGAGAATAGATGTGTGTTCTCTGTGCCTACTCCAGCACGTATGGGGGACATTTTTCCCCCTAAAAGCCCTCACAAATCTTTCCTCAGATAATATCAGCTTTGATGGAGTCATGATTCTATTCCAAAATTAGTACCATTAAGAATGGAGTATCACAATTGGCTTGGATATTATAAGGAACACTACTGGCTCTGTAGGATGCTTAGCTTATTAACTTATACATTATTAGCTTAGATTAACACTGATCATAACACATGCAGATGGGTGTTCAGAGAAAAACAAGGGTTCCTTTATAAGGGTTTGAATTGCATTATAGCAATATATGGCCATGTCTACATCTTTTCTTGGTATGTAAGTGAGGCACAGTGTAAATTAATTTCTTTGCCAAGTTGTTTTATCTACTTGATTTCGTTTCATCCTTAAAACATTATAAGCATACAACCAATGGAAACTTGGCAAACACATAACAAAAGAAACTTCATAGAAGTTGATTCTGAGCCACTTAGTTTCCTAAAATTGTTAGTTGAACAATTGATAGAGGTAACAGTGGCTGTATTTTCACTTCAAATTGTGAAATGAACCTGCACCTTCTTCCATACTGTCTTTCTCAATAAGAGACATCTTTAGTCAGTCCAAGGCATTGACTTCAGGTCTATGGAGAGCAGGGCCATTTGAAGTTATCAAAACTAATAGAACAGTTCTTTGGAAATGTGACCAGTAGTTGATGAAATTAGATGAACAGTAGTGAATATGACTCACAAAACCGGCACAAATCAATATAAGAATGTCAGAAAAATGTTCTTCCTCCTTTGATAAATGCCATTACAGATAGTAATTTAAAAGCAAGTTTGTCAGACTGGGAATATATACTGTATTTATGCTATTTCCTTATAAACACAAGAATTTCCAAAGATGTAAAATGAATGTCAGTTCTATGTACATAGCAGGCATGCTAAAATGTGTTTTATGATAAATGTTTAAGTGTGAAAATAATAAATGTATAAATGTATAAGCTATCTCTGTAGGTTAATACCTGAACCTTTAAGTTTGTTGATTCTTTCCTGAAACACACATTTATCCATATGTTGAATAGTTTTATTTCCATTTGAATAAGTCATTTTTCCTTACTTTGGTTTAAGTAGTTATTCATTACTTCTTTAGGAAAGCCGAATGTATTTTAATAGTAATTTTCTCTTCTACTGAACTCCCTGATTAAAAGATCAAGTTTAAATTAGAAGGGGTTGGGGAAATCATGGTATGTATCTAGCAAACTCAAGTCACTGAGACAGTGACATCTGCTGAGCAAAGATTTACTTATTGATTTTTGCTGAGAGCATCAGTCCATATCAGCTTCCTGATACATTTAAGATATGGTTGTTTAGCTTTGATGTACTATTATTGTAATTTTATTCCTATTTTTCAACTAAAGTTAAAACTATGTAAGCAAATGAAATGACTAGTTTCTAGAAGCAATGGGAGTTTGTTTATGTTCCTTATGTTCCTTATTTGTATTGAGTCTCATAGGAAACACTTCTGAAATATAACTGAAAATATTTAGATATTAGATAGGAAATCTCTTATTTTATTTTATGCTGGAAAACCAATAAAAGCTAAATTTATCCTCAACCTGAAAGTTAAATCAAGAGAAGATAGCAGGAGAATATACAGGAGTAACATTTATTTCTTCCCTTTAAAATCTCGTTAGTGGATCTGAGTCTTTTCCAAAGTGCTCCCTCTCTCATTTTATTATTCTCTCTTATGTCTTCCCAAATTGTCTAAATATACAAATATAATGAAGTAGATGGTTGGACAGAGTTTTCAAGAATTAAAGAAGCCATGAGCATCAATATTCCAAATGTTCCTCAGAGAATTTTACTAGGGTATTTCTGGTAGCATGTAAGTGTAAATGCTAAAGTAGATGAGGTAAATGGATATATGCTAAGAGCTTAGGAATCATCCTGAGTATCTAGCTTCCTTAATCTTCATCCCAGCATCAGGCACCAGACTGTCTTCATCTCAATCACTACTATACACACAGTAGTTTAATCCAGCATTTCAGTCCCTTCTCAAGTACACAACCGAACTGATGTTTCAAGTGCACTAATATAATTATAATTTGCTTGTTTCAAATTTCTCAGGTCTTGCAATGGCATTTCATATCTTTCTGATACTTTCATAACATTCTTTTTGTGTGTGTAACTAGTTAATTAATATTTAATCCTAGCTGGTTGCCTGTGACTCACACCTGTAATACTCTGCTCAGGAGGTTGAGATCTGAGGATTGCTGTAAAGGGAGCAGGGACAGGAAAGAGACTTTTATCTCCAATAAACTCCAAGAAAATGTCAGAAGTGGCCTGTCGTTCACATGGTAGAGTACTAGTCTTGATCAAAAAAGCTCAGGGACAGTCTCCCTGAGTTCAAGCCCCAGAGCAGTAAAAATAAATGAATAATTAAATTAAATTAGAAATAAAAATAAAATATCTACTACTTTGTGATATACAATCAGGTTATGGACTTTCTTTGTGTGGGTTATGGGGCTTGAACTTGGCCTGGGCACTGTTCCTGAGCTCTTCAGCACAAGGCTACCACCTATCCTTCCGTCAAGCCCCACTTCCGGTTTTCTAGAGGTTAATTGGAGAAAAGCGTCTCGGGCCCTTTTGTGCCAGGGCTGGCTTTGAACCTTGGTCCTCATATCTCAGCCTCCTGATTAGCTAGGATTATAGGCGTGAGCCACCGTGCCCTGCCATATTATGGAATTCTTGATTACCACATTATAAATTAATGACTATATATCCTTCTCCAGATTTTTCACTGTCTAATACGTGAAATTCTAATTTATAAGCATATAAAATAATTATCTAATTCTGAAGGCAAGTAAAGGATGCAACAGAGGAAGTCTGTTTTTTCAGCAGACTCACTAGAATTTCATCTTGATTTTCTTGCTGACAGGCTACTTAATTTTTGTTGAATTATACAATTTTACACACTCATTTTACAACAATTAATAACATTTGATACATAGGGACTATTAAGATTAAATGAGATAGTTTCTTGATAAAGGTAATAACCTTTAATATTCTGTCATTATCATTATTAAGTACTATGTTAATATTGTTATAATAGGCCCTGAATTTCCTTTAAAAGCAACTTATAAAACCTAGAGAAATGCACCGTTAGTAGAGTGCAAAATGCAATCTTCCAGATGAGTATGACTTCGAAGCATGTGAATGCTGTTAATGATCAAGAATCAAATAGAATTTTCTTGTGGAATTCCCCCAGAATTTTTCCCACAGAATGTTACTACACACGGTGTAGCACAGGTGCTGTTGCAACAGATATGAAATGGCAAAAATATAATGAAAGACAAAAAAATTAAATGTTTTCAGGAAACAATTACCTGATATTAATAAAAAACATAAAAAATATATTTGTTTTATAGTCATAATTTTTTGAAATTCAAGAAAATTTAGAAATAATATAATTTCCCCTTTAAAATTTTATTGTCAAGGTAATGTATATAGGGGTTACAGTTATATTTATAAAGTAATGAGAACATTATTTCTTAAACATTGTTACCCCTTCCCATGTTTTCATCCCACTTTCCTTCCCACATCCCCACCTGAGTTGTAAAGTTCATTTCCAACTTATTATCTTGTGAATATCACTGTTACACTGTTTCTCAAGATAATATGTAAAATAGGAAATTTAATAGCACCAATAACCATTTGACCTTTTTTTGTTGTTGTTTTAATACAGATAACTGTGTTCACTTAACTAGAATGGATACTCCATTATATCCCAATCCATTTATTTATTAATTCATTCATGTATTTATTTATTATACAACAAAGTTGTAAAAAGGGACTTCATTTGTGATAATTACTTCATAGAGTTCTACGTTCATATATACTTTTGGTTTAATACAGGCCTAGTTAGCCATCTCACATGATACAATACAATTCCAACACCCCAAAACAATCTTTTTTTGTTTTTTTTTTCATGATCCTTTCTTTTTCCTTGGTCCTTCACGCATCCCTCCCCTCCGCCTTCCTTCCTTCCTTTTTGTTAGTCCTGAGGCTTTGCTAATTTGGGACCAGGGAGCTCACTCAGTTTCTTTTTGCTTGACTACTTTGGACCACCGGTTCTCTTCCAGCTTTTTTCCCTGATTTATTGGAGACGACAGTCTTATGGACTTTTCTGCCTGAATTGGCTTTGAACTGTGGTTCTCAGATCTCAGCCCTCTAAGTAGATTAGTTACGGATGTGAGCCATTGGAACCCAACTTCCTTTTGATTCTTTGTCATTTTCCTCCCCTTCCATTTTTTGGTGCTTGGTGGTAATTATATGTTTGAAGTTATAAGACATTTTATAATAAGAATTCAAGTAATGGAGTTGCATATTGTCATTAAAACATGTTGCTATAAAGCTGGACGCATTGGCTCATGCTTGTAATCCTAGCTACTCAGGAGGTTGATCCGAGAATCAAGGTTCAAAGCCAGCCCGGGCACAAAAGGACCCGAGACTCTTATCTCCAATTAACCTCTAGAAAACGGGAAAGGGAACTTGGCGCAAGGGTAGGACGGTAGCCTTGAGCTGAAGAGCTCAGGGATAGTGCCCAGGCCTAGTCCAAGCCCCATGATCCATTAAAAAAAATTACATTTTTTAATGGTTTTGTTTTCAATTTGATTGAACAAATTTGCGTAGATGCTGTTTGGCAAAGTGCAATGAACTTTGAACAATTTTACCCGCTCCTTTCTTGGCACTTTTTCCTTACTCTTTGTCCTAAACTCTTCCCCCTGCAGTACTGTTTAGAACCCCTCTTTTTTTCTATTAGATTTGGTCTCTTCCTGTTGCATTTTCCTGATGCTGTAGTTGCCACAGGAGAAAAACCTCAAGACGGGGTGGGGAAACAAAGAATTTAGATGGAAAAGCAAATCAACATATCATCCATTGAGTATCAGCATCTCAGTATTCCTACCAGCATTTTATCCTTATAGATGCTATTCAAAATGTAAGGTAAACTTGATTCAATTTAGGCGAATAAAATTTCTTTTTCCTTTCTTTTTAAATCTTTTTTTCCTTGGACGTGGCGCTTGAAATCTTCAGCTCAAGCCTATAGCCCTACCTTTTGAGCCACAGCTCCACTTCCAGTTTCCCAGTGGTTAATTGGACGTAAGAGTCTCACAGTATTTAGTGCCCGGGCTAGCTTTGAGCCACTATCCTCAGATCTCAGCTTTCAGCAAGGATTAGGCGCGTGAACCACCTCGCCTGGCTGTGAATGAGATTTTTATTCCCTGTTTCAGAGATATTCTTATTGTGCCAATGGTTAGATGTTTGAAGTTTCAAATTGATATCACAGCATATGAATTTTTAAAAAGCAATGACTCATAAATTAGAATCTACCTTCCAATCATATTTAGCAAGAGTTGCCCTAGCATCAAGATTTTACCAGAGAGATGGAAACAAAGTTATTTATAGTTGAGCAAAGAAGTGCCTGCTCTTCATGGTCTCCATGAGGTGTCTGATTTTTCTCCTGCTTTTTCTGGGAAGGCTTGGTGAAACACCACAGGAGTAATTCGCAATCGATGCATCAACTTCTGCTCGTTTAATTCTAACTTTTCTTTTATTTCTCCCTCCTGGAAGGAGTTTTTTGTCATTTACACTGAATATTCCTGCCAAAGTTAATAGCCCATGCTCGCAAGCTTTAAATAAACGAACACCAGTTGGTGATAATATTGGATTGGGGAAAGAAATAATGTTTGGCATTCATTAAAATAGTTAGACAGATTGAAACCAGCTTTAAGTAGAGGAAGAAGTGAGGTGGTTTTGAGTTGTAGTTATTGCCCTTCAGTGTTCTCCAAGTAAATAGATCAAGATAGCAACATCCTAACAAAGGCTAGAATATTGATTTTTAAACATATCTACCCATATAGAGAATGGTGATTAGAATTCTAGCTAGAACACATTCAGAGTAAAAGTTTGTTAGTTTTAAAGTGAAAAATGTTTCTCTGCCAAGTTTGAATGCCTGCTTCTTTTTTTTTAAGTTTTGTGATTTCTACCTATCTTCCCTCCTTCTTAACATTTCCTTAATTATATACATATATATATATATTTTTTTTTTTTTTGCCAGTCTTGGGCTTGGGCTCAGGGCCTGAGCACTGTCCTTGGACTTTCTCAAGGCTAGAGCTCTACCACTTGAGCCTCAGCACCACTTCCAGATTTTTTCTATGTATGTGGTACCGAGGAATTGAACCCGGATATTTGTGCATGCTAGGCAAGCACTCTACCACTAGGACAAACTCCCGGCCCCCCTTAATTATATTTTTAACTTCAATTGTGGTGAAACATTGCACTAGTAAACCATTGATAATTTTTACTTTGCAGCCTTGATTTCAAAAATAGCAGATGTTAACTAATTAGAGGAGGATAAAAGTTTATTGATTAATTAAAAGTTAGTGTTTCTTGAGACAGCTGAAGTGGAAATCTCAATATAGGAAGTCTAGGAAGATAGTATCAATGTGAAAGTGTCAGGAAAAAAAAAACTTAATCGTGATGAATTCATCATCTAAGTATCTGTGCGCTTTTCTAATTTGGGGTCTATACATAGTTTAATATTCACGTGTCTTCTTAACAAAGTTAATTACTTGCTAAAGCTGACACAGGAAATGGAAGTATGTAATCTACTACTCCCAAATCTATTACCTTCCAAGATATACTGGAACTAGATAACTGTATCTCTTACTAATACTCTGTAAAGTTAGTTTTCATCCTCTCAGCTTCCAGTCCAATTTGCTACAGTTTGTCAGGATTTTTCAGGATTGGTGTGGCAAGCAAAGATGGACCTTGTGTATACTGTACTTATCCATTATCCATAGCCATGGCAATTGTGAAGATAGCTCCTTTATTTGATAATTTTTTTCTCAGTTTTACCTAAGATTAGACTGATTGACAGTATACCTTTTAAATATCCTTGGTCAAAACAACCTCACATAAAGAGTTTTGTGATATCAACAAGTTAAGTCTGATCTCTTAGTTAATGTAGTTACTGAAACATCTCTCAACTGTCAAGTAAGCATTTCCCTTTGAAATTAATAATGTTATCTGGTAAGTTATTTTGAGACCACAAAATCTACTGCTTCTCATTATTCTTTTGGTCATTAATTTTAGCAACCATCAACAATTCTTCTGTGTAAGGTTTTAAATATGACATTTTTCACAGTGATTATCAATTTCCACCAATCTTCCTGTTTCTTAATTTGACTACTGCTGAGAAGATTGATCACTTCTTCCTCATTTATTTATTCATCTTTTTTTAAATCAGCGTAGACTTGGGAATAATTATTCTATGATTTGTAACTCATCACCGTTACATTTCATTTAGTTCTGATTGTCCCAAATTTCGTTGTTAGGAATTCATTGAAGTTGGTTGTGTTTATTCATATTTTTTATTTTTATTGTAATTAATAAAAGGGCTACATTATATTCATCAGATAGAAGGTGCATTACTTCACAAACATTGATACCCTTTCTCATGACATGGTCCCCATTTCCCTCCCCTCTCCCCCAGCTCATCATATTTTTAAGATGAAAATGTGCTTGCAGTTCTATTCTGACCATCTTATTTGGTAGAAAAGTTATCCCCCACATTGAAAGACCTAAAATGATGCATATGGTCAGTTTCTGTATATCTTACTGTGAAAGTGGTGCTTCTTACCAGGTCGCTTTTCAACAGAGAGAATACAACACAGGTAAGATCTATGCTGAGGACCTTTTAGTTACATTTGAGGCATTGCATAGAAGGTTAATAAGTCAATGTCTTCTTCACAGTTCTTGGAAATGAATGATTGTTTCCTCCTATAGGAAAAGTCTCCAAGTAGTGAAACATTTTACATGGTAAAACTTCTCTTGGACTGAGTGCTGCAATATCTTACAAGTTTTCTGTTTCCTAAGGCTCAGATATTATGCATTATACATCTATCATTGTTCCATTTATCAGTTGCAAGTTACTAGATGTGAGGTAGAGAGGAGGGAGAGCTGGGGCTGAGGGAAGAAATTGTTGGTAACTTGTACAGAAAATACTACCTACTTAGTGGTATTTAAAATCAGCCTCATTTTAATTCCATTTGTGTTAGCACACATGAAATGGAGTAAATGTTCTTGATTTTATTAGGATATGAATTATGAAATAAAACAAGGAAAACAAAATGTATTTTTTAAAATTGCATATTAGCCTAGCTAAACAATATGTTGGTTTGCTAATTGATGCTTCTCCATTTAACCCAAAATGCTACTTACAATATGGTTTTGAATGCTGTAGAAGATTTGAATCTGGTATGTCATGAACCCAGAGAGATGGGCAGAAGTGTATGGCTGCACTAGTCAGATTGCTGCACTGTGACAAATACCTGTGACAGTCAACTCATAAGGAGACATAAATGTTTATTTTGGCTCAGCATCTTGGAGACTCATTTGCCAGCAGTACACCATAGTAGAAATCTGAAACTTTCTTATAGTGAAATAAAACTGCTCACCTCATATCCATGAAACAGAAAGGTGTGAAAGATGAAGATGGAGTCCCATTCTTTCCTTTAAGTACACTTCCACTGAGGCTTTACTATTTAATGGTGAGGTGTAAGATTTTAACAAATGGAGCTTGGAGGGACACTAAAGATCCCAAAAACAACAACAGCAGAGGAAACTAACTGTCCCTTGGAGAATTTATGTGCTCCTTTATCTTTGGATCATCACCACCATTGTCTTTTCCACGATTCTGTAGCTAATTGGCCACTCATATGAATTTCTAATATAGCATATATATTAGGTTTATAATCTCTACTTTTGAAAAATGTGTCTATTTTTACAACACAAATTATTAACAGCCTGAGCATTCCTCTTAAAATTAATGAAGAACAAAGAATTTTGAAGCCTAATTAAAGACTGACCTCTGATATTTCTCTTCTAAGAACTGTGTCATCAGTCAGAGCCTGCACCATTAGAAATGCAGTCCTTCTGCTCAGACAAATCAGCACAACTGTTTATGTCAGATGGTGGGCATCCAGTGCATCCGGAAGTCACTGGAGCAGGTGTGTTTGCTGTAGATGCAAAAATAACTAGAGAAGTGCAAATGAGCACAAGAACCTTAATGCTCCACTGAATGCTGTGGAATAAGACAACAAAACAAACCCAAAGCAAGCATTTTATTGGGACTGTGAGAGGAAAAAAAGCATAGTACTATGCAAGGATGGATTGTGGGGTGCCCATATTTCTCAATTGAATAATAACCAGAAGAAAATGGGTTGTATTTGTGATTTGGGATTTTGAATAATTTCTAAAATATCCATGGTTAATTAGTTGTTCTCTCAATGAGAATAATAGAGTCAAGTATTCAACTTGTCCTGAGCCTTTGGAGATGTGACTATGAGAATTGTACTAGGTGATTTGGGTCAAATATGGGACACATAGAACAAAGATTGCAGTTTCCTCTTATGCTATTTTTTTCTCTTTCATACAGAGCCATCCTTCCAATTTCTGTCTGTATCTCTTTATATAGTTTTTCTTTATATTGCTTCCTGTTCTAACAATATGAAAGGAAACCTTGTATTTAAGGAGAAAGAAAGGGAGAGACAGAGAGAGAAACATACAGAGATATTCAGAGAAAAACACACAGAGAGTGACAGACATATAGAAAAATCAGACCCAGATTTTGTATTTATTAGCCAGGTGGTATTTTTAAGGTCACATACTCTGACACCTCAGTATTATTCTCCCTAGAAAAACGGTTTAATCAATCTTTGATTTGGAAACTTGCTGGTTCAGGATCCTATACATGGTATATAAAAGATACTTTTGGGGTTCTTTGTCATTAAAAGGTGAAATCACTTTTTTGTAGACATTTTATTCTGATCTGAAGCTATTACTTCTACTGTTTTCTTTTAAGCAAGTAGATATAACTCTAAGATATAATCTCCATATTTAATTCAAGAAGAATTCAAACTTCTCTTAAAATTTTCAAGCTTCAGATGAGATATATCTTAAAACTCAATGTAAAAAGGAAGTAAATTTTGTAGAACAAATTTCATGGATAACTTTCTTAGTAGTTGAAATGGAAGCCTATACAGTGTTTCTTGATATAGGAATTATTGGTACTTTGGACAAGATGACTATGCTTGCCTCTGAGTCTTACATACAACATGATGTTTAAACTGTGGGTCCTCAGTTCGTAACAGCGGAACCAAATCCTGACTAGCAAAATTTCTGCTTGTCATTTCTAAACTCTATCCAGATGAAAATCTCTGGACAGTAGATGTATTTATTTGCCATACATGTTTTTGTGGTTGTAGAATTCCAATTTATTCTTTTGCTAGGCAAATCCCCTAACACTATGCTATATCCCCATTTTTATTTATTTCTTTTAGAAGAGGCATACATTCTAGATACCAGGCAGAAATGTAACTTCCACACATTTTCCCTAAGAAATAACAGGAAAGAAAATGTACTTATTGTACTGTACAATTTTTTTTTGCAATAATGAAGTTCGATTTCAGGGCCTCTCACTTGCTAGGACAGCACTCAACCATTTTGGCCATATCTCAAGCTCTTCCACTTTGCATTTTTTAGCTAGTGTCTGGACTTCTTGCTGGAGGCTGGCTTATCTGTGACTTTTCTGCCAGTGCTTCTCACAGAGCTGAGATTACAGCCATGAGCCATTACAGTCAGTCTGGCTTCATTTAAAAACAAATCTTTTACAATAAGTTGATGACTTGTTGATTCAAAAATTACTAACATAGCTGGGCGTGGTTGCTCACACCTACAACCCTAGCTACTCAGAAGGCTGATGTCTGAGGATCAAGGTTCAAAGCAAGCCTGGCCACAAGAGGACCTGAGACTCTTATCTCCAGTTAACCTCTAGAAAATGGGAAGTGGGGCTGCGGTTCAAGGGATAGGGCAGTTTTCTTGAGGTGAAGACTGCACCCAGGACAAGTTCAAGCCCAATGACCCACAAAAAAATTACTAACATAAAGGAAACATTTATGCTGTATTTCTTGATATGACCTATGTAACAGTAAATGTCTTTCCTAAGTTCTGAATCAGTTTAGAAGACAGACAATAGTCTGACACAGAGAACTAAATATTTTCATATAATAAGCTGATGATGGAGAATGTGGCTTATACTTGAGGAGAAACAGTTCTTTTATGAAAATGAGATAGACTTACCACCAAATCATGGTAAAACTAGTGTGGAAGTTGCTTCTCATAGCTAGAGATGTAGTGGCTCTCTATGGAACATTCATGGTAAAGGAGAACAGAGTAGATAAATATTACTTAAAAATAATTAAAAGATGAACAGAGGAGATCTCATGATTTCTGCTGTACGCCAACTTCCTAATGTGAAAAAAGAAATTAACTACATTGTATATGTTCACATTCTTCCAAATATTCTAATTAATTACTGAGAGAAGAATGAATGAAGAAGAAACAGTTCAGGAGAAGATTTTTCATAAGAAGACATCATAGATTATGAAATGTCTGTTTTCCATAGCTAATACACCATTTTGCATCTCAATTAATAGTATACAGAGGAGTTCTGGTAACTTTTGTTTACCACATCCTGGTAAACACTTGCTATTTGTTAAAATATCTAACAATTATGGTATCTTTTATTTAAAAAGACCTCTGACTCCAGCTTGAAAGTAAAACACAACAAAATAGAGGTACATTTTAGATATTTACCACCTCTAATAGTGGAAATTACATGGAACCATAAATAGAGACAAGAAAAAGGAGAGAAAAAGGTCAAAGTGGAAGAGATAAAGCCTTTGGATCTTAAAAGGTGGTTAATGAAATATTCTCTCTCTCTCTCTCTCTCTCTCTCTCTCTCTCTCTCTCTCTCTCTCTCTCTCTCTCTCTGTGTGTGTGTGTGTGTGTGTGTGTGTACTACTGTTATTATAACGAGAAGTCAGTGGTATCCCATTAATGAAAAAATCAATATCGGGATAAAGATAGAATTATTAGCATTGGTGGTATGACTCTATAAACAGGAGAAGGCTCATCAACTACCCTGCTTAATACTCATTGCTTCCATTAATGGACTTTGTAGTGTAATTCCTCTCTCTATTATATTGCACACCCCCTCCACACACACACATGCACGAACACACACACACACACACAGAAACACACACACACACAGAAACACATACACACACACAGAAACACACACACACACACGGTACAATATAAAATATAGACTTTAGGGAGCTGCATTGATAGCACAGCTCACTGGAGGAACATGTGGCTGCTTTCATTTTGCTGATTTAGAATAACTAACATCCACTGGTTTCTAAGCTAGAAAATGACAAGAGGAGGAGGATTCACTAATAATGGAGACACTGGATTCAGTTTCTTTTGGCTCTGTTGATAGGATTGCATGAATTAGGGCAGTTTCTCGTTAGCATGTAGCCTTCAGTTTCACATTTCCAAAAATGTTTGAACTTGATCTTTTGATTCAGTTTGGTTTTGTAAAATATTTGGATCTTTTTAACTGTCATATTTAGGATGATAAGCTTTTAGAGTAACAAAATTTACTTACATGACAACTAGTTCATGTTACAATTCTCTTAGAATGATCACCCTTATTTGTTGATCTTGAAAACCATTAGAATTAGAGAAAATTATGCTGCAGGAAGGACTTGAAGAATTCTACTATACTACATACTCAATTTAATTTGTGCTTCCTTAAAAAATAGCATTATTAAAGGGAACCTAGACAATGCTTTATAGTATCTGCACTCAATTAGACTGTTTATTAAACATTTATTTGTAATAATTCAGCAATGTGGAAAAGTCTATGTGGAGATAACTGATCCATCAAAAAGCTCAAATGTAAAGAAATCTATTACAAAATGCATTTTCTATAATGCAATATTTCAGATATGGCTAAGTGAGGTTGACATCCAACAAGAAGCATGATTAAAATGTCACCAATATACTCTCACTTCCAGTTTATACAAAGTGGTGTCAAAAGGCAAGCATGATTTAATAACTAGCAAGCAATTGTTTACACTGAATGCCTTGCAAGAATATTCATAACTACATGGCCAGATGTTCAAATTTATGCTGGTTGTGTGTGTGTGTGTGTGTGTGTGTGTGTGTGTGTTTTTCTGGATTTTGATTTTCTGAGTGCTGTTAATCATATGCCCTCGATATGCAGTGTTCAATCCATTTTGTTAGCCTTTTATCATTTTAAACAGTTACAGATTATGTCTCCATGGAGTGTGCTAGAAATGTCCTTATGTTGCAGCAGCCCATACTTTATGAGATAAACAAATGAGTAATTCAAGCTTTGTAGCAGGTACGTGTGTCACATAAGGGCTGAGTCATAATTTTCAAATTGTCTGCCAGTGCATATTAAATCAAAGTGTCTCTCTGAAACAGTAATAGTATTTCATGAGCTATGTGAAACAGTTCGCTATCCTATCTCTTTGAGCATTTTCTTCTTCCTTTCATATTTTATCAAAGAGGTGGAGGTGTACAAAAATAAAACTTCAGCCTAAAGTCAAGGGAAAAGCACTGAAAACTGTAATGTGGAACTTGTCATTTCTATTATATTGAAATTTCACCAATTTGCATGTAGATAATACCTCTGACTGGCAGAACATTTTTCTTTACTACACTTAAGATTTTAAAAAATGATAATAAATGTGAAACTTCTGAAAAATCACTACTAGGAGAAAATAATATGAAGTAACACATATCTATATTCTAGAATGGTAAATTCCTAAATGGAATATGTATGTATGGCCAAATGTAAATATATCTACAGATTGGGAAACAGTTATATAAAGTTAGTGATAGGTTTTTATCTCCTCACATGACAAACCACTTATTTGGCTCTATGATCAAAATGGAAAATGGTTTCCAAAGCATCCGTTCTAGTCTATTGCTTTGGGAAATTGTGTATAAGCAATCACAGACATCTTCAGATCAAACTAACTTATGTTCCCTATGGAGATATTATTATGTGATTTTTAACAGCAATTTTACCCATTTGTCACTTATTTATGAAATAAAATGATCATGAGAAGGAATGTTGTTAATTTGTGCTGTTGATTGCATTCCATTTCAGCAGATTAAAGCCAGCTGGGAAACAGTACCTCCAATGTGGTTTGTAAGAATCATGTATGGCATGTGCAAAGTTCATAAAAATCCTTAGCAATTTGTTATATAATATGCCAGGTGATAGCTATAGATTTGTAATATTTTAGAAAGGCCTATCTTTAATTCATGAGCCTTTCAATTACCTTAAAACTTATACCAGGAGGGCGAAGCTGTCTGACCCATTTATAGTTATTACAAACTCTGTTTCTAGTTATGGCTGAAAAGTAGGCTATTGCTGGTACCTGCTGTGTTCAACGTTTTATTGAGACCATTTTTCTTTGACTCTTGAATGCAGAGAGAGTTACTTGTGATCGTTATTTCAGATGACTATTCACTCTCATTTTTAAAAGATGAGCTCATAATTTATAAAAATTTTGCTTTATGATCAGCCACTGACAACACAATGATATATGCTCAAATCATAATATCAAGAGAACCCTTGAAAGTTATCTCTCTTATCTGCTAAATCCCAGATATATCAAAAAGCACAGGAACTGTTAATTATAAATTTCTAAATAATTTAAATTTCTCACACATTGTGACATACGCAAGCACTAGAGAAAACGATACAGCAATTAAGTGGCACTGCAAGAGATCTCATAAGTCTTGCATGTTTCTCATGAATTTATTTTTAAAAAGAAGAAATACTTAAGTCGAGCACTGTGGTTACACCTGTAATCCTACTTACTCAGGAGATTGGGATCTGAAGATCAAGATCCAAAGATAGCCTGGGCACAAAATACCTGAGACTCTTATCTTCAGTTAAACTCTAGAAAATGGGAAATGGGATTTGGCTCAAGGGTAGGGCAGTAGCTTGAGCTGAAGAGCTCAGGGACAGCACGCAGGACGAGTTCAAGCCCACAAAAAAAGAGAAATACTTAAAACATGTAAAAATCTGGTACTTAAGGATAAAATGGAGGACAAGGTATATGCAATATTACCCAAGTATCCTTTATAATAATGATAAAGTTATATAAAAATAACTGGTATTGGTTGGGAAAGCAACCAATTAGTTTTCTAATAAATATTGAAAACAAAAGGCTCATCAGATATTGAGTGTTTTTAATGAGTCTAATTCTTTGAAAGTTTTCTTAAAGACACAATACAAGAGTGGATGAAGAGAATTTGTTCAAGAAGAGAATAGTTATTTACAACAAATGGAATATTATGTGAACATCTGTATGCTAGGAAGAAATCACATGCCTTGGAGTAACTGGAATAGGATCATTATGGCTAAATTAGGGATATCAGAACAAAGGGTGAACCAGTTCAACAGTGATGCTCATGGATATTACGTTGGAAAGGGGAAAAGTGGAAGAAAATGAGGGACAGTTCCAAAATGTACTCATTATCTGACATATAAATGTACATCACCCTTATAATAAAATAAATTACAGAGGGAAAACCTATTTATAATGTTGATAAATAAATACATGCATAGAATGTGAGACAGTGACACAAAATAAATCTAAGTCAGTGAGGAGACCACAGAGATAATGGAATAGTTTTTAAGTTACATTAATGTATTTAGACTTCAAGGTAAAGGCAATAGAAATATTTCAGGACATTTTAAGAAATCTATGTTTTAAAGAGGTAACTAACTCTGTTAACAATATAGAAAATGAATTGGACGTAACTGAGAAGCAAGACTGGAGTAAAAGAGACCACACAGGTAATTGGGTAATAGTATCCAGAGAAGACAAAATTACAAAGATTCACAAGATGCCAGCAGAGAAAAAAGGATGTACTGAAGAGATATAGGCTACCAAATATTTACTGGATACAGATGTTTTTTAAGGTAATTCCCACCAGGCAAAGATTATGCCTGTAATCCTAACTACTCAGGAGGCTGAGATCTGAGGATCACGGCTCAAAGCCAGCCAAGGCACAAAAGGACCTGAGACTCTCATATCAAATTAACCTCTAGAAAATGGGAAGTGGGGCTTGGCTCAAGGGTAGGGTGGTAGCCTTGAGCTGAAGATCTCTGGGACAATGTCAGGCCAGGGGTAGGACAGTAGCCAGTAGCCTTGAGGTAAAGAGCTCAGGGACAGCATGCACTCAGAGTTCAAGCCCCATGACCCACCAAAAAATAAAAAATATTTAAAGAAAAGGTAATTCTCCAGGGGCTGGAGTATAGCCTAGCTGTGGAGTGCTTGCCTAATATGAACAAATCCCTGGATTCAATTCCTTGATACCACATACACAGAAAAAGCTAGAAGTAGTTCTATAGGTTATGTGGTAGAGCACTATCCTTGGTAAAGCTCAAGGATAGTGCCCAGGCTCTGAATTTAAGCCCCAGCACCCAGCAATTCCACTCTGTGGCAAATACCCAAATGTCCAGAAACAAGGCCATACTAAAGCTACTAGTACAATGATGTTCATTGCAACATTATTTTCCATAGCTAAGATATGGAATGAATCCAGATGCCCCTTAGTAGATGAATGGATCAAGATGTGGTACTTAGACACAATGGAATTCTGTGCTGCCATCAGAAACAACAAATCACCCCATTTGTAAAGATATGGAAAGACTTGGAAAAAAATCATATTATGTGAAGTAATCCAGACCCAATGGAACATAGGATCTTGGGTTTACCTCATTTATAATGATTAGTACACATCTAGGATTCTCCTAGCAGAGGATCACAATAGCTAAAATGATATGGACATATGGTTATATGAGATGAGACTAAATGAAATGAACTCTAGGATATGCAAACAACAGAGTCATTTTTGTGATTGTTGTTCTTAATGTGTATGTGAAGTTATTTCTTTTCTCCTTTTTTCCCCTGATTGTTAATCTCATGTTGTTACTGTATCTGATTTTGCTACCTTGTATATTATATATCCATTATTTGTTTATTTGAAAAGGGGACAAAAACATGAGGGGGGGTTTCTGTGTTCAAGAAGAATATACCCACTACCTGACAAATGTAACTGTAACACCCCTATACATTAACCCAACAATAAAATACAATGAAAAAGAAGATATTTTCCTAGGACAATACCAAAATTCCTGGATTGAGCAACTGCATTGATAAGGGTACCTTGAGCCATGAGTTGAAACATCAAACAGCATTGAACGATTAACAAGGTTGAAGATCTTGAAAAACATATGAAATTTTTTAGTGCAGATTATTGTAGATAACTAGATATTAGACCTTAGACCTTAGTAGAAACATCTATGGTGAAGACTCAAACCTAGTAATTATTGATGTCAACCACTGAATGCTGCCTCATCATTGGATGAGATCCAACAGTGTAAGAAAAAGAATGTCTAAATGATTAAAGCTATTCTCTTGGTAGATCTTACACTTAAAAGTTCAATTGCCAAAACATGGCATAGGTTTTAAGTTTTATATGCAGGTGCTATACATAACAATCAAGATATGATTAGCAGAATATTCCAGCTACCACATAGGAGGGAATCCATGCAACCTTTGTTTCTATGGGCCTGACTTCATTTCATATAATTTTTCCAAGTCTTTCCATTTTTTTACATGTGGTACAATATTATTCATTCTAATGGCTAAGTAAAATTACTATATGCCATATTTTCTCGATCTATTCATCTATTTAGAAGTATCTGGGTTGCTTCCATCTTGGCTAAGGCAAATAGTGATGCAATAAATCAGATTGTGCCAGTGGGTTTATCATTTGGATAAATGCCCAGAAGTGGCATTACTAGGTCATACTGTAGTTCTATGTTTAGTTTTATGAGGAATCTCCACAGTGTGTTCCAGAGTGGTTGAACAAGTTTACATTCTAACCAACATCATATTGGGAATTTTTTTGGCTGTATCATTGACAGTAGTTTATAAATGTCTTAGTTATGGAATTATGATCAATCTTTATTTCACAGCGGCTAATTGACCCCAACAAATGCTTTGATTTGTTTTTTGAAAGAGGCAATTTTGGAGTAAAATCAGGAATAAGAGAAAATATGGACAGGAAGTAACAGGAAGAAATGGAATCATGACTGTGGCGAGAATCAGAGACTCTTGGAGATACCTAGCAAAATGGCACCACTGGAGTCTGTTGCCACTGGATTCTCAATGATGCTTAGTCCTTGGCCGAGTTCTCCATAAGTCCAAAGTATGGCGCTATAGAGTAAGAAGCAGATTTCCTTTGCTTTCTTCATGGATCTAACCAAGCCTACTACTTTGTCTTGCAAAGTAAATGTCTACAAAGCAGGACTTGACTCTGCATAACACTGTAGTTCATGGCCTGGAATTTCTTAAAACAAACCTTCTAGACCTACTTAAGCTTGTTGTAGAACCAGATAATTTGTCTACCTTCTTGATGCACTTTTAAGTATATTAGAATTGAGAATTCATTTGGATTTATCTTCCTTAAAACTTTTCTAGAGAAGATGTTTGCTAAATATATAACAATAAAAGAATCCTATATTTAGTTTGCCAGGTATAATAAAAACTCTTCAAACACAGAATATCGAGTCACCCTTACTTTACATACTTCACTTTTCTATTAAAAAAGAAATAGAGTAGCATTAGAGGAATTGGTAAAGTTTAGTTACAGGCAAAGGAAAGGGAGAAATGGATGAAGAGAAGGAGGAGTAAAAGGTAAGTAAGAAGGTAAAAGAAGATAAAGGAACTGATACCAGTCAATGGCTGTCAATGGCAATCTTATAGACTTTTTTTGGTATGGCCCATTTTTCTTCTCTTTTAGCAGTATCTAATGTGTGAACGTTCTCTGTCCCATATTAATCCAATTTGTAACTACATGCTCATTCTTTAGGAAAAGTTGATATTTCTCCCACCTCTACAATATTATATAACTATATTCAAAGTGTTACTACTTTCATGGATTTGTCTTTAATACTTTATTCAAATATTACTGTGAACAATTTTAAAATAATTCTATATGATTGTTTTTATTTTACAGTTTTCCACTTAGTTCATTTTATATATTTCCTCTTAAAATAACTAAAAGGTATACTCAGCAAGTAGAAAATGGCTATAAAGCAACAGCTTTGTTTGTTTCACTCATTATTTCTGACAGAAGTGTGAGTAGTTGCCTTTGGTGAAACATATACATATATGAGCATATGTCTATAGATATACACAAGTGTTAGAGCTTACAGCCTGTTTTATACTTATAAATTTAGGATTAAATTGGAACTTTTAAAATTATTTTTTATTGTAAAGATTATATACAAACAGGTTATAGTTACATAGGTCAGGTAATGAGTACATTTCTTGAACAATGTCACTTCCTCGCTCATTTTCTTTCCTCCCAATTCTCCTCCTCCCACCAAGCTGTATAGCTCATTTTCAACATAGTGTCTGCTGAATTAATTCACTCTTTATCTCACTATGTCTGTTTCATCTTTTCAGCCCCCAAATAGATAAACTTACATGCAAGACAAAAATACATAAATTAAAAACAGTGGAGCAAAAAAGAGAAAAACAAAAAAAAAATCACAAAAAGTAAAATTAAAAATCTCTTATGTCCATTTCTTGAAGTTCATTTCAATGAGCATCATTTTATTTGATTATATACAAATAGCTAGTGAGCCTTTGTGATCTTCTTAAGCACAACCTCCTTTGGTCTCACTGTGTGAATTTTTAGATTCCTGTTTAATTTATCATGTCCAAGGCTAATTATTTGTCTTTTACCACCCAGTATATTTATTTGTACATTTATAGTCCCATTCTAATTGCTGCAAATGAGGGAAACCATGCAACCTATATTTCTTTGGGTCTGGTTTATTTTACGTAATGTAATGTTTTCCAAGTATTTGAATTGTAACTAATTTTATTTTAGAACATAGCATATAAGCCTAGTCCTATTTTGACTGAGGTTTGTCTTTCAGTTCAATTCAGGTATCAGATTATCTGAGGAGCCTTAAAATATTTCTTGGATCATCTCCTCAGGAGTATATTGTGAATGCATTGTAATTTTGCCTAAAATTAACAATGAGACTTCAAGCAGACATGAAAGCTTGGAATTAACATGAAACTGCTAAAAAGAAATCAAAGCATCACTGCCAGCTAAAGCAAAAATTTAAAAAAAGGCAAACAGCCAAATAAATAAAAAACTTGATGAACATTTACTGTGAATACCCTTAAAGCTATTTTCAGAAATATTTAGGTTTTTGATGGTTTGTGAAAAACATAATCACAAATGAGTTTTAGACCTCAAATACTTAAGCTTTTAAGGTGAGCCACAAGCTTTAAATCTTTTGAAGAGCTTCATATTCTTTTTTATTGTATTTTATTGTTGGAATTATGTGTAGAGGGGTTACAGTTACATTCATCAGCTAAAGGATACATTACTTCTTGAACCTTATTACTCTTTCTCATGATTTTTCCCTCTTTCCTTCCTCCACCCCTCCCAATATTCTTTTTTTTTTTCATTTGAGTCGGGGCCATAAAAATAAACCTGTTACAATCAAGTGTAGCATTGCAATATGGACTACAGCTATTTAAACACTGGAGTTCAAGTGCAGACTCGCCCTTTGAAGATGTCTTACAAAACATATGATTGCATGATTTTTCTTTCTTTTATAAGAAAATAAGTAACATAGACACAAGGAGTATCTAATAAGAATGAAGATTTTTTAATAGAAATATACTGTGAAAACTCCATATTTTCACAAAGTATCCCAATGTATGAATAAAAGCATAAAGAAAAATTGATGAACTGTACAAAAAAAGAGTGTATATCCTTCTTGGTACAGATTTGGCAGGTCACTAGAGAGATTGAAATAGAACACACAAGTAAGCATTTCCTAAATTCATGAGTGTTTCTAAAATCAGCATGAACTTCTCAAATAGTTGGAGATATAGTTGCACCATTTGCGTTCTATCAATCAGCTCCTAGGAAGACAGTGTGACTGGAGGTTCTAAAACTACTTGCATCTAGAAATTCAACCATCCTCTAACCTTGTTTCTCTTGTATAAAATGGAAATGTTTATAGAACTCATTTATGTTTGTTTTGAGACTGTGTCTCCCTATATATACCAGGCCAGTCTTGAATGCAATCTCCCAACTAGCTGGGATTACAGGCTTGAATCACTGTGCCCAGAAGTCCTTTTTGGTTTGTTTGTTTGTTTAAATTATATTTTATCATTGAGATAATGTGTAAAGGGGATACAGTTATGTTTGTCAGATAGTGGGTATGTTACTTCTTGAACCTTGATATTTCTTCTCTTGTTTATGTCCCCCTTAACCTCACTTCCCCTTCCCAGTCATCTTGTTTTCCCCCTTTCCATTTTCAAATAAATAAATAAATAAATAACTGTATATACAGTATACCAGTATACAAATTCAGATACTGTAATCTCATGAGATCAAACATAAGTAAAAAAGAAAAAAGAAATAACTTCACATAGTACATTAAGAACAGCAATCACAAAAATAAACATCTTGTTTCAATAACCTAGAGTTCATTTTGTTTAGACTCATCCTGCATGACCCTATGTACACAGCTTTTGAGCTATTGTGATCCTTTATTAGGAGAATCCTAACTGTGTATTAATTATTACAAATGAAGGAAACCATGGAGCCTATGCTCCTTTGGGTCTGGCTTACTTCACTTAATATGATTTTTGATTTTTTCCCAGGTCTTTCCATTTCCTTATGAATGGGTGATGTCATTCTATTGTGTCTAAGTACCACATCTTCTTGATCCATTCATCTACTGACAGGCATCTGGGTTGGTTCTATATTTTAGCCATGGTAAATAATGCTACAATAAACATCGTAGTGCTAGTGGCTTTAGTATGGCCTTGTTTCTGGACATTTGGGCAGTTACTTTTCTGATAAGGTCTCAGACTAACTCTCTCTTCCAATATTCTCTGTCACTTTTGTTAATACTAAAGTCTTTATTCACCAATGGTTTCCTGTATGCTGATAGGCATCTAAGGGAGATTTTTAAAATTTTATTTTTATTGTAAAGATGGTATGCAGAGGGGCTACAGTTATAATGGTTAGTTAATGATATATTTCTTTTTAAACGTTGTAACCTCTTCCTTCATTTTCTCCCAGTTTTTCTCTCCTAAACCCCCTCCATCTCCAAGTGTGTAGTTCATTTTCACAGTGTCTATTGAATGTCACGGTTGTATTCATTCATCCTTTTTCTATTTCTGTGCTTCCCCCTCCCTTCCACCAAATAGATAAACTTACCTAGAAGACAAAAAGCACAGAAATCAAAAATAGCAACAAAAGGCACAAAGTAAAAACAAACAAAAGTCGCAGGAAGGAAAAACAAACAAACATCTGCATTCCTTTTGGAGATATTGGTAAACATCGTTTTACATGATCTTATATAAATAACTATTGAGCCTTTGTGATCCTCTTCTAAGCATATCCTCCTTGGGTCTCACTCTGGGAATGTTTAGGGGCCTGTATAATTTATCATGTCAAATGTAATTATTTATCATTTACCATTCATTGTGTTTACTTGCAGATTTATAGGCACATTCTAATTACTACAAGTAAGGGAAATCATACTTTTTGGGGTCTGGCTTTCTTTGCTTACTATGATTTGTTTGTGTGTGTGTGTGTGTGTGTGCCATTCCTAGAGCTTGAACTCGGGGCCTGGGAATTATCCTTGGGTTTTCTCATGGTGAGAGCTACAACACCACTTCTGCCTTTTTCTGCGTATATTTCATGCATGTTAAGTTGGAACCACTAGGCCATGCTCCTGGCCATGCTTACTATAATTTTTCCCAAATATTCCGGTATTCTTGTCTATAGTCTCAACTATGATAGTCTGTTACACACATCAGTTAGGATGAGGATGAAACTGTGAAGTCTGCTGTAGCTATGACCTGTCCTTGATGAAAGAGATGCCTGTTGAAGACTATTATACTATGGTGATCTACCATTTTAGTTGTCATTAAATGTGACTGGGTCACAATTAGAGTTCTTCAAGGAAAAACATTGGTCAATGGTGCACCATGGTAGGTTACCAAATTTGTATACCTTTAGGTTCTGTCCTCCTGTTTTTTTTCTTAGGCATCACCACATCTCAGGTCTACCTGTACCCATTCTAAGGTGATTCCATGATCTATCAACTCATGGTCCAAAAGTGGTTCTTTCTTACTTCTTTAGAATACACTTGTCAAATGAGACATCTTTCCTCCTTAAATTCCTTTAAAAATAAGTTTTCATTATCTTTAATTAGCTGTACAAAGGAATTGCCATTCAATGAAACAATTTATGAAAACAGTGCATTGTGATCCATGTCACTCCTTTCAATATTACAAATCATTAATGAACATGAGAGTCTTCTTGGAATCTGAACCACTAGGCTATTCTACACTTCTTTTAAAGGTAATTATCACTCATTACAACATTTTATCTCCTGTAAAATTAGGTGGTTACTTTGTCCAATTCCAGTAAAGCTGGATTAGTCTTCTCTGAAGATGGAATTAGTCTTCTCTAACATATACTTTTCCAAATGACTTGCTTTGGTTAACATGACATCCACAAATAAGATATAAGCATCTACCGGAAAACCTCTTCCCCAGTGGCAGTGGCAACTCAGCAAGAACAACTACCAAGTAGAAACCACTGTCTAGGTTCTTCAAATGCACAGGTTCCATAGTAAAAAAAAAAACCTAGCTGGTGAACTCTGATGGCTCAACACCCTTTCAGGTGAGCCTCAGCAAACTCAGAACTGCCCAGATACTGAACACTTGTCTCAAGCCTGCATTTTGGAGTAGCTCATATGTATTAAGGTAAAATGGATGTAGAGACAATGGGTGCTAGTTCAAACTGAACTACTTCCAAATTTCTGTGTCCCAAGGGAAAGGAAACACAACACACAAATCAATGCATACACATGCATGTGCATGCTTTTATTCTTGGGTACATAAATTGCTATACTTGGCTTGAAAGCAAATTCATAAGAAACACTTGTGTTCTAAATAAATTTGCCAAACAATAATATTGAATGCATAAGATTCATTGTAGTACAGAATTTGTAAGGAAACAAGAATACACACACACACACACACACACACACACACACACACACACACACACATATATATTGAATATATTCAGTATTCTGTCTTGTCTTTACCATTTTCCCACTTCTGAATTCATCTGGTCTCATCAACTACTGGAAAGAGTTGCTGCTTAAAAAAAAATAATTTGAATAAAATGGATAGACTAATTTGCTTTCTTTCTAAGAAAGATATACTTTTTTTCTTTAACCTCTGTCTCCAAATGTCAAGACATTAGCCAACAGTTATGATATTTGGGGGGAAGAACAAAATTGAACTTATCATCATGCCATATGTTTATTCACATGGAGAATTCACCAATAGATTAACGTGTTTCTGAATATCTCCATCAGACTGCATTCTAATCTTGCCACTGGTTCACATTCCAGAAGAAAACATTCCTATTTTCATTCTCTATGCCTTTGCCTCACACTTTCTCCTTTTTAATTATATTGTTATCTTTAGTAGCTGTGCAAAGCATTTGCCAGTCAACAAATCATTTATTTTAGTATAATACATCATGGTCCATGTTACCCCTTACATTTTTCTCTCTCATCCCTCCTAAGCCAGCCTTTCCCTTTCCCTTTATTATGGTGACATTCCATCGTACTTTTACTTCTTTTTAAAATTTTCCTTTTCTTTAATTTTTTCCAACTCTTTTCAACAAGTTTAAATCTTACCACCTCCTTTTAGTAGTCTTTTGTTTTAAATTAAAATAATAGGCTCGAGGACTCCAATTCAAATTTACCCATAGGTATATTCTTTGAAGAAAACACATTTGAAAACATGGATAGTGAATGTTCTAATGAGAAATTTCCTTCTCTTTCTATTGTTTTGTAATTTCATTCAAAATAGATCTGACCTTTCAATCTCATGTAATAGCATTAAAGAGAGCATTTTTCATTATGATTAAAGGCTTAATTCATTTGAAAGCAGTAGATACAAACTTAATACTCAAAATATGAGAAAAATTCATTTAAAGTCTGGGTATAAGGATAATAAATTGATTTAGCAAAGTACCTCAAACCAAACCAAGCTTGTTGCTGAACTGTGGGAGACAGAATCCCAGGACGTACAGTCTATTCTGGGTAATGGCTTTTAGTTCACTTTCAGTGGCTTGGAGCATTCTATATTTGATGATGGTGATATTGTTTTCACAATCACCCTAGTAATTTCATTCTTCCAGGAATCTCACCCTGTTGGTTGACGTTCATAGATGGATTATATTGATATCTTTGAGAATTTATGGATTTGTGGGGTTTCTAAGTACATGTAGCTGTTTTTAAAGGTTTACTTAATGAGTAATCATTATATACCCCACAATACATTTTCATTTGCTGCAAACAAAGCAAATTCCACAGATGCTTCTTATCTATAGACACCAAAAGCTTTAATAGGACACAAAGGGTCTGCTGTAATTTCATGCAGGCTCACTTTTATGGTCTTTTTCCCATGCAAGCCTTGGGATTTAGTCCAAGGAGGGATAATTGACCATGCATTTTACTCTCATTAAGATGTTTCCTTGCCTCTTTCTTCTACTGTCAGATAAAACAGTATCCATCATTACTCATCCTAAGAAGGACCTCCTCCAAGAACACAATTACTGTTCTTTCTGGAGGTGAAATAAATGGTAGACAGGAATGGGTTGTGCCTTCTGGCATGTTGAATTTACAAAGCATGTCTGGTGTCTACATCTCTTGACCCAGGACGTAGAAAAATGAACTATATCTATATAGCTGATAGGAGAGATAAATAAAAACAAAAGACAGTTGAGTTCAAAGCATCAGTACACAGGAAAAAGAAGTCAGTGTTAAAGAATGTCCAATCAAAATTGATCTTACAAAAGAAGATGACCCTCAACCTCAAGTAGATTTGGAGAGGTTCTGCTAGGTTCTCAGTTAAGGAAAGTAGTTGGACAGGAATGACTAGATGTTGCAGATAAGTTCTTATCTTCCCTCTGGTCTAGTTTTATTTCTGATTTATACTTTATAGATGAAAGATAAACCCATGGGCTGCTTTAACACTCAGCATGTTGGAAAATTTCCAGTCTCTTGATTACCATCAACTTCTCAGCATGTATATCACCCACTGGGTACCCTTTCTGGATAAATCTATATCTATCTATCTATCTATCTATCTATCTATCTATCTATCTATCTATCTATCTATCTAACTAATCTTTCCTGCTACTCTGAATGGATTTGTTCACATGGCTAGGACTGTGCTATACTTAATTTTCTTTTTGTATGTGGTACCAAAGAATCAAACCTAGGGTTTCATGCATGCTAGGCAAGCACTTTACCACTAGGGCAAACTCCCAGCCCTTAATTTTATTTCTTCACACAACTCTTTGATTCCACCTTAGAAATAGGCTTAAATAACAGTTGGTATTCTGAAAATCTTTACTCAATTGACTAAGTCAATGATTACATGATCCAGTCATGATTTAGGAAACCTAATGTGAAACCGGTAGTATGTATGAAAGTGAACTTCAGCTCTTATCTAACAGGGATACATTCAATGAGCAAACACTACAATTGTCACTTTATATAATCATAAAAATTTAGTCAGTTATCTTTCTCAAATAGACCTATGAAAGTCTATGAATATTTTAAGTGGGTATGAGAGTATCCTTGTAAATAAACCTTGACTTATGACAAGTAAAGCAAATGCCTAGAAAAATCTGGTTACCTGGTCAGACAATTGAGGACAAAGAATTTAATTATGGCTGAGTTTCAATTTCCTCTTCCGTGAATGGTTACTGATCCCCAAGTTTTAGGAGAAGAATCAAGTAAAATAATACCTATGGATTCTTCTTGGTAGATTATGTTATGTAAGTGTTACATTTCCATTTCCTTTTTATAAATACATACATTTACTAAGAGGCAATGTAAGGCTTATTCTCTAGGCTATACTTCTTAGATTATTGTCTTTTTCAGATCTTAGCGAGATTTCCCAGGAAGGCGTTTAAGGCCTCCTCTCCCCCTCCCATTTCTCTTGTACTGATTGTATGTCAAAAAATATATTTTGAAAGGAAGTAAATGATGCACAAAGAGAAGATGGATTAGGAAAATTTGAGAGCTAATGATTGTGGGATTCTTTAATGTATTGGGGGTTTGTGTATAATTAGGTTTAAATATAAATATTTCTAGCGGATTTATCTTCTTTTCTAGTATAAGGATAAAATGTAACATTTCCTTTCTAATTATTTCTTTTGGTTTTCTTATAAGTTTGATTATAATTTCTATCATGTTTATCTTACAGGTAATAGTATGCTTTCTTCTGAAAGACCCTAATCTCTTTCAGAAGTCACAATTAAGAGAACTACTCAATAAAGTTTAATATACTTAAACTACATTTAAGGAATAATGCAAGAATATTTATCTATTTCTTTACTGTCCAAGTAATTCTATTTCATATTCTTACTTTACTTTCTTTATTCTTACTTACTCTAAATTAATTGACCTGGGGAGTTAACTAAAATGAAAAATATCTTGGACATGATGGCATCTACTTGTAATTCCAGCTATTCAGGAAGACAGGTAGGAGGATCAAGAGCTCAAAGCCAGGCTAAGCTGAATTAGACAGACCTTATCAAAACAAAACAAAAACAAAGCACAAAAGGAAAATTTACAGGAAAAAGAAATCAAAATTATTTTTTCTCACTTGATGTTTTTCTTGTTCCCTGGTGACTTTTAGTTTAGTGCAGAGAAGGATAGAGAGAAAGGCCACCAATGATGTCCCAATGCTCTTGTGCAAATTATAAGTACCTTCTAAAGGCCCATTATCAATTACTGTCATATTAGGGATTAAGGATTTAGGGAACACATACATTCAGATAATAAGCATCAATCCTGTTTTGTTTTTTTTTTCCTGAAAATGTCAAAAAGACTGGGTTTCATAGGTAGATTTTCAAAGGACTCAACACCACTTTCCTTGTTAGGATTGGTTGGGAAGAATGAATAAAAACCTTGTGAAAATCTGAAAATTATGTAAAAATGTGGGCCCATTGCTTTTCCTCTGTGGCACTGAAAGAAAAAGTGGCTACCTTGTACAATTAAGGAGGGATAAATTTAGGATATGTGAAAGAAAAAAATGGTCTGAAAATAGCTGTTATTTTTAATTTTGTAATTTATCAGAAGATAAAGCTATTATTTTATTCTCTATTTGTCTCTTTTTCCTCTCGGTCTTCTAAAATAATTGTGTGTGTGTGTGTGTGTGTGTGTGTGTGTGTGTGTGTGTGTGTGTGTGTTTGTGTGCTGGTCCTGGAGCACAAACTGAAGATACTGTTATTTAGGTTCTTTTTCTCAAGGCTCAGAATCCGTGTCTATGACTTGAGGCACAGCTTTACTTCCAGTTCCCTCTCCCTCCCCTCTAGCCCTGGTGGTTAACTAGAGATAAGAGTGTCAAAGCCTTTCCTGCTTGGCTGGCTTCAAATTATGATAGTCTAATCTCAGCTTCCTGAGTAGCTAGGATTTCAGGATGAGCCACTAAGGTCCAACTTAAAATAAATTATTTGAAGTACAATGCACATATTTAATTAGTTATTCAAACCTTTTTGCTTAATTTACTAAAGTTATAGTAGCAAATTTAATATCAGCTAAATTATTTCTATTTTTCAGTTAGCTTACATAGAGTTAATTTCTACAACTGTTTTCAAATCATTTTTTATAGAAAGGCATCATTTCAGTTATAACATACAGAAATGTCTGATTTGCTTTCTAGATATGTTCTTACTAGGCTCATTTAAAAAGCCAGATTTGAAGGTTATAAAGTCAAGAGAATTTCACTATTACAAAAGATATGGTCTAAGTTTTCATAATTTAGAAAACAACTTTAAAAATAAATTAAGTAATTTTCATTTTGACCCCTGAGATATAAGACCACAGACTGCATGTTGAATTTTAGTGTTATCATGATTTATTAATTCCCAATTATGAAAAATGAAGTTATGAATAATGAAAATGCATTCATTATGTTACCTGCAGTTGGAATCTTAACTACAAGAAGACTTTCCAACTTGTAATTTTCAAACTCTTCAACCATAAGTAAGATCATCTCAAAACTCTACCTGGAAATTCTCCAACTCAGATTTCATTTTGATATGATGGATAAGTCTTCATTTCTTCTACAATGGTTCAACTTTTCCAAGTATAGAAATAACCAGGGCATTTGATGGTGAACAGCTTTTAAAATGTGCTAAAGACTATTTTTGATCATTTTTCTATCCATGCTACAAACTTTTTGCATAGTTGTGTTGAAGAAAGTACAGCTAGAAATTTGCTACTGTCTTTCCAGTTTACAAAAAAAAAAGAAGAAGAAAAAGAACTTTAGGCCACATGATGCATTTGCAATCCTTTCCCTCACCAGGTTACATAGTTTTGGAAGGAAACAGATACCTCATAGATGCTAATGAGTTTGTCTTGGCTGAGAATAAAGAACGAGATTGTTTTGGCTTCTATACTTTCATTGCTGTCAGCAGTCTTTCATATTGCTTTCTGGCATCATGAGTTTAGCAAGCAGCAGCCTGAAGGAATAGAGAGAGCCTACAGAACCAGGATGCTAGCCTTTCTCTTCAATTTCCTTATTAAATACAAGCCTGAAGAAATTTGTGGCAAAAAATGACGAAATAAGGATCTGGGAATGAAAGCGAAGGTGATGTAATTCTTAATCAGTAATCTTTGGTGGTTCAGTGTACTTTTAGAACTAGGTAAGAAAGTGACTGCAGAGCTGCAAAACCTTTCATCTTTAGTCTTCCCACACAGTTCAATGTCAAGTGCTGTTTACTGCAGGCTCTTGTGATGATTTTCTTGACCTTCCATTCCTGTGAGTAGATTACTATTGTATTTCAACCTCTTTAGCTTTTTCTCGTAGAAATCAGTTTTTCAATTCAACAAATCAGTTGATAAGTACAATGCCTTGATCAATGTATTCCCTTCCATAATTCTCTTCCATGTTGCCCAGGCTCATCCATTCCCTCAAGTTATGTGGTTCAATTTTCATACATGTACATTTATTATAAAGACTATAACTGCACACTTTTCCTCTCTCCGTATTTGATCCTTGTTACTAAACAGAGTTTTCTTTGTGAGTTGTTCTAAATTTTCCTCTTGGTGGCTAAAAATAAATGACACCATTCATTTACCCAATCTTCTCAACTATTCACCTTAGATCTCAGAAACCAAACACAGGTTTCTCTTGTATATTTTTGTTCTATTTGTTTGGGTTTTGCTTTGTGATGCTTCCTGGAGGAGCTGACACACATTCAGCCATTAAGAAATGAACCGAATGAGTATCTTGCCTGATTAAAGAAAAATAAACTACCACCTTTTGGTGTGTCAGTTTTGTAGGAAAATAGTAAGTATAAGATCTGGAGAGGTAACAAGTGAACTTACACTTTATTATATATGTTTGATTTTTATGCTACTTTGTTTTAATATTAGATTTAATATTTCATTTATTTTTGTGCTGGTAATATGGCTTAGTCTCTGGGCCTGAGTTCAGCTTTTATTGCTCATAGCTGACACACTACATACAATATGAGCCATGCCCCAAATTTGTGGGGCTCTTGGTTAGTTGGTAATAAGATACTCTTGAGTTTGTCTACCTGGGCTGCCTCTGAACTCTGATCCTCAGATCTCAACCTACTGACTAGTTAGAATGATAAAGATGTTAATGTGTTACTTTCTTTTGTTGTTAGCACTGGAGTTTGATTTCAGAGCTTCACACACAGTTACCGGATACATGAGCCATTTCTACACATTTTCTTCCTTTTTCTTCTTTGTTTCTTTCTTAACTTTAGTTCTTTTAGCTAAGTCTCATGGTATTTTCTTAGGAGCAGCCATGGACCATGTTCTCTCACCATGTATCCCACATAGCTGGGATTACAGATATGACATCATACTCAGTTTCTTTTTCAAATGAGGTGTCTCTATTTTTTTGCTCAGACTGTCCTTTCACTGTAACCATTTTCATTTTAATAATTATTTGTATATCCATAATGTGAAGAATCAAGGGTGTCTAGAAGAATGAAAATGTGCATTAATCATATAAAATAATATTTATCAAAATGAACTCCAGATATTAGAAACAAGAGGTTTGTTTTATTTTTTCATTTATTGCTCTTTTTTAAAAAATTTCTTTCCTTTGTCTTGTGTGTTCCTTTATCTGTCTTTGAGAGGAGAAGAGGGGAACACAGAAATGGTGGAAACAAAGGTCATGCTAAGTGAAATGAACTCCAGGATATTGAAACAAGAGGTCTATCCTAGTGATTTATTTTGCTTAATGTACTATATGAATCTCTCTTCTCTTCTGTTACCCTTATGGTTTATCTCATGTTATTACTGTATCTGAATGTGGTATCTGGTATATTGTATATATATATATTAATGTTTAATTGAAAAAGGGAAGGTAAGGGAAAATCAAGATGAGTGGGAGGGGGAAAGTGGGAGAAAAACATGGGAAGGGGTAACATATTCAAGACGTGAACTACCCACTGCTGTAACTGTAACCCATCTATACATCATCCTGACAATAAAATAAAATTAAAGCCATTAAAAAATAAAACAAACACAGTGGTTGTATTCACTGGATACAGTGTTGGAAATGAAGTATACAACTTGTGGACAGAAGCATGAGAGGAGAAAACTGGGAGAGAGGGATAGTGGTAACATTGTCCAAAAAGAAATGTACCCTTTATCCGACTTAGGCAACTGTACCACTCTGTAGATCACCTTTACAATGACATTTTTAAAGAAGCAAAAATAAATGGGAAAATGAAAATTTAAATTTTTTTATAATTTTACCATTGACTTCATTGTTAATTACTTTCAGTTATTTTAACTGAATGTTTAGCTTTTTGTTCCTCTAACAAAAGTCATGGGTGAAGTAATTTAAAAAGCTGAAGATACATTTTTGGCTCACAGGTTTCAGCTGACTTCTGACATCTGAAGTCAGAGCTTCTGACTTCATAACATCTAAGATGCAAAGAGAGGGGGACAGAAAAGAACCAGGGCCAAAATATGCCCATACTTCCTCCTATGAGGTACCATTTCCAAATAGCTCACTCAGCTATGAACTGATTTATGAATGAACAAATTCATTGATGAAGGGACACCATCTGAAGCAATCATTTCTCAATAATACCATGAAATGGAGACCAAGACTTTAAAACAAGAGGCTTTTCCAGGGACATTTCATATTCAAAGTGTAATTTTGATCATGATATTTTTGAAACTGCTTATTCAAAAGCCATGTTGGTTCTTGTGACTTTTTAAAATTTTGTATTTATGCATTGTCTATTTCCTTGTAATCATGAGTAACAAGGATTTAATTCTGTTGTCCCACCTTGTTCTCACTATGCATGAACACTCATCTTTCCCAATAATTATAATTTAACATTTTTAAATCAGTATTTTAGTGTACATTTAGTATAATTTTATGCATTATAAAACAATACCATGTGTAAGAAAAGGATCAACTTCTTTTCCACATTATGTATATATATATTTAATATATGTACCATATATATCATATACCAAAATTATATACACTTGTGTGTGTGTGTGTGTGTGTGTGTGTGTGTGTGTGTGTGTGTGTGTAATGTTTTGTCCAGTCCTGGGGATTTACTCTAGGCCTAGGCACTGTCCCTGTGTCTCCTTTGCCCAAAGTTAGCACTCTACCACTTGAACAATAGCACTACTTTTTGCTTTTTTTTGGTCATTTCTATTATTGGAGATAATCTCTGACTTTTTGCACTGGTTGGCTTCGAACCTCAGTCCTCAGATCTCAGCTTCCTAAGTGGCTAGGATTACAGGCGTGAGTCAACAGAACCCAACTTTATATTTCTCTACCACAATTAGCAGTCTAGATTATTTGCTTTATACTTCATTCTTTATTACCAAAAAGAATTAAAAGTCTCCACAGATTGTTAAACATTTTTCCAAGATTCCCAGATCTGTCAGTTCCGTCTTTCTGACAATCAGGGGTTGTTCTCCTAGCTGCTATGTATTTTTTATCTCCCTTCCACATTATCTTTTGTCAGTCTACCCATTGCTCTTCAATTAATTCTAGTAAATTAATTCTGATTTTTAAATGAAGTTCATGTTCTAGTTCTTCAGAGACGTTATGGAAGCCCAATTTTCATAACTATGAATGTCTGAAAATGACTTTATTTTGTTTATACACATAGATGATGACTTTGTAAGATACGAAATTCTGCCTTGGGCACAACTTTTCTTCACAGTTTTGAAGTTTTCATTCTAGAAGTCTGATATCAGTTCTGAACTTGTGAGGTTTATGCATCATTTGATCTGAACCTATATATGGGATTATATTAATTGTATTGACATTCTGTAATCCTGTTAAATTTACTAACAGATGTTCTTTCAATTTCTTGAATTATTTTAAAATGATTTCTTTCTACCTGTTTTAGTTTCATGAAGAAGTATTCCTCTAGTACAAATATTAGTGCTGTTAGCTAGATTTTATACATTATTTTCCTTGTTGGTATTCATCTACTTTTATCGCAACTCCAGGTTTTAAATACTTATCCAGATTTGTCTTACACATATACTCTGAGGTTGCTGTTTTCATTTTGTTTTCTGGTCAGTACCAGAGTTTGAACTGAAAGCCTTTTTCTTTCTATTGAAATGCTCTACAATGTGAACAACACTTTTGTATTCAAGACATCCAGCATCAGGCTTTCTCTTTTTCTGAGGACTATAGAAAAATTTCCCTTATGATGCTGTGCTCTTTGTATACTTACTATGCCATTAAGTGAAATAAAAATAAAATAATTATGAATAAATGCTTGTTGTAGTATCCTCCGGCTATATTAGTCTTACAGGTTCTCAATGGTACCATGCATTAGAACTGTACATGAGATTATATATACTTGAGACTGTAGTGTATTCATGGAGTGTTAACTGGAAGTGACTGATATTACCCAAATGGAACTGTGTTTCGCAAGTAAATAACACTGAAGTCCTAAGAGCCTAGCCCACTGGGTCATGAACTATCAGTAAGCTGAACTTTCCCATCAGATTGACCATGTTACTCTGTTAAGATATACATGGATCTATTAATGACATAAAATTGTGTCCGAAAAGCAAGTTTCTTTCCATTTGTGCAAAGATTTGAAGCAAATATATCAATGTATTATCAGCATATTTGGTCCCCTGGCCCAGTTAATCCTGGTAATTTAAATCTTGAATATGGCCAATAGTATTTTTAAGGAATCATAGGAATGGTTAATATTTTTAGTGTTTACAGTTTAAATTCCTGACTTAACGAATGTATAACTGGTGAGGAATTTTTCACTTTCATCTAATTTCATCATATAAAAATACAGCCAGGAAATTGAGGTTATTTGATTTTGATTTTGAAATATCTATCACATTAAAGAAATTGAGTTTCACACAAGTACAACATTTGAAGTTCACATGGAATTGTAAACTTCATTGTTGTGAGTGGGAAGCCCTTCAGCACAGGCTTCCCTATTGGTTTCATTTTCTTCATGCTTCCTGGGAACCACTTCTCAGGAACCCCATGGCATATTATATGAAATGAGGGTGTGGAAGTTGCTAAATTCTGTGACTTAAGATTGATGTAGTACCTAGAGAGGATACTCTGATTCTCTTAATCCACCATTACTCTGACATGTATTGCAGGATTTGTTGTTGTTGTTGTTTTTAAAATTTTAATTAAGTGTGAAATTTTAGAAGAGAAACAAACAGCATCAAATTTGTTTTTCATAAATAATGTAGCCAATGCCTTATCTCCAGAGGGAGCAAAGAAGATATGCAAATGAATAAACAGTGTCTACCCAGATGAAGATCAAACAAAATGAAGACAAATGTCTCTTTGATATGACATCAGCTTTGATAATAGACAATATATTGTAATGATGATGATGATTACATGAAAAGCATGAATGCTTACAGTGATCTGCAAAGAGGATCATTTTTCCCCAAAAAGCAGCAGTTATATCCAAGAGAAGAAATAATTTCTCATGTTCTAATGCAGAGTAGGATAATTATGATTAATAAGAATCCAACTTTTCAAGGTTCTAGACTCAAAAAATATATTTTGGATGGTAGATATGCTCGTTTCCCTAATCTGACCATTATATGTTATATATAGACAAGTTTCCCACAGATGTATACAATTAGTATGTGTCAGTGAAAAATAAAATATATTAAAAGACAAGTAAAGTTTGTTAGGAAATATTTTACATATATATATATATACATAGGAAATTGTGCTAGCCTCTTAAAAGTGAGGAAAATAAATGTGGATATTGTACTGGTTTCCTGTTTTCCTGTAGCAATAAGGTAATTAATATCTTATGTCTTTGAAGTTATTTTTCAAAAGAAAATGCTAAATTATTTCCATTTCAAGTTTCACATCTCATTTGTTACTCAGTTGCTATTACCAGAATGAATATATAATACAAAGTTTAGCTTCCTGATAAATGATACAGCATTCATTATCCAGATTGCTTATTTCCTGGCAGATTGGTTAGAATTTTACTGGTACACAGGCATTAATAGAGTCTTACCTTTTACACTCGAAGAATAAGTATGTTTAAGAAATCTATCATTATTTGTTAGAGTGAATAATGTCCCTTTATGAAAGTGCAGCAGGTGACTAGGGAACAGCCATCTGTCAACCCCAGAGCACCTGTTACAAACTACCTTGCCCAGTGTTTATTTCTGATTTGGAAGTAAGTTGCATAGCAGCTGTTTACAGAGATACAGCTGAAACTTATATAAACACTGCCAAATTCTTTCAAAAATGGAATAAATCACCCTCTGCACGCAGTGTGAATTAGCACATTTCTTCTTTTTTTAATTGTCGGGATAATGAATAGAGGGGTTACAGTTACACTCATCAAGTAGTAGGTGCACTATTTCTCACACATTTATATCCCTTTTCATGTTTTTGTCCCTATTTTCTTCCCCCCACTCCTCCCAATCATCTTGTTTTCCCCTCTCCCCTTTCCTATTTCAAATAAACAATACACCAGATAACAAAGTCAAATATAGTAACCACATGAGTAGACCTTTTCCTTGAACTTGTATATAAAATAGGAGTTTGAGCATTAACTTTTCAGCCCATTGCCTAGTCAGAGCCGATGATCTATAGAATCAAGTTTGCATGAGTTTGTCTATGTATATGAGATACACCAAAAACTTCCATGCAATTTGAATTGAGGTTCAACACAAGCCACAGAATTAAAGTACTGAAGTATTTTTTTTCAAGCATCTGATCTAATGTCTTTTTAAATGCTGTGAGAAAAATGGCTAGCAAATACCAGAAACAACTCATAATTCGATTAATTCTCTAATGAGGTTGTGATTCACAAAAATCCAAAGAAAAACTGCATCTATGAGAAAAGTTAGATGACTTCTTACCTGCTAAGTTTTTATAACTTAGTGAGAAACCAGTTCTCAATCAGTATCCAATACTTAACCTAATTTGAATGTATTCAATTGTACAGATTAATCAATATTTTATACATTTATTGTTATTTCCTACTTTCTGGACACTGAGTGTTTTATATAGTTACTAAGTATTCTTCTCATCAAAAGTCAGTTTATATCATGGCTAAGTTGTACAGTCAACTAACTGAATCTTCCATGTAGTGTTGCAGTGACTTCTAATTCTATGTGGATGTCTTTATTTGTTCTTAGTGGATGACAAAGTTTTAAACTAAAAATTTACCAGTTATATCTACATTGAAAGGACTGAATTGTGCTAACTAATCAATGCACTTTATAATTTCAGCATTTGTAGAGAATTAGTCCAAATGAATTTCAATTTGAAGCCAAGATATATATGATTTTCAAACTGGGCTTGGCTATACTCTGTCTAAAAAATAACATGAAAATAAACAAAATCTAAAGACAAAAATTACCCTACATTAATTGACAAAATAATCCATACCTCTGTTTACTTTGTAAGTCCGTCTTTCCTTCCTCCCTTCTTTCTTTCTTTCTTTCTTTCTTTCTTTCTTTCTTTCTTTCTTTCTTTCTTTCCTTCCTCCCTCCCTCCCTCCCTCCCCCCTCTCTCTCTCTCTCTTTCTCTCTTTCTTTCTTTCTTTCTTTCTTTCTTTCTTTCTTTCTTTCTTTCTTTCTTTCTTTCTTTCTTTCTTTCTTTCTTATTGTCTTGTGGGTTGTGGGGGGCTTGGACTTAGCCTGAGTGCTGTCCCTGAGCTCTTCATCTTAAGGCTACCACCTTGCCCTTAGAGCTGGGCATTGTCCCTGAGCTCCTCAGCTCCAGGCTACCATCCTGCCCTTCAACCAAGCTCCACTTCCAGTTTTCTGGAGGTTAATTGGAGATAAGAGTTTCAGGTCCTTTTGTACCCTGGTTGGCTTTGAACTTTGATCCTCAGATCTCATCCTCCTGACTAGCTAGGATTACAGGCGTGAGCCACCATGCCTGGCTGCTTACAAATTTTAATAAGGAGTTCAAACATAACTTTTGTCCAAATATTTTTATGAACTAATAATTGCTGTGACTCCCAGAAATGTATTTAATTGATGTGATTTTTTGAAAATCTGTGATTTAAACTCAGGGCCTGGGCACGGTTCTTAAGCTTTATCAAGGCTACCACTCTACCACTTGAGTCATAGCACTACATTGTGGCTTTTTCTGTGTATGTGGTAGCAAGAAATTCAACCCAGGGCTTTGTGCATACAAGGCAAGCTCTCTACCACCAGTCTATGCTCCCAGCCTTGATTGATGTGATTTTTGTGACAAGGGATTTGGTCTTTTCTAACATCACATACATTTAAGATTGAGAATTTTTAAATTAAAAATTTTAATAACAGACTTGTGTAGATAAATGTCACATTTTTAAGAAGCATAGTTTGACTGGGCTCATGTCTACAGTCCAAGTATTTTGGAGGCTGAGATCTGAGGATTGAGATTTGAAGCCAGCCTTGGCAGAAAAGTCCATGAGACTCTTATTTACAATTAATCGGTGGAAAAGCCAGAAATGGTGCTGTAGCTCAAGTGTTAGAATGCCTCCCTGAACAAAAGGAGCTTTGGGACAGTTCCCATGCCCAGAGTTCAAGGCTTAGGGCTGGCAAAATGTAAAATAAGTACAGTTGGTTGACTTTAGCATGTTCGTGGATGCTTGTCAAACTATCTCTAATACTAGCTCCAGAATACTTTCATTACATTCAAAAAGATCACTATACTTATTTCTATTTGTTCTCCTTTGAAATATTTTCAGTAGATGAGTTAATTGAAACAGTGTTATCAAAAGACATTACAAAACCAGGGGGAGCCAGTAAAAACTACATTGTAAAATAGGTTTATTTGTAAACATCAATTGATATGAACTGCTACATCTTAATTTAGCATTATTGGTTCCAATTATTGTATTGAATGTTGTTTATATTCAATTAGAATTGTTTTTTTCAATATAAGTTTTAATATTTCCATGGAGAAAAGATTTAGAGAAACCAGATGAAAGGAGTAGCTGGGGAACTTGTTATAAAGAATGTCCTCTGTTTCCATGTAATGTGTTTTTTCTTATCTAGTTCAGGGAAAAAGTGAGTTCAGACACTTGTCTTGCCCTCTCGTTAATAAGTAAACCAATTTTTTGAATTTATATTTATGTGGCTGGTTTTATTGTGTGCTGATGGAGATTGTTGGTGTTTGAGATCATTTATTTTCAGGTAAATATACCATTGTACCAAGATACATTTTGTCTAAGAAAAGTCAATTTTCTTTATTCCTGCCTTTGTTTTCAGAATCTCCACAAGTCACTATTTCTCTATTCTAATTACCTGAAAGTTCCTGATTTCCTGACTTGACTAGATTGTTAACTTGGTTTATGCTTGATTCCTATTCTGGTGAATATTTCTTCAATGCCTAGTGCCAGTCAGTCCTGATTAATTTCTCCTGATTGTGGCTAGGTCACTTGACCATAATTCCAACATTCCTTCTGATTGGATATATCCAGAGTTTAAGATCTTCCTTCTTCATCCTGTATGACTTACACATGCATCTGTTATTCTTTATATTTAACTTAAGAATTATTCTTTGTTTATTTTTGTTTTCTTTTTTCTTGGAGTGCTTTTTTGTCAATATTTTCCAGTAAAGGGTCAAATAGCTTGAAGCCAGGAGCCCTAGCTGTGAACATTTTAGTTTGCTGGGAACACAGGGGGCTCCAGGGCTCAACAAATGCCTTGGAATAAAGCAAAGGAGCCCCATTTCAACTGCACATTTTCTGATCTTGTATTAGAATATAAGTAAAATGCTTTTACATCACCTAAGGAACTAAGTACTGTACATGCTATTAGCTTACTAAGCATTTCCTATTTATTTGAAAATTCTTCTTTTCTGAGAGGGCAACAATAATTGGGGAATATGTTTCCAAGTATGCAAAATGAGTTGTATCTTTCCATAAGCAAGCTCATAATTGGGCCCCTGCAGCTACGCAGCTTCGCATATGGTACTTAGGAGTCAATTAAAGCACCCTAACAAGCAATTACAGGTTTATTGTTTAATTCAATTTCCACAACTCATGCTGTTACCAAAAGTCGCCTATATGTCAATCAGCATGTAATCATAAGTGCCTAGTTTCCTCAAACACTATTTTTGAAGAATGGGGACTCCAAATACTGTGCTTTCCTATGTTGTACCCTACAGAGAGAAAGATTAAATACAACAGAGGAATGAAAGCACTTGGGGCATGCCAAGAACTGACTTTAATTTCCAAATGCATTTATTTGTATAATGGCAGGCAAAAGTACCTTGTATACAACTGATAAATTCCAAGGGAGTTTTTTTTTAATATTTACTCAGTAAATAAGAACATGAGTGGTGTGATGGCTTAGTAAAACTCAAGTGGTTGAAGTTCAGAAAAGAAGGGCTAAAGTATGATCTTAAGTGGGAATGTTAACATGTTGAAACTAAGGTGACTGCACTCTGTGCCATGGAAATTTTGGTGCTATTCAGCTACCTTTTCTGTGCTTTCTTATTCTTCTAAGGCTATTTTCTATGCTGCACACTAGCACTAGTGATGAATAAGAAGGCTTAATTATCTTTTACCCTTTTCTTGAATCTTGAGACTCTAGACAGACTTCAGTGAATTATCTAGACCATCTCTGTATCAAATTGTTTACAGAAAACATGTCTTGCCAAGAATAACATAAGGATATCCTTGTTTTCTACCTGTTCTCATTCCATTCTCAATACGTTATATTCCTCTAAAGAGACCTTACCCTGGTATGTTTATAAACCAATAAATTAACCATAGACATTACATGGGATAAAGTGAATTTGCATTTTCTATTATTCAGTCTAACCCATATAGTAGCATTTCCCATAGAGCTTTTAACTTAATTTAGTTATATATTCTAAATTATGCTTAGTATATAAAATGTACGGAAATCTGGCAAGATGACTGAATAAACCAAAATTAGCATACAAGCACACATATACACAGACACACACATGCAATTTGTTGTGGAAGCAGATAATAGGACACATGAGTACCAACTCTGTTTTTAATCTCACTAGGAACATGTAAGGCAAGCTTGGTTGTTATTCTAGTAGATGGGCAATGCTCTGTTTGATAGGCTAACTATACTGGGCTCCAAAATGTCTAAGTTTTCATTCTGAAATCATGTAATTAAGTTAGCTTCTATAGTAAAAGGAATGGTATAGGTGCTAAGAAATTAACTCTTTAGATGAGACTATGTTATGGGTTCTATAGATTCAATGTGATCACAGTGATTCTTATGGGAGACAAGCAGGGAAGTGTTGGTGGAAGTTGAGTGACAGAGTTGCATGGATATTGTAGTACTATATTTGAAGATTGAGGCGGAGGCTTCTGGGGAGTTGTACAAGATAAAATAACAAAGCCTTCTCTAGAGCCTGCTGAGGAAACAAATATTTCTGCTGCTTTGAATTAACCTGGCAAACTTGATTTTGGATTTCTGACCCTCTGAAGTCTAAGATAATACATTTCTGTGATTTTGATCTACTCCATTATACATTCTGATAATAAGTTAGCATTCAAAATCTCACAGGGCTTACCTTCTGCTTAAGGACTAGTCTAATGGTCCTGTTTAGCTGTCTTGGAGAATAACTAACTCCTTCATCATTTGTTACTTTGTCTCCCCCATCACCCTGGACACATGGCTCAATAATACCTGCTGATTGCTCTATGGTGCTTCAAAGACTCCATCTATTCTATTTATCAGAAGCCTCAGGTGCCCCAGTTCCTTATTAGAGGCACATCAATACAAGAACCAGGCACAGGCTCAGATCTCTTAAGACTCAGCACCTAGAGGTGAAAAATGTAAATGTCAGTCTCCATGTTTCGAAAATAATTCTTAATTTATATTTTTACCCCAGTAAAATTTTTCTTTCTGCCACTATGACTGCAGGGAAGAAAAGACAAGAAAAATACACTTGAGGAGAAGCAAGGACGTATTGCAGAAAAAAATCTATTAAAATGTAAAGATCAAAAGCTCTCCATTTTCTGCTATGTTGTGAGATGAGAAGGAATTAGAACTAATGGGGAAAAATGAGGAAGTGGAGCAGAAATGGCTCAAGACATTCTGTGATTCAGGACTGATGCTGTAGTGGTGGATTCTAAGGGTAAAGAAGCTGAAATCGTTCTGCTCAGAGTGTTCTGTAGAGTCCAGGAAGTGAGGAGTGCAGGCATCTCCCCCACATCATTGTACAGGAGCCACTGAGGGCATAAGACCCATTTCCTAGAAGTCGAAACTCCTTTGAAAGAAATCCTTCTATCCTTTCAATAATTAGATTTGAACAAATTCAGGAAAGTATGTCGGTATTTTTTGTTGTGGTGGTGGTTGGTTGTAGATAGGTAGGAAGTAGCAGGCTTCATCCACAATTTGCCTTCCTAGGCAGAAAATTATAATTTATCACTAGTAACCTCTGCTCCCTCTATATCATCACTGAAATGAAGAGAATCTTATTACATCATGACTTACTATCAAATCTTAGAGCTAACAGGGGCCAGGAAAACCAGCAGTTTAGTCAATAATCAAATGACTTCCTTCATCATTTAAACTGTCTCTGATCTTCCTTTTTGGTTTGTTTGTTGTTGGTGGTGGTGTTGTTGGTGTTGTTGCTTGAACTCTCGGCCTGGGCATTGGCCCTGACCTCTTTAGCTCAAGGCTCTACCCCGTGAGCCACAGGACCAATTCCCTGATATTCCTATTTTAATAGCAGTTACTTAAAAATGTTAACTGTAAGACACCATGAGAATTTATATAAATCCCTGGTTTGTTATTTTTGCTACATTCTCAGATTATTTTGTGTTCGCTAACATAGCATTTGTTCTTTATTATGCTGCTAGAAGGGAAGAGATTCAAATAACAGGGAAAAATAGCCATTACTCTTCCTAGATATTATGTACCTTGCTGAACACCATAAATAACACATGTGATCATTCTTATTCAGATTGCTTGGGAGTGTTCCCGATCACCATATCACACCCACCAGTCAAAAGAAGGCAGCTGTCTTAGTAGCATAGCTCAAGTGCCTGTTTCCCTATTTTTCCAGGATAACCCTTGGTCCCTAGAAACCTTCTTGAGAGCTCTATGTGAAACAATGCCAAATAATGACATCCTTCTAGGTCTACCTAGAATCAGTTTGCTTGGGAATACAATTTTCCTTCAGTGAATACCAATACTTCAAGCTTAAGAACTGAACCAATCAAGATTGCATTGCCACACCCTTTGGATAAGTCAATCCAGGTAGAAATGCATGAGAGAAAGGATCAGAAATGATTGTCTATTCTTTTCCCAATAGAAAGTCCTTTCCCAGTTGTATAGTACAGTTCTCAAAATATTTAAATACACCAAAAGTAAAATCATTTCTCCAGAATGTAGCCTGAAATGATTTGTGATCTCTAAGATCCTGCAACTCAGGGTTTAACTAGGAACCTTCTGACAGATAAATTATCAGTAATGGCTTATTTCTTCTTTCCAGCCTGCCCATTAGATAAGCTTTCACTCAAGATTTGAAGGCACATTTTTCCCTTCTACACCAGATTTTCCCTGGGTTTTAATCATTAGCGAAAATAGAATATCATACCACTATTGTGTTCTCTGACCCCTGACACTGCCTTAAACTATGGTCTAGGAGAACATAGATTATGTATATGGATGTGTGTTTTGTGCCTATGTGTGTGTATGTATGTGTCTGTGTGCATATGTGTATTCATACTCAATGCATTCATAATTATGTGAGGTTCCTTACATGTATTTTGTGATTGAGTGAATGGATCAAGTTAACTAAAGACTTTTGGGGCAGAAGATGAGCATTATAGTGGCCTAAGTGTATAGCATGTAGACCTAAGTCATTATGAATCTGAGCTTTAGAAAAGTTTTATTACTCATCCTAAGCCCACAGGTATTTTTGTCTTATCTTACTTCTATTCCCATCAGTAAAAAAGCCCAAATGGCTAGATGATCAATAAGCCTTTGACATATGTGCCTAAATTCCCCTTAAATGTAAACATTTTTATTAATCCAGCTTCATCAGAGCGAAGGACAGCACCTACTTCCACTGGATGTGACCGCATCAAAGAAGGGAGGAGTACAGATATAATTATGACAAACTCTCTTATGGGGAAATGTTTACTTTCCTCACATGAAAGTCTTTCTTTGCTCAGTGTTAAAAAAAATCTAGAATAATGGTGCTTAGATTTTAGTGTCTGACTTTTCCTGGAGTTGTAATCTTATATGATAGCATATAAGCTTATTTTTATAGGCACTGAATTGAACACAAAATTTAGCACTTCGAAGTCAAAAATAACCTTAAGTGGTCCTTGAAATCTTTAGAATAGACACCAGTGTTTCAATTCCAAGAGTCTGTAGTGACACATCTAAGGTTTAAGAGGCAATGTGAGATTAGGAAAATTCCTTCTAACTAGGAGAAGTAATGGTAGACTCTTCTTTCTTCCACCATTTCTCACCTCCCAGTCCTAGTAGTTATTTTCATGTTAATGCATTGCTTTTGAGATCATGCACAAATGTAAATAATGCTGTTTTGTGCTAAGCACTTCATCAGAGGCAATTTATCATTAGTGAAGTTGGTACTCTCATTCCCATTTATTCAATAAGTTGGTTCTAAAGACAGCTACATTACTTAGAGAAACAGTTAAAAATAAGCAATTACCTTTAGTTTTCTTTCAGGCCCAAACCTATAATTTTAGAATTAACCTAATCTCTGTTTTTATTTCATAAAAAAAGCTGATTTAACATTACTAGGTACTTTAATATTGGTCACAGAACTATATTGTACTTTACATAAACTCAGTACATTTCATGAGGTTTTTTAAATTATTTTTTATTGCCAAGGTAATGTATAGAGGGGGTACAGTTGCATTTGTCAGGTAGTAGGTACATTACTTCTCAAATATTGATACCCCTTCTCATGATTTTATCGCCATTTCCCTTCCCCTATCCTCTCCCTGTCATCTTGTTTACCCCTCTTCCCTTTCTTATTTCAAATAAACAAATAAATGTATATACAACATACCAGGTAACACAGTCAGATACAGTAACAATAAGAGATTAACCAAAGGGCAACAAAAGAGAAATAACATAGTATATTAAGAACAACAATCACACAAGATAAAGCTCATGTCTCTATGTCAAAGGCTTCTGAAAACACATTGATATTTCATGAGTTTTACAATGCAAAAAACCCTCAAACTTTCCCTATATCTTTGACTTATACTTATCTCCATTGATTTTAATGTCTTCTTTTTTATTTATTTGAATGTTTAGTTTACAGTGCCTATTTTATAGCAATGCGGTTTTCTTTTCCATTTTTCTCTCTCTCTTTAATTTAGTTCTAGTATTGGGGCTGAACCCAGGGCTTTCATGTTCTCATCTTCATTTTGTTTCTCAATGATGATGCTCTACCATTCGACCAATACCTCCACTTTTGGCTTTTTTAAGGTTAATTGGAGGTAAGAGTCTTATGGATTTTATTTTTTCCCAACCTGGCTTCAAGGACAATCCTCAGATCTCAACTTGCTGAATAGCTAGGGTTACAGATGTAAGCTATGTTTAGGTGCTCAGTATACTGAAGCTTTCTTAAGTATTTCCTCAGTATCCCACACTGTATTGACCCCACAGTTCCACTTCTGATCATTTGTCCACTTTACCACCAACCAGGACACAATAAAGCTACCAGCACAAACATGTTCATTACAGTATTGTTTACCATAGCCAAGATATTGAAAACAATCCAGATAGCCCTTGATGGACATATGGATCAAGAAACATCAGAAAGAATGACATTGCTCCATTCGTAAGGAATGGTATGCTTGAATTATATTAGGCAAAGTAAGTCAGACCCAAGAAAATATAAGTCATATGGTTTCTTTTTTGTAAAAATTGGAATGGGCCTATAAATCTATGAATAAACACAATAAGTAGTAAAAGACTAAAAATTACACTTGGACATGATAAATTCAACAGGGTTCTAAACATTCACACATTAAGACCGGAGGGGGATATTCTTAGGGAGGATAGCAAAGCCTTGAAAGCTATGTGTATATTATCCTATAAAATGATGCTTATTAAAATCAACCCCAAGTAATGGAAATTAGATTTTTAATTTTACTTTTGGTGGCTTTGCTTTGTTTTGTTTGCATTTTTCTGTTTCTCACCATTTGTCACTGTTTTTTTTATTTCTGTATTTTTTGTCTTGTATGTAAGTTTATATAATTTGGGGAAGATGGGGGGAAGCAAAGAAATGGTAGTACAAGGGATAAACTAGTTCAGCAGGATATTCACTAGACACTATACTGGAAATGAACTATATAACGTGTGGTGAGGGAAAAGATTGGGAGAAAACAAGGGAAGAGGTGACAGTTAAAAAAGACATATACTCACTAGGAGGAGAATACAAAGGTATAACTACTCTGAACATTTAAAATATATTGAAAACATTTAAACTATATTGAAAAAATGTTTTTCTGTTTTATTCTTTTTTAAAATTTAATTTTAATTTATTGTAAGGATGATATATCAAAGGGATTATAGTTACATAAGTAATATAATGAGTGTATTGAACATTGTTATCATTTTCCCTATATTTTCCCACTTTGCCTCTCCCCAATGCCTCCCTCCCTCAAGCTGTATAGTTGCTTTCCAACATAGTGTTTTCTAAGCATTGCTGTTGCATTGGTTCCTGTTGTTGTTTGTCTCACCATTTTGTTATTTCCCTTTCTGTCCCCAAATTAGATAAACATATATACAAGATGCAAGTTACCAAAATTTAAAACAAACTGTGACAACAGGAGATAAACCAAAGGAGGAGGAAAAAGGAAAAAAATAATATCACACAGTTCATTAAAAATATTAAAAACAAACAAACAAATAAAACCTCCTTTTTCCTATCTTGGAGCTTATTTTGATTAATATCATTTTATATGATTATATGTAAATAGTTATTGAGCTATATGATCCTCTGGTAGGACTATCCTAGACAGAGAGTAATTATTACAAATGAGGGAAACTATGAAGTCTATGTTTGTTAGTCTGACTGCGTGCGAATGCTTAGAGTCCAGTATAGGTTACCATGTTAAGTTAGATTTTAGATCTAGGAGAGGACAAATGTGCCACTGTCTCTAGGAATTTGGCTTGTCTCATTTAGCATGATTTGTTCTAAGTCCATCCATCTTTCCATAAATTGCATACACTCTTATTCTAAATTATTTTTAAAGCATGTTCTTATTTCTTTGTTTGTTATTTTAATCAGATATACAAAGGTGTTTCAAATTCTTTAAGATTGTGTTTAAAGAGTTTTGCCATTGATTTGTAGCATACATATGAGTCTTAAACTTTGAAATGTCTGGCTATAAAATGCTTGTGAAAAAATGTGAGGATGTATGTGAAGATAATATATACTTATATGGAGTTCATGCACATCTTCATGTATTGTACAAATGTATTTTAATAGATAGTGTGTTTTAAAGAATGCAATCTTCAGTTGACTTTATTTTATATTCAATTTATTTTAAAAATATTATTTCCTATTTTCCTTTGAGATTTAAGACTGCCTTGTGAGATTTTGGACAAAAAAATCAAAATAAAGAACAAGAAAACACTGTTGTAGAAATATTCATCAATTATAATTGCTTCCCATCTAAAAAATTATATTCATTACCTTATTTATGTACCTGTAACCCCTCTGTAGTCACCTTTACAAAACAAACAAACAAGAATCTGAAAGTGATCATTCCTAGTCTAGCCCAATGATTGAATGGCCTAAGCGTTTTATTCATATATTTTTACTGTAATTAATAGAAGGGTTACATTATATTCACCAGATTGAAGGTACATTACTTCACAAATATTGATACGCTTTCTCTTGTCATGGTCTCCATTTCCCTCACCCCAACCCCCCCGCTCATCTTGATTTTCCCCCTTGCCTATCCTATTTCAAATAACCAATTAAGCATATATAAAATATATCAGATAACAAGGTGAAATATTGTAGCAATATGAGATAACCAATGGACAGAAAAAGAGATGAGAGATAATATAGTACATTAAGAAAAACAATAACTCATTATATGGCTTTTGTTTCTATATCCTGGAGGTCCTTACATTTAGTGTCATACTATATGGCCTTATGTATCTAGACTTTGTTCTATTGTGAATCTCTGCTAGGAGAGCCCAAAGTTTCTACTGATATGACAAATGGGTGAAACCATTGAGCCTATGTTCATTTGAGTCTGGCTTACTTCACTTAATAGGATTTTTTCTAAGTCTTTCCATTTCCTTACAAATGGGACAATATTGTTCTTTCTGACTGACAGCAGCACAGAATTCCATTGTGTATAAATACCACATCTTGTTGATCCACTCATCAAATGAGAGACGTCTGGGTTGGTTCCATATCTTTGCTATGGTAAATAGTGCTACAATGAACATGGTTGTGCTAATGGATTTAGTATGTTCTTGTTTCTGGACGATTGGGTAAATGCCAAGTAGTGGAATTGCTGGGTCATAGGGGAGTTCTATGTTTAGTCATTTGAGAAAATGCCAAACTGCTTTCCATAGTGGTTGCATGAGTTTGCACTCACACCAACAGTGTAGTAGTGATCCCTCCTGGCCACCTCCCCTCCAGCATCTGTTGTTATAGGCCCATCCAACAGATGCTGCTAGAGGGGCCTATGCTTTTAGAATTGCTTTCTATCCTTTCATTTTCATTTACAGAATAATGGGCCTTGATCCAAGTCCAATGTGAGCATTATCAAAATTCATGCTTAAATTTTGTATGTATCCTCTGGTCCTCAGAAACCTTTATTTGATGTATTAGATTACACAATTGTACCAATTTATAAAGGACTGATGGATCTGATTTCCTTGACACAAAATTGATGATCCAATGAATGGGTTGAGGTTATAGCTGATTTGTGGATTAGTAATGATATTTATAAAGTGACCACTAAGACAAGACAACAATTCAAAGAAGGTTTTCAGATACTGAGGTTGACCAGGAAAGTATTGATCCTAGGAAAGATATTATATATAATATATATTTGCTTGGAGACCTATTAGCTTAATTGTATTTAAAAACAAATATAAAGGGTAACAATAATTAGCAGCATTACTTGGACCTGTAGTATTTCAAAAGCATTCTTTAGAATTTTTAACACAATTGTTATGGTTATATTACACTTATTTTAGTAATAAGGAAATGAAAAAAGGATAAATTTTCTAAATTTCTGTAAGACTTTTAGTTGATATTTTTATTTATTTTAATTTGATTACATAATAAGAACTTCACCAAATACTTTTGATATTCTTCCTTAATTTCTTACATTTTCCTCCTCAATTCAGAATATCTCAATATAGACCTGCAAAATGCAATTTTGTTTTAATTCAGGTGGTTTGTAGAATTTTTAAATATCATCAAATTATTTATCATTGCTTTTACATTCTAAACTTATTCAAAAAGAACATAGAAAATAAATAAAATAGTCTATAATTTATCATTGAAAAAATACTCATTTATTCTGAATTAGAGGGCCATATTAAAAATAGAATTTTTAAAATACGTCCTTAAAAATTCCCCATTATATTATTCAATGCATTACAATTTTGAAAAACAAACAAAATCCTGGCAAGATGAAAGTTCTCTGAATCGATCCAAACTGGATACCTAAGCATGCAAACCATGCAATTCTTGTACCATACTTAAGATAATATATATTCATCATTAATAGTTGCAATATTTCCAACAAAGAAAATGCAGGTGATGCTGGCTTGATATTCAGTGGATTTTATTCTGAAGATGTGGATTAAAAACAAAAACATGAAGTAATTCAAATGGAATGAATGGCTCCACCTGCTACAGAGCAGATGTCCATACTAGGATGTATTGTGTATGTGGCCATTGTCATCTTAGCAAATTCCTTGGCCCTGAAGCAATAGATGGCTTTGGCTTCCCCCAGTCCTGAAACAAGATTTGTGATATTCAGATAGATTTGTCCTCTGTTGCATTCAGAGTAAGGAAAGATTTTCAGAATATAAAGAAAATGTGGAACTGAAAATAGCCCTTAAGTATTTTCTTTTGTCTGGAGAAGTTGTAAATAAATTTGTTTATTTGAATTTGGGAAAGACAAGATGATGAGACAAAGGACAAATGATTAAACAGTGTAACAGGGATATTCGCAAGACAATATGTTGGAAATGGAAAAAAATGTGTTGGAAATGAACTTTACAACTTGGGAGGGTTTGAGGAAGTGAAAGTGGGAGAAAAACATGGGAAGGAATCACAATGTTCAAGATTTAGTTTACTCACTACCTTATGAATGAAACTGTAACCCATCTAGACATCACCTGTACAATAATTAAAAAAGAACTAATAAAAATTTCTTAACAGAATTGGTCCTGTGCTGCAGTCTCTTAATGTCTGTCACATGAAAAACTTTCTAGGGATCTACTAAAAAATGATCTGAAGCTGCTGTCTTTATGAACTCAGAAAATATCCATGAACACATATTGAACCTCATGGCACCATGCTAAATACAGATAGGCAATACATGTTGGATCTACATCACATAGAACACTTGGAAACAAAAAGACTTCTTACCCAGACACACTGATAGAGCAAGTCTGAACTGGTGCCATGAAAACTGTCTTCAAAAGGCAGCACTGTCAGGATGTAGTTAACCAGAGTGCTGCTTCACTGAGTTGATATCCACCTCCAACTCCCCCTAGAAATATGTAAAGATATTTTTACCTGTTACAATTTGAAGGGAGTTTATCCCATTAGCATCTTATAAGAAGAGGTCAAGGTTGCTGCTAATGTACTCTTCACAAGCTTTTCATAGGCACCCACAAAAAATATTATCTAATTTAAAAATTCAGCAGTGATGAAGTTCAGAAATGCTGATCTAGAAAATCTAAAAACAGATTTACAGAGTTCATACTAAGCAGGGTGAATAAAAGGTGCACCATAGTATCATGCATTCATCATCAGATAAAATAAATGGCATGAACCCAAAGAATCAAATAAAAATTTCAGTAAAAAAGTGTTCATAAATGTTTTACCTCAAGATTATTAGTAATGTTATGAGAAGACTGAAGACCATCCTAGCTGAAAAGCTTGTGGGAGGAAAAGTTACTTGCAACAGTAAAATAATTGTACTGGGAATTATACAGGTAAATTATGCTTTCTACTTGAAAAGGTGACTTAAAATTTTTAACTAGTGCTTAAATAGTAATAAGAAAAAATTGTAGAAGGCAGAAATTTCTTTTTAAATATGGACTGTGATGCGAGTATAGGATTAACTCCATTATTGCATGTAGCTGATCAAAAAAGACACCGAAAAAGAAAAGAAAAGAAGAGAAAGAAAGAAATGAAAGAAGAAAGGTTAATAAATTATGGGTAAAGTCCTCATGAGTTTTCAAAAAACCAGTTTTATCCCTTTTTATGCTCATCTCCATCTTGCTGATAGATTCTTTTTCTAATCTTATATAATCTCTAGGGATCAGAAGCTCATAAGCAGGATGTATAATAAATTACTCGAAGTTATTTGGTTGCTGTCAATGCAAGGTTTAGATTAATAATGAAACCAATTAAATCCTCAAATATCTCCAATGGCAACAATAAAAGTTTCATTTTCAGGGAGCAATAAGGTTAGCTTGATATTGAGCAGCATATGCAATCAGAGTGAAAAACAAATTTCAAACATTAGGGAGTTCTAATATTTTGTCAAAGAACTAGCAGGTGCCTAATTTAATCAAAACAATAGCAAAAGAATAACAGAAGAATATTTTTTTTTCCAGCTGTGTCCTGCATCTCTGATGATAACCAGTCAGTAGAAATGATGGAATGTCTCAAGCAGACAAATGGCATGCCTGACCTTGTGCAAGAATGCACTGTGCCATGTCGAGGAGAAGAGTGTACCCTAACTCCTTGGTCCAAATTTACACCTTGCTCCGGGAGTTGTGAAGCCACCCAAAGCAGGAGGCGACAACTCACAGGTACGGTGTACCTTTCACTCTTTTCTTTCAGGCAAACTGTATTTCTGTTAATCTCCCAGGGAGACTGTAGTTCTCACTGAGAGAAATTTTATGTTAACTTTCTTCTTTTTGATGGAACTAGGGTTTGAATTCAGGACTTCATGTTTGCGCAGTGAGAACTGCACCATTCAAATGGCAAACCATGACTCTTGTTTTACTTTGGCTATATTTTCACATAGGATCTTATGCTTTTACTTAGGGCCAGCCATAAAGTGTGATCCTCCTACCTGTGACTCTCATGTAGTTGAGTTGACAGTCATGTTTTTACCTATTTGACTTATCTTCCCATTTCATTTAGGTAAATAACGATAAATGTCTGCTGCTTTTTCATGCCAGGAACTCAACAAACTTGAAAGCAGTCACTTCTTTAGAAAGAACATCAAAAGCAGATCTAACCCACTTTTATTCATTTTGCAATTAGTTTAAAAGCAAGTTGATACTTTAAATTTCATTAAAGTAAAAATCAGCTTACATATACCAATTCTGAGTCTGTGGTGTTTTGTTGTTTTTTTCTGTGTACATCTGCAAAAGATAATTGAAAGTTAGTGCAATTGATAGTTTGCTGGAAGTCCAGAAACATATTATGCGTGTAATAATCAAATGACTAAGGCAGTAGAATATTTTACTACTTGTCTATGTAGTATGCTGGAATTTCTTACTATTATTATTTTTCTGGTATCCAGATAATGTGAAGTACAGGAACCTTTGTTCTGGCTCTTGCTTGCTGGGGCCATTTTCCTAGACACATTTTATTTCAGAGATAAGAGATAATCTCCTTTAATGAATGCTTCTAATTAGTGACTAGGTTTTTGCTTCCTTTTGAAGTTTTGCTAATGATATTTGGCACCTGCAAAATCAGAATGAAAACTATTGAAAATTCTAGAACATTAATTCATTTTTAAACCAGCACTGAAAACTCAAATGAAGTTGACGTTTATTTCTTTTCTTTTTTTTTCAGTGTAGAGGCTTTAATTTAAAAGGTATGGAAATGGACAGTGGTTATTTTCAGTACACTTACTATGTATGATAATTAAAACTGACATGTGGCCAGGAACCTGTGATCGTACACATTTGGGAGCATAGTTTTTTGTTTGTTTGTTTTTGTGTTTTATTTATTGGGTTTGTAAGGATAATTGTTTGGGGACAGCCTGGGAAAATGTTCATGAGATCCCACCTGAACCAGTAGCTGGATTTGTTGGCATAGACGCCTGCCACCCTGGTAGAGTGCTTGTCTAGTAAATACAAAGCCGTGAGTTCAAACTCTAATGTCACAGAAACATAAATATTTTGTAATTGCTATTTGTTTGAACCCTGAGAACTGGGGAAAGAAACATCCATATATATGGTATATACATACCTACAAACTAACATATATGGCATATACATATCATATATATTCTCCATAGATGTGTTAGTTTGTACGTATTTCACATATATTATAGCACATTTTCTTTTTTTAATATTTTTATTGTGATTAATAGAAGTAAACATTTGAAAGGTTTTAGGCATTTTTCTCCAGACTTAATGCTAACAACTATACCAAGTGACTACTTAGAATTAACTTTGTATTTGTTAACTATGTTCTTTGTGTGTTTTCATGTCTAGGTGACAATACAACTGGTCAGTTTTATGGGAGGCATTCACTGTAAAAAGCAAAATGAGTCAATGAATTAGTAAATCAGTCACATGGATTATTTAAAAACAATATTGAACAAAAACACAAAAAGCTCAGCAATGAATTAAAATTATTCCATTTGTAAGGTCTTTTTATTATTCTGAAACTAAATCTTGTATTTTGATTAATTTATTTATTCCCATGTAAATTATCTGCAAACTTGATAAATGATCTCATATGAATGATGATGGAAATCATAGGCTCAGATTTAAGAATGTGTGATCCTTTCTATAAGCCCAGCCACATGCAGAAAAACATGTAGACACAAACACAAAGCACTCCACTAAAAATGGATGGTTCTAGAATATTTGTCTTGTTGAAATTTTATCAAGAAACGTCAGTTACTTTCTGTGTATTGTGTCCAAATTAGATTATCACATATTTTGGCTTGAGTGGTAATTAAAACAGTTGTTCATACCACATTAGAAAGAATAAATTCATTAGTCCAGGTATGCACAAACATGTTTACAGTCAAAATGACTAGAGCAGTGATATACATTCTAACTTAATTTGGAAAATTGCTTTAGATTTGTGCTATGGATCAATTTTCAGTGCTATTTGACACTGAATTTAGTGGTTAATGCTGATTTTTATTAAAATGTAATCAAAGCAAGGGCTGTTGATTATTTGTTTCTTATTCTGAGAATCATTTCTGCATTAACTAAGTTGCTTAAGTCCTCTTCAAACATTGATGGAAAGTAATTACAAAGGATACCACAAATATAGATAGCATCTATTTGTACAAGTTGTTTTGCTAAAGATTAGTTTTGTTATTTTTCTTGTAAATGAACATTTTTCTTGTGCTCTCTCTCTCCTTCTCTCTCTATCTCTGTCCTTACTCTCCCTGTCCTTCTTTCTCTTTCTCTTTTTTCTACTATAGTTCTCTTTACATCTTTTTCATAACTTCTTTTTCTCAGGTATTAAAAATTCATGCACATATTGACAATGTAGGGATGACCCTATTTGCTAGAACTTACAATTTACTTAGAGATATAGAAAGGACTGTAATACCAACAGAAACATCTTCTAAGTATTCTTGATGTAATTCCAGCAAGAATAATTTTTATCTTCAAATTGATTGAATTTAAGAAATGATTGAATTGAATGCCCTGTATATTGTTCAATTGTCTTAGGATTTGCTTGTATCAGTGTGTGTGGATGAAACAAAAATGTAAAACTTTATTTAACGTTTGATATTCTATGAGCTTATAAATTAAAAAAATAATCATGTCCTCTGAAATACAATGTACAAATCAATATTAATAAATTATTTAATAAAAATGTTAATGACTTTTAACAAAACAACATACACAAAATTAACACATCTATATTTTATTTTGGAACAGGGAAAAGCAGAAAGAAGGAGAAATGCCAGGATGCTAATTTATATCCTCTTGTGGAAACACAATTTTGTCCATGTGATGTATTTATATCTCAACCTTATGGAAACTGGTCAGATTGCATTCTTCCAGAAGGCAAAAAGGAGGTTCAGAGAGGAGGATTCCGAGTACAAGGAGACAACAAAGAATGTGGAGAAGGTATACACTTTCGAGCTATTGCCTGTTCTGATAAAAATGGAAGACTTGTTGACCCCTCATACTGCAACAGCTCTGGTAAGCAAATGGAGGAGGAGGAGGAGGGGTAGGGGAAGGGATGGGGAACAGGAAGAGGGGAAGGGAGGGGGAAGAGGAGGAAGGAAAGGAAATGGGAAGGGGAGGAGGTGCAGCTGAAGGGGAGCAGGGAAGCCAGAGGAGGACTAGGAGGGGGAGGAGGAAGACATTGACACAGCCAAGGAGGTTGTTCCAAGGCCTGTGAGTAGGTTCCTTTATTATATTTTTTTCAATCTCCTCTATAAATGAACCCTTATTCCTAAAACGTAAAAATACTCATTCATATCTCAGTGATTAACTGGGACAATGGTTATCTGATTTTGGATACTTACATATTTCCTGTCAGTTCTTCACCTGGATGAATTAACCTTTTTTACGTTTTTTTTTTTCCCCTTGTTTGTCATGGGCCTTGAACTCTGGACTTGGGTGTTGTCCCTGAGCTCTTCAGCTCAAGGCTACATCCCTACCCTTGAGTCAAGCCCCATTTCCCGTTTGGAGTAAGAGTCTCAGGTCCTTTTGTGCCTGGGCTGGCTTTGAACCTTGATCCTCAGATCTCAACCTCCTGAGTAGATTACAGGCATGAACCATCACAATGGCTAGTTTGTTGACTTTCGATAAGCCCTGCTGCAGTAGGATTCATTATTTATTTCAGGGAGATATTACGGGCCTTGGGATTGGGACTGAATTTGATAGAAGGAAAATCAGAGATAGCTCAACCCAATGGGAGTTAGGGGGTTGGAGTGTGATAGAATAGTGTTCTCATGAGGGTGAAATTTAGCATTGACCCTGGGAGTGGAAAGTGTGTGAGTCCAGAAGATGACAGTGATTAGAGATACTGAAACAGGAGGAATCAGGCATAAGTTTGAAACTCAGATTAATGAGGGATAGTGGGGCTAAAAAAGGAAAGATTCAGTTTATGAGGAAAAAGTAATGAACTTAGTTTTGTATGATTGGAGGGATAAGTGAAACACTCACTAAAGGTATAATACACACACAGAAACATATATACAATTGAAATTATTTGGAAAAAGTCTATCATCTATTATCTACACACATACACATATGAACACATATATTTTAAAATAGCCTATAGGGCATAAGTTAATGGTAAGAATGATGTTGAAAATATGGAGAAATGATCTCACAATAATCATGACACAGCTCTTGTTTCCATATCCTAACTTCCTTTCATATAGTCTTACCCTATATATCATTTCAGGTATTGGTAGAAAGCTCACTGAAACATTTTCCCAGATTAGAAACTTTAATTGCAGTTCATTCTCCCACATACAAGATGATCAAATAATATGCTGAATGCTAATGGGAATGCAAAATGCACACTATGTATATTTTTCTAATTTCTTTACAGCATTTAGTGCTTTTTTCCAAAAGTTTTACTTTATTTTGCCAACCATCTCAAATACTTGATAGATGACATTAAAATAAATAAAATATGTTGTTTAGTTAGCATAGTAGCTGTAGATGCATTCTTAGTTTGCAGTTACAGCGGTCCTATTGTGTGATTTTGAGTAACTGATAAAAACTTTTGCATTCCCGTTCTGAGCATATATTGTCCTTTTGAGTATCAGAGTGCAGAACTTTTACCTGTATTCTCTTTTGTATTCTTAGCTCATTATACCAGCTTGTTAGAAGCTCTAAATCTTACTCTGACATATAACATATTAGCTATAACTCTCTGCTTTATATCATCCCTGAATTTGATAAGCATACCATCTGTGTCTTTATCGAAGTTGTTAATCAAAGTGTTGAACAAAATAAGACCAAGTACTTCTCATCAGCATTCCGTTTCAAAGAGACATCTCTCAGGATGGCACTGATCCATTAATCAACACAGCCTGGGCGAGGCAAAAATCCATTTCACTTTCTACATTTTTATAAGGCTGTCAGTGGAACTTTTGTCAGGTGTCTTCTGCCTATAACACTATCTTTCCATTCTGTACCACTCTAGTAAGCCCATCAGAAAGAAAGTTGGTGATTTTCTTTGAATTGGCCTAAAAGAGAACACAGTCGACACCTGGTGCCTAGTCCTTTACTGAAATATTCACAAGCTCCTTAATAGTTCATTCACGGATTTTTGTCAGTCTGCCAAGGAGAGAGTTGCTGTAAAGCCTTTCTATAGCATTATTCTTCCCGCTAGGGCCAGCATCTCTGAGAACAGATAATGTCTCACTGGCTTAAAAGCCAGGTTGAGTCACACAACATCTGAGTGGATTGGGCCTGTTCCAGCTCATAACTCGTTGCAGATAACGAAGGTGCTCAGTAGAACAAACAGGTCAAGATGGACCTGTGGCTGAAGGACATATTTCATATAGCCACAAATTGCATTTGTATTTGTTTTGCTGTGCTTATTTTCACATTCTGAGTGTTGTATACACATAATGACAGCAACAGTGCTGTTCCTCAATTTCTTCTTTCTTACCATCACCTCTCCCAGCCAGTCCTGGGGCTTCAATTGAAGGCCTGGACAAATCCTTGGGCTTTCTCAAGGCTAGAGCTCTACCCCTTTGAGCCACAACACCACTTCTGGCTTTTTCTATGTATGCGGTACCAATGAATCAAATCCAGGGCTTTATGCATGCTAGGCAAGCACTCTATAACTAGGCCACACTCTTTCTTTTTTCCTTCTTTAGGTGACCTGTGCTCCCTCCCCCGCCCCCCTACCTTTTTTTTTTTTTTTTGTCGCTTGTGGTGCTTGAACTCTGCCTTGGTGTTGCCCTTGAGCTTTTCAGGTCAAGGCTACTGTCCTACATCTTCACTTCTAGTTTTCTGGTGATTCATTGGAGATAAGAGTCCCAGGGACTTTAGTGCCTGGGCTAGATTTAAACCGTGATCCTCAGATCTCAACCTCCAGAGTAGCTAGGATTCTAGACATGAGCCACTGAGACGGGCTCCTTCCTCCCACCCCCTTCCATTCAAGATTTTCTTCTCAGTGTTATCCTCTTACCTATTTTCCTCTCTATCAAGCTTGACTCGAAGACTCAAAAGACTTGTAAGATGTACTTGTTTCAACTTCATGGGCTAAAACATCTTAATTTTTAATCTTCAGTACAATCTTTACTTTTCATATACATATTTTTCTTTTCTTTCTCAACATGTTCTTTCCTTTATCTTCACAGTTAAGATCACCTCTACATGGCAGACTTTTCATCAGCCTCTTCCATTTGTCATTGAATGGAAGTAGCACAGAATGTGATATGTTTTGATGGTTTTTCCTTGGATATCAAAGCATGCTTGAAGGTGAAGGGAAAGAACTATTTCAAAAATATTCCCTATGTAATGCATACTTGCAGAGCACTTATTTATGTGCAATTATGACATCTGTTTTTCAGGATTAACACACAGGCTCCACACAGCCACATCTCAGTATGATATCAGGACAGAATAAATTTAAATATTTAAAAATGCTTTTCAAACTCATAATACAATATAAAACAGCAAAAGTATGGGTCATTATACCAGTTCTCCATAAGTATCCATGGATGTATTAGTTTCAGGACATACTCAAACACCAGAATCCATGGATACAAATAAATGTATGTATATATAATTACATTGTGATCATAATCTAACTTGTGTTAATATTTATTCCATTTTTATTTAGTTGTTCTTCTTTAGAAGTTTTTTGGTGGTATAGGGGTTTTAAACTTAGTACCTTGTACTTCCTACATTGAACTAATACCAACCATTTCTCCAGACTTGTTTCATTATTTACTTCTAGAATAGACTCTCCCAACTTGTATGTCCAATTGATCTTGGTTCAGTCTACTTTAAGCCTTATGTTGCTGCAGATTAGGTATATATCATTTAGCTCTATGGAGAGAGTCTCAGGATCTTTTTTGTCAGTGTGTGTGTGTGTGTGTGTGTGTGTGTGTGTGTGTGACAGGCCTGGGGCTTGAATTAAAGCTTGGGTACTGTCTTTGACCTTCTTTTTGCTCAAAGCTTTTGCTCTGTCACTTGAGCCACAGCTCCACTCCCAGCTTTTTGTTAGTTCACTGTTTGTTTGTTTGTTTGTTTTTTGAGATAAGGGGGTCATGGACTCTCTTGCTGTGCTGGCTTTGAGCCAAAGTTCTCAGATATTAGGCTCCTGGGTAGCTAGGTTTACAGGCATGAGCCACTGGCACCCAGCTATATCTATATTTTATGTAGAAATAGAGTTCTCCCATTCTCAGCTTCTCGAGTTATTAGGAAAATAGGCATAAATCCTAGCTACCAGCTTCTGTTTTATTTTTTCTAGTCTCTTGTATACAATATTATCATGTTTTTATATTACCTTCTGCATTGGCATGTCCTTCTGTATTATTTAAATTATCTCTAGAATACTTTTAATCCCCAATAAAATGAATACTATATGAAAAATTTCATAATGTTTAGGGACTTGTGATGAGAAAAAAGTCTGTACATATTAACTATAGATGTAAAATTTCCCCAAATGCTTAAACAATTTTTCCTCGGTCATCAAATTGATTTTTATGTCTTTGTTTTCTACATTTTATTCTTGTTGTAGAGATTTACAGAGGGGTTATAAATATATGAGTCAGGCAGTGAGTACGATTCTTTTGAACATGTCACCTTTTTCCTTGTACTTTCCCAGTTTTTCCCTCCTGTCTCCATCCACAAGATTTACAGTTCATTCTTCACATAGTGTGTAGTAAGTACCACTGTTTATTTGTTCAACTTTTGTTCCACCTTTCTTGTGCTCCCTCCCAACTCAAGTATTTTTTATTTTAAATTGACTGAATCTCTGGGTAAATAAACCATAGATAAAGAGCTACAAATACATTACACTATTCATTGTGAGCTTATTCAATGTCCACATCAGGTTTTGAAAAAAGCAACAACAACAATAGTTATTTTGAAGGTCATTAAAACAGTTTTAGTGTTTTTATGTTTTATATCTCAAGTGAATGCAAATGTCTTACCACATCTTTGGTCCATGTTTTATATGTGGTACTGAACTAATATGATGTTAGAAGACTAATATGAATTTTAAACTATGAGAACACACAGAACTAAACTCAGGTCTGGAGATGTATTGCTGGATACCCAGGCTGCTCAGAAACCTGAGAACCTACTGTGTTTGGAGAGGGAGAGCACAGTGGCTCTGGGTTCCTCCCTTTGCTTAGGCTGTCCACTGTAAGACATATGGGGCTATATGTTTTGGTCTCTTGCTTTTTTTGCTTAACAGCCTGGTTTTCCACTTCTTCCCCAATCAGAATTCCCTCAGAGGTAGAATTGAATTCTCTTGTATTGAAGCCCTGCATATTCCTCCACCCCTCTCTCTCTCTGTCTCTGTCTCTCTCTCTCTTTCAGTGCTCAGGGGCTCAGAACTGTCCTTGGACTTTTCTCAAGATTAGAGTTCTACCACTTGAGACACAGTACCATTTCCAGCTTTTTTTCTATGTATATGGTACCAAGGAATCTAACCCAGGTCTTTGTGTATGCCAGTCAAGCACTCTACCACTAGGCCAAATTCCTGGCCCACATTCTCTTTTCAGTTATAATTCCATTTTATAATTTTCTGGTTCAGTCTGTATTCCCAATCCTATTAGTTTTCCTCATTTTTAATTTGCAACTATCCAATTCTTTCTAGGGCTACGTATATAAGTATTTATGAATCCATGATATCTACATACAAACAAATGTGTATATACACATTTATTTATAAAACATATTACAATTTATTTTCCTCTGAATAATGATAACTCACATTTAGTGAACATTTACAGTGTTCTATACAGTTTTCTATATATCCTGTTTGTTAGGCAATTTATTCTAACATAAAGAAAAATAGCACCAACAGAATAGTATTATTATTGCAAATATATATTAGATAATCAACAAATAGACTGGCTAAGGAACTCGAGCAAGATTTTATACTCAGAATTTCAGTGCTTATTTTTTTTATCATTCTTATAGTTTAGTTTTATAGAATGTAGTCAATTCTGTATATTAACTGATTCTATTCATGGTGATATAGATAAATAATTCTTCTGGATGGCCTTTCAACTTTTGTACATAGTTAGCATTTTACATGCATTTGCTGTTACCAATAAATTATACAAGATTCCATTGATCCTTTGTCACTTTATGGTGTCATAGAGCCCATGAATATAATCCACCAAGAAACATTGACAAATAGGAACAATAACCCCAAAGTGAACATATGCCCAAATATTAACAGTTTGCAGCTTCCAGACCATCATCTTAATTTTGCAGATAATGAAGAAATTTAAACTTAGATAGGTCACTGACAGAAACAAATAAATGCCATTGTAATGTGTCTTGGTTGATGTTTGGCTTAGGCCTTAGTACTATCAGAGTGGATTCTACTCCTATGTCCATTTTAGAAATGAAAATTTTTAACTATTGTGCATTATTATCAAAACAAAATATTTCAAACTTTGTGAGCCATCCAGTCCTTGTCATAAACAATCACCTTTGCTGTCATAGAATATGATTAAACAAATACTTCTGGCTTTGTCCCAAGAAAACTGTGCAGTAGACCCTTGGTATATGTGAGTAGATAGGACAACTTTTGAGAAAAACCCTCTCTGCTTAGGATGAATGGAGTTCAAGGCTATGTTGCAGATGTCTGGTTTGTATATCTTATAACACTGCCTAATTTCCACTAATATAGCAAATATAAAACTTTCAACAAATCTAAAGCTTTCACTTTATCACTTAAACTAGAACATTAACTTTCACCTTGTTTGGTGGGAACCAGGTGTTTGGGGGATGATTATTTTTTACAAAACTAAGGCCTCAAAACACAGCATAATAGATGCATGGGAGTTTTTTCTTTTTAAAATTAATTTTAACCATGCTTGGTAAAAATCATGTATAGTAAATTTTTGAATAAGACTAATTACCAAAGCAGACAGACACAAGTTTTGTACCTGTATACCATACTTTTATAATCACTGTTATATATGGTAAGATTGAAGTTTAGAAAATGAAGGCAGTTACCCTTCAAAGTAGGTAGAGACTGATGTCAAATTAAAACTAAAGTTTGCCACTTCTCCATGCATTTATATCCATGTGTTTGTCTTATTCTCCCCTATAATGTTCATTTATGACTCTAGAAGACTGAGAAGACTGAATTATGTGTCCCTCGAAGACAAATTTAAATTCTAAACCCCAATACAGGAGCATGTAAATTTATTTGAAAACACAGTCTTTGCAGTTTAAAATTAATTTAAAGTACTTGAAACGTGATCATTTTAGGTGTAGAATGAGCTTCAAATTCAATGTTCACAGTTCTTATAAGAGAAGGGAGAGGTTTGAGACAAATGGAAGACAAACATGAGGACAAACATGCTAGATATTGATTATATGCTGCCAGAAGCTAAAGAATCCCTTGGAACCCCAAATACTAGAAAAAGAAAGTGACATTTTTGACAAATTGCAGATAGAGTCCAGCTTTGCCAGCATCTTAACTTCAGATTTCTGGAATATAACAGAATACAATTAATGAGTCATTATGACAGAACTAATAAAGAATAAATGCACAATTTATTTGAAGCTTTGATAGTACCAAGAATTGAACTCAGAGCCTCCTGCCTGTTAGTTAGGTGTTCTATTACTTTGAGTGTTGCCTCTGGGCCCTTTTTGGTCTTGGTTATTTTCAATTATTTTGGTTATTTAGGCCTCACTCTATGCCAGCCTCTTTCTAGTTGGGCTTCTCCTATCATTGGGAATGAGAGTGTGCAGCACTGCACCCAGCTATCAGCTTCCAGGCATCTGGAATAACAGCCATACACCACCCAGCCATCTGTTCAGAAAGAGTGTCATTAACTTTGTCCATTAGACATTGGACTATGACCCTCTGATCTCCACCTCTCACCTAACCAGGATTACAGGTTTGAGCCAACATGTCCAGTTATGAATTAACTTTTCTTGTTATGCGCTACAAAGTCTCTACTAGCTTCTTTTGACAGCCGAGTGAACTCATAAACTTTCTTTTCCTTTTGTCTTTTGCTTTTTCTTCAGAGGTATTTTGTTAGCTTCTCTTCATATATTTTTTCTTGGTTTAATAGATCTCTTATCTGTGAGAGCAGGGAGTATCCATAGTCCCTTGATGCTTCTACTACTGGATTTAAACGATGGTTAGGAATTCACATTTTCTTATAGGTTAAAATTAAATAAATTTTAAATAAATAAATATAGATGTCTCATTTTTGTATTGAGTAGTTACTGTTAACTATTAAAAGAAAGCATAAGCGACCATCACAAGCCTCACTCGCGATGTGCATAAGATCATATAAAAATGACCTTTATCAAAAGGAATTCCAACAAATGGTAACAAGACATTTTTTTGGCTATTTTACTTTTTGTGGGTTTTTTCTCCTTTATTGCTTTATGTTAGCTCCCCCGCCAAGTTCGGGGGCTTGACCTCAGGGTTTGGGCACTGTTTTCTGCCTTTCTCAAGGCTAGTGTTCTACCATTTAGCCACAGCACCTTTCTAGCCTTTTCTGTGTATGTGGTACCAGAGAATGAACTCAGGGCTCTGCACATAATAGGCAAGCACTCTACCGGTAGCCTATGCTTCCCCTTTGTTGTTGTTTTAGACACATGTATTTTTTATCTTGTATGTAAGATTATCTGGGGGAGGGTAAGGGGTTGTAGAGAAATGGAGGAATGAAGGGTGAACTAATGGCAGCAGAGATATTTACCAGACACCATGTTGAAAATGAACTACACAACGTTGAGGGAGAGGACTTTTAGGAGGAAAATACTTTTAGGAGAAAATGAGGGAAGACATGACACAATACAAAAATAGTGTATTCATTACCTGACATGTAATTATAACCCCTCTGTACATCATCTTTACAATAAAACTTAAAATTTAAATTCAAAAAGAAACCACAGTCTATTTGTAGACTAAGACAAGGGAAGCTGAAATGTAAATCAGTAGATTAGATAATGTGAAATCTATTGGAAAACAAATTTATTGTTAAGTGAAACAAATTCACCATTATCAGCATGTTATATAAATCAAGACCAGGAATCATATTTAATTTTACATTCTGGCAAGAGTTCAAAGAGTTTTTACAGTAACTTGCAAAGAGTTAATGTGCTGTGAATTCATTCCAGTACATTGATTTCTGCATTAGCTCCGTGAAAGATGCAGCTCTTTGCCAAAAGAAAATGTTTGGAGGTAAATTTTCTTCATCGTGTAATCAATAATTCAGAATTTATATAATAGCTTATTTTATTGTACATAAATACAAATTATTATCTAGATGAACAGCACAGAAAACTGAAAAAATGAAATGTGGATTTTCATTTCTGAAGTTTGCCGTGTATCTCATATTACCAACTTTATGCACCTATGTGCAGGAGGAATATCACTGTATATGAAAAATGGCTCTCTCCTTCCTGCTCTGGACATTCCCACTCTTCTAGATATCCAGCTCTATTGTTACGTGGAGACATATTGTCCAATTGGATGCATTAGTGTGCAGGACACTGATGTCAGCACCAGTCATTCCTAACAGGAAGCTGATACTTTGAGGAACACCTTACATCACCCCCTTCCAAATCATGGCACCCATGAATGTAGCCATAAAAAAATAACAACAACAGCAGCAACAACAACAACAAAAGACAAGGAACTCTAGGATATAGAAACAAAAGCTGTATATTGTGTGATTGTTGTTCTGAATGTACTAGTTATTTCTCTTCTCTTTTTTTGCACTTTGTTCAATCTCATACTTTTACTGCATCTGACTTTGTTACATGGTATAATGTATATACATTTATTTGTTTATTTGAAATAGGAAAAGCAAGGGGGAAGCAAGATGATAAATGGGGACAAAAACATGAGAAGGGGTATTATGTGTCAGAAGTAATGTACCTATTACTTGATGAATGTAGCTGAAACCCCTCTATATATTATCCTAACCAAAAAAAAAAAGTGGTCATCACCACTAAAAACAAAAAACAAAAACAACAACAACAAAGCCCTTGTGTTACATAATCTTCACTGCCCCTGATCTAGTTCCAACCTTAGCTAGTAGCATCATTCCTCCCAGTGACATCACACTGAGGGAGGTGTCCCGTGGGATTCCTCTGCTTGCTTGGGGTGAGCTGGATAATTATCTTTCACTTTCCCCATGGTAACTTCAATATCAGCCTCTTTTACATGAGGTTTATAATGGAGTTTTTATTTTGTGTTAGTTGGTATTTATTGAAGGCCGTGGAAACATAGTGGCTGTTGTTTTTAAGAAGCTTTGCTCTGAAGCTCCAGTCCAAATTATCCATGTTGCAGACAAGTCAGAAATCTTTGTTAGCACACGAAATCACATTGTTAATTTTAAGCACTGTGTAATCTTCTATTATATTTTTCTCCAACACCATGCTGTTTTACTACCTGTAATTTCTTTTTAGATTAAATTGTTTGGTCATTGTCACTTTACTGCTGAGATTTCCCAGCACTTTGAGTTCATGCTGTCTCTTCCTCCATCAAATAGCACATCCAAATTAATGTGAACATTTTAAATCAATTTTCTAAGTCATCATCCATGGCTTCCCAGTGTGGCTTACATTGATCTAACCAGATTCTTGATATAAAAGTCTTTTTTTTTTTTTTTGCCAGTCCTCGGCTTGAGCTCAGGACCTGAGCACTGTCCTTGGACTTTTTCAAGGCTAGAGCTCTACCACTTGAGCTTTAGCACCACTTCTGGCTTTTTTCTATGTATGTGGTACTGAGGAATCGAACCCGGGCCTCCGTGCATGCTAGGCAAGCATTCTACCACTAGGCCAAACTCCCGGCCAGATATAAAAGTCTTATATTAAGAATTCTCTCAGGCTGGAAGTTTAGCCTATTTGTAGAGTGCTTGCCTAGTAGCATACAAGAAGACCTGGATTTGATTCCTGGGTACCACTTGCATAGAAAAAGCCAGAAGTGGTGCTGTGGCTCAATTTGTAGAGCTTTAGCCTTGAGAAAAGCCCAAGGACAGTGCTTAGGCCCTGAGTTCAAGCCCTGGAACTGGAAAAAATATTTCTCAGTTTGTTTGATAGTTGTTATGATTAATTTCCATCTTTCTAGTTTAGTATTTGAGTCTCTCTCCTGTGTAGATTGCATTTTACACGTCTGCCCATTTATCAATATCTTGCCACCCTGTAGAGGTTATTTATTTTATGGAAGCTATGATATGCTTAGGGTTTTGCTTTTGGGCAATTTATATGGCAGCTTATCAGTACTGGAATAGATTAATCTACTTGAGATCTGAAATCCAGTTATGGGGCTATAATAATAGTCCAAGTAAGAGATAATGATTACCTGGCTTTGGCTAGTGGCAAGACTTAGAGAGACAGAGACCGACTGAAGCAACTGATTTACTGTCCCAAAACAGAATCTCTCCTGTTGCCAGTTTATTCTAGACTTTAATTTACATGGAAATGAGAAATGGCTCCCAAATTTGAAAACTGTTATTCTATAATTTCTTTGCTAAAGTATTTTTCAGAATTACATTTGCCATCAGTCACTCGCACCAAAAACACGATAACGAAAAGAACATTTTGCTTTTGCTTTATTGCTTTTAGTCATGGTAAATTATTATTATATCATTTATATCATATGTTGAGTTTCTACGGTGCTCTACTTGTTATATTTCATTATTATAGATACTGTAAGTATTGTAACAATACTTCACAGTGAAACCACATTCTCACTTGAAATCATTGCTGTTCAAACTGTGTTAATCGCTAATAGAGCAAAACATCATTTGCTCAGGATGTTAAACAGATTATCTAAATATTCCAAATACTGTTCCATGCTGTCTTTACTTTTCCTTCTTCAGATGTAATTCTGTATGTAAAATTGACCTGTAAGTGCTATTTCAAGATCTCAGTCACCAAAATGTAGAGAGGTCATCCTTTTCCTGTTTCCATCTCAGGCTATGTGGAAGCTCTGCCTTTGTTACTTGCACTCTTTGAATCTGACATCCATTGCCTGACATACTGCTGGTCCCTGTGGAAAAGGAGAAAAAAGATCAGCGCACAGCATGCATTTGTACCTACCCTTTCTTTTAGAGGCAACATCTTTCACTTCTATTCACAGGTCTTTGTACAAAGCTAACTATACAATCACATCTAACTTCAAGAGGCAGGAAGGTGGAATCATACTACATTCTAGGAGCAGAATATGATATTTTCAGGAATACTATGCTAAAGGCAAGATACTGCTCTAAAGGAAAGAAAGTATGATACTTAGACTTCATATAGGACTAAAAGCCACATTCTAGAAATTACTTAGTAATATTGGCTTGTCAACAATTTGTCTGTCTTTATAGTTTAACATGACAAATTGATTATTTGACTACTTTTTTTTTTGCTATTTGCAATAATGAGAGAAACCTCTTTGATATGCACAACCCTAACGAATAGTTGACAGTTCTGTGTCAAGTTCTCCACTTGTCCTAAATAGCCTCAGTACTTTTTTTAAGAAAAAGAAACAAACATGTCTTTCTTTGCCTGAAGGAAACTTACAAAGGAAGTGAATGCTGACACTCAGTCTAATATGAACAACTGGAGATATCATCATGATTAAATTGTAGGGATGATTCAATTTAAAAGATCAGTTATTTTAGTCATTATATTAAAGTAACATTAAGAGAGTTACTTATACAATTCATCCAAGTATAAGCAATTAGTGCAACATCTGCATCTCTATAATGAATTATTTTTCTCAAGAAAAATAGAAAATGGAGGCAATAGAAGCAGGAATCCATTCATAGTATATATAAATTTTATCATGTAGTTCAAGCATGTGATTGTATGTCAGGCTTTTCTCATTTATCAGAACACTTCCAACTTATTAATTTTTCCAAGGGAAGCATTGATTCCATACCTAAACAAAATTATTTGTAAGCATGTAACATTTTTTTCCTTGATAATCAATTCTGTATTTGAGAATCTTTTCTACTTTTGACAAATTGAGCTGAAATTTGTGTAAATTCCATAACAGTTATCATTCCACATATCAATCCCTGGGTATAAATGAGATCCTTTAGTATTTGCAATATAATACCATCAATTGATATTAAATATTAGATGTATGAAATTGATTTCATTGTGACATTTTGTATATACTTATTGATCACACATACATAAATACCTTCTCTCATTCTGCTTTTCTTTGGGTCCCTTCTTTCCTAATAGTTTCATTTCTACTTTGTCTTATCTTTATTTTTTCTAAATTTCCACATTACAAAATCACTTACAATATTTTTCTTTCTGAGTCCAGCTTATTTCACTTAACAAAATCATCTCCAGAATTGTCTAGTTTACTGAAAATTATGATTTAACTCTATTTTATAACTTACTTTCACATTAGTTTATTCATTCATCTATTGGGGGCCCTTTGTATTGATTCATTAAGTGTTATGAATAGTGTCACAGTAAATATGGGCATGAATATGTATCATCTATAGCATATTGATTTTTATTCCTCTGTATAGGAGTACCTGTATAGTAATATAGTAGTATTGGTAGTAGTATTAGTAGCTAAATCAAACAGTAGTTATATGTTTAGGGTTTTGTTTTTTTGTTTTTTGCTTTGAGAAACACCTACTTTAAATTCCACAGTGGCTTGACAAATTGTATTCCCACCAACAGTGTGAATTTTTCCAGTATCCTTGAAGACATCTGTTGGTTTTGTTTTCTTTGTGATAGACAATCTGACCATATCTACAGTATAGATTTGATTTGCATTTCCATGATGGTTAAGTATGATCAACTTTTTTTGTTTTGCTAAATTGTCTTTTAGTTGTTCCGTGGGATTACACCATTGAGTTTTACTCATGCATACACCATTCTTTGGTAATTTGGACATTTTATATATACATATATACATTTAGATATTTACACAGCATATATATGTATTTGTATTTTAGATCTAAGGTAGCAGAGAAAGCACAAAATATATTTTTTGAATCAGGCTTGCTTCACTCAATATAATTTTCCCAGATTTACCCATTTCCATATATATGCTATGATATAATTATTCCTAATAAATTATAATTATTTCTAATAAATGAATGACATTCCATTTCTATATAAAACCCAAATAAATACTTCATCCATTTTTTCAGTTGGAGGACACATTATGAAAAATGTTGCAATGGACAAGGATGTGCAGGTGGCCCTCATATAGTCTGACTTTCATGTTTTAGATAAATATTCAGGAGTGGTATCTCAAGATAAATTCTTTGAGGAATCTCCTTACTATCTTCCAGGTGGTTGCACTAAAGTCCATTCCCAAGAACAGTGTACTAAAGTCCCCCTTCATCCTCACTAGCATTTGTTTTCATCTTCTTTATTGCAATTGTGAGCCCAATAAGAGAATTTCAGTATTGTTTTGATTAGCGCTTCCTTTTAGAGCAAATCATATTAAGCAATTTCCTATGTTTGATTGGCGATTGGTACTTTCTTCTGAGAAGTATCCGTTTACAATTTTTGCACATTCATTTCATTAAATTATTGATTCTTTGAAGGATTAGTTTTCTAAGCACCTTTTATATTCTAGTTATGAGAACACTGTCAGATATATAAATGAGCTTCTGAGACTTCTTTAGAAAAAGTTTCTGTAGTGTTTTCCCTGCACGTTTCCATAGCAATTTCAAGATGTCAAGTCTTACATTAAAGTCTTTGATCCATTTGGAATTAATATTGGTACAAGATGAAAAACAGCAGTCAGACATTTAGATTTGGCACTCTCAGCATTGTCTTTCAAAGAGTCTATCCTTTCTCTAATGAATGTTTTGGAATTTTTATAAAAATTTAGTTGGCTCATGAGGTGTAAGCTTAATTCTGGTATTCACATCAGTTTCATTGGTCGAGTGTGGGCACATGCTTCTGTGTGTGTGTGTGTGTGTGTGTGTGTGTGTGTGTGTATTTGTGTAACAAGCTGTTTTTGTTACCATGGCTTTAGAACATATTTTAAGACATAGTATTACAATATCTGCAGCATTGTTTTTGCTCAAGATTCCCTAGTCTATTATAATCTTATTGCATTTATAAATTAATTCTAATAGTGCCTTTTCTATTTCTATAAAGGATAACACTGGGATTTTTTATTGTTTTTACATTAAATTTATAGTTGGCCATTGATCATCATCTATAAATAATCATATCAATTATATCAATCCAGGAACATGTGAAGTCTTGATAAAATATTTTAGCATTTTTCTGGATTGGTATTTCCCATCATGGCTCTCAAACAACAGAACTCATAAACAGTTTTAGTTTTGTGCCAGTACTGACACTTGAACTCACGTTCCTTAGTGTTCATCAAGGTTGATGTTCTTCCAATTGATCATTTGAGCCAGAGTTCTACTTCTAACTTTTTGGTGAAAGTAAGAGTCAAACCAACTTCCTTTCCTTGTCTGGCTTTGATCTCAGGAAACTGAGATCTGAGGACTAGTAGCCATGAGCTACTCTTTTTTTTATTTTTTATTGTGATTAATAAAAGGGTTACATGATATTTGCCAGATAGAAGGTGCATTAGTTCACATATATTGATACCCTTTCACATGTCTTGGTCCCCATTACCCTCCCCTCCACCTCCCCCCAGTCTTGTTTTTCCCCCCTTCCCTATCCAATTTCAAATAACCAAATACAAATAAATCCAAATATATCCAAATATCAGATAACAAAGTGAGATACTGTAACAACATGAGATAACCAAGGGACAGCAAAAGAGATGAGAGATAACATAGTACATTAAGGACAACAATCATTCATTATATGGCTTTGGTTTCAATATCCTGGAGGTCCTTTCAATTAGCTTCATACTAAATGGCCTTATGTATCAAGGTTTTGCTCTATTGGAGATCTCTGCTAGTAGAGCCCAAGGTTTCTACTGATTATGACAAATGAGGGAAACCATTGAGCCTAAGTTCTTTGAGTCTGGCTTACTTCACTTAATATGATTTTTTCTAAGTCTTTCCATTTCCTAACAAATGGGGTGATGTCTTTTTTTCTGACAGCAGCATAGAATTACATTGTATACAAATACCACATCTTGTTGATCCACTCATCAACTGAGGGACATCTAGGTTGGTCCCATATTTTTGCTATGGTGAATAATGCTGCAATGAACATTGTTGTGGTAGTGGATTTAGTATGCCCTAGTTTCTGGATGATTGGGTAAATGCCAAGTAGTGGAATTGCTGGGTCATAGGGGAGCTCTATGTTTAACCTTTTGAGGCACTGCCCTAATGCTTCCATAGTGGTTGAACGAGTTTGCACTCCCACCAACAGTGTAGTAGTGATCCCTCATGGCCACATCCCCTCCAGCATCCAGTACCTGACTCATAAAAATTTGATTTTTTTTTGCATGCTACACTTTTGATAAATAGCATAGCATATGCTAATAGTAATAAAATGTATAATGAATAGAAACCAAATCCTTAAATGGTAAGAAGGAAAGATATGATCTCATTTTACCTGACATTATTCTCCCAGGTTATAGGTTATTTAGCATTTTTTTTTAAAATTTCAATCCTGGTGCTTCTGGCTCATGCCTGTAATCCTAGGCACTCAGGAGGCTGAGATTTAACGACCATGATTCAAAACCAGCACCTTGAGACTCCTATCTCCAGTTAACCATTCAAAAACTGGAAGTGCTGCTATTTCTCAAAGTGGTAGATTTCTAGCCTATAAAACAGAGGTCAAGGCTAGTGCCCAGGTCCCTAGTTCAAGCCCAATGACTGGCTTAAAACAAATGAACAGACAAACAATTTTACTTTTTTTAATTGCTTTTTATTGTCGGGATAACTATACATTCTTGAACACTGATACATCTTCTCATGTTTTTCTCCTACTTTCTCTCTCCTGACCCCTCCAAATTATCTTGTCTTCCCCTTCTCTTCCTTATTTTAAGTAAATAAATGTATATTTTACTTCTAGTAATGTGTTTTAATTCTTTGAGAACATGGTCAGTAAGTCTAGTTTTGTCTAGGGAGGTATTCGCACTTACTTTACGTAGTAGAAAGGATTAGTAAGGGAATTAATGTAGGTTACTCTATCTAGCTCAAAAGCATTAATATTTTCTTCTTTCCCGACCTTCAGAACAAATATAACAGAGAAAAAATGTTTGAATGACAGAGATACAAAAGAAATGCACAGCTAAGTTTACAGGAAGTAGTTGTAGTAAAGAGAGTATCAAATTAAGAAAAATGTTCTTATACTGATGTACTTTTGCTGATTTTAAAGAGGCAGTGTTTTGGATTAGTTATGGATTGAAAATCTTGCCCTTCTCAGTCTCAGGGTTTTAATTTTATTTGAATGATCTTTAAATACATATTTCTGTTTCTAATATATACAGATACTATTAATGGATCATATTCAGTCCATCTTTGTCCATAGTAAGCAATTTCTGAACAACTACGATATGTGGAATATGGTTGGCTAGTATATTCTCTCTCTATACATGTAGATACCAATAAATACACACATATTTATATATTACTTTTCAATGACTGCTTCCTATGTAATTTCGTATGTGTGCAACCTATGACAAAAAGTGGTCCGAGCAAGTTTTTCTCCAGATAAACAGTAATTTAACAATATATCCAGTAACGTAACTATTCTCCAATTTTTAATAGAAATACTAATTATATGTCCTTATGAACATTACCCAGCATTTTCTAGACAGAGATACTTTCTGTGGCATATTTCAAGAAAATCAGTTTTAAGCCATTAGTGAAGTTTCTATAATTAGAAATTGAATTTCTCACCTGGCACATTAACCTTATACTTACATTTCATCATATTCTGTTGCCCCAAATGGAAAGTAGGTATTAAATATGAGGGTAAAACATATCTTTTCAATTATGAGATTGCAATAGGCATATGCAATTATTAATAGTTCTCAATTATGGCATTTCCCTTGAGGTGTATCTACATGGAAATTTTCTTGAATAAATAAATGTCCGTTTTACTTGGTCCTGTTGAGTTTCAAATTATTTTATACATATTGAATTTATAACCTTTGCTTTCATGAACATCCTCCGAGTTTATTTCTTATCATGATAAAACCATATATTTCAAGATTTTCTAATCAAATATTTCAATATAAAAGTATAGCTTAAAAATTTAAATATCATAAGGATATCTAAAGCCTGCTCTAAATAATCTATAGACAGATACCCAAATACTTAACATGTATTAATATGAAGTGTTGTGGAATTTCATATTTGAGTATTTGTAACATACATACTATAAAACACCTGATATTATTTGGCTCTTTCCATTTGATAATCAATTAAATAATTTTGTGACTCAGCTTCTCTGTAAAATTCTATTATTTACCATTTTTTAATCCTTTATGTAACTTTTATTGTGCAATAATTTTGATGAAGTCCTCCAAAGTATTTAGAGATAACACATATATGTGTGCTTTTTTTGACAGTCCTGGGACTTAGCTCAGGGTCTGAGCACTGTCCTTGGGCTTTCTCAGTGCTAGAGCTCTAACATTTGAGCCACAGCACCACTTCCAACTTTTCTATGTATATGGTACTAAGGAATTGAACATGGATCTTTGTGCATGCTAGGCAAGCACTCTACCACTAGGCCAAACTCTGGCCCCTTTAATTCTAATATTAAATTAAAATAGACATAAATATAAAATGAAGGCAAAGGAAAAGGAGGAAGGAAGGGGGGAAAGATGAAGACAGAAGAGAGACAGTAGAGACACAGTGTGTAAAATTGATGAAACCATTCTAAAACACCAAGAATGTGTCAGGTGGAAAGAAAAAGAAATGTACCTTATACAGAAAAGGTGTGTTTTTTCAAACAAGGAAAAAGTGGACAATGCAAATATGCAAACACACAGGAAATTAAAAGTTTTCTGGTAAATTTCCTTTTATTGTTTCCAAGATTGGAGAGGCGAGGTCTTGAAAGTCTAGCAAGCAGAGCAGATTTGAAAACACTTGTATAGAATGAATAAGAAGAAAATTTAGATGAATTAACAGGCAGCAAAATAATTTAGGCTGTGATAGACAGTACATTGGTAATCCTGCTTTAAACACAGATAAACATAGCCATGGTCTGAGGTGTTAGCATACATTGCAGAAAGACACCAGGACAAGGAGTCAACTATGTAGACAAGAATGTTTCAATTAACAAACTAGGGAAGCTAACCTGGCAAGGGAAATAAAATACTGTATGAAAAAGGTGAAGAAGATGAGGAGAGGAAAAGCCATAAGGAACCAGGTTAGAGGTAGCTCCTAGTGCATAATTGAGATCTCCGTCTGTGATAAATTTGGGACAATGGAGTTTATTTTATAAATGAAGATGAAAACTATCACTTAGAGCTTTTCATGGAGAAGCTGTTTTTTTGTCATTATTTTATACTAAAAACATAAACTATAAACCTGAAGGCTGCTGTTACATTTTCAAGTCAATGGAGAAGCAGTATAGATTTTAAAGAGAAGCACTGATGCAAACTTAAAAAATCATTTTTCAAATATTTTTTGTTCTCAGAATAGTTGATAGATACTAAAGGAGAAAATTTGGAACTTAAAAGTGAAAAGAAGCTACTGGAGAGAAGATTGTATTTTTCTGAGGCAGATATAGAAAGAGCTTACAGGAAGGAAAGAAAGAGTTCATTGTATGTACCACAAACTAAGAAAAGTAAGGGAAGGAGTGGATAAAAGAGAGTTGAGAATGTTGAGGAGGAAACATTGATCAAGATGTGTTGTATTCATAAACAGTTTAGTTTTACAGCAAAAAAGAATTTATATCTGCTGATGTATGTGCAGAATTATAAGAGAGGGTCTAAGACAGCATTAGTGATTAGTTATTTAGTATTTATTTATTTATTTATTTCACTGTTCTAGGGCTTGACCAATAAGGCTTCATGCTCTCTATTGGCTTTTTCCCTCAAGACTGGCACTCTAACATTTGAACTATTTCCAGGAAAGTCTTATAGACTTTCCTGCTCAGGTTGTCTTGGAACTATGATTCTTAGATAACTATTGGGTAACTAGCTTTACAGGCATGAATCATTATTGCTTGGCTACAGGTTGTTATTTTGAAAGATTTCTTAATTTTTAATTTTCATGTAGCAGATTAAAAGTGATTTTGAGGGCTCAGAATAATCCTTATTGTGTCAATTTTTCTATGAATCAGGAATCCAAGCATGACATCTTCTCTGCATTATCTGTCTAATGGACTAATGAAGCTATAATGAATGTGTAGACAAAGTTGAGACTATTGCTCAATTTCCTTACTTTTTGGGCAGAATTAACTTCAGGTCATTCTTTCTTTCGGGGCCTAGACCTTCTTTTGAGTTTTTCCATCTGATTCGAGCAAGCAAACCCAGCATTATCTCTTTTTGGATTAACTGAGTTAGATAATTGAATTTTCAAAATAATTGTATTTTATTTTCTTCAACTTTATCATATATTAAAACCTAATTGTGGGAATGATATGGAATCACACTCTCAGTTACTAATATACTCATGTGCAAGGGAATATACAAGAAGGGACCATAAGAACAACAATAAAATTATTTTGATTTGAATTCAGATGAAAAATAAAGTATTAAAATTTAGGAAGAAATTGATGGCCTCAGTTTCATACATATTGAAGTTGGCGTTACTGCACATAGAATTAAGGGTGGTCTAGCAGGTGTTACAGTGTTCAAGAAACAATGGACAGTGGAAACAGCTATCTGGCACTGACAAGTAGGATTGATAGAAAAAACAATGTGATCACCCCAAATAGCAAGACAGGGGAAAACTAGAAGTTTTGAAGCTGTACTCTAACTCCTTTCTCTTGTCTCCACTACAATGTATCATTCATTGTACACCTTTTAATACTGTACTATTCTACTAAATAGCTTCCTTGCTGCTTATCAGAAACTAGAACTAATGACATGCCTTCCTAGTTCTTCCATGTCACAGTCCTTATGGTGTAACCAGAACAGCACAATTTCAGATATTATTTTGTTTATATAGTTCTTAAAACTTTGCTTTTTGTATGAGTATTGAAGCCACTGTAGGCATATTGTTGAGAAATTGAACTGAGATGGTGGAAATGAAAAGTGAATTTGATCAATACATTTTTGAATGGAATTCTTCCTTTCACTGGAAGGTTTTTCTTTCAGGTTATATAGAAGAAGAGTGTAACATCCCCTGCCCATTTGATTGCAAGTTAAGTGACTGGTCCAGCTGGGGTCCTTGCAGTTCATCTTGTGGGATTGGAGTGAGAATTAGATCCAAATGGCTAAAAGAGAAACCTTACAACAGAGGTCGACCATGTCCCAAACTGGATCTCAAGAATCAGGTAAAGTGCATGAAATAATAAACAAAACCCCCAAACACCCTAATTATTTCCATTTGAATATGAAGTTTCAGTTTTTTTCAAAATTCTTTTTATATATATTTATTGTAATTAATAGAAGGGTTACATTATATTCACCAGATAGAAGGTACATTACTTCACATATATTGATACTCTTATGTCATGGTCCCCATTTCCTTCCTTCCCAGACCCTGTTACTCATGGAAGTTTCAGTCTTATTACAAGAAGTTTTCATGATTTGGAGAAGCTTAACCATGGCAAATATGAAAATAATAGAATTTTCAGTAGGAAATTTAAGGTGTCCTTAACAATAAATTAATTTGCAAAATTATATGCAATTGATTTATCTTGGGATAATTGAGATTATAAAAATATACTTGTATTTTAATATAGCTAATAAGATTGAAAGATTATTAATCAAATTTTATGAGAAAAATTTGTGGTTTTATCTATTAGTTTCAAAATTAGTGTTCTATTTTATTTTACTCATTTCTTCTAATTGTTTTTACAATCTGGACTGATTCTTTGATACCTTCATAAGACTCCATTGCCTATTTCTCTATGTATTTCCCAAAAAGTTATATATATTTTAATAAATAAAACTCTGATGGATACATTTCCACATAATGTTTAGTAAAATTGACATTCTGAGTAAAATTGATTACAGTATTACAATTTGCTTTACCTACAATAAGTTGAAAATTTAGATAATAATGATAATAATAATAAAGAATGTGAATTTCACCAATGGTTACAATTGGTTACTAAATTAGAACTGACATTTCAGCTTCTGTATTTTTTAATAAGTTGAATAAGATGGATCTGTTATAAGTTCTTTTCTTTGAAAAAAGAAGTATGTCTCATATGAGTATGTAGATTCTTTGTGTCTGGTGAGCTTTTAAGAGAATAATTACAAACGCTTCTAGTACTAATTCTGTCATATTAATTTCCATTTTATCATGCCATTCTTATAAGATATTGATGGTAAGGTAGCACAATACATCTATTCTTAATTTACATTTTGTATATGTAGCATTGCTTGGACTTAAATCTCATATTTCAGTTCAAAGCCAATATCAGTAGCTGCTTTCTAGTTTTTATAAAATACATATGTCACTGAAAATGAGGGAATTTCATTTCACCAAGAAATATTTAAGTTCTACAACAGGCCACACTCTTCTACTCTAAATTTTTTAAGGTTATTATAAAGTAATAACATACAGTCTTCCCTGAAGAAACAAATCTTTTGAAGATATAATGTAGAAGATTGAAAATCCCCCAAATACTGGAGTTTGGAGAAGTCATGACTAACACATGATTAATAAAATAAAGGAAGAAATCATCAGAGAAGAGTTATTCTGGGCAAACCATACAAAGGAAAGAATAATATAGGAATCATGGTCAGGGTGAGGATTTGCGGGTGAATATTCTACATCAATAGAACTTGACTATCCCTAGGGAATTTATCAGGAATTTAAAATGGAGAAGATTCATTCAGGCTTATAATAATTGGGGATCATTCTTATGTCATTTTTGAATCCACCATTGAAATCAAAGTCTTTCTAACAGTCATAGCAAAAACTAATTTTAACATTCTAATTTTATTAACAAGGAATTATTAAAGGAATGAAAAGACTTCATTTCAGCCCAGACTCAGTGTATAAAATCTATAGAACAGAAGTGCTGGGCTTAGTGTATGTAGTAGTGTGTACAGAATAGGTCTATGAAATTTCAGGTGATGGACAGGGGATGGGACTTGAGTGCCTGCTGTTACTTAAAGGAACTTTACTCTGAGTCCTTAATTGACATATAGTACTCATAAACTAAAGAAATTGCAGAAATTGGGAATTAAACCCATGCTGAAGAATAATTTCGATGAGTTCAAAAAGTGAAAATTAATTAAAATGAGGCCTATCTGCAGGGCAAGTTTCCAACAATGCTTATTAGTTTTCTATTCATTAAGATAATTGTAGTTTTCCAAGAGTGCTTGGTTATTCTGTGATTGCATTATAAATAGAATTTAGAATAAAAGTTATGTTAATGGAGATAAGTTTTAGATATTCAGCATGTTTGGGAATATTGCATTAATGCTGAATTGAGATCATCACTCTAATCTTTAATGTGTATAGTTCTAAACTGCATTTTTGTAAATTAATAAAATACAGTTGTACATATTTATGGATTATACATGATACTATGAATTACAAATACAATATACATAATATAATCAACAAATTAATATGTATGTACCTATATATATCACTTCAAAAACCCTTATCATGGTGGGCATGTTTAATTTTTACTTTTTAGCACTCCTGTGATTCACTTATATTAACTGCCCTGCATGATAGACCTCAAATAAAAACCAAAGTTAAGCATCTTGCTTTGTGACCTTTGTCCATCACCTCTCTTTTACTACTTCCTTCCACCCTATGGTAAGACCATTCTACTGTATGGAGAACTCATTGTTTTAGAGTCCATTGTAAGTGAGAGCCAATACTGCTTGTGTTTCTATATCTGGATTATTTATCTTAATATAACATTCTTCAGCTCCATTCAAATTCTTATAAGTGACTGAATTTCTTTTGAAAGACAAAATATTATCCCATTGTTTATGTCCACTTTATTTTTCTTCATTGCCATAGAATCGTGTATAGAATGTCTGATACTGTAGCTTAGCTCCTGTGAATAACACTCCAATGAACAGGAAATATAGCCATTACGCTAATATATGCATTTCAGTTCTTTTGAGTAAATACACAAAGAATTGCAAACTCAAATAGCTCCTATAGTAGTCTACTTTTAGTTTATGGAGAAAACACTATGTAATTTTTCATAGGTTGTTTTATTTTACTTTCCCAGAAGTAATGCTTTAGAATTCCCTTTTCTCCATACATTATATTTTAACATGAATTAATTGATCATTGTATTATTGCTTATTGTAATAAGGCTTCTCTCTTATCCATGTCAGTGAATGGCAAGGAAACTGTTCTTGTGAAAAAATACTAAGTTTGAAGGAAACTTACTTTAGGCCAAGTCCACTTCCATTTATAAAGCAAACTAGCTACCTATCTATGTGAGCATATGTGTGGAGAAGTATCAGTGGTGACTTAATATATAAAATTAAAATTGAATGATTTTAAAATAGAATCATTGTGTGTGTTTGAATATGTGTGTGTTTGTAATATTATATATAGGTTCTGAGATAATTTGTATCTTCTTAGTTGACCTGACAATAATGGGTTCTGAAAAATTGTCATTATTTAGGAAATACTCCCCCACTTCTATTATTTGTTTCAATTATTCCTTAAAAGAGTTCTGAATTTCTTGTGTGTCAGTGTTTATGTAAACATGAGTCTGTCTCTACATACAATCTTTCTATATTTGCAACATGTCCATATTCTAGTACTGTCTTTGTAGGTTGTCAACTTACATTGGTTGGCTATCTCATTGGAAAAGCACTCTTCTCTGTGGGTGAGTGGGTATCTGTTTGCATCAAAATCAGCAGATACTTTTCAAAGCTGTCCCTTATGGTCTAATTCTTCATTTGAGTTCTCAAATTCCGGAACTCATTTAGCAGAAAGGAAATAAGCACCACCACGTTGTTATTGCTCAAATAGTCTTTGATGATTTTTCATGAACAGTCTTTGGCACTTGGAACCGCATCGAAGTGCAACACAAGAATATAAATGGAAATGGTAGTATTAGGTACACAAGCTCATAAATTGTCCTGAATCTGTTAGTAAAACCAACTTTTGGGCCTGGGAGTTTGGCCTAGTGGTATAGTGCTTGCCCGAAGACCCCGGTTCTATTCCTCGGTACCATATACATAGGAGCAAGTCGGAAGTGGTGCTGAGGCTCAAGTGGTAGAGTGCTAGAGCCTTGAGAAAGTCCAAGGACAGTGCTCAGGCCCTGAGCTCAAGTCCAGTACCGACAAAAAAAAATCCCAACATTTAAAATCTCTAATTAAAAGTCATCCTAGTTTTTAAATCCGAACCAGTAGAAGTGACATTCCTTTTTCTAGAAATTCCTAAGCGTCCCAAACTTTGAGTAACTTTCTAAGTATACTTGTGATCCTAGACATTTGGTCTGTGCCCACTTTGGTTGATTTATTGGTACATCGGTGCTTTGTACAGTTTATTGGATTATTGGGTCGGTTGGCTGATGTCCTAGACTCTGCTATAACTAATAAAATATATAATATACTTTAATTTTTACAGTATGTAATGTATTGAGAGGCTTAGGTACACTAACACTTTGCATGTTTTTGTTATATTTTGTATTTTGAAATGCTGCGATTAGTAGAGGAAATGTGAGAGCATTAAAGTGTTACTGAACCTGCATTTCCCTTTATGAATTCTTCACATAGTAAAAGCCTAAGGATTCTTATGAATCTAAGTTGTATTTTTACAAGTTCTTAGATATTGTGTGCACAGTCTGAATAAAATCTTGTATAGAGAATAAGTGCTTACAATTTTTTTTTTTTTTGCCAGTCCTGGGCTTGAGGTCAGGGCCTGAGCCCTGTCCTTGGATTTTCTCCAGGCTAGAGCTCTACCACTTGAGTCTCAGCACCATTTCCGGCTTTTTTCTATGTATGTGGTACTGAGGAGTTGAACCTGGGTCTTCGTGCAAGCTAGGCAAAGAACTCTACCACTAGGCCAACCTCCCAGCCCAAGTGCGTACACTTTTAAAAGATACATACAACCCAATGCATTTTACAATAGACAAGTTAAGAAAACAACCTAGGATGTAGGCTATGTGAAATGAACTCCAGGATATAGAAACAAGTGGGTTATCTTTGCAGTTGTTCTTTTTAATGTAGTAGGTGAAATTATTTCTTTTCTCTTTTTTTCCACTTATAGTTTATCACCTGTTTTTATGTATCTGACTTCGGTATCTAGTGCACTGCATATGTTTATTTGAAAGAGGATAGGGAAGGGAATAAACAAGATGGTTGGGAGGGGATGAGGGGAGGAAAATGGAGGAAAAAAAAGCATGGGAAGGGGTATCAATATTCAAGAAGTAATGTATCCACTACCTGATGAATGTAACTGTAACCCCTCTATACATCACCCTGACAAAAATAGAATTTAAAAAAGAAAAAAAAAAGAGAAAACAACCTAGGCACCCCACAGTATATGAATTTAAATTGTATGTATTTATATATAGATACATACAATTCATTTATATACATAGATAAGTATGTATGTATGTATGCATATATACAATAAAATTCATGCTGCCATCAGGAAGAATAAAATTGTTCATTTTTAAAGGAAATGGATACATTCCGAAAACATGTTGGGTGAAATAATGCTAGAAAGATAGGCAAGAAAGACAAAGGAAGAATGTTTTCTCATATATGTGGATATAATTTCCATATATAATTTCCCATATGAACACATATAGAGCTGTATGTTTATATATACAATCTAGTTGAATATAGTCCGTGTGGAAGTGAATATCTGTACACAAAATCTTTTGAATTAACAAATAATTGAACACATTGAGCACAAGAAGCTGAAACATGATTGTTAGAGAATAGGGAAACTGTGAATAAGTAAAATGGGGGCAGGAAATAAATGCAGCCAGAACATCAATATACATATGTAATAAAGGAAGTAGGAAAAGTGAAAAGAGTCTAGGGAAGGCATGATGTATGATTGGGAAATATGTTGTTAGAGATGCATCAACACAAAGCAGTGGACACTAAGACATGTTATGATTTGCTGGTACAACCTATTGGTCTTTAAAAATAAAATAACATTATAATTAGAGTCTCATTAAAAAGTAATAAATACCTTCAGTTGGTTGGAAGGGGATAAGGTTATCGGGGAAGAAAATGGGGGGGGAAGCATAAATTTGTATGTTCTCTAGAAAAAGGTTGCTTTTTTTGAAGGTGTTTTCTCAACAGAGGAGGCCAAAATTTGCAAAAGATAAAAATGTATTTCATTTTTTAAAGTAAGGTGATATTGTTTTCAAGTAGTCTTTCTTTTCAAAGAACTGCAGGTAGAGTTCAGCATGGACATGTTTTTCTTTTTCTTTTTCTTTCTTTTTTTCTTTGCCAATCCTGAGTCTTGAACTCAGGGTCTAAGCACTGTCTGTGGGCTTTCTCAGGGTTTGACCTCTACCACTTGAGCCACCGCACCATTTCTACGTATTTCTACGTATATGAGACTGAGGAAATGAACCTGAATCTTTATGCATGCTAGGCAAGCACTCTACCACTAGGCCAAACACCCAGCCCTGGACATGTTTTTCTTTAAAACATGGACTTGGAGATGGAGAAAGTATTCTGGAGAAGTATCTCTGGCTCATTTTAACATTGTTTTAGTGACTATCAACAGCATGTTAGAAGTCAGAAATACAATAACTTGTTCTGTCTGTATGTTTGTTTACCTAGAAAAATATGGCTATACACTTAAGGCTTAATTTGATTTAATACATTTTGGCCTCTTGCTTCTTTCCAATAAAACCCTCCTCCCTCAGTTCCTGTTTTAAACCAAAATCATTCCTGGCAGAATGCTATTCAGCTTGGGTTTAGTACTTTGGCAAGAATCCCAGACTGTAATGGAGCAAGAAACCTTCCTGAGAATTAACATGGAAGGCAGTCCAAACTAAACCATGGTCATGCACTTTCTGGTGTACTACTCTGGCGTGAGGAGGGGTAAATGGCGGTTTTACCTGGTATGAAATATGAAGCAAAGTCCGACAGGCTGAAGAGTGATTCTGTCCTAAGGGTTACTTGGCAAAGAATACTGTAGGCAGTATTTCCTCTCTCCTCAACATAATAATGACCCCAATTCCCAATTCTATTGAACTTTCATCTTGAGGCAGCAGGAAATCGCCCATGTGAGCTTCTGTCCATCCATTTGTAATATTTATGCCTCTATACTGGCCTGACTCTGAGCTCTCGGGTTGTGAGCAGGCTTTGCACTAATTGTACTGGGTTCAGTCCAGAGGAGTCTCATTTTTTTTCTTGCTCCAGCACTGTTGTCATACTGAAGAAAATGTAAATTTCATTTTCTTTTCTTTTCAGAAGATGCCCTCTCCCAACATTTGTGTCCATAAACATCCAATTCTTCATCATGACAAAGTAATACACCTCAGGCTTAGTAAACTCTTTTGAAATCTTGATCATTTGTTTGTTAACCTACCAGAATCACTCCTGAAAGGCCATCTTCCTCTACCACTGGCTTGCTATTATTGCATTTGAATCTGACACTCTCTGCACATCCAACTCTACTTTTAATTATTATTCAGGGTACTAGCTGAGCAGTTCTACAATCTGCTGCAACATGCTAGTTTGGCAAATTTCCCTATGCTGCCCTTAACAGAATTTTCAGGGTTGGCTGAAGACAACTGTAAAAAACTGTAAAACTGGGTATTTTTTTAAAAAAAAATTATACTTGGTTTGGGAATTCTTTCATTTCCTTTCCAGATCTCATATTATCCTTGGCCCCTGAAGCTCCCAAATCAATCCTGATAATAATAATGATAATAATAACAACAACAACAACAACAACAACAATAGTTCCAACAGGAGAATTGCATCATTTCTGTTTTGGGTTTTGCAAGACAGTTGTCAGCAAACATAAAGCTATAAAGTACTTGGTTAGATAAATATTGGTAGAACCTGCTTTTCCTACCTTTCCTGACTCAATCTACTGCACAGATTTGAAAATTCTTCCTTTGGAATTTAGTAATCTGGTCATACCTGTAAATTTGAATCTGTCCTACTAAATAAGGCAAAGGATAGTGACCCATGCTTTTAATCTCAACTACTTAGGAGCAAAGATTCAAAAAACCCCCACAATGTTATACTTTAAGAACAGCCCTGGAAAGATAGTATCTCAGTCAATAAGCCTGGCACCTGTGGTCCTCACTACATGGAAGGACTTAGGTAAGAATATCTCCATCAGAGGACAGCCCCAGGCTAAAATGTGGGCCCCTGCTTGAAAAATAACTAAAACACTAGTGTCATGGTTTAAGTAGTGACGTACCACTTAGCAACTACAAGTTCTTAAGTTCAAACTCTAGTACAACATACTGAAGATGTTGATGATGATGATGATTGCATGCTTGACAGAAAATTAAACCCAGAATAATGGTAGTGCAAAAATATCACTTTTAAAAAGATAAAGAAAAACCAAATTGTGTTTAAAATCTATTGGAGAGTAAAATTACACATATTATTCTGCTCCTTCTGTTCTTATTTTTTCTTTGTTTTATTTTTCCAAGATTTTATCTCAATATTATATTACTAGAAAGCAGTGACCTTGATCTTACCACAAGTCTTTGCAGAAAAGCATTTGTAGCATCATGGATTATGTTTTCCTATATGAATTAATAATCAAGATGAAAATGGACTCTCTGAGAAACTCATGTATCTTCTAAAACCCAAAGTTTATTGCTTAGTAACTATTATTGATAATAAGTACAGAAAAAAATGGTGCTGAGAAGCGGTTATCATTAAAACAGTTTCCCAGGCCTCTGCTCTGGATATTGTGGTTTAGAGTGGGGGTTGGTCCAGGAATATGAATTTATTATTTTTAAAACTGTATAGTAGATGCTGGTTCTTCTGATCATGTTGCCTGGTGAATGCTGCCATGTCTTAGATTCCTGCTCACTGAAGCTATGGTTTCAGTAAACCAGCTCTGGAAAGAGTGTTTGTAAAGCTAGCTAGCTCTTTCTAATTCAGATGAGCTTCTCCCTTGTTCAGAGCCATGCTCAGATCTTATCTGTAAGAACTCTTCCATTTTATAGAAGAGGGTGCTTTTAACTTGTCTAAGATTATCAGGGAGAGTAGATAAATAATTAAGATTTAGTCAGGTCTAGGGATACAATAAATATTCCTGAATCTGTCTTGCACAACCTGTCAGTTGGATATACTTGATACAGCTGAGCAACTTCATAAGCTTATTGTGAATATTAAACAAAATAAAATGACTATGAATACCTCTATAGATAATAGCTATCTACCAATAAATATAAATATCTGACTAAATATAATTATCTGACTTCTTGACATATTTAGTGGTTTATAAATGGTCCCTAAAACATAATTTATCTCCAATTCCCTTTTCTTTCACTTATTTCATGTTACTATTCAGAACTGTTGCATGCAGATTGCTTTTCTTCTTGTGTAGTCAAATGCTTTAGTTGCAATGAGCGGAGATGCATAGCAAAAGGTACTTCAGTTGTGTACTATTTAGGAAATCTGTTTACTTTCTAAAGTGTTATGTACTTTCTTTTCTTTTTTGAAATTTTTTATTTTTGGCTAGTATTGTTCAAAAGTGCATTTAATAAATCCATGAGAAATATGATCTTACTGTAAATATTTCAATGAATAGTAGTACTAAACTTCCAGTTTCATTTGAAACAGTGCTTAGAAAACATAACTAAATATATTTACAGTATTTATGTCGGGTGTAAGTAGATTAATTAATTTTTAATACTTTTATTATCTTTAAGCATTTGAACATAGGAATTATCATTCAAGAAAGCAACTTCATATCACCGTTTTCAGCATTCTCTCCCATTCTTCCCAACTGAGCCCTTCTCACTTTCTTAATTTTATAGGTATATATTGAATTTTGACTGCAATTTCCTTCCTTCTTTCTTCTCTTCATTCATCTACCCCTCTCACCTTCACCTTTTCCCATACCTTTCAAGTACCAGATTCTTTATTTTGTTAAACTATGATTTTTGTCTTTCTAAGGAATTAGTGTTTGAGTTCTCCACTGAATCTACCTCATTTCAGTCAATGTATTTGTATGCTCATGCATATCACCCAAAGCAATTACTTACATATTTATAAACTAATTCTAGCTTTCACATATAACATATATAAATATAACATTTTTCCCTCTGGGCATGAATAACTTCACTTAGCATATAGTTTGCAAGTTCTTCTATTTCTTTTCAAATGATACAATATCATTCTTTCTAAAGGATGTATCAAATTCCTTTCTGCATGATATTTTTGATAGATATGCTATGTATATGATATATAATATATGTGTGAGATAATGAGAGATCATATTTTCTTGATATATTCATTTATTGAGTGGCATCTGGGCTGATTGTATACCTTGGCTATAATGAATAGAGCACTGAACATTTTTTCTAATGGCCAAAATAATATGACCTGTGTGCAGTTACAAATAACTTACCATGAATTGGTGATATTTTAGTCCTTTATATAAGTTGTGTGTGTGTGTGTGTGTGTGTGTGGTGTGTGTGTGTGTGTGTGTGTGTGTGTGTGTGTGTGTGTGTGTGAATGTAGGTATCAGGCTGGGGGCTTGAACTTAGGGCCTAATTGCTGTCCTTGATCTTTTTTTGTTCAAGGCTAGCACTCTACCACTTTAGCCACAATTCCAGTTCTAGCTTATTTGGTGGTTAATTGGAGAGAAGTGTCTCTGGGACTTCCAACCATGGCTGGCTTTGAACTGTGATTTTTCTAATCTCAGCCTCATAAACACCTAGGATAGCCTGCATGAGCCACTGGTTCCAGGCCTCATTTCCTCAAGCTTTTTATCTATCTCTGATCCTCCTAGCTTTTTGGCTTAACTGTTTCTCTTCTTGAATACTTTATTATTTTTTTATCTTTCTATTTCTGTTTGCTATACTTCCATCTAACCCATTTCCCAGTAATATTGACTTGATTGATTTAATTTCCAAATACAACCTGGAACAGCCCACATCTGTTTATCTCCACTGCTCATGGTGATCCAAGCTGGCACTTTCTCTTCTTGGACTAACTCTAACTGATCTCCCTGTTTATGTTCCATGTTCCTCCACCCTCTCCAAAAAATAAAATACACCTTAAGTCTCTAGATCAGATTTTCTGTTTCTCCACTGAAAACTCTTGAATTGATTCCCATTGTCCTACAGATAAAAATCATTCTCCTTAACTTATCTCTGTAATTCTATATATTGTTATATCTTTGTAAACAGTCACTTAACTCTTTTCCAAGTTTTCTAATTCAAATGTTCAGTTTTCTGTTTGGAAACTTACCTTCCTATCAAGATATCAAAATTCATTAAATAATACTATGTTATTTCTATAAATTATACATAGGTTATGTGTAGGCATATATAAGTAAAATAATAGCAGAAATTCTGGAGAGATACTCATCAGGTGGTCAAGGTTACTTTGTAAATGTAGATTACTGGTCCATAGAAATTATATCATTTTTTCCTAAAGATTTAATTTTAAAACAAGCACTTTCCAATTGTTACTCACATGAGAATTTAATTTTGACAAAAATTTGAGATGAGGACACTGAGCTAGACCAATGATTGGTTTTGACTGTGACCTATGTTAAGAAATCCATAACTTATCAAGTGACAATGGCTCACACCTGCAATCCTAGTTAATCAGAAGCTTGAGATCTGAGGATCATGGTTTAAAGCCAGCCTCGGCAGGAAAGTCTGTGAGACTCTTATCTCTAATTAATTAGCAAAAAGCCAAGAGCAGAGATGTGGCTCAAGGATAGCAATCTACTATGTGAGCCACAGCTCCATTTCCAGATTTTTGGAAGTTAATTGATGATAGAAGTCTGATGAATTTTCTGCCCTCTTTGGGTTCGAATAGCCATCCTCAGCTCAGATTCCTGATGAATTATAAGAATGAGCCACCAGCACCTACCTTCATAATACTTTCATATTTTTTGCCAGTCCTGGGCTTGAGCTAAGGGCCTGAGCCCTTTCCTTGGATTTTCTCAAGGCTAGAGCTCTACCACTTGAGCCTCAGCACCACTTCTGGCTTTTGTTTCTATATATGTGGTGCCGAGGAATTGAACCCGGGTCTTCCTTCATGCTAGGTAAAGCACTCTACCACTAATCCAAACTCTGGGCCCAATACTTTCATTTTTAAATTTGAATGTATATAGAAGATAAAGAAGCCAACAGAAACACAGCTCCTCAGCCATACAGGTGGAGAGATAACTTACCTCACATTTCCAGATAACTCTCTGAGTCCCATTCTCTATATATCTTTCTTTTATCCAAGGTTACTGTTGTGTAGATTGATAAGGTAGTACCTCGTCTTTAACATTCAGAACAAATTTATATAAATAAATTTAGTTGTATATTTTATATAATTATATATCTTATAATAAAATTATTATATCGTCCCTTTTGCTTACTGTGATGTCTGTGTGACTCAGTTATGTTGGGATAACTGGGGCAAATTTTTTCTTTTTAAAAATTTTATTGTCAAAGTGATGTACAGAGGAGTTATAGTTACATATATATGTGTGTATCTATATCTATATATATAGTAGCAAGTACATTTTTAACTGGCACAATTTTTTGTGTGCTTGTTGCTTTCCATTAATTAGAATGCCTTGTTATGGAAGCTACTTTTTTTCATATTCTCGTGGCTGGATATTAAAATTAGTTCCAGTTTTGTGTTATTTTTGAATAACACTGCATTTACCATTCTTGCACCTGTCTTTGGCACACACGTGCATTTTTTTGCAGTGCATATCTACCAGTAAAATTCCCAAGCCATAGTATATGCATAGATTTAAATTTAGGGTAAAGAAACATTTTCAACATTAAATGATCACAGATTTTATTTTCAGCTATAGATAGTTTCTAATGCTAGATAATGAATTGAAATATAAAAATATGACACCTTAGAAAGAGGTGTCAGAAGATATGTTTATCTTTTCATCTCTCTCATAGTAGGCTATCAATGACATCTGCCTACTCCCAGTCATGTATCTCTTCCCAGACAGAAAACCTGCATGAGCAGTATCTTCCTGGTGGCTGGATGATACTCTCTTCCAGAATAACCATCATGTTTTTTCTGTCTACAGCTTTTTTCTCTCCCCTCCATTGTACTCTACACACAGCAGTGTAATGAGCTTTCTATATAACCAACCTGATCATGTTTTAAGGTTTTTCCAGAATACCAGCTGCATTGAATAGTTTCTAATGCATTTTGTGTTTTGACTCCAACTCTTATTTCACACAGCTGGGAGGCATGCTAAAACAGCAAGAGCCTTGGGCTAAAAAAAAATTCCTTCCGGCGAAGAGACCACTTTTGTGGTTCATTAGTGCACAGCCTGGTTTTCCGTGAATTCTCAGGTGGATCACAGAAGTCAACTGATTAATGCCCACTCTTTTTTTTTAACCAAAAAAAATCTTTTAATTTACTTTGCATGGCACCAACATTTGTTAATGAAATTAAGTATTTAGGTTTATTCTATTGTTTTTTTCTCTGGGAAAGATCCATCAGATTTCTTCAAGTGGCATTAAGATTATGCTCCTTGCAAATGGCACTGTGGCTCAAGTGCTAGAATGATAGTCCTGAGCTCTTCAGGTTGAGGACAGAGTCGAGGCCCAGAGTTCAAGCCCCATGACAGACAAATGCACACACACACACACACACACACACACACACACACACACACACACGTTCTTGGACCTGGAGTGTAGCCTAGTGGTGGGATGCTCACCTAGCCCTGGGTTCGACTCCTCATTACTGCATAATCAGAAAAAGCCAGAAGTGGTCCTGTGGCTCAACTGTCTGTGGCTCTAACCTTGAGAAAGTTCAAATAAAATGTTCAGGCCCTGAGTTCAAGCCCAGGGACTGGCAGAAAAAAAAAAAAGATTATGCTCCTCTCTTATTTAAATGTAGATTGCTCAAGATGCCACATCCTAATTTAAAGAGAAATCGTTTTCTCTTTGAAATTAAAAAGACAGCTTATCACCAATGATGAAATCAAGTATGGAGTCACTTGTAGAATGCCTCCCAAGAATGTACTGTAAATAGTACCTAGACAACAATCCAGTTATCCTCACTTTTAGAAATGAAAGCAAACTAAGTCCAACATTAGGGAAGAGGTGTGAATTTAGATGATGTACTATTTGTCAACTGTGGGTTCAGCAGAAACTGTGACATAAATCCAATGACAATCATAATACAAACAATAGAATTGGGTTATTGTGGGTTTTGTTTTTTTGTCTGTTGAGAAAGAAGATGCAATTGCCTTGTACTTGGCCTAAAAGTTTAGTTTGTTCATTTAAAATAACATTGAACTCTTATGTAAGTGAATTTTGAAGAGTTATGTGATTTTTTTTCTCCAATATATGTGCATTTTTATGTTTTAAATCTATGCTGAAATTCAAGTTCTTAATTTTCCCTATGTGATCATTATTTAATTTAAAATCTACACTAAAACCTTCTCCTTTAGTTTGTTGTTTCTTCTGTTCTGCTATATAAATTTTTAATTTATTATTAACCTTTTGTTTATACTTTTTATAAGGGTCTCAAATGGATATACTACTTGGTGTCCATAAGTGACTACAACACTTTGAACAATGTTTTTTTTTTGGTTGGGTTATCCTGCAAATTGAGGATTCCAGAACATGAATTTTCTTTAAGAGCAGGGACTTTCATGAGCTAAGTGAATAAAACGTGTGACAGAGAAAGGAAAAAAGTCAATAACAACTATATTACTATTCCAGGTATCACAGGGCTTCCAGAACTTCAGACTGCAGGTAACCCTGGGAGGCTAAAAACACAGGCTTCAGATTTATCATACTGAAGGACCAGTCACTTGCAATATCCATAAAGACATTTCTAAGATTACCTGGTTGAGGAGTGGAAAGTCTACCAACTCTGGGCTAAGCATAAATAGTCTTTCTTTGACCTGGAAAAAGCCCTTAAGCATAGAAATACAAATGCTGGCAGTTGGGATTTTCCTGGAACACAGTGAAATATTGCTATGTGTATTATCTCAGTATGACAAAAGCCTGGAAGCATTTAAATATCTCGGGTTTTTTTTAAACAGAGATTAGTGTTCTGTCTGTGCTATCTGTGTCAAACATAAAGTACATTTTTTCCATTATATATACACTTTACTAAATCTAGCAATAGATAGCACGTATAATTTGAATGACTTAGATTTTTGAATAATTTAATTATGTGTGCATATGAGTAGGTAGTCACATATAATCTTCCCTCGATGTGATTCCATACCTTTCATTGAAATTGGATCAAGCTGAGGGAGAAACATAATTTTGAATATAGCGACAGTGAACAAATGATGCTCCATTTCATCAGACAGAAAGATGTGCCCAAGGCTCAGTCTCTCATATATAGCTTCCTTTTGTCCTTAATGGACTATACTGCTTATGCAATCATTTTGTCTGTAATTGCTACCAAGTTCAGTGTTGTACAGAAGTGGGTAAAATCAGGAGGCAGGACTAGTATGTGAAACCCTCAAGTGGCATTCCCCCTCTATGAAAAAGAAAGTGTTTTACTGGACATAAATAAGATGTCAGGACAATTACAAAATAGTTCAATCAACAATTGAAGCTGAGAAGATGCAAGTTACTAGTTTTCAATCGTAACCTAATATGAAATTTACTTGTGATGATTTATAACCCTGTCCCTTCTCACAGACCAATTAAATCAAGATTTCTAGTGGTCTGTATTTAAGAAGAAAAAAAAGTCAAGGGGATTGTAGTGTGCATGCCTGTCTAGGAATTGCTGCCTAACATAGCCCACCATCTTGTAAATGAGGTAACTAGGGATCCAACAATTTACTCAACATCTATTACCAACTATTATGCTATTCCAGAAATTCAGTCCATTGTAGCTACCTCCTTGGACTTCTGTTCCAAATGAGCAAAGCAGAGAAATAAGCATTCTGCTCACTGTTCTAATAGGAACAAAGTTAGGGCATCCTGGATTCATCGTGCAATAGAGCCTTTGGACCCTGACTGTCTTTAAACCATTGAATAACCTTTACCATGAACAAGACTTTCGTTGGGGAGATGTTTGATTTAACAGAATCTGTGTTTTCCAACAACTATCTAATCAGCAGACAGGGAGGGGACACACCTGAATTATATATATATACTAATATATATTTACAAAAATAAAATATAAGGTATCCAATGGCCTCATGGTCTTAGGTACTATGATATTATGGTAAGTATATTTAGTTTTTATTATTCAACAAACATTATATATGTATCTTACAAATGTAATTATATAACAAATAATTATATGTGATAACAAATCTAAATATTATATATAATTATATGTATAGTCATATCCAGTATATAGAGAGATATAATTACATCCTAATACTATACAATTTGGTATTCCAGAAGCATATATATAGAGAGAGAAGTGTAATTTAGGTGCATAAAATTATGTAAATGTATGATTTATTAGTCAGCTTCCTATGGCTATACCAAATGCTTAAGAACCAATAAAGAGTAAAAAAAATTACTTTGGTTTTAAAGTTTTGGAAGTTTAGACTTATGATTAGATTGAAGTCAATGGTGGAACAAAACCAGTACTCATCTATTACGGGGACACAAAACAGAGAAAGAGAATTGGCATCCCTAGTCCCTTTCAAAGATATTCACCTATTCACAAGCCCTCATCATATCTCAGTCACACCAAGCTAGGCACAAAGCTCTTAATACATATGGGATTTGGGGTACATTAAAGATACAAAAACAGACAACTCTCAGAATCTGTGGGTATATGGTTCCATGGAAACCACCATGAGGAAAAATTGAAAGCAATTGAACACAGTTGAGAGCTGTATTGAAGATAATGGATTTAATTTCTTCTGACACTACCCAACTTCTGCTGAAGACAGACTGCCTTCCAGCAAATCTAAAATTTTCACTTTATATCATTAAAATTTAGCATATTACTTTTACCTGGCTTTTGAACTCCATTTGCTTTTCATTTCCTCACAAAATTAAGAAGAATAAAATACTCCATGGATTCCAAAATGATTTAAACATAATTGATGACAATATGGGACCTCAACTGAGTTATGTAATGTGCATTCGGGAATTTCTGAGCTGGGAGCATAGTGATAAAGTGTTTGCCTAGCATGCATGAAGTACTGGGTTTTATTCCTTGCTACCACATAGACAGACAAAACCAGAGGTGATGCCGTGGCTGAAGGGTAGAGTGCTAGCTTTGAGAAAGGTCAAGGACAGTGCCCAGGGCCTGAGTTCAAGCCCCAGGGCTGGCAAATAAAATTTAGAAATTTGTTTTTAAAAATTCTTTTCATTCTTATTTTTCCTTTACCATAGTGCATCAAATAAAAAATAATGAATCTGTGAATAAGGGAGACACTGTGAAACAGTTTGGATGAGAGCTTATCAGTGAGAGTAATTTATTGATGAACACTGTTAGATTTCAGTAAACAAAATGAAGTTCAGCATAATTATAAATGTTCTGGAAGGAACTTTGACAGATTGCAATTTTAATGTAATTCATTCTTTTGCCATTTGTTCAACACACATATAATTGTTACTTATTGTACCAGCAGGAAATAGTCAACTCCACATTTCAGGTGGATTTGCACTGAGACCTCATACTCCTTGAAAGTTGAGTGAAATATTTTGCAGGTTCAAGATGGCAAATGATTTTGTTGGATGTTTATGATATGAATGCATTAAACTAGTGCATAATCAGTTGCATTTCCCTTCTCTACATTGAGGTGCAGCTAAGAGAAAACTCCGACTAACTTACACAATATGGTGACATTACATGATATAAAAAAAGTTCAGGGTTGTGAGCTCAGTGGCACTCACTTGTTATAGCACAGCAATATATCCAAGAATTGTGTTCAGTCTCTCATCTTACTTCTTTTTTAGTTTTCTTGACACAACCCTATTTCTCAAGGCTATCTGATACCTATCACAGCTTTTTTTTTGTTTGTCAGTTCTGGGAATGAACTCAGGGCCTGGGCTACAGTTTTCTAATATGTTCATGGCTATGAGCTGGTTTTAGGGGGTTAAAGCAACATGGTGTGGCAATTTCAGAAGAGATCTGTGCACATGCAAGATTTCCATCTTATAAATTTAAGTAGATGTATACAATGCATCTCATGGATATGGAGGTCTTAGATTGAGGGCTTTCTAAACTAATAAGGTAAACGGCATATTTCCATTGCTCAGGTTTCTCCCTTTGGTTAGAACTAGCAGGAAGGTTTCTGCCTTTAGGTAGAAATCCTAACTGTACATAGACCACAAGAAGGAGTAACCCTAGAGAGTTGTAGGGAGGATGTAGAACTCCCAGTATTTTACAGGGCATGGGAAGAAGGGGGAACTGGTTTGAGCTTTTTTTCCCTATAGCTAACATGCCTCAACGGCATATATAAATTCCTATATTTGTCTTGTAAATTGGACATATCCTTAAAGATGCTTAGGGCAATGAAGAATGGAATGGTGTGAAACTAGATTCTCTGTGGTGGTGACAGCCAGGTCTGTTACACTTGTGGTGCACTTAGGATATGCTAGCATGGGGGATTCGTTTCTCAAGCTTAAGGACCTGATGGAATAAAATGGTAGAAGGGAAATAAACTGCAGTTCTAGAAAATAACCACATGGTGGCCACGCTGCTGCTTTTGCAGATGTTCTGAAGTAATGACCACTTTGAGATCCTAATGATTAACAGTTGAGAAGGGCTCTCATAGAATAATCTATAGCGGGTCATTCATTCATTATGTAGTGAATCAAAATGTCTCCTGTGTACTCTTAGTCTTGTTTTTTGATTCTTAACTTTTAAGAGTTTAGTTCTTTTTTTAAATAGTATTCCAGAAAGAGACATGAAGAATGGTTTTAAAACAACTATCAGAACATCTATTCAATGTTGGTAAAGCTAATGTCTTGTTCTTTTTTAAAAAATGAGTATGCAAGTTGTGTTGATCAGTGCACTCTGGTATTCCTCATTTTGATATCAAGGGAATCATTCCATTTTGTAAGTTTTTTGGGGTAAACAATCTTCCCCTCCTTGACTCCTATGATAAATAAGATGAACATAAATAAACTTAATAAGCAATATATGCATGCACCATGTGTTCCTCCTCCTGTTTCTCCATCTTTCTGGAGACATGCAAACCTTTCATGGGATATTTACATATAGTTATATGTGCATTAAAATTATGCATATATTTGTTGGGTTTCTAAAAATATGAATGAAGGAAGCCAAAACTGATATATTCTTAAGTTCCCTCAGAATGTTGCAGTCTGAGTCAAACCTTCTATCTTGTATTCAAAATCAAAACACCATTTGGTATTGCCTAACACTAGCAGATGGCAACAATGTATAGAGCTGCATGTTGTTTTGTATGAGATAGAAATAAGAGCTCATATTTGTGAAAAAAACTCAGTGAAAATAGTTCTTTTAATGAAATTTATATATTGAGATCTAGATTTAACAGTTGTTTTGAAAGGTTTAAAGTCCCTGAGGAATGATATATTTTGAATAGGTGAGGATACCAGTCTACATCAATTACATAGCTTAGAATTCCCTCCATTACCGATTTTGAAGTGAGCAAAAAGCAGTTCTGCTGCCCCAGTGAAGTTTAACGGTTCTCAGAAGATAAGGCACAATTGCTAAAGTGAACCAGCTTCTTTGATTGTGGAACACTACTTTCACTTAAAAGAGCTTTTTCACAGACAAGCTATGATATATTTTGAATAGGTGAGGATAAAAAAAAACAAAAGTCAAAAAATGCAAAGCAAGCAAACATCAAGTATTGAGATCTTAGTTGTATATGTACATTTCTTTGTGTATGTTTGTTAAAGTTATTCCATTTTTCTGGTGTTCATCTTGGATCATCACCCAATCTTGAGGCTGATGCATTCAGGTTCCTTATTTCCTTTTGTTTACAGAATATGACCAAGGGCTAAGTACTTACCATCCCATCAGTATAAATCCTACCAATCATAAAGAAAAGGAAGGAACAAAAGTTTCAAACACAAAAATAATATTTTATGAGGGCCAATCATTTGACAGGATGAAATTATTTTTTTCAGTTAAATTATGTTATTAAGTCATTAGAGAGAGGATGAGTGAGCATATTTAGATCTTTTATGTTTGCATTCCATCTTAGGTTTTATGTGTATTGCTCCATAATCTTATTACTGTATTGACATTTTCCTCCATCTATAAGTAAGAACTAGAAAGTAGTGAAGCTGAATCAAGCTCTGAAATATGAAGTAAAGAAGGAAACTCTAGTCCCTCAGCTATTTTCATATACAGTTGTTTTTTCTCGTCTTTTTGGTAAACAAGAGAACTGGACATTTTGTTTTGATCACTGAGTTACTATCGGTGTACTTTTGCTCTTTCAAGTATATTAGTCTTCCTTTGCTTGACAGAACCTATGTCTGCATGAGACTGATAGGAATTTGGACAAAATTCCAGACAAAAAAAAATCACAAAAATGTACCATTTGGTCATCTGAAGTATAAGCAGTAGAACCAGATTCCCTATGTCCAAAGATACAATAGAGTAAAATGTTGAATCACTCTGTGCAAAAAAAATTAGCCATATTATCTACTTATTGCTAAATAGGGCTAATAAAGAATGGAGGTTGAACTGAAGTTGGTTTGTAATATAAATGTGAAATATGAAAATTTTTAATACGATATATGATCCTCTTTGCATGAATTACTACCTGTCATTTGATATGCACATTATTCAAAACAACTGAAAAATCTATTCTAGCTTATTACTTTCTAGTCTAGATATATAATTTACAAAATTTGTAAGTCATGATTTTCTCATAATTCTTTTGCCTCTAATCATCAAAAAAAGTAATGCTATGCTTAAGCACAATCATGATGCAATTTTTCCTCTATAACAGATCTTACAAAAGGAACTATCACAGCTAGAAAAAAGTCTAATACTTAAATATATAAAAGCCGGCAGCGAGAAGATTGAATTTTTGTCCTTAATATTCCTAAATCCTAAAAACTTTAAACTTTTGTCAGAAGAGGTCAGTGGTGTTATTGTCTGGTTGGAAGTGGGCAAGGGATGACACACTTTGCTCTATTTTACTTTAGGATAAACCAAAGAAAACTAGTTGTTTCTCTTACTAATTTGTATGAGATGCTTTCCTGCTGAAATATTTGCTTCTCTTGTACTACTTACAATGGAGAAGTAAGAATTTTTAACTCACCAAAATATCACCATTAGAATAACTGAAATGCTAAACTATATATACCAGATGGTTAAAATGACTAGATTTGAGATAAAACATACAATTAATTTATATTTTAAAGCTCAGTCCCAATTTTAATATATTGTGATTGACCACTTTATAGCCCATCTAGAAGATATTTGAAGGAATTATAGAAGGGGTATAAAAGGAGGTGTAAATGTGAGATGACATTTTATTGGCATAGAAGCAGAAGAGTTTTATGCCCAATGTTCAAGTTTCATTTGCCTGGAACTCAACATTTAATTAAAAATATGTGAAGCAGATTAATTCCCTTAATTATTTCTTGTGCAAAGCTTAATCTCTCCACAGCCTAGGTAAATTATTCTAATCTATATCATATATATTACACTTACTTTATTCAAGAAGCTGAGCAGAAACATGGTTTCCATTGGCTAAGTGAAAATTCATGGCTGTGTTCTAGGTTTTCAATAAAACTGAAAACCTTTGAAAAATTGGATGCTATATTCAATAGTCCTAATACATTTCCTCCATGAGTTGGTGTGTCGAGAAAATGTTTCAGTTACTATTGGTATTGATATTATGTTCAATGTTGAAAATGCTGAAAGAAGCGCTTTGTAAAACACAAACTTTCTTCAAGACCAGTATTAGAATAATTAAGTGAACTATAAACCAGATGTAGGCTACTAAGAATATATTTAGATTTTGCAGTGTTTAATTTCATTATATTAGTTATTAACTGTTCTAAAATAAGAATTACTTTGCAAAACGTTTCTCATATTACTTTAAAATATTTCTCATATTCCTAAGCTGAGTTTGAAATGTTGGTACCTCTTAGAATATACCAGTAAAATGGTTACCCTCTTTCCATCTTCCTACTGTGCTGAATCCCTAAACTTAGTTCCTATGTAGAGTTTACCATATTCATTTATGTTGCATGACTAAAATCTGTCTGTGTCTGGGTTCAAGGCTTTTGATTTAGTCAAATTCCTCCTGTACGTATTTCAAGGTTATGTTTATCATGTTTAGGAAGTGTTTCAAAAATTAAACTACTGCTAGATATTGTGAAACACATACTAAATCATTCCAATGACTAAAACCTTAAAAACCTTTTAGGAGGGAAGGGAGGTTGGACTAGTGGTACAGTGCTTGCCTAGCATGCACAAAGACCCAGGTTCAATTCCTCGGTACCATATACATAGAAAAAAGCTGAAAATGGTGCTGAGGCACAAGTGGTAGAGATCTAGCCTTGAGAAAGTTCAAAGACAGTGCACCTTTTAGGAAAATGCTCATTAAAAATGGTAATTCTCAAACTTTCTGGCTCTGGAATTCTTTATACATTTAAAACTCATCAAAAATAGTAAAAAAAAAACTTCCTGGATATAGGCCATATATGTACATGAATTATATGTGTATATATAATTTGTGTATAAATTCTAAAGACATTTATTGGTTTTAATAATAAAATTAAACCCACTATCTACTTACATTAGCAATAATTCCTTGAAAAATAGCTAAACATCTCTACATAAAACATTTATGTTGCCAGGAGTGGCACAAAAGGACCTGAAACTCTTACCTCCAATTAACCTCTGGAAAATGGGAAGTGGGACTTGGCTCAAGGGTAGGGTGGTAGCCTTCAGCTGAGGAGCTCAGGGACAGCACCCAGGCCAAGTTCAATTCCCAAGACTCCCACACACAAAAAAATCATTTGTATTAAAAAATAACATTACTTAGCAGTTTAGCAAATTACTTTGATATTAAACATAGAAAACAGTTGCAATATCAAATCCTCTTCAGACTTCCATCTTTTGTAATTTCACTGAAGCAGTTGAATGTCAGACTTACACAAATTAGTAGGCAGAAAAAATTCATGTTAGTATATATTTTTATAGGTTAGAATTATTTTATTCTGGTACTCAGGCTAGAATTGGGACTTCATGCTTGAGCAACTTTCAGTCACATGAGCCATCTCTCCAACCCTGTATGTTGCTGTTTATTTTGGTGTTGCAGTCCCAAAAGGTTTATCAGCTCAGACTACCCTTGGGCCACTAACCTCCAGATCTTATCCTCCAGAGTAGTTACAATGATAGGTATGAATCACCAGCTCAGCAATTTTGGTAGATTCCTACAACATGATATTAGAACATCTTTTTAAAATTTATTTAATTTTAATTTTTTATTGTCGGGGTAATGTATTGAGGGGTTACAGTTACATTCACTAGGTAGTAGGTGCATTACTTCTCACACACTGATACCCCTTCTCTTGTTTTTGTCCCCATTTCTCTCCCCCCTCCTAATCATTTTTTCTCTCCATTCCCTTTCCTATTTCAAATAAACAAATAAACTAATATACAATATAACAGGTCACAAAGTCACATAAAGGGACAATATGAGATTAACCACAGGGCAACAAAAGAGAAGAGAAATAACATAGCACATTCAGAGCAATAACCACCCAAAATAAAGCTCTCATTTCCATATCCTAGAGAACCTTTCATTTAGTCTCCTCTTACATGACCTTATGTATCTAGGTTTTGAGCTACTGTAAACCTCTGCTAGGAGAGTGCTAGGTGTGTGCTAATTATTACAAATGAGAGAAACTATTGAGCCTGTATTCCTTTGGGTCTGGTTTACTTCACTTTTCCAAGTGACATTAGGTAATATTTGAAAGAGGAACAAAACATGGCAAATGATACATTTTATTGGCTATTTATAATGTGGAAAGTGGACTTATATAAACTTTCCTTCCTCTGCTACATTGTAAACCACTGGGTTATCTGTCACCTTGCATAAAACCTTCATCCACATGTTATTTTTCAGCATCTGACAATTGTCATTTAGAAAGTACTTGGGATATGCCAAATTGTGAATAGATTTTTTACTATACTTTAATATCACCTGTGATATTAGTTGAAAACATTCTTTAAGTACTGGTTTGCTCCCATTCTGATGGTGGTAGATAGAAAATTTCCAAATGTTATACTACTTACTTGAGAACTTGAATTTTGTCACTACAAAATAGCCATTTTCATTCAGTCATTTCCTCAGAGGTTATCTGCTAAATAGGCACATCTGCATATTCATAACTTGTCTGTGAAAAACCTCTTTTAAGTGAAAGTAGTGTTCCACAATCAAAGAAGCTAGTTCAGTTTAGCAATTGTGCCTTATCTTCTGAGAACCTTTAAACTTCACTGGGGCAGCAGAACTGCTTTTTGCTCACTTCAAAATTGGTCATGGAGGGAATTCTAAGCTATGTAATTGATATAGACTGGGGAAGACTACAATAACAGCTGGTAACGTTTTCATACATTTTGATTGATTTTAGGTACCAGCATTCTACGTGATTATTGCTTTATTTTAACATTTATTGTGAAATGAATATATTGCATTTTCATTACCATTACAAATGCCAGGAACAAAACAAAAATTTGTAAACAGAATCTTTGACCATATGAAAGTATTTCATGGTCTCCTCCTATGTTCACAATCTATGCTTTGGAAAACACTTCTGCTGAAAAGTCTAAGAATAGAATCCTGAAGAGAGTGGGAGTGGGAAAAATAGAGGAAATAATGTTTCACTTTCTTCTTAGATGTCACCTAAAGACACATTAAATTCAATATAAAACGATGATGGATTTTAAAAGATAAGACTAATTGGTTCTTTTTGTCAAGACTTTATCCTACATAACCTCCTCACTTTTGAACAAGAATTTTTCACCCAAGATCAAAGTCATTACTGCTGAAATGTAAGTTTAGTGGCTGCCATACCATTTCTAAGCCTTCTGAATTTTTTTCCATATATTTTTTATTGTAATTAAAAGAAGGGTTACATTATATTCGCCAGATAGAAGGTACATTAATTCACATACATTGATACCCTTTCACATGTCTTGGTCCTAGTTTCCCTCCCACCCCACCCATCATCTTGTTTCCCCCCCTTCCCTATGCAATTTCAAATAACCAAATACAAATATATCCAATATATCAGATAACAAAGTGAGATACTGTAACAATATGAGACAACCAAGGGACAGCAAAAGAGATGAGAGATAACATAGTACATTAAGGAAAACAATCATTCATTATATGGCTTTTGTTTCTATATCCTAGAGGTCCTTTCATTTAGCGTCATCCTATATGGCCTTATGTATCTAGGATTTGCTCTATTGCAAATCTCTGCTAGGAGATCCCAAGGTTTCTACTGATTATGATAAATGAGGGAAACCACTGAGTCTATGTTCCTTTGAGTCTGACTTATTTCACTTAATATGATTTTTTCTAAGACCTTCCATTTTCTAACAAATGGGGCAATGTCATTCTTTGTGACAGCAGCATAGAATTCCATTGTGTATAAATACCACATCTTGTTGATTCACTTATCAACTGAGGGACATCTGGGTTGGTTCCCTATCTTGCTATGGTAAATAGTGCTGCAATGAAAATCGTTGTGCTAGTGGATTTAATCTGTCCTTGTTTCTGGACAATTGGGTAAATGCCTAGTAGTGAAATTCCTTGGTCATAGGGGAGCTGTATGTTTAGTCTTTTGAGGAACTGCCATACTGCTTTCCATAGAGGTTGAACGAGTTTGCATTCCCAACAACAGTGTAGTAGTGATCCCTCCTGGCCACATCCCCTCCAGCATCTGTTGTTATTAATTTTCTTGATCCTGGCCATTCTAACTGGAGTGAGGTGAAATGTTAGCGTTGTTTTGATTTGCATTTTTTTTATGACCATAGATGTTGAGCATTTTTTTCATGTGTCTATAGGCCACTCTTATTTCTTCGTCAGAGAAGTCTTTCTTTGGCCCATCTTTTAATGGGATGGTTGTTTATTTGGAGATTAGTTTTGGAGTAATTCAATTTTTTGAGCTGTTGATATATTTTAGATATGAAGCATTTGTCCCTTGTATGTTTGGTGAAGATCTTCTCCCATTCTGTAGGCTTTCTAATTAATTTACCAGCTATGTCTTTGCCAAACAAAAGCTCCGCAGTTTAATGCAGTCCCACTTATCCAGCCTTTCTCTGATTTGTTGTGATTCTTGGTCCTTATTAAGAAAGTTTCAACCTGTGGCTTTTACCTCGAGGTCTTTGATCCATTTGGAGTTAATTTGAGTGCAGGGTGACAAAGATGGATCCATCTTTAGTTTTCTGCAGGTGCTTAACCAGTTCTGCCAGCACCACTTGTTGAAGAGGCTGTCTTTCTTCCATTCTATTTTTTTGGCTCCCTTGTCAAAGATTAGGTGGCCATAGGTCTGTGGTTTAATATCTGGGACTTCAGTAATATTCCATTGGTCTTCAGGCCTGTTCTTGTGCCAGGATTAAGCTGTCTTGATAATTATAGCTCTGTAATAGAGTCTAAAGTTTGGTATTGAAATTTCTCCTGTGCTGTTCTTTCTACTAAGAAGTTGTTTTGCCATACTGGGTCTTTTATTATTCCATATAAAATTTTGGATTGCCTCTTCTATTTCTTCAAAGAATGATATTGGGATATTGATGGTTATTGCGTTCAATTTGTAGATAGGCCTTGGAAAGATAGTCATTTTCACGATGTTGATTCTTCCAATCCAGGAGCATGGGAGGTTTTTCCATTTCCTCAGTTCTGCTTTACTTTCCTTTTTCAGGGTTTTAAAGCTTTCATCAAAAAGGTCCTTTACATTCTTAGTGAAGATAATTCCTAGGTACTTTATTTTCTTTGAGGCTATTTCGAAAGGAGTTGCTTTCCTGGTTGTTGCCTCATTCCTCTCACTGTTGGCATAAAGGAAGGCAGTTGATTTTTGAAGGTTAATTTTATAGCCTGCTACCTTTCCAATGTTTTGAATCAGCTCAAGGAGCTTGGGAGTAGAGTCTATAGGATTCTCTAAATTCAGGATCATGTCATCTGCAAAGAGGGAAAGTTTTACTTCCTCTTTTCCTCTTTGGATCCCCTTTATGCTTGCTTCTTGCCTTATTGCTCTGACTAGGAATTCTAATACTATGTTAAAGAGGAGTGGAGAGAGTGGGCATCCTTGTCTCGTTCCTGACTTTAGAGGGAATAGCTTTAGCTTTCCGCCATTAAGTATAACACTAGCTGTAGGTTTGTCATACACAACCTTTATTATACTGAGAAATGTTCCATGGATTCCTAGTTTCTCCAGAGCTTTTAACATAAAGGGGTGTTGGATCTTGTCAAATGCCTTTTCTGCATCTATTGAGACAATCATGTGATTTTTGTCCCTGGTCCTATTGATGTGTTGAATTATATTAATTGATTTGTGTAGGTTGAACCAGCTTTGCCTCCCTGTGATGAATCCTGTTTGATCATAGTGTATAATTTTTTTTGATGAGTTGTTGTAGACAGTTGGCCAGTATTTTGTTGAGAAGTTTTGCATTGATGTTCATCAAAGAAATGGGTCTATAGTTCTCTTTCTTCTATGAATCTCTGTCTGGTTTGGGGATGCGGGATATACTGGCTTTATAGAATGAGTTTGGTAAAGAACCTTCATTTTCAATTTCGTTGAAGAGCTTGAGGAGTATTGGTGTGAGCTCTGCTTTGAAGACTTTATAGAATTCAGCTGTGATTCCATCTGGCCCTGGGCTTTTCTTGGGTGGAAGGTCTGTTATTTCCATTTCTATTTCAGTGCTTGAAATAGGCCTCTTTAGTTGGGTTAGTTCTTCTTGGTTCAGTGTGGGTATGTTAATATTGGCTAGAAATTCATCCATTTCTTCTAGATTCTCAAATTTTGTTGGTGTATAGTTTTGAGAAATAGTCCCTCATGATGCTCAGGATCTTGGTAATGGCTGTCATAATATTACCATTGTCGTCTTTGATTTTGTTGATTTTGGTATGCTCCCTTCTTTTTTTGGTAAGATTTGCTAAGGGTCTGTCAATTTTGTTAATTTTTCCAAAGACCCAACTCCTTGTTTTGTTGATTCTTTCTATAGTTTTTTTTTGGACTCCAATTCATTTAACTCTGCTTTGATTTTAATAATTTTCCTCCTTCTCCTGTGATTAGGGTTGGTTTTCTGCTCTTTTTTCAGGAACTTTAGGTTCTACATTAAATTGTTGGTTTGTGATTTTTCCAATTTGTTTTTTTAAGCACTCAGAGCTATAAATTTTCCTCTGAGTACTGCCTTTGCCCTGTCCCAAAGGATCTGGTATTTTGTGTGCTCCTTTTTGTTAAATTTCAGAAACTCTAGGATTTCTGTTCTGATCTCTTCGATGACCCATTAGTGATTCAACAATATGTTGTTCAATCTCCATGAGTTACCGGGTTTTTGTTGGTGAAGATGGGTGTTCATTACCAATTTGATGCCCTTGTGGTCTGAGAGAGTGCAGGGAATAATGTCAGTGTTTCTGAATCTGCCCAGGTTTGTTTTATGCCATAATATGTGGTCTATTTTGGAAAATGTTCCATGTGCTGCTGAAAAAATGTATATTGTGTTGTTGCTGGGTAGAATCATCTTCAGATGTCTGTTAGCTATACTTGGTCTTTATATTTGTTCAAATCTAAGGTGTCTCTGTTGAGTTTTTGCCTGGTTGATCTGTACAAAGGTGAGAGTGGTGTGTTAAAGTCACCAACAATCAGTGTGTTTTGATCTATGTATGATTTCTGTGAAAGTAAAGTTTGCTTGATGAAGTTTGGTGCTCCGGGATTAGGTGTGTAGATATTTAGGATGGTTATGTCCTCCTGGAGGAAAGATCCCTTTAGTAGTATGTAGTAACCTTCTTTGTCTTTTCTTACTAATTTTAGTTTGAACTCTATTTTATCTGATATGAGGATGGCAACTCCAGTCTGTTTATGGGGGCTATTAACTTGATAAACTTTCTTCCAACATCTCACCATCAAAAAATATTTGTTTTTTGGGGGTAAGATGTGTCTCTTGAAGACAGCAGAACTATGGATCTTTCTTTTTAATCCAACTAGATAATCTATGTCATTTAATAGGAGAGTTAAGTCCATTGATATTGAGACTCAGGATTGAGAAATATTTATTAGTTCCTGCCATTTTTAAAAGATTTCATTAGGGCCTGTGTCTTGACAGTTCTTTTGGTACTTAGATAGTATGAGTTTTAGGTGCCATTTTTTTCTCTGTATCACATTTGTGTTGGTTTTCTATCTGTAGAACATCTTTGAGAATTTTCTGTAATGTTAGTTTGGTTGCTACATAATGTTGAAGCTTTTCCCTTGAATGGAATATTTTTATTGTTCCCTCAGTTATGAATGAGAACTTAGCTTGGTACAGTATTCTTGGGTGGTAGTTATATGACTTCAGTGCATGACATATATCCTTCCAATCTCTTCTTGCTTGCATGGTCTCTGCTGAGAAATCTGTGGTTATTCTGATTGGCTTGCCTTTGTAGGTGATTGTTCCCTTCATCCTGGCTGCTTTTAGGATCCTTTCTTCGGTCTCTGTTGATCCAGTTCAGATTATAATGTGGCGGTGAGATGTCCTTTTCTGGTCAGGTCTGTTTGGGGTTCTAAAAGCTTCTTGTATCTGGATGGGCCTGCCCTTCTGGATATTTGGGAAGTTCTCTGAGATGATTCCTTGAGGTATATTTCCAATACCATTGACCTCTTTCTCCACACCCTTCTCAATACCAGTTAGCCTTAAATTAGGATTCCTAATTGTATCTTGGACTTCCTGAAGCATTTTCTCATATTTCCTAGATTTGAATTGACTCATTTTCTGTTCTTTCTGTATAACAACTAAATTGTCTTCAACCCCAGAAATTCTCTCTTCTGCATTGTCTAACCTGCTATCAAACCTATCTACTTTATTCTTCAACCCCTTTGCTTCTAATTGCTCATTTTTGATGCTTTGAATCTCTTGTTTTAGATCATGTATGGAATTCTTTAACTCCTTGATTTCCATTTGAGTGGTTGGCTCAGTACCTTTATTCTCTTTGGACATTTGTTGGAGTTCGGTCACATTTTTGGTGGTGGATTCTATGAATTCGTCTATTTTTCTTTGCAAAACATTTATTATGGCCTCCTTTATGGCTTCCCCTTTTTCACATATCACCTTGTTTATGGTTTCCTCTTGTTTAGCTATGGCTTCCTCCCTCATCTCTTTCTTTATGTTTTTCACACTTTTCATTAATGATGTTTATAAATTGCATTTGTATAGCACTTGGAAGACTCTCCTCCAGATTTGCCACTGACTGCTCCATTGCCTGTTTATGTAGGGTGGGAGATGCTATTCCTTGATTTGACATTTTTCTTGAGTTTCTTGTTCTGCTCATTTGAAAATGGGAGCAAGATTTATACTAAACAAGATTATAATTTTTCAGATATAACCAACATAGACCTTTTTAGTTGCCTGACAATAGATATTCACACTATTAGATTGGTAATATAACTCTCTCTTTCTTTTTGTGCGTTTACATATAGATCTAATGCAACCACCGATTACTGATTTATGACCAAAACAATAAGTCTCTCAATCCAATCTCTATTTTATGTAAGTCCTTGTGGACCTAGAGTATAATTGAACATCTAGATATACAGCATTGCTCAACAAACATCAATTGTAGATCCATGCATTATAAGAGTTGAGGAATGAATGGAGGACCAGAGATAGAAAAATAATATGAAAGACAGCAAGGGAGGTAAGAAAAGAATAATGCAGGAATGTAAGATTATTATAGTAATGAACAAAAGGTATAGTGTAAGGATATCTGACCTAAGGTGATAGACAGGTAGAATATTTGAGTAGAAAGTTTAGAAGAACTTTGATAAAAGTTATGAAAATAAGAAGAGTAATAAGAAGACTATATAGAGAAAAGAAAGAGGTAGATATAGGAGATTTCAATGATACAAATTTTAAAAAGAAAAAAGACACAAAGCTACCACAAAATAAAACAAAACAAAACACCCCCCCCCAAAAAAAGGTGGGGGGAGATTCCTCACTATTGTGAGTTCTTAACCAAGAGATACTAGGGTTGAGAACCAGGAGATTAAAAAACAGGTGACTGTATCAACACAGATATCATTTTTATTCAGACTATACCCAGAGCTGTCACTGTGTTTTTAGGAAAGACCACAGTGACAGAAGAAATGCAGGAAAAGAGAGGAGAGAAAAAAAAGAGAAAAAATAAAGCAATGAATCATAACATTAGCAAAAAAAGGTGTAGGTAAAATGGCATAGAGAAAATTAGAACACGTAAAAATGTAAATGAAAAAGGGTAGAAGAACAACAAAAAAAGGGTATTCTTCAGTTGGTTTTTTTTTTGGGGGGGGGCAGGATAGGAAACTTGTGTTTCCACTAAATTTGGGATCCAAATACTTCACAAGTCTTTTTCTCTCGTAATTTGGCTTTGCGGTTCTTCAGATCAGATTGCTTGCTTGATAAAATAAAGCTGAAAGATTCAAGGGCGGCTTTGTATACCAGGCTGGTGGCTTGGCATAGGGGACGCACTTCAGCACTGCTGGGACCGGATTTCCACCTAAAGGATATCTGGGAAATCCTCTGCCCGTTAAAATGATGGCGCCTCCTGCACCACCTCTCAGGCTCCAATTGCTTTGGTTGGGTCTTTGCCAGCAGTCAAGATGGCGCTGCTCTCAGCTTGTGGGGGAGGGGTTTCCTTCCCAATGCTGTTCAGCTAGCAGAAGTGGAAACTTCTCCTAGGAGGTACTCACAAATTGCTGGATTCTCTGGTTCCGTGAAGCTGGCAGGTCTGTTCACAGACGGGTATCAGCTCTGGGCTCACGCAGGCTCTGTGTGGCTCTGTCTGCAGCTGGCAGGTCTGCGTCGCCGAAAAGTGCTGTCTGCTCCGAGGCTGGCGGGGCTCCATGCTGTCTTATTGCGTAGGTATTCTGCCTTTTTCCTCTCTGACTGAGATCTCTGTGGTGCCCTAACTTAGCTTCATCTTATATGGCCACATGTACATGGCTTTGAGCTATCATGTTCCTCTGTTGGGAGAATCCTAAATGTATACTAGTTGTTACAAATAAGAGAAACCATGGAGCCTATGTATGCTTGGGTTTGGCTTACTTCATTTAATATGATTTTTTCCACGTCTTTCCATTTCCTTACAAATGTGGCAATGCCATTCTTTCTGATGGCAGCATGATATTTCATGGTGTGAATATACCACATCTTCATGTTACATTCATATACGGAGGGGCATTTGGGTGGTTCAGGATCTTACCTGTGGTGAATAATGCTGCAATGAACGTAGTTGTGCTGGTAGATTTATTATGGCTTCCTTTCTGGATATTTGGGTAGATGCCCAGAAGTTGGATTGCTGGATCATAGAAGAGTTCTATGTTTAGTATTTTGATGAACATCCATAATGCTTTCCAGAGTGGTTGGATAAGTTCACAATACAAAAATTCATATGGAATAATAAAAGATCACAAATAGCAAAAACAATCCTTAGCAGAAAGAACAGTGCTGGAGGAATATCAATACCAAAATTCAAACTCTACTACAAAGATATAGTAATAAAAACAGTTTGGTCCTGACACGAAAACAGACTGGAGGTCAAGAGGAATAGAACTGACACAGAAATTGACCAACAGACCTATGGCCACCTAATCTTTGATAAAGGAGCCAAGAATACTGGCTGGAAGAAAGACTGACTCTTCAACAAATGGTGCTAGCAGATCTGGCTAAACACATGTAGAAAACTAAAGTTGGATCCTTATCTGTCTTGATGAACCAAAATCAACTCCAAATGGATCAAAGACCTTCAGGTAAAATCAGGTACCCTGAAAATTTTACAGGAAGAAAGAGGAGGCACATTTGTACTCCTTGGCATAGGATGAAACTTTCTCAATAAAGTGATTTAAAAAAATAAACACTAAGATAGTTTAAGACAGGTCTTGGTCCTATAGCAGTCTGTAGTATTAACTTTGTGGAAACTGAATGGGAGAAGGAAGTATTCCACTGAATAATTGACAAACTCTGATCCAAAACATGGCTCTTACCTTGTCACTGAGCCCCTGTTTTCTTTATTGCTTGCACACTGAACAACTATTCCAGCTGATAATTCTCTACCTCATTTGTCATCTAAAGTAATGGCCTTCTGAGCACTGGTGACTCACATCTGTAATTCCAGCCATTCAAGAGGCTGAGATCTGAAGATAGAAGGTTAGATGCCATGGGTCATAGGGTTTGAACTCTGGGTGTGGGTGCTGTCCCTGAGCTCTTTAGCTTAAGGCTACTGCCTAACCCTTGAGCCACAGCCTCAATTCCCTTTTTCTAGAGATTAATTGGAAATAAGAGTTTCATGGCTTTGTAGTGCCCAGGCAGGCTTTGAAACACAATCCTCAGATCTTAGCCTCCTGAGTAGCTAGGATTTCAGGCATGAGCCACCATGCCTGGCTAGGACATTATTATTTTTTTAATGAAGGTCAATACATTAAAGGTGTATTACTGATAAATAACAACCGCTGGCTTTATTGTTGTTGTGTGTTTTTTAAACTTTTTTGGAAACTTAGTATGTGTATAATAAACTGAATTTTACCCTTGGATTCTCTTATATAAACTGCTATAATGGAACATTTCTTTTACTATTTATCAATGTGCTCCAATATTATTATTGTTTTAGTTCAACAGTTAGTTTATTTTAAAACAGTGTGCAAGAGGGCTTTAATGTGTACTGGATCTTCTTCATGGTTCACCCTTCTACCATTCTCTCTCCCTATCACTTACCCATGCTACCAATGTTTTCTTGTTTTCTTCTTCTATTTACAATGAGTATTAAGCCTTTATTCACCTATTGTTCTTCTTTACATTCATCTCCCCTCCTTCTTTTAGCCCCCATCAAACCTATACAAGATATATATTTGTTTCCTGATATTAATTTTCTTCTTGATTATTGCAAAGGAGTTACATCGTGCCATCTCATTCCTACACATATCATATACTTTAGTCAGTTTGACCATCTGTGTATAAATATTCAGTGTATTTTTGTTTTATGAATAACATCTAAACATGAAACTTTTTATGTACTCTGTCTATTTTACATTAGTTGACATGATTTAATCCATATATTTCCCTTTAACTAACATATTATTCTTTCTGATTGATGAATTAAATATACACATATGCATATAAATGAATATGTGGCTAGATTAATATATGTGTGAATAAGTGAACATATATTCATATATATTCATATACATGTATAAACACTAATGAATGGTATATTGAAGTTCATACACACACACACATATATATATACATGCACAAACACACACACACATACACTAATGTGCCTTTGCTCTGACTATTAAGGATAAGAACACAGTCTATGTTAGACTACTGTTATCACTCTTACAAGTAATACACTTGCTTAGCATATGTTTTCATAAGAATTGTGAATTGTGGTTATCATTTCCATATTCATATATAGTCGATGCCCTTACTCCTTTATTAAATTGTGGAAAAATTTAATTAATATATATAATATATTATGCTAATTTAGAATATCAAAATATGACATTTATCAAGGTAGCCATGTAGGTCATATTAAGTTCTGCAATTCTATTAAAAATGAGTTAACTATTACACTATTTTATTAAATTTACATATTGAGTGTTCTACATTTTGAGCAATTATGTTGAAGTTCTATCTTTATTGAGAAAAGATGAGAATTTTCACTTCTGATTAAACCAAATTGCATGTTTCAAGAACCTCACAATTAATTATAATTCAAATAGATATTTTTCATTAGTGTTCAGAAGAGGCTGGATTTAAGCACATTAATAAATTAACAAGATTAAAATTTTAACCATGTAAAGGGCTGATAAGTCTAAATATTTTTTAAAAGAGACAGCTTAGTAAATCTTCAAAACTCAAATCAAAATATTAAAAGAATTTCTCTAGATACTATGAGTTATATTTCTTATATTTTTGTATTCTTGCCAAAATTTATGTTGAAACTTAATTTTCAGTGGAATAGTATTAGAAGGAATGATGTTTTAGACTATAAATGTGGAGGCCTCATAAATGAAATTAGGACATCATATATTGGCTTGAGCACTCTCAAGCCTTTTTTTTTTTCATTGTCCCCTATGTCCCTGTGGAATAAGCAATCTTTTAGGTGTCATTTCAGGAGTGAAGAGTAATCCTTGCCAGCCACAGACAGCATTTTCATGTACCTTACTGTAATCATGGACTTTCTAGGCCGCCACACTGTGAAAGCAAACACCTATTGTTTATAAACTACCCAAAACCCAATATCTTTGTTACAGTGACACAACTGTGTGTGCAGACAACTCTTCGTTACCTGTCAAAACATGGACACTTTCTTCCTGACATGACTTTCCCAGCTCAGAGAGAAATGTCAGCTTTTGATGTTTTAGTTTTATATCTATGACAATTTTAAGGCTTTGTCCTGAAGATAGATAAGGTTATTAGTTTATTTGTATTTTATTTTCCAGGTTGAATTGCTGTAGATAATATCTTTCTAATATGACTTTTTAAAAGATTTCAACTTTTGTAAAGCTAAATAACCCTAGAAAACAAGGTCAACTAACTGCTTCTCTAAAGGATGAGATAGGACATATTTTAAGTTTTGTCCTATGCTTGTTGTCATAACTATTTTGCTCTGCTCCAGTATTTGAAAGGCAGGCAGGTTCTCTAAGTTATCTAAGTAATGGGCACATGAACTTATATTTCCAATGGACTTGTATTTACAAAATAATGGACTGGGTGTGGTAAAAGGGCTACAGTTTGCACTCCACAAATCCCTTGAGTAAATGAAAATTTTCTGAAAATACATGTCATTAGAGGAGATATAAGAATCCAGAAATCACATAAATAAAATCAGAGAACTAACTAGTCTTTCCACATATTCGAAGAATCAGGAATGGTGCGATAACTTTGGCCCACTGAAAACAATGTTCACCAACAACTTAGCCATGTTAGTTACTTTGATGCTTACTTTAGCCTAGTTATACTTATGTATTTTTTATTTTCACCAAGAAAATAAGTTGTTATTTTATGAATAGAGGTCCTTGAATATATGTTCAGGTGTGGATAATTTAAATAAAATTTAAAAATTTAATTTAGTATAGAGCCTTACAAAGCTATTAATACAAAAATACATGGTGTGACTCTCCAAGAGCAGGAAAGCCATGAAGATATGATATGATATATGTATATATATGTCCTAAACTTATTTGTTCATAGAACGCTACTGACTGATCAATCACAGATGGTGCGAAAAACATAGTATGAAAAATATTCATATAGATTATCCTGAGATTAGAAATCACATTCCAGGCCCCCCAAAAGCCATTATTTAGGGTTTATTATAATTTCTATTATTACTATATTTTCAGCCTATATTTTTCTGACAGCCTTTTCTGTCTTGTCTAACTTGGTTTCAGAAAAGGGAAAAGGATACAGGAAGTAAGAGAAAAGATAGGAAGGTATGGTTACTGAGAGTTTGGCCAATGTTGTAATAAAAATATCCTATTTTTATGAAAATTGTCCTCTATTTATGAAAATATAAGGTGGTTTCTGTCTCCTCATAGTTATTTAGAAGGCTGAGATTTGAAATCTGAGGATATACTTCTACCTGAAGCCAACCTTCCAGTCTGGGCAGAAAAGTCTATGAGATTGAGCCTATGATCCTTTGAGTCTGTCTTACTTTACTTAATCATAATCATGGTGGGTTTTAATGTAACCTTGCATCTCTCTGAATATGTTGTGATCAAGATGGGTCATTTGCAGCAATTAAATCTTGAAAATTCTGAATTGTGTTCTTTATGTTTGCACAATCTCTGAAATGCAGAGATTTGTACTTCAGACTTGTGGACAGAAGAACAAACAAACAAATAACTGTATGTTCTGATTTTCAGCGAACATGTTGATATGGGCAAGAATGATTGGACCACATTAAGATAGACAGAAGCTCTCAGAGTATGTTTATTCTGGTGTTCTCAGGAACCTTATTATTGAACACAAAATACTCCTGTTAAATATTGAAGTGAATGAGCAGATGCTTTGCCTTTATCATATATTTTAATTCTCAGATTACCCCATTGACGTTTGCCTCTCATGCATGTTGTATTGGAGACAAGGCAAGTGAATTTCAGGGAGGTTTTAATTGGCAAACATTGCACAACAAATACATCATGTATCTGGAGAGGAGCTTGTCTAAAGAGCAGAGTTCACCTAATAGATATGTTATTCACTGAGTGTACCAGGATCGGTACTAGAGCACTGAATTCAGAGGCGAGTGTGACAATGTGATCCAATCATTACATAGAAGGCACCTGCAGAACTCCTCTACATTGAATTCTAGATACTGTTTATTTAGTTATTTATTCAGCAGATGGATTTTCAAGAATATTGAAGCGTGGACCATTAATTAAAGTCAATGCAGCTAGCATATATTTCATAGAAGTAACAAAGGAGCTAACCTTTAAGATTCTGAAACAGAAAATGAACAAAAGTCTACATGGGAAAAAAGAAAGACCCAGAAGCCCCAGGGAACAGCATATTGTCAAATGCAATTATCTGTAGCCTTAGGAATTATTTTAGAGATATAATTCCATTATTATTATCATTATTATTAATTATTGTTGATCTTGTTATTGTGTGCTGGTGGAGCTTGAACTCAGGGCCTTGGCTCTGTCTGTTCCTGAGCTTCTTTGTGCTCAAGGTTAGCTCTCTGCCACTTGAGCCACAGTGCCACTCTTGGTTTCTGAGTGGTTAATTGGAGCTTAAAGTCTCGCAGGGACTTTTCTGCTTGGGCTGGCTTCAAACCATGATCTTCGCATCTCAGCCTCCTCAGCTAGGATTGTGAGACCTCAGTGCCCAGTTATCCTTTATTTTTAAGTTAAGGTCACATGGATATCTGTTCTTGTAAAGAGTTGTTCTCCAACACATACATAGAACACTTGTAATCTGAATACTTTGTATTCACAATGTAAAAGTTCTTTATAAAACAAAGATTTCTTTTATTGTTTATAAGTCAAAACAAAGGAAGTTTTTATAGTTGATGTTTGAATGAAACTCCAACACGCATATACTTGCATAAAAGCATATAAAGGAAATTTTTCTGACTCCATCATGTTTTAAATGAGAGGAGAGGAAAGTCATGAGAAAAAGGGAAACATGCTTATTCTTTAATTCTGAATTAATCACTGAAGTGGTTCTCAGTAAGTGCAGATGTGACTAAATGTTTTTATAAGATTGAACTAGTTGCCTGTTAATCTGGATTTAATCAAAAGTCAGCATACAATCATGTTAATTACTCACTTTTACCTACACTATGCGACATAATGTAGTTAATTACTTACAACCTTTTACTCTTGCCAATATTTCAGCTACATAAACTAGTATGTTGTTGTCATATGGATGAAAGTTTAGATAAAGAATTGATCCAAAATTGTTGCTTTAGATAAACTTCCACAGGACAGCTTTGCCTTCTCAACCACAGGTTCAAGCAATAGGTGGTTTTATGATACGCTTGGTGCAATTATATTCCAGTTCCTTTTAAAAAGATTTTTTTCTTGTCCCTACTTTAACCTAAGTAGAAAGACAGGGCATTTAAGAGCACCTAGTTTGGCAAAAATACTTTGAAAAAAATATGAACTCATATTTTTCCAGATTAGTGTACAACCCCATCAAGTCTAGACTATTTCTAGTCTTCTACATGCTATGATTATTGCCTGATTTTATTCAGTAATCAGTGATGAGTTTGATCATTGTAAAATATAAAGCTTTTCTTTTTTTCCTGCTTAGCAGTCATACTACTAGTCTGATCTTGGTTTGAATTAATCTTAGTGTATCCATAAAAAAAGATTAAAGCAAATTCTCCTTTAGCTATATATTCAACGATATCCAACCTTTTTAGTTTCACATTTATTTAATTTGGAACTTTTTTTCAGCTTTTTTGTGGATCATAGGGTTTGAACTGGGCCTGGGCCCTGTCCCTGAGCTCTTGAGCTCAAGGCTACTGCCCTACCTCTGGGCCTGGGTGTTGTCTCTGAGCTCTTCATCTCAAGGCTACAACTCTACCCTTGAGCCAAGCTCTACTTACTTAATTGCAGATAAAATCTCTGGTCCTTTTGTGCCCGGTCTGGCTTTGAACCTTGATCCTCAGATCTCAGCTTCCTAAGTAGTTAAGGTTACAGGTGTGAGCCACCATGCCTGGCTCATAAGCTTCTTTAGAATTCATGCATTTGCCCAGTACTACAAAGCAAAGAATGTAAGATTCCATTTGACCTCATGATTCATTTCAAAGCAGATTTTAATTCACTTATGTGGTGATAGCTAGCAGCAAAATGATGAAAGTTTGATTTAGAAATTCCCTTTTCTTTTCAACTTATATCTGCATATCATAGCTCAGTACCCCTACAGAAGCATCCATGTGTGCTGTAACTGCTAGAAATCTCTTACTATCCTTGTCCTGCATTCATCCTCTCCACCCACTCCACCTAGCTCTAGGGAAGCACTCTTTTGATTTGACATGTTATACCGTGACATCATGTGTGCATATTCTCGAGATCATTGGCTTTAGGGAGCAAAGTTTCTAATACCAGATTAGTGAGGATATAGTAGTGAGCTTGGAAAAAAAAAACCAAAAAATCAATTTCATTTTGGAGTCAAGAAGACTTGGGGAGTCATTCTGAGCTCCTTCTGTTCCTCAGTAATTGGAAGGGCAATTGCTTACTTCTGAGAAATACTACCAACACTAAATAGGATGATGTATCTAAACTACTATGGATAGCATTGGTCATAGGTTAGCCCTTGAAAGAACACAAGAAATTGGCACTTAAAAGAAAGTACAATTTTGTGACAGAAAACTAAATAAAATATTTTTATACACCATTTCTTTCTTACTCTCATGTTTCATCTGTAGCAGTCTTTGAATCCTCCCTGTTATTCTGATGGAAAAAAAAGTTATAGGAAGTTAGGTGCCAAATTTACTGAAGCCTTTCTTTATAGTTTTGACAGTTGCTTTGTCTAACCTATTGTAGAGTGAGTCTTATTATTTTGACCACACAGTTGCAAGATAAATGTCAGCAGGAGATTAACTTTATTATATGTAATCAGAAGAAGATCTGAGGTAATAAACCATGATATGGCTATGTCGTCTTAAGAGCATCTTCCTACCCACTCACACTACTTCACATAGCCAACAGGAGGATAAGTGAGGACATTCATGAATCACAACTTCCAACATAAGGAGAACCCATTATCATTTTCAAATAAAGGAGTAGCTAGTGGTAAAGGTCACCAAAGAAGTCCAATTTTACCTCTGGTTTATGGATTGGAGAAGGGGAAAAAAAGCCATACAAATGTGGCCAAGATTCTGGCATCCTTTAAGGTCTGAAATCTTCCGAATGGTAGATGAAATGAAAGAATAGGAATATGATGAAAGGGGATATCTTTTGTTCTTCTTAGTTTATTTAACTTGTCATTATTTCATTTTGAGTTGGTTTAAGAAGTATGATGCTCACTTTCCAGGGGAAATCTTAGCATCAGGTGTTTATTCCTTCTGTATTATCAGGAAAATTACATCAGTTATTATACCTCAATTTAAACCTTCTTCATATTTTCTATTATTTTCCTACTACTTTTTCTAGTATCATTTTCAGATCAAATAATCAGCATATTTGATGCATTTATGTTGAATGTAAAATTTTACCAGCAAATAAATGTAACAGTATTATCATTGTCTCACAAGAAATATACCTGCCTGACCCTTGATTAACAAAGATGCATGAAGAGAGGACATTTTTAATCAATTTTAATGGATATTTAATTTTTTTACATTGGTCAGTACACAAGTTGCGAAGACCCTGCTCCAATTGCTTAGGCCATGAGAAGCCAACCATCCTTCAAGAGGTGGCATAGAAAATTGGGGATCCTGTGTTGATCATCTCTGAGCAATTTTTAAATCTTTAGTTAACAGAAAGTTACTAATTCTATCTTTGAAAATAACTTAAAACTTGTAATTACACTTCACAGTCATTTTAAGTATAGAGTAGATGTGTTAGATGAAATGAATGTGATAGTCTCAGATGGTCTGGCCCTTTATATTTTTGCAGCATTATCATTTTTGGACATAATAAGACTATAAATGAAGATTCATAAAATATAGGAAAGCATGTGATAGTAGCTAGAATGTGAATTGGCATTTACTTCTTTAAGAGTAAATTTGTATTTATTGCTCATTTTTCTTCAGATGTCTATTATTATGAGTAAATTACAAAACAAACAAAATGAGAATAGGACTTGGTTGAAAAGTCTCAAAACATAAAGACAAGGATTATAATATGTTTCCTTATTTACCTGCTTAAGGATCTAGTTTAGAAAGTAGATACAAAAAGTAAATTACATTTATTTATAAAGTCCCTATTAGCTAACACGTGCTCATCCTTGCCTAAATCTTTTCTCCACCTTCTTTCATGTTTTATTATCTTTTTTTTTTATTGTTTAGTAATCTGGGTTTTATCCCCAACATTGAACAGTGTTCCATGATCACTTTTAAAAATTTTTAAATATATTTTTATTGTAATTAATAGAAGGGTTACATTATATTTGCCAGATAGAAGGTGCATTACTTCACAAATATTTCTACATTTCTCATGATTTTGTACCCATTTCCCTTTCCCACCTTCTCCTCACTTGTTTTCCCCCTTCCCTATCCTATTTCAAATAAACAAATAAAGATATATACAATATAACAGATAATATATTCTCTTTTACCTTTTGAAATTGTATCTTACTTTTAGCTTTTTGAAAAATTTTCTGTCGTTACTAGCAATTGAACCCAGGGTTTGAATGCTTGGTAAGTGTCCTATCACTTACCAGCACTAGCCTCGTTCTTTTGATTTTAGTGAACTTTATTAAATATGTCTGGTCCTTGTGAACTACACAGATAAACTGTGGCTAGCTGAGAATTAGCTACTCTAGCTATTTCCAGGTAGAGGTAAAGTCCTTGCAGGATTGGGGTGAATAACAATGAGCCACAGTCAGCTTTTGATCTTTGATGGCAAAGGCAGTATTCACACTTCAAGGTTTCATCCCATGTCTCCGAATAGTTGAGCCTACTGAACTGAATTCATAACCATTGCTATTGTGGGAATTGATTGAATCCAATTACTTTTACTCTCTTAATGATCAGCTATACTCTCCCTGGGCTGATCTTCCCCCTATGGTCATTTTCTCCTGGGCTGCTCAGCCCAGCTTGCTAACATGACTTCAAACCCTGATACTAGAACAGCTTTCCTCCTTGTACTTCAGCTTCTCTTTTGACCTTCTTTATGTTACTAGCTCAGTGAAGCAAGGCAAGTTCTCTTAAAAAATCTTTGTTTGTAATGAGTGATTGTTGTCCTTAATGTACTATGCTATTTCTCATCTCTTTTGCTATCCCTTGGTTATCTCATATTGTTACAATATTTCACCTTGTTATCTAATATATTTTATATGTGCTTAATTGGTTATTTGAAATTGGATAGGTAAGGGGGAAAAATCAAGATAAGCGGGGGGATGGAGGAGGGAAATGGGAACCATGTCATGAGAAAGGGTATCAATGTTTGTGAATATCTTGTGAATATAATATAACCCTTCTATTAATTACAATAAAAAAAGAACAACAGTCCCACACACACACAAAAATCTTTGTTTGGACCTGCTGCTATAACATGAGTGCAGGAGGAGCAAGAAGAGAATCTCCTAGATATTTGTGAAGTGAATGGAGCATCGTGCTTATATAGCTACAAAGGTAATGGAACAAAGATGTGTTAAGAATCACAGCAGTCCCTTCCTGTTTGCAAGAATCCTGATACAGTTTGTTATGCAAATAAGAAACCATATTTGTACCATTCACAGAACTTCTGTTTCTTAGGTCAAGAATGACTGTGTTTATATCAGTCACAGATCTGCTGGCCCCTTACCTGTTCTGGGTGGAAGTAGCAGTTGTTTCTTAGAGTGACAGCTATTTTGGGGCAATGAGGTGTGGAGATAAGATGGAGGTTTGGGTGTTGTCAGAACAGTTCACCTGCTTGGTTGGCAGGCCTTTCTCAAAGCATTTTAAGTCTCAGACAAAGGATTGGAAGCTTTCAGTTCGGAAATTATCTCTCTTTCCTCAGTCTTCTACTTCTCAGAATCTTATAGAGGGGGTAACTTAAATAACAAAACTCATTAATACTATTAATACTACTAATAAAAGCTTTCCAGTGAGTGTTTACAGCAAAGACTTATTAGTTACAACACTTGAACAACATTCTCTTGTGCTCTAACAATAATTTACTTCGGTCCCAATGTGCCAGAGAGAGACGGGTCCCTGCCATGTGTTTCAAATATACTATCTTGAATTAAAGACTGCTCAAGGGGGCCGGGAGTTTGGCCTAGTGGTTAAAGTGCTTGCCTAGCATGCATGAAGACCCGGGTCCGATTCCTCGGTACCACATACATAGAAAAAAGCCAGAAGTGGTGCTGAGGCTCAAGTGGTAGAGCTCTAGCCTTGTGAAAGTCCAAGGACAGTGCTCAGGCCCTGTGTTCAAGCCCAGGACTGGCAAAAAAAAAAAAAAAAAAAGAAGAAGAAGAAAAAAAAGACTGCTCAAGGAAAGATAGGCTTAACATATACTCCAGCCAGGAGTATATGTCCTCCTTGGTTTCCCTCAAGAGCTGCTGCCTTTGGATCCCCAGTTGTTAGTCATAAGATGCACTTGAACTCCATTTTCCTATGGGTATTAGTAAGATATTAATCCTTACCTATCTCAATGCAATGCCCCAGACAATTCCAAAGAGTTTACCTTGTTTGTCTGTATACATTCTGCCTTATATTGCGAGCCAGCATTAACTTTCCAGTACAACAACCCTTGACTTGGAAGAGACTCTACACAGTCTATGGTTTATAATGTAGAAGATACGAACCTCATTAAGCTCAAGTGATTGTTGCAAGTGCTTGTCTATAGGACTCAGAAATCTGTCCAAGTGCCTCCTAATTTCTCTAACCTCCTTTAGTTCTGTATCTCATATTGCTGAGCTTTGAGTACACAAGTTGTATAATTGAAATGAAACAGTCATGTAATTCTTTTCATAACAAAAACTCCTCCAAAATATAATTTTTGATATTTTTACAGATTCAGCATATATTTTCCTCAAGTTTTCTGCCAAAACAAATAGTGGCATCCTCCAGCAATCCAACTATATTCATTGGCAAATTTTATTTTTCAGAAATAAATTTGAAAATTATTCTCTGTATTTAAAAAAGATCACAATTTTCAACAGTTTTCTTTTTAGTGAATCACATTTCAATGTAGACCTAAATATCTGGTGTTTGATCTTTTTACTCTTATTTTTTAAAGAAAATATGCACTCTAATTAGAATAATATAATTTAACACAGAGAAATTGGAAATTTGTAGTGTGAATTATCTTTTGAATTTCTGCAGGTAGGGATGTATCAAAGAGAAATAAAGATTTAAAGGTATCTCAAATATCCAAACTCAACTAATGAGTCCTCATTTTGTAAGAAATGAAAAAATTCCAGATGCAATGCTTAGATGACTTCCTAAAAATTTTCCTGCAGCCAAAATATCAAAGTTGCAAAGCCATATTTGGACTAACACTTCTGTTCAGATAAAGGTATTAATCTTGGTTCAACCCATTTAAACTCTCACAACTTATATATTTTTGTTTGTTGGTTTTTGGTCCAGTCCTGGGCTTGCGCTCAGGGCCTGAGCACTGTCTTTGGGCTTTCTTAAGGCCAGAGCTCTACCACTTGAGCCTCAGCACCACTTCTGGCTTTTTTTCTATGTATATGGAACCAAGGAATTGAACCTGGGTCTTCATACGTGCTAGGCAAACACTGTACCACTAGGCCAAACTCCCAGCCCTCACAACTTATATTTTAAAGATAGATAAATATACATATTAATCACAGTTTCTAGCCAATGTTTCTCTTATACTTTCTTTTAAACTTTGCTTGTTTTGTTTGTATGTTTCTTTTTTGGATTTTCAATTTAGAGACAGCATCAATTTCTCTCATATGGCCATCTCTCTTGTTATTACCAGCTATATTGTTTTATCAACAATATTCTCTTTCAAATGTGTGGTTTTAAAAAAATCATGGATGATGTCTGGTCTCTTTGGGCAATTTAAATCTCTGAGTTCTTTATGAAAGAAACTTATGTAACTGGAAAAATTCTAAAATGATTTGTAGGTTATAAACACTGAATGAATAGAGCCATTGTACAATATGGCTTTAGTATTCTTTATACACTTGTAACTTCCTACTTTTATTGTTTTCTGTTTTGTTATGAAATTTAAAAAAAATTTACTGAACCCTTTTTTATTGTCAGCGATAATGTATAGAGGAGTTACAATTACATTCATCATGTAGTAGGTGCATTACTTCTCACGCATTGATACCCCTTCTCATGCTTTTGGCCCCATTTCTCTACCCCCATCTCCCAATCATCTCATTTTCTCCCCTACCCTTTCCTATTTCAAATAATATTTTTCTTCTGCTGCATAATTTTTAGTCTCTATAATGTTCCTGGACATAGGTATCTAGAAACAAGTCTAGAGGTTTCTGGTTATACAGAAAAAAAAAATCAAATGATCCATTATTTTTCTTCTGAAGAGAAGTTAAAATTGTGAGATTCTTCAAGCATTTATAATTTAAAGCAAAGTTAATGCTTAATATTTATCCAGGCTAACCTCTGTCCTAAGTTAATGCAGGTAAATCTTCTTAGCTAGATTTTTTTTCAATTTGTGAGTGAAAGTATATTATTTTTTCCCTCTGTTCTTTTCTCTCTCTTTACTTCATCTAGGTTCTTTGTTCTTGTTAAATAACATGACAGTTAATGATAAAGGAAGTGAATTTGTTCAATAGACAATATATGGAAATACCTCAAGTAAATGTCCTCATATTACAAATGTGTTTTAACTAAAAAGAAAAAGAGAGGGAGAAAGAGAAAATAAAATTAGCTTAACACTGATGACTTGTGTCTGTCAAAAAAATCTTACGCAGGAGGCTGAAATGCAGAGTATTGATGTTTGAAGTCAGCCTAAGCAAAAAAGCCCATGAGAGTCCATTCTCAAAATAACAAGCAAAAACTTGACTGGAGGCTGGGCTCTCAGGGTAAAGCAATAGCTGAGAGAGCACTAAACCCTGAGTTTAGATTTCAGATCTCAGTTCCACCAAAAGGAATGAGTGAATAAATGAATGACTGAATATATAGTTAAAAAATAAAAGTCTGTTGATTGATATTTAGAATAAAATAACTTCTAAAAATTATTGATTTTTCTTTCAATTATCTCCTAGAAAAACAATTTTAGGTATTAAAATCATTTCATTTAGTCTTGAATTTTTCAACTTGTTAAACCTCCACAAAAATCATTAGCTACATCACTTTTAGCTATATTCCTTTTGCCTTGACACCTTAAAACTAGATCGTGTGTGTGTGTGTGTGTGTGTGTGTGTGTGTGTGTGTGTGTGTGTGTGTATGCGCACTAGCCTGGCTCTGGGAGTTTGTCCTTGAGCTTTTTTTTTCTTTTTTGCCAGTCCTGGGCCTTGAACACAGAACCTGAGCACTGTATCACTGGAGCCACAGCACTATTTCCAGATTTTTTTCTATATTTGTGGTACTGAGAAATTCAACCTGGGTCTTCATGCATACTAGGAAAACACTCTTACCACTAGGCCAAACTCCTGGCCCCTGTCCTTGAGCTTTTTAAGCAAGGTTAGTACTCTATCACGAGCCACTGCTTCACTTTTGGGTTTTTGGTGGCTAATCAGATATAAGAGCTAGGATTGAAGGCATGAGCCACAAGTACTAAGTTTAGGTTTGTTTCTTAATTTAGCAACTGCCTATATGGTTTTCTTATGAAAACATATATTTATATAATTCAGAAGTGTATATTTTTGATAATATGTAAGTATATATTTATATAAACACATAGTTACTCAAAGGAATTTCTCTAGTTTATGAAAAAAATTACTTCTTGAAAACTTATCAGTAAAACAGTATACACAAAGAAATGTTCCACATCTCTGGCCACAAAAGAATGCAAATTGAAACACTTCTAAGATTCCATTTCACTCCAGTTTAGAATGGCCACTATCAAGAAATCTGTTAACAGCAGATGCTGGTGGGGATGTAGCAAGGAGGAATCACTACTACACTGTTGGTGGGAATGCAAACTCAATCAACCACTATGGAAAGCAGTATGGCATTTCCTCAAAAGTCTAAACATAGAGCTCCCCAATGACCCAGCAATTCCACTACTTGGAATTTACCCAATTGTCCAGAAACAAGGACATACTAAACCCACTAGCACAGCGGTGTTCATTGCAACACTATTTACCATAGCAAAGATATGGAACCAACCCAGATGCCCCTCAGTAGATGATTGGATCAAAAAGATATGGTACTTATACACAAAGAAACTCTATGCTGCCATCAGAAAGAATGAAAACAGTGCAATTTCAATTACTACAGATTGTTGACTTACCTTAATCTCATGAAATAGAAGAGTTATTAAATAGCAGGAACTTTTTCTATTTCCTTCTTTGGTTCTCAGTTTTAGAGTCACACTTCTGTGATTGTAAGAGAATAAGAAAAAACTTAAAGTAACTATTGAAGACCATCTTATCTTTGTAAAATGGACAATTTTTTTCTATTTAGAAAGTAGAAATACGACTTAGACAATTTGTAATGCTTTCATAACCAAGTTTCACTGAGATATTGGATATGTCCCTATGTCTCAATCTCCTATTCTTTAGTGAAAATTCTGACCAGCTGATCCTGCATATTTTCTCAAGTTATTCCAGGATAAGCTGATCCACCAATCTCAAATTAAGCTTCAGTTTCCTGATCTCTGACTCTTTTTTGGTTATATTTCATGAAAGTATTTTATTGTTTTCTGTCATTGAAGAGAGTGTGGAAACTAGGGATAAGATGTTTCTTCTTTGTTGGCAATCAGGGAGTCACAGATGACAATATTTTAATTCAGGCATTAGAAATTGGATAGGGGTAGATATTGGTCACTTCACGAAGAAAAAGACAAAAAAATCAGTGAATATTACATTATGAAGAAATAACTTTATAGCAGCCCTTGTGAAAATAAGGAAAGAGAAATCTAACTAAAAGTCTAACTAAAAGTCTAAATAAGAGTGAGCTACACATGTTGAAGAAAGAAATAACTTCCCAGATTGCCCAGAAAGCTCATGAGCTCTGGCCTTTGGAGAAATGTAGGCATTCTGCATATGCTGGCATGGCATGGATATAGGTGCTGTCCTGCCCAACAGCAGAGGCAACACCGAGGCTCCTGCACGGTGGGAAAGTAGGTACTGCAGTTGGTGAGAGTGCAGCAGAGCATGACTCTGAAGTGTATTTGAGCACCTGTCCCTATCTACTTAGAAATATATGGTAGGTTGGCACAATGTAGATGTTGGTTGTGAGCAAAGGAGGCAAAACCAATTAATGTCCTTTAATTATGTAATAGTACTAACTATATGTTAATGAGATTCAGAGGATGCAATTTGGTTCTAGGATCTACTTTATTAGCATCTAATTCTTAAAAAAATATGTTGATTAATGGGAATTTGTTTTCCTCATCTGTAATAATTAGCATACACATAGGACTCTCCAAGCAGAGGATTACAATAGCTCAAAACCTAGGTACATAAGGTCATATAAAATGAGACTAAATGAAAGGTTCTCTAGGATCCGGAAACAAGAGCTTTATCTTGTGTGATTGTTGTTCTTAATGTACTATGTTATTTCTCTTCTCTTTTGTTGCCCTTTGATTAATCTCATATTGTTACTGCATCTGACTTTTTTACTTGGTATATTGTATATATGTTTATTTGTTTATTTGAAATGGAAAAGGGAAGTGGGGAAAAGAAGATGATTGGGAGTGGTGGGGGAGTGAAATGGGGACAAAAAGATGAGAAGGGGCATCAATTTGTGAGAAGTGATGCACCTACTACCTGGAGAATATACCTGTAACCCCTCTATACATTACAATAAAAAATTTGTGTAATCTGTAGAATTTTTAAGAATGTTGAATGTATTTTGTTACTCACAGAAGAAATATTCTAGTTTATCTAAAGCCTAAACACAATTTAATGAATGCTTGCATGAATAGCAACAACAATGAAATGGTTTCTTCATTGTACAATTTTGGCACTTTCTCAAAGCTTCTCTATTTTTGCAATTACTCCCTAGATCACATTGAATGATAGTTTCTATGTTCTTATTTTTATGTTATTATGATACTTGGGATAAAATTTAAGGCCTTATAGTCTATCATACTCAGCCATGTGCTTAGCTTAAAATCATGATGTTGTCACATATCATGGTCAAAAAAATATTAGTCTATCCATTCTAAATTGTTTCATAAGGACTAAGTGTTATTTTTGCCTGACAATGTATTGTTTGAGTTCTTATGGATTCTCATCAGTGGGAAAAGATTTGACAATACTGAAGTTCCTTTAAGTGTCTTCATAAACCCATGACCTCACTAATGGGAATAGGAATGTGATCACAGCTTGAGTGATGGTTGTTCTTAATGTACTAGTTATTTCACTTCTCCTTTGTTGCCCTTTGTTTAATCTCATATTATTACTGTATTTGACTTTGTTACTGGGCATATTGTATATATTTTGTTTATTTGAAATAGGAAAGTGAAGGAGGGAAAACAAGATGATTGGGAGGGGGTTGGGGGAGGAAAATGGGGATAAAAACATAAGAAAGGGTATCAGTGTGTGAGAAGTAATACATCCTCTCTCTGGTGAATGTAACTAACTCCTCTATATATTGATAATAAAAATAAAATGAAAAAAGAGCACACTAGGAAATGCCATGTAGCAATTATAGTTCAAAGACAAATATGTAAATAGAGGAAAATATTTCCCTTCTGCCACACAAGCATTGTATGAGGGTAAGTAAAACAATATAACCAAGAATTAAGTAAGATGATATGTGTGCATATATATATATATATATATATATATATATACTCTTGGGAACATATAAATAATGAAGTTAAATATCCTCAGTCTGACAGTTGAATTTGTGAGGAAAAGTAAGAGATGAAGAGCTACTTCAGCAGTAGATAACCCCTGAGAAGTTAACAAAAGCCACATGCTTGAAGATATGCACTGTTTAAATGTGGAATTTAAGCAGAATTCCTCAATTCCAATCAAAGAAATTATTTTTCTTGAAAATTCATTAGATGGAAGGGGTAACATTGAACAAGATGCATTGTATTCATAATCTGACTAATGGAATTAAGGAAAAGTCATTACTGAAACCCTGACTTAATTAAAATACCCCTTTTGACTTTTTGAATGAAGAATATTGAATACTAAATCTATGTGGATGTATACCATGAGAAAAGATTAAAGCAATCAACCTAACAAACTTTTTGAAACAAAGTTTGAATCAGACACCAGAAATATAGATTAATTCCATAATTTTGGGAAATCATAGTCATCATTTTGACTCAGCATGGGAGTTCTAGATTTTTTCCTTGAGTTTTTTTTTAAATACAATTTTATTCTTTTATGTTTTTTGGGGGGGGGAGTCAGTTGTGAGACTTGAACTCTGGACCTGGGCACTCTCCAGAAGCTCTTCAGCTAATAAGGCTAGTGCTCTACCACTTGAGCCACTTCTAGCTTTTTCTGTGTATGTGGTACCAGAGAATTGAACCCAGGGCTTCAGGCATGCTAGGTAAGCACTCTACCACTATGCAACACTCCCAGCCTCTACAATTTTATTCTTATTACTGAATCTTTGTATAGAGTGGTTATCATTTCATAAATGAGGTAACCAGTATATTTTTGGACTCTTTCCTTTGCTTTTCCCAATTTTATAATGCTATCCCTGCCTCCAAGTTGCCTAGGTCATTTCCACCATAGTATACACTGAATAACATGACTGCCTTTCTGCTACACTTCTTCCCTCCATTTCTATGTACAACCCCTGCAATTTAAATGCGTTTGTGTTTGCACTAACAGTATAGATTTATTTCTGTCTAGAAAGTACCTCAGTTACTTCTTTTAGGTTTTCCATTGTCTAGACAATAACACAGCAATGTGAAAAAAACTAAAGAGATCTAAGTTGTAAATCAGGCACATTGTTAGTTTTCTAGTCTATCACTTTCTACCTGTGTCATGAGGAGGGTCAGGAAACACTTGCTTAGGCTCTGTTGTCTCTATACAACAGGCACACTCATGGGCATCTCTGAGCATTTGTGAGAAAATTAAACAATCAGCATACAGTTCTTAGTATACCTTCTCTCATTCTGCTAGCATTTATTAGGAGACTTCATTTTGTTTATAAATGCATTGCAAAAGATGATTAGGATGATAGATAATTAGGGAGATTAGCATCATAGCACAGCTAAGAGCATGTTACATATCAATACATATGCTAGGCAGTGCCCCATCTGCAATCTAGAACTTGGTAAAGGCACAGAAAAGCAGCAAGAAATGTTGAAATAGTGCACTCTGATCTGGGTGTCAGTGGCTCTTGTCTATAATCCTAGCCACTAAGAGCTTTTTATGCAAAGATTACATTTTGAAGCCAGCTAAGACAGGTAAGTCCCTGAGACTCTTTTATCCAAATAAAAAAACTGGAAGTGGAGGTACAGATCAGGTAGTAAAAAGCTAACCTGGAGTAAAAATTTGTAAGGGACAGAGCCCAGGCCTTGAGTTCAAGCCTCTCTCTTCTCTCCCTCCCTCCCTCCCCCCCCCTCTCTCTCGCACACACATACAATGAAATTACTGTATTTTATATTTTTAAAAATGTTATTAAGAAAAGGAGGAACAAAATTTCCATTATTTTTAAATTCCCAGATTAATATCCTGATACTTTAGAATCCTTGTGATTTGTGACATGTATTCTACAAAGACAGTTCTACAGCTACATGTATAATTTTATCTTCCTTTTCTCCCTTTTGTGTGGACCATTCTGGGATTAAACTCATGGTCTTGAATTTGTTAGACCAATGTTCTACATCCAGAACCATAGGCCAAAGGTTTTTTTTTCTTTCTTTTTAGGAAAGGTCTTATACTTTTGTCTGGTCAGTAATCCTCCTACCTCTGCCTCCTCACTAGTTGAGATTATAGGAATGCATCACCATGCCTATACACTTACACAGCACACTTTTATTAGACTATCGAAATAATCTTAAAGCTATTATTTTTCAATTAATGACATTAACAAATGAATGTCTCTCTTTACCAATACTTAAGAACATTGATATACTGAGAAGAGTGGATTTCACAATTTAGAAATCCCCAGTTTGCCTCTTCTCATCTGCCACACCTACAACAGTATACAGGATGAGTAAATAGAGAATACTGTATGAATTCACTTATAATGTTGTAATTATTTTCTTTTTGCCAGTGCTGGGCTTAAGCTCAGGGCCTGAGCACAATCCTTGGATTTTTCTCAAGGCTACAACTCTACCACTTGAGCCTCAGCACCACTTCCAACTTTTTCTATGTAGGTGGTACCAAGGAATCGAATCTGGGTCTTCTTGCATGCTAGGCAACAAGCACTCTACCACTAGGCCAAATTCCCGGCCCCATGTTATAATTATTTTGTGATTATGTCAAAGAGTTCTACATCCACCTTTCAGAATGATAATCTTGTTAATAGTATTTTATTTAAAATGACAAAATATGTGGTATCAAAAAAGTTTGGGGGGCCAGGAGCTTGGCCTAGTAGTAGAGTGCCTAGCATGCATGAAGACCGGGGTTTGATTCTTCGGTACCACATACAAAGAAAAATGCTGGATGTGGTGCTGTGGTAGAGCACTAGCCTTGAGAAAGCCCAAGGACAGTGTTCAGGACCTGAGTTCCAGCCCCTGGACTGGCAAAAGAAAGTTTTTAATCACAGCATATTCTGATATTCTGAAATGAATACCTCTTCTCATTTATGTTTCATTTATTTATGTTAGATGATACTTCTTCTGACTGCCTTAGATGAGACACTTGCCTTAAAGTAGCAAGTCTGAGTCATAACCTGTATCTCAAAAGGACCATTGATCTTTTGGCAATATGATTTTACTTACAGGAAACAACAAGGTAATTTGTATTTAATTCAATGGTTCCTCAAGAAAATCACCCATGATTTTCTACTCTAATTGTGATTTTGCAAGAAAAATAATATCTCTAAATCACCTGTAAATATTGATAAATTAAGACCATTGGTTGTGAGGAGAGCTTTAGAACCTAAATAGCTTTTTTCCCTAATGAAAATGGTTAGGTTTCCCTGAATGCATCTGGGAGCACATTAGTGGTTTGTCTAATTAAATGTGTAATTTAAACAGGTAGAGCTTTAATGGGTACTGGTGATCAATGCACAAACTAAATGTACTGATTTGTCTCCTCTCTGTGCTTTTGTAAACATAAATAGAAGAAACGCAGAGGATACCCACAGAACACATAGGAAAACCCTCTGGTATAGTCTGAAATAAATTAGATAGGCCAGATAATTTAATTGTACTCTGTGCATTCAGGATAGCATTATTTGATTTGTTATTCTTCCAACACATAATTTTGAAGTTCAGCAAGTCTCTGTGTTTGTTACTAAGGTTAATAATTTACTATGCAACATCAATACTTAGTGACATATGAATGCATATATATATACATAACTGTTGTGTTTCATATATAGATGTCCATGCATATATATATATATATATGGTAAAGATATAAAAAAGAAAGTAGAGAGAAAGAAAGAGAAGGAAGATGTATGAGAGGCAGAGAAATAGAAGGTAGAGAAAGTTGAGAACATTTGCCACATTTGAAATGGCTTACATGCATTTATTGATGAAACTTCAAATTCAGCTCTTTACTTAATTTGATCTGTGGTACTGAAACATTGCTTTAGAACTAAGGTACCTTTCTTAAGTATTACCAGTGATATGTGGTAAAAAGCAGCTGAGCTTTTGAGTCTAGATTTTTATCATAGCTACATGAATTAACTGTCCATTTCAATTAACTGATATTTTTAGTATTTGTGACAATCACCATGTTGATTAATTCTGAATGTACCTTGTTTTCAGATTACCCTTATAACTCTTTTGTTTATTCTAAGCTCTACACAATACCTTGGACTCTCTGATCATAGCTTCTTAATGTTTATTTTTATCTTGGTGAATTTATAATACTATCGTATTTCCTAAAGTCATATAAAGTGTGTACATTCTGAGGAATGCAATGCATTTGAGAATAAATGTGTCCGTGTAATTATTTGAAGATGTCTATTATTAATGCATATTATATATGATACATAGTAACAGACTGGTGACCACAGAAATCTTTACAAACAGCAGCTTGGGGAAAATGCATATTTGAAAGCATAGCCTTCATTTTGTCCCTGCCACTTGCATAGGATACTGAATCTGAAATGTCTATACATTAGGTTCTCAAGGCAGTCATAGTTGTTACAACTATTGGGCATCATTTTGTATACTTCCGATAGTTACATGCTCAGTATATTTTGGCATTATATTCCACTACTTAAAATCAAATTTAATACAAATTTCTGTATAAAGCAAAGTATAGTCCTATGAATATAGTACTTCCAAATGAGCTACAACAAATATATTTACTTGTATGATTACCCTTTATCAAATACTGACCATTTCTACCACTCTAATAAAACTTTAATCTTTTTTTTACTCCTAGAGCATAGTCTGAGAGTTGGAAATAACTGCAATTTCCCATTTTGAGATTGCCTAACACTCTGTACCAATTAATATGATTTGTTTAGAAGGATAAGAATATGAAAATATATTTGGAAAATTCTATGCTGTTGTGTGTGTAAATACAACTTACATAAATTCATATAAATAATTGTTTCATGAGAATATTATTTAATAAAGTTGGAAAGTAATAAAAATGACCCTGGCATGGTATTATAAAAACTTGCTTTTAACATGCACAATGCCAAATTTTATTGCATAGTTTTCATCTCCTTAGGTAAATAACATCTATAAACTTTGATTCCCTCCAGTGTTAAATGGATCTGATATCTTCTGTCAGTGTATAAGAAAAAGAGTGATTCATTTTAATATAGAGCTTCCCAACTTCATGATACTGAATGTACCGTTCTCTCAAATTGTCCTCACTTGAAAAAACATTTTCATCAATCTCAATCCTGTTACTATCTCTGATTGCATGTGTGATGGCTTGTAATATTAATTTAGAGATGATGTGCTGAATTTATAACATTCTTAGAGTATGACACAGATTTCACGAGAAGTATAGATATTCATGCATGGTATACAATTGGAATAAGTCTACTACTGTATACTCTTGAGATGATAGTAATTATTGTATCTTCCCATCTAAAACATATCCATTGTCCCTCACCTACTAGTATGCTGCTGAAAAGGCCTTCATTGGATTATTTCTCTCTCATGTAGTTAGGGTACTTATCTTTATGAATGTGTCTAAAAGTAGTGGAAACAATCCTAACACTTATTGTATAAATAAGAAAACAAAACTGAGCACCAGTGGCTCATACCTGCAATCCTAGCTACTTAGGAGGCTGAGATCTGGAGATTGTGGTTCAAAGTCAGCCCAGTCCAAGAGACTCCTATCTCCAATTAACCATAAAACTGGAAGTGGAGTTGTGGCTCAAAGTGGTAGAGGGCTAGCTTTGAGTGAAAAAACTCAAGGATACCGTTCAGGCCCTGAGTTCAAGCCCCACAACCGAAAGAAAGAAGAAAACATTCATAATGTTAATAAAAATTATTCTTCATGTAATTGATTTGAACAAAACGTATGTTTTTGAAGATTTATTAGACTATACACTGTATTTTCTTTGTAAGTTGCTTGTGTCCAGCACATCTTTTATATTCAGTTTGAGATCATAACCACCAGAATTTCTCAGTAACTGAATAACTACTGGATTCTGAGGAAGAACCAATTTCAACTAAAGTAGGAAGCAAGGAAGAGGGAAGGTTGGCAAAAATATCTCAACACACAGTTCTAAGGGATATTCAGAAGGGTTACTGGTGTGAACTTGAGCCAACTTTGCACATGTCACACTTCTCAGGAACAGGCTTGTCATCAAATCTTTCCCAAGTCACAGTTTCTGAACAGGAAACATGGCTTTCCTCCATGCAAAAGTTGTAAATGAAGGGGATGGTTTCAAAGTTTAACCACTTTGTGTACTGAGAAATTTGTTTTTATGATAGGAAGTAGTCCTTTTAATGAGAACACAAATAGCTGAGGGGTTTTCATTAAAATACAAATTCTAATTTGGTAGGTCTAGAGCCAGATGTGAAATTCAGCAGCTTTCAACAAGTTGCCAAGAACAACTTATGTCAGTGGCCTGAGAACCACAGATTGAGTTTGTAATAATAGGGGCATTTAGCTCTGGAAGACTACCTTTGTAAATCCACCAGAACTCAAAATCGAACTCACAGAAGGCTATGTAGAATATAGGGGGCCATTTCTGGACCAATAATCCATGAGCATATCTCAGAGATACTGAAAATGGTGAAATTTTGTAGTAAGTAGCTAGATTTCTAAAAAAAAAAGTTATATTGTATTATCTTTAGTAGTTGTACAAAGGAATTCCCATTCACCATGTCAATTTATAAGTTCAATCAACTTTCATTATTCTCTCTTTTCCAAATCAACTCTTCCCTTCAATTCTCCTTGTTTTATACAATATGAATTCAATATTATGAATGCATGCTCCCACCTTCATCTCTTTATTTGTCTCACCCCTCTCATTAGCTTTTCCTTCACATCTCAGTTATCAGCGTCCTGGCATTCAAATTTTTTGAATTGGGAGTTTATTTGCCCAAAGAACTCCACCATTTGCATTCTCCCCTGCATACATACTTTGGCTAATGCATTTACTTATATGTGCACAGGACCCTATATATGTTTGCCTATACATTTATACTTTAGATCTAGCTTCCACATCTAGGAGAAAATGTGTCACATGTGTCTCTGGGCCCCCTCTCTTTCTTTGCAAATGATATAAATATATGACAATAGTTAGAAATTATTATAGGAGATGACCACCATTGAAAGGATAGTTTGTATTCTCATAGTTTCCAAGAAGAGCACCTAACACTCGGGGCTTCTCACTGGATAGCAATTGGGTTGGTAGGAAACAGAGGAAAAGGGGGGAAAATTGTAGCAGGAGCTTTTAAGGAGCTTCCTTAAGAAGTAATGTATGAGACCAACTAAGATGATTTTGGATTGACCTGTATGAATAATTGATACAAAGTTGCCTCTAACTGACTTGTACTTAGCCCTGCAGTGATTAGAATATGTGGATAGTGCACCAGCATTCGAGGATGCTATGTCTAATAAAACAGCCCAATAAAAAAGAAGAAGAATGGCTCTGGCTGGCTTAGTTTTTTGGTAAGTCCACCTTTGAGGAAAAAAAAAAGTTCTCCTCAGCAGGGGCTAGAGAGTCAATCAGGAAGGCCAGATACCAAACTAAGGTAACCCATGTGCATTATGAGATTATCCAAGGAAAAATTCCTGACATATGGGTGACTAAGGGGTTATAGCATCAAAATTTCCAGGAGTTAGAAGATGGTTAATATAGTCATCGATATTGTTTCAGAAGTGACTTGTGGGCACTAAAAGCCCTTAGATGTCTCTTCATCATAAGCATTACATTTTTACTAGAGGGGATTTTCTGTAGAGATTTGTGATGCCCTTGGGAAAACAGTCTGAAAAAGAATTTTTTTCATTCCTCTTGGCTTAAAAAATGCTTCTAAAAGAGGAAAGGAACTTGTTCAAGTCCTCGTTTCAATGCTAATAGCGGGCAATTAAAATAACCTTTATATTTCTCTAAATAGATTGAATCTGCCTGCCCTGAACTCTCTGTATCTCTGTCTCAAACATTGCTTTGTGGAAAACATGTGGGATGTGAAAATGCCTAGATAAGTACTTACAATAAAGGTTCAAGAAAGGCCAAAAAACAGACTTATCTATTAGCATTTGCCACAGAAGATTCTCCAGACATAGTTCTCTGCAGCACTGTCTTGATCACAGTGTTCTTTCAAGTTGTGTGATGACCTGGTGATGCTAATCTAACTCGGTGCTAATGGGCTTTAAGTGCTTGCTGTCTGGGAATATTCTAGAAGCTACTGTGGAACAGCCCTACTCCTGGGCTCAGTAAGCCACTATTAGGGAAAGAATCTGCATCTAAATTGAGTCCTATACAGTAAATTTTCAGAAAGGTAAACTCTTGACCTTAAACTCAGCAAGAGTACCCATCTTCAGGGACTCAAAGAAATAACAATCACGTAATTGGTGTTTTCTGAAGAAAGAAGGATAAACTTTGATGTAACAATAAAAGCTCAGCTTGTAGAATCCTGGGTGCTTGAAGATTTGGGGGAGGGCAACACAGTACATAATGATGTCTTTCAAAAGAATCTAAGCAGCCATTCTAGGAGTGGAGCATGCTCATTCATACAAGTCTGTTTTGTCAACTGTTATTTCACAATGGCAGTGAGCAATAGGAGAGAAATTACAAATGAGTCTCAAACCCATGACAGAAAGTAAGAGCCCTATCTTCAGTCATGCCTCCGAATCACAGAAAATACAGCCACATCAATTCAGAATCAAAGAATTGTCAACCAGGAGGGAGGTCATAGCTCAACCATTCCTTGGAGTTCAGGGATTTAGAACATAAATAAGAGCAGAAAGTCTCCTGTCTTTTTTCCTCACAGTAACAAATTCCTCTACCTTTGAAGATCAGTCGCTTGATAGTTTCTGGAATTAGGTTTGATGCAATATACCCAGTCACACTCAGACTCAGAATTGCTCCATTTCTGTAACCAGAATCCTAGGTTAGAAGCCCAAATCTGGCCACTCCTAACAAATGACTCATCCCAGAAATCAAATAGAAAAAGTAATAATGAAAGTTAGAAAAGGACTTTAATTTCCAGCATGTTCATATTGGGAAGCCAAAGGAGATCAAGTGTCTTATAACCCTGCCTTCCAGCAGTCTGACCCAAGATTCAGGTTTACCTAGATGGAAAAGGGAAATAACAAGGTCTGAGGGGTTTTGCCCAAAAGTCAGTCTTAGTGACACTGAGAAATTTGCCTTTATTTGATACTAAAAAAGTTGCAAGTTGCTTCTGAGTAAGGGTCAATGAGAGGATTTTCAGACTTATAATGAAACAGTTTAAATAATATTCACAAGTACAGATCTGGGCAGGAACCGGCCCTAAAACTTAAAGCAGAGAAGAGAGATATAAAAACGGCACATAAGCCGAGATTTATCTTGATTTTGAGATGTCTGATTTTTAGAGTTTTAGGATCTATGGCCTTTTAAATTCATACTACATTTATGCATACTTACAGTGGCTGAATCTTACTTTAATATGATTAAGGCCAAATAAACTACATTGTTAAAAGCCTAGAATACTGAAGCAAGAAAAAGAAAAAGATGATTACATTCTACTAAGTGTAGTCAAAAAGGGTGGCAAGATCTTGGGCAAACATTTTTATGCAGTCCATTTTTTTATTTTACAGAAGCAGTTTGAGTTCTCCAAAACCAGAGTTGTTATGCTTACCTTCCTGGAAGGATCATCTTAGGTGATCCTGTAAAGAAATGATGCTTTGTCCAGGGAGAATTACTCAGCTTCAAGTGGTTTTTTGTGAACCAGCATTTGTACACAGTGCCCTAGGATGACCATATGGAGGTAGCTTTAGAACTTAAAAGGCTTCTGAGTAACTTATGTGGGATCAGGGCTAAAGAAAACTCTGACAGGAAACTGAAAAGGCATCCAACTGAATGGATGGACTGAAGGCACTGGCCTAACCCAAAGACTCACTGGATTGTTCCAGGCAAAGGACATATTTTATCTAAAATGATACTCCAAAATGTAATGATCTTGATAAAAGTAGGGACTTGTGTGTCTAAGGTCAAGGGCAGGACTAACATCAAATTTATGCATATAAATCACATCATCTAATCAGTTTACAAATGGAAGAAAGAAAAAATAGAGTTGAATATAGAAAGAAAGATTCAACTTGGAAAAAAGTCCCTTATTTAAAGGGTAGGTATAACATTACCAAGATCATGATTGTAACTTATAATTTACATCTTTATTAAAGACAAAGGGAAGAAATGGGGACATACAATCATTTAGCCACCTGCCAAAAATGGAAGAATGATATTGTAATGTAACAAGGACTTAAGAGGTTACAATTCCTAAAGCACTAAAAATCAGACTCCTCCCTTGAATCTATAGGTGACAACGAATAGGCAAAATAAGGATAAAACCTGGTAAATTAGCTTTAAGCTTGGTGGTGTGGAAGTGAGGGTAGAGTATAGATTCCTGTTCAGTGTGCTGCATTCTTGCATATTGATTAATAAGGGATGTCATTGTAAGGATGGTGATAGTCTCTGTCCAAAGCTGAAATGAAGATATTTTTGAGATTAGTGGGGACATTTTTATGTCATGTCACATCTACCCTGGAGAGTGGCTTCCCAACATCTTTAGTGATCACTCTATTCCTTCCAGGAACAACAGGGCCATGCAGGCCTATCTCTGTGTCATGAGACCACTCACAGGATCAATCATTTTGGGGGAACTGAATTTCTTCCACTTCAGATTTAAATAGAAGAGAGAGAAAACAAGGGCAAGGGTGTGGGCCTTTTCCCCACAGTCCCATGACTGCTGAAGAAATCACATCTGTTTTGCACAGAGGAATTTGTAACAGTCAGAAGACAGAGGACAGGCCAGGATAGACAGGAGTAGGCTTCTTGCTTTGCTCTGCACAATGTTTATCTACCCATCCTTTCTTTTTTTCCATATTTTTATTGTAATTAATAGAAGGGTTACATTATATTCACCAGTAGAAGGTGCATTACTTCACAAACATTGATACCCTTTCTCATGTCTTGGTCCCCATTTCCCTCCTCCCACCCTCGCCCTTCATCTTGTTTTCCCCCTTCCCTATCCTATTTCAAATAACCAAATAAGCATATATACAATATATCTGATAACAAGGTTAAATACTGTAACCATATGAGATAACCAAAGGACAGCAAAAGAGATGAGAGATAACATAGTACATTAAGGACAGCAATCATTCATTATATGGCTTTTGTTTCCATATCCTGGAGATCATTTCATTTAGTGTCATCCTATATGGCCTTATGTCTCTAGGTTTTCTTCTATTGTAAATCTCTGCTGGAGAGCCCATGGTTTTTACTGATTATGACAAATGGAAAAAACCATTGAGCCTATGTTCCTTTGAGTCTGGCTTACTTCACTTAATATGATTTTTTGTAAGTCTTTCCATTTCCTTACAAATGGGGGGGATGTCGTTCTTTCTGAGAGCAGCATAGAATTCCATTGTGTATAAATATCACATCTTTTTAATCCACTCATCAATTACATTGCCTCTAAAGAGATTTTTGCAACTAATTGTATAGATAGTCCCTTGTTTATGACTGGTCATTTTTCTATTACTGCTTAAGTAGTTTGACTGTTTTGTGTCTAGGAACAGTGTCATTTGTGTTCATGTTTTTTGGAATATGTTGACTTCCAAAGAAGTGTTTCTTTGTTTATTTATTATCAATCAGCGATTCCTTTCTGCTACTTATTAAGACAATTTTGCTCTTCTTTCCTCATTATCTTCAAGGATTGTATGGGGGTATTGTAATTCTTCATACAGTATCACAATTCTGCAGTCACTTAAGCATGCTTATCTTTTGTATTCTTTAGATTGGATGTTTTTTTCCCTCAGATATATTTACTTGTTATTTTTATTGAAAAATTTTGAGGCCAAGGGTGGATGCTGGTGCTCATAATCTTACAGATCAGGAGGATGGCAATTGTAGTCCAATGGAGGCAATATTTTGGCAAGACCCTCATCTTAACCAATATAAAGCTGTGTCATGAAGCATACCTTTTATCCCAGCTACACAGAGGCTTAAGTAGGAGGGTAGTAATACAGAACACCCTGAGTATTAGAAAAATAGCAAAGGCAAAAAGCATGGAAAGAGAGTCTTCTCTGAAGAAGAAACAAAAATGGCCTATAGACACATGAAGAAATGCTCAACATCTCTGGTCATAAAAGAAATGCAAATCAAAACAACTCTAAGATTCCATCTCACTCCAGTTAGAATGGCCAGGATCAAGAAAACTAATAACAACAGATGTTGGAGGGGATGTGGCCAGGAGGGATCACTACTACATTGCTGGTGGGAGTGCAAACTTGTTCAACCACTTTGGAAAGCAGTATGGCAGTTCCTCAAAAGACTAAACAAAGCTCCCCTATGACCCAGCAATTCCACTACTAGGCATTTACCCATTTGTCCAGAAACAAGGTCAGACTAAATCCACTAGCACAATGATGTTCATTGCAGCACTATTCACCATAGCAAAGATATGGAACCAACCCAGGTGTCCCTCAGTTGATGAGTGGATCAACAATTTGTGCACAATGGAATTCTATGCTGCTGTCAGACAGAATGACATCGCCCCATTTGTTAGGAAATGGAAAGACTTAGAAAAAATCATATTAAGTGAAGTAAGCCAGACTCAAAGGAACATAGGCTCAGTAGTTTCCCTTATTTGTCATAATCAGTAGAAACCTTGAGCTCTCCTAGCAGAGATTTGCAATAGAGCAAAACCTAGATACATAAGGCCATATACTATGACACTAAATGAAAGGACCTCTAGGATATAGAAACAAAAGCCATATAACAAGTGATTGATGTCCTTAACGCACTATGTTATCTCTCATCTCTTTTGCTATCCCTTGATTATCTCATATTGTTACAGTATCTTACTTTGTTATCTGATATATTGTATATATGCTTATTTGGTTATTTGAAATAGGATAGGGAAGGGGGAAAACAAGATGAGGGATGGGGTGGGGGGGAGGGAAATGGGGACCAAGACATGAGAAAGGGTATCAATGTACGTGAATTAATGTACCTTCTATCTGGCAAATGCAATGTAACCCTTCTATTAATTACAATAAAAATATATGAAAAAAAGATAAAGCAATTGCATAGTTAATGAGATCCTTAAGTTCAGACACCATTGCCTCCCCTCAAATGACAAATAATACCTTTGAGCTGTTTTTCCTCTAGTCCCTTGAATGTTTTCCTTAAATTTGGGACATCAAAGAATAGCTACTTGAAAATGTGTGTACATAAACAAAAAAGGAAGGAGAGTATCCACTCAATAACACTAAAATCCTTTACAGAATAATTTGTAATATACATTTACAATATAGTACAGTCTATTTATTTAGGTTTTCCTCATAATTTATCACACACACACAGTTCTTTGGGGCTTGTCATATTTTTAACAATGCTGTATATATCTCCAATTAATCTCCAGTACTCAGCATGTGAAACAGTGAGTAATAATAGACAATAGGTTATGCTGAGATGATGATGAAGTTTTTGAGGTTCAGTGGATCGAAAGATTACAGCACATTTATGGGCAAGGGCATAACAGAGTTAATCACTGGTATTACATTGAGGTTTTAATTGGAGATTTTGATTTTGATTTGTGTAGGATTCAGTTCTGTATAAAAATCTAGGTTCGGGGCAGCGAGTTTGGCCTAGTGTCAAGAGTGCTTGAATAGCAGGCATAAAAGACCCGGGTTCAGGTTCGATTTCTCAGTACCACATACATAGAAAAAAAAAGCTGAAAGTGGTGCTGTGGCTCAGGTGGTAGAGTGGTAGCCTTGAGAAAAAAGCCCAAGGACGGTGCTCAGGCCCGGAGTTCAAGCCTCAGGACTGACAAAAAAAGAAAAATCTAGGTGTGATCAGTGGAGCATAAAACAAACAAAAAATCTTGTAATAATATACATTAGAGAAACTTCGATCTTAATTTTTATCTGTATGGAATTCAAGCTTTCGAATATTTAACATGAATATATTTACATGTGAAATATGACAAAATATTTTAATAAAATATGTAAAATTCATTTAGAATGATTTCCCTTAGTGTTTTGCTCAATGTGTCCTGGTAAATAGATCTCGAGGCAAAGATCAGGAAAGCTTGGTGAGGGCTGTTTTTGAAGCTGGCCTTCATTACAGGTTTCTCAGAAGAAAAGCAGAGAGGACAGTGAAATCTGGGAGTTTCTATGGACAGAGCTGAATTTTGAGATATAGACAATACTAGAGAAACAGGACAGAGGAATAAACTATGTCACACACACATACTTGGCTGTATCATTTCCATTTAATTTGTAAAATGCAATTTAAAATGTCTCAAAATAGCAATATACCTTATTTCTATTTCTGTGTCTCTCCTACCCTTTCCATGACTGCCAATATTTTCATTACTGATGGTATTTTCTCCAGATACATCAATTGAAAATCAATGAATAATTTAAAATTGATCTGTTATTGCTTTCTGATATATATATATACATATATATATGAAAACATGTGACACATATATGAATTGTTTTTCACATTAATTAAAGCCTATGGGAAATGTTCAAGAGGCTTCTTAATTCATTTGGAGGCCTTTAAAGGCAAGCTTTCTTTTTTCTTTCTCTTGAATTAATATATGGGGTACATTTTCAAAATCCAAATAGAGGACATTTAAAATTTTTGCAACTTGCTTGAACAATTCTTAAACCCAGGCCAAGTTCAAGCCCCATGACCTACCACAAAAAACTCCAAAAACAAAAAACACAAAACAATACAGTTCTTCACGTTAAATTATAAGCATATGTGGTAAAGCAGAAGTACAGTTTGTATTTTATCATTACTATTTATTAGTCAGAATAGTTTGGTCAAATCACTTATCGAAGAATTATTTTCCTTATCTATTAAGTAAAAACAACAATAAATGCCTGAAAGTTCATTGTGAAAATTAAATGCATGTGTGAGTTATGATCTAGTTAGGAAATCAATGCTAGACTAAATGTTTTAGTAATAAGATTTACTACAGAACAATTTGCAATGGTGATGTTACAAGAGCTGGAGAGGAAGAGAGAAAGTAATCATTTCCCTGCTAACAGCAATATTCTTCTCTGGATTAATGCCCATAAAAGCATTTTTGCCACTAACAGCTTTCGAATGGTTGCCTTCAATACTACTGAGACAATAGCAAGTGGCACAAGAAGAAGTTGTTGTCTATTCACTGGAGAAATTGACTGCTGACTCTGAAATGGATAATGAAAAGAATATTGGCATTGGCTGTTACTACTGCTATCAGATATTTTTCCAGATTATTTTTTTCTAACTTCTCATGGATTTCTTTACAACATAAGCATTTCTGATCAGCAGGAGGTGTGAGAGTTAAAATGTAAATGTCTAATGCATTGAGAGGACGTTTACAATAATCTGTCATATCACAGAGTACTGTGGCAGGATGCTAGTTTTGTGATAGTTGTGGGATCATGAAGAGGTGACACTGATCATGGTATATAGCACTCATTCATTGATATATTGAATGGAAACTCCTTTCTACGACTTTTTAAAGATAATTTAACGTTTGTAAAAGAGAGGCTAGCAGTCCTGGTTGATTTTGTTTGTTTGTTTGTTTGTTTTATTGATCATGGGGCTTGAACTCAGGGCCTAGACACCGTCCATAAGCTCTTTTGCTTAAGGCTAGTAATCTAACATTTTGAGCCCTACCACAACTTCTGGTTTTTTAGTACTTAATTGGAGATAAGAGTCTCTTGGGAACTTTTCTGCCTGGGCTGGCTTTGAACCATGATTCTCAGATCTCAGCCTCCTGAGTAGCTAGGATTATAAGTGTGAGACACCAGCACCCAATTCAATAGTCCTGTTTCTATGCTTTTAATTTTTTTGACAATTTATTTCAAATTTAGCTTAGTCAATAAAAGCAACAACTTTTCTTAGGTACTAGAATTTTAAAAGGAAACCTCTTTTAAAGAGTTGGTATATCTCAGAAAATGTGTAAGATGTTTTCTGTTCCTATGGGCAATTTCTTTCTGACATTAAAAGATTTTAAACAGATTAAAAAATAGAACAGTGAGGTGTCTTCTGCATTGCCACAGGAATGCTGAGAAAAGATATCACTACAGTGCCTGTATTAAACTGTAACCTCTTTATATGAGTTACTAGTTATTTGGATGCAAAAAAATATCTTGATTGAAAATTAGCATGCAATCCTATTTTCATTTTCTGTTCAGTGACTAGGTGAATGACATTGTTTTTTTTCTTTGAAAATGCAAATATGGATTAGTTAATTTCCTTCAGGTTTTCTTCAACATGATTGCTTTGTCTTATCAGGATGATGATGGTAATAACTATGATATTTTTGACATTAACCGTGATGACTTTTATAACATCAAATTTTTATTGAATGCTATGTGTCAGGCACTAGAATAATCACTCTGTAAACATAATTACACCCACTTGTAACTTGATTTTTATACTTAACATTACAGAAAATGAAATGTAAGTAAGTCAACTAGATCTTCTTCTCATGTAATCTTAGCGGAATCCAGAAGTAGAAGTTTCTTTATCTTCTGTTAGAAGCATTACAAATAAGATGAAAGAGAAAGATGCCAATAAATACAGATGTATTTTATGCTCCAAGGTTCTTTAGTAGGCCCTGTTAAAGCAGGGACATTCATTCATTGCTTGGTTTCATTTTATTAGCCTAGTCACATGCTGTTCCTTGTTATAAAGGTTCCTTTATCTTCCACATCCTTATGGAAGAGATCTACCCAGGAAACCAATAAACATGGCAGTGCCTTATATTTAATTGCAATTATATATTACTGTTTTCATAATGCTAGAGGGTGATGAGATTTCTACAAATTACATTTCATAATTAAATATACTGAATGAATTATGATGAGTGTTTAAAAATCATCAGCCCTTGGATTTTGAACATGCTCTTGAAGTTACTTGAAACTTGTGGTTAATGAAAGATTTGGAGTGAATTTTGTGTTCATGTGCAAGTTAAATAATTAGTATCACAACTACTTCTAGTCACTGATCTGACTTGGTTTTGGGTTGGGGATTGTTTTGCTGTCTGGCAAGGACATTGGGTGGAAGGGAAAAAAATGTTTCAGAAGTCAAGAAATTTGTTCACTGCCCTTAGAGTAATGCACTATTTGTATCAACTTCTGGGGTGAGAAAGCGTATTTTAGGGCTCTCAGCTCCAGATGACTGGAATTCTGCAATTCATACTTAATTGATATTTTAGCTCCAGTTATCATTACAGTACTTTTCTTATAAAAAATTTACAGGGATATATTGGTTGAGCTCTCACTCTGTGTTGTGACCACAGAAGTCAATCAACCATCATTACTATCAAGGTGCTTTGTAAAGTGTGTATTGGGAGGTCTCTAAGTGATAATATGTCATATGGAGTACAGCACCTAGCCAAGTTAGGAAAAGAAGCCTGGAGAGAGGTTACATCACATTCCCTTCAGTGACTTCACTTTGGACTTCTTCCCCCTCTAATCATGGGGAATATAGTTGTCAGTGTTGCAGCCCAGGTTTGTGATGTGAGCATCGTTAAAGTAGATTCCAGCTGGAAGGACCATTTCAGTTCAATCAGGAACAGTAAAGGGGGTACTGGCATCTGTTTGGCTTTGAAGACTTCTCCGACAATCTGGCTCCCTATAGAGCAAGTCTTTCTTAGCATATGGGCAGTGTATCTCGGGGCAGAACACGATGGGCTTGTCAGTAAAAATGTCCTCACCGTTGGGTAGGCTCTCCTGCCATGTGTCTCTGAGCTGCTGAATAATCTCCCTCCTTTTCCACATTTTTCCCATTTTCCAGCAACAGGTAGTTCTTTACATATTCCCTTTGCAGCTAAATGAAGGACATTTCTGTAAGTTTAGCTTGCACTTCATACACATGGAAAGCCTCCTGAAAGGAGATAAACTTTCCTTTCAATTGATCTCAGCCTGATGACTATATGGTTTGGGCCATCCTTATTGATTGCTTACTTTCTCTCTCTCTCTCTCTCTCTCTCTCTCTCTCTCTCTCTCTCTCTCTCTCTCTCTCTCTCTCTCTCTCTCTCTCTCCATTCTTTTTTTCTTCCCCTCCCTCCCTCCCTTGCCTGGGAATTGAACTCAGAATCTTAGGCAAATGCCCTAGCATTTGAGCCATATTCTGAGCCTTTTGGATTGGAGACTTACAAACTTAGAGATTTACTAATTTTTGCTGGACTGGCATCCTACTCTCCAACTGTAGTCCTCCTATTGCATCTTGGTGAAATAACCCTGAGACTACCTGGGTACTCCGTAGTGATCCATTCTGATGCTTGTGTGTATACATGGATAGTATGCTACTGTCTCACATATAGCTGGCAAAAATCTCCTGTTCTGTGGCTGCATTTGTAGCTTGTAACTATGTTCTTTGTCAGGCAGAAATTTTTAGTTTGATGCAGTCACATTTATCTTTTTCATTTGCTGAATTCCTTTCTATACCCAAAAGTTACAATAGAAGAACAAAAGGAAGTTACAGGAGATGCTGCTCTAGATGTGAGAGAAAGGGATCCGTGATACACTGTTGGTAGGAAGTTATACTGGTAAACCCTGGAAATCAGTTTGGAGATTCCTCTAAAATATAAACATAGAACCAACCCATAATCTAGTGATAACACCCTTTGACATAGAGCAAAAGATTACCAGTCAGGATACAATAAAGCTGCTAGCACAGCTATATTTATTACTTTACTATTCACCAAAAGTAAGGTATAAAAACAACTTACAAGCCCCTTAAAGATAAATGGAATAAGAAACTAATCCATTACTAGAAATACCACATAATTTGCAAAGAAATGGATGGATTTGAAAAGGAAGTACGTTAAGTGAAGTAAATTAACCCTAGAATGAGATAAAAGATACACGTTTTCTCTTATATATGAAAATTAGATTTAATATAAAAATATATACTTGTCCTATTCAGGGTTATATGCATATGTACACACATATATTTACCAAAGTATGGTTAGAACATCAAACTGCAAATCTAAAATACTGAATACCAAGAAGATAGTACTAGAGATATAGGTGGGGGAGGGACACTAAGGGGCTGATAATTGAATAAAGAGAGTAAGGAGGGATACAGTTGTCACATTCGATGTATGTACTATGGAATGAGGAAAGTTAAAGAGATGGATAGGATTGGGATGGATGGAAGAAGATGAAATGGATGACATTGCTGAAGATGCATTTTACTTGTAAATTGATGGGTTGAATTGTAGTTCTTTTGTGAATCAATTTCAAGATAATATAAATATAGTGAAAAGAAAAATTTTCATTATTACCACATCAGTTTTACTTCCTGATATAACCTCTATCTCTTTCCTTCCTTTATTTCTTTTTGGCTGTGGGGCTTGAACTCTCCTTGGGCACTGTCCCTGAGCTCATCAGCTCAAGGCTATCACCCTAGCCCTGGGCCTGGGCATTGTCCCTGAGCTCTGCAGCTGAAGGCTACTGTCCTACTTTGGAGCCAAGTCCCATTTCCCATTTTCTAAAGGTTAATTGGAGATAAGAGTGCCCAGGCTGCCTTAGAACCTTGATCCTCAGAGATCTCAGCCGCCTGAGTAGCTAGGATTACAGGCTTGAGCCCGAAGCCTGGCTATCTCTATCTCTTTCTAATGTTCTCAGTGCAGGCCTCCTCAAGTTAGTCACATTATCAAGGATAAGAACCCCCTTTTGCTTTTTTCACATGTTTTTTTTTCACTGTATCTTAAATCATGTATTTTTTTGATGTAGATTAAAAAAAATTGAAAGATTATCACATATCATCCTATTGTTTTTGAGACATGTTGAGTTAGTTCTGTACATTGCATTCCACAGAATAGGAAGGGAACAAGAGGATTTGATATGATAACTACTATCAATTTCAAACTCTTCTCTGGCAAGTTTCCCATCACATTCAGAATCGACAAGAATGAGTTGAGATTCTTGTAGTGAATGTGAGACATACTTGGTTGCTTACTCAGTGGCAACCTGGCCAATAATATTCTTCTTTCTCCCTTATTCTAGCTTGTGGAACCCAATAATGTTCAGTCATTCCTGTCCCCAGCTCCACTGAAAAGTCAAGATGGCTCTAAGTCAGTCAAAATTGCAATGGGCTGTTTTTCAGATAACTTGTTACCTATTTCTTGCATTCCTATTTAGATCTCTGAGACACAACATTTTAAATTCTAAAGAAGATTTAGGCACTATCACGGTTTAGTGATAATTATTTTATTCTACTTATACAACTATGATTGAAAGCAGATTTGGTAGTATATACTTAACAAATAAATTCTCAACTCAGGGAACTTATAATAATATAAATGAAGAGGCCAGGTGTAATGATACATGCCTGTAGTCCTAGCTTTCAGGAGCTCAAAGCCAGAGGATTTTTAACTTGAGGCCAGCCTGCAATATATAGAAAATTTCAGGTCACACTGGGCTACATAGTGAGCCCATGTCTCAAAACAAAACAAAGGAAACAATACACATGTACACACACACACACACACACACACAGAATTTTAGTTTTATGTATAACATTTGAGTAATAATTTTTCTGTTAAATTACTGTACTGTTAGCTTTCTGGATATCAGTCAACACCATTTACATACTACTCAGTCAAACTGCATATGTGTTTATGCAGTGAAACCTGAACAACATCAGTTAGGAAAAGTCTCTATGCTTCCAGTTTTGTAGCCTGTCAAAAATGTCAAAAGATTTGGCATCAAAACCTCATTTTAAAAGAATGCCTTGAAGGACTAATAGGATATTCAGGAAGTCATTTGAAAATCCCAAGCCACCTCATAGAGGCATTGCAGTTTGCCTAAGTGACATTTTCTAGTTCATGAATATGCTCTTCAGGTGAAACCATTCCCTTCCTATCCCTGCCTTGGGCCACTGGAAATCATTGCTCTGCTGGCAGAGCATTAGGCCTTCACTTTTCACAGCACATTCTTCATTTCTTGCTTTCCTATTATTGTTATTTTTTGGTCCACATTTTATTGGAGAATCAAATGTGTCATCACCTTCCCACACAACCTGAAACAGAAATTTCCTTAATTTTAACCAGTGAGTTCTACATCCGTGTTCTTATTTGGCAAATCAATCAAATGACATGTATAAAACTGAGCAAGAAATTATCCCAACCCTCAAAGAGTTAATAATGAACATATTTAAAAATATATTTATATAAGGCAATACAACCAGTGTACAGTAGAGTGAAGTGAGCTTTCCAGACATTTGGGGGGAGAGGAGGAGAGTATGAGGAAATGAACTCAGGTTGGCTGCTGCTCTTCTACTTCAGCCATGCTTTCAGCCAGTTTTTTTTTTTTTTTTTTTTGCTGGTTATGTGTGTATGGATGGATTCTTTCTGACTTTCCTGCCTGCACTGGTTTCTAACATTATTAGAAACTGGCTCAAACTTAGGTTATTTTTTCGTGAAACAGTTCCCCATCTCTTTGGGAGAATGTTATTTCATGTATATGTACGTGTCTGGCTCACCTGCTCACTTCGATTGTCTGGGAATTTGCGGATACATTAGTTCCAGCCTTACAAGTTGGTAACGTTTTACATATAGTTACTATTCTAGAATTTGGATCCACTTGCATGGTAAATAGCAGTCTGATGTTTTGCTGTTCACTGACTTTTTCTTGTGTACTGAAAAAATAGAATAGATTGGAGACAGGGAAGTGCATACTTCCAGTTTTGGGCGTATCTTTTTTGTTGGTTGATTGCATTTTATTTATTCTTCTCACATTCTTGGCATAATCCTTAGCATTTAGCATGAAATAGACAATTTTTAGTTAGCAGATTCAAAGAACCACAAAGGTTGAGGCTTTCCACAAGACCATTGTGTTTACAAGAGTAGTATACGCACAAGTGATAATGTCTTGACATGGACTGCTACAGAGAAAGCAAAAGTCAATTGCCATGTATGCATCCTAATACTTTCTCTGACACTAATATCCCAGTTTATTCTATTATCATTCTTAGACAGAACCATTGTCCTAGATAATAGCAGTGTTAGGAGCTGCCTGATGTTAGGTAACTGTAAGTGTCTTAACTTTGAGGAGCAGTTAATTAAGCAAGTCTTTTGGGAATGCATTTGATTAGGCAAATACTTTCCCAAGATCTAGTTACTTATTTTTATTAATCCATTTCCAGGCCATGTATAATTCTTCTGTCTTGAAATTCCTAACTGCAACTCTGGAATATATTTTAGAATATGCTATCATTATGCAATGTAACTAGAATTTTGCATCTGTATTTTGTTACATTGATCAATGTAGGCCACATTTTGCAAACATAATAGTGCAGTTTAATTTGTTTAAATATCATTAATATCAATATTTCATAATGTGCCATGCTTGGAAATGGAAGATTATAGTTGAGAGTATAGTAGTTAATGGGATGAAAGCTGGAGAGCTAAAAGCTGTTAGTGAATTTTCACATTTATAAGTATTTTAGGAGTCAAAGAGGGCTAGATAAGTGACTATATAACTACATTACACCCTCTTCCTAAATCTTTATGTAGTCATACATCCCTAATTAGGAGTCAGATAAAAGCCATTTTCACTCAGTCAGTCATAGTGGCTGTTCCACTCTAGTATCTAAGTTCGTCTCTTTTTTCCATATATAAAATTTTAACTCCAACAGTTTCACCTAACCAGCCCTATCATTCTAGCATCCACTTAACCTGTGTCTCCAATTTACTTTCTTTAATTCTCCTGGCTTCATACAATTATCCTGGATAGAGAGAGAAGGAATAGCCCCATGTCTCCTACCACTATTTGCCTGACAGATTGGAATCAAAACCATTCTCTAGCTCTTCCTAACCTTTGCATCAGACATGATTGAGCAAAACCAAATTTTTGAAAAAGTAAACTATTCAGTTACTGCATGCTTGATCATAAAATGTCCATTCATATGTATTTATGAGAAAATACATCCAACTTACAATATAGATCTTTGTTTTTTAATAGAATTTAATAACGTAATAGAAATTAAGCAATTAATAGAAGAATAAGTTGGCTTTAATGTTTTTATTTGTGTAACCAATTTTATTTTATTATGATTGTGCTAATAATTAGAAAATGATTATAAGAATTATGATCATAAGTATTTTGAAAAAAAGAGCATTGGTACAGAGAGACAGCTATCCTGTAGACTTGAACTATGCTTGAATGATGCATTGTCATAAATTAACATTGTAAAATGAAACCCTTTTGTTCAACTACTTAAGGATAATACAACAATTTCTAAATTAACAAGTTTAAAAACTAACAAGTTCACTGAATGAAAAGTATCACCAAAGAAGAATATCTTAGAAAGCTTCATACATTTTATCTAATTTGTAACAAAACACCTACAATACAACTTAATACAATATTTTACTGTGCTTGTAGAAATTAGCAATTTGAGGAAAGTGGGGAAAGATTGAAATTGCTAGAATTGGTTATTAAAGATTAATGAAACCCATGTACTTTGGTCAAAGAAGGATTGTATCTGGAAGTCCAGACAAATTTGTTTACCACTGAAAGCAGCAGTTGAGTTTGAATAGTAGATTATTTTAAAGACAACAACAGAATTGCATTTCTTTACAGAATAATCTCATTTGAATAGATTTGATCCACATCTAGAAATTTGTAGAAACTTTTCTGTGTTTGTATCAATATGGGAATCGTCTGAAAACTTTTCCTGCTAAATTTTCATCCATATACTGCAATGTTCTTAGGAAGTAAGTTTAGTTTAATTTGTTTAGTTTAATTGATTCTGTAATCATAATAAAAGGTAGAGCTCAATTACCTTGTTCTTTTTTTCAGGTGAACTTGGGAATTGTTTGTTACTGTTGCTCCCTTCAAATTGAAGCTTCTTTTTTAATTTTATTAATACATTTATTTTGAAGTAGTTGTTCCCAGTTCTTATTCTGTGACTTTGAGTGGCCACTGACTCCATTTTGGATCCACAGGCAAACATTACACTTCCACAGGGTCAGTCAAAGCACGTATTTGCTCTAGCTAGAGCTGTTGAAGCAAGGATGTAACTTGGACTCCATTAGAACTTAAAAGTGCCTTCTGACAAAGGTTTATGGGAAAAAGAAAGTATCTCTTAGGCTTGAACTTTATAGGATGAAGCTACTGCCCCTGAGCAACCCATTTTACCAAGACCAGGGGAACTGACATAGACAAAGGGAACCCAGTCAAGAGATGGATAGGGTGAAACTAATATCTAGCGTCATGTTTTGCTTCCTGGAACAATTGATTCTTGTCTGTACAAAACAGACTTTTCAGCCACAAAATCAATAAATATCCATTTTTCAGCCAGTTGTGCTTGAATTTCTTTCATTTGTAGAAGAAATGATCTTAATACAAACTGCATACCTGTATTTTTCATTTAGTTAAATCAAAATTGTGTGCACTTTTGTTGTTTCTGTTATACTTCATTGTATAAATTAGAAGTTACATCATCATTTTTTGAAAAGCAGAATGGGAAAGAAAAAAGACCCAGAGAGACCTACAATCCTGTTATGTTTATATTGTGACACACATTCAACTCTCGGAGCTCTTGTCTCCTCATCTGTTACAGGAGCAGTGAATTGCTTCATAGGATTTTCATGAGGCTTAATTAGGACAACATGTTGTGTGACAAATGAAGAATAATACCTGTTGGAATATTGTGAATTGAATATGAAACATTTTAATGCTTTTATCTAGAGATCCACTCAGGTATATTCTTGATTTTTTCATGAATCATAGCAACTAATTAATGTTATTGAAATGAACACCCCTTAACTGATCTATTGTCAAGACTCCCTCATTAGAATGCATCCAAACAAACAAGCCCCTTAAAGTATCCCCTTGTATGGAAATCACTAGAGATATTAAAAGGACAGATTTCCATACACCACTGTATCCTCATGCTTAGGAACTGCTGATACACGCTGAAATGTTGATACTTAAGTTAAAGGGCACACTGATGAAGGAGAAAACATAGTTTCTAATATGGCATCTTCCAGAATCATCTCTCTACTATATACACTTCTTCCACACCAATAATTAGTGACTTTTCTTCATCATTACATTCTCTCTGCTTATTACATATTCATGTATCTAGGTCTCCTTAGAAAATCTGTCCCTGGGCCTGGAGTTTGGCCTAGTGGTAGAGTGCTTGCCTAGCATGCACAGACCAGGGTTCAATTCCTCAGTATCACATACATAGAAAAAATGCCTGAAGTGGTTCTGAGGCTCAAGTGGTAGAACTCTAGCCTTGAAAAAGCCCAAGACGGTGCTCAGGCCCTGAGTTCAAGTCCAGGACTGGCAAACAAACAATCAAACAAAAAAACCCCACAAAGACTTTCCCTTTCCCTTTTAAGAAATCCCTATTTCTCACTAAACAAAAGCTACATTAAATCATTTAGAATTATTTGATTTTTTTCACATGTTCTTCTCCTTTCTAAGACACTTGTTTTATAAGTTACTAACAATACAAGATTCTGAACTGATTCCATTGCTGCACTTTCCCCACCAGAATATGAGCAACACAACTATGATCACTAATATTAAATGAGGGCTATCTATTGAATAAATGAATGAAAGAATAAGCAATTCATTGTGATTGGCATAAGGAATATAATCATAGAGCAAAAAGAGATTTATAATGGAATAGTAACATTAGTTCATTTGCTTAAAATATATTTAAAAACTCATGTTGTATAAGTGCTAAAAGAATAATAGTTGCCCTAAAGGTAAAGGCTTCATCCTGCTTAAGAAGACTTCACACAGAAAATAAGAGTTGAGCTTTTAATGAGAAAAAAAATCACTAGAAACAATCAAATATAGTGTAGAATGTTCAAGCAATTAGAGTTTTGTAAAGATTTTAGAATTTTCCTTTGAATTTTGGAGGGAATTTTGGCACACCTGTTTTTTGAGAGACCATAGGCAGCTTCATAAAATGAAAATTAAAATAGAAAGTTTAAGCTTTCCTAGTGAAATAGGTATAAAATGTTTTTTGGAATGTTTATTTTTGTTGTAAATATGATATTTAAGCGGTTTTAGTTAAATGAGTCCGATAATGAGTGCATGTCTTTTTTCTTTTAACAGTTTCATCTCTTTCCTTGTTTTCTCCTAGATTTTTTCCCTCCCACACCCCTTCTCACACAAATTTTACAGTTCATTTTCAGCAGTTATCTAGTGAGTATCACTACTGAATTAGTTCAACTATTGTTCCACCATTTCTCTGCTTCTCCTTATCCTCCCCAAATTAGATAAACTTACACACAGAAAGTACAGAAATCTTAAACAGCAACAAAAGAGGAAAAACAAACAAAAAATACATAAAGCACAAAAAGTTAAAAATACCTCTTGTTTACATTTCTTGGAGTTCATTTAACAAGTATCATTTTGTATGATCCTATGTACATTCGTATTTAGCTTCTGGGTGCACAGGTCACATTAAAGCCACCAGCACAACCATGTTCATTACAAAATTTTTTTAACAAGATATGGGCTCAGCCTAGATGCCCCTCAGTGGATGAATGGATCAAGAAAATATGGCATATACACAATGGAATTCTATGAATCCATCAAAGTGAATGATATTTCCCCATTCATAAGGAAATGAAAAGACTTGGAAAAATTATACATGAAGTAAGCTAGACCCAAGGAAACATAGGTTGTCTAGTTTTCCTCACTTGTAGTAATTCAAATGTACCTACAAATCTGCAAGTAAACACAATGCATATTAAAAGACAAACTATTACTTGGATATGATAAATTAAATAGGACTCTAGACATTCACACAATGAGTTCAAAAGAGCATAGTCTGAGGAATATCTTAATTGATCACAATGAATTAATTTCTGTATGAATATGCTCATAGAAAATGATAGTGGTTATCAAAATAAAATTAATTTTGCTAATCACATTTTTACAGAAAGGGTACCATTCAACATTTCAGTTTATATAATGCATCTTGATCAATATCACCTCCTGAGAAAAAATGCCTACATATCCTGCCATTTTTTAAATGAGACAAGGGATTAGAAACAGGTATTAATAGTGTGACATCTGACTATATATCAGCTTGTAAAATCTTACTAGATATTTGAAATTGACTGACAAGAAGATGATATTCCAGCTTGTATGTGAAGAGAAACAAAATGTCATTTTAGCAGTGACTGGGGAAAAATAAATGAAAAAGAATTTTGAAGATTATTTCTTGATCTTTCCAAGTATTGGCTGTTAATTGAAAATAAAATGCTATTTGTAGCATTACATGTTCCTGTGTCACACTTGGGAGAGTTAGAGTTAAACCTATACAGGTCTAAATGAAACGATCAGTTTCTTACAGTGGCTTCAGCAATTCTCTAGAGAGATGTGTCTGCTTCTTGTATGCTTTGCAATAATTACTAGCTAAATTGTAATGATAAAGGAGCTCCGGGAATATACCCAGAGTAAGCCAGGTTTACAACTGGGACATCTGAACATTGCTTCCTACACAAAATTTAAAGACAATTTTTTAGATATTCTGCTTCCAAAAACAGAACAAAACAAAACAAAACCTCTGTAATAAAATAAGATTGGAAGGTATGCTATTAACTAATTTTAATTAATTTATATATTATTAAATAAAACTGTATTTTGTTTATAGATTGTATTTTCTTATCCATCTACTGATGCACATTTTACTGATTTCATAACTTGGCTATTTTGAATAGTACCATGATGAACATGGATGTGCTGGGATCGCTATATTAAGCAGACTTTGACATTTTATACATCATATAGCTAGATCCCATGGATGTACTCTAATATTTTGAGCAACCTCCAAACTGATTTCCATAGTCACTTGACTATTTTACATTCCCAACAGCATTATGTAAGTATGGGCCTAGGAGATAGTATAAACTACCTTAACAAGTATTTGCATATTTATCTATAGTGTGGTGTTGGGGAAAAAATCAGAGCCTTGCACATACTATGAATCACTGGGGAGCATTTTATCGACTTTCAGCCTTTTCTTTGACCATAAAGATGTTTCCACCATTTTGAGAATTGCATAAAGACAAGTGTGAACATGGCTATATAACTTTCCAAGTCCACATCGTTTCTCAGTAAAGAGGTTTTTGATCCATATTGTAGCCTCAGAGACTGTGGTAGTAGCACAAAACTGAAGCTGAATTCATACTAGATGACAGTATGAATGGTACTTCTCGAATATAGAAAATGATATTTACATTTGAAGCATGATAAAGCTTCGAGATATCCTGACTATTGGTTTTACCTGGATTATCAGACTGTTTATGACTAAGCGCTTTTGTATTTACCAAGAAAGGGAGATGACCTACTAGGGGTATGCTGTTAGGGCAAAATTGGGAGACTCAAAGATTAGAAGTAAGGAGCATATGTAAGTCTATTCCTCCCGCTATGTAAGTCTATTTTGTGGGGCAATAACAGAATGCTCGTTTTGTGATTTATTTTAAAATACAAATATCTTTCACAGTTTAGAAGGCAGTAGAGATCAAGATCAAGGTGGTGTATGTACTGTTGTTTGGTAAAAGCTGTCTCCTTCAGATTGAAGGAAAGCTGGAACCTCATTGGGCATAAGGCAGAAGAGTAAGAAGTCAAAAGTTTCACAAAGACTCTTTTGCAGAATCACTTCCAAAAGATCCAAGTTTCAACACCATCATATTAGCAATAACTGAATTTTTAAAGGGACATATGAAAATGATGTCAGAATGATTGAAATACAGGACTAATATAAAAGGCAGGAGGTAGAAAAAGGATGGCAGGAGACTAAAAAAAGTAAGTAGATAATAACAAAATGTGTATTTATTCTTGCTAGTATCAATGTTTGAACATGGGGCCTTGTACCCAGCTTGTTTTTTGGATTGGCACTTAATATGGTTAAGACTGTAATCTGGATTTTTTTTTACTTTTAGATATAGACCCTTACAGATTTTTCTACCTTGGCTGACTTTGAACTGCAGTGCTCTGGATCTGAGCCTCCTAAGTAGTTGACCTTACATTCATAGGTCTTGAAGCACAAATAGACTAAAGATCAAGAATATGACACATTTTAAAAGTTACATGTAGATGGAATTCCTTATAGAAGGAATATGGCAAGAGTTGGGTAACCAAAATTAGGATAGAGGAATGTGGGCATCACTGATCCTTGATTTTCAGTATATAACCAGCAAGAATAAAGAGTTATATATCTATCCAAACAGGCATAGATTTGGGGTTAGATTTTAATATTTTTCATTGTATTGCATTGTTGGGGTGATATATAGAGGGGTTACACTTATATTTGTCAGGTAGTGGGTACATTACTTCTTGAACATTGATACTACTTCTTGCGTTTTCTCCCACTTCACCTTCCCCAATCATCTTGTTTTTCCCCTTCCCTTCCTTATTTTAAATAAACCAATAAACATATATACAATATACCAGGTTTATCTTTGTGATTGTCCTATGTGAAGTTATCTCATGTTGTTACTGTATCTGCCTTTGATACCTAGTTTAGAATTCTCTGTCAATTCAAAGTATTTATGCTACTCTTATCTTCCTATTGTGAAGTGGTATCTTTAAAGGTCAATACCATTTGTTTGCACAACCAGAAAATATAATAAAAATACATTTCTAATTTATTCTATTGGAGGCAGGAGGCATAGATATTTTATTTCAATCAGTGACATGCAACCTTGTAAGTTACATGCCCTTTTTTCTCTGAAGTATAGCAATTGAACCGTATTTATATTGCCTGCACTCTGAGGTAAGTAAAATAAGCTCACCAGAGCATACTTTCTACAATTAATGATGGCATTTGGGGTTAGTATTGAACTTAATATAGGTTCCCTTGTTCCATCCCTGTGTTGGACAAAGGATACAGAGTAGTTAAGTAAACAGTGATTAGGTACAGTTGTAAATACCCAGACAAACAACTGCTAGTGTGAAATACAGTTCATAAGAAGTTGAAACCCAGTAAGCAGCAATATCAACGAAATTTGTATGAAAGCTATGTTCATATCCTATTTTCTGCATTCTAGTTTTTTGAGTGATGAAATTGCATGGACATTCATGTAATTATACCAAAAATTATCGAATAATTGCCATAATTAACCCAGACTCCCTTGGTGGGGGGGAATATCTGACCAGTTACACCTGCATTAGCTAATTTCAAGCACAATTATTTCTGCATGCATTTTTTACACGTGTAGTTAATTGGAGGAGCTAATGGTAAATGTAAGACAAAAGTATCTATGTTACCATTGTTTATGGTGTGCAGGAGCTTTATATCACTCTGCAGTGGTGAAAACACTATTTCATCAATGCTTGAATTTTTTATTAAAGAATTTATTAACATTGATTTTTACATCATATTCAAATGACAAGTTTAACAAACAAGTGTTCAAGAAGGGAATCTCTATATACAATCACTGGGACTTAGTTTTTAGAACTTAATACAAATTAGGCTAAAAGTTTGTGTGTCATAGAAACATTAATTTATGAAATAAAACATTATGTCTATAGAGTCATAGATTTTTATGTCTATGTAGTTATGCTTATATTTCCATTACCATGTCCATAGCATTGGGTATGCAAATATTGAGTCCTTGCTCTTGTACTCTTTGGATTTAATAGCCACATATTAAGGATACCATGCGCCTTTTGATCCTTAGGTCGTGACTTGTCTCACTCAACATGATTCGCTCTAGATTCATCCACTTCCCTGCGAATGCCATTATTTTATCTTGTCTGTTGGCTATGTAGAATTCCGTTGTGTATATATATATATATACATATATATATCACATTTTCTGTATCCATTCATCTGCAGTAGGGCATCTGGATTGTTTCCATTGCCTGGCTATTGTGAATAGTGCTGAGATGAACATAGCTGAGCAGGTGTCCTTATCATATCTTGGGTTAAGATGTTCAGGGTAGATGCCCAGAATTGGTATGGTGGAATCGTAGGGAAGGTCTATTTTCAGTTTTTTAAGAAACCTCCACACTGCTTTCCAGAGTGGCTGAACTAGTCTACAATGTTTGAATTTTATGCCTTCATTTTTTAGTTTTTTGAAATTTTTATCAACATGTCTTTCTGGAATGACCTGGAGACTTTGGATTGTGCTTTCTTGCTCTCACAACATCAAATAGTACATCTCAGAAGAAAATTAAGCCAAGTATATGGCTTATAACCAAAAACAAATGAGTAGTCTTCTATAATACATACAGAGAATGTATTGACAGAGAAGGTGGATTTGCAAAATAGAGTTCATTGCAATTTTACTTTTGGAGTTGGCTATTAATGGAGCACAAAGAATTCTGATACACTTAGTTACTATTCAAATGCACTATTGAGAACACAGTAGTTCAATAAATGGGGAATGAATGAATGAGATTGCTATTCTTTGGGGATAATTTGATGCTTGAATTGTTTTAACTTTTGTTTTAATTTCTTAAGTCATGTACAAAGAAGTTTCATTTCACTGTGCCATTTTGTGTGTGTAATGCATCCTGAACAATATCAGGACCATGCTCTACTGGAAACACTGATCAAATACATAGTGTTAATTCTTCCTCATGTTAATGCCAGGTTTGGATGTTTTTCTAAAGACATAGAGCTATTATGATCTCAGTTCCTAACAGAGAAAACTTCAATCTTTTATATTACTAATCATCATAGAAACTTGCAGATATCTAATTATAGAACCAAAAAAGAGGTTAAAGGAAAAAAGAATTATTTTAGATTATTCAGCCTCATGTCTTTGGCAACTTACTAATTTCCTATAAAACTCACTTAATTTTTATTTTATTTGATGAGATCATAGCCCTTGGGGGGAGAGAATAACATCTTGGAGATTCAACTGCCTTATTTGTATAAGAAATTAACTGGTTTGCTGTAAGCCACTGGGAACATCACCTGTCATTATTATTGCTTTATTATTTTGGCTTGTTAGTTTTCAATCTTTCATTTTTACAAAGGATTTATTTAACAACCTAGTCCATTGTATTCGAAAATAGTGTATTGTACGTGTTGTGTAAATAGCTTTTCACAAAAGAAAGCTGAGTCCTACATAAAACACTAATAATGTAGTCGTAGTCCATGAGCCTTAACCTGTGCTATGTGACCTATCTTTGTAGCTTATTGAGAATTGAGCAAGTTTTGTATAATTGAACAGACCAAAAGGAACAAGCCACGTACTTTTGCCTCTCTGGTTTGTCTGCTTAATGGATTCTTCCTCTTCCTTGGAAGCACAATAGGAATTAATTATATACTTAATTTGGTCACTTTTAAAATTTTTCTTTTTTGTAAATCTCTCTAAAATCTACAAAAAAGAGTAAACATTGTAATTCTACCCTTACCCATGTGTGATCATATTCACACGTTGGTATGCAAACATAAAAACACACAATTAGTACTATTAGAAAAAAGAAGATTGTTTTGTTCTAACTTTAGTTATACAGAGTGTTTGAATCACTGATTGGTTTCCAAGTCCTTCAGTTTCCCCTTTTGACTCTGATTCAAATTTCTTCCTTTCTGTATGACTTTCATACTACTGAACATAAATCATTACCTCTTTTTCTGTCCTTTAACCTATTTATAGAGGGTTTGAAAGGATTAATAAAACCAGGGTTTTAACAGCAGTGTGTCTATTTTTACAGCTCTTGATGGCTATTAAGTTGTGTGAAGCAATCCCTTTTATGTCACTATAAGCATAAGAGCATTTTATGGTCACCTAGAGGCTGCAATCAGGAAAAATATTGTTGATGATATTCTTAGACATTACATATTTTTATCACACTTTTGTTTATGGAGGAGAAGAACATGCATGTGTTCTAAGTAGTATGAGTTGTGCCTGTATTGCTAACGTCAGCTTTTCTGTTTCTTCAACTCTTTTTCATTTTTATATTCATTTTCTGTTTATTCAACTCCTAATTCATTTTCATATTCAAGTACTAAGTTTAAAATCAATGCTTAAATTATTAGAAAATTATAGAAAATATTATGCACCTCACATTAAAACTCTATACTATCAATATATTTCTTGCCTTCTCCCTAATTTTAATTGGTATAGAAACAAATACATAGATCTAGGAATAGCAAATATTTCTTTAGCATGGATAGGTGAAGTTCTAATACGTGAAGCTGAAAGCATATTTATTATAGTTTTACCAAATAGTTTTTGTATATATGCCATATTATAATATATCTATGAACTTGATATAACATGTTTAGCATACAATAACATCTACGTACTCTTGTGCTATAATAGACTCAGTATAATACCTTCATTTAATTCTAAATTTTCTCAGGAAAATTTTCTGAGGACAGAAATTAGATTTGTCTGTTGGTATCATGTTTAATTATCTATTCATAAAGATTCCTATTTTTTCTATTGTTTTATGAGGCATATTTCAAATGTTTTTCAGGTTTTTATTTAACTTACATGTATTTGATGTTTTAAACAATTTTGAAACATTTGAATGTGGTGGGTCTTCCTTATAACCTCACAACTTGGAGACTAGGGTAGGAGAATGTCAAGTCGGAGGTCTGCCTGAGCAACATATAGAGTTTAAGACTAGCTAGGGGACAACATATAGAGTTCAGAACCTGCTAGGGATATACAGAGAGACCTTGTCACATAATTCCAAAGGATGCAGTCATACTTATTGATAGAGTACTTACCTACCATGGACACAATCGTGTCCCCAGCACTGAAAATGTTTTTCAATGCCAGTAAAATTATGAACATATTTTAATAGTTAAAATTGATAACAAACATATTCATTTTTTTCCTTTGGGTCAATATTTTGGATCTAAATTCTCCTAAATAAGCATTTGTTTTGAACACACACACATCTACGTTAATTCTATTAACTCATATTCATATACTTGACTAAAAATTTATTATCAGTGGAAGTAGAAATGAAGTATATGATGGAGCATACCTGAAGTTGCTCAGATAGCCTCATGGCCTGACCATTTGTATTAACTCTCAATGATGTTTATTATCAAGAAATGAATATTTCAGTTTGCATGAAAATGGATTGGAATGAGACCCTGTACCTTTAAGTGTAATAACCCATGTATTATGAAGCTTAAGGTATCTTCTCATATTTTCTTATCTTGTAGTTCTCACAATCCTTGCATAGTATACCGTGCTCAGTTTCTAACCCACAAGCAAGTAATTATTTATGAAATTCATAGATTCTAGTGGTCTTTTCCCAAAACACATCTAAAAATAAAGCAGTATTAATTCTAAAAACAAGATATTCTAGTAAAGGAAGTAGATAGCAAGGAAGATCATGCATGCATATATGTACATGTGCCTAGTACACACACACACACACACACACACACACACACACACACACACACACACACACACACACACTGGTTGTGGAAAAAGATGGGTATTGTGAAGATCAGGGCTCTGATGGTGTGTAATGTGAAAGCTGTGAGTTATGTGAAGATCTGGCATTAGTTCCCCCCAAAATAAGTAATATTTTGATATGTGGAAATAGACTTGGCCCAGTGGGAAAAACTATTTTGGCAGATTATTTTGAATATAACATTTCTATGTTTCAGTATAAACAGACTAAAGTAGTTTGAAAAAAATGAGGAAAAGAATTGAAGCTGGATCTGGAGGTTAAAAAAAAATCAAGATACCTGGGAGAATTTGAGGAATAACAATCTTATTTCGAAATAACAATCTTATTTAGAAATTACGTTATTTTAGGCAAAGACTAGGTTGTTATGAGTGTAAGATTAAAGAAAGAAACAGAGGAAAAGGATCACTAGTAATTTCAAAAAACAACTTAGATTTTCATGATACACTTGAATTCATTCTCATGTCGAACATAATTTTTAATGGTTTTGGAAAGTTCTTTGTTATGATCCTGAGGAATGACAAAAGTACTTCTGATTACTATATTATTCTGTGGACATTTAAATATTCATAATAAATTTCTTATTACTGAGAGAACTTTTTTCCTGTTATTTTTAATAATTCAATCATTTTACCGGTACAAATTTTAAGTAGCATTGCAAATGGGCTGAAACCATTTAGTTCTGGCAATCCTTGATGTTTGGAAATGTCTTCCTAAAACCATTAACTCAGCAGACCAAAAAGCCTGCATATTGATACATAAGCAACAATGAACCACATAAAACACTGATCTAAATCACAACCTAATCTTAGCCATCACCAAGATTTGTTAAGGCAGTTCATGAATTATTTTCATAGATGCAACATTAATGCTCAATAAAATAATCATGTAAACATTGTCCACTACACATTGACCACTTAACCCTGAGTTAATTATATCAACCATATATCATAAAGCAGACCTTTCTCTAATGCCGGGAATTTTATTAAGCACTTTTAATGGTCCATGATTCTTTCTAAAGCCAGTGATATTCTTCTTCATATTAGCCCACATAATTTATAGCTCGAAAATCACCAATTTTAATAATTTTTTGAAAAATTCTGAGAGCATATTTGAACACTTGCTCAGATGTTTAGCCTTGGAGGTTTGATAAGATTTGTTTGTTTATAGACTTCCTTGATGATGATGATGATGATGATGTTTTCCATCAATATGAATGAGAATTCTCAGGATAGCAGATGCATAGCTGTTTAACTGACTCTTTCAATTAGTTTGTTCAAAAATATTATTTTGTTCATTAATAATTTATTATATAAAAATGAACTAAAACTTAAATGGATTTCAGATTTGGGGTATAATTTTTAAATATTTCTAAGAATTTATTTATCTTTGAGAAAACATCCTTTTTTTTCTTTCATCTTTCAACAAATATTTTTTAAATCCTTAGACTAGGCTCGAGTTAAGTACTGATGTTACAGTTCTAGAAAAAAAATCATGATACCATACCTGGTGTCAGGAAACACACTTTCCAGTTTTAGAGATAACTCTAATTAAAGTATTAGTCAGGTGAGTTCAAACTTAAAATTATGATAAGGTTAAGGAGAAAAGAAAAGTACAACTAGAAAATGACAAGTTAGTGGCAAGTTCTAACTGCAAAGTACCAGTTAGAGTAAGTGTGGTGGCCTCTACAGTTTAGGAGTTTAAACTGGTTTATACATGCTAAACTTCAAAATATCAATTATTATGTCTTTTTGCCATGACTGATCAACTGTGACTTTGATACTCCCTATGGAGTTTGAGTTAAGCTTCAAGGATTTATTTCATTTCCTTAGGCCCTTGATCTTAGCTATCAGCACTCAGATCCTGAGGACAGATAAATATATCATTCAGCCATCTCAGATATATGTGCTTTCGATTCCCACAAAATGAAAAGTTTGATATCCACTTAGAGTGATAGTTTACTTGAGAAATGAGAGGGAAACATTCAAATTCTAGATAAAAGTATTGCTACCAATTTAAATAACTAGGAAAAGGATTTCTTTTTTTCTCTCTTTTATTTTTCAATTTTATGTTATAATAGCAGCTCAACTAATGCATATATAATTTTCTTTCCCTTTTGCTTGTCATGCACTGCTAACATGGACTTCTACAAAGGCTCAGGTTGGTGTTGCAATCTGTTTTGGTCTTTACTGTTCTCATTTAGTGAAAAGAACCTTTGATGTTTTCCTTCACAAAGATAGCTTTTTTTTTCTTTGTAACTCCTAATCAAAACATTGTTCACACATGGAAGGAAAAAAAATCATTTTGGTGGAGACTTAGTTTCTTATATGTGCCTATTGAATGAATTCATCTTCTTCAGAAGAATGACTATTTAAAACCCCCTAAAGTGATTTAATTTGTCATGTCAGGTTTGTTTTATGATAGGAAGGAAATAATGCTCTTTCAAAATCAACAGAGTTTGATCAACCAATTTCCAATAAATATTTTAATATCACAATTTGCTTTAATCTTTTTTTATTTCAAAGTATTGTGTACAGTTGGTATAGCTCTAAACAGTGCTTTTATAATTCTATGATAGACTCCTACCAAGACACTGATTCTAAAATCATAAATGTCTCAGCTCTGTTACTCACAAAATTGATAGTGTATTTCTGTCCTGCTCATGTCCTTATTCCTTCATATTTTAACAGGCATTATAAAATTACATGAATAGATCACATAAATCTCAAGTTCTTTTATTGTTTGAATAAATATACATGCTATTTCTATCCACCTGAATTCTCATTTTAAATATTACTTAGTCACATAATGAATAAAAACATCAGTAATATTTTTAGAGACTATACATATGGTATAGTCTCTAAATGATATATAATGAAATGATATATAGGACACCTTAAAGTACCCATAACTACATCTATCTAAAGTAAGTTTGTCAGTCTTGTGAAAATCCAGATTTTATCTCATATAAAAAGGAAATGAAACTGTCAAGTACTTTTGATTTCATATATGGAGAAAATATAAAATATGCAGTTCCAGACTTACATTGCCTTCTATTGATTGGGGGTTTGGTAGTAGATTTTAGGATCCAAGAATTTTATATCATACTCTCTATTATGCCTAAGCTTTATCTAAAATGCTCAGATTGGCTTCTAATCGTCCTTTAATGTGCAAAACCATTGCATGGCTTTCTTCATGTAGTTTCCATTTCACGCTCTGGTCATGTACAAGCAGTGTATGCAGAAGATGAGTGTATTAAAATTAAATATTCCTTTCATGTTTTTATATATAACACTCAAGATTACTACAATGACTTGTCAAGATGAATACTGTAGAAACTTTTTTTCTCTGAATAAAGATGATGACCTTTAGCTGGGAGGTGTACATTGCTTGCAACATGACATGTGCAATCTGGTGGATTGCCTTAGCTTTCTGACCCAAAATGTCTCATTGTGATCACTTTAAATCATATTTTTGACAACTGATGATGGTTGACAGACATCTCCTCATTCCTTGCATATATTTTCCTGAATAAATTCTTTAAGTTATTGACTAGTTTATCTTAATTTTAATTTAACCTTGCATTAAAATGGTTTTCTTTTGAAAATTTATCAAAGATGTTAAAAAAGTAGGCACTTTTGTCACTTATGTCTCAAATAAAAGAAGTTATTAAGAAAAAGCAAATATGACTTTTCAAAGAATGTGGTCTTGTCACAACTACCAGATCCGCTATAAAATAACAAAAGCAACTAACTACAATGCTTCCACATGGAAGCATGTGACTCAATAAAACTTGATTTAATGAAATAAGCAATGGCAACAAGAAAAGGAGAAAGATCTCTCAAAAGCCTTTCCTGCATAAAAGCAAAAATAGCACAACTTATCAAACTCAAGTTCCTCAAAGCTCCCTTTTTATTGTTGTGTTTATGTATTTTTCTTGTTACTGTAGATTTGATATACAGATGATTATAATTACATGAATCAAGTAATGAGTAATTAGTACCATCCTTTTTGAACCATTTTTCCTCTTCCGTCACTGTCTCCAGGGTTTTTACTTCCTAGTTCCACCCAAGAGATATCCAATTCAATTTCTACATAGTGTCTAGTGAATATCCCTATTGAATTTCTTCATCTTTGTTCCATCTTTTATGTATCCTCCCCTACCCTCTCAAATACAAGCAAACTAGCAAAAAAGACAAAAGGAAAAGAACAAAAATAGGAAAAATGATAACTGAAATAACTTTCATTGTTTACTTTTCTTGGAATTCAATAATAGGAGTGGTTGAAAAGTACTCAGTAGCTATGTGTAGATGATCATGTAGAATAATGCTCTAGGAAATGAACTCAAAGGTCCATTTTTGACAGTACTAGGATTCAAAGAAGGCTTCTATTTGGTAAGCAGTGATCAGCTACTCGAGAGTTATCTCCTTAGCCTGTTTTTGTTTTTATTTCTTCTTCTTTTAATTCAAGCTAGGTCTTTAATTTTTGTGTGGACCTAATCTTGGACCAGAAACCTTCTCTCTCTGACTCATACACAACTGGCATTACAGACATACACCATCAGGTCTAGCTTGTTTTATGAGGCACCCTTATAGCTAAGAGGAGATTTGTACCTTGTGTAGATGAAAATTTTGATAATAATCACAGACATGTACTATGGGCCGTTTATAGAGGGAAAAAAATTCCAGCTCAAGAACAGGGAACTTTACTATATTTTAACTTTCCCTGTTAGGGACCTCAGTCCTAGCTCTAAGGTAACCTTTAACAAAGCAGCTCAGCTTTGTGGTTAAATGCGAATAAGCACATGAACAGAAGCAGCAGCCAAGTTGTGATCTGGAAGTCCAGTGGACTGAACAGTTTGGACCTCCTTCAAAGTCTGAAGGCTGAAGCACTGCTATTATTTGAACTTTCTGAAGGTTCCACTCACAAAGGAGATTTAACACTTCTCTGGCACAGTCAGAGAAGCTTCCCATCACAAGGGTGACATTAGTCTAAAATAATAAAAAGCAATAGTTTAACATATAGCTTCTTGAGATTATAACTAATAGTTATGGTTAGAGATAAAAAACTTGAAAGAATAAGTTACAGAATAAATTATCTGAAAGGATTTTCAAAAACTATGGGAATGAAAACAGCAAGCATACACATAAGTCTGTTCTCTTATTCAGGAAATCTCTGATAATATTCTAGGCCATTGCCTAAGGGTAACTTTAAGGTTTTGTACAATCAATCAATCAATTTATAAATGCAATAACATAACATAAAATAAAATGTCTTGATTAGACATAGCAAATAATACATTTATATCACAGAATTAGCTTAAAATGTTGCTGAACAAATGACTACAACAACTAGCAGCAAGAGTAAGAAAATATGATTTCCATAGTTAATATATTATTTTTTGTTTGCTTATTTGTTTTGCCAGTCCTGGGGATTGAAGTCAGGACTGAGCACTTTCTCCAGACTTTTTGCTCAAGGGTAGTGCTCAGCCACTTGAGCCACAGCACCACTTCTGGCTTTTTCCTTTGTATGTGGTACTGAGGAATCAAACCCAGGGCCTCATGCATGCTAAGGGAGCACTTGACCACTAGACTATGCTCCAAGCCCAACATGTGTTATTTTTAAATATTTAGGTTTCCCCTGAAAGGTATAAAGTGTACATGGCCCATGCACAAGAAGACAAGGTAGTGGACTTAATTTGACAAACATTTGAAGTCAAACATTTTAAATCAGTTCAAACATCTGGAGGAAGCTGCATCTAGGGAACTAAACTATAAGAATAATGTCACGACAAATAGAGAATGATAGCAACCAGATAGAAATTATAAAACAACATGTCATAAATTGTGTAAGAATCTGAATGAAAAAGTCATATGTGCAAGAAAGCACATAAGAAGAGTTAGGAAAAAGAAACAGCAATTAGAAATATAAATGTGAAGATTATGTAATCTGAGGAACAGAAAAAAATAAAGAAAAATCAATAGAGCCTCAGAAATGAATGAGATACAGACATGCACAAAATGGAAATCTCCGATGAAAAGAAAGAAATAGAGGGATATTGAGTAAGGGGGAGAAAAGGAAGACATTGGTAAATATGGATTTGAAGAATCAACCAAAAATTTTGTGACAAATATTACATTCCAAAAATGTCAACAAACTCAGGGATCTGTATCTTGGGAGAGCAAAACCTCTCAAAATTAAAATCTTGTAAGAAGCCAAAGAACAGTGACTTATTATACACAAATAATCATCAATGTCAAGGTTAGCATTGATGTTCTGTTAGTATACCATCGAGGTTTGAAGACAATAAGAAGATGTCCAATATGTAAAAAAAGAATAACACATGACTTTTTCCAGCAAAGATATCTTTCAAAAATGAAGGGGAAAATTTTTAAATTCTTAATGAAAGAAAGGTAACTCATTAATAGTTGATCAGTCATTCACTAAATACTAAAGAAAATCCTTAAGGTTACCTGGAAAGATAACAGACTATAATTCAAGCCTGTATGAGGAAAATAATTTTACCAATAAAAGTAAAGCTGAAGATAAATTACAGAATCCTTCATCCCACCAGAGAATATACATTCTTCTTAATTGCATGTTTTTAGAATACATCTGTGAAGTCAGATGATAGTCTTAGTAAATTTAAATGATTTTAAATTGTAGAAAGTATGGAAGATAACCAGATTTGTCAAAACAACTTGTGAAGGAACAAAAAATGTTCAATCTTTGAGGATTTATGATTTATGATTTTAGAATTGCAACCATCCAGACTGTGTTGAAGTGACCCAAGGATTATTCAACTCAGCAGTATAGAACTAAGATATATGTGTTCAGAATCCATTGATATTTGACATGAGTATTATATTAGCTTCTTATTGCTGCTGTAAGTTACTCAGATTTACTGGCTTAAAGCAACATGAACTCATTATTATTATAGGTGTAGAACGTAGAAGTGAAACTCCAAAATACATTTTTCTGGGCCATGATATGAGTATCTTTGTGGTTCTTGTAATTTTTTGTATATGTTTAACACATACACCAAGACAAGATAATGAAGAAAAAAATATTTCTTCATTTCACATGCAAAGCATAAATTTTGACCATCTCTTCTCATCATATGGAAGAAATTAAACATGGATCTAACACTAAGATGTAAGGGCTAAAATTATAAATCACTTAGAAATAAATATTAGTGTTCATCTTAGGACCCAAGACTGGACTATAAACAGCTAAAACTCAGAGAACCAAAAAGAAAAATGAGGTAAATTGGATTTGATCAAAATAAAAACTTGCAAGTCAAAGGACACTATCAAGAAATTGTGACAATACACAAAGTTGGAAAAATGTATTTAAAACTCATAAATCCAGTAGGTCTAATATTGATATCTCTTAAGAGTCAACAATAGACTAATAATAAGTTGACACAACTCTAGATATTTATTCAACATTTGCCCTGGTGAAGATTTATGAATTGGCTATAATCACAACATTTTTCCTCAGATATTAAGCATTAGTCATTAAGTAAATACTAATGAAAACTAAATTTGTATCACTTTATAGTCACTATAATGTCTATAATTTTTAAATGATAGTGATAAGCATCAGAGTCATCCTAGCTTTCATCCATTGTTAGAATACAAAATGTGGGTGCCACTTTGAAATCGTCTTTGGCAGATCCTCGAAACACAAACAGCCTTCAGACAACCTACTTCCAACTATTAGGTGTAATTCCAAAAGTGGTAATAAAATATCCATGTGAAAACATTCATGCAAGTGTTCAGAGAAACACTAATCATAGGACACAAAAGATTAGAATTACTCCAGTGCCCAGTAAATAAATAAGCAAAATTCATCATACTAATACAATTGAACAATACAACATCTTTATAAATCATGAAATATATAGTCATACTACAGTAAGGATGAACTTTGAAGATATTACCCAAAGTGAACATAGTAACATAGAAAAGACCAAATAGTATATGATTTTGTTTACATAAAATATATAAAATAGACACTTTCTATGAGACAGAAAGCAGATGAGTGATGGATTGACAGAAGCATAAGAAGAGAATGTAATGTGACTACTAATGGGTATAGATTTTCTTTGAGGATAAATAGACAACTCTATTATAGATAATGGTTTGTGAATTTATTGCAGAAGAATGACTTCAATGACATGTAAGTTATGTCTGATTTTTACCAAAAAAAGAATAGATGAGAATGCATGAGATAAAATGAGCTATGTCATCTTTATTTATCCAGTGTAAAGAAAATTCTAGGTCTTAACTGTGTAGAGAGCATCAATAAATATCTGCAAAATTGATAGATGAGTAATTGAGTAGTACATGAGATCACACTCATCTATTAAAGGAGCATATTCTATAACTGTGGTAATCAGAGCAATTTATCTTTAATGAAGAGTAATTTTCATGATATTCATACACATTTTTTTCTTTCTACTCCTGATCACTATCATATAGTCTACCTGTATAGAGTAAGTGATCCCTAAGTATTTAATGGTTTGTTTTTAATTAAGTCTTTCAGTATAGCAGATATTTTTCTCATTAGGGAGAATCTTCCCATAATCAAGAGAAATGCAAAAAACTAACATGACTGTGGAATTGTAAGAGCACCCTGTCTCTTTATGGAAAGAAACATGCTATTTTTTGAGATGACTGAGGTTATTTAACTGGCTCATTTCTTACTGATTGGGCATTTTTCCTTAGCCACTATCAAGTGTTGTGCAGGAGCCTTAATACTTCTCTATCAAGCTTTGAAGGTTCAGTGTTGGTATTTAAAGTTTATTAAACTAGAGTACATGGTAGTGCAGGTGTATTTTTGATGAAAACATGAAGCAGTTGGATAGATGATCATATTCCATGTTCCAAACTCAATCACCTCTGTTGCAATTGTATTTAAATGTTACTTTTGTAAAGAATTCTCTTAAAGTGTCTAAAACTCAGATATCATTGACACATTCCTCTTGAAAGTGATAGCTATTAATGTCATGTTATGAAAAGAAAAATCGGACCCCAAGTGTACCATAAGTGAGCTGTCAGAAAATCAATGAGAGAACTTGATACAAAACCTTCTTTCTCTCAGTTCCTTCAGATTAGTTTGTCCACTAGACCACAGATAATCATTCACAAAATATAAAAGATTACTTCACCTATCACTGAAATAAAGCTACCCCCCCCAAGAGGCCTGCATTATCAATTTAATAGAGCTCAACTGAGGAATCCAATAACAAAGGACAGGAATCCAATATATACAAACTGCTTGATGTTTCTCATCCCTAAATTGCTCTGCACATGTCACTTCATCAATCCAAAGCAGTGTGTTTCTTGCTAAACAGGAAACATGTTAAACATAATTCCCACCCCATAGGAGAGGCCAGCTTAGATTTAAAACCCCAAACACTATTTCCTGAAGTTCTGTCCTTATGCAGTCACCAGGAGAGTATCATGATTCCAGCTAACACCAGGTGCTATGTGCAACATAAGAAATGTATATGATATGGGTAGTAACTTCTAAGACATCACCTTGTCACTGTGAGCATGGCCCCTCTTATCACCAGCATGTGTTTTACATTAAGTCTGGTGGGTCATGACTACTTAGACTATTATCTGTCTTCAATTCTTTCAGAAACATCTATTTTCTGAGTTAATCAAAGGCACTAGAACTCCAATTCTTAACTTGTATAGGGAACTAAAGTAATAGATTTCAGTTACCATCATATAAATTCAGAGAAATTAGAAGTCAATTCATAAATGGGAGAATTTATAAAAAAAATAACTGCAAATTCATTTGGATTCCATTGTTTCAGAGTCATTCACATCTAGAGAATAGACTACACCTTAGGAACACATAGAATTACTAGGTTAATATTGCCAAAACTGTTATAAAATTAAAAGTAGAAAAGCATAAGTCTGCCTGCCTCCCTTCTCTTCCTTCCCTCTTTTCTTTCATCCCTCCTTCCTCCCCTCCTTCCTCCCCTGCTTCCTTCCCTGCTTCCTTCTCTCCATCCTTCCTTCCCTCCCTCCCTCCCTCCCTCCCTCCCTCCCTCCCTCCCCTCCCTCCCTCCATCCTTCCCTCCTTCCCTCCTGGCGCTATCCTGTAGCTTTAATTCTGGGCCAGGGGGATGTACTAGAGTTTTTATAGATAGGACTAGGGATCTACCACTTTGAAATGCCAAGTCCCTTCTTGGATTTTTGAGAGTTAATTGGAGATGAGTCTCATGCACTCTCTGGCCCAGCCTAGCTTTGAAATTTGATCCTCAGATCCTCAGTCTCTTGTGAGTAGCTAACTGGGATTACAGGCATGGGCCAGCAGTACCTGACTCAAAAAAATCTTTTTTTTTTTTTTTTACATTGACTAATTCAATAGCTATGGCAATATATAGCTATTGAGCACAAAGCTCATACTTTTCTTTTTGGCAAGGCAGGTTTTCTTTTGTTTTTCCGATTTTCCAGAACTCTTAGACTTGAATTAAATTTGTTATTGATTGTACAGAGAAACTCAGGCTTACATTTCAACTTGTTATTAATGGGAAATCTGTTTTAAATTTGCTTACTTCATAGAAATGTGCTAATTAATCATACTGTTTCATATTATAAGCCTTCATTATTTGTTATATAAATTATTAATATTTAGACTTGTAAGCAGCCATATGATCTTTATTTTGGTCAACCCAATACATTTTCTAAAATAGAGGGCAGGTATAATACAAAAATCTTCTCCTACTTTTAATTATATAAAAAGCTAGCAAATTGTATCAGTTTTGTATCTCCATTACTGTCCTCTGTGGAAAACTATTTGCAACAAAATGTTCGTTATTTTATAAAGAAGCATCTTTCAATTAATTCTTAATAAGAGTTTCAGACTGGTGGAATTAGGGTGGAAATCAGAGCCAAGATCCCAATTTATCCCCCAGTGAGAAAATGGCAGGGATTCCATCATCCAATCAATCTTGCCTTTCAATCCTGAAAAGGTCAGGCTGTGCTATCCCTGTTATAACACACCACTTCTGGTTCCACTTTAACTTTAGCCCAGACAGATGAAGTGCATTATGGCAAAACTCACAAAAAGTTCATATTCATATTCATATTCTTTGTTCTGCTTGGTCCTGTAATTTAACATGTTAGGACCCAATGTGTCTGGAGAACCAATTACATGTATGTATATATATATAATGTATACATTATATATGTATATATATTTCACAGAAGAACTAAGACATCACTCTGTATATATGTATATATCTTCACATATGTGGATACACATAGATTTTTATAATAAATATCATTTGTGCAGAAGAAAAGTTTCCATGATTTTGTAATGATTTTTATTTTCCATTTTTCCCTCAAAGTATGAAATGATGTGGCCTCTTTATCTTGGCTAACACAGTGATTGCTTCATCTTCTTCTGACTGTTCTGAGGCAAGCATCTTTTAGAAATGAGATGCATATGTAATAAAATTTTCAGACTAGAATCGTTTTTTTTTTTTTTTTTTTTTTTTTTTTTGTTTTTTTTTTTTTTTTGCCAGTCCTGGGCTTAAGCTTAGGGCCTGAGCACTGTCTTTCTCAAAGCTAGAGCTCTCACTCTACCACTTGAACCTCAGCACCAGTTCCAGCTTTGTCTATGTATGTGGTACCAAGGAATTGAACCCGGGCCTTCTTGTATGCTAGGCAAGCACTCTGCCACTAGGCCAAACTCCCGGCCTCTGTACATCTTTTTAAATTGTTTTGGTTAGACAGAAGCAAGTCTGTTTATAAATCCAAAGATGGTGTCTTTTTTGTGGGCGGTGGTGGTTATGAAGCTCTAACTCAGCCTGGGTGCTGTCCATGAACTCTTTAGCTCAAGGCTGTCACTCTACCCTTGAGCCAAGCCCCACTTCCCGTTTTCTACAGGTAATTGGAGATAAGAGTCTCAGTCTCTTTTGTGCTTGGGCTGACTTTGAACTTAAACCTCACATCTAAACCTCCTGAGTAGCTAGGATTACAGGCATGAGCCACCATGCCTGGCTAGATGGTGTCTTATTCTGTTGTATTTCACTTACTTATAGACTGCTCAATAAGTTATATGCAAAAACTGCATTGTATTTCCAAGTTCAAAAGTTTTGTTTGGGGTGGGAACATGGCCTACTGGTAGAGTACTTGCCTAGCCTGCATGAAGTCCTGGGTTTGATTTCTCTATACCACATACACAGAAAAAGCCAGAAGTGGTGTTGTGCCTCAAGGGATAGAGCTCTAGCCTTGAGAAAGTACAAGGCAGTGCTCAGACTCTGAATTCAAGCCCCACAACCCCCACCACCAACAACAAAATTGTTTGCAATGGTGATTGGATAGGATTGATAGGTTGTATGGTAGGTTGAGAGCCCTCATGGCTTGGATAAGAATATATAAAGCTGTTTCTCAAAAACTGTGTGCTTTCTTCTTGGTAGTGATGCTTTGAAATCAGACCAGACTGGGCTTGTGACTTAATATAGAGAAAAGTTGGTAAGATAAAGACTAGACTGATATCTCACAGCGTGTGATATCTCATCTCAGATGAGCCAACATAAAATGAGATGATAAATATGTTATTAAAATCTTTCAGAATATACTCAGGAGTTTCTGCTACTTTTCTTATAGGAAGTTCTCCTGACTCAAAACACTTGGTAAATTGATGCCTTATTTTATCCTGACAATATTTTGGTAAAAAAAAATGAAACAATATGAATAGGTGCATCCATTCTAATTAAATAATTCCAAAAATGCTAACGTTTTTGATTGTGTCTTCTTTCTTCTTATCTACTAGAAATTCGTTGGGATGAATTGTGAAAATAGTAGTTGCAAAGATCATTATCCCAATCTTATATCTCAGAGTGAAACCACACCAATTTCTTTTTTCTGAGCCTCCTACATATTCTTTTCATTGCAAATTGAAGATTATTTATTTTTGTTTATTTTTAAAATGCCTTGATAAAAATATGGAAGGAGAGCCAGGAGTGTAGCCTAGTGGTAGAGTGTTTGCCTAGCTTGCACAAAGACCCAGGTTCGATTCCTTGGTACCACATACTAGAAAAAAAAGCCAGAAATGGTGCTCTGGCACAAGTGGCAGAGCTCTAGCCTTGAGGAAGCCCAAGGACAGTGCCCAGGCCCTGAGTTCAAGGCCCAGGACTAGCAAAAAATATGGAAGGATGTAGTTGTCCATCTTTTCTACAAATGAAGTTCTATATTATTTCCTATTTCTTTAGCCCAAGAGCTAGTCTCCAGACTAGGTGCTGTATGTATTCCCCAAATCTTTCATTGCCTACATAAGAAAGAATAAGGCTAAAACTAATTCTCTTTCTTGATTAACCACTAAATGCTTTTTATAACACATAGGACATTTGTTTCTAACAACTGAGATATGTTAACTAATTTGTTTTAGCGAAATTTACACCAATAAATTGTAAAGAAGTGAGTCAGAGAAGTTGCCCTTTACAAATCTTCCTTTCTATCTTCTTTCTCTTCCTTCATTTCTTCTTTCATTCCTTCCTGTTTACCTTCTTTCATTCCATTCATTTCCCCCTCCCTCCCTCTCTCCCTGACTCCCTCCCTTCTTCTCTTCTTTCCTTCTTCTTTTTTTTTTTTTTGCTAGTCCTGGGCTTGAACTCAGGGCCTGAGCACTGTCCTTGAACTTTCTCAAAGCTAGAGCTGTACCACTTGAGCCTCAGCATCATTTCTGGCTTTTTTCTATGTATGTGGTACCAAGGAATCGAATCCTGGTCTTCATGCATGCTAGTCAAACATTCTATCAACTAGGCCAAACTCCCGGCCCCCTCCTTCTTTCCTTCCTGGTGGACCATGCTATTGAGCTCAGTGTAGTCTAAAGTTTGCTATAGAGCACAGACTATCTCAGAATTCGAAATCCTTTCAAACCAACCATGTGAGTGCTAGGAGTGTGAGTCATACACAGAATACCCAGTTTAGACTCTTTAAGAGAAAGAAAGCCTTTATTTCTCCTTATTTGATGATGTTACTGTTCTGAATCCACACTTGGTTATTTACTTCTTTCATCTGTGAATCCATCCACATATCTGTGCTTTCACTATATTTCAGACAGTATCCCAGCATCTATGGTGCAATCCAATTTCCCTTGAGACATATAATTGCCTTAATTATTTAAAATTATTATTGTAAGTAAATTTAACATGAAAACTACCCTCTTAATAGGAATGTGTAGTTAGCTCCAGTCATGGTTTCCTTCAACAAATATTTAGAACTCATTGATATTGTATAACTGAAAATTGTACTAATTGGTTAACAATTAGTATTCTACTCAGCATCATTTAATTCTTTGCTTCTGTGAGTCTGACTACTTTAGATATCTCTTATAATTAGTATTAGACAGTTGTCTTTTATATATCTTTCTTTTTACTTTTGCTGATATTAGGCCTTAAATTCAAGGCCTGGACACTTTCCTTGGGTTTTCTCATGGCTAGAGCTCTATCTCTTGAGGCACAGCAACACTTTCAGCTTTTTCTGTGTATGTGGTACCAAGTAATCAAACCCAGGGCTTCATGTAAGCTGGGCGAGCACTCTACCACTAGGCCACACTCCTAGCCCTTTGGGGAGTGAATAGTTTAAGATTTCTTTTGATTTTTTTCCATCAAACACACAGGCTGGTAGTAAAAGGCATCTGTTATTTGTTGTGATTATTTACATAGGGTTGTATACAGAATATGGGATCTGCAGTCCAACTTGCCCAGAGTTGCCCGGGTAGCACAGTTGTCCCTTTGGGTTGTGTAAGATGTGACAGACACAGGAGGGAGGCTGAGTAATGCTTGTGTGTGTTTGAGAGAGGGGTAGTGTTTTTTTCTTGTACAATATCAGGCAGTGTGTATTATCTGCAAAACAATCCTTTACACTGCTATCTCTACTTATACTGCAACTCACTTTAAGAACACAATTTATTTCCAAACTCCCTCAAATGGCACACAATAAAGACTATAATTCTTTCAGAAGTGAAAATATAATGTTACAAGAAAGTATACTTCATCTGAATTGTATAAAACTAGAAAAAATTAATTTTTCAGGTTTTGGAAAAATATACATATGCACATGATATTTTGAGGATTGGGCCCAAGTCTGAACATGGACTATATATTTCATATCCACGTTATATACTTAGTCTAAAAGAAGTTTAAGGGAATAGCTTTGGTGTCCCTGTGTTTTGACTATGGCCTATCAGAGGATGTCACATGCAGAAAGTTCCACTATGGTGTCATCCTGGTACTCAAAAAGTTTCTGAACTGTGGGCATTTTGGATTTTCCTATCATCTATACATTTAAAATAACTAATGTACTGTGCTTATTTGCCACTAAAATAATGTAAATTATGTCAGCACAGATAACTATGGTCGTCTAGATTTCAGCTTTGGAGTTATCATCATTGTCTGTAAGTGGAAGGCTTGCTATAAAACAACCTTAAAGAAAGCAAAGTTATGAAAGAGGTGCAGGAGGTGCATGCATGATTTGGGATGTATTTATTCAATTCCAAGTCTTCTTAAATGGAGGGGGATATCCCACTGTAAATCAAGTAGCTGAAACAGGTAATTTTATAAAGGAAAGAGGTTCTTATTTTGTCTTTGTTTTTGTTGGCTTATTTAGGACTCAAGAAGTACAAACAGCATGGCTCAGGTCTGATAAGATCTCGTCTGTGCTGCTGTTCATCACAATGGGAACATGTCTATATCTCTTTTCTCAGTGTTCTCTCTTCCACTTATGATGCTGCTAGGAATTAGTCCTGAGGCCTTTTCCTGAATGACATCTAATCTTACTTCCTAATGCTGCCAACTAAAACCTCGGTAGTCAGATTACATATTCACACTTTTAATACCATTAACGTAAGTCTTTGAGGCTAACCGTCCTGCATGCATTTAGGATGGCATGGAATGCCATAGGCCAGAGGGAAAGGTTTTGATGCTGTGAGCCTTCTCTCTTTGTTATCTGATATATTGAATTTATTTGTATTTGGTTATTTGAAATTTGATAGGGAAGGGGGGAAAACCAAGACAGGGGAGGAGGGTAATGGGTACCAAGACATGTGAAAGGGTATCAATGTATGTGAATTAATACACCATCTATCTGGCAAATATCATGTAACCCTTTTATTAATTACAATAAAAATTAAAAAAAAAGACACAGTCAGGCCGGGAGTTTGACTTAGTGATAAAGTGCTTGCCTAGCATGCTCAAAGACCTGGGTTCGATTCCTCAGTACCACATAGAGCTCTAGCCTTGAGAAAAGTCCAAGGACAATGCTCAGGCCCTGAGTTCAAGCCCGCCCCACAACTGGCAAAAAAAGACACAGTTCAGAACTTTCACATAAAAGTTTTTATCTTAACAATCTCTTTCAGAAGATGGGATATTATGTAAAACAAATCTTTTATGTACCCATAAGCAATAGTGTGATTTTCTTGTCTAAGAGTTTCTTTGTTAATCCATTTCTTCTCTTATAAGTATGTAAAAAGACAGATTTTATTTTATTTTGTTTTTGGATCGTTAGGCATCTTAGATCAGGAAAATTTCTAGTGAGAGAAAAACTAATTCAAATTCACCAGTGCTCTCAAATGAAATTAAAATTTCATTAATCACAACAGTCTCAAATTCCTTTGTTCATTGAGATTACAGACAGGATTTTGTATGTGAATGCAATTTTAGGCCCCTTGAAATAATGGCACACTCTCCAGCTCCCACTAGTACCTTAGATGCCACTGGGAGATGGGGGAAGTATGTCTAATAAACTTTTAGTTGGCTTCAGAGTTCAGTAATTTATTTTTCAATACATGTTAAATATAAAGCTTATTCAACATCAGCATGATTAGGTTTTTTATTTTTTATATGTTTTTATTTTAATTTATAGAAGGATTATATTGTATTCACCAGATAGAAGGTGCATTACTTCACAAACACTGTTACCCTTTCTCATGTTTTGGTCCCCATTTTCCTCCTCCCATCCCCTCCCCTCATCTTTTCTCCCACTTTCCCTATCCTATTTCAAATAACCAAATAAACATATATACATTATGACAGAAAACAATGTAAGATACTGTAACAATATGAGATAACCAAGGGACAGCAAAAAGAGATGAGAAATAATATAGTATATTAAGAGCAACAATCACACATTATATGGCTCTTGTTTCTATATCCTGGAAGTCCTTTCATTTAGCCTCATCCTATATGGCCTTATGTATCTAGGTTTTGTCCTATTGTAAACCTCTACTGGGAGAGTCCAAAGTTTATACTAATTACAGCATGATTAGTCTTATTTTGAGATTTTTGTAATTGCTGTCAGTACTGTTATTTGAACTCAAGGCTTTACACTTCCTAGATTTTTATGTTATCACTTGAAGCAAGCTTCCCAGACCCCTTTTTTTGCTTCTTATTTGAGATAGATCCCCATTTTCCACTCAGAAATATGCTCATTCTTTTTTTTTTTGGAATAGGTTCTTTTTTTTATTATAATTAGTAAAAGGGTTACATGATATTTGCCAGATAGAAGGTGCATTAATTCGCATACATTGATACCCTTTCACATGTCTTGGTACCCGTTTCCCTCCCCCCCCCACACTCCCCACCCGTCTTGGTTTTCCCCCCTTCCCTATCAAATTTCAAATATCCAAATACAAATAAATTCAATATATCAGATAACAAAGTGAGATACTATACCAATATGGCCTAGTGGTTAAAGTGCTTGCCTAGCATGCATGAAGACCCGGGTTCGATTCCTCGGTACCACATACATAGAAATATGCTCATTCTTAAATTTTAATGTCAAAATTAAAAACATAAGATGCTTATTTAAGAGTAGTGATAGATGAATGCAATCAATGTAGATTATACATGTGCAAAAATATCCCCAGCGCTGGGTGTGGTGGCTCATGCCTGTAATCCTAGCTACTCAGGAGGCTAAGATCTGAGGATCGCAGTTCAAAGCCAACCCTGGCACTAATGACCGTGAGACTCCTATGTGCAAATAACCACCAGAAGACCGGAAGTGACACTGTGGTTCAAGGAGTAGTGTGGTAGCCTTGAGTCGAAGAGCTCAGGGACAGGGCCCAGGCCAAGTTCAAGCTCCATGATCCACCAAGAAAGAAAAATGTCACCAAAGAATCCCTTTACAATCAATTTAGACTCATTTAAAAATGTAACTAACCAGGCTGGGGACACACCTCTAATCTTAGCAGCCCAAAAGTCTGAGATTTGAATTTCAAAGTCAGCCCAGGCAAGAAAGTCCATGAAACATGTTCATCTCCAATAAACCTCTTTAAAGAAGTCAGAAGTAGAGTATTGACTGAAGTGATAGAGTACTAGCCTTGAGCATAACAAAGCTTAGGGACACAATCCAGACCCAGAATTCAAGCTCCAGGACTGGCGCACATGCACATACGCATGCACATACTCAAACACACTCAAAGCCACTAACTACAAGCTCTCAGCAGTGATAAAAGCAAGACGTGATGGAAGTCTAAGGAAGGGCTGAAGATATCTTTGCAGAAGAACCTAGAGGATGAAAATGACTTGGAAGTATAGGGCAGCTAAAACTTCAAACTGAACTATCTGAACCCCAATTGACATCTACCAAGACCTCTGAATATTGATCACAACAACCAAGATCTCCTGAAAAACCAAAGTCCAAATAGGGTGTCAAATAACGCACCACAGAAGTGGAAAAACCTAATGATTTCCCTACAAATGACAATTTCAACACACTTGTGAGTGCATGCCTTCAAATTCACTATCTTTACACAGATTCTCTCCAGCCTAATACTTGCTTCAAACATACTTAAATTGGGGACAGACATTTTGGCTTCTTGAAATTGCTGCAAGAACTCACCATATATAAAAACTAAGACTAGATTGTTGATGGCATTTTTTTCTCCATAAAGAAACAAATATCTGATTGAAAGACTTCAAAAGACAGTTTTAAGTTGTTTCTCTTTTCCAGAACTCTACACCATTAAGGAATGACTGGGGAAGTCTGTACATATCACATACAGATGCAATATTTTCATTTTATACCACTTTGAATATGCAGATATCTTATCTAAACCATAATAATCTACATAGAATTACTGTGATATTATCTCTGACTTGTTACTATGAAAGAGCATATATGTATATTACAAGGGTAAAGGAGCATTATTACTGACCTTTTGCATGGTATGTAATACATTTTATGAAAGAAATACATGATTGGGAAGTTTAGAAATGAAAACTTTTTTTAATTTTTATTTTATATTTTTTCATATATTTTAATTGTAAGTAATTGAAGGGTTACATAATATTTGCCAGATAGATGGTACATTAATTCCCATACATTGATACCCTTTCACACGTCTTGGTCCCCATTTCCCTTCCCCCCCCACCACCCCTCATCTTGTTTATCCCTGTTCCCTATCCAATTTCAAATAACCAAATACAAATATATCCACTATATCAGGTAACAAAGTGAGATACTGTAACAATATGAGATAACCAAGGGACAGCAAAAGAGATGAGAGATAACATTGTACCTTAAGAACAACAATCATTCATTATATGGCTTATGTTTCTATATCCTAGAGATCCTTTCATTCAGCATCCTACTATATGGCCTTTTGTATCAAGGTTTTGCTCTATTGCAAATCTCTTCTAGGAAAGCTCAAGGTTTCTACTGATTATGACAAATGAGGGAAACATTGAGCCTAAGTTCCTTTGAGTCTGGCTTACTTCACTTAATATGATCTTTTCTAAGTCTTTCCATTTCCTAGCAAATGGGGCATTGTCATTCTTTCTGACAGCAGCATAGAATTCCATTGTGTACAAACACCACATCTTGTTGATCCACTCATCAACTGAGGGACATCTAGGTTGGTTCCATATCTTTGCTATAGTTAAATAGTGCTGCAATGAACATTGTTGTGCTGGTGGATTTAGTATGTCCTTGTTTCTGGATGATTGGGTAAATGACAAGTAATGGAATTGCTGGGTCATAGGGGAGCTCTATGTTTAGGCTTTTGAGGAACTGCCATACTGCTTTCCATAGTGGTTGAATGAGTTTGCACTCCCACCAACAGTGTAATAGTGATCCCTCCTGGCCACACCCCCTCCAGCATCTGTTATTAGTTTTCTTGATCCTGGCCATTCTCACTAGAGTGAGGTGGAATCTTAGAGTAGTTTTGATTTGCATTTCTTTTATGACCAGAGATGTTGAGCATTTCTTCATGTGTCTATAGGCCATTTTGGTTTCTTCTTCAGGGAAGACTCTCTTTAAGTCTTTGGCCCATCTTTTAATGGGATGGTTGTTTCTTTGGAGATTACTTTTGGAGTGATTCAATTTTTTGAGCTGTTGATATATTTTAGATATAAGGCCTGTGAGTTATGGGGGAGAAGGGAAAAGACATCAATCATAGGTTTGGAGAAAGGAATTAATTTCTTTGAAATGATGCCTGATAATCAGAGAAAAACTTGAATGTTATAACTAAAGAGGCGATAGCATTTAAATGAAGACCATCCTGCTTAGTAAGCTCACCACTTTATTTCTTCCTGTTGCTCTGCTTCCTTCTCCTACTGCTCCTATTGCTCTTGCTGTTGCTCCTACTGCTCCTGCTGCTGCTGCTGCTGCTGCTGCTGCTCCTCCTTCTCCTCCTCCTCCTCCTTCCCCTCCTCCTTCTCTTCCTCTTCTAGTGTACCAGCATTGGGGCTTGAACTCAGAGCCTGGGCACTGTTCTGTAGGTTTACATTCACGGTTCATATTCTATTACTTGAGCCACAGCTCCACTTCTGGATTTTTGCAGCCTAATTGGAGATATGCTTTTAATGAACTTTTCTTCTCAAGTTAGCTGCAAACTTTTGCAGTTTTCAGCTTTCTGAATAGACAGCATGCCTGGTTTGAGCCACTGGCACCTAGCAAAGGGACCATTTATTATTACATTCTAGTGGGAGAGACCCCTGCTCATGAAATTCTACACAGTAGCCAAATTTCTCAATATAGTGCCCTTAAGCCTGGGGACTTTTGTCTGAGTCTTTTCTGCCAATGTACTAGAACACAGGTTTATTTAAATGGAAAAGTGGAGGCTGGTAATTTTTTCAGCTCCTTCTATCTCTCTTCTTTCCTTCCTCTATCCTCTTTCTTGTTTTCTGTTCTAAAAAATGGTTGCTTCTGGATTGTCTGCTTCACTTGAATCCTAAGAGTCTAGTATGCAATATCATCACTAAAACCTGGTGAGATCCAACCGCAGGCTCATGCCAGAAAAGCCAGTCTGTCTCTGGGAAAGCATATAAAAGAAGGAGTACTTAATTAAACTGATTAATGGAAATGAGTGGAGGCTTATTTAATGAATATTAAAAGACTGACTCAATGAGTGATTTTATGATATGAATCTGGAACTGGAAAAATTATAAACTTCAAGTCCCCACTGAAGCAGTAATAAATAGAACTCATTTCTAGGAGAATGAAACTGTACATTTCTCAGAGGGTTTAGAATTTTCAGTGGCATTTTTTAGCATGTATAGCCCTATTAAACCTTGTTATTTTCTTCTTAATTTGTGCCATTTAGAAATGATTTTCATTTAACTTTTCCATGGCTCATTTCTCTCCTGCAGAACATTTTCATATGATTCTGTGATAAAGTCTATGCTGTAACACAATTCCATTATAAAACCATAATAATATAATAAGTACCGACTAAACAGTAATAGGCAATAGCCAGAACATAAAAGACTGACAGGAAAAGAAATCAAGCACCTGGGAAGTTAGATTTTATTTTTGAGTTCTCTATAAGATTCTTTCCTTTTGCACATGTTTTGGATCATCTCAATAAGGTTCCCTACCTGGTAGGCAGGGTTTTAAGGAAACAAATCACAAAATTTGTAAGGCACAAGTCCTTCTTCACCCAAAAGTTCATCGAGCTGCACCTTTCCACAACATGATTACCATGCTTTAATCAAAATCCCACAATGGGAAGAAAGTTTCATTTTTATGGCCTCTTTTCTTCTTTTGTGTTTTGTGAAATATTGCTTTTTTGTTCCATAGAATGAGCCTGTTGTCTCTAAATAAAACTAATTTCAATTTAACAAATACCCTCCATTAAACTCTCCAACATCCTGTGTTTTGTGGATTACAGCCCCTCCCTGCATGGAAACAAAGCCACTCATGCCTGAGATTTGTAATTTGGGTTTATCCAGACAAACGCATATACAAAACACTATCAGCATAAGTCAGACTTTGGTTAGAACCAGAAGCATATGTACATGTAGAGAAGGTTGTGTCATTCTCAGCACTTTTAGTATTATCAAAGTCTAAGCTGGACAGAGCTGTGTACAGATTGGTTGGTCTGCTAGAAAAACAGCATAAACAATTCTAAAATTGCAAATGGGCTGGATCAGTGTCTGCCCAGTATGTGCGAGATTTGACTTCAATTACAGTGCCCATACACACAAACACACACACACACGCACACACACACACACACACACACACACACACACACACACACACACGGGAACATACGCAGGCACACATATACAACATACATACTCACATACACACTCCAGATATATACTAGAAGAGAATCAAGAAATTCTATGTGATTGGACAATTTTTTTCTTTTTAATTGCTAATCAAGAGGATTTCTGAATTTTTCCCCATTCATACCTCCTACACAACTTCCAGCAGCTTGTCAGGATGGTTAGCACTGTGCTGTGTGCAAGGAGCACTGCAGCATAAGCAATGCAACCAGCAAATTAATATATGACTAGGCAGTCACATATTACCAAAGATACATACACCTGAATTGTTTTTCATTTTCCATGTGACCTTGCAGCTTTATATGGGAGGAAATATAGAAAGATAAGCCCTGTGTTATATTGCTAGCTTTACAAAAACAGTGGGTCTATTTCAAAAATGGCATCCCATCCATTCACTCTTAGGTACATACATGAAATGAGAGAAAAATAACCTTTAAAATTACTTCTTGTTTGCATATAAGATACATTCTTATACCTCATAAGGGAAAAAAACTTTGTTAAAATTAACCTATATTGTTACATATTAAAGCAGTTATAGGAAGAATAGTGAAAGTATCATATCCCTGATGCACTCCTCAAATTTTAGCTTGAAATACCTGTTAAGTTGAGCTTATATATTTAAAATTTTGAAGTTTCCTCTTTTCTCTCCACTATTCTATGAATTTTCTGAATAGCTTTTCTCAGTTATAAATCATCACTTCCTTATTCTAATGTAGGAACTGATTGTGGATTTTGTATTTCATTCTTGTCAATATTCTTAGCATAAAATGCAATTATTTTATTAGTTAATTTCTTACTTTCTTACATTGAGTTCAACTGGTATTTTCCATCTTGGCTGATTTTTACCCTAAATATTTTTTACCTTGTGGATTCTCTTCGTCTTGTGAGGTCTGTATGTGAGAATGCAATACAACTGTTGGTTAAAAGTAGTTTCTGACATTATTTGTGATTCCTAGGAAGTAGTCTACCAAATCACTTTTTCTCATTTGATTTCCAGCTAAGCTGCTGTCAGAGCTTCAATCTTGTTTTCTGATTATCCCATTACATAGTGCATTCCCTTGAATTTAGTGAAGACTTACAACAGTGGTTCTGTACGCATACCACTGCCTTGTCAACACTTATAATTTTGTAGAATTAGACAAAGGACTGCTATCTTACTTAAAAGGAACAGCATTAACTAACTCTTTTGGTTAAAAAAAATCCAGCCACATTTTCTCAGTATGCTTGTACTAGGGCCATCTTTTAAGATCCAGAGCATGAGATCACTCAGAGGCAGTTTTGCTTTCCTTATTTCTATTATACACATCAAAGCTATGCTCCATACTGAGAAGCAATAACTATTAAATGTAGCCTCAAAGAGACAGACAAACCCAACTGGCTGCCAACTGGGATGCAATTTCAGGAAAATGTTACCACAAACAAATGCATAAGAAGTAACAAGAATGTATTTAGTGGCCTCATTGTTTATATTGCGGTACTATAAATATTTGTAACAACTATGTAGACCCTTGACAGTTTAGCAGCTTTTATTGTATGTGTGTGTATGTGTGAGTGTGTGTGTTATCCATATTCTGAAAACATCCTATACATGGCACCATTCATATGAATCCACAATGCCCAAGTGGCTGACATTGTTAGCATCAATCATTTAAGGGTATAAAATGAAATTTCTGGTACAAATAATGCTACTTCTCTTAGACATTCCAAAAATCCTTTATATTCAAAAGTAAACTTTCCTTATACATTTTTTTTTAAATTGGCATGTTAAAATACACCAGAGAATACAATATACCACATAATTGAGAGTTGGACCATCTGGTGGTGTGTGAGTTCCTTTAGGAAATGAAATGATAATGGAATTTCTACTCATGGTGCTAGGAAATTATTCGCCTTTGTTCTCTTCTGTGAAGTCATATCGTCTTATTTTAGTTGATTTCCCCTATATGCTTCTTTAGACAAGTCAGTAAATTGAGAGTAGTAAAATATATCTTGCTTTGGGGGAATGTAATCTGGCTATTTGGGCGAGAGAATAGTTTCCTGGGTTATGTTCAGCAGGCATTACTAAATGATAGGCTATTTTCCCTATAATGTGGATAGTTTCACATACCTTTTCTTTTCCTATTCTTGACAGGTGCATGAGGCAGTCCCATGTTACACTGAGTGCAATCGCTATTCCTGGGTGGTAGAACCCTGGTCTCCATGCAAAATCAACAATGAGCTGAGGTCTCCACGCTGTGGAAGAGGAATTCAATCCAGAAAAGTGAGGTGTGTAAAAATAGACTGATTTGCAAAATGGGGGCCATGGCATTTTGGCACACATACATATCTATGCATATATATAACTACATACACACACAAAATTCATATATAATTTATATATACACACCATCTAAATGTATATATAAACAATATCACTTACCCAAGTTTACTCTGATTTTTACATGATTTACACTGATTTATGCTCATCTTCCAAACATCTATGGAGACATTTGTATCATTCTTATCATGTGCATATTAGGATTATTCTGCAATCCAGCCATAATTCTCACCATTTTCTCCATTCCAGTGTCATAAGTGGGATGAACTATGTGAGCAGGCTGGGATCCCTTCACTTATTTTTTACAAATAAAGAGGTTGTCATTGTATTTCTACTCCTATTTTTTTGCACTATCATTAGTACACCATAACCTGTATGAGGTCATGTAAACCCCCAATTTAGCTTTATAAACTGAAACCTAAAGATACCATGGATAAGAGCAATACATTGTATTTCTTTTTAAAAAATATCTCTGAAAGAATTAGTATATCTTGGATTATTTACTCTTCAGATACCTTGTTCAGATATTTTGTTGTAGAAATACAGACGTGTATCCAAATTTAAAACTTGGTCTGAGTTTGATAAGTAGTCTAATTTAGAAATTATTTTTATAGTAGGCAGAACCATTTTCTTATCCTCAAATAACAAAGGCAATAAACCTCAAGTACTGAATAGTAATAGCAAAAATGTTGCTAGACAATAACTAGTAAATAGACCAAGAAGAAAACTTAACTGTAGTTATCCAATTGAATAAGCACTTCATCAAATTCAGGAAACTCCATTTCCAGTGGAGAGACAAGGCCTAAATCATACAGTTGCTTGCTGAACTTGGGGTTAGATGATTTTTATCCAGGACATCATAGTCAAGGTAAAGCCATACTGTGTGTATTAATGTTTGTCACCAGTGATACCTCATTTAGTACCCTATTATACACCCACTATTTTCAACATACCAATGTTACAAAATTACTAGTAGCTATGTTGAAAGAAGTAGCTGCTGGCAAAATTATAAAGGTGTTTCTGATCACCAATCCAAACAAATGGCTAATATACAAAACCTATTTCTTTCCTCTTGGCTACTTCCTTCTACCCTGGAGAGACATAAGCTCAGGCTATTGCATGTTGTGTTTTTACCATTTTCTTTTCAAATCCTCAGTCTTCTGTTTCTTATTCTCCAATGGCTTTAAAAAGTGACTGACCAACAGATTTTGCAAAACAACATGGAAACAAGCTTATTCATTACATACTTATCCCATTCAGGACTCTTGGCAGTATTAAAGAAAAATGTGAGGAGAGAGAGAAAGCTTTAAGAGAGTAAATAGCTACTGGCAGAATTGCAAATGATTAATTGAAGAAAACACACTTTACCTAGGGGATCTTTCAGCTGTATGTGCCTGACACAATAGGAACCCCCAAACTAACAAACATTATTCTATCAGGGACTAATTTTATTCCACAGAAAAGCCACATGCCAAAATTCCAGCTATTTGGTCCCCACTATGTGACTTGAAACATCATTTGAAAAAGAAGAAGAAGAAATAAAGTAGAATTAGGTATTGATATGGTCCCAGTATATTATGGTCCCTTACAGGAAGAGGGGATTTAAAAAAAAATACACAGAGTAGAAGATTAAAATCCCAAGCCATCCCTAAATCAAAGGAAACAGACTTGGAAGAAACTAATCCAGAAGCACTTTCCTCTCAGACTTTCAGTATTCAGAATTAGTAAAAACTAAATGTTTGTTTTTGTATTACCCTGTGAGTATTTGTTAATTTTCTTGTCTTGGTGACAATCTACCTTATAGTAACAGCCTATGATAGTTTATTTTCCTCATAGTTTTACAAGTTGGTCATGGTAGGAAGCAGAGAAGGCTGGGTTGGCCCTTCTCATTGCATGTGGCTTTCCATAAAATATGTTACTCTGAGGTTTCTATTGCAACTTAGGCATCATTATCCCAACCTTACATACCACTTTTTCAGGGACAACCTTCAGGGATCCCTTCATTGTCATGACTTTCCTGGTTCCCCAGGCCTTCCTTTGAAATCTGAGTAGGAACTTCCATCAGCACATAACTCCCGCATTCTGTTTACCTGAAAAGTGAACATTACAGATAAAGCTGAGATCTGTTACTAGTTTGAGCACTAGCCAGGTTCCCATAAGCTCTTCCTACAGTGACCTCCAAATGTCTAAGTAGCTGAGCAGAATGAAATGAATACTTAGAGAAGGTTACTACTAGGAAGTTATGTAACTAAGGCACTCTCTTTTCAGGAGAAGTATATTTCACATAATGTTTACCCTTTTATACCTTTAAACAGGCCATGTGTGAAGTCTGGCCAATTCCTAAGATACCCTCAAGATACCTCTTCTATTTTCTTTATACAAAGTACATGGTTCTTTCTAGTGTCTTCAATTTCTTTAATAATAACAATCACCTTGTTTTCAGCTTTATGTATGCTTATTTTCTAGCAAAACTACATATTTTAGTAAGATTTTTGTTCTGCTATTTGCTTTCTATTCTCACTGTACAGCTGACTAAAAGCACCCAGCATTCACAATGCCACAGCATAAATTTTAGACTGTTGTAAATTTCCTCTGCCAAATTGATTCATCCACAGCTTTTTAACTCAGATTTATTCAGTCTCAAGACAGGGAAAAACTGTAGACAAATTTGTTGCCAGAATGTCACAAGAATGGCCAGGAGCGGTGGCTCACATCTGTAATCCTAGCTACTCAGGAGGCTGAGATCTGAGGATTGCAGTTCAAAACCAAACCAGCCTGGGTACTAAAGAAAGTGATACTATTATCTCCAATTAACCACTAGAAAACCAGAAGTGGCACTGTGGCTCCAGGGATAGGGTGATAACCTTGATCTGAAGAGCTCAGGGACAGCCCCTAGGCCCAGAGTTCAAGCCCCAAGACAAACAAACAAACAGACAGACAAAAAAACACCAAAAAACATGAATAGCCTCTAATCCAATTCTAAATAGAGTTCTTATTTCTACCTGAGTAAAGTAGAAACAACTTCTACATGAGTCAAGCCTTCATTTTACACATTCCTATCAGCATTCTGATCTGAGCTCCTACCAGACCCCTGACCCCCACACCCTGCCCCTGCATTGAAGCTGCGCTTGGAACATTGAAAAACTATTCTACTTGGCCCAGGAGCCTGGCCTAGTGGTAGAGTGGTTGGCTAGCATGTATAAAGCCCTGGTTTTGATTCCTTGGTACCACAGATACAGAAAAAGCCAGGAGTGGTTCTTTGGATCAAGGTATAAGGCACTAGCCTTGAGAAAGCCCAAGGACAGTGCCCACCTGCTTTTCCAAACTATTCTTAATTATTCTCACAAACCAGTTTCAATATTTTCTGAACCATATGGTCAGGATAATTCATAGCAATAATCCTATTTCTCAGTACCAAATTTTCTTTTCCACAGATATAACAAAATACCTGGCATAAACAACTTAAAAGAGGAAGAATTTATTTTGGTTTATGATTTAGAGGTGTCAGCCCACCAAGAGAGAGAGTCAGCCCACCAAGACAGAGAGGGTATGATAAGGAAGTTCGCATTATGGAAGATAAGAAAAAGTGAGCAGTAAAAGGAAAGGGTCAGTTCAAGATATAGGCCCTAAGGATAGACCATATAACTGACTTTGTCCACCCAGAAAGGAAGTTTTTACATCTCAATAATCCATTATACTTGGGTTGAACTGGAGATTTCACCCTTATAAGCCAAAGATTGGCATTTGAGCCATTCTTGTAATTCATTTTTGCTTTATTTTAAATATTGGTCTGACTTTTGACCAGTCTTCACTTGAATCATGAGTCTTAGAATGTTTACTCCTTAATACCTAGGATCATAGCTATGAACCAGCAGCATACAGCTTCCATTTGAATTTGACATTCATCACTGGATTAAATAATTATTTCCTTCAGAATCCTCATGAGGCAATTGTTTCTGGAAGCATTCTTGCAGATATGACTAAAGATGTGCTTTACCAAGGTACTTCTAGGTTCTTCTATCTTAATCAAGTTGATAATCAGAATATGTATTTTTATGGCTGCTCTCACATGCTAACACATACATACTCTGTAACAAGCATCATTACTTAATGTGAATGATCAGATTTAAATATGGGACGCTAACCTGACAGAAATCTTGCATTTCTAAATTGTCATTGACCTAAATAAGATTATGTTATAATAAATGAAACAGCTAATTTTTTTCTCTTTTATAACACTTCCATACTGGAGGATATGAGTCTCATCATTTTTTATTTATAAACACAATTTTGATTATTTGATTTCTTTTTATTATTTTTTGATGGTCATGGAGCTTGAGCCACAGAGTCACAGAGACATTTCCAGTTTTCATGTGGTTAATTGGAGATAGTAGTCTCAGGGATTTTAGTGCCTGAGCTGGCTTCTGAACCACAGTCTTCAGATCTCAGCCTCTTGAGTAGGTAGGCTTATAGGCATGAGCCAACCGTGCCTTGTTTTGATTATTTGATTGCTTTGTTACAGAACTCATTCTGGGTCCTGGAGATATATGTCTAAATGTAGAAGTTTCTGAAGCTGGGTTTGTAGTTCAGTGTTAGAGTGTTTTCCTAGTACTCACCCATCCTGAGTTCATTAGTACCACAATTTGTTTCTGTTCACAAAGAACTCACAATGTGTCAGAAGAGAAAAGTAAACATGTACATTTATATGATAAAATATCTTTGCTGTGAATTGTGAAGAAAAATATAAAGTTGCGCTGGGATGGTGGGGGTACTGTTTTAAAGAGATCAGTAAAAAATACGAAATTTAAGCAGAAATTTTCTAGTGAGAAACTTGAATGAATGTGAGATCTATAGAAAGAAAATTGAAATATTGAACATAAAGCCCTTTACATAGGATAATTAATGATAATGAAAACAAATAGGAAAGAAGCTGGACACACTGGTATCTCACTCCTGTAATCCTAGCTACTTAGATCTAAGGATCTCAGTATGAAGCCAACCTGGATAGGAAAAGTTTATGGGACACTCATGTACAGTTAACCTCAAAGAAAAACAAGTAGAGCTATGGCTCAAGCGGTAGAACACTAGCCTTGAGTGAAAAAAAACCTCAGGTGTAATGCCCAGGTCCCAAATTCAAGCCTCAGCAACAGCATACACACACGTGCTCACACACACTAATAATAAGAAGGAAGAAAATAATAGAGTAAGGAACCTGTAAAATAGAATTATTCTTATTTTATATATTATGTCCCATTTGGTTACTACCAGTATTCAAATCATGTCTTATATTCTAAAACATGATAAAACTTATGATATTATTCTAATTCCAAAGTGAATCAGTGAGACTCTGAAAGGTATAGGGTAGAAGAGGGTGATATACTTCTATTTACATTGGAAAAGTACCTTATTGTTACAGAGAATATACCATAGTTCAAAATACTTTAGAACAAAGATGTAGACTTGAGGCCATTGAATAATTCAAGGTGAGAAGGCTCTTGGTTAGACTACATTTAGTATGAGTGAAAGTGGTGAGGTCAAATTTAGGATATATTTTAAAGGTACAGAGCAGAAGGTTTTCTCATCTAATAATTGTGAGAGATAAACAAACATCAATGATTACTTGAATGGGGAAGTATAAAAAACAGGCTTGTCAGGAAAACTAAAGTTGCTGCTTGAACATATTAAATTCGAAATGTTCGGTTAGCACTCCAACTGAGCTATTTATAGTATGGGTCCAGAGAAATGACTGAAAACAGAAATTTGTGTATCATTAGGTTGAAAGTTTGTTTGAATTGGTACATTTTTGACTCCTGGGAAACTTCAATTTTCAGAGGTTAAGAAGAGTCAAGCAGAAAGACTAGACTAGATGGAGAAAGAGCCAAGGGGGTAAGAGAAAACAAAGAAGAAAACCAAGAAAAGGAGAAAACAAGAGAATTTTTCAAGGAAGATTTCAGTATTCAATTGTTTCAAATGCTCCTGCCTTTACTCAGATACGAACTGGCTATTGAGTTTGTCAACTTGGAGTCTCTTGATAATTTTGATAAGAGATTTTCTTGCAATGGCAATAAAAACATGATTGAAGTAAGTTCAGGAAGTAATAATAGAGGGAAAGGAATGAAAGAAAGTGCTGATCACAAACACAAAAAATCAGAGCAGTTTTTCAGTTTGAGAAGAAATGACTACTGGTAGGAAAGGGGCAAGGAAATTGATGATATAAAATATGTAGTAGAGAATGACATTTTCATTTGCAGAGATCTTCAATTTTGCTCATTTTAAGTCTTTATTCTTACACTCGTCAAAATCTCCAGAAAAGTCTCTTCTTAAATCATGAATGAAACAGAGAATTCAATATCTGGTATTCTGGAAAGTCAGTGAAGGAAATCTAGTGTGTCAGACAGAATGATGTCCTAATAGATATCCTAATACCTGGACCTTGACAGAAGATGGTTTTCTGGATTGTCTGTTGAACACATTTTGTTCACAGGATCCTTAGGAATAGACAGAGTGATGACAAAGAGAAAACTACAACCACAAAAGGGAAAAATACAAGGTTGATACGCTACTAGTTTTAAAACGCTACCACACTTTACTGTGGGCTTAAAAGTATACGGCCTAGTGGTAGAGTGCTTGCCTAGCATGCACGAAGACCCAGATTTATTCCTCAGTACCACATATATAGAAAAAGCCAGAAGTGGTGCTTTGGCTCAAGTGCCAGAGCTCTAGACTTGAGAAAGCGCAAGAACAATGCCCAGGCCCAGAGTTCAAGCACAAGGACTGGAAAGAAAATGTACAGGGCAAAAGGATAGGAAGGTTTGGGAATGTTGTTAACTAAAGGTTTAAAAGAGACATTAGGCATATAAAGGCTCCAACCACATGTATTATAAAATGGTGATTCTATTTAGAGTAGGAAAGGTTTCAAGTTTTGTTACAATAAAAGGAACATTTACTCAGTACGGGGTGTGTGAATAATTACAGTTCCACATCTCTCCAGACAAGGGAATTGCTCACATCTATAACTTCAGCCACTTGAGAATGGAGTTTGAGGACATTCTCAGCAAAATTTAACAAGCTAATTCCTGAGATTATCCTTGCTGACTGAAGGGCTCTCTTTTGAGGTATATCATTCAATAAAACCCGACTAGATGAAGAACAGATGTGTTTTCTGTTTTTGTATCTTAGATTTTTTTGGGATCTTATTTTAAATTTAACTACGTTTCAGAGTCAATAGCTTTAAAATATTACAATAGTTTTAAGTATACTCTCCACTGTTTTAGTCATCAGTCTGACTTTTGGTTTTGCCCAATAGGTGTGTGAATACTGCAAACAGTGAAGGTGAATCAGTGGATACCAGTCTGTGCAAACAAGACGAAGCACCCCCGGAAACCCAGTCTTGTTCTCTTCTGTGTTCCAGTGACTGTGTCATGTCTGAGTGGGGAACATGGACCACATGCCCTCAGGTAATTCCTTTCCTTGTCAATACCCTACTTTTCCAGTGCTGCCTTCACTGCTGTTTTCTAGACACTCACAATGCAGCACCCACTCAGTCTTTATCTAACACAGGATTTTGAATTTTTTCTGGGGCCAACAATAAATACATGGATATATACATGAGCAAGAAAAAAATTTGCATTTGCGACTGCACAATTTAAAATGCCATTGCTTCTTCTGAATCAATTTTTATCCTGGGAAGCTGAACAAGGAAAATGAGCCTGTAATGATCATGCAAGTATGTGACTGCACACCCATTGTTAAAGGGATCTTCCTTAGCACAAAAATGATTCACCTTATAATTTCTTAGATTCTTAGAATTCCTGGTGGAATAAATTACGTCTTAAAAAGCCCAATACCTCTCTGCAATTTTGCTTGATAATTAGGATCTGTTTTTGCCTTTTGTTGTTTTTACAAAGATAATGTGTTCTTTTACAATGTTTTTACCTTTGAAGTTTCCAGAAGAAAAGAAAAGGATTCACAACTAAAGTTGTGTGTTTTTTTCTCTTTTATTTTTGTTAAATGGAAGCATAGGAGGAATATGATCAAATAAATTTTCTCCTAGTAGAAAACTTTACCTTATATATCCGATATATCAGGTAACAAAGTGAGATACTGTAACAATATGAGATAACCAAGGGTCAGCAAAAGAGATGAGAGATAACATAGTACCTTAAGAACAACAATCATTCATTATATGGCTTATGTTTCTATATCCTAGAGATCCTTTCATTTAGTGTCATACTATATGGCCTTTTGTATCAAGGTTTTGCTGTATTGCAGTTCTCTGCTAGGAGAGCCCAAGGTTTCTACTGATTGTATATATTTCTATTTGGTTATTTGAAATCAGATAGGGAAGGGGGGGAAACAAGATGAGGAAGGTAGGGGGAGGGAAATGGGGACTGAGACATGTGAAAGGGTATCAATGTATGGGAGTTAATGCACCATCTATCTGGCAAATATCATGTAACCCTTCTATTAATTACAATAAAAATATATGAATAAAAAGAAAACTTTACCTTAATATTTCCAGAAGGCAAATTTTTCTATGTAGTATTTCTGTTTCTGTATAAAGATTGAGCAAAGGAGAATAGCAATTAGGAACATATTACATGGCTTCAAGTACTAAGATGATAAAATGAACATATTAAATTCAACTGTTGTAGTAACAAATGGTAGGAAGTCTATAGAAATCATTCTAAGAAAGTGGAGACTCTATTTGAAATAACAATTTGCTCTCATAGCTTTTAACTATTTGTTGCTTATCAAATAACATTGTAACTTTAAGAGATTTCTGCATCAATTTATCTATAATCTGTTGAATTTTTCTGGACACAAAAAAGCTAATGAAAATGAAACATACAGCTTGGTTTTGCTACTAAGTCACTTATTTCATTTCATGCATAATTTGAGTTAAGTAATTTTTTTGCCAGTCCTGGGACTTGAACTCAGGGCCTGAACTCTGTCCTTGGACTTTCCTCAAGGCAAGTGCTATACCACATGATCCACAGCACCACTTCTGGCTTTCTATATATGTGGTACGTAGGAATCGAACTGGGGTCTTCATGCATTCTAGGCAAGCACTTTATCACTAGCCTAAACTCCCAGTCCAAATTCATAATTTGAATATAATGAAAGTTAACATTTATTTACCATGCATTTTGAGCACAGTACTTGTGAGAATTATCTTTTTTACTTCTTACACTAGAACTCCGAGTTAAATAGTATTATTAGTTTATTATTCAATTGGAGATATTGGATATTGATCATTAGAAAGCTTAAGGAGTTTGCAAAAAGTTTTCGATGTGGTAAGTGATAGACTAAAATGGGTCTTACTTAGTCTGAAGAAATCAGAGCCTTTGTTCTTATATTTATTGCTCACTTATTCTGGAAAAAGAAGATAGATTTAGTATGAATATTTCTCTTTATTAAAGTGGATTTTTTATTTTGTCAAGTAATATGTTTTATGTGCCTGATAAGTGTTTTCTGTGACTGAGTACATGAATGTTAGGAGTATGCTGGCATAGTGCTTATTAATCAACCTACAGAAGAATTAGCTACCTGAAGTTTAATTAAATGTAGAGGCCATGATCTTTCTCCTTTCCTGTTCTAATTTACTCACAGAAGACTCCATTAAGCTCTAATCACTTTGCAATGAAAATGTTGCTCTCTTAAGCCCAGCTGTCTGGCCACTGAGATGAAATTTTTATGAACATTTGCAGAAGATTGTGATTGCCTTGCCTGCCAATCTGCATTTGTTTCTTTAGGATAGTTAGTTTCTTTGAACTTTGGTTTTCTCATTTGGTGTAATCATTTTATTCTATTTTTGGAATACATGGAAATTAGAGGTGGACAATATATTTTAACAACATTTCATATGTCTGGAGGAGGTTATAGAAATTTTCTTGTTACTCTTCATTAACCATACAACGGACAAAGTCCTCATATCTAAAATATATCAACAGCTTTGAATCACTCCAAAACTAATCTCCAAAGAAACAACAATCCCATTAAAAGATGGGCCAAATACTTAAAGAGAGTCTTCTCTGAAGAAGAAATAAGAATGGCCTATAGACACATGAAGAAATGCTCGACATCTCTGGCCATAAAAGAAATGCAAATCAAAACAACTCTAAGATTCCATCTTACTCCAGTTAGAATGGCCAGAAAGCTAATTTAACAACAGATGCTGGAGGGGATATGGTCAGGAGGGAACACTAATACACTGTTGGTGGGAGTGCAAACTCATTCAACCACTATGGAAAGCAGTATGGCAGTTCCTCAAAAGATTAAACATAGAACTCCCCTAAGACCCAGCAATTCCACTACTTGGCATTTACCCACTTGTCCAGAAACAAGGAAATACTACATCCACTAGCACAGTGATGTTCATTGCAGCACCATTTACCGTAGCAAAGATATGGAACCAACCCAGATGCCCCTCAGTTGATGAATGGATCAACAATGGAATTCTATGCTGCTGTCAGAAAGAATGATATCGCCCCATTTGTAAGGAAATGGAAAGACTTAGAAAAAAATCATATTAAGTGAAGTAAGCCAGACTCAAAGGAACATAGCCTCAATGGTTTCCCTCATTTGTCATAATCAGTAGAAACCTTAGGCTCTCCTAGCAGAGATTTACAATAGAACAAAACCTAGTACATAAGGCCATATAGAATGACGCTAAATGAAAGGACCTTCAGGATATAGAAACAAAAGCCATATAATGAGTGATTCTTGTTCTTAAGGTACTATGTTATCTCTTATCTCTTTTGCTGTCCCTTGGTTATCTCATATTGTTACAGTATTTCACCTGAGTATCTGACATATTGTATATATGTGTAATTGGTTATTTGAAATTGGTTAGGGAAGGGAGGAAAACAAGATGAAGGGCGAGGATGGGAGGAGGGAAATTGGGACCAACACATGAGAAAGGGTATCAATGTTTGTGAAATAATGCACCTTCTACTGGTGAATATAATGTAACCCTTCTATTAATTACAATAAAATATATGAAAAAGGAAATTTTCTTGTTATTATGACAAGAATATATTTATATATTTCCAGGTAACATATAATAATATAATAATAACTCAGAAAACAATAACTTTCATTGAGAAGCCTTAGGCACTTAACACAATGCTGAAATCATGAAATACTAAAAATCATTGCCAAAGCATGGTAAGATGTTAGCACACTCTTTCTCAGGTCTGTCTTATCGAGAGATATTGCTCTCATGTGCTCTGGTGGGCTCCAGTTTAAATGGAGACCTCATAACAGAAAGGGGAATGGAAATTACATATTTTATCTGATTTTTCTCCTATATCTAAATATGTTGAATGATTTGGTCAAGTTTGAAAGTCAAGTAAGCTATTACGTGATCTCATAGGAATGGACTGTCATGATCTTTACTGAAATACGACTTTCATGGAAGTTAATATCAACATTCCAAAATAAGGTATCAAATAGTACCTTTAAATAACTGAGTTACTGACATGAAAGTCTCTGCCAATTGCAAGCCCTTTGAAAGGATAAATAAGACAATAACTTTGTAGTGAAACCATTAAATGTTGTATGAGTCAGAACCAGAGTATTAGATCAAATACAACCAACCACAGTTAAAAGAAGAATTTGAAGAAAATGAGGGGAAAGTGTTTTGTTTTTGTCTTTTTCATGTTCTTATAAGCCACATACATACTTTTGCCTCTCACTTAGTTTTATTCACTGCTTTAATTCAAAACAACCTTCTGCAATTTTATATACAAAGTTCTCCACAATAGACTTTTCCTTAGATTTACAATTAGGTGTATGTATAAATGCATATATATGTGTATGTATAAGTATACACATATATATGCAATTTAATGTGTACTTGTACATGTAATAGTTCAATGTTTATTATATATTTGTTCTTTTCTTACTTTGGTTCATTTTAATCCCAATCTTACATATTTCAAAATTGAACTAGGTAAGTATTTGTAGAATCACATATTCTTCAAGAGATTCTCATAGGGAAAGATGGAGTAGAATGACGGAAGAAATAACATTGATCAAAACGTATTCATAAATTGAAATGTTGAAATCCCTTTGAACAACATAAATGTGTTTGCAGTTGCCTTTGTTTATGCTATTAGAGTTTTCTTAGATTAATACAAATTTTCTATTGGTGGATCTTCTTGGAGTTTTGGCAAAGGAATTACTTGAGCAATGATATTGACAAGAGAAAGCAAAGGCTTGGAGATAAAATTTCAAACTCATATGTATTTTGCAGGAGCAAGACTTGGAAAATCCTTACCAGAAAGTTGACTTGGGTTAAAAAAAAATCTTTATGAACTTTAATTGATTCACAGCATCAAGCCAGACATTCTCTCCTCTCAATAGTGGGAACGGGAGACTCATTGAAGAGTGGTCCAAACAAAAACTCATGATCAAACACGGACTCAGATCTTTGTACTGTCACCAACCTCTGGAGAAGGATCACAACAGAAGACTTTACAAATAAACTATACAGGGTTTAAGTGTAATAGAGTCTGGATTTGATCAAAGCCTTAGTACTGTGCTTTGAGAATACACTTGATTTCTAGAATTTATCCCTTTATCTAATTCTTTATTTGTGCATGGTCTGCTAGTGAAAGCCAGTGCAAAACACTGCCTTTATTTCTTCAGGCAAAAACATCTCTTAAAGAGAAATAAAAGTGCTGGCAAATTTTGTGATGTGATCTATACTTGAGCGTTGAAGTTAACTAAAATCCTCCCCAGTCCTTTTTTTTTCCTCTCTTTTTCTCTCTTTCATTTTGTTCCAGAATTATTTGGGAGAAAGGTTCTGCGCAGTGATAATTTATTACTGATGACTCAGTGTTCTCAGCAATACTTAGGTTCTGTTTCAAGGGAAGCAATTTGACCCAAGGTTTACTGCTTAGTGTTCAGCTCCAAGCACTTCTAACGTTCTCACAAGCAGATGGCAGCCTGTTTGTCTTTGGAGGATACATCGAATACATCGAAGGATCAAAATCCTTAGGCTGCCTTTTTTTTTTTAACTTATAGCTGAAAGGCAAAAGACAATGATGATAATTTTGTATACTCTAAATAGTATATTCTGTGTTTTTTTCTTGCTAAGCTGATATTATTGTCTGTTAGAAGACAATAGTTCATTACTCCTGGTTTTTCAGAAGAATCTTATCCCTTGTGCAATGAGCTGCGATATCAGTTAAAGCCAGTCTTATTTCCAGAATAACGAGGCACTGAAAGGAGGGCACCTCATTTCAAGCTCAGAAAATTACAATCTGATAAAAAGCAGTCTCTGGGCTGCTTCATTTTCTGAAATTTAATATGCTTATTATCATTATCTTTTATATAGCTTGATTTCTTTGATTTTTTTCACTACCATGCATTTGGAGTACAAAATAAGGGTTCTGTTGCTCCCAAACTTCTCTTTTCTTTCCTTTTCCCTAGCTCCTCTACCTCTGCCTCTGTTTCATAATAGAAATCCTCACTTTAAAATAGAAAAGATTACCTGGGTGCTGGTGGCTCACACCTAGAATCCTAATAATTCAGGAAGCTGTGAATGGAGGAACATGGCTTGAAGCAAGAATGGACAAGAAAGTCTGTGACACGTTTATCTCTAACCACCAAAAAGGCTGAAAGTGGAGGTTTGGCTCAAGTAGCAGAGTGCTGGCTTCAGTACAAGAGTTCAGGGACATCATCCAGTCCCTGAGTTCAAGCCCCGAGACTGGTGCACACACACACACACACACACACACACACACACACACACACACACACACACAGAAAGGTGGATCACATAGCTAGGCACTGATGCCAAAAGGTTGTAATTCTAGCTATTCAGAAAGCAAAGATCTGAGGATCACGGTTTGAAGCAAGCCTGGGCAGGAAAGTCCATGAGACACTTATGTACAATTGACTCTGAAAAAAAACAAAAGCCAGAAGTGGAGTTCTAATCTTCTTTTTTTAATTTTTTTATTGTAATTAATAAAAGGGTTACATGATATTTGCCAGATAGAAGGTGCATTAATTCACATACATTGATACCCTTTCACATGTCTTGGTTCCCATTACCCTCCCCCCCAACCCCATCTTGTTTTCCCCCCTTCCCTATCCAATTTCAAATAACCAAATACAATATATCTGATATATCAGGGACAGTATCCAGGCCCTGAGTTCAAACCTTGGAACTGACACAAAAAATTAAAAAAATAAAATTAAAAAGGATGTATTACATTCCCATATTTGCCCTGTTTTGGGATCCCATATCTGTATATTTAACAAAAATCTGTTTTTGAAATATCAAGTATAAGATCAGCATATAAGATTGTGGGCATAGTCATATGCAGATACTATTCCATTTTATATAAGGTACTTGAGAATCCACAGATACTGGTATTCTTGTTATAGTGGGTTATGGAATAGCTCTATTGCAGATTAAACGTGACTATATGCTCCATGTTTCTTATCATTCATTCACAAATGCTTGTATCTATCATTCTAAGAAGTAATGAGGCATCACAACCAAACTTAAATGCAATATTTTGGATACTTTATAAGTATATGTTTTTCAGAAAATTACCATATTGCCGGACACAGTGGCTCATACCTGTAACCCTAACTAATCAGGAGGCTCAGATCTGAGGATCAAGGTTCAAAGCCAGCCCAGGCACAAAAGGACCTGAGACCTTATCTCCAGTTAATCACTAGAAAATGGAAAATGGGGCTTGGCTCAAGAGTAGGGTAGAAGCCTTGAGCTGAAGATCTCAGGGACAGCCTCCAGGCCTAGTTCAACCCCCCCCCAAAAAAATGCGCACAAAAAAGTGAAAATTACCATATTGATTCTCCTACCCATTTGCACAAATTCATTAACTTATGAATGGTTCAGCTTGATTGGAAGACAGTACATAAATGACTGGAGAGGAGACAGACATTTCATTTCTAGCCATGCTGGAATATTACTAGGTACATTCAACTTGGATTGTATTTATCTTCCTATTGTGAACAACTTTACACAGCCCAAACACAGAAAATCACAGTTGTGAGACATTGCATAACAAGCAATGTTGAACTGCCTTGAATGGAACGAGAAAACCAAATGAGAAAAGACTCAGGATTCAGATCACAGAACCACTTTCTGATGGCTGGAGATACATTTCAAACAGGGATAGAGAGAATGGGACCAGACAAGACCGTACTATTTCCAGATATCAGAGCCTAAGAAATCCGAGAAGCTAGAATTTGAATGTCAACATGTAGAAGAGTTAAAAAGTAGGCCAAAAAAATCTAGATATCTTCATAAGCTTGAATTATGGAATAAATATTATTTTTATATACATAGAGTGAAAACTCCCTCAGTATAGACAAACTATGACGTCTGGAGAGATACATGCTGAATCCGTCCCAACACATACTGGTCTAGGACACATGGGAACTACACAAGCTTGAGCAGAGATACCACCTAAAGTCCCCGTCTTATAATCACCTTACAAAGGACAAGCCACAAAAAGAGATAGAATTTTATTACAAGTTTGCTCTAGAAATTACCTAATAAAACGTATACCCAAACTTCAGAGGAATATAGATTATCCACATTTTATATCCTTCCAAAACAAATATAAAGACACTAAAATATGAGACCCAATCCTCAAACAATCAACAATGGAAGTTTCAAAATTTCACGGATTGACTGGCAACTAGAAAGGAGAATGATAGGGTCCTAGTTTGTTCTGCATATATTTTGTTCTGTTTCCTTTTTGAAGGTTAATAAGTTCTATTTTGACATTTGATCTGCTTATATAGATATTTTGACATTGTAATATCAATCAAGTGTCATCTCTTTTTTGTTTCTGTAATAAATGTGAAAAAGCAGCTGACTGTAATCCATGACCAAGAGGAAAACCAATTACTAAAAGTAGAAATAATTTTAATGTGTTCACAAGAGTCTACTTCATATTCTTGTTTTGCCCATTTAAAGTTATATATAAATCTGTGTATATATATTGAGATTTTCTTTTACTATTTTTCCTCTATCTTTAAGCTTTCTTTTATCACTCTTATCAAACACACATTGGAAAGCATATCAACAGTGCATCTTAAGTCATTTTACAACAAAACTTAACAAGGCAATTGTGATTACAGAAAAAAAAGGTCAGCAAAAAGTACCCAATAAATCCATTGAAACACAGTATTCACACTTTATAGGTTTATAGGAAAATTGAAAAAAAAGTTAATAGAAGCCAATCAGAAATTTAAGGATTTGAGAAAAGAACTTCTTGGTACTGAAACATATCTATCTACATTTAGTTACTCCAACAAACAAAAAACTTACAAATTAAGACATCACAAAGATAACAGAGAACCACAGTGCCAAGAAATATCAAGACTAATATGCTATTGAAACAACTGGTTAAATAGCTATTCAATGTATATTGTGATATTCGTGTAGTTCTGAGGTGAAGATAAACCAACAGGAGAGAATCCTCCTCATAATGGCTTTGATTTAAGTGATCTTTCACATTTTTAACCATACCTTCTTATCAAAAACAGCAACCCCATACTTTCAATGGAAAATAGTAACAAGGTTTTATTATTCACAACCAACAACCACTCCAATACTGACACAGGAAACCGTAAACTTAAGCTTTATCAATCATAATCAGATACTTAAGAGTGATTAAAGACAGAAAAACTGGAGCTCTTTTCAGGGAAAAATGCCTTCTACCTCAAATTTGACACTATCCAAAGGATTATTAAGGAATGTTAAATTACTTAAGATTTTTCAAAAATAAGTCGGGATTGAAAGAGTAAGTCCTGCTGGAAAAGTTATTTATTTATTTATTTATTTATTTATTATTAAAAGGTGCTGTTTAAACTCATGGCCTCACATTTGCTAGGCAGAATTTATTTATTAGTACAGAGCTAAATGACAACTGTTTTCTATTGGTTACTGACTTCCCTTACATTCCTAAGTTTCACCATGATGCTAGGTGACTCATAAATGTTGTGCATCTTATGCATTTTTTTTTGCTAGTCCTGGGCTTGAACTCAGGGCCTGAGTACTGTCCTTGAACTTTCTCAAGGCTAGAGCTCTACCACTTGAGCCTCAGCACAATTTTTGGCTATTTTCTATGCATGTGGTACTGAGGAATTGAACCCGGGTCTTCATGCATGCTAGGCAAGCACTCTACCACTAGGCCAAATTCCTGGCCCCATGTTGTGCATGTTATACTCTAACTATTTATAATATTTTGTTGTAGTGGAATAAAGAGATAAGATCAGGACAAGACTAAGACCAAGACCACCTTAATTTCATCTTATATTAAAAAATTGTATCTACTATTATGTATTAAGATGACAGATTATCACACAGATGGCAATTAGAGATGTAGATGACTTCTTGCTATCCTCTGTCTCACATAATCACATTTATTTATAGACGTCCATAATCATATATTTAAAGAAGAAATATTATTCATTTTACCATTTTATTAGATTATTATTGCTCCTAAGAATGAGCAATATGTTTTACTTCAAAAAAAATCACTCCAAAAAAGTTCAGATGGTATCTTGAATATTTGTTCATTGTGATAAAATGTCAAGTTCAATTAGCTAATTAGATATCCTACTCTGTATATTTTCTTGTGCAAGAAAATCCCCCAAATTTTATTATTCCCTCCCTAAATATCAATTGTGGATTCAGGTTCTGGCCCCTTCTTTAGATATTAGTGTTTGAAAATTAATCTGTTAACTCCACAATGATAAACTTCTCATGTGTTTAGGATCATCTGCATTTCAAGACAAAAACATGTACAATTTATATTATATGGAAAAACTTCAAAATCTTAGGCACTTCACAATGTGAAAGTTGCAAATCATGAAATACATATAAACACATTTCAGTAGTGAATATAATGTTTAAATTAAAACATCAGACATAATAGCTAAATAGATTACAATGGTGTTGTTTGATTTTGAAATTATTTAAAACTATATAGAGTTGGGCAGCAATTAACAATGTTTATTAATAATTGTGTTTGCATTTACTAAAAATTTCTATTTTGTCTTTAAGTGTTAAAATTTATTGACAATTGAAGATGATGTAAAAGCTGGATACGTCTTATTTATATTCTTGGTTTTCATGGGTTGAGATATCAGAATGATAGTTTAGAGACAACACAGGAAGACAAAACCTCAAGTCTCTTAACTCCAATTAAACAGAGTGGAGGTATGGTTCAAGAACTAGAGTGTTATCCATGAGCAAAAGAGCCTAGCAAAAACTTAAGATCCTTTGTTCTAGCCATAATACTAGCCCAGAAAATAAAATGCAAAGGTAAATAGAGAAAACTTTTCAGAAGGGAATTTTATGAAATACCAAAATTGTATAATTACCTGATGTAATTATTGTATTGTGTGAGTAAGGTCATACTAACTTAGTAAAGTACTCAACTCACTTACCCATTTTTATTTGAGAAAATGTATATATTCATTATGTGATTATATTTAAAAACATAACATTTAAGTTACTTAAAAGACTATCCACCATAAAATGACACTTACTGAAATGAACTTCAAGAAATGGAAACTGGAGTTTTTATTATTATTATTATTACTATTATTATTATTGTACTGTTGATATTCACTTTTTATTTCTTCTTTTCCTTTGGTTTATTCCCTTTTGTCACATTTTTAAAATTTCTGTATGCTTTGTTTTGTATATAAGTTTATGTCATTTGATGAGAAGAAAAGGAATCACAGAAATTGTAGGACAAAGAGTGAATTAATTCAGCAGGGATACTCACTAGACATTGTCAAAAATAAATTTACAACCTGTGGGACAGTGGAGTTAGGAAGGGAAAAGGTGGGAGAATATACTCATTACATCATTACTTATATAATTGTAACCCTTTGCACATTACCTTTCCAATAAAGTTTAAATAAAATTTAAAAAAATTCAACTTCAAGTGCATTCATGTATTTGAGACTGTATATCTACACTATTGAAGGCATCTTTACACAAGTTCCTTTTTTTCGATTATTGAGTATATATAGTAAGGTTTAGGGTTTTACAAATGACATTTTCTTTTTTTTTTTTTTTGCCAGTCCTGGGCTTGAGCTCAGGGCCTGAGCACTGTCCTTGGACTTTCTCAAGGCTAGAACTCTACCACTTGAGCCTCAGCACCACTTCTGGCTTTTTTCTATGTATGTGGTACCAAGGAATCGAACCCGGGTCTTTATGCATGCTAGGCAAGCACTTTAACCAGTAGGCCAAACTCCCGGCCCTACAAATGACATTTTCTTTCCAATCCCAGGAAATTGTAAATTTGTAATGATGAACAAATTTCATGCATCTAAACGAATAGATCTTAATGATATAAGTTGATGCCACTTTAGTTTTTACTGATCCAACAAACACATAAATATAATACCAATTCCAGAATACCACAGATCTTTGATTGCACTTGTCAGTTTATATAAATAATTTCCTATATATACTGAATTCATAGAGTTCCTGTGACAAGTACTATTGGGAATATTCTAGGAGTCATTATGAACACATGCATTCTACTTTCAAGCACACAATTAGGCGTGGGATAGGTGAGTTAAAGAATAGGGTCATGTTTATTACTAGAAATGTTCAAACAGTTTAAAAAGATACAATACTACCTTTCATTATTCTTAGCACTATATGAGAGATCCAATTCTTTCATAATTTGATTAGCATTGAATTTTTTAGCTTTTCTTTTTTATTTTCCAAATAATGTTTTATTTCCATTGCCCTAACCACTAGTGTGGATGATTAATGTTTTATTGATGTGATGGTGGTGGTGGTCATTGGACTGCAGTTTGAACTTGATTCTTATGCATGTTAGACAAATAGTCTATAATCCCACCCCCATCACTTTTGTGTTGTATTTCATTTTGGTAATAGTTTCTAGCTAACTTTGCCAGTGTTGGGTTTGAACTTTTGAACCTTCTGTGTCAGCCTCCTATATAGCTAGGATTACAGTTACACACCACATGCTGCTTAGTGTACATAAAGATTTAATCGACTCCTAAATCATTAAAATGATTTATTTAAAGATGACTTATGAAGTAATTTATCTAATTTTTAAAATAATTTTGGGGTTTTAATAACTACCATATCATATGAAATTCTAGACTAAGCCTAATGTTCAAAGAAACACTTTGGAATAATTACCCCATAGCAATATCCCTTAGCTAGGCAAAGGATGGAGTCCCTGTGTGTTATCACTAATATTTAACTAGATACAGGGTGACTCTGATGTAAATGTAGAGAGGATGGGTTAAATATTGGTTCTCCTTAGAGTTTTGGAAAAGGGCAATTACTGGAGGAACTAATGTGCAGATCGTTAGTGGCAAATTATTCAAAGAAGAGAAAATGATGGTCAGAGCGGATGAAAATATCCTAAAGAATCTGAATGGGCTACTGAGGGAATGGTCCAGGGGTTAATGCAATTCAGTGTCATATAGACATTTTTTCCCAGCATGTTTCAAATTCTATCCCTGCCTTCATAGACCATCATCAAGTGAATAATCATCAGTGTGAGTATTTCCAGAGTGCCTATTCTAATCAATTGATCTGTTTGATATTTGGGTTTTTTTTGTTGGTTATGGGGCTTGAATTCTGGACCTGGGCACTGTCCCTGAGCATTCCAGCTCAAGGCTACGGCTTGACCACTGGAATCACAGTCCTACTTTCTGTTTTCTCCTGAGTATTTGGAGATGAGTCTCCCAGACATTAGTGCCCAGCGTGGCTTTGAGCGTTGGTCCTCAGAACCTCCTGAGTGGCTTGAGCCTCCTGAGTGGCTAGGATTATAGGTGTAAGCCAATGCACCCTGCAATAGATTAGTTTTATTCACAAAATCATATGACATTGTATTAATTACTGTGGGTTTACAGGTAAGCCTTAAAATCTTCTCATATGCTCTTCAGTTTTTAAACAAAACTTTTATAACAAGTATGTATCCTTACATTTTTTTTGAAATTTTAAAATTGAATGGAAGCTTTCTTAAATCTGTTGATTTTAAATGGAAAAGAAAGATCAATGTGGAGAGGACTGGGACCTTGAGAAAAGGATCCTGTAACGAATGTTGAATATTTCTCCAAAGTTATGTTTTTAAAATACATTTAGCATTGTTTTCTGTTTTTCAAAGACAGAGATATGGAATATCTTATTTTTTTTAATGATTTTGTAGTTTGTAATATACTGTGAGTTTGTCACTACTTTTACTTTCTCATTTTGCTTTGGTATTATGCAAGTATTCAATTACTTCTTTTAAATTCTATTTTATTATCAAAGTGAAATGTAGAGAGGTTACTGTTACATTCATAAGGTAGGGAATATAGTGCTACTTTACTTCTTGAACATTGTTCCCCCTTCCCATGATTTTCAATTACTTTTTAAATACTGTCCTTACATCTCATTGATGACAAATTTGCAGGGGCACACAGCATTCACTTTCAATTTATTTTATATTACTTTTTATTTTTGCCAGTTGTGGGGACAGAACTTAGAGCCTGAGCACTGTCCTTGGGCTTTCTCAAGACTAGAACTCTACCACTTGAGCCACAGAACCACTTCCAGTTTTTTGCTATATATGTGGTACCAAGGAATTGAATCTGGGTCTTCATGCATGCTAGGCAAGCACTCTTACCACTAGGCCAAACTCCTACCCCCCATCAATTTCTGTAATAAATGCATTTTCCAGTTTTTGTAAAATGGATTCCTTCCTATATGGTATTCCATGTCTCATTTATCTTACCTAAAAAGTCCAAACTCTTCACTTTGTTGTTTTTTTCATCTATTCTAATGCGATTTTAGATAATTGCAAGAAAATGTGAAGATACTAAATGTTCTCCTTTCAATTTTCAGCCTGTCAAAGATTTTTTTCTTGTAAACAATTCCTTCTCATGGGTAGAAATGTGAATAGATTACTAGAGTGGGTATCCTATGCTTTCAAAATATTTCTATGATATTTGTAGCACTTTTCCAAATAGGCTGTCCTACTACAGGCATGTTTTAGGATCTGATCAGTAATTTCTCAATGAAATGGAGGTGGGTTAACATGTAAAACTGCTCCTTGATTTCTTACGCTTTAATTATCTTGTTTGTACAATTCTACATCTGCTCCCGCTTACCTTAAGACTTTCTAAAATATGAAAGTTTAAAAGTTTAATTAGAGGTTTTACTATGTTGAGACTTGGCCTTGAAAACATAACTTTTACATTCCAGCACATAATGACATATATTTCAAAGGTTACTATCTATTTTTCCTGGATGCCCTCTATGGGGAATCCTAGGGAGGAGGGGAAGTTTGTGTGTGCATGTTAATTGTCTTTTTATTGTATTTTATTGTCGGAGTGATGTATGGAGAGGTTACAGTTACATTCATCAAGTAGTGGGTTACATTACTTCTTGAACATTGATACTCCTTCCCATATTTTTTCTGCAACTTTCCTTCCCCTTACTCCCCCAATCATCTTGTTCACTCCCTTCCTTTCCCTACTTCAAATTCACATATATACAATATACCAGGTACCAAAGTCAGATACAATAACAACATAAGATAAACTGTAGGGGAGAAAAAGAGAAAAGACATAAGTTCACATGCTACATTAAGAACAATCAAAAAGTTAAACCTCTCGTCTCCATATGCTCGAGTTCATTTTGTTTAGACTCATCTTATATGTTAAGTATTTGTACAAATGGGTTTCAATTTATGAGTACAATGCATCTTGATCAATATCAACTTATCTCCACATATTGTCTACGTATGTGTACAGATTTCTTATGTATAAATTAATATATATCTATGCAGATGTTTAAATCCAACATAAATGGTTAGTCAGTCAAAACTTTTTTAAATGTTAATATTATAGAGTGCTTTAGGTAATAGTTATTTTAAAACACTTATTATATTGCTATTATCCTTACAAAGCTCTGTATCAGCAGAATTTGGTTGTGCAGGCTATAATCCCATCAAATTGGCAGCTGAGTTTGGAAGTTTCTGACTTCAAATCTAGCTTAGATTTCATAGTGAGTTTGAGGCCAGTCTGACATATATCCCAAGATGTTGTCTCACAAAGTCAAACAGCAGCAGGAGGTCGGAAGATGGCACCGAGACAATAGCAACCCAGCCCAGCTCTCTCCCACAAAAAGAGAGAATCAGGGAATCCCACGAGCCAACTATCTTAAGACCCCCACAACTACAAATTCAAGAAGCATTGGAGAAGTACACAAACCAAAAAAGAAGTCCAGATAAAGCTTATATCCAACGTTCTTAAAGAATCCAAAACGTGAGGACCCCTCCTCCATCCCTCACTGCAGGCTCCAAGCTGCGAAAGCCGCAAGGGAAGGCACCAAGGCCCAGGAAAGTTGGAAATACAGCAAATCCAGCAAGCAGTGGAATCTAGATGCAAGAGTCCCTCACACATTAGGCACAGGCAGCACAGATGACAGCAGAGACCAGAGGGGAAAGATCAACCTTCTAACACCGTAGAGCAGCTCACAACCAAACCCTGATGAATAAGTAGTCCAGTGGGTTCCCCAAACCCATTGGGAAAGCAGAGCTGGTGGCAGGCTTCAGAACTTACCTCGGACCCTATCCACCCCACCCAGGAAAGACTGGCAAGTTCAGGTGGGGCAAGGAATTCAGAATCCTGTCCGTTCCCCCAACAGCCCCCTCCCCCAGGCCATTGACTGGAGACTGAAAGGCGGGTGGGCATTAAGACCCATCACTCCACCAAATGGGGTGGAGATGTCCTTGCTCACACCTGTCCAATAGCCTCCTCTCTCAGACCACTGAAACTGGAGCCTGAGGGTAGTAAAGACCCTGCCTTCCAACAGTGGGTGAGGGTGTGTATGAATCTGCAAGCTAGCCTCTGACTGAGCCAAACCTAATTGAAGCGTCCTCCTGCTGAGAGTCTCCAGTAAGACAATACCAAGGGCACCCCATGGAATTACAGAAAGACTCTCAGCCAAAGAAGCTGAAACACAGCAGGGAGCTGAAGGGCAGACCAGCAGGGGCCAACCTCACCTTCTAAGACCCAGAAAGGTGAAGCTCCACCCTCATCCTCACCTGGTTCCCACCCCTGGGATCAGGGTAGGTAAATGAGCCACCCGCCAGGCTAGCTGAGATCTAAGTGTGGAACTCCATCCTATGGCACATTGTGGGGCCACTGGTTGTGCTGAGAGCTAGCTGTGCAGCAGCACACAGTCTTTGGGAACGGCCAACACACCTGTAAAAGTTGCACACTGTGAGCTACTCAGCAGCTGAACTAATTTGGCTGGGAACCACACATATACACAGATTCCCAGAACCACCAGCCCCAAATTAAGTAAAGACCATCACCTACCGACAACAAAGTGAACCTACAAAAGTCTTCAATGCCTTGGAAAGCGTAATGACAAATTATGACATATATAAATAAAGTCCCACACAAAGCCCAGAAGGAAATAAGAGTGAAGGGATGAGAGAGATGTCACCATCCCAAGAAATGACACCTGAAGAGACATGAAACCTGACTCTATTCAAGGAGATGATTATGGACATGTCTAAAGAGATTAAAACAGAATTCCAAACACAACTCCAGGAACATAAGCAGGAAATTACCAAGGAGCTCCTTGAATTCAAAAGAGAAAAGGAAGAAAAGATAAATAACCTCTAAGCAGACATGATCAGCTCAGTGTCCACATTGAAACAACAATGGAAGCATTGAGCAACAGATTGACTGAGATGGAGAACAGGACATCAGGAAAGGAAGATAAAACACAAGTGCTGGAACAGAGAATCATCAGTCTGGAGAATTCAGTCAGAATTCACAAAGGGAACTCCAGGACCTGGCAGATGCAGCCAAGAAATGTAATCTTCATATAATAGGGATCGATGAAGGGGCAGAGCTTATCAATAAAGGAATGCAACCCTTATTCACTAAAATCATAATGGAGAAGTTTCCCAACATCTAAAGGGAAAATACTCACATTATTGAAGGTTTCAGAACTCAAAGCAGGCAAGATCTTAGAAGGAACTAATCTAGACACATCATAGTAAAAACACTAGACCCAAATACCAAGGAGCTGATCTTAAATGCCATAAAAACAAAGAAAGAACTATACTACAATCAGAAAAAATTAGAAGAAATGCAGACCTCTCCACGCAAACCCTAAATGCAACAAAAGCTTGGAAAAATATCATTCATGCCCTGAAGATCAACAACTGCCAACCCAGACTGATATATCCAGCAAAAATAGCATTTACATTTGAGGGAGAAACAGACTATTTCATTCCAAAGAGAAGCTATATGATTACACGCACATTAAACCAGTTATAAAAAATATTAAATAATCAAGAACAAATTGCAGAACAGCAAGAACCTCCATCAAGAAGCAATCACCTATAAATCCCTAAACACAAAAGGGGAAAAAAGAGAAAGAAACTCAGAAGTAAAAACAAATAATGTCAAAGGACACTAACCACTTCTCCATAATTTCCCTAAATGGGAAACAAACTCCAAGTGAAAGGATGGAAAAGAATTTTCCACTCCATGCATCAGGAAAAAAAAAGCAAGAGTAGCAATCTTAATCTTCGACAAAATTAACTTCTCAGTAAAATCACTACCTACATATGATAAAGAAGGACACTACATATTACTAAAGGGGACAATCCATATCCACAATATTACAATTATAAACATTTTTTCCCCTAACATGGGAGCACCCAAATTCGTCAAGAAAACTCTCAGAATTACATAACAAGATAGACTCAAACACAATCATAGTGGGAGACCTCAATACGCCACTCTCACCAAATGACAGGTCAAGTCAACTAAAGATAAGCAAAGACACCACTGACTTAAATGACACCATAGCCCAGCTGGGCTTAACAGATATACACAGAGTCTTTCATCCAATGGTGAAACTTTATACATTTTTCTCAGCAGCATGTGGAACACACTCCGAAACAGATCATATAATAGTTCATATAGAAAATTTAAGCAGAAACAAGAGGACTGATATAATCTGATATAGTAAAAGAGACTTATCAAAAGAGATTAAAATGGCAGAAAAGCATATGAGAAAATATTTGTCATCCATGGTCATAAAGGTAATGCAAATAAAAACAACCGCAAGATACCACCTTAACCCAACAAGATTGGCAATGATTTTAAACTCAGACAGAAAAAAGGAACCACACTGCATACCTGGTGGGATTGTAAGCTACTTCAGCCACTCAGGAAAGCAGTGTGGAGGTTTCTTCAAGAACTGATAATTGGCCTTCCCTATGATCCCGCCATACCATTTTTGGGCATCTATCCTGAACACCGTAACCCAAGATATGATAAAGACACCTGCTCATCTATGTTTATTTCTGCACTATTCACAATAGCCAGGTGATAAAAACAATTCAGATGCACTAACGCAGATGAATAGATACAAAAAATGTGATATATATATATATATATTTGTATATGTATACACACACAATGGAATTCTACATAGCCAACAGACAAGGTAAAATAATGGAATTTGCAGGGAAGTGGATGAACCTAGAGCGAATCATGTTGAGTGAGAAAAGTCAAGAGAAAAAGTAACAAAAGGAGCATGATATCCTTAATATATGGCTATTAGATCCAAACAGTACAAGAGCGAGGACCCAATAGTTGCCTACTTAATGCTATGGACATGGTACTAGAAATATAAACACAACTATATAGACATAAAAAATATGACTCCATAGATATAATGTTTTTTTTAATATTTTTATTGTAATTCATAAAAGGGTTACAGGATATTTGCCAGATAGAAGGTGCATTTATTCACATACATTGATACACTTTCACATGTCTTGGTCCCCATTACTCTTCCCCCATCCTCCCATCTTGGTTTCCCCCCCTTACCTATCCAGTTTAAAATAAGCAAAAACAAATATATCCAATATATCAGATAACAAAGTGAGATAATGTAACAATATGAGATACCCAAGGGAGAGCTAAGGAAATGAGAGATAATATAGTACATTAGGGACAACAATCATTCGTCATATGGCTTTTGTTTCAATATCTTGGAGGTCCTTTCAATTAGCTTCATACTATATGGCTTTATGTATCAAGATTTTGCTGTATTGCAGATCTCTGCTAGTAGAGCCCAAGGTTTCTACTGATTATTACAAATGAGGGAAACCACTGAGCCTAAGTTCCTTTGAGTCTGGCTTACTTCACTTAATATGATTTTTTCTAAGTCTTTCCATTTCCTAACAAATGGGTCGATGTTGTTTTTTCTGACACCTGCATAGAATTCCACATCTTGTTGATCCACTCATCAACTGAGGGACATCTATGTTGTTTCCTTATCTTTGCTATGGTGAATAATGCTGCAATGAACATTGCTGTCCTAGTGGATTTAGTATGCCCTAGTTTCTGGATGGTTGGGTAAATGCCAAGTAGTGGAATTGCTGGGTGATAGGGGAGCTCTATGTTTAGCCTTTTGAGGCACTGCCATACTGCTTTCCATAGTGGTTAAATGAGTTTGCACTCCCACCAACAGTGTAGTAGTGATCCCTCCTGGCCACATCCCCTCTAGCATTAGTTATTAGTTTCTCTGATCCTGGCCATTCTAACTGGAGCGAGGTGGAATCTTAGAGTTGTTTTGTTTTGCATTTCTTTTATGACCAGAGATGTTGAGCATTTCTTCATGTGTCTATAGACCATTTTTGCTTCTTCTTCAGAGAAGACTCTCTTTAAGTCTTTGGCCCATTTTTTAATGGGATGGTTGTTACTTTGGAGATTAGTTTTGGAGTGATTCATTTTTTGAGCTGTTGATATATTTTAGATATGAGTCCTTTGTCCGCTGTATGATTGGTGAAGATCTTCTCCCACTCTGTAGGCTTCCTCATTAATTTACTAGCTATGTCCGTTGCCATACAGAAGCTCCGCAGTTTAATGCAGTCCCACTTATCCAGCGATTCTCTGGTTTGTTGTGTTTCTTGGTCCTTATTGAGAAAGTTTCAATCTGTGCCAAAGAGGCCTAGAGTGTCCCCTATTCCTTCTTGTAAAGTTTTTAGTGTGTCAGTTTTTACCTCTAGGTCTTTGATCCATTTGGAGTTAATTCTAGTGCAGGGTGACAAAGAAAGATCCAACTTTAGTTTTCTGCAGGTGCTTAACCAGTTCTGCCAGCACAACTTGTTGAAGAGGCTATCTTTCTTCCATTCTATTTTTTGGGCTCCCTTGTCAAAGATTAGATGGCCATAGGTCTGTGGTTTAATATCTGGGTCCTCAGTTCTATTCCATTGGTTTTCAGGCCTGTTCTTGTGCCAGTACCAAGCTGTTTTGAGAATTATAGCTCTGGAATAGAGTCTAAAGTTTGGAATTGAAATTCCTCCGGTGCTGTTCTTTCTGCTAAGAAGTGTTTTTTTATATGGGGTCTTTTATTATTCCATATGAAATTTTGGACTGCCTCTTCTATTTCTTTAAAGAATGCCATTGGGATATCGATGGGTATTGCATTGAATTTGTAAATAGCCTTTGGCAAGATTATCATTTTCACGATTTTGATTCTTCCAATCCAGGAGCATGGGAAGTTTTTCCATTTCCTTAGTTCTGCTTTAATTTCCTTTGTCAGGGTTTTAAAGTTTTCATCAAAAAGGTCCTTTACACTCTTAGTTAAGGTAATTCCTAGGTACTTTATTTTCTTTGAGGCTATTGCAAAATGAGTTGCTTCCCTGATTGTTGCCTTGTTCCTCTCACTGTTGGCATAGAGGAAGGCAGTTGATTTTTGAGGGTTAAACCCCAGACCCTTGGCCAGGGGCCCGCCCCTGGAAGCAGCACAGGAAAACCAACCATCTGCCCAGTATGCTCAGACTGAAGCTCCCAGATCCATCCCATGGCCCACTGTGAGGCCACTTGTAGGGCTGAGAACTAGTCGTGCAGCAACACAGAAGTTTTATCTAATACTTTCCAAACTTTGTACTCAAATACGCTACCTGCTTTCCAACTTAGGTCAGTTATCCTTAGGCTATACCTTTCCTTCATTACTATAATAATCTTATACTCCCATGTTATTCCTCTTGTACCTCCCCTGTTCTCTCTCATTCTATTTTTCTATCTCTGGTCCTCTGTTCATCTTTCAACCCTTACTATGCATGGATCTACACTTGATGGCTGTTGAGCAATACTGTATATCTAGGTGTTCAATTATATTCTAGGTCCAGAGGGACTTAAATACAATAGAGATTGGATTGAGAGGCTCATTGTTTTGGTCATAAATTGATTATCAGTGGTTGTATTAGACTGGTCTGTAATGCACAAAAAAGAAAGAGTGATAATACCAATCAAAAAATTGTGAACATCTAGTGTCTGCCAGCTAAAGAGGTCTAGGTTGGTTATATCTGAAAAACTATAATCGTGTTTAGTATTCATCTTGCTCCCATTTTCAAATGGGCAAAATAAGAAACTCAAGATATAATGTTTATTACATAGATTAATATATATATATATGATATACAAACCCTTAGTCTAATTTTCATTTTGTTCTAAAATCTAAGGGCCATTGTTTGTATATAGAGATTTCCTTCTTGAACACTTGTTTGTTAAATATGTTATTTGAAATATGTTGTAAAAATCAATGTTAATAAATTCTTTAATAAATGAAAAATTCAAACAGCAGAGAGAGAGAGAGAGAAAGAGAGAGAGAGAGAGAGAGAGAGAGAGAGAGAGAGAGAGAGAGAGAGAGAGAGAGAGAGGACACAAAATATCAAAAACAAATGTATTTTTGTCTTCATGTCTTATTGTAGGGTCAAAAAAGAATTATTGAAAATTAAGAAAATTGAGAAAGATGCATAGTAAGGTCATAATCTTGCAAGTATGAAGAAATATATCCTGAAAACTGCATCCTTGCTAAAACCTTCTATACAAAGTATTGTTAATGTTGCACTTCATTTAGTATCATCTTCTGGTATTTGCTCCCAGAACTAGAGTGTTACAATCCCAGTTGAGCCTATACCTGGTATATTGTGTATACATTTATTTGTTTATTTGAATTAGGGAAGGTTAGGGGAAAAACAAGATGATGAGACAAAATAGCGATGTAACAGCAATATTCACAGGACAATTTATTGGAAATGAACTTTATAACTTGGGATGCAGGGGGGGAGGGAAATTGGGAGAATGAAATAGGAAAGGGTGACAGAGTTCAAGAAACAAAAAACAGTAAGAAAGAAAAATAACTACTGCATTAATTTCTTGGAGTTCATTCCCATAATTATCATCTTGTATGATTATATGTACATAGCTATTAGGTCTTTGTGATCCTCTTCTATGAATACCTTCCTTTGACCTCACTGTATGAATGTCTAGAAACCCGTATAATTTATCATGCCCCAGAGTATGTATTTTTTGTCTTTTACCATTGACTGTTTGCTTGTAGATAATTAGACATATTCCAGTTACCACAAATGAGGGAAACCATGCAAACTATGTTTCTGTGCTTCTGGCTTACTTTACTTAATATATTATTTCCAAGTTTTTCTATTTCCTTTGAATGGTATGATATCATTCTTCCTGATGGAACTGTAGAAATCTATTGCATGTGTGTGTGTGTGTGTGTGTGTGTGTGTGTGTGTGTATAAAGTCTCTCTCTCTCTCTCTCTCTCTCTCTCTCTCTATATATATATATATATATATATATAATTTTTTCTTGGTTTGTTTGTCCACTGATTGGATTGATTCCATATCTTACCTATAATAATGTTACAATTAATATAATTATGCTGGTTGTTTAATGTGGCCCTGTTTGTGTCCTATTGGATAGTAGGGAATTTCTATGTTTAGTCTTTTGAGGAACCTCCATATTGCTTTTCCAGAGTGGTTGAATGTTTACATTCCCACCAATGGTGTAGTAGCATTTCTTTTTGGTCACATCTCCACAAGCATCCACTACTGTTGGTTTTCTTGATAATGGCCATTCTGATGGGGATGCGGTAAAATTTCAATATAGTTTTGATTTATATTTCTTTTATGTCCAAATGTTGAACATTTCTTCATGTGTCCATTGGCCATTCTTCTGAGAAGTTTCTTTTTCAGCCTTAGCCCACTTATTAATTGGGTTTTTGTGTCTTTGAAGATTGGAGAAGAAGAGATAATTTTTTGAGCTCTAAGTATATTTTAAATATGACATCCTTATGCAATTCATAGCTGGTAGAAATCTCCTTTCATTCTGTGTATTTTCTTTTGTTTTTCTTCTTTTATTTCTTCTTTCCCCATCTCCCCTGTTCTTCATCTTCTTAAAACTTCTAATAACAAAATTGATTCACTAACGTATATTTTTCTTCAGTACTATGTATTTCAAATTATTTTAGTGATTACACATAAATATAAGTGATAGTTGGGAATGTACTTCATCCTAAAAAATATAAGAATAACATAATATTTGTTGATTAGTTTCATGAATGGTTAGTAAATCATTATGTGGCATTTTAACAAAGAATAATATTATGAAATTACCATTTCTGCTATTTCAATGTACAAAGTCAGAATCATGATCTAAAGTAATGAGCAATTTTTCAAATATGGGAATAATAGAGGAAGTTGTACAGGTACATCAATTAACACATTACTAATACCATTGACAATTAAGTCATACATAAAGACATTGTTGGTTGCAGTATTTCTTATAATAATTTTGAACAGTAAGATTTTTCCCATGTTACTAAACACATGTACAAGTATGTTAAGATTCCTTGGCTCAAAAATAATGTTTTTCAGTGGAACTTTCCTAAGTCCACCAGACTAAAGAACCTAAGTTTTCAGTGCTTGGAAATTCTTTCATTTGTGTTTATTCTCTATAACTAGCATATGTGTTGAATAAATGAGCTAGTTGTCAAAATTATTGACTAATCAAAAAAGATCAGTTAGCAAAAGAAGAAAAAGAGCTGTTTTTAGAAGACAATATTGTTCGTGTATACTTACCTGTAGAGTAGAATTGACATGGAAAACATTTAATTTAAATTTAGTTCCCTAAAATTTTAGTTATAATTTTAATTTTAATTCACTTTTAGTTCACTAAAATTTAAAGTGAATTAAAAGTGATCTAAAAGCTCAAACACATGTAATTCCCCAGTGAAAAAGAAATGCAGTTTGTCCAAATTCAAGGAAAGATCTCTGATCTATGCAAAATTTAGAACTGAGACTGTGTATTCCCAGCTACATAATAGGTGAAGGCAGGAGGATCACAAGTTGGAGACTAGCCTAGGACATTGGGCCTATGTGAAAACAAATACATTAAATAGGTTTTGGGGTTGTTGCTCAGTGATAGCGTGTTTGTATAATTATATATCTAAGCTAGCTTCTCAATTCTGAAAACAAAGTAATATATAGTAATTGTATTATTTGAATCTAGAATTAGTTCTCACTCTATATTTAAAAATAGTTCTTTGGTATTTTCTTCTCAAGGACATCCTAAAAGCCTCTAAAGACTCCACCTGTGGCTACTTTTCCTACCTCTTCCATTTCTGTATCCTTTTTATCCTTTCAGATAACTCTCTAGTCCTCATTGCTTTTCTCTTTCTTGACCACCCTACCCCTCCAGATGTGTATATATTTATATATACATGTATATACATATTTTTATAGAAGACCCACAATTTCATTGCCCAAGATATTTTTTGCTTTGTTGCAAGAAAATTGTACAATGACATTACCAATTACCAGATTTTCCAGAACTAGCCAAACACAGAAAATTACAATACATTTTGCACTACATGTCTTTCTGGCACCTATAGAAATATGATCCAAAATTCTGAAAAATAATAATTTGATTCTCATCTTTTAGAAAAATTTCTGCAATGAATGAAGGTTCTGTTTCACATCAGACCAGTATCAGATCCTGCATTTATTACAGACTGTTCATTTGCTCATATGATAGAGTGCCTGCAGGCTGGTTGGTGAACATTTACATTAGTTCATACAGTAAGTTAAAACAGGAGCATTTATTAGACAGTTATAATGATTCAAAACCCACTAGAGATGCATTCACTTTAGTTTAAGGGTTGCACATTTCCCAATAAACGGCTTGTTGTGAATAATGTAAATGTGCATCCTTGAGAATAAATTAAATACATTTCCTGGTATTGTTAATGTGTTAGAACAGTTGTGCCATAAATCATTTGAATAGCATTTATAGATTACTACAGTCTATCTAGACCAAGCTTGTAAATATCTCTGTAACTCATAATTCCATGATTTACAACACTCTAAAGGACACATTAGAGCTCTGCCCTTACTTCTTCTTTTCTCTTTGTATGGTATTGACAAACATCCACCTCAAACAAATGCACTTTAAATGCTTTCAGAAAGCCTTGCTTTTTAATAGAAGCTACAATATAGTATAGAACAAGAAGGAATCAACACAAAAATGAGTGGAGTAACAGTCACCATACAGTATTGGGGTGTCATTCTTATAGTCTTCCTTTTCTAAACAAAGCTATTCTCAGAAAACCAGGAATTCCCTCCAGTCTGTGGCCATGTTGGTAATGACTCTTTATCAACATGCTCTGTATTTTTTGCTGCTCCTTTTTCTCTTCTTTTCTGAATCTCTCTCCTACTTTCCCTCAGTTCACTCATGCACACAAATACCCATATACACTGGAAAAATACTTTTTTCTCTTACAGGAAACAATGGTACATTGTGTCCCTCCAACCATCATCATTTTCATTAGATAATGAGATACTTCAGAGGCAAAAAGGAATACTTAACTTTGTAAAAAAGGTAGAACAATTAGATTTAGTAAAAAAAATTTCTTTTTTTGTATTTTATTGTCAGGATAATGTATAGAGGGGTTACAGTTACATTCATCAGGTAGTGGGTACATTACTTCTCAAACCTTGTTGCTCCTTCTCATTTTTTGTCCCCCTTTCCCTCCGCCACCCCCTCCCAATCATCTTGTTTTCCCCTTCTCTTCCCTATTTCAAATAAACAAATAAGTGTATATACCAGGTAAGAAAGTCAGATACAGTAACCAAATGTGATTAACAGGTAAGTGGAAGAAAAGAGAGAAAAGAAAGAAGTTCACATAGTACATTAAGAACAACAGTCACAAAGATAAACCTCTTGATTCCATAACCTAGAGCTCATTTCATTTAGTCTTAGCCTGTATGACTATAGGGTACAAAGGGTAAAACCATTTTTCTAACTAGATGAAATATTTATTTCTTTTTGTTTTTTAGTAAAGAATTTATTAATGTTGATTTTTACATCATATTATAAATGTCATGTTTAACGATGAAACATTTTTTAAAGAGCAAACAACATTCTTACCAAAGAGTTCCATTTGACTCTTTCCTTGCCAGCATCTGCTAATTGTTTTCTTAGTAATAGCCATCCAAATGGATTGAAGTTGAATCTCAATGTTGTTTTGATTTGCATTTCATTTATGGCCAAAATATTGAAGCATCTGTTTCTTTGCTGTTTTTGCAATTCTTCTTTTGAGAAGATTCTATTTAACTCATTAGCCCATTGTTGATTTTTCCAGAGTTTAATTAAGTTCTCTGAATTTTTTTTATACTAGGCCATTGTCTAATATGTAACCAACAAAAATCTTCTATTCTGTGGGCTTTCTTTTTGCCCTTTTGGTTATGTTATTTGTCATGCCAAAATTTTAGTTTGATGCTGTCCCATTTAAGTCTTTCTTGGATTTGTTGTGTTTTGGGGGTTTTACTAAAATTTATTTCAAAGAAATGCTGATGTTTATCCCACTCCTTTCTGTAATAGTACTTTGGAGGTTCCTCTAAAATTAAGTCCAGAACTACCCTTAATCCAGCAAGTCCACTCCCTGGACATTTATCCAAAAGATTCTAAATCAAGACCCAGTAAATCCATCCCCACAACTATGTTCCATTCAGGGCTATTCACCATATCCAAGGTATAGAAGCAGCTCAGATGACCCTGAGAGGATGAATGGATCAAGAAAATGTGGCATATATTCACAATGGAATAGTTGTCCATTAGAAAGAATGATATCTTGCCATTTGTAATCATATATATATATACATATATATATATAAAACCATATAGGATGATGCTAAGTAAAATGAACTCTATTATATGGAAACAAGAGGTTTTTTTGTTGTTGTTATTTTTAATCTGCTGTGTGAAGTTACTTTTTATCCCTTTGGTTTATCCCCTGTTGTCACTGCTTTTATTTTCATACCCTGTGTCTAGAACATATATTTATCTGATTTGGGGAAGTGAAGGGGAATCAAAAAATGGTAAGAAAAAGGTCAAAGGGTGAACCAGTGCAACAACAATACTCACAAGGCTCTATGTTGAATATAAACTTTACAACTTGTGAGGGATTTGGGGGAAGGAAAGCAGGAGACATACGAGGAAGAGTGTAACAATGTTCAACAAGAGATGTACTCACTGCCTTTTATATGTAACTCTAAGCCCTCAGTACATCACCTTGACGATAAAATTGCATTAAAAAAGAAATAAAAAGGCCTGGAAAAAATGTATGTATATTACATGAAGTAAGTCAGGCCCAGAGCAAAAAGAATCCATGTCTTCCCTTATATGTAGAAGCTAGATTTAGCTTATAAATATGTAAGTAAATACATTGGGTGGTATGCAAATATATACAAATGTATTATCTGAAGTATGGTAGATTCAGGGGAGAACTCAGTGTAATTCTTTAGAAAGGCAAAGTCAGAATCCAACAATATAAACACCAGGAAGTGAACATATTAAAGGAGTAAATGAATGAAATGGGGAAGATGGGAAGAATGTAGCCAGGAATTCAATGTCCTTCCTACAAAATTAAGAAGAATGAGCAAAGGAATGAACGGGGAAGAACAGTGAGAATGTGGAAAGGAGTGACTTTGGTCAAGATACATCATATTAATAAGCTGTTTTATTGGATGACAATAGCTTTGCACAGCTACCTAAAACTAATAAAAAATAAAATAAGCAATCAAAATCTCTGTTTATCTGCTATAGGCATTTTGTACACAACTCAATACTCAGTATAAAGCACTGTTAGCACCTTTTCCTAATTAGTGAGGACACTGAATGATACAAAAGTAAAATAATTAATCAATCAGACTTCTAATTCTTAATCGAAGGTGCAGGAGCAGAATTTGTAACTGAGTCTAATTCAAAAGATAGCATCTGTGTTCTTTCTTTCCTTCTTTGTTTTTGATATTTTTATTGTAATTAATAAAAGGGTTACATGATATTTGTCAGATAGAAGGTGCATTAATTCAAAAGTAAGCCAGACTCAAAGGAACTTAGGCTCAATGGTTTCCCTCATTTGTCATAATCAGTAGAAACCTTGGGCTCTCCTACCAGAGATTTGCAATAGAGCAAAACCTTGATACATAAGGCCATATAGTGTGAAGCTAACTGAAAGGACCTCTAGGATATAGAAACAAAAGCCATATAATGAATGATTGTTGTACTATGTTATCTTTCTTTCCTTCTGAACGTAGTTCTCTTATATTTGTAGAAAGCTGTTTGAATCTCACAAAATTTCATCATGTTGTATTTGTAGAGTGTTTCAAAACATTATCCCCATTAATTATCAATTTTAGTGGCCAGATTCCTCTGATGAATATCTCTCTTGCCTTCATTCATCTTTCTCACATTGCTCCAGTTTTCTTCTTTCTTCATACTGCCTGAGGGAAAGCAACGCAAAGCACCTGAGTAATATTGTGTATCATAGTTTCTTTTTTAAATTTAATTTTGTTGTAAATTTGGTGTACGGAGAAGTTACAGTTACATATGTAAAGTAATGAGTACATTTCTCATTGAACATTGTTACCCTTTCCTTGTTTTTCTCCCACTTATCCTCCACCTCCAGACTCCACTCACCCCAACTTGTTGTAAAGATCATTTCCAATATACTGTCTTGTGAGTATCTCTCTTGCATTGGTTCACCTTTGTCCTTTTTCTCACCATTTTGTGATTCTCCAACCTTTCTCAAAGTGACATAAATGTATATACATGATACATGGTAGCAGAATCAAAATCAGTCGTAATAGGGGATATGGCAAAGGAAAGAATGAAAGAAAGAAAGAATATAAAAGAAAGAAAATAAAAGAAAACAGTAGATTAAAACAAAAAACCTCTTGTTTCTATGTTTTGGAATTTATTTCATTTAGTATCATTTTATATGGTCCTATGTATAAAGCTATTGAGCTATTGTGATCCTCTTCTAGACTTATCCTAGACGTACACTAATTATAACAAATGAGGGAAACCATTGAGTCTATTTTTCTGGGTCTGGCTTATTCACCTGATGTGTTTTTTTTTCAAGTCTTTCTACTTCTTCATGAATAGAGTGATGCCATCATTTCTGATGGAAGCATGGAATCAAAGAAAGACTGGATAAATAGGATTGCATTAAAGTACTGTGATTCTGCTTGGCAAAGAACATAACTAGCAAGGAAGGCATTCATTAGCCATACAACAGAAAAGAGCCTTGTATCAAAAATATACTTACAGCTCAAAAAATTAAACCCCCAATAAAAAAATCCTCAGGGAAACAACTGTCCCAATTAATAACTGAGCTAAAGAATTAACAAGAGATTTATCTGGAGATGAAACAATAATGGTCAGCATGAAGAAATGTTAGACATTTCTGGACATAAAAGAAATGTAAATCAAAACTACATTAGGATTTCATGTCTCACCAGTTAAAATGACCATTATCAAGAAAACATTTAATAGACACTGGCAAGGAAGTGGCCAAAAGGTAAGGCTACTACACTCTTGGTGGGCATGTACACATTTCAACCATTCTGAAAAGCAGTAAGTCAGTTCCTCAAAAGACTAAACATAGAACTCCTCTATGACTCAGCAATCCCATTCCTGGGCATTTACCCAAATGTCCACAAATAAGGTCATACTAAACCAACACAACCATGTTCACTGAAATATCATTTACTATAACTAGATATGGAACCAACCCACATGCCCCTCAGTAGATGAGTGGGTCAAGAAAATGTGGTAAAATATATCTTAAGGCATTGTGACCCCATACTGTTGCAGCATCTGAAGGTCTCACAAGGACAATTTGTGGTTTAGGATTGTTCTGTTATCATTTTTTTCTCACTTCGCCTTCATATGAATATATTTGATCCACGATAAACCTATTAGTAAAATCTCAAGACTGGGATTATAGGCATAGATTTATTCTGTATCCTTCACTTGTTTATCATAACAGATGTCATGGGCTCCAATGTCTGCAGTACAAAATTCTTAACAATACTTCTACAAGAATTACTACTAGTAGTAATAGTAATAGTTGAGAACTAGAAAATAATTTGTTTTTTACAGCAATGACTAAAGTTATTTTTGTAATGAAATAGACTTCTGTGAAATGGCCCTTTCAAAAATCACAAAATGCTTAGAATATTTTTTAAATGCGAAGAACAAGTTTTTTGCAAGATAGTTGGAATGTTTAAATATTCAGATTATTTATTTGTTGCTGAAAGACTTTGATCATTTTATAGGTTAAGATAGAAACTGAGAGGCCAGGAATGTGGCCCAGCAATGGAGTACTTGCCTAGGATGCACAAAGCCCTGGGTTGGATTGTTTTGTACTACATACACAGAAAAAGCTATAGAGGTAATGAGCTAGCATTGAGAAAGTTCAAGGACAGGCCCTGAGGTCAAAGACTGGGAAAAAAACATGCCAAAAATCAGAAACTGAAGATATGTTAGCCATTGTTATATATAATAATGAAGTTTTCTGATTATATTAAGCTTACTGAGTGATTGTGTAAGTATAATATTTGAAATCTAAGAAGGCAATGAGAAGGGAATATCTTGATTCTAATCTGTATTCTGCCTATTGTTATTTTGACACTTTACTAAACTTTAAGATGCTCAGTATTCTGATCTATAAATGTGTGCACAGTAATTACCTTTTAGAATATCAAATATGATTTTGCATGGGATTAAAGATGTATGAAGAATAATTAATATTGGAAACATATCAACAATACTCAGAAATCATATTTACTTATAACAGATATTCCTAATTGATCCTATTTTTCTTCAAGTAATTATAGATTTCTTCCAAAAGCAAGAGTGAATATTATTTTTATATAGTGAAAATACAAAATTTCTTTTTTAAAATGATATCTCTCTAGTCTATGTAATGAAAGTTCATTATTATGATCTCTATTTTAAAATATTTAGAATCAAACTACAGGATATTACTATTTTTTTAACTAAGGTGTGTTATATCTAATCTGCTTTACTTGCAAGTTCCATTTTATTTCAAATGTGTGCTTCATGTTCAAGAGGAATAAAAGCCAGCTTTTTGCTTTGAATTTTAAACCTGTGCTTAAAGTACATGAAGGTTATGAGTTCTTCTTTGATTATTTCAGTTCTTAGAGTTGGTTGTAAGAAAAAAGAGCATGAAATACATTTACCATCATGGAGTGTCACAGTGCTGTTTGCCAGGGAAGCTTGGCACAAAATGTGCCAAGTTGTGATAAGGTGTAATGGACAGAGTAGGCTCTACTCATTATTCCACACAGTTCAACTTCTAAAATATCTCCATATCTTAACCTTCTATTTTTCACTGTGGAGTATACTTTGTCAAACTTTGGAAAGCAACTATGAATAATTATAAATAAATTATTGTTTTAAAAAATGATGTAATATATTTCACTACACGAATCATATCACACTAATATTCTATCATTCTGCACATTTACTTTCAAAGATTTATTAATTATATTGTTTTGTTCATTACCTGGCTGTGAGAAGCAGAAAAATGATTTAGAAATTTTAGGAATATAGTCAGTGGGGTTTTCTTGTTTTGTTTTTGGTTGTCTTTTGTTGCTGTTGTTTTGTTTGTTGGTTTTTTGTCTTTTTTTTTTTTTTGACCAATCCTGGGGCTTGAACTCAGAGCCTTGTCACTGTCTCTGAGCTTCTTTTGACCATGCTTAGCACTCTACTATTTGAGCCACAGTACCATTTCTGGCCTTTTCTCTTTATGTGATACTGTGGAATAAAATCCAGGGCTTCATGCATGCTAGGCAAGCACTCTACCACAAATCCACATTTCCAGCCAGGCGGATTTTTTTTTAACATTTAAATTAGCTTATAAATCAGACCCAAAGGAATGTCAGTTGCATTGTTTCCCTCATTTGTTAGAACTAGAATATGTCTATGATATTCTTAGCAGGAGATATCAATGACCCAATTGCTTAGCATATAGGACTATATATACTGAAGCATATCAACATGAACTCCAAGACATGAAAATGGGAGGTTCTTATTATGTCCTGTATGTATTTTTTGTTATTTTCTTTCTTCATTTCTCTTAGCTTTCTGTATCTTGTATATAAGATTATTTGATATGGGACAGGGAAAGGGAATCACAAAAACAGTAGGACAAAAGATGAACTAATAACAATGTTGATACTTGACACAATGATGGATTTCAACCTTATAGTTTGCGGGGGGGAGAGAAGTAGGGAGAGTAAGCAGAAAATGAGGCATGGGATTACAGTGTTTAAGAACAACTGTACTCATTATCTACTTATGTAACTGTAACCCCCTTGCTCATGATCTTTTCAATAAAAAAAGAAATGTAAAAAAATAGACAAAACAACAGATTTAGCCAGGAACCCCTGGCTCATGCTACTCGGGAGGCTGAAATCTGAGGATCAAGGTTTGCAGTGGTAGAGCTCTAGCCTTGAGGAAAGCCCAAGGACAGCATTCAAGCCCTGAGTTCAGTCAAAAAGAAGAGAGAGTGAGAGTGTGTGGGGGGGACAGACAAATGGAAAAATGAAGACACTGTCATAATATTCAATATACATTTAGGAAAATGGAACTTTGTAAATTGAAGAGATGGGTGGTGTTAGGAGAGATGGCAGAAGAATGGTGGAAGGGATGACATTAAACAAGGTACACTATACTCATAAACTGAGCTGTTGAAACCATTTGGATGTATTATTTAAAGATATATATATATAAACATTCATTAAAAAATCAGAGAACCTGGGCACTGGTGGCTGTCTTCTGTAATCCTAACTGCTCAGAAGGCTACAATGTGAGGATCATGGTTCAAAGCCAGCTCAGGCAAGAAAGTCTGTGAGACTCTTATATCCAATAAACTGCTCAGAACAAGCTGAAGTGGAACTGTGATTCAAGTGGTAGAACGCTAGCCTTAAGCACAAAGAGGCTCAGAGATGACATCCAAGCCCTATGTTCCAGCCCCAAGACTGGCAGAAAGAGAGAGAGAGAGAGAGAGAGAGAGAGAGAGAGAGAGAGAGAGAGAGAGAGAGAGAGAGAGAGAGAGAGAGAGAGAGAGAGAGAGAGAGAGAGAGAGAGAGAGAGAGAGAGAGAGATACAGACACAAAGAGACAAACACAGAGAGACACAGAGACAGACAGACAGATAGACGCAGAGACAGACACAGAGACACAGAAGCAGAGACAGAGAGACAGACAGCAAACAGACAGAAAGAGAGACAAAGACACACACACAGAGAAAGGGAATGGGTATTAACTGTGTCCACAGAAGCCACAGCTCCAGGTCATTAGGGAATAGGAATTAAGATGTAGGAACTAATATGTTTTCTGTGCCAAGGCAGGCAGAGCTCCTTCTTAGTCTTCTCTTCCAATTTATTGCCAGATGTAATGCACATTATCTCACAGTTAGATGATATCAGCAGCCTTTGAGTTTTTGCTTCATATTCTGTGAGAGGAAACAAAGTTGATTCATGATTTATGATGTAGTTCATAAATTGAAAGTATAAACTGAAATGCTTTTAGGAGCTAGGGGTGTTGCTTAGTGGTAGAGAACATGCTTAGCCTGCATAAGGACCCACGGTTAGTCCTCACTACAGAAAGAAAAAGAATTAAAATGCACTTAACGGCATTCAGACTGCTGCATGCTGTAGCTTAATGTTTTTCATAGTAGCCTGTGGGTTGTGGTTCCTGGTGCTTTGGGACTGACTGGGAGTCATGACATGTTGCCCCTGTCCAGAATCCTCAAGAGAGTGGCACTGTTACACCACATGCTATGCTGGGAAAAGATCCAAATTCAATTTTTTTCAATTGTATTTAATTGTCTGGGTGATGTAAAGAAGGGTTACAGTCTATGTTCCTTTGGTCTGGCTTACTTCATTTAATATGATTTTTTCCAACTTTAAATGTATTTTCTAGTGAATTCACATTACTTCTGAAACATCATAGATCATTATGTATTAATTTTCAATGCATGAAGGATTTAGACTTTTCCTTTGCTCTTCATTTTGGTTAAGTCTAATTATACCTATAAAGGTTTCAAAAAACACTTACCTACATCCATTTCTCAAGGGAGGAATATGTTTAAGAAGTAATGTGTCTTGCATGTTTGCACGTAGGATTTGTATTTGTGGATTTGATCCCAAGTAATTAAAAATAAATGTGATCTTCCAAGGTACACAGATAGCCTAATCATAGTCTTAGCCGGCAATTAATCCTGCTATTTAAGGAAAAATAATTTCTGCACTATAGAGAAATACTTGGGAGGGAAAAATAGAGCAAATATTTATTCCTTTAAAATGTTACACCTGATTCTTGTAAAAGAAGAAACACACAAGCAAACAAATCTGAGTAATAAGCCTACAGTTTTAAAATGATTATTCTATTTAATAGAAGAATGTTTATGTCCATTTTACCTACAATTTTCTTTACTGTATCTGTAGCATAAATGAAACTTTTCTGAAATATTTTCTTAAGTTTGGGACACATTTTCTTTACTATGGTGTGTCAGTTTTTAAATTGTTGGTTATGATTCACTAAAGAGAACCAAGATAAGGTAGCCAAAAAAAACCAAAAAAACAACAAAAACAAAAACATGAACTTGCAAGAACAAAGAGTTTGGAAAGCTGAACTCTGCTCTTTTTTCCAGTACGAATACAATGTGCCTTTTTCTTCTATCAACAAAATGGAGCTAATAAGATATCTAACTCATAAGGTCATATTAAGGATGAAGTGAGTTGATTTAACAAACATAGAATAATGACTATCTCAGAACAAGCATGAAAAATACCTACTACAAATATTGTTTTCACAACCGGCTCTTATCTAAGGACTTGAATTTTAAAAAAGCATGAATAATTGTTTGTTAAACATGAAATTTGAAATATGTTGTAAAAATCAATGTTAATAAAAAAAGGTAATGAGAAAGGCAGTGAAAATGTAGAAACCCAACTCCTTGGAAATTCTTGAATAGTCTAATAATTCTTAGGCAAAAAGTAAATAAAAACCAAGATTATGGACAACTGACAAAATACCAACAATGAAGACACAATATTACTATGGGATAAAACAAAAATGGAATTGAGAAAAAAATTCACCATTTTCAATTAATTTATAATTAAACATGAAGAACTACTACAAATGAACTACTTATCAAACTCAAGAGCGTAATAAGGAAAGGTGAAAGAGATTAATAGATAAAATTAGAAATTCATATGCTAAAAATAACTACCAAGCCTAAGAAAATAATTAACCAAGAGCTTACTACATAAAATATCAATAAAACACATTTAGAATTATACAAAATAAGGCAAAAAGCAAGAATATACATTACAATGAAGAAAAAGATCAACAATGTAGAGCCAAAATGAATAAAAATTCAATGTAGAAAAATAAACATGTTTGACAAAGAATAGTTTCATGTGTCTATCATATTACCTTCTAATACAAGTACTCTTTCTCTCTCTCTCTCTCTCTCTCTCTCTCTCTCTCTCTCTCTCTCTCTCTCTCTCTCTCTCTCTCTCTCTCTCTCTCTCTCTCTATTTTCCAAACTTGGGGCTTGAACTCAGGACCTAGGCACTGTCTTTTAAGTTTCTCAAGGCTAGTATTCTACCCTTTAGCCACAATGTCACTACTGGCTTTTTCAGTATATGTAACACTAAGGAATTGAACCCAGAGCTTCACTCATGCTAGGCAAGAACTTTACCAATAGGCCACACTCCCATCCTTCTCATCCCCCACACATTTGGGGTGGAGTTGCTCGTGGGGCTTGAGCCTTAGGCCTGGGCATTGTCTCTGAGCTCTTCAGTTCAAGGCTACCACCCTATCCATTGAGCAATAGCACCACTTACGGTTTTCTAGTGGTTAACTGGAGATGAGTCTCACTTACTTTAGTGCCCGAGCTGGCAGTGAACCATGATCCTCAGATCTCAGCCTCCTAAGTAGCTAGGATTACAAGCATGAGCTACTGGGCCCCTAGCTCCCCTCATGCTTTATTTCCCATATATTTTTTATTGTAATTAATAGAAGGGTTATATTATATTCACAAGATAGAAGGTGCATTACTTCATAAACATTGATACCTTTTCTCATGTCTTGGTCCCTATTTCCTTCCCCTCACTGCCACTCCTCATCTTGTTTTCCCCCCTTCCCTAGCCGATTTCAAATAACCAAATACACATATATACAATATATCAGATAACAAGGTGAAATACTGTAACAATATGACATAGCCAAGGGACAGCAAAAGGGATGAGAGATAACATTTTACATTATGACAAATGAAGGAAACCATTGGGCCTATCTTCCTTTGAGTCTGGCTTACTTTACTTAATATTATTTTTTCTAAGTCTTTCCATTTCCTTACAAATAAACGTCACTTCTTCAGAGGATAATTCAATACTTTTCTTTTGAAAGTAGCATAAAATAGTTTTAAAATATGTTCTACTTAAATGTAATTATAGATCTTTTGGGAAAAACTATAATGATTTTTTTGAAAATCTAGTCTGAAAGGAAAATCCTCTCTGAAATGCTGTTTTATTTGCTGTTGTGGTGCCTTGAATTCAATTTATTCCCCAATATTATTTACTTAAAGTGAATGGAAAGCTTAGCATATTCATTTTTAAGAATACCAAGGGATTCACATAGATAAGAAATTAATAACTTCATTATTTGCACAGAATTTTAAATTCCTTGGTGTGAATGGTTTTTTTTTAATCTGTTACATGGCAAACTAACTTGATAATAATAGTCTGAGATACTTGGAGAGTTACATTATACAATGTAGCAGTTACACATCATTTGTTAAAAACAGTCTCAAACTATAATGGTTCACATGCAAGAAGACTGTACTGATCAACTTTGCAACAGTTCAAAGTAGGTTTCTGAGTGTGGTAAAGACACTGGCTTCTCCTTGAAGTCATCCTTGGCCCAAGCAGATGGTGTGTTCACCATCCACAAGCTTGACTTCCATAATCATCTTGGTATCACTATTTCATCTCCCTCAGGCAGGACAAGAGCTTGGATATTAGGATGTAGATACTAGAGTGAGGAATAGAAATGCCTCAAATGCCTTCCACCTTACAGGCCATTGTCACATGACAGTTTTTTTTTCCCATCACACCCATCTGCAAAGAAGGCTGGGATATGTAGTCCAGTCTTGTGTTCAGAAAGAGAGAAGATGAATCCCAACAAGTAATTTCAGACTATATCAAGCATACCATTCATTTTACAAAAAATGCACACATATTTAGCGTTATTTACCTCAATGTTGCCCAAGCTTATTTGACTTTATTTTTCTTTCTTGTCACTAATTGACATTATAGAAAGCAAAACACTTTGGAATTCTGTTGACTGGAGACTTTCAAAACGAATCATGGAAAAAGGTTTAATTCTTACAAGAATAAAACAAGATTTTATTTAACTTCTGTAGAGTACCACAGGAAGGAAATACGTAGCTACATACACACAACATCCATCTAGGAGGTAAAAGATTTAAATATCACAGAGGAATGTCACAGTTTCCTTGTACTATAATCCCTGTACTTTTTAACTTTTTAATTTAAATATTTCTTTTATATATTCATTTATTTTTATTGTTGGTGTAATGCATAGAGGGTTACATTTACATTTGCCAGGCAGCAAGTGCATTACTTCTCACATATTGATGCCCCTTCTTCAGGTTTTTGTCTCCATTTCCCACACCCACCTCTCATAATCATCTTGTTTTCCCCCTTCCCTTTTGTATTTCAAATAAACAGATAAATATATATAAAATATACTAGATAACAAAGTCAGATATAGTAACAATATGAGATTAACCAAATGGCAAAAGAAAGAGAAGAGAAATAACATAGTAATTTTAGAACACAGTCACAAAAGATAAAGTTCTTGTTTCCATATCATAGAGATCCTTTCATTTAGTCTTATCCTATATGAACTTATGTACCTATGTTCTGAGTTACTGTAATCCTCTGGTAGGAGAGGCCTAGATGTGTACTAATTAATACAAATGAGGGAAACCATTGAACCTATGTTCCTTTGGGTCTGGCTTACTTCACTTAATATTTTTTTTTCCAAGTCTTTCCATTTCCTTACGAATGGGGCAATGTCATTCTTTCTGATGACTGCATAGAATTCCATTGTGTATAAGTACACAATGGAATCTTCTTGATCTAGTGATCTACTAACTCATGACTGATTTTTATGATCATGTTCTTCCTTTGTAGTCTATAATATAAATCAGACAGTTTGTTAGTTTTTCTTTTTTTTTTAGATATCTTTAAATCTCTTTTGATGTACCAGTTCTTGTTATTTTTCTTCTTCTCATCCCTTCTTGGTAACTGAGTGATTAGAAAAATAAGCCACTTGTCTTATAAAGAATTTTCTGCATCTTGTGTGAATTACATCACCATGGTGAGGTTTAAGATGGCCTTGTGTCTTAGAATTTATGAAGTTGAAAATTGGAAAGGGCTTTATCAATATTGGTAAGAGGTCTACTACAAAAGTTATACTGGAGGTGGGAGTCTGGCCTAGTGTTAGAGTGCTTGACTAACATGCACGAAGACCTGAGTTCAATTCCTCAGTACCACATACATAGAAAAAATGATCCAGAAGTGGTGCTGTGGCTCAAGTAGTAGAACTCTACCCTTGAGAAAACCCAAAGACAGTGCTCATGCCCTGACCTCAAGCCCAGGACTGGCTGAAAAAAAAGTTATACTGTAGGAAACTTACAATGCTCAATTAACCCTTTCTGTTAATTACTATCATTTGTGGATAATGGCTAGACCCTATTTTCAAGAAATATGAAATGGCAACACTCTAATTCTATAATCCTTCTCCATTTATTTGTGAATCTATGTATAAGAAAATAACTCTACTGCTATGTATTTATCTAATAATTCAATTTGATATAGCAAAGACAGGAAAATGTTGGAAAATAAAATACAAAAGTAAAGTGATATAGCCAGGTGCAGTAGCTCATGCCTGTAAAACTAGGATCAAGGTTTAAACCAAGCTGGGCACAAAAGGACCTGAGACTCTTAGCTCTAATTAATGCCTAGAAAACAGAAAGTGGGGCTTGGCTCAAGGCTATGGCTGTAGCCTTGAGCTGAAGAGCTCAGGAACAGTGCCCAGGCCCAGTTTAAGCCTCATGACCCAACCCTCCCCCCACCAGAAAAAATGTAGAGTGATATGTGAGGAAAAAAATCAAAATTATAGAAATTCATTTCAGTTTGTTCTTATGTTTTACTTTCTCCATACTAAAAATCAAGTTTGTAATAAAAAAGCACGTAATTTTTAACACAAAATACATCACAATAACACATTTATTTTATGTTAACAAAGAAAATATTATAAGACTAACAATATGTACATTAATCAAACTTTAAAATATTAAATTGTTTTTACATGAGCTCTCATCATTCTTTTTTTCATATTTCTTATTGTAATTAATGGAAGGGTTACATTATATTCACCAGATAGAAGGTGCATTATTTCACAAACATTGATACCCTTTCTCATGTCTTGTTCCCCATTACCCTCCACCCACCTCCGCCCCTCATCTTGTTTTCTCCCCTTCCCTGTCAGATTTCAAATAATGAAATAACCATATATATATAATATATCAGCTAACAAGGTGAAATACTATAACAATATGAGATAACCAAGGGACAACAAAAGAGATGAGAGATAGCATAGTACATTAAGGACAACAATCACTCATTATATGGCTTTTGTTTCTATATCCTGGAGGTCCTTTCATTTAGTGTCATACTATAAGGCCTTATGTATCTAGGTTTTGTTCTATTGTAAATCTCTGCTAGGAGAGCCCAAGGTTTCTACTGATAATGTCAAATGAGGGAAACCATTGAGCCTATGTTCCTTTGAGTCTGGCTATCTTCACTTACATGATTTTTTCTAAGTCTTTCCATTTCCTTACAAATGGGGTCATGCCACTCTTTCTGATGGCATTATAGAATTCCATTGTGTATAAATACCACATCTTGTTAATCCACTCATCAACCGAAGGACATCTGGGTTGGTTCCATGTCTTTGCTGTGGTAAATAGTGCTGCAATGAACATCATTGTGCTAGTGGATTTAGTCTGTCGTTGTTTCTGGACAATTGGGTAGAGGTCAAGGAGTGGAATTTCTGGGCCATAGGGGAGCTCTATATTTAGTTTTCTGAAGAACTGCCATACTGCTTTCCATAGTGGCTGAATGAGTTTGCATTCCCACTAACAGTTTAGTAGTCCTCCTGGCCACATTCCCTCCAGCATCTGTTGTTATTAGATTTCTTGATCATAGAGCTATAGTGACCAAAACAGCTTGGTACGGGCACAAGAACAGGCTTGAAGACCAATGGAATAGAACTGATGACCCAGATATTAACCCACAGACCTATGGCCACCTAATCTTTTATAAGGGAGCCAAAAAAGTAGAACGGAAGATAGGCAGCCTCTTCAACAAGTGGTGCTGGCAGAACTGATTAAGCAAGCACCTGCAGAAAACTAAAGTTTTTATCCTTCTTTGTCAACCTTCACTAGGATTAACTCCAAATGGATCAAAGTCCTCGAGGTAAAAGCAGGTACACTGAAAACTTTACAAAAAAGAATAAGAGATACACTAGGTCTCCTTGGCACAGGTCGAAACTTTCATAATAAGGACAAAGCAACACAATAAATCAGAGAAAGTCTGGATAAGTGGGACTGCATTAAACTGCAGAGCTTCTGTATGGCAAAGGACATAGCTAGCAAATTAACCAGAATGCCTACAGAGTGGGAGAAAATCTTCACTAAACATACAATGGACAAAGGCCTCATATCTAAAATATATCAACAGCTCATATAATTGAATCACTCCAAAACCAATCTCCAAAGAAACAACCATTCCATTAAAAGATGAGCCAAAGACTTAAAGAGAGTCTTCTCTGAAGAAATAAGAATGGGTACCAAGACAAGTGAAAGGCTATCAATGTATGTGAATTAATGCACCTTCAAATATCATGTAACCCTTTTATTAATTACAATAAAAAATATATATATAAAAAGAATGGCCTATAGACACATGAAGAAATGTTTGACATCTCTGGCCATAAAAGAAGGGCAAATCATCATTTTTTTACAGTTATATTTTATCTGTGCCTCAGAGTACATAGCTCTTACTAACATTCTACATTGGAATGCTGCTAAAATCACAGTTATAAGTGAATGTTTCAGATATTGGAATTACCAAATTTGGTCTCAAATAAACCTCAAGAAAAAATGTTCATGGAAACTATTTTCATTGAGCCTATAAATCGCATCAGCATAGCATTAGCAGCTTTTCTATGCTCTTTTCTTTTTTGGGAGACTGTGGTCTTGGGCCTTGAACTCTGGGCCTGGGTTTGTCCCTGAGCTCTTCAGCTCAAACCTACCACCCTACCCCTTGAACCACCTTGCCACTTCCAGTTTTCAGGTGGTTAATTGGAGATAAGGGTCTCATGAATTTTAGTGTCTGTACTGGATTTGAACTGAGATCCTCAGATCTTATCTCCTGAGTAGCTAGGATTACAGGCATAAACCAGTATGCCTGGCTTTGTCTATGCTTTTTATAACAGAAAATCCTCAGATCATTTTTTCTTTGTATATCTACATTTCTCTAATAACTTTCTTTGTCAAAATAGGAGAATATGTTTTTGTTTTCCATTATAAGCAATTTAGTATTCTTGTAGATTTTTTTTTCAAACATACTCCTAGCAGGCTGTATTTCAGTATTGGAGTTTTTGTTACGCTGTTTCAATAGACAGTTTCAGACATTTTCTTTGTTTTACTTGGAAGACTTTCTTAAACCTTTTTTTTTATTAAGTCCTATTTTCTTTTTATGAAATCTTTTTTGTGTGTGGCTTTTTTGCTTCAAATCTGCAGATTTTAGCTCTAAATTTATTTTGTTTCAATTGTTTTCTCTACAATTTATTTCTCTTATTCAGAAAAGTAATTCTTCTTTAATTCTGATTTATTAAATGAGCCCTATAACCCAATTTCTGAGTTACCTAATTTACTTATGTATATAACTTTGAGTATCTTTCAACATTTTCTAGATAACTCTTTTGAAATAATTACTTTGTTTTGCAGTCTTGTCTTCCTGATGTACATTCTTATATATAGAATGTCATTCTACTCTTTATTCTGTTATGTAATTTGGTTTTAACCTTTTGCTTTGCCTCCCACTTTGTTAAATTAGATTTTGTGAGCTTTTGAAGAGGGTGTCCAAGAATAAATCAATTTCCTTTGTCAAATTTGTTTCTTTCTCTAGGCTGTTTACAGCTCCTTCCTTTTCCTTTAGTTTTACTTTCCCTATTTTACTTTGTTTGAAAATTCCTGCTCTCTGTTTCTTTTTAATAGAAGTAAATTGTGCTAGCAGGAAGCTTTGGTGGTTTCTTAACATTGGGAGTTCACTGGATTAACATCACATTGACTCAAATCTCTCCATAGGCCCTCCATATCCCTCTGCCTTTGTGTAAAATGCTTTTGTAAGGTCTCAGATTTTATTTTCTACTCAACAGAATTAGGTCTTTCAGATGTCCAATATATTTTTTTAACCTTTTGCGTTCTCCCATCAGATGGTGATATCATACAAACCCGATAGCTTCTGTCATCTGTCATTGATACCAACACTGGTTTTTAACATTTGTAGAGATGACTTTCTCTTAATTCCACTGGATAAACTGTACATTGTTTTAGACTTCACTCTCAAAGCACATTGTTATAGAGAGAGGATTTTTTCACATCTGCAATCATCACTGTGGAATTGAGTGTTTTTAAATGTATGAGGCATGAGAAACTATATTTTCGCCTTATATTTCTCTCAATGTCTGTCAAACTTTCAGAATCTGGGCTAAATTTTATTTAAAATTTTGGAGAAAACATCGCAATGTTCCCTTGTCAAATATATATCTCTTTTATTCCAGGTTTAGACAACTAAATTTTTCTAGTGTGTGTGTATGTGTGTGTGTGTATCTGTATATATGCATATATGTATACTATATATAGTAAATACATATATATTTTTTCCTCATGAAAACTATAGAACAGAACTGTTTAAGTATGGCTAATTGGGAAATTGAGGAAGCAGCCACCTCAGGATTATTTGTTAAACCCTATAACAGAATATGACTGTTGGTTTTCTATATTTCTCTATCTGATGGAAGATGAAATGCTGGACCTTGGAATCATTATCATTTTAGGCAAGAATTTACAGAGTGACTTAAATTTACAAGTACTTGTGTTTTTCACAGGCATTATTAGTAATCTGTAACTAATGATAGTTAAGAAATGAATACAAAAATTAAATGATATCTCCTGTTTGGACTCATATAAATGCTTTGTTAAGCTGTTATTTCTTGGAAAGGAAAATTAGAACTAATTTATTAATGTAACTTATTAATTTAAAGATGGACTCTATTATTCTGGAAAATACCATCTAGATTGTATGAAAAAAATGAGGGCTAAAGAAGATATTCTTATTTCTTATTTCTTTCTGTCAGTCATGGGTCTTGAATTCTGGGCCTGGGTGCTGTCCCTGAGCTCTTCACTTTAAGGATACTACCCTGTCCCTGGGCCTGGGAATTGTCCCTGAGCTTTTCAGCTCACGGCTACAACCCTACATCTTGAGCCACAGTGCGACTTCTTGTTTTCTGGAGATTACTTGGAGGTAACAGTCTCCTGGCTTTGTAGTGCCTGGACTGGCTTTGAACCTTGATCTTCAGATCTCAGTCTCCTGAGTAACTATGAATACAAGCACGAGCCACCCTGCCTGGCTAAGAAGAGGATATTCTTGTTATAAGAATATCTTGTGTCTTACCAAACTCTTACCTTCAGATAATAAATTATAATTCTGAGTTTATAATTTGTTTGATAATAGCAGTTTGCAGAAGAATGGTTTAATTGCTGAAGAGAACCCAAATACAACAAACATTATTTGTGTACTCTGTGACAAACATAGTACCAGACTTGTTTACAAAAAGAAAATAAAGTCATAGAGTCTCAAGATAGCCCACAAGAAGGAATGAATTCATATGAATGCATGTACAGTACAACAGGAAAATGTTTATTAACACTAGATAAGACAATTCTATTTATTAAGGGTAAAAGAAAGTAAAGGTTTAAAAATAGGGCATCTTATTTATTTTGATGAATGGTGACAGATATTTAGATCAAGTAAGAAGCTTCACGTGTGAAAAAATCCAAAGGTGTCAGGACATGCCTGAACTTTAAGGTAAAACCTGGTTTACTAAGTAAATAAATTACAAAATCTATCTTTATAAGAATTTGTGTACTAGAAATAAACTGATCTTTATTGATCATCTCCTTCTTAGCAAGAAAACTTTAGCTGTATTATTTTGCTCATTGTAAGGAAACTAGTCTGTAGTTGATTTGGGATTAGTTATTTGTCCATCATTTTTTTCCACTTCTCTATTAGGAATTTAACAATAGCTATTTAAAAAAATATAAAGTGAAAGAGATCTAGCATTGTATTTGAAGAGTTTTGAACCAATAATGAAACCATAAAGAGATAAATATGCTCTTTTTTCTTATCTTACACAAGTGCTGATTTATATCTGTTTAATGTCCTATAAATCACTAGTAGAAATAACCATAACAGTGCAAATGAACTTTCCATAAATATTTAATATGCATGCAATTGTCCATAATAGTAGGACAATTTTTTTAAGTAGGTTTAAGAAAACATTACTGAAAATGAGTGTGTATTGTATTTGTGGGTTTGAATCACTCATGCTTCCTTCTATGTTTCTATTGATACTTACATAGTAGTAGGGATGGTTGTAATGTTTGGTTTTCAGTAATCTATAGAAATTGATTTCTAATAACTATAAAAGTAGCATGATATAAACAACATAAGACCTAAAGGATATCCTATAGCCATATTAAGCAAACAAAGATAGGCTACGAGATTTGAAGTAAGCAATTCTTAAACATAATCAAATACTATTTTTATCTTCAGCCTCTTTTCCCACATGCTTAGATGCAGAACTAAGATGCAGAGTATAAAAGAAGATGGTTAAAATTTATGTATTACAATCTTTAGATTGCAGGGAATTTCAGGGTTTGGAATTTCAGATTGGAGATGTGAAACTGTAAAAATGCTGATATTCCAAAATTCAAAAATTTCTACCCAAAATGAAACAGTTTATTTCTAAAATTTTTCCAATGAGTGATACTCCATGGGCAAATTGATCTGCGAGCGCGCACGCACGCACGCGTGCATGTGTGTGTGTGTGTGTGTGTGTGTGTTTGTGTGTTTGTGTGTATTTGAGTTGAGACTAAACAATTATATGATCCCTTAAATCTATTCATTCATTTTAGAAATAATTTTATAAGATAGAATTTCAGAACACTAAGAAGAAATATCTACCGGAATACTTTTGATTTTTTAATTGACAAATCATTTATTTTTCCTGTTCATGAGTATAAGCATTGGCATTAATTGGTAATTGAGTAATAAATTATTTATGCATTTAGCTAGGAATTTGTGTGAAAATAATTAAGAAAACTCCTGGCTCTTTTTTGATCATATGGAAACAATATAATACAATTAAATGTAAAATTACAAGTGCAGACAGAACATTTAAGTGTAAAATAACATGGATATTGTTATATATGTTTTATATATGTTATAATGATCAATACTCTTAATATTAGAAAATATAATCTATAAATTTTTCTGCATGATTCAATGCAACCCAACATTAATACTGTATACAAAGCCAAGATTCAGAGTACAGTTTTCTCAGTATAATATCTGAAAAGGTGAAAGGAATAAAAATGAAGTAAATGTTTAAAATACAAACAGTGAATCAGTGTTCATAATTCCAAGACTTTTGTAAATTTTACTTTTTAGATTTCCTAGGAAGTGGAATTATAGATAATAAATATTTTATGGTTATTTATTGAAAAGCTGATAAGCAAAATTTATGTCGAGATTTCAGGAAGTTGCAAGAGAAATTGTAGTCATGATCCATTGTGCCGAATTTAAAAAAAAGAAAGGACAAGGGTAAAGAAGATATGTTTAGTGAAACTGTAAGAACAGGTATAGAATATCTGTCCATCCATCCATGCACACACACACACACACACACACACACATTCCCACTTACACACACATACATTTAGAAGCAAACCTGCGGACAATCACTAGGCATGAATAGAAATTTGCTTAAGAAGGAGAGGGAAAATAGTATTATTAAATGTAAGATTATGAAAGAAATAAGACTTGGTTAATGTTCTTGACAAAGCCAGGATAGAGTTTTCAGGACAACTGAAAGAGTTTGTTTCAGTAGGAGCAGTTAGAAAATATATTGTGGGATAGAGCAGTTGGATGAGGTGTGCCAAGTAGATTTATCAGGCTGATGAATGTTACATGAGCTGAGTCGATAAGAGGGTAATTACCCATAGGAAATCGTGTATTTCCAAATCTCTGGAGTTGGCCATTTATAGATTAACTTTGTAAAAAGGGCAACAGTATACAGTGGATCATGCCCTTGGACTGAGATTCCCCCCAACACAAACACATTCTTTCTAATTTGTGTGTGGGGTTGGCACTACAATTCAACTCAGCACCTCTTCATATTTGTAAGGCAAGTACCCTAACACCTTAACCATAGTTCCAGGCCACCAAGAAATTTCTGGTATATTGTCTGCATATTGTCTGGTATATTGACTCCATAATTTCTTTTTTTATTTGAAAAAATTTTATTACCACTGATTTTTACAACATATTTCAAATGTCATGTTTAACAAACAAGTATTCAAAAAGGGAATCTGTATATGCGATCAACGGCACATAGATTTTAGAACACAGGGAAAATTAAGCTGAGGGTTTATATGTCATAGATACATATCAATACATATATATATAATATTATGTCTATAGAGTATATATCACATCATAGATATTTATGTCTATGAAGTTATGTTTATATCTCCAAGAACATGTCCATAAACGTGGGTACCCAAATACTGAGTCATCGCTCTTGTAATATCCACATATCAAGGAGATCATGCGCCTTTTGTACCTTTCGTCTTGACTTATCTCAATCAACATGATTCGCTCTAGTTTCATCCACTTCCCAGCCAATGCCATTATTTCATCTTGTCTGTTGGCTATGTAGAATTCCATTGTATATCACATTTTTTTTGTATCCATTCATCTGCAGTAGGGCATCTGGGTTGTTTCCATTTCTTCGCTATTGTGAATAGTGCAGAGATGAACATGACTGAGCAGATGTCCTTGTTATATCCTGGGTTATGATATTCAGGATAGATGCCCAAGAGTAGTAAGGCAGGATGGTAGGGAAAGTCTATTTTCAGTTTTTTCAGAAACCTCCAAACTGTCTTCCAGAGTGATTGTACTAGTTTGCATTCCCACCAGCCGTGCAGCAGGATTCCTCTTTCTCAATGGTCCTGCCAACATTTGTCATTGTCTGAGTTCAGAATATTGGCTATTCTAATTAGGATAATGTGATATCTTAAGGATGTTTTTATTTGCATTTTCTTTATGACCATGGATGATGAGCATTTTCTCTTTTTTTTTTTTGCCATTGTAACCTATTCTTTTGATAAGTCTCTCTTTAGTTCCCTTGCCCATTTAGTGATTAGTTTGTTGGATTGGGGGGATTAGTTTCTTGAGTTCCCCGTAGATAATGGATATTAAGCATTTGTCTGATGCATTATTGGTAAATATCTTTTCCCAGTTGATTGGCTACATTTCTACTTTAGTAGCTATACTTTTATCTATGCAGAGACTTTTTATTTTTAGGTACTTCCATTTATTGAATCTCTCTCCAATCTATTATGACTCTGAGACTCTGTTCAGGATGTTTTTGCCTGTGCCTATGAGTTCCAGTGTCTCTCCTACTCTACCATATAGCAATTTCAGGATTTCATGTCTGATATTGTCTTTGATCCATTTTGAGCTAATGCTTGTGCATGGTGAAAGGCTGGGATCAACTTTTAGTTTTTTGCATGTGGCTGAAAACTAAATAATTGAATAGGCACCAATAATTGAATAGGCTATGTTTGTGCTACCGAGTATCTCTGGCTCCTTTGTCGAATAATACGTTGACTATAGTTATATGGTTTTATTTCCAGATCTTCTATTCTGTTCCATTGATCTTCTGGTCTATTTTTATGCAAATACCATGCTGTTTTGTTTTATGGCTCTATAGTAGAGTTTGAAGTCTGGTATTGTAATACCTCCTGTATTGCTCTTTGTGCCTAGAATTGTTTTGGCTATTTTAGGTATTTTGTTGTTCCAGATGAACCTTTGGATTACACCTTCTATTTCAGTAAAGAATGTTCTTGGGATTTGGATGGGGATTGCACTGAAACTGCATATCAATTTTGGCAGTATAGCCATTTTCACTATGTTGGTTCTCCCTTCCCATGAGCATAGGATGTCTTTCCATTTCCTGGTGTCCTGTTTAATTTCTTTCTTTAGGCCTTTATAGTTTTCATTAAATAATCCTTTTGCATCTTTGGTTAAGTTAATTCCTAAATATTTTATTCATTTGGGGGCTATTTGCAAATGGAATCATTTTCTTGATTTCTCCTTCTGTTTGTATATTGCTGCCATACAGAAAACTACAGAAGGTTGATTTTGCATCTTGCCACTTTGCTAAAGTAGTTTGTTAGTTTGAGGAGTTTGGGAGTGAAGTTTATTGGGTCGTTCAGGTATGGGATCATGTCATCTGCGAATGGGGATAGTTTAATCTCTTCTTTTCCTATGTGGATCCCTTTGATATCCTTTCCTTGCCTTATTGCTCTGGCTAAGAGATCCAGCACTATATTGAAGAGAACTGAAGAGAGTGGGCATCCCTATATACTTCTTGATTTTAAGAAAAATGGTTCTAGTCTTTCTCCATTTGGTATGATATTGGCTGTAGGTTTGTCATATATGGCTTTAATTATTTTAAGGAATATACCTCTATTCCTATGCTGCATTTTGTCAAATACCTTCTTGGCATCCAGAGAAATGATCATATGATTCTTATCCTTAACTCTATTGATATGATGTATTACATTAATTGGTTTGTGAATGTTAAACCAGCCTTGCATCTGTGGGATGAAGCCTACTTGACCATAATGTATAATTTTAAAAATTTGTTTCTGGATTCTGTTGGCTAGTATTTTATTGAGGAGCCTTGCATCTGTGTTCATTAGAGAGATTGGTCTGTAGTTCCTTCTTTTTTTGTTGGGTCTTTCCCTGGTTTGGGGATGAATGTGATATTAGCTTCATAAAATGAGTTTGGTATGGCTCCTTCTTCTTCTATTTCTCAGACAAGTTTCAAGAGTATAGGTGTTAATTCATCTTTAAAATCTTGTAGAATTCCATAATGAAACTGTCTGGACCTGGGCTCTTTTGGTTGCCGTGTCTCTGATTGCTTCCACTATCTCATTGACTGAAATTTGGTTTGTTCAGTTTATTTATCTCTTCTTGGTTCAATGTGGATAGCTATGCTTATTTAAAAAATTATCCACTTCGATTAAAATTTTCCTGTTTCTTTGAATATAGGCCCTGAAAGTTCTTATTCATAATGGACTGAATTTCTTGAATATCAGTCGTGTTTTTCCCCATAGGATCTCTAATCTTGTTTGAGTCTCCTTTTTTTGGTTAATCTTGCCAGTCATCTGTCCATTTTGTTGACTCTTTCAAAGAACCAATTTTTTGAGTTATTAATTTTATGCATAGTAGATCTTATTTTAATCTCCAACATTTCCAATTTTATTTTTGTTATTACTGTCATTCTAGTTATTTTAGAGTTAATTTTTTCATGCTCCTCTAGGTGCTTCAATTGTTTCCTTAGCATTTTTACATGAGCTTCCTCTGTCTTTTTAATATGGGATCTTAGTGGGATAAATTTGCCCCTTAAGACTGCTTTTTCTGTATCCCATAAGTTCCTTTGTGATATATCTTGATTGTCATTACATTGAGGAAAGTTTTGCATTTCTTCTTTATTTGTTCTTTAAACCAGGAGTTACTTGGAAATGTGTTATTCAGTTTCTAAGTGTTTGAATATTGCTCACTCTTTACTATGTTGTTTAGAACTAGTCTGATTCCATTGTGATCAAATGGAATGAAGGGGATTATATCAATCCTCTTGTATCTCCTTAGGTTCTTTGTGTGAACTATTATATTATCTATTTTGCAGTATGTTCTGTGGGCTGCTGAGAAAAAATGTGTAGTGTTTTGCCGTTAGCTGGAAGACTCCGTACATCTGTTAAGCCCAGCGGGGCTATGGTGTCATTTAACTCAGAGCTGTCTTTGCTTATCTTTTGCTGATCTGATCTGTCTTTTGGTGGGAATGGCATTTTGAGGTCTCCACCATGACCATGTTTGAGTCTGTCTTGTCATAGGTGCTCCCATGTTGGGGGAGTAAATGTTTATAACTGTGATCCTTCTTGGGCAGGAGTGAGTGGGGTCGGGGTTAAGTTGTGTAACTCACTACCAGCTCTGCTCTCCCTTTAGAGGAGTTCCCGGGCACCTGCTGGCACCTGATAGCATTTTTGAGGGTCAAAGCCTCCAAGGTGAGAGGTAGGGGAGGGGTCCTTGTGTTTTTAATTCTTTGAGAGCATTGGTAATAACCTTTATCTGTGTTTTTTCCCATTTCTATATTTCTCCATTGCTTCTTAAATTTGTAATTGTTGATTTCTTAAGATAACTGGCTTGTGGGATTCCCCAATTCTCTCTTTTTCTGGGAGAGAGCTAGGCTGGGTCCCTATTGTTTTGGTCAGTGCCATTTTCTTCCTTCCATAATTTCTTTTTATATGTTTCTTCTTGAATTTAAAAACACATATATTCTCAGTGGGGCTCCAGTGTCTCATACTTGTAATTCTAGTTATTTCAGAAGCTAAGATCTGAGGATCAAAGTCAGTCCAAGTAGGAAAGTCCATGTAATTTATCTCCAATTAACTATCAGAAAACAAGAAATGGAGCCGTGGCTCAAGTGGCCTTGAGCAAAAAAGCTCAGGGACATTTCTAAAGACCTGTTTTCAAGCCTCAAAACTAGAACAAACAAACAAATAAATAAATACATAAAGTATCACTTTTATTACTCCATATAATTATATTAAACTAATTCTATTGGACTAAACTGTCTGAGGTCACAGTGACATTTAAACTTACAAAGCATATTGATTTCTTACTTGGTGCTGATTAAGAATGTAAAATGAGTTTCGATGAAAATCATCTCCATGTGCTTCATTATATATGAGAAAAAGTGTAGCCTTTAAAATAACAGAGAAAATAATTGTTAGATGAAAAGAAAATCAGGGAGCACCATTTTCATGAATCACAGAATGATTTTACTTTCTGAATATGATGTATGACACTCACAGAAGTCTCTTCTGCGTATCTTGTTAAGTAGCTACCTCTTCTGTACATATAACTAGTTGTGATTTATTAACCCAGCATAGACCAACTCTGTCTGGTGTTTTGATTTTCAGTCATGTGATCCCCATACAATGCAGAGAAGAACTCGCCATTTGTTAAGGCCTTTGCTGAGTTCGAGGACTTGTGCCGAGGACTCACAGGTGCGGCCCTGCCTCCTTAATGAAAACTGCTTCCAGTTCCAATACAATCTAACAGGTACAGTTGAAACCCATGACTTTGCTATCTGTCCTGAACACTGGCAAGTGAGAGGCTGTTGATGTTTTTTTTGCTTCCTGAGCTTTTGAGGGAGAGGATATATGTGGATGTGTTACTCAAAAGCATGAGGTCTTATTTCCATCTACCGTTCACAGGAAAAAAAATACTCATTCTTGATATGAAGATTCATCCAGACTCCTTGGAGCCCTTGCAGTATCAAATGCTTTTTTAAAAAGACCTGGCATAGTTTCATAATAATGCTGCCTTAAACCACTTTAAACTAAAACAACAAAAATGAGCAGAGAAGGATAATTTACCATTGAGAGATGATTGTCATCACAGTGTCATAGAGTTTGGGGTTTCATGGCTCATATGATTTTAAACATTCAAGTTTGTGGCAGCATACTGTATAGATCTCAGTAAAGGATGGAGGCCTGATTGCAATGCATTGGCAGTCACATCAGCCTAGTCATTCAACCACTACTCAAGTTTCCCTGAGTACAATACTATTACTCACATTGGCCTGTGGCTTGCCATTCCCTGCAGCTCAGAAAACTGCAGGAGAATGTAGAACTCAGTTAAGTCTCAGCATTAAATTTAGTATTGAGGAACCCAGCACTGTATTCATGCAGAGACAAAGCAATCTCCTTATTCAAAACAGAAAAATCAGATTCACTGCTCTAGCCATAATTGAAGTCCTGAGATTCCTCACATAGAAAACCATACAGGAATTGCTGGTGAGATCTCTACTCATAGTTTCAGATAGATGATGATGATATGGTTTGTTTGCCCCTTTTCTTTGGAACCTTAAGTTTTATAATACATTTTCAGAACAGTGAAATTTGCTTAATAGAATAAAAACAAATGTATTTATAAACATACATATATGTATTACACTACACATACATATATGCACACATACACATACATATTAAGTTGGTTTTTTACCACTTATACCACACATCCCAGAACTTTTGTATTTTAGTTATTTTCCAGATAATGGCTTGTCTGGGCTCCATCGCAATCTACCTACATATTCTGTGTAGCTGGGACTATAGGCTTGTACCACAATGCCTGACTGGAAAAAGCATATATATGTATGTATATATATATATGTACATATATATGTACATATATATGTACATATATATGTACATATATATATTTTTACATATATATGTACATATATATATGTACATATATATATATATATATATATATTTGCCAGTCATGGGGACTAAGGACTGAGCACTGTCCTTAGGCTTTCCTCAGGGTTAGTGCTCTACCACTTGAGTCACAGCACCAGTTCTGACTTTTCTATATGTGTGGTACCGAGGAATCGAACTTGGGTCTTCATGCATGCTAGGCAAACACTCTACCACTAGGCCAAACTTCTGGCCCCAAGCATATGTTTTAATGACTGATTTTTTTCCTGTATGTAAGTTTACTGTTGCTATTAAAATCTTGGATCCTGGACCCAACATAGAAAATATCTTTAATAAGGTTCACATTTATTTGGTCAAGAACCTTTAAATTAATATCAAGTATTCAGTCTAATGAATTACATGGTAGCTTATCCTAACTCTCTATTGTCTACATTATAATATGACTATAAAGTCTATAGAAAATTCTCTTCCACAGTAGAATAATTTGAAATCATAGATACTCTGGGTCTTCATTCCTTTCTAGGATATCTCTCTTGGTTGCTCTGTAGGAAAAATACCAAATTATCCAGATTATTGGATATATTCTTTAAAAATATTTCCAAGTTTACATTAAATAAAACTATATTAGTCCATTCAGTGTCAGGGTTTTTAGTCCTCTGTCCATCCGGACCTACAAGAGGGATAGGGAGAACACTCCCAGACCAGGACTAGCCAAGAAAAGAAAGGGCTGATTGACCATTGGCACCCAGCCCTCCCTTGCAGGAGGACAATCAGACACTTCAGGGAGACCTGTCAAGGCAGGAACTCATTTATTGAGGAAGTACACTCAGCTAATATAGGATGCAGGAGCCTATTGGCACAAAGGTGGGCAGGGTGGGGGAGGTAAAGAAGAGGAATCCTGTGCTGTCTGAGAGGGCAGAAGGGTTGGGGGCCCATCCCAGAGGTAGTCTTATTTTACATCACAAACCACTGCCATGCCTTCCAACTGGGCGACAGGAACCATCTCAGCAAGTTGCGGTCCCCAAACCAGGAAGTGAGCACTGGGCCACGAATTAGGCCTCTTTTTCTATAGCATAGGTTTCCATTTCCATTTTGTGATGTGCCCCACAATTCAGGCTGCTACAACAAATTTCCATGCACTGGGTAGCTTCTAAGTGAGAGATTTAGTTCTCACAATTATGGATGCTGGGAGATTTCATGTTTGATGTGGGTTTCTTACCCATAGTAGCATCTCTGTGCATCTCATGTGCTCTCTACAGTCTTCTACAAAGACTTGAACCATTGTGACTTCTCAAGCCCGTTTTCTGCAAGATCCACTTCCTAACACTGTCACCCTGGGGGTTAGGATTTCTATATAAGAATAGATGGGGAGGGAACATAAATTCTTACCATCTGCCATCATTTCTGTCTTGTGCTCTCCTCGTTGTTATCAGTAAAAGTTACTCCCAAATTAGTGTTCCTTTAGCTTTGCTGACTAGTGTGACATAATCATGTCACCATTATTTACTTTACCTCTGGAAATCAAACGTGGAAGGTAAATCACTTCATTTGCTTAATTTTTTGTTTATATTTTTGGAAGATTTCTTTTTTATCTCCTGGAAAAATAATCTCGTCAGGTTTTCCAAAGCCTTGAGAATGGTTTTAGGATTATGTGTGGACTTCTTCAGTATTTTGTACCCATGGTTATAATTTTGAAACTCAGAGTGTGGGGGTGATTCTATGCCTGTAGAATGGAGCACCTGTCAGCTGAGTGAAAATGCATCCTGTGGCCAAGGTGTCAGGACTCGCCTGCTGAGCTGTGTTCGGAGTGATGGCAAGCTAGTCAGCATGGACCAGTGTGAGCAGGTAACTTGTTCATGCTGGATAATCTTTGCTTTTCAAATATTTGTCTACAGCTTTATCGTGGTTTTTACAGATGGCAGACTGATTTGTTCTCCTCCTTGTATAAGTCCAATAGGTCCAGTATATATATATATATATATATATATATATATATATATATATATATATATATCTTGGACTTGGTCACAAGGATGAGGGGATTTTTTTCTAATGGAGAAGTAGGTCTATTATATACATATATATATAATGATATTTTAATATGTTTTGATATTTATATGCATATAATACTTCCAAGAACTTATATATTGTGCTTCTTTGCCAACAGAGGGTTAACCTTAGGAGCTTTAACTATTAGCATATGACCCTTGATATTGACACATGATATACCTTGTCCCTTTATCATAGGACACTGAAAATTGTCTAGGAAAATGATTGCTGAATAAGCCATACAGCTGTTCTCTTCTTCTCTATCTAAACAACCTCCTTATCAAGTTTCTATCTAGGGAATTTGAAACTTTTCTAATTATATTGCAGCCATCTTCCCATCACAAACTATATGGAATTTAAAGAAAAAGTTATAGACAAATGTGTTGCAGAACATTTAACATTTCCTTCACTAAAATAGATGAAAAGCCTATATGGGATGCTGAATAGAAATAAAGATGCTATCCCATTGTAAGAATCATAAAATCTTGTAATAAATTGAAAACAAGGGAGCAGAAAACCAAGATTGCTTCAGAAAATTCTGTAACAAATTGGCAAGATGAAAATTGTCCCTGCTGCTGCTAACCTAGGTATAGTATATAGCTGGAAATTAAAGCAAAAGAACTTTTCTTCATTCTTCCTGACTTAACTCCAAGTATTGCCTCAACATGCTCTCCAAACAACCATCAACCATGACATCAACTTTGGATCACATCATCTGAAACTGGATGGTATTGTGAAATCAGCTAATGCAGTAGAGTGCTATCTGCCATGTGTCACTGATTTATTTTAACATTCTATTTCAATTAATCAGTTGTCTGCCTCAGAGAAGTTAAATAATTTCTCCATAACAGTTCATAATCAATATTTAATGTATGTAATAAATGCTTTCTTTTGATATATATAAATAATTCACTAGTGAAAATTATGCTTCTGCTTCCTAAACTGTTTATGTCCAACAAATGCTTTTAAAATGTCCGTTTTAAAATTCCCAAGTTATTAACCTAAGTAGAATATCCAAACTTCAAATATTAATTGTAACTCCCTTAGGGTAATTTCTATTTTATGCACCTGGCAAACCATCATGCTATAATAATTAATTTTATATGCACTGCTAATATTTACCATGTGTTGAATGTCAAAACTTTCCTAATTATGTTCATAAACAGTGTATTAGTTACATATCACATTATTTTATTATTTTCTTCAGATTTTTAAGGTGATTTATTTTTTCACTAAGATCTAATCTATCTTAGTCATTACCTAATATTTATGTTTTGTCTCTAGATATTGACTTCAGATAGAATTTTTAATGACATATATTTCATCTTTTCCCAAGAGTAGGACCATAATTGTGTTTGAAATCCAGTTTCTCTTTCTAGTAGTTCAGATAGGATGTTGGTTTTTATTTTGATTTATATTCTGTTATCTTTTAGCCATGCTAGCTGTTACTTTTGAGGACTCTATATGCTGTTGACTCATCCTAGGAGTCCTAGATTTGGCACTGAGTGTCTTTTCTGTTGCTTACTGACTAAACAACAGGACAGATCTTCCTATGACATGACTTCCTTTGTTCCCAGAGCTTGATCGAAGATCCATTCTTGACTTGGACTTTTATCAAAAGAAAAAATATATGGTATTTGGGATTACAAAATTTTAGTTTAAAACAAGAATCCTATAAGAATTATTTTCCATGATTGTCATAGATTTATAACTAATAGACAATTTGTTTCCCCAGTGAAATGTGGAAGGTTTATTAATTGCAGTGTGAAGGCTATTCTTTCTCATAAAAACAATACTGGTTATACTGGGGGTGAAGTTGTATTTTGTTGCTATTTGCAGCTCAATTTGGAGAAGCCCCAAAGAGTCAGCCTTCCTTGCTTGGTAGAATGTGTGGTCAACTGTCAGCTCTCAGGATGGACAGCTTGGACAGAGTGTTCACAAACCTGTGGCCAAGGAGGTAATTGGGATCTCTGTCTTTGTTCTGAACAATTAGCTTAGCTTTTAAAATAGTTTTCAGTATGTAGGTAGTTGGATAAATGGTGTAGGGTATGTTGGTTAGCTGGCCCCAAATGGAAGAGACAACTGGACCTCATACACGTTTCATAGAACTAAGTCAGTTGTGAACCTAGCATGGTAAAGTTGAAGAATCTAAAAGGGATTTTAGACTTTCATAACAATACTCATTAAGAAGATGCTAAGTTCTACTGGTTGAAAAACATGCTGGCCTCAGTGGTTTTATGAGTATGTATTATATTCATAAAACTAGCTACACTGTCAGACAAGCCCCCAAAGCACAGAAATATAACATGACACTGCAGACTTATTTTCTACCCATGTAAACTGAGAAGTAGTCTCTGCCTCAAAATATCAATTAAAAGCATAAATTGACAGAGATGCTGCCAGTTGAATAGACTGGTCTTTCTCAGAAGTGTGACATCAGATGGTTTTGTGGGCATTATTCTAGACTAGTTGGAAGTGATATGTACCTCTTCCATAAATATTATATGTAAGTTAGTGACTGTCCCTAACTCCATCTAGGAAGACATATCAGAAAACTTATTTTATAATGGATAACCACTAATCAGTAACAGTGATTCACAATAGAAGCAAGGACTTTGGATCTTTAATGAGCACTGCCACAAGATCTCAGTCCATGTGTAGTGGCAAGAGATGAGCAATAGTCAGAAGGCAATGGTAAAAGGAAGCTCTCCTCTTAGCATAAATGATATGCTTAGATATGTATCTGTGGGTGAGCAGGAGTAACAAGATCGTAACAAAAAAGCACACAACTAGTTTAGGCTAGAACTCTGGTGTGAAAGAAGAACACAAGGTATTACATGGTAAGTACCATAAATTTGAAGTTAAAATCTTGGGAGAAATTTTGAAAATACAATTAAGTAAGATGAAGGGGAAATTTTTTTTTAAAAGAGGAAATGGAAAATGAAAGAACTGTGAGCTAGAGAAATATGGAAAATAGTGGGAGAAAGGAAAAATAAAGACTTGGAACTGTTTGCCAACCAAGGGTAGTTGCAAGGAGTTTTATAGAATTTTTGAGATTGGACCACTGGCACTTAGGGTAAGAGCTTACTCTTACACTGGTCCCAAATATAAAGATGCTTGGGGTGGTGATAATTCTCTGAATTATTTGGAATTGTGCAAAGAACTAGATAGGAGATAGCTTGTAGCAGGGGCCAATCTGTGAGCTCACCAGTAGGATCCCAGGGAGGAATGATGTGAGAGTAGCACTCGGAGCACATATTAGGAAATTGTAGCTAAAAAAAGAGACTACTATATCTGCAAAACCATCACTCATAATGAAGTGAGCTTCCAAAAAACCATTTACTATTCCACTGAGTACAAAAAAATGTGCAAAACAAATGGTAGGAGCAGGTATTGTTCTCTTTTGTTTTATTTTTACATATTCATTGTCTTTAAGTAGTTGTACAAAGGACTTTGCATTTAACAAAGCAGTTTGTGAATATAATGCATCCTGATCATTGTCACCCCTTTCAACACTTCGTCACTTTTCTTGTCCTCACCCACTCCCTCACTCTTCTCAATTTTGTAGGAGATTCATTTAATTCCTGAATTCCTGACTGCATGTTTCCCCTCTTTTCCCCTTCATACCTCTACCATTTTCTCTGACTACACCCCATCCTTTTTAAGTACCCCATTTCCAGTGTTTTTTTGGTTGCACTTTGATTTTTTTCTTTCTAAGGGACTACACTATTGGAGTTCTCTCTCAAAACTATGGTATGTCAGTGAATATATTTGCATATACTTGAATCCCACCCAATAAATTTACTTATAAATTTATAAGCTAAATCTAGCTTCCACATATCAGGGAAAACATGCTCCTTTTGTGTTTCTGGGCCTGAGTTACTTCATTTACCATTTGTAAAGAATCAGTTTGTCAATGACTAATCTATAATTTCTCAAATATTCTGAATTACAGCATAGTATTTCCAATAAGGCATTCACTTTAAAGTTGGGCCTGTCTTGGTTCAAATTACAGCTGCTACCATTCACAATAGCAGTAACGACCCAGAGAGTCTACAACTGAGGGCTAAGAATATGTGATATATATATATATATATATATATATATGTGTATGTGTGTGTTAAAATGATTTTTGACAGTGTGTGTGTGTGTGTGTGTGTGTGTGTGTGTGTGTGTCTGTGCTTGAACCTTGGGACTGAGCCTTTTTCCTTCACCTTTTTAGTTCAAGGATAGCAATCTATCACTTGAGCCACAGCACAAACTTCTGGCTTTTGGGTGGCTAATTGTAAATAAGATTCTCATAGGTTTTCCTACCTAGGCTAGTTTTGCACTGTAATACTCAGATCTCAGCTTCCTAGCAGCTAGGATTAGAGGCACGAGCCACCAGCACTCAACTAAATTTTGTCATTTCAGGTAAGTAGATGTTTTTGAAAACTACCATATTAATAATGTAAACTAGATTCACAAGGCAAAAGTCACATATTTTCTCTCAAATGTAGGTGTTAGCCTAAACTACAAAATTCAGAGGTACATACAGAATCATATGTTTATATGCATGTGAATATATATATATATATATGTGTGTGTGTGTGTGTGTGTCTGTGTGTCTGTGTGTCTCTGTGTGTGTGTATTATATGATCTGACTAAAGCATATTCAAGTGTATGATACCATGGTAACATTTTTTGCACAATGAACATGCACTTTTATAGCAAAAAGAACACTAGGAAGTTGGATAGGGTATATAGGTACTCAGCACCTGTGTATCTGTGAGAAAATGGAGCAGGTAATTTTAAGACTGGTTTGTGAAGCAGTGGGTGATATTAAGAAAGAAAAGCTAATGGAAATGTCTGAGTTAATTGATCTTTCTGTTTCAGCTTCTTTAATTACAAATTGGAATTTACATACATGTTGGAGCCAGATTGCTACTGTTTGTATCTTCATTGTCCCCTCAAACCTATTGTCAGTTAAAGGCTTGGAACCTGGGGAGGTGGGGGAACCTTTAAGATAATGCAGTCTAGTATATAGGTCCCTGGGGGTTTCTTTGAGAAGCTCATGATTGAAACCCAAGCTGCTTTTCATACTTTCTGTCTCTTCCTGTCCATGAGGTGAGCAGCTTTGAGTGATCAGAGTTTTTCCAACATAGGGTGCCATCAACAGGGCCAAATAATCCTAGAGTAAAATCTCTACAACTTTGAACCAGATATATGCTTGATTTGGGGAAGTTGATTGTACGCAGGTGTTTGTTGTAGCAGTGAGAACTGATGAACACAAAGGTGTTGTTCTTGGATTGATGACTAAATGATATGAAGTTTGTGAAGACACAGAGTAACTGACCCACTAGGGATGTTTAATGTTTGTTAAGCCTGCTTCTTCCTACTTGCCAGGAGTAGGAAGGGCTCCAACACTCCTGAGGAAATTTTAAAGACCCTTTCATAGACTTAGTTATCCCATTGTAACTCATCGTTTCTACACTCAATATCCGTGTACTAGTCACAGGCTAAGTAAAGCTTTAATGTGAACATCTATCTAGTGATTTCCTATTAACTTACTGGTCCCTCATCCACTCATTTATCGGTTAAACAGATACATATCAGTTAAATTCTATGCCTTGAAAGTGCAGTAGTTGATATTTTTTAAATGGCAATTTTTTGAATTCCATGAAGCTTACAGTCCCTTATAGTCTAGTGAAGGTCAACCAAATATAGTAATATTGCATGTGGTGAATTCACTTATGTCTCATGTGGATAAAGTGTTATTCACACAACTAGAGCCTGTGGTTAACAGAAATTATTTGTTCCTCTGCCCAAAAGTGCCTACCAATTTAACCTCAGCATAACCACTGCAGTCTTGTCCTCAAGGGGCACTGTTGGGAACTGCTTCTAGTCCTCAAATAATGAGTTTCATGAGCAAGAAGAGAAAAGATGCAGACTGATGTTATGACCATGGTCCAGAAAAGGGAAGAATATTTTCTTTGTGAGGACTCTATCTCCATCTCCCTCTCTGCCAAGATAGCTCTTTTTGGTCCAATTCACTGGATTTGGGACACCCTTGATTGCACCATCCCACTTTCCTTCCAGGGATCATCATATAACCATCCCATTACCACATACTGTCACTTTTGTCATATGTGAATTGAACCAATTGTAATGTCTTATCTTTCTAAAACTCCAGAAACCCTGTTTGTATTCTTCATGGGTGAATCTTTCGAGTTCTCATGAAGCATATAGTATGTAATTTATTGAAAGAATTTCAGTTAGCTTTGTCCTTCCTCAAGTGGTTGAGATCATAAAGAGAAAACTCAAAAAAGAGGCAATGATTATAGACTGGATTGTAAGTATAAAAGTAGCTAGTCTTGGGGAAGGGGTGGGAGTATGGAAATGGAGACAAAAACAGGAAAAGGGATATCACAATGTGTTATGAAATGCACCTACTATCTGGCGAATATAACTGTAACCTCTCTATTAATTACAATAAAAAGATATTTAAAAAGTAGCTAGTCTCTGCCATCGGCTGTGTTTTTCTCCTTTTGCCTAGATATATAAGTTTTTAGTTCTTATTACTCAAGTTTATGTCCAATGCAAGGATTTATTTTTGTATGCATGACACAATTCTCCTGTACCAAGTTACTGAAACATGACAGATGGTCGTTACTACAATAGAGCACCTTGACAAAGCCAACCTCAAATCATGTATTTGATGTTACCAATTCAAATTTAATGTAAGTTAAATACCATTGTATATAAATTTACCAATTTAATTTCTCAAGAAGTTTGATGGACCTATCACAGTGATTATCTAAGAAAACCAACAAAGTAAACAAACCCATCCAAGTCTGAAATCCTGTGTTATAGAAATCTAGCATGAGTTTAAATTCCCCTTTCACAAATCCTGAAAAGAATAAACAAAGAAAGGATCAAATAAACTTTTCAGAAGAAAAGTCATTTTGTAAAGTGAGGCACATAAAAATAAAGAAAGAACATTAACTACTTGGGAAAATTCAGTTTCAAACAACCTCTTCAGCTTGTTTAGCAAAATGTTTCTCCCTGGAACCAAATATTTGCATCTGTGTTCTGGGTTGACCTGTGCTACGGCCCTCATGCACCCCACTAAAGAGCTTCCCTGTGGACCTGGTGGCCATGGGAAGTAGGACCCTAATAGGAATTTGAAGCTAACTGGTGGGCCAGGCAAAACTTAATAACCCGTACTTAGCCCTCCTTGCCAACATTGAGATCAGAAGGTGGCCAGAGGCAGAACAAAGTAGAACAGACAGAAAAAAAGTAAAGAAAACTAGGATTTGGGCTGAGATGATTAGGTGAACCATGTCTGCCTGGCAGTCTGACTTCCTGTAAACAAGGATTTTTTTCATATATTTTTATTCTAATTAATAGAAGGGTTACATTATATTCACCACATAGAAGGTGCATTACTTCACAAACATTGGTACCCTTTCTCATGTCCCCATTTCCTTTCCCCTCCCCACCCCTTATGTTGTTTTCCCCCCTTCCCTATCCAATTTCAAATAACCCATCAAGCATAAATAAAATACATCAGATAACAAGGTAAAATACTGTAACAATATGAGACAACCAAGGGACAGCAAAAGAGATGAGAGATAGCATAATACATTAAGGACAACAATCACTCATTATATGGCTTTTGTTTCTATATCCTGGAGGTCCTTTCATTTAGCGTCATTCTATATGGCCTTATGTATCTAGGTCTTGTTCTATTGTAAATCTCTGCTAGGAGAGCCCAAGGTTTCTACTGATTATGACAAATGAGGGAAACCATTGAGCCTATATTCCTTTGAGTCTGGCTAACTTCACTTAATATGATTTTTTCTAAGTCTTACTATTCATTTCCTTACAAATGGGGCAATGCTGTTCTTTCTGACAGCAGCATAGAATTCCATTGTGTATAAATACCACATCTTGTTGATCCACCCATCAACTGAGGAACATCTGTGTTGGTTCCATACCTTTGCTATGGTAAATATTGCTGCAATGAACATCGTTGTGCTAGTAAGTTTAGTATACCCTTGTTTCTGGACATTTGGGTAAATACCAAGTAGTGGAATTGCTGGGTCATAGGGGAGCTCTATGTTTGTTCTTTTGAGGTACTACCATACTGCTTTCCACAGTGGTTGAATGAGTTTTCACTCCCACCAACAGTGTATTAGTGATCCCTCCTGGCCACATCCTCTCTAGCATCTATTAAACAAGGATTTTTTTTTTTAAATTTTGTCCTCCCTTCCCTATCCAATTTCAAATAACCAATTAAGGACATATAAAATATATCAGATTACAAGATGAAAATTGTAACAATATGAGATAACCAAGGGATGGTAAAAGAGATGAGAGATAACATAGTACATTAAAGACAACAGTTACTCATTATATGGATTTTGTTTCCTTATCCTGAAGTTCCTTACATTTAGTGTTGTACTATTTGGCCTAATGTCTCTAGATTTTAAACAAGGAATTTTTAAAAAAATAGATTTCTTATAAAGATGTAGAGTTCAGTATTTCTTTTCCATTACTTTCTTTCTACTTAATTTCTTTTTGGCTTACTTACCTTTATTTTTTATTTTTTTTATTTTTTATTGTAATTAATAAAAGGGTTACATGATATTTGCCAGATAGAAGGTGCATTAATTCACATACATTGATACCCTTTCACATGTCTTGGTACCCATTACCCTCCCCCCGCACCCATCTTGGTTTTCCCCCCTTCCCTATCAAATTTCAAATAACCAAATACAAATAAATTCAATATATCAGATAACCAAGTGAGATACTGTAACAATATGGGATAACCAAGGGACAGCAAAGGAGATGAGAGACAACATAGTACGTTAAGGACAACAATCATTCGTTATATGGCTTGTTGCAATAGAGCAAAATCTTGATACTTACCTTTATTTTTTTATGCTGGCATCCTATAGCTTACTCATCTGCCCTCCTCTCAATTGCAGCCTCAGATTTTTACTCTATCAATTTGTTCTATTTGGCTGTAATATTTTTTGTGTGGCTTATGTCTTTGTTTAATTTTATGGAACTGCGGATTGAACTGAAAGGCCTTCCTGGCTAAAGGATTTCAACTTGGTCCACAGGCCCTTAGTCCTTTTGCTTTTTGTGTGTGTTTTACAGATAGGATCTTCTGCTTTTGTTTTGGCCAGTTTCAGACCTCCATCTTCCCATCACTGCCTTCCAGGGTGCTGAGACAAAAGGCCTGTGCCACATACCTTTCTTGGGTTTTGAGATGGAGGTTTCCCTAATTTTTGCCTGGGCTACCCTCATACTGAGATCCTCTCTGACTCCTAAGTAGATAAAATTATAGGCATTTGCCACCACATCTAGCCAGGTTTTCAGTACTTTTTATACACCCCTGAGAAAGTAGTAGGAAACTATTGTGGCTATATTGCATTTATCACCAATCATGCATTTGTTCCCCTGTTCTAACCTTCTTGGTCCCATCTTATAGGGTCATGGCTTTCCTGTTTTTAAACAAATACAATTCTCTATTTAAATCAAGCCTTAATACTTATATCAACATCTGAAAACAATGAACAAACAGCTGTCATCATACACAGGAATGTGTGACACAGATGAACTTATTTTTTAAGAGACCAACTCCTGGAGTTGGAAAGGTTAAAGACTATTATTGGAAAATATGGGTAGTTGTGTCTTCCATACGATGCACCTACCACTGTTTCTTCTTGAGCCGTTCTCTTTTCCCAGCTGATTATGCCAAAGGGACTGAGACCACAGGATAAGATATATTTTTGTATATCATAATGGGCCAGGGAGCTCTATCAGATCTCCAGCTTCTCCATCAAATACAAAGGTTACACAATAATCTCTATTTATATATGCAGTGGGTGTTTGGCAAAATCCAGTGAGCCATACATCTCTATCAAACTCACACAACTGCAATCTGATAGGAAATTTTGAAATGAGCTCCTATTTAATTTTTCTGAGCATCCAGCTTACCTCTTTAATGTTCACCAGAAGCTTGGCATATACTTTCTAATTGTGTTAAAGATTCCAAGGTCAGAACAATTTGAATCTAATTTAATTCAGGTTAGAGAGAGGCTGATTCTAAGTTTCTACTAAGGGATCTTCTTAGATAGATTTCAAAAGATCAAAGCTTGTAATAGAAGAGCTTAATATTTGGATTAGTCATGTTCTTTGTCTATTGAATTTTCATCAGTTCAGTGAAATGTAGAACTCCTTAAATTTAGCATACCATGAATTATTCATAGTTATTTCTTAACCAATAAGACTATAAGAATGTTATTAATTTCATACTATGATTTTTCCATATTATATTTTTAATTTAGTGCATATGAGTTAATATTATTTTTCTATACTGTATAATCCAGCCTACTTCTTGTGTTTCCCAGATGGTATATATAATTTTTCTGTCAATTCTATCCCATAATGAAAATGTAATATTATATTAGCTATAAAGCACAACCTTTTTTTTCCATCTTGAGCTTTTACTTTCCCCTAGAGATTTCAAGGGCAAGTGAATAACCTTAATTTTGTGATCTGCATGAAATTCAATCAGAGTGGCACCTTGATTTGACACAGTCTGATAGATCTAACAATTCAAAGTTATTTACTGAATCAACTAATTAATTCCTATGGCAAGAGGGAAAAGACTAGATAGAATAAAAGAAGATAAGCCAAGAATACAAAAGATTTAATTTTAGACCCAACTTTTCAAATGACAAATTGTAAATTCAGGGATATGACAGTAATATAACAGTATAGTAATGTTGGGGAATTAAGTTACCTCCATAATGTTATGCAGCTTATCAATTATAGTGGCCAGATTTGAACCCAGGATTGAAAGTCTCCCATGTGTTTCACTTTTTTTTTCCCCTTTGCTTTTGGTAATGAGTGCTTATGTATTTTGCTCTGAGTTAGATACTGAATCATTTTATAAGAATTCTTATTATTTACAGATATATTTTGGAAAGAACAGAAAAATGGATATTTCATTGAGAAAATAAAAGTTGTATTGATACTTTAAGAAATTGATACATTAGGGCAGGGAGCTTGGCCTAGGGGTAGAGTGCTCACCCAGCATGCAAAAAGCCCTTGGTACCACATACACAGAAAAAAGCTGAAAGTTGTGCTGTGGTTCAAGTAACAGAGTGTTAGTTAGCCTTGAAAAAGTTCAAGGATATTGCCCAGGGATTAAGTTCACTCCCCAGGACTGACAAAAAGAAAAAAATAAACTGATATTTTAAGAAACCATGTTACTGTGGTGCATTAAGTTTTGTTAATAGAACTAATATCATTATGTAACAGCTTAAATGTATACATGTTGTACCACTGGTAGATTAGAATTTGTTATAGCCACACAGAGGTCATGATTACTAAATGTTTTTCCTTTCAAAGACCGACACATTCTCTATACTTCTATTGCTCCCCTTTCTCTCTGAAACTGTGGCATTACTACACGTCTTCAAGTTACTAGTCTCACTCTTGGCTGAATATAATAATTTTACATAGATTAGCCTATGGTGTCCTTATCTTGCCTAAATTAGATGTGCTTTTGCACGAAGGATGTCCAGGTGCCTACAGTAATTTTCAAATAAGCCATGGAATTCTTTTACTGAAGAAGTACAATGACTGAAGCTCTGAGTATCAAATCCTTACTGCATTTCTCATCACAAAAATGCCCAGCTAAAATGCTTTTACATGCAGCTCAGGACTACAAGTTTTCCCTACCTCTTTATGTTGTTATTAACCTTGATCCCAAATCCATGTTCACCAGGGTGCCCAATTAGAATTAAAGTATTATTTAAATAAAAACTATAGATTATGTTTGTTTAAAGAAGAAAAATGCAGTTTCAAATACTTTATATATGCCCTGTATAGAGATCAGCATGAAATAAATTAAGTATTTTATATGCAATGAGACATCTATTCTTCTTGAAAACTTATTCTTACAAGCATCCAAGAAGAAATAAAGAAGTATCAGAGGAGAAAAGTATTAGTACATTAATCTTAATTTTTTTGCTGAAGAAAAATGTGAAATGCAATAAATTCTCTGCAGAGGTAAGGCTATGTGTAATTCCAAAACTTGCTCCAGAGCCTGAAAATTTAAAGCATATAATATGATGCCCATGGCATAGGCTGGATGAAGTTTATCAGAAAACACGCTCTTTGGAAATAGGGGAAACCTTTGTTCCAATCCTTCTGTGTGATTTTTCAAAACTCAAGTCCTCTGAACTTCACATGTCTTAAGTAAGAATGTTGATAATAGCTTGGAAACAAAGCCTGAGAATAAGGATATTCTGAGGTAATTTGTTTGCCATATGGATGGGAAGAATAAGTTATTATCAGGAAGAGTGGGAAGAATACAGAATAAGGAAGAAGAAAACATTAAGTACTCCCCCATCTATATGTCAGTGCTTACTCTAATCACCTTGCATAATGAGGATCACTTTCACAAGGAAAACAGTATCATACAATAACTGGCCTTACCTAGGGACTCATAAGTGACTACCATTATTTCAGAATATGAACATGAACACCTGTTAGAAGAAAATCTTCCATTTAATAAATTATTTGAGGGGTACCAAGGTTTGAGAAGCAATGTACCCACTACCTGATGAATGTATCTGTAATGCCTCTATATATTACCCCGGCAATAAAATACAATTTAAAAAATAGTTTATATTCAAATTTGTCAGATGATAGGTGAACTTAGCATTTTAAAATTTTAATTCATACACATTTATTTTAGCAATCCAGTTACTTCTTTTAAGTTGTATTTTATTCTCAGGGTAATGTATAGAGAGGTTACAGTTACCTTTGTCAGGGAGTGAGTACATTATTTCTCAAACATTGGTACTCCTTCTCATGTTTTTGTCCTTCTGTCCCTCCCCGAAACCCCCTCCCAATCATCTTGCTTTTCCCCTTTCCTACCCTATCTCAAATAAACATATATACAATATACCAGATAAACAAGTCAGATACAGTAACCACATTATGAGGTTAACTGTAAGGGGGAATAAAAGAGAAAAGAAGTAACATCACATAGTGCATTAAGAACAACAATCACAAAGATAAACCTCTTGTTTCCATATCCTAGATTCATTTTGTTTAGTCTCATCCTATATGTCCATACATACATAGTTTTTGAGCTATTGTGATCCTCTGCTAGGAGAATCTCAGATGAGGGAAGCCATTGAGTCTATGTTCCTTTGGGTCTGGCTTACTTCACTTGACATGATTTTTTCCAGGTCTTTTCATTTCTTTACAATTGGGGCAATGTCGTTCTTTCTGATGGCAACTTTCAGGGAGTGTGTAAAGAAAATAAAAATCTGATCCAGAGGACAAAGTACACAATAAAAGGCATAGCGTTTTGCTCATAATCTTTTGCTTCCTAGTATTTACTACCAACTCACAATTAGCAAGTACTGAAAGCTTTAAACAAAGTCCACGAGGAAAAGAGTTGAAAGTGGAAACATTTTAATAAATCGACTCTTTTTTGGGAGGAGGGGCATTCCATCAGGAAATTCCACCATTGGCTTGAGTACTGTGAGTATTAAGTTGTCCAACCCTCTGTAAATGCCAGCTAGCAGATGACTTTTCCTGCCATTGATAGCAGATGTTTTTAAGAAACACCGACTGTATTTATGCCAATAAAAATCTCAAATGGAAACAAGCCAGTAATAATATTATTCATAATTCATGAAGTTTATGAGCTACAAGATACTTCATGTAGTATATTGGAGTTGATAGATATGTTCTGAAAATTGTGAGATATTTTATTTAATGAGATGTCTGAGGTTAAATATCTTCTTCAATGTTTTATCATTCTTGTATTTCCTTTTTTGTCATTTAAGCATATACTCTATATTGTTTGCCTAAGCCATTATCCATGTTTTCTAGAGTTATCTAAACCACAATTGTCAAATAGATTGATAACTGTAGTAGGGACACAGGAGAATTATTAAATCATCTTTTGGGAAAAGCATAGTATGTACCTGGTTACTTGGAAATAAGTGTATGATCAGGAAAGAAATAATATTTGACTCCCTTTCTCTTAGAGATGAATTTTTTTACACTCCTGGGCTTGAGCTCAGGGCCTGAGCACTGTGCTTAGACTTTCTCAAGGCTAGAGATCTACCACTTGAGCTTCAGCACCACTTCCAGCTTTTTTCTATCTATGTGGTACCAGAGACGAATTTCTAAGGGATAAGTCTTTCCTTTAATTTTACTTCTAGGTTGCAAATCTTGACAATTAGTTAGCCACTTTGAGATGATTTTTTCAGTTGACCACAATTCCCACATATATCTTATGAGTAGAAGCCAAAAGTCAAGTCCGATTATCACTGTGTTGAGTGGTAATGTGATCTGATACATCTTTTAAGCTTGGGTAAGCAAGGTTTGGCCTCTTTCTGTTTGTGTTTTGTTCTTATACCTAGGGTTGTAATAAGTTTTTAGCTGCAAGTCTTGCCATACAATTTTTTCCCTTGCAAGTAATTATTGCTAATTTTATAGCAAGTAAACTCAATGTCACTATTTCTTATAATGAGGTGTCGGCATTCCCCAAGAAAGGAAAGGAAACAGAATTATTGGAAAATAGCAAACTTTACCACAATTTAAGTCTTTTTTAAATTGGAAACATTTTTCAGCAAGTGTCTAGATATAAAGTCAACTTCTATTGCTTCATTTAATTGGCATTGCCCATTAGGCAATGTGTTCTGCATTTACCATTGCAATCATGTTTCAATGCATGTGTAGTAACATGACTAATAATCATAAGAAAAAGCAAGAAACCAAAGGAGTTCCAAGAAATATATTCTATTTTCATTTTCAACGTGCAGGTGTTACAGAAAATTTCGTACTTTGAGGTCGGGCATTTGATTAGAATATTAAAAATTGGCAGGTTAAGATTTGGCTGAATTATTGTGACTTTCATAGTCTTGCACATTGTATATAATAGAACACTGGAAGGAACTGGTTGTATGTCTGATACACTCAGCACAGGCTTGTTCTAAAGCCAGTACTAAAAAATTGTATGGAATCTAGTATTTTGAAAATCAGTGATTACTAGTATAAAAATTTTGAGTTTGGGGTATAGTTCAAGTGATAAATACCAGCCCAGAAGTTGTAAAGTCCTGAGTTCAAATCTGGGCATTACCAATAGAACTTTTATATTTCCTTTCATATTTATCACAAACACAAGTGCACAATTAATTTTCTAACAATAATGTGTGGGCACACAGTATTCGCAGATAAATAATACTAATCAAATCATACGTGTTTACTATAACAATAGAGGAAATGTTATGGGAGGAGACAGAGAAAGAGGGAGAGAGAGAAGACTGAGGCAGAGAGAGAAAAGAAACAGAGACACAGATACACACACGGTGAGAGAGAGAAATAGAGAGAGAGAAAACATAAGCACAATGGAAATGTACGTATTGTTGCTCACTCTACCTTTCTACTTAAGCTCAGATGAAATGTGACCTTATTCTTTCCAAACATTTTTGCTAAAGAACTATTTTTTGTTGTGTCATGGGATTTGTATTTGAACATAAGTTTTTTTTAACTATTATAGTTCCTTGACACAATCTAATAACTTCTTCAATGAAGTTTAATATAATAAATAAACAAGAGTTTACAAAATTAGTCCCTTCATCAATGTTACAGGATATGTATCTCTGAAGATTACAGTAGATGTCTGGCATAAGACTGCAGATCTTTTAAAGCACTATGAAGATGAAGATAATTTGTGTCTCTGTAAATATAAACTGGAATCACAGAAAACCAACTGTAAGACTGAAATGTGTTCAATATATTATTATGAAGGCCTAAGACTTCTACTAGTAGGTCGACATTCTTTCCTTCAGGTCCCTTCCAAAGTCAAATTTTAACAGAAAAGTTAACACCATCCGTATTATTTTAGGTCGCATGACCCGGACTCGATTTATCATAATGCCAACCCAAGGAGAAGGACGGCCATGTCCCACAGAGCTCACCCAACAGAAAACCTGCCCAGTGACTCCTTGCTATAGTTGGGTCCTAGGCAACTGGTCTGCATGTAAATTGGAGGTAGGTCATATAATGATACTTAGAAAAATATTTCTCAGTATTTCCAAAATATTTGCCTGGTCGCATGTATCAATATATGTACTATATACAATATGTATACAATATTTAGTGCAAACAAGCAAGTTAACCATACTTGGATGGATGATATTGCTAAGGAAATGAGCAACCATTCACTAAGCATTGATTAGAGAAATCAGATCTTAAGATTGTCAATTTCTTTCATATCTTCAAGAATTCTCTGCTATTTTCTTGGCTTGTTGAGAATAACAAAGTATTATTCGACTAGGCAAAACTCTGATGTTGGAGAAATGCACAACTTAGTTTAAATTGTATTTCTTAAATAAACACTTTTTGGGCTTAGACCAAATCTTGCATATGGGCAGAAAACTAAAAGTACATAAAAGCTATATTTTAACATTATTGTATGAATCAAGGTAACTCTATACTTCTCAGTGATTACTTTTTTATTGGTCCAAAATATAAAAATGTAGCAACATCATAATATTATATCACTTACTCAGAACTTTTGCTGGATCAGCAAATATTTCTACCATATACACTCCCTGGCATCTTGTTTTCTTTTCTTTAAATATATGTTGATTTCTTTATTTTTTGTTTTAATAATTTATCCTTTAGCTCTTCTTCCAAAGCACATTTTAATTAAATAACAATCATTTTGATTGTGCATTAATAAAATCTACAGATTATTCTCACAGAGTTATTTAGTACTCTTGTCAGGATGACAATATCATGGAGCACTGTAATATAGTAGATGTTAAAGTCTGTATGTTTTAATAGGTTCTAGAAGAACAAAAATGTGTGATGTTTGTTCAGTCTTCTAAAGAACGGTAATGTTAAATTAAGCAATTCAATAGTAACCTAACAATTTCTTTTTGCCAGTCCTGGGGACAGAACTCAGGGCCTGTATACTGCCCTTGGGTTTCAAGGCTAGCACTCTATCACTTGAGCCACAGTACCATTTCCAGCTTTTCTATATATGGTACCCTGGTATTCATCCTGGGTCTTTGTGCATGCTAGGCAAGCACTCTACCACTAGGCTAAACTCCAGGCCCTCTAACCTCACAATTTTAAATATTAATGTTTTGTCTACTAGTCTAGGTGCCTTTTCAAAGGCGTTGGCAATGTTTACATGCTGTCGCATCTCATTTATAATTATGAAAATGGAAAGAGTAATTTGGCTTCTAATTGTGACAAGTTTGATCAAGGGAACAAAGTAAGTTCAAAGGTCTCAGGGAGTCACTGAAGGAGAAAGTAGAGGAGAAAGACAGAGTTGAGGTTGGGAAGGATGGAGGGCTAGAGGAGAAATGGAGAGATTCACTCTGATCCAAGGCCTGCCAGGTGAACAGCTGCCACTATGTCATCCATATGTCTTCCTATCATCCTCTTATCTTAGTAGGTCCCATTATAAAAAAGGCATGGGGTGGTGGATGCAGAAGGGAACAGATGTCATGTTTCTGTCCCATATGGAATTTCTGAGAGAACTACCAAGACAGTGATGAGTTATGACCATTCTTTGTACAGTGCTGGTGGTGAGTGAATGGCTGCGGTGTCTACCTGGAGAGGCCCAGTTTTAGAGGTCCACTGCATAGATTCCCTAAGCACAGATGACTTGCTTCTGCCTCTAGAAACTTATGAGCACCTTGAGTGTTTAGCAGGAAACATTTTGTTTGGAAGAAACACTGGAGTTAGAATTAATCCAATTGTAGATGAGATAGAGAGAGAGTCAGGGGAGAGAGATTTGTCTTTTATTGTTATTTATATGTAAGCTGAATTTTTAGCATTGTTGGATCCAAACACTTCACACAATGAAAGAATATCTTTCTCTCTAGCTCTTTTTCCAATTATCCTAGCATATTCTAACCTGCCAAATATAAGTTCAGAGCTCATTTATTGAGAGTGGTGATATGACATTTCAATGGCTGCTGGCCATCACATATGAGTGGCTTGTACAGGGCATGGTAATTGTGCCAATTCTGCCTCTATCTTTTATCAAAAGCATTAGCTAAAGGATCCAGTTTATGCTCAGTTATTTTCCTTTTTCAGTGTTTCCTAATTCTCTCTTTACTACTCAGCTACTAATTGTGAATATAAGCTGATAAATTTGCTGGAGGAGCTCAGATTGTGCCATCTAGCAGTACTAATTTTTGTCATACTTCTGAGAATCCTAGCTTCTATTTCTGGGTCAAATTTCTAAGGAATACCTTTATTCCAAGAACTTCTGCAATACCAACATCCAGAAAGGTTCAAATCCTTTATTTCAAATGGTTTAGGATTTGCGTATAATCTATGCATATCCTCTCATAGTTTTCAAATCTCTTGGTTACTGAGAATATCTAATACTATATAAATATTATGCAAATACATGTCATATGGTATTTTGTCAGGAATATTAATGAGGAAACAAATGTACATTTACAACTTGAAAATACTTTTGTCATTTTCTGTTATATTTTAAATATCATTTAAGTAGTTTCACAAAAGGGTTTCATTTTTTTTTTTTGCCAGTCCTGGGCTTGAGCTCAGGGCCTGAGCACTGTCCTTGGACTTTCTCAAGGCTAAAGCTCTACCCTACCACTTGAGCCTCAGCACCACTTCCGGCTTTTTTCTATGTATGTGGTACCGAGGAATCGAACCCGGGTCTTCATGCATGCTAGGCAAGCACTTTAACCACTAGGCCAAACTCCCGGCCCCAAGGGTTTCAATTTAAGATGTCAGTTGGTAAGTACAATGTGTCTTCATCATTTCTTAATTATTTTAAATTCTATATAAGTTGAAACTACACCCGCAGTATATGGAATCTGCCAGATATGAGAGGCCAACTAGAGCAATTTTGGTAGGGATTTCAGATAAATCCTTAAAAATACTTACCATAGTACCTGACATAAATGAAGATCTCAGTAAATTGTGTGATTTTGATTCAAGCATGCTTATGTTTATTCATGTCATTTGCCTGTCCACATCTTGTAGAGATAGCAATTCCATATATACAAATCTTTCGTTCGTGATTTGGGCAGTGAGGGTTAGCAAACAAAGATCCTTATTGTTTATAATCTGCTGTCAAAGATAAAAGTGGGGTCTATTTTTGGCCCACAGCATATAAACTCATAAATGTATAGGTGAGTGAATGCTTGTTTTAGGAATGGAGTTATCATTCTGATGCTGACTTATCTTTATTTTGTGACTGTCATCAAAAGTATGAGATTAAGACTGAATATCAGCTGATCCCAAAATACATACTAGCTGCCTATTGCTGTTTGTCTTGGAGTTTCAGTGATCCCAGGGGTAGGCTTGCTTTCTGCCATTTCTTCATACATTGCCTCATAGAGTGTCAAACAAAACTCTCATCAACTGCATCTTCTGTTACCTGGGGTTCCACACATCAAGACTGTCAAACTTCACATAGCCTGCAGTATCTTTATGTTTCCTTCCAAGTATAAAAGTCTGATACATAGTAGCAAATATATCAGGAAAATTCTACAATGGATTAATTGTCTTTATAGAAAGTTATGAAAGGACCCTCTCCTTTAACTTAATGCCTGCGATTTTCTAGGTTAGGGCTCCAACATTTGTTTTGACTGACTCTATTGTGTGTTGATTTCAAACAGTTGATCTCTCCAAAACATGAGCTTAAATTTAAACTGATGAGATTTCTTTAATTGAATAATTTCACAATAGCAGTCAGACAAGTTACCATGTAGTAATAAATCAAGCTTGAGAATTCTCATCTGCTAGAAGCTGAATACTTTGGTCCCTTCAAAAGTCACATGTTGCACCTTGTATCCCATTGTGATGGGATCAAGAGGTCATGCCACAAAAGATCCTTCACTTAGTAATGGGATTCTTCTTTTAAATGAAGCCTCTCTGGCATTCTCCCCTTATGCTTGTGAGCACCCTAAGTAGTTGCCTTGTATATGAAGCAGTCCCTCAGAGACATCAGGTAGACCGGCAAATTGACCTTGCATTTCCCCGTCTCCAATGAGCACTATATATGTGTGTGTGTATATATATATATATATATATATATATATATATATATATATATATATATTCTAAATTATATAGCCAAAGGTGTTTTTGTTACAATAGCATAAATTGACTAATAGACTATCTTTAATATAATTTTGAATTCTGTGAAGACATTTCTGAAAGAGGAGTGACATGCCTCCACAGATTCTGTAGAATTTGGACTATTACAAGATAGACTCATCCCAACACACCTTGCCTGCTTGGACTATAACAGGGGATATACATTCCAGAATCCCCAGTGGATGCAGTAATCATGGGTAGTACCTAATCCAGCACTTAGTATGCTTTTTTAAAACATATTTGTAATGTTTAGTTCATAAATTAGGCACCGTAAGGGAGTAACAATAATGACTAACAAGAAATTAGAATACATATTACAATGCAGCTCAAAAATACTTCACAAATATCACTGGTCTTGTGCTTCAGGGCCATTATTAAGCTTAAAAGGGTTAAACAATATCACTATGCTATTATGACTATCAATTATTTCCTAAGTGACAACAGTTTGGGTTGTATATGGAGCCTGGATACATTGTCCACCAAAGAGATGAAAGGCAGAATAAAATGGTGCAGTACAATATTTAAGCTATTTAGAATAGTGTGATGTCATTTTTCTTATGGCAGCATACAATTCCATTGTGTGTAAATACCATATCTTCTTAATCCATTCATCTACTGAGGGGCATCTGGGTTGGTTCCATATCTTAGCAGTCGTAAATAATGCTACAATGAACATGGCTGTGCTGGTAGGTTTAGTGTAGCCTTGTTTGTGGGCATTTGGGTAAATGCCCAGGAGTAGGATTGCCAGGTCATAGGAGACATTTATATTTAAGTCTTTTGAGGAACCGCTACACTGCTTTCCAGAGTGGTCAAACAAGTTTGCACTTCCACAAACAGGATAGTAGTGATCCCTTCTGGCCACATCCCTGCCAGCATCTGTGGTTACTAGATTTCTTGATAATAGTCATTCTTACTGGAGTGAGATGGAATCTCAAAGTTGTTTTGATTTGCATTTCTTGTATGGCCAGAGTTGTCCAGAATTTCTTCATGTGTCTATTGACCATTCTTTTTTCCTATTCAGAGAAGTCTCCCTTTAAGACTTTTAATGGGATGGTTGTTTCTTTGGAAGTTAGTTTTGGAGTGATTCAATTTTTTGAGCCGTTGATTTCTTATTTCTATTCTTTCTGACCCTCACTCGTGCCAGTCTGAATTGTACTTTCTTAACATAAGCTTATCCTTGGGCTCTGTTTTCTATATATCTATGTGAAAAATTAAGCTATCAGGTGAAGTTACCCAAACATTCAGTGGACTTCTTTTAAAATTGGGACCACACGACAAGAACTGAGGTGAAGATATCCATCTCAGGAGTACCTGCCAAAAACATTTTCATAATAGAAAACCTTTCATCAGGCAGATGGTTGGGCCAAAACCCTACTAAGCCTTTCATTTCTAAGCATCAGTTTCTGTGAGACACACTATAAAATCTTTCTAATTACCTAGAATATCTGAGTGAAATTGGTATGAAATGCCCTCAAAGAATATTTATTCAGCAGAAAGGACATACTGGAAAATATGGTTTCATGGCAATAGAGAAAAATCAAGGTTTCACTGAAAACCATAACCTAATCAACGTGAGAAAGCACTGAATTCTCTGTAAAAGAAAGACAGTAAAAATAAAAGAGAAATTTGTGCCTTGTGGCTGTACATGTTCTCTTGGGAGGTGATATGGATTAGGCTGTTTTATCATATAACCTTGATAAATTATGTCCTGTTTTTCTTGGTTAGTTAATTCTGGCTGAGCTCCAGTATCAATGGTTATATTCTGAGTACATAATTTCTGTGGCATAAATTTGTATTTCCACTATGACTCTGTTAAGTCTAGAAACATTGCTCAGTGGTGATTTACTCTCAACTTCAGCATTTTGATAAAGGACAAGGCAAAGAAGCTAAGAAAAGTGTGTCATGAAAGATGTTAATTATTAGAATGATTGTGAATGTATCCTTTGTTTTTACAGGGTGGAGAGTGTGGGGAAGGAATCCAGGTAAGAAGCTTTTCCTGTGTGGTCCACAGTGGTTCAATTTCTCATGGAACTGTCCCTGTCAAGGATACACTGTGTGGAGAAATGCCTTTTCAAGATAACATCCTAAAGCAGCCATGTTCTTTGCCTTGTCCAGGTATGGAATTCTAGTAGTTCATAGACTTACTTATTTATCTTTCTACTTGTGGGTTCTTTGTTTTGTGCTTTTTTTCTGGAGAAGCTCTACCTTGTTAAATCAAGGATTTTAATTAAGTTTAGTCCATTTCTTTGAAATCGTGGTTACCATTTTGGAATATACTACTTGTCTAAATGAGGAGATGAAAGTAGAAGGAAAAAGAAGAAAACTAAAGCTCTGGATTTGGAAGATTACTATTGGCCTAAAATTCTGTCTTTTATCACTTCAAACTCTTACTCAGACTAAGCCTCCAATTCAGTATTTTTGATTGTTAATTGGAGATAGGATTTCCAGGATTTTCTATCTGGTCTAACAATATCAAACCAAGATCTGCCAATATCACTGAATATCTACTATTATAGGAATGAGTCACTTGCACTCAGCTTCCACTGACCCCTGTAAACATGATTTCTTTGACTAGAAAATGGGTTGATCCAATCTCCACACATATGTTTAGAACATTGAGTGAAACTTCCTTTATGACAAAAGATGTTTCACTGCAGTGACCTCCTTATTTCTTTTTATAGAATTTTTATGAATACCACATTTTACAGAGTTTTGCTGATCTTGCAAAACTGAGTTACTATAAACTTAGTATCTCCCTTTTAAACTTTTTATTATCACTATCAGACATAGATTGTAATCTAGCTATGACTGCTATGATTTGAAGCAGTATAATGGCAATCCAGTTTTTGGCACCTTCTTAATAAATTAGATTAAACTGCAAATGACTTCATCTTCCTTACTATTTCCTAATTAGAAAATGGTCTAACCAGCTGCAATATCTAGACCCTGTGGTCCCCTAAAGTTCTATCCCAAGTGTCTGTGCATGCCAATGATGTCTAACAACTGTGGTCATTCATGCTGTTTCTCCTACACTGTTCCACACAACTTTGCAGGAGATTGCCATTTAACTCCATGGTCAGAATGGAGCAAGTGTGAATTAACATGCATTGATGGAAGAAGTTTTGAAGCCATGGGTCGCCAATCTAGGTCAAGGACTTTTATAATTCAGTCTTTTGAAAACCAAGACAGCTGCCCCCAACAGGTGCTAGAAACACGTCCTTGTACAGGTAACCCAAAGCACATTTCACTGGTGAACTTTGTTGATCAATGCGCATTTTTTTGTTTATGTGAACTGTAACAGAACCACTGTTATCATATTTACTTGCAGGAGGCAAATGCTATCACTACATATGGAAAACCAGTCTTTGGAACAATAATGAACGAACTGTCTGGTGCCAACGTTCAGATGGTGTTAATGTTACAGGTATTCCCTTCTAAAATTTATCGGGGCCATTGAAGTAGATCTTGAAGTGTGCCATTTATAAGAATTAAACAAAGGATAAGTGGGTATATGGATTTGATTGTCTTCATGGCAAATCTTCATTTTATTCTTACACATCTGGAAAGCAAACATCCTATTTGAAGTCTCACAAAATAATATGGAACCCAAGAAATCATGTATCTTCTCAGGAAAGATTTTGGGGGATGTGTTTCACCATGCACTATTCTGCTATGGTTTCATATTATTAAATGTTTCCAAAATCAGAATAAAAGTGTTAACATGGCAAATAATTGCTTGAATTTATACTTTATTTGAATACTTCAGTGAGTTTTTTTAAATGTACTACTTAATATCCAGAAATGGGGAGGGAAGGAAAGCTACCTTATTCTTAACAGTAGATACAATTTTATTGTAAAAGTGGTCTTATCAATAATTGTAATGATTTTTGATGTCTTTGTATCAGAGAATATTAAATTGACATTGATTTTACTTAGTACTACAGCTGACAAAGTTTTATGCAGGTCTGAGAGAAGTGTCTGTAGGAAAGTATTGTCAGGGCCTCATCTTTCTTGTTTAAATACTCTGCATTGTTGGTGTTAGTCTATAGTTTCATCCATACAATTACTTACCTTGAGATACTTTTCATTTGGTAAGTTGTTAAAATGAAATTGACTCCATGTCTGGCTAATTGGAAGCCAGAAATTTTGTCCTCTGCAGTGCTCAATGGAAAGAATCAGCATTACAAATGTGTTTTTTTCTAGTCCTGGGCTTGAACTCAGGACCTGAGCTCTGTCCCTGGGGTTTCTCAAGGCTAAATCTCTCCCTGAGCCACTTCTGTCTTTTTCTATGTGTGTGATACTGAGGAATTGAACCTGGGTCTTCGTGCATGCTAGGAAAGCACTCTACCACTAGGCCAAACTCCCGGCCCTATAAACTCTTTTTACTGTGATCCTATTCACTGTTGTACTTCATGGGGTCATCTCACAAATCATTCCAGATCACCAGTATTTTTGTGTAAATGATGTGATGGCTAAATTATTAAAATTTTAGAAGATGTTTTTTAATCTATACAAATTCTGTTTCTTTTCTATTTTTTGCATATATTGTTTATTGAAATTAATATTATTAATAGTATATTCACCAGATAGAAGGTGTATTATTACTTTACAAACATTGATACCCTTTCTCATGTCTTGGTCCCATTTCCCTCCTCCCACCCCCGCCCTTTTTACAACCTCCTGAAGGTAACGATAATTGTGAAAATTAAAAAGTTCAGGGTAGGCACAGTGATGTTAGAGGAGAGAAAAGTTGCTCACTTCTGTTCCGGGGTTCTCTGGGGTGGGGGTGTCAGAGCACGTGGGGAATATGAGTCAATTACCACACATGTGGGTGACACAACCACCTTCAAAGGCCCGTAGTATCTGTTTCTTTTCTAATTACTAAGGAATCTTCCTCAGGGATAATCTATTTGGGAGATTACTGTTAAAAGTTTCTTTCCACAAATACACTGGTAAGGATAGTCTGAGGATGCTTCTCTTAATATCCAAAATATCAGGTTGCCACCAAATACTCATTCTGATTTTGTTGTTTTTTTTTTTGCTTTTCCTTTTTTTCATGTATTTTTATTATAATTGTAATTAATAGAAGGGTTACATTATAGTCACCAGATAGAAGGTGCATTACTTCACAAACATTGGTACCCTTTCTCATGTCTTGGTCCCCATTTCCCTCCCCCCACCCCTCATCTTGTTTCCCCCCTTCCCTATCTGATTTCAAATAACCAAATATGCATATATACAATATATCAGATAACAAGGTGAAATACTGTAACAATATAAGATAACCAAGGACAGCAAAAGAGATGAAGGATAACATAGTACATTAAGGACAATAATCACTCATTATATGGCTTTTGTTTCTATATCCTGGAGGTTTTATTTTGTTTCTGTTTTTATTTTTGCCACATTCCAATGTACATTGTTTCATTGTCCATCGTGAGAATTTTTCTGCTTTCTAGGAAAAATGTAAGTTTAGTCTCTGTGCCAATTTGGAATCAAAGTCTTTCTGTTGTAGTTACAAAAGAGTACACTGTAATGACAAATACAGCCACCCAATCGTTAGGTCCTATAAATTAGCCAATATTACATAGATGCAGTTTAGACATGCCTTTGAATAATAAATCAACTTCTTAGTTGAATTGTCTTTTAATGTCTTTCTACAACTATCATGATTCAAGAAAGAACAGACAAATACTTAGAAAACTTTTCGATAACATGAATTATCTCACCACATTAATTAAATATGTTTGCTGAGCAACTATTAGTGTCCAACATTCGATTACCCTTCCTAGACCTTATGCCTTATGCATAAAGAATGCGCAGGTGTGTGTGTGTGTGTGTGTGTGTGTGTGTGTGTGTGTGTGTGTCCTGGCTGGTACATCTATAAAAATTATTATCAAAGTATTTTCTACTGTGATTCTATGGGGTAATTAGTGTCATAGGAATAGACTAGTACATAGTTGGGCTGCTCAGGAACTTCATGTATTTTGTGCTCCTGAATTTAAACTGATATTTCCATAGCCAGCATAATAATGATAGCAATAATAACAGTAACAATAATAATAAAATACAATTAGAGATTTATCAACTCTTCTGCTGTCCTGTCATGCATATTTGTTGCTCTAGTGTGAATAGACATATGCAATGACCTTGGGGGAACATCCACTGTAAAGATGGTCTGTTGCTGTACCTTCTCTCTCATTTTAAACAGCACTTCCTGGATAAGACAATAAGATAGGACTAGATTATATTGTTGACATATTAATATAACAATAACAATAATGGCCATTGACATACAGGGGAAATACAATACGTTTTGCTGTTTTAGAGTTAACAGTAGTGTTTCTTTTGCAGGAGGCTGTGCCCCTCAGGCCCGCCCTGCTGCAATTCGGCAGTGCATTCCAGCTTGTAAAAAGCCTTTCTCTTACTGCACACAGGTGAGTGGCATGCCAAGTCCTCTCGAGGTATTTTAATTGCTTTGTTTTACATAGACAGTCAGATGTGCTCCTGCCTGCTGTAACCCACTCAGCAGTTCCACGTGTCCATGACACCCTCTAGAGGCGTGTATAGGACTAACATCACTATGACGGCTTTCTGTGTAGTGCCTGCATGAAGCCGACTTTTGTTTCTATGTATGTTTATAACAAAACCTGCCTTTCAGCTATCCATTGGTTCTATTCTCAGTTGATTTACATCTTTTATTTTTAGCATTTCATGTACCTAAACTGTTTTGAAAGATATAAATACCACTCACATTTGAGAAAAATTTATTTTTACTGGGGGAAAATAAGGATCAATGGCATCATCAGAAAAAGAGAAATGTACTCATTATCTGATTTATGAAATGGTAGACCATCTGTAGAACACCTTAATAATAACAGCAAAACTATTTTAAACTACACTTTATAATGTATTATATGACAATTATTGTAGGAATAAATTTTTAGTTGACTTTAAATGTAGTTAAAGTTGAATAATACTCTAATACGTTTTTGTGTGTCCACATTCCCAATGTTGAAATTTGTTCCTTTTAAACTCCTACAAATCTCATCTAGTACTGTTTAGGAGTTAACAGCAAATGTGTAATATATTCTGCACTTAGTAGTATGTGGTTTATGTGTAATTTTAAAAGGTTATAGTAAAAGAAATTTCCTATTTACAGTACTATTTGTAGTATCCCTATTCTGAAAATGACTTGATTAAAATAATTCAAGTATTTTATATGATTTAATATCGCTTTTATTTCAAATTAGACTTATACTTTGGAATGAGTTGAGTTGATATTTTTTCACACAGAAAAGATAATGGGTATACTTACAGAAATGAATAAACAGTAAAAAAGAAAAGACCATAAGGAGTATGTCTTTGGACTGATGTTGTTTGTAAATGGAAGTTGTAGTTTTCCAAAAATTCTCTAGATGCCCACTTTAATAGAACACATATTGCTCTTTTTCTTGAACTTTTACACAAAGAACATTCTGATTAAAAATTTTCTCTCAGGCTAAAAATAAAGATGTATTTAGAAAAGATGTCTTAAATCACTCTGCATTTAATACATGTATACAGTTAATTAGATGTCTGCACTGAATACCCTGTGATAAAATCAAAACCAACTGAAAATTATTACTAGAAAATATCTTGTACTAAGCTATGGGTAGCTAATACAACATTTGCTCTTTTTGTTCTTCTATGGTTTTGTAAAAAGGTCAATATCTTTGCTCAGTGTAAGTATCCCTTGCACTTTAAAATCTTGTTTAGTTACCCATTGATTATCTAATTTGATGGCAATTGGCATAAGTAGTTACAGGAGGCTAGGATGTACTTGGAAAATATCAGCTCATCTTGGGGAAGGGAGTCATAATAATGAACACAGAGATTGAGGATTGTGATGCCTTTCCTTTTGTGTTCTTCTGTGGCACCTGTTTGCTTGAGGAATGGCAGTGATTTGCAGATTCAGTCCTAGAAAAAGATAGGGATCTTCCCATGACTGCTCATCATAGTGAGCGCACACACGAAAATGATCAGTAATGCCACAGAAAATACGAAAGGTCATATTATGACGGTGCCAACTAGGGGTGTGATATAGGTTGACACTCAGGCTACCATTTATATAACAGTAATTTAGAAGCCACATATAGTTGTTCACACCTCTAATCTTAGCACCTTCTGCTAAAGCAGAAGGTAAAGAGTTTGAAGTCAGCACAAATGACAAAGAAAATGAGCTGGTTTATAACAGGCTACCAATATAAAACAATTTTTGTGAATATTCTACCATAAAGAATACTAATTACCTGTATCCCCATATTATCATTAACTAATAGCTTGTTTTTTCCAATTGATAGTGCTAACTGAATGATTGACCACAGATATTATAGTCATCTAATAGTCACTTAAAGGTACAATTTTAGTTATCCCTTTAATGCCTACTACAATAGCTCTTGTTATGTTCATAATTTATCTTTCTTGGCTCATCTTGAGTTTGGTATTTCTCAAATTCTTGTTGTTTACTAGTCTAGTCTGTATCTTCATCATAACACCTAATGACTCACCAAGCTTACAAGAATGGAAGGAAGCATTTCAACAGAACACATGCCTAGCATGTCCAAAGCCCTACATTTGATTTCTAGCATAACAATAATAATAATGAAAATGATAATGATAATAAATTTAAATATAAAACAGGCTATTGTTTCTTTGCTTATAGACCATTGATGAAGTCTTTCCCTGTATTTATGCTGCTCACTAAGCATCATAGAGATACTACAGACTCTTTAGAGGTCATTGTTAGAAGGTAGATCTGATAGAGGAATTCAGACCTCCAAAAGTCTCAAATACAATTTGAGAATGGTCAGAAAGCTTGCTTCCACTTCCTGGGATGAAAGCAAATTTGGAGTAAGTGGACAGGTCTCTGAAACAATTGAGGAAAGGGAAAAAGATAATTTGATCAAATGATACCAACAATTCAAAAAAAGGAATAGACACAGTTGACATACTCTATTTACAAATAATTGTGATTTGATATTTGCAAGGTGTCAGAATTATAAATGCATTAGAAAAATATGAAAAGTTATTAAATCCTGGCTTTAGTATCCAAGAAGATGAAATATATTTAATTTCCATCTTATGGGGAAGTTGCTAAAAACCCTAAGTTTCCATAATATATAATGTGAATATTAAGGAGATCCATCATGTAAATTGTTCTTTATTCATTTGCTGAACTGTGTAACCACTAAAATATTTCTTGTGTTGCAGGGTGGGGTCTGTGGTTGTGAGGAAGGTTATACGGAGATAATGAGATCAAATGGCTTTCTAGATTACTGCATGAAAATACCAGGCTCAGAGGACAGAAAAGCTGATGTGAAAAACCTCTCTGGGAAAAATAGACCAATGAATTCAAAAATACATGATATTTTTAAAGGATGGTCTCTTCAACTACTTGATCCAGGTATACGTCAGTTATAAATAAGAAATGAAAATATTCTCATAGAGGGGGACATATTTGGACCAGTAATCATAATGGGTAGAATGGAACAAGGAAAGAAAAGAATAATAATAAAGAAGCATTAATTTTATTCAAGCTTTCTCTTATTTGTGTGTTATCTGTAAAATATATTCGTGTTTGCGTGCTCTCTGCCAATCTAAAAGGCACTGAGTTAAGTAACAAAATAGCATTCTTGGAAACACTTTTCAATTGTAAATTATTTCTGATACTATAACTGGATTCATGTGTATAATTATAATCAGAGGGAAACACTAGAATAGAATATGAGAAACTTTCAGGAAACATCTAGAGCGAGAGATCTGATCTTGTTTGAGAAAGATTAAAACACTAAACATCACTTGACTGGCATGGGGGTTTAAACATGCCTGTTTGGAGGCCAAATGTAATTTTAAAACATCTCAGGATCTCAGTTTCTTTATCTATGAAGTCCATCAAATGGCATCTACTCTGCAGAACTGTGGTGATAATTGCAGTGTCAGGCCTAAAGCTCAGAAATCCTGGCTTTACCACAAAGAACAGAAAGTAAAATGTATTGACTGCTTTCTGTGTTCTTCCTAGTTTTCTGCTGGCTGCTTCTGTTGCATGAATCATATTATGGCAGTCTTGCAGCCTGTAGGGATATTATCAGTCTCATTTGAAAGAACAAGGAGCTAAAACTGGCAGTTTCAACTGAGTGTATCAGGTCCTACCATCAACAGTGAGAGAAATATTACAAAAAAAGATCATCCAAGCCTTTCTGTGAATTTTGTGAAGTGGACAGAAGGGAAAAGCAAGAGTCTCAATGTCTGTCAGACACTGCTTCCAGAAATGCAATGTAACTGCCAAGGAATGGGAGAGAAGAGAAAAATAAAGCTCAGGACAGTATGCCTTAGGGATTTTCTTCCTGAGTATAAGCTCAGGTTTTACCCTTAAAAGAAATAACTCACTGACATGTTTACATGAAGCAAAAACCAGAGCCCAGGTGCTAAGCACTCTAGGTCTAATTAGAGAAATAATATTTACATACCTCAACCAACTTCGAATGATAAGTATCATATTTTATTCAATTTTGATTTTTCCTATATGTCTAGGAATACCAGAGGTGTTTAAAAATATCTAATTAGCTTGATGACTGAATTAGGAACAGACACAAACTTAAGGAAGGATGATATGAAAAGCAGACCCTATTTCTGGAAAAGAAGAGTAGGGTGAGATCCAGGACAATGTGTCTTTAAATCTGCACATGAAGTCCTAAACACTCAGCTTAGGGATGGACTGCATGGATCTAAATAAATCACCAATGATAGTCCTGTGTATTAATATATATGTTATATGTTTATATGCAGTTATACACATATGGATACATTTTTAGTATATATTTAATATATAAGTATATATTTTTAGTCTTGGAAACTCATAACTTTCCAATTATGTCCTAATGGTGAATGTTGAAATTAGAGCACCTTTATCAGAGGACAGTGTGGTTGTTATAATGGATTTACCGATTACACATTTTTATCCAAAATATTTATCTTTCAATTCATTATTCAGATGCACTTACATAAACACAGATAAAGAGTTATCTTAATCATTACATGATTGATTGATTGATTGTAATATAATATAAGCAGAAATAGCTCAAATGCTCTTTAGTAAGATAATATTAAAACAAAAATGTGATACAATATGTCTATTCGTTTATTTGAAATATGGAAGGGACTGGGGAAAAACAAGATGATTGTGAGTGGTTGAGGGAGAGAAAGTGGGACAAAAACATGAGAAGAGTTATCAATGTGAGAGAAGTAATGCACCTACTACCTGATGAATGTAAATATAACCCCTCTTTAATTACTCAGACAAGAAAGTACAATAAATATAATGTGATAGCATTATCCAATGGTATCCCATAGGTCATAAGACATAATATGCTTTTATGAACTAGCTTGTATTGCTTAGCAAATGAAAAATACAAATAAAAATAAATGGTGTGTATGAAGTGGGCTTTTTGATATTAATATACTCTTATTTTTTGAATCTTTGCCTTTATTTTTTTAACTTTGATCTGAGTTTATTAAATTAAATTTTAGTAATTTTTTTCTTTACACTCTACTTTTCAGGATTCCTTCTCTTTTCCCTAAAAAAAAAATCACTCTTAGGAGACCTAATTGAACAACTACCATCATCCAGTGGGAATAGTGTTAGTTGAATCACACAGGAAATTAAACAAGACCCACATAGATATTAACGTTGGGGCTTCCTCCATGGAGTCTTGCTTCCAGTAACCATGAGCCCAGGATTCCATAGGACCATTTAGGACCACAGTACTAACTGCTGTCTGGGCTCATTTAATCTCGTCACAGTGTGGTTTAGGGAGTTTGTCCTTTTACAAGAGTGAACTAGATGTAAGAGACATATCAACTAAATCCAATATGTAGACGTAGTTTGATTCTTGCTTTGAGCAAACCAACCATAAAACCGCATTTTATGTTAATTGGCACAATTTCATCATGGCTGGATGGTTACCTACGACAAGGCGTGGAGGTTGTGTATCAGCAAGTCTTCTTTTTTAAATATTTTTATTGTAATTAATAAAAGGGTTACATGATATTTGCCAGATAGAAGGTACATTAATTCACATACATTGATATCCTTTCACATGTCTTGGTCCCCATTAGCCTCCCCCTCCCCCCATCATGTTTTTCGCCCCTTCCCTATCCAATTTCAAATAACCAAATACAAATATATCCAATATATCAGATAACAAAGTGAGATACTGTAACAATATGAGATAACAAAGTGACAGCAAAAGAGATGAGAGACAACATAGTACATTAAGGACAACAATCATTCATTATATGGCTTTTGTTTCAATATCCTAGAGGTCCTTTCAATTAGCTTAATACTATATGGCCTCATGTATCAAGGTTTTGCTCTATTGCAAATCTCTGCTAGGAGAGCCCAAGGTTTCTACTGATTATGACAAATGAGGGAAACCATTGAGCCTAAGTTCCTTTGAGTCTGGCTTACTTCACTTAATATGATCTCTTCTAAGTCTTTCCATTTCCTAACAAATGGGTCCAGGTCTTTTTTTTCTGACAGCAGCATAGAATTCCATTGTGCACAAATACCACATCTGGTTGATCCATTCATCAACTGAAGGACATCTAGGTTGGTTCCATATCTTTGCTATGGTGAATAATGCTGCAATGAACATTGTTGTCCTAGTGGATTTAGTATGCCCTAGTTTCTGGATGGTTGGGTAAATGCCAAGTAGTGGAATTGCTGGGTCATAGGGAAGCTCTATGTTTAGTCTTTTGAGGCACTGCCATACTGCTTTCCATAGTGGTTGAATGAGTTTGCACTCCCACCAACAGTGTAGTAGTGATCCCTCCTGGCCACATCCCCTCCAGCATCTATTGTTATTAATTTTCTTGATCCTGGCCATTCTAACTAGAGTGATGTGGAATATTAGCGTTGTTTTGATTTGCATTTCTTTTATGACCAGAGATGTTGAGCATTTCTTCATTTGTCTATAGGCCATTTTGGTTTCTTCTTCAGAGAAGACTCTCTTTAAGTCTTTGGCCCATTTTTTAATGGAATGGTTGTTACTTTACAGATTAGTTTTGGAGTGATTCAATTTTTTGAGCTGTTGATATATTTTAGATATGAGGACTTTGTCCGCTGTAAGGTTGGTGAAGATCTTCTCCTACTCTATAGGCTTCCTGATCAGTTTACTAGCTATGTCCTTTGCCATACAAAAGCTCTGCAGTTTAATGCAGTCCCACTTATCCAGCCTTTCTCTGATTTGTTGTGATTCTTGGTCCTTATTAAGAAAGTTTCGACCTGTGCCAAGGAGGCCTAGTGTATCTCCTATTCCTTCCTGTAAAGTTTTCAGTGTGTCAGCTTTTACCTCCAGGTCTTTGATCCATTTGGAGTTAATTCTAGTGCAGGGTGACAAAGAAGGATCCAACTTTAGTTTTCTGCAGGTGCTTATCCAGTTCTGCCAGCACAACTTGTTGAAGAGGTGTCTTTCTTCCATTCTATTTTTTTGGCTCCCTTGTCAAAGATTAGGTGGCTATAGGTCTGTGGTTTAATATCTGGGTCCTCAGTTCTATTCCATTGGTGTTTGGACCTGTTTTTGTGCCAGTACCAAGCTGTTTTGAGAATTATAGCTCTGTAATAGAGTCTAAAGTTTGGAATTGAAATTCCTCCTGCGCTGTTCTTTCTGCTAAGAAGTGTTTTTGCTATATGGAGTCTTTTATTATTCCATATGAAATTTTGGATTGCCTCTTCTATTTCTTTAAAGAATGACATTGGGATGTTGATGGGTATTGCATTGAATTTATAGATAGCCCTTGGCAAGATTGTCATTTTCACAATGTTGATTCTTCCTATCCAGGAGCATGGGAGGTTTTTCCATTTCCTTAGTTCTGCTTTAATTTCCTTTTTCAGGGTTTTAAAGTTTTCCTCAAAAAGGTCCTTTACATTCTTAGTTAAGCTAATTCCTAGGTACTTTATTTTCTTTGAGGGTGTTGGGAAAGGAGTTGCTTTCCTGATTGTTTCCTTGTTACTCTCACTATTGGCGTAGAGGAAGGCAGTTAATTTTGGAGGGTTAATTTTATAGCCTGCTACCCTTCCAAAGTTTTGAATCAGCTCGAGGAGCTTGGGAGTGGAGTCTGTAGGATTCTTTAAATACAGAATCACAGCATCTGCAAAGAGGGATAGTTTTACTTCCTCTTTCCCTACTTGGATCCCCTTTATGCTTGCTTCCTGCCTTTTGGCACTGGCTAGGAATTCTAATACTATGTTAAAGAGGAGTGGAGAGAGTGGATTCATTTTTATTTTTATTTTGTTACCAGGGTAACGTAATAGCGTATGTGTATGTTCATACTCAGATGCTTGGATATTCAGATTAAAATGGAGGAGATTCCCCCCCACACACACAATAATAATTAGCCATAAAACAGTTTTCAAGTAGGAAAGTTTAAAAAAGTTGGAAAATGATATTTGATTTGGCTTTTATTAGTTACACACATGTGCACATTGCATTCGAATCTATTTACCTCCATCTAATAAAAGTGAAGCACATCATTGTTTTGAATTGTTACTTTTCTTTTGCTTAACAGTGTAGACTGGATATATTTCCATGGTAGTGTGCAAAAGGAGGTCTACCTAATTTAATATATCCACTAGGTAGTTTGCACCATATTTTTGTTTTCTTATTGTTGTATTTTTGGGCATTCAAATTGTTTTCCTCACTTTTATAACCAGCAATCATGTAAAATATATCATTTACATGATCATAAGAAAGGAGTCATTTCTACATTGAAACTCAATCTCAAGGGGTAGGGTGGTAGTCTTGAGCTGAAGAGCTCAGGAAGAGTGCCAGGCTGAGAGTTCAAGCTCGATGACTGAAAATAAAAGTCTTCTACAAAGAAAAAAAATGATAATAATATAACTGAAAGCCATTATGATTTTATTCAAACAGTTGTTGTTTAAAAGAATTTTTTTATTGTTTTTCATCCCAAAGAAGTTTAAGAATAAGATGCAAACCAGGCACTAGGGTTATCCTAGCTACACAGTAGGCTGAGATCTGAGGGTTATGGTTCAAAGCCAGCCTAAACAAGAAAGTCTGTGAGACTCTTATCTTCAGTTCACCACCAAAAAGCTTGAATTGGAGGTTTGATGGCTCAAATGGTAGTATGTCAGCCTTGAGCAGGAAAAGCTAAGAAAAAACAACAGACCCTTATATTCAAGCTTCTGTGCTGGCACAAAGGGGATGATGAGGATTATGATGATGGTGATGATGATGATGAATAAGGAAGAGAAGGAAAAGGAGGAAGAGAAGGAGGAGGGGGAATGAGAGAGATGCAAATATGTGTATTTTGTACTGTGATCAATGGATTTCTGATATTTTCCATAAATCAATGGCATTCTTTTAGTTGCTAACAATTACCTTTGTTGATCAAGTTGTAAATTTAGTTAGCCATTAATAGACATAAAAAGCTAGGTGTAATGGTTCATGCCTATAATCCTAGCTACTCTGGAGGTTGAGATTGTGAGGATCGTAATTTTTGGTCAACCTGGGAAAGTAAGTTCAAAACATCTTTCTCTTCACAAAAGTCATTTGTTGTGTTGATGCACACCTATCATTCCAGCTAGACAGAAAGCAGTAAGACAATCATAGTATGTACTGGAGCTTGCAAAAAAAATACAGCATATCTCAAAATTAAAGCAAGCAGGCACTATTTGCTCATGTGTGTAATCTAAACTGTTCAGGAGGCTGAGTTCTGAGGTTTTGGTTCATGAGATGCTTATCTTCAATGAAACATCAAAGAGCTGAAAGTGGAGCTGTGGTTCAAGTGGTAGAGTGAAATATAGCCTTGAGAAAAAAAAAAAGGTCAGGGACAATACCAGTGGAGTTCTAGAACACGCACACACACATACACACACACACACACACACACACACACACACACACACAGGCACATACACATACACACACACTCATCTGGCAAGTTCAAGTCTCTGAATTCAAGCCCTAGTATTGATGAAATAGAGAGAGAATTAGATAGAGAGAAATAAGTTATGTATATGACACATAAGATGTCTATACATACACTTAAATAATAGATGGAAAAGTTACAAAATAGAACAGCATACAGCATATTTGGTGAATCTGTTTTATCTAACTTTGGGAGTTACAAAATTCTAAATAATGTATGCTTGCATGTATTTCGACATAATAGCGTAGTAATTTGTACAATTGTTTCATTGGTTTGGTTATGTTGGTTTTGTTTACCAATCATCATTTAGAAAGCAGAGCTATTAAAACAATCATACTAGTTTTATTTGCATGAAGAATTAAGGAATGCCAAGAAAAGCCTTTTTGTTTACTTTTTGTTGTTTATGTGAACATAATGCATTGCAAATGCACATATATTATGTAAGGACTATAAGCAGCTTCAGATAAAATAGGCTGCCAGATAATTTAATTTTATGAACTAATAATCACCAATGTCTAGTATTTATAAAACAAATGCCAAATATTAGTAATTATAATACAGTCAATAGTCAACTTCATTATCTGTAGTATAATATGAATATATGTCAATTATATGTGCATTTACAACTATGAAACTTTCAGAATTCAGGTAAAAATTTTAAAACTTATCTTTCTATTATTATTATTATTATTATTATTATTATTATTATATAGAAAATGTTCCAGGCCAGGTGCTGTAATCCTAGCTACTCAGGAAGCTAAGATCTGAAGATCATGGTTCAAACCCAGCCCAGGCATGAAAGTCCACGAGACTCATATCTCCAGTTAATCACTAGAAAATGGGAAGTGATGCTTTTTCTCTAGGGGTAGGGTGGTAGCCTTGAGCTGAAGAACTCAGGGATAAGACCCAGGTCCAGAGTTCAAGCCTCATAACTGACAAAAATATAATAATGTTCCAGTGTCATGAGACTAAAATCTAATGCTGCCATCAGAAAGAGTAGCATTGCCCCATTTGTAAGGAAATGAAGACTTGGAAAAAGTCATATTAAGTGAACTAAGCCAGACCCAAAGGAACATAGGCTCAATGGTTTCCTCAATTGTAATAATTAGTACACATCTAGGACTCTCCTAGAAGAGGATTACAATAGCTCAAATTCTAGGTGCATAAGGTCATATAGGATGAGATGAAATGAAAAGATTTCTAGGATATGGAAACAAGAGCTTTATCTTATGTGATTGTTGATCTTAATGTACTATGTTATTGCTCTTCTCTTTTTTTGGCCTTTGGTTAATCTCATATTGTTACTGTATCTGACTTTGTTACCTGGTATATTGTATATATATTTATTTGTTTATTTGAAATAGGAAAGGGAAAGGGAAAACAAGGTGATTGGGAAGGGTGAGAGGAGGGAAATGAGGACAAAAACATGAGAAGGGGTATCAATGTGTGTGAACTGATGCACCCACTACCTGGCAAATGTAACTGTAACCCCTCCATACATTACCCCAACAATAAAAAGTAAAATAATGTTCCAGTGTCATGAGACTAAAAATCTAATTTTTGAGGGTTAACTTCCTAAATATAAATGTAATGTAAAGCATTTATATCTGTAGAAATCCATAAATATATGGCAATATAGAGTTTGTTTTTCACAAACATTATTTTTGGTGAATAGGTCATATTCCTTTGATGTTAAAGGTAGAGCGTTTTGGGTTCCTGATTATGTATAGCAATCACAGAGTTGCCAAAACACAGCTTGCCATGATAGTTTAGTTAGCTCTGATGCTGTTCAAATTCTGATCATCAGTTTAGAGCTGTCTGATAGCATGTTACTCTCTCCAATGCGGCAGACTTCTGGACACTAAGCTTGCTATGTCATCTCTTTCTTAAACAGATGGCCGAGTAAAAATTTGGGTCTATGGCATTTCAGGTGGTGGTTTTCTTATCATGATTTTCCTAGTATTTACTTCCTACCTTGTTTGGTAAGTACTAATGAGTATAAAATTGATATACCATGTTTTATATGAGGCAGGTTGTTTTAATAGGAAACATTGATTCATCATTATGACAGGACCCTTGAGTCTATAAATACTGTCCTGTAGAAGAAGGAATGAATAGTTGAAAGAGGGGACTTCTAATGAATAGAGATACTTCTAATGAATCATCTATGAAAACTGAGGAAAGTATAGATGAATTTAGTTCTTAGATTTTGTTCTTAACCTGCTCTATTCTGATTAGTTAGGTTAAACTAATCAATTGATTCAAGGTAGCTGTTAGCTACTATAAATAACAGAGCCAATCTAGGTGCTGGTGGTTCATTCCTATAATTCTAGCTACTCAGGAGGCAGAGATCTGAGGATTGTGGTTCAAAGCCAGGTTGGTCCACTGCATCAATAGAGTCCAACAGGGTTTTATCTCCAGGTATCCACCAAAAGTCATTATCCAGAAGTGGAGCTGTGACTTGGGTGGTTGAGCACTAGCCTTGAGCAAAGATCAGAACAGCTCCTAGATCCTGAGTTTAAGCCCAAGAATGATGCAAAGAAAAAAATAATAACATTGTCAAAGGGCAAAACAAGGGGTTATCCTCACTGAGTAGCACTAAAAGAAATACTACTTGTCAATTCCAGGAAATCTATTTCTATGTAACTTGTTCCTAAAAAGGTATTATTCTCATGAAATTATAATCAGTTTATTGTACAGAATACAGTGTAGTTGATATGTAACTCCTGAAACAAAGATGCCAACACATTTGAAAAGTTTCTAGTAGATAAGAATATTTCATTAGGTTCTAAGGGGCAAAAATAATGTGGGTGCCATTCCTGGGGCTTGAACTCAGGGCCTAAGCACTGTCACTGAGTTTCTTTGTTCAAGGATAGCAATTTTCCATTTGAACCACAGTGCCACTGTTTTTTTTTTGTTTGTTTTTTGTTTGTTTGTTTGTTTTTGATGGCAAACGGGGGATGAGTCTCAGGGATATTTCTGATGGAGCTGATGTCAAACCATGATCTTCAGATCCCAGATCCCAAAGGAGCTAGGATTACAAGCTTGTGGCTGAAAGAAAAAATAATAAGAATCATTTTGTCATGAGTTCAAAGTGTTACTTCATTTTTTCAAATTATAGTACTTACATTTATCATCTATGTACTATTTTCTTTAAAATTTTTACCAAGTTTTAATCTTGATTCAAATCTAACCTTTATGTATTTAACCTCAAATTCTGTTTCCAAGGCTACATAAGTATTTAAATCTCTGCTCTTAGGTAAAGTCAGGGATGAAAATAAAATGACTTTAATTCTTTCTGCCACCTACTGTGAAAAAAATTGAACCCCTGTGAAATTGGATTTTTGTCCAGCTAATGCTGCTAGAATATTATACTGAAAAGTTGTGTCTTTGGTTAGTCATTCACCCTATAATGAAATTATTTGACCGATTTATATGTTTCAATTGATAAATTCAGTGAGTAATGTCTAGCTTCATTCTTAATGAATAAATGTGAATTGAAAGCTTTTTATGAGGTTTAGATTGGTAGGAAGCATTCACCACCAGAAAAGACTTAGAAAAAGAGGGAGATTTTAAATTGCAGCAAAAGATATGTTTTTAGTAAGAAACTGCTCTTGAAGCAATAGGCCAATATGGTACAAGATAATTCCGTAGTCTATTGGTTGGAGAAAAAAAAACTTGTATTAACACACATGACCAAATTCACATTCTAATTTTCTCTTCTTCCTTCTTATGTCTAAGAGATTGAAAATAAACACCTAATATACATATGTTTTGCCTCTTTTTTCCTTTCTTCATTTTCTATCCTGTTTGATTTCTTCAACAAATATTTAGTAAACCCCTTTTCTATTTAATTTTAGACTCTTGATTTTAATTAGTTGTGTCACTAAAGTCTGGAAACACATATAATTTACCATAAACATTTTTAGCATATGTACATCAGTGCAATTTACCTGCCCCTACATAATTATTCATGATACATTTCTTATATGATCTCATGCTCTTGATAGTCCTTTATATAACTGCCCCTTATTTGAGTTCTCTATCCTGTCTTCAGTCTAGAGCCAACTTACGCTCCCTGAAACACAGAGCTCTCAGTGAACAACCTCTGTCTACTCACCAACAGCACTATCACATCGCACTGACATCAAAATCCCAATCATATTCCATTGCATTTTGTCAGTCAGCTGACTAAAGTCTTTCTTGATTAGAGCCCAAAGAGGTCTTCTGATTTCATTTTCCTCCAAGTCTCTATGTCCTGGACAGCCTGATATATAAATATATATGCATATATAATCAGTATTATATATATATATGATATATGTGTATATGTGTTTGGCTGTAAGGTATTTGTCTTTATTTTCCTCTGAGAAAAATAAAATACACACAAAAAAATTGCACACATGAAGACCCAGGTTCGATTCTTCACTACCACATATATTAAAAAAAAAAAAAAGCCGGAAGTGGTGCTGAGGCTCAAGTGGTAGAGTTCTAGTCTTGAGAAAGATGAAGGACAGTGCTCAGGCCCTGAGCTCCAGCCCAGGACTAGCAAAAAAGAAAACAAAACAAAACAAAAAAAAAACACGAAAGAAGAACAATATTTGACTAACAAGTATTTTTTTAGTTTAGGTAAGGTAATCCTTTACTCTGACAATCAATGGCTTAATTGCTACAGTCCCACCAACTATACTATATTAAGTATTAATATTTCATTCAAAGTCAGCTTCACCAATTTTATGTGTAGAACAGTGGTATTCAATAGCCTCCATCCATCTTTCAGATCAGTCCATTTGTCATCGCTTCATTCCCCCTATTCACAATCAAGCCTAGTTTTCCCTTTGGCCATGAGCAAGTGCACCCTTTCCATCCATTTTGCATGATGTGCTTCTCTGAGTTTGAGTTTATGCTGCTGTTTGCAAACTTTGATCCTTATAATTAGTCATCTATTCATATTCCTTAGGGAGAATCATTATTTTCTTCATTATCAATCTGTATTTATCATGTTTTAGGTAAAAGGTTACTCATAACATATAAGAATGTGTAGGTGTTGAATATAAGTCTGCTTTCTGAGGGAAAATTTTGGGATGACACAACCTTTTATTAGTGCCCTTTGCCCTTCCAATTTCATAAGGACACTGCTTTGTGCTGTCACCTCCACCTGTTCCTGTAGAAGGAGCTCTTCATCTCCTATTGGTACTCAACAATTTCCTGCAAGGAAGCTTAAATACCAATGTTTTCCTCATCCAACAATCTGGAATAACCCATCTATTACCCTACCCCCAATGACATACACTTCATTCTGATTTTTGTCGTCATTTTCCTCCAAAGCCCCAAGGACTTTACTACATTTTATTAATTTTGTACAGCACTAAGTTGATAATTATCTATCTAACACATGAATTAGTGGATGAATAAATGAGTAGATTAGCAAATACTAATTTATTGTCTGTGAGAAAAATATTCCAACAATTTGAAAAGAACCTATCTAACATTTATGTTAAGCATAAAGCAGTTTACTTTGCCTTCTCTAATCCTTCTAATGGCCTAATGAGATAGTGTTATTACCCCTATTATAGTAAGTGAATAATTAATCCTCAGAGAAATTAAATAACATTTCTGTAGTCACCAATCTCATAGAGTCAATTCTAGCTTTGCTTAACCTCAAAAAAAAAGGCTTATTTGTATGTGTGTGTGGCAATACTGGGGCTTGAACTCCAGACCTGGATGCTCTCCCCGAGCTTTTCCACTTAAGGCTAGTGCTCTACCACTTGAGCCACAGCTCCATTTATGACATTTTGATGGTTAATTGAAGATAAGTGTCTCACAGACTTTCTTTCCCAGGCTGATTTTTGAACTATAATCTCAAATTTCAGCCACTTGAGCAGCTAAAATTATAAGCACAGTTCCTTAGCACCCAGAAATAAAGGCAATTTTGACGATTCTTTCAGTCTTCATGTTTTATTTTCCTTGATTAAACACCAAACCTCTTCAGATGATGATAGGATCTTACTCCTTTCCAAGCTTGAGAATGATGGCCAAACTCTCATAAGCCTGCCTTCCATGAGTAGCTGACCAAACCAGAGTTTCTGGCATTAATCATATTTTGAATCTCTACTAACTTAGAGCTGTAACAGCCATGGTAACTTAGAACTTAACAGCCATGGTGCTAAGAAGCATCAGCAGCTTGAGTGTCAAGCTGCAATGAGCATACTTTTATTTTCTGAATGCATTTTTATCCTTTACTAAAATGCAAATCACAGAGCTGGCAATGTGCCTCAAGAAAGAAATCTTCCTAAAGTGGAAATGACTTCGGACAAGGTCACTTTAAAATTTGTCAGTCAATGATCTCTCACAGCTGGAATTGCGAAATGGTCTTATCCTTTGTACTGACTTTACTAGCTTTAGTGGCTGTCAAGAACACTCTATTAGGAAGAGTGATGATGTAGACCTCAGATCAACAAGGGAGAAGCATATGATGGATTAGAGATGTCGGCTTGCCACAGGATGACTGCTGGTGTTGGTGGTCTGTGTGCCAGCCATTTGTGGGACCTTCTATTGTGTGAAAGAGGAAGGAAATCACACTTTTTATCATTGAGGAGTTGGAGAAAAAAATGAGAAAAAAATTATTTTTCCTTTTTGCCAGTCCGGGCCTGGAGCTCTGGGCCTGAACACTGTCCTTGGGCTTTCTCAAGGTCATAACTCTGTTGCTTGCGCCCCAGCACCACTTCTGGCACTTTTTCTATGTATGTGGTACCAAGGAATCGAACCGGGTCTTCATGCAGAACATGCTAGGCAAGCACTCTACTGCTAGCTCAAACTTCCAGCCCAGAAAATTTCTTTTTCTTGAAGAAAAAGTGGCCTCTGGTAACAGAGAAGAAGAGACAACCAAGGCTCTGAAGACAAGTATTCCAGTTGTCAGATTTGTACAGAGCCCTCTTCATAGGGAGCTCTTGGACTGTGTAATAATCTTTCTAAAATCATGGCTGCCCAGTAAAGAACCACTATATGCAGCAGTTCAGAGATCACATTCAGAAAGACACTGATTCATTTTAAGTTCCGTAGAAATACTCAACTCCCACATATTCATGATTGATGTGTAGAATACTACAAATTATCAAAAGATTCACGGTCATTGAAGTTCTAATCACAGTGTTCTCAGCAACCATTGCCCACTGAGGTCCAGATCTTCTGTTCTTTTCAGATCTGGATACAATGTCCTTAATTCTACACAGATATCTGTGTATATTTTTTTCTTTCTTTCTTTCTTTTTTTTTTTTTTTGCCAGTCCTGGGCTTGGGCTCAGGGCCTGAGCACTGTCCCTGGATTTTCTCAAGGCTAGGGCTCTACAACTTGAGTCACAGCACCACTTCTGGCTTTTGCTATGTATGTGGTACCGAGGAACCGAACCCGGGTCTTCATGCATGCTAGACAAGCACTCTACCAGTAAGCCAAACTCCCGGCCCCATCTGTGTGTATTTCGAACATTTATAGTTTTTCCTTCCTCTTTCCTGTTCCCTCCTCTTCTCCATTTCTTCTTCCTTTCACTACCCCTTCAAAAAGAAAAAAAAAAACAAACATGAGAATATGACAAAGAAAAATATTATTGACATTTAAGATTAAACTCCTTGTATTCTTTTTTTTTGTGCCAGTCCTGGGCTTGAACTCAGAGCCTGAGCACTGTCCTTGGATTTTCTCAAGGCTACAGCTCTAACACTTGAGCCTCAGCACCACTTCTGGCTTTTTTTCCTCTGTATATGGTACTGAGGAATCAAACCCGGGTCTTTGTGCATGCTAGGCAAGCCTCTACCACTAGGCCAAATCCCTGGCCCGTTGTTGGGTTTTTTGACTGTATTTTTTTGTCTTTTCTTTTTTGGCACTGGGGATCGAACCCAGGAAGTTGCACTTGTTAGGCAAGCGCTTTGCCACAGAGCTACATCCTAGCCCTAAATTCCTTGTATTCTTTTGAAATTAAGATAAGAGACAACATTACCACGGTAGACACACAAGCTGTCATACTTAAGTAATTCCATCTGTATTTTTTTAGATCTTTTCTGTGACAGATTTGAACACACACTGATCCATTTTGAAGCTGTGTTTATTATCCATGTCAGAGCCTAAGTCCAGCATATAATTAGAGAATATATTTCTAGATTCTATTGGATAAAGTTAAATTAGTTGTTATTCATGTAATTATACAATATTCTTTGGAAAACTGCAGGATCCTTTCTGGGAAGCAGAATAACAGAATCTGTGACTTTCTATGGAGAAGATTTTCAATCATGTCATTTGCCTCTTCTTATGGTTTTGGAGAGTTGTTTGCCATCTGAGCCCAGTGCTCCACAATTCCTTGGGGAGCACCATGGCTTGCTGAGTACAGGGTGGAAGACCATTAAGAAGACCTTTAAGTGGCTTCTAAAAATCATTTTATTTCCTTAGCTTCAATAATTTGCTTCACACATTAGCCTCCCAAATCAATTTTGTACCTGCAATTGAAACTTGAGAATTTACATCAAGAGATCTGCCCTACAACTCTTTTAATATCATTTAACATTTTATGGTGGTAGAAGTTAAACAGCAATTCACCACTGTCACCATTAAGTGAAAGAAAGCAGACACAGAAAGGCACAGATGGTATGATTCCACTTATGTGAGATGTTTGGAACAGACAAATCGATTGGAGGCAGAATGTTGATTAGCAGTTGGCAGGAACACAAGGAGGGGCAAAGGGGGAGATACTGTTTGATGAAATAAGAGTTACCTTCTAGGTCGATGAAAATATTCTGGTGCTAGATAGACAATAAACAATATTGGGGCTTACAAAATACAAGCATCTGCCCAATAAAATGTTTGCTTTTTAAATTTTAATCCTGAAATAAAACCTAATTCATATGTAGAGACCAAAGAAAACATTTCCAACAGTGCAAAAAGACTGACAGATACATAGAGAGTATGGTGAGGATTGAACGCTTAGGCTATCCCATGTTGGATTTCTATAGAACTCTTTGACTCATTCAGTGACCTAAGGGAAAGTACATAATTCTCCCATTGCTGCTGCACATAGAATAGCAATCATCTAATTGCTTTTGGAATTTATTGAGGGAATAAATATAAAATGCTCAGCACAGAGTTTGTCACTTTGCATACATCCAACAAAATAAATAATAGATGTTACTGTAAGCTATGTAGCGTAATAGCTGGATTCTAGAAAAAGAGATGATTTTCTCCTAAAAGCAGCTAAGGGAAGAGCCAGGCTCAGAAGGCCTGGCAAAAATCCGGCTCTGGGGAGGAAGGAGTAACAATGTGGAAAGGAATTACACACCTTAAATATTTAACAATATAAGTTAAGATTCACTGCTGCTCAGAAACGTTAAGTGAAAAATACAAGGTGCATCCTCTTAGGAATTGCGAATGTCATTCATGCTCTGCTTCTTTCTTTATGAGGAAGAAAGCCCAGCCCTCTCTGACCTCACAAAGGTGTTGAACACTAGTAAAGCAGAGGACTGGTGACAATGTCTTTGCACAGAGTAGGAGTGTTGAATTTTCCTCATAAACTATGGTGACTCGGCAGAGAAATGTCAGGTTTTAGGCCAAAGTGGAAGTATACTTAAAAACAAGACGAGAATTGTATGGCAGCCGAGTTCTCCAGCCACTTTCTGTGCTAAGCATCTGCCATGTAGAGGTCACAGTAGCTTAGTAATTGGTGAGCAGCAGATGTGTACATTGCTTCCTAGGTAACAACAAGCAGCCATAATATTCAAGTCTATAGGTGAAAGTGAAATTAGAAAAGTAAGAGGGGGGATGTGTGAGGTTGGGTAAGAAGAGGGAGAAGGATGGAAGGGGTGTCATTGCTGGGTATGCAGTATTCTCATAATCTGTCATGTTGAACCAAAATCCCTTTATACAATTACTTAAAGGTATTTTTTAGTCAGATGTTGGTGACTCATGTCTGTGACTAGTTGCTAAGGAGATGGAGATCTGAACAACACAATTCAATGCCAGCCCATGCAGAAAAGTCCATGAGACTCTTATCCCTAATTAACCACTCAAAAGCCAGAAGAAAAGCTGTAGTTTCAATGGTAGAGTGCTCTCTTTGAAAATAAATGCTCAGAGACAGATCAGAATTTGAGTTTGAGACAATAAAATAATTAAACAAATAAAATAAAGAATAAGAAGGGAAAAATCACCCTGTCAGGATCTATGATTTTACTGAATAATCTTCAGTGTTTCGAAAAGGTAATGGCTTATTTGTAAAAGGGTTAAAATATATAGCAGAATCATTCACTGCATAGCAACTTTTCCATCAATAGTGGGATGTATGACTCTGGTCTCAGTAAACCGTTTTGATTTAGAAAGTCATGTTGAAACCATCTTAGCTTGTGTTTGCATAAGCTCTCATGTTTACAGAGTGACAAAATTTCCTACTAATTTACTTCACGAAAGTGTTGATGAGTGACACAGGAATATATATATATATATATATATATATATATATATGAAATTCCTTTTCAGAGAGATGTGATTTAGTTATTTTATGCTTGAATTTGTATGGCTCAAAATTGTGTTTGGCTGATGAAAAAGATCTGTGTGTGAACTTTATCTAAGAACTTCTTTTCCCTTTGCAGCAAGAAGCCAAAAGCACATCAAAGCACACCTCCCCATCAGAAGCCTCTGACCTTAGCCTACGATGGAGACGTAGACATGTAACTAGACAAAAAAGATCCAAATGTAGACATCGACTGCCTTAACTGCTTTCTCTTTTGTAGCTCTCAGACTTCTCAGTTTTTTGAGGAATCTCGTGATGTGATATATTGGGCAGAATACAAATACTGCAAGAAGTAATAGATAGCCTCAACTTCATTTGGACATGGAGTCAAGGATTATTAGGTCTGCCATTTTTATTTCAAGTTGTTGTGGGTGTGAGTGTTTTATTTCTTTGGTTTTTTCTAAGAGGCCTGAAAACCCTCTCTTCCTGTTTGGAAATGTGGGGGAGGGAAGAACATTGGATGGAATTCCCACAGACTTGAGTACACTTGATCTTCAGCAGCAGCATAATGACAATCTGGAGGAAAGCCCAATCAAGGCATTTACTGTAAATGACAAGTCTGACACTGTATTGTTACGCACTACATTAGTGCAAAATATTTATTCTTCCCATAGTTCAACATGAGTTTTATAGAGTTTACATTGGTTAAAGACTTTCAAATTGGATTGCCTATTTTCGTGAGCACTGAGAGAATGGGTTACCATTTCAGAAGTTCTCTGAGTTTTTACCTTTAAATATTGTATTTTGTTTTGTAGCCAGGGGATGATAGCATTTCATGGACTGTATCTATTGAAATTAAGGAGTGTGTGAAATTGCTGGACTAGGTGAATACTAGGTGGTTTCTGAATGAAGTGTAGGTAGAATGATACAATTGAATTTGATGATTATATTGGAGAATGAGGTAAATTATTTGATTACAAGAACTGTATTTTAACAAAATCTTAGCTGGGTAGTTATAGTATTAACCATGCACCAGTTGAATTTAGTTTAATGATGACAAACTCTGCTTTTGTAATTTCAATTTTCTTATCTGACTATTTATAAATTCTTTTTCTTGAATTTAATTATCTGACCTCATTTAATATACATTGAACACCGATCCTGTTTGTAGTGAGTCTTGCTTTTATAAGGTTTCAATAATACCTAAAAACAACATATTAAAAAGCCAAGACCATTTTATGAAGCTAATTGTTTGTAATTTTAGGTGTCGAAAGTAAGAAGGTGCCATCTTGTGGTTTTCACTTGTATTTATAACAAATAAAGTGCTCAAGAGACAGTAACTTTGGCTGTTTCACATTTATTCACTTTCAAAGTAAGTTTGCTTTGATAAAAATATTTTAATATTAGCTTTTCTATGTTGCCATTTTAGAAACTGACACAAAATCACCAACAAATGAAAGTGCAAGATTCTCAATACTATTAAGTTATTATGAAATGACATCAATTACAGGGACATGGAGTCACTTTTAAGGAATACTTACAGATCAGATAGTGCTAGAACAAGAATGTAACATGAAAAGCATTCGCATGTAAAATGACCTGAGAGGACAGAGGAAACAAGAGTATTAGAAATGGATTACAGTACACAAGACAGAGAATGTTCTCATTCACTCTGTGATTTCTGTTAACCACAAAATAATTGTGTGCAGTAGTACCATGCTTCTATAGGGGAAACAAGCAAAAGAAAAAAGAATAACTTATTTTATTTGATCGAGGGAATTAACTCCTAGAGTTATGTTTTTATCAGTTTCTATTAGCAAAACATTAGTATTCCTAAGTGTAAGTCAAGAGAGGTTTGACTAAGGAATCCAACACTGGCTGTGCTTTTTATAACCATTTAACTATGAACATGGAACACAAATAACCTATGCCTTGACTATTTGACCCTTTGAATGCTGATAATAAAATTATTTTCCTCTTAAAGTCATTATAAATATAACAGACTTGCCATTCACAATATACCAAAAAACACTATATACAAATATTATTTACAGTGCATTCAGAATATAGAATGTAGGTCAAATTTCCCTTCATTACAAATTCAATGTCCATCAATTTGCATTGAATTTGTGTTAAAATACTAGATTTTCAACCTTCAGGACTGAATAAAATTGCTTCTCCAAGAATATACTTTCTCAAATTGTTTTTTTATTAGGAAAAGCAATTGCTCAAATATTGTAATTAATAAGTGCTCATTTATGAAAACATCAGTGATTTATTGATGACCTGCCTAGATGTGCATCTTGATCAGAGGTGTTCAAATCAATGAAATATGATCATTTTGGCTTTTACTTTATTTGAGAATTACCACACATAGATTCAAAGATTTAGAAACCTCATCCCTCCAGAGCAAAGCTAAGTATTGTTGTCATTAAAAAGAAATTCTGTAATTTTTAATAAAGTATACAAGCACTTTTGCTTAGGAGAACATACTGCTTCCAGAATAAAAGAAAAAAACTGTTGTTTGATTGGTATTGAGACTTGCACTTACTAAGGATGTGTTCTATCACTTTAGTTATCAATCCATTTTTACATTGCTCATTTTTGGTGGATAGGGTCTCATGGTTTTGCTCAGGCTGGCATGAACCTCCAATTCACATCTATATAGCTGAGATGATAGATACACATCATCTTACCTAGCTTATTGGTTGAGATGAGGGTCTCACTAGTCTCAGGTTTTCCTTAAATTTGAATTCTCCTAATCACTGCTTCCTGAGTAGTTGGGACTATAGGGAAGTACAGACTTGCCTGACCAAAAAGTAATTTTAATACATGTAGTTCTTAAAGTCTAAAAAAGTATATAAAGTCAGAAGACTTGAATAGTCATGATACCAGCTAGCATTGGCATTAACAAATCCACTAGTCAGCTGCATACTTCACAGTGTGGACAAAACTTGAATTCACACACTGGCTAACCCCATGTGGGTAGCAGATGTCCCAGATAGCAATCCAAAAAAAAACAGTTAGGTTTAAATTTAGTTTTATAAAAATCTTGAGAAGGTTTCAGGATTTCTAGTTCTGTTGGATATTTTAGATCTAGTGACAAAAATCTCAATCAGGAGAATCATTTGCATTAAAACTCGATGAGACATTCCCCTGCAAAAATTTTATATTGTAATCTGAGTTCACAAATTGCAGTTCAGGAACCAAATTAGTTTCATTAAAGCAGTAAAGTCCATTCACTAACACACCATCTATAGCTTCCTTGGTGCCAAGCACAGGGCTGAGTACTTTAGAATGTGACTCTAGGATCTGCAAAGCTGAAAATTCTGTTTGCTCAATTTTTTTCCTTTACTATCATTTTTAAATTTCTTTTTACTATGCAGACTTAAGGTACAGTTTATTGCATAGATTCTCTATGCATTAGGATTCAATTATGAGAACAAAGATCTTAATTTAGCTCACTTATGAATCCTAAACATTTGTAATATAGCAAATTTTTAATGGATATTTGTAGAATGAGTGAATGAGGTTAGAGAAACGAGTAGTATACAGCATATAGCCACTGAAGCCATGGCGAAGGATCTGTTTGTTTCTTTTTTGTCATTTTCTTGCTTTTTTTTTTCGCTAGTCCTGGGCTTGAGCTCAGGGCATGAGCACTGTCCTTGGACTTTCTCAAGGTTAGTGCTCTACCACTTGAGCTTCAGCACCACTTCCAGCTTTTTCTATGTATGTGGTACCGAGGAATCGAACCTGGGTCTTCGGGCATGCTAGGCAAGCACTCTACCACTAGGCCAAACTCCCTGCCCCTTTTTTGTCATTTTCTATAACTCTGGAATTTTACCTGAGAACATCATTTTTGATAGGCATGTACTCTAATGCTAAGCCATGCCTTGAGTCCTTTATGTAATGGCTATTTTTGAGATAGGATCTTTCTTCTTGCCTTCTTTGACCTTGCTGGCTCAGCTAAGATGACAGATATGTGCTATCACAATCAGTTTCTTCCTCTGTGACCTGAACTGGGATCCTCACAAACCTAAAGTGACAGGCACATTCATAGGTACACATACCACCATCACCACCATCACCTCCACAACCATCATGCCCAACTATGGTTTAAGATGTGAAGATTGTCATAAACCTTTCTGCCTAGGCTGGTCTTGAACAGATTTTTTTTCAAGTAGATAGGTTTGCACAATAATTATAGAATAATAATAATTTTTCTGTATACCCCAGAAAGTTGAAGAAGTAGTGCAATTAACTATCATAATCTGCAAATGTTTATTTTCAAAATAAATCTTTAAGTTTTGAATATTAAACTCAGGAAGATGGTTAGTATTATTTCACTAGTTTCTTGGTAATATTCTAATTTTCAATAAATTTATAAGAAGGAGTTTATCTCATAAACAGTGATATAAATAGAAGTGATAAAGATAATAGTGATACAAATAGAAACATAAAGAAAAGGCTTCTTTAATTGCAGCTAAGGGATTAAGAAAAGTTCTTTAACTACTTTAAATTAGTCTTTGATAGGAGGGAAAGGCAACAGTCACTTATCTAGATGAACATACACCTGAAATCCAAGGCTGTTTCCACATTGAGGTGAAGACCAAGATGAGGAGAATTTTCACACTGTTGGGTTTATCCAAGAGTGAGATGGCAAACTAAAATGTATCAATTTCTTCATCAAATACATGTTTTAGTCTCAGTTTATGACCATGATGTTTGAGCTCCTCAGAACCAAATCACCAAAATTTTCTCTATTAACAGGATTTCAGCCCATGTTCATTGTTTAGCCTCATAAATGTCATTCCAGATGTGGAAAATAAACAAAGCAGCATGCTACCCACCTACCAAGTAAATATCAAAAGGTTGGGTGCCAGCAATCTTAGCTACTAGGGAAGCTGAGACATGAAGAATGCAGTCCAAAGACTAAGGAATGTTGGTGAGGATCTATTTACAATCAACCACCAAAAAGCCAGAATTTGTACATGTGGCTCAACTGATAGAGTCCTAGCTTTGAGTACAATAGCATCAGGGACAATGCCAAGGCCCTGAGTTCAAGAACCAGGAATGATTGAGAGAAAAAAAGGAAGAAATTTCCGTGTCAGAGGGGAGCTCTATGTTTAGTCTTTTGAGGAAATGCTATATTCCAATACTGGGCATTTTAACCAATCGTCCTGAAACAAGGACATACTAAAGCCACTAGCACAATGATGTTCATTGCAGCCTTGTTTACCACACCAAAAATATGGAACCAACCCAGATGCCCCTCAATTGATGAGTGGACCAACAAGATGTGCTATTTATACACAATGGAATTCTATGCTGCTGTCAGAAAGAATGACATTGCCCCATTTGTAAGGAAGTGGAAAGACTTAGAAAAAATCATATTTAGTGAAGTAAGCCAGACTCAAAGGAACAGAGGCTCAATGGTTTCCCTTATTTGTCAAAATCAGTAGAAACCTTGGACTCTCCTAGCAGAGATTTACAATAGAACAAAACCTAGATACATAAGACCATATAGGATGACACTAAATGAAAGGAACTCCAGGATATAGAAACAAAAGCCATATAATGAACGATTGCTGTCCTTAATGTACTATGTTATCTCTCATCTCTTTTGCTGTCCCTTGGTTATCTCATATTGTTACAGTATTTCAGCTGTTATCTGATATATTGTATATACACATATTTGGTTATTTGAAATCAGATAGGGAAGGGGGAAACAAGATGAGGGGCAGGGTTGGCTCGAGGGAAATGGGGTCCAAGACATGACAAAGAGTATCAATGTATGTGAAGTAATGCACCTTCTATCTGATAAATAAAATGTAACCCTTCTATTAATTACAATAAAAATATATGGAAAAAAAGAAAGAAAGGAAGAAAAGAGGAAAGAGGAAAGGAAGGAAAAAAGGAATGAAGGAAGAAAAGATGGAAGGAAGGAGAGAAAGAAGAAAGGAAAAAGAAAACAGAAAGAAGGAAAGATAGAAAGAAAGACAAAGAACAAAGAAAGAAAGAGAAAAAAAGAAAAGAAACCCTGCTTTATTATATTTACATAAAGCCTGGGGGACTGGGATTTCTTTTTAAACACAAAGGCCAGGAAACCTGGGTACATATATGTACAAAGATCAAATAAACACTGTAGAGTGTTGCATAAGAAATAAAGATTTTGTCAAGGCATATTAGTTTGTACAGAAGCATAGTCTGCCAGTCTCCCAAGAGCTAGGCTGCCACACTGAGCAGGGCAGTTCTGGAGGTTTTGTTTGTTTGTTTGTGATTCATAGGGCTTGAACTTGGCCTGGGCGCCCTGTCTCTTAGTTCTTCAGCTCAAGGCTACCATCCTACCCTTGAGCCAAGCCCCACTTCCCATTTTCTAGAGGTTAACTGGAGATAAGAGTGCCCAGTCCCTTTGTGTCTGGGCTGGCTTTGAACCTTGATCCTCAGATCTAGCCTCCTCAGTAGCTAGAATTACAGGTGTGACCCATGCGCCCAGCTTCTTCATGGGTTTTTATCCTAACTCTAGGGCTGACTTTTTTTTTCTTTTCTGCAGTTGATCAGAGTGATGAGGTAATACACGAGATTAGAAATCTCTCTAACTTTCAATGTAAGGTCCTTCCTTGGGGTATGGGAATGTCCTTTTAGAGGCAAAGGTGCACATTCTTCTCATCTCACCTGGCTCGGAATGGGCTGAGAATGAGGCTGGAAACAGTTGCAGTGGAAAAGGTTATTTGGTAAAGTCAGTAGAATGTTCCTATTCAAGTTTCCATTCAAAGGGATCTATTTTTTATTTTTTATTGTTGGGGTAGTGTATAGAAGGGTTACCGTTATATTCACCAGGTTGTAGATGCATTACTTCTCACACATTGAAGGGGATCTTTTCTTTAAGTCCACTGATAAATGTTTACACACTTGACATAACTGGCAGATCACCAGCAACACAGATGGCAGATACAACTGAAGTCAAAAAGCAAACGATTCCAAGCAATATCAGTACCAGGAAATATCAGTATATAATGGTAACTGGTTACAAGATGGAGATATTTTAGTTTGAACGAAAAAAAAAATGCTTCTTCTCACACTTCATTCTCAAGATTCTTAGTATGTCACTATATTTTTATGGCATCTGATCGGACCAAAGCAATATACCACTATTTCATCTATGACACAATTAGGTAAAACAACTTAATCATTCATGTCTTAAGAATTTAGTGATACATTGGAGAAACAGATTAAAAGAAAACAATTTTTCATTTTATTTTTAAATACCTGCAATTATCATATTACTAGAAGCTTAAGTGGATTTGAGCTCTTTTCAAACTATGGAATTAGATTAAGCACTACACCTTCATTCCTAATTACATATTGATTTTTATGCACAATTTGTTTTTATTACAACAATCAATGAAAATCCAGCTTCATAAAGATGTGACATCATCGAAAGAAATGTAGCGAGATATATTGCTGAAATATGAACTACCTCAAAGAAGTAGTTGACACCTCATCTGACAGATGCTGCTTTACTGTACCATCTTCATAAATTTAGTATTTGTTAAATGAATCCCCAAGAGACCTGTGATTTGTAGCAATTCAGAATTGTGTTTCTCAATCACTATAAATACATCAGTGTTTCAGATAGCTCTGTTGATTTTCCCTGAGCTTGTTTTTTGTTTCAAGGATGAATAACTGCTTGACTCTCATATTTTTATTTTGATCTGAAATATACAGCTTCAATTTATTTTCGAAATCTCTGAATACTCTATTTCAAACCCTATTGATTCGCTACATATTTAAAAGCACAAAGGGAACAGTCAAAGGGTATTGTGTTTGTGTATATGTGTGTATGACTACTCATTGCCAGTAAATATATTCTAGACATTATTTTGTAGAGGATTCCCTTAAAGTGGAGTAATTTGCTTTCTCTCTCTCCACACATTCTTTCTTATCACAACGTTTACATGAACATATCTCACCTACTACCTTTAAATTTAACTGTGGAAATATTGAACAAAATAGAAGCTGGAAATACAGCTGGAATGATAGCTAGGAGATGGCAAGATGCCACAAGAAATTTTAAAGATTGTAAATCAAAAGCAAATAGAAAATGGCTGGGGGCTGTGGCTCATGTCATGCCTGTAATCCTACCTACTCAGGAGGCTGAGATCTGAGGATCAAGGTTCAAAGCCAGCCCGGGCACAAAAGGACCTGAAATTCTTATCTCCAATTAACCTCTTGAAAACGGGAAGTGGTCTTGGCTCAAGGGTAGGGTGAAGAGCTCAGGGACAGCACCCAGGCAAGCTGAGGTCCAGCCCCAAAATCCCCTCCACACACACACACATACAAAGAAGAAATAGAAACTGTGGTTTTTAATTATTACATATAAGTTGAATGTGTCCCCAAAGTCATGCTCTAAATACAATTTTTTCATAGTATTTTTCCATATATTTTTATTGTGATTAATAGAAGGGTTACGTCATATTCACCAGATAGAGGGTGCATTACTTCACATACGTTGATACCCTTTCTCATGTTTAGAGCCTACAAATTTGTTTTACTTATCTTTTAGGAAAATTTTGGCTTTTTGATTAACTCTTAAAATTGTCATTTTTTTTTCTTGGCTCTTGGCTTTTTTGTCTTTTTTTTTCATTTTATTTTTTATTATCGAGGTAATATATAGAGGGGTTACAATTACGTTTGTCAGATAATGGGCACATTACTTCTCACACATTGATATCCCTTCTTATGTTTTTATCCCCATTCCTCTCCCCCCACCCTCTCCTTGTTGTATTATTCATCCTAAAATGTAGAAGTGATTTTAAATATATGTTAATTTATAATTATTGATTCTTATTCCTAATGCCCAAGATTTTCGGGTGGTAGCCTTGAGTTGAAGAGCTCAGGGACCTCAGCCAGGCCGAATTCAAGCCCTATGACTCACAAAAATAAATAAAATAAAATAAATCTAATCTTTCAAGCCAGCACAGTTTGTATGTCTATGAGAGTTTTATCTCCATTTAAGCAGCAAAAATCCAGAAATGAATTATGGCTCAAGTTTCAGAGTGCTAGCTCTGAGCAGATGAAGCCAGCCTGGGCAGGAAAGTTCCTAAGACTTTTTTATCTTCTCTTAACTAGAAAAGAAAGGAAGGAAGGAAGGAAGGGAGGGAGGAAGGAAGGAAGGAAGGAAGGAAGGAAGGAAGGAAGGAAAGAAAAAAAAAGAAAGAAGGAAGGAATGAAGGAATAAAGCTTTGGCTTAAGAAAAAAACTCAGCGACAACTCACAGGCCTTGAGTTCCAGCACCTGGACTGACAGCAAAAAACAAAAGAAAAACAAAACAAAATTTTATTCTATTTATTTATAGAAATAATGCAATATGTGTTTCTTAATTGCTACTTATTAGTTCAATGCTAAACTCTTTGTATAACACACATACATGCATATAATGATTTATTTATTCTACTAAAGACAATGAATGCATTACTTATTAGGCCTTAATATTGCAATAATTTGATCTAAGTAGAGACTAAAAAAAATGGAAGGCCAATATTTGCACTTTTGAGAACCTAAATATTTCCACAAATCTCCTGGGACTATCTATTGCATTTAAAGAAAAATGGCAAATGTATGCTCCTTTCTAAATAAGCTTAAATAAGACTTCTATTGCAAATAATTTTTAGAAATTCTATGAGAGATATACAGAGTGAAGATACATAGTAGTAGATTTATTTAAATTCAATTCAAATGCAGAATAGATTTTCATTCCTGGAAGTTTTCTGAAATGTACATTGTAGCTTTGTTTAGTTAAACTAGTTTTGACACTTGAGCCTCTGAAATGCTAATATACCTTCTCCCAGCCTTTCTGTGTGTATGTTGATTTAGTTTCTTTGGTGAGACAAATTTCAGTCCTTTCCATGCAAACTAAGATGAGCAGATATTTCTGTAATGTATATGTTAATTAAAGCACACAGTTTCCCTGCTGGCTGGGGAGCAAAAAATAGATTGCTATGGTTATTTTAAGGAAGACATTCACTGGTATACATATCGGAAGCCACAGGGCAGGATAGTGAATTGTTAGGTAGTAAAATCGCATCTATTATGGTCACATATTAAAAATAAGAGAAAATAATGCCACAGAAATAAAGTTTTGGTGCCTTAATTTTACAGAAATATAGTTTTCATCAAATATCGTGTCATGCTAACGGTCACTAAACCAGCACATTGCTTCACCAGACTGTAGATTACTCTGCTCAGCCACAGTTGATGGACTTATAAGAGGATTAGTATTTTTTTCCTAGAGGAGTTTCTAGAAGAGCTAAAAATAATCTTCTCAGTCTACCACCATTCTGCTCACCAGCAAGGCTTACAGACCAAGAGTTCAAAACCAGTATGTTCTAAATTGTCATCATATCATCTCAAAACAAGAAACTAATGTCTTTTGAAAATAGTTCATCCAAACCCTTTGGGTTTTAGATAACCATTTCAAAATATGTTCAGTAGATTTCAGTAACAAGGAAGCACAAAATTTTTAAAAGTGAAAAATAGGCTATAGTCTCTTGGGGAGTAAAGGCACTGCTTTTGGCCAGGTCCAGAATGGAATGCTCTACTTGGGTGAGGGAGCTTTCAGCTAAGTCAAGGTCATATTGACCTGCCTGTAGAAAAGTGAGCATGCACTTGGTATATTGCTTGACCTGCAGGAATAATGTAGGATTAAATCCTTCATATTCAATTTTTGGATACATAAAAATGCCTGGGCTCAAAGGGGAGAGGTATGTCCTTCGTATTGATCTTTGAATAGATAAAATGGTTGGGCTGGAAGAAGAGACCAGGAAAGAGGTTAGCAGTTGTATTTATAAACACCATCTCAGACACAAGTCATGTAGAAGAAAGCAAGATTCAATGTCCACCAAAGTGGACAGGCTGATCTCCTGCAGGATAGAGAAGAGAGAATTAACTTTCAGGCAGGAGAGGTAATTCTAGGGTGCTGGGGACTGGATACCAGAGAAGAAGCTGGGAGGAGGAAATCTTTGAAGTTGTAGCAGGACCCTGGAGATATCAACTAGCGAGGGCCAAACATCCTATAGCTGGTTTATGCTAGGAAAATATCTTGAGTCTAGCTGAGACAATACATTCTATAGCCATAGCCAAACATTCTCTAGCTGGCTTATTGCCAGAAAACATTTTGGGGCACAAAGTCAGGTCTAGGCACCTTGTATCAGGACACTAGAGATAGTAAGTGACCAGAAATGGGTACCAGGACTAAGGCAACAGGATGTTGCTGATGCAGTTAGGGCTGGGGGTACATGCAATTTGGGAATGGGCAATTGTAGCCAGGCCTGGCCTGTGGATACCTCAAGATGAGGGCTGTCCAGCTAAAATGGGGGAAAATGCCTACATTATTGCCATGGTAGTGTTGAGGAGTCACCTAGGGTGGACTCTCCATGGCCCAGGTCTGTGCTGAGCAATGTGGTGGTGTGGTGTAAGTGAAGCCTTCAGTTGCCTGCAGTAATAGGATGAGCTTGACTTGGTCCCAGATTCTGAGTGAGTATTGTTACCTTCTAAAAAGAAACATTTGAAAAAAGTTAAGAAAACAGGGTCCAAGAAGGAGAATTAAGAGAATGTGTGTTAAAGGTCCCAATAGAGGGAGCAGCCAGGGAGACCACTGTGAGAGGGAATCCCACCAGGACATCCATTGGAGTGATTCCCATCATCCGTTGGTGTATCTCTGCAACTGAGTTGAGATCAGGCAAGAGGCAGACAATGCAGTAGTGCCAGTTGATATGAAAGACACAGGAATGCACACTGTGGGCACGAGCCAGACAAATTCCATTTGCAGCATAAGCCCAGTTGTAGCCCATTACAGGTAAAGAGGAATTTCCATGCATCTGGACTAGGGGAAGGAAGAGAGCATCTAGGAATTCTGGTGACTAGGGAGAACATGGTGGACTGGTTAAGAATAACCAGTAAGAAGCTAGTGTTGGAATGGTGTGGTTCAGGAACTATTGAGAGGTCTTGATCACTTCCTGTAACAAAAGCAAGAATGTAAGTTAATTTCTAGTTTGAAAGTAGACAGGTGTGGGCATTCAATGGACATGATTATTAACTATTTTCTTTTGATATGTCAGCTATGGCTAATTTTGAAAGGGTAAGCTCAAAGTGACTCCATATAGGATATGACACTAGCCCCAATTACTCCTCTCCATGATACTTTGTGACAAGGACTAGCTTTGTCTCAAGGATCTAGGTGCTCTGCTGGGGTGTTTGTCCTGGTTAGCATCCTTTGTTAACCCTTGAGCTTGAACTCAGAGCCTTGGTATGGCTCCTAAGCTGTTCAGCAATACCATTTTTAGCCACAGTGCCTCTTCTAGAATTCTGCTGTTTAGTGGTAAGAGTCTCTTGAGCCATGCTCCCAGCCTGGCTCTTTGCTGGTTAGTTGGGAAATGGAATCCCAAGGAATTTTCTGCCCAGGCTCGGTTTAAACCATAGTCCTCAGATCAAATGAGTCTTTACCAATAGCCTCTTTACTCCAATTGAGGCAACAAAGAGAACAATAAAAATAGGTTTTAAGAATGTCTTACCTGGAACTTATAAAGAGTTAAGTTTGGGGGCCCTGCTTTAGTTTTTGGATTTCAAGCAAGGCTGTTGCTTAAACAAATGACATCTCTGTTCTTAACGTACTCCCTATCGTGTTCAAGAAGATCGTCAAGAAATGGAAAGAAGGAAACAGAAACAAGGGCTTGAACTGATTGTTTCAAATTTACTGTCTTTCATACACAGCTAAAGTAGAGAGAATTCCCCCATTAAGCAACATAATCTGACTGGATGCCTTTGCAATGATTGCTGAGAATTTTCTACTTTTTCTAAACTGGCCACTTCTTATGTCCCATTTGATTTTGTGGCATCCAGACTGAATGATTCCATTCTGGATTCATCTCATCTGTTAGATAGATCCCAATTTAGGAGTTTAGCAGAAAGCAGTTCCTTCCTATCTCTTTTATTCACTATCTCTTATATTTTGTTTGACTGACCTGGGTACTGAGTAAGCTATTGCAAAAACATTCTGAAAGCATTCCAATTTCTACCTTGTTGTTTGTTTGATTGCTCACAATGGGAAGCCTAATGCCATGTTGTAAGACCATGTAAGCAATTCTATAGACAGGTCTATGTGGAAAGGAGGTAGAACCTCAACCCAAAGTCAACATCTATTTGCTAGCCATATAAGTGATCCATCTTGGAAGCCAATACTCCACTTCCAGGCAAACTTTATATGACTGAAGTCCTGACTGATAGTTTGCCTTTAATTCTATGAGATCTAAGACAGAATCATACAACTGAGGTGTTTCCAGAGTCATTTCCAATAGGCAATATAGATATATAAGCATATGCTGGTTTCATGGCACAATTTTTGTTTACATTATTACTCAGCAATGGATAACTTAAGTACAAGGTTAAATGATTTTTGAAAACATAACACATATATGTAACACTATACATATACAACAGTAAAAGGATAAAATATTCACTTAACTTAGGAACAAAACACTGGGAATGTGCCTTAATGGTAGAGTGCTTGCTTAGCATGCATGGAGTCATGGGTTTGAGACTTTAGTACCACATGAATAGAAAAAAAAAAAACAAAAGTTGTACAGGGACTCAAATGGTAGATTGTTACTCTTGAGGAAAAGAAGCTCAGAGACAGTGACCAGGTCCTGAGTACAAACCCCAAACTGGCTAAAAATAAGTCAGGAACAAAAGAAAAAATTCCAATTTCTGTTTACAAAAACACATATTAAAATGTTCTACCTAACCCTATGTATTGGGATAAAACTTACATATTGTTTCTTGGACCAGTGTCCAAACCTTAATAAATAGGCAGAACTATGGGTTAAAAGCTAGTTAGATAGACTGAGCTGGGTGTGGTGGCTCACATCTGTAATCCTAGTTACTCAGGAGGCTGAGATCTGGGGATCAAGGTTCAAAGCCAACTCAGCACGAAAGGACCTGATACTCTTATCTCCAATTAAACTCTAGAAAAGGGGAAATGGAGTTGGCTTAAGGATAGGGTAGTAGCCTTGAGCTGAAGAACTCAGAGACAGCACCCACGCTGAGTTCAAGCTCTATGAACCACAAAAAAAATAATAAATAAAAAATAAAAAGCTAGTCAGATAATTTTTTCATTGCCAGTCCTGGGGCTTGAACTCAGGCCCTGAGCAGTGTTCCTGGGTTTTTTCCTCAAGGCTAGCACTCTACCACTTGAGCCACAGCGCCATTTACAGCTTTTCTAGGTATGTGATACCAAGGAATCAAACGCTGGTCTCCATGCACATTAGGTAGGCAAGCTGTACCACTAGGCAAAACTTCTGGGCCTGTCAGATAATTTTTAAGAATATGATGCCATGCCCTTGAAAGTAAAATTTGTCTCTCTCTACAGGATCAGAATCCTTTATTTTATGGCCCCCATAAGGAGAACATCTTTTGCTACCACACACTCCCATCATAATACACTGTCTCTTCACAGAATTAAAGACAATGATGCTATGTTACCAAAGATTGCAACTATGAGCCAACATATTTTCTGATGGGGATCGGCTTTGTTCTCAGAATCACTCAATGTTCCTCTCATGGCCTAGACCACTGTCCACTGATTATCCACATCCTTTTCCACATCTTCCCTTCACCTTCCTGAAATTCTTCAGCCCATTGTTAAGCCTGAAATTTTAATCCAAATGTGAAAGACCACTTTCCCACCTCACCTTTCAGGTAATGAGCACTTAAGTTCTTTGAAGCAGGCTACACTTACCTGAACCTCTAACCTCTGCAACAGGTTCCTGGAACCAGGACATTTCAATCCATTACTACAATCTCATTGCCCCAAACTACTTGCAACTCTCCAGCTACCTTCAGCCTTATCCCCCTCCATGACCCTACTTAAAGTTCCTGCACCTCTTCTCTCAGTGTGCCTCATGTCACCCGACTCATCAGGTCATTATGGCATCCCTCTTCAACTTTCCATTAATGTTGATCTGCTCTTTCCTTATTTTAATAGCCTCATGACTTAGTTTTTTAACACTTTCCTCTTTGTATGTTATTGTATTTTATCCAGGTTAGAGAAAACTAATGTAACTATAAGACCAGCTAAATAAATAAAACCAAAAATAATTAATAATATTTACAGATGAAATGTTATCTTCATGGATCTTCATGGAATTTATAGAGAAACTATCAACATTAATGAAAACTTAGTACCTTTTCAGATAGGAAATCAAAATATTGATGTCCTTTGAAATTCTTCATACTAACAATAAATAGAAATGCAATAAAATGTCATTTTAGATAGTAATCTTCACAGAGAAAGTAGGAATATACTCATGGAAGTCATTTTTGAAGTATTGTTTTATGGCAAGAAAATAGAAAAACCACACTTTGAGTAATCGAATCATAGAATCTTTATTAAAAGGCTGGCAACTGCATGGTGGACTCTTGTCTCAAAGACCAGCAGCCAGCAAATACACTTAACACTGTTAGAAAACTGAGCCATGGAAACTGGAGAGGAAAGAAAGAATAAAAATAATATCAACAAACCAACTCAGCTCCAATGGAAAGTTAAATTCAGATGCTGTGGTGATCAGGGAAGAGCCAGGAGCCAGGAGCCAGGACAGGAACACAGAGACATGTGTGGCATGCCATAATGCCACCTGAGCTAGTCTAGGCCCATATAGGGTCAGGTCAAGGAGCATGGTCACAGAAAACTTGAGTCCCAGGCACTGGACTGACAGTTTTAGTAATCTATCATCTTCCCCATCCCTGCCTCCAGGAATTCAGGCAATCCCATCATCTGGGATGTGGGCACATCACTTTCCCCCACCACAAAGACAAGATACCAGACTCTCCCATCTACCATGTGGCCACCATGGCGCTGGCCAGACTCGATCTCCCCATTTCAGGATGACACTTTCTATAGAAGTGATAAAGCAAACTTAAATGCTGGATGCTTCCCATTTTCCCCTTCAGACTTGTTCTTAAATCTTCTCCAGCAATGCTTGAAGTGATATTTCGTGGGGCCACCTCATCCCTGGGATTCTAATAGGTATCAGCCAATAAGAAGTACTGGCTTGAAGTCAGAGAGCTGAAAGACCCAGCCCACTGCCTCCCTGCTAGATAGATATGGATTGAATGCGCTCCTCTAATGATTGCCCTAACTCCTAGCCAATTACTCTTATAGCTGTAGATCCTGCTTCTCTATTCCAGTGACTATTCTCTCTGTACACCTTTCTCTTATCCTTTGGGCACTACTGTAAAAGAAACCTAAAAGATTATTTGGTTGTATGCTGCACATTAATTAAAAGTCACCTTTCTTTACATCATTATCTGCCAGTTTCTTTACAGTCATCTCATCTCAGGGTCCAGGAAAGATGTGATTTGCTGATGAGCTTGTTGTGACAGAGGTCAAACTGTCCCTATGAGCAACTGATGGCATCTTATTATCTTAAAGGGAAGTAGCCAGAAACTCTGGAGACCATCTACCAGGCAACTTGTTCCAGTTCAGGTTCAGGTCAGTTAAGGAATAACTTCTCAGGAATTCCTCCAGAAACAAATTGAGCTAATGAGCAACCAGGCCATACCTGTAGCTTGAGAGTATTTTAACTCCTCGCCTACCACCTCCAATTCTCCCAGGGTATGCCTTTGTCTCCAAACATGGCTGAAGATATACTAGAGTGCTCTCTTCCCATGGCTACCATAAAATTAATGCCCTTTCTCTACCCTTCACCATCCCTTTATTTGACATATGATGAGGAGTGGTCAGACTTAACATGAGACTTTTGAAATTTGGGTCTGGGGTCTGAAAATCTGGTTTCATTAGAAGTGTGGTAACTGTCATGATCATTGGCTTTACTTAAATGTTCTTCAGTTAAACTCAAATCAATCACTTGGAATAAACTGCCTCTTTGCCATTTGAAGATTGATTGCTAAAGTAATTTGTTTCAAAGTTACCACAGGAAATCAGACCCTTATACTACATTGTTCACAGTCTTAAGGAGAGCAAGAGTTACTCTCCTGTAAATAACTGAAGACCAGTAATAGATCTACCATTACTGAGGTTAACACTGGTGGCATGCTAACTAATGCAAATGAAGAAGAGCAGAGCCTTGAATGATCCCCTACGGTTCCTCATTGCTATGATAATAAAAGTGATTATAATAATGTAGAAAATCACAAGGAAAAGAAAAACCCTCTCTCATTTTCCTTTCTCAACAATGATTTTGGCTCTTCTTTCTGGGCATTCACATATAAACTCAGAGTGACTTTTTCCAGTTAAAAATTAAACTTCTAGACTTGATATACCTAGGAGAATACAGATTAATTTTCGGAGAAATGCCATCTCAATGTTCACATATCTGACTTTTGAAAATCAAGTCAGAAAAGAGGTTGGTTATCTCCAAATGGGCCTATCATCTGATTTAAAGGGATTAGATAATATGTACATACATTGCTAAGGTTGTTCTAAAATATATATGAGAGTGTAATGCACCAAGAATAAATAAGACAAATCTTCAGAAATAAAAGTTGAAGGAATTTTATTACCAGATATCAAAACTTTATATAAAACTAAACTAATTAAGAGACATGCACTTCTGGAAGAAGATAGACTAATAAATCAAAGAAACAGAATAGAGAATCTAAAAAAGACGCTGTACTTATATGACTCTATCATTTGATTTATATTAAAATGACTTTAATATAGTGTGGAAAGAATAGTCTTCTCAATAATTGATGCTGAGTCAATTGGATATTCATATGGAAAATTTGTAATCTTGACATGTTCCTCGCACCATATGCAAAAATCAATTCTGGGATGACTGTAAATCTAAATGTGATTAAATAAAGCAATAAAACCTCTAGAAGAAAATATGCTAGATTTCTTTTATAAGCTCGAGGTTGGCAAAGACTTCTTATACTAGGCATAAAAGCATAAACTATCAAATACATGAATGTTAGGTATAGAGCACGCTCAAATTTAGTATATCTGTTAACCCAAAAATACCACTATAGACCAAAGTAAAAAAACAAAAACTGGTAGAATATATATATATATATGTGTGAATATTCTATATTTTAAATACATTATACATTCTCTATAAATTATATTAACTATATGTTATTTAATATATAACATAAAATAACAACATATAGCATATAGCATGTAACATATGCTCTCTCTATATACTATATACTATACATAGTATATATACAATATATACTAATATGTAAAACATTAATACTGATACAGAAATGTTAATTACTATTGTTAATATATTAAGTCTTTTATATATTATATATGATGTATGTTATTATATATTTTAGAATACATATAATGTTATGTATTCTATAATATATTATGTATAATATAATATACATTATATATTACACATTGTATTTTATATGTTATATAATATGATTTGCTATTACATAACATATGTTGACATATATGTTGAATACTATTTATCTTATATTATATACATATGATAAATATCATCTATATGTAATTAAATGGAATAAACACTATATTTAGTGGAGTGAGAGAGAAAAAAAAACTATTACCAATCAAGAAAAGAAAGACAATCATATAGGAAAATAAAAGAACTGAACAGATACCTAAGACAATACCAAAATGGCCAATATATGAAAAATATTAAATTGTACTAGTTCTCAAAATACTGACGAAGAAACAGTGGTGAGAGTTGAGTGTGGTGGCTCACACCTGTTATCAAGTCTACTCAGGAGGCTGAGATCTGAGTATCTTGGTTCAAAGCCAGTCTGTGCACTAAAGTCCAGGAGACTCATCTCCAGTTAGCCACCAGAAAATCAGAAGTGGTGCTGTGGCTCAAGGGTAGGGTGGTAGTCTTAGCTGAAGAGCTCAGGGACAGCACCCAGGCCCAGAGTTCAAGCCCCATGACTGAATAAAAAAGGAAAAGAAAAAAAAATCAATGGGGAGATACTACATATATCAAATAGCTAAAATGAATATAAAATTAAAATCATCCAAGAGACTGTATAAAAATGCTAGTAGGAGTTTGGCACATTGGGACCTTTATATACTATTATTATAAATGCCCATTGGTTTAAGAAATACTGATTTATTTCTCTGTATGATGGACTTATATTCACCTAAAGATATATAGAATATTACACAGAATAGCATTAAAATATTTTCCCTAAAGTAAAAGCAATATAAATGGTTATTTTCATTGAGCAAAATTTGATCTGTCCATAAAATTGAATATCATTATAGAGAGAATTATGTGACTGTATTCATATGTTTAATTTATAAAGACATGCTAAATAGAAGAATTCAGAGTAAAGGGAGTATAAAATTTATAATTCTTTGTAAATTTTAGGATACTGGTAATTTTTTGATCTTGAACTTAGTGATAGACACTATTATGGACTTTTATACATGCATGATACAAACTTTGATGATGTTATATATTTTGCTATAATCAGCTGCACAATTACACAATTAGAAGAATCTTTTTTCTAGGAAATGATATAATAAAAATTTATTCATTGGTGCATAATGGCATATATTTATATTAATGTCAGTTACTCCATTTTAATAGTGAAATGAAAAAGAAAATGTCCTTTAATAAATACCTCTTTAATAATAAGTGAAAATGATGGACTACTATGCATCAATTACCAAAAATATAGGTACATCATTGCCCTAAATATGTACTGTAATATATCAACAAAGCAAGATGCTAAAAGTGAATAGTAATTCACAGAGTGTAAGTGAAGATTTAATAAGATTCTATAGACTATGAGTTGTATGATATTTTTTCTGTAATATCATTATGAAATCTTGAGAGCCTCTTAAATCATTTTGCTTTTTGTAAGGAGAAAACATGTGCGAGCAGAATGTTATAGAATAGAGGAGATTTAAGCAAATTCATGACAAATGTTATTACCTTTGTAATATATGACAAAAGTAGAAAATAAAAACTAGGAGGAGTTTTTACAATGAATTAAAGATAAAAGTAAATATTAAAAAAATTACAGACAACTCTGTTATGAGCTTCACTGCAGATTTTTATTCAAATGATTGGCAAAAAATTCAATCACATATTTTATTGAATATATCATACTCTATCATTTTTCCCAGTAATGTAAGAATGGGCTCAATTTAAAAGTGAGTTTACAGATACAACGTGTAACATGTAGATCTTTGGGGGGGGGAAGGTAAATAACTCATGTAAAAAAATGTAAAAACATTTGACTAAATACAACTTATTAATAAGTTAAAGCTCCCTTAGCCTAATAGTTCATCCACCAATTTTTGCATTGGATTTTTAAAGTGGAAAAGTATTAGAATTATTTTCTGCAGAATAAGGAATAAGTCAGAGCTGCTATATTGCCATTATTTTGGAAAGATTATGGTTTCAACTTGGCTTGTGCTGTCATAAGACAATAATTCCATCATTTGAGCCACACCCCTATCAGTTTTTGTTTTCCAGTTATTTTGCTAGGTTATTTAGTTATTTTTAGTTGGTTGTTGTTGTTCTTTTATGGATTTTGCTGTTGTTTGTTCTTCTGGGGGCCAGCCTCAAAAAGTAATCCTTCTATTTGTGGTCTCTTATAGCTGGAATCTTAGATAAATGCCACCACATTTATTATGATATGGTGTCACTAATTTGAGAGAGGAAGGTATTCAGAGCTGGTCTCAAATTGCCCAAATAACTAAGATTGTAGTTGTGAGGCCCTACACAAAGCAAAACTAGCAATCTTAATTTTATGATTTCCAGGAAAGTTTCTTTCCAGTGTGTGAAGATTTGAAAAGACACTGCTTTATCCAAAACAAAGAGCTTCACAATACATAATGGCCAAAATCTATACATAAAGTCTAATTTTTTTTTGCCAGTCCTGGGCTTGAGCTCAGGGCCTGAGCACTGTCTTTGGACTTTCTCAAGGCTAGAGCTGTACCACTTGAGCCTCAGCATCACTTCTGGCTTTTTTTCTATGTATGTGGTACCAAGGAATTGAACACGGGTCTTTGTGCATGCTAGGCAAGCACTCTACCACTAGGCCAAACTCCCAGCCATAAAATCTAATTTTTGAAGGTTTGCAGCTATTTTTATTTACAAGTATACATTTATCACAAGGAAATAAACATTGATACACTGAAGCCTAGTTAATAGCAGTGTAACAATATCATTTTGATGATTGCATTATTTTAAACAACAAACTGCTGAAAAATTGATGCCAATAAAATTCTTTGTCATAATATTAAGAATACAATATATAAATTGAAAATATGAGTGTTTGAAATTTGAAAATGCATGGTATCCTTAATATGTGGCTATTAGATCCACACAGTACAAGAGCAAAGACTCAATATTTGTGTACCCAATGTTTGGACATGGTAATGGAAATATAAACACATAGACATAAAAATCTATGACTCTATAAATATAATGTTTTATTACATAGATTAATATGTATCTATGACATACAAACCCTCAGCCTAATTTTAATTATGGTCTAAAATCTAAGTGCCAGTGATTGTATAGATTCCCTTCTTGAATACTTGTTTGTTGAATACGTCATTTGAAATATGGTGTCAAAATCAATGTTATTAAATTCTTTGATGAATCTAGAGCAAATCATGTTGAGTGAGACAAGTCAAGACCAAAGGAACAAAAGGCGCACGGTATCCTTAATATGTGGCGATTAGATCCACACAGTACAAGAGTGAGGACTCAATATTTGCGTACCCAATGCTATGGACATGGTACTAGAAATATAAACACAACTACATAGACATAAAAATGTATGACTCTATAGACATAATGTTTTATTACATAGATTAATATGTAGCTATGACATATAAACCCTCAGCCTAATTTTAATTGCATTCTAAAATCTAAGTGCCAGTGACTGTATATAGAGATTCCCTTCTTGAACACTTAACATGTCATTTGAAATATGATGTAAAAATCAATGTTAATAAATTCTTTAATAAAAAATTGAAAATGGAAGTGAACTCATTTGGACAGTCAGACTTGAACATAATCTGGAAGGGGAAGAGTTTTGACCCAAATGCTATCTTTCAGGTTAACAGAAGAGAAAAGCAGCAGAGTTTATCTCAAGGCTGGCAGGCAGTTTGCTTCTTCAGGTAGAATGAATCCCAGTATCTGCAGGCTCTAGCAAAATCATCACATCACTGAGCACGAGGATTTTCCTTGTGATGCTGCCCCATTAATTTTTTCTGCCTCCAAAATTAACCTCTTAGAAACAACAACAGCAATCTGATTTTCTTTAGCAGAAGATTCCAAGAAAGTTGCACTCCAAAATTCTTCCAAAGCCTTCCCTTCTTCATAGCTGATCACCCTTTCCATATGCAAGTCTCTATTATTCCCAACCAACATGATAGGTATTTGTACTTCACGCACCATATGCAACAACTTGCCATGGATGGCTTTAATCAATAAAGTCTAATTTTTGACAAAGGGTAAACTAATGCAGCAGGATGGTGAGTAGACACTATGTTGAAAATGTACTATACACCTGTGGAAAATGGAGGATCACCTTTACTATAAAAATCTATTTATAAAAGGAAAAGTGTTGATTTTCTAATACAAATTTATGCCAAAATACATACCTTAGAAAGCAAAATGGATATTTTATTTCTTCTTAGAGAGTAAAATGGAGATTTTATTTCTTCTCATATATCCTTCACTTTAGGAGGAGAATGAAATTTCATGGGCATTAGAATTTGGTGTATTGTCTGTTTTTTTGAAGACCTCGTGCAACTACACACCCTCTGAGTACATGTGTATAAGAAACATATTTTATGGATTTGGTATAGGAGGCAGAAAGATTAGATAGAATCAAGTGTTCTTTTCAGATAATTGCTGGCATATTTGTTAAGCAAAAGAAAATATTGTGACATGTATTGTACCACTCATAACATATAAAAGGGAGTTCTGAATCATCTGGAAGCCCAAGATGCTATGAAGTGTGCCGGAGTGGGTTGTAAGAATCTTCCCAAAGGATTTGCAGCTAAGTTTGGAAACAGATTGAGGTATGGCATTCCAGTCAGTCTACAATGAGGTATGAAACACCTGCCACATATTCGGAAGGTATTAGATTAGCATGACAAAAGCATGGGCATAAGTGAGACTCTGGAATAGACCCCTTGGGGAAAAAAAGCATAATAGACTCTATGACCCTTGATCAAAGGCTACAAAGATACATTTGAAATATACTTCAATATGTTACTATTCAAAACATTATTTTTAGTAACATGGATAATAAAGATGAGTAGGAAATAACTATGGAAACAAACCATGGATGAACTGAAAGGACATGTGGATATGATTTGAGAAATCCAATGAAGAGATAAATTAGAGAAACATTTAATGTAAGGTACCCAAGATTCCTACACCTGAAACACCAGCTCTCAGGGTGTTTGTTTCTGATTCTAGCATCCGTAGGCTATAAACTCTTCCTGTGCACTATCTTGTCCTTCACATTTTGACAAATTGTTTCCAATATAACTACAACTACTTTTACATATATACATATATGTATTTGTGTACATATATAAGTATACTCTTATTCCATAGAACATGGGATAATATGTCCTTTATAAAGTATATCTTTTATCTTTACACAAAAGAAAAATAAATTTTGTACCTTTTAAATTTTTTATCACATATATCTTGTTTATTGAAAACATCAGGGTACATCACCAATTTATTTATTTGTTTGTTGGTTGGTCACGGGACGTGAACTCAGAGCATGGGAGTTGTTCCTGAGTTCTTCTGCTCAAGGCTAGCACTCTATCACTTTGAGCCAGAGTGTCACTTCCTGGTTTCTGGCAGTTAATTGGTGATAAGAGTTTCTGGGACATTCCTGCCTAGACTGGATTTGAACTGTGATCTTTAGATCTCAGCCTCCTGAGCAGCTAGGATTAAGGTGTGAGCCACTAGCACCCACCTACATCACTCATTTTTAATTAAAATAATTTTCTATATCAACAGAATAATTATCTAAATTAACTTTTTGTATTTAAAATGAGTTCTTATTTATTTTATTTTTTTTACATTACTTCAATACATTTATTTTTTTTGAGTTGTGTTTATTTTTTTTTATTGTAATTAGTAAAAGGGTTACATGATATTTGCCAGATAGAAGGTACATTAATTCACATACATTGATACCCTTTCACATGTCTTGGTACCCGTTTCCCTCCCCCCCCACATCCCCCACCCGTCTTGGTTTTCCCCCCTTCCCTATCAAATTTCAAATATCCAAATACAAATAAATTCAATTTATCAGATAACAAAGTGAGATACTATACCAATATGAGATAACCAAGGGACAGCAAAGGAGATGAGAGACAACATACTACATTAAGGACAACAATCATTCATTATATGGCTTTTGTTTCACTATCCTGGAGGTCCTTTCAATTAGCTTCACATTATATGTCCTTATGTATCAAGATTTTGCTCTATTGCAAATCTCTGCTAGTAGAGCCCAAGGTTTCTACTGATTATGACGAATGAGGGAAACCATTGAGCCTAAGTTCCTTTGAGTCTGGCTTACTTCACTTAATATGATTTTTTCTAAGTCTTTCCATTTCCTAACAAATGGGGCGATGTCATTCTTTCTGACAGCAGCATAGAATTCCATTGTGTACAAATACCACAACTTGTTGATCCACTCATCAACTGAGGGACACCTAGGTTGGTTCCATATCTTTGCTATGGTGAATAATGCTGCAATGAACATTGTTGTGCTAGAAGGTTTAGTATTTCCTTGTTTCTGGGTGGTTGGGTAAATGCCAAGTAGTGGAATTGCTGGGTCATAGGGGAGTTCTATGTTTAGCCTTTTGAGGCACTGCCACACTGCTTTCCATAGTGGTTAAACGAGTTTGCACTCCCACCAACAGTGTAGTAGTGATCCCTCCTGGCCACATCCCCTCCAGCATCTGTTGTCATTCGTTTTTCTGATCCTGGCCATTCTAGCTGGAGTGAGGTGGAATCTTAGAGTTGTTTTGATTTGCATTTCTTTTATGACCAGAGATGTTGAGCATTTCTTCATGTGTCTATAGACCATTTTTGTTTCTTCTTCAGAGAAGACTCTCTTTAAGTCTTTGGCCCATTTTTTAATGGGATGGTTGTTACTTTGGAGGTTAGTTTTGGAGTGATTCAATTTTTTGAGTTGTTGATATATTTTAGATATGAGGCCTTTGTCCGTTGTTTGGTTGGTGAAGATCTTCTCCCACTCTGTAGGCTTCCTGATTAGTTTACTAGCTATGTCCTTTGCCATACAAAAGCTCTGCAGTTTAATGCAGTCCCACTTATCCAGCCTTTCTCTGATTTGTTGTGATTCTTGGTCCTTATTAAGAAAGTTTCGACCTGTGCCAAGGAGGCCTATTCCTTCCTGTAGAGTTTTCAGTGTGTCAGCTTTTACCTCCAGGTCTTTGATCCATTTGGAGTTAATTCTAGTGCATGAGTTCTTATTTATAACTGATGTACAATAATTTGGGCAACATATACTCTGTTCTAAGTGGTTCTTAGATTTTTTTTTGTTAATGAATATGACATAGGTTTCTATGAGGGAGAACTCAGCAGGATAATTATCTTACTTGTCTTTCAACACTGTGTGTTTTTCTCCTTATCATGTAGAACAATTTTCATATCTGCCAAAAAATGAGAACATTTAACAATATGAATATCTGAGCCCATACCCTGTCAGTTACATCATCATTGTACTAGTTTTGAAAAACAATGAAACAATTCTTCCTGCTAGTTGAATAATTGCTTTTTCTATTGGTTAGAATTAGAACATTTTTAATATATTTTACATTCTCTCTAGTTCATAATAACCTTCTATTTGAAGGACATACCCTCTGATCCTTAAGCGTGAATATGAGGAAGCACCTGCATAAAAACACAAGTTCATGTACAGCCTACTCATCCTAAGCATTCCGTCCTTCTAAGCAAAAATCTTAAGCTCACTTGGGCTTAGTGTCCTCCTATCTGAATTATGGATGACGAGCATATAATTTTTCATGGAATTGGTTTATGTACTATATTACTAGAACAAATGCTAATGGTAAAAATTAATATTAGAATACAAATGCAAAACTAGTGTTCTGTCCCCCAAAATAGACTGAATTCATCACAGTATTTCCCACATTATCATTTATACATAATAAAATTGCAAAATACTTTCAGTTCAAAATTAAAACCAGGAAGGATCTTCATCTTTGAAGGAAGTTTAATTACATGTGTTTGATAACTTCATACAAAATATTTTGACCATTTCCTGAATTTTCTCATGTTATGATCAATGGAAACCAAAGCCTTGCTCTAATGCCATTTCTGTGTCTTTCAGCGTTAGTCAATTCATAGGATATATTTTATTTACTGAAGACTGTTTCTTTTCCATTAAATAGTATCTCACTTTGCACTGATCTTATTCCTCTTTGCCTTAACCACCATACACAAGCTGCCTCTACTACCTGCCTTCCACATTCCCACTGCTTGGTTTTGCTGCAGTTTGTGCCATGTAGGTATACCAAGAGCAATTAATTTATTATTGTTGGTATTGGGTAAGGAAATACATGAAAGTAAAATTCGAGTTTGAAAGACTTTTTTAGCCAGTAATATTCAAAACTTTACCTTAGGCACTAGCAAATGCTCAGGCTCAGCACTGACAAGGATTTAAAACAAAGTTGGATTTCACCAGTTATCTACTTTAAGAATCCAGTGGGTACTTTAAGGCTATTTTGATGGCCATGACTGATTATTGAATTTTCATCTTCAAAAGCATCCCTATTTCTCTAGCTTAAACGATTGTATTGGCTCTAGGGTAGACAATAATGTGTCTTTGAAATAAATTTTATGCTAACAGCCTCATTTTCCCATTTGAATTTAAGATTGATTTGCTGAAATTATCAGGCTAAATTACAATAGATTGAGACTGAGGCAATCTCTGTTTAAGATGTCCAAGGGATTCCTTGGTTTGAAAATTATTTCTAAAGCAAACCATAATCTTTCCCTAATAACCTTGTGAACTGAGGATATATTCATTCACTTGCTGATCTGCCATTTATCTAATATTGACTGAGGCTCCATCTTTACTGAAGTCTTGACAAAATACAGGACCCTGGAATCCTACTATTTGCAGTCTCAACTCTGGATCTATCTCTGCTTCTCAGAAGTTGCAATTTGTTAAGCAGCTGACCATTGGAGCTGGGGAAAACTTAGAAGTCAGTTTCACCAATTTTGTGAAACATACTCTAATCCCATTCAAATAGTTTGAAGTTCTTCTTTCCCACAATATTCAGTTTCTCCAGCAGTTCTGAAGGAAAGTCCTCTTTAAATCCATTGACTCCATCATATTCAACCACTCAGGTGCTGCCAATCTGCATAGTAAATCATTATGTTGAGGTAATTTGTGCTATAATTATTTGGCATGGCAAAATGAATCACCTACAAACATTATAAAGCAGAGTCTCTTCTTTCTATCAGTTGAAAAATTGGTTTGCAACTATCCTCTTTCATATGTTTTCCTAGTGTAGTCTAGCATGTTCTTTTCTGTCCTTTCCTTCCACACTCTGTCCAGTCCTAATGTACATGCTGGTGATTATCTACACATTGGCATGGTTGCCCAGGTTTTCCTAAGATCTGAGCATTCCTGGGCCTTCTTCACTTCATTTTATCCTTTGACCCTTCAAGTAGAGGACTTCTTCTACTCATTGTCCTACCTTCTGCCCTGAGATTCTTGCTTCAGAAAAAGTTTCTCTAACTTCTAAGACTACAGATCAAATACTATGGTTTTAATTGCTTCTTCATTTACTTAATATTGGCCTATTGTTATTAGATTACAAGATGTTTGCAGAAAAACTTCACTAAGATCTATGCCCATCACACAACAATTGTGGTGGAAGCAACCCTACTCTTTTCAGTATAAGTGATAACTGGAATATAATGAAAGGAACAAAATCCAGGCTAATCCTTGAAGGCAATACTTGCTGAGTCAACTATATCACTGTAGCATGGTGATCAAGATGGTAGTGATCCAAACTTGTGCCCTTGACACAAAGTGTTTATAGAACCCTATCTTGGAAGCACCTGTGTCTTACTACTCCACTGGAAAAGAACATTGGGCTTTAGTAAATTCTCACCTGTGGATAGAGATGTTTATTTCTGGTTAATTGTGGAGATATTTGTAGAAGTGGAATATATCCAAATCTGTATGTTTTTATAGATCTAAATGGTGGTCATAATGAGAATAGGACAACTGGACAAAGATGATATTGTTTCTGATGTATTTGCTTGCTGGGGTGACACAATGTAACTCCATATTCACTAGCTGGGACCCTTGAACTGTAGGTATTTATTTTGCTTTGATAGTTCTGGAGACTTCAAATCTAAGCCCAAGAGTTCAGCCAGTTTGGATTGCTAGAGGTGACTCTTCTCAGCTAACATGTAAGTACCTTCTCAGGACACTCATGTGTCCTTTTCCTGATTAGTGCTCAACCCTGATCTCTCTGCCTTTTCCAATAAGGATGTCAAGCTGAATGAGGTAGAGCCCTGCCCTTATAACCTCATGTCACTTTAATTTGCTGAAGCTTCTTGCTCCAAATATAGTGACAGTGGTGATGAGAGCTTCAACTTGATAAATTATGGTGGAACAAAATGGAGTCCATAAAAATCTGTAAAATCCTAAGATAGTATGGTATTGGCATCTGCTCTTTCAGAAGAGTGGTCTTTGGAATTATATTTCAGTGGTCTAGATGTATATATTTATGTTAAAGTTCTTATCCATAAAATTTAATATATATTTGCATGGAACAATTCAAAGATGTGATTCTGCCACAGATCTCAAAATATCTGTATTTTGCTACAAAGATTACATAGAGCAATTCACTTGTAATAGATAGCAGCATGCATTTATTTTAGGAAGGTTCTTAAGGGGAAATCATATTTCTCATAAAATAGCCTGAAGATCACACACATACAGGGAGAAAAATTTTCTCTATCATCCATTGTTCATGAAGAAATAAAAAGACAAATTTCTAGATTTTGTTATGACTGATATCACAGCTTCTGAATAGAAAAATTGGAGAATATATTTAGATTACCAATAGGAACACTTCTTGTGCATTATAATATTTGAGATGAAAAGAATAGAAAACAGTAATTATTTTGCACATACTAACCTAAAATTCTTTTAAGATACCAACCAGATGGTCTATTCTGTTCACAAGCATTTTGTCTTTGAATTCAATATCTTCTCAGCTTGTTTCTGATTCATGGGATTTGCTCTGTATACTACATTCTGGAACCTGATACATCTATGAGCAGTGAAAGAGCTCCACCTGAGTGAACAAATTTGCCGCATGACAAAGCTGTTGTCTTCCTTGACAGAGAATCTCCAATCCCCTGTTTAATGCAATCAGTAGAAGAAATGCATACCCTTTGAATGGAAATGAAAAACCATAATGACAACGTTTATAACATCTGTCACATTAGATTTTCTTGGTCTGTATATCTCTCCCTGGAATAATAGTGATTTATACAAATTGCTTCTCTCTGCAATTTATATCAGTGTAAAGATGCCACCAGATATATGGAGAATTTTATTTGCTTCAAACTGAATGTCTGTTTAATTGTATTTGCCACTAAATGAAAATACTACCCTCTGGCATATCTGTTGAGCTATGATAGTTTCTTTTCTTTTTTTCTTTTTTCTTTTGGTAGGAGAAAGGTGGGGTTAGTCTTATAACTTTAGCCTCTTCCACTTGTTAAGTACTTGAAAGCATAACTTTTTCCTTCTTCAGACACACGCATGTGCTGTGTATAATGTACATGCACATTCCTGCACATAATTATATATTTGTGACATCTTTATGTCACAAATCTGGTAAAGATTATTTTACTACTCCAGGAATCTCACTGCCTACGTATTTATTCTTTCCTTTTTGGAAGAGAAAGCAAATCTCTTTTATGGCTACTATGAAATTATAGCAATGATTAAATTATAGCAATGATTCCCAACACAGAGGTAAGCATTGCTATAAATTTGTCTGTTTGATTATATTTGTTGATTGGTGATATTTTTGGTAGTCATCATGGGAAAGGATGCTACTGGCCTCTTGTGTGTAGAAATCAGACATTCTGCTAAACATACTGCATTACCCAGGGCAGAGCTCCAACCAAATATTAGTAGTCCCAAGGTTTGTAGACCTTGAATGACACAGGGACTTCTTTGTGCAGTGATGCTGCATTATCAAAGCATAGGTATGCTACTCTATGAAATCCTTGAGAAATAAATAGACACTAAGAACCCAAAAGCCAGGCGTGGTGGCTCACACCTGTAATCTTAGCTACTCAGGAGGTGGAGATCTGAGGATCAAGGTTCAAAGCCAGCACAGGCACAAAAGGACCTGAGACTTTTATCTCCAATTAAAATCCAGAAAATTTGAAGTGAACTAGCACAGCGATGTTCTTTCATTGCAGCACTATTTACCATAGCAAAGTTATAGAACCAACCCAGATGCCCCTCAGTTGATGAGTGGATCAACAAGATGTGGTATTTATACACAATGGAATTCTATGCTGCTGTCAGAAAGAATGACATTGCCCCATTTGTAAGGAATTGGAAAGACTTAGGAAAAATCATATTAAGTGAAGTAAGCCAAACTCAAAGGAACATAAGCTCAATGGTTTCCCTCATTTGTCCTAATCAGTAGAAACCTTGGGCTCTCCTAGCAGAGATTTACAATAGAACACAACCTAGATACATAAGGCCATATAGTATGATGCTAAGTAAAAGAACCTCCAAAATACAGAAACAAAAGCCATATAATGAGTAATTGTTGTCCTTAATATACCTTGTTATCGCTCATCTCTTTTATTGTCCCATGGTTATCTCACATTGTTACACTATTTCACCTTGTTATCTGATATATTGTATATATGAGTATTTGGTTATTTGAAATCGGATAGGGAAGGGGGGAAAACAAGATGAGGGGTGGGGAGGTGGGCTGAGGGAAAAGGGGTCCAAGACATGAGAAAGGGTACCAATGTATGTGAAGTAATGCACCTTCTATCTGGTAAATAGAATGTAACCCTTCTATTAATTACAATAAAAATATATGGAAAAAAAGAAAATGGGAAGTGGGGCTTGGCTCAAGGATAGGGCAGTAGTGTTGAGCTGAAGAGCTCAGGGACAATGCCCAGACTAGTTCAAGCCCCACAACCCTTTACCACCCCCCCAAAAAAAAAGAAAGAAGAAAGAACCCAAAGAGTGGATTTATAAAAACCCCATTGCATATTTGTGTCAGGTTAGAGTACGCAGATTTTTCTTTCTGGCTACTTCTCCTCTGCCTCCTTCAATGCAGAGCCTTCCCAGGAGTTGGACAGAGCTTGAGTTTGCTTCCATTTTTGTTTTTCCCTCCTTCTGCTTGGTGGGAAATGAATAAAAGAGGCCCAGGAGCTTGGCCACAATCATGATTTGGTGCTGTGATGTCCACTATCCTTTTTCCTATCTGCTTTCCACCAACAGGGCGCACTCTCAGTCTTTCTTACTGACTTTTGCCTCCTGCACATTCCTACACATAGTTATTACTTAATGTTCTAACACAGAAGCTGTCTGTTTTCTTCTGAATTTATTACTTTGATCATTCTGTTGGCTTTCCAGTCACATCAATGATTTCTAGGTAATTACTATATTTGAATTGTTAGAGACAGTCTCTTTTCTGAACACACCACCTGCATTGTCCAACTATGCTTAAAGGGTTCTCTTAACCTCTTTTGAACTTACCAGTTTTACAAAATGTCACTAAGTTAATCAGATTGAACCTTACCAAGTTTCTTTGCATCTAAAAATATTTTCTAATTATACTTGCCTTCTCCCTTGCTCAGCTTTTTATACAATGGCCACGGGAATCTTTTTCACACACTGCTTCCTTGTGTTTCTGCACTGAGAAAATATTCAGTGTAAGCTACTCACCTTGTACATTGAATAAAAAGTCTTCATCCTAACAATGAGAACCCTCAGTCAATGCCCCTAATCAATCTTGCTCACTACACTAACGTGCATACCCACAGAAACCCTCAAACCAACTCGGTTCTTGAACTTATGGGTGCCGTATTTTCCCCCTGGATGTGATTTCTCTTGCTCACTTGCTCTCTCTACCAAGCTGCTCATCATTCATTGAGAATTCTATCAGAAGCTGGTTCCTAAGCCTCAAGAAGTCTCTCCCTTCCGTATCACTTTTTATCTTCTGCATACCTGTTTGTCTAGTGCTTACCAGCCAGAATAGCAATTAATGTTTTTAATCAATTTTATGTTAACATTTTGCCAAAGAATATGGGTCATATTTCATACTTTTGTTGCTCTTCAAAAGCACTGAACTTCAGGTACTAGACACCAATTAGCATTCAATAGCTGCTTCCTATTTCAGTGGCAGTTTACCTCATGTTCTCCATTTTCAACTGGTGGCATGACATTTTTTTAACTCAATTTCTACTACACATAATGCTAAGCTCATTTCCCCCTTACCTTAAGCTTCCTCATTTACTATTCCTTGCCTTTTATTAAGGCATGTCATTCTCTCATCAGCCAGTTTTATGAAGAAAATGTTCTGCCTTTAGTCATTTCTTTCTCTTTGTCCCATTTCTCTTGCTCTTTGTCTTTTCCTTTCCTCTCCTTCCCTTCCCCATATGTCTCATTTCCCTTTCTCTCTTCTTCTCTCTCCCTCATTTTCTTCTCAACACTCCCATTTCTTCTCCTCCTCCCTTATACTCCCTCTCCTCTTTTCCTGTCCCTCTCTCCCTCCATTCCCATTCCTCCTCCCTTCCCTCTCCCTCTCCTTCCTTCTTCTCTCCTATTCCCTCACCCTCTCCTTCTTGTTCTTTTCTGTTTGTATGGTGGTTTAAACTCAGAGCTTTGTGTATAATAGGTAGGTTCTGGAACTACATCCTCATCCTAGCCAATTTTTTTTGTTATTTTTCAAATAGATACTTACATGTATACTCAAAGCTGAAATTAGCTTGGAGCTTAATCCTCCTACTTATTGTTTTCAGGTAATTGGGATGATAAGTGTCTATCACTGCACCCAGCTACATTGGTTGAAGTGGATGGGAACGGTATCTCACTAACTCAACTTTTTTGCCTATTCTGTCTTTAAACTGTGAGCTTACTGATCTCTGACTTTTGAGTAGCTAGGATTACATTTGAGAACTACCAGGTCTGTCTCCTCCTCTACTCTTTTGAGGGCTACCAAATTCCATGGAATATCATTGAACAATTGATTACATGATCCTTTAAGCCATGTCCTTTAGATAGTGTCTAGCCCTATCTGTCCCTTAGGTAGATCTATCCCTATCTATCCCTTAGACAGTGATAGGCATTATCTAAGCACTTCTTTGTCACTAATTCACTTAACACACACAAAAATCTTATTACTTATGCTGTGAAAGCACTCTTCATTCTTTATTTCAGAAGCTACAAATTTAGCATCTATAAGTCATATATGCCATTGCATATGGTATTTTAAAAACAAGTTAAAATGGAGAAATTTCACAAAATAGAAACATTTTCTAGAGAATGGTAGAATATGTAGCAATAGAAAGCCTTCATGTGTCTTATTATAATTGGAGAGAGCTTGGTAGCTGCTATTTATTTAGCTAGAACAGATGCCATCTCTCCTTACTGTCTTCCCACTATCAGGCCAAAGGTGGCTGCTATCATTTAGATTTGGTTACTTTGGGTTTGGTGGTATTTCCATTTTAATAATGGTGCTAAACAACAGTTAATTTTTTGTATTTTACTACAACATCTCTCTCTGAAGAGTTGGAAAATAACGTACTATAATTAAGAAAACAAAGTAATTCATAGTACATTCCTGTGTTTATTAAACAACAAATGCTTGTAAAAAATGAATGAATGAATATTAGTGTTAGTATACAGGGGACTGAATGTATCTAAAATTCATCCAATGGGTGGTAATCTGTATATATTTTCTCATTAAAGAATCCTCTACTCTGGTGAGATGAGTAGTGATGCTATTTAAAGTAATAAGAGAACCAAGGCTTCTACTGATTATGACAAATGAGGGAAACCATTGAGCCTATGTTCCTTTGAGTCTGGCTTACTTCACTTAATATGATTTAGAACAAAACCTAGATACATAAGGCCATATAGAATGACACTAAATGAAAGGACCTCCAGGATATAGAAACAAAAGCCACATAACATATATATGTGTATATATATATATGTATATGTTTAAAAAAAAGAGAATCAAGGCTTAGAAATGGGGAGTGAAGCTGGTCACTGCTGGCTCATACCTGTAATCCTAGTTACTTGGGAGGCTAAATCTAAGAATTATGGTTCAGAGTTAGCCCAGACAGGAAAGTCCATGAGACATTTGTCTCCAATTAACAACCAGAAAATCAGAAATAATGCTATGGCTTAAAGTGGTAGCATATTAGATCTGAGCAAAAATAGTTTCAGGGGCGGAGAAGATTGACCTAGTGATAGAGTGCTTGCCTAGCATGCATGAAGACCTGGCTGGGTTCAATTTCTCAGTCCTACATACATAGAAAAAGCCAAAAGTGGTGCTGTGACTCAAGTGGTAGAGCTCTATCCCCCAGTTCAAGCCCCTGGACTTTCAAGGGAAAAAAAAGAGGAAGAAAGAGCTCAAGGACAGTCCTCAGGCTTTTGCTTCAAGACCTACAACCAAGAAAAAATAAAATAGAATGGTTCGATTGCCCATTATGCATGTATATTTAGCTATTTAGTAGTCCTGCATGAATTCCATTTTCATTGAATGGATCTAATGTCTAGGTTCTACTCATGTAACATACTCACATATTGATTAATTATATAATTAATCTTTAATACAAAACAGAGGCATCACTATTAATTATCATGCAAATAGTAATATTCTGTCTCACAGTAACTAATAAGAGTCTTTTTGTTTACCTCTTTAACTTTACTACACTGGTAATTCCAAATCAGCCATTGGAAAGAATACTTAGATCACAGAATTGGCAACAATGCTACAAATTAGCATTTATGTTTGCTTTATGTTTCATGTTTTGATTTTGCAAAGCCTTTCATTAAATACTTATCAGCATATTCTTCTTAATGAGAAATATAGTCCATGTTTGGCCTGAAAATTACATTTATTTGTTATTGAGAAAGCTTCTGCTAATATTAAGAATACATCAATTCAGAAAATTAATTTTGCGTTTGGTCAGAGTGACTTAAATTCTTGTTCTTCTGTAGGTCATGTAATCTTGGACAAGTTATTTAATATTTATTAGCCATTCATCTATAAATTATAGTAAGTAAGTAAAAAGTGTATCTCCTACTTACCATAAGGGGAAGCAGCACCTTCCTTCTAGCCAAGAAATGCTGGGTAGGAAATAATTAGCCATCAGCACCACTGCAATGAAACTATTCAAATAGAGAAATTATCCTGGAGTGGTGAACATACCTACAATCCTAGTACTCAGAAAGTTGAATTATAAAGATTTTGAATTTGAGGTCAGTTAGTACTCCATAATAGCTCAAAACTGTGATTTTAGCCATTTGGAAGACAGAGATTGAGAGATTGCAATTCCAGGAAGCTTGGACAAAAATATTTGAGACTCTACCTCAATTAATTACGAAATGTCATTATGTGTGTTTCTCATCTCTAGCTATGCAGGGAAGCAAGAACAGGAAAATTACAATCCAAGCTAGCCAAAAATAGCTAATACTAAAGAGGTTGGAGAATGGCTCAGGTTTTAAAGTACTTGCTTAGCACATGCAAGGCCTTAATTTCAAATTCTAATATTCAACATTGCTCAGACCTAGAAAATGTAGAAAAAATTAACAAGTTAGGAAATAATATATGTCTTAATCTTTATCTGTAGTAGTAAAAATATCACACAACCTTACAACTAGAGTACTTTAGGTTCTGTTCTTCTACAAATATTTTATTTGTGCTCTGCTTAGCATACTTAGCTCAAAGTTCCATGTGAAGGATAAAATGAAATGATATCTACAAGGCCCTGACATCATGAGAGCCCCATAGATTGGTATGGAAAATGTTACTTGATTTTTGTTTGCAAAAGGGTGAATATGCTTTTACACACTGCTGCAAAAAAAAAAAAAAAACAACAAAAAAAAACAAATAAAAGTGTTTCTAACATCTGGGGAAATGGATTGGTAAAAAGACTACATGATAGCATTTGTTGAAAGAAATCACCAGGAGACAACAGCTAACTCAGGTATGTTGAGCACCTAAAGTAAAGGTGATCATTGAGATGTTTCTCATTGATGCCAATAGCCAGGAAAAACAAAACAAAACACAACAAAAACTCATTCAAGAAGACGACCTGACAAGATCGGTATTCAGGGTGGTATGAGAAAGAGAACTATTGACCTATTTCTTTGATTACCATCGATGAAAAACTTCTCAACAAAATACTGGCCAACCGTCTACAACTTACCAAAAAAATCATACACTATAAACAAACAGGATTCATCACAGGGAGGCAAAGCTGGTTCAACATATGCAAATCAATTAATATAATTCAACACATAAACAAGAGCGAGGACAAAAATCACATGATTGTCTCAATAGATGCGGGAAAAGGAATTTGACAACATCCAACACCCCTTTATGTTAAAAGCTGTGGAGAAACTAGGAATCAATGGAACATTCCTCAATATAATAAAGGCTGTGTATGACAAACCCACAGCTAGTATTATACTTAATAGCGAAAAGCTAAAGCCATTCCATCTAAAATCAGGAACGACACAAGGATCCCCCCTCTCTCCACTCCTCTTTAACATAGTTTTAGAATTCCTAGCCCATGCAATAAGGCATGGGATCCAAGTAGGGAAAGAAGAAGTAAAACTATCCCTCTTTGAAGATGACATGATTCTGCATTTAAAGAATCCTATAGAATCTACACCCAAGCTCCTTGGGCTGATTCAAAACTTTGGACACAAGGATCCCCCCTCTCTCCATTCCTCTTTAACATACTTTTAGAATTCCTAGCCCATGAAATAAGGCTTGGGATCCAAGTAGGAAAAGAAGAAGTAAAACTATCCCTCTTTGAAGATGACATGATTCTGTATTTAAAGAATCCTATAAAATCTACACCCAAGCTCCATGGGCTGATTCAAAACTTTGGAAGGGTAGCAGGGTATAAAATTAACCCTCAAAAATCAACTGCCTCCCTCTACACCAACAGTGAGAAGAATGAGGCAACAATCAGGAAAGCATCTCCTTTCCCAATAGCCTCTAAGAAAATAAAGTACCTAGGAATTAGCTTAACTAAGGATGTAAAGGAACTTTTTGATGAAAACTTTAAAACCCTGACAAAGGAAATTAAAGCAGAACTAAGGAAATGGAAAAACCTCCCATGCTCCTGGATTGAAAGACTCAACATTGTGAAAATGATAATCTTGCCAAGGGCTATCTACAAATTCAATGCAATACCCATCCATATCCCATTCTTTAAAGAAATAGAAGAGGCAATCCAAAATTTCATATGGAATAATAAAAGACCCCATATAGCAAAAACACTTCTTAGCAGAAAGAACAGCGCAGGAGGAATTACAATACCATACTTTAGACTCTATTACAAAGCAATAATTCTCAAAACAGCTTGGTACTGGCACAAGAACAGGCCTGAAGACCAATGGAATAGAACTGAGGACCCAGATATTAAACCACAGACTTATGGCCACTTAATATTTGACAAGGGAGCCAAAAAATACAATGAAAGAAAGATAGCCTCTTTAACAAGTGGTGCTGGCAGAACTGGTTAAGCACATGCAGAAAACTAAAGTTGGATCCTTCTTTGTCATCCTGTACTAGAATTAACTCCAAATGTATCAAAGACCTGGAGGTAAAAGCTGACACACTGAAAACTTTACAAGAAGGAATAGGAGATACACTAGGCCTCCTAGGCACAGGTTGAAACTTTCTTAATAAGGACCAAGAATCACAACAAATCAGAGAAAGGCTGGATAAGTGGGACTGCATTAATCTGCAGAGCTTTTGTATGGCAAAGGACATAGCTAGTAAATTAATTAGGAAGCCTACAGAGTGGGAGAAGATCTTCACCAACCAAACAACGGACAAAGGCCTCATATCTAAAATGTATCAACAGCTCAAAAAATTGAATCACTCCAAAACTAATCTGCAAAGTAACTACCATCCATTAAAAAATGGGCCAAAGACTTAAAGAGAGTCTTCTCTGAAGAAGAAACAAAAATGGCTTATAGACACATGAAGAAATGCTCAACATCTCTGGTCATAAAAGAAATGCAAATCAAAACAACTTTAAGATTCCACCTCAACCTCACTCCAGTTAGAATGGCCAGGATCAGGAAAACGAATAATAACAGATGCTGGAGGGGATGTGGCGAGGAGGGATCACTACTACACTGTTGGTGGAATGCAAACTCTTTCAACCACTATGGAAAGCAGTATGGCAGTGCCTCAAAAGGCTAAACATAGAGCTCCCCTATGACCCAGCAATTCCACTACTTGGCATTTACCCAACCATCCAGAAACTAGGGCATACTAAATCCACTAGCACAACAATGTTCATTGCAGCATTATTCACTATAGCAAAGATGTGGAACCAACCTAGATGTCCTTCAGTTGATGAGTGGATCAACAAGATGTGGTATTTGTACACAATGGAATTCTATGCTGCTGTCAGAAAAAAAACGACATTTGTTAGGAAATGGAAAGACTTAGAAAAAATCGTATTAAGCCAGACTCAAAGGAACTTAGGCTCAATGGTTTCCTTCATTTGTCCTAATCATTAGAAACCTTGGACTCTACTGGCAAAGATTTGCAATAGAGCAAAACCTTGATACATAAGGCCATTTAGTATGAAGCTAATTGAAAGGACCTCCAGGATATTGAAACCAAAGCCATATAATGAATGACTGTTGTCCTTAATGTACTATGTTATCTCTCATCTCTTTTGCTGTCCCTTGGATATCTCATATTGTTACATTATCTCACTTTGTTATCTGATATATTGGATATATTTGTATTTGCTTATTTTAAATTGGATAGGGAAGGGGGGGAAACAAGATGAGAGTTGGGGGTGGGGGGAGCGTAATGGGGACCAAGACACGTGAAAGGGTATCAATGTATGTGAATTAATGCACCTTCTATCTGGCAAATATCATGTAACCCTTTTATTAATTACAATAAAAATATTTAAAAAAAAGAAAAAAGTAGCAAAAAAAAAGTTGGATATGGTGGCACCTATCTGTTGACTCTGTTATACAGAAAGTATAAATAGGAAATTATAGTTCAGGCCAGCACAGGCATAAATGCAAGACCCTATTCAAAAAATAAACCAAGTGCAAAAAGGGCTAGGAGAATGGCTCAGGTAATAGAATGCCAGCCTAGCAAGCACAAAGCTAAGTTCAAATCAATACTGTTGAAAAAAGAGATATGCAAGAAACACCATACACTGGGGTGGGGGGGGAAGAGGAGGAGGTATGCAGTATAAAATCATATAGTACCCTAGAGAAGTTGAAAGTTTGTTTGTTTGCTTATTTATTTATTTTTGCCAGTCCTAGGGCTTGAACTTTCTCAAGGCTAGAATTCTACCACTTGAGCCACAGCACCACTTCTTGCTTTTTCTGTGTATGTGGTAGCAAGGAATAGTACCCAAGGCTTCATGCATGCTAGGCAAGCACTCTATCACTAGGCCATGCTCCAGGCTAAGAAATAGAACTTTACGTTCACACAAAAACCTGTATACAAATGTTATGCTAACTTTATTCATAATCTCCCAAAACTGGAGACATCTTTCAATGGTTAACAAACTTTACTACATCCACACAACAAACTAATACTCAGAGCTAAAAGGGAATGAATTATGCAGTAACTTGAATGACTCTCTTGAGAATTATATTGAGTGACAGTAATAATCCCATATATGTAACTGCTTACAATGCAAATGCATGGAAATGAGAAAACCCATCAGGGGTCACTGAGGATTGCAGGAGAGGGTATAGTTCTAGAAGAGAGCATGAAGGGTCCTGGCACTGTGTCCAATATGTGACTAAGTGTCCACAGCCAGATAGTTGTATTGATTATAATCTTGTAAGACTTTACCATTGTGGTAAAGTGGGTAAAGGATCCCTGGATTCCTTCTTAAAAGTACTTATTCATTTACAACTTATAATTTTATAATTTGTAATTTTAGCTTTAAAAAAAGAATGACTCAAGAGCCAACAAAATAAAATAGCCCTTGTCTGGATTCTGATTTCAAGTATAAAGTCACATTTTCTGAGACATGAAACATGTGACTACTTCATGGATACTAAATTCTTACAAGACATTCCTGTTTGTTTGTTAAATGTGATAAAGATGTTATATTTGAACAAAAAAGTGCCCATTCAGAAGTATTTACCAAAGAACATAAGAAAAAATAAGTAAGATGGTATCCAGTTGGGAGAGAAGGCAACTGGTGAGAAGAGTATTGGGATGGGGCAGTCCATGAGCTAGTATCAACCGAAACTCAGTGAATGCTACAGGGGAGTTCATTATACTCTTCCCTCTGATTTTGTAAGTATTTGAAATTTCCCATAATTCAAAGTAGAAGGGGGTCTGGGATTACCACTAACTGGCAGAGCACTTGTCTAGCATGTATAAGGCCCTGAGTTTGACTCCCACACCAAGAAACTCAGACCATAAGGAAGAGAAATACAGAGTTTTAACCCAGGCTGAGCCACTTTCAGGATGAGCCACCAAGGGAGGTGCCCACGTGTGGGAGATGAGAAGTACCCAATCCAGACTGTTAAAAGGATCCAAGACTGAGGAGCAGCTGGAGAGCCAGGTCTGTGAATCCGGAAATGTTGCTCATTGTTGCTTAGCGGGTGCTAATAAGAACTCCCATGGATGAAAGCCAGCAAGGCCTATGAGACCCCAGATGCCACCTGTTGAATTACACAGGAAACATCAAGTCCTGCCCTTCTACCCCAGAAGAATGGAGGTTACCCTGGAAAACAGGGCTGACAAATGAAGGTCCTTGCACTCTGGTATGCACAGATGGTCAGCCTTATATAAGATGTGTAGTTTCAAAAAAGTAGGCCTGTTATCTGATATATTAGATATATTTGTATTTGGTTATTTGAAATCAGATAGGTAAGGGGGGAAAACAAGATGGGGTGGTCGGGGGGAGGGTAATGGGGACCAAGACATGTAAAAGGGTATCAATGTATGTGAATTAAAGCACCTTCTATCTGGCAAATATCATGTAACCCTTTTATTAATTACAATAAAAATATCAAAAAATAAATAAAATAAGTATATATCATTAAAAAAAAGATGACCTGGCTTAGAGTGGCAAACAATAGCAACAAGCCTCCTGCATTTCTTTGAAAGAGCTGATCATCTCTTTGCCCTTACCAGTCTTCATGGACAACTTGGCTATTTTTTAAACCTTTCAAGGTTCTTTATTGAAGGTTTTTCTTTTTTCAAGGTTTTATTTTGTATTAGTGAGAAAGGTTTCCAAAGTCTAATCTTTATTTGAACTCACACATATGCTCTAAAAAGAGTAGAGAATGCAAACGCAAACAGATCACAGCAACTGTTGCTGCTATATTTTGTCAAATATACTTTGCCATTCTTTGTGATGGAGATATAGATTTCCATCGTGTGTAAGTAACACATCTTGTTCCAGTCATCTACTGAGGGGCATCTGGGTTGTTTCCACAGCTGAGCTATATAAATAATGCTGCAATGAACATAGTTGTGGTGGTAGCTTTAGTGCAGCCTTGTTTGTGATCATTAGGGTAAATGCCCAGGAGTGGGGTTGCTGAGTCATAAGAGAGCTCTATTTTTAGTCTTTTGAGAAACCTCCATACAGTTTTTCAGAGTGTTTGAACAAGTTTACACTTTTCTTGTCACCCATCTTCTGCCCTCTCTTTCCAAATCTTCGTACATGCTAGGCAAGCATTCTACCACTGGGCCAAACTCCCGGCTTAAGTCTTACTTATTTTCTTTTCCTTTTTTCCTTTTATTTTCAGGGTAATATATAGAAGGGATACAGTTACTTCTCACACATTGAAACCCTGTCTCATGTTTTTTTTTTCTTTATTTCCCTTCCCCGATCCCCTTCCAATCATCTTTTTCCCCCTTTCCTTTCCTATTTCAAATAAACAAACATACATATATTGTGACAGATAACAAATTCTGAGATAGTAACAACTAGGATATGGAAATAGAGTTTTATCATTAAGAGTTGTTCTTAATGTACTATGTTATTTCTCTTCTCTTTAGTTGTCCTTTTGTTAATCTCATATTCTTACTTTTTTTCAAATCAGGTTTTCTAGTTTTCTAGGTACTTTAATATACTGACAGTTTCTTTCAATCTATGTGTGATGGTTAAACTTCAGTAAACATGCTGAGGATTATTCATCTGAATTATCTGTTAGGTAAATTATTTTCATTCCATTAGTGATTATTGATAGGGAATTATTTATTTTTTACTTTATGATTTTTACTAGCCTTAAGTATTTACAGAATAGGGTTTCAGTTCAGCATGTAATATTCTAATTGAAATGTATCTTAACCAGTGTGACCCACTTCACTATTCTCTCCCAACTCCCACCCAGATCCATTTTCACACACACACACACACACACACACACACACACACACACACACTGAATATCATGACTGCCTCTGTCCATCCTTCCTCTCTCTCCATTTGTCTGTGCCCTACTTGAACTAACTCAACCTAACAACATATATTTATCATTCCTTATATTCTCAGTATATGTTTATGTATAGTTTTTTAACTTAGATATAACTTTGACATATAAGAAAAAATAAAATGTGCTTCCTTCATTTCGCTAACACATTTTTTCCAGATGCTTATGGAATTTTGTAATCTTCTTTCTGTTTCTTCATTTTTCTTTGTTTTCTGTTAATGTCTATACATTGAATAGAATAGCTGTCTCTCACCATCTTCAGAAATTGTCTACAAAAGAATGTTCTCACTAAGCAACTTGGACAAATATTCTAGATACCTCTAAAATATTTATGGTACCTATTGCCTGCTGTTTTTATTAGCTCCCTGGCATTTAGGGAGTGTGATGGCCTGATGGTTCCCTGAGACCAATAATATGCAAACCCTGGTCCTCAGATCACTTGAACAAATGTTGGAGCATTGGATACTATGTCCAAATATTCCTCTTCTCATGGAAAGAGCATCTCTGAGTTTTTTATTAGATTAGATTTTTAAAAAATCTTCTAATACTAATTCATATATCCAGTAAAGGATGTATGATTTGCAATTTGAATGATTCACCTTTTCTTTTTTCTTTTCTTCCTTCCTTTCTTCCTTCCTTCCTTGCCGGGACTCCCTCGGCTGGCAAGGAAGGACACGACAAAGATAACTTCTTCTTGAGCAGCAGTTTATTCAGCAAGCTAGTACAGCCATGCTGGGTCGACCCCAACTTCCTCAAACATAGACCTTAAATAGGCCTATTAACCAATCACAATTATTTCCTTAACACTAACATCCAATCAACTACAAGCATATCTCCAGCACACTCCGGACACACTTCCAATCACGCATTAGGGGCGTGAACAGTCAAATCTCTTCCTGGAAACTTTTAGACAAACAACTCAGAAAAGCAACCACGGAGGCGGATGTCAGCGCCATCTTGTAATGGCGATTGCAATGGCTCTCTACATCTCCCCCTTTTTTCTTTTGGCCAAAATAAAACAAAAGCAGAGTGGAAATCCGGAGGCCGGCCGAACCTTCGGATGTCCCTCTTGCTCTTAAGAAGGTAAGGGATCATGCCTGTCTTAGGTTGGAGAGATGCCTCTTGGTTCTTACCCGTCATTAACATCTGATGCTTAAGTATCGGAGTCTGTCTTAGGTTGATACCAAGATCAATCTCTACACTTACCCGTCCTTGACTACTGATCCAGCATACCCAGCCAAACCTGGGGGGAGAGATTCGATTCCAGAGTAATAAGAGCTTGTTTCACAATAACTTATCACGTCTCCTCTGTGCCTGAAGTTGTCTATACATGATTACAACAAACCAACAAAATAAAACAAAACTCACACATAATATTACAATCAAAGACACACTTCCAGCCCACTCCTTGATCCAATTAAAGGAGTTGGAAATCCAATTTACAAAATCTTCAACTGTAGCAATATTAACACGGGTAGAATTTACAATCATAATTTCATAGCGAAGTTGAGTGATTAAATTCTCAAAATCCTTGGACCAAGATTCTCTCAACATATTTCCTAATTGTCTGGACAAATTCGTTGCTCGAGAATAATTATAATAGGGTAAAGAAGTAATACACAACCCAGTGCCTATACCCACACAAGACAATTGAGCATAGGAAAACATCAAATCAACTTGTTCCTGAAGTAAGTCCACTCTTTGATTCAATAACATGACACCGTGTGCCAAATGCTGGTTAATCTGTAACTGCGTGTCCATAGTTTGAGATACCGCCTCGGACAGGGTAATCACGGTAGTTGCGGTCTGAACTGTGGTGACTAACGCAGCGGCACTGCCTGCGGCGGTGGCGAGTAATGAAGAAACCAGGACCACCAAAGCAGTGATTCCAAGATCACAATGAGGTCTCTTCAACAGCACAATTAAATCCTTCTCAGACACTTCTACAGGAACAGGAATAAACGTTGGCAAACGCATAACTACAACAGAATTAAACTCACTAGCATTCCAACACTGACTTAAAAAGCAGGGACAACTAGAACAATTCAATAAAGAATTATTTCCAATACAATTACTTTCAAAAACTAAAAACATAAAGGGGGGCCAAACACATACAGGACTAGCTTTATACTTAGTCTTAAATTTACAATTATCTTCCAAAGTAACATTTAAGCTTTCTCCTACTAGGGCAGCTCCTTTCTGTATAACCGAATTACTCACTGTAACGGAGCAGTTACAGTACCAAAATTCTCCCTCTTGAATAAATCCCAAAGCATTTGCTGTGGTACAGGCAAATTGTCCACATAACAGCCAACCATTAAAAGGATTTTCAGTATCCTCCCGAGTACCTTGAAAATTAAATTTAGACTCATGAATAAAAGTAGTATTTCCAGCAGTATGAATTTTAGGAGCAAAGGTAAATCCATATCCTATTGAGGAATATCGCGGGCTTTGACACCCTGTCCATTCCCAGGGCCAATTCAATGGACTAACACATTTCGGATACACTAAGGGAGGAGGAGGGTTCCAAGCTTTATAAGAAAATATAGGGATTCTAGCACTAAATCCTACCACTACAGTTTTGGTCACATTCCCATTCTTAACACTAGGATATTCTGTACTATTAAACTTTCCTACCTTATGCTCTTGTAAGTATATACAAATATCACTATAAAATTGATTCAGGGTAAAACACAAGGATGAAGATAACATTACAGATAACGAATAATTTCCTTTCTCATAACTATAAGGTAAAAATGGCAATTTTAAGGAGCTACTACTGGTAAAAAGGTATGGAAACACTCTGGAGGTATTAGTCACAGGCATTGGAAGTGGGAAGGTCTTCATTACTGCCCATAGTAGGCGAGGCTCCACCAGCGGACAAAGTAGTATTATCAGTAATATCTTCTTTGCGGCCATCTTCTTGCGCTTTTCTCACCAGGCGTTCCGGCACCCAAATGGGATCTTGTGAATTCTGTGGAAACACACAAACATCTCCTCGTGCCCAGGAGAGCACGGGGTCTGGCCCATTCCATTGGCCTATTAATATATCTTTCCATTTTACCATTCCTTTATATAGTCCCACAATTGGAATAGTATGCCGCTCCGCAGTGGAGTGGCCTTGAGTGTCCAAATTTAAAAAATTTATGGTAAAAAGGGCTAAGGAAATTCTTTCTTTTGGTGTCCTATTCTGCCCAATTCCCTCTTTTTGTTTTTGTAAATAAATTTTTAAGGTGCGATGAGCACGTTCCACAACGCCTTGCCCTTGAGGATTATATGGTAATCCATGAGAAATTTGTACTCCCATGGTTTGGCAGAAGGCAAGAAATTGTTTACTAGTATAGGCAGGGCCATTATCAGTTTTTAATAAGTAGGGCATTCCCCAGGAAGCCCAGGCTTCCAAGCAATGAGTAATTACATGATGAGCTGTTTCTCCACCCAAAGGGGTAGTATGAATAATTCCAGAACATGTATCAGTTGATATGTGTAAATATTTTAACTTTCCAAATTCCATAACATGGGTAACATCCATTTGCCAAATTTTTAGTGGAAGTAAACCACGGGGATTAACACCTAATGGCACAACTGGAAGATGGGTAACACATTTTGGGCAATTTAAAATAATTTGTCTGGCTGTCTGTCGAGACAGCTTAAATTGAGATTGTAAGGTGCGAGCATTAACATGAAATTGATGATGAAATTCTTGTGCCTGCATTTCTGGGGTAAGAGCAACAAAGGCCATTTGCATACGTATACATTTATCCACTACATTATTGCCCAAACTTAAGGGCCCAGGTAAACCAGTGTGAGCACGAATATGCAATGGAAAAAAGGGGGCTCTACGAGCGCAAATTAATTCCTGCAACTGAATAAACAAATTACATACAGTGCTATTTTTATTTATGGGTCCTGCAGCTTCTAAGAACTGCAAAGCATTAACTACAAATGCAGAATCAGAAATAAGATTAAAAGGAAAATGACAATTTTTAAAAACAGAAATTACAACCTGCAATTCTATTCTCTGTGCTGATCCAGGCTGAAACTGGCATAAAACTGGCTCTTGGCCTTCAACCAAATATGCTCCCATTCCATTCTTGGAACCATCCGTAAAAATATTGATGGCTCCAGGTATAGGTTGTCTGGCAGTAATAGTTGGGAAAATAATAGGGTGTTCCTTAAAAAACTGCAAAATTGGACTTTTTGGATAATGATTATTAATTTTTCCTGTAAATGAACTAATTAAAACAGTCCACTCAGTAAAGGTGGAGCTTAAAACTTGTATTTGCTGACTGTTATATGGAATTATAAGAAAATTGGCCTGAGTGCCAAAATGCTGCACGCTAAATTTTATTCCCAAAATAGTTAGATTGGCAACGGCGGTGGGATAATATTCGATAGATTTTGCAGGAGATATTTTCGGATGAATCCATGCTAAAGGACCATCCTGCCACAACACCCCTGTAGGCTGTTGAGATGAAGCCAAAAGAACTAAAGAAATTTCTTTTCCCAACTCTATTCTTTTTTGAAAGGCCAGTTGTAACTTTTCTTCTAAAGTTTCTAAAACTTTTCTTGCTGCAGGGGTTAATTCCCTAGGCGAATCCAAACCTGATGGGCCTTGCAATAACTCATACAAAGGTTGCAACTCCTGATTACTCATAGGCAGGGAGGTTTGAATCCAATTTATAGCTCCCAAAAGTTTTTGGAAATTATTCAAGGTCTTTAAATTGTCTTTTCGCAACTGCCAATTTAATGGAATAATTTTTTGGGCTGTTATTCTACTTCCCAAATAATGTACAATATTGTTCTTCTGTACCTTTTCTGGGGCTATAAATAATCCTTTATTTTCCAGACACTTTATTAATAAAATAAAAGTCTCATTCAATACCCTTTGATCTTTGGAAGCCAACAAAATATCATCCATATAGTGTAAACACCGTACTGATGAAAACTTTTCCCGCACAGGAATTAAAGCTGCATGTACATACAATTGACACAAAGTAGGGCTATTGGCCATTCCCTGAGGTAACACAACCCATTCAAATCGCTTATCAGGGCTCTCTTGATTAATGGAGGGCAGGGTAAATGCAAACCTACAAGTATCCTTATTATTTAAAGGAATAGAAAAAAAGCATTTTTTTATATCCAGAACAATTATGGGCCATTCTTGAGGCAAAGTAGAAAGTAAAGGCAGTCCTCGCTGAACAGGCCCCATGATTTGCATTTGACTATTAATTGCTCACAAATCATGTAATAGTCGCCATTTCCCAGATTTCTTTTTAATAACAAATATAGGAGTATTCCAAGGCGACACTGAGGGGCGTACATGTCCTAATTTTAACTGTTCTTTTACTAAATTATGGGCAGCTGCCAATTTCTCGGACAGGAGGGGCCATTGAGGAGCCCATACAGGGTCCTTGAAAAACTGGGCATTCGAGACAAAGTTTCTTTTTGTACTTGTTGCCAGACCTGGGCATGGCGAGTACGCCCAGTTCCCTCAGCATGAAAAGGAGGGGCTGGCGGGGGAGGAGTAACTAACCTAGGCATTTCTCCAAGTTCCTCCCTTTTTGACCTTGATCGAGGCAATGGCCCTGGGTCTGCGGGAAACTCTTCAAGGTCAGACTCCGCCAAGTCTCCGTCTCTTGGCAGTGGTGGATAGATAGAGGGTATATGCCTTTCACTTTTCACACTACTCTGCCTGGATGCCGTTCTCTCTTCTTTAAATTCCTCAAGCGCTATTTTTCCTTCCACTAGAGCGCCGGAGCAGCGCTCGTCAGCCAAACAACTCCTGACTAACCTCCATATAGGTTTCACTCCAGGCCCCAGTCTACTCTTCTCGTCAGCGCTATCTAAATCGTTTCCTAATTTATCCCAAGCTGGCAAAGATAGATTTCCTGAGACTGAAAACCAAGGAGCTACCTCCTCCACATTTGACAAGAACAGTCTCAAAGTACTTTGTTTCACTTTTAAATTCTTAGCACGCAATAATGCGTCCAAGGCTGTAACTAATTGAGATGACTCTGAGGCTCCCATCTTAAAACTGGAGCTTCTCCCCGCTCTTTCTTTATCTACAGAAAAGAGCAGAAGTAATTGGTCCCCTTACCTGGGACTTTAATTGGTCCTGCTCACCCAGGACTTTAATTGGTCCCCCTACCCAGGACTTTAATTGGTCCTGCTCACCCAGGACTTTAATTGGTCCCTCTTACCTGGGACTTTAATTGGTTTCCCTTACCTGGGAAACTTACCGGTGCACCACCTCGAGTTCTGAAGTCTGCTGGAAATGAAGGTCTTGGCGTACGGGCGTCCCCGTACGGGCCACCAGCTGCCGCAACTCCCTCGGCCGGCAAGGAAGGACACGACAAAGATAACTTCTTCTTGAGCAGCAGTTTATTCAGCAAGCTAGTACAGCCATGCTGGGTCGACCCCAACTTCCTCAAACATAGACCTTAAATAGGCCTATTAACCAATCACAATTATTTCCTTAACACTAACATCCAATCAACTACAAGCATATCTCCAGCACACTCCGGACACACTTCCAATCACGCATTAGGGGCGTGAACAGTCAAATCTCTTCCTGGAAACTTTTAGACAAACAACTCAGAAAAGCAACCATGGAGGCGGATGTCAGCGCCATCTTGTAATGGCGATTGCAATGGCTCTCTACACTTCCTTTCTTCCTTCCTTTCTTCCTTTTTTCCTCTTTCTTTTAATCTCTTTGTATTATCTAAGTAGTTGTACAAAGGTGGCACTGTTTAACATAGCAGTTCATGAACAATGCGTTGTGATTAGTGTCATGCCTTTCAACATATAAAGGCAATCATGTAACCTTCTTTTCTCTAGGTCTGGCTTACTTCTCTTAATATAATGTTTTTCCTAATTTTTCTATTTTCTTACGAATGGCACAATATCATTCTTTCAATTAGATAAATAAAATTCCATTGTGTATATACGCCACATTTCCTTGATCCATTTTTCTATCAAGTAACATTTGAGTTGATTCCATGTCTTGGCTATGGTGAATAAGGATGTAATAAACATGGATATTCTGGTGGCTTCATTTTAACCTTGTTTGTGGTTCTGTGGGCTCTGTAGGATGATTTTGCTTGTTCAGTCTTCATTAAACACAAAGGAGTGGCTGTGGTCACTAGCTGCATGCTGTATTGTCTCTGTCAGATAGAGCCAGTCCCTTGGGTGACGTTCAGAAAAGGTGGCGCACTGGGTGAAATCTAACTCTTTCTTATGCCCCCCTCAACTGCCACATGCACACACTGGAACAACTAGAAGGTAGGAAGTATCTAGTTTTGTGCTCACTCAAAAAGCAAGAAGCTCTCAATTTGTTTCTGTGTTCTTACAGAGAATATTTGTACATGAATTATTGCAGTTTTAGTTCATTTGCATGAAGGAAGAAGTTCCCCTGTTTTCTTTTGTCACATTTCTGATAAATTTTTATAAGTTATAAATATTCACTGAAAATATCATGTCTTTATATTATCACTTTATATCATCAGCCAAGTAATACTAAGGCCAATCCAATCATCAAATTATTTTAACTTTAGTAAGCTTAATCATGCAAATAAAAAATTGCTGAAGTCCTATATTCATTTCTCCCTTACTGACATCCTAAATTCATTGGCAGCAAGAAAGGATCAGCTGAAAACAAATAAGTGAAATGAGTTCTCTGGTTTTCTTTTCTGAACAGTTATGTCCAGGATATGAAGTTACGAACAACCAGTTATAAGTAAATATAATCCAGATATCTTTTCTAAAATATCTTTTCTATGTTGTGTCAGGGTATTTCTTCATAGCTCAGTCTGGTTCAAAGTCATGATCTTCCAATCTCTGCTTCTCAGTTGCCAGAATTCCAGGTATGTTCCCTCCTCCTACATAGCTAGTTAAAAAAAAAAAAAACAGTCCTCTTTAAGGTATGTAGAATGTAGACAAAATAAGCTTATGTCATTTTGTCAAGTGTCATCTCCTTTGCTCCTTTATTATACAATAAAGCTTTTATTGGAACATCCATGTTAAGACCAAGACTTAAAAATGAAGGAAGCAACAGAAACCTGTGCACAGTTGAACAGCATGATCCTGTGCCTGGGAATGCATACCTCCAGCCTTCTCATTGTGTGAGTGGACTATAATTCCCTAATTTGTTTAAGACACAGGTAGTCTGGCAGACACTCAATTCCTAATGTCTACATGGTTACAAGGGAAGATAAACAAAAGATTGAATTATGCGCATTTTAGAAGATGATGTATAAGAGCTGATCCTATAAAATTATTTCTGAGACTTATTTGTGCTTTTTTAGTAGAGGATTGACAAGATTTTACTTTCTTGTTACCTGTTCTATGGTAGCCATTTTGTTCTCTTTGTCTTCTATAATAAAGATATTCTTACTCAAGCAAACAATTCTGAACCTTTTACTCATTGACAGTTGAGAAACTGTGAATCCTTGCTCTTTCTTATGTTGTTTAATTCCTTATTTCCAATTCTTTTTTCTTTAGTATCCTATTATTCTCTTCTTCATTTATATTTTCTTTTATCTTATCTTTTCTCTACCAGTTTCACTTTTGCTTAATCAATGCTTTCACTATATTCATGTTTAAATATTTAATATAATTAAATGCTTTCACTATATGTACGTTTAAATATTTAATGATTATATAAATCAATCATAGTTCTTTCTCTCATTCTCTTCCTTCTTGCTACTCTAATATATCAGATGCTTATATTACTAGAAAATTAGAAAGTACAAAGAAAAGTCAAGTTTAGCATGCACAGTAACCAATGACTGTGGCATCTGAACATGTATAGTTAATACACACTGGTCAAAGCTCTTTAGAGAGAATATAAATAGCAATGGTGTAATTCCTTTCAACAATGAAGTTACTATTTCACAAAATGAGCAGTAGGAAGCTGGAATATATATATTTTCAGTGGTTAAGGAGAACTTAAAAGGATGAAGGTAGACAAATGGAAAACCAGGAGTGGGTGAATGCAGTCATAAAATTCAATGTACATATATGAAAATGGACAGTCATAAACTGGGAGAGGTGGGGGGAAATGATAGAAGAGGTGACATTAATCAAGATGCATTGTATTCACACACTGACATGTTGAATTAAAATTCCTTTGTACAACTTAAGGATAATTTAAATCAAAAATAGCAAAGACACATATTATAGATTTTAAAAAGACAAGTAAATGTTTCTTGATCCATGTTTTGTCCCCAAACTTTTGTTAGAATGACATAATACTTACAGTTAACATATAAAAGGTCAGTCTGTATTCGGGCACATGTGTTTTACAGTTTTTATTTTCTAACGGATGTAAAGCACTTTATCTGTGCCTATATTAAACATACTGTGAGACCTGACATGCTTATGCAGTTTACATTATTTCTGTAGTTCTTCAATAAACTTGATATTACACATTTTCTTGAACTTACTTCCTCTACTTCTCTCTCTATTTGAAGGTAAACTAAATAAAAATTGACATAGCCATTCACCATCTTCTCAGTGATTCATGTAATAAATTGATCTTGCCACAAAATAGTCTCTTCAGTTCAACCAGGCTGAGAGCTAACAAGGCCTCCAAATTATTTTATACCTTGTTTATAACTCCAACAGCTTTTACCAGTTTTAAAGGTAATTCATGGTTTATTACCAGAGGGTCATTTCATGACAGTAAATGTGATTTTGCTGACATAAAAATGTCACCCAGTAACTAAATGAATATAAAACAGCTGCTTCAACTAAAAAAAATAAAACTTGATTCTGATCCCCTTGCATTCTGAAAGGAAAATGAGCAAAAAGTAAATTGAACTGACAAGATGATCCAAACTGAAGATGGAAACATGGTACATTATTAATTTAGCCAAAAATAAATAAGTTGACCTTTCACAAATGCCTGAGGTAGCTGAGTAGTATGGAATGCTAGGCCAATTTCCCTCACTTGCTATTTTTCCAGCACCCCTCTGGAAATACTTATTCAACATCAAGAAATCCTGTTGCAATCAATAGAACTAGACAAAAAGCATGGTTTGTCACTTTAGTTAGCTATGGAAAGGAAAACATACCCCACATTCTGTGGGTAAGCAGACATCACCCTGGATGGGATTGCTATCTTCAAAGTGTCTTCTTTGTCAACTTCTTTCCTATAATCACCATCAACAACATCATTTAAGAAAGAACACAAAACTACACCAAATTTCCACACATGTTCTCAGAGAAAGCCTACGCTTAGATTACAGTCTAGCTACAAACCAGCATGGGGGCAACTGAACAACCATAATAAACAGTTGTGGGCCAGGCTTTCTGTGTCAAGCACTGGTATAAGCTCTTTCTATCCATCCTCTGTTTTGTCCCTCAAAACAGTGCTACTTCTCTTTTACTAGATGAGTAAACCAAGGCAGAGAAAAACCTGAAGCTACTCAGGGTCATATCATGGGTAGCAGAGAATTTAAACTCACAACTTTAGGACTCTAAAATTCCTCTTATTACCCTAACCAGTGCTGCTTTAAACAAAATCCGACAGGATCTTAACTCTGACTTTCTAATTGCTGACCTAGAAATTCTGCTGTTACGTGCTCTTTTGTTCAGCTCCTCCTCTTCATTCACTGGAATGCCAGTCCTGGCAATCTGCAAGGCTGAGCATTCCTTTAAATGGAAGACCACATCCTAAATTCTAAGCAGCCTGAAAGGTCTGAGGTTTCTGCCTGGTATTTTTAGCAGTGTACTCCTTAAAAGGCTGGTACTTTGCCTTATAGGACAGTTAAGGTTTGTGACTTGGAAACATGATGCATTATTCTTTCCCTTTAAACATGCAGACTTTGCATTTCCTTATCACAGTCCACAGCCAGTAAGTGATCTGATTATTAAACAGATCCAGAACCTAGCTCCTGCTGACTATAGTGCAGAACTATAATCTGCAAGGATTAACTCATCCCTGTCCCTTTGTGGGTGACAAGGTTTTTTGTTTTTTTTTTTTTTCAGTCCTAGGTCATTATGTTGTTTGTCCTCTGCCTTAGACTTCTTTGTATCCCTATAAGCTACCACTAGACCCCCTTCTTTCCTACATAGAAGTGGTGTAAATACGCTTTTTCTATCTGAGTCTCCAGGAGCTCTTGGAAGCTTCAGCTCTTTTCTACCTATGCCCTCTCAGCAATTCAGGCCCTTTGAGCAAAGCTAAAACAAATGAAAACAAAGCTGACTGGCTTTCATGCCTCTCCTAGGTACCTCTTCAGCCTTGAAAGAGATAAGATCCAAAATCATTCTGGACACAGAAAGACAACACAAGAGCAAATGACATAATAGTGACTATGCTTCCTCCTGCCCTGCTTGCATATTCAAATCTAGAAAATTCTATAGCAGTCAATCCAGTTAGGGCATAGAGGCTTACTGCTAGATTCCAACATACTATAAAGATTCCACTTAGTTATTATTTTCAGATTACATGTTTTAACTTAAATAGACTGTCAAATTCCTTTAAATAATAGTAACTGATTCAAGTAATGGATTCAGCTAATTATCTATTAGGAGGTAGTTATGCAAAACATTGTTAGTATATTAGTTGATGAACCTATGGACCACATTGCCAAAGATTTCATTTCAGGTTTTTGCCAGATGAAATGGCTCAGGTTTTATTTAATTAATAGGTTATGAACTTGCTTCAGTGTTTTGGTGTTGTACCTAAAGCTCAAAGGGGGCTTCAGCTTTCTTTATGACCCGCAGTGACTTAAGGTAAGAAACAGGAGCCAACTATTTCATTCAAAGAACATACAGAGCAAACCTTGAACTTCTCTTGATTTATTTCTCTCCTATGTCAAGGGCCACCTTCATAAAATAGTTATTGTTACTCTATTTGGATATGCCTTTAAGCTTGAAGCAGTATTTTTCATTTAGTTATCCTAGATTGCTGTAGTAAAATTGAAAGCCAGTAGAGTTCATAAGGGCTTTATGACAAAGAGCCTGAGTAAACTTCACATCTAAAGATGACCAACACTAAATCTACAACAATACAGAAATTTTACCAGGACTATGAGCAAGAACTGGTGCTATATGGTACCTTAAAAAAAATAAAAAAAAAAGAGGGCTGGGAGTTTGCCTAGTGGTAGAGTGTTTGCCTGGCGTGCAAAAAGACCAAGTTTTGATTCCTCGGTACCACATAAATAGAAAAAGAAAAGCCAGAAGTGGTGCTGAGTCTCAAGTGATGGAGCTCTAGCCTTGAGAAAGTCCAAGAACAGTGTTCAAGCCCTGAGCTCAAGCCTGTTGGGATTTTTAGTTCTCGGTCCCTCCCTACCCGTAGGAGGGATAGAGAGAACACACCCCAACCAGGACAGCATAGGTTTCCATTTCCCTGATGTGATGTGCCCCACAAAGCCCAGGACTAGCAAAAATAAATAAAATAAAAAGAGAAGAGCAACACACTTTCTTTTTTAAAAGTTTATAGTTAAATATGAAGAATATTTAAGAATCATTCTTATTTGAAAGAACAAGCTTCGTGAGTGAGAGGCTAGGATAATTTTCAATGAATGTCTCTAGTGCCAGTAAATTTATAAATTCTAAAAACCCTACAAAGCATGAAATTTGCTTCCATAAGGCTCTCCAGGATTTTTTTATACCTGTGCAAAAGAATGATATACCTTCAAGAAAGTTCATGTTCCATAGTCCTGAGTACAAGCCTGTAAGAATATGTCACATTAAAACATTTGTGTCTAAATACTCTTTAAAATATTCATAACAGAACCTGAATCTGAAGATTTGCTCATATACAAAGTATAAAATGCTGTATTTTTGGATCACCTTATAATACAAAATGTACAATAATACAAATGGAAAGCCTTGCACTACTGCTGGCAATAGGAAGTTATTTGCTTATGAATAAAAGTTTTTACTGTCAGTACCTGTATTAAGGGATGTCATTTTACATAATCTGTGCTTGATATGTGTTATTTCTAATCTGTAACTTACGGGTTATTAGTGATAAGTTTCTTGATTGGGAATATACCAGGACAGATAGTTGAATTGACTTTATCTCCATTTTATCTCCAAGCAACATCAGATTACTTGAAAATGAATTTAGGGTGGTAATATGGCTTTCATCAATAAACTGAGTGCTTAACATGCACTGAGTTTGGAGGAGAGTTCTCATTCTTGCTGATATTTGTTCTATCCCAACCCACTCTTCTGAAATTCAAGTTGTGTTCTACTACAATGTTAGTTATCCAGAGAAACATAACAAAAACAGTGTGTGTGTGTGTGTGTGTGTGTGTGTGTACATGTATGTGTTGTATATGGAGGTGTTTGAAAACAAAGAAAAATAAACACACCCATACACACATACCCACAGACAGACAGACAGACAAAGACAAAAACAGAAACAGAGAAAGGAAAAGAAATTTATCAGGAGGAATTGAGCCATGAATTAGTTTATGGGGATACCAGATTTCCAAGTCTACAGTGTGTGTGTGTGTGTGTGTGTGTGTGTGTGTGTGTGTGTGTGTGTGTATTATACATGGAAATATTTAGAAATTTTAAAAATACACTTACACCTACAGAGAGAGAGAGAGAGAGAGAGAGAGAGAGAGAGAGAGAGAGAGAGAGAGAGAAAGGAGAGAGAGGAGAGAGAGAGACATAAACACACCCATACACACCATGAGACAGAGATAGAAAGAGAGATGGACAGAGACAGAGATGGAGAAAGGAAGGGAAATTTTTCCTGAGAAATTGAACCATAAATGAATGGGGCTGCCAATTTTTCAAGTCTAGGACAAGTAGGCTTGAGAAGAGGAGCAACAGATACCTCAATTCCAGTCTCAGGGAAAGAAGAGAAAAATGGAAAGAAAGAGAAAAGAAGTGGGAAAGGGATGAAGGAAAGAAGAAGGAAAGCAAGAAGTAAGGAAGAAGAAATGAAAGAAGGAAGGAGAAAAAATAACAGAAAAAAAGCACCAATGTCTCACTTCAAAATCAATCAGCGGGAGGAATTATGTCAGATTTCTGTGACTAGGGAAGTTCCATTCAGGCGTTCTACTGAACGGAAGAAAGATATTTACATTAAGTAATTTAAGTGCTAACTCATTCATAGACACCCACACAGAATATGCAGAATTATATGCAAACAAACACCTCAGAATTCCATGGCCAGATTAGTTGACAAGTAAAGCCAACTGTTGCAACCATCTGTCATGGAATTTTGACACATATTCCACCTGATATTGAACAAATGCTAGGATAATACTGAACTTGTCTCCAGTAATGACAAAAGGTAATGTTGGAACAAAGAAATAGAGGTCTTGAGTTTCACTGATGTTACTGAAAATACTCCAATTATTTTTGTTTATGGAGGTTATTAAACATTAATGTATCTAGCAGAATTTGCTTTCATTGTGACAAACTCTGTATGAGAGGATGCCTATAGCTTTTAACTATTTCTGAAATACTGAGGATTGCCAGTGTGAATGTAAAAGAATCTTATAATTGTGAAAGATCATATTGACACTGACAGTGTAATTGCTACTAAGCTGCTGAGTAGAATATGGTTTTTCTCACAGGTAAGGTTTTGAAATGTCCTTCCACTTCAACAGCAGAATTATGACCTAACAGAAATGCCATAAGTAATAGGCCTCAAATAGACAGAAGGGTATGAGAGAATCCCACAGCTCTTTCTGGTAAAATGAGAAACAAGACACTAAGCTGAGCAGTGCGAATCAAGACCAGCTTGTGTGAACATGGATTGCTAAAGGATATCCTAGAAGCAAAAGGAAAAACAAAATGAGCCACTGGATTCTTAAGACAGAAACAGATGCTGGAGGAATCCCCAAAAGAGAACCCAGAGAACTTGCGCATTGTGCTTTACTAGTGTCATTCTTATCAGAACTGTAAGTACATATCTGGAGCCATCAAATTACATTACCATCTCTCTCTCTCTCTCTCTCTCTCTCTCTCTCTCTCTATATATATATATATATATATATATATGTAAATATTATGTATATACAAGTTAAGTGGTTTATATTTCATACTGTCTTTCCTTTGTCCTTTGGAACATTCTCCAATTAAAGAAATCTCCATATTTTACTGTAAGATGAATAAGACATGCCTATAAAACAGGCAAGGTTCTAGTGCTCAATGTAGAATGAACAGGTCAACAAAGCTGCAGGTCCCAGTGAATGACTTAAAATAGAATACAGACTTAATGAGACTTAATTTTCCCTCTATAATCCATCAAAATAAAAATGTCAGCCCAATACACAAATCAATAACTAGACCAAGGAATAGATACTTTGCTCCATGCTGTACTTCCTAATTCCAAAACAAATTTGCCCTCCATAACATTGTATATATACCATGGAAAATAGATCCCTTTGCTTTGACTGCGGATCCTTCAGAAGGATTTGAAAGTAAATAAAATTGTAGTATCACTTTGTGTGATCTTTTCAACTGGCTTTAAGATGCTATACATTTTGAGACTTAAACACAATTTTGGAAGACAAACACTGATGTATTTGATGTACATCAATGTCTAAAATTGTATCCAAATGATCATTTCCTCCTGGCAATAGCATTTTATGTACTTTATATCTCTTATTCAACCTATATTCAGTACTCTTTTTATTTCTTCGTATCTTATATTTTCAGGGCAGTAGGGAAAGATTTCAGCTATTAACATTTCATTTTCAGAGATATTTTCCCTCATGAGGCTGTCCATAGTTCTGCTATTCATTCAGAAAGCTAATCTAAAACATTGGCAATGAAGGAAAAACTCTGTTCAAGAAAGTCTCTATAAAATAGCAAAACTACAACAAATCAGAGGTGGCTACATAATCCTCTACCAACCCAATTCTTCAGACAGATTTCCAGATTGCATTTAGGAAGAGCACTGGCATTTCATGCTAAAAGTGAAGCATCTTTGATTTTGTCAATAATATATATGTGTGTGTATTAGAAATATTGAAATTATTAAAATATGTCTCTGGGGGTGGAATTTACCATGAATTTTCGAAAGTAATGTATGTATCTCTGTATTCTTCACTGTGGCAACGAATATTGTGGGTCCTTTGTATTCTAACATCTATATTTGGAGATTAACTTGTTAGTTAAGCTTTTTATTGATTCTTTTTCTGTTGTGTTGATGAAAGATCATGTGCAAGACTTAGTAAGATTAGTAAGAAGAAAAATTACATGTGAACATTGTTGTTGGGGTCTTTCTCGGATGTCTAGGAGGGGGGTAAGATGGCGACGGAGCCCACGAATTGTCCCTGGAACACAGACTCCGGAGACCAGACTCTCGGTGCAGACCTAACTTTATTTTAGAAAATGTGCTTGCTAAATACAGATCGAGCGGTGGCAGTTTTGGGTCTTTCCCGAATGCGACTGTCAGTCAAAGGTGTCCTGAGACATTCCCCACTGGCCAGGAGAATCTGGGGGCTCCTGCTCCAGGAGGAAGGGCCTAGGCGCCCTCTGGCTCCAGACTGCTTGTGTCATTAAGTGTGTACGTGTTGAAGCACAGGCGTCAAGCAGCCAGGACTCCTATGCCACTAGCTAGGAGTCCCCACAGTTCCCCTTTTTTCTTTATTTATAGACATTCATAATGGAATGTAGGATGGGGCCCAAATGGTGCACAAAGACATTAGCTAGACAGCATCCAGGCAAGCCTGGATAAACTCAACCAACTTAGAGAAAGCAAACATGGGTCCTGCTGCTGTGGAAATGAGCTTGGTGGGCCAAAGAGGGCTAGGGCTAGGTGGGTTTCAGATGGGATTGGGTAAATGGGAATCATGATACCCTGTTAAAGGTACAGCCCCCATGCCCTCCCCAGCATGCTTTGAGGGAAGACAATAGGGTTGCAGTTCCTCAGATTGTATTGTTCATAATCATATCTCAGTCCCATGCTTGGGAGTCACAAGTTCCTCCACAGTTCCTGTTTCTTCTGGTTCCCATGCAAGGGTAGACATAGGATGAGGTAGCTTTGAGGAGAATGTGGAGACAGTGTCTGTGGTATCCATATGTGGCAGAGCAGTCATCCAGGGTAGTTTTTCTGGATAGGTACATGTCCTGGGCTGTACTGGTGGGGTTGCAAAGATGGAGGCAGAACTCAGGTCAGCAGTGTCCCTGAGAGGCCATTTTGTGGTGGTAGGAACTTGTAGATTGCCTGCTCCTGAAACTTGAGAGTTAGCAGTTATGCAAAGAAAGGGAATCATGTGCTGTCCGAGAGGGCGGAAGGGTTCGGGACCTATCACAGAGGTGGCCTTACTTTACAACCCATAGCCACACCTTCTGACCCGGTGACAGGAGCCATCTCAGCCAGGTGCGGTCCCAAGACCAGGAAGTGAGCATGGACCACAAGCTGGGCCTTCTTTTCTACAGCATAGGTTTCTATTTCCCTGATGTGACATGCTCCACATCTCCCCCTTTTTTGTTTCATTAGCATGTGCTTGCTTTACTTGAGAGTGTGCCTGTCTTAGGTTGTACCCCTACCATTCTAGCTCTTCAGGCAATTCACCTGTAGGGTTGGCAGACCCAAATGGAGATTTTAAGAAGGGCAGATGGCCAATGTCCATAAAGAAAATCCTTCTATTCTCTGGTCTACACCTGTACATCCTGGTGAGGGCCGGGTCCAACCTCATTCGGTTCCCAACCCGCATCTTGTAGCACAGCATCTTGTCAGACCACCATTAACTGAACAGCTTTAACATGATCTCTAAGAAACTGATCTCTAAGAGACTTGAGAGAAACACAAGGTCCGAATGTGATTATAAGGCCCAGTATTTGGTCCTTCTTGGGCCTGTAGGACCAGGGCTTTAAAATCCCCCCCCCAGGTAATCTGATGGGCTACGAATCCAGGGCTTTCCTCAAGGTGGGCTTCAGGGATCATCTCCATCAGGCTCATCTCCTGTAGCCCTTGTACTGGTTCCATTTCCCTGGGCTATACAGGGATGTATATATCGGCTGGGAATCCAGATAGGCTTCTCTGCTCCATCTGGGAAAACACAAGCAAACCCTCACACCATTGTTAACAGAGGGGCTGGCTCCTGCCAGGTGTTAGTGATCAGCTCCTTCCATTGGACAAGGGGCATGGGGGTTGGGCGAGTGAGCAGGTGCCGCAATGCTTATGAGCAGGGGAAAATCCTTTAGTATCGAAATTTAATATGTTCAATGTAAGCAAAGCATCAATGAGCTTACCTTGAGGCCTTATGCCTTGGATACCTGTATTTCCCTTCTTTGTTTTCTGAGTGTCAGGTGAGCTTGTTTAACAATACCCTGCCCCTGTGGATTGAAGGGAATGCCAGTGACATGCTTAATATGCCATTTTGTGCGAAATGCAGCCAAGGCAGAACTGGAATAGGCTGGTCCATTGTCAGACTTTAAAGAAAAGGGAACACCCATTACTAACATGGCCTGTTTTAAAGAGGCTATTGCCATAGGAGTGTTTTTTGGGGGCTGGGCTATTGCAAACATAAAGGAGGAAAAGGTATCCACACAGACATGTGCATATATAAGTTTGCCAAATTCATTAACATGGGTAACATCCACCTGCCATAGAGCATTAGGTTTCAGCCCTCGGGATTTATACCTTGTGGTAGAAGGGGGCTTAGGGGCAAAAGTGGGCTACAAAAGGAGTAGGCCCGAACCAGGTGTTTTCAAGTCTGTTTAGTTAAGTCAGGAAACAGGGTATGAAGGGAAGAGGCAAAGTTGTGGAAACGGGAATGTAAAGATCGTGCCTGTTCCAAGGGGGCTGCAAAAAAGGAGGACACCACTCAATCCACTTTTTCATTGCCCTCAGCTAAAGCCCCAGGAAGGTTTGAGTGAGACCTGATATGCTGCAAATATAAAGGTTCCCCTCTAAGCTCCAGCAATACCTTTATTTTTTTTCATATATTTTTATTGTAATTAATACAAGGGTTACATGATATGTGGAAGATAGATGGTGCATTAATTCCCATACATTGATACCCTTTCACATGTCTTGGTCCCCATTTCCCCACACCTCACCCACACCCCTCATGTTGATTTCCCCCGTTCCCTATCCAATTTCAGATAACCAAATACACATATATCTGATATATCAGGTAACAAAGTGAGATAATGTAACAATATGAGATAACCAAGGGACAGCAAAAGAGATGAGAGATAACATAGTACCTTAAGAACAACAATCATTCATTATATGGCTTATGTTTCTGTATCCTAGAGATCCTTTCATTCAGCATCCTACTATATGGCCTCTTATATCAAAGTTTTGCTCTATTGCAAATAACTGCTAGGAGAGCCCAAGGCTTCTACTAATTATGACAATGAGGGAAAACATTGAGCCTAAGTTCCTTTGAGTCTGGCTTACTTGACTTAACATGATTTTTTCTAAGTCTTTCCATTTCCTAACAAATGGGGCAATGTCATTCTGACAGCAGCATAGAATTGCATTGTGTAAAAATACCATATCTTGTTGATCCACTCATCAACTGAGGGACATCTAGGTTGGTTCCATATCTATGCTATGGTAAATAGTGCTGCAATGAACATTGTTGTGCTGGTGGATTTAGTATGTCCTTGTTTCTGGATGATTGGGTAAATGCCAAGTAGTGGAATTGCTGGGTCATAGGGGAGCTCTATGTTTAGTCTTTTGAGAACTGCCATACTGCTTTCCATAGTGGTTGAAAGAGTTTGCACTCCCACCAACAGTGTAGGAGTGATCCCTCCTGGCCACATCCCCTCCAGCATCCGTTGTTATTAGTTTTCTTGATCCTGACCATTGTAACTGGAGTGAGGTGGAATCTTAGAGTTGTTTTAATTTGCATTTCTTTTATGACCAGAGATGTTGAGCATTTCTTCATGTGTCTATAGGCCATTTTTGTTTCTTCTTCAGAGAAGACTCTCTTTAAGTCTTTGACCCGTCTTTTAACGGGATGGTTGTTACTTTGGAGATTACTTTTGGAGTGATTCAATTTTTTGAGGCCTTTGTCTGTTACATGGTTGGTGAAGATCTTCTCCCACTCTGTAGGCTTCCTAATTAATTTACTAGCTATGACCTTTGCCATACAAAAGCTCTGCAGTTTAATGCAGTCCCACTTATCCAGCCTTTCTCTGATTTGTTGTGATTCTTGGTCCTTATTAAGAAAGTTTCAACCTGTGCCCAGGAGGCCTAGTGTATCTCCTATTCCTTCCTGTACAGTTTTCAGTGTGTCAGCTTTTACCTCCAGGTCTTTGATACATTTGGAGTTAATTCTAGTACAGGATGACAAAGAAGGATCCAACTTTAGTTTTCTGCATGTGCTTAACCAGTTCTGCCAGCACCACTTGTTGAAGAGGCTATCTTTCTTCCATTCTATTTTTTTGGCTCCCTTGTCAAAGATTAGGTGGCCATAGGTCTGTGGTTTAATATCTGGGTCTTTAGTTCTATTCCATTGGTCTTCAGGCCTGTTCTTGTGCCAGTACCAAGCTGTTTTGATAATTATAGCTCTGTAATAGAGTCTAAAGTTTGGTATTGCAATTCCTCCAGCGCTGTTCTTTCTGCTAAGAAGTGTTTTTGCTATACGGGGTCTTTTATTATTCCATATGAAATTTTGGATTGCCTCTTCTATTTCTTTAAAGAATGACATTGGGATGTTGATGGGTATTGCATTGAATTTGTAGATAGCTCTTGGCAAGATTGTCATTTTCACAATGTTGATTCTTCCAATCCAGGAGCATGGGAGGTTTTTCCATTTCCTTAGTTCTGCTTTAATTTCCTTTTTTAGGGTTTTAAAGTTTTCGTCAAAAAGGTCCTTTACATTCTTAGTTAAGCTAATTCCTAGGTACTTTATTTTCTTTGAGGCAATTGCGAAAGGAGTTGCTTTCCTGATTGTTGCATCATTCTTCTCACTGCTGACGTAGAGGAACGCAGTTGATTTTGAGGGTAGCCTGCTACCCTTCCAAAGTTTTGAATGAGCTCAAGGAGCTTGGGAGTAGAGTCTATAGGATTTGTTAAATACAGGACCATGTCATCTTCAAAGAGGGATAGTTTTACTTCCTCTTTGCCTTTTTGGACCCCTTTATGCTTGCTTCTTGCCTTATTGCATGGGCTAGGAATTCTAAAACTATGTTAAAGAGGAGTGGAGAGAGTGGGCATCCTTTTGTCGTTCCTGATTTTAGAGGGAATGGCTTTAGCTTTTCGCAATTAAGTATAATACTAGCTGTGGGTTTGTCATACACAGCCTTTAATATATTGAGGAATGTTCCATGGATTCCTAGTTTCTCCAGAGTTTTTAACATAAAGGCGTGTTGGATCTTCTCAAATGCCTTTTCTGCATCTACTGAGACAATCATGTGGTTTTTGTCCCTGCTCCTGTTGATGTGTTGAGTTAAATTGATTTGTTTATGTTGAACCAGCTTTGCCTCCCTGTGATGAATCCTGTTTGATCATAGTGTATAATTTTTATGATGAGTTGTTATGGACGGTTGGCCAGTATTTTGTTGAGAAGTTTTGCATTGATGTTCATCAAAGAAATAGGTCAATAGTTCTCTTTCTTTGAAGCAAGTATAACCCTCATCCCCAAACCAAAGAGAGATTCTTCATAGAATGAGTTTGGTAAAGGGCCTTCATTTTTAATTTTGTTGAAGAGCTTGAGGAGTATTGGCATGAGCTCTACTTTGAAGACCTTATAGAATTCAGCTGTGAATCCATCTGGCTCTGGGCTTTTCTTAGGTGGAATGTCTCTTATTGCCATTTCTATTTCAGTGCTTGAAATAGGCCTGTTTATTTGGGTTGGTTCTTCTTGGTTCAGTGCGGGTATGTTAATATTGGCTAGGAATTCATCCATTTCTTCTAGATTCTCAAATTCATTGGCATAAAAGTTTGAGAAGTATTCCCTCATGATACTCTGGATCTTGGTAATTTCTGTCTTCATATTACCATTTACATCTGTGATTTTGTTTATTTCGATATGCCCCCTTCTTTTTTTGGTAAGATTTGCTAAGGGTTTGTCAATTTTGTTAATTCTTTCAAAGAACCAACTCCTTGTTTTGTTGACTCTTTCTATAGTTTTTTTGTATTCCAATTCATTTAATTCTGCTTTGATTTTAATAATTTGTTTCCTTCTAGTGGGATTGGGGTTGGTTTATTGCTCTTTTTCCAGGAGTTTAAGGTGACACATTAAATTGTTGGTTTGTGATTTTTCCAAATTGTTTTTGTAGGCACTCAGAGCTATAAATTTTCCTCTGAGTACTGCCTTTACCATGTCCCAAAGGAGCTGGTATTTTGTGTGCTCCTTTTTGTTAAGTTTCATAAACAGTTGGATTTCTGTTTTGATCTCTTTGATGACCCATTGGTGATTCAACAATGTGTTGTTCAATCTCCATGAGTTACAGGGTTTTCGTTGGTGAAGTTGTGTGTTCAGTTCCAATTTGATGCCCTTGTGGTCTGAGAGAGTGCAGGGAATAATTTCAGTGTTTCTTAATCTGTCCAGGTTTGTTTTATGGCCTAAACTGTGGTCTATTTTGGAAAATGTTCCATGTGCTTCTGAGAAAATTGTATATTGCGTTGTTGCTGGGTGGAATAAGCTGCAGATGTCTGTTAGATCTAGTTGGTCTATATAGTTGTTCAATTCTAAGGTTTCTCTGGTGACTTTTTGCCTTGTTGATCTGTCCAAAGGTGAGAGTGGTGTGTTAAAGTCACCAACAATCACTGTGATTCGATCTACGTATGGTTTCAGTGAAAGTAAAGTTTGCTTGATGAAGTTCAGAGCTCCGGGATTCAGTGTGTAGATATTTAGCATGGTTATGTCCTCCTGGAGGAAAAATCCCTTTAGTAGTGTGTAGTAACCTTCTTTGTCTTTTCTCACTAATTTTAGTTTGAAGTCTATTTTATCTGATATGAGGATGGCAACTCCAGCCTCTTTATAGGGGCCGTTAGCTTGATAGAGTTTATTCCAACCTCTCATTTTGCAAAGGTGTTTGTTTTTTTGGGTAAGCTCTGTCTCTTGAAGACAACAGAACGATGGATCTTGTTTTTTGATCCAACTAGATAATCTATGCCATTTAATTGGAGAGTTAAGTCCATTGATATTGAGAGTCAGGATTGAGAAATATTTATTAGTTCCTGTCATTTTTACAAGCTTTCATTAGGGCCTGTGTCTTGATAGATTTTGTGGTACTTAGATGTTATGAGTTTTAGGTGCCATGTCTTTCTCTGTATTACATTTGTGTTGGTTTTCCATGTGTAGAACATCTTTGAGAATTTTCTGTAGTGTTGGTTTTGTTACTACGTAATGTTGAAGCTTTTCCTTGGAATGGAAAGTTTTTATTGTTCCCTCAGTTATGAATGAGAGCTTAGCTGGGTACAGTATTCTTGGCTGGTAGTTATTTGACTTCCAGGCATTGTATATATTGTTCCAATCTCTTCTTGCTTGCATGGTCTCTGCTGAGAAATCTGGGGTTATTCTGATTGGTTTGCCTTTATAGGTGATTGTTCTCTTCCCCCTGACTGCTCTTAGGATCCTATCTTTGGCCTCTATTGATCCAGTTTGGATTACAATGTGGCGGTGGGATGTCCTTTTCTGGTCAGGTCTGTTTGGGGTTCTAAAAGCTTCTTGTGTCTGGATGGGCCTACCCTTCTGAATATTTGGGAAGTTCTCTGAGATGATTCCCTGAAGTATATTTCCAATACCATTGACCTCTTTCTCTAGACCCTCCTCAATACCAATTAGCCTTAAATTAGGCTTCCTAATTGTATCTTGGACCTCCTGTAACATTTTCTCATATTTCCTAGATTTGAATTGACTCATTTTCTGTTCTTTTTCTATAACAACTAAATTATCTTCAACCCCAGAAATTCTCTCTTCTGCATTGTCTAACCTGCTATCAAAGCTATCTACTTTATTCTTCATCTCCCTTGCTTCTAATTGCTCATTTTTGATGCCTTGCGTCTCTTGTTTTAGATCATGTATGGATTTCTTTAGCTCCTTCATTTCCATTAGTGTTTAGCTCAGAAGCTTTATTCTCTTTGGACATTTGCTGGAGTTCAGTCACCTTTTTGTTTGTGGCTTCTATGAATTCGTCCATTTTTCTTTGAAAAACCTTTATTATGGCCTCCTTTATGCCTTCCCCTTTTTCACTTATCACCTTGTTTATGGTTTCCTCTTGTTTAGCTGTGGCTTCCTCCCTTATCTCTTTCTTTATGTGTTCACAATTTTCATTAATGATGTTTATCAATTGCATTTGTTTAGTGCTTGGAAGGCTCTCCTCTAGATTTGCCACTGACTGCTCCATTGCCTGTTTATGTTGAGTGGGAGATGCTATTCCTTGATTTGACATTTTTCTTGAGTTTCTTATTCTGCCTATTTGAGGATGGGAGCAAGATTAATACTAAACTTGATTATAATTTTTCAGATATAACCAACCTAGACCTTTTTAGTTGGCTGACAATAGATATTAGCTCTTTTAGATTGGTAATAACACTCTCTTTATTTTTGTACACTTACATACAAATCTAATACAATCACAGATAACCAATTTATGACCAAAACAATAAGCCCCTCAATCCAATCTCTATTGTATTTAAGTCCCTCTGGCCCTAGAGTATAATTGAAAACCTAGATCCGCAGCATTGCTCAACAACTATCAAATGTAGATCCATGCATTATAAGAGTTTAAGGATGAACAGAGGACCAGAGATAGAAAAATAATATGAAAGATGACAAGGGATGTAGGAAAAGAATAATACAGGAGTGTAAGAATATTACAGTAGTGGAGAAAGGATATCATGTAAGGATGACTGACCTAAGGTGATAGACAGGTAGAGTATTTGTGTAGAAGGTTTAGATGAGCTTAGATAAAACTTACCAAAATAAGAAGAGTAATAAGAAGAATATATAGAGAAAAGAGAGAGGTTGATATAGGAGATTTCAATGATACCAATTTAAGAAAGAAAAAATAAACAAAACAGCACCAAAATGAAAGAAAACAGAACACACACACACATACACACACAAAACGAAAACAGAAACAAAAGAAAAAGAAAAAAGGTGGGGGGAGATTCCTCACTGTTCTGAGTTCTTACCCAAAAGATACTAGGGTTGAGAACCTGGAGTTTAAAAAACAGATGACTGTATCAATATGGATATCATTTTTATTCAAACTGTACCCAGGGCTGTCTCTGTGTTTCTAGGAACGACCACAGTGACAGCAGGTTTGCGGGAAAAGAGAGGAGAAAAAAAGAAAGAAAGAAATAGAAAAAGAAAAAGAAAAAAAAGGAATGAATCATAACATTTGAAAAAAATGTGTAGGTTAAATGGCAAAGAGAAAAATAAAAACATTTAAAAATGCAAATGAAATGGGGTAAAAAAAAATTAAAAAAGGGTATTCTTCGGTTTTTTTTTTTTTTTTGGTGTGGGGAGAGGTTCAGTAGTACCTTTAATTGTTGCATGGCCAGGTGTAGTGGGCCTTCCATTGGCTTAAGGGAGAACTCGAGCAACATTACTTGCGTATTGGCTATTCCTAAAAAGATTTAATGGCCCATAGTAGTCATTGAGTAGTACAAGCATAGCTAATGATTCTTCAAGTTGGACTGAGCCACAAAAGTTCTGTCTAAATAGGCAAGGCTTTTGTGAATCAGCAGGGTGTAAAACATACCTGAAAGCATTTCGGGAAGAGTTGGTAAAGCCAACTGCAGCTTTAATTATTGGCTGTGTTTTTAAAAGCCTAATGGGTAAAATAGGCATTAAGGGTAAGATTGAAAACTTTTTTAGGAAAATGATTATCAGTGGGCCCCTGATAAGCCAATGCAAAAGTCTGAGCAATAGAATGTGCACTAAAACACCGGGCTAAAAGATCTTGGGACAAGGGTACGACTACTTTGTCTAAGTCAAGATCAAAGAGGGTAAGGCTAGTTCTGAGCATCTTAAGGGCAAGGCAAAACACTCCATCCAAAAAGGGGAAAATCTCTGGGGCATTAGAGTAAACAAAATGTATCCAGTAAAGAGTATGAGAGGGGGGCTGAAAGAGAGCAGCTTTTGGCAGTCCCTTAATGGGGAAAATAAGTCCCCACAGTTCTAACGTGGGATCATACCAGTGGAGAAAGGCCTAATGGAGGCTAGAATTGACAAGCTGCAGTGCCTCCTGTGCCTCCTTAGTAATTTTTAATGTCTCCTCAGGTTCCTAGACCCCTTCAGCAAGTTGAATAAGGGGCTAAGTTTTCCTGATGTTACAGGAAGACTGGACCTAATCCATGCAAGGTTACCTAGGAAGGTTTGCATGGATGCGAGGGTTGGGGATTAGGGAAGGTAAATTGTAACTTTTGGGGACAAACTGACTTGTCATTTATAGCATGACCTAGAAACAAGTATGGCTCTCGTGTCTGGACCTTCTCAGCTGCCATCTGAAGACCAGCAGCCCTGAGGGCCTCGGAGATATCTTTTAGCTTGGCAGACAAAACAAAGGGATCATGATGGCCAATTAGAATGTCATCCATATAGTGAATGACATACATATCCCATGGAGACTTGCTTAATAGCCTCCCATACAAATATTTGGCAAATGGTAGGGCTGTTTTTCATTCCTTGGGAGAGAACCCTCCATTGATACCTCTGACTAGGTTTTTGGTAGTTAATAGAAGGGACGGTAAATGCAAACTGCTGTTTATCCAATGGATAAAGGGGAATAGAAAAAAAGCAATCCTTTATATCAATAGTATAAATATACAAATATTAGGAATTGATGAAAGATTTAGGAGCCCTGGCTGGGTGGCCCGCATTGGCTGCATAATATTATTTATTGCACAGAGATCATGAAGAAACCTGTATCTGCCGAATCGTTTTTTAATGACAAAAATGGGGGAATTCCAAGGGCTTGTTGAGGGCTCTATGTGACCCTACAGAAGTTGTTCCGGTATTAACTTTAGTAGCTCCAATCGTTTTTCTCACTGCCAATAGGCCACTGCTCCACCCATATGGGGAAAGTGGAAACTGTGGGAGACAGTAGCCTCTGGAATTGGGGGGTCGACTTTATGCCGACTTTCTCATGAAAGTTGCAGCCATCATAGGATGCCTTGCTGTCTGTAGACAGCAAGATATCTCTCCTCCAGAGGTTATTGGACAGGTTCTCTAAGACCAGTGGCTGAACAGCTCCTTGATTACCATCATTGTCTTGCCAGGGCAAAGGGCAAGCCGAGACCAACCTACACCTTAGACCTGGGGGCCAGGGCTGAGATTCCAGGAGGCAGGAACTTCCTGCCTTCTATGGCAAATTCTCTCAGCTCCAATATGTATTATTCCTCCAAACACAGTACCTTCTATCTCTATTTTCATCCTGGCCTGATTTTATACGATTGGTATGGTCCACATTATGAAGGTGGTTTCAAATGGATCTTGTGGTCTCCCTCTCACTTGAGGGACTGAGGAGTGCCCACTCCTGGAGTTTAAAGGTTGCTCCCCTATGCCCATCTTGGATTGGCAATCCTTGCCCCAATCAAGACCCTTTTGACATCTGGGGCAAACCGATGGGGGTCTCTTGTCTGCCTCTCTCTTCCTGTTAGGGCACTGCCTGGCTAAGTGACCACGGCCAACACATTCCCAGCATCCTTTCCCTTGCTGCTTGTTCCTGGTCTGAAGGTGAACGGCCAGAGCCGCCTCAAGACCCTGAGCAGTGCTGGCGGCTGTCCTTATATCCTGGAATCTGTATGACCTGTATCCAATCATCGATTTCCCTACTACAAACAGATGCAATGGCTTTACGAGCCTCACTGGTAGCACCTTCCCATTTTGATAATACATTTACATTTTATGGTCAATGTAGTTGACAAATTAGGAAAAACAAGTTAACAAATTCCTTTGCATTGCTCACTCTTGAACATCTGCATGAAAAGTATTTTATCTTCTGTGGATGGGAGATGATTGGGAGAGTACATGTGGTCACTGATACTGATATTGGGTATACATATTTCCTGGTGGTAGAAGACAACTGTCCTATGCCAGTGGAAAGAACACCTCAGTCTGAGGAAGAGGCCTTTAATTTTTCAGCATTTCTCAGGACCCTTCTTCAGAAACGAGATTGCCTTGGTTCTGTTCTTTGAAGATGTATTAAACACTGCAACATGACTGCTTTGTCTCTCATGCCAGATAGGTGCGACCATGATTTCATTCTCATCCTCTTCATCTTGCTAACCAGTCTAGAGAAAAGCTTCAGCTGTACTTCCCATGTAGCATCTCTGTGTGCACACCTCTTGTGCCTCACACATAAATAATTAGTTTACCTACCCATTTCTATAGCCTTTGGTCAGTTGCAAGAAGCAGAATAATTCCGCCAAGAAGGAAAATTTGCACCAAATCATTCCTATTTGTCCTCAACCAAGTAAATCCAGCTTTGTTGACATTAATTTTATACAAAGTTTTTCTAATTTTTATTGTTTTATATAGTTATATAAAATATTTTGACATGTTCATTTATGATTACAAACATCTTATGCAGTATTGTCCTTTCCATTTTTGTCTATTTTATTTAATTTGATTGTTTCATATGTGTAAGCTAGGTAATAACCGATTTCCCTTTGAAAATAGTGACTTGACCTTAAAAGTTTTGAATTTTACTTATTTTTAAAAATTAACTCATATCATGCAGCCCATATGATGATATATAGTCACTGTTAATTACTCAGGGGAGATTATTCCTGAAGCAAATGATATCATTCATATATAGCCTAGGGGAACTATCTGTGATGGGGTACATTCACTAAGAACCTTGTTCTTAACCTACTTGAAGTAAGTTATAATACAATCTCAGTTCTTGGAAACATTCTGATCACTCATAAGTCAATGACTAGAGTTATTATAGATAATGAAAATAGCCTAATTTTTTTCTTATAAGACATGGTGGAGTTTGTGTAATCATTAACACATTTTATTGTGCTTGGATTAAAGTTTTAGGCAAAATGGAAAGTTCAAAACAGAAATGTAAGAAGAAATTTGTCTGGATTTCCAAGATAGATCCTGATGGTTTATGGAATTCATTTAGCTGGCCATGTCCTGATGGAGAGAAGAGTCAATACAACAAGGTGCACTCATCCACTACTCATAGCCCTAATGATTAATGTTTTAATTGAATGATGTATGAAATTAAGATAGATTTTTTACCATCTAATGTTATCCACATTAATGAAAGTGGGCAACAGAATGACATACAAATGAGAACTACAACAGAAGCCAAAAGAGGATAACACTGATGGACAGAAACTGCTAGAAGATAATTCTTTAAGGATCTGTTATCTTTTTCCACTCATCATTCCAAGTTATGATTTTAAAGAGGTCTATATAGAGATCAAACCTGAGAAATACACATAGTATTTCTATTCTGATTAAAGAATGCTTACTGTAAAATACAATGAAGATTTCACATAATTCTGTAGCAAAGAGAAGACATGTGTCTGGTTATTATAAAATGTTAGGGCCCTACATTGTGGTCCTTCTCTCTAACAAAAACCATAGCAGGGGCCAAGGCTTTCTGACCCTCAACAACAATACTGTGAAAATGGTTCTTGGAGACATTGTACACAAGCATAGATATACACAGACACAAACAGAGACACTGGAATTTCCATTATTAACATTAGTTTATCTTTTCTAAATTCAGGATAATTAACTGCTACTAACTCAAATGGTTAAGTGCCAAATAAAGTTAAATTTCAGACTCTATTAGAATTCTTAAGATGAGAATAAGTTAAAATATTAGACACAGCGGGCCGGGAATTTGGCCTAGAGGTAGAGTGCTTGCCTAGGATGCACGAAGGCCCGGGTTAAATTCCTTGGTACCACATACATAGAAAAAAGCCAGAAGTGGTGCTAAGGCTCAACTGGTAGAGCTCTAGCCTTGAGAAAGTCCAAGAACAGTGCTCAGGCCCTGAGCTCAAGCCTAGGACTGACAAATAAATAAATAAATAAATAAATACATACATACATAAATAAATAAATATTAGATGCAGATAGCTAATGCAGCTTCTGGTACTCTGGATAACCTTAGTATTATAAGTAATTAGGTATAATTTGTGACTCACAAAACAAAATGCAGCACAGAGTGTTGCCAGAGGGCCTGGAAAATAGTTTAACAAATAGGACAATGTGATAGACCAGTTCTTACAAGTTGACTAAAAATTTTGCTTAATTTTCCATCCAGTAGATGTCAGTAGTGATCTTGCAGAGCTGACATAACTAGTTTTCTTTCTAAAGTTTATTATTTTCCTAACTCTTACAGTGATTTAGACATCAGAAATTCTCGTCACCACTCACTAGGTATCAATCATTACCTAAATATTGTGGTAGAACTATGGACGCTAACCATAATTTCTGATTGCATGATAAAATGTTCAGCTTTTATATATCTGGTTGCTTCAGCCAAGAAGGGGAGAATTCTTCCTTGCTGACATTGTTCTGAGGAAACCTGAATCTCTTACTAATGACTACAGAGTAAACTATTGACTTATGCCCTCAATGTCTTAGCACTGTTCAAGTATCTAAAAATTTAGTCTATAAGATTCTCTTATGGGAAACAAAAATATTCTCTTTGCCTTTCTTGTGAGAGGATTATATAGCTAAACCAATTTTCTTTATTCTAACTTATAACTTATTTTGAGCTATAAAATGAGAACAAAAATGATATACAGCACTGATAAGCAGAAGTTTTTAGAGCTGGATATTCTTTTGCTACTGAAAAATAGAAATGACTCATATTGGGGCTGGGAGTTTGGCCTAGTGGTAGAATGCTTGCCTAGCATGCATGAAAACCCGGGTTCGATTCCTCTGTCCCACATACATAGAAAAAGCCAGAAGTGGTGCTGAGGCTCAAGTGGTAGAGCTCTAGCCTTGAGAAAGTCCAAGGACAGTGATCAGGCCCTGAGCCCAGGACAGGCAAAAAAAAAAAATAGAAATGACTCATATGAACATTGTTTCTTCATTTTGTGACCTAAACAAAGATAATGAGTTGTGTATGTCTGTCATAAACATAATATAACCAAAGGTGAACTTCTATGAGCAATGAGATTTAGGATGTTATTTAATACAGAAAGAGTTTAGCTTTAGCTACCTAATATAGGACAAATAGAAAAGTTTTTTTAACCACAGAAAGCTCAAATAGTAAAAACATGTCAGCTCTAAAATACCGCAACTGCTATAGAATAAAAGCAGTTTTTGAATATAAAAAGCCATGTGGTTAATTGGAAATAAGTCTCAGTCAGTGATGTTAGTGCCCAGGTTGGCTTTGAACTGTAATGAGCAATCCTCAGATCTGAGCCTCAGGAGTAGCTAGGATTACAGACATGAGCCACCTATGTCCACTCTCATTTATTCTTCTGAAGAGTGTTTATTCCATACTTCATTTGTTACTTCTCTCTCTTTCTTTTTCCCTAACCCTGGACTTAGGTAAAATATTTTGAATGTTCATTATGTTCAGCTTTGTATATTAGCATTCTCTCTCATCTTTCCTCTTTTTTAATGGAAAAAACTTGTAACCATTAATTAAGGCAGCCTTGTATCCGGTTTTACCTTAATATTTTTGTAATCCATACATTTCATAACAAATCACATACTGTATGAACCATTTTTTATTACCTAGTTCTCGCTGGCTTTAATAATGGAAAATCATTACACAGTTGGTGAAAACAAAACCAAGATTTGAATGAATCTGTTCAAACCCAAAGTGTCTGAAGCTTTTACTCTACCACTGGACTAGAGACTAGTATGAGAATATATATGGATTATAATCATCTATTTTTTCCATTAAGCTATAAATATTAATATAGAAATCTGACAACCTTTTAGCATTCATTCTTAATAATTTAAGTTTCATGGAAATTTATTCAGAGGAAAAGCTTCCTGCAAAATATGGTTAAGAAATAGACATACACTAAAATGAAGGTAGAATAATATTATAGTTGGGTAATAGGGTGGACACTGAGTGACTTTCTGATAAGGAGCAAAGACAGCAAACTTTTCCATTTTCTGAACCAAACTTTACTAAGAGCTGCATGGGGCTTTGTGTATGCTCATCATAAATGGAAGAAATCAAATAATAAATGGAAATCCATGGTGACACTTCTCTCAGTAATGACCACAGGCAATGGGTGTTTTTTTTCAAAAACCAAAAACATCCAACAAGTCACTAGAAGACTGATGTGGGTTGTGAGGAGAGAGGAGAAATTTTGCAGTCTGTCCCTTATTTAACAGGAATGGAGCAGTACCTGTGCTTTGTGAGCATGAGGTAGGGGAATGTTTATGCAATCTGTGATCACCTGAGATTCACAGCTTTTACACTTCACATTTTCAGGTTTTTTTTCCACACAAAACACCAGGGTTTGAGACAGCAGAGATTTTTTGCACAGGCCTATTGAGTTTACGAAGGGTGGGGGAAGGAAAGGCACAATACTAAACCTTTATCTTTTCATTGTTGTTTTTTACATAAAACTTTGATTGGCCTGATGCCAAAAAATATGATTGAGGATGAAAATAGAGCAGAATGTGCTAACTGTTGTATATGCAGGAAAGATATGAGGAATGGAAGGAGGAAAGACCTTGATGACTGGATGTGTCTTAGTGTATTTGAGACATTAGATATGAACTGAAATGTGGAATAATGAAATATTTTGAAAATACCTACAATGTTATGAGATTGGCATTCAAATGCTATTAAACATTCTGTGCAATACAGGATTTTGTTTAAGTTGGGTGAATAGCAGTAACTTGAGTGAAAGACCTAAATTCAGAAAACCTGCATGGGAAATCTTACCCATATCTTCCAAGCTCCACTCTTGTTTTATGTAGTGACATAGCAACAGATCGTAGAGTGGAAAGACTTGAATTCTTTTTAAAAGTGTTTTGAGGCTAATTTTCTATAAAGTTACCAAGATGTATAATAAAAGTGTATTTTGCATCTTGAAACTTTGCAAAATGACAACAGCAAACAAATTATGTATTTCTTTTCCTCTCTAATGGATAAAGAAATTATATTTATTTTTAAATTTAATTTATATTTGACATTAATAATTAACATTCTTTAAAATACAATACTCAGAATTTGTACTACCCTTGAATTGTTATACTGTGGAGAAATCAATGTATCTGTAAACATTTGTATGCAAGCATGCAAGACATAACAAATTTCTCCTTATGCTGTGTATACAGTAGAGCAGGCCAATAAAGTTTTAAATTCTAGGCCAACTTTTACTTAATTATGTTAAGAACATCCTAACCTTTAAGCTGATGCCAAGCTTATAGTGATAAAACATGTAAATTTTAATTGTAGTTTGTAGCTTAGATCATCTTTAATCTTGTCAACTATTTCTTAAATAATATAAAATACTGCCATTAGAGTTTTTGGAAAATAATTAATGTAAAAGACTTTTGGACAAAAATTCAAGTAGTTAATATGTGTCTTAGTCACCCAATAATTTATTTTTTTAACTGAACTTCATATGATTTGCTTAAAGGTTTTTGAGGGCTAGACTGAACATATGCTATATAAGCTATAATTGGGCCAGCCACAGTGGCTCAGGTTTGTAATCTTAGCTACTCAGGAGGCTGAGATCTGAGGATTGCGGGTTCAAAGCCAGCTCAAGTACTAAAAAGTCTGTGAGACTCTTATCTCCAATTAACCATCAGAAAACTGGAAGTGATAGCCTTGAGCTGAAGAGCTCAGAGACAAGGCCCAGGCCCAGAGTTCAAGTCCCATAATTAGAGCCGAGAGTGTGGAATGTGGTAAAGTGGTAGAGTTATTGTCTCGCATGCACAAAGCCCTGGATTGGAGTCCTTGTTACCACATAAACAGAAAAAGCCAGAAGTGGTGCTGTTGCTCAAGTGGTAGAGCTCTGGCCTTAAAAAAGCTCGAGTATAGTGCCCAGGCCCTGAGTGCATGTCCCAGAATTGACGGAAAAAAAAAATGTTAAGAAGAAATTTCAAAAGCATACTGAATAAAACAAGGCAGATACAAAAGTACATATTTGATTACTTCTTTATATGAATTTTAAGGCAGTTGAAATCAATTGAATTAACAATTCAATATATATTCAATTAATGTAATAAGAGAAAAAAAAGCACTGAAAAAAAACATGGTTATCTCAACTGAAAGGAAATTGATAGACTCACCACAGAATATTCAGCATAAGTAAGAGTGAAGAGAGTATCAACATCCTAATAAGGGATATCTAAAAAACGAAACAAAACAAAAACCTTACAGCTAACATTGTACTACATGGCAAAAGTATAGCTTTTTTTTCCTTCTAAGATCAGGAACAGGGATGTTTGTAGTCTTCACCAATATCAACCTTGCACTAGAAATTCTAACAGGAGGAAATAATCAAGAAAAAGAAATAGGGGCTGGGAGTTTGGCCTAGTGGTAGAGTGCTTGCCTAGCATGCACGAAGACCTGGGTTCGATTCCTCGGTACCACATACATAGCAAAAAGCCAGAAGTGGTGCTGTGGCTCAAGTGGTAGAGCCCTAGCCTTGAGAAAAGCCAGGGACAGTGCTCAGGCCCTGAGCCCAAGCCCAGGACTGGAAAATAAATAAATAAATAAATAAATGAATAAATAAATAAATATAGCACCTGTATTGCAAAGAAAGAAGGAAAATTGCATTTGTTTGCAACTGACATAATTATGTATGTGAAATATCATAATGAATACATTAAAAGTCTACCAAAGTAAAAAATGAGTTTAAGGACTTTGCGAATTATGATATCAACAAAAACAAAATTGTATTTCTACATGCTTACATTTTACAATACAAATTTTAAAAAGAAAAAAGAGTTTTTACAATAATAATCAAAATAATTTACTATTTACTATATAATTACTATTTACAATACTTATCAAAATAATTAAATATTTAGGCATAAATAGCAGAAAATGTACAAATACATACATGCTAAAATCTAAAGCAAGGTACCCCCCAAAATTAAATAATGGATGTTTCAATATACATCAAATTAATGAAGAAATTCAACAATAATTACTTGAATTCCAGGTAATTTCTTTGCAGAAAATATAATTTCTAAAAAATAATATTCACACAGTACTACCCATACCATTCACATAATATTCACAAATACAATAAATATTACATTTAACATATTTATATAATTTAGATGTACTTTCAGTAGTCAAAATTATCTTCAAAAATAAGAAAGTGAAAGAATTAATTCTCTTTTTTTTTATTTTTTTTTTTTTTTTGCCAATCTTGGGCTTGGGCTCAGGGCCTGAGCACTCTCCTTGGACTTTCTCAAGGCTAGCACTCTATCACTTGTGCCTCAGCCCCACGTCTGGCTTTTTTCTATGTATGTGGGATCGAGGAATCAAACCCGGATCTTCGTGCATGCTAGGCAAGCACTCTTCCACTAGGCCAAACTCCCAACCAATTTTTTTAATTTTAAAACTTTCAATATTTTTGCTATTGAACAAACAAAACTATGTCTCACATATGCCAATGGAAAACAATTTAAGTCCAAAAACAAATGTATGTATGTATGCTCAGATAAAACAAAAATTCCAAGATCATTCAATGGAGAAGGAACACTGGGGAGACAAGAAGGAAATAGTTATAAAAATAAAAATTGTTTGATAAAATTGTAACTCTGTTAACGTGGTGTTACAAGCCACTAATTCTGGCCCAGATTGTTTTACCTAACACTGTACCATTCCTTCAAGTGGACTATGATAGCATGTCTATACATATGGATTGACTGTGGGCTTACCCTACTCGTGAGTCTTTCAAGAATTTCAACTTAAAACAAAGTATTTAATAGAAAGTGACATGTTGACTGAAAAATAAACATCATATTCTGCTTTTATTCACCTTATTTCCCTCCATTAGCTGAAATTCTTCATATTTCTTGTCTTTAGTCAAAGGTGATTAACTGCTCAGTATATGTTTCACAAATAGTTACTTAGGTGCTTTCAGACGCATTATATGAAAATGTTTAATTATACAATATTTTATCTTATTGTGCTCATACTGTCATTGGATGCAAGTAAGGGTTTGGGAAATTTCCCTCTAAAAGTAGGAACTCGTAATTTAGGGAGAGCTTGATTTGGCCGAGCTTTATTGAGTAATGGATGTGAATCTGCTTTGTTGTCATAAGTTCGTATTGCTCTCTTGGCCCACGGACCACATTTCCATGGGGAACTCTCCTGGTTCTCTGGAAAATCCCCATATAGCTGGCCTTATCTGAAAGAACAGAACCTTCCCTAAGGCGGATATTCCCACCATAGAACTTTGCTGAACAGGACTGTTTACACAGTAAACCCCAAATGGAACAGATCAGGTAATAAACCCCCAGCAGTAATCAAGGAATTTCCAAAGAAATTTTCTCTTAGAACTTATAAAAACCTACCCCCCCCCCACACACACACTCCCTGCTTTTGGTCTCTCTGATCCTGTTAAGTATTGCATGGAGTCCCTCTGTAGATGCATGTAAAGCCTGTTCTTCTCCTTGCTGCTGAGGTATCTGCTTTCCTTTTCTGTTTGATCTACTTGTTCTTTCTTACCACTCAGGACTTCCTTTCCCAACAGTAAGCAAGCAGACAGGCAGACAAAGAGACCAATAAACAGATGGAGATGCTCTCTAATAGAGTGTGGGTGCCCTCAAAAGGAGACAGAGCACTATGGCATCAGGAGTATTTATGTGATAAAGGCAGGAGGTCTGACAAAGTTGTGTGGATAGGTGTTTTGTTTTGTTTCTGCTCTTAATTATTTTGGTGCTGTTACACTTTCTTAATTCCTTACGCTCCTTCACCATTCAGGTTTTTTGTTTGGGGTCTACCTTGTAATTTTTGTGGTGGGGATGTTGGGTATTTCTCTTAGGAAGGGATGCATTCTGCCACCAAACAGATACTAATTCTTGAGATAAGTACCTATGTTTTGGCCTATCCAGTATCTTGAGTCTACAAAAGTTACTCTACTAAGTAAATAAATAAATGACTGAATGAATGAATCAATAGCTTATTGATACCAAGCCCAATGACTCACAAAACTGTGACTACAACATACAGAAAAAAAGGAAAAATGTTACATTGTCTTCCTCTTGTGGGATCTTATACCAATTTTTTGTAGTTAGCACTTTAAAAGTACTCCACAATGTGTTCAAAATACTTTGATTAAAAGTTACCATTTCCTGACAACTCCTCCAAAGGCAAAATGTTTCCAACTAGTTTTCAGCTTCTCTGATTCCTTCAGCTTCATAAAAATTTTCCTCTTTCATTAGATTTCAGCTAGTCTTTGAAAAGACACTCCAGCTCTGTGGCCATGCTTCCTTTTGTATGCTGTCTGCCTCTCTAGGTTTGAAAAAGGGAATGCAAAGGCTGCTGCAGTCCTGTGTGGCTTTGGTACTCCTCCCTGGTTCTGCACTCACTGCTGACAGAGCTAAGATGATTAAAGGATTTGGAGAATCTGTGAAGAGCCAAGCATAGATTTTTGAATGTGTGAACTACTTGTCAAAATTTCATAGTAATTAGGAGCTGAGTGAAGAAAAAAGAAAGTGACTGCTCAGAGCTCGGTAGAATTTGAATGTTGTAGTATTCCCTTTGAGATTTTTAAATGGCCTGAATTCGTTAAGCTGGCACATAAACTTTGAGTTCCATGAGGAGAAAAAGAGTTGGATCTGTATAGTATTTACTTCCTAGTGTCTTTCAGATGTGGAACAATGGTTTGGAAGCATACTTTGAAATAGATTACACTTGAATATCTAATGTCTTAATCTCTTCTTTAAAAAGTAGAATCATCTCTTTATTTATTCCTACATTGAATTCATGTGGGCTTAAATAATAAATTGTGTAGCAAAAATGGCAGACCTCATAGACACTGGTTAGAACCTTGAAAACCAGAAAGCCGAGTTAGGACTTTTTTCACAATTTCCTCTATGCGATTTAGAGCTACTAAACATTAGTTTGTTGTAAGTCTGTTTTGTTTTGTTCCTGGAGTGGAGCTTAAATTCAGCAAGTCCCTTAGATTTTTTTTCACTCAACTTTCTGTCCTTGAGTAATAAAAGCTTCTTGAGCTCCATTCTATTTTCTGCTTTTTGGTCGTTAATTGTAAATAAGTTCATAGATTTCTTTCCAGGCTGACTTTGATCAGTGATCCTCAAATCTCAGCTACACTACTTCACTTTTTCACCCTTTTTTCCTCAAGTTCTGTCTGTACTTTCACCCAAACTCTTCCAAAGATGTACAGTTGAATACACCATATACATAAAGAAGACAGAATCATCAAAAACTAAAAAATAAAAAAAGAAACAAAAAAGTGATCTCTTGTTACCATATCTTGGAGTTCATTTCAGTATATATATTATTTTATATAAATATGAAGAGTTACTTTGGCATTATGCATTTTTCAGCAAAAGTTTTAAAACTATGATTTCCATTTTTTGAACTACCACTGTTTAGATAATTGTTTCTTTACTTGGGAATATTAAGCTTACTTCCATTTTTTCATGATCATATCTTTTTTTGTTGTTTATTCACCTTGTCAGTGTTGGGATTTTTGTTGTTGTTGTTGTTGCCTTTTTATTTTAGTATCTTTTTAAATCTATACTTGAGTTTGAATTTATGGTTCCAAGATTTGTAGACTGGTGTTCTACCAACTCTACATTTTGTTGGTTATTTTGACTACAACGGAGTCTAAAAAACTTCTCAATCTTTCTTGGTTGGCACCCAACAATGATCTAAACTTCCTGAGTAGCTAGGATTACATACAGGTAGTCAAACTTCTCCTTGCTTGACGACAAGACTGAATATAATGCAAAAAGTGTGGGACTTGTTTTGCTATTTGGGGGTAAGGATAACTCTAAAGTTTCTCTTTGTCTTGTGTTTAAACAAACACTTTATTTTTGTGCCTTTCTTCAAATAAAAAATCCTAGATAGGCTTTGCTTTCTGAAAGTTTTGAGTTCACAGTGAAACTGAGGGAAAGAGGAGATTTAGAGAGACTACCCACATACTTGCCAACCCCACACAAACAGGAGTGCCCGGGCCTCTCACATATTTGTTACAATTTATAAATCTACTTTCCTCACATCATCATCTGAGGCCCAGAGTTTACCTTAAATAGTTTCACTGCCTTAAAACATACATAGCGGAACAAAAGATGATAGAAGTGGCTATTCTCTACTCTACCTAATCCTACTGCCTGAGTGCTAGAAACCACTGACATTTTTTATTGCTTGCATGGTTTTGCTATCTAGAATGTTGTATACAGTTCAACTTGTACGGCGCTTCTCTATAGTAGCATATTTCATCTAGTAATATAAATAAGTTTTTTCCCATATCTTTTCACAGCTTAATTGGTATTTCATGGTCCCTCTGAATAACATCCTATTGTCCCGATTTACTACAGTTTTACTTGTCCATCCACCTAGTAAAGGTCATCTTGAAGCTGCTTCAAAATCTTAACAATTATAAATAAATCTGATATAAATGATTATTTGCAGACTTTTGATGCAGATTCAAATTTTCAATACCACTGACTAAATACCATTTGTGGGTTGAGTAGTAAGAATGTATTTAGTTTTGTAAGAAACAGCAGAACTGTCTTCTAACATGTTACATTCGCATCAGCAACAACCAAGAGAGTTCCTCTGATTCCCCATCCTTGCCAGCATTTGGTGGGTGTCTGTGCTCTGGATATTGACTTCTAATAGTCAGATAATTTGAGGAAAATATAGCCTTGTGAAGGCAACTCAGAAATATGTATTTAGAAATATAGCAATGCCATTTGTACTTCAAAGAGAGACAACAGGACACATGCTTCCCTAAGGGATGCTTTCCTCACCCCAAAAATTAACACTTATCTAACAGGATATATGCCTTCCTGAAAAAATTGTTTCCCCCACACTTAAGCTACCTCCTGTGCAAGATGCAGTTAGCAAGGTGCCTTGTTATTCAAGGATAAGGATCTGTTTTATGACAGGATGCATTCTTACAAGGAAGAAATTCCCCCCCCAATCCAGAAACATGGCAAGTAACATCAATAGTAATTAGAGCAAAGATAAAACATTTATCTTTGCATATCTTTGTCTAACTTCAGTTAGACTCCCTGACTTTTACTCTATGAATACCCATAGAAGCCGCAGAGTTCTGGGTCACTGTTTCTCTCTCTCTCTCTCTCTCTCTCTCTCTCTCTCTCTCTCTCTCTCTCTCTCTCTCTCTCTCTCTCTCTCTCTCTCTCTCTCTCTCTCTCCCTCTCCCCTCCCAACTTGGCCCTGAAAGCACTCACACTCTATAATAGAGTATGCCTGCCTCTACCCTTCTGTTTGTCTGTTTAGCTGCATGCTTATATGTGTATGTGCTTATATGTATACCTGCTTGCTCACTTACTCAATAAATTCCACTAAGTTTTCTTATCATCCTGACATGTCCAGATATTCTAAGATCAGAGTCAAGGACCCTAAGTGAAGAGTTCTTATATTTAAAGGAAAACTTCACTAACCCTTACCTGTATCCAGTGACAGAGAGGTTTCTGAGTGTTTTAATCAGAAGTTCTTAATGAGAGATGTTGAGTATCTTTTCATATGCAGTTCTTCTGTTTAAAAGTCTGCAAGAACACTTAATTTTTTGTGAAAGCTGTGGAGTAATATGTAAGAGAATAAAATATCTTAAGGCATGGCAAGATTAGTAGTGTTATTTTATCTTTTTTGTTTTCTATCTATGTAGCACAGATGAGTTGATTTCTGGATATGAGCAAACAGTTCCCAAACCTGCACATTTTCCCTTGGATTTCTTATCTTTTATTCCATCCCCGAAAACATCTTATCAAAGCTTCTAGGGACCAAGAAAATCTGTAGACCTGACACTTTGTACCACTCATCCATAATTAGGTAGGTATAGTGTCAATTCTGGGTCCTTATAGAGTCAGTTATTTGTTGGGAAGGCAAAGTTGCATGAGAAAACTCGCTCCTGTTTTGCAGTCTGCCATACTGCCTTTTCCTCTTCAACACTAGTCCTCTCTTTTTCTGGTTTTCCTCCAAATAGCATTAAAAGCATTTTTCTAATAATGGGAGATGAGTCTTTAACCACAACAAAAATCCTCATGCCAAATCTGTAGAGTATGGAACAGCCTAAGGCCACAGAGGGGTTTAGTTCTAAGACATTTCCTATTTCTCAGCATTAGTTCTTTATGATAAGGCTGGGGAGTGGGGGTGGGGAGGAAACTGCTCTAAAACTTATGCACAATAATCCTTGGTTAATGCAGGCTGCTGATAAACCAGCTTAAAAGGCTGGCTCCTGTTTGATTCCCTGGTTCTCCAGTAAGGCAGGCGGACTTCTGCCTCCTGACATTTCACAGTTTAACCGTAGGGAGAGCCTTTTGTGGGTGACTGTCATTAAACTACCACTGCTTGTTCAGTGGCATTCAAGCAGCTTTCTATTTGATAACTCTTGTTGTTTTATATGCTAAGCTGGAAAACAATTCACCTTAACAAGAGAGAAAAAAACTTCCAGTGATTAAAGGACTAACCCATAGACATTATCCACAACCCAGTAGTGCTTCTGGGTGGAAAATCACTAAACACTAAATTAAACGCCTCATCAAAAGACCCACCTAATCCTAGGCTTTCACAAATTCACTTAACATCTGCCTCCTGCTCAGCTTTGGGGGATGGAGCCTCAGGAGGGAGTCTGGTGCTCCCTAGTTGAGTAGAAATGTTTTCTCAGAAAAGGAGAAAGCTTAGAATTAGAATCTAATTCTAAGCGGAACCTAAACAATCAGATTCCCTCAGAGATGCTAATAGAACCAGACTAATCTGGATCTCTCATTAAGCAACCTTTTTATTTTATTTTATTTTTTAAGTTACATAAAGAACATCCTTATGGGAAAGAGACATTTCACCATTCAATCCACCAATCAGGTGCTCCTAGCAGGGTAAACAGTGTGTTCTCCGTTCACTATTTTGCCCTCTTTCAGGAGGAAGCAGCTCCAGAAGACATGATCTTCACCCACATTCCTGACTTGGTGCCACCCTCTTTTGATTACACAGAAGAAGGGGAAATGTTAGGCCGAAAGCTCCCTCTCTCATAGCTAAGCATGCTCTTTCCCGGGGCAGCACTAGGCCCGTTAAGTACAGGCAGTAAAAAATTAGCCACCACTCTCTTCACTTGAGATGGCACTCCTAACACAATAGGCAGCACATTCTTTTCTGTTCTGAGAAAGGATCTAGCAGGTCCAGGGGGTGGGGGGAGAGAGGAAGGGAGGGAGGGAGGGAAGGAAAGAGAGAGACAAAGAGATGCACACACATGCACACGCCTGTTTGTGCCCATCCAGATAGATAGGGCTAGTGCATGGATGATAGATGGGCGGAGAGAGTAGGAGTATCTGTCTTTTCTTGCAGGAGCTCCAGAACATGGTGGAGTTATAAGCTGCCCTGGGAAATGCAGTGGCTGAGAACCAGAGGTAGGGGTAATATTATTAACAAGAAAGCATACAGACCCCAACATTCACCCATCACCACTGACCTCTGAGAGACTTGCTAATTTCTTTAACTTCCCTGAGCCTCACCTTCCTCATTTGTAAAATGGGATGTTTAGCCTGGAGAACTGTATTAATATTAAAGATAATTAGTAGCAAACTTGCCAACATGTGCAGCACATAGTAGATGCAAAGAAATAATGATTTTGATTTCATTACGATTTATAGATTACTTTTTTCAGGTCATAATTGGATAATGTTAGAAAAACAGAATCAATATTAGCCATGCAACAAAGGTAGGAATATAAAAAAATATGAATTGTTGAGAAAATAAGTTATAGTTATTCAACAGAAGTTTGGATTGTCTTGATTCAAATGGAAACTAAGAAACATTTTCCCTAACACATAAAATAAGGCAACCAGCCAAATGAAAGGGACAGAGATGGGGAAAATTTCCATGACCTGCAAGAGGAGAGCTGAAGTTGCTGCTAAGCCAGTCAGCTTCTGCTTACTGAAAGGGCAGGAGAGGTGAAATTAAAGAAAGAAGGTGATCCCTGGGCAATTTTGTGGCCATTACCTTGTAATCACCTTGTCATTCAAAATCAGCACTAGTGAGGTTTAGAAGTGTCCTCATGCATTACATTTCCTCTCACTCTCTTATATTCTGTTTCCCCCCGACTACCATAAATTTTAGAAGGATTGTAGAGAATTTCAGGTTACAAGGAATTATTGCCAAGCATTACCGTATCTGCTTTTAATACCAGTACTCTTGCTGGTATACTGGGAGGGAGCATTTCCCTAATACAAGCAAAAGCTGCCATGATGGAGACTGATCAAAGCTTGCACATATGGGACAAAAGCACTGAACAACTCATCACTCTCTAATTGTCACTTGAGTCCAAAGTCTTCCTGAGGGTGGCTTTACTTCACTCACCAGAACTGAAGGGCATAATCTGCCTCTGGAGATCACAATTGGAATAAAAAACAACTGATATGAAACAATGTTAGAGTAACTTTGCTTGTAAAGGATATATGCTGTTCCCTCAGCATTCCTTTGTCCCCTACAGATAACATGTTTTAAGGAAAGAACATCCACTAATTATCTCACACACACACAAAAAAGAATGTACACACTTCTTTCCCTTAAAGGATAAATCTAAAACTTCAAGTTCCTAATAGTTCATAAGATAGGATTGAGTAAAGTGCACACAGAAGACTATTCCATGCCACTTTCTTGCTTTCATGGATATAACTTCTTGTTATTTTGAGAATTATTCTTGTTAAATTAGAGAATAAGTAAGTTAAAATGTGTGCGTCCAAGAAGTGGTGGAGTTTATGAGTTGTGGTAATTCATAGCCCTCAGATCATACAGACAAGTTGAACTTAGGTCTAACTTTGGGTGTCTGAGAATAGATGACTTAATTTACGACTCAAAAATGTTTTTTAGCCAGGTTCAGTGGCGCACGCCTGTAATCCTAGCTACACAGGAGGCTGAGATATGAGGATTAAGGTTCAAATCCTGGGCACAAAAGGACCTGAGACTCTTATCTCTAATTAACCCCCCAAAAAATGGGAAATGGGGCTTGGTTCAAGCATAGGGTGGTAGCCTTGAGCTGAAGAGCTCAGGGACAGCGCCCAATCTGAGTTCAAGTCCCATGACTCCACCACACAAAAAATGTTTCTTAGTGTACATTATCTGCCAGGCACTAATGATAGAGAGGTACATCAAATTTGGTGCATACTTTCAAGAAGAATGCCAGCTCTAGACAACACTGACATCAGGAAGGACAGTTCCAGTGTTGCTCAGTGTGCTGGACTGATTGGCTTGCATATGAAAGATACAAAGGAAGTTCTTCATGGTTTCTAGTAATTAGTTAATGCAGGAAGGAAAACAGTTTCTCCATGGCCAGCAAGGTCTTAAAAGTCAAAATATTGAAAGTGCCTGGGCAATCACAAGATCACTGAGCTAATAACTAGCAAAACAAAACCCAAAACAAAATTAGACCCCAGATTTGACAACATAACACTCAATCTTTACACCTCTTTCTAGACTTTTTAAGGAATATCTCAGTATCCCTTACTTCAATAAATACTTTGTCAAGCTTACTGCATCTTAAAATTCACATTATAAAAGCTAGGACACTAGTATTCTGTCTACAGTGTCACACTAAATTACAGGTGGCCATTGTTTTAGATTCTTTGTACTGGAAGTCTTCCACAGATCAGACCAAACAAAAAATATTTGGTGAAATGCCATATCACTAAGCTGAACCTTTCAGCATAATTCCCAAACATGGCAGTTTTGCCTAAAAAAAAAAACAAAAAAACAAAAACGAGCTTCAAGTCTATCTGACTCAGTGTAACAAGGAAGGCCCTTCTTGCTTTAACTTTTACAACAAACCCACAAACAAACCTGAAATACCTAAGCTACCTAATCAATCATTTTTCAACAAAACCAATTGTTCCCATATTGCCCAGTGGGAGTCCCTTTCTATTTTGTAGAATGTAGGCTTTTCTGTTTAAGAATGACAAATTAATAAGGCACTAGAGGCTCACACATGTAATCCTACATATTAATGAAACTACTCTGTTCAAAGCCAGCCCAGGAAGGAAAATCTATGAGACTACTCCAATTAACCTCCAAAAAAGCTGAAAGTAGAGCTGTGGCTCAAGTGGTAGAGTGCTGTAGCCTTGAGAGAACAAAACCAAAACCAAATCCAAACCAAAACAAAACTAAACAGAACAAAACACCTGCTGAAAGGCAACAGCCAGGCCCTCAGATCAAGCCCCAGGACTCATACAAATTTTAAAAGAAAAACAAATAAAAGAAAATTGGAGCTATAACTACATTTGTTATAATTTCACCTTTTCCAGTAGCTATAAATTGAAGTATGGTATGCCCTTTTGACTTAAACTTTAGTGTCTATATTAATGATCTCTATTACTTTAGGTAATTATTAAAGCTTACTGAGCTTTAGTTGTCTAACATTCAAAGGAATAGTAATGCTCACCCTGAATCGTTTTAGAGATAGGAACATATATTATTACCAACTTTGGAACTTAGGTAGTGTTCAATATGCATTATAGGTATTAGAATTATCCAGAGAAACATTAGTACATTAACTACTCTCTAATGAGAATAATAATGGTGATATACCAATATGTTTCTGTGTAATAATCTTTTCCTAAGCTCTATGGAAAAACAAAACATAGCAACCCAGATGGAATTATATAAATACTCTGCAATCTAGTTATTTAAAAAGTCGTAGATTAAATGCCTCTTTACAAAGCCTCTATATTATAACAGCCAGAAATAAAATAGGCCTTATATTCAATTTCCAGTACAGAACTCCCTTTGCCTATGTTCAATGCCTTTTGTTGTATGTAAATAAAATTACATCTTCCTTTTTATTGTCGGGATAATGTATAGAGGGGTTACAGTTACATTCATCAGGTAGTAGGTACATTACTTCTCACACGTTTATATTCCCTCTCATGTTTTTGTCCCCTTTTACCTCACCCACCCCCTCCCAATCATCTTGCTTCCTTCCTTCCCTTTCCTATTTCAAATAAACAATACCATTGTTTGTTTTTGTTTGTTTATTTGTTTGTTTTGCCAGTCCTGGGCTTAAACTCAGGGCCTGAGCACTGTCCTTGGACTTTCTCTAGGCTAGAGCTCTACCATTTGAGCCTCAGCACCAATTCCAGCTTTTTTCTATGTATGTGATACCAAGGAATCAAACCTGGGTCTTTTGCATGCTAGGCAAGCACTCGACCACAAGGCCAAATTCCCGGCCCAATATCATTTTTTTTACCCAGCTCCTACTCATAGATAACTGGTTTCCTGGCCAGTTCAAGTTTGTAGCCTGAACAGCTGAGTAAATGGAGATGTTATTTATCACTTACTAAGGAAGTGAAGGGATTGGGGGTCAATTATGATTTTTTTTCCTGTGTCAATTATGATGCTGGCTAATTCTGGAAACACTGGTAGACTTAACCAAAGGCAAAACAACTAAATTCAATTTCATTCCTGTGTCACTTTAGTCAGAACTGACCTCTTGTTTTGGTTCTAGAGTGTCCATGAATGACAGGGCCAATCCATACTGATAAGCTAACACCTCAAAAGTACTTGTCTTCATGCTTTTACCTTCTCCCGCACTTTCAAATCTCTGATTTTTGTTTTCAGAAAGAAACCTGTTAAGGGTAAAATGAGACACTTCAAAATTAAAACATTATGTTCATTTAATTTTAATATGCTAATCTGCCTTGTGATGTGATAAAATATTATGGATTGATTTAATCAAAAATGAAATAGAACCTGTTGCATTTTTCACCCTGAAATGAAATGATAGCAAAGAAAATCCTGGCAGGGTAATACTATGTCTAAAATTGAAGATAGATTTATGTGCTTGATGCCAGGAAGATAATGTTTAATTTTTTCAAATCCTCTTTTTAAAATTTGTGTCCTCTATAGAGATCAGCATGTTTTTTCCTGTAACTGTGGAGGGTCTGGGTCAAGTACACACAATAGTCTTTTGATTTCTTTATTGGCAAGCTATGGATGTCAATTTCTGTATTATCTAAGTTCCTTGATGGGTCAGGCAAACTAGAAAAAACTATTCAAGAAAAATTATTCTTATGGGATAGCTGAACTCTTTCAACAACAGTAAGCTGTTTCTTGAACTGTTGATGTCTGGGAAAGTAATTTTATTTAGTTGTAGCTGAGCATACTATACTTGAAGCAAGTTTAGTTTATTTCCAAATCTATATACAAGAAGAGTATACGTAGCATGAATGGGAGTTTTATGGTGGTGTAGCCGTGGGTCCAAATCTTGTTAAATTATGAAATGTCTGTGAATTTCAGGGCTTATTGTGAGGTGTTTCTGAGCTTTAATTAAAATGAAAAAATGTAAATAATAGAACCTCTGTATTGGACAAGTGTTATTTTTGCTTATTACAGTTTATTCAATCAATAACTATGGAAAACACTTATTTAAACTTGAATTTCAGCTAAACAATGACAGTTTACATTTTAATACTTTTACACATTGTATAAGGACATATTTGCACTAAAAGTTACATAATATTTGAGAGTACTTATAGTAAAAATTATTCATTGTGATCTGAAATTGTAATTCATATGAGAGCCCTAAATTTTCTCTAACCATTCTATGATTATCCTATGTGTCCATGTCTGAGAAATTCTGATTTTTTTCATAGAAAGTCACACTTTTTTCCTATCTACTTTCACAAGTTTCTAGGAGAGCTCTTTCTGTCCTGGCATGGAGCAAAATTAGAACAAAGATTTGGTTAATTGGGCAGCAAATTCATCTTGTTGCTGTTTTCTTTTCAAAACTGGCTTTGAAAAGAAATGACCATAGTAGTCCAAATAAATTCAGTCTTAGTACTCAATTAAACAACTCAGAAAGATGAGTTTACTTTCAGTTGAGATTGGTGAGCTTCAAATTGAAGCAAAGGATTGTTGATATCTATTCTGGACACAACTGGAGAAACTGAGATGGAATTGAGCAAGGATGGCATGCTGCAGACCTCAGATTGTACTGTGAGGGTATACACTGAAGACAATGGTTTTCATTTGTGCCTCCAATCAGTGCGCTCTGTTTCCGGTTATGCAAATTGTAAGCTATTTTCTTGCTAATCCATTTTGAGTGAAGTTTTTGTTTGTTTGTTTTGTTTTTGTTCTTTGCAACCAGTAGAGGTCTATAAAATTATAGTCTACAATCAAATTTTGAGATAATCAGTTGAAATCCTACATAAATAATTAAGTCTGTCACAGATATTCATAAAGTTTCCATTTCACACTACCCCATTTTAGTCTTTTTAGACCATACATAACTCCAACACCACCAGCCATGATATATGAGGGAGATGGATGGAATCACTTAAATTTACGATAGCATGATAAAGAAACTACTTCTTCTTAGTAATGGTGGGTTTAAGCATATGTTTTTTAATGAAGGGAACTGCTGCTCTTTTTTATTTTCTTCCGTAGGCAAGATATAGTGGCTCCTCTCCAAGTATATGAAAAGTAAATGCTGACTTATTGATAAGTAAAGCTCATAATGCTAAAATATGAGAAGCTTTAATCTTCTTGAGATCATGAAATATAACTCTGAATACTAGGTGAACTGAAAGTTTTACTTTCCTAAAAGTTTGCATGAAAGATAATTATTTACAAGATTCTGCTAACTTATATGCATTGTGGGAAGCTAGCTGATCTTCGTTCTGAACATTAAGGATTTGTGCTAAAGTATGCACGTAATTCAGTGTAGTTTACTCTTTTTACTGGGAAATTCTGTGACAATATGTCTAACAGCAAAAAGTGAAGAGAAATGGAGCTGGGGAGAAATGCTTAAATATTGCCAACATAGTAAGAGTAATCATAATATGTTCTGACAGGTTACAACAAAGCACTGGCTTCTCTAATTACAATTATTTTGCATTCAGATTTTATAATCCTGCAATATAAACAATAATTTATATTGAAGGCGTTGGGGTTAGATGAACCTGGAATAAAATTCAAGTCTTACCATTGATTCAATCACCTTAACCACCTTGAGATGTTATAACTTCTGTGAAGTAGTTTGCTATGAGGACTAGGGTTAAGATGTGATGGGAATCTAGAAACACAGCTGAAATAATAAGGGTGTTACAACCTAATGAGATATAGAAGTAATCAGTTCATGAGTACATTAAGTTTTTATGTGGCTGGTGCTTAGAGAATGGTTGTCAAAGTTAGAAGTCAGCACTTTTTATTTTGTTTTCTTCTCATTGCCTGATATGGGGCCATGTTACCACCCATAAGGTTTTTTTGTTTGTTTTTGTTTTTTGCCAGTCCTGGGCTTGAGCTCAGAGCCTAAGCACTGTCTTTGGACTTTCTCAAGGCTAGAGCTCTACCACTTAAACCTCAGCACCATTTCCAGCCTTTTTCTATGTATGTGGTACTGAGGAATCGAACCTGGGTCTTTGTGAAGGCTAGGCAAGCACTCTACCACTAGGCCAAACTCCTGGACCTTGGGTTTTTTTTTGTTTGTTTTGTTTTGTTTTGTTTTTCCAGATGCTGTATATTTTATTTTATTTTTAAAGAATTTATTAACATTGATTTTTACATCATTTTTCAAATGTCATTTTTAACAAACAAGTATTCAAGAAGGGAATCTCTATGTACAATCACTGGCACTTAGGTTTTAGAACATAATTAAAATTAAGCTGAGGGTTTGTATGTCATAGATACATATTAATCTGTGTAATAAAACATTATGTCTATACAGTATAGAGCCCATCATAGTTTTTTATCAACTCTAAGATACCATCTTACCCCAATTAGAATGGCCAATATTCTGAACTCTGACAATGACAAATGCTTGTTTTATTTTATTTTTTTCAAGACACATTTCAAATAATGATCAGACCAAAAATTCAGGCAGAGATGAATACATCTTTAATATTTTCAAAACACTTTCCCTAGTCCCAATTACTTCCTACTGTTTCCTTCTAGTCTCTTCTCAATTGTTCAGAAACTATGAAATTGACCATGTAAATTCTGCTAGTGTAATGTTCTCTTCTGTATACTTGATACATGTCTATTCCTTACAAATACTTAATCAGACAAGTAAGTCTAACTTGTTTGCTAGAACTCAATAGTAAGAAGAGAGTCTGGATCATGTAGCATCACCATAATACCCCACTGAACACAGCAGGGTAGACTGCTTATTGGCAGAGCATGATGCAAAATTTTGAATAGGGACTGGGTATGTAAACGAAACTGCTTTGAAGACATAAGAAGGATGGGACACTAACTTCACTCCAAGAGTCATGAAGCCCATTGTTAGAAGAGAGAGCAAATGCTTCTTGAATATTATAACCCCCAAACCCCGGGCTTTTCTCTTTAATACTGGTTGTGAATTCCCATCGTGAATTACATTGTCTATAGAAGTGTGATAGTAAGTGAAGCTTGGAAAAGGAATGTGTTAACTGTAAACTATCGTCTTAGCTGTAAATTATATGTATTGGAAATACACACACATATACATGCAGGAATATATATGTGTAAACATGTGTACACATGTATAGATTCATAAAATTGTCTTTCTAGATTTTCCATTAAAGAGCACTTTGAAAACCTCTTAGAAAGCATAACTAAACAGCAGGACCATCACTACCACAGATCAGCAAAAATAAAGGGATCATATGTGTCCAATCTTTAACAATATTAACTCAGTGACTAGAGATAAAAGCCATGTTTGGTACTTTGAGTGAATAAAATCATTCACTTTGAAAAATTAAAAAAAAGAGTAACTATGATCTGCACCAAAATGATAGAGGGTTGTACTGTATTGATCATCCTGGGTCTTCTCCTTTAAAGGACAGAAATTTACTTGCAAGCATTATTTATGCCTTTTTTCATTTATACTGATGAGTATATAAAACACATTTCTAAAGTGTTATGATTAAATGTTAATTTATAAATCTTTTAATTTATAAATCTTTCAACTTGTACATACTATTTTTCAAACAGATATGAGCATAATTTTTTCTGGCTTGCTCTAGTTGTCATGTAAGGTGTCAACTTTTTCTCTGCGATATTCACAGCATATATCCTAGTATTGTCTCTCCTGTATGAATTGATTTTTATAAATTGACATGTTGCAGACATCCAACATTGTGAATGAATTTGATAAAAGGAGAGAAAATGTGTGAGAGTATGCCAAGGCAGTTCTGCTAACATCTGATCCCAACAGAGACCCCCCCTCCAAAAAAAAAATACCTGCAATGAACTTGTAAATCAAAGGGTTTGTTTATTGGCACCTTTGATGTTCCCAAGAAAGAGACCAATGGGTGCATCAACCTGCTTTCCTTTCAGGGGTAGGGAATGCCTGATTGGCTGGATTCTATAATGCTGGAGCAATCATCTAGCTTGTGAAGATATAGAGAGTTCTGTTTCTTCTTGCTTGCTGTCAGCAATTGGCCTATACTAATCATTTTGTATGACCCAGGAATGATGCTATACATCTGCAAATGATCCTCCAGAGAAAAATAGATTCACCAACCCTGCAAGGCTGTGCTATTTTGTTCAGAACTGAAGGAGAATTTACAGTGATTATAAATTTCACACAAGCACACAGCGAAGTCACCAACATTGCTACTTTCACGTGGCTTCTCTCTTATGCTCAGTGTACACTGTCCCCATCAAAGGCCAACCTTTGCTGTCAAGTTTTAAGAAATTCGGCTGCTTCCTATTTTCAGTAGCTCACTCCCACATCTGCCTCTTGGCAGCTGTCAAATAGTTACCCGTGGGTGAGGTTTGGGGTGGAGGTCAGACAATATATGCATTGCAAAAGGGAGACATCTCGAGTGCTGTCTTTTGTGCATTGTATCTGCCCTTTGCCTTTTTTCTTTTGCTATACTCTTGTTCCTTTTCCTTGAAAGAAAGTTTTGTGCAGCTGAGAAGATGCTGAGTGATCTCTAGCTGGAAGGGACAGGCAGGTTTTTGATGAAGTCTCAAATTCTAGGTAGACCTTTTCCCCTGCCACTTGGCATCAAATTTATACTCTTTCTAACTGCTAGAAAAGACAGAAAAATGGCCTCACAGCCAAATGGAGTAATCCATTTTTAATATCATGAACCCTGTTTCTTGTTGATTATAGAAAGAACCAAATAGCAGACATTGGTTCAAAACAGCAAAACTTCATGAGCAGACTTAAATGGACTAAATGTAAGAAACGCTTTAGGTTGTCAAATAAAAACGTATAAAAATGAAACAAACAAAAAACAAAAATGGGCTGGGGAAGATTTAGCTGAATGGAAGAGCACTTGCCTGGTAAGGGCAAGTCCTTCAGTTCGGTCCTCAGCTCTAAAAAAATAGTAAGTCAAAAAAATCACTTCTGTGGGTGGGGTGATTGGCCTAGTGGTAGAGTGCTTGTCTAGCATACATGAAGACCCAGTTTGATTCCTTGGTACCACCTACATAGAAAATAGCTGGAAGTAGTTCTGTAGCTCAAGTGGTAGAGCTCTAGCCTTGAGAAAGCCCAAGGACAGAGCACAGAAACTGAGTTCAAGGCCCAGAACTGGCAAAAAAAATCAGTTCTGCAACAAATATTAAGAATCTTAAAGTGATTAAACTTATCTCTTATTTCCTTATATCACACTTGGAGATTATCTTTCATAATTGAAAAACAATTGGGCATTATTTTCCAGTCTGATATAATAACTAGCTCTAAAAATCATTAGAAAAAGTTACTTTCTTTTTCTCGGTGTCAAATGCCTCACCAAGAAGTAGAAGATTTTAAATTAAATCTCTGTTTCAGCTCAAATATCCCACAGAGCCTTGATTTTCTCTGTTCAGTGCTATGAGTAAGTGCAGAGTGTAAGTCATAGATGTGACATAAGAGACATCCTATAATCTGAATAGAAATGGAATGATGAAATAATAGCAAGTATTGTAAGTATTAATGACAGAATGCATTTTAGGCATGATTTGACAGATCATGAGATGGACTGTGACATTCAGAAGACAGAGGTCAGAGTAGACTCTGATGGCAATTACCTTCTAGACAGTAGTAGCTTTGGATTTGGTCTTAAGAGAAGATATTATTTAACTGGACAATAGTAATTCAGTTCAGAGTGATAGATGACCAAGGCCTACAGCTGAGAGTGAATATGGCAAAGAGATGATTCAATACATCTGCAGGCTTAAAAGGCAGGCATTTGCTTGTTGTTAACATATGCATGTTAGTCTGTTCATGCTGCTTTAACAGAATGCCATGGCCCACATGACTCAAAACAATCAGCTTTTATTTCTCACAGGTCTAGAGCCTGAAAATTCCAAATTCATGGTACTGACAAAATCACTGTCTTAATGTAGGATAGAGGCCTGCTTTCTGCTTCATAGATGACAACCATCTTCTTATTGTAGTTTCATGTAACAGAAGGGCAGAGTAAATTCTCTAGAGTCGGTTTTATGTGGCAACCAACCCAGTGCAGAGGATTCTTCTCTCATTACTTAATTGGAGCATAGAACTTCAACTAATGAATTTTAATGGAGAAACAATAATGCTTTGCATAGCATTGTGAAACCCTATATCCAGTGTCTGACCACTCAGATAAGAAGCCATCTTAGGACATGGACCACCACTGCCTGAATTATGTGTGCATGTTTGTATGCCATTCATTCCTCAGGTCAGCTATTCTCCATTACAGCCTATTTTTCTTTAGTTACTCCATTACTGAGTCTATTCCACCTAAATTTATCAGAAACGATGAGTAAAAATTGCATCAGTTTGATTTCAGAGTTTTTTTCTACTCTCCTTTGATGTCCCAGTATTTTAGGTAAATGTTATAGAAAAAAATCTAACTAGCAGGCAATCTTCCCATTCAAATGTCCCAGAACAAAATCATTGCATCTTGACTTGCAGCCTAAATTCACATTATCTCATTATCAACAATTCCCTGCATGTTGAACTTTCTTTGGAAGTTCCCCTGTCTTTATGTTCTTCAGGGTCTTAAAATACCCCAGATGTTGGCTGGGAGTTTGGCCTAGTGGTAGAGTGCTTGCTTAGCATGCATGAAGGTCCAGGTTCGATTCCTCAGTACCACATACATAGAAAAAGCTGGAAATGGTGCTGTGGCTCAAGTGGTAGAGCTCTAGCCTAGAGAAAGCCCAAGGACAGTTTTCAGGCCCTGAGTTCAAGCCCCAGGACCGCCAAAAAAAATACCCCTGATGTTCTCCAGCTATCACTTTTTAGAAGATTTATTGCCCATGTTGTGTTTCAGCTCTAACAGAATCATGGAATAGCAGTTAACATTTTTCTGCTTTAGCCAGAACCTTTTCTAAAGGTTTTAAAACTTACTTCTGCCTACTATACAAAAAAGGGAAAATTATTTGCAGGCATTTGAGGCTTAGGCCAGATATTCTCTCATTAGACACAATATTATATTTGTGTACAAAAGAGTCCAAAATATGAATTCAGGTTTCCCCTAGAAATATATAAAATCAGAATTAAAGACTTTCATTGAACCAAGACTAAAGGAAGTGAAAACTTTCCAAGCTCAGCTTCATTTAACTCTGAGAAAACACCTCCTGATAGATAATATCCTATCTGGTTCCTATTCCATCTGGTGTTCATTAATTACTGAGCACATTAATGATGACTCAAAAGCCATTTTGCAAGACAATAAAGTAAAAGAAGCTCCACAGAATATTTAATGCTCCTGAAGTTCGTTTTATTCATCAGTTTTGAACAGGTGGGCCTATTATGCTTTTTGCTATCCGTCTCATATGACTGATTTTCACTCTCACAACTTTCACAATTTCATGCTAAGTGACTAAAAAGGTGCTTAATTAAACCCATGTTTGGTAATTAGAGAGTCTTCACAAGCAAGTGCAGATGGAGCAATTGTAATTGAATGGAGGACCATAGCAATCCAGCGAGCCTTCATGAAGAATTAGAAGTGTGCGAAAGCAATATTAGAGGAAGATCATAGTAGTATCCCAATCACAAATTTTTAAAATATTCTCTCTCTTAAAACGTTGATGATTTTGAACTTGAGAGATACACACAGAACTCTCGAAAAGATGGGCAAACATCTTTTCCTAAAAGTGAAGCTATGGCGCTCACATGCTCCAGTTCATTTAGAACAATCTTAGTTAATGCCTTAAAGCAGATGCTGTTGGTTTCCACCCCATGAACCTTTGGCTCTCACATTCAGCACCGTGGCTACTAGTGTCCGAGGACACATGCCTCTGACCTTTAAAGACTATCTATAGGCTCCACAAAAAGGCAGACTAAGCAAATATGTCTGTTTATGCCTCAAAATTAACCAGTTAGAAAGGAAAAACCAAGAACAAATACTAGTTTCTTTCTCCCTGTGGCGGGTTCTAGTTGATACTCTATTTCTCAGCAGCACTGGGCCCCACTTGACCACAGTGGTAACTGGCTTGATGAATGTCTTCTAGTGGCATATCTCCTTTGCGAAACATCTTGCTCTTGAATTCTTGCCTTTGAATCTGTGTCTGAGGGAATAACACTGGCTCCTTTGCCACAGTTTTCCACTGTTATCACCTTGTGGCTGAAAGTATATTGGCTAACTTCCTTTGTCAAATCAAAGAGTGCTGTTCTGAGTTTGAGATTTATACTAGGACCCCAGGATTCACAGCATTGCTCAAACCAGCGACTCTGACTGAAATAACACAAGTATCAGTCAGTCTTGCCAGTCAGTCTCCTATCAAAGTAAGGTAGTCCTGAGACATGCAGAGACTGATACTGGACCTCCATGACAGCTACTGTACAAATGTTTTGACAGAGAAAAAAAAATGTGCCTACTTTGCAATGCAAATAATTAGATGTAAAATAATTCTAGAAGTCGTGTGAGTTACAATTTCTCATGACAAGAGAAAAAACTATGGTATTCAAGAGCTCAAAGCCTAAAGAGAAATGTTAGAAGAAACAAATGTTCTAATGATATACAAAGTTCTAAAAAATTATTTTTTACAAAAATTTCATATTTTTACAGAAAAAGTTAAGGTAACATTGTTCACCTGCAGAGATTATAAGAAACTCAATGCCTAGTATTTGTACTGGGTGCTTACCACACAGAACTTAATTCTAGGCATATATTGAAGTTACTCCCAAAAGAAATATGAGATTTAGTACAAATCATGTGTGTACACAAACAGTTTAAATATAGTCAGCCATTTAAAAGTGGCTTTATTAAAATATAACTCATACAAAACATTTTGCAACTTTAATGTGTGGAATTTGATAAAACTGTATATAGGCACGTGTCAATGAAACCATCACTACAATGAAGGACGCAGGCATATCTATTACCTTAAGACTTCCTGGATCTTTTTCTTTTTTTAAATAATTTTTATTGTGATTAATAGAAGGGTTACATTATATTCACCAGATAGAAGTGCATAACTTCACAACCATTGATACCCTTTCTCATGATATGGTTCCTGTATCTTTTTCTATTATCTTGTTTGGGCTACTTGGAGTTTTTCACCTCTTTTGTTTATACACAAACCATTGCTTTTCTATGTACTAACAACGATCAATAAACAAACTGTTAAGTCAGGAAAATAATCTCATTCACAATAGCCTCAAAAAATTCATAGGAATAAATTTAACTAAAAAAGGTAAAAAGCTGGACTACAAACACTACAAAACCTTCAAGAACAAAATCAAAGAAAACATTAGATGATAGAAAGTTCTCCAGTATTGGTCAAACAGCAGAATCAGGATTACAAAAATGATTATATGATTGAAAGTAATTTATGTATTCTAAGAAATTCCCACAAATGTTCTAGTCATATTCCTTACAGCAATAAACAATCAATAAACAATAGAAGCAGAAAATGCTACAAATAGCAGAAGCCCTCATTAGCAAAAAGAGCAATGGTGGGGGTATTATAATTTCTGAATTTATTTATACTACAGGAACATAATAACAAAAATGGCATGGTCCTGGACCAAAATAGATACATAAACTAAAGGAATGGAATAGAACACCTAAAAATAAGCTTATAGAGTTACAATCAACTGATTTTCTGACAAAGTTGTCAAAACATACATTGTAAAAATAACAGCCTCTTCAATAAATCATGTTGGAGAACTGGATAGCTAGATGTCAAAGATATGCACTAGATTCTTGTCTCTTGCCCTGTATAACTCAAAGTGGAGCAAAGCCCTTAATTTAAAACCAAAACTCTAAAACTGCTTCAGAGAAACACAGGAAAAACACTGGAAAGTATAGACATAGACAACAATTTTCAGAATAATGCTCCAATAGAGCTCAGGAAATAAATGGGATTGTATCAAATTAAAATACTTTTGCAAACAGAGGAAACACTCACGGACTGTTCATTTGAATAAAATATGTAAGGAACTCAAACTAAACTTCCTAAGAATCAACAAACCAATTAGTAAGGTAGCAAAAACTTCAGCATAATTTTCCAAAGCCAGAAAAATGGCCAACTAATACATGACAAGATATTTAATATTCCTGATTATGAAACTATGCCTAGAGCCCATCTTAACACTAGTCATAATGGCAACAATGAGGAACATAAACAACAAATGCTTATAAAAGATTCAAGAAAGCTGAGTGCTGGTGGCTCAAGGATGTAATCCTAGCTACTCAGGAAGCTGAGACCTGGGGATCACAGTTCAAAGCCAGCCTGGCCAGGAAAGTTTGTGAGATTCTTATCTCCAATTAATCACCAGAAAACAGGAAGTGGCATTATGAATCAAAGTGATAGAACACTAGTCTTGAGCAAAAAGACCTCAGGGACATTGCCTAAGCCAAGGTTTCAAGCCTTACAACTGAAAAATAAAAAGGAACTTTATATACTGTACATTCTGTTAGTAGGCATGTAAACAAGTGTTGCCAATAGTGAAATCAATATGGAGGTTTGTGAAGAAATTAAAATTTGAATTATAATATGGCCTGCTGATACCACTCCTGCTTGTACATATCTCCAAAAGAATGTAAATATGGATAAAATGAAGGCACTTAAACACTCATATCATTGCTGCAATCTTCATAATAGTCAAGTTATGAAATTAGACAATTTGCTCTTCATTGATAAATGAGTAAAGAAAGGATTGAATACTAAATTCTCTTTACTCCAATGTCCTGTGTGAAGAGGGATATATTTCTCCTCTTTTTTGGGTTCTCCCTAATTTTTTCCACTGTACTAAAATAAATTTATGCTAAAATGTAACAAAAAGAGAAGAAAACAGACAGAACTTGTTATGATTAGTCCAAATTAAACCAGCTTTAGAAGGAAAAATATTGCATGCTTTCTTTATAATGTAAAATCTAGACCTCAAATATGTATGTATATATGCGTCTGTCCATCGAGGTATGTGTTTGCCTATGTGTGTGTGTGTGTGTGTGTGTGTGTGTGTGTGTGTGTGTGTGTGTGTGTGCATAATTATGCAATGATTGGTGGGAGAGAAAGAGAAAGAAAATGATATTGGCCAGTAATACCTTAAGAACATTGTGTGTAGTTATGAAGGTAGCATAATGAAATCCACTATTGAAAGATGTTCAAAACAGGAGAAGGGGTATTTTCATATCTTGTTATACTAGAGAAAGCAGACATGTACATCATATAATATTGTTGATTATGGTACTATATTATAGACAGATTTGTGGGCCTAAAGTTTCATGTTGCATACCTGTACCTATAACAATTAAATAATAGCTCTTCATTTTCCCTCTTCTTTGCCTCTAGTAACCACTATTTTACTCTCTGTTTCTATGAGTTTGGTTGCTTATATAAAGGAGTAATCAATGAGTAATCAATAAATGACAACTCATATAAATGAAATCATTAAGTGTTCATCATTGTGTGGGTTATTTTACTTCTTACTCTAGGCGAATTTATATATTACATGGCAATTTTTCCATTTTTGGCACTGCAATTTGAACTCAAATGGCTTTGTGTTTGTTAGGCTCATACTCTACCACTTTATTGGACTTCATTGGTTAGTTTGGAGATGATATCTAGTAACTTTTTCTGCTTGGACTGACTTCCAACCATGGTCATTTAGACTTCAGTCTTCTGAATAACCAGGATTACAGGCACCAGTCACCAACACCTAGCAAATTTCCTTCTTGATAAGGGTTTCATATGTATATCTCACATTTTTTGTCCATTAATCTTTTTTATTAACGAATTGATTAACATTGATTTTTACATCATATTATCAATGATGTGTTTAACAAACAAGTATTCAAGAAGGGAATCTCTATACCCATTAATCTTTTAATAGACATTTTAGTGTCACTAATTTGACTATTGTGATTAATGCTGTAAGAAATATAGCAATATAAATGTCCCTTTGCAATCCTAATTCTTGTGGTTAATTCTGGAAATGTTAGTAATTATTTCTGTGCTGAAGTTACCAGATGCCAACAGAAATGCAGGAATTTCTAAGAATAAGCAATCATACCTAGTTTTAGTATTTTTTTTGGTATAATGCCAAAGTGTCAGGTACTGTTCCTAGGGATAAATTTAACATAAACAATCATCATCATAGAATTATTTGAGGAGCTATTTATAATGATAGAAAGCAGTGTTTATGGGGCTGGGAGTTTGGCCTAGTGGTAGAGTGCCTGCCTAGCATGCACGAAGACCCAGGTTTGATTCCTCGATACCACATACAAAGAAAAAAGCCAGAAGTGGTGCTGTGGCTCAGGGTAGAACACTAACATTGAGGAAAGCCCAAAGGCAGTGCTCAGACCCTGAGCTCAAGCCCAGGACTGGCAAAAAAAAAAAAAAAACACTGTTTATATAAGGCAGAATTAGCTAATCTGCCACTGGTTGAGACATAGGAGTTGATTAGAAAACAGAAGTGAGGCAAGAAGGTACCAGGGGCCCACATCTGTAATCCTAGCTACTCAGGAGGCTGAGATCTGAGATTCCAATTTAAAGCCAGCCTGAGCAAAAGAGGTTGTGAGCCTCTTATTTCCAATTAACTATTAAACAATTTGAGAAATGGAGCTATGACTCAAGTGTTAGAGTGATATACTTAAGCAAAAAAGCTCAGGGATATGACTGAATCTCTGAGTTCAAGTCCTAGTTCAGGAACAAGGAAAAAAAAGGAGAAGTGAATCAATTAGAAAATTCTGTCAAGAAGACTTGGTTTCACAAGAATAGCCAATGGTGAAAGGAGGTGATTCTTTTGCTTTTAAACATGACATTCTGGAACACATTAAAAACCTAGAAAACTAAACTTGTCACAGAAAAAGAGGCTGAATGAACCAGAAGGAATGAAGAAAAACAAAGAATGAAGAGTTTTGAATATTTCCCTCCAACACACCAGAGGGGTGGAAGGTGGAGGGTTGAATTTCTTTTATCGTGACTGTTGGCAAAATAAATATGTTCAAGAACACAAGAATGTGACAATTCCATAGCAAGAAAGTAAAATGATTTCATTCTGGCAGCATTTGTTTCCATTAAGAAATGAGAGGTTAAATTTTCTTGTGTGAGTTCTGTAAATTCAATTGGTGTTGGGGGGGGACGGGTAAAAAAAAAAGGTTAGAACTAAGTAGAGAAACTTGGAACAACTGCCATTCTGCTTGAAGTCCACGGCAAATAGATGCCCAGATGCATATTTTCTTCATAGAAAATGAAGAAGAAACCTATTGGTGCCAATCATAGTCAGACACACTCTGAAGTTAAGCTAAGGAAACCACATGATCGTGACGTGGTAAGAGATTCAGTTTCCCTAGATGTCTCTCATTGGATGGAGAGGGAAGTCCAGCTCTGTTCAACTGCTATTTATCAAACCGTCCTGTTTTCCAGATATGTGTTCTAGATGGTAGAGATAGGAGCCTGGAGGTTAACTACACTGTAAGAAAATGTCTTATTAATCACATACAGAGCAAGAGAAACTCCTGTTAAATTAAAACCACTTAATATCTGCTCTTCAACAGATAACTTGCCTTCTTTAAAGAGATAGCCCTACACCTCACTATGATTCCTTTTTGATTATAAAATATCCAGCCTGAAGTATTCCAAGATTTATTTTCTAACTTCTCTTCCTCCACTAATTACTTATTTCCTTACTCTACAGTCATTCAAATTTTATAGGTTGCTTTGTTATAGATAGTTCATATTATACAAGCAATGCTGGGAAATCCCATTTCCTTTGTTTTAATAAAACAAAGCTCTAATGAGCTGTGTGAATGACAGACAGCACAGCATGGAGAGGACAGATGCAGCATCCATTCGATAATAAGAATCTCGATTCTGAAGAAAAGGAAATGCCACAATACTTGGCATGGACTGATAAGAGAACAAAAGGTTATTCTGTACATTCATTTTATGGTGATTTTATTCTTGCATATGTAGGTACATTCTGATGAAAGACTGAACTAGGGAAAGCCTCAAGTATAAAAATAAATTGAGAATTTCACTTGTGGAGTTTCGCTTGTATTTCTCATTAAATTTCAGCAAATTCAGAAGAAAACGTTCTAGAACCAGATACACAAAAATTCATATAAGACACATAAATTCATCCACAATGAAACTGCATTTACTTTACCTATTCCACTGATATCTTAGAGTGTAGAATATTACAAAGCCATTAAATTGAATTTAATAAATATGCACCTAAACATTTTAATGCAGCAACTATTTAGTATTATGGTAAACCAGGGACTACAGTAATTCTGTATAGAAGGTGTAAATAAACTGAAATGCAGTCCCAATTCCTGGATCATTACAGTCTTCTGGAGGAAAAAATAAATGCATGACAATTTAAGAGGAGTGTAAAATAACATCAATACAAACCTGAATATGTAGCATAAAAGAGCTCAGGGAGAAGTTACCATGGGATATGGCCTTCAGTGGCTGTTGCAAGAAGCAGAACATACAGAGATAATCTCTAGAAAAACCCTGGTCTCATCCTCTCCTATCCCTTCAATGTGAAACTTTTGAATTAGACACAGGCTAATAGTTGTAACCTCTCATGCATTGCCTCATTTAGTATTTGATATTTCCACTGACTGAAAAGCTTTCCCAACCAACCAAAGAGTTTTAACCACCCATTTCCAGTCCAAAGAAGTTTTTAAAAAATATACCCCAAACAACTTAAGTTTTTATGATTTGAGCATGATATGTCCCCACAGGTTCATGTATTAAATGCATTGTCACCAATTGGTGATGTTATGTTTGGGAGATACTAGAAGCTTGGAGGGTGGCTCTACATGGAGAAAACGGGTCAATGGAAGCATATTATTAGGGTCTTTACCTTACCCTCACTCCTTCCTGTATTTCTGCCTCTGCTTTGTGTGCACTTTGATTTGAGGAGTTTCTGTTGCAGGATGCTGCCTCCCTGATTTTCAAACTCACCATAGGCTAAGAATCAATAAAACTATGGACTATAGACTGAAACTTCTGAAACTGATCCAAAATAAATCCTTTTTCCTTGTAAGTATTTATATCAGGCAATACATGACAACAATGAAAAGATAGCTTATACAGAAAATTGCTACCAGAAGTGAATCCAGTGTTGTCACTGAACTTGCCCTTGCAGTTCTTATGTCCTGGGAATGGCTTTACAGGAAGAATTCATAACAGTTTATAAAACCTGACTAATGAAAGCCAAATAGGTGATTCTGAGGGCAGCCTAGAAAACCAGAATAAGGATAGAATTGCAGACTGTGCTCATGTTTCCTTGGAATCTACAGTTACTCTAAAGAATCTACAGGAATTATACTAGAGAATATTGTGTGGCATCCTTGCAAATGTCTATACATTTTCTTTGTCTTAAACCTTTATTGGGGCTAAGTTTATAGGTAACAAGTTAAATAATTTGGTTGAAGAAATTTCAAAGCATTTCAACATACAGGCAAAAGCATGGTGATGGTTGGACCTTTTCTGTTATGTACATAATGAGAACTGTGAAAAACAAAGAAGAGCACGAACACTTGAAAAAAATGAGTCAGAAAATTCAAAATATAGTCAGGCTGATGAAGACATGATTTCTGTCTGACTAAATGAGTTACAAAGAAGTCAAATATTTTATGAGAGCAAGAGAGCCAAGTGCAGAAGAAAAGATGTGCGTAGATATCTCAGGAATTGATCATACCCATCTTCCAACACACATCCATTGAAGGCTCAAGGGTTCCTTTGAACAGAGTACCTCAGGGACACCCTACATACACATGAGTACTGGAAACTTATTTCCTCAGATTTTTTTTTTACACTGAGCTACTTAGGCACTCAGAAACCAATATGGAAGTAGCTCAAAGAGATCTAACTGCCCCTCATGCTGGCAGAAGACTATGACATTGACCACAAGATGCTGGTTTCTCAGGCATGGAAAAATTCAAGAGTTACAAGGAAGCTCTTGGGAGGGTAATATATGAAGCTTTAAGAGTGAAGCCTAAGTTGCAATGGAGCTACATCTGGAGATGCTGCAGAAAGCTTCAGGGAAGATTGGAATCAGTTCAAGAGAGATATAATACACAGGAGCCTGTTGGGGCTCATATCATGAAGCCATTGTGCCCCTGATATGAGATGTAGGCTATATAAATTAGTATTTCCCCTGCCGACTTTTGGGCTTGCTTTGGACCCATCTCTCCTTCATATGGTTTCATTACACCTTTTTAGAATGGAGATATTTATTCTTCCACTCTATCTTGGGAATCATACAATTTTGATGATATAGGAGCAAACAATATAGAGCTCCTGTAACATCTCTTTCCTTGAGTCTAGGGGTATAAGAATAAGACAGACATAAGCCTCTTGGCATCCAGAGTTGGAATTTATGGTTAAAGGAGATGTACTTTGGTGTCAAGTTGACAAAGAATGGTTCTCGACTTGATTGCATTGAGAAAGTATCTAAGAAAATACCAAAGCACACTCTGAATAGATGACTGAGGGCATTTTGAGAGGTGATTAACTAATGAATGGGGTTAGCCCCACTGTTAGGCATGAAGTGTAAAGGGACGATAAGAGGAAAAGGAAAAAGCTGCAAAACACTCTTATTCTTTTGCACTTGCCCTATTTTCTGGCTGCTTTAGTGTGAGTTGCTCTGTTCCCCCACATCCTTTCTACCCTAATAGGCTAGAACTTCTGAAACTGTCAGCTAAAATAAATCTTTCCTTTTATAATTTGTTCTATCTGACATTGTGTCCTAGTGTTAGTCTGGCTAACACAAATCCATGGGAAGTTACAATGTCCTCTGAGTGGCAGGTAGACCCCTTAAGCCCATAAGATACTGAATTTGAATGTAGCAGAGAACATTGAATTATATCATTCTAAAGTCCACCTGTCACTCTGATTCACTTTTTTAGTAAGTTATGCTCATCAAATCACCTAACAAAGTTAACAGGTTTTAAATCCGAAACTTTTAGGAATTGAGCAGATTTTTTTTATAGTAACAAGGTGGTTGAGCCTTAAAATACATTGGAAAGATTAAGGACAATCAAAGTTAAATTTAGGAAGAACCCAAATAACAAAGGACAGGAGAATGTGCTGACCAATCAAATGTTAAGATGTGTAGTGAAAAAGAGAGCAGTCAAGAGACTGAGAATATGCCAGCACTATTAACAATAAGGAATTTAGAACAGAAGTTGGTTTGTATGAGAGGTAGTGGTTAAGTCTGGAGTCTAGATATGTGAAAGGGGCCAAGTGGAATAGCTAAAGTGTATTCTATGTTCCTGATATTTTACCAAGCATTGTATTGTGAAAAATTCATTTAACTCTTGCAATCTCTAAGAAATGGAAACAATAACTGTTTCGGGGAGAAAAATCTAAAACTTAGAGATACTAGGTACCATCATGCATTACATTAAGACTTAGTTAATAATAAGACACAAACACTATGGTAGTTATGGGAGCTCATACTATAGCTGAAAAATTACAATCATTTGTGACATTGACAGTAGACCTACAATTGTAGTGTAATATATCACTCAATATGCTTGTGGTCTTCCTGGCATAAATATGCTTATTATGCTCCATGGTTGGTATATAAGTTACACACTACTTGATAATGATAACGAATGACAATCTCTGCTCTTTTTTTTATTTGCCCTATAAAATATTTTCCCATATACTCCACCCCCTGTTTTATTTTTTGCCACTGTAGAGCTTAAACTCAAGGCCTGGACACAGTTCCTCACCTTTTGTGCTTAAGACTAGTGTTATACCACTGAGTCACAACTTCAATTCTGACTTTCCAGTGTTTAACTGGAGATAAGAGTCTAACACACTTTCCTACCAGGGCTGGGTTTGAACCACAATCCTTAGACTGTACCTGCTGGGGTAACGAGGATTACAGTCACAAACCATCAGAGCCTGACCACTATGCCCTTTGATTAGTGTTTTAATCACCTCAGGTTTCTAGTTATGTGATTCATAAACTGCTACTGGTTCATATAAACTCTCAAAAAATTATTTTAGTGCTAGTCCCAGGGCTTGAACTCAGAGCCTGTGCACTGCATCTGAGCTTTTGTTCTCAAGACTCAGCCTCTTGTGTAGCAAGGAATATAGACACGAACCACCAGCACCCAGCCAAACTTTAAATTTATAATATGCCCAAATATGTCTTTTAATGGTCTACTATCACTCCCATAATAAGTAGCCAAGCTATGATGTCTAAGCATATTTTATCAAGTCATAACTTGAGGATATTAGTTATCTGAATTGACAAGATGATAGCATTTTATGGAATAACTAAATGGTATTTCCCATCTTACTATGTGCCAACAGCTTATAGCATAAGCTGTTGCTGGAATATTCCTTTCATACAGAATTATTTTTGTAAATTTCAATGATATGGAATCTCAAAAGAGTACTGCTTCTGTGGTTCTCTGGATACCTCTAAGTTTTGTTAAGTGAGTTGAAAACTTAAGGGCCAGGAAGACTGCTTCTGTGGGATTCTATAAAACATTTTATTTCTTTTTGTTTCTAGTATACTATCTCCAAACATCAGAAAATCCAATTGGATCTCACCATTAGTAGGAAAGGAAGCTAAAGATCAAGGGTATTTAGTTAATATTATATTAAACAAGAGGAAATCACCCTATTGTGTGTGAGAACCTCTATCTGAGCCAGACCTTTAATGCATGCTTTGGCACATAGAGGGTTAGCCTTAATCTCATCTAACCATAGAGAGGAAGCTCTTAGCACCAAGGGAAAGACTGTAAATAGCACTCATGGACCACTTGTCTTCAAAAGAATATGCCCTCAGTCATATTTTATCTCTCCTACTCACTTATTCTTTTGAGAAGGCCATTTCCTTTAAGATTTAGTAAAAATGTCAGTATTTTTCCCAGGAGCATTTGTATCTCAGTCCCAGCTGAAACAAAATGGCATTAAGTTGATCCTGGAGACACAGAAAGGGCTTTAATTCTAAAGAAAAGGATGACCAGGACTTGAACAATTGTTCTTATCAGCTTGGAGTCCTAAAGCCCTATATTTTCTTATCCGTTATTGTTCCAAACTTGTGGAATACACAACTTTTCCACCTGCTCTCCTAGTATCCCACATTCTTCTGCCTTTGCTCTTTCACTTAGCAAGTGTTTCTGAGGATTTGAAGTGAGAAAACCCAGCCAGGATCCCTGTCCTGTTTGTTGTTGTTGTTTTGTTTTGTTTTAGGGATTCAGGTGGGTATAGAGAGACATTGACCCTTGAAATAGGATTTGGAAGAATTGAAAGCAATTATGTATCACTGTCTATATTAATCGATCTCCAATTTCATTGCACATTGCCGGCACTGGGAATCTCTGACAAATCTGACTATTACCTACTCCCAGTCATTTGGATTAAACAAAGATGGAAAAATTATTGGGATTTTGTAAAAGTTTCCTGGGTGGTTCTGAGAGTTAGCGAATTTAGAGTACTACCAGGGTATGTTATGCATGGCTCTCCAGGAAATTACAGTGACATTTTGAATAGGCTGATAAATTTTGAAATACTTTACAACTGAAGCTTGTTCTGGTGAAAATATTTAATAATAGTAGCAGCAGCCTCATTGAGTGCTCAATAGGTAACAGTTGTTTCACATTCATTTATTCTTGTAACAACTTCCAGGTAGATATTCTTTCAGTTTAAAAATGGGGAATCTTGGATAAATCTGAAAGTCTTAAACTCTACATTATAAATTTATATGATGATTAAGGACTATCAACATAAGGTGTGGAGCATGTCACATCAGGGAAATGGAAACCTATGCTGTAGAAAAGGAGGCCTAACTCGTGGCCCAGTGCTCATTTCCTGTTTTGGGGACGGCACCTGGCTGAGATGAGATGGTGCCTGCAGCCTGGTTGGAAGGTGTGGCTGTGGTTTGTGATGTAAAGTAAGGCTACCTCTGGAATAGGCCCTGAACCCTTCTCCTCCCTGGTACAGCACATGATTCCCCTTCTTTACCTATAATGAGAGTACCTCCCCCACCCTGCCCACCTTTGTGCTAATAGGCTCCTGCATCCTATGTTAGCTGAATTTACTTCCTCAATAACCGAGTTCCTGCATTAATGGGTCTCCCTGACATGTTTGATTGTGCTCCCATGAGGGAGGGCTGGGTGCGGGCAGTCGGTTGGCCCTCTCCTTTCTCAGGTCCTCCTGGTAAGGGCATGTTCTCTCTATCCCTCCTGCAGGTTGGGAGGGACCCAGGACTAAAAACCCCGACAATAAGGCTGATCCTGAATCATCCGGTATTATCCTTTGCAGCAAATTACCCCCACCCCTTGTTCTAGATACTTGGGTTGTTATAATTTTGCTATTTTTGAGTTGACGGTGATAAGATCTAATAAAACACAGTTATTGGTGTTGTCCTAGTAGGATTTTTCTGTTTGGAAATTTAAGTTATGACTTTTTTCTGGTTATCAGTTCTTTGTTTTGTTGCTTTCCAGATGGAGAGATCTCTTCATAGATGTAGTCAACAGTCAGGTGTGGCCAGCTGGGATCAGAACTTAGACAAGTTACAAGTATCAGGATCCACATCAATGAGTTTTATATAACACACAAGTCTTGTGAGGCAGGAGATGGATGGACAAGAGACTGAGAAGAAGATAAAATCTGTTTGTTTACCGAGTTGATGACTAGTGCCATTGTTAAAACACAGTGTAGGTCTAGAAGAAAGACTCTTCACATGGAAGGTCATTATAGCACATGCACTGGAAAGGAAAATACACTGAGTTAGATTTTCTAATCTTCATTGTATTCATTTTTTTGCATGAATAAGTTGATCCTGGAGACATGCAAAGGGCTCTGATTCAGGAAGAAAACGAAAGAAGAAGAAGGATGACTAGGTTTGTGCAACTGTTTTTACCAGCTTGGAACCCTAAAGCCTTAAATGACTCAAAGCTAGATCACTCAAAATGTGTGTGATATACCAGTACTGGAAATACACATAAACATTTCCACAGCTTTAGGATGATTGATGAGAACCTAGTAAAGGAGAGCACTAGTCTTTGATTTGATTAACTCCATTTTGGACTCTCATTAGAGTTTTTACCTCTTGACCCATTTTATTGTTTTCTCCCAAGTCTCTTCCCAATTACTTGGGATGCTAGGAAAGACAGGATTCATGATAAACATTGTGTGACTAGGGCTGAAACTGTACCCCAGTAAACAAAGCTTTTTCTTGCCCTGATGATGCCTGACTGTCATTGGGAGATAATCAACCAGTCTTCATCTTTAGCAGGACTGCCCAATTACACACACTTCACACTCCTTCCCTAATTTTTCTTTCCCTTAAACCTACAGTTAATGTCAATGACCTAAAGGTGATTTTGGAATCACTGAGTCCTTTTATCTTTCTTCTTGATGTGGTTCCTTTTGTTAAATCTCTTTTACTTCTGACATTTATCATTGGATTTCTTGAATTGACATATATTATCTAGCTACATTTCTGAGAGATTGGCATATGACATCCCTCATGTAAGGGGATGATCTCCACAAGCAAACAGTGAGTTAAAGTGGTCCAAACACATGATGAATATGTGAACCTGACATTATTACCTTTCTCAGTCTAAGTTTCCATTTCTGTAAAGTTAGGTTTTTAAATTATTAATGCTCTGTCAGAGTCAAGGCAAAAGCACTAATCCTAAGGATGTCTTGGCTATCCTCCCAGCCAAAGTTAATAAAAGACAGATGTAATGAAGATAAAAGAAACGTGTCCTCACCCTCAGAAACCCTCAGTATAGGAAAATGAATCCAAGACACATGAATGTTGGGCCAACCATTTGCTGTTTAAATTTCCTTGTGCTTTTATTTTGTTCTCAACCTCTTTATCTGAACTTAACTCAAACTTATGATCCTCCTTTCTCTGCCCTCTAAGTACCTGAACATAGACATACATATACATTCAGAAAGGAGATTTATTATCAGCAGGATAATATCAGGGGAAAAATAGCATCTAATGACTTAAAACCTATCTTCAAAGTGCTTTCAGAAGCCTCACTGTTACAGTGAAGAGAGAAAAAGCTCAACAACCTTCAACAATTTGCTTCTTATCAGTTGTATCAGATTGATGCTGACTTTGCAGTTACATATTTTAGGATGAATTTGCTAAACCTGGAGCCTATTAGATCATTTAGAAATGAAGCAAGAGTGCTTACTTCTTATAGAATGTAGTGAAAATGAGAAAGTAAATTTGCTGCTTGGGAATTGGAATCATTCCTTAGAATGTCCTGCATCAAGAAAGATGATGGGCTGAGTTCTGTTGCTCAGAGAAGACAAAGACTATGAATGTGGTCCCTTTAAGATTCCCTTTTCTCCATCCAGAGTGTTCACTTTTTCATGGTTTTGACATTTTATGGGTGACGTTGAATATTCTACACTCTTCATACCAGTGGGGCCAAATACCTGGTTAGTATTGCATAAACCTAGTGGACAAACACTTTGTCACTTTCTTTCTGCTTGCTTTTGCATTTGTCATTATGGTCAAGATGAATGCTAGGAATTAGATTTAAGGAAAATGTTTCTAACTTGAGAAAAGAGTTCTGTACATAGTCCATTTCAGATTGTTACAACTCTCATTTGTGGACTTGAAATAATCATGAAAAACACAATAACCACAAATAATTTCCTTTCTGTTTTCTGTGTATTCATTTCTGTTGGGTCTCCTAAAGACTGGTCTAGTCTAAACAGGATGCTCCTAGACACTAGTTATTGTGCTGCTCTAGGAGAACCTCGGTGTCTTCTTCATTCCTTTTCATCATAAGCATTGAAGTTGTAACTTACTCCATTTCCATGAATGATATTGTCAATTGGGCTGCACTAACTTCTTCTGAAACCACTTGTTATACTCACTTCCTGAAGTCCATGGAAAATATGATATGACAGATTTTTTGTAAAGGTGATGTACACAGGGGTTACAGTTAAATATGTAAGGTAATGAGTACATTTCTTTTTGAACAGTGTTACTCCCTCCCTCATTTTCTCCTGCTCCCTTCTCCATGATAAACTTTTTATAGACTGTAGTTGTTTCCTTGCCAGAGCCTCCTGTTAACTGTTGATGCCCTGTCCAATGCCTCACACTTTTTCAGCTTCTAAATAAAGGTTTCTTCATATTCAGTTGCTTTTCTAGCTTTAGTAAATCAGATTTGTCTTCCTAAAACAAGAGTCACTTATTGCTATGATTTTCCTAGTGTTTCTTCCTGGGGGGAGATTGATATAAAGTTAATGAGAGTCAAGGTGAAGAATCACCACCTGGTAGGGGCCTGGGTGAAAAAACAAAGGCAACATTTTTAACATATATAAGTTTAGACTTTCACATCTCTATGCTTTGGTTTGCTCTTATTTACACATCCCATTGTCTAAAAGGTGATGGAAGAGTGACTCTTTTTAAATAAGAGTAGGGACCTATATCCTTTGTATTCACGGTTACATTGGGTTATTATACCATTTAACTGAATGTTGTGATGTTTTTGAAATCTGTCACCTTTTAAATGACAACATATGCATTTATTCAGTTAGAGAAAATATTTTGTTCCACAATTGTTACATATTTTGTATGAAAAATAGAAAAGGAGGGGAATGTAGTTACCAATTTAATGTATATCCTAGAAAACTAAGAAAAGTGGGGTAAGGGGTGGGTTCAGAGGGTTGGGTGAGAATGTTGAAAGAATGATGTTGAACAAGATGCATTATATGCATAAACTACTTTGTTAAATGGCAACTCCTTTGTAAAACAAATTAAAGATAATAAAAATTATATGTACATGCTCATACTGTATTTTTCAAGTTTTATGAAACAAAAGCATAATTTTGTCTCTTGCTTTCTGTTTCTGTTTTTTTTTCTTTTGGTAAATCTGTTGGTTTGGAATTTATTTTTTTCCAAATATTTTTATTGTAATTAATAGAAGGGTTACATGATATTTGCCAGATAGAAGGTGCATTACTTCACGTACATTGATACCCTTTCACATGTATTGGTCCCCATTTCCCTCCTCCCTTCCCCACCCCTCATTATGTTTTCCCCCCTTCCCAATCCAATTTAAAATAACTAAATACAAATTTATCCGGTATATCAGGTAACAAAGTGAGATACTGTAACAATATGAGATAACCAAGGGACACCAAAAGAGATGAGAGATAACATAGTACCTTAAGGACAACAATCATTCATTATAAGGCTTTTGTTTCTATATCCTAGAGGTCCTTTCATTTAACATCCTACTATATGGCCTTATGTATCAAGGTTTTGCTCTATTGCAAATCTCTGCTAGGAGAGCCCAAGGTTTCTACTGATTAGGACAAATGAGGGAAACCATTGAGCCTAAATTCCTTTGAGTCTGGCTCACTTCACTTAATGTGATCTTTTCTAAGTCTTTCCATTTCCTAACAAATGGGTCGATGTCGTTCTTTCTGACAGCAGCACAGAATTCCATTGTGTACAAATAACACATCTTGTTGATCCACTCATCAACTGAGGGACATCTAGGTTGGTTCCATATCTTTGCTATGGTAAATAGTGCTGCAATGAACATTGTTGTGCTAGTGGATTTAGTATGTCCTTGTTTCTGGATGATTGGGTTTGTAATTTAAATCCCTTCCTTCTGCTACTCACTTTTTCTCCAACCTTCACTGGTATTTACTTATTTTTCATCAATACCTCATTCTCAAATTTCAAATACTTCTGAGTATCTGCCAAATCTGCCCTTCATTTTGAGCTTCCATCTCATTACCTGAAAAAATTAAACAAAGCAAGATCACAGATACTATTTCCAGTATGACAAACATTGTCCATACACAGTCTTCAGTTCTTTCATCAACTAAACAAGGGAGGCAACTTAGGATCTTTCTAAAGGTCAAGAGGACACAGTATATTTGGCCTGGTGTCACAGAACAGGAGACAGCACTTTCCATGGCCTCCTAATAATGATAATTTCCTGCTCCCTAATCAGTCCAGCTATTGCTGAGGCTAATGTATTGATGGCACTTACTTCATATGCAGCCAACTGCTTACATTATTCCTTACTTATTTTGTAGCCCTACCTCTTGCTTCTTCATTCATTCTTTATCTCAGTTAAAATGTATTATGTTGGAAAATTGGAATAAGATTTTATGTTTCCATACAGAAAAAGTATTTATAAATTGGTGTTTTAAAATTACACAAACTTAGCTGGGCATCCCATGGCTCATGTCTAATAATCCTAGCTACTCGGGAGGCTGAATCTGAGGATTACAATTAGAAGCATGTCCAGACAGGAAAGGCTGATACTCTTATCTCTAATCAATGAACAAAAGCCACAAAAGGAGCTGCAGCTCAGTTGGTAGAGTGCTAGTTCTGAGCTAAAAATCTTAGTGACAGCACCCAGGTCCTGAGTTTAAGCCCCAGAACTAGCATTTATACAGATATGAAAAAATATTACTCGAACAAAACTAAAAGGATTTCAAAAGTGACCTAATTGTCAATTCACAGGAGTTAGAAAACTAAGAGAATAAGTCTTTCTCTTAACACTTCAATGGTAAAATAGAAAGCAGATGTTTAAAAATGCATATTAGAAACATTTGAGCTGACAATGTCAAGAAATATCATCTAAAAATATTATTCACTGAGAAAAGCAATTCATATGTGTCTTCATTCTGACAGTGTAAGTGATTAAACTGAGAAAGAATTCATAGTTTTTAGAATATAGCTGAAAATTATACAGATTTTAAAAATCAATTTCTGTCCTCCAATCTAAAAACAACATGATTTCAAAACTAATGTAAATATAATGAAGATATGAATTAAGAAATATGTTGCATATCAGATTATTATGTCAATGGAGTTTTTAAAGTCTCTTTTGATACCTAATATTTCATATATTGTTTCATGGAATAGGGGGATTGACATGATAAATTTAACATTCTTATCAACATTTCTCTACCTCTCCTCCATTCCTTCCTCCTCTCTTCTCCTCTTCTTTCTTCTATCATTAGAGTTAAATGGGAGGGAAGGTTATATGTCCCTGCACAAATTACAGATGTGAACTTCCACACAGCATGCTTAGAAAAGAACTTTGATATCTACCATTGGTCATTCTTTTCATCAGAGAATCTCAAGTTGTTAATTTTCTTTTCATTAAGTTGTCTACATTTACTACTTTCAGTAGAATTATGATAGGAAAGTTTGTTAGGGAAGGTATACATTTTTAATAGACAGCAAGTAGGTATTTTTAGAGTGTGATGAGGACCAATGTTATTTTCTTTTCTTCATTTCTTTCTTTCTCTTTCTTTATTTCTCTCTCTCTCTTTCTTTCTTTCTTTCTTTTTTCATATATTTTTATTGTAATTAATAGAAGGGTTACATGATATTTGCCAGATAGATGGTGCATTAATTCCCATACATTGATACCCTTCCACATGTATTGGTCCCCATTTCCCTCCCCGCCTTCCCTACCCCTCATCTTGTTTTCCCCCATTCCCTATCCAATTTCAAATAACCAAATACAAATTTATCCGATATTTCAGATAACAAAGTGAGATATTGTAAGAATATGAGATAACCAAGGGACACCAAAAGAGATGAGAGATAACATAGTACCTTAAGAACAACAATCATTCATTATATGGCTTTTGTTTCTATATCCTAGAGATCCTTTCATTTAGCATGCTACTATATGGCCTTTTGTATCAAGGTTTTGCTCTATTGCAAATCTCTACTAGAAGAGCCCAAGGTTTCTACTGATTAGGACAAATGAGGGAAACCATTGAGCCTAAGTTCCTTTGAGTCTGGCTTACTTCACTTAATATGATCTTTTCTAAGTCTTTCCATTTCCTAAAAAATGGGGCAGTGTCATTCTTTCTGACAGCAGCATAGAATTCCATTGTGTACAAATATCACATCTTTTTGATCCACTCATCAACTGAGAGACATCCAGGTTGGTTCCATATTTTTGCTATGGTAAATAGTGCTGCAATGAACATTGTTGTGCTGGTGGATTTAGTATGTCTTTGTTTCTGGATGATTGGGGTAAATGCCAACTAGTGGAATTGCTGGGTCATAGGGGAGCTATATGTTTAGTCTTTTGAGGAACTGCAACACTGCTTTTCCATAGTGGCTGAACAAGTTTGCACTCCCACCAACAGTGTTGAAGTGATCCTTCCAGGACACATCCCTGCCTGCATTTGTTGTTATTAGTTTTCTTGATCCTGGTCATTCTAACTGGAGTGAGGTGGAACCTTAGCTTTGTTTTAATTTCTATTTCTTTTATGACCAGAGATGTTGAGCATTTCTTCATGTGTCTATAGACCATTTTTGTTTCTTCTTCAGAGAAGACTCTCTTTAAGTCTTTGGCCCATCTTTTAATGGGATGGTTGTTACTTTGGAGATTAGTTTTGGATTGATTCAATTTTTTGAGCTGTTGATATATTTTAGATATGAGGCCTTTGTCGGTTGTATGGTTGGTGAAGATCTTCTCCAACTCTGTAGGCTTCCTAATTAGTTTACTAGCTATGTCCTTTGCCATACAAAAGCTTTGCAGTTTAATGCAGTCCCACTTATCCAGCCTTTCTCTGATTTGTTGTGATTCTTGGTCCTTATTAAGAAAGTTTCAACCTGTGCCAAGGAGGCCTAGTGTACCTCCTGTTCCCTCTTCTAAAGGTTTCAGTGTGTCAGATTTTACCTCCAGGTCTTTGATCCATTTGGAGTTAATTCTAGTGCAGGGTGACAAAGAAGGATCCAACTTTAGTTTTCTCCAAGTGCTTAACCAGTTCTGCCAGCACCACTTGTTGAAGAGGCTATCTTTCTTCCATTCTATTTTTTTGTCTCCCTTGTCAAAGATTAGGTGGCCATAGGTCTGTGGTTTAATAACTGGGTCTTCAGTTCTATTCCATTGGTCTTCAGGCCTGTTCTTGTGCCAGTACCAAGCTGTTTTGATAATTATAGCCCTGTAATAGAGTCTAAAGTTTGGAATTGAAATTCTTCCAGCGCTGTTCTTTCTGCTAAAAAGTGTTTTTGCTGTATAGGGTCTTTTATTATTCCGTATAAAATTTTGGATTGCCTCTTCTATTTCTTTAAAGAATGCCATTGGGATATTGATGTATATTGCGTTGAATTTGTAGATAGCCCTTGGCAAGATTGTCATTTTCACATTTATTGATTCTTCCAATCCAGGAGCATGGGAGGTTTTTCCATTTTCTCAATTCTGCTTTAATTTCCTTTTTCAGGGTTTTAAAGTTTTCATCAAAAAGGTCCTTTACTAGCTAAGGTCATTCCTAGGTACTTTGTTTTCTTTGAGGCTATTGCAAAAGGTGTTGCTTTCCTGATTGTTGCCTCATTCTTCTCACTGTTGGCGTAGAGGAAGGCAGATTATTTTTGAGGGTTAATTTTATAGCCTGCTACCCTTCCAAAGTTTTGAATCAGCTCAAGGAACGTGGGCGTAGAGTCTGTAGGATTCTTTAAATACAGGATCATGTCATCTGCAAAGAGGGAAAGTTTTACTTCCTCTTTCCCTTTTGAATCCACTTTCTGCTTGCTCCTTGCCTTATTGCACTGGCTAGGAATTCTAAAACTATGTTAAAGAGGTATGGAGAGAGTGGGCATCCTTGTCTCGTTCCTGATTTTAGAGGGAATGGTTTTAGCTTTTCACTGTTATGTGTAATACTAGCTGTGGGTTTGTCATACACAGCCTTTATTATATTGAGGAATATTCCATGGATTCCTAGTTTTTTCAGAGCTTTTAACATAAAGGAGTGTTGGATCTTGTCAAATGCCTTTTCTGCATCAATTGAGACAATCATGTGATTTTTGTCCCTGCTCCTGTTTATGTGTTGAATTATATTAACTGATTTGCATATGTTGAACCAGCTTTGCCTCCCTGTGATGAATCCTGTTTGATCATAGTGTATAATTTTTTTGATGAGTTGTTGTAGACGATTGGCCAGTATTTTGTTGAGAAGTTTTGCATCAATGTTCATCAAAGAAATAGGTCTATAGTTCTCTTTCTTTGATGAATCTCTTTCTGGTTTGGGGATGAGGGTTATACTGGCTTTTTAGAATGAGTTTGGTAAAGAACCTTCATTTTCAGTTTTGTTGAAGAGCTTGAGGAGTATTGGTGTGAGCTCTATTTTGAAGACCTTATAGAATTCAGCTGTGAATCTACCTGGGCTTTTCTTAGGTGGAAGGTCTCTTATTGCCATTTCTATTTCAGTGCTTGAAATAGGCCTGTTTAGTTGGGTTAGTTCTTCTTGGTTCAGTGCAGGTATGTTAATATTGGCTAGGAATTCGTCCATTTCTTCTAGATTCTCAAATTTGTTGGTGTAAAGGTTTGAGAAGTATTCCCTCATGATACTCTGGATCTTGGTAATTTCTGTCATGATATTACCATTTTCATCTGTGATTTTGTTTATTTCGTATGCTCCCTTTTGTTTTTTGGTAAGATTTCTAAGGGTTTGTCAATTTTGTTAATTCTTTCAGAGAACCAACTCTTTATTTTCTTGATTCTTTCTATGGTTTTTGGGATTCCAAATCATTTAATTCTGCTTTGATTTTAATAATTTGCTTCCTTATACTAGGATCATGGTTGGTTTGTTGCTCTTTTTCCAGGACCTTAAGGTGACATATTAAATTGTTGGTTTGCGATTTTTCCAATTTGGTATTGTAGGCACTCAGCGCTATAAATTTTCCTCTGAGTACTGCCTTTGCCATGTCCCAAAGGAGCTGCTATTTTGTTTGCTCCTTTTTGTTAAACTTCATAAACTGTTGGATTTCTGTTCTGATCTCTTCGATGACACATTGGTGATTCAACAATGTGTTGTTCAATCTCCATGAGTTACAGGGTTTTCGTTGATGGAGTTGTGTGTTCAGTTCCAATTTGATGCCTTTGTGGTCTGAGAGAGTGCAGGGAATAATTTCTGTCCAGGTTTGTTTTATGGGCTAAACTGTGGTCTATTTTGGAAAATGTTCCATGTGCTTCTGAGAAAATTGTATATTGTGTTGTTGCTGGAGGTATAATCTGAAGATGTCTGTTAGATCTAGTTGGTCTATATAGTTGTTCAATTCTACAGTTTCTTTGTTGAGTTTTTGCCTTGTTGATCTGTCCAAAGGTGAGAGTGGTGTGTTAAAGTCACCAACAATCACTGTGATTCGATCTATGTATGGTTTCAGTGAAAGTAAAGTTTGCTTGGCGAAGTTTGGAGCTCCGGGATTCGGTGTGTAGATATTTAGGATGGTTACGTCCTCCTGGAGGAAAGATCCCTTTAGTAGTATGTAGTAACCTTCTTTTTCTTTTCTCACTAATTTTAGGTTGAAATCTATTTTATCTGATATGTGGATGGCAACTCCAGCCTGTTTATGGAGGCCGTTAGCTTGATAGAGTTCATTCCAACCTCTCATTTTCAAAAGGTGTTTGTTTTTTTTTGGGGGGGGTAAGCTGTGTCTCTTGAAGACAGCAGAACTATGGATCTTGTTTTTGGATTCAACTAGATAATCTATGCCGTTTAATTGGAGAGTTAAATCCATTGATATTGAGAGTCAGGATTGAGAAATATTTATTAGTTCGTGCCATTTTTACAAGCTTTCATTAGGGACTTTGTCTTGATAGTTTTTGTGATACTTAGATGTTATGAGTTTTAGGTGCCATGTCTTTCTCTGTATTACATTTGTGTTGGTTTTTCATGTGTAGAACATCTTTGAGAATTTTCTGTAGTGTTGGTTTTGTTGCTACATAATGTTGAAGCTTTTCCTTGGAATGGAATGTTTTTATTGTTCCCTCAGTTATGAATGAGAGCTTAGCTGGGTATAGTATTCTTGGCTGGTAGTTATTTGACTTCAGGGCATGGTATATATCGTTCCAATCTCTTCTTGCTTGCATGGTCTCTGCTGAGAAATCTGGGTTTATTTTGATTGGTTTGCCTTTATAGGTGATTGTTCTCTTCTCCCTGACTACTTTTAGGATCCTATCTTTGGCTGCTATTGATCCAGTTCAGATTATAATGTGGCGGTGGGATGTCCTTTTCTGGTCAGGTCTGTTTGGTTTTCTAAGAGCTTCTTGTATCTGGATGGGCCTGCTCTTCTGGATATTTGGGCAGTTCTCTGAGATGATTCCCTGAAGTATATTTCCAATACCATTGACCTCTTTCTCTAGACCCTCCTTAAATTAGGCTTCCTAATTTTATCTTGGACCTCCTGTAGCATTTTCTCATATTTCCTAGATTTGAATTGACTCATTTTTTTTTCTTTTTCTATAACAACTAAATTATCTTCAACCCCAGAAATTCTCTCTTCTGCATTGTCTAACCTGCTATCAAAGCTATCTACTTTATTCTTCATCTCCATTGCTTCTAATTGCTCATTTTTGATGCTTTGCATCTCTTGTTTTAGGTCATGTATGGATTTCTTTAGCTCCTTCATTTCCATTTGAGCGTTTAGCTCAGCAGCTTTATTCTCTTTGGACATTTGTTGGAGTTCAGTCACCTTTTTGTTTGTGGCTTCTATGAACTCATCCATTTTTCTTTGAAAAACCTTTATTATGGCCTCATTTATGCCTTCCCCTTTTTCATATATCACCTTGTTTATGGTTTCCTCTTGTTTAGCTGTGGCTTCCTCCCTTATCTCTTTCTGTATGTTTTCACATTTTTCATTAATGATGTTTATCAATTGCATTTGTATAGTGCTTGGAAGGCTCTCCTGTAGATTTGCCACTGACTGCTCCATTGCCTGTTTATGTTGGGTGGGAGATGCTATTCCTTGATTTGACATTGTTCTTGAGTTTCTTCTTCTGCCCATTTGAGGATGGAAGCAAGATTAATACTAAACAAGATTATAATTTTTCAGATATAACCAACCTAGACCTTTTTACTTGGCTGACAATAGATATTAGCTCTTTTAGATTGGTAATAACACTCTCTTTTTCTTTTGGTACACTTACATACAAATCTAACACAATCACAGATGTCCAATTTATGACCAAAACAATAAGCCCCTCAATCCAATCTCTATTGCATTTAAGTCCCTTTGGACCTAGAGTATAATTGAACACCTAGATACACAGCATTGCTCAACACCCATCAGATGTAGATCCATGCCTTATAAGAGTTGAAGGATGAACAGAGGACCAGAGATAGAAAAATAATATGAACGATGACAAGGGAGGTAGGAAAAGAATAATACAGGAGTTAAGAATATTATAGTAATGGAGAAAGGGTATCATGTAAGGATAACTGACCTAAGGTGATAGACAGGTAGAGTATTTATGTAGAAAGTTTAGATGAACTTAGATAAAACTTACCAAAATAAGAAGAGTACTAAGAATTATATATAGAGAAAAGAGAGAGGTTGATACAGTAGATTTCAATGATACCAATTTAAGAAAGAAAAGAAAAAAAGAAAAAAGAAAAAAAAACAGCAACAAAATAAAAGAAAACAGAATACACACACACACACACACACACACACACACACAAAACCACAAAATGAAAACAAAAACAAAAACAGAAAAAAAAAAGAAAAAGGAAAAAGGTGGGGGCAGATTCCTCACTGTTCTGAGTTCTTACCCAAGAGATACTAGGGTTGAGAACTCAGAGGTTAAAAAGCAGGTGACTGTATCAATATGGATATTGTTTTTGTTCAGACTGTACCCAGAGCTGTCACTGTGTTTCTAGAAATGACCACAGTGACAGCAGGATTGTGGGAAAAGAGTGGAGAAAAAAGAAAAAAAGACAAAAAAAGGAATGAATCATAACATTAGAAAAAAGGTGTAGCTTAAATGGCAGAGAGAAAAATAAGAACATTTGAAAATGCAAATGAAATGGGGTAAAAAAAAGATAAAAGAGGGTATTCTTCAGTTTTTGGGGGTTTTTTTTGGTGGGGGGAGAGGTTAGGAAACTTGTGTCTCCACTAAATTCGGGATCTAAACACTTCACAAAGTCTTTTTCTCTTGTGATTTGGCTTTGCAGTTTGTTGGATCAGATTGCTTGTTTGGTAAAACAAAGCTGAAAAATCCACGGGCGGCTTTGTTTACCAGGTCTGCGGGAGGCACAGGGGGATGGAATTCAGCAGCGCTGTGGCTGGATATCTGGCTAAGGGATCTCTGGGATATCCTTTGCCAGTTAGGTGGCGCTGTCAGCAACACCTCTCAGGCTCTAATTGCTTTGGCCTGAGTGGTTGCCAGCAGTCAAGATGGCGCCGCTCTCAGCTGGTGGGGGAGGGGCTCCCTCCCAATGCCGTTCAGGGAGCAGAAATGGAAACTTCTCAGAGATACTCACAAATTGTTGGATTCTCCGGTTCTGTGAAGCTGGAAGGTCCATGCACAGCCAGGTGTCCGTTCTGGGCTCGAACAGGCTCTGTGTGGCTCTTGCAGCAGGCGGGTCTGCGCTGCTGTGGAGCACATTCTCTGCTCTGATTCAGAAGAGCCTTTGTCTCCCAGCCACTCCGTGGAGGAGCTGCACACTCTCTTTTCCCACTGGTATTCTTCCTTTTTTCCCTTTTTTTCCTTTCTGCCTGAGTTCTCTGTGGTCCTAAAGCTTACTTAGGATCAATTTCTGTTAGACAACTGTCTCCTGCACTGCCAGTACATGAATCTTGGCAGGAGCTCAGTACGTCTCACCCTGAACTGCCGCCATCTTCTGCTGAATCTCCCTTTCTTTCTTCCTTTCTTTCTTTCTTTCTTTCTTTCTTTCTTTCTTTCTTTCTTTCTTTCTTTCTTTCTTTCTTTCTCTCTTTCTGTCATAGGATTTGAATTCTGGATCTGGCCACTGCCCTTGAGCTCTTCAGCTCAAGTCTAGTGCCCTACCACTTGAGGCACAGTGCCACTGCTAGTTTTCTGGTGGTTAATTGGAGATAAGATCTCACGGACTTTTGTGGCCAGCTGACTTTAAAGTGCAATTCTCAGATTTCAGCCTCTTGAGTAGCTAGTGTGAGTCACTGGTGCCTGGCTACATTTTTCTTTAACTGGTGTTTCAAATCCTTTCTTTTCCTTCCTTCCTTCCTTCCTTCCTTCCTTCCTTCCTTCCCTCCTTCCTTCCTTCCTTCCTACCTAGTTCCCTCTCTCCCACCCTATCTTTGTTCCTTCCTTTCTTTTTTATGCCATCTTGGGGCTTGACCCCCAATGCCTGGGCACTCTTTTGGTTTTATTTGCTCAAGGCTAGTACTATAGCACTTAAGCCATAGTTCTACTTCCAACTTTTTTATAGTTTATTTGACATGAGAGCTGCACAAACATTTCTACCTGAGCTGGCTTTGAACCATGATCCTAAGACCTCAGCCTCCTGAGTATCTAGGATTACAGGCATGAGCCAGAGGACTTGGCTCATTTTTTTTCTCTTAAAAGAAATTTTATGGGCCGGGAGTTTGGTCTAGTGGTAGAGTGCTTGCCTAGCATGCAAGAAGACCCAGTACCTCGGTACCACATACATAGAAAAAAGTCGGAAGTGGTTCTGAGGCTCAACTGGTAGTGCTCTAGCCTTGAGAAATCCCAAGGACAGTTCTCAGGTCCTGAGCTCAAGCCCATGACTGGCAAAAAAAGGAAATGTTATTAGTGTATATGACTTGTACAAACTAATAGGTGTCATTATATTGCCACACATTATCTAATGTATTTTGATTGAATTCTATTTTATTACCCCCTTCTCTCATCACTGTTTTCTATCTTCCTCTGTACATAGTCTGTTTTTGATGTTGATGTATTTTTAAAGAAAATATCTAAATTCCACATATGAGAGAAAATATGGTATAGTATGTTTATCTTGCTTAACATGAACATTGATATATCTATTTTCTTGTAAATGCATAAATTCATTATTCTTTACAGGAGATAGTTCATTATTTTACTAATTTATTTTATTATTTCATTTATAATTTATTTTATATTCATTTATTTTAATAACTCCTTTACCCATTGGTGGACAACTGGGCTAATTCTATGACTTGAACATTGTGAATAGAGCCTACAGAAACATGGGTGTACAGGTAGTTATGGACTTTACTTCCTTCCAGTTTATATATAGAAGTGGCATGCATAGCTGGATAATACAGTGGTTCTATTTTCAGTATTTTGAGGAAATTCTCTATTAATTTCCATAATTTATATTCCTATTACAGTGTAAAATGATTCCTTTTTTTCCATATCCTCAGCCACATTTGTTTACTTTTTCCAGTGATATGCATTCTGATTTGAGTGAAATCAAATCTACATGCAATTTTTACATGCATTTCTCTGATACCCGATATGTTTATTAATTGTCCATGAATTTATTGATCATTCCTATTACTTCTGAGAACTGCCAATTCAACAATGAAAAATATCAATAATAAAAATTCAGATTGACTCTTCAACTGGTTCAGACATATAGCTACAGACTATCCCATTCTAATAACTATGGAACAATGTTTTTGATAATCTATGGAATGTTTTCCAAATTAAATCACATTTCATACCATGAAGAAAATCTTGACAGTTACAAAAAATTGAAATAATTTCTTGTATCTAATTAGATTATAATAGAGTAAGTTAGAAATAAAAAGCAAAAGAAACTGCAGAAATTGTAAAAGCATATGGAGATTAAACTACAATTGCAAATAGTAACAAGGGATATTTAAAATTTCCTAGAATTAAATAAAAATGAAAAAAAGTTATCAGAACCTTTGAGGTAAGTTACAACAGACCTAGTAACTGATAGCTTATAGAAAAAATTATATTTACAAATTCAGAAAGATTTCAAGTAAATTACTTTGTGATGTACTTCAGTATCTTAGAAAATCAAGAAGCCAAATACAAAACTAGGGACAGACAAACAAACAAAAACAAAAGTAAATATCAAATCTACAATGAGTAACTTGGAGATTAAAACAACAATAGAAAAGAGTTGGTTCTTTACAACAACAGCAACAATGAAAACAAGACTAACAAAACTTTATTCAAACAAACAAAGGACAGTTAGAGACATTTTAAAATTTGAGATTAAAAAAAGAGTAATGTTAAAATAGCAATGAAATCAAAAGGATCATTGGAGAGTAATTTGAAAATTTATATTTTGATATACTTGGAGAAATGAAATATTCATACACATATTATCTATTGAAGTTGAATCAAGATGACATTGACATCATTAATAGATCATTAATGAACAATAATATTGAAGCAAAAATGAGTCACCCAGTTAAAATTCAAGACCCAATAGATTCATTGTTGATCCTTTTAAGACTGAACATGCACCAATGCTCCTCAATCTATTCCATATGATAGAATGGGAAGATACATTTCCAAATTCACTCTTTGGATCTAGTAACACTCTAATACAGAAACTACATAAGCTCAACAAAATACTGGATAATTGACTTCAACAACTAACCCCCCCCAAAATTATACACTAGGCTCAAACAAGGTTGATCATAGAGATGCAAAGCTGGTACAATATGCAAAGCAATTAATATAATTCATCACACCAACAGGAGCAGGTACAAGAACTACATTATCATCAAATTTTTTTTCTGCATCTATTGAAATAAGTTCCAACACTCCTTTATGATAAAGGCTCTGGAGAAACTAGCAATCCATAGAACATTTGTCAGTATAATAAAGGTTGTATATGACAAATCTACAGATGTCATTATACCTAAAGACAAAAAAGCCATTTCCCCTAAAATCAGGAACAAGACAAGAATGTCCCCTCTCTCTTCTATATAGTATTAGACTTCCTAGCCAGAGCAATAAGGCAAGAATCAAACATAAAGGGGATGCAAATAGAGAAAGATGAAGAAAAACATTCCCTCTTTGCAGATAACAAGATTCTATATTTAAAGAACTCTATAGACTCCACTCCTAAGTTACTTGAGCTGATGTGAAACTTTGACAAAGAAGCAGAGTATAAATTTATCCTTCAAAATTCAATGGTTTACTTGTATGGCAATAATGAGAAGAGCAAGGCAGAAATCAAAAAAGAAACTCCTTTTGCAAAGCCTCAAAAAATATATAAAGTATTAAGATAGCCAGAAGAGGTGGCTCATGCCTGTAATCCTAGCTACTCAGGAGGATGAGATCTGAGAATCATGGCTCAAAGACAACCTGGGAATTAAAGTCTGAGAGACTCTTATCTCCAATTACCTACCAGAAAACCCGAAGTGGTGCTGTGACTTTTGGAGTAGGGTGATACCTGTGAGCTGAAGAGCTCAGAGACAGCGCCCAGGCCCAGACATCAAGTCCCATAACTGACAAAACAAAAGCAAAGTCAAAACCAAAAACTTTAGAATTAACTTAACCTAGGAAGTAAAGGACAACTAGCATGAAAAATGTTTAAAAACTAGAAAAAGGAAATTAAAGCAAAACTAAGCATGTGGAAACCTCACATGCTCCTGGATTAGGATGATTAACAACGTGAAAATGGCAATGCTGCCAAGGGTTATGCAAATTCAATGCAATGCCCATCAATATGCCAATGTCATTCTTTAATGAAATAGAAGAAGCAATGCAAAAATTCATAAAGAATAATAAAAGATCCCAAATAGAAAAAGCAATCCTTAGCAGAAAGAACAGCACTGGAAGAATATCAAACTTCAGACTCTATTACTGAGCTATGGTTATACAACAACAACAAAAATCTCAAAAGACAACCTGGCATTGGCACAAGAACAAGCCTGAGGACCAGTGGAATATAATTGACAACACAGAGATTAATCCACTGATCTATGGCCACCTATTCTTCCATAAGGGAGCCAAAAAAAGAATGGAAGAAAGACAGCCTCTCTAACAAATGGTGCTGGCAGAATTGGTTAAGCATCTGTAGAAAACTAAAGTTGGCTTATGTTTCTATATCCTAGAGATAATTTCATTTAGCGTCCCACTATATGGCCTTATGTATCAAGGTTTTGCTCTATTGCAAATCTCTGCTAGGAGAGCCCAAGGTTTCTACTGATTAGGACAAATGAGGGAAACCATTGAGCCTAAGTTCCTTTGAGTCTGGCTTACTTCACTTAGTATGATTTTTTTTCTAAGTCTTTCCATTTCCTAACAAATGGGTCGATGTCGTTCTTTCTGACAGCAGCATAGAATTCCATTGTGTACAAATACCACATCTTATCTCACTTTGTTACCTGATATATCGGATATATTTGTATTTGGTTATTTGAAATTGGATAGGGAAGGGGGAAAAACAAGATGAGGGGTGGGGTGGGGGAGAGGGAAATGGGGACCAAGACATGTGAAAGGATATCAATGTATATGAATTAATGCACCTTCTATCTGACAAATATCATGTAACCCTTCTATTAATTACAATAAAATATATGAAAAAAATGAAGTTGGATCTTTATATGTCACATTGCACCATGGATCAAAGACCTTCAGGTAAAAGCAGATACCCTGAAAACTGTATAGGAAGGAATAAGAGACACACTAGTTCTCCTTGGAACAGGTGGAAACTTTCTTAGTAAAGACCCAGAAGCACAACAAATTAAACACGTTAGACAGATGGGACTGCATTAAACTACAGAGCTTCTGTATGCAAAGGACATAGCTACCAAGTTAAGTAGAAAGTCCACAGGGTGGAAAAAGATCTTCACTAGCCATACAACAGACATATCTAAAATATACTTTCAGCTCATAAAACTGAATCTCTTAATAACAAATCCTCACATAAACAACTATCCCATTAAAAGGTGGGCTAAAGATTTAAAGAGAGACTTCTCTGAAGAGGAAATATTGTCCTTAATGTACTATGTTATCTCTCATCTCTTTTGCTGTCCCTTGGTTATCTCATATTGTTACAGTATCTCACTTTGTTATCTTATATATCGGATATATTTGTATTTGGTTATTTGAAATTGGATAGGGTAGGGGGAAAAATAAGATGAGGGGTGGGGGTGGGGGGGAGGGAAATGGGGACCAAGACATGAGAAAGGTTATCAATGTATGTGAATTAATGCACCTTCTATCTGGTGAATATAATGTAACCCTTCTATTAATTACAATAAAAATATATGAAAAAAGACACATGAAGAAATGTTCGACATTTCTGGCCACACAAGAAATGCAAATCAGAACGACTTTGGAATTCCACACCATTCCAGTTAGAATGGCCATTATCAAGAAATCTAATAACTGTTGAGAGAGTATCAACTTGTTTAGCCACTCTGAAAACAGTATGGTGATTTTTCAAGACTGAACATAGAGCTCACCTATGGCCCAGCAAACCCACAAGTGGACATTTACCGACATGTCTATAAACAAAGATTTACTAAATCCACTAGCTCAACCATTTTAATTGCAGCATATTCACCATAACTAAGATATGGAACCAACACCAATGCCCTTTAGTAGATGAATGGATCAAGAAGATGTGATATTTATACACAATGGAATTCTGTCCTGCCATCAGAAAGAATGACATCATTCCATTTGTAAGGAAATGGAAAGACTTGGAAAAAATATTAAGTGAAGCAAGCCAGACCCAAAGAAGGAGGGCTCCATGGTTTCCCTTTTGTGTAATAGTATATGTCTAGGATTGTCCTAGAAGAGGATCATAATAGATCAATAGGCCATATAGGATGAGGCTAAGCGAAATGAACTCCAGGATATGAAAATAAGAGGTTTATCTTTGTAGTTGCTATTCTTAATGTACTAAGTGAAGTTATTTCTCTTTTTCCTCCCTCTTAAGGTTTATCACGTATTATTACTGTATCTGGCACCCAGTATATTGTATGTATGTTTATTTGCTTGTTAGAAATAGAGAAGGGAAGAGGGGAAAAGCTGATGATTGAGCAGGGATGGGGTGAGGGAAAGTGGGAGAAAAACATGGGAAAAGTAACAATGTTCAGGAATTAATGTACCCATTACCTGATGAATGTAATTGTAACCCCCAATAAAATAAACTACACAAGGATAACAAAAATAGAAAACTATAGGAAAATTTCCTTGATTAATATACATGCAAAAGCCTCAAGAAAATTCTAACAAAGTACAATAACATATTAAAAAAGATACACATCATGAGCAAATTTCTTTCTCTGTAATGATTGGATATTCGTTAATGGTACACTGCATAATTAGAATGCAGGAGGAAAAATTACATGTTCACCTCAATATATTCATAAAAAGCTATTGATATTTTCAGAATTTTAGTTTTCTCAGAAATTTTAGCTATTTAGAAGTTCAAAGCATTTCATGAAATCAATATATATGTATATATAGATAGATTTGAGTATATAACACAACCTACTAAATAGTTCACATATTTAATTCTTTTAAGACAATTTGTATGGTACTGGTATAATCATAGCCATTCAGGAGGCAGAGATTTGAGGATTGAGAATTTTAATCAGCCATGACAGGAAAGTCTATGAGATTATTTTCTCCAATTAGCTAGTTAAAATCTGAAAGTGGAGGCATGTCAGAGCATCAACAAATCCAAGTGTGAGGCTGAGTCGAAGCCCAGTAAACCACAGATATGCAAAACAGAAAATCAAAAAGATACATATCATTATTTACTGTAGAAAAATACAGGTTAGGATAGTTAAATAATGACAGTAGTTATTGGGATTTGTCAAGTGTTTCTGTATGCCAGATAATGTTCTGAGTGTTCTACAAAGACTGAAGTGGTTTGTCCTCACACAGTGTTCCTGTATAGACCTTGTCAGGGAGATTTTATTGATGTCCACATTTCACAGATGAGGGCAATGAGTTCAGATCAGTAAGGACATAGCAAGGTCACAGGACTATAAGGGGAAACCTGAATTGAAAACAAGGCCCCTTTGTTCCAGAATACACCAGGCTCACTATAAAATAAGCCAACTATTTAGAGATACTCTTTCAAGTCTTTTATTTTTTAATCCTCAAACCTATTTTCTTACTTGCACTGGTTCAATCCCCTTTCCAATTACCTTACAAAGGGTTATTAAGCCTAGGCTGTAGCTCCTGAATTGCTGGGGTTGACGGAAAAATGCTACCTCTGCAGAAACTTCATTCTATTTTTGGACAACTCTGTTAGGAGAAAGAACATCTTCTTTATAATGAATTAAAATCAGTCTCTCATTACCTATGTGAAAGGTAGTGGGTTGGCAGAAAATGTCTTTAGTAAGTCTGGGAAAATGAAGACCAGCTTGTGTAATGCCAGAGTCCAAATCAGCCTCCAGGTTCCTATGGAGACTGAACCCTGTTAAATGCCCAGATTTTCAGATTCATTTGATATAGTATGAATGTCTGATGGCTTTGTCCTCAGGGTGGTGTGACTTGAATACAGTATAAATTTTAAGAGAGTGGGCTAGTATGAGGTCTTAGGTCTCTAGTCGTACCATCTTGAAGAAAACTGTGAAACCTGGGTTGTTGTTTATGCTCTCTTTAGATTCCTGGCCATGAAAAAACAGTTTTACTCCACAATGCACCCAGGCCCTTGGTACTTTGTAATAGTAATGGAGAACTGAGTAGCTCACTTTCAACTGCTGTTCTTGGATGGCAGGTATTCCACTTCTATGCAGGTAAATGAACAATAGTTACATATATTCTCTAAATGATTGGGTTTTGCTCATTCTAACATCAAGATATGTTTGTTTTGTGACTCTGAACTTTTGCATAGTTTGAGCCTTTCTATCACTGTGTTTATTCAAGCCATTGATAAGCTGCCACAAAAAGTCTCACTGATGCCTAAAAGATTGATTTTATATTGTGAATTGCAATGAGGCTACAGTATTGACTAGCAGTGCATTGCCTGCCATTCTCCTCTTTTTTCTCAGTTAACACTATGGTTAGTGCATCAACCATGATGTGGCCAAGGAATGAGAAAGAGTAGAAGTCACATGACTTGGGCTCTTGTAACCAGCTAGGATGTTTAAGAGTGCTACATAGGAAATAAAATGGTATTTATGTTTCTGCTTAATGGAAAGTCAATATTTAGCTATGACCTGATTCAAAGTTTCTCTTAAAGCATGCTAAAAGCAGAACAAGTGCCATGGGTCTTAAAAGCTACCACACTGCAAATCTGTAAAAAATGAGGAATCAATGGGGTGGGCCTTAAAGCAAATGTAGAAGGTGAGGCACTGACTCTGGAAAGTAAAAATGGAAGATTTTCCCCATTCATTAATAATCCACAGCTGACCTTCTGCAGTCCACAGAAGAAGAGGAAGAGTATAGCTGTTGTGACTATTGGGAAACAGAAGAAAAATCCTCTACAATTACAATAAACATAATGGTACCAGAAAGCAATTTCCCAGTTTTTTGGAGAGGATTTAGAAAGAAGGATGTAGTGTACCAAGGAAATCAACAGATTCTGTTCAGAAGAAAGAGGAAGAAACTTTGAACTAAATCAAACAAAACCCCATTTCTATGATTCCCAAATGATCCAAGAAGTCACTAGACATTAGTAAAGAGAAGATGGAATTTAACAGTGTGCCATTAATACCTTTAATGTAACTATATAGTTATTTTCAATTTGTTTTTAATAAGCAACTGGATAAAATTTTATTTTTTCTTATCCATATATTTTATTGTAATTAATAGAAGGGTTACATTATATTCACCAGATAGAAGGTGCATTACTTCACATTCATTGATACCCTTTCTGATGTTTTAGTCCCAATTTCCCTTCCCCTACCTCTGCCCCCATCTTGTTTTCCCCACTTGCCTATCAGATTTCAAATAACTAAATAAGCATATATACTGATATATAAGCATATATCTGATAAATATATCAGATAACAAGGTGAAATACTGTAACAATATGAGATAGCCAAGGGACAACAAAAGACATGAGAAATAACATAGTACATTAAGGACAACAATCACTCATTATACGGCTTTCGTTTCTATTTCTTGGACATCCTTTCATTTAGCGTCATACTATATTGCCTTATGTTTCTAGGTTTTGTTCTATTGTAAATCTCTGCTAGGAGAGCCCAAGGTTTCTACTGATTATGACAAATGAGGGAAACCACTGAGCCTATGTTCCTTTGAGTCTGGCTTACTTCACTTAATATAATTTTTTCTAAGTTGTTCCATTAACTTACAAAAAGGGCAATGTCTTTCTTTATGACAGCAGCATAGAATTCCATTGTGTATAAATACCACATCTTGTAGATCCACTCATTATCTGAGGGGCATTTGGGTTGGTTCCCTATCTTTGCTATGGTAAATAGTGCTGCAATAAACATCGTTGTGCTAGTGGATTTAGTTTGTCCGTGTTTCTGGACGACTGGGTAAATGCCAACTAGTGGAATTGCTGGGTCATAGGGGAGCTCAATATTTAGACTTTTGAGGAACTGCTATACTGCTTTCCACAATAGTTGAATGAGTTTGCACTCCCATCAACAGTGTAGTAATGATCCCTCCTGGACACATCCCCACCAGTATTTGTTATTAGATTTCTTGATCATAGACATTCTAACTGGACTGAGATGGAATCTTAGAGTTGTTTTGATCTGCATTTCTTTTATGGCCAGAGATGTCAAGCATTTCTTCGTGTGTCAATAGGCCATTCTTATTTCTTCTTCAGAGAAGACTCTAAGTCTTTGGCCCATCTTTTAATGGGATGATTGTTTCTTTGGAGATTAGTTTTGGAGTGATTCAATTTTTTGAGCTGTTCACATATTTTAGATATGAGGCCTTTGTCCATTGTATGGTTAGTTAAGATCTTCTCCCACTCTGTAGGCTTTCTAGTTAATTTGCTAGCTATTTCCTTTGCCATACAGAAGCTTTGCAGTTTAATGCAGTCCCACTTATCCAGCCTTTCTCTGATTTGTTGTGTTTCTTGGTCCTTATTAAGAAAGTTTCTGCCTGTGCCAAGGAGACCTAATTTACCTCCTATTCCTTCTAGTAAAGTTTTCAGAGTGTCGGCTTTTACCTCCAGCTCTTTGATCCATTTGGAGTTAATTCTAGTACAAGGTGACAAAGAAGGATCCAGCTAGTTTTCTGCAGGTGCTTAACCATATCTGTCAGCACTAGTTGTTGAAGAGGCTGTCTTTCTTCCATTCTATTTTTTTGGCCCCCTATCAAATATTAGGTGGCCATTGGTCTGTGGGTTAATATGTGGGTCCTCAGTTCTATTCCATTGGTCTTCGGGCCTGTTCTTGTGGCAGTACCAAGCTGTTTTGGTCACTATAGCTCTGTAATAGAGTCTAAAGTTTGGTATTGAAATTTCTACAGCTCTGTTCTTTCTGCTAAGAAATGTTTTTACATCTAGAGTCATTAGGCCAAATAGTAAGACACTAAATATAAGGACCTCCAGGATAAGGAAACAAAGCCATATAATGAGTGACTGTTGTCCTTTATGTACTATGTTATCGCTCATCTCTTTTGCCATCCCTTGGTTATCTCATATTGTTACAATTTTTCACCTTGTTATCTGATATATTTTATATGTGCTTAATTGGTTATTTGAAATTGAATAAGGAAAGGAGAAATTAACATAAGCAGAGGGAGAGTGGGAGGGAAATAGGGACCATGTCATGAGAAAGGGTATCAATGTTTGTGAAGTTATGCACCTTCTATCTGGTGAATACAATGTAACTGTTCTATTTATCACAATAAAATTATTTAAAAAAAGAATATAGAAGTTCCAAATAATAAGTTGAACAATTGAAATAAAAAATATTTGAACTCAGTATTTCTATCAAAAAAAGAATTGTTTTTGCTATACGGGGTTTTTTATTATTCCATATGAAATTTTGGATTGCCTCTTCTATTTCCTTCAATAATGACATTGGGATATTGGTGGGTATTGCGTTGAATTTGTTGATAGCCCTTGGCAAGATTGCTATTTTCACGATGTTAATTCTTCCAATCCAGGAGCATGGGAGGTTTTTCCATTTCCTCAATTCTGCTTTAATTTCCTTTTTCAGGGTTTCAAAGTTTTCATCAAAAAAGGTCCTTTACACTCTTAGTTATGTTAATTCCTAGGTATTTTATTTTCTTTGAGGCTATTGCAAAACAAATTTCTTTCCTGATTGTTGCCTCATTCCTCTCATTGGAAGGTGGTTGATTTTTGAGGGTTAATTTTATACCCTGCTACCTTGCCAAAGTTTTGAATCATCTCAAGCAGCTTGGGAGTGGAGTCTATAGGATTCTTTAAATACAGAATTGTGTCATTTGCAAAGAGGGAAAGTTTTACTTTCTCTTTCCCTATTTGGATCCCCTTTATGCTTGCTTCTTGCCTTATTGCATGGGCTAGGAATTCTAATACTATGTTAAAGAGGAGTGGAGAGAATGGGCATCCTTTTCTCCTTCCCGATTTTAGAGGGAATGGTTTTAGCTTTTTGCCATTAAGTATAATGCTAGCTATGGGTTTGTCATACACAGCCTTTATTATACTGAGGAATGTTCCATCGATTCTTAGTTTCTCCAGAGCTTTTAGCATAAAGGGGTGTTGGATCTTGTCAAATGCCTTTTCTGCATCAATTGAGACAATCATGTGATTCTTGTCCTTGCTCCTGTTGATGTGTTGAATTAAATTAATTGATTTGTTTATGTTGAACCAGCTTTGCCTCCCTGTGATGAAACCTGTTTGATCATAGTGTATAATTTTTTTGCTGAGTTGCTGAAGATGGTTGGCCAGTATTTTGTTAAGAAGTTTTGGGTCAATATCCATGAAAGAAATGGGTCTATAGTTCTCTTTCTTTGATGAATCTCTGTCTGGTTTTGGGATGAGGCTTATAGTGGCTTCATAGAATGTGTTTGGCAACTGGATAAAATTTTATTTTAAAATAGTTTTTTTTTCTTATTAGGTACCTTGCTACTAAAGATCAATAACTAATAATTTATCTTCATGTGTTGTGTTAAGGAGATTACAGTCTAAGCTAAGCTGTACTGACATTTATGAATCACATTTACACATCTTGGTAGCCCAGATAAGTAGTCATTTTTACATCAGATTTTCCAAACTAGATGTGTTCCACATCACATTTCCACTTATGCTCAAGTATGTGTAAGTGCATAATTGTGCGTGCATATGTGTATATGTGTGTGCATGTATGTATGTGTGTAAAAGTTTGTGTGCATATGTGTATGTATGTGTGTATATGCATATGTGTGTATGTGTGAATATGTGTGTTTGTTTGTGTATATATGTGTATGTGTGTATGTGTATATGTGTGTATATATATGTGTGTATGCGTGTGTATATGTGTGTGTGTGTGTGTGTGTGTGTGTGTGTGTGCTAGTCCTGGGGCTTGAACTCAGATCAGAGATGCTGTCCCTTAGCTAGAGCCTCAACTCCATTTGAAGTTCTTTTTTTCCTTCCTTTTTCCTTCTTTTCATCCTTTCTTCTGATTACTTTTCTCCCTCCCTCTCTCCCTCCTTTCCTCCTTCCTTCCTTCCTTTCTTCTTTTCATCCTTCCTTTCTTCCTCATCCTTCCTTTCTTCCTTCCTTCCCTTAATTGGCAGTAAGAGTCTCACAGACTTTTCTGCCTGAACTGGCTTCAAAGGATAATTCTCAGATCTCTGTTTTCTTGCTTCACTTCTCCAGCCATCTGATTCTTTAGAGCAAAGTGTTTTTATCCATGCACTAATGAACTTTTAAGTCTCATCCTGCCAGAATAGACAGTGTCAATCACCAAAGCAATGATAGTGAGAATTTACTGTGTATCTTCATTTACTGAAATAGCTTTAACTTACTCTTCACAGTTCATAGTTAATCTTCAAGGTAGGTTTATGTATCATGAGTTCACATTTTAGTTCATTGCAATTCAGAAATGGAAAGTTCCTTTTCTAAATTCTAATAAATAAGCAGTGGGGAGCTGGTATTGTTGCCTATGGTCTAGCTATTCCCACATCTACGGCAATGCTGAATTTTTGGTACAGTACTTGCTGAGATTCTTTTCCCTGGTGTGTCACCTTTGTGGAATTATCTTACTGCTCAGTTTACCTGTCTTGCCTCCCTGTTTTTGTTTTTGTTTTTTTTTCTACCCAGGAAATGGGCAAACATTCCATTTTTCAGTCTAAATATTTACTTTATAGAGAAAATTAGAAACTTATTTTATAAAAGCATATATAGCCATCCTGTTGTGACATATATATCTTTACAAAGAATAAGAGGAGCTGGACACTGGAGGCTCACACTTGTAATCCTAGCAACTCAGGATGATGACATATGAAGACTTTTGCTAAAAAGCAACCTGGGCAGGAAGGTCCAGGAGACTCATATCTTGAGTTTAACCACTAAAAAGACAGAAGTGGACTTGTGACTAAAATGGTACAGCAATAGCCTTGAGCAAAATAGCTGAGGAACAATGCCTAGGCCCTGAGGTCAAGCCCCAGGAAATTACCCCACCACACACACACACACACACACACACACACACACACACACACACAGAAGAAGAAGAAGAAGAAGAAGAAGAAGAAGAAGAAGAAGAAGAAGAAGAAGAAGAAGAAGAAGGAGGAGGAGGAGGAGGAGGAGGAGGAGGAGGAGGAGGAGGAGGAGGAGGAAGAGGAGAAGAAGGAGAAGGAGAGGAGAGGGAGGAGGAGGAGGAGGGGAGGGAGAAGAAGGAGGAGGAGGAGGCTGTCATGTTTGAGTTAAGGATTGCCAATTCCTCGTCCAGATTGAGTGTTCACACTGGCATTTCTATCCATCCAGGCATCTAGAGAAATGCATTCAGTGCTCTAGGAAAAGGACTTAAGGGTCATTTGAAAGAGGAATTGTGGGAACCAGATCTAGTGTAGGAGGGGAAGGTGCAGCAATCCATGGACTCCATCTTTAGGCCTCAAAGTTTCCTCATCTCATAATCAAAGTCAGGCTCAAAATAGGTTAGAATGGGGTTTCGTTAGATTAATCAAAAGGCAACACTGCTTTGAATTTCCTCAAATCTTGGCTTCTCTATGGAGGGCCATTGAAATGAATAGGAGGCTCTAGGCCCACTGCCAGACAAACTACATTTCACGAAGTCAAGCTGGCTGTGTGGAACCAGTTCCCCAAGTAGCCAGAACTTTCCTGCAGGTACACAACATCATTCAAAATGTTTGTAATCTGAAATATTCATTCTCTAAACAATGTGCCCTCCTCAATGGATTTTTAAACATTCATGTCATCTAAAAAAAAATCCGCACATGAACCAAAGAAATACATTTGCTCACAATGGAATTTCTACCAAAAGAAGAAATACATTTGTTAGACAAATTCTCTTGTGTCATAGAAATCTGTATTCATTTCCTGGGATTGCCATAGCCCAGATTGGCAGCTTAAAACAATACAAAATGTTATGTTAAGGTGTCTGAGAGCCCCATTAACTCTGAAAGCTCTAGAGGAGAAACCTCTCCTGCCCACTTCTACCTGCAGGCATGCCTATTCCAGAATTTGCCCCCATTTTCATATGTCACCTCCTATCCCAGTTTCCACATCTTTCCTGCCTTTTTATGGATGCCTTTCATTGGATTTACAGTCATCTATATAATCTCAAAGGAACTTATCTCAGGATCCTTAAATAAATTACATCTGCAAGGATCTCTTTGCCCAAATATGGCCCTATCAACAGGCTCAGGTAAGTATATCTTTCAAAGCTACCATCTAACAACATAATATCAAAGGCTACTTTTGGGGAACATACCTTGCTGTCCACCAACTAATTGAATGTCGTCCTGCTATAGTGGAAGGAAGAGAGAATCATGAGCACTGGAGGGCCTCAATGAACTTTGTGTGTATAACAAGGCTATGAAGGTTAGTGTAGAATTGTCACTTCTGAGAAAACTATCAAACATTCTCACATGTGAGATGCTTTTGAGATGCTTTTGCTGTAACAGAGAAGTGAGGAAGGCCGCAATCAATGCTTGTCAGTATTTATGGAGGGCAGGATGTGGTAGAAATTCTGGAAAAGATTTTAGAAGTTGATTCAGAATAAAGAACAAATCACGACTCCTTCCTTTTTTTTCCTGGTCCTGGAGCTTGAACTAAGGGCCTCTGAGCTTTCCTGGGCTTCTTTTGCTCAAGGCTAGTCCTCCGCCATCTGCCACTGAAGCACAGTACAATTTCTGGCTTTTAATTTTTTATTTTATTGGTAGTTTGTTGGAGATAAGAGTTTCATTGACTTTACTGCCCAGGCTGGCTTTAAACCATGATCCTCAGATCTCAGCCTCCTGTGTAGCTAGAATTACAGGTATGAATCACCAGCATCTGGCTGTATATTCTCATTCTAAAAGAGCCTCCATTGCCTCATTTCCTCATAAGCATTACTAGAGATCAAATGATTCAATGTGTACAAACATTCTGATTATTTTTTCCTATAAATGGCAGAGATAAAGAACTACTAAAGATCTGTTCAATTTGTTTATTATACATAATTAAAAAATCACATTGCTTCACTTTGTCCTCAAACTAGTACCCTTTCTGGACATTATTATTACACCTATTCACTGTTCAAATGTGGAAATTGCGGCTTAGAGATATTAAGTAACTTGCAGGATCCTTCAACTAGGAATCACAGGTATAAGGCACACAGGTGAATGCTCTATCTGGAACTCCACTGTGCTGCAATCCATCCACCTCAGCCCTAGCTTTTCATATTGACTGCCTTGACATGACTGATTTCTTTTACCCATCCTGGAATAACTATGAAGAATCCTTTGCCAGCCCCACAAAGGCATAGGGAACAATTTCCTTTCTGCCTACCCTACACTGCCATCTAGTGTTAATATGAATGATGGCAGAAGATAGCATTTCTGGTCTATGATTTTTTTGTTTGTTTTTTAATTGTTGGGGCAATGTATAGAGGGCTACAGTTACATTCGTGGGGTAGTGGGTGCATTACTTCTCACACATTGATACCCCTTTCTCATGCTTTTGTTCCAGTTTCTCTCCACTCATCCCCTCCCAATCATCTTGTTTTCCTATGTTTTGAAATCTGTAATTGGCCTATACGTTTTACAGTTTAATTTCTGTCACTTTCAAAGTCCACACCAACTTCCTGCCTCTAGTGTTGTACATACAGCTACACCTTTTCTGTGCATCTCTGATGTAGGCATATGTCACATCTGGTCATGTATACCACAAAGATGAGAAGCTTGGGAGCATGATTGCTAAGGACCAACTAAACTCATAAGTAAAAACACATTCTCCCCCAATTTCTACCTCACAAAAATGTGCCCAGATTGCATTGTCTAACTGGAAGAAAGTTTTCAGGCCCATTCTTTTTGACAAAGTGACTGATAGATGTTTTTATTTATACTTTTCATACTTGTAAGCACAATTTCTGTCCAATCAAAGCTAAAGTTTATATGGACCCATGAAAGAGCTGACCACAGCAGTAATGGTGGCCAAGCAACAGGAGTTTGAGGCTGCTACTGAAGAGGGCCTCTCATTCACTAATGCACTGCTTCCATGCCTCTATGTAAAGTCTCTGTGTAAAAGTGGAACAGGGAGAATCCGACCTGCCCCCGTGTTATTAAATATGCATTCTGAATCCGGTCTCTTATTGCTGCTCTAAAAAATTCTCACGGCTTGAAATAATGCACTCCTATCAATTTGGCCATTTTAGAGGTTAGAAGTTATTTAAAATGAGTCTCACTGGTAGAAAAACACCAGGAATCAGCATGTTAGTCCTCTTTTTAGCTCTAGAGGACACGTCCAACTAGCTGGCATTACTTACTTAGTATTTAATAAATGACAAGCAAATATGCTCTATTCATTTAAACCCCTCAACCATACCAAAAGTTGGAGAGAATGTGTAGTTGGGAAAAACTTAAGCCAGTGACTTCGCCAAGTCTCTCAGGTGGCATGGTACTGCTCATTCCCTCTGCAACCAAATATTATACATATGGTATAGGCGATCATATATGGTGTGTAATTAACTTTTCAGAGTTTGCTTCAACTGTTTGGTTTCCCTCAGACCCAGTCTGTATCTCTCTGACAGCACTTACATCCTTGATGAAATGAATTCTTATTGCTATATTCTTGGTGGGCACGGGATCGTTATTTACCCTTGGTTCATCCATGCTTATTAAATGAAATAATGCATGTCCAGAGAAGCAAGTCAATATATGAATAGTTCAAGGTAACCAATGTGAGAAAGTGAGACTCAATATACAGTTCACTGTTGCCCTATTCCTGAGTCAAAGAAGCACGACTGTGTGATAAATTCTATTACATGTCATGTATTAGTTTTGAATAAAATGGCAGCTCCTAGAGGGTGCTAAACTCAATTAAAATATTTTCTACTCTATGATTCTTCCACAATCAGCAGAAAGATATTAACGGGAATGTTTCAAGCTTCAGCGAATATGCCCAGCAAGTGAAAAAGATTGTTTTAAGCTTATTTTAACTGATACATAATTGTACATAGTTGTACAGAACTGTGTTATGTCTGGAAACATGTAGACATTGTATAGTTTCCAAACCAGGATAAACACATGTCTTTCCTCAAAAGTTTCCCAATTCTTCATGACAAAAACATTCAAATCCTCAGATCTAGCTTGTTCTGCTGCATCGTAGATTATGCCATGCATATTCACATCATATTACTCTTACCTAACTTTTCACCCTATGAACCCACATTTTTCTATCCTTTCTCCCTCCAGTGGCATAAGAGTTGCCTTGAAGTGGATTCTTAATGTCTTCCTTTTAATTGGTCTAGGTTGGAAATGGCACTCAATTTCTATACTCCAAGGGGATAGATAATGATAAGAAGAAAAGCAAGGCCACAAATTAGCTCATACTTTCTTTTTCTGGTAATCGTTTCCCATCTGTTTAAGAAATAAGCTGCATTTGTCTCAAAGTTTTGTGATCTCTTTTCTGTAATTTACACAAATCAAGTTGTGACCTAAGGTACTTATTGTCTTAGCTAAGGTACTAATGTCTTTCTGATTGAATATCAGAACTAACAAGTTATAATAATAAAATTTCTCGGGGGCGGGGAGTTTGGACTAGTGGTTAAAGTGCTTGCCTAGCATGCATGAAGACCCGGGTTCGATTCCTCGGCACCACATGCATAGAAAAAAGCCAGAAATGGTGCTGAGGCTCAAGTGGTAGAGCTCTAGCCTTGAGAAAGTCCAAGGACAGTGCTCAGGCCCTGAGCTCAAGCCCAGGACTGGAAAAAAAAAATAATAAAATTTCTCTTAGCAAAGGTCAGTAGTATAAGGAAATGATTTATGACGATGAGAGAATAAGAAGAAAAAAGTTGGAAAATGTATTTTTCAGCTCTCTAAGATGGGAAATTTACTAATTCCTAGCAATTACGTAGTTAATTAGAAGCATGTAATTATCTTTGCCACTTCATTAAGAACTTTGTACAGATTTGCTAACATAACTTCTTGGAAATCCTCCTTATCTTAGTTATTAGGATTTCAATGTATTAAAAAGACTATCTCATTAAAACTTTTCTTGGCCACCCATGGAAGCATAAGCTAATTCCTAAGGATCTAATGGTTCTGAAATTACTGGTGAAGTTCAACTCAGAGAAAGAGAGCACGAATAAGTTTCTGGCCTCCATGTCTTAGCCTGGTATTTAGTCAATGTATGGTCAGGGCCTAATGCTTATTCAGGCTGTTATCCATTTTCATTGACTGTGGGCATTGGCTCTTACTGGTGAATTCACATACTTCTATTCATTTTAAAACCTTTGTGAAGATTGTGTGTCTTGTGTGTACAAGATACACAATCCTAGGTATGTGTGTGTGGGCCTGGGGGGATGGGAACCTAGGAGAGAACACGAATTCTGGGTCATATATGAAGTTGTAAGTGAAACAGATTGTAACAGTATGAATTCATGAAGTCAAATCTGTGGAAAGGAAAACAAAATGCAACCTGGTGAGGGATTCACTGGTGTCTTTCATCTATATTTTTCCCCCAAAGGAAAGTCCTCGTGATTATCATCAGCACTGCCAGCAAGCCTTCTCACAGAGCTTGCAACAAGAATGTTGACACTGAGTGGAAACAAAGCAGGAGAAATCCCAGCTTCATCTGGTGTTAAGGAAAGAATAGAGTGAAGAATGTGTGTAATCTCCTAACTCTGATAGAATATATACTCAGTTCATAGTGAGAAACATAAGGCAGGCTATTTCCTTCTGCTTTTCAAATTGATTACAACCAGATATTTTTTTCCAGTCCTGACCTTGAGCTCAGGGCCTGGGCACTCTCCTTAGGATTTCTTAAGGCTAGAGCTCTATCACTTGAGCCACAGCACCACTTCCAGCTTTTTCTATGTATGTGGTACTGAGGAATTGAACCTGGGTCTTTGTACATGCTAGGCAAATGCTCTACCACTAGGCCAAACTCCTGGCCCCACAACCAGATCTTTAATAATAAGTTTTCCTTCATCAAGTGGACCCACTGTGAAGTTTCAGTCATGGAAAGGTTATTTCAAAAGTTTTACAATCGAAGGCAGTTTCCACATGCAAATCTTTATGTAAACCACTGCTTTTATATTTTAGTTATTCATCATCAAGATCTTCCCAAGAGAATTGATGACATCAAAGGGTACACATTTTATGAATATCCTATTAGAAACAGCTCTCTTCTGCTTATTAGCTGTCTCCTTACTGATAATAGGGAATTATATGTGATATTGACTTTGAGAGTTTGAGTGACTTACTCTTAAAAGGTTAGTGAAAATAGATTAAACTAGCCAACTGGATTTACTCATTCCTGATTGAAAAAATATATTCAAAAATCACATTTTACCTGACCTACTTTTCCACAACCCAGGAAAAAATGGAGTCAGCAGACCTGGCTGGAAACCTCTGAAAATGTGAGCTAAAGGAAATCTCTCCTTACTTAAGTTTTCTCTTGGGGATCTGTTATACTAACATGACAAACACATCACTGGCAAACATACTAATGTTAAGAGAAGGGTGTTATTGCTTATGTTAGCTTATGCCTTTTTCATATATTTTATTGTAATTAATAGAAGTGTTACATTATATTCACCAAACAGAGGGTGCATTACTTCACATACATTGATACCCTTTCTCATGTCATGGTCCCCATTTCCCTTCCCCACCTCCACCGCTCATGTTGTTTTTTCCCCCTTCCCTATCCAATTTCAAATAACCAATCAAGCATATATACAATATATCAGAAAACAAGGTGAAATTCTGTAACAAAATGTAATAACCAAGGGACAGCAAAAGAGATGAGAGATAAAATAGTACATTAAGGACAACAATCACTCATTATACGGCTTGTGCTTTTAAAAATGATTTCGCAATGCTTTTCTGGCTTTTACTAACTACCTTTGTAATGTAAATATAACAAAAATATGCAAAAAGAGGACAATTTACCTATTCAAATATAATAGAAATATGTTTAAAAGACCTAAGCAAAGACTCTGAAAAAAATAGTATATTTTAAGAGGAATTCATATATGTACTCTAGCTTGTATAATGAGCAAGCATGATATAATAGTTTAATCTTTGTTATGCAACTAAAATAATTTTCAACTGTGCCATTATTTCTTGTGATAAAGAAGGAAATGTGTAGGGCATGGTCTTGTTTTAGAAAGGTCTTTTTATTTTTTTTTTCAGTAGCAAAGCATTGCTAGATTTGCAGTTCAAATATAGGATAATTTCTGTTTCCACTCATCACAAATCCAGGCAAAAGTCAGATACCTAGCTACATAGGCACTGAGAACTGAGGATTATGGTTCAAAGCCACTTCAGGCAGGAAAATTGGTGGGATTCTGACCTTCAATTACTTGTCGAAAGGTGGAAGTGCAGCTGTAGCTCAAGTTGTAAGAGTCTCTGCCTTGAGTGGAAAAAAAGCCAAGAGAGAAAATGAAGCCCTAAGTTCAAGCCAGCACACACAGGTACACACACATACAGGCACACACGCACACACACACACACACACACACACACACACACACACCTGCATATACATCCCACCCCCCCAAAAAAAAAACATGTAGATGAAATTACTTGGGCTATAAGTAAAATTAAGTTTTAGAAAATACTTTAGATGGATTAATCAAAAGCACTATTGATAGTAAATATAAATTTTAGTCTATCTAACTCCAAATAACTGTGAAAATTAATACTGAAAAATATTTAATGACTTTTCTCTCAAATTGAGTTTCTTTTACAAAAGCACATGTGCCTCAAGTAAATAATGATAATGATAATAATAATAATAATAATAATAGCCTTTTCTATACCACGGAAAAATAAGCTTTCTTGCAAAAGGCCAGTGTTTAACTGTAGGAGAGTGAGCAATTGGAAGATACACAGATAGAATGCACAGGGCTGCTGAACAAAGCTCCTAGGTATTTTAAGACAAAGGAGGAGTTTTAGAAGGGCAACTTGCTTCTGCTTGTTGTCACTTATGCTTTTGTCATTTGTCTTGAGAAGCTTCCAGATGGCGGCTATGCACTGGTCCCCACACATGACCACTGCATTCTTGGAACCATTTATAATTGTAGGTACTTGATATTTTGAGGCTGCTTAATACTTCAGTATAAACTGCACAGTATATTCCCTAGCCTGTGTGCAGAATGTGTGTATGATATATCTATCTTGAATCAGCATTTGTCTACTGGTACAGTTGTTGAAGAGAATGAAAAAGACAATGGCATGTTTTGACAAGGATGTGTTAAAATTGGCAATGCTTCCAGATACTGGTAACTCACTCAGCAGGCTGAAATCTGAAGATCAAGGTTCTGAAGCTAGTGTAGGTAGAAAGGTCTGAAAAGACAGCTATGCTCAATAACCAGAAAAAAATGCCACACTGCTGGGATAGATCAAGTGAAAGAGCACTAGCTATACCAAGAGGCAAGTGAGAGAACACAAGGCCTTCAGTTCAGTAATTCAGTACCAGAGTGGGATAAGGGAAGGAAAGCCTTTTAACTGATCATGGATGGGCAAAGTAAATTTAGACAAGTAGGACATTTTTCAATTGATCAAATAGCTCAACAAGGAAGTGAAATGGCTCACAGTTTCTCTATTAGTCATCAACCCAGGAAATTTACATTTAGTATATGTTGGCACAAAAACTTGCAAGTAACCATTTACAGCTGCATTATATGTAATAGTCAAAAAATAGAAATAATCAAAATGTTCATGTGATAAAGTATAATCACTTGATGCATTCAAGCAATGGATTGTTATTTGACCATAAAATGGAATGAATCACTGATATATGCTATGAAAACGATGGAAACATTGCTAAAGTCACTTGCCTTGGTGGTAAAGATAGCTTCAGTCGTGATACTGACTGACCTTTGGGCAGACATGCTGCTCCCTCCCCTAGGGGCCCAGTCCTCTATCACTTCTGGACACTTACCCCTGGACTTCCCCAGAAAAGGACTCTCCCCTGCTTACTCCTCAATTCCTGGAAAACTGCCCAAACCATTCCTTCCTAGTTAAGCCCATGATGCTAATTGAAATCCTTAATAGATGTTGGGGTAGACTCCAACTCAGGAACTCCAGGAGACCCTAAACAGCCAAAATGGACAACTAGTTATTGTCCATCACTTCAGATTACTATTTCTTTTAGTTCACTACAAATTTCTCTACTGAACAAGTTTTTTTTTCTTTTTGTTATTTTTGGCTTTATTTCTGTAGTCCTCTCACTTACATATCAAAAACATGCTAAGTGGGCCAAGCACAGGTGGCTCATTCCTGTAATCCTAGATACTCAGGGGGCAGAGATCACTGTTCCAAGACAGCCCATGCAGGAAAGTCTGTAAGACTCACCTACAATAAGCTACTCCAAAAAGCCAGATGTAGTGCTGCTCAAGTGGTAAAGTGCTAGCTTTGAGCAAAAGCATCTCAGGAACAGTGCCCAGGCTCACAGTTAAAGCCCAAGAATTGGCTAAAAAACAAACAAAACAAAAACATGCTAAGTGAAAATTAATCACAGTAATCCATGTACTATATGGTTGTTTTTTATTCTAACTCTACAACGGGTATATCTGTAGAGATAAAAGTTAGCTTAGTGGGTTGTCTCAAGCTGGAGAAACAAGAGGCCATGTGAAATTGAGGGTTCAGAGTTAAAGACCTTGGGGTGTCTTTGAGGAACAATGTCATTGCAATGCTGGTATACACTCGATTTTGTCAGTTTACTAAAAGCACCCAGTAGATCTCACAGTTTAAATGTGAGAATTGTTTGGCATGTGAATTATATAGAGAGTAGTTTAAAAGTGAGAGTGAAGCACTGACATATTATGAGAACATAATACTAAATGAAAGAAGTCAAGCACAAAAGGCCACATATTGTAGGATTCAATTTATATGAAATGTCAAAACTAAGCAAATCAGTGGAGACAGAAAGTAGATCAGTGCTTGCACAGGACTGAATGTAAGAGAGAATTAGGAGTGACTGCGAATGCATGCAGAATTCCTTTTAGAGAACAGTGGCAATATGTGGAATTAGAAATAATGTTTTATATGAATGTACTAAAAATTTAGTTACACATTGTTTAAAAAGAACATAAGTAAGACTTCTCTTCTAAACTGTTGAATTACAATGTACATTGCTTGAGTGGCTGATAAACCTTAATTATCCTACCATATTTGACTTTTAGTCTTCTCTATATTTCAGATTACTGTAGAACCGATTGAGCCTTTCTAAGTAAAGTTCAGCAGGCTCAGTGTTAAATTGCAATGATTAACATTTATTGACAAAAATGATCTTAACTAAAAGAACTCACATGTGTAGGTCATCCAAATATTTTATTCTCAAATTTATGTGTAAAACCCAAATGAACTAAATGCTTATTTCAGTGATCATATGTATGATTGTGTTAAATGTAATGCTACCTATAGAAGTTCAGATTGTATTGGCACAACTAGAGGTGTCTGACATAAAATCTCCTAGAAATGATCATAATAAAGTAAGTGATACTTTACACAACTGAATTCATAAAGATAATTTAAATGGCTGGACACCAGTAGCTCACACCTAGAACCCTAACTACTCAAGATGAGAAAATCATGGCTCCAAAGCATCCAGGGTAGGAATGTCTATTAGACACTTATCTCCAATTAACCAATGAGAAGCTGGAGTGGAGCTGTGCCTCAAGTGGTAGGTAAAACATTAGCCTTGAGCAAGAAGACTTAAGGACAGCACTCAAGCTCTGAGTTCAAACCCCAAAACTGGCAATAATAATAATAATAATAATAACAATAATAAATCTTTCAACCTATTTCTAACAATAGATCCTTATATGCTGTCAATCAGAATCAAAGAGAAAAAGATTAACTACTGTGATATTTAGGCATGTTTTCAGGTATATTCATTGTTTGATGGAGCTGAAAACTTACTCAAAACTAAACGAAATATCTGTTTTAGGTTTTTGGCCACCATGATTAAAAGAGTGGCAAAAATGACTGTCAGGTATTCTTAGCATTACAATAACTACAATAATAATTGTGGCAACTGAAATATGTATTTAGCTATTAGAAAAATAAAATAGACTGCATTGCTTTTATAGAAATACTACTTAAAATCATTTTAAAATTCTTATATAAAACAAAAACTTAAGGAAAACTGTTTTTAATGAAATAGATTATAACTGGAAACCTCAAATATTAAATTGCACCATAACATGCCACAATCTGTAACCCCTTTGTATATAACGCAATTGATCATTGTCTCCTAGCCTTGATCAAAGGCAGAGAAGATAATGATTTTGGATATTGTGGGTATGGGAAAGAAAGCAGAGGAGAAAGCATATGAGGTCAGGAAGGAGAGGTGACAGTAAATATGTAGTATTTTTGAACCAGGCAGGCCCAGGGGAATCTGACATTCATGTCAAATTCAGTCCAACTCGACCTGTCACCTTGTAGAAAAGTCCCTTGAGGAAATGAAAAAACTTTGAAAAAATAATATTAAGTGAAGTAAGCCAAACTCAAATGAACATAGGCTCAATTGTTTCCCTCATATGTAATAATTAGTATAAACCATTGATTCTCCTAGCAGAGGTTTACCATAGGGCAAAACCTAGATACATAAGGCCATATAGAATGAGGCTAAATGAAAGGACCTCCAAGATATAGAAACAAGAACCATATAATGTGTGATTGTTGTTCTGAATGTACTATGTTATTTCTCATGTCTTTTTTGTCACTTTGTTATCTCATATTGTTACAGTATCTAACATTGTTATCTGATATATTGTATATATGTTTATTTGTTTATTTGAAATAGGATAGGGAAGGGGGAAAACAAGATGCCTGAGGTGGTGGGGGAGGGAAATGGGGACAAAAACCTGAGAAAGGGTATCATCATTTGTGAAATAATACATATTCTATCTGGCGAATATAATGTAATCCTTCTATTAATTATAATAAAAAAGTTCCTTATAGGCTCAATGGCTTCTCTCATTTGTCATAATTAGTATAAACCTTGGACTCTCCTAGCAGAGGTTTACAATAGGCCAAAACTTAGATACATAAGGCCATATAGGATGAGGCTAAATGAAAGGACTTCCAAGATACAGAAACGAGTCATATAAGGTGTGACTGTTGTTCTTAATGTACTATGTTATTTCTCATCTCACCTTGTTGTCTGATATATTGTACATATATTATTTGTTTATTTGAAATAGAATAGGGAAGAGGGAAAACAAAATGAGGGGAGAGGGTGGGAGAAGGAAATGGGGACAAAAACATGAGAAGGGGTAGCAATGATTGTCAAGAAATGTACCTTCTATCTGGTGAATATAATGTAACCCTTCTATTAATTATAATAAAAATATTTTTTAAAAAGTTCATTGACTCTCTATTGTCTCTCCTGAGGTCCATAAAATCCTAGCAATTCACATCTCCCAAAATTATTTCCACTAATTTTAAGTGGAACTAAATTTAAATGGACAGGAGCACAACTGTGGAACACATTATTGCTAAAAACATAGATTTATACCAGCTAATTTATTAGTATCTCATCAATACAAGCCCAATTTTCATAAAATTCAGTCTTTACACTTGACTCATTCTTGAGTTGAGACTTTATTACAGCTAGTTTTTAAAAAATTTTCAATCTTAATTGAGACATTATAAAAAGTCACATAAATAGACAGCTTCCAAAAGGAAATACAGATTGAATAATGCACTCAAACTGCTCTTTATTTAAAGTTACTGAAACTATGTACCATTCACATGAATCTATTAAATATGTACCCTTTGTCAGTGTAATCATTAAATTGCAAAAGATTCATTATTTCTTTTCTCTTTTTTCCCCTTTTGGTTAATCTCATATGGTTACTGTATCTGACTTTGTTGCCTGGTATACCATATATATATATATATATTTGTTTATTTGAAATAAGGAAGGGAAGGGGGAAACAAGATAATTGGGAGGGGTGAGAGGAGGGAAAAGGAGACAAAAACATAAGAAAAGGTATCAGGGTTCGAGATGTAATGTACCCATTACCTTATGAATATAACTGTAACCCCTCTATACATTATCCTAACAATAAAATACAATAAAAATATTTCAGAATTTGGCATTTGAAAATGGCAGTAGAATAAGTTTGGATTTTTAAAATTTGTATTTTATTATTGGAATGATGTATAGATAGATTACAGTTACATTTGCAAGGTAGTGAGCATATTACTTCTTGAACATTATTACCCCTTTCCATGTTTTTCTCCCACATTCCCTCTCCCACCCCCTCCCAAGTTGTAGAGTACATTTCTAACATATTGTTTTGTGAATATCACTGTTACACTGGTCCATCTATTGTCCTTTGTTTCATCATCTTGTTCTTTGCCAGTCCTTGTACTTTTCCTGAGCCTTTTTCACTCAAGGCAAGTACTCTACCACTGGGGCCACAGTGCAACTTCTGGCTTTTTTGAATAGTGTATTATAGATAAGGGTCTCACAGACAATCTGCCTGGCTTTGAACCATGATCATCAGATCTCAGCCTCCTGAGTAGGTAGGATTACAGGCATGAACTTTCAGTACCTGACATAGAGTAACATTTGGATAAATACTTTACAAAAAACTTTAAACCCACTAAACAAAAAGATATGTTTATCAAGTTATATATAAGATCTAGTAACTGAATATATAGAATGAAATTTAAGCTCTGATACCAAATGCCAGTCTACTTCTAATGTGCTGAAGTTGAAAATGAGTATCATTGGGAGAGATGACTGTTGTAGTGCTAACCCTGATTTTATCTTATTTAGTAACAAGATTTATTTATTTTATTTATTTTTTTGCCATTCCAAGGGCTTGAACTCAGGGCTTGAGAGCTGTCCTTGAGCACTTTACCACTTGAGCCTCAGCACAATTTCCAGCTTTTTCTATGTATGTGGTACCAAGGAATCGAATTTGGGTCTTTGTGCATTCTAGGCAACCACTTTTACCACTTGCCAAACTCCTAGCCCACTAACATCTTTAAAAAAAAGATTAATTCTGGGGCCAGGAGTTTGGCCTAGTGGTAGAGTGCTTGCCTAGCATGCATGAAGGATCCGGGTTCGATTCCTCAGTACCCCACATACATAGCAAAAAGCCGGAAGTGGTGCTGAGGCTCAAGTGGTAGAGTGCTAGCCTTGAGAAAACCCAAGGACAGTGCTCAGGCCCTGAGCCCAAGCACAGGACTGGCAAAAAAAAGATTAATTCTAAGTAGATACATTGTTTAGTGGAATTAAAGCAAATATACAAATTGTTTAAACCATCCTTCTTTTTGATGTAGAGTTTCTAAATGTTATCTTCTAATGCACAAGATGAGTACACATGGCTTAGATTGTATTGCTTCATCTTTCTCAAATTTCACAAATAATTGTTTTTTTTTCTTTTTTGATTTAGGATAAAATATGCTTTATAGTATTATCATAGTAGATGTGTGATATTCTTTCACTTGTTCAAATTACAGTGCAAATGAGGTCTTTATAAGTTGTTCTAGTTAAGTACATGGTTAATCACGTGTAGCAAGAACAAATTTTGAAGTCAATCTTTTTATCTCATATTTTTAACTTGATTAAGTGATCTGCACTGAAAATATTAGATTTCAGTAGGTCTATCTATCCTTAATGTGAGCCCAAGACAACTACAGTGATTACATTGCTGTTTCACTGAGAGGTTGGTATGGTTAATTAAGCAGACTAAATTAACTACATGACACATTTCAGTATACCAGAACAAACTGATCTTAAACTTGGGCAGGTGGGGAGAGAAATACCATGTGTGGTTTACTTTAAAGCCAGCATGAAAGTCTTTCATAATGGCACAATAGCAGAATCTGAAAACTAGTCATGTAATTTGCACAATTTGTCCTAATCACTGGCTATAAGTTCTGGCATTCTGCCCAAAGAGTGATTATTCTGTGTTGGATTTAAATTTTATAACATGCTGCATTCAGGACTCAAGCTTTCACATAATTCAATTAGGTACAAAAGAGCAAAAATGAATGCAACTCTAGCCTACACACTTAAAATAGTCTTCCTTTTTAAATCATTTATGAAGATACAGTATACATTACCTACCACTCTTTGAAGAATACCATTGGTGTCTAATCAATAATTATATCATTTAGATTCCTTACTTACTATCAAACTTCTCATTCTAACAACATATCATTGTTTTAAGTAGTAAAAATATCTTGGAAGGAAGACATATGCTTTTCAATAAAGAGTGAGTGACAAAAGACTAATGATGGTGAACAAGTGACAGTTTCCTTCTTTGGCATGTCTCGGGCATTGAGTTAAAGCAGCTGGAGAATGGCTATCACTTTAAGGGATGGTGTTGGTAGAAAGATACTAAAGCTTCCAATGGAGAGAAGACAGAAACTTACAAAAATTAGAACCTGCCTCAACATGTGGAATGTGGAGGGAGGCTCACAGAGTGGCAAAGGGCAGGGACAGCAGTTAAAAGAAGAAGGAGTAAGACCTCAGGAAAATGCGCACAATAGCTTCAATTGCAAATAGACCATATAACTGCAAAATTTTAAAACAGCAGAAAATCAAGAAAGAGATAATAAAAGGAAAGAGAGAGATACCGAGAGACAGAGAGAAATGGAGTACTTCAATGTATTGGCGAAAGTAAAATGGCAGAAGGAAGGGTAAGTCCTGAAAGTTTGCAACTACTATGGGAAAATATTGAAACTAATTGGCAGAGGCAAAACTTCCTGAAAAGAAATTCAATATCTCACCAAATAAGAGTAAAGATTGTTTCCAACTAAAAAGGCCTGGTACAGGAAAGCAGGCAAGAGACTAAAGAGGCAGCCTACAGAATGGGAGAAAACCTTTGCCACCTATATATGTGACAAGACATTAAGAACCAGAATATGTAGGGAGCTCAAACAGCTGAACATCCAGAGAAGCAATTCATCAAGAATAAATTGACATAACAAATGAACTGACAAATAATTCTTGAAAATCATGAATGATCAGAAAATTCATGAAGAAATATGGTATCGTCTATCTATCATCTATCATCTAGCTAGCTAGCTAGCTGTCTGTCATTCTACCCTTTAACTTTCATTTTGTGTTACTCAGGGAATGAATTGAGGACAGTGTGCCTCATAGACAGGTGTTCTTCACTTGTGCCATACTTCCAATTCTTTTCTCCATTTTAAAACTTTTTATTGAAGTTTGAACTCAAGATCTTGTGCTTCCAGTACTTTCTTGCGCTGTGGGCACTCTGCCACTTGATCTATGCCTGATTATTTTGAAGATGGAATATTGAAGAACCTTCTGCCAAGGCTGACTGACTGAACCACCTATTTACAACAGCCAAGACCTGGGATTGGTCTAAGTGCCCATAAAGATGTAAATGAACAAGGAAAATGCAATATTCATATTTCCTTATTATTTCCATATGCATATGTACATGTATATAATAGATTATCATTCACCCATTAGGAATAAATTGTTATTTGCAAGAAAATTACTGTAACTGGAAATCATATTGAATGATATAAGCCAGACTCTAAAAGGTAAATAGCATATACTTCCTGTCATATGGAGCATCTAAAAATAAACTGTCATAAAAGTTTAAGGAGAACTTTTAGGGAATCTGAAGAGGGCCAGTGGCAAGGAAAAGAGAAGATAAATGTGGATAATTAGATAAATAGAGCACAAATATAACTATATATATATACAAATTTTATAATGAAACCTGGGGTTCTGTACAATTTATATACAACATATAATATAATATATATTATATATTACATATTGCATGCATAATATATAATATGCAAATACTTGAAAGGAGTGGAGTGGGGTGGGGTCAAAGAGAAAGGTGTACTCAGATGAAGAGGAAAAGAGGGGGAGAACGTATATCCACAAAGTTAACACAGCTGAGATATGGGGTGGGTTAGCAAAGAATAGATGAGAATGCTGGGAATGACATTGACCAAGATGCATTGCATTAATAAACTGCTTTATCAAATGGCAAGTTTTAACAAATTCTTTGTAAAAAAGACATTCTATGAAAGTTAGATAGGAGAATAAAACCCTAAAAATAAGTGTTTAGTCAACTACTGTTTGTTGCTGCAGATGATGATGATGATGATGATGATGATGATGATGATGATGATGATGGTGGTGGTGGTAGTACAGGCAATCAGACATATCTATACATTTTCCCCAGGCATATTGAACTTTTAAAATTATTTTTATCAGTAAATGAGTGCAATTAAGATCTTTATATTTTAAAAGATTTGCAAAAGAAATTCATGTTTAATATATTTTATACAGCAAGTAATAAAACTAAATTAGAATATGAGGATCACAAATCTTAATCACAGATAGAAAATTTTGTGAGAAGGGATTAATTTCACATTCAGACATTGAGTCTTTAGATAATTCTCTAATTAAAGCGGTGACAAGAACTTTTTGAAAAAAAATTAGCAACTGTACCTGACAAATTTCCTTTCATTAAGATTTCTCCTCTGCCCCTCCATCAAAGTAATCACACAAGGCTGGCAGGAGGATACGCTGTAATATTCTCCAGAATGAGAAAGGAAGATAATGTTTTTGACAATTTTTGACATAATCATTTTGGTATACGCACTTTTAGAAAAAGACTCAGGCCACAGGGCGATGTTGAAGGGAAATAAAATGATTAACTTTGACATTAAATAACTGTGAAGATAGTTTTTTAACATGCATTTACGTTTGCCTGCCAGATAGATAACACTGTGTGAGAGACAAGGTTTAAAGAAAATTCTAGTCAGGTACTAATGGCTCATGTTTGTGATCTTAGTTATTCAATTATCTGAAATTTGAAACCTGGTTAAAAATTTTCCTAGACTTCACACCAAAAATAATCCAAAAACAAGGCTAGACATGTGACTCAAGTAGTGGGGTGATAGCCCAGCAAATCAGAGGCCCCAAGTTCAAGCACAGTCCCAAGTTCTTTATCTGGGAGAGAAATAGGGAAAGATCGGATTTATGATACAACCAAGGGAAAATGGTAAGAGGTCCCTTGTCTGTGCTATAAGTTATTGCCTTTCTTTTCTTTTCTTTCTACTCCTCTAGCTATTTTTGTTTTTTCAACTAGGATCTTACTTTTTGCCTAGTCAGGCCAACGCCATCTTCCTCTTCATCCTTCCTGTGATAGCTAGACTGACAGGCATGTGACACCATGAGCAGCTTCTTGTTGGTTGAAATGAATGTCTTTAGAACTTCTTATCTGAACTAACTTGAACCATCATCCTGATGTTCTCAGCCTCCTGAGAGCCTAGCACTAGAAGTACAATTATCCAGAAAGTATTTTGTTTTCAAATTTGGTCTTAAAGTCTCTCTCTGTAATATATATTTGCTCTAAACTGTCCCAGATATTTGTATTGTGTTATTCAGAGGTCATACCTTTATCCAAAGAGTTGGACTAATGACTGCTTACGACACCTGTGAGCAGATGTCTTGCTCACACAAGATCCATTCATACTGGCAGATACTCCTATGCTTTGTGTCTGCTGATTTTTGTCCATTTTCTTTCTACCAGGAAATTACTATCTAGATAACCCTGACAAAGAGCGAAATTGGATCAGTCAGGTGAGATGCTGATTAGGTAATAATACCACGACATACCTGGGATAGTCGACCTGTGTACTTCTTACAGGTGCCACAAAAAGAAAGGGGCCGGCAACTTTCCAGGCCAATGGGCATGGGACAGCCATCCAGACCTTGCACTCTCCAATGGGTGGAGAGCAACGGAGAGGGAGGGAGCAATAGAGACCTGGTCACTGTAGACTTCAGGGCCCTGTGGATCATGGGGGGTTTAGAACAAGCTAATGCAAGTTCCAAGGAGGCCTCAGTGTAACTGAGTAGTGTCACTGAGTGAGACTATGAGGTCAAATGTTTAAAATGGATGCTGAAATACCAAATTATATACAGATGCACTACAGAGGGGTCCTTGTGTCTTTGAAACCACAAGTTCAAATTCCCCATAACTGGCTGATGACATGAAAGACAGTCTACAGGAGAAATTCCTAACAGTCCCATCTCCTTCAGCATAAGGTGTCAATCTTAGTGCCCCATCCAACTTAGGTACTCTAGTGGGAGATGATCAAGGACGGAATGGATACAGACCACTGGGGGGAAACTAAGCCAGGGATGGAGGGATTTCATTGCCTGTGAGGCTTGAACGCTCTGCCTATTCCCTGGCTCCCACAATGTCCTGGGCTGTCTGGTTGCCAAAAATAGAGTTTAATACCCTTAACATAAATTGTATAAAAGACTGTCCAGCAGAAAGCAAACCCACCCTGGAATATGACCAGGGACAAATGTACCCCCTTCAGGGTCAGCGCTTCATGGAGGCAAAACACATCCTACCAGCAGAACAGCCTGAGCAGCGTGAAGCTGCGTGGGCTCAGGCCCTGGATCCTCTGTGAACTCCCTCATTAGAAGCAATAGGAAGGAGGGTGGGAACTAGCTATTCCGTAAAGACAAGATGGTACATGGCAGCATGGTCTGACAACTTTCAGGAATAAAATTCTCTATTTCTTCTGGAATATCCTCCGAATATATTTTTCTCAAGAAAAAAAAATGATCGACAATACAAACAGCAATCAATGAGTATGCTACAGTGGAAGTATTATACATCATGATTATATATTACATAGTAAATGCCTAATAAAAGAGTACCATACAATAAGGGTAAATTATGTATTTTATATACACATGTGGGTAGTAGAAATATACGTAGGAAAAAACAAAAAATGCATTGCAATTATAATAGTGGCAGTAGATTTGTGGTGGTTTAATTTTTCCATACTCCCATACTGAATCTTAAATACATTTCAAATAACTTTTCATGTTTAGAAACAGTATAATAGAACGTAAAACTTACATTAGTGGAAAAAATATGATATATTGATACTATAGGTGAAGGTGATCCATTGTTAATACGAGGAGCTCATATTAAACGAGGGAAATTGTATGTGCTTTGGGAGAGCATACCTGCAATCCCAGAGCTCAGAAGGCTGAGGCAGGTAAGAATGTGAGTGCCTGCCTAGGGAACATAGTCAAATATCATAAAAAAGAGCAGTCAAGAAAGGAATTAAAGAGGGACTAAATTGATATAGTGATTTGCTCCTATATCCTAGCTGAGGGAGAAAAATCACTTGAGCCCAAGAATTTGAGACAAGCTTGGGCAACAAAGACCCTCTTTCAGAACAAGAATAAGACAATATAAAGATAGATTGAGTTTCTCCCTTGCAGAATACAAGTTCCATGCTCTGCTTAGCAGTGGTCAGTTTTAGAAGGGAAGTGTCAGGTAATATTATAAAGCCATAATATCTAAGTTGACCAACTAGAATGAAATTTGTTCTCTACATCGAATTATTCCACTGAAAAATACACAAAAGTCTTGCTTAAGTTAAAATGTAAAGTTTGTGGCTCTGACATCTGGAATGTCAACAGTGAAAGGACCCCGAGTTCTGCACAGTCAGCAGCTCCCCCTGAGCTAACTCGGGTCTTCCAGCCTTCCTTCCATGGTAACTTAGGCAATGACACAGGAGGCCACCAGAGGGCGGGCACGCCTAGTGAGAAGAAGGTCCTGGCTCAGAGGATGGAAAGCAAAATGCAAGGCAGGCATCCTCTAGGCTTGCCTGTCTTCTTTGGTTCTGGATTTAACTTTGGGGATGTTAAACATCCTATGCGTTCAGAACAAAAGCATATAAGAGACTTGAAGGAATGCCAATCAAGTCTGCAAGTTATATCCTTCAGCAGCTTGTGTCCATACCAAAGAACTTGGAAAGCTTTTCTTCCTCCCCCTCCCCCTCCCCCTCTCTGCCTCCCCCCCTCCCCCTCCTCCTCCTCCTCCTCCTCCTCCTCCTCCTCCTCCTCCTCCTCCTCCTGCTGCTGCTGCTGCTGCTGCTGCTGCTGCTGCTGCTTCTTTTTCTCCTTCTTCTGACCTTAGGTGGTATGGACAGTCACTAGCATAGTATAATGCTACCATTTTGATGCCTTCTCCTATAGTGAAGAACGATGATATCTTGGGCTGCAAGATCCAACCTGATAGTACAATTTATCCCTTGCATACCCCCTGAAAGGGACATTAAGTGGAAATACAGTCTTCGTAGATCATCAAGCCATGGTAAACCTTAACTAATAGGGTAAGTCCTATTCCAGTATTGTTTGTATTTAAAGGAAACTTCAGACACACGTAGATAAAAGATAGTGAGAAGATGGCATAGGTCACCCCATGTCTAGGCCAAGGGGCAACTGAGGCCCCTAGAGCTCTGGGAGTCACCGACTCTTCTCATGAGTTGTGGTCCTTTGCTGTGGCAGTGCTAGGAACACAGGGGACCATGCAACATAGTGCAATTTGCAGCATGGTGAGGATGTGCTTTGAGAGGCAGCAGGTAGCTGGTAGCTTAGGAAGAATGTGACTAGGTTGCAGAATATATTGAACAGAGAAAATGACTGAAGCATGAGAAGATCAGAAAACCCTACTGGAAAGCCTTTGAACAGACTCTTTTCTCATAGACAAGACCAGGAGACGATGAGGCTCAATTTTAGAAGCTGAAGATCTAAAGATCTAAGAAGAAGCTGAGTTTCTCTTCTCAGCATCTAGGACCTTAGAAAGAAAGGATAAACCTTGAGGCTTGCAGTCTGAACACATAAACCTCTGACTTGAAGAAACTGGAAGCTATAGGTGCCATAAACCCCTTGGCTGTACCAGAGAGCAGAGCACTCCATTTGACCCCCTGTAGCAAAGTGTATAAATCAAAACACAAAAGTAAAACAAGAGATTTACTTTGTGTGGTTTATATTAATTTCTTCACTGAAGTCCAATGCATCTACAAAAGAAAAGAGAGATACTCAAGTTTTCACTCTCAAAGGTTTGTGACTGACCATACATAGGCAAGGTACTTGATGAATCTGAACTTCCATTTTCTTGTCTGACTGAGCACCCCCACAAAAAATGTGCTTAATGAAGCCTCCTACCTCCTATAATACATATAGTGTAGCATGACTTCACAAAGCAGCTGGTTAGCAATTATAATCTACTGGATTCTTCTGGGTTCCAAATATCTCTGATTCTAATAATGGGCAAAGTCATGTGCCACTTAATGAAAAGTCCTGCTGATAGGTAGCCAGGCAGGAGCTAGGGAGGATAGCTTTTCTTTTAATCTTCTTCCTTTAATCCACTGAGAGGGAGATGAAGTCAACAGCTGTTGAAACAAACAAGCTCACTTAGTGAGCTGAATAATATCAAACTCTTGTTCAAATGAAAAGAGCAGCTGGCTTGCTACCAAGGCATATTGTCATTCCCACCCTCACATTTGGGATCATTAGAAATTTACATGGGGTGAATAGCCCTGAAAAACTGTATTTACTTTTCCATAAATCATCAGAAAAATGCTAGCATACTCTCAGAGAGATGTGAGAGGGAAAAAAAAAGAAAATCAAGAAAGAAACGCACAGCCACAGCAGCTGTGTATTTTTCATGTGAATGTGAGGGAAACGGCTGGAAATAAATTTCAGCTTCCCTGAGACAAAGAAGTGGCAGGCGTTCAAAGGATGATAGATGCTTAAAGGAATAGGGGGAAGTGGAGCAGAGAAAAATGGGATCTATCTAAAAGCATAAATTAGCTCAGAGGTTTTAGATAGGTCTAATTATTCCTAGGCCGGCTAAGAATATGGCCACGGGGTATTCGCACGTAAGACCTAGAGATCTTTAAACCTGTCTCCAAAGGTTAAGTTTTTATTGTAAACATTCAACATTAAGTATAAGACACAAACAGGGAAAAGAGATTTATAACCTTATAATCTAGTGGAAAACTCAGATGAGAGTGATGGGTGTCATTCTGATTAGTATATTTTCCACATGGTTCCATGGAGAGAATGTCCAATGATATCATAGATTTGAATCCTACTTTTATTAATTTATGATTTTGTGTGTGTGTGTGTGTGTGTGTGTGTGTGTGTGTGTGTGTGTGTGCATGCACACGCATGCACCTTAACTCAGGACTCTCAGCATTTGTTTGGTGTTTATTGCTCAAGGCTACTGTTCTATCACTTCAACCACATTTTCACTTCCACCTTTTCGCTGATTTATTGGAAGGACTTAACAGATTGACTGTTCAGGTTAACTTCAAATCCTGATCCTCAGACCTCAGCCTAATAAGTAAATAGGATTGCAGGCATAAGCCACTGGCACCCAGCTCATAATACTTTTAATGATATATAACACATTTTAGAGGTGATGTTTTTAAAGACTGAATGATATTCTTTGGAATGGATATATGCAGTCACTAATAATTCTCTAAAATAGAAATTTGGTCTTATGTTTGAGTGTGTTATAAAGTTATCAAGTATTAGAAATAGTTACTTTTTAGATTATAAAATTAATAGATGTTATTATAGAAACTTTGCAAATGGAGAAAATTGCAACAAACTGAAGAATAAATTGATCTGTTTCTCTTTGCTTTCTAAGTTAACCGTTTGTGTCATTGTAGTTTATTCTTTTCTAGTTTGCAGAAGTCTTTCTTGCCCCTTTGGTATTTGCTATATCTATCTTTCTATTATTCTCCATCATCTCAGTTTTCCCAGGAGAAAATCTATATCTTAAATCCAATGGATTTTTATATTTCAGGTTTGGGGAAACCCTTTATTGTGGTATCTTATACTAAAAGCAGGCACAAATTGAATTTCCAGCTCCCTTCTCCTGTAGAAGTCACACATTACCCTTTCAACGTATTACTTCTTGGGCCATCGTAACAGTGTGTGAGTAGAAGTGGGGCCATTGTACTTAATTCACTGGCATTGCTTTAGGTTCCCAGTCGATACCAGCTTTCCCCTGCCACAATCTAATGCATATAATCCTGAGGTTTGTCTAAAGAGTATAGATAACTGTTGATTTATAATGAAATCTGAGTTTATAGTGGGAAACTTCCTTGTTATATTCTACTTACAAGTTCATAGAAAGCAAAATTCTTTTTTGTATTTATGGTCTTAGGTCATGCTCTCCTCAAGCAGGCCTTAAGATGGGGAATTATGTGAAAGGAACTTGCTATGATGATGATCTCTGAAGAAAATGGGGAAGTTGAACACAGAAGACTCACAAGCTATCTGGGTTTAGGAAAGCCCAATGTCAGCCTACTCAACTTAAGGCCAGTGAGCCTTAGGTTTGAACCTGTCAGTCATTGAGTAAGAGCAGAAAGCTTCAGTATCTAAGCACAACTTAAAAAATGCATCTATCTTCAAAGAGTCCCAGCACAAAATTTGAAATTTGATAGGGAAGGGGGGAAAACCAAGACAGGTGGGGGGTGTGGGGGGGGGAGGGAAACGGGTACCAAGACATGTGAAAGGGTATCAATGTATGTGAATTAATGCACCTTCCATCTGGCAAATATCATGTAACCCTTTTACTAATTACAATAAAAAAGTATAGGTTCGTGGAGATGGAAAAGAGGATTGAAGGTATTTTCACAGGGTGCCAGTTGTGTTTATGGTTGGTGTGAACTGGATGTTTGTTCACTGCTTTCCTACTTTAAATGTTGAATCTAATCGTAAAATTATGGTGATAAGAGGTAAGAATTTTGGAGCTGATCGAGTTATGAGGGTGAAGTTTTCATAGTAGCAATAGTGCCTTCATCAGAAAGGACATGAAACAAAAGATTTCTCTCTTTACCCTGTGAGGGTGCAAGGAAAAGAGAGTTCTGAACAAATTAGAAGGTTTCCAATTGGAAAAAGAAGTATATGTTTATTATGCGACTAATTTTATAGAAAACAGAAATTAGATGCATTAAAATTAACAACACAACAACAACAATGATAATAAAGTAATCAACTGAGGTCTAGTTGCCCTCTCCAATAATAATGCAACCCATAGTTTCCTTTATACTCTCCGAGATGCAAAATCCATTTACCTGTAAGTGCAGAAATGTTTGGAGAAGTAAAAGTTTTGCATACATCTCTCATCAATGGAAGATGTTTTTTTTCCAGGATCCTTAAACAGTTATAAAAATATGAAAATGCCCAAATCTTTATTGTAAAATGACATAATATCAGCAGGAAACCTGTGTACAATCTTACTTGTACTTTAAATCATTCAAGATTCATTATGGAACATACTACAATTTAAATAAGATGGCTGGTATAATGACTAAAGAAAGTATTTATACACATTCAGTTTAGATGCTGTATATATATATGTATATATATATATATATATATATATATATATATTATCAGGGCTGGGAGCATAACCCAGTGGTAGAATGTTCGCCTTCATGCACAAAGCCCTGGGTTCGATTCCTCAGTACCCCATACATAGAAAAATCTGGAAGTGGTGTTGTGGCTTAAGTGGCAGAGCACTAGCCTTAATCAAAAAGTGTCCAAGGACAGTGCCCAGGCCCTGAGTTCAATCTCCATGACTGGCAAATATATATACATATATATATATTGTTTTTTCAATTCATGCCAGGCTATATGTGGACACAAATGTTAGCTATATATTCAGATATAATATAGTTGGAAAAATTCACTGAATTTAGTATGTTATGTATATCTATGGAAACACTGAACAGAATGTGCTCAGTTCTTTAAGTGTATTAGACTTGTATTTGAACAAAGTAGTAAATATTACTATTGCTGTTTAACATCATTGAAGCCTAACCCTCACATGGATATATACCATGACTATGGCTATGATTATATGCAGCATTTAAATGTTACACCTTCTAAATATTGAATAGAAGTAGTAATGACTTTATTTCTGATTTTAGGTTCATGCCATCTCTTTATTGAGGTGACAATTGATATTGCTGGCTTTGCTTCCTGGAGACATGCTTTGAGGACCACTGCCCCTAAAAAGGGTAAGATCTGAAATCAGATCACAGCTGTATGTCCACAATGCGATTGCTTAAAGCATTGTGTTAGGGTTATATTTTGTCATGTATTGTCATATAAATAATAACAAAAAAAGAAAAACATTGAGTAACATATTTGAAAAGCAAAATACAACAAAATACACTCCAGGCATTCTGCGAAGTGTTCACAACTATATATGTGTGTGTGTGTGTGTGTGTGTGTGTGTGTGTGTGCATATATATATATATATATATATATATATATATATATGTATATATGAGGCAAATAAAGCCATTTGGAGATGACAAAGAACAATGCAAAAGCCATGAACTACAGGAAGTACAGGTGGCTTATTAAGCAACAAGTAAATATTTGTTTCTAAGAGTAAAACTCAAAAGATTTAAAAACAAAAAAATAGAGAGACCAGCTGCTTATTCCAATTGAGCACTGACCACTATACACTGTGGACCTCTGTAGACTACTTCCCAGAGTCTTGATTATGAGTCCTCAGGGAGATGGAGAAAGATACTGGTAATGCAAAGGGTGTTTCAAGGTCCTTAATGGATAATCAGCTTTAGGTTATGATTGATGTCTCTTATACATGAGTTTCTCAAAAGAAAAAGAAGAAACAAAAATCTCTGTTTTTGTCAAAGAAGGAAAACTGGAATTGGAGTAGACCTAACAGGCAATGCAAGGTAGAAATGGACAAAAGACTGAGTGCCCATTGGCCTAGGATTTGAAGCATACTGAAAAAGCATACTGAAACTGGAGATGGCAAGACCCTTGGAATTGATGAATTCCACACACTGAGCAGTTTAGCTCTAATCAGAGATTCCGGGGCCAGGGCTCAGGAGTCTGGATAAACAGGGTCTCCATATGATTGTGACTATGTGCTTACATTCCTACCCGAATTTACACTGGGTATTTCCCTTCAGGACTAACAATAAATATCCATTGGATATGTTAATTTGGCCTTAATACTTTTCAAGCTATTATTAATGAAAGTATAAGGAAGTGAACAATTCCAGGTAGAAATGTATAAAAGACACAAAGGATAAAGTAAGAACTTTAGGTTCATGGGAAAATAGAGGCAATTGGGTTTCAAATATAAATAGAATGAAACAGTCTTTTACCTGAACCTGAACCTGTAAGGATGAAGTTGGAAGTAAAGCATACAGTTGGATACTGAACGACACACACAACAGTACTGTAGTATTTTTTTTTAACTTTTGTGCTTTGATATGAGCACTTGATAGACCTTCATTTAATCATATCGGACTCCTTGAGGCAATCCTTGCCAATTTCAGTAAGGATGTTAAAATTATCTGAGGGAAGCTTTAAAACAATCTCTGTCCATAAGATACCCAAGATCAGTATTTTTGTTTTTATTTCCCATGTGATTCCGATGAGTAGCCATGGTTGGGAATCATGTTCCTGCTTAAAGACCGTTAACAATGAAGTCTCTATTTTTTTTCTCAACACTTTTTTCCCATAGTCAGCTTCCAAAGTTCAGACCATATCTGGTTCAAAGAAAGCAATTAATAGAGTCATAGATTAATTACTGGGTTACTTCTATAGCGAGTTTGCTATAAAAGTTGCTTAATGTCCTACATGTCTCTCTGTCTCCATGTAAACCTGGGTTTCTGCCAACAAGAAAGCCATCAATAGATGTGGCCTTTCAAGCTTATACAAGAACCATGAGCCCAAATAACTCTCCTCATGTTAACTTACTGAGTTTATAGTTACTACATTATTATTGACAGAAAATGGGCTAACATAATGGTCTACTTGCTTTTTACTGTACCTAGGGTTTTTTTTCTTTATCTATTATGTCTTCTTGCTGACTGAATACCCAATATTCTTGAAGAAAATTATCTGGCAAACCTGCTAACATTAAAGATTCAGTCTCCTAAGAAGAGCCTAATCTTCTTTTATATTAGAATTTTTTCAATATATTTTTATTGTAATTAATAGAAGGGTTACATAATATTCACCAGATAGAGGGAGCATTACTTCACATACATTGATACCCTTTCTCATGTCTTGGTCCCCATTTCCCTCCCCCCACCCCTGCTCCTCATCTTGTTTTCCCCCCGTCTCTAATCTTCTTTTTGATGGACACTTGCATTTTCTAAGAAGTTATCTGAAGAAGGATGCTGCAAACTCAATGGACAGAAATGTCAATGGCCATATGTCAGGTAAGCCAGAGTCTAGTCTAAAACCACTTTCTTATTATACTCTGGGGAACAATGTGCTGTCTCAAAGGAAGAAAGCTTATAAATTTCTAGACTTAGTGGTGCAAAAATCCTCTGCAGTGCTGTCTTGGGGTTGATGTATATGTAACATACAATGTATGCACTCTGTTTTATGCATAGGCTTTGCTTAAATGCTTCTCTCACTTTCATGAATCATTAGCTCATTCTTTTTTTTTTTTTCTTTTTTTGTTTTTTGTCAGTTGTAGCGAGGATTACAAGAGTGAGCCACTGGTTCCTGCCTGCTCATTCTTTAGTTACGTAGTTTCCTTAAAATACTTGAAAACACCACGCAAAACTTTAAATACAGGAAATGCAAAAAAGAAAGAATATAAAATTTAAAGTACAAAATATTGGCCATAGTTAAAACCTAGACATATACAATATTTAAATTAAATTACATGAATCTCTCCAGTTTTTTAAACAACATTGATTCATGATATAACAAAGTTGTTGTATCATACTTTCTAGGCTGGATATGATGGAACATGCATGCATCTCTAATCCAGCTTCTCTGAAAGTAGAGATGGAAGAATCAGATTGGATGTCAGGTTGGGTAGTAGGAAAGGGAAAAATATGGGCATGGTGGAATGTACATGTAATCTCAGCACTGAGGGTGTTGGTAGGTAGTAAGATGGTGGCCAAAGGCCAATTCTGATTGAAAAAAAAACAAACAAACAAAATCCTATCTGAAAAATAACTAGAGGAAAAAGGGCTGGGTTCATTGATAATATGACAAAACACTTGCCTTTCAAATTCAATCGCTAGTAAAACAGAAGAGAAATATAAAATCATCTCTTCTTTCTGGAAACCAATAAAGTCAAATTTCTTTGGTAAGTTTGAATATACATCTATAATATAAACATGACAAGCAAATTAGATACGTCAGATTCTTGCATCTATAACTTAAAAATATTGAAAGAGGGTGGGAGTTTGGCCAAGTGGTAGAGTGCTCATCGAGAATACACGAAGGTCTGGGTTGGATTCCTCAATACAACCAACGTAGAAAAAAAAAGCTGAAGTGGTACAGCGGCTCAAGTTAGAGTGCTAGCCTTGAGAAAGCCCAAGGACAGTGCTCAGGCCCTGAGTTCAAGCCCCAGTACTGGCAAGATATATTGAAAGACCAGATCAAATAATTCTTAAATAAAATAATTAGAGCTCTAAGCTTGAACAAAAGGAAGTCAGAGAAAGCACTCAAGCTGCAAGTATAAACCCCATGAGTAACAACAACAACAAAAACAAATAGAACTTGCTAGGTTTTCATGCATTCAATGTTTTGATAATGATTTTTTTTTATGTACTTGCCAATCTTAAGACTTGAACTCAGGCTTGTCCCTGGCCTCTTTTTCTTAAAGCTGTTGCTTTACCACTTGAACTACAGTTCGACTTCTAGCTTTTGGTTCTTAATTGGAGATGAGAATCTCATAGACTTTTCTGCCTGGGCAGACTTTGAACTGTGATCCTCATATCTCAGCCTCCTGAGTAGCTAGAATTACAGGTGTGAACCATTGGTACCTTGCTTGGTATTTTTTGTTGTTTTTTGTTTTGTTTTGTTTTGTTTTGTTTTTTGGGGGGCCATGGAGCTGGAACTCTAGCCTGGGCACTGTCCCTGAGATTTTCAGCTTAAGGACACTGCCCTACCCTTGAGCAACAGCGCCACTTTCTGTTTTACTTGGCGATAAGAGTCCTTGGCTTTGTATTGCCTGGGCTGGATTTGAACCATGATCCTAAGATCTCAGCTTCCTGAGTAGCTAGGATTACAAGCATGAGCCACCATGCCTGGCTTAGTACTTTGTTTCATAAACTTGTTTCTTTAAAAAAGAGTAAATGGGCCGGGAGTTAGGCCTAGTGGTAGAGTGCTTGCCTAGCCTTCATGAAGACCTGGGTTCGATTCCTTGGTACCACATACATAGAAAAAGTTTGAAGTGGTGCTGTGGCTCAAGTGGTAGAGCTCTAGCCTTGAGAAAAGTTCAAAGACAGTGTTCAAGCCCTGGGTTCAAGCTCCATATCTGGCCAAAAAAAAAATAAAAGAATAAATGAAGACACATAAGCAACTAAAGGTAAAAAAAATAAAATATATCTTTCACAGTGTACCAAGACATGCATAAATTACTTAAAATCCAAGTGCTGGGAAAAGAAAGGATAGCACCTCAGTGGCATCATTCTGGCACTCTCCTATAAAAAGCTGCTGAAAAGGTCTGGCCCTGGAATGCTTCCTGCAGAAGGTATGGTCATCTGTGGTCAGTTGTGGTGGGCTAGCAGCTCAAAGTCAGGGTGCAAACAGCACTTTAAGAGTCAAATTAGATGTCATAGATAACAAGTCATCTAATTGCATATTCAACTGCATTTTCCATTTGCACATTTAATTAATTACATCTTAACTGAAAGCATTCTGTTTATAGTGATTTGTACTAATTTTCATTCAAATCAAATTACCAAGGGATGTTTTCATTGGAATTAATTTACAAGTTTTATGGAGATAGATATAGGCATAAATAGATACAGACATAGATAGATATATACATATGAAAAATAAATGGATTTTCTAATTCTTAGAAAGAAAAGTCTTTCAATTCATTTAGAGGTGAAAAGGAAGGAATGAAGGAAAATCCAGATGAATATCTTAGATTTCATCCGATTATGACAACTAACTTTGGAGGTGGAGAGGATATCCTTTTGTGTTGTGGAGATGTGCCCATGGTAATATTGATATCATTAGTCTTTTGGCTATACCCAGTCTTTGGTCAATGTAAAAGACCTCATTTATTTAAAAAGGCAAGTCAAGTCTGAGAAAGTAGCTAATTGGTTTTACATTCCAGGAATATACTTTTCATCTTCAAAACAGCCATTTAAATTCTCTTTATGAAAATTAGACTTTGTAGGGCAATTCTGAATGCAGTGAGGTCTGTAGTTGCACACTGAGGTCTTCCAGGGAAACAGAAAATGGTGCCTATGTCTTTAAATCTACTATACTTGCTAAGCCTCAATAGCACCTGGGTAAGCTTTGTATTTCTAATAGTTTCCACTAGGAAGCCATTCTTTTTTTTCATATATTTTTATTGTAATTAATAGAAGGGTTACATGATATTTGCCAGATAGATGATGCATTAATTCCCATACATTGATACCCTTTCACATGTCTTGGTCCCCACTCCCACCCCTCATCTTGTTTTCCCCCATTCCCTATCCAATTTCAAATAACCAAATACGAATATATCCGATATATTAGGTAACAAAGTGAGATACTGTAACAATATAAGATAACCAAGGGACAGCAAAAGAGATGAGAGATAACACAGTACCTTAAAAACAACAATCATTCATTATATGGCTTATGTTTCTATGGTAGTTCCTCAAAAGACTAAACATAGCGTTCCCCTATGACCCAGCAATTCCACTGCTTGGCATTTACCCAATCATCCAGAAACAAGGACATACTAAATCCACCAGCACAACAATGTTCATTGCAGCACTATTTACCATAGCAAAGATATGGAACCAACCTAGATGTCCCTCAGTTGATGAGTGGATCAACAAGACGTGGTATTTGTACACAATGGAATTCTATGCTGCTGTCAGAAAGAATGACATCGCCCCATTTGTTAGGAAATGGAAAGACTTAGAAAAAAATCATATTAAGTGAAGTAAGCCAGACTCAAAGGAACTTAGGCTCAATGGTTTCCCTCATTTGTCATAATCAGTAGAAACCTTGGGCTCTCCTAGCAGAGATTTGCAATAGAGCAGATCCTTCATACAAAAGGACATATAGTAGGAAGCCATTCTTTAACTCAGTACTAAGAACTGTTAGAGGATGCAGAAAGAAGGCATAGTGACCTATGTTTTGGGATGTGAAATTGGAAAGAAGTCAGATATTACTTTTTTCATATATCTTTTATTGTAATTAATAGAAGGATTATGTTATATTCACCAGATAGAAGGTGCATTACTTCACAAACATTGATAACCTTTCTCATGACTTGGTCCCCACTTCCCTTCCCCCACCCCCACCCCTCATTTTGTTTTATAATCTGTGTTGCATAATGTCACACAAAATATTTTCTTACACTATTCTCAGAGAGGCCAATTTGTGATTCATTTGTGACACATTGTTCTGAAATTACTGACTTGTGTGTAAAACAATTTAGCTTTAAGTAAGGCATTTAATTTAGACCCATCAAAGCTTCTCCTGCATTCTGATCTTTGTCCTGAACAAGATGTTATTTCATAAATGCAATTAAACATGGTACTTAGGCTAGTTTAAATACCAAGACAGATTTAATGCATCATCCAGTTTCACAGATCAGCAATATTATTTCTACCCACATCACTTGCCCATGACACTAGAAGAAGGAACAGTCTGTGCTAGCAGAGGGGCCAGAATTGAAAACAGTGAAAACATCACTGTCCTTCAGAAAGGACCGTTATGTATGATAGTGATCCCCCATGCTCCATAAAGAGACATAGTGGACAAGAGTATTCCAACATCCTGGTGGAATGTGAAGTGGATCCAAGCACTTGAAATTGATCTAATGGATTTAAGATATAAAAGTCAAGATCCTGAAATGTTTTCCCATATCCGATTTTTTAACTATCCTCTGAGAAAAAATATAACCAATCAGCAATACCAACAAAAAAGAAACAACAAATCAACAAAATCTTCAGTAATTTCTTGAAAGTTTGTATCCACATCAATGTAGCAGCAGTTTATCCTTTTCTGTCTAGCTGTCTGCCATTTTTCTTTTTCTTTTCTTTTTCTATTTTTGTCACTACTGGGCCTTTCTTGAACTGGGCACTGTCCTTGGGCTTTTTCAAGGCTAGTGTTCTACTACTTGAGCCACAGCACCACTTCCAGATTTTTCTATTGAACCTGGGTCTTCGAGCATGGTAGGCAAGCACTGTACCACCAGGTCAAACTCGCATCCCCTTGCCATTTTTCTTAAACAAAGTTATAATGCCTTTATTGGTATTTCTCCTGTTCTTCTGTCTCACTTAAATATTTTACCAACCCAGAATTCTAAAAACAAAACAAAACCAAAAAATGGTGAGAAATTGAGACTTCTTTACCCAGGATTTCAGTTATTCATGTTCTAAATATCAGCAGCCCCATCTAGTTAACATCATAGCTGTCTTAGTTTGAGTAAATACACTCTGATTTTGCCCAATGGTGAAATCTCATAATGTTGCACATCTTGGAAGTTTTTCTTGTTGTTGAATAACATATGACTGTATTATAAAATTAATTGCCCCATGTACATGAATTTCAGCCTTTTAGAAATGCAGTTTGCTTTCTTGAAGGTTATAAATCTTCACAAACTGTTGAACTGAAATTTTCAGTTGAGGAGTAAATCAGTGCTATTTTCATCAATATTTGAGTTGCTTTTCCAAGTTGGTGCATCATTCCAATTAGATGAGACTTTTAGTTAATCTGTTTAAATTGTGGAAACTCAATGTGAGATAGCTTTATTTTTCCTTTATAATGTCCTCTATGATGGTAAGTTTTAGTAAGAGCTTATTATGAATATGTCCCTGGTAGTTTCTGACATTCATGGTTGGTGTTCTAGAAACAAGGAACTCATGGAGTTCATGTGAACTCTCCATTGTTTGGTGTAATACTAACTTACATACAAAAAAATAAACACTGATGTAGGTTAGTGATTGCATGCTTCTTAAATCTTATTGAAACACTACAAATGTTGAGTAATTCCCTTTTTTGTAATTCATGTATAAATGACCATTTGGCCTAGTTTGAGCCACTGGGCCATATTCAGAAAAAATCCAAAGAACAGAACTGATTATTAGGTATTTTACCTCTGAAATCAGATAGGGAAAGGGGGAAAACAAGATGAGGTGTGGGGGTTGGGAGAGGGAAATGGAGACCAAGACATGAGAAAGGGTAGCAATGTATGTGAAGTAATGCACCCTCTATCTGGTGAATATAATGTAACCCTTCTATTAATTACAATGAAAATATAAGAAAAAATAATAACAAAGCATAAGAGATTTCCCTCCTTAATTTGACTGTATTTCTTAAAGTTTTAATGATTATAAGGGTGGTAGTTTAGGGATTTTGAGGAATTATACAGGATGAAAATCCAATCTGCTGGTAGGCCAGCAGGGCAGAGAAAATGTGCATGCTAGGTTACACCGTTCAAAGTATGTATAACACATATGTGAGGAACCTGGAAGCTTATATTTCTACAGATTTTGTCATATAAAAATTATTGCTTTAATTGAAACTTGCAACCAACTGCATCCAAACAATAAGGTCAGTAAGGTCAATACACTTGCTTGAATTTTTTCATTGGAGTTAAGAGTTTCACAGATGTTCCTTCCACAGATGGATTTGCAATTTTTAATCTCAGCCTCCTGAATAGCTAGGATTACCACCCTGAGCCACTGAAATTCAGCTCAAATGAGCTACTAAACATACGTTAAGCATACAGACTATATATACAGATAGAGATATAATAAAGTTACCATACTGTGTAAATTCTTCTATTTTTATTTAAAATATAATGTGTTGCCCCTTCACAATATAGCATTTGTGTCCTGCAAAAGTAATGGTGTGTCAAGATATGAGAACTCCAGTTTCAGGCTAGCTTCCTGAATTGAGAAGCATTGGGTATATGATTAGAGCACCACAAGGACTATTAGAGATCATTTGGCCTACTAACCCTTCATGGATTTGGGAGAAGAAATCTGGCCATCTAGGAATTGAATTGTTACCGAGGTCACATTTTGTGTTTGTGGCCATGAGAGGAATTGCAGTCTGGATCCACCATATCCACAGCCATGAAATTCTCTAGGTAAGGAGCTAGGAAGCTATGAGCTCTTTCACAGGCCAGGACAGGCCAACCAATGGGTCAGTGTTAACCATTAAGGCTTGAAGCTGGATAGCTCACTCCTGTATTCCTGGTGATGGACTTAACCTCAGCCCTCACTGATAGCACCCCAGCAGCTCTGCCCAGAAGTGTAGATGAGGAAGATGCTGCATAGATAGCATGACATGAGATTGGAATGCCAGGAAAGAGAACCCAGGAAAATAAGAAGGAGAATGCAGAACCTGAACTAGGAAGCAGAGCTAGTATAACATGCTAAAGTTCTAAAGTATAAAGCAAAGATACCCCAGAAAGTAGACTAGCTACAGAAGTGTAATTAATAGTGAAGAACAGGTACAATTAGAGTATTAGTTGGCTTTGAGATCATGTGTCGGAAATAAGTGGGGAGATTGTTTATGGAAGACTGGGTCATAAATATAAATCTACCATCTGAAGTGGAGATGTTGATTTCTACAATTTGTCATTAATTATCTTTCAGTCTAGTTTACCTGGAGACAAGAGAGGAAGGGCAGATCGTTTCTCTGTGCTTACAGTTGCTTAGAGCTGACCGAATCCAGCAAAAGTATCCTCCACAGGGATCTTCCAGATCAATAGTTGCATTCTTCTACTTACCCGTCCCCACGGCTAAGAAACATAAAGAATTTATTTCCATTTAGTTTCCCACCCTGCTATTTCCACACTAGCAATCCTAATCTCAGATATTTCTTTGCTTGGAGAAAGATACTGTGTTTAAATAAAACTCCCAAGTGTCCACTAGCTCATCCAATAAGCAATTTCTTCCATGTACACCAGAGGTCAGTATTGGCTTATTCATTTGCATGAGCTATTAATTTTTAGTTTCTCACTTGATAAAAATAAAAAACAAAATAGCAAGCATTGTCATTCTTCGAGGGATTAGCTTTTATGCCTCTAAGCTTCATCTGAGCAGACATATGAAGAGTGGATGCAAATGAAGAAAACTGGTGAAGAAAGCCATGTAGCACTGAGGATGCCCTTTGTTCTTTAGGAAGACAATCGTAACCTAGGCACATCTACTATGAAGCATTTACATAGTGATTATCATGATGTGTAAGACATGGTCTCAACCAGTGGCATTCCACACACTGAAACTGAATTTAAAAAGTAATACTCCCATTCTAATCTGCACACTTAAAATAGTAGATCGAAGTTGAATTTGAGATGTTGTGTCTGAAATAAGTGAAGAAATAGTTCAGGAAAGATTGGGCAATGCATATAAATCTACTGTCTGCTTGGAATGGTAGATGTGACATGATTTCAGAAAATGAGATAAGAATCCAGCTGTGTAGCACTGAATGTGACTATCTAGAGAAGCTTAAAAATGTAATGAAAAGGGAAAAAAAGATTAAAGACAGATCAAGCTATCCAACAGTCTACAGATACATTTGAGACTTTCCATGGGATGAAAAAATAGTTTAGGGGGTTCTTGCTTCAGTCAGCCATGGTTAGAATGCAATGATGGAGATTGTAGCTGAAACAAAATTAGGAGTTTCAGTATTTTTCCTCTCAGGATGCCAGCATCTAGAACCAGAATAAACTGGATGAATATTTGTTTCCATTCTAAGGTTATGAGTATATGATTGTGCTGCCAGAGAGTGAGAATTCTCATGAATTCCACAAAATCTAATCCACCCTCCACACAGAGATGTTCCAGGAAGCATCTGCTTTAAGAAGTCCCCCAGTTTCCTAGATCCTAGTTTACCATTAACAATGGCTCCACTACTTTACTCTAAGACACTTTAGCTTTCTTCTGGGCCATATCATTTGTCTTAGTTAGCTTAGTACTTTTGCATTACCTAAAAACAAGCTTCTTTTGACAGGAATGTAAACACCTAGTCCAATAAAATTTAACAACTCCAGTACTACAATAAAGTTAATAGACGATATCTGAGAAGTAAATGTGGGTTCTTTTTTTCCTATAAATAATGGGTAAAACACTCACCTTATCTGTCTCTCCAATTTGTTTTAAGAACAAGGTGAGATAATGTGCCTGGGAACTATGTTTTTTTTTTTTAAAAAACACATTTATATGATGGGAAGACATTATCATTGCACAGGAGTTCTCTCAATTATAACCTTCCATGTCAGCTGAATGTAATGACAACTCAGGAACATTCAAAAAATTAATCCAAAAAGGAATCTGTCCCTTCTGGGTACAAATTATAAGACTTGAAAAAAATGTTTCTACATATTTTTGTTTGTTTCTAAATAGCATAATGAGCTATGGTCTTTCAGGGAAAATGTTGCTCTCTTAGAAGTAATTCACAATGTAGAAAACTGCCCTTGTGTATTTTCAGAAAGGAATTGCAAACAAACGAGCTATTTTGCCTTCTTAAGCAAAGGGACTTACTGGGCATGGGTGGCAGCTGTTCAAGTCCATCTGGTCAAGAATTTAGTAAGATTATAATGTGAACGTTGCTCAAATGCAGATTTGCACGACAGCCTGCAAATGTTCCTTTGGAGACAAAATGCTTCCTCAGGCTAATAATCTGCATTTTAAAAAGTCTCTAAATACAAGTTTATGGAATAATTCATTACAGCTTTAAGGAACTTGGCTGCTACTTTGAGAAAGTCATGCATATTTGTAGTATATACTGATGGTGGCTGGCAAGTCTGTCTGGGTCATACAATAAGATTATAAGTAGTTGTTTTGTTTTTTAAGAATAAATTTTCCAAATAAAGTGTTTTTTATATATTTTTATTGTAATTAATAGAAGGATTACATTATATTCTCCAGATAGAAGGTACATTAATTCATATACATTGATACCCTTCCTCATGTCTTGGTCCCAATTTCCCTCCCCCCACACCCACCCCTCATCTTGTTTTCCCCCCTTTCCTATCCAATTTCAAATAACCAAATACAAATATATCCAATATATCAGATAACAAAGTGAGATACTGTAACAATATGAGATAACCAAGGGACAGCAAAAGAGGTGAGAGATAACATAGTACATTAAGGACAACAATCACTCATTATATGGCTTTTGTTTCTATATCCTAGAGGTCCTTTCAAATAAAGTGCTTTTAATTCTTATTCTTTCTTTTTGGTTTGTTTTACATGTTTATTTTTGTGCTGTACTGAAGACCAGACCAAGAAGCTTATGCAAACCAGGCAAGCGCTTTACCAGTAAGCTCCTCTCTCACCCCCCAAATAAAATACTATGGGTGAAAAAAGGAACATTTTTCTGAAATTCTTTATTAGTTTTTGAATGATATTTTTAATTTCAAATAACATAATTATGTTCATAAATAAGGGAAAGAAGAAATACCTTAAAGTACATAAAAAGTTCCTCAGTAGATAAGAAAATGAGAAATATATATGAGTAAATGTATATATATATATATATGTATATATATTAGAACCAAAATTTATAATCTACCTTAATAGTATACTTCTTCTGTAACTGATTAAGAATTGTTTACCTGACTGAGCACCAGTGGCTCATGATAGTAATTCTAACTACTCAGCTGCCTGAGATCTTTCTTAGGGCTGTGGTTCAAAGCTAGCCCAGCTAAGCAGATTCCTAAGACTCTTATTTCCAATGTACCAGCAAAAATTCAGAAGTAGAGCTGGGGCTGTGACTCAAGTGATAGAGTGTTAAACTTGAAGGAAAAAAAAGGGTAGGAGACAGCCTTTCTCCCCTTTTCCCCTATCAGCCAAAAAAAAAATCACTTTATCATGCTTTTTATTTTTCTTTCTAATTTTAAATGTCTGTCTGTATTGAAGTTTTGGATTCAAAGCCTTCTTGTTTTACATTTTTTTTTTTGCCCAGGACTAGTCTTGGACTGTGACTCAACTACCAAAGGCTTCAGCATCACCTAATCAGGTTGAAATGTAATAATTCGAATTTTTTCTCAGGCTCGTTTGGAAATGCAGGCCTCCTGATATCTACCTGCTAGGTTGTTAAGATTATAATAGCCATGAGCTACAATGACGCTAAAACTAAATGGCTTTTTATATTAGAGTACATAATGAATTTACAAATTAGAAGGTACATGCTTAACACGTAATCTCCTTACCTTGGCCTTCCTGTACTTTCTTAACCAAATATTTAGCTCCTACATTCAGAATACTTGTTAGATTTGAGGGAAATTTGGATAGGTAAGCTCTTCGCCAGCTAATGTTTAGAACTCTCTCCCTATGAGCTAGAGCTGGTTTAAAATTCTGGAAGGGTTACAATACAGCTAAGCAAAGGGTCTTCTAGGATTAAAGTTAGGGTTGGTGGCATCTGGCCAATCCTCTCATTTCCCTTGTATGTCTTTTTTTTTCCTTTTTATTGTATTTTATTGTTGGGATAATGTCTAGAGGGGTTACAGTTACATTCATCAGGTAATAGGTACATTATTTCTTGGACCTTTATACCCCTTCTCATGATTTTGTTCCCCTTTCCCTCCCCTCACCCCCCCCACAATCATCTTGTTTCCCCTTTCCCTTCTCTATTTCAAATAAGCAAATAAGCATATAAGCATTATGTCTGGTAACAAAGTCAGATACAGAAACCACATGAGATTAACCATAAGAGGAAAAGAAACAGCTTCATATAGTACATTAAGAACAACAATCACAAAGATAAACCTCTTGTTTGTGTAACCTAAAGTTTGTTTAGTCTCATTCTGTGTGACCATATGTATAGAGCATTTGAGCTACTGTGATTCTCTGTTAGGAGAATCCTAGATGTGTACTGATTGTTACAAATGAGGGAAGCCATGGAACATTCTTTTATAAAAATCATCTTCCTTTCTTTTTTTGTGTGTGTTTTTGTTTTTGTTTATGGGTCATGGGACTTGAACTCAGCCTGGGCTCTTTAGCTCAAGGCTACCACCCTACCCCTGGACCTGAGCTTTGTCCCTTAGCTCTTCAGCTCAAGGCTACAGCCCTACCCTTGAGCCAAGCCCTACTTCCCATTTTCTAGAGGTTAATTGGAGATAAGAGTCTCAGGTCCTGTTGTGTCCCAGCTGGCTTTAAACTTTAATCGTCAGATCTCAGTCTCCTGAGTAGCTAGGATTACAGTTGTGAGCCACCCTGCCTGGCTCATATTCCTTTTTAACTAATGACAAATCAATATGTAGGTGTAAATATTTTGTGAATTTGCATCTAATCATCCATTAACTACTTCACATTTAAACATTGCTTTTCAAGGGATACATTCAGATTGCAAAGGACAGAGTTCAAGACTAAACTAATGCAAATCCAACTCTTAATTTGCAATATATTAAAAAATCATTTCAAACTAGGAGAATGGTAAATGGAAGAAAAGAATTGGGAGTTGAGAAGAGAGGATGGGGACAAGGATGAAAAGGGTGGAATAAATCACAATGCGCTGCACTTACCACTGATTTGTTTGATCAGTTGAAATTTCTTGGTACAATTAATTAAATTTAATAAAAATATAATTTTCAAAAGTTTAATCAGAAAGACTAAAACCATAAATTTGGGAATAAAGTTAATGGAAAAATCTAAATTGAACAATCAGTTCATGTATATGAAATCATATTATTAGGATCATATAAACAAGCAGTAGAGCATCTGAATAAGTAAAAGTAAGGTTTTAGTGACTTCCTAAATAGAAAACATTTATCTTTTCATAATTATTATTTTTATTGTGATTAATAGAAGGGTTACCTTATATTCACCAGATAGAAGGTGCATTATTTAACAAACATTGATAACCTTTCTCATGACATGGTCCCCATTTCCCTCCCACCCTCCCCCCGCATACCTTGAGTGATTGTTGTCCTTAATGTACTATGTTATCGCTCATCTCTTTTGCTATCCCTTGGTCATCTCATATTGTTACAATATTTCACCTTGTTATCTGATATATTTAATATGTGCTTAATTGGTTATTTGAAAGTGGATAGGGAAGGGGGGAAATCAAGATGAACTTGTATGTCTTAAAGAGTCCCAGGGGTCTACCCATCTCAGGCACACATATAGTTTCATTGACTGAGCCACCATAAGCACACAGAGTAGTGAATGCTTTAGAAGTCCTGTGCATTCATGAGGTACTTGGTGACTGCCACTAATCTCTTAAGTGAGTTGAGAAAATGTGGAGACATCACAGCAGACACTTCCCCTAGTAATGCTGTCTATATACCACTCTACTGCTCAGAGGTTAATGCTGACATTGAGGAGTTGCAGAAGGTTTATCTCTGGGGTTTATCTCTAGGGTCTCCTTTTACAGGCACTGTAGTTAGGTCCAAAAAAATCTCATCACTTGGAATATCTGGTTCCAGCTAATCAGAACGGGTGAAATGAAACAAGCTGCCGCTCAATTCCAGGTTCTGGAGGAAAGATGATTGAACTTGCACCTTTCCACCCTAAAGCCATGTAGATCCAGAGCAGGTTACCTGATAAAGGCTCCTCTTGACTTCTTAGGACAAGAAGGTAATTACCATTAAGGTTTAAAGGCAAACTGTGCCAGCAAGGATATCTGAGTCCAACCCATAATTCTCCAAAATATCTGCTAACTACTTTCCCAATATATTGGTAGAATGCCTGAAACAAAGTAGAATTTGAGCAAATGAGGGCAAAGGTTTCTGGACTTCTGACACAATATTCTAGTGAAAGAGGTTACCAGAACTTAGTTTTTAAAGTATTGAATTTCAGTTGCTCTGCCATTCAGAATGAGTTTCTTCATAAGAGAAATGATATTTTGTTCATGTCCATCATTCCAGTGGATAATATAGTTCACAAATTTAGTCAGCACTTGTTTTAATTTCTTAAATAAAACCAATTCTATATTATCATATGGATCAAGCAAGTAAGAGTTAAGTTTAGGGAAAGTCTCTAGTATGAATACTATTGATATATAAATGGAAACCATATCTGCATGACAAATAAAAATCAATTAATAACAGTTATATTCCATGTAAACAGCATTATATTCCATATAATCAACAAAAGATTATAACCTAAATGTTGGTATGCCCACTTGGATGGGAAAGTGAATCAATGATTTATTGTCATGAGAGGAATAGGAAGATATCTGTCATTTCATAGAAGTGCTCAGGTTTCAGGAATAGGGTCTCCATTCCTGAGAAGATGATGACAGGTAGCAATAGAGAATCAAATTGAAGAACAGTTCTTGTATTGGGTGTCTGTGGAAGACTTAGAAATTGAGTTAGCAAGGAAGTAGAGAAAAGAGGTCAACCACAGCTTGCAGACATGCAATCATGTAGAGCTCTCCAGCATGCTTTCAGGACTCAGGCTGCACATGAAAACACAGGCAAAACTTCACGAGGAGTTTCAATGGCCACAGGTCAAGGAGAAGAAGTGCAAACTATGTCTGATTGAACATTTGCAAGATTGAACTTGATTGGGGATGTTCATTCAACTAACAAATATCAATTTAATTTCCTGACATTTATTTCAGGATGTTTACTAGAGTTAATTTCCTTGGAAATGATTTTCTTTTCACCCTTCATTGTAAAAATTCTTTCTCTCACTTCCATATACCTTGAGGAAAAACATGAATTGTTTATAAAAAGTGAGGCTTGTTGAGACATAATTTCACAAAATGCTTTCTCTAACTATACCTTACAGATATATTATTAAAATAATTGCTTGACATATTTATATGTACACCTTTAGTTTAATATCTTACCTAATTGTCCAACAAACTAATTCAATGTTGTTTGTGATGCATTAAATGAACAAAAGATAAACTGGGTAATAGAGAATGCACAGAGCCTAGTGGCCCATGAAATCACTAGATTTGCAAAGTGATTTTCTTTTCAGGACTGTGCACTATCTGAAAGCAAAATCTGTTTGCAAAGCACTTTAGTGGCAACCACTGGATGAGAATATAGAGACATTAGAAATGCCACACAGGGTCAAACCAATGGACCATCCAGGCCAAACTACTAGAAACAACAGGACAGGATTTGGGGCAAGCAGTGCTGTCTGATGCAGTATCAGTCTACAATTAGGAAGTATATAGCACAACTTCCTGAAATAACATGTAACATATAATTTTACCATTTTTCCCTCTTTGAGTTACATGTTTCATATTGTAATTCCCAATATATGAAAAGAAAAGTAACATCTCCCATTTTGCATCCAGACTTTCAGGTCTTTTCAACATTTCCCAAAATTTCAAATTTTCACCAGCACTTCAGATTATCTCCATCTTGCTGGTGTCACAATAGCTCTCAACATGTAGTCCACTAGAATCAGACGGAAAGCTATTAGTGATGAAAGTCCTCAAATCTCGCCTCTGGATCTCTCCCCAAACCCCTCCAGATGATTCTGAGACATGTTCAGTTGGGAACTACTACTCTACACTATGTGTATGCACCCATGCAATAACATTAACATGTAATCACATTTACTTTTTGGTTTGGTGATTCCTTAATTTGGTGATTCTCAATTCATCTGATGCTTCTGTTGATACAGTGTATATTTGGTGCACCGAAATGTAAAATGTAAGATAAGAAGATAACTTTTTAATAAAATCAACAATTGTACAGAAGCCTGTATTATATAACTTGAAATTCAATGAATATCACTCAAAAAAAATTGAGTGTGGCCCACAGCCCAAGGTGATGATTCTGAGTGATCACCCTTATGTCATAGATATTGTTATAGCCAATTTCTGCTGATCAAAGCACAGATTATTTTTTAAAAAATTGATACATTTTAAAAGTCAGAAGGAACATAATAAATCTGCTTTTGTTAATGCAGCAAATTCAGATATATACAGGGTTAAATTATTTGAATAACCAAAGATTCTAGAAATATGTACCTTTGTGTGACTCAATTTGCTTTCTTTGGAAAGTAAAACAGCACTGACTAATAGCCCTAGAACGAGACTAAGAAAGTCTCTGGCATTGAATGAAATTGTACAAGGACTTTATCTTGTGTTTTTGCTCATGATTATGGCCATTCTTTACATATGGATAAACAAAAGTATTTTAAAAATTTTTAAATGCAAACTTCACACCCTTTGCCTTATAAATTGTACCTCAGTCCAAGTAAAGGTTTGATTTCTTGTGAAGCAGGTGCTTATTAAAGGAGAAATGTAAGCTTGTGGTATGTTGAGCATCCCTGGGGTAGTAAAGAACCTATAAATCCCAGACCAGCTATGCAACAGATCGGTATTACGGCAGAAAGAAGCTTTCCCTGTGTCTGAGAACCTTGTAGTGCAAGATTATTCTGTCAATCAAATAAAAAAAAATGTGGAAAACATTGTCATAGTCAGTGGGAAAACGGTTATAATTTTCTCATGTTCTTTGTCACCTACTCTCTGACATTTTTTATTCACTAAGATGCTCTCTTTTGGATTTCAAATAGCATTTCTAATAATAAACGTGAGCCAATTCCATCATCACTTTACTCATATTCTTTACATCTCTGTCCTTGATAATTATGTGCTTGTCTGTGAAGATGAAAAATGTCCCTGAGCCAGCATTCATGGTCTAAATACCTTGAGTTGTCATGCCTTGCTAAAGGAATGGATGTCAATTTGACGTAATTCTTTGCCAATCTTCTTGTGTTCAGTGAAACCATTTGAAATATTTTCATCCACTTAGAGCTATCCCTTAGGCCACAGATAGGTCACAGATCATCAAAACCAATGTGGGAATTCCTGTAAATGTCTTTGCTTCAGGAACATTAGCATTGGTGTCCAGCAAAAGCATATAGTCATCTTCAGACCTGCAAAATAGGCCCTGCAACTTATACACAAAACGTCCCAAGGGAAAAACATGAAGTTCTCATGATGGTGCCAGAAATCTGTTACTACAGAACTTGGGCGATGAAAGGAAATTTGACAAGTCTGGGACATTTCAATGAGCAGATTGTCAAGAAAGATTAACAGTGGAGTTCTGATCATGAGACAACAGAAGACTGTCCTCATGACACATGAATTTCAAATGCACTGCGATGTGTTACATAGAAAGAACAAAGGTTATTCTGAGGGTGTTGGAAGCTATGAGAAAGGTTCTAAACCTGAGGTCCATGTTGATAATTCCCTACATTTGCTTTTCACAAACTCAGTAAGCATATGAAGTTTAATTTATCAGGGATAATGTATGTTCATGTTTACAATTACTTGTATGTAATTCTGAAACATAAATTCCCTTACATTAAGGTAGTTTATGTGCCTGATATTCTCTATTTTATGCTCATACCAGGGCTTGAACTCAGTGCCTCCGCACCACACACTTTCTGCTTGTTCACTCATAGCTGGTGCTCTGCCACCTGAGCCAGCCATACCTCTACCACAGCATTTTGCTGGTTAATTGTAAATGGAGTGTCACAGATTTTTTTTTGTCAATTCCCTATTTGGCTTCTAACCATACACCTACAGGTTTCAGTATCCTGAATAACTAGGATTACAAAAATGAGACACGGGCACCTGCCTTTGTTTACTCTTAGTGTTACTATGTTCGGTTGATTGAGCCTATGAAAATATTAATGTGTCTCTCCTTTACCTGAAAACAAGGTCCTAGTTTGTATGTGTATGTGTGTTCATGCACACATGTGCACATTGTGTATATTTGAGTAGGTAGCACATGTAAAAATTATTTGGACTGGGAGAGAGTGAGGGAACGGAAGATACTGCACGAAAGGAAATGTTCTCATTATTTGACTCATGTGATTGTAATCTCCATGCACATTACCTTTTTAAACACCAATGAAGTAAATTAAAAAAAAATATTTAGCTTTAGCCAGCTACTAGTAGCTGACACCTCTAATTCTAGATACTCAGGAGGGTGAGAGCTAGGGATCACGGTTCAAAGCCAACCTGGGCAAGAAATGCCACAAGACCCTTTAACCGCCCAAAAGCCAGATGTGGATCAAGTGGCAGAGTGCTACTCTTGAGAATAAAAGCTTAGAAACAGGATCTAGGCCTGCTACAATCCCCCAACACACACACACACACACACACACACACACACACACACACAAAATAAATATATAACTATTGTTAGTATTCTTGCTTGTGTTGCAAAAGTAGAAAAATGTTATATCCTGATATACCTTTTTCACTGAGTATGTATCTTAACATTTTTATTATTTTAATTACTCAAAATAATCTTATTTCTCCCTACTATGTTTAGCCTTCATTAAATATCGTTATTGAATTATCCATTGAAACTAAATGCATAGTTTCAAATCACATTGTTCTTCTTTGCAAATAGTTTTGATACTGGTATTTTTTAACTATAACTTCGTGCTTGCTTTAGCATTTTTGTAGAATAAATATTTTAAAATAGTTTTTTTGGCTTCCAGAACATTGCCATTAAGATTATAATCAGCTCATGAATAGGAATATTTTGGAATCATAAATTCAATAACAATCATAAAATGCCAACTTTTTCCTATAATAACATTTCCATTTTAAATGAAGGAATTTCATTTTTACTACCACAAACATCTCAGTAACACAGAACTTAAAAAGTGTAAAATATTTTGTTTGTAACTAATCTGTTGAAAAAATAATGACAACTGTTCTTCGGAAACTAAAAAGTTGGCCAGAACATTGCAACAAGAACCACAAATATTTCGGCTTTCCACACAGAGGCTTAAAAGAGCCCTGGGAATGTTTCAGGCATTCCTTAAGACAGTTTTTAAGACTCATTTATTGTTTTTTTAAAGTGTGTCAAATCAATGTGTCCAATATAAGTAGTTTCCTTATATATGAAACTATAATGACCTATCAAAAAACTATTCTGTATAACTATAAAAACTTTCTTGATCCTTAAATATTCAGACTCTATGAATTCTTTGAAATAATAGGTAACAGTTTCACACATGGAAATCGAATGACCAGTAGGAAAAGGAATGAAACTCCAGAAATACTCCAGGATGTTGTTGCATAGTGGACTGTGAGGACTGGTATCAGGGATCTCCCTGCTTGGTCATTTTCCTGTCTTCAACGTGCAGAAATCTATGCCCAGCAACAGGGAGAGCTGCAAAGATGCATAGCCGCACTGACTTCCTTATTTCTCTCTCCCTCCCTCCCTCCCTCCCTCCCTCCCCCCCTTCCTTCCTTCCTTCCTTCATTCATTCTTTCCTTTCTTCCCTGAAACTCCACTTTTTGCTTACTTCTTTCCTTCCTCTCACCTTTGCTCTTTATTTCTGTCTCTCTCCCTTGTACATCTCCATCTCAACATTACCAACACATGGCCAGCACAGGCCCTGAGGACTTCACAAATGACAAAGATAGAGCTCCTGCCTATGAGAAGTCTATAGTCTTGCCAGGGAGACACATAAACAGGATTAGATAGCCTGAAGGGTATCATGATTATGTACCAAAAACTATTGGAATAAAGAAAGTGGAACAACTAACATTGCTGGGAGGAATTGGGACAACTTTACAGAGGATACAACATTTGTGAAGTGTCTTCAAGCTCATTTTTCTTGAGTATCGGAGAGAGTAATTGGGCACATGGACCAGACCCACAGGGCCAGCGTTTGACTGTTTCAGACAGAGGCTAGAGTGTCTCTTGCCCTGTCTTAACACAGACGGCAGTGCATCAAGTTGCAATACAGTAGTTTTCACTTGTACCTACATATGTTACTGCTAGCTGAGGGGAAAAAGTGCTCTTGAAGACAGCTAGGGCAATGAAACTATCCTTTATGATACTAATGTTAGAAACATGACACAATACATTTACCAAAGCCAACAGAACTGTCCTAAACCAGGAATGAAACAAAGCAAAGTGTGGATTTTGATCAGTAATAATACATTCGTATTGGTTTATCACTTGTAACAAGTATCTCACTGTAAGGTAAGCCAAAGTCAAACACAGTTTTTGTTTCCTGCTCCATTTTTCTGCAAACGTAAAACTGGTGAAAAGCCCAAATACTCTTAATTCATGTTTGCTTTCTGTTTCTTTGTTATTGGAGATGGAATTTAACTATATACCTCAAGCTGGCCATAAACTCATCATACAACACAGGCTTTTCTTTTTTTTTTCTTTTTCAACTATATTTTATTGTCATGGTGATGTGTAGAGGGGCTACAGTTACATTCATCAGGTAGTAGGTACATTAATTCTTGGATGTTGATACTCCTCCCCATATTTTTCTCCCAGTATCCCTCCCCCACTCCCTCCCAATCATCTTGTTTTTCCTCTTCCCTTCCCTATTTCAAATATGTATATATATATATATATATATATATATATATATATATATACACACACACACACACACACACACACACACACACTCGGCCTCCTAAGTGCTAAGATTACAGGCATTTGCCACCATACCAGTAATACTTGCTATTTTTTAAAATTACTCTTAAAATTATGTGCCTAGCTTCTTTGATCACCCTGCCTTTGTAGAATTAACAACAAAAAGGTGAGAAAAAGGAAAAATAAATGAACTCTACCACTTACAAGGAGCAGAGGAAGGAAAGTGGGAGAAAAATATGAGAGGAGGTAATAATATCCAATAAGAAATATACTCACTGGCCAGGAGTTTGGCCTAGTGGTAGAGTGCTTCCCTAGCATACAGGGTTTGACTCCTCAGAACTACATACACAGAAAAAAAAAAGCCAGAAGTGGTGTTGTGGCTCAAGTGGTAGAGCTCTAGTCATGAGAAAGCCCAAGGTTAGTGCTCAAGTCCTGAGTTCAAGCCCCAGGACTGCCAAAAATAAAAGTAACAAATAATTTTTTAAAAAAGAAATGTACTGACTACCTTACATATGTAATGTAAACCCTCTGACAATAAAATTAAATTTAAAAGAAGAGTAGGATTTTGGCTCTCTTATTGTTAGAAGCCTCATATTCATTTTTGTAAAATTACTCCACTATTTTTTCTTTACTTTTCAAATTATTTCTTCATTAATTGGGTCAAGCACTTCAACGTTCCATATTATGCAAGTGACTGTCACTATGACCTTATCTCCAAATGTAAATGCACTGTGTTTAGGTTAGTCAGTATTGATTGTCCTCATTTAGAAAAAAAAATATTATGACTTGTAATACAGATATTGGTAACTTTAAGCATCATCATTAGGTTTTTGGGTTTTTCTGTTTTTAGTTTTTGCCAGTCCTGGGGCTTAAACTCAGGGCCTGAGTACTGCCCTCAGGCTTGGGCTTTTTTCTCAAGGCTAGATCTCTACCACTTCCATTTTTTTTTCTGTATATGTGGTACCGAGGAATCAAACGCAGGTCTTTTTGCATGCTAAGCAAGCACTCTACCACTAAGCCAAACTCCCAGCCCATCATTAGGGTTTTTAAGTGAAAACTACCAGAATCTTTGTTATGGCTGACAGGAAACCTTTCAGACATATCAGATCAGCTTGTAGCAGTGTGGAGAAGGCTATGTCTACATGTTTCCCTTACAGACACTGAAATCACAATCCTTGAAGTCACAATTGTTCGTTGTTTTATGTTATCTTTTTTCTACTATGTGTTATTCAATCATCTTGTCTTCATGTTAGACGGAAATCTGATTGTTTTAATCTGGACAGTCTATGTAGTAGTCACAAACAATCCTCACATCTCACTGGCTTTACAAGCACTGAGGTTGCTTTCTGAATCATCTTACATGGTCACTGTACATCTCTGGAAGCTTTTCACCTGTATTCCAGGACTTCTTCTGGTGGATTTTCTACAATACAGAGCATCTCCTTGTTTAACAACAGAGGAAATAATTCCAGGCATCTCAAAGGACAACTAGAGATGATATTAACTGATAATGGAACACATGGTATTCAGCCATAGTTAATTGGCTAGGATAAGTCAAATATCATAATAAATTTTCAAAGAGAATAGATAAATAATTCTTTTGGAGTTTGTTTTTATCAAAAGTATTACTGAAGCTAAAGTTAACAAGATGTGTGAGAGTAAGAGAAACAGTTGTGAAGGCCTGAGCAAGCAGAAGCAGAATAGGGATGAGAGTAAAGTGAAAGAGGTGTTGTAGGCATAAAATGAAGCAAGCAGTCACAGAATCAGGCAAAAGTGGGACCTGCACATAAGCAATGTTCTGATTGCCTCCCATGTGGGGACAGAGATGCTGGCTTTTTTCATCCTAGTCTGGATCTTTACCAGGAGAAAGGTATCACTTTACCAATTTGGGTAGGCTATTCAAAAGCAGGATTGGTGAAGGTGTGGACAAAGCAGAAGCTTGATCCTGAATGTGTAGGGTTGGCGATTGCCATTAAATATCCAAGAGTAGGTCTATACATTTGAGCGTCATCAATAGAGGAATGTAAGTGTAAATAAAGAGATAAAAATGCAATGGGGCTTTGGAAATATCTATTTGCTGGAAAGAAACAATAGCAAGCGGCCTTGAGAAGCAGAGGCACAGAAAGAAAAAACAGGAAAAGACAATGCTTCACAGAGTAAGGATCAATTGTTTTCTTGCTGCTATCTTCAAGTAAGACAAAGCTGGAGACAGAAGCACTGCTTTTAGTAGCATGCAGATAATCAATGACGGTACCAAAATTGTGTTAGTGGAGAGATGGAACAAAAGGCTCAAAAGACTGCATTTTTAAAAGGACAGGACTTTAACTTTGCAAAAATATACAAATTTCTTTCTGATAGAAAGAGGGAGAGAGAAGAGAGGAAGGGAGGAAAAGTGAGTGAGACAGGTAAAGACAGAGGCAGGGAAGGAAGAGAAAGAGAAGAGAAAGAAGGCTGGAGAAAAATAGGTCCAGATTGAAGTACTTTCCCAATAAAATATGTCCAGCTTACATCCTACCTCTCACATCATGGTGAATGAGATTTCTGAAGCCCTAATTTCTTCCTTCTTAGAAGGTGGTACACAGAATAAAAGAAAAAAGTTTTAGTATGACAAATACATTATTCATATGGGAAAGTTAAATCCAATGAGTTTTTCTACTAAGGTACTTATAAAAGGATGTGGCAACATATGCCAATTCATCTGTGATTAGCAATTTTTTGCCTCCTTTGAGGTTGGTTGTTTATTTGGAAATTATTTGTCTGGCTCTGCAACTGAATAATCATTTACTCTATCAGTTTTTCTGAAGTCTCAAATGCTGATACTAGTTAAGAAATAATGCATTTTACTCTGTCAACTTTTGCTTACCAATGAGGATCTAAGAGTGTGCTCAGATAATTTGAACAGACTTTTTCAAGATAGTGCCTTTTTTTCAGTAGGTCTACAGAATGGTAAATATAACTTGATAATCATGCCAAACATTTCTTTGCATTGTAAAATTGAATTGGCAGCTTTGCATAATAAAAGGCTAAAATTATGAACCACACAAGATTTGCCTGAAACTTGATTGTTCAGGCTCAAAATTCTCTGCTGAATACTCTTGTGCTTGCTTTTGTATTTAGCCATTTTTGTGTGACTGCTTACAGCAGACATTTCTTTTTATTATCTATTTTCATGGAAATAAATTTTAACAAACACACCAAAGCCACTCCAATAGCACCCATCAGATCACATGTATTATATGATTGCATATTTTTTCATGATAATTGACAATCCAATACTTCATTTTCTGTGGTTGCATTAAGAGCTGCATTCTTTTATAGAATGTAATATTTTGTAATCTTTTATTCCCTTATTTCTTCTTATACTTTACAAACTATAAAAATGGCACAACATGACCAATCTGCAAAGTAAAAGTACAAGAGAAAAAACTAGAATACAGATTGAGAGAGATTTGCATTTATTTCTCAAAGTTGTGGGTAAATTTCAGAACTATGAAAGGCTTTAAAAAAAAAAGAAGCCATAAAGGTCATGGAATGATTGTTTTTCCCAAGTAGAAATTCTGCTGCAGACTTATGTTGCTTCCACTGTCTTATTGAAATCAAGAATTAGAAATGAGCCACAAGGTGTCTTTGAACTCAATAAAACTGATCTCACTGTATATATAGGTGAAAAAGTGGAAAAAGTGGAACCAAGATATTCTGCAAGTCTCACTAATGTGACATAAAAAATGATAGAAAACATGACTCTACAGGATTGTTCCATCCACTGTGTTTAACAAGCATCAAGTAAGGAGAAAGATTATTTAAATCTGCTCTAAAGGGTATAGATGTGAAGGAAACATTTTGTGCTTGGAAAAAAATTAATTATCCAAAACAGCAGATTCTATCTGATAAGTGCCATTGAAATGATTTTTAAGAGTTTAAGAAAGAAGATGGGTAACCCTGTGCAGACTTCTTGAATAATTTAACTTATGATGTGATGGAAATATTTCAGCAAAGAGACTCAGAATGGAGGACACTGAGTCTAGGAGACATTATAGCAAGGGCACGGAAATGCACTCTACTGAAAAGCGGTTTAACATGAGTGAAGTCCACATTACCTTCTTATTTCCCTTTTATTTTTAACCTGGGCTATGAACTCGAGGCCTGAGCACTGTCCTTGGGCATTCTCAAGGCTAAAACTGTACCACTGGAGCCATAGCACCATTCCCAGACTCTTTTTTTCTTTCTAAATATGTGGTGCTGAGGAACCGAACCTGGGTCTTCATGCATGCTAGGCAAGCACTCTTACCACTAGGCCAAACTCCTGACCCCACCTTCTTACTTTCCTATCGTATTATTCCATGCCAATGAATGATGACAATAACACAAAGAAACTTGTGTATGTAACAACTTGTTTTATCTCAGATAGTAACCCACTGGTATCTTGAAGCAAAAGTTATACTCCTCTAAGCTTTGAAAATAAAGATAAATTATATGTTGCTTATTGAAGCTGTGATAACATTTGGAAGGAAAATGTTAAAGAGAAAAGGTATGCCCTGACCCCTAGCATTGTTTGCTTACTTTCAAAGCTACCATCTGCCTCTCTCCTGCTCTGCTGTGAATTTTTAAGCAAATGATTCCCTAAGACTTCCTTGTTTTCCAGTTAGTTTTAGCTAATGGTTAAGAAAGGACTAGCACTAATTTATGAAGAGATGAAGAAATATTTCATCTCACTGACTCCCAAGAATATGATCAACAGTGGTCACATCTCTTCTCTATTTTAGCTTTTCTGGTATAATCATTATTATGTGGAGCCAGCATATGAGCTCAACATCTTAGCAGCTACTTCTCTACGGTTCCAGGTCCTGCAATTTATAGGTTCTATTGATGGTTAAGTCACCTGAGAGCCTTAATTCTGGCTTGGTAAAAGTTTCTTGCTCTTTAAGATGCTTCGCCATTTCTTCTTGACCCTTCAGTCTTTTAAACATCAGATATTAGAGATTCATATGGTATAAATGTTAAATTGATGCTACTTTAATCTGTATTAAGATGTAAATGGAGATCTGTGTGCTCTCTTCTCTCCTCTCTTTTTGCTTTGTCTCCATCACCAAGCCAAAATTTTTTTATTTAGCTGGACAGATGATTGTGGGTTGGCACAAGCCTATGTCCCTGTGGTTCATAATCTACTTGTTTCCAAAAACGCTGTATTAAATTTCAAGGTTGAATATGATTAATTTGCTAGAGACTGGGGACATGCAATCATTTGGTCATGCTTACTGAGATAGTACACTGTCCTCAGTCTCTCATCAGAATTTTAATGAGTAAGGAGTATATACTCAATAGGAAGGATACTTGTAAAATACATATCCAAAACAGAGATGTTGGAAATTCTCCAGTTAGGCTTCCATATCATGTTTTCTTCTTTTTAATCTTAATTTGTTTCTGCATATCTTTTTCCTCTATGCTTTTCTTTTTCTGAGTGTAACCAGTAAGGGACACTGCCAAGAATGGGAAACCAAAAAGAAAGAGTCTTAGTCATGTTTAATACTTCCTGACACAACTGTGTACTGGTTTGGGAGTAGAAGCACTCCTCAGGACAGAAGCTCTTGCTGTGCATTCTCTCCATCTGTAAGGTCTCTAGTATCTTAGCAATAGTTGCCTAAGGCTACTGCAGGTGGATTGTTTCATGGACCTTCACTGTGTTCAGTCGCCCTGGAAAATTCTTTTGACTATGTCCACACCTTAAAGGTTCTTTCCTTCAAATTCTCAGTTCCATTTTTAGCACATCACTATGCCCAGCTGGGACTTGGAAATTGCAGGTTAAATAGTTATTTCCACTTTAGAGTTGGTAGTACCAACATTCCAATAATTTCATAAATATATCCATTTCTGGATAAAGGAAGATAAATCTTTGATAAATGGATCATCCCAAGGAGAGGTGTTGCATATCATACTATGTTTTAGCAATATGACAGACTAGAGAGACAGAGCATCTATTCCCTACAGTCAGACTGGCTGTTAGTAGTAACAATAATAAAAAATAATAAAATTGAAGTCATAACAATAAATTCCCTTCAGACACTTTAAAAGCCAAATGTCATTTCTTTTCATGTGTGTCAGTATTAGGAATTGAAATCAAGGACTGAGCACTGTCTAGCATTTTCTTTCACTCTGCCACTACATCTCCATTGTGCTTCATTTGGTAGTTTAGGGAGCTAGGAATCTCACAGACTTTCCTGTCTGGGATGGCTGACTTTGCACTGCCATCCTCAGATATCAGTCTCTTCAGTATGTAGTATATATGTGCTATATATATATATATAGTATATAAACATGTATGCATATACATGTATTTGGTGGTAGTGGGGTTTGAACTTTACACTTGTTAACCAGGCTCCCTATGACTTGAACCATGCACCTACCCCTTTGAGATAGAATCTCCCATTTTCACCCAAGTCAGACTGGACCATGATCCTCCAATTTATGCTTATGTAATAGGATAAACTACCGCTATTGACTATACAAATTCTTACATAGTGTGTGGAAAAGTATCTGTTGTAAGTTCCTATAAAGAAGAACATCATTTTCATTCCCTCCCCTCTCCTTATAAACGCATTCAAGGGAATTACTAGTTAAAAACTGAGAGAATATAACTCCTGATTTAATTTCAATTTATAATTTAGACAAAGAAAATATGGATTTTGAGAGACTTCTGATTTAAACTTTGTCCATTTGAAGAGGGTTGGTGTTATGTTTAGGAGTCAGGGGTCACCAGCCAGGCTGGTGAATAGTAGTTTTGTTTGGATAGGATAGTTGGCTTTAATCTTTTACCTTTACTATAGGGTTTGCTCTGGAAAAAGTGTCCCATTAGTATAACTGAGAAATACACATGAATATTTGTTATCTAAATGTCCCAGGGATGAAAAAATATGTAGTGTCTTAAAAGAACAAAATAAATGCTTAAAAATAGTCAAGCAACTCTGATTTGTGATAAAGTCCATTTCTTTCCTCTTAACTCATTCTATGGCATCTTCTTACCCAAGTAATACCCTAAAAAACATAATGAAATTACAAAGCTCAAGTTAGAATTTTAATGGAAAACAATAGCAGGTCTAAACTTGAATAAAAGCCATAGGCAGAAAGAAACATCCATGAATTGATCTGAGATTTAAGACAACATGGAGATACAACTTAGTAAAACAAGGACATTGGATGAGCCACATCCTGCTGAGAGGATAGCTTGCTGGTCTGAGACAACTATGGATAGCCATATAAAATCCAAAAAGCAAGATAAATCAGCAGTGGCACTTGTGATAAGATTCAGAAATAGTGAGGACTTTACATCAGGCAAAGCACTGATCTCAGGAAATCAAGAAAGACAGAAGCCTTATTTAAGGTGACAAAAACAGGTTGTGCATTTACAAAGTGTCAAGCTGACTTTTTATTTTCTGCACAAATGTATATCCCAAAGTTGCATAAACTTTCCTCAAAAATACAGGCTCCCAAAGGATTGTTTGTTGCAAAATGTAAAGTACAGAGGGTTAAACAAAGGTCTTCCCTGGTCAGTGAGTTTGCTGTGAGAGGATGCCTTTGTCTTCTTGGTGCTATGCGATTTGGTCATATATAGATACAAACACTTTCTTCTCAGAGTTCCCATTTCTCCTAGAGCCTTAATTTCTGGTGAGGAAGGAAGCCTTCTGTGGAATAAAACAACAGTTCTCCATGGCTTATGTTTATTCATTTTGCTATAGGCTGTGGCTACTTTACAATCAATGAGCATCTTAAGAACACATCTAGGCATCCTTGTTCTAATCCTTTACTTTAATATTAAGACGTAAAGGACATTCACAAATATGAAGTTGGTTAATGAAATTTTAATTTTTTGAGACTTTTTCTTCTTAGGAGAACAATGTACTTATGTTATACATGCTTCACAACACTCAAAGCAACTCTTGTATACACACACACACATACACACACACACACACACACACACACACACACACACACAAAATTACCTGACTGGTATTAAAAAAGTATTACAGTAGTGATAAATTGAACACTGCAGAATATTCATTTGTACTTAAATTAAAATATAGACTATGAAAACAGCTGTGATTAAAAGGCTGGAATACATCCAAGCTATGGGGAAACATAAACATATCAAGTATTGTTTATGAGCTCCATTCCATGAAATTTTTTATTCCAACAGGAGGAAGCAGGATTTCCGTGGCCTCACACTTTCCGTCCACTGTTGATCACCTTACACCTTCTGCTAATGAGCATCTTAGCTGTTGGCCCTAAAATGAAAATTTAGTGACATTAATCAAATAGAAATTATAACAAAATGAAAGAGATTCAGTTGAATAATTTCTTTCCAAATTTACGTACCTTTTCATTTCAGTCTATGTGGACTGATATAACAACAAATACTATTGGTCCCATAAATGGCAGAAATTTATTGCTCAGAATTCTAGGATTCTTATATGTCTTATATAGTGAGACTTTATTTCTGCTTCATAAATCATATCTTTGTATTGGCCTTCTCATGGCAGAAGTGACTAAGCTCTCTTGAACTTTAATAAGCTCACTAGTGACTTAATCCCACAAGGTTCATCCTTTACTCCTGTTACATTGCAGAGCTGGGCTCCATCAACTATTTGCTGGAAAATTGCAATATGAACTGGAAAAATTAGAATATTACCTTATTTGAAAATTCCGGTTGTATATAAGATTGAAGGATCTTGAATCTTGAGATGAACTGGATTCAATATGAGTCCTAATACAATGACTGATAGCTTTATCTGGAGAATGAAGAACATCGAGACATAAGAAATAAAAGTGATTTGAAGGGAGAATTCAGAATAAACCAAGAAACCCAGGCAATCACCAGAAGCTAGAGAAGGTGAAGAAGGATTAGCGAGTCAACAGAGCCTGTTACTACTAATGCATTGGTTTTGGATTTCTGACTTCAAGAATGGTGAGAGAATGTATTTCTGTTGTTTAAGCAATCTAATGTGTGGTAATTTGACATGTCACCTCTAGGACACTAATACTGGGATTTGGTTTTTAAATACAGTAAGGCTTTCATGAGCAGTTATCCATAAATGCATATGTCATTGTAGTACTTGAAAAAAGAGACAAATTCCATAGAGGTAGCTTGATGAATTATTTGTATAAGTATATTAATATAAGCTCTACAAGACAGAAATTAACACTTGAAAGCACACTAAACTATATTTACATATATATCCATTTTACATAAATAAAAATCATACATTATCTTATAAACATATTTATAGTTTTTGAGTCAAGAACTCCTACACTTATTACAACTATCTATTGATAAACTAAAGATAGCTCCTTGACTTTTATATATATACACATTTTGTAGAATTAAATTGAATAAGCATTGATTTAAATAAGTTAATGAAAACACATTAAAACACCTTCTAAACATATACATTATTAGATCCTTCTTTTAGATCTTCAATAGAATAATGAAATCTATTAAAACTCTCCTGGTATTCACAGTTTTATCTTCATAAAGTCTTCTATATCAAGCTTCAGACTAACAAAGAAATATTTGAAGAAAATAGATCCAAGAGATCTATTTTCCAATAAATATTTGTAAAATATATTTTATTGGCATACATTAAATAAGAGGTTTTGATATGAATGAGTATATATATATATGAGTTTGATAAATATGAGTTTGCCTACATATAAGTATAATGAGGAGTATTTTTGAAAATTTCCCTCCTAGATTGCTTCCTGGGAATCCCAGAAATAAAGCCATAAGCAATATTAGTTGTACTCTGGATTGTTCAGCAAAGGCACATAGTTTGACCATTTTTGTAGGCAAGCAGGAATATCCTTTTGGCTATTACTTTCATTTTATAGTAACTATTTACCAATATTACCATTTAATACAGAAAAAAGAAGATTGGGAAGATAAATAAATTGCCCCTAGATCATGAATGATAGAATCAAGTACTGAACCCAGCACTATCCAACCCAAGGGCCATGTGTCATGTTGTTCCCTTCAAAATGTGATTAAACCTGTTTGCTTGATTTCTTTCCTTGTTGAGCTCCAGAAGGGCAAATATCATCTGTCTATTGAAAACAAAATTACTGAGTGCACTGTGAGAATAAACAATGGCTTATTATCCAGGCTTAAATAGTGCATTGTCTGACTACAATTCAATAATTCTGTGGCTTTGCTTAGTTACTACAATAGGATGCTTGGAAGTAATGTACCTGTGGTTTCTATTCTTCTTTTTCAGTAGCAGGCAAGAAACAGGATGGAGAAGAGGGAAGAAGAAAAGATGAAAGTGGTTTTTACAAATCTTCTCTATATCCATGTCTTCTGGACACCACCTTTCAGTTTGCCTCTTGAAAACAACAGGTCTTATATGCTTAAGTGTCCTCATTTTAGTCATTTTTTCAGTGGGAAGACAAACCCATGATGTGATATTTGGCAAATGCATTACCTAAAATTCTATAATGAAACACCCTAAAACTAATGATGGGAAGCCATAATTAGAAATAAAATTTATCAGATATTTTAAGATAGTTTTTACAATTATCTATACATGAGATAAAACTTACTATAAAACCATTTTAAAATATACCCTTCAGTAGTAGGTATATCTTCACTGTTGTGTAAAAATCTTCCAACTGACAAGAATAAACTATTTTCTCCTTCTAACTACTCCTTCCCAATTTCCTGACCCCTGAGAAACATCCATTCTACTTCTGATTCCAAAACCTTGAATACAGGCAGTCTTTAGCTTATAATGGTTTGACTTAACAATTTGTGACTTTATGATGGATGCTACAAAAGTGATACATGTTCACTAGAAATCTTCTTTTGACTTTTTTTCTGTTTGAGGGGCAAATTATATGCTGGCTGATACTTTCTCAAGATCCTGGGAAGGAAGAAGTCATGGGGTTGTTATGGTACACATCCAGTGCTATAGAATGGACTGTGTTAATGGAATTCTATGCTGCTGTCAGAAAGAACAACATTGCCCCATTTATAAGGAAATGGAAGGACTTAGAAAAAATCATATTTAGTGAAGTAAGCCAGACTCAAAGGAACATAGGCCCAACAGTCTCCCTCATTTGTCATAATCAGTAGAAACCTTGGGCTCTACTAGTAGAGATTTACAATAGGACAAAATCTAGAGACATTAGGCCAAATAGTACGACACTAAATGTAAGGATCTCCAGGATAAGGAAACAAAAGCCATATAATGAGTGACTGTTGACCTTAATGTATTATGTTATCTCTTATCTCTTTTGCCATCCCTTGGTTATCTCATATTGTTACAGTATTTCACCTTGTAATCCAATAAATTTTATATATACTTGTTGTTTGAAATTGGATAGGGAATGGGGGGAAAACAACATAAGGGGTGGGGAGGGGGAGAGAAATGGGGACCATATCATGAGAAAGGGTATCAATATTTGTGAAGTTATGCACCTTCTACCTGGTGAATATAATGTTACCCTTCTATTAATCACAATAAAAATTATATATAAAAACAGAATGGACTGTGTTGCCAAGCTAGGCCCTCAGCAGGCTAGCTGTACTACGTAAATTTACATTTGTGAGTTTTCTTCAACTTACAGGACATCTATCATCATAGAAAACTGTTGTAAGTTGAGGAACAATATATTTTAGGTATTTAATGTAAGTGGGTAATATAGTTTTTGTCATTTGATCAGTGGTTTATTTCTTGTAACACAATGTCTTCAATGTTCATTCATGTCACATAATGTGTTGAAATTGCATTCTTTTTTAAGGTAAATGACATTTCATTGTACGTTCTTATCAGATTTTCTTGACCCATTCAGCCACAAATGGATACTTGGACTTCTGCCTCTTGCCCAATATAACCCATGCTTCTATGAAGATAAGTGAACACTTTGCTTACTTTAATTATAATCTAAAACACTTACATTTTGAGAAAACTTATAAGCAGAATGTTTTGAGTTGGATCATGAGTCTGCATTTTGCATTTTATGTTTAGTTGCAGCAGCAAAGAATAAAAACAAATGATTTCTTCTTTGTGATATATCACTATGTAAAAATATGTCATATTGTTATGGTATCTTACTTTGTTATTTGATATATTGCATATATGTTTATTTGTTTTAAAATAGGATAGGGAATGGGGGAAACAAGATGAGGGTAGAGGGTAGAGGGAGGGAAGTGAGGACAAAAACATAAGAAAGGGTAGCAATGTTTGTAAAGTAATGCACCTACTATCTGGTGAATATAACATAACCCTTCTATTAATTACAATAAAAATATTTAAAAAATATTTAATCCTTGGGCTGGGAATTTGGCCTAATTGTAGAGTGCCTGCCTAGCATACACCAAGACCTGGTTTCGATTCTTTGGTACCACATAACATAGAAAAAAGCTGAAAGTGGTGCTATAGCTCAAGTGGTAGAGCTCTAGCCTTGAGAAAGCACAAGAGCAGTGCTCAGTCTCTGAGTTCAAGCCCCACAACTGGGGCTTATCATTCTCTCCTACAGATAGAAATACTCAATACTTTGTATTTTTCCTTCTGACTTCCAATCTTCCTAAAGTGTTAGATGCAGTTCCTTCCATTACCGCTGTTTTGAAATGGATTGTGCACTGGGGACTATGAGTCACCAGCAAATGAGGTGAAGAGGAAGCCCAAACTTCCCTAATAAGTTCCTCACAGAGAATAATGTTCTGGAATTTCCTGACATGATTCTGGAGGGTGATGATGCTAACTATACCTCATGGAGTCATTTTTCTTTCTTAAATTCAGATGCTTTATTGTATCCATAGAAACAAGTTTTCTATTATTCTTTGACCTTGTTGACTTTAGTAGGGATGGTACCGTAGACCACTTGGACTGGTTTACCAAAATTTTATAGACTGAGTAGTTTATAAACAAAATTTTATCATAGCACTAGAGGTTTATACGTTCACAATAAAGTGTCCACCAGGCTTAGATGAGTACGTTGGAATTGGAAAAAGTTTCCTTGGTTTCCAGACTAATATTTATTCCATTCCTACATCACATTGAAAAACAATTATTCTTTAGGACTTTTTAGCCTAGTCAAATCTGTTTAAAGATTACTTAATCCCCTTAGTCCGAATCAATACAAAGGAAGTAATCATTTATTCTGTGCTTGGACTCACTGACTAAATACTCTCTTCTTTAAGTGACACAATGAGATGTATGGACACAGGAGACAAGGTGAGTTTCAGTTCCAGGTTACTAATGACCAAATTGCCATCACCACTCTTTCTTTCCAAAGGCTCCTCTGCCCTTCAGAGAAGTTGGGAGATGCTTGTGAAAAGTGTTCTTTACTTTATGATTACAGTTTGGTTTACTAAGAACAAATCTCTTGACAGAGCTTTGAGGAGCTGCAAAGAATAGGCTTTCGTTTTCTGGAAATAATTGTGGGCAGAAATGTGGATAGAGATGAGGTTCTGAGAAGTGGGAGAACCACTTAGTTCACTTTTGTAGCCTCTGACAGTAAAGGAGACATTTCTAGAAGCTTAATGGTAAAATAAAGTAGTATACAGTTAAAGCTGAGGCTGTCCCCACTGCTGTCTCCTCTACATCAGTTTCTTCTCTTTCAGTGGTTGTGTGTGCTTCTTGGCCACTAAAATAACTCTTTAAAAAATCTGAATCACCTAGAGCAACTGATTTTTCTTTACTCAACCCTAATTGACATAATCATTCATATGGCTAAATGCTAATATTTTGAGTACAATTTTATTCCCATCACTGAAATATAATTTCAAAAGGAAATATTAGGAGTCTCCTGCATGCATAAATTAAATATATGTCAAGGATTTGTTCAATTCATTAATTTATGAGGGAAATCAATTAGACAGTAAGATATTTCAGTGTGTTTAAAATATGTATAGATAACAAAGATACTTTATGATAAGGCATGTCAGGGTTTATTCAACATTAATTATTTTATATGACAATCCATACTGACTTTTGGGGTTATATTTTCTGCCAAATGACTTTCTTCTCTGATTTAGTGACTTACATGCTATTTTTAAAAATAGATATCTTCAATAGCAAGAGTTAAATATCTCATAATCAACTTAGTTTAGTGCATATTAAAATGCATTAAGTTATTTCAGTAATATCTTCTCAAAAATGTAGTTGTGCCTCAGTACTCCTAAGATAAAAATACTCTAGACTCCCTTTTAGAGATTCGGAAACTAAGCCCAGTGAGTCTAATTGACCTACAAGGTCAGAGACTAACCTAATGTTTTACATCAGATTTTGCTCTGAGTACAGTAATTTATTACTATTTTGCTGTCTTCTAATTAATTCATGTTCTCCAGACATGCTTAGTAAATTTGCAAAATACACTTGAAGAATAATAAAGGAGAAGGCTAAACCTATGGATAGAACTGAAGACAGGATATTAATATAAGATCAAGTACATTGAAAAGTGACACAAATCTAAGGAAGAAAATAAAGTGGATAAAGGACCTTAGCTTATTTAGTAAGGAAAATGTATTTTTTAAAATGTTTAATCAGCCTGTAAATAGAATCCGTAATCTAAGATGACTGTTTCTATCAAATTTTTTTCATGACATGTGATATGTAAACCATAAAACATAGTAATCAAGCTTCTGTCTATAAGAAGGCTCATCTAAGAAGAATTTCTCAAACTTTAATGATGCACAGAACCTACCCAAAAGACAGATTTCTCAGACTCCGAGCCTATGTTCTTTATAGAAATGAACAACTAATCATTGAGATTCACAGAGGTCCAATCATTCTAATGATTAGAGAGTTCTAATCATCTACTTTTTCCTACTACTTTATGCCATGATAGTATAAAACTAGTCTTATTATACATGAAAAAAAAATAAATAAAAATATGACCAATGAGTGTAGAGATTAGAGTCTAGATGCCTCTATTGAAATCCTGAGTCTAGTGCTTCCTAGCTGTGCAATTTAGGGGTACCCACTGTCCTCTCTAGGGTTCAGTGAACTAGGATAATAATGATTGTGACTCATAATGTTCTATAAACAATGAAATATTGTTCATGATATGTTTGCAAAATTAGGCTTAAAGAAGTTCTCTTATTTTTAATTATTTATTAAGATAGCTCCAATTTAGTATTAGAATTGTAATCACTAGGCTGGGAGTGTTGCCTAGTGGTAGAATGCCTGCCCATCATGTATGAAGACCCAGGTTTGATTCCTTAGTACCACAAACACACAAAAAAAAAACCAGATGTGGTATTGTGGCTCAAGCAGTAGAGTGCTAGCCTCAAGAAAGCCCAAGGACAGTGCCCAGGCCCTGAATTCAAGCCCTAAGACTGGCCAAAAAACAAAAAAAATGTAAACACTAGCTGCCTTAAAACATAAAATTTGATTATCTTGTAGCTTAACCAAAGCCTAGGTTTACTTTTCCTCACATAAAATTCAATTTGCAGCAGTGGTTGAGATGAAAGAGAGCGATCCACCTTCTAAAAAATATCATATCACAGCCAGTGTGACTAAAATAGGAGTATTTATTTTCCCACAGTTTGGGGGGCTGAAAGTCCAAGATCAAGATGTCATGAGGATTGTAGATATTTTCAAGTATTGTAGATATTTTCTTTTTTCTCTTTTTTCATCACTGTGTCCTTAAGTCATCTTTCCTGTATGCTCTGGAGAGGGCGGGAAAAAAGTATGAAAGGAAACGAAAGACAGGACAGAGACAGAGAACACACACATGGCCTAGCCTTTTTTCCTTTACTTGTATGGACACAATGCGGTCAATAGTAATGGTCTGCAGATCCTTGCAGAGATCCAGACTGAAAGAGAACCCCTCTTCTTCAGCCTAGAGATTCTGGGTCCCTTGCGTCAACTACCAACAGCAACCAAGGAAGAGAAAGAGAACTATGTACAGAAGGGTGAGGGTTAAGGAAAGTCATCATCCCTTCTACCATGTCCCAGTGGCCAGGTACACTAAGATGCCACATACCTGCAAGAAAGAGTGGGAAATGTGGTATGTTTAGAGTGGACAGAAATGAGGGCATGGGCAATCACCTGCACAATCTTTTCTATAGTCCTTGTTTCACCTACACATGGGAAGGAAAATGAAGTGTGAAGTTCCTTGGCTCTTCCAGACTCTTCTCTAATTCATGCTGATTTATTATTTTCTCAAATTTTCCCTCTTGCCTTTGTCTGTGGAGTTATATTAGTCAGCTTATATAGGGGCAGTCTATTTATATATGGAAATATGTAAGTCAGATCATATGGGGGCAGTATATTTATATATGGAAAAAAAGGGACTAAGTCCGCAAGCCTTATAGGTCTAGAAGATGAGGGAAAAAAAAATCCTAGCAAATGTAATCCTGTGGAAGGTTGTGCAGTCCACCCTCAGCCTCCAGATCAGTGCTGGTGCTATGTGCTCTATGTGCTGTTATAGTAAGCAGGGGCAGCAAGACAGTTGGTATAAGGCAATGGCAAATGTGTAATCTTCTCAGAGCTGTGATTAAATGCCTAAGAGAAAAAAAACTGAAAAAAAAACTACAATGTGGTTTCCAGTTCAGACAGTCTGAGTCCTGGGTCCCATGCCTTTGGACAGAACATCACAGCCATGGGACTATGAAGAAGAAGCGTTTGTTCACATCATGCTAGACAGGAAGCAGAGCTGAGGGGAGGCTGGAATCTAGCTAAGACCCTCCTAGGCATTCCTCGTCCCTGTGGCCTACTTCCTGTAACTGGACCCCCATCTCTTAAAGTTTCCAGAATCTCCCAAGATATCATTACTTGCGGGAAGACAAAAATTCAAACTATGAACCTGTGGGGGATATTTTTGTTCAAACAATAACTACCAAGCACAGTTACCTTTCCTCTACCCACTCTACTTAGTGGCTCTTAAGCACACAGCAAAACCATAGCTTAGCAGTTGAATCACTTCAGCAAGGAATCCTCATGCCACAGTAAAATACTTTCATGTAACATGGTCAGGATAAGGTATTGGCATATGAGATATGTAGGGACCTTCCAGGACCCTTGAAATCATGCGGAAGTCCTGAATTTCTAGATGAGGATGCAGGAGGATCTAGAATGGTAAGAGTGGGGCAAAATGTGTCATTACTTCCTTTTTAAGAAATTCCTAAGTTCTTTTTCCCAGTTTATTCTCCTTGGGGAAATAAACTCAACAGTGTTTGCTTTTGTGTATGTATTATATATATATATATATATATAATTTTTCTGTAGGTTAGGTTTAGTTGTCTAAAAGCGATGAAATTCTGTTTCCATTTCCTTTCCATGCAATCCTCTTCAAAGTACTTTTAGAATAGGACTTTTTCATAACCCTGAAGTACCTTTGACTTTAGGTTTGCTAGTTTAGAGATGCTGGGCTCTGAGTCAGGTGGTTGAGATATGAGTACATCAAAATATGTCTACAGGCCATTGCCAAAGTTGCTTTTTCAATTTGTGTCTGGGCTGAAGAGTCCAAGGAGAATTCCACTTGTGTAGGTTGCAAAAGAGCTGACAAACAAAGTGGAACTGGGTAACAGAATAAAGAAAGCAAGAGAAACACAATATACAATAGAGGCCAGAGAGTGCAGAACAGAGAGAGTGTGACGAAGAGAAAGTGGGTTGCTTTTGTTAAATGGCTCCATCTTTCCTAATGATGGTACAACACATCTCCTTCACAAAGGTGTAAGTCTTGACTTTAGTTTAAAAATGATTAGAGCAGGAAAGAAACTGCTTTGTAAACAGGCAAAAATCATTTTCACGTCTTTTCTCTATTGCCTGTTCTTGTATCCTGATATGATCTATGTATCATTTGCTTACCTGCCATGTATATATTAGGAGGTTAATTAATGTCTTTTGGATTGAATTGTTTAGCCTCTCCTCTCTGGATAAAATAACTAGTTTTGTATTTTACTTCTCTAGCAAAAACATTAAATATATATATATATATATATATATATATATATATATATAAACAGGCTTTAAATCTGCCATCTGGAGACACTTTCTATACCCATCCACCATTTACGTTACTTTGTCTTTTTTTTTTTTTGCCAGTCCTGGGCTTGAGCTCAGGGCCTGAGCACTGTCCTTGGACTTTCTCAAGGCTACAGCTCTACCACTTGAGCCTCAGCACCACTTCTGGCTTTTTTCTATGTATGTGGTACCGAGGAATCGAACCCGGGTTTTCATGCATGCTAGGCAAGCACTTTAACCTCTAGGCCAAACTCCCGGCCCCATTTATGTTACTTTGAACTTGAGACCTATTAGAAGAAACATATTCTTTCTTTCTATATCACTAAGAGTCCCAATAAAAGTATCTAAAGACAAAAGACATGTCGCTACATCACCATCTATTAATCTTCCATAGATTATATGTATCATCTCTAAATTAAGAAAAAGGAAATCATGTATTGGCATTGAAAGATCACATATTGTGTGTGTATATATATATATATATATATATACAATAGTTACTAACTGTTCTGCAGCTGGCTATAATATGTCAGGGATAGTAAATATTATTCATAAGCTATTCTGAGAGCCTGTGGTAGCCTAGCTCTCAGCCCTGTAAAGTGAGCTGCTCCCTTACTATCTGCAAACTGTCCCATAGCAACTCCCATGTCCCTAATACTACTGCAGATTATGTGGGCTAGAGAGAAGAATCATTTTTGCTTTACTTCTTTCTTCCTATTCCATTATCTTCCAGATCAGACCCAAGTAAACTTTGCTCTCCTTTCCTGCCTGAATAAAACTTTTCCCATACTATTTGCTTTTTTGTTTCAAATTTCCTTTAAGATGGTGAATTTAATATTCTGTCCAAATTGTAGAATGGGCTGAAAAGAAAGAATAAGTTCATCATCACAGGACTTCAGTGAGAACGTATTTCCAAAACCTTCTCCCTGTTGCAGATGGAAATACTTTCTGGAAATCCTGAAATATTCTAGAAACTCAGGACAGGTAAATAACAACCTATTATATAGTAATTTATTTGAAGATTCCAAGTATTAGAGTTTGAATTGATGCATCCATTTGAATACAGTCAGCAAACACATCTTGCCAGTTCTACCATTTGTAGGTAATAAATGTCTGAACCTATCCTGACTAAATAAAGACATTTGTAAAGATCTTTACAATAGTCTTCATGTAGCGCTCTCTACCTACAGATGGTGGTAACTAACTCAGGGCTCTCAAGCAGTAACTCTTCAAGTTCTTCAAGTAAATCTGGACTCCAAATATCTAATGCAAAAGGCAAGGTTTCAACTTCAGGGTGTGTGCTTCTCTACTCCTGTTTATTTGTGGATATTTTTCAGTAAGTAGGAAAAGAACCCAAGCTATAACTGCAGCTTGTCAACTACAACAATATGACTTTGCAACATTTGCTTGATTAAGACATGAAAAGGTAATAATTTAACTACTTTTTATGTAAACATAACTGCATATTTTCACAGCTTTGCTTCAAAACCAGCTGATCATAAATCACTAGAAAATGCCTGTCCAACCTATCATCATGCTTAAGCACATGCAGAAGAATTACATGGGATAGGGCCCATGGAGAACACCAAGTACAATGGATTCTGAAAAAGTAGTAGGTATGAATTCCCCAAGGTGTGCTAATAATACAAAAAAAAAACAGAGGGCAACCGAATGAAGAATATTGTTCCCTCCTTTCTTTATACTTCCTCTTCTGATATAAAGAGTCACTATTCTGTCATTAGGTCTCAGTTTTGGTGCCATCATTCTACAGAGAATTCCTGGGTTTCTCATTTTCAACTATTAGGCTGTACCAAGTGGCTCTCTTCTATTATTAAATATAATTGTTATTGTGAAACTATAGGTGTTGTAATTATTTTATGTGATTATCTCCCCAACAAGTCTGTGGTTCTACCTTGAAGGAGATTTCTTTGTCAAAAAGCCACCTGAATTATATAATATTTCTATATAAAATATTATATCAAATTATATATAGTCAATTATATAAAATTGTATATAGTCAATAGTTCTAATATAGTTATCTTTTATAAAAGATCAAATTAAGTTTATTTGAAACTCAATTTAGGCCGGGAGTTTGGCCTAGTGGTAGAGTGCTTGCCTAACATGCACGAAGACCTGGGTTCAAGTCCTAAGTATCACAGACATAGAAAAAAAGCCAGAAGTGGTGCTGTAGCTCAAGTTGTAGAGCTCTAGCCTTGAGAAAGCCCAAGGACAGTGCCCTGAGTTCAAAGCCAAGGACTGGCAAATTTTAAAAAAAAAAACATCAATTTTAATTTAGTTACAGTACTTTAGTGACTATAGAATCAAATAGCTTATTCATTTTTAATTTTAATTTTTATTGTTGTTATCAATAGAGCCTTTGTGGGAGCCATCTTTGCAACCAACTCACTAACTATTTTTTGCTAAACTGGGAACTAACAGTTTGGAATGTACTCTCCATAGATCCCTCTGGTCTAATAATTTAGTCCTCAAAGGGTTTTCCCAGGGGAAGGAAGGCAAGGAGCAGCCCACTGGTAAACAGCAGATGCCTGACAGGCCTGAGGGACATCTGACACATGGCTGACAAAGGGGATGGGAAAAGAGAAAGCAGCAGCTCCTAGGATGACATAGTTAAGAGCTAGAGGAGGTACTTTGCCTTAAAATTACCGTTCCTAAGAAATAACTCTTGAAAATGGCACACTGTATGTTCCCTTCTGTCCACACCAATTCAGTTGGTAAGCAGAAACAGTGTTCTATTTCAGTACTTGAAGCAAAGCTCATAGGAATGTTGAGGGCAAAAAGATGATGAATTTAGAATTCCTATGTGATTTGCTTCTTTTCAAGATTAAAACAAGAAGGAATCAAGAGTAAACAGACAAGGTTGTAAAGCAGGAACAGTATATGGTCCATCACTTGCTCAAAGTAAAATAGGCGAAGTATTTATTGCCTCAGGTGAGAGAAGTGTTCATTTTTCTGAGGTCCTGGCCTTCCCAGAAACAAAAAAACAACTATGTATTAATGTTCAAGGAGGCAAGGAGAAGCTAAATTCAGTATGTCAAGGACTACACAATTATTCCTTGAAATTAAGCACAGGAGACTTGTGTCCTAAGCAAGGGCCCTGGTCCTATTTAAAGAAGACCTATGTGGTTAATAATTGTTGAATTTCAAATTCATTTGAAATTGGAGACAGCAAAATCTAGTAATTCACTATTATGCTTTCTCTACTCTAAAGGACCATATGGGCATTGCTGAGAAAACCACAGGAAGAATTGAAAGTAACCAAACAATGAAGGATGCCCTTGGCTAGAGTGAGCATTTGGTTACTGAATTGTTACTTTCCATGGATTTCTGCTTGTGAACCAGTGATAGTGTTAATGCCACCTTAACTATGCTCAGTTTACACAAATAGCACTGTGTTTAGCAATGCCTTGCCTGAGGCTTACTTAGAGAGACCCAGTTGTTTGCTGTCCATAAGGGCTGAAACCCTTCAATCTCCAAATGCCCCTTCCAGGGCTTGACTCTTCTGTCCTTATCTCTCCTAGCCTGGCACACACTAACCACAATCTCAGTTTATCTGCCACAAAAATAATCTGGTTATGAAATTCATTTACAATATGTACAAGCAAAATAATTCTGGAGGACAATTCACTAACTACAGAGTTCAAGTTATTGTCTTCTTTCAGAGCAGAGATGCCAGGTCTAGTACAGGCTTTGTCAGGTCAGTATTGTGACAGATCAGGAGTGGTCAACTCTGAGTCTGTTCAATATGAATAACAGATTTTTAAAAAAAAAATAGAAATGCACAGGTTTCTGAAATTGCTTCATTGGTGGAGTATGAGCAAAAACAAAGTACCACTTTGTGAGTTATCACTTTGTGAGTGTTATGATGACTTGAGTGATACAAGTTGTATGTACTAGGAAGGTAATGCAACTTTTCTCATTTGTTTCAATATTGATTAACTACCAACCACAAATTTTGAGAGAATTGTCCAAACATTATTTGAATTAGCTATCTTGCTGCTAAACTAAAGATAATTTTGCTGATATTAAAAATCGGAGGCTAGGGGCTGGGAGTTTGGCCTAGTGGTAGAGTGTTTGCCAAGCATGCACGAAGACCCGGGTACGATTCCTCAGTACCACATACATAGAAAAAAGCTGGAAGTGGTGCTGAGGCTCAAGTGGTAGAGCTCTAGCCTTGAGAAAGCCCAAGGACATTGCTCAGGCCCTGAACTAAAGCCCAGAACTGGCAAAAAAAAAAATGGAGGCTAAGGGTGAAGACAAATAACTTGAAGTTTGTATTCGTAACTGAAGGTAGTAACCACATCCTCTAGATGTCATTTTCTATATTTTGAGCTATCCTATTGATGTCTATATTCCCTATACAATGTAATGATGTCCACTTACTGCACTGGAAGTTTACTGTGGGTATGTAGAATGAAAAATGAATAAAATTATAATTAGGCATGCAGAACAGAAGTAGCCACAGCACTGAACCACTAACAACTCCGTGTCCCCTGGTTTTTGTTTAGTAGCCCAAAGTTAAGAAACGTTAAGCTCATGGGATGCAATGTTAATTTATTAATCTCCAAGTGCTGAGTTCAGGAACAAGAGGTGACAACTATAGCCATGCTGGTGCAACAGTTCTTGCATCTACCTGTGAGCGCTGCAGAAAGCCTTGGAAATTTTTATTTTATAATGCAAGCAATCTTGGAGAACCATAGGAGATAGAAGAATTTTTATCCTCAATAGAATAGTTGTCTTCTAAATAAGATTTTTCTTGGCACAATGCAAAATCCTAGGTAGGAGTTTTCTTTACCTTTGCAGGCCATTTCCCGAGGGCTCAGGGAAACACATCAGATGAAGGTTGCAGATATTCAATTCCTACCAGGAGTCTTTTCATCCTAACTTGAATAGAATTTGATTTTGGTCTTAGATATGAGGAAAATAGACAATAAGTTCAAATTGGTATCAGGTTAGCTTCTTCCTCACCTGACTTAGATACTGAACTCAGATGAACTTCACATTTCATGCAGAATTCCGATTTCTGCATCGCCTCTTATACTGCTCATTACTAATGAGTCTTTGCACTCAGTTGCCCTCTTTGGGCTCTCTTAGTCATTGATGGCTCTCAGTAAACCCACATATTCCTTTTCATTTAATTTAAAAAATTATCTTGAAGTAGTTGTTTAAAGGAGTTGCTATTTACCACAGTATTTTATGAACACAATACATGTTGATCACTGTTACCCATTTTAACATTTTCATCTATCCCTCACACCCCTTCCTTTACTTGTCTTAATTTTGTAAGACATACATCATATTTTTGCTCTCCCCCTCTTCATTTTCCACCTCTTTCCCCATGACCTCACCCTATCCCTTTTGAGGACTGGTTTCCTATTGTTTTATTTTGCTGAATTTTGATTTTGCCTTTCTAAGTCATTACATTACTTTGGTTCTCCCTTGAATATATTTTGTTTCAGCTAATACATTCAATACACTCCTTTTGCCTTAAAAGTGTGGCTAAGTTTCCAAAGTCTTTGTGATCCTTTGCAATCTAAAAAGCAAAGGCCCTTTCCATAACAAATATTTTTGGATTGATCAAAACTAGTCCTTAGTACATCAAGGATGCAGTATGTCTGAGCCAGCTTATTCAAAGTGCTTTTGTTCACAACTGTGCATGAAAAATTAAGATTCACCAGCATATTGGAAATAGTCAAGAAGTACACCAAAGGGAAAGGGAGATGAAATTCAGAACCTTCTTTGTGTGAAAATGCTAAGGAAGCCCAGAGAGGGCAATATTCTTGTTAATGTCATCCTCTTCAGGGAATAAGAGTGAGAGTGAGTTAAGACAGTCAGTATGTTTTCATTCAATTCAGGAAAGTTGAAGCCAGAAGGAGTCTAACTTCATTGAGTCAACCTTGCTGAGCTGTGTGTAGACCATGTTCTATGACAGGGCATAATTCCATGAATCAGGATCACTTTTTATGGCCATTCGTAGAAATTAGTACAAAGTTAGAGACTGAAGACAATATAAAGCTGGTATCTTATGGTATAAACCTACAACCTAAATTACTGGACTAACACCAAAGTACTGATAGAGATAGAGGTCTTTCTAGACATTTGAGGCTATCATTCATTTTCTTATCGTTCTCAGCTTCTGGGGGCTTACATTTCTTGGCCAGTGATTCCCTTTGTTCAAGATTTTCTCACAGTGTCTCCTCTCTAGTTGTTCCTCTCAATACATTTTGTTTTTTACTCTGTTTTTAAAGACATCATTAAGTTGCCACCATTAATTGGTTATATCTGGGTTATTAGATTTTTAATTATATTTTGTAGCAATTTCATAGGATATGAATAAAATATCTTCTCTTAACCATTTGAAGTTGCTAATAGTATTATTGTTTTGCCTTCTACTCTTGCTTCTTTCCATTCTTTTCATTTAATCGTCTCTCATCACTCGATGTTTCATAATTAATCTTAAGAACCCTTGGACATCTTCCTTTCCCTGGCTTCTAGAGAATAAACCAGTAATCAAGAGCTGTACTCCTAATGAAGAGTCAGGCATACTTTCTAGGAAAATGCAAAGGACTAGAAATTATTCTTAGTAAAGGAATTTTTAGCAAAAGAGTTGAACCCTTCCTCAATGTATAAAATTTAACTTGTTGGTAAAAAAATCGCCTCTATAGCCAGGTGCTAGTGCTTCATTCCTATAATCCTAACTACTCAGGAAGCTGAGATTTAAGTATCCCAATAGTTCTAAGCTAGCCCAGGTAAGAAAGTCTTTGAGACACCTTCTAAAATATTAGATTTTAGATATTAGAACTATAGGTCAGGTTGTAGAGTGCTGTCTTTGAGAACAAAAATGTTCAGGCCCAGGCCTGAAGTCAAGATTTAAGATGGACACACACACCACACATACACACATACAATACATAATTCACAGACACAATAAATACATATACACAATACATGCATATACACAATACATACATGTATACAATACATACATATACACAATATATTCATACATACATACATACATACATACATACATACATACATACATACATTTGCTAATATTGCCTATGTATTCTGAGTGGGGCCCTAAAAAGAACAGTGAAATCTCAGAGTCTGTGTGTGTTCACATACACAGAGACTTTCAGATAACATTTACTTTCACTATGTAACCCTCAGGCAATCTGGAATCTTGAAAGTATATTTACCACACATTTGTTCAATTCCCTTCCAAATTCACCCACCTGTAACTTGGAAGGGGAACCATCTATTACACCAGCCACAAACCTCAATAATATTTAGAAGACAAGATTGAGAAATCGAGTGTTCAATCCTAAAATTGACAAAGTTTCGTGGAAACTGGACACATTTAAATCAATCAGATATGGAAAATATCTGCAGCTTGAATGCTGTGGGTCCTGCCAAATTCATATACTGAAATCCTATCCTGCAAAGAAATGGTATTAGTAGAGAGGAACTTTATAAAAAGAAATTAGTCTGTGAGGCCAGGCACTCATGAATAGAATTAATGCCACACAGCTTCTTTCCTCCTTCTACCATGTGAGGACGTGGTGAGAAACCCTCGTCTTTGGGAAAATGAACTCTCACCAGAACCTGGACACACTAGTACTGGTCTTGGGCCTCACGCTCCTAGACTTACAAGAAATAGCCCAGTTTATAACGTTCCCTGTTCACAAAAATGTGTTCCCCAAGGTGAACTTTACTTTTTATAAAAGTTTGAGAAAGATTTGAGAAGAAAGGGTGAAAACAAAATGTGATCATAAGGAGAAGACAAGAGATCAAATCAGGTTAATTAAGCAGGGGTGGGGTAGTAGTATTTCCAAGAAGGAAAAACACAAAAATGTAAAGGTACATGAGCAAATTTACTTACTAGGATAAGTAGTAATGAGATAATCAGTTGTGAAACTGAGACTAAAACAGAAAGCCACTATAGAGTCCTGAGCCAAAGCAAGTAAGAAATTTGATTTAGATGACCAAGAAAAAATTAAGCATGAAGATATGTAGCCTTCTTCTAACCTTATCTTATTTGTGCATGCAATCTTCATGTTTTAAGGACTTTGGGGAAAATATCTCTTATATTTAAGCATAAAGCATAAGCATATATGTTAATGCCTGTATATTTTGAAGATTTATAGATATTTGGGTAATTTCTGCAAGTTCAAATGGCAAAAAAATCTTAAATCTAAAAAAAAAATGTGGTCATGGGAAAAAGAGACCATTACTTCTGCTTAGGGAAAGTTTGGAGAGAATTTTTTTCTTTTTCTTTTCTTTTCTTTCTTTCTTTCTTTCTTTCTTTCTTTCTTTCTTCTTCTTCTTCTTTTTTTTTTTGCATGAGGGCCATTTGAAGTAGGAGATTCTGAGAGAAATATATTAGTGGTAGGTTGGGAAATTCCAAGCATTCAGGAGGCATGAAATAAAGTGTTAAGAAGTCTTGACGTCCTATGGTTGTGGAAAACAAGACTTTGGTAAAATATTGGCTATGAGTACAAATATTTGTTCTCAGAATCAATGTCAGTATCAGGTTGCTGCTTCAGGAAAGTACACTTTCTTGAGGAGTTTTGGGCAGCTCCTTTATTCCTTGTTTTTCTGTCTACCAATCATATCCTCTTTCCTTAAAGACAAGATTACCCTGGACTTCATTATTCAGTAACTACCAAGCAGATAAGAACTTAACACACAAATACATGAAAGGACAGGAGACTTGTTGAATCAAAAGCAAACAGAGAGGAATATTCAGATATGTGATAAGATTTTCAATCTTAACTGTATTTACTAGATGTCTTGATGTATTCCAGTATTGTCTGAGACTATCTTTTTGAAACCTTGAAAAGTATAGATAGTCTTAGCATCTATAGAGTAAATAAATATATTATCTTCTTCAACCCGTGAGATCTAAAACTTTAAGAGCTCAGCAACAGCAGACCCATATTAGCCAGTTCAGTCTACAGAATCAAAATGAACAGGGTCTTTCCTTTAATAGAAGCAGAGTCACACGCCACCAGGGGGCAGTGCTTCTTGGAAGGGGTGACAGACAGGTGAGCCTCCGCTGGGCAGAAGAAACAAGGGTGGGAAGCTCAAACACGCTGTGTGCATTTTTTTTGTTGAATATTTAAAAGATATAATTATGCATTTTTGTGTCATCAGTCTCATCTCAGAATTAAACTAAGAGCATCTGTGCCTAGAACCAGCTTTTTATTTTGTAGGGTAAACTACTTTAATTCATTCATATCCCAGAATCACTATCTACCAAGATTTCATGCTGACAGTAATAATGGTTTGCTTCATTTGCACGTATAGAAAAAAATATAAATGAAATTGTAGAAATAGGTTCTGCATTGGGGCTCTTGACCCCTGATGACAAATATAAGCTGGATAAACAGTAATTTAATTGACATTTTATGCCAGAAGCTGGAGGAGGTATACACAGAAATACCCATAGCCTATATACATCTGCTTGGCCCAGTGATATTTCAATATACATTTTTCAAATACTTGGGGCTTTAACTCAGGCCTGAGCACTGTCCTTGTGTCTTCTCAAGGCTAGCACTCTACTACTAGAGCCACAGCACCACTTGTGGCTTTTTCTGTGTATGTGGTACCAAGGAATTGAACCCAGAGCTCCGTGCATGCTAATCAAGTACTCTACTACTAGGCCACGCTCCTGGCCCTACAACGATATTTCAACCTAATACAGTGGGACTTTCTAAAATCAGTTTTTTGAAGGAATGATACCAGTTATATGGGAAAGTAAAAGATTAGAAGACAGGACAGCTATTAGAGTGAAGAGGGAGAAAGAGATCAAAGACTGTCCTTCCTGTGTTAAAACAGTTACCTGCCCCTTTTAACCCATTGAATGTGGAAGTGGCCCAGGGCTTACACAGTAGTCTTTGGATGAGCCACATTCCAGCCTTGAAATGAGTTGAAGTTATTATTGTTGAAGGGTTATTGTTAGGTAGCTTAATGTGACTATATCAAGAAGAGCCACCAACCACCTCCATGTGTTTTCCCCAGTAAAAGGCATCTTATTTCTCTATTTAAAAAGATTACATTAACAGATGTGCATGTGCTCAACTGGTTTGCTATTTATATATTGAGACATATTGAGAAATACTAAATGCATGGCAGAAAGCAAAACATACAGTGTTTGGCATAGCTGAAGTCTCTTGAGGAAATTTGTCGAGAAGTACAGGAGCCTGTCTTGAGCAACATTTTATTAGTAGGACTAGATCTGTGCTGTGTTCATTAGTCTTCTAGGATTATCTGTGGAACAAAGCACATGATAAATAATGATATTTATTTCCAGGCCATCATTCTCTGCTTCATGAGGGAAAACTTGTCTGAATTGATCTCCTGTCCACATGGAAGATGATGCCTCATGCATTAATTTCCATGTGTGATCTTGATGATGAGGAGATAGAGTTTCATAGAGGGAGAACACTTGTCCTGTGTGTACTGCCTGCTTCTATGATGTTCCCTAAATCAATGAAAGACAAACAGCAAAAAGAATTACTTAACATGCAATCAGCAGCCACCCCATCTCTGAAATATCAGCCCAAAGTTTTCAGACAAACTTCTGACCACATTCTTGGGCAATTACCCACAAGCATGTCAACTGGGCATGTGAGCTTGTTGGTCAGTTTTCTTAGATCAGGACAGTTTGGCAGAGATCACAATGAGGGTGTGGGTAGGAGGGGGACACTCATAAGAATGAGTGTCCTGAGGCCAGTATTGGAGCCATGATTCGCATGTTAATGTCCCATGTTTTAACACGCTCCCCCTATGACCACAAGCAAGCCACCCATGTGGTTCACAGTTCCTCCTTAGTGAAATGCTGGAAATGTAGGCTGTATTAACGGAGCTAACTGAACACTACTATAAACTGTAACACAATTTGCTAGTGTTAGGTAAGATTGTGATGATATTCTTTCTTTCATTTCTGCAGACTTATATGGGTCTTGAAAAACAATTTTTTTAAATGGTCCCTTTTCTCTCAGAACTTTTTCAATTCAAGCAGCACATCCTCTACTCTCAAATGTCTTTTTCCAAATCTGAATTCTTGTTATCTCTTTGGTTAATTTGAGGTTTTCTCCGAGTGATTTCTGTGCATAAAGAGAGATCAGGACATTCTAGTAAACGTTAGGGAAACTGAGAAACTGAGAAGTGGAAAGGAACGAAACTTTGAAATAACAGTAAGAGAGGTAGAGAATAACAGGGTAAATAACCAGTTGACTCATACAATCTAATACAAAACCCACACATGTTTCCACAGTTTAAAAGCTGATGAGATTCAGTTACTGATTTTAAATCTGCCTACTGTAAATTCACACTTGGGGAGAATTTTGACAAATGATACCACTATGTTTAGAACAATCTCTTATACAAAATAACCCACCTCATCCCTCTCCCCCGCCCAGCTCTGCAAATCCCTAATCAGTTTTCTCTCCTTATTACAATAAAAACAAATGAGAAGTATCTATCTGGGTGGTAGATGTGGCTATCTCAGCATTTAGCTCTGGTCTAGCATTTAGTTGTATTGTACCTCATAGCAATAAAGTTCATAGAAGTGCTGCTATCCTCAGAGAATACCTATCATTGTTTTTGCAAATACTGCCTTGTCTGGATGCCAAAGGAAAGTCCTCAGGGTGGGGAGGATATATTGTGTTTGCAAAAATGAGTACAATCTCATAGAAAGACCATTTTCTGCACAGAATTGCAACCCTGCTGTAAAATTAGAATTGCTTCGCAATGAGAAACAGCCTTTATTAAAGTAAGTACAAATTCTTTCAAGAGAATCTCAGGTTTGATATAACTTTTAATTAAGTTCCTCAAAAGCTGAAGCTCATTTATTCTTCTTTGCATCTCCCATCTAGCAGAAAGTACAGAGAGCCCTGTGTTCACAGAGATCTTGCTTTGAATTCTAATTCTAATATGAGTTTTTACATATAATTGTGACTCATTCCTGGGGTTTTATTGAAATTATTTGCTTGAATATCATCAATATCTAATTTTTGGTTCACAATCACCCTATGTAAATCTCTTTCAGACAGCTATTAAGGAATTTGAACTATCTCCTCTCAAGACTGGATTACAGTTGGATTTTTAAATCCAAATTCTACAAACTGAATTCCCCAAACAAATTAAATTCCAATATGTGCCATTACTTATCTTGCCTGGAGATGAAAAGGTGATAAAAATGAGCCTTAGAAAATAATTCTAGCAGCAATTTTATGAAAAGTACAAAACTTTTCAGTATTTAAGAAAGGGCAAATGCTATGAAAAGTTTCAGCCAACTTTGAAATTACAACCAGCATTCAACCAGGATTCATACTAAAGACAGACTATAAAATAGAGTGTATTATAAGTGGGATGCAAAATTACAGGGTTTCTTGTATTTTTCTATTCTCTTTTCATCCACTTTATTTTCTTGATTTGTTATACATATATATATATATATATTTGTATTAGAGGTACAGAGTTGTGTCCCTATATCAGCCAACAACTCTACTGAGAATTTCCAAGTAGCAAATTTGTAAGTTGTTGCTGAGTTGATTTCACAGGTCATCACCACCTTTGAGCCAATATGCTTTTCATGCTGCCACAACTGTCCCAGTGGAAGTATGAATTTGGACTAGTAGAACCATAGTACATATTGTCCTCAGTTATAGAACATCATAGGAAGTACCTAGGTCTTCTAGATGTTTCATGTATATTAAAAACAGTCCATAGTGCCACATAGGAATTAATAGAACTATTAAAGCATCTCTGTAATAAACAGATTGTCATTATTTTCTACTGCCTAAAAACATATGTGTAATTACTTTGATTCCATTATGTTTTCCAAATGGTTAAAGCATTGTGATGCTGTAAGTTATGTTGAAAAAATGGAAAATGGTTTTGCATGTGTGTTAGGAATAGAGAGATACCAGAGTTAGAGCATGAGGTACCCAGCAAGCCAAATGTTTTAGGAATGATTTCTTTTTTCCAACCTGAAATATTAGTCACATTCTCATTTCCAGTTTTCAACTCAAGCAATCTTGGAATTTTACAACAGGAAATGAGAGGTTGAGAAGAAACTCAAGCCCCACCTCTAAGTCACTCATGGATGACAGTAGAGGAGCAAGTAGAAGCAGAGATCACACTCTTCTTATCCTTATTGGCTCTGTGTGTGCCTGAAGAGAAAGGAGCTAATAGGTCATGCTCATGGACAGCTATGAATCTTAGAGACAGAGATGTTCCAAGATGATATCCTTCTGAAACTTTACCAAATTCCTGATACATTCCCAAGAAATAGTTTCTAGCCCAATTCCCTACTCATTAAAAAAGTCAATCTTCTTAAGGACCTTAGGGAGTTAGTGATCACAGTAGCTTACTTGATCCTTTAAAATTTCATGAATATTAGAAGAGAGATGAGTAACTAGAAACTGTTTTCACTAAAGGATATTAACTCCTTCTTTGGGCTCATGAGTTAACCAGATGTAGCATTATGTGGTGGGCAACTCTGCCTCTGGTTTACCTGTCATTGCTCTCAGTAGTCACCGAGCAGCTGCCTTGGAATCTCAGAGGGACAGGATTGATGGCTAAACCTCTGTGACAAGAGTTGAATATATCTACTTACAGAGCATGGTCTTATCATGATCAGTCTATGTCAATGTCAATGTTGTCTGATCATTTTGAGATAATGAAGAACTGGGCCACATCTTTGATTATTTAATAATTATGCATAGATCTCACTCCTTATCCAGATTCTTTATTTAACTGTGAAGGTCATATCTGTACCCAAGGTGAGCTGAAGCATTTTCTTTGTCTCTTCCTGTGGCATGACTATGCCACATATGATAAAGTTCATTTCTTTGTCCTTCACCCTAAATTGTTTCTTTATTTGAAGCAAGTAGCCAGACCAGACTGGAAAGGACAATTAGGTTTGGGGCCTCAAACTCTGCTTATATTAGCCTTCCTTTGACTGGTAACTATCAAAACAGCTCTCAAACAGATCCCCTGTATTTGCATTGTTCTACTTTGGTTACCTATCTACAGTAGACAAAGTAGGTACTTGTGCTGCTCTTAACCTGTTTACTAATATTTTTCTGGTTTTTCTGGTTCAGTACTTTTAACTCAGTGGATCTTAAAAGTCACATCCTTTGAACTTTTTGGTCAACTGATTTTTAAATTAGGTTTAGTAGTAAAAAAAATCATCAGACGAAAGGCACAAAGAAGGCAGATTCTGGGTTCCTTTGCTTCTTGTACTGTTTCAGGCAGTCTTTCAAATTTGGCTGGGCCATTTCAGTGATCTAGCTCAGGCTCCAATACCACATTCTGTCCCTCCAGCCCTACAGACAGGAGTCTCCTGAGGAGACAGCCTGCATCAATACCCTGATTTGTGCTTTCATCTCTTTCAACACATAATAATGAGCTCTCAGTACTAAAAACTTGTTCCAGACTACCTGATAGAGGCTCCAAATTAAATGCCGATAAATACCCCTATTATTGTTACTTTATGAAGGAATTGAAGGTTTAATATGTGCTCAAACCAGAACCATGTACTATGCTGAACATTTGATATATAAACTCTTCTCAGAAATTAGTCTCAGGAATAAAAATAATCCTGATCCACAGAGATCATCAATTTCCATGGCTTATTTCAAGCAACAGATACCAACCACATACAATATTGTCAGACCAGGTGTGTGGTCTAGTGGTAGAGCGCTTGCCTAGAATTCATGAAGCCCTGGGTTCAGCAACTCAGTACCACATACACAGAATAAGCTGGAAGTGGTGTGCCATGGCTCAAGTGGTAGAGCATTAGCTTTGAGAAGCCTCAAGGACAGTGTTTAGCCTTGATCTCAAGCCCCATAACTAGCAATATACATAAATATATATATGTGTGTGTACATATATGTACGCACAAATATACATAACATTCATATATATAATATATATTCCTGAAATTCTAATTGTCATCTCCATTCTATCAGTACCTAAATGTTAATTTGTTTGTTGACTGAATGCATAGATGTTGGTATGTGCAAATAATAAAAATAAAAGTGACTACTAGAGATATCAAATAATTTCTAAGGACATGGGAGCACTTCACACTCTTAAAATGTTAATGATGTCTGTGGACAACTAAAAATCCTTTTTTTTTCTGTTGTGGGGCTTTGAACCATGATCCTCAGAACTCAGCCTCCTGAGTCACTAGGATTACAAGGGTGAGCCACCGACACTGGGCTTGAAAACCTCTTTTTAAGCAATATTTTGTAGAGTTAGTCGTTACTTATGCTACAGAATAGCAATTTTACTCATGATATTGGAACCAGGCTTTAATATCCATTGAAAGACAATATGCACCTGGGTGCTAGTGGCTCACCTTTGTAATCCCACCTACTCACAAGGCTTTAAGCATATGAACTTTCAAAGTTTCAGATCAAGAAGTCTGCATGATTTGAAATATAGAATCTTAGGTAAAGCTTGATTATTGAGCTGTGTTTTATTTTGTGTTTCACGTAGTTTGGTTTTTATTTTTGAATTAACATACATTTGTAGTAGGAGAGGTTCATTATAATATTTGCATACATATATATAGTGTACTTTGAAAAAAGTTACCCACTCCATTTTCCCATTCCTCCCTTATTCCTTGCATTTTTGTTACATATATATATGTATATATATATATACATATATATATTGCTGTTAAGTTCCTCCTGTGGCCTGGAAGGTATTGTGAAGCATTTTTGATCATTTGCATTATTAGATAGAAATCAATTCCCTCATTATTTCTTCTTCAATCTGATTCCTAGATCCTGTTTTTAAATATTTCATGTCAGTTTTACTGCTCTAGTCCTAGCTACTCATGTATCTTTTATTATTATTTGTCTACCTATCCTCTTTGGCTTAATAAGCCAGTGATAAAAATGAATGATTTGGGAGATATTAGTTAAGAAGGAAGAATCAAACTGTAGAATAAATAAAATGATAATTATGCCAAATACAAATTTGGATCCCCAGTCTTCCTTAAAGAACCTTGTAATATTTTGTAGCTTATATAGATCCATCCCTGGAGTGCTAGGATCATTAAATGAGATAATGTATATAAGAAACATAGATACCGTAACAATACATTATAAATAACATGGTATGGAAATGCCAAGTAGATAAACTAAGTAGTATTCTTAAAAGCCTTCCATTTAATTTCTACAAGCATTATATCCAATGTGTTAAAAAAAATACAAAACAAAAACATGAGTTGGAGGGTTGAGAGTTTGGCCTAGTGGTAGAGTGCTTGCCTAGAATGCACAAAGACCAGGGTTCTGTTTCTCTGTACCATATGTGTAGAAAAAGCTGGAAGTGGTTCTGTGGCTCAAGTGGTAGAGCTCTAGTCTTGAGCATAAGAACAGTGTTCAGGCCCTGAGTGAATGCCCCAGGACTGGCAAAAAAAAAGAAAAAAAAAAAAGAGTTGGTGACAGTGGCACCCAGCTTGTTAGATTGAAAGGTCTCTTTTGGATGCCAGACTGGGAGGAAAGTCCATGCAACTCTTATCATCCAATTAATCACCAGAAAACTGGAAGTGGCACTGCGACTCAAAGTAGGAGAGCACTAGCCTTGAATGAAAAGCTACGAAAAGATCCCATGCCCTGAGTGTAAATTCCATGACTAGCCAAAAAAGAAAACAACACACACACATACACACACACACACACACACACACACACTTGTAAAAATAATAATGTCATTACATGTAGTCATTGAGAAGCTTGTTAAAATGATAGATGTACTAGTTTGTAAGGCCAGTTTTCATTCTATATGAAATATTAAAAGGAAGTTGTGGTTGTTGAAAACAGCACCTAATTAAATGCAAGTCATGCTGAAAGCAACAAAACTTCCTTTTTTTTCTTAAAATCAAGTTTAAGATGAGTTAAAAGACTAATCAAAGGATATCCTGGCATACTGTGTATCTGCAAATCAAGAAATTCCATAAAAGTTTGATGCAGTAATGTCTGTTTTGGAGATCAACAAGAAAATAATGAATACAGTTCTGTCTAAATTATTTGACTATGGAACTCATTGTGTAGTAAAATCTTAAAGGACTCCTGTTGACAAAACACTGAGGAACAATATTCTAGCCCAGACAATGAGAGCTTCCACTGGTTGGACAGCTTTTGACATGCTTAGTTTGGTTTCAAGGACCATTCTTTTTTTTTTTTTTTTCTAAAGGAACCCAGACAAACTAGAATCTCTTGGAATGAGACAAGAGTAATATAATTATAAAAGTACACTATAAAAGAAACAATTAAGAGCTGTGGATGAAATACCTTAGGGAGCAAGCTCGTCCTAACAGTCAATTTCATGTTTTTCAATGAGTATTGTATGGGGAACAAAGCTGTGAATAAATACACAAAGATTTTGTCTGAATACAAGGAATTTTATGAGGACACTGATCATATGGCTTAACAGCCTATTATATTGCAGCTCTGCCACTTCTAGGGAGGAATCCATGAGCAAAATATTCATCTTCTCAGAACTCCAGTTTTCTCATCACCACTGTAAAGGTAAGGCAAGGAGTAACCATAGATTAGATTTGAAAGCATTCATTAAATAGTTGCCAGAACATATACTAACTCAATAGGTTAACTTAGTGTCACTAATAACTTCCAGTACATGGTGAAGGTGACAATCTCAGAATTGTTCAAGTACATTTTCAATAATTAACAAAATGTTCAAAGTCTACAGTGGGCAACCTAAAAAGTGCTGCGACTCCTTTCCTGTCTTTATGAGTTAACCATTGCATGTGGATATGAAGGGAAAACAAAATATTAAATGATTATTACACAAGAATGAAAGTACTCAAACTTGCAAGCAGCTCAGAAGCTTCCAGCATGAGGGAAATACAGAAGGTTTCATAGCACCTTCTAGCCTAGAGTTCTTAAGCTCCCCTTCAGTGCTTAGGAGAACGCAGCAAGTGAGTTTCCAAGGGCAAGCGCTGAGGAACATGCAGACTGGGACCTCTGATGGGTCACAGGGAAGCAGGTGACACATTTCTGTCACAATTCCAGCTGATGCAGATCTCTGAAAGAGAGCTGTAACTCCATTCGCCGTTCTCTCTGGCTCAGTGTTCTGTAGCATGAAGGGAACACTTTGCACTTAGAACTTACTGGTTGCCAAGACTGACAAAACAGGAAGCAATTTGAATGCAATCTGCTTTCTTGGCTTTCCCAAGTTCAGGAGTTGTAAAACAAGTTTTATCCCTAGATTTCCTGGGTTGCTTTCTTACCTCTATTTCTCATAAATTAAAACAGATAAACGAACAACAACAAATAAAACTTAAAAAAAAAAAAAACTGCGTAGAGGTTAAATTATCTACAAAAAAAGTCCTGTGCAAACACTGACTTTGCTCTTTGCCCAGCTCTGGGTGCATGTTCAAATCAAAGCTTATTAACCCCATCTTGGATTTGTGGGGGGTTGTTTTTAGTTTTTAGTTTTTTGGATAAACTGGTGGGGGTGGGGAAAGAAAAGGGGAACTGGGAAGAGAAGGAGAGGAAGTTAAACGTTGCTTCCTTCCCAGGGTTCCTTAGAAAACCCAACATGGCATCTTCCATGAGGAGCTTGTTCTCTGATCACAGCAGATACGTTGAATCTTTTCGGAGGTTTCTCCGAAGCTCCACGGAACACCAGTGCATGCAGGAATTCTTGGACAAGAAGCTGCCAGGCATAATAGCAAGGTAACAAAGAGGGACGTTTAAAAAAAAATGTCGAAAGGACTAGCCTGGGTGATATATAGGTCGAGCCCAGGGCTGGGGTGGGGTGGGGCTGGGGCTGGGCGCTGGGGAGAGGGGGAGTTACTGCAGGCAGCAGGTTACAGCCCCTTCTCCCCGGCCTCCTGCAGCGCAGAGTCAATACTTTCCCTTTAACATTCAGAGCTCTGATTTTGGGCTGCTCTTCCAGTTGCTTAGAGATATGTGTTAACCATTTGAAGGCCCAATTCCGCGTTCCTTTGGGGTGCGGGGAAGATAAAAGACAAAGCTTTAAACACCAGACATTTCAGCCCTTCTCCAAACATTAAATTTAAAAAAAAAAGGTCTCCAATGGAGAGGAGTGTTCATTCATGTAAAGACAATATAAATAATCATCGGATACTATTTGCAGAGCGGATGTTTCTCGGTTCTCATAGTATCCGTTTCAATTCATTTTTTTTCTTTATCTGTGATTATAGCTATCATTCTCCGAAAGAGATTTTTTTTTTCCTTTCAACTTTATATTAGCAACGTGGCACCTAAAAAATAGTGTTTCTCCATTATCAGTGAAACTCACTATTCCTATCCTGCTCAGGATGCTCCCCCCACTTTTTTTTTTTCTTCTTCTGTGATTTATGTGTTCAATTTGTGCCTGAGCTGATAAGCATTATGAGAATAACAGATTCCACATGCTAAAGATAATCAAATCACCTACTGGGGATGAATTGCTGCAACTCCCTCTGTTTCAGGAAATAATGATAGAAACTGGGAAGAAATGATTGACTGTGCATTCCATTATGAGAGGGAAGGAGGGAGGGAGGGAGGGGGAGAGGGGGAGGGAGGGAGAGGGAGAGAGGGGGGGGCACTTTATCTTTTGCTAAGTTCCATAGTATATGTAATATATGAACAATTAACATGTATTAGGCTGGTCAAAGAGAGAGAGAGAGAGAGAGAGAGAGAGAGAGAGAGAGAGAGAGAGAGAGAGAGAGAGAGAGAGAGAGAGAGAGAGAGAGAGAAGCCTCAAACCGGCAAAAGCAGACACATTTTACCTAGGAACTATAGTTTACCCCAATGGGTCACTTACTTATTTTTAAACTTAAAGATAATGAATTAATTCCCTATTCTTTTCCAAGTACTGAGGTAATACATTAATTTCTGTAGCTTATCCAACTCCTTTGTCATCTTCCGCCCCAGGGGTAAGTCTAAAGAGACATCATGGATAGATATAACAGAGGGCAAATGATGAATGCCCTCTTCCCTGTTGAAGTGATTCCAGTCTAACTGAAATTTTGGATATTAATTTTGTGAAAGATTGAGGGATTTTCCAACTTATAACTAAATTTTCAGTATAATGCTAATAGGAATACTTGTATCAAAATGTCAAGCTTTAAGCAAGAGGAGGGGAACTGGCACTGTGGCTCAAGCCACTCTGAGCAACCAGTGAAGGGTGGGGGAGGGGTGGTTATTCCTTGAAAGTAATATTTAAAATTAGGTTTAGCTAAAAGACCTCTATGTTTGTTGTTGTTGTTGTTGTTTTGTTTTGTTTTGTTTTTTTGCTTAAAGGTGTCTCATGAATGTGAGATGCTGAAAAATGGTTCAGAATGTCATTGTGTCTACAAGGGCAAGTTTCGTGCTTTTTTTTTCTGCTGGTTGGTCCTGTTTATTATTTTTTAATCATTTAGTGGAGATAAAGATTTCACAGACTTTTCTGTCAGAGCTGGCTTCCATCTGCAATCCTCAGATCTCAGTGACATGAATAGCTGGAATTATAGGCATGAGCCACCAGTCCCTGGCTGAAGATGTTTTTATATTTGAAAATAAAATGTCAAATGGTTCTATAAAGTTTATAATAATAACCACAACAAATGGTGTCCCTTCCACTCTAGCACTGATTTGCACTATGCAGAAACAGATATTTCCCAAATTATTCCCTATGGCATTTTCTTTCATAATTTGGAATAAGCTTTATTCCTTAGTTTCTTGATTTTGCTTTATTAAATTCACTAAATGAAAACAGATATCTTTCCCATCTATTAATTGCATATTTTAAACAATTGTAATTGGTTAAAAATTCATGTGTACCCATTTTTCCTTGTACATCTCTTTTCAATATGTCAAACATATTTCCTTTTGTGCTAATCTCTTCTCAAATATGTCAAGTGATGTATATCTATGAAAGCATTTTGCTGGAGTTCTCTGTTGAGAAAATTCGCTTCAAGTTGGCCTCATATCTATTAATGAGATAATTTATTTCATTATCTAGAAATTCTTGTCTCACATGAGTGCAACTTCTTGATGTTGGGTCTTAGACTTACTTCATTTTTTTTCAGTCCACATTTATTTTCGGTGATAGTGTAAGTGCTGAATGTGAATACATTGCAAATTATTTGAGGCTTTGTGTTTATAAAAATTCCTTTACTTATTAGACAGTTTAAAATTCTGTACTGAAAATGATTTTGTATCACAAATTTAATGGTACTTTTACTTGTCTTTTAGCTAGTACTTAATGAACCCAGTGTCCATTCAAGTTCGTCATTTTTTATGTAAACCTTTTGTTGTTTTTATTTAGGTTTGTTGACCTTTGAAAAATTTTGGATATTTCTCTTTAGCTTTAGTATTCTGTTATACTGAGTTGTAGAGTGGCTTTTTCACCCATTTTTTTGGTGAATATTAGTTAGGCTATTCAATTAAGATTCATATTCTTCAGTGCTGAAAAACTTCAAAATTAATCATCCTTCTCTTCTATTTTCTTTTGTCATCATCAAACACCAGACCTCTTAGACAGCTTGCTTATTTATTTATTTATTTATTTACTTTGCCTATCCTGTGCTTGAACTCAGGGCCTGAGCACTGTCCTTGGGCTTTTTTGGACACTATGAGTGGCTACCTCTTTTTCTCATTGCCCTCGTGCCTCTCCAAGCCTTATCACATTTCTTCTGTCTCCTTCGTTTAATCTTCAAAGTCCAATATCTTAAAATGTGGTGTTGTATCACCTTCCCACTACTCTTTTATATGGCAATATCATTTCATGACAGCATTCATGCACCTATTTTGACTATTAACTTATGATGATCGTTCTCTAGGATACATAATTTACACTGATTTCTCTCAAACCCAGCTGAAATATTACATGTACAAACTTCAGCAGAGTTCAGGTTTTTAAAGACTGGATAAAATGCAATCCTGCTTATCATTGTATCATCCAGATATAGTGTGAAACCACCCCTTGCTGAGGTATCCAAGCTTGACCCAGGCCATCCTTGTGCACTCATACTCTTTCCTGAACCCTTCACATCCAGTTCCAAACAAGCTCTATTAACTTACTTTTCAGCCTACATATCCATTCTGATTCTACTATGAAAACCAATTCAGGGCTCTGTAATCTCACTTTTTAACTAAAGAGGAGGTAGTGTCTTATTCACTTGTGGACCTCAATGTCTAGAATTGACATATAGCAGGCATATAATAAGCAGTTATTATTGGTCTATCCCCATTTGTAATGAAGGCTTTTCATATCACCATATTCCGAATCCCACATTTTCTGTCTGTAGTCTCCAATCTCTAAACAAATATAATTTCCTAACCTGAGCTGTTCATGGGACTGCTTTAAGTCTCCCAATTAAAATGATCAATGAAGAAATCTATGTTTTAAGGATACCCTAAAGTCAGTCATATAATTTCATTAGAGTTTTAGTATTGTTCATTTTAAGTAGACTTGATAATCAGGTTTTAAAAACACCTAACTTTTTTTATATCATACTTTTTTTCAGTATTGGAGATGCAAAGTCAGAAATTAAGATTCTGAGCATAGGTGGTGGTGCTGGTATGTATAATACACTTTATAATATATATGTATATATATGATATTTGTTGGCTATATTATTTATTATTTTGCTTGCTGATGTCTTTAGTTTTGGGAAAAGATCACTGTAACTAAAGCAGATGACCCCAAAGTTTTATAGGGTTTAGGATATTTATTTTCATTTCTTTTTGTAGTTTGCTTTAAGATATGATTTCCTTATTGTCTTTATAAATAGAAAACAAGATAATGTTAAAGCTTATGTTTTATTTAAACATTTTATTAATAATGAGTTTTTACATCATGTTTCAAATGTCTTGTTCCAAAACAAGTATTCAAGGAAAAATATATGCAATCACTGGCACATAAATTTAAGGACATAATTAAAATTAAGCTGAGTGTTTTTTTATGTCATAGATATATATCGATCTATATATTTTTCTAGAATAGAGCTATCATAGACCTACATGTCTATATAGATAAATGTATATCTCCAAATTCTTGATATGGAGCACCTGAGTATTGAGTCATTGCTCTTGTATTGTTTAGATCTAATACCCATATATCAAGGTGACCATGTGCTTTTTGTTCCTTTGCTCTTGGCTTATCTCACTCCACATGACTTGCTCTAGTTCCCTCCAGTTCCCAAAGAATGCCATTATTTTATCTTGTCTGGTGGTTAAAGCATATTTTTATCCACAATAATATAAATATTTATAGAAAAGAAACACTTCTCTAAAGTCCTTAAGATTGTGCAAGGTCTAAAGACTGATTTACTAGTTTACTAACTGCTATTGGTCAAAATAAGGGGATTTGAAATATTCACCAGAATGCAGTTGCTGCATAGATCCCTTCTTTGAGAAAGCCTCACTTTAGGTAAAAGGATGCTAGCTTGTTTACATTATTGTGAACCTATTTTGAGTTACATGCCTCAAGCTCCCTTTCTCTGTTTGAGTTTTAGAACCCTGTTCTAACCATTCATAGCTCTTACACTACCTCTTTGTATAAAGTATTTTATGGTGGAATTGTGTTTAGAGTTACTACTTTCATCCTAAGGAAAAATGACAGCTCTAGAAAGGCAGATTGATATGAGTGCTATTTCCTTTCTTTTTTTTTCTTTCTTTTTTCCTTTCTTTCTTTCTTTTTTGTTGCCAGTCTTGGGACTTGAACTAGGGGCCTGGGCACTGCCCTTGGGCATTCTCAAGGCTATCACTCTACCACTTGAGCCATAGCACCATTTCCAGCTTTTTCTGTATATGTAGTACTCAGGGCTTCAGTGCATACTAGGCAAGCACACTACCTCTAGGCCACACTCCCAGCCCCAAGGCCCAAGTGTCATTTCTCTCTTCTCTCTCTCTCTCTCTCTCTCTCTCTCCCTCTCCCTCTCCCTCTCCCTCTCCCTCTCCCTCTCCCTCTCCCTCTCCCTCTCCCTCTCCCTCTCCCTCTCCCTCTCCCTCTCCCTCTCTCTCTCCCTCTCTCTCTCTCTCTCTCTCTCTCTCTCTCTCTCTCTCTCTCTCTCTCTTTCTCCTCTTCCTCCCCCACCCAGCATGGGGCTTCAACTCTGGACCTGGGTGCTTTTCCTGAGCAATTCTGCTCAAGGCTAGTTCTCTACCATTTTGAGCCACAGCATCACCCCTTCCTGGGGCCAGCTTTGAATTGTGATCCTCTGACCTCAGCCTCCTGAGTAGCTAGAATTACAAGTGTGAACCACCAGTGACTGGCATATCATTTCTATCTGAACCCAAGGAACTACACATATGGCCCTGGCTGAGAAAAAGAAAACCTGCAATTTGTCCATCAGTGAAATAGGAATCCTGAGTCTTATCTCACAGGATTATACTGAGAATATCAAAAGTAATGTTTATAGTGCATAATATGTTGTGATTATTCTGTAACATAAAGACTATTCCTTTCTGCAAAAATGAAACAAGTTTTTTCACTTTAAGTTCCTTGTTATCTGGAAGTTTAATGTATTGATATACAAAACAGGTAAATGTAAATGTTATCCAGGCTTTTCTTTCTGAATATATATATATATATATATATATATACTTTTTGCTTGTTTTTTGTCTGCATGCTAGCTTAATTATGGTTACCATTTGAAGAGTACACTGCCAATTGTGACTTAGTGCTAAGCTGTAATTCCTTGAGTGTGTTAAATACAAGTGTTATCATTTAACATGAATAAGGTGAATTGTGGCCCATATTAACACAAAGCAAATGAAGAGCCCTCTAGTGAAATTGAATAGCTAGTTTATGATGTCATTATTTGTTCATTTTTCATAAAATACACTGTGCTATAATGTAATAAGTACTAATCCTTGAAATCATTTCACTTTATTATCATCTTTCACCAAGAAAATAGAAACCATAGAGAACATAGGGAAAGATACTGTCAGGAATAATACTATAGAGAGTGTTTAAGCTAAAACACTCCATTATTGCTTACTGATACCATAAGCCCACAGTATTATAAAAGTGATAAACTACCCAAAGAGTATCTTATTAATTCACTTTACCAAGATAGTCATTTTCAGTTTTTGTCTATGGGTCTCAGGCAGCCAATAGGCAACAAGACTGTGATTTGATAGTGTCACTCATGCTTGGACAAGAAAAGAAGCCTTACAAGGAAAAGTAATTAAAAAACAATCCCTATCATGGCCCAGTTAATTGACCTCCTAATATAAAGTTAATTGAATTTCTAATGCAAATTTGTCCAGATGCTTATGAGCTATCTGGAGAAAAGAACATTCAGCCTGCACACTTTCTCATCAAGGTACACCTAAGAACTAAGATATAGATCTTCGCAAATAAAGGAAGCAACACTTAGGACTGTGGTGGAGCTGAGCATTATATTACTAACACAGTTGGCCTGGAGAGAATATGGACACATTGAGAGTGATTCTTCATTTAAAAAGCAATCATTGAAAACAATTTAAAGAATACTAGAAAAAATTCAAGTTATGGGTATCCAGTTTCACTACCAAAGCAGCTTATATGAAGTCAAAGCAAAGAATTTAAAATCAGTGGGTCTAAGTGTTCTAGTCATGAAACAGCATCATTTTGAAGGGAGAGGATCTTCCACTGTGGTTATCTTGAGTGCTTAGGTATCTATTAGGAGATGCTTAGCCAAACCCCAACAAGAACACCAGGCTCAGGGAACTGCCTATCCTTGCCTTGGAGAAGTGACTTCTCAACATTTTTCTATCTATTGAATTGTATTATAGAATCCTCAGCTTGAGTGTCCTTACAAAGCAGTCACTAAGCTCTAATCCATGGCAAAGGAAGTTTTGCTCCTTGTCCTGTACTTCGTGTTCTGTTCCCCAGTTATATTTCATAGGATCCCACTGATGTCTTGGCTAGTTGGATAGGAATAGAGTGAGTATAATTAAGAACTAAAAGAGTGGGGCTTGGAGTAGAGCCTACTGGTAGAGGGCTTGCCTAGCATGCACAAAGCCGTGAGTTCAATTACTGGGTAACATACACAAATAAAAGGGAAGTGATGCTATGCCTCAAGTGGTTGGCTTTTGCTAACCTCTCTAACTTCATTGACAAAAATGTTCTATAATCAGTTTCTCTGAAAACTACAAATGATGTTCTGCATTTCTTTGGGGAAAACCTTTTCTCTACATCCATAATGCCATGGCCCCTACTCCCAGCACAATTGAGAAATATATCCACAGCCAATAAAATCTTCCATAAATGAAATTGCTGCTTTTATGCTACTTAGTGTTCATATTCTTTGGAGTTCTTATTTGATTTTTCTTTTTCAGAAACATAAGCATGAAAGCCACAGGGTTTTTTTTTTTCTTAGAGGGTGATCTTTGTTTAGAGAGACTAGTATAGCTTATAAAAAATGTAACTTGAGGACTTGGCACTTCAGTTCAGTAGCTAAGCAATTATTAGGGCTCCAAACAGATCCAAAGAAAAGGACATAGATGACTAACTCCTTAGGAGGTCTTAAAGTCATCTTTCACATCAATAAGCTACAACTGATCATCAACACTGCTATCAGCAGATAGTATGATCAACTCTTAGGGACATGTGAAAAATACATATTGCATGAGGCCACTCCCAAAAACTCAATAGGAAAACAAATCATGAATAGAAATATAGACCATGTAATTTTTTTTGCAGTGCTCAAACTGGAAGTTGTTGGTACATATGCATGAGTTTGTTAGCTTAAAAGAAAACATAATTAGAACCAGGATTGCTTTTCCTGGATCTCCACGTGTTTATACCACATGGACTGAAGCCATTGTTTCTAGGTTTTGAAAATTAAGACACTGTGTCCTAAATCTTTTAGAAGCTGGATTTTTGGTCCAACTTCAACATAGAGAGTTCCTGAAATTAAACTCCCCAGTGGAGCTTCATTATTATTCAACATTTAATGAGTGTTGTCTTTATGCTAGATGGTGCATGAAAAAGAAAGAAGCCCATATTCATTTTTGTAAGGGAGAATGCTATTAATTTACAGTGCATATAGTTATGCCTAGACAAATGTTCCCAAAAGCAGTAATGGGCACTGTGTTCTTGCTCTGGGCTCTGCTAACATAAGAATCTTTTTATCTGTCCTATGGTTCAATTCTTATGTGCAAATGCCAGAAAATTGTGCAAGAATTAGGACTAAAATGATTGCAAAAGTCTCATTTTATTTGGTTTTATATTTGTTTTCAATAACCTATTGACTACCAATCCAATTAGTGTATACTATATAATACTATAGTATATATATTTAACATTTTAAAATTCAGCTTAGTTACTCCTACATGAAATACAGGCAGTATTTCATCTTTTTGGTAGTTTTACTGGAATATGTTGAAACCAAGTATCTTAAATGACATTTTTTTGTTGTTCTACATAGAATTCCTATGGAGGCTAAAAAGTAGAAGAGAACTCAGAGACCATTGGATAACACTATCACTTTACAAAAATGTGAAAACAACTAAGGCAAAACAAAATAGGGGTCCCATTAGTTCAAGCTAACCAATTGTATGAGATAGATGAAAAAATTACTTATTAAGTTGCCAAAGAAGAGATTAGGTACTTAGTAATGGCTAATTATTTGACAATCTAATCTTATCAGATTCCTATCTTCTTTCATGAATATCATCGTAAACTGATGTAGAAGTTTAAACTAGTTGGATAGGAATAGAGTGAGTATAATTAAGAACTAAAAGAGTGGGGCTAGGAGTGGAGCCTAGTGGTAGAGGGCTTGCCTAGCAAGCACAAAGTCCTGGGTTCATATATACAAATAAAAGGGAAGTGGTGCTGTGCCTCAAGTGGTTGAGCACTTGCTTTGAAAAAGTTCAAGGACAGTGACCAGGCCCTGAATTCAAACCCCAGGGCTAGCACAAAAAAAAAAAAAAGAACAAAAGAACAAAGGAAAAGAAAAGTAAGAACTAGAAGAGCCAGTATGGCAGGTTTACAAACTAGCAAACCAGGAGGAGTTAAAATGCAAAGGTCAATGTTTTTTTTTAATTATATACAGCAAGCCAACATTTTATGTCAGTAATTTAAATGATGAAGGAAGTGAAGGAAGATAAAATAACTTGAAGGCATCTATTGCCACTGTAATCTCTCTCTCTCTCTCTCTCTCTCTCTCTCTCTCTCTCTCTCTCTCTCTCTCTCTCTCTCTCTCTCTTTCCTTTTTGTTTTCTCCTTATGGTGAATCTCATGTTGTAACTGTATCTGACTTTGGTACCTGGTATGTTGTATATAAATTTATTTGTTTATTTGAAATAGGGAAAGGAAGGGGAAAAATCAAGACAAATGGGAGGGGGGTGTAGGGAGAGAAAGTGGGAGAAAAACATGGGAAGGGGTATCAATGTTCAAGAAGTAATGACAAATGTAACTAATCCCTCTGTACATCACCCCGACAATAAAATACATCTGAAAGAAAAAACAAGGTGTTTCCTATTGAATAAAATATAAAAAATTAAGTTGCTCCCAAAAGGCTTAGAGAACGGTTTCTTTGTTCATTGTGAGAACTTGCTAATAATTGAAACTATCTAGAAATGAAAGCACGCGTTTAGAGAAATGAAGAGTCACCTGTTATTTTGTGAATGTTAACGTGGACTAGAAAAACATCTTTCAGATTTGATTTAGAGGAACTCGGACAAAATTCCCCTTGAGTGTTGGGTCATTAAAAGTACTTCAGAGCTGGATTCTGGTGGCTCATGTCTGTAATCCCAGATACTCAGGAGACTGAGATCTGAGGATTGAGTTCTAAGCTAGGCAAGAAAGTCCCCTGAAACTCTCATCTTCAATATTCCACTCAGAAAAAGCCAAAAGTGCTGTGACTGAAATGGTAGACAACCAGTTTTGAACACAAAGAGGCTCAATGACAGTACCCAGGTCCTGACTTTAAACTCCTGGACCAGCTTTATTAAAAAAGTACTTGTAGTCTTGAAAAATCTATGGTTGATGAGCATTCCTATATGCTGTGGCCATCACAATGTTTAGTTGTATAGAGGAGTGAATTTTCATGAGCCTGATGGAAATTTTCAGTCCAGATTATAATTAGTTATAATTTAAGATAAATAAAAACTTGCTTACTTCACTATTAGAAAGTAATAGAAATATATATATATATACATATATATATATATATAATTTTTGTTTTAGGACTACTTTCATTAGGGTTTGGGGCCTTGAATGTAAATCATTCTTAACTACACAGTTAAAAAGTATGTAATTTTAGTAAGAGAATTTATCTCATTGTATTTTATTTTAGATTTTCAGGGAATGTGAACCTACTGTTTAAAAACAAGTCTATTACAGATTTGAGGGGATGGAACACAAGGCAACAATGTTAGAGTCATTGTCATTAAAAGCAGAGCAAACAAGATTGTTTTGGCTAATTTAATAAGGCTTGAAACAGAAAATGGGATAATGAGCAGAGTGGAGACAAAACTATCATTATTTGCAGATTAAATGACTATATACTTAGAAAAACAAATAAAACTCCATTGTAAAGTCTGAAAATTAGGAAGGCAGTGGTGGCCTAATACAGGTACTATAAACAGAAAGAAATATGGTATATTCTAACTCTGTTAGCATTTGGCAGGTTTTCATTCACGGTTTTGACTGTTTAAAAGCAAGCTGAAAGTCTGTGATGTATGTATGTTCTGTCATTTTCCTCAAGGACACATTTGGCTCTGGGAAGTTTTGTGCCTGTTTGAGATATCTTAGTGAATAGGATTTTATTTGACATTTCCTGTTAAATATAATATCATAACACATGTGCATACGGTACAGCTCTTGTATGGGTGTCTATTGACTTCATTTTAGGATGATATGCCTGATAATATATACTCTGGGATTTGAAAACTACAGAAATTAGAGTCATTGTTCAGGGTCTCTTAATATTAACAGTAATGAATTGAGAGAGATGATGACAAATATCTGGTTGTCTACTGATTGTATATTCAATCCAAATATCCCCCCAAAAAGAACCAAAAAAAATCCAACAAACAAAAACCTCAAGAATTTAAATGTTCAGTGAGAAGATTTAAAAAGCCTATTATTAACCACACTGTGCAGTCTTTCATGTATGCTATGAAAAGAATTGATATTTTCCTGAAAGTAATTTGATACTATCATAAATAGTTCTGCTTGCTCATGCTATTGGCTAGTCTTGAAATAATTGGCAAATGGCCATTCCCCTGCTGCCCCTCCGCAGTCATTGGTGCTGTTTCAGTGCCTCTGCTGCCTACCCACTTTTCAACCCTTAGTCCCTGTGTCCTAGGTTCCCACAAGTGAACAGACAGTACTCACCTAGGGGGAGGGCTTCTGCGCCTGTGCTAACAGCCAGAAGTTCTTCAGCCAGTGCCCTTGCCCTGCAGCTTGCGCCTCTCCTTAGTCTTGTTTTCTTTTGAGTATTAACACAGATGAAGAATCTCATTCTGAATGTCAATCCTAGTTCTTGGAATTAACCAAATAAAGTTAAAACTTCTTTTCCCTAAATGTGGGGATCCTGATTAGGTTTCTCACAATAGGAAATGATTTAAAACTATATAGAGTTAACTCTATAGATAGTTCTCTTTTATGTTGTTGTTTTGTTTTCTTTGGGTGCTAAGGATAGAACCCAGGGTTTGATGAATGCTTAGATCATATTCTACCACCAAATTATATCCCTAGCTCCACCTAACAGGAGCATACATACATACATACGTATATACAGAAATGTACGTATACATATATGTATAAGCATATATGTTATGCACATTATATAAATACACCCATGTAGTACAGTCTTATTTCATTCCAACATGTGCATTCTTAACTGATTTTTGCCACTATATGGATAGTATGAGATACAGATACTAATGCAAAAACAATTGTGTCATTAGGCATCTTCCAGGCTCATCATAGTGTATACAAAATTGTTAATCGACTCATTGTTATGCATATAATGACTTTATATGTATGTATTCACTTATATATAATATATTAACTTTGTACATAGTATATACACATTTAGCTAGGAGTGTTGCTAAGTGGTAAAGTGCTTATCTAGTATACACAAAGTCCTTGGTACAACATACGCAAAACAAGCTGAAAGTAGTGTTGTGGCTCAAGTGGTAGTGTGCTAGCCTTGAGAAACTCAAGGACAATGCTCAGGTCCTGAGTTCAAGCCCCAGGATTGGCAAAAAGAAAATACACACACACACACACACACACACATTCATATGTAAATATATACATATAAAACCATATTTCATACATGCTCTTTTATTTGTGTTATATACAAGATTAACCATTAAATAGATTATTTCATAAATCTATTTTTACACAATACAATAAAGCCATTACAAATAACACAGTTCAATACATTTCAATACAATATTAATGTTTTTACTCCCAGGTAAGAAATGCAGAACTACTCGTAAACACACATGATGATCATACTTAGATGGCAGCTGGAAAGAAAAATGCTTAAGAGTAAAGTAAATGTAAATGAAAAAGTTTGCTCTCTCTAGCAATGAGATGTTTGTTTTGTTTGCTATTTGATGCCTGTGTTGAGTTTTCCATAATATTTTATAACTGGAGATGGAAAAATATATCCAATTAAAACTCTTAATATGACACATGAGTGAAAAGGGTAGGGAATAGAATCCCTGGTTCTTTAGCTAAGTAGTGGCAATTTATCCTACTGCCCCAACACATTATTATGCCAACTTGCAAGATTTTGATTCACTCGTAGCAGTACTGTATCTGAACAAATGTTCCACGAGCAATTGGAGCTTTTCTTTGTAGTATGGATTGCAACTCTTACTTTAGTCTATCATTTCTTCTGTGCCTGTCTCCAACTGAACTTGGACTCACAAAGTCTGAGGATGAGGCTAATTAAAAGTAAGGTTCTTGTCCTCCTTTCTTGGTGGTATTTGTTGTTTATTTGTGGCTATTATGTTTCATGGGAGACAGATTTTATTGACTATTGGCTCCCAATCAAGTATAAATGGCCGTTTTCTTCAGGAAAATCTGTGTCATTAATGATGGAATGAATGGAGTGAATCTCAGGTAAGAATTGAGATGGAAGGAGAGAGAGACAATTAGTATGATGGATTATTTTTGCCTACTCTGGCTAGCACAAGCAGTTTTCTTTTCTAAAGAAAATAGAAGGAAATACTTCATTAAGAGTAACTGAAAAAGCCAAAAACAGTGGCATAGGGCTGTTATGCCAGTAGTTGGGAGGCAGAGACAGGACTCAATTTGGGACCGATTCTGCCTCAAAAATAATGAAGTAAAAACAACTTTCATATGTTTATTTATATAGAGTTTAGGATCCACCCTTTTGTTTGTATGTACTAAAGAAAAGTTTCAGTATTTATATGTTTAAAAATTATAAGTTGAAGTTTTTTTGCTGAGTTGTCTGTCAAATATTTCTACACTTCGATGGTTACAGCCTTTGGGGCATTTCCTCTATGTTTATATTTCATAGAATGTTTTGGCAACATGGCTTTCATAGGCATTCAGCAGTGGCAAAGTATTCAGGCAGTAGATTTCCTGGGCCAAGGGTGAGAAGACACATGAATGCAAATGGCAATGCCCATTTGACTCAGAATTTATATTTATAATCTCTGTCCTGAGACCCTACAACTATTTTAATATTCTGCTCTCTTCCTTTCATACTAAGAAAACTGCTTCTATGCTGGGGCACCCAGGGGAAAAGTAGAGATATAGAAGGAAAAAGAATGAGGATCTTTCAAGAATCTTCTATCTTTCACACTGCAGCTCACAATCAGATTGTTCTTATTCTTGTAACATACCAATAGCCGAAATTATTTCTCCTTTCCAAGTACAAAGTTATCTGAGTAATCTTTCTTCCTAGAAACATTTTTTTTGCCTGATAGTTTAGTAGCAGGAACAAGGTTGAAGTTGATAATAATCTTATTGGAGCATGTAACAGAATAAAAAATTTCCTGCTGATAATCTAAGGAATTCATACGTATTTCAGTAATGAGAAACGAAGCAAAAGGAGGCTGAGTGAGATCAAACAGCTGAAGTCTCCAGTCTCAAATTCTTCATTTTCTTGACCTACAGATTTTCTCATTTGGGGCTGTCTGGAGTTCTCAAGCAGGGATTTGTGTTTCATTTTTATGTAGGATCAGTCAGTAGGATAAGCCAGACATCCCAGTTGTCATTTTATTATGGAGATACACATTTAGAAAGGCAAATCTCTCTTTCTCTCATTCCTATTCTCCTTCAGGCTTCTTGTAAATGTCATCTTTTCCAGGAAGCTTACTTGAACATTCAATTGAAAATCACAGAGACCTTCTATTTCAGCTTCCCATTTTTTTTTATTTGATTTTCTCTGTGGTCCTTATTATTCACTATACAGATAACGTTTTTGTTTGTTTTATTTACTTCTGTATTTCAGTGACTAGATGCTCTCATATTATAGCTGTTGAAAAATATTTTCTTTGATTTATTGAATATTTTTATATATCATGAAGTGTGATGCATTGTGCCTTTAACACAGTGATCCTGGAACATAGACCATATTCCCCTTGACTTATGGAAAAACAAATTCAAAGAAAAACATTAACAAATAGGCATATGGTAATTGTTGGCAATACTGAACATGGGCTCAATTTTATCACCCTATGCACTAATTTTTCTTACTAAGTGGCAACATGGTATACTTAAAATATAGCTCTCATAAAAGCAAGACACTATAAATCCAAAAATGTGTGACTTTACATTTAAGTATAACCACTCCAAATAGCCCACAGTCATGGGAATTGATTTTATATTTGTGGCAGGTTTGAGCAATAAGGTAGCTCAAATTATAGTTATTTACAGGGAAGGAGATTTTTTTAATTACCATTTATTTAGCTTCCTAATAAAAAGTCAGCTCATTTTGGTATGCAAGAAGGAAAGCAACAGAAAAAAATATTCATTATTCAATCTATTAAAAATAACTTTCAACTAAATTAAAATATATTAACTTTGGAAGTAAATTATGTTGAGATAGTTTTGTGAAAATCTCAAAGCAATATTTTTTTGTTTTGACCTTCATTTTATACTCTGATAGCATAGACCACCTATATCCTCTGTATTTCAGAAGAGGAACCAAAGAGTAACCAAGCTGTATTGAAGGCCTGTTGCTTGATATTTCTTTATGTTACTCTGGTCATTCTCTCCAGTTTCACTTAAAAAATCAAACCAGCTCATATGTGCCAGAAGTTCAGAGGATTTATTGTGCTAAGGTCAGATACTTGTAGATGATGGAGCAGGGGCCTCAGCTCATATCTAATTTTCCCTAAACCCTATGATTCATCCCCTGTGTCAGGAAACCTCCACCATAAACAACATGCTATCTTCCAGTTACTCATAATTATGTTAAAGCTCTAGAATAGATGCTGGAAAACCTAGAACAGAGTAAACACACAGACTAGCCCAAAGGTTATCTCCTCCTCAGATTACTCCCAGCATCTCTGATTCTCTCTTTTCTTCATGACAACCAATTACTGGGCATTTATACCTTCATTATTTGTTCTAGAGATATTCACATGGTATTGTAGCAAATTATTGCACTTAATGTATATGTGTCTCTCTTTACCAGTCTATATGTTTCAAAATTCCTTGTGTGCTCACATAATATATTGAAAAATATTTTCTCCTCGCCACCCTAATGAGATCTTAACTGGGACAGACAAATGTAAGCAATGACAATAAGAAGAGAAAAATAGCTGGACACTGGTGACTGATACCTTGAGTCCTCGCTACTCAGGAAACTGAGATCTGGAATATCATGACTCAAGGCCACGTGGTCCGGAAGTTTGCTAGACTACATCTCCCAACAATCAGAAACAATCAGGGATGAAAGCACGAACCAAATGTAAAATGGCATAGCATCAGTTTCACAAGCTAGAGGACTAGCAGTGGAGGGAGTGGAGAAAAAGAAAGAGAGAGAGAGAGGGAGACTGAGAGACAGAGACAGATAATAGAGTTGCAAAAAGAAGAGAGATGCACATTTTAACATGTGCAGTGAATAACACATGAAAGATAAGATTAAATAACTCAAAGCAGAGGCCTAGACCACTTTTTAAAAAAAGGTAAATTTGGCTAGAAATTCAGAACAAAGGAAAATAAACAGTGTTTTGCTTCTAAATAAAGGTGGAACCTAAAAATAAATGTAGTTCTGTGCAAAGAAACTAAGATTAAGTTTTGTTTTTAAATACTTCTGAATTTACTCTAGATTAACAAGAATCTAGAATTAACTCCCAGTAAAGGAGAATTTGCATGTTACTTTGAGACAGAAAAAGGGAGGGTGAATCAGGAAACGTTTCCGTTTTCTGCTTTTTGGTTGCTGTTAACTCAAATATAATTGATATGTTTAAGAGGTATTTTTGGCTTTCTTCTTGGTCATAGTAGAGAACTTAGGAAATCTATTTTCCCAAGTTGTCAATTCCTTTTTGACTGTCTTCTTCTTCTTCCTCCTCCTCCTCTTCTTCTTCTTCTTCTTCTTCTTCTTCTTCTTCTTCTTCTTCTTCTTCTTCTTCTTCTTCTTCTTCTCCTCCTCCTCCTCCTCCTCCTCCTCCTCCTCCTCCTCTTCCTCCTCCTCTTTCTTTTTTCTCTTTGCCAGTCCCAGGGCTTGAACTCAGGGCCTGAGCACTGTCCTTGGGCTTTCCTCAAGGCTAGTGCTCTACCACTTGAGCCACAGCACCACTACACCACTTCTGGCTTTTTTTTTTTTAACATATGTAGTACCAAGGAATCAAAACCAAGTTCCTGCATGCTAGGCAAGCACTCTACCAGTAGGCTACTCCTGGACCACATTCTTCTTTTTCATAGTCATTCAACAAGTTATTTGTTCACTTATCAGTTTGTACATTTGTCTGTCCATCAAGTCACATATCTACCTACTTACTCATATTTGTAAGCCATATTTGTAGTCTCCCTCGTACAGTTATTAAATGTGAAAATATTCTAGTTCAGATAAACAGACTTTTGGGTCACTAAATAAAGATCATGTCTGTTCTTAATATGGACACCTCTTTCATATACTGTTATTTATTGTATTGCAAACATACTTTATAAAACTACATGATTGTGTTTTTATAAAATCAAATATTCACTCAATACATGAGAGCCCAATTAAAATAAAGACCTCTCATTGAAAGCATTTGGTTAGAAACTAGGTAGTACCATGTTAAAATGTCAAGAGATAAATAATGACACTACGCTAAATGTTGAATTAGTACTAATACAATCTGTATTTGGTTTTACATGCTTTAGGATAGTTATTTGCACATAAAATTATAATTCATTGATGCCTGTACCTATCATTGCAGAGTCCTTTGTTTATTATTTGGCTGATAATGATAAGGCAGAAATACTATTCTCCAGAGAAACAATAGTACCCACCTATAAAGTAAGACATTGTTTCAAATGGTCATAGAGATTGAGTGATTCTGTGGTCTGTAGTCTGTAGGCTGGTGATACAGGGAAGTTGGTAGTAAGTTCCAGTCCCAAAGGTCTGGCAATCTCCAAATCCAAGAAGATTCTGCAATTTCAATCTAGGTTTCAGGACCAATACCCAGGCTCAGTTTAATTTTTTAATTTATTTTTTAAATTTTAACCTTCTCTAATTGGATGAAGCCTACTCTGTTTGGAGAAGACAATCTGCCTTATTTAATGAATTGATCCAAAAGTCAGTCTCACCCCAAAATATCAAGATATCCTGGGTATATCATGGCACATTTGCATCAACACAAAAAATTAACCATCTATAAAGAGTTTTTAATTGAGAAATAAGCAAGCCCTTAAAATAATTGATCTAAACTTATGTAGAAACCTTTTAAATTATAGATAGTTTAAATCAAATTTAAACTAAGCTATAATACCATCACTCTGAGATAATTCGATGAGTATCATCTGAGCACTGAGCATTCAAAGGAAGTGCTTTATAACCAATTGATTCATGCTGACAGATATTTGGATTTGCCTCACTGTGAAATTCTACACATTGATCAAATAGAAAATCAGTTGTTATATCATCATAACATGCCCGGACTTCAAAATCATTCATTTGCTTTGCTATTCACAAAAGGGGAAGAAAGAGAAGAGAAAGGGAAAAGACAATGTTTGAATAGAGCTATTTCATCATTATTATTTCTCCCTTGATAACACAAATTTGGTACTTAAAAAAAAGAAGGAAACAGCCTTCTTAGTATGTCTTCAGTTAATAAAAACTGTTGGCTATATGCTTCAAAGGTTAGAATGTAAAAGTAAGTAGTTGAGAGAGAAATTGAAGTTAGGATCAAGTAATACTTACTGGCCATTCACATGTGGAGAAAAATTTTCTAACTGGACATGTTCCACTCTTCCTTAGGGAAGCCTCCTGACTTCTTATGCTTTTCATTTAATCCTGAATGTTCTGAGAATGTCTGAATTATTTGATGATCATGAGTTCAGTTTCCTTTTGGCACATTCTGTTGGCTGTGTGCTCTCTAGAAGAGTTTAATGGTGATCAGCTGGAACACATTCATTGCTGTATGGCTCCAATTCAGAAGGATTCAGATGGGAAAAAAATAAATGGTTACTTCCCTGCTTCCTGTTTCTTTGGATCTCTTTTACTCCTGTATCACAGTAAGAGGGCCTGAAATTTTCAGTGATTTATGATCAACCCAGCTCGGTTGTTCAACCTAGAAATTTAGAATCCCTTTTTCTTTTCTAGCAAATTAACTGGAATCAAGCTTTTGCTAGTGAGGCAAGTAAGTGAAGGAAAGAAATAATTTCAATTAGAGAAGACAAGTGGGTTTTCTTTTTCTGCCTCCAACTCCTGTCATTTGTAGAATATCTACTACTATTTGGAGGATTCAGAGTTGAATTCTAGACTGTTATAAGAAAGACAAGACTAACTAGTCATGATGATAGAGTTGAAGACATATAGGTGCTAGTCAGATGAAAGGAATAAGGAGAGAGAAAAAGGATGGGAACAGAAAAGAAAAAGGGAAGTCATTTAATAGGAAAACTAATAGCCAGGGAAATAGGAGAAAGGAAGGAACGGATCCTGAATGATTAAAAACATAATGAATAACACAGGGAAAAGCTTCAAGAAAGCATTACTAGATGCTAAATAGTTAAACTAGCTATAATACAATGAAACAAATCTTAGTTCTGTCATGATCTTTATTTCAGGGAAGGCATTTATACGATTTTTTTGTTTATTTCAAAATTATCTTAAAAGAAATTCCTCCTCCTCCTCCTCCTCCTCCTCCTCCTCCTCCTCCTCCTCCTCCTCCTCCTCCTCCTCCTTCTTCTTCTTCTCCTTCTTCTTCTTTTGCCATTCCTGGGCTTTAGCTCAGGGCCTGAGTAGTGTCCCTGGGCTTTCTCAAGGCTAGAGCTCTATCTCTTGAGCCACAGCGCCACTATAGTAGTATAGAGGAATGTAGTACAGAGGAATGGAACCCAGGGCTTCATGAATCCTAGGCAAGCACTTTACCACTAGGCTAAACTCCCAGCTCCATGAATGTGCATTTCTTTTAAGGCCAGAGATGACAAGCATTTTTTTTTCATGTGCCTATTGGCTATTCTTATTTTCTTCAGAGAAGTCTCTAAGTTTTTTAGCCCACCTTTTAATGAGTTGGTTGTTTCGTTGAGGATTTGTTTTTGAGCTGTAGCTATATTTTAGATATGAGGTCCTTGTCTGTTGTATGGCTAGTGAAGACCTTCCCCCTCTGTGTAGGCTTTCTATTTATCTTACTAGCTATGTCCTTTGCCATACAGAAGTTCTGCAGTTTAATGCAATCCCATTTGTCTGAACTTTCTTTAATTTGTTGTGTTTCTGGGTCTTTATTAAGAAAGTTTCGACCTGTGCCAAGGAGTCCTATGTATCTCTTATTCCTTCCTGTAAAGTTTTCAGGATATCTGTTTTTACCTCAAGGTATTTGGTCCATTTGGAATTACAAAATGATATGGAAGCAAGAGGTTCATCTATGTGATTGTTGTTTCTAAATGTACTATGTGAAGTTATTTCTTTTCTCTTTTTTCCTCTTATGGTTAATCTCAAGTTGTTACTGTATCTGACTTTATTTCCTGGTATATTGTATAAATGTTTATTTGAATTAGGGAAGGGAGGGGCAGAAACAAGATGATTGGGTGATGATGGGGGGAAGGAAAGAGGGACAAAAATATGAGAAGGGATATCAAGGTTCAAAAAGTAATGTAACCACTACCTGATGAATGTAACTGTAACCCCTCTATACATTAACCCCACTACAAAATACAATAAAAAATATGTGAAGGGGTATCAAGGTTTGAGAACTAATGCAACCACTACTTGACAAATGTAACTGTAACCCTTCTATACATTATCCCCACTACAAAATACAATGAAAAAAAGAGAAAAGGGGGAAAAAAGAAATTCTACATTCTCAACAAAATTGAGAGGAAATTACAAATATTATCCATGCACCCCTTTCCCCATACATAATCTCCTAATTGCCAACATCTTTAAAGTTGTACATTTAATAAAATTAACCACCTTTGATGTCCAACCTGGCCTCTCCACCACAATGACAGCTCTAACAAAGTCCTTTGTCAGTGATTCTCTGTGACCCAGAAGGAGGGACTACTGAGTCCTATACCAACCTGGGACTGGGTAGATTTGATTAATCTGCTATTTGAGTAGTTGTGAAATTTCTAGGTTTCTTTTAGGAGAGGAACTAATCAAATCCTGTGATCGCAGGGAGGAATGGTGGCATTTCAGTTGGAATCTTCATAGTTCATGTCTTTTGTTGCTGTTGTTGTTGTTGTAATTAAAAGATAGTGGCTGATAGAAGGCAAGATCAGAGCAAAACTTTCATCTTCTAGTCCTCTGGGACAAAGGGACCACTCTTTCAGTTCTCTCATAGTAGCTCTGACCAGAAGCTTTTCTTATTTGACTTTACCTTCATCATTTACTATTGCAATGTAGCTGCTATAGAGAGACTTTTTATGTTATTTTGGTATTTGGCATCTTCTTATTTCCTTTTATAAGAACATTAGAACAATCGCTTTCAATTTAGACAGATAGGACTTCAAGTGTAGTATTAATATCCTGAGTTTCAATACACTGACATCATTTTATCTGATTGGGAATAATATAGGTATTCCAGATCTTTTTTAGCCCAAATACTAAAGGGCCAGTAAATAATAGTTACAATTCTCAGGGAAGAAGTAAGAGGTTTTTCTTTGGAGAAAATTAGGCTTCATTCTTCCTTCATTTCAGCTTTCTTTCTACTTACCTTCCTCCATTTCCACACAAACCATCTCCAGAGTTGGAGTCCCTAACAACCTCTGGGCTTTCACTCTGCCATAGAGTGACCTCTGCACTTAGATTTCTCCAACTCTTTATCATTCTCATCCACAATCTACATGCTCTAATCTCATCACCCATGCTTTTGCTCCCTGCCATGTCTAACCTTAAAAAGGTTCTGTTAATGTCATTTATGCCAAAACATTAAAGACTAACCTAATTTTCATATGCTTATGTTGCCAAGAGGTATTTCCATTTTAATGAAGGTCAACATCATAACCTAATCAGATAAAAATGTGCAACTTAATTTGGAACCATCAGCAATAGGGAGAGAAGGAAATATTTTAGGAAGAGGTATTCAAGGTTGCCAGAAATATTTAATAGCTCACATTTGGTCATGGTCAGCTCTACCTTGCACTCTGGTTTCCATGCATTTTGTCCTAAAATCCTCTCAACTAATAAATGAAATATTACTTTTCTGATGTTTTCCTGAGGAGGAAAATGAAGTTTGGAGTAGTATATGACTAAGGACATATGTATCGAGTACACAGAGAAAGTAGACTTGTAGATCAAGGTTTTCTAACTTACTCCATCTCCTACACAGGTTTAGAGGCTGAATTCCTATCAGTGGAAGATCTACCTGTCCTTTTCAATCTTCCTTTGCTAGAGCTTAATATAGAACCTGGCACATGTAAACTGTCAATTAATAGCTGACACATGAATCAATGATTAGACATCTATTCCATTTACTTCAGTGAACTCCTCTGTGTTAGAGAGCTTCTGTCTTTTTTTTTTACTAGTCCTGGGCTTAAGCTCAAGGTGTGAGCACTGTCCTTGGCCTTTCTCAAGGCTAGAGCTCTACCACTTGAGCCTCAGCACCACTTCTGGCTTTTTTCTATGTATGTGGTACCGAGGAATCGAACTCGGGTCTTCGTGCATGCTAGGGAAGCACTCTACTACTAGGCCAAACTCTGGGCCCCACTTCTGTCTTTTTTAGAAGTATTCTAAGGACTCTAAATTGCTGGAATTTATGTATGCTTTCCTTTAAGACTTTGTGCCTCTGTCATCTTACCTTCAACATCTACAATCCTTCACTTGCCTGAATTCTTTTCTCCTCATTTGGAGAGTCAGACCTCTAGAATGAGGTCCTTCTGTGAGCTTTGCATTGTTCTGACCTGTTCCTATGGATTCTTTCCCTCTTAATTTCCCTCAGTCTACCCCTAGGCCAGTGTCTCCATTTTTGTGTCTCTTCCATTTTATTTTATTTTATTATTCAGTTTATGTTTGAATTTAGGGTCATTACCACATGAATGAGGCAGGCCTCTGCCTCTGCTTGCTTTGGTTGTTTTTTTTTTTAATTTTTTTTTTTTCTAGTTCTGGGGCTTGAACTTGGGCTTTCTCAAGGCTAGAGCTCTACCACTTGAGCCATAGAACCACTTCTGATTTTTTTCTATGTGGGTGGTATGGAGGAATAGAACCCAGGTCCTCTTGCATGCTAGGCAAGTACTCTACCACTAGCCCAAACTCCCTGCCCCTGCCTCCACTTATTTTATTTTTAGTTTTTGAAGGAAATATTTGACACACATTTGTATACAATGTTTGTATATAACATGTATACTGAATATGGTTTTAAAAACATATCTATCACTTTTACATCTATCTGGTTATCTGTCATAATGTCAACAGTCCAGCTTAGATTACTATATTAGTTTTAAAGCACACTTTCTTCCAATTTTCATGTCTGATTTAATTTATATCTTTCAGTTTGTATTGGACAGAGATTTTCTCATTTAGTAAAACAAAAATAAAAATGATTATTTACTACAGTCAATGATATCTTTAATTTGACAAAACATAATGTTATTAAAGATTATATAAATGAATGTCATTAATACACATCCTCAAATCATATTTTTATGATTCCTACTTGAAGCCTAGCTTCTCTGCATCACAGAATAACAATTTAACGTTACTCTTTATGGTAGTTGATATGAAGTCAAGAAAGGTAATAAATCAGCTTAAATGGCTTTTAATCACTTCTTTCTGTAATGATGTAACCTATTCCTTATATTTATCTTCTAGGTGAAATTGATCTCCAAATTCTCTCCAAAGTCCAGAATCAATACCCAGGAGTTTGTATCAACAATGAAGTTATTGAGCCCAGTGCTGATCAAATTGCCAAGTACAAAGGTATTAGTAGCCTATGATGCTACATGCCAGTCCTATTGCCAAAGGCTTTCCACTTCTCATTTTTTGCTTGGAATGATTAATAGTATGCTGGCTGCATTGTGCTCTTCATAAGCCTACTGGAAGAAGAACCTAATTAATTCTTGGCAGGCATGACTGAACACCACAGACTCTTAATAGTGAATAATTAGATTCCTTTATTGATTCTCTATTTGTTCCTCTGTCATCATTAATGTTTATTCTTAAAGACAGAACCATTCATTCATTCAGAAATATTTAAATAAAGTCCCTACCCTTAAACAGTTTATCTTTAATGGTTTACAACAGAAATTGGCAAACATTTTCTGGAAGGGGCCAAAAAGTAAAATGTCACATAGTCTCTATGACAGATAATAGATTTTGATATCATGACCCAAAGACAGTTATAGATCAAGCATGGACATTTTGTCATAAAACTTTACTAATATTGATATTTGAGTGTATATTATTTTTATCTAATTAAATATTATCCTTCTTTTTATTTTGTCTGAACCATTTAAAAATGAATGAAGAAGTAGGTGACTGTGCTTTACCAAAGACCATTTGGGTATTTGTAACATTATTATGGGACATATAAAATTATCAATATAGGCAGACAGGCAATGGGTAGCATATATCATCATATCCCTGTATTATGTGTCTCTGTCATCACACACCAAATACTTTGAAGAGTCTTGTATCCTCCCTGCTTTTTATCTCTGTAAACATAAATGACAGAGACTCAAAATTAGAAAATACAATAGTATGTCCTTGGCTTCTATTCCATACAAAATAGGTGTTACACCAAGGAAAGCCTGTGTGTCATTGTTTGCTTACTCATGGCTTACACAATTCTTTCACCCATTTTGTATCAATTTTCTATCAATAAAATTTACCAGTTGATTCTCATTAACATCAAGATAATATAACCCCTGTGTGACCAAGTTCTCATAATTACTCTAATAACTCTTTTCTGTTACCTCCAATTTCATTTCATAATGGAAAAAAAAAATGAACCTTCTATTTTCTCTGAGCTACATAAAAAAGAAAAATGGGGTTTATATCTGTTATGTATGTAGCATTGATTGCATTAAAATTCTAAATGGAAATGGGTTCCACATTTGCAATTAAAATAAATGGTGCACCACCCTTTCTCTGTATTTTAGAGCTTGTAGCCAAGAAATCAAACTTGGAGAACATAAAGTTTGTTTGGCATAAGGAGACATCATCCGAATATCAAAATAGAGTGATGGAGAAAAAAGAGCTCCAAAAGTGGGACTTTATTCACATGATTCAGGTGAGAACTATTTATTATAACATACTATCAAAAAGAAGATTCTTGAAAATGCATCATATTTCCATTTTTAAACAAAACCTTGACTTCCAATATTTTAAGTGAGCATTACATATCTAAATGAAGGTACTGATAGCACTAAAATTCTTAACCTCAAACTACCCTGTTTTCTTTACTTCACACTCATAGACTTTTCAGTGATGGATTGGTCTTCTACAGTAGCAATCCATGCATTGACTGGAGAAGAGTTGAACAATAATGTAGCATAACCTGTTTTCCAATTATCTTAATGGTCTCCAAAATCCAATGTCTCAGATTTTTCTTTCTGAATCTTTTTTTTAATCTTTTTATTTCTTACTTCAATGGATGGCCTGTATAATGAGCATACAACAGAAGGGAAAGATTTTATGATTCTTCACGTACTCATTCCATAAGAATTTATTTCTGTGGTGCAACAACCAATGACAAGCAATTGGCATATGGATGGAAAGTGTATCTAATTCTAGACACTATGAGGAATATGTACACACTAGAAGTTACTTATTATCAGATGATATGGAGAGTTTAAATACACTACATGATTATCAACCAAATAATGCTTCCCAGAGGCTAAAACCAGAGTCACTTAAAAGGAACAAGATTATAAGAAACAAAAGGAAGAAAATTTCCTTGTTGACCTATTTTGACAGCCTCACATTTCCCTATGAGCTGGCAAAATCCTTTGCTGATTACAGAATACTTAATGTTATTCAACCAACTCTAGATGTTATATTTCTTTTCCTGCCTGCTCACATAATTATTTCTTGCAACTTACTTCTGCCAATTCAAACTGCCACCAGTTCTTTACCACGCCTTTCCAATGGATTACCTCTCTTCATACTGCTAAAGAAGACAAAAATCATCAGAAGGAAATTTACCTTTTTTCTTCTACAGTTGCAAACATAAATGCCCTTGTGTCTGTCACCTCCATCTTCCATTTACTTATAGAAGTCTCTTTTTGTCAAAACATATTATCTCTGCTTTTTCCTGAGTTTCATTCTTTTTGTTAAAAAATATTGTGACTTTGATGATCTGCTTTTTTTCACCTCTTTTTGCAATTTTTTTCACTTTTGTTATAACAATTCTTATAACTATTCTTTTTTCCCTTCCAGACTATTCTACATTTTCTGACCTATGTCTTTGTAATTTTTTTGCTGTGAATATTCTTACCATTTCACGAAACTACAGGTAGCATGATAGTAAATGGTGAAAAGCTAAAGCCATTTCCTCTAAAATCAAGGATACCCACTCTCTCCACTCTTCTTTAATATAGTATTAGAATTCCTAGCCAGAACAATAAGGCAAGAAGCAAGCATAAAGGGGATCCAAATAGGGAAAGAAGCAGTGAAACTTTCCCTCTTTTCAGATGACACAATTCTGTATTTAAAGAACCCTATAGACTCCACTCCCAAGCTCCTTGAGCTGATTCAAAACGTTGGAAAGGTAGCAGGGTATAAAATTAACCCTCAAAAATCAACCACCTTCCTATATGCCAACAATGAGAGGTATGAGACAACAATCCGGAAAGCAACTCCTTTTGCAATAGCCTCAAAAAAATAAAGTACATAGGAATTAATTGAGAGTGTTGCGATGAAAACATTAAAACCATGAAAAAGGAAAATAAAGCAGAACTGAGAAAATGGAAAAACCTCCCATGCTTCTGGATTGGAAGAATTAACATAGTGAAAATGGCAGTCCTGCCAAGGGCTATCCACAAATTCAATGCAATACCCATCAATATCCCAATGTCATTCTTTAAGGAAATAGAGGAGGCAATCGAAAATTTCATATGGAATAATAAAAGACCACATATAGCAAAAATAATCCTTAGCAGAAAAAACATTGCTGGAGAAATATCAATACCAAGCTTTAGACTCTATTACAGAGCTGTAATAAGCAAATCAGTTTGGTACTGGCATAAGGATATACTTGAGGACCAATAGAATAGAACTGAACACCTGGAAATCAACCCACAGACCTATGGTCACATAATCTTTGTTAAGGGAGCCCAAAAAAAATAGAATAGAAGAAAGACAACCTCTACAAAAGGTGGTGCTGGCAGAATTGGCTAAGCACCTACAGAAAACTAAAGTTGGATCCTTCTCTGCCTGCCCCAGGATTAATTCCAAATGAATCAAAGACCTTGAGGTAAATGCAGATACCCTGAAAATTTTACAGTACAGAATAGCAGATACACTAGGTCTCCTTGGCACAGGTTGAAACTTTCTTAATAAAAACCTAGAAACACAACAAATTAAAGAAAGTTTGGACAAATGGAACTGCATTAAACTGCAGAGCTCCTGTGTGGCAAAGGACAGAGAAAGCAAGTTAAATAGAAAGCTCACAGAGTGGGAGAAGATCTTTACTAGCCATTCAATAGACAAAGGCCTCATATCTAAAATACATCTACAGCTAAAAAAATTGACTCTCTTCAAAGAAACAGCCATCCCATTAAATGATGGGCTAAAGACTTAAAGAGAGACTTCTCTGAAGAGAAAATAAGAATGGCCTCTAGACACATGGAGAAATGCTGAACATCTATGGCCATAAAAGAAATGCAAATCAAAACAACTTTGAGATCCCACCTCACTCCAGTTAGAATGGCCATGATCAAGAAATCTAATAACAGCTGCTGATGGGGATGTGGCCAGGAGGGATCTCTACTACACTGTTGGTGGGAGTGTAAACTCATCCAACCTCTCTGGTTAATTCCTCAAAGGACTAAGCAGTATGGTGATTCCTCAAAAGACTAAACATAGAGCTCCCCTATGACCCTGCAATCCCACTCCCTGGCATTTACCCAAATGTTCAGAAATAAAGGACATACTAAAGCCACTAACACAATGATGTTCATTGCAGTACTATTTACCATAGCAAAGATATGAAATCAACCCATATGCCCCTAGGTAGATGATTGGATCAAGAGGATGTGGTACTTACAGTGTGTGTACCCTCTGTTTGGGAAATGTAACTGTGACCCCCTCTATACATTACAATTAAAAAAAGAAAATGTGGTACTTATATACAATGGAATTCTATGCTGCCATCAGAAAGAATGATATCGCCACATTCATAAGGAAATGGAAAGACTTGGAAAAATCATATTAATGAAGTAAGCCAGACCTAAAGGAACATAGGCTCAATGGTTTCCCTCATTTGTAATAATAAGTATACATCTAGTACTCTCCTAGCAAAGGACTACAATAGCTCAAACCCTAAGTTTCTGCTATGGCAATGACATAATTGGGATGGAAAAGTAGTTGGCCATAGTAGATACTTCACATTTTTGCCTGAGACTCACTGAGATCTTTGAATTTACAGTGAACACTGAGTTGATAAAATGTTGAGAATGTTAAGAATTGTTTTTTATTGTTGGTATAATGTATAGAGGGGTTACATTTACATTTGTGAGGAAATAGGTGTATTACTTCTCACACACTGATACCCCTTCTCTTTTTTTGTCTCAATTTCGCTCCCCCCCACTCCTCCCAATCAACTTGCTTTCCCCTCCTTCCCTTCCTATTTCAAATAAACAAATAAATGCATATACAATATATCAGGTAATAAGGTCAGACACAGTAGCAATATAAGATTAACCAAAGGTCAACAAAAGAGAAGAGAAATAACATAGTACATTAAGAACAACAATCACACAAGATAAAGCTCTTATTTCTATATCCTAGATATCCTTTCATTTATTCTCATCATATATGATCTTAAGTACCTAGGTTTTCAGCTATTGTAATCCTCTCCTAGGAGAGTCCTAGATGTATGCTAATTATTACAAATGTGGGAAACCATTGAGCCTATGTTCCTTTGGGTCTGGCTTACTTCACTTAATATTATTTAACCGAATTTCATTTCCTATCTTCTGTCCCTTTGGTGAACACTGTATGATCCTAAACATGACCTTCTGGGTAGCATGGAACATATGCAAGTTTAGTTTAGTTTATTCATGTGAAAGATTCCTAGTTTATTTTTTCCTTTATACAATGAATCTCTCATGGGGAATATTGAAAGGAATATTGAATTCTTGCCAAGGAAAAATGAAGTTGAGATGTAAAAAGCATCTGCGAAGTGTAGACTCCTTAGTGGCAGAGGGATATACACAATTAAGGAAAATTTCCCATTTCCAGTGTGAAATACCAAGCTCTGTATGTTGCATGGACCAGAGAGCACTTCACTGGGAATTGCTCTAGAATTATTAAAACAGGGTGGGTTCCCAGGCACTTGAAAATCTGGAGGTGGAATTAGAAGGATCATGTTTCTAAGGTCAACCCAGGTCAAGTGAATATGAAATGTTATCTGAAAAACAATCTGAAATCAAAGAGACTGAATGTGTGACTCAAGTTATCCTGTCTTGTAAGAGTGGTGCTTTGAATTCAATTTCCAGTACCACTTCCAGGCAGACATATTTTGATAAGCTTATTTGGTTATTTGAAATCGGATAGGGAAAGGGGGAAAACATGGTGAGGGGCAAAGGGTGAGGAGAGGGAAATGGGGACTAAGACATGAAAAATGGTATCAATGTTTGTGAAGTAATGCACCTTCTGTCTGGTGAATACAATGTAACCCTTCTATTAATTACAATAAAAATATATGAAAAAGAAGAAAAAATTTCTATGGATGGGTTAACTCCTTAACATCTTGACCAACCATGTAAACATACATCTTACCTAGTTCCATGTCCTGATGTATGTCTCATTGTTAATAATCTGTTATATTTTGTTGTGATTTAAGGGGTAAAAAGCATACCCAAGCATAATGGGAAAGCTGGTATAAACACCGAGATTTAAAACAATGTTCTGTCAAATAGGGTATATTCTTATGGTGCCCATAAGAGTTTTCCCTGGGAGTATTATAATTCATACAGTATAGAAAAGGCATAGTTTCGCTGTCATCATGTAGAGGGTAGTCAGTGTTTTCAGCTATAAATGTGTGTTATGGAAGCCAAAAAGTAAATCTGATGCTATTTGGCTGCAGAAGAGCAAAATGCTATCCTTTTCTCTTTTTCCAAATATTTTCTTACATTAATATTCTAGTTCCAAATATAATATCTTTGGTCTTCAAAAAATTTAAGTTGTTGTTAACAACCGAAAATATGCATAATTTGAAAACCAAACTTCCCAGTGGCAAACTTCCCAGTTCAGGTAGCAAAGAGTTCATCATTAAAAAGTATCTAATTTCTGAGTCTGAGTTTGGCCTAGTGGTAGCGTGCTTGCCTAGCATGCACGAAGCCCTGGGTTCAATTCCTTGATACCACGTGCATAGAAAAAAAGCCGGAAATGGTGATATGGCTCAAGTGGTAGAGCTCTAGCCCTGAGAAAGCCCAAGGACCGTTCTCAGGCCCTGAGTTCAAGCCCCAGGGCTGGCAAAAAAAAAAGTATCTAATATCTCTGTGACCTCTTATTTAGATGCTGTATTATGTAAAAGACATCCCTGCTACTCTGAAATTCTTCCATAGTATCTTAGCTGTCAAAGCGAAGATTCTCATTACTATTGTATCAGGTAAGTTGTCTCCATTCAGAATGAATTTTAAAGGGGCAACTGTATGTATATATGCACACATTCATGTTCTTTGTTTGTTTGTTTTGTTTTTTGTTTGTTTGTTTGTTTTTGGAAAGCTAGTATCTTTTGTTTCTGTTGCCAGTTTGGTTTCTGATTACATTCCACTAATTTTTACACTACTAGAAATTATATTCACAACAGCTCTTAATTTAAGTGCATAATGGAATTCTGTATCTATTTATTTATTTCTCTTAAAAATTCCTTGTCTTGTATATATGAACTTTTTTTATGTAACAGAGAAAATTCAAGCAATTGTTTTAAAATTAGATTACAAACAGTAAATATTTATATTTACCTTTCTTGTACCACCGAATGCACTTTTCTCCTTCTGTCACATTAACTAATAAGTAAGTTAAATATGTGGAATGCCCACAACTTCCAGTTAATTGGCTTTTGTGGAGAAATTACATGCATTGTTCATTATAGCTTTTCTAAAATACCTTTCAGAATAGTCTATTCAATTTGTTTTGTGGTATTGTTTTGTTTGCAAAGAAGACACTTCATCATATTATGTTGCTGCCATGGCTATAGGAAGTGCCACATCAAGAATATAAGTAAATGTTGTCAGAAAATAAAATGCTAAAATTGTTGAGGTCATCCATTCAATACAGTACTTTTCTGAGGCAGCAGTTCTAACAAATTATATACCCAGTGCACATGGATTAATTCTAAATACACAGCAGTGACTATTTTTCTTAAGATACAGCAGACTTCATACGCAAAAACCATATGTCATAAAATTAATTTCCTCTCAGATACAAGGAATAACTTTAAAAATGGCAAATATGGTTGTTCCTTGTAATCTTGGGCAGAAATTTATATGAGAGCTTGGCAATGAAAAGCTTCACTATACAACCTGTTCACCAAGGGAACATTTTGATGTACTATTTTTACTTCTAGTCAGTTCAAAGTGCTCATTTATGTGAGCAAGGTTTGATTTTCTATTTGGAAGGGAATATGTTCACTTAGTCCTTCCTACCAACCTCTGTTTAAATACTGTCTGAAGCACTCTGTACTAGATTTAGGAATACAAAGGTAAACTTACCTACCAGCTCTGGATAAAGTCTGTTTGCCATGATCAGAAGAAATATTGCAGGCAAAGATTTATCTAGAAGCCATAGGGTTTGAGTTTAGGATATATTTGATACCAATAGCAGATCTATTCTCCATCAGTTCGCAAAAGTATAGTTAGTGTTCAATTACTATAATGTAGTGTTTATGATACATATCTACCTAAGATATATAGAAAATGATATGAATATTCTACATGAATTTAAGAATTTACTTAGCCCTTTGTAGATACATTAACTTTGTAGAACACTAACTTCCTACTTGTATAAATTTGATCTCCAAATTAAGCTATTTCTGGATAATTATACTGTCATTATATTTTTCCTAATATCTGATGTACTGTGTAAATAAGAATGTATGGGGAAATATCAAAAGAGAGTAAAGAGTCAGCAATCAGCCTTCTTTGGAAAGTAGTTGAGTCAAAATGTATTCAATATATTTCTATATGGTGAAAACATTTTATTAACTTTCTCAATAGGTATTTCACAGGTTTTATATTAATTATCACAGAATGGGAGACTGCTATTCTAATAAAAATACATAAATCATTAATAGATATTGTTCATACATATAAGAATTCAGAAAATAATAGTGGTCAGATTATTAAACTGGAACTCGGTAGCCACTTGAAATAGTCATTATTTCAAGTTTTAACCCTTGTAGAAGAAATATAACAGTTATTTCTTCTTCAAAATAGAACCACTGATCAGAAGAAGAATATTTTATTCAATATTTCATTTTGAATATTCCACTTCTGTCTAAATTCTCTGAGTTTTGTTTTTGTTTTTATTATCAGAAATGTTAAGCAAATTAATTAAATATGAAGTCAAAATATACACAAGGACATCACCTTTCTCAGTATAGTTTACAGACAAAATGGCAAATCTACAAAAAAAGCAAAACAAAACTGTTAAATATGTTGATTATCATCTTCAACTTAGTGATCAACTAAAATGTTTCTAGAGATAACTAAGTTATACTTGCTCATGCTTGACCAAAATATGGAGTAAATGACTGATGCTTTTTTCTTTAGTAACATAGTTGGTTTGTCTCCCTCATCTCCTTCACTATAAATATTTCTGGGGTCATACCCCTCAGAGATGTCCAGGCAGATCAGAACTCCCTAGGGAATCAAAGTCTATTCATCTCAAAGTAATCTCAGACCTTTGTAAAGATGTTGGCACTAGAAGATACTCAAAATGTTTTTAGGGCCTGGAGTATGGTCTAGTGGTAGAGTGCTTGCCAAGCATGCACCAAGACCCTGGTTTGATTCCTTGGTTCTACATACATAGAAAAAAACCTGGAAATGGTGCTGTGGCTCAAGGGGCAGATCACTGGCCTTGAGAAAATAGCCCAAGCACTCGTGCTCAGACCCTGAGTTCAAGCCCCAGGACTGGCAAACAACAACAACAAAAATCTTCAAGGGTGCTGGGAGTTTGGCCTAGTGGTAGAGTGCTTGCCTAGCATGCACAAAGACCCGGGTTTGATTCCTCAGCACCACATACATAGAAAAAAGCTGGAAGTGGTGCTGTGGCTCAAGGGTAGAGCGCTAGCCTTGAGAAAAGCCCAAGGACAGTGCTCAGGCCCTGAGTTCAAGCCCCATAACTGTCAGAAAATGTTTTTAATAGAGCCGAATACATTTTATTTTTACATGTGATATCAGAACTAAAATTACTTGGGGAAATGTACCCTCTATCAAAAAAGGGATTTATTTACTTTGATACTTTCTTTTTAATATATGGGTAAGAAATTAGGAAGTAGGGAAACTTCGATATATTTGCGGGTGGGTTTAATACATAGGAATAAAATGTTCAATAAAAGACCCATTCATACACACATGTGTGTATGTATATTTCATAAGAAAAATCCAGACAAATGCAATATGATATAAATCAATAAAGCTACTTAGGAAAAGAAAAAAACTGAAATCAGAATTAAATGATATATTTCTTAGCCTTTCCTGAGAATACATTAGAGAACTTGCTCAACTCAGGTAATATCCTCATAGTGATAACTAACAGACATTTCTGACTACGAAAATGAGAGAGAGTTGGTTTGGAAAAAAGAAGAGGAATTAAAAGGTTTAAATATTTTAATTGAGGAATGTATAATAGTAGAATAATATGAGTGCCATGTGCCAGTGCTTTCTGTTAGTCTTGTCTTTATCTACCTAAGGATATGGCAAGTCAATGTGTGTTATTTTTTATACAGTAGGGGAGAAAAAGATTTGAAAGCAAATGTTACACCATATGTGTACTCACTCAGAGCCATTATGGTAATGCATCAATCAGGGGTGTGTGTTGCTCAGCTCAGAAATGGCACTGAGTCACAGCACTGACACAAGCAAATTTTCTGCAATTAGTGCTTGGTTCTTTTTCTCTGCCAGGTTAAAACTAATAATGATGATGATCAGAGAGACTTTCATTTGGGAAGACAACATGCTGTCTTTGGAATGGAAGATTTTTAAACACAGTCTCACAAGGCTCATTTTATTTAAATTCTACTGAGTTTTTTTTTTCTGCCACATTCCAATGCCATCTTTTTCTAGAACAATTCCTGTAACTATCTATCCATCTTCTGAAATATTAGAAGTACGACAATTAACTAGACTATATATTTACGGTTTCTTTTTTTCCCGAGTTGAGGTAAGTCCTCAAACATTGGATAAGTACGTATAGCCTCTATGCTAGGTTGAATTTTCAGTTAAATACAACAGGTATTGCTGAATTGTCTTCTAAAGCTTAGGATATAATATGTAGAAGTCAACCCAGTTACTGAAAGATTCAGGCAATTTTTCCTTTTTTCTTTCCTTTTTTTTGTCACTCATGGGACTTGAACTCTGGGCCTGGGCATTGTCCCTGAGCTCTTCAAGGCTACTGCCCTACCCCTTGAGCTACAGCACCACTCTCGGTTTTCTGGTGGTTAATTAGAAAAAAGAGTTTCACAGACTTTAGTTCCCAGGCTGGCTTTGAATTGTGATCCTCAGATCTCAGCCTCCTGAGTAGCTAAGATTACAGGCGTGAGCCACCTTGCCTGGCTGCAGGCAGTTTTTCGTAAGTCGATCCATCTGGCTAGCACAATTCACCATTTTTTCTTTTTTCTTTTCTACATTTATTTTTTGTTGTAATTAATAGAAGGGTTACATTATATTCACCAGATAGAGGATGCATTATTTCACATACATTGATACCCTTTCTCATGTCTTGGTCCCCATTTCCCTCACCACCCCCCAGCCCCTCATCTTGTTTTCCCACCTATCCGATTTCAAATACCAAATACCCATATATCCAATATATCAGATAACAAGGTGAAATGCTGTAACAGTATGAGATAAACAAGGTACAGCAAGAGATGAGAGATAACATAGTACATTAAGGACAACAATCAATCATTATATGGCTTTTTTTTCTGTATCCTGGAGGTCCTTTCATTTTAGTGTCATATTATATGGCCTTATATATCTAGGTTTTGTTCTATTGTAAATTGCTTCTAGGAAAGCTCAAGGTTTCTACTGATTATGACAAATGAGGGAAACCATTGAGCCTATGTTCCTTTGAGTCTGGCTTACTTCACTTAATATGATTTTTTTCTAAGTCTTTCCATTTCCTAACAAATGGGGCAATGTCATTTTTTCTGACAGCAGCATAGAATTCTATTGTGTACAAATACCACATCTTGTTGATCCACTCATCAACTGAGGGACATCTGGGTTGGTTCCATATCTTTGCTATGGTAAATAGTGCTGCAATGAACATTGTTGTGTTAGTGGATTTAGTATGTTCTTGTTTCTGGATGATTGGGTAAATGCCAAGTAGTGGAATTGCTGGGTCATAGGGGAGCTCTATGTTTAGTTTTTTGAGGAACTGCCATACTGCTTTCCATAGTGGTTGAACAAGTTTGCACTCCCACCAACAGTGTAGTAGTGATCCCTCCTGACCACATCCCCTCCAGCATCTGTTGTTATTAGTTTTCTTGATCCTGGCCATTCTAACTGGAGTGAGGTGGAATCTTAGAGTTGTTTTTATTTGCATTTCTTTTATGGCCAGAGATGTTGAGGATTTCTTCATGTGTCTATAGGCCATTCTTATTTCTTCTTCAGAGAAGACTCTCTTTAAGTGTTTGGCCCATCTTTTAATGGGATGATTGTTTTTTTGGAGATTAGTTTTGGAGTGATTCAATTTTTTGAGCTGTTGATATATTTTAGATATGAGGCTTTTGTCTGATGTATGGTTAGTGAAGATCTCCCACTCTGTAGGCTTTCTAGTTAATTTGCTAGCTATGTCCTTTGTCATACAGAAGCTCTGCAGTTTAATGCACTGCCACTTATCCAGACTTTCTCTGATTTGTTGTGTTTCTTGGTCCTTATTAAAAAAGTTTCAACCTGTGTCAAGGAGACCTAGTGTATCTCCTATTCTTTCTTGTAAAGTTTTCAGTATATTTGCTTTTACCTCGAGGTTTTTGATCCATTTGGAGTTAATCCTGGTGCAGGGTGACAAAGACAAATCTAAATTTAATTTTCTGCAGGTTCTTAACCAGTTCACCGGCACCACTTGTTGAAGAGGCTGTCTTTCTTCCATTCTATTTTTTGGCTCCCTTATTAAAGATTAGGTGGCCATAGGTCTATGGGTTAATATCTGGGTCCTCAGTTTTATTCCATCGGTCTTCAGCCCTGTTCTTGTGCCATTTCCAAGCTGGTTTGGTCACTATAGCTCTGTAATAAAGTCTAAAGTTTGGTATTGAAATTCCTCCTGCTCTGTTCTTTCTGCTAAGAATTATTTTTGCTATATGGGGTCTTTTATTATTCCATATGAAATTTTGGATTGCCTTTTCTATTTCTTTAAAAAAATGATATTGGGATATTGATTTCACCATTTTTTCTTGCACCACTTCTTTCCATCAAAATTCTTTATTGTTAGAGCCTTTTTTCTAATCTCCATATGAACACAAACAACTTGCTTCTCATATCACTTCCTGAATCTTCAGTAGGTCTTTCAAGTTTGCATTTCCAAAGCAAAGGCCGTTTATACTGTGAAAGATTTTTTTATTCTTCTCCTTTCTTTCCTTCTTTCCTTCTTTCTTTCTTTCTTTTTCTTTCTTTCTTTCTTCCTTCCTTTCTTCAGTCCTGGGATTTGGTATCAGGGCCTGGGCACTGTCCTTGGGTTTTTCTCAAAGCTAGCACTCTACCACTTGAGCCACATCACCACTTCCACCTTTTTATGTGTATGTAGTTCTGAGAAATCAAACCCAGGGCTTCATGCACACTAGGCAAGCACTCTACCACTAGGCCATGCTCCCAGCCTCTTCACATTTCTAATAGTGATAATTATATCTTTTCAGGTAGTCAAACAAAAATCACCATTGTTCACTGCCTCTGTGCTTTTGCTTACACCTTATATTCAAGTTGTTGGCAAATTCACTAGAGCTAGAAGAATACATGAAAATGTTCCAAGCAAATCTCTTTGCTTTCTAGTTACCTTTGCATTCTAAGTTACCTTCACATATCACCTGGTTGATTGCAATAGTCTCTGTCCTGTTCTTACAGTCTGAATGGCTAAAGTCACCTTATTAAAATGGAAATATAAGTCACCTTGGTTCTGTGCTGTTCAAGATGGAAGCCACACTTGGCTATTAAAGTTAATATTAAAATGAAATAAATGTAAAATTAGGTTCTTCATTCACACTAGCCATATTTTAATTATTCTGGAGCTCCAATTAATAAGTGGCCACCATATTGGACTATGTAGATATAAAACACACCTGTCAATCTAGACACACCCACTAGACATCACTATGGTTTCCAGTTTGGTCTTATAAGAACCTTTCCCTCATCTATACAGTTTGGCACATATTTAACCTCATCTCTCTTTTCTCACTCAACTTGATTTCCTTTGACTTTTTCATTAGGTCTTGAATAAACCAGACATGTACCTACTTTAACTCTTGCAGTTGCTTTTATCTTCCTATGACATAACCTTCCTTCTCATGTCTACATGGTTTTTCAAGTCTTTTTAAATGTCACCTTATTAAAGAATTTGTGGGGCCAGGAGTTTGGCCTAGTGGTGGGAAAGCTTACCTAGCATGTAAAAGACCTAGGTTCAATTCCTCGGTACCACATACACAGAACAAGCCAGAACTGGTCCTGTGGCTCAAGTGGTAGAGTACTAGCCTTGAGAAAGCCCTGAGTTCAAGCACCATTACTGGAAAAAAAAAGAAAGAAATTGCGACAACTGTAGGTGAAGCTGAAGCTACTCAAACTGTTTGACTTATCTCACTCTGATTAGTTTCTCATTTACACAAGCCATCACCAGATGCATGTGGGGCTTTCTTAATTCTGCTCACTGCCTGTGTCTGCCATGTTCCTTGAATTGAATTCCATGTCTGAGCATATGATTTTGTTCACTGACACATTCCAAACAGAAAATGGCAGGAAGTTAAAGAAGGAAGAATAAATTAAAGCATGAGCTATGTTGTATTTCACAGGCACGAGTGGCTGGGACAAGCTGTGGAAGAAGTATGGATCCTGCCTACCTCGGGATGACCTCTGCTTATATATCACTTCATCTGATCTCACTCAAATGTTGGACAACCTGGGTATTCAGTATGAGTGTTATGATCTCCCATCCACCATGGACATAACTGACTGTTTTATTGATGGTAATGAAAATGGAGATCTACTTTGGGATTTTTTGACAGAAACCTGCAACTTTAGTATGACAGCTCCACCAAGTCTCAAAGCAGAAATCATGAAAGATCTCCAAGAGCCTGAATTTAGTATTAAGAAAGATGGGAAAGTTCTTTTTAATAATAATCTGAGTTTCATTGTAGTTAAAGCTTAACTATCAATCACAAGTATATATTTAAAAATCATATTTTGAACAACTGTTGGTCATTCTTTTGTTTTGCAATTAAACTTACAAATGTATTTCATAAAATATAGAAAAGATAATAGCTTCTTACAAATGGAATCTAGGAGATTTCTAGACATTCTAGGACTTTCATGCAGAATCATTTGGGGGTACTTTTGCTTGAATTTCATATAAACTCTGATTGACTACATGCAGGCTAACCAGCAGGTAAAGATGAAATACAAGACCTGAGTTTCACTGACTTGCTGAAAAGAAAAATCCTTTTCATTTACTGATTTTACTAAACATTTCCAGAATACTATTAGAAAATGTCCCATTGATTCTTAAATGCCAGTAAAATAAGAATTTATTAATACTCTAACTACCAATAAAATAGATTTTTCTCCTCCTTTTAAGAGGTATTTTTCTTTGTACATTCTCTTATTGTCATTTTTTTTAAGTTTTAAATATACTCCTGAGAAACAAATACTGATTAGGCACTATGGCTCAGGCCATAGTCTAGCTACTCAGGTGTTGGAAGTAAGGATAATAATGGTTTGAAGCAACTTGGGAAAAGTTAATAAGAGACAGCCAGACACTGGTGGCTTGCTCCTGTAATTATAGTCACTCAGAAGGCTGAGATCTAAGGATCAAGTTTTGAAGTTTTGAAGCCAGCTTGGGCAAGAAAGATCTGCAAGAAACAATCTCTAAAAACACTTGAGAAACTACCTGAAAGATAACTGAAGGGGAAAATGAAAAGGTTGGCTCCTGCCTAGACAGCACAAGACATTGTGTTTAAAATCCAGCCTCAAAAAAAAAAAAAAGATAAGCAATTTTGGAACATTAAAAACACTATAAAATTAAAGGTTTATCATATGTTGCCACTTTTGTCATTTGATATGCTTTTTTGATATATTAAAATTTCTCTAGTTTATTCACTCTGATTTAGTTCTTTGTATTTTTTTTATTTCTGGTTTTTGACACTCACACAATTTAAAAGATCTCTGTAACCAAAGTTTAATAATTCTGGTTTATGAATAATTCTACAATTTTACAATTTGACTTAAAAATCTTTGTTATGTGGACTGGGAGTTTGGCCTAGTGGTAGAGTGCTTGCATAGCATGCATCAAGACCCAGGTTTGATTCCTCGATGCCACATACATAGAAAAGCCGGAACTGGTGCTGTGACTCAAGTGGTAGAATGCTGGCCTTGAGGAAAGCCCAAGGACAGTGCTCAGGCCCTGAGTTCAAGCCCCAGGACTGGCAAAAAAAAGTCTTTGTTATAGTTGAAACTTAAGTATTTTAAGCTGTTATTGAGAACAAGCTGTATCCTCCCAAATAAATAGCCCATTGTACCAATATGATGAACTGAAATGCAAAATTTCCAAATCTCTACTGAGTTGAAGCACATATTTTACCACTTACTACATTTCAAAGAATCCTTGAATTTCTTTTGATAGCTTATCATCTTTTATGTTGCTCTCATATTTCCTCTGAGGTCATGTTTATAGTACAATACTTGTTTTAGATGAACAAATAATTTAATAATGGATAATATTTTCATAGTAAGTAAATAAGACTGCTCTCTTAAGGCAGAGAATAAAAGTCCATACCAAATGGCTCACAGACCTTGCATAGAAGCCTTCAACCCAGGATGATAATGAATCCTTTCCATTATAGTATTACTACTTCATACTATGAGATGTTCACATTAAAATGTATATATACAGCCCCTCCTCACCCGCCTTCCCACCTCTCCCCAAAGAAGTTTATAGGCTTATATTCCATGGCAACTAACAGATTAAAGAAGCTTTGTTGTTCATAAAAAGTAAAACTGACTTCAATTGATCTCATCTCTTAGACAACTTTATCATTGTTTCAATGTTTTATTTATTATAAATTTAAACAAGTAAAATGACAGTTATCCAGTCAGATTCCTGCATATGAAAACTGAGCCATTAATCATCCTGATTAATCGTCCTGAGAAAGGAAATCTGTGAGGAGTACATGATTGATAGGTATAAAGCCTTGATGACCTTGAACAATGTTACTAGAAGGCTGGAAATTGAGACTGTTGAGTAACTAATGGCTGTTAGTAAAAAGCATATGCTTAGGAAGAAACACAGAACTGATGTGGAAATTAAGGATCCAAAACTTGAAGAAAAGGCCTTTTTCTGTTTTTGGAATATGCAGGACTATTTTTGTTATAATTTTTATTGAAACTTGGAAACGAAATTTCCCATAAACTATTCCTTTTTTGTATTTCATTGTCCAGATAATGTATAGAGAGGTTACAGTTATATTCATCAGGTAATGAGCGAATTACTTTTCGAACATTGATACCCTTCTCATGTTTTGTTCCCCTTTCCCTCCTTACCTCCTCCCAATCATCTTATTTCCCCCTTCAATTCCCTATATCAAATAAACATACATAAAATATACCAGTTAACAAAGTCAGATATAGTAATCACATGAGATTAACATAAGTGGAAAAAAAAGATAAAAGAAATAACTTCATATAGTACATTAAGAATAACAATAATAAAGATAAACTTCTTATCTCCAAATCCTACAGTTCATTTCACTTAGCCTCATCCTGTCTGACCATATGTACATAGCTATTGAGTTATTGTGACCCTCTGCTGGGAGAACCTTAGATTACACAGGACTTCTTAAGAGAAAAATTTCCATGTCACTTACTGATTGAAAGTCATGTAGTATCAAGAAATGGGACTGTTGGATCCTTTCAGTACTGGTTAATATTATAAAGGATTTGAAACCGTCATATATTGATTTTACAATTTTTTTCTTGTGGTCCAGAAATAAAATGACACCTGGTATGAATTTAGAATGCTGTTTCATAAATCATGCATCCCTCCATGTTAAATATGGTGCCTTGTATACGGTACATGATTAAAACATAATACTAGATGAATTCTGCTCTTCTCATGCTTCTATCTTATACCTTATGTATTTATTTTAGGATTACAAACATAGTTCAATACATGGAACAAAGGGGATTAAGGTATAGCTGAATGGTGGACATGCAAGGCTTTTGGCTCAATTCCCTGAAACATGCACAATCACACACACACACACACACACACACACACACACACACACACAAAACTTTTCTCAATTGTAAAAGCTAAAGGGTAAAACAATTCAAAATCAAAAAATAGAAGAGAGCTGGAAATGTGGCTTAGTGATAAAGTGCTTGCCTAGTATGCATGAAGCTCTGGGTTCTGCATCTCAGTACTACATAAACGGAAAAATCAGGAAGCACTGCTGTAGCTCAAGTGGTGAGTGCTAGCCTTGAGCAAAAGAAACTCAGGGACAGTACCCATCAAGCCCCAAGACTGGCAAAAAGAGAGAATGGGGGGGGGGGGAGATAGGCTAGAGAGAAGAGGGAAAGTGGAAAATTGGAAGGAGGGGAGATAGACAATAATGAGGGTGACTATGATCAAATTATACCATATACATATTTGGAGATGCTATAATTTATATTCTTTCCTTGCATAGCTAATATAACCTAACAAAAACAATAGAACAATTTAGGCATAACATTTTACCATTTTGAAATCATATATATATATGTATATATATACTTCTCCAGAATATTATTTTTAGACTTCCTGCTAAGTTCCACAGTGGAATAAACAGATAAAAATAGTCTGGTTGGATGGAGCACTGAGCTTCCTGGATTCAAATCCTGTTGATATGTGTGATTCACTAAATGACATCAGGGCATTCATGCTCTGTTCTCAGAATTGTGTACATATAAAATGATGATATGGGCCTAATCTAATCCCTCAAGGATAGCATGATCCTGAACATTGTAGAAATTAGGAGATGTCAATATGTCATACAGAGCCACACTTACAAAGTATACTAAAGATATTAAATATTAGTTGCTCACAGACTGAGAACAAATAGAGGTAGGATCCCAGAGGAGTCAGTCCAGTTTTTCACCTTGAGATTTTTGGTCAATGACCTCTTCATATCTGTCTTAGCTAAGAAGGCCATCAGGGAATGGTTCTGTGAGGTCTGCCTTAAGAGACTTGTCCCCTGATCTAATGATTGTTTGTGCTCTATGCCACTTAAAGAAGTGGCCTCGTCTCAACCATGTCTGATTAGACCAAAGGATAAACAGCGTAGGTCAGCCAGAATTGATTGGATCCATTTATTTATTTATTTATTTATTTGTAGGTCATGAGGTTTGAACTTGTCTCAGGCACTGTCACAGAGCTCTTCAGCTCAAAGGCTACCACCCTACCCTTAAGCCAAGCCCCACTTCTCCTTTTCTAGAGGTTAATTGGAGATAAGAGTGTCAAGTGCTTTTGTGCTTTTGTGCCTGGGCTGGCTTTGAACCTTGATCCTCAGCCTCCTGAGTAGCTAGGATTACAGGTGTGAGCCACCACACCTGGCTGGATAAGCTTATTTAAAAAAATGTAAAACAGACTTACTGGATTCTCCCATATGAAATTTAGAATTAGCCAGGCACAGTAACTCACCATGTGACAACCCGTGGCTGACATAAACAACTTAAAGGAGGATTGCTCTTGGCTCATTGTCTGAGAAGGTTCACCCCATGCTCCCTTGGCACCAGGTTCTTCTGAAGTACTTGGCAGGAATGTAGAGTGGTGAGGTTTTCACCTCTGTGGCAGGCCAGAAGCAGAGATAAGAGAGAGGCCTGCCCACCTCTCTCTTTCCAAACAACTTTCAAAGAAACTCTTAGTTGAGAGTTTCTGTAAAAATGAAAAGCAACTCACAGACTCCAAGATACAATGGCATAAAGTGAGGAGTCCCCTCCCAGAATGCAGAAATGGTATAGTAGAAATGAGAAAATAAAGCCCAGTACGGTGGCTCACATCTATAATCTAGCTAGCTACTCAGGCTGAGATCTGAGGATCAAGATTCAAAGCCTCCCCAGAAGTCCGTGAGACTCTTATCTCTAATTAACCACTAGAAGCCAAGAAATGACTCTGTGGCTCAAGGGGTAGGGTGGTAGCCTTGAGCTAAAGAGCTCAGCGACAGCGTCTAGGCCCAAAGTTCAAGCCCCATGACTAACCCCCCCCCAAAAAAAAACAGAAGAAGAAAAAAAGAAAAGAAAACAAATGAGAAATTGGACTAAAACATGATGGAAATACAGCAAGGAAGAGATTAAATCTAGTCATTCCATGTTCCATGTCTACACGATAAGGTGAGCTTGGTGGTGGGCTATATAGGCTATATGGTAAGTTGTTTTAAATGGCATCCAATACACATAAGACATCCAAGACATAAGTTGGATCGTAAGTTTTAGGACCTCACACTGTTCTTTTATGTTGTCCAGATTGAATTGATGACTTTCGGTCTTCTTTCATCTTCGATGACCTCATAGAATTGCATTGCCTTTGTTTCTTGATGTCCATACACACCAAAGGAAATCTGAGAAGTAATGATCAGAGGAAAAGGGTGTAAATGGAAAAGAAAATCACCTCCTTTAATGGTGAAATAACCCTCTTTTTGAACAACAAACTTCAGTAATAAATTTGTGTTAAGCTAGTCCCAGACGTGTGGGCTCACTCAGGCAGCTGCCTAGACTTTTGGTTGTATTTCTGTGCCTTCATTTCTGCTCAGGCCTCGGCGATTGCATATTTAAATTATCTGTTACCCATATTCTAGCTCCCGTATGATTCATACACTGTGTAACACACATCCATAGTAGGCGATCAACTAATACAGGATCGTTAAAACTATGTATCGTGTAACCCATATCTCACTGTGATATACACCATGAAAAGGCAATTGCAGTGCAAGGAGGTTGATTTAGAGGCTCCTAGGGCAACAACCATCACAATTTCCAAATGTGCCAAAAAATTCATTAGAGCTCTGTGTCAAATTGCTGTAATCTCTGTGGCAATGGATTCATAAATATAGAGACGCCTTGTTCTCGAGGCTGCAATGACACATTGTGGATATTCCATGTAAGCAGTGTCTTTCCATGATCACATTCTCTTCTTGAAGAATTATCCGTGTTTTCTGATTCATCTTAATGATATTTGAAGGACTTTGCAAACAACCTGCCTGGAGTACAAACTATGAAAATAAATCACACTGGCTATCAATTATAGTCTTAGCTTGGTGAGTTCTCCAAAGATATTTGATAGAGAAGACCCAGGAAAATGTCAGTACCTCTATTTATGTCCTCCAGGTAACTAATTTCATGCTAATTTCATTTCTATACTGTGAGTCCCTTTTCTTCACGTGTTGATATATAGGTTTCATGAGTTAATTCTCTAGTTCTCAACGCAGGCAGGCTAGACATAAATCCTTGGATTTTGTACAAGAGGCAGTTGTTCTGGGCTACTTATTATCAGCACAAGCACATTATAGCCTTAGCTTATTTATCAAGATAGTGCAGCTGTTCTTCATGTTTTCCAAGGCTCCATCTACCCTGGGAGGTACATAGTCCTTGTGGTTATTTTTATTGTTTTCTATTTTTATCCTTCCAGGACTGATTGGGCAATACGTTTGGCTTTCTTTCTTATTACTTAAAAGTTACACAAAAATAGGACAAGGGATATAGCTAGGTTTTACTGATCAGGAGAAGCCTTGGATAGATGTTTGTTTTGGGGCTACACATCTGCATGGCCTACAAATTGGGGAAAAGGGGGGCTTACTGCTTCCCCTTTAGTTTCCTCTTTAATTTACAGATTTTCAAGTTGAGTTAATCATAGGTTTATAACAAATTAATCACAGAGAATATAAAAGCCTTTGTTAGTAATAGTTAATATTTATTGAGGACTTCCTAACATCAAGCACAATATTAGATCTTGATGTCCATTATGTAAACTTTGATCACACTTTTAAATTACTTAATACTTCCATTCCCATTTCATGAAGAAGAAATTGAGGTTTACTTGCATGGTAACTCCATTTTTTTGTCTGTTTTTTTTTTCTTTGTTTTGCCAGTACTGGGCTTGAGCTCAGGGCCTGAGCACTGTCCTTGAGTTTTCTCAAGACTAGAGCTCTACCACCTGAGCCACAGCACAACTTCTGACTTTTTCTGTGTATGTGATACGAAGGAATTGAACCCGGGTCTTTGAGCACAGTAGGCAAGTACTCTACCACTAGGCCAACTCCCCGCCTGTCGCAGGTTTTTTTCTACATCTAGTGGAGCTTGATTTCCCATCCACACGTATGACACTCAAGAAACTTGTTCACTGGCACTTCCTTGTTGCCTGTAAGGATGATCCTGGTTATTTCTCTGTTCCTTTATCTCCTCTTTCAGCTTCATGGAGTGATTAGCTCAGAGATAACAGATTTGTTCTTCTACTGGAGACTGATCTTAGTTGGAGATTCTGATACAAAGACAGTGCTTGTTGGACACGGTCAACTTTGGTTCACAATTTACTCTCTCCAAGATCCTTTTTGACCATGAGCTGGCCTCTTGGGCAGAGGAGAACAGTTACAGTTAATTATTAAATATCCATTACAAAAGTTAACTTATCCTTTATTTTTGAGAAAAGGCCTTGATGAACATGGATGTGGTAGCAAGCTATCTCAGATCCCATAGACAAGGGGAGCAAAACATCAGAATATGTAGAGGTAGAGGTAGCCAGATCTTTGGATATCTGTTTAACTTTTTTGTTCCAGGTTCTTCTACCTTTTCTCTTCGATTGGTGATATTGTAGACACATGCCACCAAGCCTGAAAATAAGAGATTGTTTTCATGATATAGGGCCAGAGATGTGAGAGATGTGAGGGACATCTCATGTTTCTTCCAGTCATTCTTTCCTGCTTCTATGATAATTGAATGCTTAGGTTTTTTGTTTAGATTTGTTGTTGATGTTTTTGTTTTGTTGATGTTTTGGTAAATAACTGCCAAAGTGCATTTTCATATTTCTTGGAGGTAGACAGTCATTTGATTGTTTTTACCAATTGTATAGGAAAAAAGTACAGTTTATGAGGCACATTGATAACAGAAGATAGAATTTTTTTCTTTATTTTTCCTTCCTCATGATATCTGGTAGGAGAACGTAGTAGTAAGTTATCTCAAATCTTGTAAAACCCCAGGAAATGCAGAACAACAAGGTAAAACAAAATAGATCGCTGGGCCTGGTGGAGAGATTAACTGTATGAAGGGTGGGCTGCTGTTCTCTGACTGATGAGAGAGAACTAAAACTCAACCTTGGATATATAATGATAACTCTATTAGTAATCATAACTGAATTTGTTCTTTAACTACCATGGCTTTAGTAATCAGGTAAAAGTGTTTTTTACATTTTTCTCTCCCAATACCCACCAATCTATAAGGGAGGAAGAAAAGAACATTGGGAAAACACTGAGCTAAAAAACTGTAAAATACAGTATAGATTGTCTTAAGGCTAGGAAAGTAGGTGCCTGGTCTTGGGGTTAATTTGTATTTTTTGAAAAAAAATAATTTTACTCAGATAAGCCTGAAAGATGAAAATGATAAGTGAATCTATTTTATCAGTCACTTGAATTCTAGGTTTTTAATCTGCCCAACGTTAAACATTCATCTAGCAAATTATGACTTAGCCATCCATCATAGCAGCTCTGTGAATAATGCCTTTTTTCTGCTTTTAAATTGTCAAGCATGGAGGAGTCACTTTGGAGGCTTTTGAAATACATAGCTAGTTAATTGTACAGTTCCTTCCCAAATCTGGAACATGTGTGCACTTAAGAATCTGTCCTTCTGATACATTCAATTCAGAGGATTTTCTGACTCACCAGAATCTCTAACCTACAAAATACTGAGGCTTGTGAGGAATATAGAAATAGCAATAAATATTAATAATTAGAAACATTAACATTAATATTTACTGAGCTATGTAGATACAGTTTCTCTAAATGCCAATAATTGATAATAATATTATTATTTTCTATGAATTGGATAAGTATTACATACTAGAAACTGTGCTAACTTCATAATATACTAATTCATTTCCTTTTCATAGTACAAAGTCATTATTATTTTCATCTTTTAGAAGAAGTTTGTAGAATGTTATAAGTTTAAAGAGACTTTGACAAAAGACGAGTCAACGGAGTCTTTTCTGCAACTGTTTCTCTCCCAATCCAGATAATTAACTCTTACATGCTCCTATCAGATTCTTAGTACCAGCATCCAGAGAAAGACTTCGGTTCAATGCCTATTGAAGTAAGAACTGTAGTGAGTCTATAGATGTTTCTTTTATATCTGCGTCTGTGATTTGCAATATATCCTGTAATGCCCATGAAAAACATGAGTTCAGAGAATGGAAGAAAATGAAAATTATTAATCATGGCCTTTGAGTATACATGAACTCCAAGATAGGGAAACAAGAGGTTTATCTTTGTGATTGTTGTTCTGAAGTTATTTCTTTTCTCTTTCTTCCCCCTTTATGGTTTATCACATCATGTTGTTACTGTATCTACTTTGGTACATGGTGTTTTGTATATATGTTTATTTGAAATACGGAAGGGAAAGAGAAAAAAAAGATGATTGGGAGGGGATGAAGGAGGGGAAGTGGGAAGGAGAATTAATGTTCATGAAGTAATGTACCTAGTACCTGATGAATGTAACCGTAGCCTATCTATATGTTAACCCAACAATAAAATACAAAAATATATAGACAATATGATTTCAATTTTATTGCTCAAAGACTACTTTCTATAAATCCTCTTATGCATATTTCAGTATACCATTTCTACGGATTTATTTTTTTTAGTCACTCTTCAAGATTGTGACTCAAACTTAGTAAATTGATAAACTTTAAAATGGCTGTCTTTTGTCTGTTTTGGCCAACATATGTTTAACATTTTAAAATCATTGTTTAATTACTGTCAGCTTTGACAATTGGTACACCTCCATACACACACACACACACACACACTCACTAATACAAAATATATGATACATATCTATACACTGCATCTAGGTGTGTGTGAAAAACACACATATCACTTCTATATGCATGTGCATATTTGTATCACAGCTGTTAATGAATCCTACAATTAGGGGAAGCATTGATGTGTATTACAAACTCACTGTAATTTAACATGAATACTTATATATTTTCTTAATTTAAAATAATATTTGCTTAGAGTTGTTTTGATTTGCATTTCTTTTATAACCAGAGATGTTGAGCATTTCTTCATGTGTCTATAGGCCATTTTTGTTTCTTCTTCAGAGAAGACTCTCTTTAAGTCTTTGGCCCATCTTTTAATGGGATGATTGTTCCTTTGGGGCTTAGTTTTGGATGGATTCAATTTTTTGAGCTGTTGATATATTTTAGATATGAGGCCTTTGTCTGTTGTTTGATTGTTGAAGATCTTCTCCCACTCTGTAGGCTTCCTAATTAATTTACTAGCTATGTGCTATGCCATACAAAAGCTCTGCAGTTTAATGCAGTCCCACTTATCCAGCCTTTCTCTGATTTGTTGTGATTCTTGGTCCTTATTAAGAAAGTTTCAACCTGTGCCAAGGAGGCCTAGTGTATCTCCTATTCCTTCTTGTAAAGTTTTCAGTGTGTCAGCTTTTACCTTCAGGTCTTTGATCCATTTGGAGTTAATTCTAGTGCAGGGTGACAAAGAAGGATCCAACTTTAGTTTTCTGCAGGTGCTTAACCAGTTCTGCCAGCACAAGTTGTTGAAGAGGCTATCTTTCTTCTATTGTATTTTTTGGCTCCCTTGTCAAAGATTAGGTGGCTATAGGTCTGTGGTTTAATATCTGGGTCATCAGTTCTATTCCATTGGTCTTCAGGCCTATTCTTGTGCCAGTACCAATCTGTTTTGATAATTATAGCTCTGTAATAGAGTCTAAAGTTTGGAATTGAAATTCCTCTGGCACTGTTCTTTCTGCTAAGAAGTGTTTTTGCTATATGGAGTCTTTTATTATTCCATATGAAATTTTGGATTGCCTCTTCTATTTCTTTAAAGAATGCCATTGGGATATTGATGGGTATTGCATTGAATTTGTAGATAGCCCTTGGCAAGATTGTCATTTTCACAATGTTGAGTCTTTCAATCCAGGAGCATGGGAGATTTTTCCATTTCCTTAGTTCTGCTTTAATTTCCTTTTTCAGGGTTTTAAAGTTTTCATCAAAAAGGTCCTTTACATTCTTAGTTCAGCTAATTCCTAGGTACTTTATTTTCTTTGAGGCTATTGCAAAAGGAGTTGCTTTCCTGATTATTGCCTCGTTCCTCTCACTGTTGGAGTAGAGGAAGGCAGTTAATTTTTGAGGGTTAATTTTATAGCCTGCTACCCTTCCAAAGTTTTGAATCAGCTCAAGGAGCTTGGGAGTAGAGTCTATAGGATTCTTTAAATACAGAATCATGTCATCTGCAAAGAGGGATAGTTTTACTTCCTCTTTCCCTACTTGGATCTCACTCCAGTTAGAATGGCCAGGATCAGGAAAACGAATAATAACAGATGCTGGAGGGGATGTGGCCAGGAGGGATCACTACTACACTGTTGGTGGGAGTGCAAACTCATTCAACCACTATGGAAAGCAATATGGCAGTGCCTCAAAAGGCTAAACATAGAGATCCCCTATGACCCAGCAATTCCACTACTTGGCATTTACCCAGTCGTGCAGAAACAAGGACATACTAAATCCACTAGCATAACTATGTTCGTTGCAGCACTATTTACCATAGCAAAGATATGGAACCAACCCAGATGTCCCTCAGTTGATGAGTGGATCAACAAGTTGTGGTATTTGTACACAATGGAATTCTATGCTGCTGTCAGAAAAAACGACAATGCCCCATTTGTTAGGAAATGGAAAGTCTTAGAAAAAAATCATATTAAGTGAAGTAAGCCAGACTCAAAGGAACTTAGGCTCAATGGTTTCCCTCATTTGTCATAATCAGTAGAAACCTTGGGCTCTACTAGCAGAGATCTGCAATAGAGCAAAACCTTGATACATAAGGCCATATAGTATGAAGCTAATTGAAAAGACCTCCAGGATATTGAAACAAAAACCATACAATGAATGATTGTTGTCCTTAATGTACTATGTTATCTCTCATCTCTTTTGCTGTCCCTTGGTTATCTCATATTGTTACAGTATCTCACTTTGTTATCTGATATATTGGATTTATTTGTATTTGGTTATTTGAAGTTGGATAGGGAATGGGGTAAAACCAAGATGGGGTGGGGGGGTGGAGGGGAGGATAATGGGGACCAAGACATGTGAAAGATATCAATATATGTGAATTAATGCACCTTCTATCTGGCAAATATCATGTAACCCTTTTATTAATTACAATGAAAAAATAATATTTTAGAAGCAAGACACCACTCTATCAAAATTTTAATGAGTTTCTTAATTTCAGAATGAAGTTAAACAAAAAAATTCACATACAAGATACAACATTTAACTCAAAGAGGTTATCTCTTAAGCTTTTGTTTTGTGGTAGGGATTTTTAACAAGCAATATTCTTCAGAAGGGAGAAAAGTCTCCATTTTACATAAAAATAAAAAAGCTAGAATTAAACAGATTAATATCTAATTTTATACTTACATTTATATTATGAGCAAAATTATCTTAACTATATGTTATAAATGAATGACTTTCTACCAAATTGGGCCTTTTCATAGTGGAAAATGTTAACATAAATTGTACCATAAATCATTGCTTCATTGATACCAGAAGGTGCATATAAAAACCCATATCTTTACTGCACATATTTCCCATTAACCATAATCTATTAGTAATTGAAGTTCATTACAAATTCTTGTAGACTTTATTGCTGTCACGCTGCATGACATACCAAACCTGGCTTGCATAACAAGAAGTCTTTGCTGGGAAATATCCTATTAACAATGACAGTGCATTTGTCACTGTGATAATAAACCCAAGAGCTGCCTGTAGACTATAAATTATCAAGGTGCCATTTGTACTGCCCTGGCTTGAAGGTTTGTCACTGCTTCCTTTTTAAAACCCTGATTTTCAGTGAGTTCTAACTCAACTATCAGAATTTGCAGTGAGTTGCCCAAGGACTCAGCTCAAAATTTTTTTTAACTTCTTTCTTTCCTTTCATTTCTCTTTCTTTCTCTTTCTTTCTTTCTTTCTTTCTTTCTTTCTTTCTTTCTTTCTTTCTTTCTTTCTTTTCCTTTCTTCAGTTCTTCCTCCCTCCCTTTCTACCACTTCTCCCTCCCGTTTCCTTGCTTCCTTCTCTCCTACTTTGTTGCCTTCCTTGCTTGCTTGCTCCCCTATTTGAAATACTTTTTAATTATATTTTATATTTTCTAATCAGGACAGAGGTCTGAAGGATTGAACACAATAATATATGAGAGGAACCTATGAAACAATCATTTCTCACTGAGAAAAATGTGTTTATATCTGGCCAAGAATATCTAGACTATTCAAAATCAGAGTTTAAAACAGTTCTATTTTTGTGCCTTAAAAAGTCATCATTTAATTTTTAGAAAGAGAACTAGACATAAATGTCAGGCATTTGAGGCAACTATATATGCCAAGTATTTTTTTTTTCCTTTCAGGCATGAACCATCCCTTTCATCTCCTTCACAACAACAATGTGAAAAATAGGATTTACACAATACAGTGAGAAAATACTACTGTGAAGGGAGAGGAGCACTTGAGAAGCAGATGTAAATTTGGAATAAAAATAGTAACAGTTGTGTAAATAGCTGTGCCTCTGGCTTGGAGACAAGCTTGAGCAATCTATTTTTCTTAGCCAAGGAACTAAAAGACAGAGGACCAGAAAGCATTTCCTCCATTGCACATTGGGTTCCACAATCTCCCCATTTTTCTCCATTCACCTAAAAATTGCATTGTAAATAATTATGGCTACTTGAAATAAAAGATCCCCTAGTCATAATGAATGATGTCGATTTCTATGTATTCACTGTCAATGAAACCTCTCAACTCTTGGGGTTCTTCAATGAATGGTTTGATTGAGAGGACCTAGGCAATATATAGACAGGACCAGATGTTGAATACAGTGAGAAAGCTACCAGTGAAGGAGAAGAGTATGCTAGTAGAGAGGTTTCTAAGTCTAAAAGGAGACTGATGCATAAGAAAACTAATGTAAGACCAGATATAAAGAGCCATAAAAGCAAAACGGAGCTGTAGAAACAACTTGAGAGATTTAGAGCAATAAGTTCTTCCCAGAGGAATGAAGAAACACATTTTATATATAAGACTCACTTCAACAGGTTCTTGAAGAAGTTCATCTTGTTTTTGGAAGCCTCTCTCCCATCCTACAACATGATGCTCTTTTCTAGAATATGTCAGGTCATGTATAAACTAAGATAGGCACTATAGGAATAAGCAATAGCTTGACATGGAGTGAGATAAATCAGACTTGCCCATTTTTAACTATGGGAAATACAAATGATAGCTAGATGTAACAAATTGTATAGAAAATGAGAGAATTCATGTAGCCCAAATATGGGAGAGGGTTAAATGTGTTATGTTTGTTCTGAGGAAATGTCCTTTCATAAAATAATGGGTTTTGTTTGCACTTAGTCCTAAAGTAAAATAAAGCAGAGAAAATGCAACCTTTTATTGAATTTATTGTCAAATGTATTCAAAGTAAAATTTAATAGTTCAGACAATATTATTTTAATCCTTTACACAGTAAATTTCCCATGAGGAACTTGGTGCCAAGTACAAGATTTATGTCCCACACCATATTTGAAGTGATATAATACGCATTTCATTACACTTCTACAAACACTGAACCCCGTTTCATGAATAACATTTACAGAGGAGCTAATATGCAGGCAAGTTGTACAACCTAAAGCAGGTTAAAGCTTGCCCACTATTGCCTAGTAACAAATTAAGTGGCAAAATAAGAAATCAAACTCAGCCTGATGGGACTGCACAGGTTGTTCCCTGCCCAATAGCCCTCACCTCTTATTCTCTTTTAATCACTTTAAATAATATCAAGTGAACTACAGCACTGAAAGAGTTCATTCTCATCCCCCACACTGAGTTCATATTACCAACTATGCTTCAGACTTGTGTTTCTTTTTAAGCCCAATTATGTGTGTGTGTGTGTGTGTGTGTGTGTGTGTGTGTGTGTGTGTGTGTGTGGCTGCGGGCACATGCATGCTTTTTTTTTTCTCACTATAGACAGAGTCTGACATATATCCCTTTCTGGTCTTGATAATGTCCTGGGTTCAAGTGAGTCTCCTAACTCAGTTAACCCAGTTTCACTCCAGAGCTCAAATAAATCCCAGAATTTTCCCCTCTCGTGTTATAAGTCTTTTTTATAGTATTGAGCATGACTTCCAATATACACAAAATATCAAAATACTCTCAACAAATAGTGTGAGATCATTTGGAATCCAAATATTTGCCCAGGCAGTAATTTACCATTTGGAATCAACCTGAAAGTCAACAAAAGCATGTTGAGCCATCTGTTCATTTTCTCTTTCTCTTTCTCACAGAGTTAAAAGTAACTATTTCCATTCACACAGCACCTTTTATTTTCCGAGTATTTACCAATTACCATCATCATTCATCAAATTAAACTCTATTAAAGGGAAGAAAATAATAACAAGTGCTTTACCAAAACAAAAACAGGTCAGGAGAATATCATATGGGCTAATGAGATCATCAAATCTTTCCCTCACGATGACCTAGGAACAAGAGCTTAAAATATACTCAACTCAGAAATAAAGTGGACAACTTCAGTAAAAAAAAATTGTTCTCATTATCCTGACCAAGTTTCTATGCCCTTATGAACTAAAGATGGTTTTAACTCAAAATAGTAAGAGGAGTAATTAGAGAAACAAATGCTAAACATAGAGGAGAATGCTTGCTTGTAGTGGGAGTTGGGAAATATATATATGTGTGTGTGTGTGTGTGTGTGTGTGTGTGTGTGTGTGTGTGTCATGGGTGGCAACACAAAGAATATCTGTTTCTAAAATTAACGCTATAGTAAATATGAGGCTGTGTATTCTAAAGGAAGCTTAGGGATACAGCAAAGTGCAGGTAGGATTCTTGCTGCAGCCATGGGTAAACTACCAAAGAAATAAACTGCCACTTCTAACATACCATTGTCATCAATAGAAGACCATGCACCCAGGATGTAATAATACTTTCATCTTTTGGTCATGTTAGGGATGGAACCCAGGGCTCTACCACTGAATTTCATCTACAGCCCAAGACAAAGACAACAGGAGATACCCACACCTCAAAATGTGGTCTGAGATGCTGGATGGTGGTTGAGCAGAAATTTCAAATAACCCAGGGCACTATATCTATAGCAGCCAAATGGGTTCTTGGGAAAGGCAGAAAGATATCACTGGTCTTCAACAGACCTCATGCATATGTTAAGCGATAACTGACATAGAGGACTGCTTGCACAGGAACAAAGGAAAGTTAGGAGAGTACATGGGTGTCAATGATTACCTTACACTGCTAACAGATTATCTCACAATGATTTACATTTCTCTGTCCTGTTGATGTGTGGATCAAACCTGAGCACCAGCCCTTTAATAGCAAAGAAACATACAGAACTCACACTACAGATCATGAGACAAAAAGTTGCTGAAGCATAGATTTTATATGACAGGACTACACAATCTCTTATTTGTGTGCATTTGCAAGAAAGTGAGTGGATATAATGTCCATGTTTAGCTAGAGTGAAGATGGAGGTCACAGAAAGTTCAATTTGAAAAAAAAGCAATATAATGTGTAATTTGTTGTTCTTAATGTACTATCTATGTTATTTCTTATGTCTTTGGTTGTCCCTTGGTTTTTCTCATATTTTACAGTATTTTAGCTTGTTATCTGGTATATTGTATATATGTTTATTTGAAATAGGATAGGGAAGGGAGGAAAACAAGATGAAGGGAGAGGGCAGGGGTGAGGAAAATGAGGACAAAAACATGAGAAGGGGTATCAATGTTTGTGAAGTAATCCAGCAAATAAAATGTAACCCTTCTATTAGTTAAAATAAAAAAATATATAAAATTGACAAACCAGAAAAGATGGCATTGCCATTTGCCATTTGTACTGAGGGCAGCTGTTCATTAAACAAGACCAGAGTTCCTTGTATATGTATTCTAACCTAGACCACGTTTTTAATGATATCTAGAGTTGATTTCTTATCCATACATTTTTTTCATCTCTGCCTTCAGTGCTAATGTCTCCCTGTTTGTTTTTTTCCAAATTAAATATCATACTTAAAATATTTTTTAAAAAAAGCAATATATTTTTATTCTTCTAGCTTTAAACATATAGTATATATCAATCACTCATATCAAGACTCTGTATATGTATTGTATTGTGTGTGAGAGAAAAACAGAGAGAGAAACGAGAGAGAGAGAGAGAGAGAGAGAGAGAGAGAGAGAGAGAGAGAGAAAGAGAGAGAGAACAAGAGACTTTCTTCTCCTCTCACCCTTGAAAACAAAATTGCCCAAAGTAGGATGTGACATCTTATCCTTATGAAATAATAGGAAAAACACTCTCCATAACAATAAAACAATGTCAATTTCAGATATAGTATCTTATGTTTTAATAACTATTAGCCAGGCTATGCCTCATTTTGATTTTCTAGGACCTATAAAGCTTCTTCTTCATCACACCTAACTATCCTTATGTCTGGAAATGCTTCCACCATAATTTCTAAATTTACTGGCTCTAAAATGTATAATTCTGTGTTCTTAAACCTGGCTCTCTATTGAGGATATTACATATTTAAACTTTCAACTTTTAAAGATTGGGTGTTGTTATGTAACCTAGGCTGGTTAAGAACTCGAGCTCTTCCTGACTCCACTTCCTAAGCAATGAGACCACAAGCAGCTGGCATCTTCTTAACCTTTTCTTTCTTCTTTTTCTTCCTTTCTTCCTCCCTCCCTCCCTCCCTCCCTCCCTCCCTTCTTCCTTCCTTCCTTCCTTCCTTCCTTCCTTCCTTCCTTCCTTCTTTCCTTCCTCTCTCTCTCTCTCTCTCTCTCTCTCTCTCTCTCTCTCTCTCTCTCTCTCTCTCTCTCTCTCTCTCTCTCTTCTTTCTTTCTTTTTTTGTAGGTTGTAGGGTTTTAGCTCAGATCCTGTAGGTTGTCCTTTAGCCCTTCTTGCTCAAGACTAATGCTTCACCACTTTGAGACACAGCTCCACTTCTGGTTTTTGAATGGTTAATAGAAGAGAAGTGTCTCATGAGGATTTTTCTGCCCTGGTTGGCTTTAAACCATGATTTTCAGATCACAGCCTCCTAAATAGCTAAGGTTACAGGCATGGGCCAACAGAACTCAGCTTTTTCCTTGGTTTCTTTACTATTTTCAATCATTTTTCCTTGAGAGTGTTCAGCTTTGAACCTCATGTCATCAGAGTAGTCCACACAGCAATTGTTCTTTAGCAGTTTTCAACACTAATATGCTGACTTCCTGTCTTCCTGGTTTCCTGTCCTCTATGTCTCTCGGCCATTTCTTTTCCAACCTCCTTCTGAGTTCATCAGAACCTATATTTTATATGTTTTATCAGTATTCACTTTTCCTGGTCCATCTTGAAGTGAATCCTCTTATCCAGCCTAAGTTCTGGAGATCAGTAAGTCTAATTCTGTCTCTTTACACATTCCCATGACTTTTCTTTAGACCATTTCCTAGCTTTATTGCATGGAAAAACCATAGTCTTAGTAGAATGTCTACTTCCTGCTTTCAACTATAAAAAGCTGAATGAGACCGAAGATAAGCAAAAAGCAAACCTAGGATGTGCAGCCTCACTTCCTGTTCATATTCACTGAGCTCAAAAGAGCTCTCACACTGTCCAGGAGTGGTACCTTCATGTCCATTTCTCTCACTATCAGTGCAGTAGTTCATACCCTCAGTACCTTACTTAAATCCCCAATACCTCTACCAGCCTCCTCTTTTGAATTATATTTTTAATCATTTTTAATTTTTTGTGATGTTGAGTACTGAACCCAAGGCAATGCACATGCCAGGCCAACCTTTTGCCATCAAGCTATGGCTCCAGTTTCCCACAATCTCCTTTCTAGTTAATGGCTTGGTTCCACTTTTTCTGATTAAAGTTTTACTGCAAAAACAAAAGCAAACTGAAAAGAAACTCTACAAACTCCTAACATATCTACTGACTACCTGCATCTGCAACCATACACTGCCCTCTCTTGATATGGTGCATGCTCCTACCATGCTTTCAGCTTACACAGGCGCCTTCCAGTGCACTGTGTGAACCACAAGCCCATGCTTCCGTTCTGCTCAGAGACAAAAACAACAGTTTCGCTTCTTTTACCTAAACCATGATTTGTTCTTCTGTATTGACCTCTCTAGCAATAATAAGTAACTATAAATTAATAATTATCAATAATATTTTTAAAAGTTCCAGCTAGAAATCTACTTTTTTTTCTTCTGATCTTTTTCGCCCTCAGGCAAAAATGTTACATTTTCTGTCTCTCTGCCTCAATATTCACCCAGAAGACTCAGAGTTCTCTCCTTTACCTCCTTATGGACCTTACCCAAATGCTCCCTTAAAGAAGTCTTTTTCTTGATCTTTCTCCTTAAAATTAAACTCTTTTATCTTGATATTTGCTCTTCACTTGCCTGCATTATTTTTCGCCATTGGACACACCAGCCCCATTAAATACACTTGTTATTTATTTACTTTGTATATTGTTGGTCACTCCCACCCTCCACTCTATATTACATATTCCATCAAGCAAAAGTATTTTAAGTTTAGTTTTTCAGTATGCCTAACTACTTAAAGTATCATTCCCAGAGATTAAAATAGAATAGCACTTAGTTGACATTTACCAATTAAATTCAATATATATCCTTTATGTGTCAATGGACAAACTCTCTAGCATTGTAAAATGTGTGTGAAGAATGCTACTTAAAAATAAAAAAAACTTTTAATGTCTGCACTCTTCTATCACCTGTCCTAAATATGGCAAGGCCTTTTGTCTGCTATCTGAGTGACAGGAACCCTTGTTAACCTGATGAAGATATAACAATTTTCAGAGAGTGCATTGTACTCTTGCATGAAAGAAAGTCTGTGGTTTGGATGTGGTAAGGGCTAGGGTATGATGTTTCCTCAGTTTGAAGCTGGTAGATGTTAACTTTTATCCTTCCTAAATGCAGCATTTTAAAGAGCGAAAGAAATAGCATATTTTCAATTGAATTATTTTCATTCTTTACAGCCTACTTTTCTTCTACATGCCTATTTCATGAGTTTATGTTCATCCCTACCCACCTTTTCTAAGATTAGCCTCTGGAAGTTAGACTCTAAATAGAAAATCAGGAAGCATCCCAAATATTTTTAAAAAGCACAGGGAGTTGATCCTAAGGTTAGAAAGGGTAAAGGGAGGATGATGAGGCAATCCAGAGAGAAGCAAGTGCAGAAAGTCCGTGCCACTCCAAGGCTAAAGAAACAAAAACAAGAAAGAGTTGCAAGTTAGAGACATGGTGGAACATGGCAGGGTTCCTTGGGATCACAGAGGAGAAGTATCTGCTATGGAAATTCTATTCTAGTCATTAGAATAGCTTCTTTTGGGCTCTAGCTCCCAACCATCTTCCACCAATGAAAACCTGAAGTACATACTAAATGGAAAGGGCATAATGTATAACCCTGGAAAGCATAACTGCAGAAGACAGCCATACTTTTATATCCCTGTCACCACATTGATCAGGACAGAGAGAATTATAGAGAGGAAGCAAAGAAATAAACAAAGGCCAGGAGCTATGGGAACAGACACAAAAGGTGAGATCCTGGTTAGTTCCAACAGTCAGTAATTCCTTTTAAAAAATTATTTTACTGGGGCCATGAGTTTGGCCTAGTCGTAGAGTACTTAGCAAGCATTCTGAGTTCGATTCCTGGTACCATATACATAGAAAAGCCAGAAGTGGTGTTATAGCTCAAGTGACAGAGTTCTAGCTTTGAGGAAAAAGCCCAAGGACAGTGCTCACGCCCTAAGTTCAAGCTCCAGGACTGACAAAAAATATTTTTATTAGAGGGATGTATAGAGGGATTACAGTTACATTCATAAGGTAGTGAGTAAATTCCTTCTTGAACATTGTTACTCCTTCCAATGTTTTGCTCCCACTTTCCCTTCCCTTAGCCCCTCCCAAGTTGTATAGTACTTCCAACATAACATTTTGTGAATATCACTGTTACACTCGTCATCCTTTGTCTCATCATCTTGTTTTTCCCCTTCCTTTCCCTGATTCAAATAAACAAATGTATATACAATACAACAGATACCAAAGTCAGATAGAGCAACACCAGAGGATAAACCATAAGGGAAAGAAAAAAGTAAAAGGCACGGGAGAAAGATGTACTATTTGAAGCAGTCAGTAATTCTAAAGAAGCTTACAGGAGTCTCCAGGACAGGAATGCGCAAACTTACTCTTAACATTTGCAGTGAAGTAGTGAAGGTTTGATATGGTGAGGGAGAAAAGGAGCAAAGGCTAGTACACAGTAGAAAAATGAAAAGGAGGAAAGAAAGGACATCTTTGTAGTTCCCACAGAGGCTATTTTTCTGTGTCTAAGAAACATGTCAGGTGGTAGTTCTGATCTTGGCTTGGGCAATAGCTTTGTCTCATCCCCCCTCCTAGTGTCACAGCTTATTGTGAAAACAGACTATGGTACTAAGATTAAGTAGGAATGATTGTTAACATGCTATCTCAGACTTGCACTTATTAGACTGGGCTACAGTGACATAAAGGCACACCAGTTGATATTCAGTTAGATATATTAGTGTAATTTTTAGAATTGGAAAATATAAAGTAATATAAATCATATGGAACTCTTCTCAGTACTGGGAAGTTAATTCTAACTTCAAACATCCAGGGATCAATGCTACATATTGTTCTGGAAATGAGAGGCTACCCTTGTGCTTAATCCAGAACTTCAAGTCTTTCTGTCCTTCCAAGAACATACAAGGCTTCATTTAAACAGCTTCTGTTGGAAGATCAAAAATTTCCTACTCTTCTTTGAGAGGTCACTGTTGTCAATAAGGCCTGATAATATCCAGCTTTGATAGTCAACTTGATGGTCTCTACAGAGGTCCTTTAAAATCACTCCATACTCATTCAATTTCCCATCTTCACTGGATTTGGATGAATTAGGGGAAGATACTCACCACTAGGACTAGACCTTGCCCTAATAAAATAGTACTTCTGCTTTGTTTTTCCACTTTTAGACTTTCCACATACTTTTTCCTCCTGATCATTCCCCAGGGTCCAACCACAGGATTTTCTTCTGAAATTATGCTCTTAAAATCTTTCTCACATACAAAGGCCCTCAAAAAAGGAAGCAAGATATGTACCTCTTCCTCCTCCTCCTCCTCCTCCTCCTCCTCCTCCTCCTCCTCCTCCTCCTCCTCCTCCTTCTCCTTCTCCTCCTCCTTCTTTTGAACTTAGACACTAGTTTGTTTATCTAGCTGGGAACAGAATATGTGATGTCAGAGAAAAGTGTTGAGGAATGAGGTTTGTTGTGTTCACACACAGAAGACTCAACAGAGGGACTACTGACATGCTGTAACAATCATGGAAATGATGATCTTCATATTCTGAAGTACTGAACACCCAATCATGAAGAACTTCCAGATAACTCTTTAAAAAATCTGTTTAATATAAATACAGGTAAGAGAAAATTTGATTGGAGCTTTCTGGTCTGCTAGGAGGGAGGCAGATGAAGTTAAGCAGGATAATACTGGGATACAAACTTGCCTGATCCGAGTCAGATCCTCTTTGGGTGCCTTATAGACCTGATATTTACATCATGTTATAGAAAACTTCTGAGAAGTGAGGAGAAAAAAATACATGACTTAGAAAGAATGTGTTATGGACTGAAGGCAGAGGCTAAATGCTTTATTACAGTTTAAATAATGTTCCACTAAAGCTCTGATATTGCCTAGATTCTAAGGCTATTAAGATTCTAAATAAAGATTATAACCCCCAACAGCTGGGTTTTAAGCATTTTTTAAAAATACACCAATGAAAAAACCATGTATGTTTATATCACTGTGAATTTCTTCTGTTAGCATTTATTAAGTGTAGAATATGCACCATGAACTTGGTTTTTCAACAATGATTTCATCAGAAAATGAGATGGAAAAGACTGATCTTTCTTTCATAGCATATGCTCTCATGAGATCAAAAAAGAAAAGAAAAAAATAAAGGTGTTATATATGGGGCTTTCTTATCTTCTTGGAGTTTTAACTGAGAACTTAAAGCTGAGAATAACAGATGTATAATACCCTCCCCTCTGACTTTAAGTGTCAGATATGACTGTACAAGACGCATGGATAAGATGAGTACTCTCATCTGTTGCCAACACCTACCTCTGAGCTACAAAGAAAGCAATTAAGACATGCCTGGAAATAAGGAGTGACAGAGTGAGTACAATAAGAGCTCAGAGGGCATAGAAACAGATTGTTTCCTTCTCCTTTTTGACCCACAGAAAGTGGAGATCTGAGAGACATAAACTGATATAATGCTTGTGGTGCCAGCATCTATCCTGCTTTGCATCACCTTTAGTACCAAGGTCTACCAAAAGCTTTCTGGTGTCTGGGTTGGTAACACATTTTCCATGCTTCAGATATAATTTCTTGGAAAAAATCTTTCCCTGGGTGATGTGATCTCAAAATGGTTCTGTAGGAGAAAGAGGGACCACAAGATACTAAGGAGTTGAAGAACACATATTTTTGCTAGTATCTGAAGTAGTAATTGTGTCATACAACTGCCCCTGGGCTGTCCCAGCTCTTGAAGGGAGCAGCAATTACCTGAGTGTAATCCTAGCTACTCAGGAGGCTGAGATCTGAGGATCTTGGTTCAAAACCAGCCCAGACACTAGGGTATTAAAGACCTTGAGACTCATCTCCAATTAAGCACTAGAAGACCAGCAGTGGCCCTGTGGCTCAAAGGGTAGGGTAGTAGCCTTGAGCTGAAAAGCTCAGCAACAGTGCCCAGGCTCCATGACCCACAGAAAAAAAAAGACTAGCAATTAAGTTTGCAACACATGCCCTTGATGCTAACTCAATCCTTGCTCCGTAGTAAAGAAGATATAGGGCTCCTTCCCAGTTGGGTAGAACTTGGAAGGGAATTTTTAAGAAATGTTTTGTTGTTATGCATTAAGTAGGGCTTGTGCAGAACTCACGTTTTCAAAGAAAAGTATTTTTACAGTTATGATTAGTTCTATATGGATAAACTAAGTAGGTCAGAAAAGTCTCTCTCCAGCAAGTGTCCATATACCGGAGACCTAAATGACAGGAAAAGGCTAACTAAACTATAAAGTCTGATCAGAAAATCTCACCAGAGGAAATAACAGGAATGAAGGGCCAACATTTTAGTGATGTAGAAATGCTGCCTCATTACCGCAGAAGCCAGAGGAACACAACTCTGTCTCTGTCTCTCTGCCTCTGTCTCTCTGTCTCTGTCTCTCTGCCTCTGTCTCTCTGTCTCTGTGTGTGTCTGTGTCTCTCTCCTCTCTCTGTGTCTCTGTCTCTCTCCTCCCTCCCCCCCCCTCTCCTCTATGTGATAATGTTCCATGGTGACAGAGAGACCTGATTTTTACAGTGCCTTTCAGGTCTTGATCTTGAATTTACAATTAATTACAAATGCAAGAGGAAGGCATCAAAGAAATTGAAGATAACCAAACTTATGTTTCAAAAGAAAAATTTAGGTTGGGCTTGGAGTTTGGCTTAGTGGTAGAGTGCTTGCTTAGCAAGCACGAAGGCCTGGGTTCGGTTCCTCGGTACCACATACATAGGAAAATAAAAGGTGGAAGTGGTGCTGAAGCTCAAGTGGTAGAGCTCTAGCCTTGAGAAAGTCCAAGGACTAGCAAAAAAAAAAAAAAAAAAAAAAAGAACAATTTAGGTTTTGCTAAGGATAATTACTAAAGACACAGATTAGAGACATCTTGTTAGTGTAGATGAGAGATGAGGATAGTTTTGTCTAGGATATCATGAGTGGGAATAGAAAAATGCGGATGTATTTCAGATATAATTTGTAGCTATAGTAGTGTTAAGAATCTATAGCTTATGTTATTTGTCTCTTAATCAATCTCTTGGCAGATACAGCCAGCTGCCATGAATGTCAATGCTATTTTTTCACTGAAGCCATCTTTAATTGAGAATTTACTCCAGTAAAGCTTTAACTAAAATAAATTAAATAAATAACTAAATAAGTCTCGGTAAAGATATTTGCCAGATATGTGGTAATAGTGGGCCAGTCTCCTTGCCTCAAGTATAGACCATCTTGGTGCACAGTTAGGTTTATCTTGGTGATTATTGCTCTTGATGTGAAGTTATTTTTTTCTTTTTTCCCCTTATGGTTTTTACTGTATCTGACTTGGTTACTGGGTATATTATCTATATGTTTATTTATTTGAAATAGGGAAGAGAAGGGGAAAAACAAGATTATTGGGTGGTGTTGGGGGCCGAGTAACGCCGTGTCTAATAACTTTCTGCTTGCCTTGATGAAGCTGCGTGGCGTCTCTGTTTGTGCTCCGAGGTAAGAAGGCTGGGTGCAGGAGGACATTGGGCCCCTTCCTCTCTTGGCTTGGCCTGGTCGGGTGTGTTTTTCCCCATCCCCCCACTAGTAGAGGGGGACTGGGCCAAAGGACCCTGACAGGGTGGGGTTTCGGGGGAGGGAAAGTGGGGCAAAAACATAAGAAGTGGTATCAATGTTCAAGAAGTAATGTACCCACTACCTTACAAATGTAATAACCCCTCCATATCTTACCCCGACAATAACAAATAAAAAAATAAATTCTAGATCTTCACACATAGATATTTTGAAACTTCGTCTCACTTAGGTATTCTTATGGCTTTCTCCAGTTTTCCTCATCCCTCTTATCTTGAAGGCACTCACCAAATAAATGACTTGAATATCACTAAATCAGTATCAGAAATAATTTGAGAAATCTTTTCAGACTGTTTCTAGGGAAGTCAGGTGCAAGAGAATTTTATTTTGAGCATATTATTTCACGCAACTGGGAGACTTCCAAGTGGTGAGTTAAGAAGGCAGGCTGATAAATGACTTTACTAAGAGATGGAATGTCTGAGCATTAGTAATATATGAATGCTATTAACAGCCACAGAGGACTGTACAGAATCTCCAAGACTGTGTGGATTCAGATATAGGGTTTAGGAGTGAGCTTAGACATCTCTGACAGGTAAGTAAGGGTTCAGGGAAAGAAAGAATATCAGTATTGAGAGAACATGGTACATAGACATTTTTGTAATCTAAAGAATCTCACCTTAATTTTTAGGTTTAAAAGTTATAATAGGGTTCTGCTAAATGAAATTTCATAAAATATTAAACTGTCTGATGACCATTGACTGTCTCCATAATATACAACATGGAGAAAATTCAAGAAATGTGATTTTCTGTTAAAGAGTCTTTTAATCATTGATACCTGTGAATTGCTGCTTTTAGAATCTTTGTAATTCTAGGTAAGGTTATTTCATGTTAACTGCACAATTAACTCATGTCATCAATGAAGCTTTTTTCATTTGAATTAAGTCCCTAGTTCCTATAAAATGAGAATTTTCCTCATTTGCTGAAGTCTTCCAATTACTTCCTAAGTTGAATTAGTAGTGCACTAAACTTTTATTTCCAGAGAAATGAGTTCAAGTAGAGGTCATACATGCAAATGAGTTGAGTGATCTCAAGCTAGCATTTAAGTATATCAGAAATTTCTATCTATATTAGTTTATTTTTAAAAGGAAATGAAAGATAAAAATATAGACTTTAGGTATTTATTTAAGGGAAGACTACTGGGGAAATGACAGTGTTTCCACTGCATCTCCAGCACCCACCAAATAACATTTAAAAGAACAAAGTCCATGGTGAGCTTAAGAATCACAAGATGAAGAAGGAACAAAGCAAAACCACAAGACTTATACAAAAGAACCTTGGAGTTAGAGAGGCCACAGATACTAAGTTCAAATGTTAACTTTATACCAAGATAGGAGGGAATTAGTCCTTATGGTGACAAATCTCAAGTTTCAGGATTATCTTTTAATTCTGATCTATGAAATGCTATAATTCATTTACTTTCCTAATAGTGGTACAAAAAATTACAAAAAGAGAATAAAGAGTCAAGTCGCTTACTTAAGAAAACAGGGCCTATAAATGGTAGAATAATATGCAAATGTAGTACAGTCTCATGCTAAGATTCACACTCTTTCCCCTACATTAGACAAATAATACTCATTTTATCATCCTCTGCTATCCTATGTCTCTTCAGTGTTGCAACAAGAACCACCTGAAGAAAATATCTGTTGAGAACGATTGCCTGCAAACCCAGGTCTTTGCAGTATTTCTAGGGTATACTTCCTTGATTGGTCCTCATCCATCCCTTTGTCTGTATTATATAAAAATAGCACTTTTCTTCAAGTACATTTTAGTTATCCACATTTCAAGGAATTTAAAAATGGAGATGCTTGGAACTAAAAATATAAAGTGGCAGTTTCAATAATCAGGTATTAAAATCTTAAAGTAATTGGGCAGTTTAGGTGTGTCTGGAGCTTAGATGCCTCATCTGGGTATAGGTCAGCATTTGATTTTTGAAAATGTTCATTTATGTCCTTCCCTTACACAAGGGGTGTGGCCACTGGAACAACATGTTTGAGGACTAAATTGCAGAAAAGAAATTATATTCACTCCTCAAGAATGAGGAAGCTCAACTGGGCGCCGTTGGCTCACGCCTATAATCATAGCTATTCAGGAGTCTGAGATCTGAGGATCCCGGTTCAAAAACCAGCCTGGGCACAAAAGTCCCTGAGACTCTTATCTCCAATTAACTACCAGAAAACCGAAGATGGAGCTGTCACTGAAGTGGTAGAGCTGGAGCCTTGAGCTGAAGAGCTCAGGTACAGAGCCCAGGCCCAAAGTTCAAATTCCATGACTGACAGAATAAAACAAAAGAGGCATCTCCTGTAATCCTAGCTACTTAGGAGGCTGAGATCTGAGGATCGAAGTTCAAAGCCAGCTCTGGTAATAGTCCATGAGACTATTACCTCCAGTTAACCACTAGAAACCGGAAATGGTGCTCTGGCTAAGGGGTAGGGTGGTAGCCTTGAGCTGAAGGGCTACAGGAAGAGTAGCTCAGAGCTAGCCAGAGTTAAGATGCGAGAGCAGTCATGTTGTGCTCCAAGTACAACATGTAAGGTGCTGCTCCAAATGAGTTCCAGCCCTTCAGCCAACTTGCTGGATTTTGCCCTGATTTCATTGTCTTTCATCTTTCCAACTAACTTATCATGATTATCATCAGGTGATGCTCATCACTTGTAAGGAATCTTGCTTTACACAAAACTGTGAACTACATTTCTACACAATTCAAAAAATTAACCTGGCAGATATGAATTTATGGTACTTTTATAATATTTTGGTTTAGTGAGCTAAATGGGGTGTATCCTAAAAATATATTACCGTAGCTTAGTCTGCATAAATCGTGAAAATAAACTTATTTGGGAAATGATTATTAAGGTAAGTTCCTTACAACAATAGGATGAATTACCTGAGTTTACTGTATGTCCACTAACAATCATCCTGTCACATGCCAAACAGAGAAAACCAAAGAGAAGTCCATTGAAGATGAATATAGATCAGACATCTACAGCCTCAAGCTAAGGAGAGCTAACAGAAGCTCAAAGAATATGTATGTATATATATATAATGTAGATAGATAGATAGATAGATAGATAGATAGATAGATAGAGATATACATATCTAGGTCTAGATATAGATATTGATATAGAGATGAAAGAAAAGAAAAGAAAAGGAATGGCTTCCCACTGGGGACTTGAAAAATATATGCTTTGCTAATACCTTGATTTCAAATTTCAAAATTACAGTAACATATCACAGCAACCAAAAGAAACAAGCACAAGTATTAACCTTTAAACTCTATGATAAGTTGAAAGCAAGTAACAATGAAAGATAAAATGCACACTCAATGAGAGGATACTGAGTTACTATGAACATCTATCTTTTCAGCACCATTTGTTCAGAACGAGTTTTTTTGTCATTTAATTTCAAGGAGCCAAGCAAGATAGACAAGACCATCCTAGTTTGATACTTGTGGAAACATGGGTTCCTTTAAAAATGTCAAAATTATTTTTGACAAATAAATAAGTGAGCAGAGATTAATGAAAGACTGTCTAATTCTGCTCTCAGAACCTCAGCTTTTTCTAATACATTGTTCAGTTTCTTCTATGTGGGAAATATTTATTTAAAGTAATTCCAAAATTATCATAAAGTGGTGCTGTAGCTAGAGACAATCTAACATAAACTTTGACTACTAGACAGATATTGTCACTGAAGTTAATGTAACCTTCATCTCTCTGGTCTAAAACATTGCTTTTGGAATCTTGATTCTTTTCCTAGAAAAAGACTACAAATGTACTGATGAATCAGACTTTCATCTTCCTTTGTTTAACATCCTCAGGAAGGGTTTTAGAAGGGTAAAAATGACTCACAAGACTGACAAGTAAGACATATGCAATTTCTAAAACATAGCCAAAGTTGTATTTGCTGAATATGAATTATGAGTGTATCTGTTACACTGTGTCTGGCAAGGTCTCATCTAAACTTTGGCATATTTTGAAGAGGATTCAAAAGTTTTCATATTTTATGATGGTCAAAGGAAGGTCATTCCTGGTATAAGCAATTATCTGGGAAAAGAAAAGAAAAAAAAGGAAAGAAAGAAAAGAAACCTTTTTGTAATGATGATTTTAAAGGAAATAGAATCAAGTGGAAACTACTCCTCAAAGTCCTTTCTAAATTAGCACTTCATTCCTGGTTCTTTCTTCAAACCAAGTGAACAAACTGCTGAGATTGTGAACATTTGTTATTGTCACAGCAGAAGGTAAACTATTTTCATAAATATGCAAATATCTCCTACTGGGCCTCTGTAATACTTCCAGCAACTTGGCTGTAGTGTATGTCTATTTCAAATCTGATGATATTAAAAAGGAGAAAATGCAGGGCATGCAGCTTGGAATTATTTCTGCCCAGGAAACCTAGCAATTAGAACAGGAGATAGGCAAACAGGCCTGGGATAATGAACAGTAGCAAGATAACTTGCTTAATTCGATCTTCTACCAGCCCCAGAGGATGATGTCAAGACATAGGCTTTGTTACTCTAAGAAAAATAGTGACTCAAAGACAGTCTTTTTGGTTGTTACTGCTTTTGTGCTCAGAGGTTTGTATTCTTTAGAAGAAGAATACTACATAGATCCAAGATAAAAGACTCTTTTCATAACTGGATTCTATTTATTATACTTGGGGGGAATGTGTGGGGGATCTTCTCTATTGTATGAGTTTAGGGAAGTCAAGGACCCTTGAAGACAACCTCTCAGAAGATCCATATCCCTGACATGCTGTTAAAGCAAAGGAGGCTCTACTTAAGTAGAGTAGGTTAAAGGAATGAATGAATAAGAGAAAAGCATAGATAGCATGATAAGAGTCCAGGGTTTAAAATCAGAGTGAAGTACTAACATGTGAAATACCATAGTGAAACTCCTTTGACCAATTAAAATGCACTTGAGAAAAAGGACTGACAGGAATGCAAGCAGATCCTGCTAAGGGCCTAATGGGAGAGAGGAGACTAACAGAGAGAATGAAAAAGGGCAAACACAGTCAAAACATTTTGTACATAGGGAAAAATGTAACTATGAAGCTTGTTGAGATGATCTTGAAAGGGGAACAGGATGAGAAAGAGTGATAGAAGGTGAGCCTCATCAGTTAACTTGTATGTACATATGGACATGTCAAAATGAACCTACCTTGCACAATTAATTGATGCTAATAAAAATGGTGGAATAAATAGACAAAAAAGAGTTTGGAAACACAATACTGGAACTGAGTCTTTGCTTCTGAACTCACCAAGTCCCATGTTGGACAACCTCTCATCTCAGTACTTCAGTTTCCTCATCTATGATATATCCATAACTTATCAAACACAGCATTAATCTCTGAAGTTGGTGATTTACAAAAGTCTGTCTTTGTGTATGAGTTTAGCATGCCTGGCATCTCAGAGCTCATATAATACTTTCTCGATCTCCTGACTCGAGCTCTCTCCCAAAAAGATAGGTAATCATGCAGTCAGGGTAGTGTCAGATTCTATAACATTCCTGCTTTCAAACTTTTGTCTAAAATCAGCTCTTTTGAATTAATAAGGGAAATCTGATTGGAAGGAAATGAATAAAAATAGCCCCATTTTCAGACACCAAGGATTTTGGTCTCCAGCTCTTTTAAAGAGCTGTTGCCTGGTTGGGAACAGCTCACACCTGTAATCCTAGATACTCAGGAGGCTGAAATCTCAGGATGAGGGTTCAAAGCCAGTCAAGTCAGAAAAGTCTGTGAGATTCTTCTCTCCAGAAAACTGGAAGTGGCCCAAAGTGGCAGAGCGTTAGCCTTGAGTAAAATATCTCAGGACAGTGAAAGCACTCAGGCCCTGAGGCCCTGAGTTCAAGCCTCATGATAAGGCAGAGGGAGAGGGAGGGAAGGAAGGAGGGAGAGAGAGAGAGAGAGAGAGAGAAAGAGAGAGAGGGGGGGGAGGGAGGGAGGGAGAGAGAGAGAGAGAGTACTATTGCTTCCTGGCTTCCACCAACAGCATTTAAAGTTGGAGATTGGGCTGGGATAGGACTGGGAAATTTTTAAGGGAGATCTATTACTGTGTTCCCCAATTTTACTTTCTACTTCTGATTCTGTAAATATTTAAACGGTTTCTACTGTAGAAATTGACTATTAGCTAAGGCACTATAGTAAATTTATGTATAAATTGAGGAAATGCATTTTAACATGATAATAATTGAGATGGGTACTCATGGACCCAACATTCCGAAGCCCATTATCAATGTAGTGTCTCCTGAGCTCCTTTCTTCTCAAGTCTTTGGGAAATTTCTCAGGTGCTGCTATGATTCCACAGAAACAAGCAGATCTCTTGAGTAATTAATTTGTAAGAAAATGCTCTTACATTTGTCTGGTATTCATACTGAACCCCTGGAAGAAAATGTTTCAGTCACTTCAAAAGTTTTGAAAACACAAATCTAGAGCACTGGTTGCATTGCTTTAGCAGCCATCAACCTAAAACCATCCCATCCCATACTTCTGGTTCAGTAGGCCTCAGGTAGCTGTGAATAATTTGTGTTTCTCACTGGGCATCTTGGTGGTACATACCTGTAATCTCATCATCTCATCACTTGGGATGCTGAGACTGGAGGATCATGAGTTTTAGGCCAACTTGTACAATACCACAAGACTCAGTCTCATATTATACAATTGTCAAATTAAGGAAGATATAAGGAATATTTTAAGGCTGCTGTTTATTTTAAGAAAACTTACTCTACTTGGCTTAAAAATACATGGAATTGATTGATTCATGAACTAGAAAAGTCCATATGCAGTTATTTTACTTCATGTATAGTTTGACCAAGTTCTCAATATCATGGAGACTCTGGGCCTTTTTCTCAAATGGGTTTCATTCTTAGGCAGGCTCATGCCTTATAGTATCACCATTCAAATAATATAGTTCTGTCTCAACCATCTAGACCAGGAACTCTTTTGGTTGCGTCCACACCAATCTGGACTCAATTTCCCTGGCCTAGAACACAGGAAAACTCATAAAACTAAAGAGTAGACAAAACACAGTTCAACTTTCAAGGACCAAAGCTGGGAAAGAGCAGATTCCATCCAAATCATCAAATTACACCCCAGTGTGATTAGCAGAACTGGGAATGGAGCGACAACAGCAGAAAATGCAATCCAGGATAAAGCACACTGATGTGCTTCCATGCTTTTTTGACATGTGGTCCAAGAGCTGAGAAGGTTTTGTAAAACTTTTCTTAAAGGTGTTCATTCTTTGAATGTCATTTGCATATTGATTTTCTTTTCTCTTTTACAATATAAAATTACGTTGGCTACTTTACACACTTTTGAAATCCCACAGTTTTCTGACATGGATAATTGATGGATGGGATCATGCAGGCAGCATGGAGAAGGTATTTTGAAGTCTGCTAGAACTGAGTTTGAATCATAGCAACATCATTGACTATTGGGTTTCCCAGGACAAGTTATTTTGTCCTTTCTGTTCCTATAGAATGAGGTTATCAATACCTTAACTTCCAAGATTATGTTGAAAATTCAATTAGTTGCTATTTGTAAAGCCTCTGTGTCAATATGGAGACTCAAAAGATGGAATGTATTTTATTATTATTGCCACATTTGATGGAAACTGGACTCTGGACCAGAGCTGTCAATCTGGACACATATGCCAGATAGTCTGAAGACACTAGTTTGACAAACTTAGGTTTGTTTTCATCTCCCTCCAACTTGCAATGAATCCTACAATATTTTTATAAGAATCTTGTGCATTTCTGGGAGTTCATAAAATAAGGTAGAAAGTAGCCTGCATGAGATGAACATAAAAAATAGAGACAAAACAAAGAGAACCTGAAATCAGTAGGAAGCTTCATTTTCTTTAATTAGCATATTTAAGTGAAGCTTAGAAGCTGTTCCTTCCCTGAAACATTGCATTTTATTAAAAGCTGTTTAGAGCTCATAACCATTCTGCTGATTTTCTCAAAACACGTTCTCCTTATAGGCCGGTGCTAAACTGTGCATATGAAATGAGCTCAGCTTAATGTTGTGTTAAAAGAATTTGGTCTCCAGAGCTGTCTCTCTTCTTAATAATATGTAATCATACTCCATCTATTTAGTTTTCTTTTAACTTGCCCCATGCAGGCAATGAATCCAGTTTAATTAAATGTGCCTTTAAATAGTCGAATAGGGCTCATTTGCACCTAGCATGTCTCCCTTTCATCCTATTAAGACCCCCCTCAAGACATAAAAACCCAATAAAGAGGCCGTGTAGGATGTGTGTCTGATAATGTGAAGGAAGTCTGACATTTGCTCTGTAATTTAGTAAAACCTGCATTTGCTTTTGAGGGCACTGTCACAGCTGAATGGAGGCAGTGTGGAGCCTCTTGGGTTCTGGATCAATCATCATAAACAGCACTTCAGAGATATGCTGGTGACCCTCTGGGTTGAAAGTAAGGCCTCCTGGCATGCCAGACAGCTGCCCAAGGAAGCTCAGAGAGTTTTAGAGAGAGGGCATAAGCTATGCCTCAGTCATATTACCTGGGGACATAAGTATGGAGATCTACTTTCCCCTGTTACAGGATTCGGTATGAGAGAAGGAAAGTCTATTCTGAAAATTAGAAACTGAGAATTAAGTGGTACTATTTTGTCAAGAAAGGATAATATTACAGGACAGAATTGCATATTGACAATCTTAATCATGAATTTTCTCAGCTAGATGTTAACTCTTTTTGTCTCAGTGTTTAGCATCATTCTTCAGTGACTTCCGTGTGTTAGCTCCTGCTACCTACCAAGGATACAACATCAAGAGAAACAAAGTCCTCTACAGTTTATCAGGTTTTAGGCTAGTTTGGGGAAACACTGGGAATAAAAATGAACAATAAGCACAGATAGGACATCAAGTGATAGGAACATAGAAAAATAAAGCAGAGGGTGCTAACGGTTCAAGGACTTTAGGTACTGTTTTAGAGGGTACAGTTTGGCAGAGATTTGTTGCTTTTGTGCTCTAGGATAAGTTCAGAAATGTGGGGTTTTGTCTTCCTGATCATACATGAGAACATGTCTGTATTGGTGGAGTAAGCTGAGCTGAATCAATGGGTGGGGTTCCATTTTACCATCTAGATTCTTTTCACCAGGGTGCAAGACAGGACTTTCTTCAGTTATTCTTGAAGGGATGGCACTTTCCATTTCTTGCAGTAAATTGTAGAATATGAATAAACAAGATGATTAATGGGGGGCAGGACTCAGATCTTGCACTATTTCATTCCCATCAGGTATGCAGTTTAACACAAAGTCTAACATGTAATGTGATTTATACATTTTGGTACCTTCTGTGTTTCAAAAATTGGCAACTATGTCATCTAACAAACCTACATGGCAGAGAAGATATGCATTGAGATGGGCGTGGGGGCTCACGCCTATGATTCTAGCTACTCAGGAGGCTGAGATCTGAGGATCGTGGTTCAAAGCCAGCCCAGGCACTAAAGTTCATGAAACTCATCTCCAATTAACTACTAGAAAATCAGAAGTGGCACTGTGGCTCAAGGGGTAGGATGGTATCCTTGAGCTGAAGAGTTCAGGGACAGTACCCAGACCCAGAGTTCAAGTCCCATGACACACACACACACACACACACACACACACACACACACACGCACAAAGATATGCAGTGACTGGTTAAATCACTTAATTTAATAAGTATGACTTAAATGCCATAACTCATTTCCTTGTAATTCAGTTTTTTCATTTAAAATTTCATGGCATTAATATCATTTTGCATGATGGATATGAAAATGATATGGTAAAATGAGTTAAATAACCACCATAATATACAGTGTAGTTGCTCAACAAAGAGCTATTCATGGTGCATTCTGGTGTAGGGGTTTGCTGGGTCTGATAGAGAAATATGAAATATATGAAGAAAGTCTACCACATTGTGGTAGACTTGAAACTCACTGTTAGGAGAGATACTTGCAGTGTTTTAAGCAAGGAAATGACATGTTTTCTTGGTTTTAGAGATTTCAAGTCCCAGATCAAGCTGCTGTCAGGGTACTTTCCACTGATTTCTCTCTCCTTGGCATGTAGAGGGCTGCCCTTTAACTGTCTCTTCATCCAGTTATCTTTCCATGCCTGCACACCCTGCTATGGCTGTGCTTAATCTCTCCTGAAAAGAGCACCAGTTGTATTGGGTTAGGGCACTGCCTTTGACCTCCTTTTAATTAACTACCTTTTAATATGTTTTCTTCCTATTTGCCACATTGGGAATTAGTGCTCCAACGAGAGCGTTGTGTGAGAAAATCCTACCGAATGTGCATCATTTTGATTTTAATTTAGCAGCAATGGGAAAAAACTCATGAAAGACCCAAGTGATAAACTTTTAATTTTCTTTTTAAATTGAAATATCCACTAAAATCTGCATCTGTAATGACTACTGTGGTTATGAAGAAGAGGGAGACTTTATTCTTAGAGCTACTTGAAACTGTAAAAGAAAATTTTTCAGAAATAATTGAATTATTAACATTGACACCTCCATGCTCCATTCCCCCCCCCTCATCCCCATCCCTGCTTTTTTGAACCAGTCCTGAGACTTGAGTGCCTGGTTGCTATCCTCAAGATTTTTCCCCTCGAGGTTAGTGCTCTTCCATTTGAGTAGTGGTGGACATAAGAGTTTTATAAAAATTTCCTGGCCATCTATCTTATTTTTCTAACCAGAGTCTAGACAGAGCAGAAAATAGAAATGATTCAAAGTGAATGAATATAATTTTAACCTAAGGACGTTAATAATGGGCTGCATAAATACCTTCTTTTCTTCTTTTAAAATTATCTTCAAATAATTGTCCAAGGAGATTTCAATTTAACAAATCCACTTATGAATACAATGCATCTTGATCAATCACCCCTCCCATCATCCACCATTGATATGATTGCCCATGTTATGGACATTGAGTATAATGACTGGATTCATCCACTATTCCTCTTTCCATTATCTGTTCCCCTCCTTTTTACTCCTACATCCTCCAGCTAAGACATGTTTCAGCTTCCTGATAGTCATTTTGTGAAACTATTACTTATTCAATGAGGTTATGCCAAGGAATCTCACTCCTGAACATACCATACTTTAATCAGTAGAGAAAATAAATGATTTTCAACTGTAACTCTGTGCATCACCTTTATAATAACAATAAAAATTTAAAGAAAAAGAAAATGAGACAAGGTAGCTAGTTACTATTATCACAGCCATTTTTACCTTATCATTAAGGTGGATATTAGGAGGTGGGAAAATATGTGATACTGAAGATGCTTCTTTAAAAAGTCAAAACAGAGACAGTGCTTCTCGGCAGTGCAGACCTGCTGGCTCCAGACAGAACCTGCATGAGCCCAGAGCCATCACTCAGCCATGGTGTGAACTTGCCAGCTTCTAGGAACTCGAGAATCCAGCAATTTGTGAGTACCTCCGAGGAGAAGGTTCCACTTCTGCTTGCTGAACGGCATTGGGAAGGAATCCCCTCTCCCTCCATCTGAGAGTAGCGCCATCTTGACTGCTGGCAAAGACCTGGCCAAACCAACTAGAGACTGAGAAGTGGTGCTGGCAGTGCCATCATTCAAAATGGCAAAGGATTTCCCAGAGGCAGCTTAGCCAGAAGTCCAATCCCCGGTGCTAGCTGAAGCACCTCCCCCTGTGCCGGGGCACAGTCCTGAACAAGAAATTCAAGAAAAATGTCAAATCAAGGAATAGCATCTCTCATCCGACATAAACAGGCAATGGAGCAGTCAATGGCAAAACTAGAGGAGAGTCCTCTAAGTGCTATACAGATACAATTGATAAAGATGATTAATGAAAAGTTTGAAAGCATACAGAAAGAGATACAGGAGGAAGCTATATCTAAATGAGATGAAACCATAAACAAGGAGATATGTGAAGGAGAGCAAGCCATAAAGGAGGTCATAATAAAGGTATTTCAAAGAAAAATGAAAGAATTCATAAAATCCACAAACAAAAAGCTGACAGAACTCCAACAAATATCCAATGAGAATAAAATTGCTGAGCTAACTACTCAAATGGAAATCAAGGAGCTAAAGAAATCCATACACGATCTAAAACAAGAGATGCAAGGCATCAAAAATGAGCAATTAGAAGAAAGGGAGATGAAGAATAAAGTAGAAAGTTTTGATAGCAGGTTAGACAATGCAGAAGAGAGAATTTCCCAGGTTGAAGATAATTTAGTTGTTACAGAGAAAGAACAGAAAATAAGTCAAATAAAATCTAGGAAATATGAAAGAATGCTTCAGGAAGTGGAATCTTAGAGAATTTTTTATTCACATTTCTTTTATGGCCAGGGATGTGGAGCATTTTTTCATATGTCTATAGGACATTCTTATTTCTTCTTCAGAGAAGTCTGTCTTTAGGTCTTTGGCCCATCTTTTAATGCGATGATTGTTTCTTTGGAGATTAGTTTTGGAGTGATTCTATTTTTTTAGCTGTTGATATTCAATATGAGTTTCTTATTTTAGTTCAGCTGAGCCTGGTTTGGTATTTCTGTTGTCATATGCAAAACATTGTCATAGTCAGAGTTATTTAGAAGAAACTAAAGTCTGGGTTTTTAGGGAGTTTTCTTGAAGTGAAACTGCCAAACTAAGCTTACTACTGGCTGTATATGATGAGGAAACAGCTTCTCTGGGTCAGTCATCAAAACTGGATTAACAGGAACTTATTGTGTATCTAAACTAGATGGGCCCTGGATTGTTAATTTGGGAATTTTATTGAAGAATATGGTAGGAGTTAATAGAAATGCCTTGGAGGTAACTGGTCCTGTTTTTATCCAAGGGGACAATTGTCACTGGACTAGGCTAGCTACTGAGCCTGAGCATATTTGTTTGATCACTGCCTAGCCTAGAATCTCTGGGGCAGAGGAAAGAAGTCCACAGAGACCAAATGGCCAAAAACAGTTAAACTCAAGATAATAATATAGTAATTATGAATGAAGCCAAGACAGGAAATGCATGTATCAGGGCTCAAAGAAATGAAAAGTGTTGCTAATTCTAAAACAATGGACTGATCAGAACAAATTTTAGTATTAGCATACATCATTGGTCTGAGATTGAGGGAATGGAGGAGAAGACAACAAGAAAAAGATTAATAATTTTCCAAGTTTGGATTATTTACGAAGTACAATATTTGCAAAGCTTCCCTTTTGCATAGCAATTAACATTGAAACTGTGTTGCTTTCCAATATCACTGTAGTGATTTCCAAAGTAATATTTTTGAAAAGAGGCAGGTTAAAAGAAAATGAGTGGGAAGCTGGTGGCTCATGACTGTCATCACTCAGGAGGCTGAAATCTGAGAATTCTGGATCAAAGCCAGCCAGGGGAAGAAGGTCCATGAAATTCTTCTCTCCAATTAATCACCAAAAGACCAGAAGTAAAGCTATGGCTTAAGTAGGAGAGCACAGTCCTTAAGCAAAAAAGCTCAAGGACAGTGCTCAGGCTCTGAGTTCAAGTCCTAGGACTCATTCACACACACAAATGGTACTTAAGAATAGCATAATAATCCGGTGTTTTAAAGGTTACTTCAGGTTGCTGTTAATCGATGCCAAGAGATCCAGAATAACATGAGGTTCCAGTTACACTTTTACTTCATATGACTTCATGTGACTTTCAGAGAGTTTCAGTTCCTTTCTGTGTCTCAGAACACTTCTCTCATATGAGAGTACTGTACAATTTCCTCCTTGATACTGTTCTTTCAAAAACTTTCTTCATGCAAATGTAGACACTAGAACTCCACATTAAGGTTTCTATTGTCAGTGAACAGGCTAAATCACCATGAAAATGTCTTATCCTGTTCTGTATTTCTCCATCAAATATTCATACTGTTGTTCCCTGAGTTCTTTCTTTGAACACCTGCTTACAGGGTGTGTAGGGTCTTTTGGGGGTACCTTGAACTACCAGGGAGACAAAACCATACATATAAATATCATTGTTCAAAATGTAGGTTTCTCCAAATTAAAGTAAAACCTAACAAAAAGTTCAGAAAAAAAATGATAGCCATCTATCATTTTGATTTGATTTTCATATGCAAAGAAAGAGAAATGGCAGTGTGTTACAGCTCCTGTGTCATTAGATCAGGCATAGTGACTCATGACTGTAATCCTAGCTACTCAAGAAACAGGGATTATGAAGACCAGTGATCTTTTCTGTTTAATTGCTCTGAATTAGCTTCCACTGGTTGGGACTGAAAATCATCTGGTACACCATGTCCCTTCTCTTCTGATAAATTGAATTTTCCCTACCTTGATTCATATCCAGAGATCTTCTCGGTCCCCAGCTGATGGGTTGGCAACACACAGGAATAGATGCTACAGGAATCTGTTACAGCAACCTGCTGTAGAACTAGAAGGAGAAATTCCAGGAGAGCAGTGAGCAAGAGATGAAAGTGCATGGATCACTGTGTGGCAGGAAAAATGTTGGGGTACACTAAAATAAAGGTTTATATCTGGTGCTAAAAATATTATGCTCTGATTTACAATTTGTTTTGGCTTGGTCTTGAATATAGCTATAGCTACATTTGATTTGTCAAGTGCTTCCATTTCCATGTTCCCTTAGTGCAGGGCACCTTCTTCATTAGAGCACTATGCACTGTAACATCATTATCACCTCAACTCACACTCTTCCTCTAATCACAGTATTGTGTGTACATCTGTAAACTGGTTGTTGTGCTTTACTGAAGGCTTAGTAGAAAGCATTTTATAATTGGGCATTGATGGCTTGTGCTTGTAATTCTAGATAGAACTCAGATCTAGAAAATCTTTTATTTGAAGTCACACCACATAGAAATGCCTATCTTCAATTAACCACAGCATAAAGCGAGGCTGGAGATATGGCTCAAGTCGTAGAGTACCAAATGTGAACAAGAAAGCCAAATGAGAGCACAAGGCTCTGAGTTTGAACCCCAAATATCAGCACAAAAGCCTTTCTTCTTGCCTTTTCTGAAATTCTGTAAAATTGATAGGCAAGGAAACGTATTAATTATGTAGGACATTTTCTAAGCTCTTCCCATTGACTCTATTTATTTATGAAACTTCTAGAAAAGGAGATACTTGTATTAAACCAGTTTATACATAAAGTAGAGGACCTAAGTAATTTGCTGAAACTCATCCAGTTTGTATTAAGCACTCTAGGTCTTTGACAAGCAGAGAAAAGTCAAAAGCATTTTTCTTCTGAGTTTTTGAGCCAATAGAGATTGTGTTTCAAGTAAAAGTCAACAATTAACTTCACAATAATGTTTCCCAATCTAAATTATGTTAGAAAATTGGCAGACCTTCCAAAGAAGCCTTGAATACTAAGTTTGATTACATGGTGACAACAGAAATAACCCAGAAAGGAAGACTGAGCATAATTTCTCTTCCTTTGTTCAATCATTCTGTGTGAGAATTAAAAATGGGAAAAGTAAACTCAATACTCTCCATTACCAAAACCTCCAGTATTGTTTCCATGGACTCAAAACTGGATCATTATAAAACTGTGGAGATGAAAGTTTTGCTTTGGAACTGTGTCTCATGTCCCCTGACAATTCTGCTTAACCACTCTCCATCCTTCAGCTTAAGGAACAAGCAATGTTCTTACTAGAGCAAGATGGCACCCTCCACTGCATTATGACAAGGAAATGGAAACGTAGGTTCACTTGTGCTCTGGATTTCATGTTATTGTATTCTAAATATTCTGGAAAGAGCGTACCTTGCATTCAAATAAGAAAGAGAGAAATGAGTAAGTTATTTCTAATCTGGTCATCAGTATAGAGTATTCTACCCAACTATAGGATGAGTCTCCTCAAAAAGAAAGAAGCTCAGATCTTTTGTATTTCTTATTTCTAAAAGAAGGTAAAAGAGTACTGACCTTCTGTTTGTACTTATGCTTTTGAAAACTTAAGTTCAAATGATTCACTAACAGTGAACTGAGAAATTAAGTGAGAAAAAAACTGAGAGTACATCAACCTTCTGGACAGAAATGTACTTATCAGAGTCTTTGGCATCAGTTGATGCAACATGTACTCCATCCCCAGGAATCTGGATTGAAATCCTTTTCTTTTCACTTCACTTTTTCCTACCGAATAGGCTCTGTCCTACCTGTCCTACCTTCTTGGTTACAAATTTTGGCTCCATACTTTCTTGTTCCCCATCTCAAACAAGGAATTCAATTTTAGTGCATTTAGAAAAATGAATTCCAGTATTTTATGCGGGTATACTCTTTTCTTACTTTTAAGATGTTTTTTTTCTCAAGAACTTTTTGCTATCCCCTTACCCTCATGTATAGGATTACTCCTTTTATATTTTAATTGCCAAGGCACTGAGTAGCTATAGAAGGTTTTAGGCAATGTTATGCAAAATAAAATGTTATGGCAGAAAAAAATAAAAATAAATCTGTTACCTGCTAGTCTCTAGTCCCTGGATGTCTGGCATCCATGAAAAGTCTGAATCTCTACTACTATGTATATGCATGTATTTACCCTGGACCCTGTGCCAATTTCACTAAGAACATTTAGCATATTTGAGCTTTGTGTGTGCTTTCCTCAAGCATAGCAGAAACCAAACAACTTTGAACACACTGATAGTGATGTCCAAATGTAGGCTTCCAATCAGAAGCCATTACTTGTGTAGAAAAAAGCTAGGAAGAGCAGAGGGATTAAAAAGACATAAAACTTTAGGAGAGCAATGAAGACATATCATTATGAATTGAAATCTCTTACTTCTTCTATTCATTAAATCAAATATTTCTTTTTTATTATACAGCCAATTGATGGTCACCTGGGCTCCATTTTCAGATAAGTAGTTGAGAAAACTAGTGGAACATTCAGAATGGAGTAGAGGTTTTGGAGGATACCTATGCCAACTTTTTTGGCTCTTATGGACATTTCCATTTCTGTGTCTTTAAAATATAAGCTCCAGAATAAATTATATAATGGAACAACTAAATGGATCAAGTGGAGACACAATCAGTTGCATTTTGAAGGAAAGAAAACACATTAAATATAACAGTACTAACATCCAATGGGTAGACAAGTTTTAAAAGTTGTATATTATCTGATTATCTATTTCCTCTTCCTCTTCTTCTTTATTTCCCTTCCTCTTCTCCTTCTCCTTTTCCTTATATGTAGTGTTTAGGATCAGATCCAGAGTCTTTAGAAAGCTAAGCAAGCACTCTACCACTGAGCTACATCCCTAGTCCTTCATTTCTTTTCTTTTTTCTTGGTTTGGGAAACTATCTTTTAAATAGTCTACTGATTATTCCCTTATTTCTTAACTCTTCTCTTTCCCCATCTCTCTCTTTCTTAGCTCCCTCTCTCTTTCCCTCCCTTCTTTCCCTTTCTCCTTCCCTTTCTCCCTCCCTCCTTTACTCCTTCCTTCTTCCCTTCTTCCTTCCTTCCCAATTCTCTCTCTCCTTCTCTCTCTCTCTCTCTCTCTCTCTCTCTCTCTCTCTCTCTCTCTCTCTCTCTCTCTCTCTCTCTCTCTCTCTCTCTCACACACACACACACACACACACACACACACACACACACATCTACAAAGAAACATTGTTACTTTTGGCTAAAGGCTTGTAGGATTCTTCATCACATAGAACAACTTCCTTGTCTCTGTTCCCTGCTGCCTACAAAGAGCATATCCTAAGGAATATTAAAGTCTAAACATAGATTCAATGAAACACTGCAAGGTAATTAACCTGTTTTCTCTAAGGAGAAAGAGATATATAGGTAGTGAGACCAAATTTCAAGATGAAAGTTAAAACGGAAATACATAAGAAATGGAAGATGAATAAATTCAAAGCCAGGATAAAATGGATAGTGGTATAGTCACAAATATAAAATGACCTAGGAAGCACTCATATTTAATTTTAATTTTATTATCAAGATATAATAGCTTATCCATTTGAAGAATGTGGACTTCTATCATTCCATCCTTTCCACTTGGAAAATCTTGGTGCATATCTTTTCCAGGGCCTATGGCTCCTTTAGCGCTGAGAATGACTCCATAATCCCTTCCTTTCCACACTGTCACTAAGGGATGTTCACAAAACACAAAGCTGATTATGATGATCTGTTTTTTAACCCTTTAGAAGTCTATTATAATTTCCAGGTCAACCTCAATTTCTTAGAAAGGACTTGACCTATCTCACTACCACAAATACCCAACACTAAGATTCTGTCAATATACTTAGCTGTCAGTGTGTCCATTCTGTTACCTTAAATGTGCATGTCTTCATATTTTGCTTTTAAACTTTAGACTTCTTAGGAAAGTTGAAAATGTAATAACATTTTCATATGTCTCTTGCTCCTCTTTTTGTCATATCTTAACACTACTTCATTTACCAAGTAAAAGAATTTCTCATTGTGGAAATATTAAATAAATTACAGGAATCACTGAATTTTACCTGTTCCTCCATTTTTAAAATGATATCCTGCCTTGCAATTGAATGCTAGATTCACTTGGTATTCTACACTTACAATGGTTTCTCATTCTTTCCTCATCTTCTGTGACCCAGATACTTACAGGAGTACCAGTCAGGTGTTTTGTTGAAGGTCCTTCTTCTTTGGTTTGCACGACATTTTCTCATGATTGGGCTGAAACTGATTTACATAGAAATGATGGGCACATTTTAGTGCATCCCATCACAGGATTCATTATAGTGACATGTTTTCGCACTGTTTATGTAAGTATGTATGTATGTATGTATATGTGTGAGTATATATACACATATATCTTTATTGATATATAACATTACCAATAGGTTTCTGGTAATGTTAACAGCTATCCATTGGTACTTGATTTCTCCTAGGATTTCCTTCTTCAGAACTGCCACTTTCACCTTTATGTGTTTATCATTATTACTTCAAGAAAGATATGTAGAGAGTCAATAATCCTCAAGGTTTATCCCACTAATTCTAGCAAAATTATGACTGGCTTTTGTTTTTTGGCAATCGTGGACTTGGGCTCAGGGCCTGAGCACTGTCCATGGATTTTCTCAAGGCTAGGGCTCTACCACTTGAGCCACAGCACCATGTCTAGCTTTTTGCTATGTATGTGGTACCGAGGAATCAAACCCATGGTCTTCGTGCATGCTAGACAAGCACTCTACCACTAGGCCAAACTCCCAGCCCCTATCACTGGCTTTTGATCAAAATATTTCTCTTTTTTTTTCAACTTTGCCTGAAATTTCTAATACCCCTAGCACATCTTGTTCTCTGTCTGTCATAATTCAAAATGTTTTGTCCTCTGGAAACCCTTTTGTGACTATTCCAGGTAGACAATAATTCTCTTCTCTACACAGTTTTGCAACATTTTACCACCATGTTTAGTGGCTTTTTCTGTTCCCTGTTACTTATTTTGCATGAGTTCAGACTTTTGGGGGGAAACTACCCTATCCCAGCGTTTTTCACTCCTTGCATCTAGCACAAGACCTGGCCCTTAAAACACATTAGGTATGCGTTAGAGAATAAAGAAATGAATAAATCTATTATACCCTTTCCAAAATTCATTTCCATGTTGAATAATTTAGTTGGAGGGTTTTTTGTTTCATTTAGAAGAATAATGTTCATTTCTAAATACATGACTTTGAATTTGATTTTCTGCCAAGTTTTTTTTCCCTTGGGGAAATTTACTTCATGATGTTCCTGGCATCTGCTTATTTAATTCTTGAAAACACAAGCTAAAACCTTGCTTGCTGCCTTTTTTTTCTCCTGTCTTTTCCCTACCTTCGTTATACAATGGCCTGCCTTTTCCGTCCCACTGTGATTCAGTGTGAAAGTTTATTTTTAGGGATACAAACAAAGAAAATATTTTTCATTTCATTCCTTCTGCTCATTTTCTGGGCATCTCTTATCCTGGTCTTCAATATGGGCTCCCTTAACCTTTCATGATGCATTTCCTCCTGTATGTTTACTTTTATTTTGTAAATTCAACAAAAGTTTGATATGTCTATATTTAATTCTGGGAAAGTAAAATAATAGCAGAAATGGACTCTTTAGCTAACAATTATCATTATTATTAAGTAATTATTAAGTGAGGTAGTTTGGATCATTAATGAAGGATGCTAGACTTGCTAATGAATGAACCATTGTATAACTATGTAGTAATAAGCATGTCAACAGTCACTGGTACAACTGTGATAAAAAGTCTTTCTCCTTCTACACCACCATCACATCACCATTGTTTTTATCACTGAAACCAACATTGTATTGTGTGTGCTCTGCAATGACCTTTACCAACCCAGTCACATCTAACCTCATAACACCACTGCTTTGAACTGTTAAAATTGTGATACAAATAATACCTTGTCAACCCTCAGAGGATTGGCAAGTTACTTTAGACTGCATTTTAGCTATTTGAGTTGGATCTCATCAGTCTTAATTTTTTTTCTAGAATAGAAATTCTATAAATGTTGAGAAAGAAGTTTTACACTTTATCATGTGTCTATTGCTATGTGGAAAATACAAACTAATAATTCTTTTGGGAATTCTGAGAAGTTAGTCTTTCTCTAACTTCTATAACACCAAAATATCAAAATTGCAAACACAAGACTGAGTTAAAACCTCACCACTGCCAAAATTAAAAGTCCAAAGCAAAAACTAAGACATCAACAATTGATTTTAAAACAAAGCAAGACAAAAATGAAACTTACATACATTCTACAACAAAATCTTAACATACAAAAGATTCATTTGCTCTTGATTTTTGTAATAGTTTTCTGACTGGGTGTGATAATCAACAATAAAAAGAAAACACTGCATATTCTTCTTGTTTAGATACAAGTTTTAATTTTAACAATTGATCTCTTCTAAATTTCTATTTGTAAAGTCTTGGGTCTGATCCTAATCATTTTTAATCTGGCTTTGGAAAAAACCTTCAATAATTTTTTGGGTTTTCTCCCATGTTCATATGAAATGGCTTTTGGCTCTACTTGATCATGAGTAAATTCAAGTTCCTTTTCACAGATTTTTTTTTTTAAATTTCAGCCACAAATCTAGTTTATTGGGATTTTACTTACTTTACTCTTTCTGTGAGTTGCATTCTAGAGCATGGAACTTCTTAGCTCTACAAGAGTTCACTGGGCCCACTAGCTTTCATGTATTTTTTCATACTCTTCCTAGAGTATGAATGTCTACGCCCCTCTAACTTTTTAGCCTCCACATAAATCCCTCATCTTCTTAGTGACAAATCCAAGACCTTCTTGTTGAGTTTCCTCTCAAAATACACCCAAGTCTCATTACTTCTGATCTGTTCATTTCTTTACATCATAAACTCCACTGAGAGTATCTCCCTCACAGACTTTAGAAATTGCCACAGAACTCATCTCCATATTTCTCTTTTTATACACATCCATTTATTGCCCACTGTCATGCAGTGAGCATCCTTTCAGATCATATATCAGATTTGTTCTTTCTCATATTTACAATAATAGTCCTGTGTTTTTGGGATTCGTTGGCCTCTGCTGCCCTCCAGCCAGTCTGCTGCTGCCCTTGAGCTTTAACACCTGTCTCACACCTCCTCATTCTAAGCTTCTGCTGCCCTTGAGCATTAACTCCCACCTCATCCCTCCTCACCCTCTCTGTTTTCATAAAACCCACTCCTTTGGGTGTTTACGATGTTCACAACTAGCTTCAGCTTCATAATCTTTCCACTTCCTAGTCCCTCCCTTAGATGATTTCTTTCAGATCATTACACAGCTTCCCACTTCATTTTCAAGTTCTGTGCTCAAATATCACCTCCTCCCAAAAGCCTTCTTTGACATTTGTTCTAAAATAATCATTCCATTTTATCCATCACTGCCCTTTAATTGCCAGGTAACATCAAACAATATGAAAGCATACTCTTTGTTGTTGATGGTAGTGGGGTTTTTTTGTTTTGTTTTGTTTTGTTTTTTGTGCAGGTCTGGGAACTTGAAATTAGGGAGCTTGAAATTTACTGTCACTGAATTTCTTTGGCTCAAGGCTAGCACTCTCTGACTTAAGCCACCACTCTACTTCTGGATTTTTCTGAGTAGTTTTGTTGGAGATAAGAATCTCGTGGAGACTTTTCTGCTTGGGCTGGCTTTGAACTGTGATCTTCAGATCTCAGCCTCCTGAGTAGCTAGGATGACAGCATGAACCACTGGTGCCCAGTGAAAGCACATTCTTCTATGCCCTTGCTTATCTCACCATATACTCTCTGTTTCCTATACTTAACTGTATGCACTATTAGTGAGTGAAGTCACTGAGGACTGAAGCCAGTGTCTTCCACTTCCTGAACTCTTTCTTTACTGTGGAATATAATTCAGGCCCTTCCTGTCTGGATTTCATTTGATTTATCCTGGAATTTCCATTGAGCCTATGAATTACTATCATATTAATGAATGAGTTGATTAGTCATACATCTAACTTAGTATATAGTTATTTTGGAATTCTGTCATTTTTTTCTTTAGATTTTAATTCTCCAGGAAAGAGAAAGTTACTGAAGCAAAAAAAAAAAAAATCTCCCTGACATAGAGAAGATAAGTTGAGCAAGGGCCAACCCGACAAATTGGTTAGGTTTTGGCCAATTCATTTTTCACAATCACCTGCTGAATGTGTAGGTTTTCTCAGTTATTGGCTCAGTCATGCAGTCAATCCAATTCAGTCTCAGAAGGGAAACAGATTGAGTGTCTTAAACCTATATTTCTTACTTGTTCTTTGTGTGCCATTTACGTTTTAGTACAGGAACTATAACTTCATGAAAATCTCTGTAGGAATTAGCCTTGTTACATCCACTCTCCTTCTGTGATTTCCTCTTCACAACTGAGTGCTTAAAAAAAAAGAATATTTGCCCATGTTACTAAAAAACCTAATGCCACATAGTACAATTGATTACAATCTGTGCCCATCTTTAAATTTCTTAATTCCCGGTAATAGTAGAATGGAAAATGACAGCTCTTCTGGGGTCACTCTAAATGAAACTGTGTCTTCATCTTCATGTTTAAGCACCAAGTTTGAGAGCACAATTCATCCCAGAAGAGAACAAAAGGATGCATTTTTAGAAGTTAAGCTTCAAGCTGACTTGATCTGAACTAAATGCTTTGTAATCTCTCTTTAAACAAAAGCTTTAGCCTGGTTAATCCACCTCTTTATCTATCCCTGTGGAGCCTCCTAAGGCTGAAGCTGCTGCTCACATCATTTTTATAAACAGCCTAGCTTTCTGCCCACAAATTGTTTTCCAGAGGCAATAGCATTGATGTCAGCTGAGTGCAAGTGCATGAGTCATGTTTCCACGTCTTTAGAGACACCTGCCTGAGAGGAGTTCCAGTACCCTTTACTTGCATTCTCTCTGCACAGACAACCTGGCACTGAGCATCCAGTCAGCCAGGATCTCTGGCTCATTAAAGCATGACTGACAGAGTATTGTGTCTGGCTGCACCTTCTGTTCTTGAAATCGCAAGAAAAGCCTTCCATTTGTTGTATGTAAATATGCACTATGCCACATTGTACCCCCAGCTGCATCCAAATTCTGGTGCCTTTGCTTGAGTCCTTAGGTGTTTGTAGATTTCCACTGCCTTTGTGGAGATCAAACAGCAAGGAGATTGAAGCTCCCCGACACTAACCTGATGTTCTTAGGCAGCATGATTTTGCCAGAAATGAAATGACTCTTGAGTGTGGCTGCCGTGGATTTTTCCAGTGGGAATCTTTCATGCATGTGAGGGAAAGCTTTCATATGGAGACCATGATAGGCTGTGCTTTAAATGAATGATAAAAATAAAATAAAATAACATAACATAATTTTGTGCAGAAACATAAACGAGACCAGATAATTTAGTTGAACCTCTTACAGTCAGGATACCTGTGCTTGTGTATGAATGTGAAACATACACACACACACACACACACACACACACACACACATGCATAGTCTTACTACAAGAGGTCACTGCCCTGTCTTCTCCTCCTTTTTTATTTATTTAATTTAATTTTTATTTTTTTCCAGTCAGTCCTGGAGCTTGAACTCAGGGCCTGGGCATTGTCCTTCAAGTTTGTCAAGGCTCTACCACTTGTGTCACAGCACCACTTCTGCCTTTTTTTGTGTGGGTATGTTGCACCAAGGAATCAAACTCAGGGCTTCGTGCATGCTAGGCAAGTACTCTACCACTAAGCCATGCTCCCAGCCTGTCCTGTCTTCTTAAGAGCTGAAGCTTTAGCAATTTGTGGAAGAAGAAAAATCTTGAGGTAAATCTTTATGAGACAGACTTACATTTGAATTTGAACTCTGGGCTTGGACTCACACCAAGATTCAGAATGAAGCGTTAATGAGTGGAGGATGGGCTCTTTCATACACAGACCTGGATTTAGATTCTTCATGTGCTGTTTATTAATTGTGCATCTATAATGAAGTGCCTTAAAGTCTCTTCAACTTATACATCAGACTTCTAGAAGGTATTGAGGGTGATGTTCATCAAGGAGCAGGAAAACAGGAAGACCTCTAGAAATGGCAAGTACTTTTTTCTATATGCTTGTCTTCCTAGTGTTAAACAATACATGCATCCGCTTTGGACTCTTTTTCCTCCTGTAAAAAGGAGTTCTACTGCTCATAAGTGGGAAAGAGGGCTGATATAAAGTTTCAGGATTTTTCTGAACGAGATGATGAATTTTCATCTCCTTGGTATTCCAGGGTTGGTAGTATTAGTAGTAGTACTTGTCTGTAGTTGGTACTAGTCACAGCTCTGTCTCCTCATATGCAGAGGGACTAAGGAAATAGGGTAGAAAGTTAAAACCTTAAAGACTTAGGGAAGAAAGTATAAAATCCTTAAGGACGTAATAACTTAAGAAAAAAAAGTGTAAAATATCCATTCTCATCATGGCTTTGCATTTTCTCCTTAACTTTTTCTCGTTCTCTAAATTTCAGATGGAGTTTTAGCTTTACATTTCTTAAAAATAAACATTGGCATGAACAGTTTTTAGAAACAACATACCAGCTGGGTGCTTGAGGTTCATGCATGTGATCTTAGCTACCCAGGTATCTGAGATATGAGGATTGAATTTTAAAGCTAACCATTCATATGACTGTTATCTAAATCGAAGTTATTTGCTATCTTTGCAATCCTTATTTCAGACTTATTCTAAAAGTTGTTGCTTTAATACTTTCTTGACTGTAAATTATGTTCAACTCTGGATTATTGTAGAAAGTAGTAACTGAAGAAAAGTTAATACACTTGAAGTATAGCATAGAAAATACAGTATTTAGAAATAATATCTTCTTGCATTTGGAGAGTTTTCCAGGAGTTCTCTTTTCTACACTTGTATTTGATTTTATGCAAGTTCAGCTCACTCAGAATAGTGATAGGGATTAGACAATCTTCCCCAATGTTGCAAAACAAAAATAAATTATAGAAATTGAAAACATTTTATTAACATCTTTTTTTTTTTGGTCATGGGGCTTGAACTCTGCCTGGGCACTGCCCCTGAGCTCTTCTGCTCAAGACTACTGCCCTACCCTTGAGCCAGACCCGACTTCCCATTTTCTAGAGGTTAATTGGAGATAAGAGTCTCAGGTCCTTTCATGCCTTGTCTGGCTTTGAACCATGATCCTCATGTCTCAGCCTTCTGAGTAGCTAGGATTACAAGTGAGAGCCACTGCACCTGGCTTATTAACATTTTTTTTTTTTCTGTAAAGGGAACTAAACAGCTGGGCTTAGATCCACACTATACTCATGGTTTTACCATCTCATTTCAGAGCAGTGTAGCACCTTATTCTTCACCCTTTTTTAAATATAAGCACTGTTCTTTCTCAGAGAAATTTTATGTGTTCAACTTTCTTCCACTTTGATCATTTGCATTAGTATAGAAGAAACTTAACAAGTTAAAGTCTGTTCTTTGTTGTTGTTTGCTTTTAAAATTGGAGTTAACTTTTCCATGCTTGTAATCTTAGCTGCTCAGGAGGCTGAGATCTGAGGATCAAGGTCCAGCCCAGGCACAAAAGGACCTGATACTCTTATCTCCAATTAACCCTAGAAAACAGGAAGTGGGGCTTGGCTCAAGGGTAGGGCAGTAGCCTTGAGCTGAAGAGCTCAGGGGAAGCGCCCAGGCCAAGTTCAAGCACCATGACCCACAAAAATAAAAAAGAAAAAAAGAAAAGAAAAAGAATAAAAAAAGAAAGAAAGAATAGTGTTTAAGTTATAGAATGGGAAATAGGATGGATAGTAGCCTTAAGTGCTACTTTACAAGGTATCTCTTTCTAACCGATGGATTTAAATTTCTGGTAAATCTGATTTAGTAGAATTCAGAATTAGAAAGTTCATCTTACAGAGAAACTTGGGGAAGGTATTAAAATCGGGAGCAAAGAATATTCCTAGTATCTCTAAAATAAAATTGCCTTGATGGAACACCAAAGGAATTCTTGTTATGCCCTAGATATATTAAAGGAGAGCAAAGAAACAGTTTTCATTTACGGTCACTGTTTCACAATTCTCTTTGGAAATCACCATTTTCCCAGCAAAACTTCTGAGATTAGAGCTGGAATAAAGGGGAGTCTCTCAGGATCATTTTCCTCCCAATAGCTTTAATTCCATTTGTGCTATCTCCCTGAATGCTCGGGGAACAGAATTGTCATTTCAGATTTAGTATCTCATTTAGTTTTTCCAATGCTCTCTTTCCTTTGTCCAGTTAAAACAAACAAGCAAAACATGTTGGACAAAACTGTCCCAATAAAGTAATAAAGTAATTCTTTAGTTTACACTCTTTGAATCAAAATACTCATGGCCTCCCCCTTCAAAAAAAAAAAAGAAAAGGGAAAGAAAAAAATTATTCAAAGAAACTTGCATGAAATACAGGAGAAGGTCAAGTAAGAATATTTATGATGGAAGAATTCCAGTGCTCCTAATGTGGATGCCATCTGCCTTCCCAATCGGAGGCATTAGCTTAGATCAAGGCTTCTCTTTAGAATCCTGTCTTGGCCCATCTATAAGTCTGACTGATTTCATACTCATCTTTTGCCAGGCTGATGTTTTTACTACTTTGGTGTCAAAGCTGACCCAGTCTGCAGGGTTTATCTCAGATCCCTAAGAATCTCCCCTTTGGCTCCAATAGTCTCAACCCTGGCTGTGTAACAGAATCTCCCAAAGAGATTTAAATGGAAAAACAATCCAATGTTCAGAGCTCAAGAATGCTTATCTAATTGCTGTATAGTAGAGCAGGGACATTGGCATTTTTTACGAGGTCCAAGGCGATTTTTAATGTGCACCAGAGTTGGAGAACCATTGTTCCACTCAACTCCACTCAACATGAATCATCACATTGTACCTTGCAATTTAAATACACTTTCTATGTTTCTAAGCTTAAGTATTTCCCCTCAGAATGGAAAAGTCTCTTCTTTCTGTAATTCTTGTTTACCTAATGAAGAACAACTTCTTAAAATATAAAATAGACTTTAAACTTGTGTATAAAAAGGGAAAGGGAAAGTCTCATCATATGATAGAGGCTATGAAGTATCACTATTTATGATTACAAGAATATCAATTCCTTACTTCCAGGCAGCAGAGAAGTTCACAATGTGAGAGAATTAAGGGACTCATGAAGGAGCCTTTTATTTAAGTACTTCCTTACATTTAAGGCAATATTAATTCAACTGCTATTGTCTGATGTTTATTTATTTTGATTGTTTGCCCTTTTTTAGAATTTTTCATCATAAATAATCCTAGAAAGTTTCATCAAGACCTTTGTTTACAAAACTTTCCAGAACATAGATGCTTATGATGAGTCATCTAATTACCATTTTTAACAGCTTCTAATCTGGCCTTTTTTTCTGGATTGTGCTCCCCACAAAAGTGAGAGTCTCCCATATTAATCATCATAGAAGCCAGGTGCCAGTGTCTCACCCTTGTAATTCCAGCTACTTAGGAGGCAGAGATTTGAGGATCAAGGTTCAAAGTCAGCTTGGGCATGAAAGTCCATGAAACTCATCTTCAGTTAACCACCAGAAGAAGAAAGTTGTGCTGTGGCTCAAGTGGTAGAGTTAGAGCCTTGACTTGTAGAGTTCAGGGACAGTGCTCAGGCTGAGACTGACAAACAAAAAGAAAACAAAGACAAACAAAGCAATCATTATACCATCACCACCTAACTGAGGGTCTGATTTTTAAAAGTTCAGAATGACTTTGAAAATTAAGTTACATATTTTATATTAGTTACACAGGGCATTTCACTGTGATAGTTCTATGTATGAATACACATGCAATGCATGCTGACCAAATTCGCTCCTTTGATTCTTCTCCCTCGTTCCTGCTTCTTTCAACAGATTTTGTTGCTGTATTTTCACACACACACACACACACACACACACACACACACACACACACATGCACAGTTTTTTCTTTTTCTTTTTCTTTTGTCATAGGGCTTGAACTCAGGCCTAGAATACTGTCCCTTAGCTTTTTTCTCAAGTCTAGTGCTCTACCACTTTGAGCCATAACACATAGCACCACTTTTGTTTTTTGGGGTTTTTTTCTTGAGTGGTTAATTGGAGATAAGTGTCTAGTGGGGGGTTTTCTGCCCAGGCTGGCTTTGAATCGCAGTCCTCAGATCTCAGCCTCCTGAGTAGCTAGGATTATAGGTGTGAACCATTGATACTGGGCTAGATGAGTCTGTTTCACATGATGATCTGATGGTCATTGTAATCCTCCCATGGCAGTGGGAAGTTATATTGTGAGATATCATCAATAGGTATTTAAACGCTACAACCAGAACTATGTCTTTTCTGCTCTCAACTCACTGGCCAGTCATATGACTCATCCACCCACAAAAGGCAAGCAATCCTCTCCCAAATCTAATGGAACAGAGCAATGTTCAGCAACCAGCTAACAAAGTGTTTTCTATTTGTGGATTATCTGCTAGAATGCCTATTGTGAAGCTAGAGTAGAAGCAAGGATCCCAGCTCAGAGGTGTTGCAGTCATTCATGAAGAAATAGATGTCAAAAATTGGAATTAGTGCCTTATTGCAAGACAGAGGAAATGCAACTTGATGTGAGAAGGAAATAAAGAAGTTCTAAAGGAGACTGCTAAATTTGTGGTACACTATTAGTGGTAAGAATTGAGTTAAATTTATTCATTTTTATTCTGACATGTTAATTTCTAGGTTTATCTAATTTCTAGGTTTATTAATTTCTATTTTTTAGGTTTTCACCTAAGTCTTAAGTGAAATGTTGTGACAGAACATGTACATATAAATATCTGAAACAATCAGTTATCTTAGGAGTAAGTTTTATACAGAATGTAAAAAAGAAAAACATGGTAGAATACTCCAAACATCAGAGAGAGTCAGAAATGAGGCTGAAAGAAACTAGTGATTAAGAAGAGCTTGTGGGCACTACAAGGTAAATTAAGAAGAATTCGATAAGGAAGGAAGACATGATCAACTTTTCAAAACTAAGGAGAAACGAAGGGACATAATTAACTTCCTGAGCTTAGCAAGATGGAAAGCAGCTTCCACTTAACCCCAGCCTGATTAGAGGAGTAGAGAAGAGAAGAGAAGAGATAGTAAATCAATGGACCCGAGTGCCATCCCTGAGCATTTTTCTCAAGGATTATTGCCCCCCCACACTTGAACCACAGCTCCATTTCTAGCTTTTTAACAGTTAATTGAAGATAAAATTTCACAGACTTTCTTATTTGGAATAACTTTGTCCTCAGATCTCAGCTTCCTGAGTAGCTAAGATTACAGGCAGGATCTTGGAGGAGTTTTTCTCCTAGACTGAGAGATGAAGCAAGACACAACTTTGCAAAGTGTAGTATGCTAATTCAGGTGGTCTGCCCTTTCAGAGGAGTAAAAATTAAACACGCAAAAAAAAAAATCCACAACAAAAACAACAAAACACCTTAGCTTTGATTTTAAATTGATTAACTTGGGGGAGAGGGCATGCATTTAATTTTTGATATATGATTTCAAGCAATTCTAATCCTTCTTTAGCTTAAAGCCTGGCATCAGCATAATATAATTTAGTTCAGAAGGCCCAGGCTGCTTCAGTGACCTCATAATCACAGGAAAGGAGAGCCAGCTAATAACCTTGTAAGATTCTCTCTTGCTTGTTTCAAATTTAAAACTCCCAAGAATTTCCTTCAGTTACAAAACAAATAAATATGCCATAATCAGTATGCATAATTATGCAGATTATAGTGTGAAGATGATCAGCTTGCCTCTTGTAAATTATGATAACTACATCTTAATAGTGTTCTCCTGAGATTTACACAAAGCCTCTGGTTCCTGGTCATTTCTCTCTTCCCACACAGTTACCATTTCAGAGAAACAGGATTACAGTCACTTCCCTTTCTGCTCCCTCCCCTACTGTTCATGAAAAATGGAATTTAAATCACCACATTGCAATGACAATAATTGTATTAATAGTCTAAGGTTGGTATAACAGATTACTGTGGTCTGGTTGCCTTATACTCAGAAACCTATTTTTCCCAGTCTGGAGGCAAGAAGTCCTTGATCATGAAATCAGAACCAGGTACTATTGGCTTACATCTGTTGTTCTAGCTACTTGGAAGACAAATTTGAAGTGATTTAGACCCAACCCTAGCAAAAAAATGTTTTTGAGACTTCATCTCCAAAATAGCAGCCCAGTGTAGTGGGGGGGGGAGGGTGGAGGGAAGCAACTGAAGATAAACATAGTTTATGTGGTAGAGCAAAAACGAAGAAAGCACAAGGCCCTAAGTTTAGATCCTAGTACCAAAAAAAAGGAGCAAGTGGGTAAAAAAAGAAAATCTGTTAATATCCCCCAACATTAACAACAACAACCACAACAAAATCCAATTTGGGTGTAGTGCTGCACCTCCATAATACCAGCACTTGAGAGGCTGAGTAGGAGGATGAAGATTTCAAGGCTAGCCTGTACTACACAGCAAAAACTTGTCCCTACATAAACAAACCCAAACCCTCTCTTCTTGCTGTCTCCAGAAATTTTTTCCTCCGTATGGCTATATACCAAAATTCTCTCTCTCTTCTAAATTCTCTGGGATTGGGGCTTCACTACTGTGATCCCACGGAGCCCTGATGCTTTTTTGAAGTTCCTACTTGTAAATAAAATGATATTCAGGGCAAGTTTTCTCATATACAAATTAGAACAGAGACATGGTGCAGTTCTTAACCACCTTACAAATGATTTTGGTAACTTATTCTTGCTTATTTGAATATTGTGGTTTGTTTCATATAATGATACTTCTCTCTTCACAAATATTCTTTTAATTCCCCTCAGTTTCCTCCCCACTACTCATTCTTGGATCTTTTATTTCATTGGCATTCCTGCTCAGTGTCCATCTTTATTTCTGTCACATCTTCACCTAACTGTTGTTCATCACCAGGTTCAGTTCAAATCCATGTTCTTATCTCTCTTGAAATGAATTTCTTAAGAGAAATGAATAATGCCACAGTTTCAAGTATGATCCACTTGGGTTAGATATATTGTAACCAATTCAGGGCCTGTCTGGAGCCTCAGAATCACATGACTCACCTTTCTATAGTATATCCTAGACTTAGTCAATATCTAATACTTGATTGGTAAGGTAATTAGCCTGTTTATTCACCTAGAAAACCTTCACTAATTACATAGACAATAGTAGTTTTGTATGTGTCTGTAACAAAGCAAGAAACAGGAGAGACCAAGAAGCTTGACTTTATGGAGCTTTTTCCCTTGAAGAGAGAAAATAATGACTTGTATTCAATAAGTGAATTATCCTTATTATGACATGATAGGACTAGTATGATTGATATAAAATAGAATAAGAAAAGGAATTTCATGGCAATGCAGAAGAGGCAGTTTGAAAGATTAAGTTAGACGGTCGGGTCAAACAAAAGAGATTGATCAAAGGTTTAAAGTTGAACAAATAAATGCAACTATTAAGTTATCTCAAACACAGTAAGAGTAAAATCATTGTCTAACTAATTCTCTCCCAGAACTTCCAATGTAATAACTAATCACTCTTTTTTTGTCATACTGAGACATATTGGAGATTAAAGAACAAGACTACAATTATAAACCCTTTTTGTCCCAAACTTGGACATATGGATGTGTAAAGTGACTAGCAGTGATCAAGGTGGAAACCTGTTGTAATTATTGCTTTCTTCTATCCCTTACTCATTTCTTTCTCTCTGTCTTCTTCAAATAGATCACCAAGTGCTTTTTATATAACCCCTAGAACAATTCTTTTCTAATTCTACTACTACCCTTTTAGCTCAGAATCTCAAGATCCCTGACTAGGTGTGATGGTTTGAACATATTCCCCCAATGTTCATATGTTAGTTAAGCCTAGTGGCTCAAGTTTATAATTCTAGCTACTTGGAATATAGGTATTTGGGGATAATAATTTGAGACCATAGACCATATTTGACATAAAAGCTCAAGAGACTCCTCAATCAATGGCTGGGTGCAGGAGTTCATATTTATTAACCCAGCAACAAAAGGAAGCACAGATAGGAGGGTTGCAGTCCAGGTTGGCTTGGGTATAAAGCGAGACCATACCTCAAAAATAACCGATTCAAATGAACTGGTAAAATGGCTCATGGCAAGTATCATTCTCCAGTACCATCAAATAAGAAAATAAGTAGATAAACAAATATATATCATCAGATCAGTATTATTCAGTTAAACCCCAGATTAATATATTAATGGTATTTGCAGATGGGATCTTAGAGTAATTAGGTTCAGATAAAGTCCTGAAATTGTGCTTCTTTACCTTCCTTCATGACAGCATTAGTGGCTTTTATAGGAAGAGAAAGTAGAGACCAACTGATGATGCGTGCTGTGTATCAGTGTGGTCTGGTGAAGCAAGAAGGTCTCACCAGATGGCAGCATCATGCTCAAAGATTTTCCAGTCTGCTCTTCAGAGCCACGAGCTCAAGCAACTTTTCTTTATAAAATACTCAGACAGAAAACAGAGTCACCACTTGGATAGACACATGGAGTCTAAAACAGTCCTGCTGCCTCCCAGTCTGTTCCCCCCACACACTCAATTTCCTCTCGTATATATCAGTCTCATTAAATGGGTAAATCAAATCCTGACAATCTCATTTAAAATTCTCTCCAGAATAAAGAAGGAAGAGGGGTGAGGAGTTTGGGCAGAGAGCTTACACAGAGACTGGGAAGAGCAATGTTTCTGATCCCAGACAAACTCCTCTGTCGCCTGATGACACCCATACCAGTCCTTCTGTGCATTCTGCTGCATCCTAGCCTGCTAACAGCCTTACTGAAAAAAAGAGCACAGGGAATCAGCCAGATTATCTTTGAAATCCACACTTTTCACAATTTCAAGTCCAAAACTGAGTGCTTCGCAAAGATGAAATGTCCATTACTGTCCTTAAGATGTGGCAAATTAAAAATAGATCAAATCTCTCCAGATTTCCTATTTCAGCCCAAATGAATGCAATTAGGTTTCACTGCAAACTATAAAATACTCCAGGCTTATTTCCTCCTTAAATTGATTATAAATGTTGATGCTCTTAAGTATAAGTGCAAATTAATCTAGGGAATTCCATAAAATTTTATTTCTTAATTAAGCAATTTAAACTAAATTACTTAACTGAAATGACTATGTTGGCTCCTAAGATTGTTCAAGGTCAGACAAATGTAATCAAATGTAACACAGTGATTTTTTATTTGCCATAAACCTTTTCATCAAATTCAGCTCAGTGCTTGGGATGTGATAGAGAGGTGACAGTTCACTCGAGCTGGGCAATCCCTAGATATACTGAGATGGAGATTATCGGGGACAAGACAAGGGGATGGCACTCAGGCCGATTGGGGGAGCTTTTGGAAGACAGAAATCTGGCCTGCATTAAGCTGAGAAAAGAGTGGGGCATTTGGACTGTCCAGAAATTAAACTTTTTTTTTTCTGGTATACAACTGGCTTTGCTCCAGTGAGCACAATCCATTTGGCCAGCCAGATGGACTAACCCTGGCAGCTTTTCAGTTACCTGCACAAAGCGTTTCAATCCAACTAGAAGAAAAATCCCCTAACAAAAACATAAATAGCGAAGATTCAGCATTGTGCCTAAACAATTGGGAAGACTCTTGGTCTTATAAATGAGGTTCCCACAACATTGTGCATTCCAGGCATCGCAATGGGTTCTTTCATTTCCTTGATTTTTTAATAACTTATTTATCATGGGTGAAGGATGGCATTACTTATCTGAGGTTCCATAGTTTTGGCAGAGACCCTTTGTAATGTTCAGTGAGTCTCTGCTATAGGGGGAAAAAGGTAATTTCTAGCTTATTTCTGCAAATACATAGAAAGTAATACCAACAAAGTGTATTGATATGCATCTAAACTGAGAAAAAAAGCTTTTGAAAATGTAAACTTCTATACTGTCAATTCTCAAATAGACTCAGGTTAAAAGGATGAACTCTTCAGGGATATAGTTTTTGCATTTCGGAAGACTTACTCTTTACTCACATGTTCTAATAACCATTAGTCCAATTCCAGTTCCCCATTGGATTGAATGAGAATTATCTTCTATCCTTCAAGCTCTGCTTCCTAGCTGACGGGTCATTGATCATCCTTCAGCTGAACTGCCATTCACACTCAATAATCATGGGCCCTTTTGTTCCCAAAGTCTGGTGATTAGATGAAGGCAGAGCAGCCACTGAGTAACCTGTCTTTCTTCTTTTACTGCCCAGAATTTGCAGAGAAAAGAATAAAGAGACAGAAATCTGTTCCAAGTAGTTATCTCCATTTATAGCTTTCATAATTACAGGCTTGAGATACTATTGTAAATATAAACAGTATATATTTTCACACAGAGACTAACAGGTTACTTGGATGAATAGTTAGAAGAGATGTAGTTAGGAGAAAATATGTTACTCTTTTTTACTTATTAGGCTTTTTTTTTGCCAGTCCAAGAGACTGAACTCAGGGCCTGAGCAATATCCTTGGGCTTTCTCAAGGCTAGAGCTCTACCACTTCAGCCACAGTACCAGGTCCAGCTTTTTTCTATGTCTGTAGTATTGAGGAGTCGAACCTGGGTCTTTGTGCATGGGGTACCTAAGCACTCTACTACTAAGCCAAACTCCTGGCTCCCTCATTAGACTTTTTAATGAAACAATTTCTTTTGTCTTTAGATATATAAATTCAAAGAAGTTAAAATATGGCCTACCCTTACACTTTCCCTCCTTGACTTTATCTCTTTTTACTTTTTTCCTTCCTTCTAGCAGATTTGATTCTACTGTTTCAGATACTACGAAGAATTTCTGTGAAGTGTCAATAAAATAAATATTTCAGTGAACTGAAGGTATTGGATACATACTGTTTAGATTTCTATTAATGAATTTCACTTTCCTTCACTGCTTACAGCTTGACAAGCTGTCCAATTCTAGATCAAATATAATCTCCCAGATGGACCAATTTTTGATTTTGCATTTGGTTTTACTATGACTGGATTACATGTCACTTCACTTGCTTAGATGACAAGAGAGCCCAAGAAAAGAGTATCTAAAATGCTAGTGTTGCTGTAGCCATCAGTTTGGGTGTAGGTTACTTAAGCGTCCTCTGTTTATGTAAATTCATCCCATTCCAGATGTGTGAGATACACACTGTAGGGACAGCATACATCAACACAACAAATCTCCAGTTTCATAAGTAAGGGCAAGCACTATGTTTTCATTTGACATTTTGTTACTTTCCCTTGATCTCTATCCCTATAATTTTCTTGCTGAGCCAGGAAGAGAATTTTATTGCACATTATACTTCTTTATTATACATCATTCTAATCAGGCTATCTTAAGCTCCTTCATCAGCTGGTCCACCTGCTTCAGGCTCCTAAGTAGCTGGGACTGCAGACATGTTCCCTCACACTCAGCTTTATCCCCGATCATTAAAGAACCATGCACTCCAACACGTAAAACCCCTTTTGAAATTTTGTCTCTACCACCATTTGTCAATGTATCATTGCAGACATACAGAAAATAATTCTATCTAGAATCAAAGAATTCTACTTTAATTTGTGACAGCATGTAAACCCTTAAGGTCTCCTAGCTACATATCAAATATTTTGCATACATACACATTGTACCTTTTGCGAAGCTCTTTGGCCCCTTAAGAACAAATATAAATTCCACTTTCCTTGTTTATGGTACAATACAATGTCTTTGTTGAAATATAACAGCATGTCATTTATAAACAAAAGCTATTGAATATCTTCTGCCAGATTGAAGGAGAAAGGGAAAGAAGGTTGTTATAGAGTGTGCAGCTACGGGTCTGATTGGATTTTGACCAGGAATCAAGAAAAGCTTTTCCTTGAGCCTCATATTCATCATGAAATAACTCACTGATCATTAAAATATAAAATCAATGACTTGAGCTATTGCATACTTACTGATATCCTTGGTTTTTCTCTTTCAGGGTTCTAATTTCTATAAAGCAAGACTAGGCCTAATAAGACTTTTATATGGATATATAAAATAAAATGATGAAATATAATAATATACAATAATACAATATATAAAACATAGAAGAATGTCATATATAAAGTACATTTTATATTCCAATATATAATATAATAACATATAACATATATATGTCAGAAAAAAATAAATTAGGTTTCAGCTGTGGCTTGGATAAGGAACATCTCTCCAAAAGTCTCTGTGTTGAAGGCCTAATCCTCTAATGGAGATGCATGGAGATGTGGTGGCTGGAGGAAGGCAGTAGCTTCAGCAGTGGTCTGATTTGTTCGTGGGAACATCCAATGAGTGAATCCAAACATAAAAGGTGGAGCCTGTTTGGATTAAGTATGTCACTGGAAATGTCACTGGTGTGCATCTTCTGCCTGGCTCCTGTGTACCATAAGAAGAGTCATTCTCTGTACCACACACTCTCACTATGATGTTCTGGGCCCCAAAACAAACTCATTGACTATGGACTGAAATCTCTAAAACTGTGGGGTCAAATAAATCCTTCTTCCCTCAAGTAGTTCTTTCTGTATTTCATCACCTGCAAGAAAGGCAGCTATGACAGCTAGTATAGAAACAAAAGATCTGCCTCAGACACTGAGAAATGGTCATCATTTCAGTTATGTTCTATGATTAGATCACATACCTGATGGTACATTGTGAATTATTAAAAAAAAAAATAAAGGCTGCACTTAACTGATGAGCAAGTCATTGTGTTATATTGGAGTCTCACTAAAGTTATTTAATTTGTTGGCTTACTACATTCTTAAGTCTTACTTTTGCATTATTCATGATTATAGACTAAAAACCTCATCTCCTTGACCTCCTCCCTAGAATAAGTAGTTCTGGGGAGATACCTGTAACTTCCTTCTTGAAACTGGACCCCATTAAACACTCAGTGTCTATCTAATAGCACATGCTATTTCCTATCAAAAGTTAAATCCCAGATTCATACTATGTGCCACCCATTATCAATGTGGAGGAAATAAAGGAGAGATAGTGGACTATCTTCAGAGACCTGATAGCCCTTCAGGGAAAAAGTCTTGAGCAATGGGTTTAGGACATGGTAGTAAATAGTACTAGAGGAGTCTGGAATCAAAGCTTTCCTGGAAAATATCTTGAAATAACAGTTATGAATGTTCTGTATTGCTTTGTGAAGGAGAACAGCTCTGGGGAAGACAAAAGTCAGGAAAAGAGAAAGGTTACAAGGTGCCAAAGCAAGTGGTCAGGCTTTACTAAAACCAGAGTGGTGAAACGCCAGGTGTGAGCAGGTGGTGGTCCATGTGCCTATCCTAGCCAGTTTCCTCAGTGTCTAAATTGTGTGAGTCTCACACACTCCAACATTTGTTCTTTATTTATCAAGACTTTTATGACCATGAAAATTCAAGGTGCTACCAAATGTAGTAATACATGCTCATAATCCCAATACTCTGGAATCAGAGGCAAGAGGATTTCAAATTTGAGGCCAATCTTGGCTACCCAGTAAGACCTTGTCTCAAAGAGAAGAAAATGGGTAAGGGTAATATGTGAGGAAGAGAGGAGAAGAGAGATAAAAAGAAAAAAAATCCAGGCTTCTGAAGACAAGGACTTGTTGAACTCCTCCCCTCTGTTTGCTAGGGGCATCCCGAAGCTCACATTCTAGGTATTCATTTTTCTTTATCTTTTTCTTCTTTTATTTGTATTGTAAAGGTGATGTACAGAGGGTTTACAGTTATGTAAGTCAGGTAGTGAGTACATTTCCTTTTGTCTGTCTCCCCTACCCCAGCCCAAGCTTCCTATCCCCTTACTCATATCCCCCCCCCACCCCATCAAGTTGTTAAGTATTCATATGCAAAGCTTCAGGCCACAAGGACTCTCTGCAGGATCTCGGGAAGATACAGAACACTGACAAGACTTTAAAAAGTGTTCTGTTTTAGAAGGAGCAGGTCTAGGTATCAGCAGAGAGTTATCAAGGTTAATGAGAAAAATTATCTCATCAGAACAACACCAGCTTTGAGATGTGGGTGCTAGGGCTGCAGCCGCTCTAATCTGTGAGTGCTGGGTCTCTAGTGCAAAGTGATCCATCAAAGTCACTTCTGGCCTTCCTGCTTTCCCAGGGGAGCATAGCTCCTGCTCCACTTTTCTAACCCAGAAGGAAAGCAATCATGAGATTACTCTCTTGGACCCAGTAAATTTCAAGAAAGACATCAGGTGCTTCCAGAAGTGGAAAAGGAAGAGGCTTTTCTGCCCCAAACTCCCTTCTGCTTGTGAAAGGATCAAGAACTTACAATGTACAAGCCAGTGCCATGGGTGGAAGAGAAATATACTGCTAACACACACACACACACACACACACACACACACACACACTTTCACAAGCACAAGCACATGCACATCTCACACATATACACGCAAGTCCACACATGAGGAACCCACACACAGCATACACACAGTGTGGACTTACAACAGGCACATTCATAAATGTGCACTCACATGGCATGGCCACAACCACATGTAACTATCATACAAACGCATGCACTCAGTGCACACACATACAGATGTATGCATTTGCACACATTTGCCACTTGCTGTCATTTGTGTTTAGTCTCTGCTATTTTGGCAGAAGCTTTGAATCCACTTGCAGTCCAGTGGCAGAGACTTTGTGGTTTTGCATGGTGAGTAGTGTGGTGATATTAGGTGTCCCGGGGTTGTCAAGAAGCAGTAGAAAAGAAAAACAGAAGCCAAAGATTTGCATCTGAAACCTCCAACAGAGAGCAATGCAGTTTGCCTCATGAGACTAACTCCCAGCTTATCAACTCCAAGTTCACCTCCATGTCTTATTTCCTGATTTGAATATCAGCCTATGGCCAGCTGGATTTTTACTAGACCAGGCCCTCTTCCTTATGCTTCTACTTTTTACCCAAGCCTCATCTCCTGTAGGAAGTGTGTACCCTGCAGTGGTTGCCTCTTTCCTCTGGCATTCTGTAGAAATGTTATAGTAACTTCAGTACTCTTTTTGGAAGGCACAGTTTAGTCTATGATTTATATCGACTTGCGTTCTCACTAGACTTCAGAGATGTCAGTCTTGACTTTCTCAGCCAGCTTGTGAGTGACTGCAGGGCACAGTCAGGTTATCAGTGCTATCCTGCTCACTCATTCTTGGCCAAATGCAGGAAGCAGATGGGAATTCTCATCTTAATCCACAACCAAGTGATTTTATTCATGTATTTTTTGCTCACATCTTCATTTAAGGAACTACCTAATTTTCTGAATGCTCTTATTTCCTTAGTTGGTGAGAATTCTGATGATATTCCAAACTTACACATTATCTTCAATATGCACCAATTATTAATTCTCTTTATGTTAAAGCCCTTGATAATAAGAGGCAGAAGTATAATCTAAGAAACTATCACCCTTAATGACTAGATCTTACCCCACTTAATGACAGTATATCTGCATGGCTTCCAGGCAACTTGAATAAGTTAGACAGCTTTTGAAAAAAAATATTCAAGATAAATTAACCAAAGCATAGGGCAGGCTACCTGTTTTTGGATATCTATTAGATCTATTGGACATCTAGTATCTGGACTAGAAACTGAATATATAACTGAATAAGAACAGCATAGGACATACACTCTAAAATTTTATTTATTTATTTATTTATTTATTTATTTATTTATTTTAGTTTTTATTTTTTATTTTTTTGGCCAGTCCTGGGCTTGAGCTCAGGGCCTGAGCACTATCCTTGGACTTTCTCAAGGCTAGAGCTCTACCACTTGAGCCTCAGCACCACTTCCGGCTTTTTTCTATGTATGTGGTACCGAGGAATCGAACCCGGGTCTTCATGCATGCTAGGCAAGCACTTTAACCACTAGGCCAAACTCCCGGCCCCACACTCTAAAATTTTAAATGGCAATCGGTGACCTTGGAGGTAAGAACAACCTTGGAAAAGTTGGAAAAGTTAGATCATTTGATTGAATAGTTACTTCATTCATGTTGAATCTACTTCTTTTTTTTTTTTTTTTTTTGCCGGTCCCGGGCTTGATACCTGTCCTTGGACTTTCTCAAGGCTAGAGCTCTACCTCTTGAGCCTCAGCACCACTTCCGGCTTTTTTCTATGTATGTGGTACTGAGGAATCGAACCCGTGTCTTCGTGCATGCTAGGCAAGCACTCTACCACTAGGCCAAACTCCTGGGCCCTGAATCTACTTCTTATTCAGTGAAGTTGCCTAAACAACTGAGAGTCCAGACCAACAAATATTCTTACAATATCACAGCAGCTAAATTCTCACAATTAAGAAAATGGGGATATAGAGAGGGGGTGAAGATTTAGCCCATGTCTACTTCAAATGTATTCACACCCCCTTCCTGATGGTGTCCAAAAGAGTGAACCTGGCTCAGAGCCATTTAATTCCAGTCTGAAGAGTATGATCTACTGATGTGTGGCTGAAAGTGAAACCTTACAGTATCACAGCTGATTTGCTAAAAAAAAAAAATCAACAAATAGGTTACTTCTATGTGGAAATCTGAGTAGAAAAAGGTAAAATAATTAAGGAAATAATCCAGATAGTCAAGAATGGCTGCCTTGAAATATACTCTAGTGTGTATTATGTTTTAGTGATTACTGAATCAGTCAAAAAAGACAAACGTCATTACTGGATCTTGTCTTCTTTTCCTTTGTTCAACACAATTTTTTTGTAGGGAGGGGGTCGGTTGAACTCTGGACCTGGGTGCTATCACTGAGCTCTTTATCTCAAGGCTAGCGCTATACTCCTTAAGCCATAGTGCCACTTCCGCTTTTTGTTGGTTAATTGGAGATAAGAGTCTCATAGACTTCTGTGCCCAGGCTGGCTTTGAAACATGATGCTCAGATCTCAATCTCCTGAGTAGCTAAGATTACAGGCCTGAGTCATTGGCACACAGCATCAAAGGAATTTTTAAAATACCTTACCTTCTGTGTTTCAAAAATCATGGTAAGAACAATGACCCTTTACCAGATTTAACCTACAGTGAACAAAGATAACTGTCACCAGGTTCTGGAGAATGCTGACACAGGAGTCACCAAAAGATATATGTATAATATAAATATATATAATATAATACATATGTATAATATATATATGTATTATATATGTATATATAATATGTATATATACACATACATGTATATAGATGTATACATATATGTATATATACAGAAAGACAGAGCGAGAGTTTTATTGACCAAATTATTTTATTACCAGCAATGGCCATAAAACTTTATGCTGCCCAGTAATCAAGATACAAATTACCCCGCTACTCCTCTAGAATTTACTCTATCATTCTCTATTTGCTTCCCTCAAGTTGTCACAATTGTATGCTTACTTGTTGATCGTCCTACTTCATTGAGCAATAGAAACAGTCAGAAAGGAATTTCTACAAACAGCATCATATCCATTCATCTTCAGTGTGTCTACATATTACTGGCTAAGCCAGTTTCTCTTCATTCTCCATTCCTTCTCATCTGCTCACATCAATTTTCTACACATTTTCCTGAGACAATTGTGTTCATTGTGGATAATTTCTACCAACAAAATAGCTCTCTATCAAGATTCTTCTCTCTACCCACTTTCCCCAGCAGCTGCTTCTTTTCAGAGAACACCCACTGCCTTTTGAGGCAAATGTCTCAAGTTGTGTCTCCACTTATTGCCTCCTCTCATGATGGTGCACTCACTTTTGTCTAATATTCTCTTTGTTATCACTCCCTGCTAACTGGTATGCAGGATTCTTGACAGGAGAGATTTTTATGTAATTGTTTTACCTCAGTAGCACATATACTTAGAAGAAACCCTCTACAGAGTGTGAAAAATGGAAAATGGGAAACTTTCCTTGAATAGATTTTGGGATAAATAAAGGAGAAAACATTGATTCTTAGGTAATCATAGCCCATTTTAGGCAAGCAAGAAACAGGGTGCAGGATGTGGCAAGGATAGGAATCTTGGGGATGATTTAACAAATGTTAAACATTTAATTAATTATTTAACTAGTATTAATTATAATGAGGCAATTGAAAATGAAAACCCCTCTGGATGTGCCAGTTTGGGTGACAATGGTAGAAACACATCAAGAAATGTTTATGGAGGGCTGGGAGCTTGGCCTAGTGGTACAGTGCTTGCCCAGCATGCACAAAGACCCGAGCTGATTCCTCAGAACCATATATATAAAAGAAAAGTTTATGAGTATGAAGCAGAGTACAGGCAACCCTAGAAGGCACAGGGGAAGGCAGAGAAGGAAAAGGAAGGAGGTGAAAGGAGAAAAGTGAAAAGTTTAGTGCTAGTCACTGCATAAGGAGACAAATGGAGGTGGAAGACTTCAAGGAGAAGTAGTTTGGTGAGCACCTTCCAATAGCAGCTTGGGCAAGAATACAGCAAGGAAATACAGAAGCTGAGATAGCACTGAATTTCTATAAGGTAGACATTTCTGAAGGTCAAGATGAAAAAGGAGTGATAGAACTAGAAAAGATGGAAGTATGATTTGAAAAAAAAAGGAATTGATCTTGGACTTTCTAAAATTATTTTTCCATCTATTTGCCGACAAGCTTTAGTACATAAATAAGCAATGCAGACAAAGCAAAATACAATAAAAGGCACAACAAAGTGCCAGTCTTCCTTTTCATCCCCCCATTTTCTGTAAGTATTCAACCTCCCTTATCTCAAAATAAATAAAACACACTTTCAGATGTTTTCTTAACATTGAACTATGACTCATTATATAATGTCATAAATTCCCATTTATGTTGCAATCTGCTCACAGGGAAGAAATGAGTTTAGTTACAATAAAATTAAATCGACCAACCATTGAAATCTAAGGGAATTTATTTCATCATTTATGTGGTATTGCTAAAGTTGAAGACTTGTATTTACCTTTTAACAACACATATTTTATTTTATTAAATTAAGATCATTCTTTTCTCACTCATCATTAGTCTCATGGAACTGATAGGATTGAAGAATGTTGTCTGTCTTTCATCAGCTGTTGCTAATTTTTAAAACTTAAAGCAAAGTATAAAGAACTGCTTTTTTTTTTTTTTTTTTTAGCTGGGGTGAAGTTCTGAAAATGAACTTCACATTGATGATATCTCAGTTAGATCAACCCAAGTACTATTGACAAATTCTGATAATCCCCATTCCCTGTCCAGTGGAAGAAGTCACTGATGTATCATGACTTTATTGTTCTAGATTGTGCTACATGCTTCCTGTTCTGCCCATGAGACTCCTATTCATCTGAATGACTGGTCATTTTAAGTTCCACTTCCTCTGAACACTGTCTAGTACAGTCTGTGCTAATTCATTGGAATGATCAGTTTCATCCCCACCCAACCCTGAATGATCTGACTCAGAATTCTCAATCTCTGCTCAACTTATTCATGACTCAGGCCTTTCATGCCCCAGGGCCTTTGTGCATGCTGTATCATTTGGCAGGAACCCTCCTTCCCCATCATTTCCTTCACACTTTCAGGTCTGTTCAAGTGTTAATTTCCCTTGAGTTTTCCCTAACCATTGAATTAAAACTCCCATCTCAGCATAGTACAGTCGCTCCCACCTGTAATCCTAGCTATTCAGGAGGCTCAGATCTGAGGATCAAGATTCAAAGCCAGTACAAAAGAAGCTGAGACTCTTATCTCCAACTAACCTCTAGAAACTGGGAAGTGGGGCTTAGTTCTGCTAGCCTTGAGCTGGAGAACTCAGGGACAATTCCCAGGCCAAGTTCAAGCCCCACAACCCACAATAAAATAAATAAATAAATAAATATTAAAAAATTAAAAATAGAATGGAAGAAAGATAGCCTCTTCAACAAGTGGTGCTGACAGAACTGGTTAAGCACCTGCAGAAAACTAAAGTTGGATCCTTCTTTGTCACCCTGCACTAGAATTAACTCCAAATGGATCAAAGAGCTGGAGGTAAAAGCTGACACACTGAAAACTTTACAAGAAGGAATAGGAGATACACTAGGTCTCCTTGGCACAGGTCGAAGCTTTCTTAATAAAGACCCAGAAACACACAAATCAGAGAAAGTCTGGATAAGTGGGACTGCATTAAACTGCAGAGCTTTTGTATGGCAAGGGACATAGCTAGTAAACTAATCAGGAAGCCTACAGAGTGGGAGAAGATCTTCACCAACCAAACAACGGACAAAGGCCTCATATCTAAAATATATCAACAACTCAAAAAATTGAATCACTCCAAAACTAATATCCAAAGAAATTAAAAAATGGGCCAAAGACTTAAAGAGAGTCTTCTCTGAAGAAGAAATAAGAATGGCCTATAGACACATGAAGAAATGTTCAACATCTCTGGCCATAAAAGAAATGGAAAAACAACTCTAAGATTCCACCTCACTCCAGTTAGAATGGCCAGGATCAAATCTAATAACAACAGATTCTGGCAGGGATGTAGCCAAGAGTGATCACTACTACACTGTTGGTGGGAGTACAAATTCATTCAACCACTATGGAAAGCAGTATGGCGGTTCCTCAAAAGACTAAACATAGAGCTCCCCTATGACCCAGCAATTCCACTACTTGGCATTTACCCAATCATCCAGAAACAAGGGCATACTAAATCCACTAGCACCTCAATGTTCATTGCAGCACCATTTACCATAGTAAAGATATGGAACCAACCCAGATGTCCCTCAGTTGATGAGTGGATCAACAAAATGTAGTATTTATATACAATGGAATTCTATGCTGCTGTCAGAAAGAATGACATCACCCCATTTGTAAGGAAATGAAAAGACTTAGAAAAAATCATAATAAGTAAACTAAGCTAGCCTCAAATGGACATAGGCTCAATAGTTTCCCTTGTTTGCTATAATCAGTAGAAACCTTGGTCTCTCCTAGAAGAGATTTGCAATAGAGCAAAACCTAGATACATAAGGCCATATAGTAGGACACTAAATGAAAGAAGCTCCAGGATATAGAAACAAAAGCCATATAACTAGTGATTGTTGTCCTTCATGTACTATGTTTTCTCTCATCTCTTTTGCTCTCTCTTGATTATCTCATATTGTTATAGTATTTATCTTGTTATCTGATATATTGTATGTATGCTTATTTGCTTATTTGAAATCGGATAGGGAAGGGGGAAAACAAGATGAGGGGCAGAGGTGGGGGGAGAGAAATGGGGACCAAAACATGAGAAAGGGTATCAATGTTTATGAAGTATTGTACCTTCTGTGTGGTGAATATAATGTAACCCTTCTATTAATTACAATAAAAATTTATGAAAAAAATGAAAAAAGCCTCCCACCTCTCCCCTCTATAAATCCAATTCTCCACCAAGACCTTTTGTTTGGTTTCTTTGTAGCACTTCTTCAGGGCTAGAATTATGTCTTATGTGTAATTGCTTTTAGTCCATCTCTTCCCTTTCCTTACACTTACATTCCAAAGAAACAGATTGTCTCATTCCTATTCCTTGGTATATTCCTGTGCCCAAACAAATACCTGTAACATACCAGTCATGCCGAAAATATACTATCTTATATTTAATGGTATGAGAGATTTAGGAAAATGTCATAAATATTGACATACCACTAACTTATTTATGCCTGTAAAAATATAGCATAGGAGTAAAAAATAGTCTAGGATGGTAAAACATCAGCTTTGAATCTATTTCCTTTTCAATTCTATAATCCTACCAGATTAGGATCAAAAGGTGACTCACTTGGAATTTCCTTCACTGAATAATCTATGATTGAATACAATCATGTATTAGCAATATAGGGATTGCACTCTTCTATCCCATTGCGTATCAATGGCAGAGTTCAATGTATTATTTCTATTTGACATGCGGTGAGCAGTTTAGGATGCTATCATTCTTTTCCACATCATCCATAGTGCTTAATTATATAGATATATTAATTTTAAAACCTCTTATTGCTGGCTATTTAGAGCTATTTTATTTATATTAATTTACGTTGTGGTACACTATAATAAATTGAGCATATATATCTGATTTTTTCAAGATGAGTTTCCATACTCATCCAGACATAGAAATAATATAGAAAAAGATAATGACTTTTATGGTACTTTGAATGCAATGTTATGCTAATTTCCACTAGAGGTTTTGACAATTTTTACATTTATTATTTTCCACTCTTTTTTTTTTTTTTTTGCCAGTCCTGGGTTTGAGCTCAGGGCTTGAGCACTGTCCTTGGACTTTCTCAAGGCTAGAGCTCTACCACTTGAGCCTCAGCACCACTTCCAGCTTTTTTCTATGTATGTGGTACCAAGGAATCGAACCCGGGTCTTCGTGCATGCTAGGCAAGCACTTTAACCACTAGGCCAAACTCCTGGCCCTCCTTTAGCACTCTTAAGGGTGGAAAATTGTTTCTGTTACTGTCTAAAGTATATTTGTTGGAGTATTGATGGGGCTGAGTATTGTATATGAGACATTTTTCTTCAGAGAATTTTTTTTCCCAGTCCTGGAGCTTGAACTCAGGGCCTGCGCACTGTCATTGGACTTTCTCAAGTCTAGGGCTCTTCCTCATGAGCCACAACACCACTTCTAACTTTTTCTATGTATATGGTACCAAGGAATTGAAGCTGGGTGTTCATGCATGATAGGCAAGCATTCTGGCCAAACTCACAGCCCACTCTTCTAAGAATTCTTTGCTGTGCATTCTGATTATTTTTCTATTGAACTTAAGAATTAAAAAAGCAATTCATTTGTTTGAGCGCATGGATTGTTATTCATCATGAATGTTTCACATATTTTCCCAGTATCTAATATAGTGTTATAAATGACAGAAAACTTTTACTTTCATTTAGCCAAATTTATTGATAGATTTTTTTCTGGCTATACTTTCTTTCATTAGCTTTATACTTAAAATTCCCTTCCTTAGTGTTTTTTTTTTTTTCTTGGTAATGAGTACCTTTCTTTTGGGATAATGTTACCTCTTCTTCACTTTCCCCTCCCGTCTTGCCCACAAGTTACATAGTTCATTTTCAGCACAGTGTCTGCTAAGTACTATTGCTTCATTTTTCCCCCATTTCTGTGCCCCTCCATGCTCCCACTCACAGATAAATGAAACAAAAGAAAACAAAAAATCCAAAACCAAAAAAAAAAAAAACCAAAATGGCAAAAAGCAAAGTCAACACCATTTCCATCAACAGCCACAAAAAAAACAAAAACAAAAAACCACAAATCCAAAACAACCAATCTTTCTATTCCTTGAATTTGTTTTGATACAATAAAAGTTCAGAAGCATTTCATCTTTGAGTTCCTTCTTCAATTTTAAATCACATAATTTTCCCATTCTTCTTATTTACCTGTTTCTGGTAGGATTTTGTTATTTTCTTTAATTTCTGAAACTTGTTACATGAAGAGAGAACTGTGCTTGTTCTCTATCCCACATCTAACCATGCATTCCTGGTTCACTGTTGACATCAGCCTCATATGCTGTGTGTTCTAAAGCAAGTTACCTGCATCTAAGAGACTCTGCATTCTATTCTTATCTATTTGGTTGAATCATGTGGCAACGCTATTTTATTTAAAATTATTTAAAAACTATTGAAGTTTCTTATGAAAGTGAGATTATCACTTATTAAAAACAACATTCTATTCTTTATCTCTGAAGATGAAATTTAGACTCAGAGCAATAAAAAAGGTTGCCTATACTTTGTGTTGAAATTACATTAAAAGTACAAGTTAATTGAGTGCAATTTTACACTTTCTTATATTCATTCATCTATTACAGTGCCAAAATAATCTATGTAACTTTAAGATTCTTTTTTTTTAAGAATCCATAGAAAAGATTTTTGATTCTCTTTACAAGTCTGTTCAGGTCATCTGTGCATATTTGATGTTAGTTCTTGTTTAGCAATCTTAAAGCATTCCTGTATTATACAGTGTCTAACACAGTGAATATTGCTCTTGTTTTCATAAATGGGAAGAAAAGCTAAGGAAATATATCTAGGAAATGAGAAGACAAAAGCCTCAGGTGAGAAGCCAGTTACACACCAATACAGTATTTGCAAATCCCTTGCGTGGCACCCTTTGCTTCCTAATGTGCCTGACTTTTCACTTTATCTATTTATTTTGTTGTTTTAAGTATGATGTATGAAAAGGTCCAATGTAAAGAGGTCCACAGTTACAAGAATCAAACCAGAAAGTTTGAGAATAGGCAAGCAACAGAACGGCAGTAACAAAGCAGATATGTCAGAGGAACACCATCTGGCAAGTCCTAATAAGATCCACACTTGTATTAGTTATGATTCAGAGGTAGTATGGTTCCAAGATAGATATGACAAAAAAATGCCTAAAATAGGGCCTAAGAGCCTAGGAAAAAATAAGAAATGTAGTAATTAGTCTCTGCATAGACAAGCTGAAAAGAAACAATAGCTATAAAAATATATATCTTGGGAAATGGGGCTATGGCTCCAAGAGTAAGGCTATAGCCTTGAGCTGAAGAATTCAGGGACAGCGCCCAGGTCCAAAGTTCAAGCCTCATGACCCACAAAAAAATTATCTGTTCAATTTGCCAGGCACTGGTTGCTCATGCCTATAATCCTAGTATTCAGGAGATAGAGATTTGAAGTTCATGGTTCAAAGCCAGCCTAGGCAGAAAAGTCTATGATAGTATTATTTCCAATTAACTTCACCCAAACCAGAAGGGGAGCTGTGACTCAAGTGGTAGATCACTAGCCCTGAGGGAAAAAATAGCTCAAGGAAAGGGGGCAGGCACTGAGTTTAAGTTCCAGACTCCCCCCACCTCTCTCTCGCTCTCTCTGTCTCTCTCTGTCTCTGTCTCTGTCTCTGTCTCTCTCTCTGTCTCTCTCTGTTTCTCTCTCTGTGTCTCTGTCTCTCTCTGTGTCTCTGTCTCTCTCTCTCTCTCTCTCTCTCTCACAGACACACACACACCACACACACACACACACACACACACACACACACACAATTTATAAGACTCAAACAAAGGATCCAAGACAGAAGGGATGACATAAGGTGTCATGAAAAGTAAGAACTCTACTGAAAGTAACAGTCTCAAGAAGGGTAACAGATATTGGGAATGTTGACATCGTAGCTAAATGTGAGTAACTTATTACATCTTAGCTCAAAGGTAGACCTTGGCTTCCTGACCGCCCTAAAATAGGAGAAGGTGGCTAAACAGGCATGACCCTGTGTGCTCAGAAATATAATAGAAACATTAAAAGTCCCAGGAGGGGACAATTCTGCCAGAAACAGAGTTGGAGGAAGTGTGGTAGTCACTGACTTTATGTAGCTTACAGGTTTGTCAATGGTATTGAATGCAATGGGAAATTTGAAAATGTACTCTCTCTTCATGTGACTTTAGTTAGCACTTCCCATCCACATTGTGTATGATCATTTTTTCTGCAAATTAAAGTGATGATTTTCTAAGTCCTCTTCAGAGTCCTGAAAGCTGGTCTGGGAAGTTATAATGGACTTAATTTCATAAATAATGGTAAAGTAAGCCTGCAAGAGATTCAGTGATGAGGGATTTTGAATCTAGTCATGCTGACAGTCTAATTTCTTCCACACTCTTCCTCCATTTTGGTTGCTCCTTCGCCGAGATTCTGTTCTCTAAATTGATTCTACTAGCAGTCACCTGGGTCCTGTTCCTAAAGAGCTGATTTATTTTGTGTGTCCTACAACCTAGATAGACTTCAGGTTTCTTGTGAAATTATTTTTATGGAATGGTCCAAGAACCACCTCCACCGGAAAAAGAAAGAAATATTTTGTTCCAAAAGATGTCTGGGCCCAAAGGAACATAGGCTCAATGGTTACCCTCATTTGTAATAATTAGTTCACATCTATGATTCTCCTAGCAGAGGATTTCAATAACTCAAAACCTAGGTACATAAGGTCACATAGGATGAGACTAAATGAAATGAACTCTAGGATATGAAAACAAGAGGTTTATCTTGTGTGACTGTTGTTCATAATGTACTATATTTCTCTTCTCTTTTTGTGTCCTTATGGTTAATCTCATGTTGCTGTATCTGATTTTGTTAACTGGCATATTGTATATATGTTTATTTGTTTATTTGAAATAGGGACAGGGGAAAAACAAGGTCATGGGGAGGGATGGGGGGAGGGAAATGGGGACAAAAACATGAGAAGGGTATCAATGTTCAAAAAGTAGTTTACCTACTACCTGACGAATATAACTGTAACCCCTCTATACATTAACCCAACAATAAAATAAAAGAAAGAAAGAAGGAAAGAAAGAAAGAATGAACGAAAGAAAGATGTCTGGGTATACACACCAATCAATGTCAATATCAGCCCAATTAGGCCATATCAATTTGTTGGATCATGGGTGGGGGTGGGGGTCTCAATCAAGTATAGAGTTAGTAAAAGTTGACTTAAGATCACACATGTCTCTTTTTCACCTTCTTTGTGTTCCTCTTGAAATATTTCTTTCTAAAAGGATCAGAGTAGCCTCAGAGTGGTAGGGGAATATTTATCAACATGCAGAGATAACTCTTCAAATAAGTGCAGTTGACTCAACTACAAGTTAGATAAGCTTAGAGACGTTAACACATTTCTGATGGATCTGAATGCTCAGATTAAGAGTCAGGACAAGTGAGACAGCTGAGAAAATAAACGGGAGATCAACCACATATAGAGATAAGGGTTAACTAGTGAAAGGATGATAGGTAGGCAGACTTAATATTGCCTAAGGAAGGACATTCATGTAAAATTACAGGTGTTCTCAAAACTAGAGTGAGGAGGGAAAGGGAGAAATTAAAGCAAGAGTGATAAGTCTTAGTCAATCGCAGAATCAAAATTGTCCAGAATATGGAGTAAGGACTTTCATCTGCAGGCAGGGTGTCTTTATTCCTTCTTCAACTCTTCCCAGCTCATCCACAATTTAATGTCAGTGAACACTCAGGTACTAGTATTTTTGTGTAATCACCCACAACTGCATGTCTCTTGTTCTACACTGGACCTCAGAAAATATTTTCCCACCATAAAAAGTAATAGAGGCACAGAGGAAGTGAAATCAAACTTGAAATAGTCCTATAAGTATATGTTTCAATCTGTTTGGGCTGCTATAACAAAATATCAGGATCACGTGGCTTATAAACAAAAGTATATTTCTTAGAGTTTCAGAGGTTGGGAACTTCAAGATCAAAACACCAACATATACACTGACCAGTGAGTGCTCTCTTTTTGAGTCCTAGAACTAGTTCCTTGAACTCTTCTCCCTCATAGGCTGAAAGGAATAAAGCAACTCTCTGAGTCTCTTTTTATGGCAGGCCTCATGTCACTCATGAGAACCAGGCCCTTATGAGTTAATCCTTTCCTAGAAGTTCTAATTTTCAGTAGTTTTGCTTTGGAGGCTAGGATTTCAAGATTGGAAGATGGCAACCTTTAGATTATGCTGTAAAATTATTTTTAAGAAACAGAAACAGAGTAGTGTATGCAGAGTAGTGTAGTAGCATTGTTTCTATGGAGGAGTTATAATTTCTGAATTATCTTTCGAATAATTTCTCCTTCCTTTGAAGTGACTTTTTTGGAGATCAGTGTTGATGTCTAGTTCACCATTGTTTTGCCAGGGCTTGGGACAGAGCACAGTTATGCTGTATTGTTCAAACATGGACCTTCATTGCTACTGTCTCTACATAACACAGGTATAAGCAATGCCTTAAACATTTCCCTGCATCTTTTATTCCCCCCTTACTTACTTGGATATGAGATATTTTAAGGCTGAGTGATTTGGTTATCTAAGTTGTACTGGAAGTTGATTTTGGAGGGTCTTTGCCTTTTTAGAATTTAATTTCTGAATAGCAATTGTCCAAGGTACCTATAGGCAATAATTGGAGTCACTCATCAGTATACTGTTTTGGTCCTTGCACTGGTTTTGTCTAGGACATATTGCCCTTCAACCAATTTCTCTTTTTCTTTTTCCTCATCTCACGTTGTCAGGGTACAACCCTTTTTAATCTGCTCGGAAAAAGTGAACTCCTAAGTGCTGGTATATGATCAAGAAGCAACAAAGCTGTCATCTCCCTAAATATATTTTTATATTTTGCTTGGGGTTGTCACTATAAATAAGAATAAGTATTGCTGATGGGGTTTTTCATGTGTGTGCTCTCTGTCTCTCTGCCTCCTCATTCACTTCATCATCCCCAGTCCCCCAGAGCTGTGTCACCACCCTGAAACAAATGGGGGAAAGTAACCAATTACATTAAAATACAATATAAATAGAAGGAACAAAGAATTCTCAATGTGAAATCTTGAATAAAAAAAATTAGGTCAAGAGACGGGAACAAATAAGGGAATTATTCGCCTGTCATTTCATTTGACTATTGTAAGAATAATTCAATGGCCCAGGGAGAGAATTCCCATGTGCTTTCTCTCTCTCTCTCTCTCTCTCTCTCTCTCTCTCTCTCTCTCTCTCTCTCTCTCTCTCTCTTTATCTCATGAATAGTTTTATTTTTATTTTTTGTTCCTGCCACTCGTTTGGGAGAATATGGAAACTAGTGTAAGGCATATCTGGCAGAGTCCTAAGAAAATTATTCTTCAATGAAGAGAGCTATGAGACAATGCATATGAAGACATGAATGCCTTGTGTGTTTTAGAAATGGAGAGCGGGTTGAGATAAATGTGGCATTGTGCAAGAATTGTTTTATACATGCCAATCTCTTTCAGAAAGAAATACCATTGAATTAATGTTCTCAGACTCTGACAAAGAAGGTAGAATGCGGAAGTAGTTGGGTTTGGCTGGATACCTGAACTGTGAATCCCTCATAATACCCATTTCAGAAACTGTTAATAAACTATAATCTTCTTTGGCTCACAGTCCAAATTCAGCCTCAAGGTGTTTTTCAACATAGAGCAATAGACATAGGAGAAATCTACTTGCTACCTACGACTTAGGTAGCAAATTCGTGCTCATTAGTTGAACTCTGATAAGACTTGATTTAAGGAACCAGACAGTGAAAATCTGACCTGAGCTCTCTATTCATTCAACAGATTTAATCACAAACCTTACTTTGAATGGCCTACCATGAACTTGTTTCTTTGATTCTTCAAATTAATTTTTCTTTCTACTTCCCTATTCATTTCTGCTCCATAACATTTTGGGAAGATTTGGAGTGCGGATTTATTAAGGAGTGGGAATAAAAGAGAGTTAATGACTATGATGAGAGAGATGATACAAGTTTTCTATTTTTCCAGCTAAGTATTCAATTCTGGTATTTGAGATAGGCAAGAAAATTTCCAGACAGCTCAGCTGGAATTATCCTTTTAGCTTATCGGTAGAAACCATAGAACTAATGATTACCATACTAATCACATCTGCAAACAATTTGTCAGCAACTAAAAATAATATGCTGCTAAGATACTAATTACAAAACTGACAATGATCTACACCATTTTTAGGTAAAGCCTGCTTTGACATCAGTGATAATAATAAGCACACAAATTTCCATATGTATTTTTTTGCATATTCTAACATCTTTGATTCAGAAAACCTTATGTAGAACACTGATTCCCTGAAAACTGATTTCTCATGGGAAAATCCAACCAAGTCATAACTTATCCTAATAGTAGGGATAAATTTCAATGTCAATAATTAAGAAGCATTTTAGACTGGGCACTAGTGGATTATGCTTGTAATTCTGACTACTTATCAGGCTAAGTTTGAGAGGACTGTAATTGAAGGCCACTCTTGGGAGACAAGTTTGCTAGACTCCTTCTGAATCCATAGCTTGATGTTGTGGCATCAAGTATGGTGGCAACATGATAGCCTGAGTAAAACAAACAAACAAAAAAGCCCTTAAAAACTCCAGCTCCATGAAAGAAAGTAGCACTGGAAGTTAACTATCTGTCATTCCAATAATTATGGGAAACATAGAGTAGTTTCTTAGTCCAAGTACAGATATAGGAGGCAAATCAGACTTTATTCTAAAATTAGCTAGTGAAAAGTTGGTTGGACAGCATGGCTTAGGAGCAGAGTGCCAGCGTAGCAAGCACAGGGGCCTGAGATTTAACCCCAGTAACAGAAAAAGAAAATTCAAAAGAATCTTTGGATAATGAATGATAAAAGAGTCTAGATCATCTACAGGGTGAATATTGTATTTGCTTAGTTCTGAAAGTAGGTTTTCTATCCACAACTTCACTCAAATGGTTTGTGGGATGAAGGTGCCCAATGATTTTGGAGTACTTGAGGACAATTTTCTGTGACTCACAATTATCAAAGGCTTCTTTGCCTCAAATTTGGTTTCTTGAAAGCTAATGAATAATAATGAAGAATAATAGAAAGTTATTCCACTTTCAGACTATGCATGGCCCAGGGTAGTTGGAATTCATAGACATTTTTAGCTTTAGGAATCCTAATTCTTTTCCCCTACTTCAAACCAGCCCCTTCAATTTCCAACCAACTTAAAAAAACCTCTCTCCATCAAGGAAAGTCACTGATAGCACATTCATTTATTCTTTATTTGGATGAAAAGTATGGTTGGAGGCAATGAGATAATTTTTAGGTAAATTTTGATAAGGGAGAAACAAAAGGTTTTTGGGATACAACCTCTGCTCTGATTGGAGGTGATATTTTTATAGACACTTTGGTAAAACGTTTTCACACATCAGACTTCTTTCTTTTCTTGTTTCTGTGATCAGAGACATAGAACTCAGGGCCTGGAGATGGCTAAGCAAAGGCTTTTCCACGTTCCTTTTAGTTTGCTTTTCATATAGGATTTTGAATTGTTATTTAACTAGCATTGGATTCTAATCCCTCTAAATCCACTTTCCAAGTAACTGTGATTACAGATTGTCACCACATTCAGCCCCACAAGCAAGATATCAAATTCAAGAATGCGATTTGGGTCGGCTGCTCCTTATTTCAGCAATGCTGCTCTAACACCCTCCACCCTCTCCCAAATTCTGAGATATACCCTTTATCAGGACTCCATCATCTTGTGCTTGGAAGATAACTTTGTGCCTTCTGTTTTTTTCTATGGCCTTAAGCAGGTAGGTTTCTTCCTATTTCCTAGCTCATGATTCAGGCTGGAATGCTCACCACTATCACAGTGATGACCCAAAGGGCATCTTCTGAATATTTTTCCAGTGATGGCAAATCCTGAAACTTCATGACTATGACAGCAGGTGTATTTGCTTTTAACAGCCTGAGGAAAAGCAAGAAGAGCATTAGCTGTGGATGAAGACTTACGGAGCAGGACTCAGATGCCTAGAAGGTTTAATTGATTTGAAAATACAAATTAGAATTGATAGTTTCAGGAGCCCTTAGAGGATGATGGGTGTGATGTAAGGTAGGGCTAGCATTCCAAAGTGAATACATGAGGTGTAATAGACTAGGACTTAGTATTCATTTGACTGTTATTGCTGGCAATGCTTAGGGATATTGGGTTTATTGTAAGCATACACTTCCACCATATTGAATCAATTTTTCCACTGGAAAATAATGGCATTTTCCATAGTCTTTTGAAATTAATTTCTGTAATTGTCTTCAAACAATAATGTTGATAGGGACAGAAAATAGAAGATATATCATATGACAGGTAATGTTAGGCCCATCATGCTGACTCTTCACATAATGCCCAGGGTTACTGTTCAACCAATAAAAGGTGTCAGGTGATAGACACAGTAAACATCAAGCAATCAGCAGAAAGCTTAGTGGAGAAGGTGTGAGAGGAGTTCCATTCGTTTAATAATCACTTCTCAAAAGGATTTCACTGGACTTCAAACACTAGACCCCTTCTCCACAGAGAGTTTATAAATTGCTTCTGTTCCAATAAACTTGCTCTGTCTGCTTTAAAAGGAAGGAGGGAAGGAGAGAGGGAGGGAATGAAGCAGGGAAGGAGGGAGAGAGGGAAGGAGGAGAAAAAACAATTTTGAGTAAATGTCTCTCATGTTTGCCTCAATAAATCAATCAATCTGGTAAATAGTTTCTGAGAACTCTATGAATACATATTTTGTTATTCTTTGGTTTAATGACTAAATTCCTACATCTGCATCTACTTTCAATCTATTATATATTACTTTTGCAAAATTACCTGATGACAATATGGTCTAGCCTTTTCAACTAATATAGAGAGTCTATTTTGATAAAAGACTAAAATTAAACAAGTAGTACTCTATTAAAGGCTTATTATCTGTGGAATACAAAACAGTATCAATAAACTTTTTATACTAGGTTGCATTAGAATCCATCAGTCCACCTTACCCCTAAATAAATATTTTGCTATGCATGATTCTGTAATATCAGTAACTTGGAAAATATTGGTTCACAGGATCTTACAGATCTCTCATAGTTGGCAGATTTGTACATTTATTAATAATACTTTCAATTCTGTTAGAAAAATCTTTAAATATAGGAAAATTTCCCAGCTCATAGAGAAGCAAACACATTTCATGAAATTCAAGTTTTCGATAGCTATATTTTTAGCAATGAAGCTTTCACACCTTCCTGATACCTACCTCCAATTAAAATGACTATTCCTCATAGTTTAGCTGTCTTTTGTAATTTCAAATAAGAAAAACACCCTCATGAAAGAAATAGAGTTCAGCTTGCAATTTAAATGATTTGACACTGCCTTTCTTCAAGGTACTTCAGCATGAAGCAGAAATGCAGAAACTCCTTAAAATACTTTCCATATGGTTACTTACTATGTTTACCATGATTAATTTTTTGTGTACATGGAGGGTAGATTGGGTTGACCCTACTCTTCTACAGCTCCTCTGAAAAATAATAGGAGCAAGAAATTGCTATGAAATGAGAACCAAATAAATATTAAAAATGACCCTTTAAGGCAGTGCCTCCCCATCGCATTTACAGCTATTTGAGGGTGTGTGAATATCGAGGCTTCTAGTCTCCTCCTGCTGCAGCAGGAATGATTTATCTTGGAGAGAGGTCAGTCCCAGCTCTTACCCTGCTCAATTTGCTCCAACTCAGTGAGGCCTCATTAGAGAGGAACAAGCATGTATGCATTTTCTAGCTCCATTTCATGCACAATCAACATTGCATATGAAACTTTATCAGATTCCAAAATACAAAAAAGGGGAAGTGAAAAAGATTAAGTTGGGGGTCCTTTATGGTGGTTGTGATCCACATCAGAAAAGGGAATCCTTTAAGGAAATGAGTGTGATATTTTCATTTGCATAAAAACAATAAAAGTCTTTCAGCAGCAATTTCCCCATGTATAAAAAGTGCAAACATAACACCTCAGTGACACAGACATCTGTTACTTAAACAGATGCCACCTTCTAAACTCACGCAAGCAATCCTCAGGGCCAACTAGAGACCCCTAAACCAAAACTCAATGTGTAGATAGGCATGTACGGACAGGTTTAGAGATTCATTTGATGTTTATCAATTTTTGCCTTAACAAAATTCTCCTTTCTTCTCTCTGTGACCATTTTATTATTCTATCTTAGTCTCCATAATCTGCAAAATCAAATGCTTATTTCTAAAAACTCATTGCTGATTAATATTAGCTCTCTGAAGATCAGATAATCTGGTCTTTTGTTTTTCTGTTTGTTAATTTGATGTCAAATGTACTTTTAGTGATTTTACTAGCTCAGGGCTCCAGCACTATACAAGAAAGAAATAAAAGTGTTTTCCCCCCTAAGTAGCACAGAGAGACCTGTGCTGATGTTTTCTAGTAAGGCAATACTTCCATAGCCTGAGACTGATAAGCGCCTTCAGAAGTTAGGCTTACACTTCTAAATCAGCAGTTCATGAAAGGCATTACAGAAAACTATTATACTGCTATAATGGATGACAGCACAGTTGTATATGTTATACCTTGAAGTAAGCAGTAGGATTTTCAATCACTTGATAACCTTGAAACTGCTAAGGTATCAAATTGCTATCATGAATATTGTGTAGAAGCAGAAATAACTCAGGAAGCTGCCTTTGTGAATAATAATCAGAAAACTGCAACATTTTTACCAGGAAAATGGATTTGAGGCACTGGTGTATTGACAAGCTCTCTAACATGGAGCTAAGGTAGACATTACAAGTACATTTGCATTGGACTATGAATCAATCCATCATCCAGCATTGGTTTGTAAGATGTAATCAGTTAAAAATTATAAGCAAAGAGTTATATTGTATGTTAAGATTTCAAGGAAAATGAATAAGGAGAGCCCATATTCTTTCAAGGCTAAACACAACAAATAGGAATATTTACTTAATATTTCAGCTTCCCAATACACTCTGAAATCTTACTCATTTCACCAGAGGACAGACAGAAAAGGGTTTGGAAAGTGCAGATATGCTTAATTGGTATTTGTATCAATTGCAATGTAAAGACAGAGACAGAGATGGAGAATGTTTGTTATATATCTCTTTTCTCTACAATGCATGCATTTAATTTTATACAATCTTATGTTTGTTTATGAGCAGAGCAAGCAGTGTCAGTTTGTGGCATTTCCAGAAGACAGAATCTGGGAAGAACCCTCGACAGCCATATGAAAACTCAGTGTCTGGAGTGATTCATCATTGTGGCAGACTGGCTAGCTCTTTGTCACAGTGACTGACAATTGGAGAAACTTGGAAATAATACAAAGATCCTCTCTTCATTGATAGTGTCTGCATTGTGATTAGAGAAGAAAGCTTTGGGGCTGTGAGGGGAATCTTAAAAACATTTTCCCCTAAATTAATTTTGATGTTTTGTCCTTTGTAGGTTAACCTCTACCAACGATGTCCCATTGCCTCTTACCCAGGAATGGCCATTTTCTTTAACAGATTCTAATGCCTGCTTATTAAAGATCACTGCATATTCCTATTTACTGAGTAGCATGATCAGTCTTTATGCAGGATAAAAGCAATGGTGCCTATTTTATGCCGGCATAGTCTGTCATACTTAACCCATATTGATCCCATTATTTGGAGTGTAGTATTTCTGTCCTCAGGGAAATTAGTACTAAATAAAAGTATCAAAGTCTATGGTCATTACTTTTATTTTATTTATTTTTTTGTCTTTAATTTTATTGCAAAGGTGATATTAAAGCAATTACCGTTACCTAAGTCAGGTAATGAGTACCTTTCCTTTTGAAATCTTCTCTCTCATTCTCTCTGAGTTTTTTCTTATCCTATCTCCCCTACACTCGCCCCCAAGTTGTGGAGTTCACTTCCAATATAGTATCTAGAGAGTATCACTGATGAATTGGTTCACACTTTGTCTCACAATTTCTGTTTTCCCTTCCCCTCCACAAATCAGATATACTTATATATAAGACAATGGACATAGAAACAAACAAAAAAAAAGCAAAGAAAGAGAATGAACAAAAGAAAAAGGAAGGAATAAAAAAGGAACTTAAATGGTACAATAAAAAGAATACCCAGTTTCCATTTCTTGGAGTTCTTTTCAATAAGTATAATTTAAATGGTCATGTGGGCATTGCTTTTAGAAGTATCAAGAAATAAATGTTAGATGGTTTGTGCAAATCACCTCTTCTATGAGAAATTTACAAAATAAGCATCTTCTATTATTTAGAGTTCAATAACCTATTGATTTTTTCTATTACCTACGGTATTATGAACATGACTAAATACAAAGATATAAAAGTCCATGATGATACCATTTCACTGTTCCTATTGGTTGCAATTTCTAAGCAGTGAAACCATACAATCATTCATTGCATCTGCCTTCTGTTAGTCCTGTTGCAGTTTAAAAGGATAAAGAGATGGCCATGACAGAAGAAACAGCAAGATAAGTGAGCAGAGAAAGCTACTGGAGATGGGATCCACATAGGCTAAGAGCTTTATACTTATCTCCCAGCAATGTTACTTCTGCTCAATGGCTTAATTCAGCCTAAAATGTTTGGAATCCAGAGGCATAGGGCGAACGCTTTTTTTTTTTTTTTGCCAGTCTTGGGCTTGAGCTCAAGACCTGAGCACTGTCCTTGGACTTTCTCAAGGCTAGAGCTCTATCACTTGAGCCTCAGCACCACTTCCGGCTTTTTTCTATGTATGTGGTACCAAGGAATCGAACCCGGGTCTTCATGCATGGTAGGCAAGCACTTTAACCACTAGGCCAAACTCCCTGCCCAAAAGTCTGAGACTCTTATTACCAATTAATCGCTAGAAACCAAAAGCAGTGCTGTGGCTCAAAATGATAAAATGCTAATGTTGAGTGAAAAAGTTCAGAAACAGTGCTGATGCTCTAAGTTCAAGTCCCACAACAAAACAGACAGAGAGAAAAAAGACTTTCTCTCATTCTGAATTAGAATTGCGAACCAGAAAATTAAATGATTTTCAATTGTTTGTTTACTCATCTATTTTTACTGTATTAGGAATTTTCAGAGCCCCATACTTACTAGACAAGCACTCTATCAGTTGAGCCATATCTCTGCAGTCCTTCTTGCTTTAGTTATTATTGTTATTATTATTATTTTATTTTGGTAAGCCTTACATTGCTTTTCTTTCTTTCTTTATTTTTAAACTCAGGCTAGTCTTATTCATTTATTCCTCCCACCTAACTGTGAGTACAGCAAGTGGCACCAAGTCTATTCCATGATTACTGTCTTTTTAATATTCTTTTTTGCTGTAATTAATCGAAGGGTTACATTATATTCACCAGATAGAGGTGCATTACTTCACAAACATTGATACCCCTTCTCATGTTTTTGTTCCCATTTCCCTTCCGCACTCCTCCCCTCATTTTGTTTTTGCCCCTTCCCTATCCGATTTCAAATAACCAAATAAGCATATGTACAATACATCAGATAACAAGGTGAAATTTTTGTAACAATATGAGATAACCAAGGGACAACAAAAGAGATGAGAAATAACAGTACATTAAGAACAACAATCACACATTATAGGGCTCTTGTTTCTATATCCTAGAGATCCTTTCACTTAGACTCATCCTATATGGCTTTGTGCATCTAGGTTTTGCCCTATTGTAAACCTTTGCTAGGAGAGTCCAAGGTTTATACTAATTATGACAAATGAGGGAAACCATTGAGCCTATGTTTCTGGCTTACTTCACTTGATATGAATTTTTCAAGTCTTTCCATTTCCTCACAAATGGCTGATGTCGTTCTTTCTGATGGCAGGATATAATTCCATCGTGTATAAATACCACATGTTGTTGATCCAATCACCAGCTGAGGGGCATCTGGATTTGTTCCATATCTTCGCTATGGTAAATAGTGCTGCAATGAACACGTTGGGCTAGTGGATTTAGTATGTCCTTGTTTCTGGACAATTCGGTAAATACCAAGCAGTGGAATTGCTGGGTCATAGTTCAGCTTGGACCAAAAGCTGTGAAATGATGAAATCATAGTTGGCCCAGTTGCAGATTATCAGTCAGTTGCTGCTGCCAAATGGAACGTTTTCTCTGATGGGTTACAGAAGATTCAACATTCATCTCACACAAAATCTCCACCAGGAACATGTCTTCTCCATACTTTGCCGACAGAAGTATTTTCTGTGCCAGCCAAATTCCATCCAAGCATTTAAGGTATATTTGTGGTGTATGGAGTTTTAATTCATTCTAGTGTGAATATTCTTTCAGAGAATGTGCTGAGCCACTACCAAGAGATTGAAGGAACTCAAATTGAAGGTAAGAGATGCAACTTATTCAGTGTCAAAATTGCTCCAGAGTAAAAACTTTTACCTTTGTTCCTCCTTGGCAGCAATTCATCTTTTGTGTAAGAGTCATTCATAGCAGTCTCTGTCCCTCACCATCATAATTGTCAGAAGGGCCAGTATAATTACGTGGTTGCTGGTGGAGCCATTAAAACAGAGCTCTCCAAGTACCTGTGGAATGACTCAAGAACTATTCAAGGAAACTAACAGATGTTAATTGGGACATGTGCCAAGGCTTGGAGATCAATATACACCAGCTGTGTGACAAACCTCCTTAACAAGTTGTGGGATCAGCATGCCCAGGGGAGTGAGTAGGATAGGTCGGACATCAACACAAAGCCATTTTTTTCCTTCTTGGAGGCCTTCAGATGGAAGTTGGGTATGGTATGGACCATGCCTGGTCATGTACGTAAGGAACACAGAAGAACCTCTGCTCTACCGTGGAGTTTGACATGATATCCATCGAAAAGCAACTCGCTTGTTCTGCTCAGGCTGGCTGGCTGAATAAACATATGATATGCTCATTTTCCTTGGCTTCGTTAATTGGTATTATAAGTGGCAAAATTGGTTCACTCTTTTCCCAGTGGAGTTTATTTATTTATTCTTTGTTTTTACGTTTGTGTTACAGAGGATCAAAGAGCAGTCTTGTTTGTGTATGCAAGACATCTCCAGCTCTGAAGGTTATTTAAGTTTAAAAAAGAAGACAGAAAATGTGAACATCCAGTCATATTAGTTCCCTTCATCTCCATTTCATCCTTCTACCACATCAAATGTCCTTGCTTTCAGGTTAAAGAAAAACCTTGTCCTCATGACTAGTGAATCAAATGATCAAGGGGCATTCTTTTCCTACCAAACCTTATTTTCTACCTCCTTGTCCTGTACATAAATGCAGCCTTATGTGTTTACTTATTATCCTTTATATCTATATCTAGCATGCCCATGTTTTTCTTTTCCTTTTCTTCTTTTTTTGCCAGTCCTGGGGCTTGACCTCAGGGCCTAGACCATTGTCCTTGTGTTTTCTCAAGGCTACTACTCTACTACTTGAGCCACAGCACTACTTCTGGCTTTTTCTATGTGTGTGGTACTGATGTATTGAACTCAGGGCTTGGTGCATGCTAGGCAAGCACTCTACCACTATAGCCACTCCTGGCCATGCCCCTGGTTTTGGTCACTCAAATTCTCGATCCTTTTTACTTTGCTAGCTTCTCTCCAGTCTCCATAGCCATCAGTATTTATTTCATTTATATCTGAATAATCACAGCCTAGTTCTCTCTGTCATATAAACAGGGGTTTATGAACCCTGAGAGTGAATAAATGAAGTCAACAAACATTTTCCACCTGTGTTTCTTCTTAGAGTTTGTATTTCAGATTTTTATTTGAAATTTATTGCAACCTAAGGATAAAATGAGCTACCTATCACTTTCCCATTTTACTGAAAAGTTGTTGTTCAGTGTTTGGTACTACCTAAATGTATATAGGCAATAGCCAAGTCTGCTTAAACCTGTGTTTTTGTTTTAAATCTTTATTCAGCATTGTTCATATCAACACCTATTCATCATCAGTATAAATGCAAATTCCTGCTGTCTGCCTACTAAAAGTAATCTAGAAAATGGATAACAATGTACAAAATGAGGCCCTCAGCGACTGTGGAGAACATGTGACTTGAATTAGGGAATGAATCTAACAGATAGCTGCATTTCTTTCTCCTGATACAGTGCAGGGCCAGGAGTAAGTTCAAACTCTCATTAAAATCTCAGAGGATAAAGTCAACAATTGAGTTAGGAGTGATTTTTCTTCAATCAAGGCGATGATAGTAAATTCTGCATGATGATAAATTAGCCAAGGTCTAAAAATCAGAACCCATTCTGATTTTGGCTAAACCTATGTAGGCAGGAAGACAGAATAGTTTCAAAAAATATTGCAAATGAATGCCAGCCTTGAACCACAGCAAGCTTCTATATGGATATTTTTGGCTCAACATACAATAACCCCACCGAAGGTATTTTCTTTGACATAAACAAATGGGTCCAACTGAATTAGGTAGAAGAATCAATGCCATGAGTTTATAGGCTTAGTCCAAGAGTTTTGAGCCAATTTATGCCAGTGTAAATGGAGAATGTACAACAACAGATACTATATTAGGACAAGTCTGAGAAGAGCTGTACCGCTGCACACCTGATGATATTATTCCTAAGTCTCAGAGCCTGGCATTGCTCAGCCTTAATGACTACCCTTCAGCTGCATTTTCCTTACCAATATATTTAGCAACAAGGCCTTACTATGTCCTTTGCACTAGGATGTGAACTCTTCACTGTACTAGTTAGGATCTATACAAATGAAATTGACCCCTTTGCTACAAAAACATCACATGCTTTTGTGAACCAGTAGTACTTGGATTCTCCTGTGAGGTGACCCTTTACCAATTCTATCTCAAGAATTTTTGAATAATATGTGGTTGTTTCATGCCATAAATGCAGGAGCTAGTCTAGTTCATACCACAAGTTTTGTATTTCCCAAGAGGTCTACTGGAAAACAAAATGCCTTTTAATAGAGCATGCAGGACTTCTGGTAAATTCTGTCTTAGGTGTCTACATTGCTTATTGAATGTCTGAATTTCCCACTCCTGCTGTTAAAACTAGCACCAGGGGTCTTCCATAAAAGAGCAAAGGAGATAGTCTTTGGCAAGTACAGGACTATAAGAAACATATCATCCAATGAAAAGTGTCCAGTGTACTGAGGGCTTCTGTTATAAGATCAGTTACTCCATTAAAATCTGTGTCCAGTCTTCCTTGACCCTAAACTATCAAATTCTAACTTCTCTCTCCAAAGCATTCCTGATATTGTGGTTTTTCTATTTTTGTTTAGATATGAAGATCTTATTTAAAAGATCAGACTCCATTACTTTGTTACTAATTATCTGTTGTCTCTCTTGACCAAATTACTAACTTGCAAGTATCTCCTATGGCCTTTCCAAATGCCACTGGAGACTTTAAAAATTAGTAGCACTGGGCTGGGAGTTTAGCCTAGTGATAGAGTGCTTGCCTAGCATGCATGAAGACCCGGGTTCGATCCTCGGTACCACATACACAGAAAAAAAAAAGCCAGAAATGGTGCTGAGGCTCAAGTGGTAGAGCTCTAAACTTGAGAAGAAGAACCCAAGGACAGTGCTCAGGCCCTGAGTCCAAGCCCAGGACTGGCAAAAAAAAAAAAAAAAAACAACCAAACAAAAATTAGTAGCACTGGCCGGGAGTTTGGCCTAGTGGTTAAAGTGCCTGCCTAGCATGCACAAAGACCCGGGTTCGATTCCTTGGTACCACATACATAAAAAAAAGCCGGAAGTGGTGCTGAGACTCAAGTGGTAGAGCTCTAGCCTTGAGAAAGTCCAAGGACAGTGCTCAGGCCCTGAGCTCAAGCCCAGGACTGGCAAAAAAAAAATTAGTAGCACTTATCAGACATCTATGGTCATATAAACTAGTATGATCGGGGGAATTTCAGGAGTCATTATTGTGTCCAATCAGAGTTAGAGGCTACTGTCTTAGAATTCAACAAAACAGTGTTTCAGAGAGACCAGCACATGTAAAGAAGAGTGAGTTCTTAAGACAGAAAAGACAAGGGAGTAGAGAGGTAATAATTAATGTATAGAGGATATTAGTGGGGAGGTGAGAAAGGGGATTAAATAAGAAAGAAAAAAAAGTACTACCTATGGAAGTGCTCCAGAGGGATATACTTAGAAAACATCTGCCCAGGAGGCAGACAAAAAAAACAATGCCAGGCGCAGTGGCTCAAGCCTGTAATCATAGCTACTCAGGAGGCTGAGATCTGAGGATCAAAGTTCAAAGACAGCCCAGGCACTAAAGAACATGAGACTCTTATCTCCAATTAATCTCTAGAAAAAGGGAAGTGGGGCTGTGGCTCAAGGGGTAGGGCAGTAGCATTGAGCTGAAGAGCAAGAGAGAGAGAGAGAGAGAGAGAGAGAGAGAGAGAGAGAGAGAGACAGAGACAGAGACAGAGACAGAGACAGAGACAGAGACAGAGACAGAGAGAGACAGAGGGAAGGAGGGAGGGAGGGAAGGAAGGAGAGAAAGAGAGAGAGAGAGAGAGAGAGAGAGAGAGAGAGAGAGAGAGAGAGAGAGAGAGAGAGAGAGAGGAAAAGAAAAGAAAAGAAAGTAAAACACCTTAAAATCTGAAATGCAAACCAGGGATAGAGAAATACTTACTGGACATGCTGTACTCACATCTAATCATGGCCTGGAACTAGAATCCCTGAAGCCTTAGGCTTGTAAACAATCTTAGAGGTTGAATAATTAATTTTCACATATTGTTTTGTCATCTGAGTTTCAAGAACTACGGCATGGGTCTAACAACCAACTAACTAAGGAGATCAATCTACTTTGGGTTGCTATTGCCTTAGAAACCCTGTGAAGTAGGCAGAATAATGACTACTTTTACCTCCATTTTATGGATAATAGAGATACAGAATGCTAAAGTTACTTATCTAAGTTCATACAGCTTCTAACTTCAACGTAAGACTGATCCAAATGAAAGCCTTTATTATTTTTTCCAAAACCCAGACTGATATATTTCATTAAATTTCTAGAAGGATTGAGAATTATCTCAACATATAGAGTCAATTGTCGTGTTTAACATCCTGCTTTGAAGGCTCTGGGTGTTTTGCTGTCCTGAAGTGACTAGGAGGAACATCAAAGGCCATTGTGCTGGTATCCTCCTCAGATAGGTCTTAAGAGGAAAGCTCCTATGCCTGTGAACAATTCGGGAATTTATAGGAAGAATGATTAAGATTGTAACAATGATGATGAGTCCCTGTGTCATTAGGTAGGAAAGAGGTTCTGGAGAAGCTTCAGTACCACATGTGTGTGGTGTGATGCGTGTGGTGTGTGTGTGTGTGTGTGTGTGTGTGTGTGTGTGTGTGTAAAGGAGTAATTGAAACTGCCTTGTAGAACTAAGTGATTCTGAAAATAGTAGTGACTCCATTACACATTTTTGTGCAGCTTGGTTACTAAAATACTAGGAATATATTTTCAAAATAAATTCAGAAGTGATTCACTCTTTTAAAAAGTAAATATACATATAATTTTACTTTGGTTTCCTTTCTGGACTTTCTAATCTCTCCTCAGAGTTGAAAGAAAAGGCACATTCACTGTATGACTCACAGAGATTAACTCTTGTTCTTCTTTAACTTGGTAATTATGGATGTCTGATGAACACAGGCTTTAATTACATTAAATTTTATTCAGAGGAAAGTTAACAGTTTAGTAGCAATACATACCACCAATGAAGAGCCTAGAATGGAACCGAAAAATAATTGGTGGGTCCAGCAGCTATCTTATGAGCTTATCCAGAAATTTAGGAAACATGTTTGATGTTGAAATAGAAATATATCAATTGAAAAGTATTTCACAAAGTCAGCTTGTTTTTCTGTTTTTTAGGAGAAATGATATGAAGCTGGGTCTGGATAAGACACTGTCATACATTCATTTCAGCCTCATGTCATAGCTTGTGTATTATTTAAAAGTAATTTAAGATGTCTATATATGGCAACACATATTGAAAACTTCATATCAGCTACTATTCTATCTCCTTGAGCTTCCCAATTCCAGTCTTTGTTTTGGAATGAAACTATTAAACTGCAATATGAAGTCAAACACACTCGACAGGAAATGTGTGTGAGTCAGCAGTTTGTAGCTGCCAAGAAAGGAATGAGAGAGCTTTCAAATTCCTGTTATTGATGTGAAATATTTTGAAGAATGTATGGTTGGCTGTTTCAGTGTTGAACTTTGTAAGGGATCAGCAATTTACTGATGGGGAAACTAAACTAACAAATAACATAACTTTCCTTAAAATTTCAGTGTAGCTGATAATCCGCTTAACAAAATTAGGGAGATAAAACTATAGATGATCATTTCAGGATAACTTAGAGAAAGGTACCATGCACTAGCTCATTTTCTCCAAAGGCAGACCTGAGATTTTCAGTGAGTAAAAAAATTATCAGGGGCTGGGAGTTTGGCCTAGTGGTAGAGTGCTTGACTAGCATGCACAAAGACCTGGGTTCGATTCCTCGGTACCATATTCATAGAAAAAAGCTGGAAATGGTGCTGAGGCTCAAGTGGTAGAGCTCTAGCCTTGAGAAAGTCCGAGGACAGTGCTCAGGCCCTGAGCTCAAGCCAAGGACTGGCAAAAGAAAAATTACCAGATGTCACATGTGGGCTACAATTTCCTAGAACTTGCTTTGTGCCTTTTTAAAATGTTGGAACTTCTTAGGATTCTTTAGTGACAATTCTTTTAAAAAGTATCTAGACACCATTTTGAAAGATCTGATCCATTTCAATTTCCTACAGTTCTGGGGAAATTTAAAAAAGAAACAAAAGCCATAATTCCCCAGACCCAATGCCCAGCACCTAAATGGCAGCTCTGGTATGTGGCCCAAGAATGTGTATATTGAAACATGACATTCCTTCATTGCTCTAAGTTGTCTCCAAGTGTTTTTCCTCCTGCTTTTGACCATGGATATTGTATTCAAAACTAAATAAGAATGATGTAAATTATTTCTGCATTCACTGGAATAATTTATCTTAAGTTGTAGCTAATGTCAGAAATTTTAAATATTTTATCTAAATATGAAACACCTAATACTGAGAAACACAAGAAGTTAGAAATAACAGAAGTCCATTTGCAGTAGGCAAGAAGAGAAAGAAGCAGAATGTTCATTGCCTATCTCTTCTGGCCCAAGGGGGAAATAATGATGCATGAACGGCAGGGAACACTTCCTCTAGGCCTGGTGTAGCATGAAAGTGGCACAATGTTAATACATATTCCTAGATCAGGATTTCAATTTTAGGGAACACAATATTTCAGTCATTAGAGTATGTCAACATTCTGTCAGTTTGAAAGGTTTCAGTCTGTAGTTAGCTGACTCTACTACATAAAGCCAAGGATCAGCTGAATATTATACTGTAGAAGCAAGAGCAGAAGTCATGCTCCTAATGAAGGGGTGGGGGAAGGAGAGAGAGAGACACGGAGGGAGGGAAAGGGAGAGGGAGAGGAGGAGGAAGAGGGAGATACAGTGAGTTTAAAAGGTATACCCAAGCTGCACTAGGTGGCTCACGCTTGTAATCCTAACTAATCTAGAGGCTGAGATCTGAGGATTGCACTTGAAAGCCAGCCCCAGCACTAAAGTCTGTGAGACTCTTATCTCCAGTTAACCACTAGAAATCCAGAAGTGGCTCTAGGACTCAAGGGTAGAGCAGTTGCCTTGGATGAAGAGCTCTGGGACAACACCCAGACCTAGGGGTAGGGTGGTAGCCTTGAGCTGAAGAACTCAGGGACAGTTCCCAGGCACAGAGTTCAAGCCCCATGACTGGGGGGGAAAAAAGATACACCTTCAGTGGCTTACTTCCTCTCACTTGCCTCTACCCTTTAATGTTTCTGTGCCAAAATAGAGCCCAGTCGAAGACCAAGTATTCAGCATATGAATTTGTGAATAACAGATTCATATCATGGCATGAAGCATCCAAGTAAATGACTTACAGTTTATGGTAATATTTAGCTGTCGGTTTAGATGAAATATAAAGTCCAGTCCTGCAGCCTGTGATCAAGCACAATCATTTCTTTAGTTTTTCCTCTTTTATTTTTTTCTTAAAATAGAGGGTTATAGATGAGTGGATTTTAAATAAAATACCACATTAGTTCAAGGATAGCAAGCACAATAAAGCACTTCTGATTGAGTGCTGCTTCCTAGCACCAATTATCTGTGGATTATTATGGAGGCTACTTTGACGGGTATATTACACAATATACATTGACCGAATATACATTGACACAACTCTGGCTTTGGCCCCTGTGTTCCAAAGTGGAGAAAAGTTCTGCACTGCAGTTGATTCCAAAACCCAGGATAGAAAAAACCTACATTAATCATTTTCCTTCAACACTGAAGACTTGAGAACCACAAAGAACAGAGGCATGTCAAATATAACCACAGGATCATAATGTGCTGAAAAAAGATTTTGGATATAATCTGGTCAATTCCAAATGTGGGGTTATCCTTGACCCTTCTCTCTACATATGTATTTTTTAAGAAGCTAGGCCTTTTAATGTTATTAATTTAAACTAAATTTATATTTAAGCGGATACACCAAAAAGCATACAAATGGATGGGGGCCGTGCAATTTTCTTTTGATGGTGTCAGGGTTTGAATCCAGGCCATTGCCCTTCTCATGCTAGTATAATACTGCAGAACTGCATCTCTAGCTCACATCACTGGTTTTTGTAAGGCTAGATCTCTCTTCCCATCTGGAAATGTGGCTGAGCCTTGATCTGACTGCTTTAAGGCTTCCCATCATCAGAGTTTGAATCATACTGATGAACCACTATATCCAGATTTCCTTTTATGGAGATGGAGTCATTCTCCAAATATTAACCCCCCATGTAGCTTGGATTGACAGGTGCATGCATGTTCCTATCTGTAAGAGTGTGTAGAATATATGTTTCGATTGTGGGATAATGGGATTGCTTTTTTTTAAATAGATTTTTTTTGGTCTCACATAAAAATTAACTCAGGAAAAATACACAAAAATTAAGATATAGTTGATGAGATTTAGCAAAATAAGTGTATCTTTGTTATCACTACCAGTCAAGGAAAAGATAACAAACATATCAGTATCTCCAGGTAGCTCTAAATTACTACATTTTAAAGGAGTTTGGACTTTTCCAAAACATTCTGTTTATAAAATCATGTGAGTTGAATAATTTTGTGTTTCTCATTTTCATTCCAGATTTATTTTTGAGATATATAAATATATTTGCATACTACTATAATCTGCGGCTGTTAGTTTTATTTGTCTATTGTTGAATGACATTCTGTTTTTTTTTCTGCTGTTTTGTTTTTATTGTTTTGTTGTTATTGGCATTGGTGGTGGTGATGGTTTGTTTGTTGTTGTTACTGTTTATTTGTTTTTTGCTTTTTCTTCCTTCATGGATGTGTGATCCCTCTCTGAGCTAATATGAACTAGTTAGGTTACTATGACCACTCATGTGCATGGTATTAATATGGATTTATTTTTTGGGATCTGTAACATAGAATAAAGATTTCAAGTCACAAAGTGGGTACAGGTACTGTTGCTGCTATTCCTGCCAAGTGGTTTTTGAAAATGGTGCCAAATTCACACTAGCACCTTATGTAAACTTGAGTTGCACCTTATGTGCACACTTGAAATCTCATGGTAGTTTTAATTTGCTTGTTCCTAATTGCTTCAATCAACTCATTTAATTCCAGCTTGACTTGGTAGAACTTTTATTCTAATAGAAATGATTGATGTTGGTATAGGCCTCTTTGTCATGGTAGGAAATTGACGAGCTGATGTTCTTAAGAGCATTTCTTAGAACATGAAGATTCTGAAGTTAAAAAACAGCAATATTGGGGCCGAGAGTTTGGCCTAGTGGTAGAGCGCTTGCCTAGCATGAACAAAGACCAGGGTTCAATTCCTCAGTACCACATACATAGAAAAAAAGCCAGAAGTGATGCTGAGGCTCAAGTGGTAGAGCTCTAGCCTTGAGAAAGTCCAAGGACAGTGCTCAGGCCCTGAGCTCAAGCCCATGACTGGCAATAAAGAAAAAAAAAACAGCAATATTTTCCTGGTAAAAATGCAGTCTAAAAATGCCTTCTAGAACCTAGAAATCACTTGATAAGAGGCATAGTGCAGTTATTGGCATAAATGTGCATTTTATGACTATCAACAAGACAAACAGAATCCACCTATACTATTCATTAAATTTTTTAAAGTTACCTAGGAGGATGTGGTGAATAAAAATATTTCCTTTCCTTACCTATTAAAGATGGATTAATGGTAAATAGTGCTGCAATGAACATCATTGTGCTAGTGGATTTAGTATGTCCTTGTTTCTGGACGATTGGGTAAATGCCAAGTAGTGGAATTGCTGGGTCACAGGGGAGCTCTATGTTTAGTCTTCTGAGGAACTGCCATACTGCTTTCCATAGTGGTTGAATAGTGTACTAGTGATCTCCTCCTGGCCACATCCCCTCCAACATCTGTTGTTACTGGATTTCTTAATCATGGCCATGCAAATCTTAGAGTTGTTTTAATTTGCATTTCTTTTATGGCCAGAGATTTGAGCATTTCTTCATGTGTCTATAAGCATTCTTATTTCTTCTTCAGAGAAGACTCTTTTTAAGTCTTTAGCCCATCTTTTAATGGGATGGTTGTTCTTTGGAGATTAGTTTTGGAGTGATTCAATTTTTTGAGCTGTTGATATATTTTAGATATGAGGCCTTTGTCTGTTGTATGGTTAGTGAAGATCTTCTCCCACTCTGTATGCTTTCTAGTTAGATATTCATTGCAGCACTACTTACCATAGCAAAGATATGGAACCAACCCAGATGCCCCTCAGTTGATGAGTGGATCAACAAGATGTGGTATTTATACACAATGGAATTCTATGCTGCTGTCAGAAAGAAAGACATTGCCCCATTAGTAAGGAAATGGAAAGAGTTAGAAAAAAATCATATTTAGTGAAGTAAGCTAGAGTCAAAGGATCATAGGCTCAATGGTTTCCCTCATTTGTCATAATCAGTAGAAACCTTTGTCTCTTCTAGTAGAGATTTACAATAGAGCAAAATCTAGATACATAAGGCCATATAGTATGACACTAAACGAAAGGACCTCCAGGATATAGAAACAAAAGCCATATAATGAGTGATTGTTGTCCTTAATGTATTATGTTATCTCTCATCTCTTTTGTTGTCCCTTGGTTATCTCATATTGGTACAGTATTTCACTTTGTTACCTGATATATTGTCTATATGCTTATTTGGTTATTTGAAATTGGATAGGGAAGGGGGGAAAACAAGATGAGGGGCAGGGATGGGGGCAGGGAAATGGGGACCTAAACCCGAGAAAGGGTATCAATGTTTGTGAAGTAATGCACCTTCTATCTGGTGAATATAATGTAACCCTGCTTTTAATTACTCATTAATTCTATTAATTAATATATGAAAAAAGATGGATTAAAAGGGAAAATGAGAGAATTCAATAAAAATAAATTTAATATATATCTTACAGTATTAAGAAACATGAATGAAGGGATGAGTTGGAAGGGATGTGTAAGAATGTTGTAAAAATGACATTGATCAAGATACATTATATTTATAAGCTGCTTTATTAAATGGCAACACCATTGTACAACTACTTCCAAATTAAAAAAAATAAACATCACCACTCACAATCAAACTTATGGAAAATTAGCAGGAACAGATTCAGCCACATAAAGGTACTGATCATATCAAAGGAGAGCCTAGGAAAAGAAAAGGATCTAAGTTTATAATTTTTGGCTCAGGTTTAATATTTTTAAGCTGAACTTTTATGAATTTGAATCTCTTATTTTGATTAGGCAGATAAAATATGTACTGATAAAGAATTTCTCAGACACACAGTATTACATTAAATCATGACAAAATTTTTTGATGAACCAGGCAACATGTTTGTTTATTTGTTTGTTTTGTTCCAAGTACTGGGGCTTGAAATCAAGGCCTGGACACTATTCTTTAGCTTTTTTTTTGTTCAAGGCTGGTATTTTATCAGTTGAGCCAGAGTTTCCCTTCTACCATTGGTTAACTGGAAGTAAGAGTTTCATGGACTCTGCCTGAGGCTGGCTTCAAGCCACATTTCTCAGATTTTAGCCACCTGAGTAGCTCAGATTACAGGCATGAGCCATTGACACCTGGTTTTTGTATATTTATTTATTTATTTATTTATTTTTGCCAGTCCTGGGCTTGGGCTCAGGGCCTAAGCACTGTCCTAGGCCTTTCTTAAGGCTAGCACTCTACCACTTGAGCCTCAGCATCACTTCCGGCTTTTTGCTATGTATGTGATACCGAGGGATGGAACCTGGGTCTTTGTGCATGCTAGGCAAGCACTCTACCACTAGTCCAAACTCCCAGCTCTTGTATAATATTTTTAAAGCCAGTATGTCTCTAAGTAAATTCTTATTTATATCCCTTCATTGGCTTACTAAAAACAATGCCTATCAATAAACTGGAAACTGAGACCCCAAAACAGTCCCTGGAGTATTATTAAATCAGAGACACTTAATTTTGTCTGTTTACTAGTGTGTAAAAGTAAAAGCTCAGTGTTTATTTTAAAAAACTCAGTGTTGTACTATGTTATCTCTCATATCTTTTGCTGTCCCTTGGTTATCTCATATTGTTACAGTATTTCACTTTGTTATCTGATATATTGAATATATGCGTATTTGGTTATTTGAAATTGGATAGGGAAGTGGGAAAACAAGATGAGGGGTGGGGGTGAGGGGAGGGAAATGGGGACCAAGACATGAGAAAGGGTATCAATATATGTAAAGTAATCCATCTTCAGTCTGGAGAATATAATGTAACCCTTCTATTAATTGCAATAAAATATATGAAAAAATAAATTACAAGCAGGAAAAAAAAACTCAGTGTTCTTTATCAGAGTATTGGGGATTAATTGAATTATTTTTCAGCAAATATTATTCTCTGCAACTCATACTTGAAAGCAGAGCAATGTCCCTTGCTTTCTGATACTGTGCTGGGAATGTTAGTAAATATGACAGAGGAGGAGGAGGAGGCCTTTAACCCTCCGTATGATTTGGCTTGCATTTGGGACACTTGGCACTTGTTATGAAAATTGAATGGCCAGGTGTTCACTGATTCAAAGAGTGTGAAAATTACATGTATCACATCTCATTGCAACCTGGAACCTATAGGCCTGACTCGAGCCCAACCTAGCCAAGTTGAGCTGCAGCCAAACTCAAACCTCATGAATGAGAAATGAGAATACAGAATTCAACACACTTCATTTTGGTGTAGTTTGTTAGATATATCATTGTTGCAAAAGCCTATTGAGAGAGCTTCTGAGACTACTGTAAAGAATGCTGACATTAAAGTCCTCAAACGCAGGATCTTGTCTAGTATATTAGTTTAAAAACTAAAATCCCCATCAAAAGATATTTGTTGAACATGTGTAACATGTCAGGCACTGTGAGGCACTACAATATGTGGGAAAATAGAAAAGGAAATAGACATGGAACAACAATGCAATGCTTCCTATCTGGATAAGCACAAATTACAGGATGATTTATACATGACACTAGAACTAGTTTTGACAGTCCTAGGGATTTTAGTATAAGATAAAGTACAAGTAGGAATTTCTCATTATGATAAATCTGGGCAATATGGTAACATGTTAAAAAATCTTCTGAGACAATAAGTTATAATTATTGAATAGACTATAAGGAATGCTGTATGATAGGAAGTAGATGGGGTACACAGGAAATTATGTCTGTACTTAGAGATAACAATCCCGTTGTAAGTGTGTTTTAAGTTTCTAATAGCCATCCTACATAGTAGATATAAAAATAAAAGGTCAATGTATAAAATAAAAAACTCCTATGATATCACTGGCTGTATGCCAGGAATAGCTGTGCATAAATCTTAGAACTGGACTCTGGGTTACTCATATGTTTACAGAAAAGAGATATTTAATTCATAAATTTAAAGAGTAGTGTTGAATACTGTTAATGTGATGGTAAATGAAATAATACATTTTCCTTCCTCCCCGTCTACTCCTTTACCCTCCTTCTCTTCTCTTTCTATTTTTCCTCATACATACTTTCACTCAAGGGTGGTAACCATTTCTTTTTTTTTTTTTTTTGTGGGTCATGGGGCTTGAACTCAGCCTGAGCACTGTCCCTGACTCTTCAGCTCAAGGCTACCACCCTACCCTTGAACTAGTCCCAACTTCCCATTTTCTAGAGGTTAATTGAACATAAGAATCTCAGGTCCCTTTGTGCCAGAGCTGGCTTTGACCCTTGATCATCAGCTCTCAGCACCCTGAGTAGTTAGGATTACAGGCATGAGCCACCATGCCCGGTGTAGTAACCATTTCTCTTAGAGAAGTTACTATCTCATTGGGAGTACTGATAAGTAAAGAAGCTATTCTAACAATCTAAAACAATGTTATGTGCCAATATATGGAAGGATATGGGACAAAGTATATGTCAAATAGGTAAAAAAAATTTCACAGAGAAAATAGTGACTAATCTGAAATAAAATGGAATGAACAGGAATTACTAAAAAGGAAGAAAGCTATTATTTGATACACAGTGAGTAGGAGAGAGGTAAAAGCTGAGTCTAACAGGAAATAATTTTGCTTGTTTTAGACAAACTGAGATGCAAAAATGGAGTTTTAACTAAAAATGGACTTTAACTAAGTCATGAAAAATGTCCATTAGGTAGAACTAGTAAAACTCGATGAATGACCACACTTCTAAGGTGAAGAAACTTGGAAATGGACTGAGATAAACCTTTGAAAGGTGATGCCATTGGTAGCACAAAATGTGGTAAAGGGTTGGTGACAAAGAATTACAGGTGATGTAAAAAGCACACTAGAGTTGAACAAAGAGATGTTAAGAACAAAATAAGAGGCTAAGGTAGCTGCCAGTCTGATCATCAGGTCCAGAGAGCTATGGCTATGACCAAAGATCAATGCAGGACAATCAACAGAATATCACTTTTCTCACCATGGACATCCCATCTCAGGTCATAAACAGCACAGAAAGCATTTTTTTCTTCTTCTTTCTTTTTACTAGTCCTGGGGCTTAAACTCAGGGCTTGAGCACTGTTCTTGGGCTTTCTCAAGCCTAGCGAATCTACCACTTCAGTCACAGCACCACTTCTGTTTTGTTTTGTTTTTTTCCTATGTATATGGCATTGAGGAATCGAACCTGGATTTTTATATGTGCGAGGCAAGCACTCTACCAGTAGGCCAAACTCTGGGCCCCCAGCATGAATATTTTTTTGGATGCCAACATTTTTTAGAATGCATTTTTTTTAAACTTAGGATTGAACATGAAATAGTCTCAGAGCAACAAATACTTGGACTCCTCTGGGACCATCAAATTCCATGATGTAATGGTTTCTGGAATAAGGACTATTTAACAATCAAGAAAAGAACTTAGGAGAAAAAGGCTATGATCTCAAGTGCCAGTGTACCAAAGAATTTGAAGAAACAGAAGAGTAAGAAGATATTTGCAGGCCTAGATGAGAAAAGTGTCAGCAAATCAGTAAGAACAAACATCATGTGTAAGAGGTTTAGAAACTAGACAGTAGTAAAGAAATGGGAAAGTAAGTAAATAATTTGAATGGAATCTTTTTTTCTATATATTTTTATTGTAATTAATAGAAGGGTTACATGATATTTGCCAGACAGAGGTGCATTACTTCACATACATTGATACCCTTCCACCTGTCTTGGTCCCCATTTCCCTCCCCCCACCCCCATCCCTCATCTTGTTTTTCCCCCTTCCCTATCCAATTTCAATGGTTTCCCTCATTTGTCATAATCAGTAGAAACCTTGAGCTCTCCTAGCAGAGATTTGCAATAGAGCAAAACCTTGAAACAAAAGGCCATATAGTATGATGCTAAATGAAAGGATCTCTAGGATATAGAAACATAAGCCATATAATGAATGATTGTTATTCTTAAGGTACTATGTTATCTCTCATCTCTTTTGCTGTCCCTTGGTTATCTCATATTGTTACAGTATCTCACTTTGTTACCTGATATATTGGATATATTTGTATTTGGTTATTTGAAATTGAATGGCATCTTAAAGAAGTAGTTGTGTTGAGAGAATGGAGTGTTAGAAGAAGAATACAGGTCACTTTATGTATTGAGGAGAAACATCCAAGGAGAAAGAAAGAGATTTAAGATAAAAATGTTGCATGCATTGGGTACTTCTAAAATGACATTGTAAAAGTGAGAGTGAAGCTTGATTTACAGGCTGGATAATATATCGCTGAAAGTATCAGGGACCATAGAAATAGGAAGAAGAATGCTGGCAAGGAAAACAAAGAAAAAGGGAAAAGAAGAAATCTTAAAGTGATGGGAAATCAGACAGTGATTTTTTAATTTTATTTTTTAATTATAGAGGTTATGTACAGAGGTGTTGCAGCTACATTTGCCAGATAGTAAGTGTGATACTTCTCATACATTGATACATCTTCTTATGTTTTTGTCCCCATTTCCCTCCTCCAACCCCTCCCAATCATCTTGCTTTCCACTTGGCCCTTTATTATTTCAAATAAACAAATAAATGTATATATAATCTACCAGGTAACAAAATTAGATAAAGCAACAATGTGAGATTAACCAAAGAGCAACAAAGGAAAAGAGAAATAACCTAGCACATTAAGAACAACAGTCACTCAAGATAAAGTTCTTGTTTCCATATCCTAAAGACCTTTTCATTTAGTCTCATCCTATATGACCTTATGTATCTAGGTTTTGGACTACTGTAATCCTCTGCTAGGAGAGTCATAGATGTGTACTAATTATTACGAATGAGGGAAATCATTGAGCCTATGTTCCTTTGGGTCTGGCTTACTTCACTTAATATGATTTTTTTCCAAGTCATTTCCAAACAAAAGGAGCAATGCCATTTTTTTCTGATGGCAGCATAGAATTCCATTGTGTATAAGTACCACATCTTCTTGATCCAATCATCTACTGAGTGCATCTGGATTGGTTCCATATCTTTGCTATGGTAAATAGTGCTTCAACAAACATCATTGTGCTAGTGTCCTTGTTTCTGGACATTTGGGTAATTGCCAAGGAGTGGGATTTCTGGGTCATAGGGGAGCTCTATTTTTAGTCTTTTAAGGAATCACCATACTGCTTTCCAGAGTTGTTGAATGAGTTTACAATCACACCATCAGTATGGTAGGGATCACTTCTGGCCATCTCCCTGCCAGCATCTGTCTTTATTAGATTTCTTGATCATGGCCATTCTAACTGGGGTGAGGAGGATTCTCAAAGTTGTTTTGATTTTCATTTTCTTTATGGCCAGAGATGTTGAGTATTTCTTCATGTGTCTACATGCCATTCTTATTTCCACTTCAGAGAAGTCTCTCTTTAAGTCTTTGGACCATATTTTAATGGGATGGTTGTTTCTCTGAAGATTGGAGAGATTCAAGTTTTTTTTTTTTTTTTTTTTGCCAGTCCTGGGCTTGAGCTCAGGGCCTGAGCACTGTCCTTGGACTTTCTCAAGGCTAGAGCTCTACCACTTGAGCCTCAGCACCATTTCTGACTTTTTTCTATGTATGTGGTACTGAGGAATCGAACCCGGGTCTTCGTGCATGCTAGGCAAGCACTCTACCACTAGGCCAAACTCCCAGCCAGATTCAAGTTTTTTTAACTATAGACATGTCTATTGTATGGTTAATGAAGATCTTCTCCCACTCTGTGTACTTTGCCATACAGAAACTCTGCAGTTCAATGCAGTCCCATTTGTCCAAACTTTCTTTAAAGTGTTGTTTTTTCTGGGTCTGTATTAATAATGTTTTGACCTGTACCAAGGAGACCTAGTGTATATCCTATTCCTTCTTGTAAAGTTTTCAGTGTATCTGCTTTTACCTCCATGTTTTGATCCATTTGGAGTTAATCCTGGTGCAAGGTGACATAGAACTATCCAATCTTAGTTTTCTTCAGGTGCTGAACTAGTTCAGCCAACTTGTTGAAGAGGTTGTCTTTTTTCCATTCTATTCTTTTGGCTCCCTTATCAAAGATTAGGTGGTCATAGGTCTGTGGGTTGATTTCTGGGTCTTCAGTTCTATTCCATTGGTCCTCAGGCCTGTTCTTGTGCTAGTACCAAGCTGTTTTGGTTACTATAGCTTTGTAATAGTGTCTAAAGTTTGGTATTGAAATGCCTCCTGAGCTGTTTTTTTCTGATAAGAATTGTTTTTGCTAAACAGGGTCTTTTATTATTCCATATGAAATTTTGGATTGCTTCTTCCATTTCTTTGAATTGTGACATTGGGATATTGATGGGTATTGCATTGAATTTGTAGATAGCCCTTGGAGAGTTTGCCATTTTCATGACATTAACTCTTCCAATCCAGGATCATGGGAGGTTTTTCCACTTCCTCAGTTCTGCATTAATTTCCCTTTTCAAGGTTTTAAAGTTTTCATCATAGAGGCCCTTTACAATCTTTGTTAAATTAATTCCTAGGTATTTTATTTTCTTTGAGGCTATTGCAAAGGGAGTTCCTTTCCTGATTTCTGCCTCGCTCCTGTCACTGTTGGCATAAAGAAAAGCAGCTGATTTTTTGAACGTTAATTTTGTACTCTGCTATCTTGCCAAAGTTTTGAATCATCTCAAGCAACTTGGAAGTGGAGTCTATAGGATTCTTTAAATATGCTATTATATCATCTGCAAAGAGGGAAAGTTTCACTTCCTCTTTACCTATTTGGATACCATTTATGCTTGCTTCTTGCCTTATTGCTCTGGCTAGGAATTCTAATACTATGTTAAAGAGGAATGGAGAGAGTGGGCATCCTTGTCTCATTCTTGATTTTAGAGGAAATGGCCTAGGTTTTCACCATTAAGTATAATGGTAGTTGTGGGTTTGTCATACACAGCCTTTATTATACTGAGGAATGTTCCATGGATTCCTAGTTTTTCCAGAGCTTTTTGCATAAAGGGTTGTTGGATCTTGTCAAATCTTCCCAAAACAACCCCAGACAATGAGCTTTTATTCTTTAATGTTTACTGTAACTGATAACAGAGTGGGCCTTTATTTAGTTGAATTTGTATAAAATCCAAAAGTTTACATCAATTGTCTATAAAGAATTGCATATGGAGATGGTTCTTATCTGTAAAGTTCAGTGTGCACCACAATTGATTTTGGCAGAGATAAAGTTTGTTTAGCTATCTTATGTAGCTACTGTGTCCTCTGGAGATTCAGATACTCATAGACATGGACAATGCTGAATGAATGACAATTCACTAGTAAAAATACCCCTACGGTTACCATGTGACATCTGCATCTCAGACCATCAAAACAGCACAGTGTATACTATTCCAGCTCAGGATTGGATATAATTTCTCTGAAGAGACAAAACCTTGGAAGTCCTTGGAATTGCAAATTGCCATAAGAAGGATTCAACCACTAGCTCTGCCAGCACATTTCTCCTTTCTGTGGGAAAGATTAGTTTATGGGAGGTAACTAGTCTATGGTCTCTCCTCCATTTAGAGAATATTTACTCTCTTACCACTAACTGATAAGAATAGAAAGTCTATTTTTCCTGTCACTTTTAAAGCAAAAATATTAATCTGGCTAAATATTGGTCAATGAGAAATTAAAGTATTACATGTCACATTTCTATAATGAAGTTGAGCCATTTGTTTTTGGTTGATAAATGTTCAGTAAGAACGGCAATCTGTCCTTATATATTTCCTAGAGTGGAGTTTTTAGAACAGCTAGAATGGCAAAGCTTCACTTTTACATAACAAAAACCTACCTTATACCTACCTTAATTTCTAAATATTTTCATGGATGTGTATAACAGATGTCTCTTGTCTGCCACAAAACACCTTGGGAAGAATAAAATTATTCAAATTCTACCTTAGGTAGCCAAGACTATTATTGTAGGGACTGTTGTTCTCCAATTGGAAGAGGTATTCAAGAGATGTTAGACAAAAAAAAAAAACAAATATTTGCAAGAGAAGAAAAGAAGAGTTGGAAGCAGGGAAGGTGTGAAAGAAAGGAAAGAAGGAAAGAAAGAAAAAAGAAAGGATGAGAAAGTAAAGTAAAGAAAGAAAGATAGTAAGTGACAAAGGTGCTCAATAAAGTTTCACATTATCGGGATCAGGTTTCATGGCTTTTTTGTTTTTGTTTTTGTTTTGTTTTTGTTTTTAAAGAAATCCTTCATATCTTTAGGTTATAATAGAAACTAGACTTAGTAGAGTGAAATTATTGCTGAATTACCAAACTCTGACATTCAAGTTCGATATGAAAACAAGCCAAGGTTGAAAGAACATAACAAACAACACATTTTCCCCTTTCTATTTCTTTCCAGCTCAGAAGTAAGCTAAAGACAAGCAAGTAGTACTCAGTGGTGATGCAAGCGAGATTTCTGGAATCCCCTATAGAGGCATCCCTAACTGTGCCTAACACAGAAACTGCAAAACCTCAAACAAGTTCATTGGCCCATAGAGCTCATGCCCTCATCAGTACAATGGGAATGATTATAGTTATAGTATCAATCTGTTGCACAGTGACATAGCATTCTCATTTCTTTATGCAAAGCCTTTTGCATGGCAAGAGCTCAAAATCATAGTTAATATTGCAAGCAAGCTCCAGTGTCTTGAGCTCCAGTGCCTTGAGCTCTTGTTGATTCTACTCCCATCCTGTGGTGTTAGGTGTAGGCAAATAAAAGCATCAATTCCTATCTGGATCTAAAAACTACATACCCTATGTACGTAAGGACACATAGGATGAGACTAAATGGAATGACTTTTAGGATATGGAAACAAGAGGTTTATCTTGTGTGATTGTTGTTCTTAATGTACCATGTTATTTCTCCCTTTTTTGCCTTTGTTGTTACTGTATCTGACTTTGCTACCTGGTATATTTCATGTAAGTTTATTTGAAATAGGGAAAGGAAGGAGGAAAAACAAGGTGATTGGGAGGGGGTGAGAGGAGGGAAATGGAAACAAAACATGAGAAGGTGTATCAATGTGAGAGAAGTAATGGACCTACTACCTGACGAATGTAACTGTAACCCCTCTATACATTATCCCAACAATAAAAAAAGAGAGAAAAAATTACACCACAAAATTCAGGTCATCTAGAGGAGTATAGCAGACCTATGAGTATGTTATGTGTGTGGGAGACAGCCATGAATCACAATTAGAAGAGAAACTCAGGAATAGTCAACATTAACATCTATGCAAGAAAATGAGTTTATTGACATTGAAAAATATTACTATGTGCTATGTGTTGGATTGCAAGAAGCTGGGAAACATCAGTCTACAAGCTCTGGGATGCTAGACCATGACAACCCTGATAAACTATATGTTCTCGGCAAAGATGTACAATCCTGCCTATCTGTGACCACTGAAATATTAGGGAAATTACTTATAACACAGATAAAAAGCCATTATGGAAGTGTAGCCTATGAACTGCAAAGAAGGCTGGGAAGAAGTAATTTCCAATCCTCCTTGAAAATTAAAAAGGAATTTTTTTCTGTTATTATCTTCGTGAAATTAAATTTCATTGTGCAGTTCTCATCTTCATAATCACCAGTTTGCTTTGGGAATTAGATATAAAAAGCCACCTCATATAAAGATAGCAGCTAATTTTTTTCTGAATATTATGTTTTTAAAATGATAGAAGGAATATCATTTCAAATAATCATTTTAATCATCATGCTTGTTCTGTGTCAAACCACCCACCAAACTTGACACACACATTTACAGGCTTTGAGCTGAATTACCTTCCAAATACCTCTCCAGGCTCTAAAAGTAGAAGGATCACTTCAGGAGAAGGAGCCTGTGAAAATGTGTTTGAGTTTCTGGAAGAAGCTCAGATGATAGGAGCCTGGATATGTATCATTCCTGAGAGATATTGTAGTCTGAATAATGATTGCACCCAAAATATTCACGACTAATCACCTAGTATCTGCAATTGTATTACTTTATCTGCCCAAAGGGCTTTTATGGATGTGATTAAGGTGATGAATGTTGAAGTGGAGAAAGTATCCAGAATTATCCAAAGACCCAGATTAATCACATAAATCCTTAAAAGCAAAAGTTGTTCCTGGCACTAGTAGGGGAGAATAGAGGGGGGAAGAAAGGAAGAGAAGGAGAGAGAGGAGGGAGAGACAGCAAGAGACAGAATGAATCACTGATAGGAACCTGACAGTTAATAATATGAAAAGGGCTACCCTGAGGTTGTCTTTGAAAAGAGAAAGGATCGAGATCAAAAGAATATGCTCAGTTTGATTCCCCTATGACCCAGCAATTCCACTACTTGGCATTTACCCAATCATCCAGAAACAAAGACATACTAAATCCACCAGCACAACAATGTTCATTGCAACACTATTAACCATAGCAAAGATATGGAACCAACCTAGATGTCCCTCAGTTGATGAGTGGATCAACAAGATTTGGTATTTGTACACAATGGAATTCTATGCTGCTGTCAGAAAGAATGACATTGCCCCATTTGTTAGGAAATGGAAAGACTCTGAAGAACAAACAAAAATGGCCTATAGATACATGAAGAAATGTTCAACATCTCTGGTCATAAAAGAATTGCAAATCAAAACAACTCTAAGATTCCACCTCACTCCAGTTAGAATGGCCAGGATCAGGAAAACTAATAACAACAGATGCTGGAGGGGATGTGGCCAGGAGGGATCACTACTACACTGTTGGTGGGAGTGCAAACTCATTCAACCACTATGGAAAGCAGTATGGCGGTTCCTCAAAAGGCTAAACATAGAGCTCCCCTATGACCCAGCAATTCCACTACTTGGCATTTACCCAACCATCCAGAAACTAGGGCATACTAAATCCACTAGCACAACAATGTTCATTGCAGCATTATTCACCATTGCAAAAATATGGAACCAACATAGATGTCCCTCAGTTGATGAATGGATCAACAAGTTGTGGTATTTGTACACAATGGAATTCTATGCTGCTGTCAGAAAAAACAACATCAACCCATTTGTTAGGAAATGGAAAGACTTAGAAAAAATCATATTAAGTGAAGTAAGCCAGACTCAAAGGAACTTAGGCTCAATGGTTTCCCTCATTCGTCATAATCAGTAGAAACCTTGAGCTCTACTAGCAGAGATTTGCAATAGAGCAAAACCTTGATACATAAGGCCATATAGTATGAAGCTAATTGAAAAGACCTCCAGGATATTGAAACAAAAGCCATATAATGAATGATGGTTGTCCTTAATGTACTATGTTATCTTTCACTTCTTTTGCTGTCCCTTGGTTATCTCATATTGTTACAGTATGTCACTTTGTTACCTGATATATTGGATTTATTTGTATTTGGTTATTTGAAATTGGATAGGGAAGGGGGGAAAACCAAGACGGGCGGGGGGGTGGAGGGGAGGGTAATGGGGACCAAGACATGTGAAAGGGTATCAATATATGGGAATTAATGCACCTTCTATCTGGCAAATATCATGTAGCCCTTTTATTAGTTACAATAAAAAAATAAATAAATAAAAGAGAAGTGAGGGATAAATAAATGGAAGCAGAAGTGAAAGGGGAAAGGAAGAAGCGTAAAAAGAAAGAAGATAGGCTAGGACTGTGCTTGATATTTGAAAGCATCCTATTTGACTAAGACACACACACACACACACACACACACACACACACACACACACACATCCTAGAGAAAACAGCATGATTCATACCAGGCGAAATGTTCAGAAGTAGAAGTTGCACTGCTCCCCCTGGAACATGACATTAAAATCATAATAATGTGCTTGGTAGAACAAAATTGCTCACTTCACGGTAGCTAAGAAGCAGAGGAGAAATATTCAGTAATCAAAAACAAACATCCTGGGCCGAGAGTTTGGCTTAGTGATAGAGTGCTTGACTAACATGAACAAAGACCCAGGTTCGATTCCTCGGTATCACAAGCATTGATAAAAGCTGAAAGTAGTTCTGTGCCTCAAGTGGTAGAGCGCTAGCCTTGAAGAAAAGCCCAACAATAGTGCTTTGGTCCTGAGGTCAAGCCCCAGGACTGGCAAAAAGAAGCATATTCTCAACAATGTCATCAGCTCCATTGATGACTCCATCAATGGATTAGCCCACTGATATAGCCAGAGCCCTTTACAAAACACTATCAGCTAAGCCTTTGAGCACAAGAGCCTTTGCAGATATTTCAGATGTAATTCATAACTATCTCCTGTCTCCCAGCACATAGTATGCAGACGTATATTCACAAAATCTAGTTTAAAAATTACATGCAACTGAATGTGAAATTGACTCAGGGGATAAAAGAAATCAAACTAAACTGCAATTGAGCATCATAAAAATATGAGGAAAATCTTGCTTAAGTGAATTCTTCCTGATGGAATTTCAGTCAAATTCTATAAGGTCTTCAGAGAACTAACACCAATACTCTTCAAACTTAATGAAATAGAAAGGGAGGGATCATAATCAAACTGCTTCTATGAAAACAGCCCAAACCAGAACAATCAAATAAAGGGAACTTCATAGCAAAATTTCTCAATAATATTCTAGCCAACCAAATTCAACACCTTACACTCCTAAAAAAAATCTTACATTATAATCAAATGGGATGAAAACCTGATTCAATATCTGTGAAACAATAAATATAATACAACACATCAACAGATATAAGGACAAGAGTGATATGGTCATCTCTATAGATGTAAAATATCTTTCAGTATCCAACATCCTTTTATGATAAAAGCTCTGGAGAAGCTAGAAACACATGGAATATGCCTCATCATAATAATGCCTATTTATACCAACTAAAAGCCAACAAAATGGTGAAAATCTAAAATCATTTTCTCTAAAATCAGGCACAAGAAAAGGATATATATTTACCCTACTCCTAGCAAGAAAAATTAAGCAAGATATATATAGATGTAGATATAGATAGATAAAAAGTATATACATATATCTATGTATGTATGTATAAAGGGCCTCCTGAGCCCTTTATAGACATGAACCACCTGCAATTAGCCTCCTCAAACTTTTACAATAAGAAGAGAATTCAGAAGTAACTACTGAGTTCCAGTATGCAGATAAGTCGTTAATTTGGCCTTGATAATTATTGGTCAATTCTAGAAAGCCTGAACCTAAGAGATCTGTACATAGCCTGAAAAGCAAAGTGATGCAAAACTAAACTCTTCTAGTTACACACAGGAAAAAAAAAACAACCTGTTGTTTTGGTTCACATGGTATTCCATCTCATGTGTTGTATAACTGTAATTCAAACATGAAGATCTCATGATAGGATAGAGAGTGAGCAATCCATTTTTGACATTTTTTTTCAGAAATCATTAATCATCCATGCTTCCAAGGATACAGGAGCCACAACTTTTACTTGTTCTTCCTGTTCTCAATTTCTAAGGATTAAAAACATTACTTTTTATCTAATCAGAAAGTTCTAACGAAAATTTTCAAATCTCTTCCAAGTTCAGAATGATCCAGGTGCTTGTGAAAGAAGTGAAGTCAGTGCCTCAAATCACTATCCAGACCACCTGGAAAGAAGTGGGAAAGATCGAGCAGAAATATATGACAAGTAGACAATAATTAGTAAGATAAGCTTCTAACCTCACATAGCTATAATAATGTCAATGCAATACTAGTTCTATACATATGCTATACATTTTTTATAATAGGCCTTATATATTTCAGGGTACTTTAAATAATTCTTGGGTTTTGTGTTTTATACTTTAAAGAATTAGAGTAATGAAAACTCATGCCAGTTCTTATATTGCTTCAATTTTTTGTTGTTTCAAATAGAATTTACATTGCTTTTCATTGTATTTTAATCACTTTTCTTTTTAAATTTTATTTTATTTTTCAATTTAATTTTATTGTCAAGTTTATGTACAGAGGGGTTACAGTTGCACATGTAAGAGAATGAGTACATTTCTTGTGGAACATTATCATCCCCTCCCTCTTTCTTAGATAGTTTTTTTTTTTAAGTAGTTGTTTCCATATCATTGAAAGCCCCAGAGATCTTCTGGTGACTAATGTACAAGTCATAAAACAAAAACCCAAACTGTGTCTTCTAATACCAAAAAACCCCTCTGTTCATGTTTATATAGTCAAGAGTATTAAAATTTATATATTAGCACAAACTTTCACAAAATACAAAGTTCCTATGGCCTGTCATGGAATAATACATGGAAGCAGTAATCAAACTAATGGTCTAAAAGTAAAAGTATTTAACTATTAAATGAGAATATCTTAGCAAAACAAAAATGGAACTCTGTTTTAACGTTGAAGAAGCATGGCATAAATGACGTTTTTGAAAATTTTCTTGACAGAAAGAAATGATAGGAATAAGAAACTTGCATATATCTCTGTTTGTGGCAGGGTGAAGTAGGAATGAGGGTACTCTCATGTAAATTCTCCTTTGTACTGTGACCTAGTTGAGCTGAACTAATGAAAAATGTCTTACAGACTATATTGGAAGCAGTTTGTGAATAGGGTGGAGTGAATATACAAAAAAAATGTACTGCAAAAGCTAGGAAGGAGGTCAAAAGATCTAGTTCTGGTGCTGACCAGGGATACATGCGGGCCTGAAATCTTTGTGATATTTGCAAAGATTTGAAAGAAATTTCCAAATCCAGATTAAATATATTACTTGAATTCTAAACAACAGCATGATCACTGTGCATTAGTGGCTCACATTCACAATCCTAGCTACTCATACAACAGAGATAGGAAAATCAAGGTTCAGCCCAGGCAGAAAAGTCCAAAAGACTCCATTCTCTAATTTATCAGCAAAAAGCTATATGTGGATCTGTGACTCAAGTGCTAGAGTACCAGATATTAGGGGGAAAAAAGTGAGAGTTCCAGGCAATGAGTCCAAGCCCTAACACTGACACACACACACACACACACACACACACACACACGCACACACACACTACATTAATACAATCTAATATAATGTTTAGTAATGATTAATGATGCTCAGTAGCAATGATGATAATTCAACCTTTGCCAAGCACATTCATTGCATCAGAAACTTTTCTATTACAGGCTTCTGCTTTCATTTAATCAGCACAGTATCCCAACAGTGTAAGCATTGCAAGGAGGAATACATCTTTTAAAATGACGTTCTAAGAACAGCCCTTAACTCTTAACAAAATATCATTATGATAACTAGAAAAACTCCAGAGACAGCTATGACATAGCTGGATAACTCTAACAAATCATTGCTTTTCTGAAGAGTTTATTTTTTTCTGCCTTAGTATTAAGCTTCAGTAACCTTAATGCATATGATTTAAACTAATTGCAGAGGGAAATCCAAGGAGAACAATTAAAGCACTTAGGGTATCCCAGGAATAGTTGTGTTCCAGACAGAGCACACTCATTAAATGCATCACAGGTTGCACCCTCCATTTGCACTCTACATTTGGGAATGTGAAAACTAGTGATAAGTGCATTCCCAAAGTCAAGATAATAACAAATGATAGGGTAGAATGCGAGCTATGTCTACAGCCATCACCACTGAATGATTCATAAGGTTAATGGAATACTGCTGCCTATATACTTCAAATGCAAGCAATTCTGGCTCACAAAGGCTCTATCAACAACAGCAACATATATAGCAACATATATGTGTGTGTGTGTGTGTGTGTGTGTTTGTGTGTGTGTGTGTTTAAACAGTCCTGGTGCTTGAACTCAGTGCCTGAGCCCTGTCCTTGGGCTTTCTCAAGGCTAGAGCTCTGCCACTTGAGCCACAGCACCACTTCCAGCTCTTTATTTATTTATTTTTTTTATGTATGTGGTACCAAGGAATCAAACTCTGGTGTTTGTGCATGCTAGACAAGCACTCAACCACTAGGCAAAACTCTTGGCCCCAACAAAATATTTTTTTAAATATAGATTTGAAAGCAGGGCACAGTGGCTCAAGCCTGTAATCCTAACTACTTAGGAAACTAAGATCTGAGGATTGTGTTTCAAAGACAGGCTGGGCACTTAAAAGTCTGTGAGACTCTTATCTCCAATTAATCACCTGAAAACCGGAAGTGACACTGTGGCTCAAGGGATAGGGTGGTAGCCTTGAACTCAAGTCCTACAACCAATGCCCCTTCCCCCAAAAAAGACAGATAGATGGATGGATAGATAGATTTGTAGATTTAAGCTAAAACACAATACAGAAAAAGCTTATAAATAGAAATGAGGAAGGTTCATATACAAATGGAAAGTTAATTCTGTGAGCTTATTCACCAGGATTGGTGAATAGCTAACTATTTCCAGGTGCCAGCTATTAAAACTTCTAAATTTGTAAATAATTCTAAATATGTGTGGAAAAGATTTAAAATTCAAAGGTCAGGAAAGAATTTGGTACAAAACACTGAAATATCATTTTACAATTAATTTTTTGTAGTTGTCATGCTTTCTTAGCAAACAAAAATATTTTTTGCTTTAAATAGAAATTGGCTTTCAAATTTTTGAAACATTTAAAGTGGAGCTAGAATTACAAATCAACCTGTTTTGAAATGACTTAATCAGGCAAAAATCACAAACTTCCCCACAAGTGAGACAAACTCATTCCCTCTGGCTGATTTTTTTCTGCACAGTTTTTGATAGGCAACTTGATTCTTAGAATTCAACCCTTAATTTTCGTTACTAACAGTGCAGAGATCCTGTTTTATTCATCAATAACACTATTTTCCTTGATTTTTGTGTGTGTGTGGTGGGTCATGGGGCTTGAACTTGACCTGGGCACTGTCCTCAAGCTCTTCAGCTCAAGGCTGCCACTCTACATCTGGACCTGGGCGTTGTCCCTGACTTCTTCAGCTCAAGGCTATCACCCTACCCTGGAGCCAAGCCCCATTTCCCATTTTCTGGAGTTTAATTGGAGATAAGTATCTCAGGTCCTTTTATTCCTGGGCTGGCTTTGAACCTTGTTCCTCAGATCTCAGCCTCCTGAGTAGTTAAACACCTGGCTTCTCCTTGATTATTGCGAGAAATTCTTGAAATCACTATTGGGTACAGTGACTCATGCCTGTATCCCAAGCTACTCTGGAGACAGATTAAGATGACTTCCCATTTGATGCCAACCCAAGGGAAAAAAAATAGGAACACCATCTCGAGCATTGGAAAGCTGGGTATGGTGTTATGCACCTGTCATTCCAGCTATGAGGAAAATATAATTAGGAAAATATCTATCTTGAATGACCCAGGAAAATGTCAGACACTATTTGAAAAAAAATAAAAGAAAAAAGGCTGGAGGCATGGTTAAAGTATATAGTTACTAACTGCCTAGCAAACACTAGGTAAATCCTAATATTGAAAGAAAGTTCTCCATATGTCACAAATTCTTTCAGATAGTTGGAAATAATCTACAGCCTTTTATGATTTTATTTATAGTGTCATAAAAGTTTCGAACATAGAGATGTTTCCATTTTAAATTTAATTATAATTCATGCTTGTTTTCTCATTAAAAATAATTCATAAACTTTGAAATAACACTTTTGCCCTTTAAATTGTACTTTTAGTACAATCTAGTAGAGCATGAAACATTTTATTGTCTGCTGTTTTAAAGAACAAATTTCCTGCTTCTCTCAAAAAGATCCACGTACTCATCATGTGAGTACAATGCCTTAGATAATGTTCAAGGAGTTTGCTTCTGAAGTTACTTTCTGTGCCTCACATGATCACGTGTAGTATTCTTATGTCCACCCTAGTCCAACTTCTTAGCCCTATTGTAAAAAGTTTGGGAGGCTATGGACAATATATTTTTGCCTTCCTTTACTTCACTTATTTCCCACTATTATTCTTCTTGTAATTTATTTTGAAGCAATTTTAAATGACTATTGTAAGAACAGTATGAAGAACTCTCAAATCTCCTTCCCTGACTCTTCTCAATTATTTATCTTTTACATTTTCCATGTCTCTCTCCCTGTGGATACATTTGGCATATTTTCCCATCCTCACTTCTCTCATTGTGAACAACACATATCTGTGTCAATGCACAGATATGACTACCTTTCCTTTGAAATGATACTTGGGGGCATTGATGGGAAGGAATAGACAAGTGAAGAGATGAAAGTGGTGGCAGGGGTGGATGCAGTCATAATATTCAATACATACTCTATGAAATGAGGAAAATTGAGAATTTGGGTGGGAGTAGGAGTAATGAGAGAAAATGATGAATGATGGTATTTATCCAGGTGCATTGTACTCATAGGGTGACATGCCAAATGATAGACCCTTTGTATAACCATTTAAAGACAATGGAAATATAATAAGTAAACACTTCAATGTACATGTTCCTCCCCCTAAGTAAATGAGCACTATCTCCATTATAACAACAATAACAACTCTACACTGGTAAAATACTACAATCCAAACTGCAAATCTCCATTCACATTTCCTCTTTTCCTTTCATGTGGCCCATGATATCATGGAAGATTAAGCATGCTCTCCATTTCATTCTGATTTCTACTTTGTTCCTTCCATCAGTTCTCCAGATTTTCCCAGCCTTTCATGACCTTGATTAACTTAAAAAGTACAGATCTTTTGTGCGATGTGCCTCAGCTTGGTCTGGTGAGGTTTCATGAAGCCTAGACAAGGTTTAGATGTTCTTTGGGCAAGACAATGTGATACACTTCTGTGGACAGGAGCAGAAAGCTCACCAAGGCTCATTAGGGTACACTGTTCACTGGTATTATGATTGTGATAATGAGTATTATATCTTTAAGTACTTGTACAAAGGAATTTCAGTTCAGTGTGACAATTTATGTGTGGTAAGGCATCTTGGTCAGTGTCATTGGTTTGGATCTCAGCTTATGCCTTCATGTCCTGCTGGAAAATAGTCACGACAGTGTGCTAGGAGGAAATCTATTCAATGTGATTGGGGGCGAGGGGTGACCATCCCCTCATAGTCACAAGTACTGGGTAGGAAATTATTATACAAGGCATGTATTCTAAGGAGGAAAAATCCTAAGTATCTTATTAGGCTTCTGTTTACCACAAACCAATAGCAGTTTCTGATGGCTCTACTCTTAATATGTACAACAGTTAGGACCCTTCTCTCCATTTCTATGATCTATCCCAGCCTCTATCATCACCACTTCTTTCTTTCCTTCTAATACTCCCTTGCTCTCCACTTTCACCATTATTCCTCTATTCCAACATCTAAGGGAAATGTGAGTATCTTTTTAACAATGTACACAAGAGATTACTATCCCTCTCAAAACTCCCCAGCAACATTCTTGTGCATTTGAAACAGAATCCATGCAAGCTTCTGCTTTGTCTGCACCTGCTGGCCTCTTGCCTTTTCCTTTTGTTCCTTTGGCATCAGCTACTGTAACCTGGATGATTTTTCTATTTTTTTTTAAATAGAGAAGAAGTTATTCACTTTTGGAGTCTTGTACTTGTTTTGAAATGTTTTTCACTGGCTCTGAACAAGTTGGCCATTTTTGTCTCAGCTCCATGCATAATTTTTCCAGAATGATCTTTCTGATGGTGGGAAGCAAAACTATTCCATTCAGCCTCTCTGAATTATAGTAGTTTATTTGTTTTCTTCATACGGCTCATAAGAGATGTATATTGGTGATCTTTTTACTTAGGTGTTAACTGACTACCTCAAATAGAATTTTAGTTGTATACGGCCACAGGTTCTACCTATATCATTCAGCAGTGTATCTCTCTTGACTAGTATACTACTATATTTTATATTGAGCATATGTTTGATAGATATGTAATATGTGGAATAATCAAGCAGTAGGGGCACCATAATATTTATAAGACCTAGATTCTATTTTTAAAAAGTTGTATATTTGAGAATAGTATTAAATTACTATGTTAAGTAATATTAAAATGCCCCTGTGATCATGGAAGGGTAACATAAATAGTTCTATTTCACTTCCTCCATTAGTAGACTGATTATTTTTTAATGAACATCTGGTAATTCTCTTCTACTGTGAACTAATATCCTACTACATAAATTTAGTTTAGCATGATCAATATGAACAATAAAAATCCCCATCCACCATCACTCTGGGTGGATATCTCCTTAACAGTTTTGAATTAATTATTTTACCAACAATCACAAATAAGAAAGAACCTTCAGAAAGGCTCTTTCTCTAGCTTACTAGGAACATATTGGTGGAAAAGCAGCATGGGGCATTTAAATTCTGTTTCAATATGAAGTCATGATCAGAAGGATCATATACCAGACTGACATCTGAGTCAGGGCCACAGACAATTCACCTTGGACATAATTTTTGAAAGTACTTGGGATGGCTTTCTGTGCTCCAGATAATTCCAGTATCCTCAAGTGTTTTTCCTCACAAGTCTTTCAGAACCTGAGTGAAAACAATAGACATGATGACATTTTCTGTGGCCAGTTTGCTAAGTTAAACTACTATATACAGCTTAAGAAATTTAAGAGCCTCTGGCTAAAAGGCTAAAATGTAACAGGAATGCTTAGGAACAGTTTGTATGCTTGATTTGTTTTACAGTGTTTTTGGTCTTTAGTTTTGATTGGATTGTTTTACTGAAACATGAAGGGCATTTAGAAGGCAAGAAAGCGAATAGGATACATTTGCAACAATATGCCCTAAAGCAACATCTTAATGTCAGAAGTAAATTATAACAACTTACATTACTGATGACATACATTGTAATTCAAAGCCAGGGGAATGGCATCAAGGTTGTTCTCACTATGATATAAAAGTAGTTTTCTTTGTATCCTTTGCAACCAGATGAAGACCTTTATTGATGAAAATAATATCAACAAAAGGTAATAGAACAAAATAAATATATCTCCTGAGTATTTTTTCCTGAGGCTTCCCAATGCCTTTACATCTATTTCATTGAAAATGTTCTTTATTTCAGAGACAGAGTGGAATTAGTTCTTTCCAATGTTACATATGACACAAAATGTCAAGAGAAAACAGAGTTTAATTTGCTCCATTCCTAACAGAAGTCTTAAAATGATAATTTCACAAGCAAGGATAACAAAGAATAAATGTTTATGACTATTATAATTACAATTATTAAGCACCTAAATAATTTAGATATATTTGACCATAGTCTTTAGTTCCTTAAGAGTTTAAGAAGTTATTTAATTTTCTTCCTATCTATTTATCTGTAACTTGTCTATGTATTAATTTGGAGAAAGATATATTTATATTCACAATCGAATTTAAAAAATGAAATTAGAAAGCCAAATTTGGTCTCCAAATGATAACAAAGTAGTTAGTTTATAAAAAATCTTAATAATTATAGCTGTTTCCTATTTGTGTACCTGTGTGTATATATGTGTGCACATTTATGTAAATCTGCATACTGATTCAGTTGAATTGGACAATGGCATCCACATACCTGAGCTATAAAAGGTGACCAAATGAAGCTTTCTTTTGTACAGCTTTTTTTTTAGTCATCCTTATACAGTTTTGGCTCTGTGTCTTAATGTGTGAGAGACATTTACATTTCAAATGATATGCCTTTAAACAGAACCAGAACTATGCTTGAGAATGAGAGGTAGTGGCAAGACTCTTACAAAAAAAATGTCGCTAAGTATCTGTTATTTGGAATGATATTATTTCTTAATGCTTGGAAATTATAGAATCAAACAATTCATGCACAGGAAAAGGGTGGATTAGAGTCAGGAAGTTGGTTGCATAATAATGGATTTATTATGAACATATAATATTTGTTTACTGCTTCTACCTTCACATATAGATGTATGAGTTAACAAAAGTAAGTATTATTAAGCTATTTTCCAGTGGCTCAACCTGAAGTCCATCTTTTTTTTTAAATTTTTTTTTATTGTAATTAGTAAAAGGGTTACATGATATTTGCCAGATAGAAGGTGCATTAATTCACATACATTGATACCCTTTCACATGTCTTGGTACCCGTTTCCCTCCCCCCCCACACCCCCCACCCGTCTTGGTTTTCCCCCCTTCCCTATCAAATTTCAAATATTCAAATACAAATAAATTCAATATATCAGATAACAAAGTGAGATACTATACCAATATGAGATAACCAAGGGACAGCAAAGGAGATGAGAGACAACATAGTACATTAAGGACAACAATCATTCATTATATGGCTTTTGTTTCAGTATCCTAGAGGTCCTTTCAATTAGCTTCACATTATATGTCCTTATGTATCAAGATTTTGCTCTATTGCAAATCTCTGCTAGTAGAGCCCAAGGTTTCTACTGATTATGACGAATGAGGGAAACCATTGAGCCTAAGTTCCTTTGAGTCTGGCTTACTTCACTTAATATGATTTTTTCTAAGTCTTTCCATTTCCTAACAAATGGGGCGATGTCATTCTTTCTGACAGCAGCATAGAATTCCATTGTGTACAAATACCACAACTTGTTGATCCACTCATCAACTGAGGGACATCTAGGTTGGTTCCATATCTTTGCTATGGTGAATAGTGCTCCAATGAACATTGTTGTGCTCGTGGGTTTAGTATGTCCTTGTTTCTGGGTGGTTGGGTAAATGCCAAGTAGTGGAATTGCTGGGTCATAGGGGAGTTCTATGTTTAGCCTTTTGAGGCACTGCACACTGCTTTCCATAGTGGTTGAACGAGTTTGCACTCCCACCAACAGTGTAGTAGTGGTCCCTCCTGGCCACATCCCCTCCAGCATCTGTTGTCATTCGTTTTCCTGATCCTGGCCATTCTAACTGGAGTGAGGTGGAATCTTAGAGTTGTTTTGATTTGCATTTCTTTTATGACCAGAGATGTTGAGCATTTCTTCATGTGTCTATAGGCCATTTTTGTTTCTTCTTCAGAGAAGACTCTCTTTAAGTCTTTGGCCCATTTTTTAATGGGATGGTTGTTACTTTGGAGGTTAGTTTTGGAGTGATTCAATTTTTTGAGTTGTTGATATATTTTAGATATGAGGCCTTTGTCCGTTGTTTGGTTGGTGAAGATCTTCTCCCACTCTGTAGGCTTCCTGATTAGTTGACTAGCTATGTCCTTTGCCATACAAAAGCTCTGCAGTTTAATGCAGTCCCACTTATCCAGCCTTTCTCTGATTTGTTGTGATTCTTGGTCCTTATTAAGAAAGTTTCGACCTGTGCCAAGAAGGCCTAGTGTATCTCCTATTCCTTCCTGTAGAGTTTTCAGTGTGTCAGCTTTTACCTCCAGGTCTTTGATCCATTTGGAGTTAATTCTAGTGCAAGGTGACAAAGAAGGATCCAGCTTTAGTTTTATGCAGGTGCTTAACCAGTTCTGCCAGCACAACTTGTTGAAGAGGCTGTCTTTCTTCCATTCTCTGAAGTCCATCTTAATCAGTAAAACAATCGGTAACATAATCAATGAAATCAGATTTCTTACAATAGAAGGAGTTGTTCTTGATCTAAAGCCATTTATGAATATATAATATTTACATAAAATATTATATACATATTCTATAATGTGTATTATACACAGACATATATATGTATATACATATACGTTTGTAAATGGCTACAGAATCTCCTAGGTCAGTGTGTTTAAGTGGTTTATTAGTCTATGCAAAGAAACATGAGTGCTGTGGTTAGAATGCTCATTTTATTCAAGTCATAGCTGGGCTTGCAGTGAATGTTTATTTTTATTACTATTACACTGGTAAGCTCCAGGTGCAATGTGTACAGGCTTGAGTCTTCCTGTCAAAGGTCTAGCCTTGATTATTCAGTCATCATTTTGCCAAGATATGCCAGGCCAGATTGTGTGAGTTCCAAATGAGGCCATGAACTTGAGATTGCTGTATCAATTCTAAAATCCTACATGTGTAATTGTGGTTCATTTAAAACATGTATACCCAGTCCATGGAGATAAAGATGAAAGCAAAAGTTTCATACTAGAATTGTTGGATATTTTAGCAATTCTTAATTGCTGAACAATTCCCTACAAATATGAAGAATAATAGTTGTTTGTTCATATATTTATATTTTGTCCATTTTTTAAAATAATTTTATTGTGATTAATAGAAGGGTTACATTATATTCACCAGATAGAAGGTGCATAACTTCACAAACATTGATACCCTTTCTCATGACATGGTCCCCATTTCCCTCTCACCTTCCCCCGGCTTATCTTGATTTCCCCCCCTTCCCTATCCAATTGCAAATAACCAATTAAGCACATATAAAATATATCAGATAACAAGGTGAAAAATATTAAAACCATATACTGTCTATAATTTTTGTCTTGGTCATCCTCTGAGCAGTAAAAGTCTTATCTCCACTAAAATCAACCACTTCCATATTGAAAGAATGAATTTGAAATTTTTACCTAAGCATTCATCATGACCATTCTTGAAATTTAACTAGATTCATTTTCATTCAAATTCTTAGTATAAAATAGTATTCAATGACAATAAGCAAAACATTATTTGCAAAGATTTAATTACATTTTATTGTTAAAAGTTTGGAAAATAGCTGAGCTCTGGTGACTCACTGCAGTAATCCTAGCTGCTCAGAAGCCTGAGCAACAGGATTCAAAGCCAACCACAGGAAGAAAAGTCTGTGAGACTCTTCTCTCCAATTAACATAAAGCCAGATGTAGAGCTGTTGTTCAAGTGTTAGAGAGCCAGCCTTGTGCAAAAACAGCTCAGAGATGATATTTAGGCTCTGAACTCAAGCGTCAGGAAAGGTACAGAGGGAAAAAAATGAGTTTGGGGGATGGCTCTAGAACTGAGCTTTTTGATGTTATTTTTCTTCAATGATATCCAAGATGGCAGAATAATACATTGCTTGTACATATTTAACATACTTTCTATAAGGAAGCTGTAAAACTGGTATGACAGTCATGGCTTTGGCCGGTCGCACTTTATTGTGTTTCCCATAGATTGAATTTGTTTTCCAATTAGGCTTCTTTTTTCTTCAAAAATTGTACTTTTCATCTGACAGCATGGCAATGTCTCTCTCACATGCAACATTCACATGATTTTCCATGTCTTGGAGTTGTTTGTACAGGAGTTGTGTCTTATTACACTATAGTAATAACATCAAAGATTGCTCTGTGACTTCACTGGCATTAATGGCCACAGGACCACTGTCAAAATGTCTTTGAGCTACTGCCAATTCTATTCTTCAAAGCAAATAAAATAGAAAAATGCTTTTCAGTGTTTCAATCATATAAGAAAGGCTAGATACAGTTCAAGTTTACTAGTACTGAAGAATTATTTGCTACCTGTAAATCTAATTAGAAAATGACAGTAACTTGAAATTAGGGAGCAATTTGTTTTTCTTTAATTGTTCTGGATTTTGTTTGCAAATATAAAAACATAGTGCATGGTTATTTATTTTCTGCCTAGCTAATAATGACCTAGAAATTCTGCTTTTTTACAGGGCTAACACAAACTGACATATTATAATAGATATCCCTAGGCAGTCATTTGGAAAGGTTAGACACTTTTATTCATTTTCTAATTTTCAATTTCCCTTTCTGAAACTTGACCCCCAATTAAAAAGATTTAGGTTTATGGGGAGTTGCTTTTTCCTTCGCTGAATCTTGTCAATAGTATGCAGTAATAAATATATTTAAGTATCAATAAAAATATATTTAATTTGTAGAAACTGCTCTTCTGTATATAAGAAGGAACAAACATTAAGTGTAATAGAGATGTATACTAAAACTGGACATAAGTGACTTGCCCCTAAAAGCCTACCTACCCAGGAGGCTGAGACATGGAGGATTAAAGTTCAAAGCCATCTGGGTAGAAAAGTCTACAAAACTTGTACGATTAAGTCCCAAGCAGGCTGGAGGTATGGTTCATAATCTAGAGAGACAACAGAAAGAACAATCCTTTCTTTTTGGTAGAATTTGGAAAGATTTAGTTATAAATACAAGTGTTCACTGCTGTATTTACCTAGTAATCATAAATTTTATACTTTGAAAAGTATTTCTTTTTTTTAATTTTTTATTGTAATTAGTAAAAAGGGTTACATGATATTTGCCAGATAGAAGGTGCATTAATTCACATACATTGATACCCTTTCACATGTCTTGGTACCCGTTTCCCTCCCCCCCACCCCCTACCCGTCTTGGTTTTCCCCCCTTCCCTATCAAATTTCAAATATCCAAATACAAATAAATTCAATATATCAGATAACAAAGTGAGATACTATACCAATATGAGATAACCAAGGGACAGCAAAGGAGATGAGAGACAACATAGTACATTAAGGACAACAATCATTCATTATATGGCTTTTGTTTCAATATCCTGGAGGTCCTTTCAATTAGCTTCATACTATATGGCCTTATGTATCAAGATTTTGCTCTATTGCAAATCTCTGCTAGTAGAGCCCAAGGTTTCTACTGATTATGACGAATGAAGGAAACCATTGAGCCTAAGTTCCTTTGAGTCTGGCTTACTTCACTTAATATGATTTTTGAAAAGTATTTCAATGAAGTTTATATTCTTACTAATTCAATCTCTTTACAGCTTGTATCTTTCAATTCCTTAATAACCAAATATAGGAATATTATTATGCCATACTTGTTTCTACAAATATATCATAAACTTAGACCAATACTTACATTGTTCCTAGTAGAAATGGCAGGACTTTTACATGTCTTTAAAATGGAGGAGAAAATAAATGTGGAGTTGTGCCAAAAAAATAGAGAAAAACAAGCCCAGAAATAATAGACATAGCAATAAAGTTAATATTGGTCAGATTTTTTTACAGATGAATGACAGTACCAAAACCAGAAAGATATTTTCTCCTATAACATTCAATAGTTATCAACTGGTTTCCACAATCTTTTCAAACAATAAACAAAAAGCAATGGAAAAAATAAATCTATTATTTTCTTGAAGCAAGGGGAGACAAAAATAAGCAAAATAAAAAGCTCGGTGAGTTCTGCCCCCAATGATACAAGGACTGTGCAAAACATCAGGGAGGCTAAATATTTGGGGCAGATGCTCTTTTAATGGTAGCTGATAAAGCGTGACAGGCACTTTGAGAGCATCTGATATATTTCTCACAAGTATCCCACTGTTCTCTTTATAAATATTGGATATGAGAAGTAGATAATCTATCTCCCCAAACTGCTAAACATGTGTTTAAACGTGTGTTAGATTTTAATTGGCCTATAAATGCAAATACCTCATCTCTACTTTCAATGACAAAATTCTTACGAATGAATTTCTAATTCATATCCATACATTCATATTCTTACAGAATTAAGGTAGATATCTATGTGGCCAGGGTTGGTGGGCAAGGAACTAGAGAGCAGAGAATTGCAAAATAGCATTGTCTCCCGAAGCCTCAATTTAAAATATAACCAGAGAAATGTAAAATAAAAAAAATGATAGATTTAAAAATGAATAGATTAAAACTAGAAAAATAAAATAAATCAAAGTGATAGGTTTCTACAGGCCAAAGGTCACAAACATAAGACCCCATAAGTTGCACTAAAGTTCACATTGGATGAGTCCTCAGGCACTCACCACCTAAAGGAACAGAAGATGAACCATCTTAATCTAATTTTCTTCCAAAGTTTTACTAAACTTCCTTGTTCAATCTTTCATTTGCTTTTCCTCCATCTCAGATCAGAATGTTTGTTACTTTTCCTGCTTCTCTAGCTGACACTCTATATGGCCATATATATATATATATATATATATACATATACATATATATATGTATATATATGTATATGTGTCTATATTCAATATACATATATTCAAGTTATATATTTCTGTACATCTTCAATCAAGCTGAATACACCTAACCAGCTCAGGTTCCTTTATAGAGCCTCTGAGCCTCTATTTTTTTTTTTTTTGCCAGTCCTGGGCTTGAACTCAGGGTCTGAGCACTGTCCTTGGACTTTCTTAAAGCTAGAGCTCTACCACTGAAGCCATTAACACTGTTTCTGGCTTTTTCTATGTATATGATACCAAGGAATTGAGCCCAGGTCTTCATGCATACTAGGCAAGCACTCTTATCACTAGGCCAAACTCCAGGCCGGGTCTCCAATTTTTTCCCCCTGTAGCACAAGCTGTATTCCCTGTCTGCTCTGTACTATCTTCTTTCATTGAACCTCGCTTGCTTTGCCAGCCTTATCTCAGACAATAGAACTTCCTGGGATCCACATCTACAAGATTCCACTGCCTACCAGGCAGACAGCTTCCTCCACCAGTAATTTGTGTTCTGTAGGTATCCTTTGAACATGCCTTGAAAGTTGTAGGTGGTTAATAAGTATGAGGTGAGCTAGAGTTTATTGCCATCTTTTCGAATGCAAAGAAGTTGAAGGACTGCTATTTCTCAACTTAATATTTCAAAGCCCATTGAGTCACATTTTGCTCACAATTCATGTTTTTCCTCCTTAACAGGATCAAAACATAGACCTTATTAAATATATAAAAGGAAATCATGTCTGCATTTCCATGCTCTATTGTTTTACCAGTTGGATTACACAGATGGCACTAGGCATTTGATTCTGGCATGTGGCTGATGGGCATACATAAGAAACAAGAAGTGAGATAGACTTCCAAGAGATTGTTGACTAGCAGACCATAGTCATTTCTACTGCTAAGAGCTTTTGCTGCGAATGTTTTAATCATTCTGGGATGTTCTCCATTACACGAACTTGATTCAAAATTTCTTCCACTCTCATTTGTACAGTGCACTCTTTCTTTCCTCAAGTCTTTGGATAGAATCTTGGCTAAAGAATAAACAATATATTTGCCATTTCCAGAGGACTTAGTTTGCCCAAGAACTTCACAATCCATGTACTAGTGATATGTGAAACATACCACACTGTACTTTGAAAATGTCATAAAAACAACAAATATAGAGAACTAATGCTCAAAGATTTAAAGTTTTTATCTAAATTTTACGCCAAGTTCACACAATCTTTTTCCATACCTCTATGTTCTAACACTTCACAAACATTGATATAAAAAGAATCATTTTATTGCTTTGATAATATAAAATCTGATTTATCTATGAGACATACTTCAAAACACAAACCTATTTTTGCAATAGCAATGCCATGTCAATATTTCTTGACAGAAGATAAATGTTGTTATTTATTATTTCAGTGTTTCTTAGCTTTGTGAAAATTTATAATTTTACAAAATGACTCTACATGTCAAAATATTTTTCAGATAAAAAGTTAAAATAAAACTGCAGCAATTTTATATCTGGTGGCAATGATAGATTATCCAAATATAATGAAAGGTAAATGGAGAATGGACCATATTGACATTCTAAAAGAGTAAATACTTAAGAGAAGAAAGGTAAATGCAGTCAAGAATCCAATGTAAATCATACCAAATTAAGAATGAGGAAAGGGGAGGATAGGGAGGAAAGGGTAAGAATGTTGAATGGGGTGACATGGATTAAGATATATTCATAAACCACTTTGTTAAGCAGCAACACCTTTGTACAACTGATTAAAAACAATAAAAGAAAGTAAATACAACATTAATGGAGAAAGATATCTTTTCATTGGAATCGTAGAGGACACTTTTTAAAGCATACTTGATGTGTTTCAGGTTTAATTTGATTGTATAATCTCTACAATAGAAGATTAAAGCTAGGAATGTCTTAATATTACTATTCTCTATTCAGGTATTCATTGGTTGACACATTAGACTGAATAGTAGTGAAGACAGTTAACAGTAAAACTGAAATAAAGCTGTCTTTGGTTTATATCTTTTTCCTTTCTAAAGCTCTTTCCTAGATTCCATTCCTGCATCCCAATAACATGCACTGAGCCATTCAATCATCTCCTGGTATCTTACCTCTTTTATAAAGAAAGCATAATAGATTGTTTCAAGGTTAAACTTCACATGCTACAATGCATGGCAAAATAAATAATCAAATCCAAGAGGCAATTTGAGGAAGACCTTCTTAGAATTTTATTTTCAAAATACAAATGACAGATCTTTGAGCCCTATGAGGGCTTCATTTCATTTGTGATCTGGAGATTGTGACCAGAACAAGAATGCTGCTTTATTTCTGAATCTTTTACATGGAGTGCTCCAATAATTATTCACTTTTTCTAGGAGGAATTTTTTCATCTTGCAGTTCTGTCCTCCTTTCCTTCAGTGTACTCTTTCTCCGGGCAATCTACTTTCTTTACTTCAAAGAACAAAAGCACTTCTACACAAACTTTCAAGTGTCTGTATAAGCAAATATTCAAGGTATTCTCTGTGAAGAAAACTGGTTCTTATGGAGTATATAATATTTCACCAAGCCTCAGAATGAATACAAAGTGATTTTCTCACTTTTTAATTGTTTGTTATACTAAACTATTGGTGATATTGATTGAAATTGTTAGTGTAACCATGTAGTTATGAAATTATAGAAATAGCTATGGTAAAACTAAAATAAAATAACATGTAAATATTCACTGAGGACAATGACCACAGGTGTGTCATGCATAAGAAATAGAACTTTAATCACAGATGCATTGCCAGAGAGAATATCTTCATCAAAATATTGACACATGATTTTTTACTTGTATGTTAAATGTTTAAAACTGCTGAAGTTATATTTGTGACATTATCATGAATACAATTAATATTTTATTAAATGACAGGTAATGCACAATTGTTAGACAGGTGGTCTTCTTAGGAATATTAGTACGGGAAGAGAAAGTTCAAATTAAGAATGAAGAAAAGGCTGTGGATATGTGGAAAACTAAAATTAGATCTTTTTTTTTTTTTTTTGCCAGTCCTGGGCTGAGCTCAGGGCCTGAGCACTGTCCTTGGACTTTCTCAAGGCTAGAGCTCTACCACTTGAGCCTCTGCACCACTTCCAGCTTTTTTCTATGTATATGGTACCGAGGAATCGAACCCGGGTCTTCATGCATGCTAGGCAAGCACTTTAACCATTAGGCCAAACTCCCGGCCCTGAAATTAGATCTTTATATATCTCCTTACATCAGAATCAACTTTAAATGGACCAAAGATCTCAAGTTAAGAGAAGATACCTGAAAATATTACAGAAAGGAATAGGGGATACACTGGGACTCCTTGGTACAATTCAAAACTTCCTAAATAAAGTTCCAGAAGCACAACAAATCAAAGAAAGTCTGTGTAAATGGGATTGCATTAAACTGCAGCGCTTCTGCATGGCAAAGGTCTTATAGCTAGCAATATAAATAGAAAGCCCACAGATTTGGAGAAGATTTTCACCAGCTATACAACATACAATAGCCTCATATCAGAAATATGACTAGAGCTCAAAAAACCAAACCCCTCCCATTAACAAATTCTCAAAGAAACAACCACTCCATTAATAAGTGGGCCAAAGAATTAAAAATAAACTTCTCTGGAGAGGAAATAATTTTCTCATATTACTTTCAACTAAAATATAAACTTCATGTACAAGACATATGCTCTTCACGCATGGATAAGGTCTATATGTTATCAGTGTCCAGAAAATGTGTGTTAAATTATGTTTCCCTACCTTATTGTTTTATCTTGACATTGTTTTATTTGTTTATTTATTTTTTGCCAGGCCTGGGCTTGAGCTCAGGGCCTGAGCACTGTCCTTGGACTTTCTCAAGGCTAGAGCTCTACCACTTGAGCCTCAGCACCACTTCCGGCTTTTTTCTATGTATGTGGTACCGAGGAATCGAACCCGGGTCTTCGTGCACGCTAGGCAAGCACTTTAACCACTAGGCCAAACTCCCGGCCCGACATTGTTTTATTTTTATTACTTACCAGTTACTATTGAGACTAGTCCTCAGACTATATCCTGTTTGATGCAGATAATCACAAGTAAAGGTTATCATGGTTCCCAAAAATTGTGATCTTTGTTCTTAGTTTCACAATGATCACCCTGTATAGTATTAAACATTTTCATCTCAGGATTCCAGGAAGGAATGGAGGCAATGGAAGAGTGTGTATAAACATGCCACCATTATCTCAGGAAGAATAATTTACTTCAAGAATATTGCCAGGAAAAGATGTAAAGTGGTGGGAGATGTGGAGTAGAGAAAAGGAAAATCTAAGCCAAGTCCGAACTCAACTATATCCTATTCTCTGCTTGATCTTTCAAGAAATTCAGAGAATAAAGATTATAGTGGGTATTTCTCCTCCAAGGAAGAGATCCAAATTTTGCTCCTTGTCTTTTGTTGTCTATGTAAGTTCTAAAGTATTTCTAGAAACTGAATTTCTAAACCATACTCTAAAGAATATGCCTGGTGTAAACTGTAATAGCTAAAAATGTACATGCTAGGGCATGGACCTATGAAACTATAATCAAGTAGGTTCGAATGTGGGGAAAGTGTAGAGGTATTTCTTAATGCCAAAATCTATGATGACCAAAGCTCATTTTCTTCTTCTGTTCCAATTCATGGAGGGAGATATAAGCATATACAGTGATCTTTGTGGTCTTCTCTGTTTCATCCCTGTGTATACTTCTACTTTTGATTCACAATTACCAAGTGATCTTAGATTTGGATTTTTTTCCTTCACAGATTGTTTTATTCTTAGACCATCATCCTAATAGGAAAGAATAATCAGCAGATTATACTTAGATTGGGCAAGGGACATTTACATGTATTCTTCCAAATAAATTTCTGTGGTATGAATATAACCAAGATGTCTTATAAACCATTGTAACATGCTATAGATTGTTTTATTACTAATTACTATAATCTCTCATGTCTATTTTGAGTACATAAAGGAGAAAGTCTATTATCTATGTTACTGAAACTTAATATACTGTAGAATCTAACATGGAGTTTAAGGTGGATTTCTAAAAATGTTACAGTAAGAAAACCAATCATAGCATGATTATGCTAACATGTTTTTCATTTAAAAAATCATTTTGACCTTCATAGTACTATTTATAAAAAGTGATATTTAAAAAAAAAAGATTCCACCTCACTCCAGTTAGAATGGCCAGGATCAGGAAAATGAATAATAACAGATGCTGGAGGGGATGTGGACAGCAGGGATCACTACTACACTGTTGGTGGGAGTGCAAACTTATTCAACCACTATGAAAAGCAGTATGGCAGTGCCTCAAAAGGCTAAACATAGAACTCCCTTATGACCCAGCAATTCCACTACTTGGCATTTACCTAACCATCCAGAATCTAGGGCATACTAAATCCACTAGCACAACAATGTTCATTGCAGCATTATTCACCATAGCAAAGATATGGAACCAACCTAGATGTCCCTCAGTTGATGAATGGATCAAAGAGATGTGGTATTTGTACACAATGGAATTCTATGCTGCTGTCAGAAAAAACAACATCGACCCATTTGTAAGGAAATGGAAAGACTTAGAAAAGATCAAATTAAGTGAAGTAAGCCAGACTCAAAGGAACACAGGCTCAATGGTTTCCCTCATTTGTCATAATCAGTAGAAACCTTGGGCTCTACTAGCAGAGATTTGCAATAGAGAAAAATCTTGATACATAAGGCCATATAGTATGAAGCTAATTGAAAGGACCTCCAGGATATTGAAACAAAAGCCATATAATGAATGATTGTTGTCCTTAATGTACTATGTTATCTCTCATCTCCTTTGCTGTCCCTTGGGTATCTCATATTGTTATAGTATCTCACTTTGTTATCTGATATATTGAATTTATTTGTATTTGGCTATTTGAAATTTGATAGGGAAGAGGGGAAAAGAAAGTGGGGCGTGGGGGGAGGGTAATGGGTACCAAGACATGTGAAAGGGTATCAATGTATGTGAATTAATGCACCTTCTATCTGGCAAATATCATGTAACCCTTTTATTAATTACAATAAAAAAAACAAAATTGTGGTAAAAAAGTGATATTTTCTTCAGAAATGCAGATTTAATATTATCATTCACTTTAGATAAAAGTCATAAATTGTCATTAAATTATATATTTATATAATAATTTATATGACAATTCTATATTGTCATATATAATATTATTTGTGTATATGCACATACAAATAAATATATCTTGAGGGTAGGGAGTTTGACCTAGTAGTAGAGTGCTTGCCTAGTATGCATGAAGACCCAGGTTCCATTCCTTGGCACCACATACACAGAAAAAAGCTGTGGCTCAAGTGGTAGAGCTATAGCCTTGAGAAAGCCCAAGGACAGCACTCAGGCCCTGAGTTGAAGTCCCAGGACTGGCAAAAAAAAATAAAGAATAATAAATATACCCTGACAACATTGTAATAGCAAGCATGACAAAGATATGTTTTTTCAAGAAGTTACATTAAGCATGCTCAGTAAGCAAAAAAGTCACAAAGTCCTTATGCCTTCACAATTCTAGTCTCTGAAAATTATTTTCTCAAAAGCCTGAATTTTCACACAAAGGGTTAACCTCCATAATAGTGATACAAGACAATACGTTGGTAATGAACTTTACAACATGAGAGAGAGTGGGAGAGGAAAAGTAAAAGAAAAACATGAGAAGGGTTAGCAATATTCAAGAAGTAATGTACTCACTATTTATGAATGTAACTGTGACCCCTCTATACGTCACCCTGAGAATAATTTTTTCAAAAACCTGAATTTTCTTTTATTTTTTGTTTAGTTGTTTTTTTTTAATTGTCGTGGTAATATATAGAGAAGTTACAGTTACATTCACCAGATACTAGGTGAATTACTTCTCACACAATGATATCCCTACTCATGTTTTTGTCCCCATTTCTCCCCACCCCTCCCAATCATCTTGTTTTCCCCCTTCCCTTTTCTATTTCAAATAAACAAATAAACGTATGTACATTATGCCGGGTAACAAAGTCAGATACAGTGACAATATGAGATTTACCAAAGGGCAACAAAAGAGAAGAGAAGTAACACAGTACATTAAGAACAACAATCACAAGATAAAGCTCTTGAAAAAAACTCGAATTTTCTTTACCATGTATTATTAACAAATTAATGCTTAGATATAATTAATAAATGGAAGATAATCAAAAATTTTCAAAAACTGACCTAATTAAAAGAGAAATTAGAAGTGAGACAGAAAACAAAATAGGCTTTAGGATACTATATATTCTGTTCATAGGTTATGTATGATATCATATTTGCAATATGACTGTCAGTCAACAGAATATTTTCATCATTCTGGAATGTTGATTGACATGATGGTCTGATGTGCATGCATTTGTTACTTCTGTGCTCATGAGCATTAGGTTTGGTCACACCTAGTTTGGAGAACCAAAGAACTGAATTGCCTTAGCACAGCTGCAGGTGGTGGGAAGCCTGGGTAGAAAGTTAAGGGTAGAAATATATGTCATTGACCAAAGGGTAATAAGTTGTAACCTGTCACCAACAGAAACCACTATTCATTTACTCTGTCAAATATTTCATCTGTCTATAGTGTGAGCTAGCACTTTCCTAGACCCTGAGGATCCAAAGATAAATTCTATAACACTATTCCAAACATATTTCAGGAGAAAAGACATATATAATAATTATACCAATACATATTCTAATATATATAAATATGAATGTGTACTAATTAGTACTAAAAGTGCTAGTCACTTTCTAAGTACTTCACTTTCTAATACGCCAATAGCAACTGAATTCCACCATGACTTTTAGAGGGAAAAAGCTATTTTCATGTTATTGTAATTCATTTGTTTCTATCTTATATAAAATAAGTTTATAAATTAAAATTTACACCCACATTCTCCATCAGCAGTCAGATCTCTTATAGTACCTGCCTTCAGTGTTTGAGGAATAGCACCTTTCATTGTGCTGGAATTCAATACATAAACCTTGAAGACCAGTGATTTCAAGATAGTCAATGATGGTTTATGCCTGTAATCCTAGCTATGCAGTAATCTGAAATCTGAAGATCATGGATTGAAGCCAACTGGAGAAGGAAAGTCCATGAAACTATTATTATCAATTAGCCATCAAAAATCCAGAAGTAGAGTTTTGGCTTATAGTCATAGGGTTCTAGATTTGAGCAAAACAACTCAGGGAAAGCTCCCAGGCCCTGAGTTTAAGCCCTAGGATTGGCATAATAGATAGATAGATAGATAGATAGATAGATAGATAGATAGATAGATAGATAGATAGATAGATAATTATTTACATACATACATGTATGCACATATACATACATAAATGGTTTTAATGTTAGTAAAAACTCTAGCCTCAATTCTTTTCTCTAAGATTTGACAGATCTTTTTACAATAACCGCAACTCATTATTTCACAAATTCTCCTCTCTAAGAGACAAGAAACAGTTAATTCACCCTGCCAAACCCAGCAGGAAGGTAATACTTTTTTCAAATATCAAATCAGTCCAATTTCATTTAGACTTAAATGATTTTTCTGGCCCCTCTTCATGTAGCTACCTCTGCAGTCAATTAGCATTGTCACTTTTAATCTTCTGTAGTCAGATCCTGGTCATTTCCCATTAGAGTTCTATTAAATTGATTCTTAGGGCCTGGCTGAATTGACTACAGTGAAGAATCTGGAGAAAGCACACCAGCCATCATTATGCGGCTGGCATTTACTAAAGGTTAGACATTACCCATAACCTTAATCACAAATTATACTACATTGCCTAACAATTCATGTCTGGATTTCCTTGCCACCAATGCCAAATGTGCCTGGTTTACTGAGGCTGTGCCTAAGGGCACCTTGAATTATGCATTTCATCTCAAACTAGTCTGAGCTCCAGGGCCTATGTGTCAAGATCCAAAGATTCTGGGGTTGTTAGGAGGGAGAGGCACATGAACCTTAGGAAAAGAGAGCCCTGAGCTACAATGCATTCGTTCAGTCCATTTGAGTCTTGCAAATTGAACAATGAAGGTATGGTGCATTAAAGGACAGAGAAAAATGGATGGAAAACAGATACCTTCTAAGAGGAAGTAGAAGACAAATTTAGAGTGACACAGATGGCAGATATAAAATAGTGCTCTCTAATAAAGAATATAACACATCAGGCATCAGAAAGAATGTCTTCCACATACTCAGTAAAATTGCTGGTGTGACCTTGAGAAAACCAGTTAATGCCAATTGTCCTCTTAATCTGGAAGCTATGGGTTAAATACTAATAAAAATCAGGGTACCTGAAAAGGAGTTTAGGTGATTAGCCACACTGCCTCATTAGCAGAATTGATACCTGGAAAATTAAATGCATAATAGAAGACAGAGACAACCATCAGAGACAATCTTCAGCTGTCCCTTGTGCAGTGGTTTCAGTAAAAATGTCATTGCTAAATCCTAGGAACAGAGAGGAATAACTTAAAAACAGCTATATCTACACAACTCTGTTTGCAGCCAGACCTAGGAGATAGGGACCCATAGATACAGCAGTATAGGCCATCTCCTATGTTTTCTCCTTTATCCATCTGTCTTTAAGAAAGGCCCTTTGCCCTCTGAGTGTTTACTCTTAAAAGGACAAAAACTCATCTGGTTTTAGACATGTACTCCCAGACAAAACCATGAAACTCACATCACTATCTTTCTTTTAGAGCAAAGTCCTCTGGCCTTTTTTTTTTTTTGCCAGTCCTGGGCTTGAGCTCAGGGCCTGAGCACTGTCCTTGGACTTTCTCAAGGCTAGAGCTCTACCACTTGAGCCTCAGCACCACTTCCGGCTTTTTTCTATGTATGTGGTACCGAGGAATTGAACCCGGGTCTTCATGCATGCTAGGCAAGCACTTTAACCACTAGGCCAATCTCCCGGCCCCCTCTGGCCTTAGTCTTATTAGACTCATTCCTCTCAATTTCACCATCAATTTTCTCCTTGAAGACTTTTCCTCAGAAAGGTGGGGGAAATTTGAAATGTGAATTTGTAAAGAATTGTCATGATTTGGTCTAAGATATCAGAAACATATCAAGACCACAAAATGGCCTCCAGGAGTAATGCTGCTAGATTTGCTTCATAAGGGGATAAGGATAATTTAGAAAGCATTTGCAAAAGAGGTTGAAAATTGTACTATATATTTACTATCTAAAAGTGAACTTTCACAAATGAACTTTCCTATAATCTCAAATTACTCTTTTTTCATAAACCAAAGATAAATCAACTTAACAGAGCCAACTTGTGATTACTTTAATGTATTAAGGTGGATAGCAGAGACGGAAAAATAAAAGTGCTTCTGGAATTCTTACAAACTGTCCTTGGAGGGGTAGGAAAACAGTCAAATAAAATGAAAGAAAGCAGGCCATTTCCAGAAAACAAGATTCTTTTGACAATGACCAAAGGAATGATGATCTGTGTATTTGTCATAAAGTCAATTGCAGAAACAATAAAATGTTTAGGGACAACATATTCCCTCATTTAAAATGAAAATAGCATCCTTGGGCACCAGTGTTGAAAAATGTCTATACTTACCCAAACATTGGTCAATGAAAACTTAAAATGAAAAAAGCAAAGGGCATTACCTTTAAGCCATAGTACAAATGGCAAGTTATACATATCTCAATAGATGTATGTATAACTTGCATAATATGTATGTGTGCTTGCAACCTTGTTGTATTTTATCCTTGTGTAAGTTTAAATCCATTGAGAAGCAGATGCTAAAATGTGATTAGGCATGCAAGAAATGTATTAAGACAAATACCTGTGAGAGAAAAGGGAGGGAGCTGAGAAGCTAGGAGAGCTGTCAGAATGTGATACAAGTGTGACCCTGAGAGAAGGAGAGGAAAAAAAGGATTGGATGCTTTACACTTACAAGAAAAGTTTAGCAAACTACCACCTTCTCCAAAATAAGGGAGTGCCTTTTATTCCCAGGCATACCCTGGTATTTTTTGTGTTCAGTTACTTTCTGAGAATGCCCCACAGCAAGCTTCACTTCTGTGCAGGTTCAACCATAGGTATCAGAGCAGGAGTGGCTCTTGTTCAATCACATTCCCACTTACTGGAAGTCTGAGGCATTTTTTATGGTCAACATGATCTTGAAATTAGAATTTGTGTTACTGCACAACTTTCACTTAGTAATAGTGATATGCAGCTAATCACCAGAGAGACATGTATATAATTTTAAACTATTCAGTAGGCTCAGATCCAAGGACCCCAGCCTCTACAGAAAAGCCCATGAAAATCCATGTCTAAAATAATCAGCAAAAATACTAGCCTATAGGTGTGGCTCAAGTGTTAGAGCATCAACTGTTGACAAACTGAGTTCAAGCCCTGGTACTAACAATGAAAAACAGTAATACGTAACACTGGTAAAGATCTTCACACCACCACCACATACAAAAAACTAAAATCCATAACTTAGCTATGGTAATGCTACAATGAACACACTTGGGCTAGTCGGTACAGTATGGACTTGTTTCTGGAGATTGCTGGGCAATAGGGGAGCTCTATGTTTAGTCTTTTGAGGAATCACCACATTGCTTTCCAGAGTAGATGAACACATTTAGTAGCATTCCCTTCTGCCCATATCTCTGCCAGCATCTGTTATTAGATTTCTTGATAATAGCCATTCTAACTGGGGTGAGGTGGAATATCAAAATTGTTTTGATTTGCATTTCTTTCATGGCCAGAGATGTCAAGCATTTCTTTACTGGCCATTCTCACTTCCTCTTCAGAAAAGTCTCTCTATAAGTCTTTAGCCCAACTTTTAATGTGATGGTTGTTTCTTTGAGGATTTGTTTTTGAGAGATTTAATTTTTTGAGCTATAGTTATACTTTAGATGTAAGGCCCTTGCCTGTTGTATGTCTGATGAAGATCTTCTCCGTCTCTGGGCTTTCTATTTGTCTTGCTAGCTATATCCCTTGCCATACAGAAACTCTGAAGTTTACTGCAGTCCCATTTGTCCAAGATCTCTTTGATTTTTTTGTGTTTCTGGGCCTTTATTTATAAAATGCTGACCTGTGCCAAGGAGCCCTCTCCTTTTTCCTATTCCTTCCTGCAAAAACTTTTGGGTGTCTCCTTTTACTTCACAGTCTTTGATCCATTTGGACTTGATTCTGGTGCAGGATGACAAAAAAGGATCCAAGTGTAGTTTTCTACAGGTGTTGAACCAATTCTGTCATCACCATTTGTTGAAGAGGATGTCTTTCTTTCATCTAAATTTTTTAGCCACCTCATCAAAGATTAAGTGGCCATAGGTCTCTGGGTTAATTTCTGGTCTTAATTTCTATTCCATTGGTCTTCATGCCTGTTCTGTAACAGTACCAAGCTGCTTATATTACAATAGCTCTGTAACAGAGTTTGAAGTTTAGTATTTCTCCAGAGGACAAGAAGGTGTGGTATATATACACAATGGAATTCTATGCTTCCATCAGAAAGAATGCCATTGCCCCATTTTTAAGGAAATGGAAAACTTGGAAAAAAATCAGTTAAATGAAGTCAGACCCAAAGCTCCATGATTTCCCTTATGTGTAATAATCAGTACAAATCTAGGATTTCCCTAGCAAAGGAGTGCAATAGCTCAAAAGCTGTGGGCATTTAGCCATATAGAATGAACTCCAGGATAGGGAAGTGAGAGATTTATCCTGTGGTTGTTGTTTTTAATGTACTATGTGAAGTTGTTTCTTTACTCTTCCCCCACCCCCAATAGTTTGTCCTCTATTGTTGCTGCATCTGACTTTGGTAACTGGTGTATTGTATGTATACTTAATTGTTTATTTGAATCAGGGAAGGGATGGGGTAGAACAAGATGATGAGATGAAGGACAAAGAATGATTCAGTTTAACAGTGATATTAATAATATGTGTGGGGGAGGACAAGTGAGAGAAAAACATGGGAAGGGGTAACAGTGTTCAGGAAGTAATATATTTACTGCATTATGCATTTAACTGTGACCTCTGTATACAACACCCTGATAAAAAAATTTAAAAGATGAAAAAATAAAATCCATTGGAATGCTAATTTTAAAAATTAAGAAGTTTAGTTGATATAAATGGTAACATGAGAACAGGGAAACCAAATATTTGAGTTTCTTTCAAATTCAGATCCTTTGGCTCTTCATCCCACCTGCTTCCTACTGTAAAAATCACCCCTCTTCTAAAGGACAGTAGTACCCATAGTAGCCAATAAAGTCACAATATAAATCATCAAAGAAAATCATCAGAGTGTTTATGAAGAGTAAAGGAGCCCTCTCAACAATTCCATTAGGGCAACAATACTTCCTTCATTGTCACTTTCTGAGTTCAGCTTATAATTTCATAACATCTTAAATGGAAAAGTACACAATGCCAATCCTAACCAGAATACCCATGGACGGGGGTAATCTTTACCAAAAGCACCACCTCTAGGCTTAGAATGCTTCTTTCTGTTTATTCGTTTATTTGGAATAAGGAAGGAAAAGAAGGGAAGGGTGAAACAAGATGATGAGACAAAGGACAACCGGTGAATCAATGTAACAGAGATGTTCACACGACAGTATGGTGTAAATGAACTTTACAAATAGGGACAGGGATGGGGAGAGGAAGTGGGAGAAAAACATGGGAAGGGGTATCAATGTTCAAGAATTAATGTAGTCACTACCTGACAAATGTAACTGTATCCCTCTATACATCATACTGACAATAAAATAAAATAAAATAAAATTCCTTTCCTACTCCAGATCTTTTTTTTCAGATTCTGTAGTTCTCTTAGTGCACTTGGAACTTGTGACTCTCCACAAAGAAGATTTGTTTTAGATTATAATTACAGATTAAGTGCTGTATTTATTTAACATTGTTGCCATCAACCTTATGTTTCATTTGCAGATGGCTATTTGTCTACAGTATCTTATTTATTTAATTGATTGCTTGTCTTAGTTTTCAGAGTAATTGTTTATCTCAAGTGACCTAACAGTATTCTCTGTTCCTATGCTCCACTCTGGAAAAGAGACTGCTGCCTGGAATAATTCAATTTCTTATTAAAGTGAAGAAATACATACTTGGTTTCAGAAATTCTCAGTTGGGGCACACCTTACTCACGGCTTTCCAGATTCCATATTGTTTTAGTTGAAATTCTACACAGGAAGGGATTTGCTGAAGTTAAAGTCAGTCAAGTATTTCAGGGGAAATCATAACCATCACAATTGTTTTCCTTATTTTTATTTTTAAAGTAGCTGTACAAAGGTGTTAGCTTTCAACATGTCTGTTGATAAAAGAACTGCATCTTAATCCATACCACAACTTTCATCATTTTCTCCCATCCATTTCAACCCTTCCTCTTCCTTTAGTTTTCCTAGTTTCATAGACATGGATTGAAAATTATGACTGCATCCTCACCCCCACCTCTCACTTCATCTCTTCATTTATGTCTTCCTCTTCTCTTAACTTCCCTCTCCTCATGCATCTTAAGTCCCAGCTTCCTGGTATTCATTATGTCGGATTGTGAGTACATTCTGCTAACACCATTTGAATATACCATATCACTGCTAATAATGTTTATGTATATTTGCATATGGTATCAAATGTGTTACTTGCATATTTAAAAATTAGATCCAAATTCCACAGATGAGAGAAAACACAAGTCCTTTATCTTTCAGGGCCTGACTCTCTGGGCTTTCACTTAGCAAAATTTTCCCAGGTTTATCTATTTTTTTGCAAATAATATACTTTCTAATAAAATGTGTGTGTACATATGCCATACTTTTTAATCTATTCATCCATTTCATCCATTGTAGGGTAGCTGGACTGTCTTCATTCCTTGGCTATGATGAATAGTATAGCAATTGCTATGGTTGTGCAAGTGGTTTTACTGTATTCTGACTTATATAATCTATTGGATAAATGCCCTAGAGTGGTATTGCTGCATCACAGGGTAGTTTTATGCTTTTTTTTTAAAGAATTTACAAACTGCTTTCCAGAGTGGTTGCATAAATTTATTTCCCTTCCTTTATTGATCCATAACTTTTATTTCTTGCTATTAATGATTTTACAAAAGATAAGAGTATCTATGAATTCAGAACATAGGGTCTCATTTAATCATCATCATATGTATAGATAGTTGATTTGACCCAGTCATTTAGAACAACACTGAATTAATGACACAAAGAAAATCAAACTCCTATTTACTGTGACTACAGTAATTTTTTCCAGTACTTGAGAGAGTGCTTAAGCCAATGCCAGCTGTTCTCCAATTATTCTATCCCAGTTCCCCACAGATGAGTATCTGGGAAACTGGGATACTACAGCATGCCATTTTTTTTCAGTGTAGTATTTCCCACTAGCTATGCTCTCTTGATTCACATGGCCAGGAAATGATGCCACTTTTTAATTCCTTCCTGAATCTTTGATTCTAATTAAAAACTGGTTTACATTTTCTACAAAAATGTATTCTGGCTTGATTGGTTCCAGAAAGATCTGAGCAAGTAAAATTCATGAGCTATGACAAGGAACATGAAAAATAACAGAAGAAAAGTAGTCTAAGAAATTATAGTACTAAGCCTTTTATCAGAGATGGGAAACTTGATCTCAATACTACGGGGCAAATTAGAAAACACACTTCAGACTCATCTTGCACAGATAGAAAAGGACCTGGACATTTTATATCAATTTGAAGGAGCCATAGAATAGGACTCTTCCCTGGAAGTTGTAGCTAGCTATTCACAAGGACAGCCAGGCCTATTGCACTTTCAGATGTATGCTTCAGCCACTGGAAAACATCCAGAGCATCCTGAAATTGTACAATTTAAAAGATATGGATGGGCCACTGACAACATCTGCTACATTAACACTTTGAAAAATGAAAATGTTAAACACTTTTGATTTAGGATAAATAGAATGATTTAATCCTGGCTCCATTGCTGTTGCCTTTTCTGAGTACCACCTCTCAACACAAATCTTTGGTTTTCACAAGCCATTTCTTAGACTCATGCTTCATTTCATCCACACCAAATTGTAGTAATGAGAAAGACTGGCTTTGAAGTCACTCAGGCTGAACATCTACTCTAAACACTCTTTCTTGTCTTCTATGATATTGGAAAAGTTTTTCTGAGATTTGGACAGGTCAGTTATTTTTGTCTACAACCTGAAACAATAGTATCTACCTCATACCAGTTATTATGCTGAATGAAAGCATATTATATTTCTATATTTAACCAGGAAATTTTCATTAGACAGAAATATGAGAGGATTTAGAGATAATTTTAAATTTGTATTGATGTGATGTTTTACTTCTGACAACTCACAAACATACTAATCTATTTTCCTAGATAGATATCTTCTAAAAACTTTCCCTAGATTCACTCTTGCCTTTCTTCACCTTTATTTCTACCATTGGAATCTGGCCTATGTTCCTGCTTCAGTGAATTCTCATGCCTTCCATGTTATTCTTGGATTGGCCAGTGAATGCAAAGGAGTAATTCAGATAGCAGAAAGTAAAAAAGAGGTCAAGGTATTTCTGTGCCTCTTATTTCCACTTGGGTTATCACAGGTTGACTATGTCCTCCGAAGAAAAGTCACAAGTGTCTTCATGGAGATGTTTTTCATATAGCCTCAGTATAGATTGCAGTAACCTCTCAGTTTCAAAGATCTTTCCAATAAGGGAATGATATTTTCCTCCTGTCCTTCTCCTCTATGTAACTGGACTACAGTCTATTTATTTTCTGATTACATTTTTGTAAAAATCCCTCTTCAAAATTTCCCAATTTGGATGGCTCAATAGCTATGTGCATATGATCATATCAAATGATGCTTATTAAAATGAACTCCAAGAAATGGAAACAAGAGTTTTTGCCTTTTAAAAGAAAAAAATCCCAATTTAGATGAACTATTTCCACCAGGATCCTCACAGAGTTATTAACAAAGGGACAGATTTATTTAATCACCTTCTGCATATGAAGAATATGTATTTCATATAGAACAAATTTTGTGGTGATGATATGAGTTAAAAACTATTATTATATCCAGTGTATTTCAAGGTAATTGCAGCACACACATGCACACACAAAGTCCTATGTAAAAGAACAAAAAACTATTGCTAGAAAGGAGATGTCAGCTCTTTCGCCATTGGGTTGCAGTCAACCCTTTCATGACTTGTTGAGATGTAATTTAGAGTTTGTGGATCTTAAACAGAGATGTTCAAAATTTTCTATGACATTTTTACATTAGTGTGTATCATAAAAAATATTCCATTAAAGCTCATTTTCTTTTTTTGATATTTTATTATAATTAATAAAAGGGTTATATGGTATTTGCCAGATAGAAGGTGCATTAATTCACATACATTGATACCCTTTCACATGTCTTGGTCCCCATTATCCTCCCCTCTACCCCCCCATCTTGTTTTCCCCGCTTCCCTAGCAATTTCAGATAACCAAATACAAATATATCCAATATATCAGATAACAAAGTGCGATACTATAACAATATGAGATAACCAAGAGACAGAAAAAGAGAGGTGAGATAACATAGTACCTTAAGGACAACATTCATTCATTATATGGCTTTTGTTTCAATATCCTAGAGGTCTTTTCAATTAGCTTAATACTATATGGCCGTATGTATCAAGGGTTTGCTCTTCTGCAATTTCTTTTTTTCATATATTTTTATTGTAATTAATAGAAGGGTTACATTACATTCGCCAGATGGAAGGTGCATTACTTCACATACATTGACCCTTTCTCATGTCTTGGTCCCCATTTCCCTCCCCCCACCCCCACTCTCATCTTGTTTCCCCCCCCTTTCCTATCCAATTTCAAATAACCAAATGGCATATATCAAATATATCAGATAACAAAGTGAAATACTGTAACAATATGAGATAACCAAGGGACGGCAAAAGAGATGAGAGATAACATAGTACATTAAGGACAACAATCACTCATTATATGGCTTTTGTTTCTATATCCTAGAGGTCCTTTCATTTAGCATCATACTGTATGGACTTATGTATCTAGGTTTTGCTCTATTGCAAATCTTTGCTAGTAGCTCCCAAGGTTTCTACTGATTATGACAAATGAAGGAAACCATTGTGCCTAAGTTCCTTTGAGTCTGGCTTACTTCACTTAATTTGATCTTTTCTAAGTCTTTCCATTTCCTAACAAAGGGGGCAATGTTATTCTTTCTGAGAGCAGCATAGAATTCGATTGTGTACAAATACCACATCTTGTTGATCCACTCATCAACTGAGGGACATCTAGGTTGATTCCACATCTTTGCTACTGTAAATAGTGCTGCACTGAACATTGTTGTGCTAGTGGATTTAGTATGTCCTTGTTTCTGGATGGGTGGGTAAATGCCAAGTAGTGGAATTGCTGGGTAATAGAGGAGCTCTATGTTTAGTCTTTTGAGGCACTGCCATACTGCTTTCCATAGTGGTTTGCACTCCCACCAACAGTGTAGTAGTGATCCCTCCTGGCCACATCCCCTCCAGCATCTGTTTTACTGATTCTGGCCATTCTAACAGGAGTGAGGTGGAATCTTAGAGTTGCTTTGATTTGTATTTCTTTTATGACCAGAGATATTGAGCATTTTCTTCATGTGTCTATAGGCCATTTTTGTTTCTTCTTCAGAGAAGACTCTCTTTAAGTCTTTGGCCCATTTTTTAATGGGATGGTTGTTACTTTGGAGATTAGTTTTGGAGTGATGCAATTTTTTGAGCTGTTGATATATTTTAGATATGAGGCCTTTGTCCACTGTACGGTTGGTGAAGATCCTCTCCCACTCTGTAGGCTTCCTAATTAATTTACTAGCTATGTCCTTTGCCATGCAAAAGCTCTGCAGTTAAAAGCAGTCCCACTTATTCAGCTTTTCTCTGATTTGTTGTGATTCTTGGTCCTGTGCCAAGGAGGCCTAGTGTATCTCCTATTCCTTCTTGTAAAGTTTTCAGTGTGTCAGGTTTTACCTCGAGGTCTTTGATCCATTTGGAGTTAATTCTAGTGCAGGGTGACAAAGAAGGATCCAACTTTAGTTTTCTGCAGGTGCTTAACCAGTTCTGCCAGCACCACTTGTTGAAGAGGCTATCTTTCTTCCATTCTATTTTTTTGGCTCCCTTGTCAAAGATAAGGTGGCCATAGATCTGTGGTTTAAAATCTGGGTCCTCAGTTCTAGTCCACTGATCTTCAGGCCAGTTCTTTGCCAGTACCAAGCTGGTTTTTTTCATATATTTTTTATTGTAATTAATAGAAGGGTTGCATGATATTTGCCAGATAGATGGTGTATTAATTCCCATACATTGATACCCTTTCACATGTCTTGGTCCCCATTTCCCTCCCCCCACCCCATCCCTCATTTTGTTTTTCCCTGTTCCCTATCCAATTTCAAATAACCAAATACAAATATATCTGATATATCAAGTAACAACGTGAGATACTGTAACAATATGAGATAACCATGGGACAGCAAAAGAGATTATAGCTCTGCAATAGAGTCTAAAGTTTGGTATTGAAATTCCTCCTGGGCTGTTCTTTCTGCTAAGAAGTGTTTTTGCTATACAAGGTCTTTTATTGTTCCATATGAAATTTTGGATTGCCTCTTCTATTTCTTTAAAGAATGCCATTGGGATATTGATGGGTATTGCGTTGAATTTGTAGATAGCCCTTGGCAAGATTGTCATTTTCACAATGTTGATTCTTCCAAGCCAGGAGCATGGGAGGTTTTCCCATTTCCTCAGTTCTTTTCACTCCTTTTTCAGGATTTTAAAGTTTTCATCAAAAAGGTCCTTTACATTCTTAGTTAAGCTAATTCCTAGGTACTTTATTTTCTTTGAGGCTATTGCAAAAGGAGTTACTTTCCTGATTGTTGCCTCATTCCTCTCACTGTTGGCGTAGAGGAAGGCAGTTGATTTTTGAGGGTTAATTTTATAGCCTGCTACCCTTCCAAAGTTTTGAATCAGCTCAAGGAGCTTCGGAGTAGAGTCTATAGGGTTCTTTAAATACAGAATCATGTCATCTGCAAAGAGGGAAAGTTTTACTTCCTCTTTCCCTATTTGGATTCCCTTTAGGCTTATTTCTTGCCTTATTGCACTGGCTAGGAATTCTAATATTATGTTAAAGAGGAGTAGAGAGATTGGGCATCCTTGTCTCATTCCCTCATTTTAGAGGGAATGGCTTTAACTTTTCGCCATTAAGTATAATACTAGCTGTGGGTTTGTCATACACAGCCTTCATTACTAGGCTTTAAAAGTGTTTCTTTAAAATTCATTTTCTCTTATTTTTCTCAAATTTATTTCTTCTTTAAACTAATTTTAAATATAATGAATGTCAACTAGGCTTTTTAAAAGTTAGAATATTCATCTGATTCTTTGTTTTTCCTGAAAAGAAATAAAGGACATATTCAGGGCTTTTGAGTTTTTATCCTTAATTTTTTCGGTATGTGTGTGTGTGGGTTTCTGGAGCTTGAACACTGTCTGGGCACTGTCCCTGAGCTCTTCAGCTCAAGACTACCGCTGCACCCCTGGGCCTAGTCATTGCCCCTGATCTCTTTAGCTCAGGGCTAAGGACCTTCCCTAGAGCCAAGCCCCACTTCCCATTTTCTAGAGGTTAATTGGAGATAAGAGTCTCAGGTCCTTTTGTTCCTGAGATGGCTTTGAACCTTGATCCTCAGATCTTAGCCTCCTGAGTGTGTAGGATTACAGGAGTGAGCCACAGCACTCGGCTATACCTAAATTTAAATGCTAAGATAGTCACTTTTATAGGACTGTTGGGAGTGGTTTCTATCGTTTGGATTATTGAAGCATTCTTATTAGGTTAAAAAAGATTCTTATGTACATTGTTTGGCAAGTATACTGATAGAACATATTTTAAATGAGACTTATTAAGCACATAGTACATCAATGAAATATAGCTGGCACTATTACAAGGACACTGAAGCCTTCAGTGTTCTGTAGAAGGGGACAAGTAACTGGTTATCTCTCTGCTATTCTAAGAAGACTGGAATGGAGGGTAGTTTGGAGAGAACACACAGAAATAAAAATACAAGGAAGATAAAATGGGAAACAATCAACTTTTAGACACTACAAATCTGTTATTACAAACTTCAAACCTATTCTCATTTTTTCTAACTTCTTTAGAGCAGTATGGTTCTTTTGCAGTCCTTGATATTCTTCCACAGCTCATAGCTATGTCTCTTTTCTGTGTTGCTTTCATGGTCTGTTATAGGTCTGTAAATGCCCAATGTGAAAAGCAAGGATCCACCTTGCCTCTTAAAGTGCTAGTCAAATGGACGGTCATTGTAACCCACAACTCAGCCAAGAAGAAGAAAGAAGCGGCTATTTTTTTCATATGCTTTATTATATGAAACCAATGGTAAGTCCAATAGGAAAGTTCTCAAAAATTTGGCAAATACAAAATCCTGTAAATTAGGAAAATCTCCTAGCTTCAACATCCTTTGACACCCATTTGCTTGTATTCTTCATGGTGCATGTACAACTTACTCTTAAATTTCTAAGCACTTCCTAACAGGCTTACACTCTCCTGAATATTGCTCAGTTGGTTAAAAAATGCTAAGTGTACTCTGTACTAATCACATTTGTATTCCATTATCCATTTTTAACCAGGGTGTGACATTCCATGTTCAGGGAATAGTGAGCAATGAAGATATGATTCCACACATTCAGATGAGAAAAGCAGAGACAGTGATGTTTTGGTATGTGCAGGTATTGGAGCTTGAATTTGGGGCCTGTGTGCATTCTCTGAGCTGTTGCACTCAAGGCTAGTGTTCTACTATTTGAGTCACAGCTCATTTTCTGTTTTTTTGGTGGTAAAGTAAAAATTAGAGTGTCACAGACTTTCCAGTTCAGTCTAGCTTTGAACTAGGATCCTCAGATCTCAACCTCCTTAGTAGCTAGATAAGAGGCATGAGTCACTTGTACCCATCCCAGTTATGTTTTGTGTCCCCATCCCCCAGTTACTTTTAATATATTACTTTATTGAACCCTCAGCACAGCTATGTTGGATTCTGAAAATTTCTGCTTCGCAGAAGTAATCCAAGACTGACAGGGGGAAAATTACTGCAATTAAGATTCAATTTTGATTATATAGCCTATGCATTTCTCATCATACTATACTTCTTGTTCCCTTAATAAAAGAATACATCTTGGAAAAAGGAATCAAAACTTCAAGGGGTGGCAACAAATTAAAAATAACTAAAGAGCAAGTGGATCAAGGTAGAAGGTAAGCTAAGGGGTATTAAAGCCTTGCTCATGTCAAGGCCCAGCACATCTCAACAATGGCACTGAAGGAACATTATTGTATTTTCAAGTCTGGAAATAAGTAAACATCAAAGAAAATGTAGGTGTTCTAATTGGCAATGATTTCACAGTTTATGCTGGATGATTCAGAATATTCTAAGAGGAAAAGTGATAACAAAGACGCTCTTTCCAGCGATGTAATCAACAGATACAAATTCTGCAAGTGATTAAACACCGAGGTAGGATTCTATTAGTGACCAAAGAAGAAAAATTCTTACAAAATGCCTGGAACAAAAGAGACTCTCAACATTCACCCTGCATCTCAGATTACTTTCCTCAGACAGCTTCAGGAAAAAAAAATGTTTAAATTAAGTTTGTTGCAGCTGCTCTGTCAGGAACTTACCAAGCGCTACAACCATCAGAGCAATTAAAAAAAATTGCACAGAAGGTAATTAAAAGCCTTACTGGTTCTTGCGATTAGACTGACATTTTAAATGCCTCTGGATGTTTTATTGTGCCAATAACCTATTTCCCTCTTCTCCAAGAGAAATACAACTGACATCAGTAATTTACCCAAATACTCTACAGGTAACATGTGCCAAATAAAAACCTACATGAAATTAGGGCCAGAATTCTCCTCGGTGCATTTAGTGGAATACATCTTAATGGGGAAACCACTATTCACAAATTCCCTCTATACATATATGTTTGCAGGGTTCACCATCCTCTTTGCTCAGCTCTTAGAACTTAGCTTAATTATGGCTCCTACCAGAAACACATCAGGCCTACAAGAAAGGCAGTCATTTTCAAATTTTGCATAATTATGCAAGTATAGGCCCTTATTTTGTCATGAACATTGAGTGAGGATGACTTCTTAGAAAATGTACACTCTGTATCTGGTGTATTGTATATATACATTTATTTGAATTAGGGAAGGAAGGAGGAAACAAGGATGATGAGACAAAGGACAAAGGTGAACCAGTGTATCAGAGATATTCACAAGATGATATGTTTGTATTGAACTTTACAACTTGGGAGGTGGGAGAGGGAAAGTGGGAGACAAACATGGAAAGGAGCAACAATGTTCAAGAAGTAATGTACTCACTAACAAATGTAATGTAACCACTCTAAATATCACCCTGACAATAAAATAAAATTACAAAGAAAAGAAAACGTAAACCCTTTAATATTCTACACAGATCAAGGGAACTTTCCTTTCTTCTAATAGTCCTCAGTTTTCTCCACAGGCCTCCCTGAGTTGATATACAAAGCTCCTCACACCTGAATCCTCCAACACTACAGAAGAGGTGGCAGCAAAACTGGACATCACTGGTCTTTGAGGTAGAATACAGAGAGAAAATGTATTTTCTAACACCATTAGCCAAAGTGTAAAAAAAATGCAGATATATCAGATTAGTTGAAGATTAAAATAAAATGCTCAGATTCAATGACATTTTGTCAAAAGGTTTAAAGGAAAAGTCTTCAATAGAAATGTAGATCATACCATGTGAGGATGACAAATGAATAGACAAAAAAACAACAAGTACATATTTCTTAATGCTATAAGCACAGATACTCCACAGAGCTTTAGGTCCTCCAGAATTATGAAACATGAGGCTACTGCCTTCTAGTCCCATGATGAAAATCAGAGCAAGGGTTCCATGAGGCTGTTGGGAAACTTCCATTACCACCTACACAACATATTAAAATATTTTAAGTATATTTTACAATATATTTCCAACATATTCTCATAACATAGTGGGTTTTTTTTGCCAGTCCTGGGGCTTGAACTCAGGACTTGGTCACTACTGTTAGTCTTTCTCAAGGCTATTGCTCTACCACTTGAGTCACAGCACCACTTCTAGCTTCTTCTGTGTATGTGGTATGAAGAATCGAAACCAGGGCTTCGTGCATGCTAGGTAGGCATCCTATGACTAGGCCATGCTCCAGTCCTCTTAAAATATATTCTAAAAAGCATTCTTACATTAAATTTGAGATTATTACATGATCACCTACCAGATGGATCAGATACATATTTTTTTTTAATTCCTAATGACTTTCTTGTATCTTTGGTGGTTCAAATATTGAATCAAATATTTTACAGGTACTCTGGGTATTTACAGAACCAAGCATGAAGCTAACTCTTTTTCTTTTTGTCCAGTCCAGTGCTGAGGGCCTGAGCACTGTCATTGTTGTCATTGTTTTTTTTTTTTTTCTGATGGCTAGAATTCTACCACTTGAGACACAGTACTACTTCTGGATTTTTTTTTCTAGTTATATGGTACCAAGGAATGGAACCCAGGTCTTTGTGCATGCTAGGCAAGCACTCTACCACTAGGCCAAACTTCCAGTCTATGAAGCTAATTCTTATAGACATTTTAAAAGAACTTTGAAGGTATGAATTCCTCATATGGAAGAGAAGACCATGACAGTAGTAACAAGATATGGTGATAAAATCTGCTCCTATAGAAGAATTTCAGAAGAGGATAAATCCCATTGAACCCACAGGCTAATTTGCTGCCATATTATTTTGTGGGGGAGAAGTGACACCTTGATTTGTCATATTTTTTGAGCTTCTTGGTCTACCCATTTGGAAACGGGAGCAAGACTTACCACATAAGATATGACTTACGATAATAACCAATCTAGTACTCTTTAGCTACAAGGATTATCGAGGCTCCAATGTTAGACTGGTATTTCTCTCTCTCTCTCTCTCTCTCTCTCTCTCTCTCTCTCTCTCTCTCTCTCTCTCTCTCTCTCTCTCTCTCTCTCTCTCTCTCTCTCTCTCTCTCTCTCTGTCTCACCTTTTGTGCTTTTACAAGCAAATCTGATACCACTAATGAACATAGTTTTATGGTAGAACTCAATCCAATCCTATGAAATTTAAATCACTCTAAATCTACAATCTAGTTCAACAAAGGCATATACAGTCTGAGTGAACATCAATCAACTATAGTTTTGTGGATTTAAAAATAGAACTAATACCACCACCTTACACAGTTCTAAGGCAATGACCAACCTGACCCTTATGTGATTAAATCCCTCTACACAGCAAGAATATATTCACAAGTACAGCTAAAGTCTAGGTCGGTAACAAACAATTGCAGATCAACTAACTAAAGAACTCCTCTAGGGGGCAGGGGACCCAAACTATATGGTATAATGAGGGGTACAGGGGGCGGAAAGTATGTGAAGAGAAATGTATGGAGGAAAAGGAGCTGAGGCAAGCCAACTAAGGCCTGAAATTCAATAGAAGGAGCAAAAATGAATACTAAACCAAACTTCTACTACAGCACAGTCTCTATTAAGAATAGTTTGGATATATGTGAAGAAAGAAATCAATCATTGAGAAGAATCATTGAGAAAAAGAAAAAAGAAGAAAGGAAAAAAGAACAAAAAGAGAAAAACCAAAACAAACAAACAACAAAAACACAAACAAACAAAAGAAAGAAAAACAACAACGACCAATAAAAGAAAAAAAAAACTTTCAAAGAAGTACTCTGGTATGAAGAATTAATACTGATAGTAAGAAGTACTCCAGTATAAAAAATTAATACTGATAGTAAAAAGTACCGAGATGGAGGTGATGAGGCTGGGGAATGAAAACAGTCTGAGTTAGATATGTAGAGGTTTAATGGAAAATATATTTCTAGAGATAAAGAGATTGGGGATTGTTTCTATACCAAAAAAAAAAAATTAAGTTCATGCTATCAGGACCCAATAATTACCACTGCTAGGAAGATTACATAAGAAAAGTAAAGAAAAGATAGAGTTCTGTAAAAAAATAGTTGGTTCCCATAATTTTATTCATAAAACCCCAGAGATTAGGACTATTTGATAGAATAAATTGTGTGAGCATACATAGATCTGAATTCTTGGAAGAATCCACTATCTATCTGATAAGTCTTGCTTGGCCATTACTCTATTTTTCAAATTGTATGTTATAAGGAGGAAGAACTGTAACTGTAGACATTAGTATTTGAGAAATGAAATGAGCTAAAGCTACCAAGTGGCAGAAACCTGATTTCTAATCAAAGCCACTAAGAAGGCCAGGGACAGAGACCAAACTGGTTAGTTTAGTGTTTGTAAAACATTTTGTTTTCTTGCTTTTTGTGCCCATCCTGGGGTTTGAATTCAAGACTTAGGCTCTGTCACTTATATTTTTTCTTCTCAAGGCTGGTTCACAAGTTAAGTCACAGCTTCACTTCCTGCTTTTTTGGTGGTAGTTAAAGTTAAGAGTCTCCCAAACTTTCCTAACTAGTCTGTCTATGAACTGAGATCCTCAAGTCTCGGCCTTCTACATTGCTAAGATTACATGAATGATTCATTAGCACTTGACTCTAAAACATTTTTGATGGCATGATATATTTATTTAGTAGTGACTCAATTTTTAAGAGTGCTGTTATTTCCTGAGTCTATTTTCTCCTATTTTGCTGTATTAATTATAATTTGATAGCCATACAATACTGATCACTTCAAACACAAAATCAGTTAAAGCTAGGTAAATTTCACTAGTTTGTTGCTCACTTATTATCATGTATATTTTACCCAAAGTACCTCTGTACAAGGTACTCTATCTGCTATTCAATGAACATCAATTTTCTTCTTTCATCACATTTTACTTTAAGTTTTTCATTATTATTATATTTTTTGCTAGGGTGGAGCTTGAGCTCAGGGCCTGAGCACTGTCCTTGGACTTTCTCAAGGCTAGAGCTCTATCACTTGAGCCTCAGCACCACTTCTGGCTTTTTTTCTAAGTATGTGGTACTGAGGAATCGAACCCCAGTCTTCGTGCATGCTAGGCAAGGACTCTACCACTAGGCCAAACTCCTGGCCCCTCATTTTTATTTTTATTTTGTTTAAATAATTAAACCTTTTACCAATTTCATGTTCATCATTGCCATGCATATTTTCATAGCCATAATTCATTAATTATTCACGATGAATCCAGAAGAATGCTAAGTGTAATATGAGCACCTTACACTTAATTCCAAAGCCATTCTGGCAATTATATATTGTAATTAGTACTGATATTGAGTCTCTTTGTAGCAGGCTTAAGGCAAATAAATTGTGTTGGTGATAAACTTTTATTTGACTCTCCCTCTGGCTTTTAAATTAGGATCATTTAAAGCTAATATTATCCAGCATATGGCTTAAGATTTTCACCATATCTATATATGGAAGCAAGGAAACCTATACAATTCCCAAGATAATTTTTTTAAAAGACTGTTGCTTATCAGTATCTTCTAAGGTGGATCCTCAGCCCAACTTGTTGAGACAGTGACCTCTCCATGTCTGTATAAATGGGTTTCTTCTTCTTTCACTCCATAGATCTACTCTAGCATTTTCAGTCTGTCACAGATTGCCCTCTTTTATCTTCCTTTGTCTTGTTAGTTATGATTTGATGATTCTCATATTGAGCCTGTCTCTTGGAATCTGCTTTACATACTTGAGCACTGAACCTTCCACTTTATCTCTAATTTTATTTGAATTGTCTCCCTGGTTTTCATTCCACATCTTTGTCACCTGACTCAGTTACTTCTCATCACCATTTCATTCTGGGAGCCTTTACTGCCACTACATGAAGCCCAGCTCTGGATAGTCTTCACTCTGCATGTCCTAAGTGAATTAACCTTGGCTTGAGAAAATCATCCCAAACTTCTAGTCAATTTTATGAACTCTTCTTTCATATTTTCCAGTGCAAGTGGTGGAAACTACAACCCCCATTGCAAGACCTTTATGGTTAGAAAAAGGTCTGAGTGGAGAGACATTTTTCCTTACATTTCTTCTATCTGATATGCTCCTTGAAAATGTCAGTTTCATTTACCACTTTTGTTACTGTAATAAATTTGTCAGTGAAACACCTTCTCCAGAAAGTTTTCTGAATGTTTGCTACCAAGTCATAAATAATGAGGAAAAAGAAAAAAAAAACTTTTTATTTGACCTCGACAGCTTCAACTCACTGACTATTTGGCCTAATTCTTACTGCTTTGAGATAAGAAGGAGATCACATCCATTGTGTTTACAGGGGTGTTGCAAAAGCCCCATGTCCAAAGGGACATTACAAGATTGCCCCAATTAAGACTGTGGATATGAAATCAGGTTTAAAAAAATGTAAGCTTTAACTTGATTTAGAAGTTAGACTTCCTAATAGAATTTAATTTGGGGTGGGGGGAGCACCAGGATTGTAGTGTAGCAGTAGAGTGCTTATCTAGCTTGCAGGAAGCCCTGCATTCCTCAGTATCACATACAAAGAAAAGGCTAAACATGGCATTGTCTCTCAAGTGGCAGAGTGTTAGCCTTGAGCAAAAAATGTCCAAAGACAGTGCCCAGGCCCTGAGATCAAGCCCTAGACTGCCCAAGACAGAGAGAGAGTAGAATTTCATTCCTGTCTTTCTGTCTTGGTGGAAAACTCCCTTTTCCCCTGCCTAGCCTTTAAGGTGCTATTCAAAGGACACCTGCATGGACAATCCTTTCTTGGCTATCTACAATTATTGGGTCCTAAGAGCTACATTTTCTATGCTTATAGATTGCTTTTGCTCTTGAAAATGAATACTTGTCACATAATATTGAAGGCTCATTCGCCCTGTGACTTGACTGTCCCAAGGCCTTTCCCTATATTGTATGAATAGTAGGTATTCTATAAATATTTGCATAGCAATATTCATAATATAATATGTTGGAAATTAACTTTACAACTTGGGGAGATACAAGGGAAGGAAAGTAGAAGATAAACAAGGGAGGGGTTAGTGATGTTTGAGAAGAAACATACTCACTACCTTACGTATGTAAGTGCAACCCCTCTACACGTTTCCTTTACTATAAAAGTAATGTTTAAAAATGAGTGATTTCATCCCATGAATAAAGTTCAACTTGTTTTCTTCAAGTATAACACACTGTCTTACACTTTCTAAAGCTGAAGTTTGAGAAGTTACTCTTTTTCAGCTTACTCCCACATTCTCTCAAGATGTTCCTGCAACTGATTCATGTCACCGTGGCATTTCACTATCAAGAAGAACTGATGTCATCAGCAAATTTGGAGATGTCACCTTGTACTCTGTCTTCCAGACCACATTTTAAAATGTTCTCTGAAAGCAATCTTTAGAGGATTTTTCAGTTTACAGTTTTTATACTTAGGCCATTTATTATCACTCATGGTCTTGTGGGAGAAACTCAGTCCCTGGGAAAGTGATAACTTTTCCCCCAAAATCTGACTAATATTTTATTTTTCAAAACAACTCATGGTCTTGGTCAGATGTTTTCTTAAAGAAGAGATAATTCCATATTCTTTGGATAAATTCCCAGGTTGTTTATTCTGAATTCACCTAAATGCTTGGAAATACTGAGTTACTTTGAGAGATAATAGAATGATAAATGATCTGCGGTCAATAGGATCTTCATGAAGATATTATTGAGTTGTATGATTTCATATCAACCTGCCTTTCCTTGTGGACTTGTGTGTTGGAAGCAAAAATGGAAAATAAGTTGTAGCCCTGTGAATATATTCTGGTACCCATTGGCATCTATTAGCTGATAAACATTTTTATATTATGATCTTTTTGTACAACCTAAATATTAGCTTCAATTCTCATTCATCAAAACTTTCAGAGCATATAATGATATGTTGAGATACAATTATTTCAGTTTTCAATCAAGAAAAACTAACACTTTGTATTAGTTTCTCTAAAATTTATATCAGAAGTTTAATTGTCAAAATATACTTATTGCAATTCTGTTGTTATTCAATTAACTTAATGCCAGTTATAGGTGGTCAAAAGCCAAAATAGTGAATGAAAGACAGTGACAAATATCACCTGAAAGTGTATAGTATTCTGATTGAGATTTTTAATTTTCTTAAATTTCCATTATAAATCAAGTAAAGACTCTAGGATGTCAAAAATATAACATTTCCCAAGAGGTATTAGTTGCTGTTGAAGCCGCTTTTTTCCTCCATTTGCTGTTGTTTTAGATATTTATTCAAGTTATATTACTGTTGACTTATGTGGATGAAAATGTATTTCCTCTAGCAACCTCAATTTAAGTCCTTTTCCTCTATACCAGTGTTGGTTATTTTAGGAAGCATAAAGTATTACATTCATTTCTGATTCCCTTCACATGTTTTCAAATCTGTCATTAAGAGAGGTTACACCCAAAATTTTAACACTTTTTTTGTGGGCAGAGCTCACTAACTTCAAGAAGAAAGTATTTCAAACTACATTCAGGAGTATCTGTTCAAATTTTATTTACAGTGTCAACTCCATTAATTCAATTGTTCTACGTTTCAAGAGACCAAGTCTGTACTGATACAATTTCTCTTTCATTGGACTATTATAGCATCTAGAGCAGTTCGTAATATATACTATAAATATCTCCATGGGGGAAATTTTGTAAATCTCTTTTTTTCTAATGCACTTGTTCCAGAAAAAGTCAACATAAAATTTTTGAATATTAAATAAAATGTCAACAACTCCTTCTAGTTTTCTTGTAGAAGAGTTGATTCTTTGTTTCAGGCAGGCCCCATAACAATCCACAAATATTGTTTTACCTTGTAATGCAAAGGTGTGTTTGCATTTTTGCAGTGATTACTGGTTACAAGCTTTTCCGAAAGGAATTTGATTCTCTTGTAGATGAAAATGAATTATAAGAAAATGCTTAACTTATACATTTTACCTATTTAATATGCATTTTGTTTTCTGTAAATCTTTTTGTAAATTATACTAGCCCCTCTGGGATTTGAACTCAGGCCCTTCAGATTATGAGACTGTCATGTTTTCCACTGTGTGCTAAGGATGCAGATTTTTAAAATTGTCTTTAAGTAGTTGCATGAAGGATTTTCCATTTAACAGAACAGTTCATGAATAGAATACATCTTGATCAATATCACCCTTTCAACATCTTCTCCTACACATTAATTAAGATTCATTGCATTGATTGTTGGTCTCACTCTACCAAAAAATACCTAACGAAACTTTCTACTTTTATTGTCTCCATCAAAGGTAGTGTATTTTGGCACATTAACTGTCTAGATGCAGTATAGGTTTGGTTAGATTTAGGTAAGTCAATATCTGAGATTCAGGTCTCTTTTGCCTTGGTTCATAAAGTTGATCTCCCTCCTGCCAAGGCATTATGCACATTTTTCATCTCCACTTTCACAGTTGCTCCATCCCCAATTTTGAAAGCACAAGCAGAGACCTCATCAATCCCCACTCACAGGCCAGAGGGTGCAACTTTTTGAAGCCTCCAAAAGTTCAGTATGAAATAGCAATGTCAGCAAAATCTTCCCTACAGCACTATAAGCCAGAAAGGGGGCTTCCCATTTCCTGTTCTTTTGTTTTAAATATTTTCTTTAGCAGCATACATGGTATTAGGAATGTTATTTAGAACACAGATATGTGTACATTTAAGGCTAGAGGGATAGTAGGTATTTTGAATGATTACATTAGTCTCACCTATTCCTCACCCAATTTTTCAAATACGTCTCCTCAAAAGAGGAAGAAACAGAAAATAGAAAGAATAGATAAAAGATAAGATATTATGATGACTGTGCTCTATTACTCTTTTAGCTTAATTGGTGCCTCATAGTTTGTGTATATTTACCGTGAATGTCTGAAGGGAGTCAATCAATTTATCACTGTGGGGGAACAATTACCACAATTTTGCTCAAATCATATTTACATTTAAGTATTCTATGCCAGATAGTCCCAGAATTACACTTCTTTCACCTCAAAAACATTGTTTCATTCACAACGTTTTCTCTCAGAAAATAAAAAATAAAAAACTTGCATCTAAAATTACCTGACACTTTTATTATTTTTTTCTTATTATTTTATTTATCTCACAGTAGTTTTATTCATTAAAGATTTATTTGCACCCAAGCAATAGTAGCTCAAGTCTAAAGTCCTAGGTATTCAGGAGGCTTAGATCTGAAGTCAAGGTTCCAAGCCAGTGCAACAATCAAGACTCTTCTCTCCAATTAATTAGTAAATAGCTGAAAGTGACTCAAATGCTATCAACAAAAACCCAAGCAAGAGCACAAAGTCACATATTGTATAAACCAATGAGTTAATTTCAAGTTAACTTGAATCATAAGTCAGAATTTATAAAATTTACAGTAATTTCAAATATAAAAATGATAGATGACAGAGGAAATCTTCACTTTTAAGTCCTAACTTATTCATAGAAATTAATTACATGAATATTTATTTTTATGCACCAAAAGATATGCCCCATGAAAGCAGGAATGATATCAGGCACCAGAGTCATCCCAAGAGAAGTGAAGTGTTTAAAACTTGTAACCAACATTGGAATTTTATTTACATCCATTCTTCCAGCTTTCTTCTATTGTTTAGCAATATAGCCAAGCACATGTTCATTTGCTTATCCCTAAGTGACTTTCATTATACTATGAGCATTATTTCCAAAACTCCTAGATCTCAATCCTGGCTATGTTCTCATCAATTTCAGCTTCAAGTTTAAAATAACAATACAATCAGCATGATTGCCTTCTTTAAGAGATGTGTAAACTAGCACTGGATTTCATCATGCTACTTCAACAAACTATAAAACAGAATGGTACAGCATTATCTCTGCAAACATGTATTCTTCCTCAGTCACTCTGCCGCTCTCAATCTAGTCAATGTCAGAGTATTTAATATGACCCATTTTTCATAGAGAATAGTAGTCCCATTTACAGAGCTGAGATTGATAGCTGGTACGTTATCAATCCCCAAAGCTCTGATGCAGGCCATGGACCTCTACCAAAAGATTCCTTTCTGGGCTATCAATCTCCCCAGTCCCCACTGTCTTCAAGCCCTAAATCAGACTGCTTGATATCCCTCCAGTTTTGTATTCCTGCATCAGCAGTCTGCCTAAGCACAGCCATCACTCACAAGCACTGTTAACTGCACTTGCTACAAGCACCAGACCACTTTTCTCATCCTAAAGCTAAGTGCAAAATCCCCACTACATTGTATTACTTAAAAGTTCCTGGCCAGGAGAAGCCATTTAATGGCATAGACTTTGAATAATTGGAAATTTCCCAGGATTATTTTATTAATTTTGGTAATAGAACTTGAACACAATAGGTAGTCAAACACTGAAACAAGTACACCTCAAAAAGGCTAAGATTGAGCTAGGGGGCTGGTGCTGTATACCTGTAATCCTAGCTTCAGGAAGCTGATAGCTGAAGATCATGCTTCAAAGCTAGCCCAGGCAGGAAAGTCTATGTGACTCTTATCTCCATTAAACTACTCAGAAAAAGCCAGACGTGGTGCTGTGGTCAAAGTGGTTGTGCATTAGCTTTTGAGCCAAAGAAACTCAAGGACAGTGCTCAGAATGAAGTCTTAGTCCAGGACCTGCAAACAAAACAAAAGAAAACAACCCTAAGATTGAAAGGATTCATAAGTAAATGTGTTTTTTTTTTAATATAGGAATAGTAGTCTACTTTAGAACAACTCTTGTCGATGAAACAACTAAGGCCAGTTTTGCCATTCTTCTAAGGATCTGCTTTTGTTTGACAATAGCATAGGTTCAGAAGGACCTGCAGATGTGCTCTAGAAACAAGTTCAATTCCATCCCCTTTTCCATCTTTATAAATGACTTTCAACTGAGAATCATTTCTGTTCATTATTCATTGGCCAGAGAAAGTCACATGGCCAGGCCTGATTTCAAAATGAATCCTGCCATGTAGATGAAACATATACAAGATTAACACACAGTTTGTTTTGAAAATTATTTTTAATAAATACAGAACAAGTAGTAATAACAATATTTTATAATCTATTGTGTAATAAATGATGATGATGATGATGATGTGTGTGTGTGAGTGTGTGTGTGTGTGTGTGTGCATCTGTGTGTGTATGCTCTCTTGTACTGGGGATTGAACTCAGGGCCTGACTCTTAGCACAAAGTTAAGCATTCTGCTACCTGAACTACAGTTTTATGTCTGGCTTTTTGGTGATTACTTGGAGATGACAGTAAATTGATTTTACTTTGAGCAGCATCTAACTCTTACACAATGTATACACTTGCCTACAGTATTTAATGATAACTCACCATTGTCTGACATTTATACAGATGCTTTCTACAACGAAGATGGCACAACTTTATCATTTTGTAGTAGGAAGATAAATCTAAGAGGGGCAGATTGAGTCATGCCACAGGGAAGAAGTCTGTCCTTATCCTAAGACTAATAAATATGTATGGATGGGGGAATCATTAAATCATATAAATCCTTGTCTTATGGACATAATGATCCTGAATTTCCTGGCAGTTTGCAAACTGGACTAGTGGCCACAATTAAGAATAGAGTTAGTCTTACTATATACTTTTTGTCATATCTTCTTTTTTCACATAAAAAATGCTACTCTCTTTCTGACGTTTTCCTCTTTCCCATACTTCTGTTCTAGTTTTAGTCTTGTAGGACTAGGTAATTAATTCTCACTGACATCAAATGTTACCTATTTGTTTCTTTAATTACTGTCATGGAAAATAGTCCCTTAAGATTATGACATGCATGTGGGAATCTATCTGCTTAACTATAGTTAGGAGCACACATTCCTGCTATAGGTTAAGCAGCAGTTATGGCTCTAATCCAGACACATAATAACTTCTGGGCCTTGGATTTCTATTCTGGGGAATGAATAAATAGGCCTCATTCTGTGGACAGAACTATACCTGTTGTGTGCTCTCTGTAAAATGTTCCCCTCATCTTACATGCCTCTCTTCATTCTCACATAATTACTACTGATTTCTATATTTTAAGCTTCAGCCCCAAAATTGCTTCCTACAAAATGCTTCCCTAGTTTCAACTAAAAAGAAATGAAACATGATTGTTTGGAGCCACACACAATAGTATAGATCTATTCCATTGCTATACTTAAACCGTTGTCATTCCTTGTTTCCCAAGCATATCTTTATATGTGGTAGTCACACATGAATATGCATAATTAAATATGCAACTCCCCATCTAAGTCATGCTTTAAAAAGACATAAAGATGATGAAGTATTTAAAAATCAATGTAGAATAAGCAAATAATTGATGAAATTATGTAACCTGTTATTTCAAACAGAATATGTCTGACACAGAGACATTTGATGCATTGTCAACATTTTTAATCATTACAATGTTACCTAATTGAGCCTCTAATTTCTCAGTGCTCTTTGTAGTCGTGATTACTATAAAATCAATTGGAATATCAGCGAATTGCGTAGCCTCTTCCTTGTCCATGCCCTGACCCATTTCAGCAAAGAATTGTGCTGTACTCATGGACACCAAAGTGGAGGTTTCTGCTCTTCAGGAAATAACTTTGTCTGCAAGTCCTTTCAGAGACCAAGGCTGAGTGGCAGTTACCAATAGGGACCATTGCAAAGATTCTGTGGGGACTAAATATCTTCTTATTGTATCTGAAGGGGAAAGTACCAAAGACACAGAGAAACACACTTCTCAGCAAGTATAAATTCACCCTCTTCTCCACAAAATGTTTCCTCTGTGTAAGTTGCTTGATTTGTCATGACCAAAATATGGTTTTTGCTTTATTTTCTTCTCTCACATCAGTGTCTCCACCTTTTTATTCAGTTTGTTTCATTCTTGCAATTACTATATGGATCCTCCCTTTCCTACTTCAATCTATTTTCTGATTAAACTTGATACTTTCTTTGTGCTATTCTGTGCTGTCATGTAATTTTCTCATGCTTTAAAATTTTAATTCTTATGTTTACATTTTCATTGCATCTATCTCTGCTGAATTTTCTTGGAAAAAAGTGTATATATCTAGTTTGTATTTGAGTCAGTCTGGTAAAGCACTCAATAACTATTAGGTGATTGAATATAGATTAACTATTTCAATCATGAGACTAAAAAGCTCTTCACATTTCCATAATAATATAAATAAGGAAAATTGCTTATAATATATGTGAAGTATATTTTGTAATCATTCAAAAACTTTTACATTTATAGGCTCATCTTATTTCCATAAATTTTCTTTGCATTAGATAGTATAGAAAGGAGAGAGTTAGTGATTTCATAACTAATATTCTAGCCTTTGTAAGGAGGTTGAGGTTTCCTTGTGGATTTTGTTATTCTTTTGGCTATAATATATTAGATTCAGGTTTATAACATTAAGATTATTTTCTTTTTTTTTTCCAGTCCTGGGATTTGAACTCAGGGCCTGAGCACTATCCTTGGGCTTTATTTTCAAGGCTAGCACTCTCCCACTTGAGCCACAGCACCACTTCCAGCCTTTTTTATGTATGTGGTACCGAGGAATCGAATCAGGGTCTTCGTGCATGCTAGGCAAGAACTCTAACACTAGGCCAAACTCCCAGCCCCAAGTTTCTTAAACATACTTCTGACCTGTTGGCTAGACACAGAGAAGGGTTCTATAATTTCATAATCTGTTACTAAAGGTTCTAAGTTACTAAAGATCAGACACTTCTTCAAAGAAACGAATGCTAACCCTGAAACCATCCTTTCAGTTCATCAATTGAGCTGTGGAAAGGCCATGATGCTGCTTAGTGATTTACTCTTTGTTCAGAAACACAGGGAAGAAAATCACATTAACTCTAAAGTACATAGTCTCATGTTTGACTCTGTAATACTCAGAACAGAATAGAAGACACAAATGCAATTTCATCTCTACCACTGAAAGATAAAAACAAAAAAAGAAAACAAATTGTAGCCCAAAGATTTTTGGTTTAATATAGCAGAAGCTTCTTGATCTATAGAAATGGCATTTATCTAGTGAATGCATGGATTCACCTTTCAAAAATGTAGCTATTTATTTAGTCAGATATGAGTCATTATTCAGGCAAAAGCAATGGATTCTACTTTAATTGTTCACTGTCTGACTATAAAGCAAATTATTTGAGTCTTACAATTTAATCTTTACTGCAGGCAGTACTGAGACTATAACCCTCTAAAATGCAGGTCATTTGGGACCTCATTTAAGGGCTCATATTTTGTCTAATACATCAGAGTAAATTACATTACAGTTAGGATGGTATTAGTCACATAATATCTTATCCACATTCAAAAGGAAAATTATCATTGCTTTTTATCTCTATACTTCTTATTCAGTGAAAATTGATGAGTTATGGAAGGAAAATTGTGAAATGAAGCTAATTGCTTACCTACATGGCACTTTCCTTCTAAAGCCAAAACGTTAGCATAAGAAATACTCAAAGTAAAAAATAGTAGGTTACACAATTAAAACCATGCTTCCATTTATGTTCTATAAAAGAAAGCCTAACCTTAAAAGGCTGTTATTGTGTACAAATTAAATTATTAAAAGGTGACAAAACTATGGAAATATTTCTTAATGTGAAAAAAGACAAAGAATATTTATCAAATTCAATAGTATATATTCATTAACATTTCATTCCACAAAATGATTCAACTTATTAGGGCAAGGCCTTCTCTAAATGCAATATGAATAATAAATTTGATATTAAGTAAAAGTGCTCCTGGAAAGTAATGTTAAATTAGCAAGGTTAGAAATTTTTGATTTCAAAGCCAGGCACAGTGGTGCATTCCTGTAATCCTAGCTACTCAGGAGGCTGAGATCTGAGGATCAAGGTTTAAAGCCAGCCCTGGCACAAAAGGACCTGAGACTCAGCTCCAATTAACCTCTAGAAAACAGGAAGTGGGGCTTGGCTCAAGGGTAGGGAGGTAGCCTTGAGCTAAAGAACTCAGGGACTAGTGCGCAGGCTAAGTTCAAGCCCCATTACCCACAAAATAAAAGAGAGAGAAATCTTTGATTTCAGAAGGATGTAAACAGGGTTTTGCTAAACTTATTATTAATATGTAAATTTATATTATCCATATTTATTGTATTTTCATGTTCTGGCAAGTAAGTTAGCCAACATTTAACTTGGAAAAATATCTTTGTGATTGTGGTTCTGTTTGTTTTAATGAAGTAGAAATTTATTTATCATTATTTTTAATTTTATTGTTGGGATAATGTACAGGGGGGTTGCATTTATATTCATCAGGTAGTGGGTGCCATATACTATGTACATAATATACTATGTACAATGTGAAGCTATTTCTTTTCTCTTCTTTTCCCCTTGGGTTTATCAAATGTTGTTACTGTATCAGAATGTGATACCTGATATAGTGTATATATATTTATTTGTTTATTTGAAAAGGGGAAGGTAAGGGAAAAACATGATGGGTGGGAGGGGTGAGTGGAGGGAAAGTGGGAGAAAAACATGGGAAGGGGTAATTATGTTCAAGAAGTAATGTACCCACTACCTGATGAATGTAACTGTAACCCCTCTGTACATCACTCCAACAATAAAATTTTTAAAAGGAGGAGATAAAAAAGTATAGCTCAGTGATTGAGCCAGGCTCTTGGTTCCCATCCCAAACTGTAAAGTAATAACTAAATAAGTAAGTAAATAAATAAACTAAAAAAGTTTACTTTTTATTTTCTATGTTGTTATTCCTGATAAGTAAGCCATGTAGTTAACATAGCTTGTCTTTTTAAAGTAGAATGTGAACATTTTAAGATTTTAAATTTAATTAAATCTAATTGTGCAGTCATGTGCTCAAGGTACAGGGGTACATGTGATGAGAATGCCCACAGCACAGGCTGCCAATGGGAATAAGCACTGAGTTTGCAGACCAGAATATCTGGGGTTTTGTTTGGTTCTGTGTCTCTAAAACCTTGTATTGGAGCAAATCAATCAGTGTGGTATCTCCTATATGGAATGGCGATAATCATCACTTCCCTACTGTCCTCAGGAATTGAAAAATCAAATAAATTACATCACAACCAACACAAATATGAGATTATCTTTTATAAGATACACAATTCCTTCTCCTATTGAGCATTTCAAAATGTGCATTTTTAAATCTTACAGTAAATGGGTTAATCAAATGCATCCCAGCTAACAAAAGAGATCAGTGGTGGGGTCCTGCCAAATCTTCCAATATCTGGATACAAACTATTCCAGCAGGATCCACATCCACCACATCCTTTAGCTAAGGGGGCTTCTACCCTTCCTTCCTTCCTTCCTTTCTTCCTTTCTTCCTTCCTTCCTTCCTTCCTTCCTTCCTTCCTTCCTTCCTTCCTTCCTTCCTTCCTTCCTTCCCTCCTTCCTTGCTCTTGCCTCCACTCCAACATTTTTAGTGCTTACAGTTCAACTCGAAGGTGAATGAGTTAGAGAATATTTTTGAGACAGAATTTTTCCAGAAAAAGATCCAGGACTATACTTCAATAGTTCTTAAACCTAGAGAACATTGATTCACCCCACCCCATCCCAAAAGTAGTTTCACATCATGCTCGTAGAGGCTGTCAGGATTGAAGATTCCTTGGGTGAATATCCAAATCTACCTCAAAAAATACAGGCATTCAGTTATGGTGGATCCAGTTTAATGGAAGCATTGGGTAGTGGAGACAACTATTTCCTAATTTTAGGGCACTGAAAAAGACCCTAAATTTTCAATTATCCCAATGGACCTAGAAGTTTCCGCAATTGAGGGATAGCTTTGTTAAGCCAGATTTGTTATTGAAGCGATTCTCCCTTTGTTCTCATAACAGCCTGTATAACTAATAATAGACTGTATGAATATGATTTGCACTGTATCAAAGTGAGATTGGATACCCTAAACTCAAGAGATCTTGAAATTCCCACATGCATATAGTTCAGAACTCAGGAAAGATGTTTGCGACATATGGAAAGCTTAATATCTAATGCCACATTATCAGCATTGAGATTAAAACTAAGCTCAACACAAATTAAAAGATAAAGCATTTTGAGAAAGGCCATAAGTTTATTTCAAAATGTTTGGAAAACTTGGACTTGGTAACAAAAATAAAATGTGAAAGGATTTTTTTTATGTCTTCTATAAATTAAATATTTGACAAAAGTTAAACTAAGTAAGTGATGGATATAAGAAAATTCCCACAAAACTACACATTATTATTCACTATGCTACCTGAAGCCAATTCAAGTCTCCACTCTGTTGATGAAAAGGAGACAGAATCTTACAATAATAAGTCTCCAAGCTACAATTTAGCACCAATTTAGCAATTCCATTAGGAAGCACATCTAGCTCATTAAAAACAGAAAGCTATCCTGTCTATAAATTGCTTCACCATAATCAAATATTGGCAAAATAACTACATTGGAAGGAAATATCATGCCTGTCTAAAATATTATCAATTAATTGTAAAATAGGCATTTTGTCTAAAAGTGTCATGCATTTTACTCTGCAGTAATGATGCCCAAATTGAACTGAGTAAAAGGTTCTTTTTCTTTTGTCACATAAGCATTCTTCAATTTTTAAAGTACATTCAAAGGTTACTAATTATGGATTCAAATAATATAGAAACTGAAATTAATGAATTAGGCAGAGGCCTTCAAGCAATGTTAGATTTAGAGGTAGAAAAGCTTTTAGTTCTCAAAAAGAGTCATTGATCTGCAAGCCATGTGAGAGAAGGACATTGATGGAGGCAGCCCAGACACCTATTTTCCTTTATTTTCCTTCTCCTCCTCTTCCTTCTTCTTTGTATTGTTGTGTGTATAGTTTGAACTCAGGACCTTGAGCTTTCTCTTGACTTTTTTTTTTACTGTAAAAGTGATGGACAGGGGCTGCTGTAATCCTAGATATTCAGGAGGCTGAGATCTGAGGATCATTGTTCCAAGCCAGCCCAGGCATGAAAGTCCATGAGACTCTCAATAAACCACCAGAAAACTGCAAGTGTTGGTGTGGCTCAAGTGGCAGAGAACTAGCACTAAGCTGAAGAGCTCAGTGGCAACACTCAAGCCCAGCATTCAAGCCCCATGCCCACCCCCACCCCCAAAAATAGGATGCACAGAAGGGTCACAGTTACATAAGTAAGGTAATGAGTACTTTCTTTTTCAGAGCTGACTCTCCCCCCACCCCCTTCCCTCCAAGTTGTTAAGTTTATTTCCAAGTCTTGTATCACTGATATATTGGTTCACATTTTGTGTTTGCCCACAGTTTCTGTGAATGCCCTTCCTATCCTCAAATAAGATAAACTCATATAAAACTTATATAAAATACAGAATTTGTCAAAATAAAAACAGTGGCAACAGGGGGTGAAAACCAAGAAGGGGTAAGTAAACAACTGTATGCAGTACAACAAACAAAACAAAACAAAAAACGCTTCCTTGTCTTTTTTCTGTGTGTGTGTGCATTTGTAGGTGGGTCATGGGGCTTGAAATATGGGCCTGGGCACTGTCCCTGAGCTCTTCAGCTCAAGGCTACTGCCCTATCTTTGAGCTACACCCCAGTTCCCCTTTTCTAGTGATTAATTGGAGATAAGAATCTCAAGGTCTTTAGTGCCCAGGCTGTCTTTGAACCATGACCCTCAGATCTCAGCCTCCTGAGTAGCTAGAATTACAGGCGTGAGCTACCTCAATAGGTTTTGCTTCCTTATTTTTTCAAAAAAATGTAATTAATAAAGGGGTTACAGTTATATTCACCAGACAGTACGTGCATTACTTCACACACAACAAAGCGCTTCTTATGTTTTTGTCCCCACTTCCCTCTCACACCCCTCCCAATCATCTTGTCCCCCACTTCCCTTTCCTATTCCAAATAAACAAATATATATATATATATATAATATACCAGATAACAAGATCAGATACTATAACAATATGAGAATAACCAAAGGACAACAAAAGAGATGAGAAATAACAGAGTTCATTAAGAACAACAGTCACACACTATAAAGCTCTTGTTTCCATATCTGGAAGGTCCTTTCTTTCAGCCTCATCCTATATGGCCTTATGTATCTAGGTTTTGAGCCATTGTAATCTGCTGCTAGGAGAGTCCAAGGTTTGTACTAAATATTACAAATGAGGGAAATCATTGAGCCTATAATCCTTTGGCTCTGGCTTACTTCACTGAATATGATTTTTTCCAAGTCTTTCCAGTTCTTTTCAAATGGGGTGATGTTGTTCTTTCTGACAGCAGCATAGAATTCCATTGTGTATAAATACCACATCTTGTTGATCCACTCATCAACTCAGAGGCATCTGGGTTGGTTCATATCTTTGCTATGGTAACTAGTGCTGCAGTGAGCATTGTTGTGCTAGTGGATTTAGTATGTCCTTGTTTCTGGATGATTGGGTAAATGCTACATAGTGGGATTGTTTCCTTAACTTGTAGTAAATTTTTATTAGCATCTTTTTATAAAGTCATATGTACAAAGCTGTTGAGCTATTGTGATCCCCTGCTAGGACTATCCTAGACATATACTAACAATTACAAATGAAAGAAAACAGACAGCATGTATTTCTTTGAGTCTGCTTATTTCATTTAAAATGGTTCTTTCCAAGTCTTTCAGCTTCCTTATGAATAGGGCAATGTAATTCTTTCTTATGAAAGCATAGAATTCCATTCTGTGTGTGTGGGGGGGGTGGGCGTGCATTTTATATATATATATTTTTTTTTCTTTTCTTGATCCATTCATCCAGTAAGGGGTATCTTGGCTATGGTGAATAATGCTGCAAGGTACATAGTTGGACTGTTAGCTTTAGTGTGGCCCTCCTTGTGGTCATTCAGGTAAATGCCTATGAGTGGAATTAATGCATCATAGGGGAGCTCTATACTTTGCCTTTTGAAGAACTTCCATACTGCTTTCTAGAGTAGTTGGACATGGTTACATTCCCACCAATAGCGTAGTTGCATTCTTTTTTGGCCACATCCTTGCCAGCATCTGTTTCTTGATAATGACTATTCTAACTGATGTAAGGTGGAATCTCAATGTAGTTTTGATTTGCATTTTATTTATGTCCACAGATGTTGAACATTTCTTCATGTGTCTATTGATCATTCTTATTTCCTCACAAGAGAAGTCTTTCTCTCTCTATCTTTTTTTTCTTTTTTTAGGTGTTGGAGCTTGAAGTCTGGGCCTTGGCACTGTCCCTGATCTCTTTGGCTCAAGGCTCCCCTTCTATTGCTTGAGCACAGCTCCACTTACTGTTTTCTGTGAGATGAGTCTCACAGATTTTAATGCCCTGGATGACTTTGAACTGTGATCATCAGATCTCGGCCTCTTGAGTAGTAGCTAGGAGTATAGGCATGAGCCACCATCCCCTGCACTTTTTAATCCTTTAACTCACTTATTAATGGGTGGTTGTTTCTTTGCAAATTTGTTGTCAGGGAGGTTTTTTTTGAGTTTTAAGTATATTTTAGATATGAGGCCCTTGTCTAGTGTATACTTAGTGAAGGTCTTCTTCCAATCTGTGGGCTATTTTGCTAGCATGTCCTATGCCATGCAGAAGTTTTGCAAATAGTATCTGTGATATTTTATGGATAAAATCCTTGGAAGTCACAAGAAAACAGAGCAGGCACACCTATCCAAACACAGGACTCAAAGAAGGCTTTTGAAGGAGGTAACAATGGAGCTGCAAGATGATGAACTTGGTGAAATTAAATTAAGCAAAAATAGAGAAAGAAAACTATGAGAAGAAAGCAGCCAGGTGTTACCCTTGAGGTTGTGAGTGGGTTAAAGAATACAAATTGAATCTGAAAAGTGTGTCCATGCCCAAACAATTCAAGACCCCATAGATTATGCTTAAGTGTCTCTGTCCTATAAACCTCCAAAAGGTTTCTTAGCAGAGACACCTTGGTTTTTAAAAAGTCCATGATTTCAGGACAATATTAGAACAAATGTATCCAGGTGGATGGGTGTGTAACTGTGGTATCTTCAGCAATTGAGCTTGTTAAGAATGATCCTTGCTGGGCACTATTGGCTTATGCCTGCAATCCTAGCTACTAAGGAGGCTGAGATCCGAAGATCACAGTTCAAAGCCAGCCCAGGCAGGAAAGTCCATGAGGCTTTTATCTCTAATTAACCACCAGAAAACTGTTAGTGGAACTGTGGTTCAAATGGTAAAACATTGGCCTTGACTAAAGATCTCAGGTACAGTGCCCAGGCCCAGAGTTCAAGCCCCATGACTGGCCCAAAAAACAAAACAACAAAAAAAAATAAAATAAACAAGAAAAGAAATAAAAACAAATGATCCTTATATTTCTATTGGATGGTAGTGTCCTTGGCTATGACTCAAACACAAAGGGAGAAAGAAGTGGAGAGAGTATAAAAAGGAGGTTGAGTCAAGACATGAGAACTTAAAATCTCATGAAAAACATTCTAATAGATGGTCCTGGGTTCAAAAGTGTTATATAGGCTGGGTGTTGGTGACTTCTAGATACTCAAGAGGCTGAAATACCTCTTAGTAGTTCTCTGGCAGACTGTGATGTGAATCCATGACTTGCTTTTTACTTCTTTGCTGCCACACATTAAGAACTTGAAGGAAAAGGACATTCCATTTGAAATGGACCGTGGTGGTCTTCTGTACTTTATGGTGGAAGAAACTCAGGCCCAAGAAGGGTCATATTTAGAAAAAGTGAAAGCAGTTTTCTCTTCCTCTAATAGGCCTATTTTTGTTCTTTTCATGTTTGAGTATTTCTCAAATGAAAACAAAATGCACTGGTACCACTGTAGCATGCCATTTACTTTCCAACTTACTTTTAAAAACAACCAGCTAGGTTGAAGTCAACACATTGTGTGTTTGAACTCTCCATTTGCTGATACTGCTGTCTCATAGTTCATAGGAGAATTGTATTCACAGTATTGTACTAAGTAATCACAAAGTGTTGATTGGTCAGTGGTATTTCCACAATTAGTGAGTGGAAGAAGTTGGTGATTCTTTTCAACAATGTCTATTTATTTTCAAATTATAAAGAATACAGTGTGGATCTCAACCTTCTATTCAATGGTTTGCTCTTAGCATGAACTCTCTGGAGCACCTTTATTTGTATTATAAACATAGGCTTAGCAAAGGCTTTGTCATCATTAACACCATATTCACTAGTAAATACCAAAATACTATTAATAAAAAACAACCTAGCTGTTTGGTTCTGCTTATTCTTTAAGTCTTTAAATTAAAATCAATGTGACTTTTAAAAAATAAACCCTAGGTGGAATTTAAACTGCTCAAAGTGCATGAATTATGCATTTCTACAAGGCCTTAGGTGTATTGTTAGTAAATCAAATGCCGTAAATACAAATCCATTCCAATGGCTTATTTGAGGCGACTTGGGATGCACAATATTAATACAGTGGATAACAAAATAACTGTTGCACTAAGCAATGTTGGTATGTGCAAGTGTTTGGAGTGGTCCAGTGACCCCCACCATTAATAAAAGCTGAAATCATGATGACTTAAGAACTTTGCTAAATCATTTAACAATTTGACTGCATATTTTCTGTATATTCATATATTTGTGTATTCTGTATATTTATAAATTATTTAGAAGTTTTCAAATTTGGCCTCACAAATGAAGAATGGAGTTCATCTCTCTATTAAATTATAATTCACTAAGTAATTTACATACCTAATTAAAACCACCACAAGCCTCCAAAGAAAAAGAAATAAGAGCAGTGGGAGAGGTCACAATCTGTTTTATTGTTTTTTCAAGGACCCAGAGAAGTCATTTGTGATGGAGTTGCTAATGTTTGTTATTTGACTAATATATTATCATGTCACAATTTATTGATATGAAATTCATTTATCATGGAATTTAAGAAGTGAAAGTTCATCTAGTCCAAACTAATCTTTCTTTTTGTTTTATGAAAACCAAGACTGTTTGTCATAGTATAATTTGTCATGATTGTAATTTTAAATGTGTGTATGTATGTAAATACATATGTGTAATGCCCAGTATGTGAAAGTAATATATATTGCAATCATATAGCATATAATGACTAGTTACATACTATTTTTACATGAATTTATACATATACATGTGTGCATTGTATACAAATAATATCTGACAAAATGTTTTAAGATCTACCATGTTATTATAACTATCTTCTGATGTAAGATAAACATTTGCCAAAAAACTGCTGAATGTACATTTATATCTCTTCTACCTTAAGTCCCATTTCTTAAAAGATTAAATTCTTTTCAGCAGCCTGAAAAGAACAGCTATGAATGATAGAACTTTTGTGAACCTCAAAGCACAATATCATCACCTAGGGTAAGTAATGCTTATTACCAAGCCATCACTTTCTCTAGGACACATATCAAAGTAATTAGCCTAAGGAATTCATCCTTGTATAAGTTAGTGAATGTGCTAATGGAAGATCATCATCTTCTATCTCATTTGAAATAAGCTTAGAAGAAATAGTGACACAAGGAAATTTAATTTGTAACCAAGGAAGCAAAAGATTAGATAGTCTTGTTGGAATGAGCTTTGAGACTTTGTGGAACTTAAATATGAGGTGATATATATATATATATATATATATATATATATATCAAGAGTTTATTAAATCTGACCGTCTCTGTGGACTATCTCTTAGCCAAGATCAACCCTTATTCTGATATTTCCCCATGGGCTGTAACAATGATAACAGAAAAAAGTTTTGGCTCTGTCACTATGAAAACTGTAGGCTTGCTCCATATTTTGTTCATATAGTAAGGTATCCCAGGGGAGGCATGAAGCTGTGAAAAAAGGCAGAAAATTAAATTGATTTTTTTAGACTAGGACAAGGCCATATCAGAGGCATCCCAAGTTCAGAACAGAAAACTACCCTCATGACAATCCACAAATAAAGCTCACACAATTAGGGAAGGACATTTAAGGAGATTCACTCTTCCTTAGAAAGTAAAAATGACTAAAAACAAAATGCTACTTAATATAAATTTGTTTTACCTATAAACTCAACGTACCTTCTATCTCTAATTTTACCATCACTAAATTTTCTTAGGTGTACACAGAAATTTAAGATATTTCTTCACTATAAGGACAGAAAAAGAAAGACAGACTAACAATATGATGTTGCTAAGGAATAAAACATTATTTGAGCTCCTGAGAATGATCCCATACACTAACAAGCTTTGGATTTATGTTCTTAGGAGCACAATCTCTGTTTTCCCAACTTTCTTTCCACATCCCCTCTTCCAGTGGCAGCTTTTTGAAGACTTGAGAATTGTCCTCACTCAATATACACCTGGAAACACTGCCACAAATTTTCCAACACATACTGACCAGTTGGTCTCCGTTAATCAAGGAGCTATGCCTGTCATATTAATATATGTGGTAGAACTTTTTAGTAAATGATACCTGACATGTGTCCAAAGTCGTTTTGTGCCAAATCCACCCTGCTCCTTCTCCTCTTAACTCGTGTGAACAGTTACATAAAAGATGTTCTATTTGTCTCCTTAAAAAGACTACTCTAATGTTTCAGAGCTTAGAAGATTCTGGGGCTTTTTGTGAACATTACATTTACTCAATATTCTCCTCTTTCTGAATTAAACTTTTTGTTTTTTTGCTAAGAAACTTCCCATAAGTGAAATCTGTTACAGTTGTTCTATAATACAATTTTGTATTCTGTACTGGGTATCAGATTTAGGATCCCACACATGCTAAGCAAGTGGTCACTGATCACATTTGCTTCATCCATCACAGAACCTAGGGAACATGTATATGCCATCTTTTCATATTTTTTTCTCAAAAGAGCTTTCAATTTAACAAAAGAAGGGTAATTAACTTCAAATCTCTTTGAGACAAAAATAATATGGGTTAAAATTTCATATATACATACACAGACATATGTATATGGTTTACTACAAATTTGATCTAGGCAGTAATAAAATTAACTCCTTCAATGCATCCATTAAAATATCACACTGAACTCCCATAATATGTACAACTTTTTTAATGAAAATGAGATAGTTAAAAATAATAACACATGCCAGGTGCAGTGGCTCACGCCTGTAATTCTAATTACTCAGGAGGCTGAGATCTGAGGATCACAGCTCAAAGCCATCCTGGACAAGAGTGTGAGGCAGATCTATTCTCCATGGTCCTTTCTTTCTGATCCTGGATGCTGTTCTCCTTATATATTTTGTAAATGCTTCTGATCTTCTTTTTGATTGGACAATCTGCATCAGGCCTTTCCCATAGAATGGAAAAGTCACTTCTCAACACAGTGGGAATTTTTTTATTTGTTTTGTTTTGTTTATGTGACAATTCTGGGGCTGGAACTCAGAGCCTGAACCCTGTTTTGGGGTTATTTTGCTCAAAACTAGTGCTCTATCACTTGAGCTACAGTGCCACTGCTGGATTTTTTTTGGTGTTTTATTGGAAATAAGAGGCTTATAGAGGGTGACTTCAAACTAAGATCCTCAGATCTCAGCCTCATGAGCAGCTAGGTTTACAGATGTGAACCACAGGAATCCACGTACTTTGTTTTATAAAGGTGATCATTTTCTGTAAGTTCTTATAAAAAGGATTCTCCAGCAGCTTTATTTTTGCAGAATCACTATAACTCTGTGAAGGGAATACTTTTGGCTCTAGGCTGTACTAGGGAGCCTATGCTTTAACAACAGCATACATATACTTCCATAGGTATCTCAGTGACTGAGTATTTACTAGCATGCACAATTCACTGAAAAAATTAAAACATAAACATTTCTGTGAAGAACCACATTTTTCTCCCACTGAATGAAAAAAACCTATCTTCTTCATGTAATCTTGTTAAGTATGGTGTCTAATATATTTTTGGTTTGAGAAAACAAGCTCTATAAACTGAAATGAAATATATCCCTTTATCCCACAAGGTGAATAAGGAGAATCATGGGCCAGGGGAGAGGACTAAAGCCAAGCACATTTCTGATGGATGAGTAAAATTCCATTGTGTTTATATACCACATTTTCTTGATCCATTCATCCACTGAGAAGCATGTGGTAAACAATGCTACAATGAACATGGTTGTGCCAGTAGTTTTGGTGTGGCATTGTCTGTGTTCTTCTGGGTAAATGGCCAAGAGTGGTATAGTTGGATCATAGAGAAGCTTTATGTTTGTGTTTATGTTTAATCTCCATATTGGTTTCCAGACTAGTTGAACAATTTATATTCTCAATATGAGGGTAACAGAGATCTCTTTCAGCCATATCCATACTGTAATTGTTGAAATGAACTCCAGGAAATGGAGTCAAGAGGTTTTTTCCTTTGCTAATTTTTTTTCTTTTTTTCTCTCATTTGTTTGGGAGGGTAAGGAGGAGCACAGAAATGGAGGGACAAAGGGTGAACAAACGAAACGATGGTACTCACTAGACACTACGTTGAATATGACTATACAACTTGTGTGTGAGGATGGGAGTGAAAAAGTGGGAAAGAGCAAGGGAAGGGGTGAAATTATTCCTCTTTATCCGATTTATGTAACCATAATCATTCTGCACATCCTTTAAATAACTATAAAATGTATTAAAATGTTAAAAATAAAATATAGGGCTAAAACTGAAAGTCAACACCAGCTTAGTGCAGTGAATCACACTTGTTGTCCCAAACTTGAAGGAAGGTTGAGATTTGGAGGTGGAGGGTGGGGAGGCTCATGGCTCCAGGCAAGCCCAGGGAGAAAAGTCCAAGAGAATTTGTCTCCATAGAGGGAAAATTCATTGGTGTCTGCTTGTGATCCCAACAACAGCAAGAAACCTACAGTTGTCACCTCACACTCTGTGATCCCAACAACATCAAGAAACCTACAGTTGTTAGCTCATATTCTGTGGGAAACAAGATGCTGCTCCAGTAAGGCTGGGAACACAGCCTAGCGGTGGAGTGCTCACCCAGCATGTATGAAGCCCTGGGTTCAATTCCTTGGTACCACATACACAGAAAAAGCTAGAAGTGGTGCTGTGGCTCCAGTGGCATAGTGCCCAAGGACAGTGCCCAGGCCCTGAATTCAAGCTCCAGGACTGGCAAAAACAAACAAACAAACAAACAAACAAACAAACAAAACAGTAAATGTAGGATTGAATGCATGGACTCAAGTATTAGAGCACCAGCCTACCAAGCTTGAGTTAAAACCAGTAGTTTCAAGAAAACAAACCAAAAAGTAGACCAGGGTGAGGGCATGTAGCTCCATGTTTGAGCACTTGCTTTGCATACATGACATCTTGAATACCATACCTAGCTCTTTAAGATAAAGGAAAGTATCCAAAATACAAGGCTATAAATTCCAAAGGTATAGGATGGAGAAAGTTCATTACCACAGATAACAAGATTTTTAAAACCTAAAATGAAACAATGTAAGTGCAGGATAAACTAAGTGTTCAGTAATGCCGCTTAACTAAGGGCAAAGGAAGCCATAAAACGTTACTCAAAGATGCTTGATGCTGATGGCAATTTATACATATTCACCCATCATTTCCTAAACACCTAGTATGGTCAAATCATTGCACAGTTTATAGGAACTATTACAGATGTGTTCAGGAAAAAGTAAATGTACCATAGGAGATTAAAATATTCCTTCTGATCATGAAATTTATGCATAAGAACTATTTGAAAATTAGATTCAATTAGATACTAAATTCTGCAGTATGGATTATCTGCTTCATTTACCTACTCATTCAATAATTAAATGAACCTATTATATGTATTTTACTGCATTGGGTACTCACATATTTTTTTAATGTGCAAACTCAGTGCCAGAGAATTCATTCCTGTTTTGATAGTGTAATAGCTGTTGAGTCTATCTATCAAAGGAAAAGCTGTAACACCAACAACTGCCAAGAATGACTCATAGGTCCAGATGGATTTTTTTATATATACACTTCAGAATACATCTTGTCTACAATAGGCATCTGAGTAGAGGAATCAGAATAAAATAAAGTGCTCCCAAAATATTTTATTGATTGTGTGTATTTGTAATCCTTCATAAGGTGACCATTCAGCATTCAAGCAACATCTTAAACCAGCCAACTCTTTTAGCAACTGAACCCAAATGGCTACACACAGAGTATTTGTAATACGAATAATTTGGGATGTGCACATTAATCTCAATACAAAAGATTTTTCCAGTTCACTTCTGAACTGATCTTCTCTCATGCTTCATTTGGGAAAGCAACATATGAGTTGCTATGCTGTGATTAATCTAAATGTGTGTTCTAATCCAGCTCCAGGCTGTGTGAAGTTACTGCTCGGCAGGATTCGCCATCTGTGTGGAATGCCAGTATGATGAAACACTCGTTATAGGAAATAAATTTTAAGGGCTCTACATTTCTAAATCAAGAAAAGCCACTTTTATTGCTGAATGTGCCTCCAGATGATAATCTATGGGATTCCAAAAATGAAATGACAAACAACCTGACTTCGGAATTCCATATATTGAATTGTGATTTACAGAATGCTCCATCTCTTTTAAGATAAGAAAGTAAATCCAGCATTGTAGTTTATGACCACCAACTTTTTCTATACTGGATAGTAATTGTTGTGCAAAGAAAATCAGGGAGCATACAAATGAATAAAGTGGAAGCTAGTGATTTACTTTCCCAATGAGTCTATTACTAAAATTGGATTATCTGGAAGTCTACCCTAACCCCTGAAAATCCCACCCAATCTAGGAATGAATGTGCTTTGATTCTTCCCAATTACCATCACTTAATTCCTTGTAAAGAACCTCCTTGAGTTTCATGGCTGTAGCACTGTAATACCAACAGCATTTCCCAGTTAAATTCAAATACTCACTGAAGTTTATTCCATTACAGAATTATAACCAAATATTGGTGGCTCACACCTATCATTTTAGCTATTCAGGTGACTGAGATACAGGGAATCATGGTTTAAAGCCAGTCCCTAGGTAAATAAATAAAGCAGAGTTAGAGACATGTGTTAAGTGGTAGAGTATAATCCCAGCCAGCAGAAAATCTTGAATTCAAGTTCCTGTATCAGAAAAACAAAATAAAATCACAGCTACACAGGAGTCAAGAGTGGGTGGATTATGATTCAATGCTGATTTTTAAAAGTAAGCTATATATATGTATATATATATGAACCATATATAACTATACATGAATATATAGTCCATACTACACATATGCTATATGCAATATTATACACATGCATCTTAATATCTGTGGGCATAAGGTTCGAAATTGCTCACCACTGATCAAAAGCCAAAAATGATCAGCATACATAGCGTTCAGCACTCACTTTTCCCATAAGACCACCCTTCTCTAAAGACATAGCACAAATCTAGTGTTCATTTTATCATTTCAGTTCTGAACAGTCATTTTCAGCTTATACAAAGGGCACCAGTTATTTGTGACAGTCTTATTTTCTCAAAATTAAGGGTGGAGAAATATTTAGCAGGTCACATAATATTTAAACACAACTGACACAAGTAATTTGACTGAGTTTCTTCATATCATATCATCTGTGTAATGCCAAGTGTAGGGATTTCTTTTAATTAATCAGTTAAATTTGTTTCATGATGAGTGGTGAAGACTCCAACTAATAAGTCTTATCATGTAAAATGGGCTTACTGTGTGAATACACACATCCATATGCTTGTATGTATATGTATATGCACATATTTTTAAATGTGGAAACATTTATAACACATATACATATAGCATATACATATATTACATAAACACTAATATTCACATACACACATATATAAGCACACACACATATCTTTTGCCATACATAATGTCTAAAATTCTTTTCTCTCTAATTATGACTTACCTATATTTCTTTCATAAAGTTTTCCAAAATAATGTTTACAATTTTTTTTCTATTTCATGCACCTTATGTGCTTGTTAAAAATCTTTAGCTAGGAAAAGTTAATGAAAATTATTTACTGTGCCTCCTCCTAGAAACCATTGTATTTTTATCTTCTTATTTACTTCTCTGATCTACAGAAAGTTAATTTTGTGTACAATGCATGACAAAAATTGAGTTTTGGGGCCGGGAGTTTAGCCTAGTGGTGCACTGCTTACCTAGCATGCACGAAAACCGGGATTCGATTCCTTGGTACCACATACATAGAAAAAAGCCAGAAACGGTGCTGTGGCTCAAATAGTAGAGCTCTAGCCTTGAGAAAGCCCAAGGAGAGTGCTCAGGCCCTGAGTTCAAGGCCTAGGACTGGCAAAAAAAAAAAGTTGAGTTTTATTACAGCAAGTTCCATCAGGGGAGATGCCTTGAAGACCCCTCCTGAGTCTCTGCAGTGCATCTTCCTTACCTAGGTAACTGATGCACCCCCCACCCTTTCTCTGAGGTCACATTCTGGACTACCCTGTTCATGCCATCGTGGGAGGGAGGTTACATCCTCATCCATTATGGCCACACCTTCCTACCTGGCCCCACCTTCTCTTTACACCTACTCTGTTTAAAACTGAAACAAGCAGGGCGTGCTTGTTATCCTAGCTACACAAGAGGAGATCTGAGGATCTCAGTTCAAAGCCAGCCCAGGCACTAAAGACCTTGAGACTCTTATCTCCATTTAATCACTAGAAAACGGGAGGTGGGGCTGTGGTTCAAGGGTAGGAGGGTAGCCTTGAGCTGAAGAGCTCATGGACAACACCCAGGCCCAGATTTCAAGCCCCACAAGCAGAAAACAAAAAGTACCCCAGCCAGGCAGCTTCCTTGTCTTTTTCCACCCTGTGAAACCTGGACTGGAGTCAGCAGTTCGGAAATTAGAGTTCATTCCCCTGCCTGAATACAGTGTGGTGATCGCTGCTCGATTACCTAAGTAAAACATTGGTTGCTTTAATATAAATTTAAAAATGTCCAAAAGACACTTACTGAAAAGTCTTTCATCTGATGTTGATATGTTTGCCAAAAATCAATTGATAAGACACATGTAGACAGAAAAAGGGACTTCATGTGAAGTCATAACTTTTGTTAGAACAATAGCTCAGTGCCAGAGTGTCTAAATCAGTATGGGAGTAAAGAAATGCCTTTCCAGTATATTTCAGAATCAGTTTAGAGGTTTCCATGAGCAGAATGCTAGACTGGAGTGGCCACACAGAAGTCTTACACATCACTTATTAGATTTACTTTTTAGAACTTCATTCTCTTTGATACAAATGAAAAAAAATTGTTTTCTACTTATTTTCTATTTTTCATTATATATATATATTGTGTGTGTGATCTTTTGAGATACACAATCTTTTGAGATACACAATCTTTTGAGGATTTTCTAAATATTTTTTAATTATTACAACTAAAGGCAGAAAGATGATTAAAAATAAATCTATCTGGTCACCATGGCTTACATCTGTAATCCTAGCTACTCAGGAGGCTGAGATCTAAGGATCTCAGTTCAAAGCCAGCCCAGGCACTAAAGACCTTGAGACTCTTATCTCCAGTTAACCACTAGAAAACCAAAAGTGGTGCTGTTGTTCAAGAGGTAGGGCAGTGTTACCCCCTCCCACATTTTTCTCCCACTTTCTCTTACCCTGCCAGCTGTAAAGTTCATTTCCAACATATTGATTCATGAGTATAGCCTTCATATTGGTTCACTCTTTGTTCTTTGTCTCACCATTTTGTTGTCTCCTTTCCCTTCCCTAATTCAAATAAACATATATAAAATACATTAGGTACCAAAATCAGATATATTGACAACAGGGGATAAACCATGTGAGGAAAAAGGAAAGAAGAAATAACTACACATAGTACATTTAAAACAACAACCACAAAGAAAAACCTGTTGATTCTATACCTTGGAGTACATTTTTCTTAGCATTATTCTCTATGGTTATATGTACATAGGTATTAAAGTATTGTGATCCTCTGCTAGGACTACCATAGACATCTAAGTCAAGTAAGTCAGACCTAAAGAAAAATAGACTCAATTGTTTCACTCATTTTGAATAATGACACATTTTAAAAGTAAGAGATCTCTGTAATTTTAAGGTAGGTTTTAAGGGAAATTTGAAGAATGTCATTTAGGTTCAACATGTAGAAGGGTAACATTTGTACACACAAGAAAGTTGCAATCAATTCTTAAGTAAGAGAAAAAATATAACAATGGGACATAAAGAAAATGGACAAGTTGGGAGAAATATTACTATGGTATATAACTGCTTTAAAGAGTCAAGTGAGTACATACTGATATAATTATATATGAAGATTAATGATTGGGTCAGGAGTATGGCCTAATGGTAGAGTGCTTTCCTAGCATGCACAAAGACCCGGGTTCAGTTCCTCTACCACATACACACAAAAGGCTGGAAGTGCTGCTGTGCCTCAAGGGGTAGGATGCTAGTCTTGTAAAAGCTCAAAGACAGCACTTAGGCCCTGAAATCAAGCCCCAGGACTGGCAAAAAAAAACAAAAAAGATTGAATGATTTCTTCATATGATTTCTTCTTTCATATTTATTTCAGTATCAGAAGAAAATTTCAAAATCCAGGCTAAGCAAAATGTGAAGATTTAGTGACAGCTAACAACAGTTAAATATCTCAGAAAGGAGCTATTAAAAACTTTTTCCAGCACCTCATTTTTATTTTCCAGTGTATATTTTCCAAACCCCTTATAGACCTCATCAAAACAATTATGATATCTTCATCGTGATATTGACCTTTTTCCATATATTTTTATTGTAATTAATAGAAGGGTTACATTATATTCACCAGATAGAAGGTGCATTACTTCACATACATTGGTACCCTTTCTCATGTCTTGGACCTCATTTCCCTCCACCCACCCTCCACCCCTCATCTTGTTTTTCCCCCTTTCCTATCCAATTTCAAATAACCAAATAAACATATATACAATATATCAGATAACCAGGTGAAATACTGTAACCATATGAGATAACCAAGGGACAGCAAAAGAGATGAGAGATAACATAGTACATTAAGGACAATCACTCATTATATGGCTTTATGTTTCTATATCCTGAAGGTCCTTTCATTTAGTGTCATACTATATGACCTTATGTACCTAGGTTTTGTTCTATTGTAAATCTCTCCTCGGAGAGCCCAAGGTTTCTACTGATTATGATAAATGAGGGAAACCATTGAGCCTATGTTCCTTTGAGTCTGGCTTACTTCACTTAATAGGATTTTTTTCTAAGTCTTTCCATTTCCTTACAAATGGGGTGAAGTCGTTCTTTCTGACAACAGCATAGAATTCTATTGTGTATAAATACCACATCCTGTTGATCCACTCATCAACTGAGGGACATCTAGGTTGGTTCCATATCTTTGCTATGGTAAATTGTACTGCCATGAACATCTCTGTGCTACTGGATTTAGGATGTCCTTGTTTCTGGACTATTGGGTAAATGCCAAGTAGTGGCATTGCTGGGTCATAGGGGCGTTCTATGTTTAGTCTTTTGAGGAACTGATTATGCAATTTTTTTATTTCAAGATTTGAAATCCTTAATATGTGTTTTAAACAACATATTAATGAATTAGCAACATATTTATAAATTTGTGGGTAGTGTTCTGTCATTAGTACATTTGTCACACTTTCAAGATTATGGATGTTATTAAAGATTCTTGAAGGAGAAAGGAGAGCCTAGTACTGATTGGGATGTTATTGGCATATGGATTTGCACCTCTTCACTGAATTCGAAGGACACTCCATTCTCCTGGATGGGCAGATAATTATCTGTTAAATAGTGAATGAAAATTGTCAGGGGGTGACTGAAAATGCAGGCCATTTATATTGCACAGGAGGATTTTCAAAGTAGTTCCCCAGCTCAAAGTAGTTTCAAAAAAAAAAAAACCTGAAGGGTCATTGAAGAGAGATGCAACTGATAAAGGTTGATTAGAATTTCTTGTCATATTAGCCAGTTAATGATGTGTTTAAATTATCCTGTGGGTTCTTTCATTACACCTTAAGGTTTAAAATTTAACTCTTTTTGCTTGAAAGCACTAGATGAGTTTTTAAACTTACAAATGAATATTTAAAGTATGAGATGAGCAATGCTAAAGCAGTACAGGTAGCCTCTTTCCTTAGTTACAAGGCAGAGACTTTTAAGGGACAACATTGCTGCTGCTTAAAAAGTAGATTTAAAACACCATCTGATCCTCCTCAGAAACATTCACACTGAGCATGCTCAGAAATGTGTACCTTAAATTGAAGGTGCTCAGGAACTCCTACCCCAGACTGTGTATGCTCAGGAATGTATACGCCAAACTGAGCATGCTCAGGAATGTGTACCTTAAAGAAATCATGCTCAGGAATGTGTACCTCAAATCATGTTTAGTAATGTGTACCTTAAATAGAGCACACTCAAGAATTCTCCCATACTACATACTACATGTGCTTTGCCATATGATGATATTGAAGTTCCTCAACAAAATCCCATGCTTTCCTTTTACAAGCAGAGCATTACTTTGCAAATAGTTGATATTTTTTCCTATTTGTTGCAAGAAATATTCTGTTATCTTTTTTCTGATCATATTCACCATTTTCACATTCAGTAGGTGGTATTATTTTTATAAGTTCAGTATGTTTATTTAAAACAAACACATACACCTTTCTTATTTGCATTCCAAACTCTATTAACTAATACTTCTTAGCAAATGTTCAGAAGGTAAATGAATGGATACTTAACGATTGAGTGCGCAAACTATGGAAAACAAATTAAATGTAATCATTTATTTGCTGGATACCAGTCAACTAATAGTATACACTGAATAGGAAAAAATAAAGTGGAATATTATGTCCAAAACATTAAGCAAATAATCAGAGTAATATTATAAATATCTTGTTTAAAAATAAAGATTTGAATATGTACACAAAATGAAGACTTATATTCTTATAAAAAACAGCTAAAATAGTGACATCTGAAAAAAGCACAATATTTGATAAGATATAAGAATCGTTTTAGATTGTAGAAGAAGGAGGAATTATCTTGCAATGCAAATTTTAAAAATAGTTTGTTGATGTTTTCTGTTAATCATTTGAGACTTAGACATGTAGTCTCTGTAATTTATGGGATGCATTCTCCAAAACTTTAATCCTGAGATTGCCCTACGAAATGTGTGTTAAAATTTGAATTAATATTTTCATTTAACTTTCCTCAGATCTTCAAACATGCATTTCTCATTCCTTATCAGAAGAAAGCTATTTCCTATCTGTTTTCAGAGCAGGTTTTCAATAACCTCTGCTACTTTTCTCACTAATCCTGAGCTGTTTCTGTGTTAGGGCATCTTATTTATGGTGAAAATCTCATCCTGATTGTTCATTTCCTATACTAGCGGCAGCTACACGGCACTGAGCCACACAGATAACACCTCTAAAGAATTACATCTGTGAATTCCAAATTTTCCAAGATGCTAGTACTTGCTTGTCCATAGAACTCTTTCACTTAGGATGTTCTTTTCTGCCTTCAGGTAAATTACAAGATGAAAAGAATATGTGCATGGGAAAACACTCAGTGCTGTTTCTGAACCAAGAGCAGAGATCTCGTGAGAAATTGTTAGAAAGCCAGTTCTTAGGCCCTAGCCACACCCTGGAGACAGGGGTGGGGGTGGTTAGCCAGCTGATCTGATGTACATTTACATTTGTCAGCCATTGGATTACAGACCATGAGTAGGTTCCTACTAGAAAAAAAGATAGCACCATCTTGCTTAGCTTTTTACTTTTCTTCCTTTCATAAATTCACTCATTCACAATTTGGAGCTTCATACAAAATCATCTCCTTCAGACACATTGACTGTTCTGTCCTTTCCAATATCTCCCTATATAGACACTCCAAAATTGTTTTCTTTTTAATATCCCATACTCCTAATGAAAGTATGGAACAAAGAGATTCGTTCAATAAACATGTTAAACTGTATCTGCTTACCGCTTACACATGAATATTGACAGTTAACAATGCATACCTCATTCTCTAATTGTATAGTTAACAATAAATAGCTTGATCTCTATACTGAGCAGAAAATTAAACTTGAGAGGCTTCACAAGAACAAAAATACTAAAGAAGAAGCCAGATGTGGGTGGCTCACACCTGTAATCCTAACTACTCAGTAGGCTGAGTTCTGAGGATCTCAGTTTAAAGCCAGACTGTGCACTAAAGATGGTGAGACTCTTATCTTCAATTAACCACTAGAAAACTGGAAGTGGTGCTTTGACTCCAGGGATAGGATGGTAGCCTTGAGCTGAAGAGCTCAGGGACATCAGGAGGAGGAGGAAGAAGAGCAAGAGGAGGAAGCGGAGGAGGAAAAAGAAGAAGAAGAAGAGCATTCCATCTTCCATATCTTTCTTGGAAACTTTGTAAGAACCAAAATATTTACTCAAGAATGTTTTAAATTAATATTATTGTCTCTGTAAAAAAATAAACTTAAGCCAATATTTCAAAAGAAATGAGCAAATAAGAATTTATAGCTTTGGGGTTTTTTTTATAGAAATAAGTTTCCACCAATACTCCTTACAGAGTCAGGTTATAATTGTTACAAAGGGAATGAATTGCTATATTTAATTTCAAGTAACATATAACCAGCAAATACCACCTCAACTATCACTTTGTAGGAAGGAATGCTTTTTTAAGGCTCAATGGAAAGTTTTCACCCACTGAGTGGGAAAATTAATCACTGGTTTGTTGTTGCATTTCCTATTTGTGTGGAAAGAGTCTAAATAATTTTGTACTTCTCACTTCAGCTTACTGTTTATAGAAAATAGAGATTCTGAGGAAATTGCAAGCTTTAAATACATTCATCAGAGAAACTAAAAAGGAAGCCAAACACAAAAATCTCATCTGAGTTTCTCCTGAATCTCATGGCATAAGATTTCAATTCCAGACAATATTAAAACTCTGATTCCAAGTCCTAGCTCCCATTGAGTTTGCTGAGATTTCAGAAGAGTGGCAACTTGCATTTTTAGCGAACATACTGAAATCATCCTGACAAGAAGGTAAAAAGACCAAACCTTGAGAAAACTGGCTGATATGTGTTGTTTCTATTAGTTTACAGGAATAAAAACTGCAAATTCGTATGCAGATAATAGAATTGAAATATTCCACTAGGCTTTTTTTAATGTTGTATTTGAAATATTAGCTTAGTTCTGGAATATCCTGAGATTAGTGCATCCCAAGCAATGAATTCTGTATCAAAAGTAGTTTTAAAAATATTATAAATTTGATTCACAATTTGTTTTCTGAATAGCATTTGCCAGCAAATTCTTCTTTTTTATTCTTCATACATTTTTAGTGTTATTCTAAAGATAGAGTAAAGGAGAGCTGCAGTTATATACATTTCTTTTTGAAAAGTATCACCCCTTCCCTCACTCTCTCCCAGCTTTCCCTTCCCATCACTACCCACAAGTTGTATAGTTCATTTTCAATAGAGTGACTAGTGAGTCCCAGTGCTACATTGGTTTGTCCTTTGTCCTAATATTTTTGTGCTTCCCATTCCCCTCCCAAAGACAGATAAACAAACAAAACAAAAGGAATAATAAACAGAACATAATAAGCAGAGAAAAACAGAATAAGAAGCAGAAAAAAATTTTTCCCATTTCCTAGCGTTCATTTTGATACCTATTATTTTATAGGATCAGCTTATATCAGTTACCACAATACTTCCAGTTCCATTCATTTTTCTGCAAAGGATATAATTTTTTGCTCTTTATGGATGGGTAATTTTCTTATTTCATTAGCATCATTTCTTAGGAAAAACTACTGTAAGAGTTTCCACTAAATAATAATATACTCAAAGTTCTTTTCAATTTAATCAGATAATACAGAAAAAATAAGCATAAAACTTGAAATGATGAAGGACAATTAAATTCATTTTTAATTATATAGCATATTACACAGAACATCAAAATAATGACTCATCTATAAAGATGTCAATGGCTTTCCTATATATGAAACATATATAAAAAAGAAAAAGCCCATTATTCATTTTATTTATTATTCATTTATTTATTCTTTCAGTACTAGGGATTGAACACAGGAACCAGCACTTGTTAGGCAGATGCTTTACCACAGGAATTATGCTTTTAGTCATATTTAATTTATACTTATTTTTTATTTTATTGTCAGGATAATGCATAGAGGGGTTACAGTTACATTTATCAGGTAGTAGGTGCATTACTTCTCACCTGTTGATACCCCTTCTCATGTTTTTGTCCCCACTTCCCACCCACCACTCCCTCCCAATCATCTTATTATCCCCTTTTCACTTTATTTTTAATTTAATTTTAGGTAGGGTCTTGAATTTTTGTCCAGAGCCATCCCTGAACCATCTATAATTTCAGATTTGTCCTACCATGAGTGGTTCCAATAGCTAATTATTACTTGTAGAAAATAGTTGAAATATTTTGACAAAAATTGACATTTAATGGATATAATACATACAGTACTAGAGAAATACATTACATTGTAATTTATTAAGAAAAAGTGACTTTCCTTTATGTCATTACGGTGTGTCATATAACCAGAATGATTGCTTTCTTTAAAATACTGTTATATTTTTTAATGAATAATGAGTCTGGCATAAAACAATAACCAGAAGAAAAACTTCAAAAGGGATTGAAAGAAGAATTCTGGAAAGTTATGTACTCACTACCTTCAAATGTAACTGTAACCCTCTATACATCACCCTGATAATAAAACTAAAAATAAAAGTAAAAAGTAATGAAGAAAAGAACTCTAGATTTACACAGGTATTTGATGTTTTTTTTTCTATAAGTACTCTAATAGATATGAAATAAAGATGACATTAACCTTTGATGATCATAAAAACTGTTCTGAGGAAAGCATTTAATATTTAGGATAGGTACATGACAGATGATTAATATTAATGACTTCCTTATTAAGCTGGAAAAACAAAAGAAACACATGGGAACACTGAATCACAGAGGATAGGGAAAAAATGTCCCCGTGATATGACATTGGAACTATTGGAAAGAACAAAAGTATATATTCCGTGCAATGTTTTATTTGCCCACATTATTTTATAAATTTTATTTGTATGACTTATTTCATGTGAAACAAGTCAGATCAATAAGGACCAAGGATAACTGGCCAAAGAAAACAAAAGTATCACATAAGCAATATAAAGGAAGAATGAAAGATGAAAAGTAAGGACAGAGAAGAGAGAAATTAAAAGAGAGAAAGAGAAAAAAAAGCAAAATAAAAGTTGCCAATCTTTTTCAGCTGTTACTCCAAACACATACTCAAAATCTATTATTATAAAGTGAGTCAACAAGGAAATTGAAATTAAAGTTGCAATTACCTAATACATTACAGTCAACTAAAATAACTAAAAACATTTTGAAGATTGACAGCTCTAAGTTTGGCTGAAAACATGAATCAACAGAGTATATCATGCATTGCTAGTGTACAAAATTCTTTTCCAAAAACTTTAGAAAAGTCTTTAATTAAAGTTCAAGTATACTTACTAGATGGATAAAAGCTAGCATAGCATTCAAATATGACTAAAGTTTTGACATATTGGCTGGGAGTTTGGTCTAGTGGTAAGAGTGCTTGCATAGCATGCATGAAGCCCCAGGTTCAAATCCCTGGTACCAAATACATACAAAAAGGGGGAAATGGTACTGTGGTCCAAGTGGCAGAGTTCTAGCCTTGAAAAAGCCCAAGGCCAGTGCTCAGGCCCTGAGTTCAAACCCCAGGACTGCCAAAAAATAAAAAATAAAAAATGAATTAAATAAATAAAAATAAATTTTGATATGTAAAAGAAAAAACAATAGGTAAATGCAATATATTTGGTAAATGTGAAAGGGTATCAATGTATGTGAATTAATGCACCTTCTATCTGGGAAATATCATGTAACCCTTTTACTAATTACAATGAAAAAAATACTAAAAAAAAAGAAAAAAATATATTTGGTAAAAGTTAGTATTCAGGCACTATAAAAACTTTCAGATTCTAAGAATATATTAAACTTTCCAAACTTATAAATAAAATCTACAAAAAAAAATACCTACAACTAACATCAAGCATTAGAGTGGAAGTCTAAAGGCTTGCCTCACTGAGGGCATGGCTGAAGTATGAGAGTCCCTGCCTAGCAAGCATGAGACTTTGAATTCAAAACATAGTATGGCAATAATAATAATAATAATAATAATAATAATAAATTATATATAATTACACAAAGGGTAAAATAGTTCAGAAATGATATTCATTAGACATATTGAAAATGAACTATACAACAGGTGAGGGAGTAGAGAGAGGGAGGGAAAAAGTGAAGAAAATGAAGGATTGGGTGATACTGCTAAAAAAGATATGTACGCATAACAGTAACCCCTCTGTACATCACCTTTATAATAAATTTTTTAAAAAAAATTTAAAAAGAAAGACTTACCTCATGGTACTGGAAGTTGTAGCAAGAGCATTAATGTCAAGAGAAAGACAACACTTATGGATACTTTGAAGAAAGAGGCAGGACTATCCTCATTTGAATGAGACATAAAAATTGTATTGAAGCTATAAAAGTACTAAAAATAGTGAATTATTTAAGGATAAAGTACCAGATGTATATGTAGAAAAATAATGCATTCCCACACACGAGGAAAGAAAATTAAAAGTGAAAGTTTCACTTGTGTGATCTGGAAAAAAATCATCTACCTTTTCTGGGTACAAAAATCTCATTATCTCTTTTATGACCAGAGATGTTAAGTATTTCTTCATGTGTCTCTAGGCCATTTTTGTTTCTTCTTCAGAGAAGACTCTCTTTAAGTATTAGGCCCATCTTTTAATGGGATGGTTGTTCCTTTGGAGATTAATTTTGGATGGATTCAATTTGTTGAGCTGTTGATATATTTTAGATATGAGGCCTTTCTCCATTGCATGGTTAGTTAAGATCTTCTGCTCTGAAGGCTTCCTAATTAATTTACTAGCTATGTCTTTTGCCATACAAAAGCTCTGCAGTTTAATTCAGTCCGACTTATCCAGCTTTTCTCTGATTTGTTGTGATTCTTGGTACTTATTAAGAAAGTTTCGACCTGTGCCAAGGAGACCTAGTGTATCTCCTATTCCTTCTTGTAAAGTTCTCAGCGTACCTGCTTTTATCTCAAGGTCTTTGATCCATTGGGAGTAAATTCTAGTGCAGGGTGACAAAAAAGGATCCAACTTTAGTTTTCTGCAGGTGCTTAACCAGTTCTGCCAGCACCACTTGTTGAAGAGGCTGTCTTTCTTCCATTCTATTTTTTTGGCTCCCTTGTCAAAGATTAGATGGCCATAGGTCTGTGGTTTAATATCTGGGTCTTCAGTTCTATTCCATTGGTCTTCAGGCCTATTCTTGTGCCAGTACCAAGCTGTTTTGAGAATTATAGCTCTGTAATAGAATATAAAGTTTGGTATTGAAATTCCTCCTATGCTGTTCTTTCTGCTAAGAAGTGTTTTTGCTATATGGGGTCTTTTATTATTCCATATGAAATTTTGGATTGCCTCTTCTATTTCTTTAAAGAATTCCATTGGGATATTGATGGGTAGTGCATTGAATTTGTAGATAGCCCTTGGCAAGATTGTCATTTTCACGATATTGATTCTTCCAATCCAGGAGCATGGGAGGTTTTTCCATTTCCTCAGGTCTGCTTTAATTTCCTTTTTCAGGGTTTAAAAGTTTTCATCAAAAAGGTCCTTTACATTCTTAGTTAAGCTAATTCCTACGTACTTTATTTTCTTTGAGGCTATTGCAAAAGGAGTTGCTTTTCTGATTGTTGCCTCATTCCTCTCACTGTCGGCGTAGAGGAAGGCAGTTGATTTTTGAGGGTTAATTTTATATCTTGCTACCATTCCAAAGTTTTGAATCAGCTCAAGGAGCTTGGGAGTGGAGTCTACAGGGTTCTTTAAATACAAATCATGTCATCTGCAAAGAGGGAAAGTTTTACTTCCTCTTTCCCTATTTGGATCCTCTTTATGCTTGCTTGTTGCCTTATTGCACTGGTTAGGAATTCTAATACTATGTTAAAGAGGAGTGGAGAGAGTGGGCATCCTTGTCTCATTCCTGATTTTAGAGGGAATGGCTTTAGCTTTTCTCCATTAAGTATAATACTAGCTGTGGGTTTGTCATACACAGCCTTTATTATATTGAGGAATGTTCCATGGATTCCTAATTTCTCCAGAGCTTTTAATATAAAGGGCTGTTGGATCTTGTCAAATGCCTTTTCTGCATCTATTGAGACAATCATGTGATTTTTGTCCTTGCTCCTGTTGATGTGTTGAATTATATTAATTGATTTGCGTATGTTGAACCAGCTTTGCCTCCCTGTGACGAATCCTGTTTGATCATAGTGTATAATTTTTTGATGAGTTGTTGTAGATGGTTGGCCAGTATTTTATTGATAAGTTTTGCATCTATGTTCATCAAAGAAATAGGTCTATAGTTCTCTTTCTTTGATGAATCTCTGTCTGGTTTGGGGATGAAGGTTATACTGGCTTCATAGAATGAGTTTGGTAAAGAACCGTCATTTTCAATTTCACTGAAGAGCTTGAGGATTATTGGTGTGACCTTATAGAATTCAGCTGTGAATCAATCTGGCTCTGGGCTTTTCTTAGGTGGAAGGTCTCGTATTGCCATTTCTATTTCATTGCTTGAAATAGGCCTGTTTAGTTGGGTTAGTTCTTCTTGGTTCAGTGTGGGTATGTTAATATTGGCTAGGAATTCATCCCTTTAGATTCCACCTCACTCCAGTTAGAATGGCCAGGATCAAGAAAACTAATAACAACAGATGCTGGAGGGGATGTGGCCAGGAGGGATCACTACGACACTGTTGGTGGGAGTGCAAACTCTTTCAACCACTATGGAAAGCAGTATGGCAGTTCCTCAAATACTAAACATAGAGCTCTCCTATGACCCAGCAATTGCACTACTTGGCATTTACCCAATCATCCAGAAGCAAGGACATACTAAATCCACCAGCACAACCATGTTCATTGCAGCACTATTTACCATAGCAAAGATATGGAACCAACCCAGATGCTCCTCAGTAGATGACCGAATAAAGAAGATGTGGTAGTTGTACACAATGGAATTCTATGCTGCTGTCAGAAAGAATGGCATCGCCCTATTTGTTAGGAAATGGAAAGACTTAGAAAAAATCATATTAAGTGAAGTAAGCCAGACTCAAAGGAACATAGGCTCAATGGTTTCCTTCATTTGTCATAATAAGTAGAAACCTTGGGCTCTCCTTGAAGACATTTGCAATAGAGCAAAACCTTGATATATAAGACCATATCATATGAAGCTAAATGAAAGGATCTCTAGGATATAGAAACATAAGCCACATAATGAATGATTGTTGTTCTTAAGGTACTATGTTAACTCTCATCTCTTTTGCTGTCCCTTGGTTATCCCATATTGTTACAGTATCTCACTTTGTTACCTGATATATGGGATATATTTGTATTTGGTTATTTGAAATTGGATAGGGAAGGGGGGAAAACAAGATGAGGGGTGGGGTTGGGGGGGAGGGAAATGGGGACCAAGACATGTGAAAGGGTATCAATGTATGTGAATTAACGCACCTTCTATCTGGCAAATATCACGTAACCCTTCTATTAATTACAATAAAAATTATGAAAAAAATATACTTGATAACAAATAGTACTTTTAAAAAAATTATAAAGACTCTTCACTTGCAGAAACCCTTTAAGGATCATTGGAAAGAACTAAATTATACTACTGAAACTATTAATAACTGGAATCAAAAGATTATTGGTTTAAAAATATGAAAATGAAAGAGTGAAAAAGCTAGAATGAAACTAGAGAAGAAGAAAATAATGTTTATACTGGAAGGACTTTCCTAAAAGAAGTAATACATAATTATAAGATTTCTGAAATAAGGGAATGATAGTTTTTCTATTTTATCTACTCTTTTGAAGAAATTTTCAGATTAGGGATTTTTTTACTACAATAATGGGATGAGAATCTCATGCCCAACATTCTATCAACTGAGTGAAGATGCAAGTAGGGCTTATTTAGATAGTATATAGTGGTTTGAAGAATGTGAGGGACTAGATACAGATGATAACATCATACTCAATAATTCTTGTTTTAAAGAATATATAAACATATAACTCACTGGAAAGAAATACTAATTTTAATCAAACATATTTTAATAAAACACTTACAAAATTAAAAAAAAAGACTCTTATCTCCATATAGCCACTCAAAAAAAAAAGTGGCATTATGGCTCGACTGGTAGAGCTCTACCCATGAGTACAAGGAGTCTCAGGGACATAACCCAGGTCCTGAGTTCAAGCAGGCAGAACTATAAAAAGAAAGAAAGAAAGAAAGAAAGAAAGAAAGAAAGAAAGAAAGAAAGAAGAAAGGAAGGAAGCAAGGAAGGAAGGAAGGAAGGAAGGAAGGAAGGAAGGAAGGAAGGAAGGAAGATTGTTGAAAGACAGATTTCCTGAAATCTATAGGGATTTTATAACATTACTTGAAGCTATAGCTCATAAAAGATTGTCCCAAAAGTACTTATATATGGTGTTTTGTGTGTATCCTGTGAAGGAAGAAAAGAGCAGGAGTACAGGAAAGGGAGAAAGAGAGACAGATGGACAGAAAGAAAGAATTGCATAGAGAGAATAAAATGATTATGTAAAAGTTCTTTTCAAATGTTTGTGTATATTCAGCTGTATACAACTGTCCAGCCTCTGAAAAACTCTAAGTTTTTCAAAATCCCTTTACTTTGTGTTTCATTGAGGTATTACATAAAGAAGCTCATGCTGGATGTGATAACTCACTCTGGCAGTTCCTGCTATTAGAGCGGTAGAGATATCAGGGAGTTCATGGTTTGATATCAACCTGGGAAAAAAGTTAGCAAGACCCCTAATTTGACCAATAAGGTGAACTTATGGCACAGGACTATTACCCCAGGTGCACAGAAGACATAAATACAAGTGTGGTGGCCTGGGCCATGTCATGGGAGTGGGGAATGCAAGAGTCTATTTGGAAAAATAAATAGAAGTGAAGGCTGGGAGTGTAGTTCAGGTGGTAGAGTACTTGTGTTGAAAATAGACAACCCTGAGTCCCTACACCCTTACCCTATAAAGAAAAGAGTTCACAAGACAATGTGTTGGAAATGAACCTTATAACTTGGGAAGGAGAAGAGAGGAGGCAAAGTGGGAGAAAAACATGGGAAGAGGTAACAATGTTCAAGAAGTAATGTACTCACTACTTTATGAATGTACCTGTAACCCCTCTATACTTCACCCTGATAATAAAATAAAATAAAAAGAGAAGAAGAAAAAGAAAAAAAATCTCACTATCTTCTGCAGTTCATGGAGTTATAACTCTATAGACTGGTTGGATCAAATAATGAATATTTTTCTCACTTGGGAAGTCTGGAAAATCCAACATCAACATGCCAGTAGACCCAATAACTGATAAGAGTGCTCTTCCTGATTTGTGGACAGCTCTTTTGTCATTAACTCCCCATACAGCCATCTCTTATGTATTTCTTCCTATGTATACATTAATCTCATTTGTGAAAGATCTGCCTTTCTCTTTTTCTAATTTTCTCTTAAAGGTTCACCTCCAAATACCATCATACTGATAGAATTTAAAGATTTGAATTCCAAGTAAAGGGTCACAGATCAAAGAGTAACAATGAGAAAAGGAATTACATTAAGATGGAATGATTCTACAGTCCTTTTGCTTTAGATGTTAGTAGTTCACTAGTCTATAACTCCATCAGGTCAGGCATTCTTTGTTGTTTGACAGGAGAAACTACCAGAATAGGGAAAAAAAGATGATAGCTCTAACATTTGTGAGGGAGGAAATTCAGCAATACACATGTACAATATTAGACAAATCAAACCAGGAAAAGAAAAAGGACCCTATTTTAGCCTTGAAAGAATGACTGCAAATACTTAGATACAAGACCCCTCATTGGGCAAGGAGTTTGATTCACTATTCTTTTTGCTCTATCTGTTTGAAAGATTTTCCTATATTTTTATTCTTTAATTTACAGAGAAAAATGAACCCAAATTCTAGACAGCACCAGAACCATAAGTGTAGTCAGTATATAATCAATTTAACAAGAGAAACTAAGACTGAAATAGCTTATCAAGGAACAATCATGACACTCCTCTTTTGCAGATCATTTAGCAAGCAAATAGCTGAACTTCTTGAAAGTCTCATCATTTTAAAGTCAGAAGTTTATCTCCATAATATCTTAAGATTTCTTTTGGCTCTTGAGGCATGCAATTCATTTCACCTGAGAAAAGCCATTATAAGATAAAGATCTTTAGATCTCAGCATCCTGAGTTACTAGAATTACAGTTGTGGACCACACACACCCAGTTTATAACCTATATAAAAGATGTGCATAGCAGTATGTATCTATATCCTGAGCTACCCCTGGAGGCTGAAGTGCATGGAGTTTGACTCAAATGCCAGCCTAGACAATTAACCAAGCCTACATTTTTCTTGTCATATATTTATTGAGAAGCCATATTTTCTACACTTCTGGCTGTAACACAGAAACCATCAACAGCTGTATGTGGTGACTGTCTCCAATCAAGCTAGAAGACAGCCCCAAAAGGACACTGCTGACTTAGAAGTTGGAAGGCAGGAGTATTAAATTCTGGTTTTTTAACATTTTTCGCCCAATACCAGTGCTTGAACTCGGTACCTTTTGAGTATTTGCCTGGATTTTTTGCTCACAGCTAGTGCTCTATCACTTGAACCTTGCTCCATTTCAACATTTTTACTCGCTATTTCAGAAACAGTCTAGTGAACTTTTCTCCCCAGGTGGCTTTAAACTTAGATCCTTCAGATCTCAGCCTACTAAGTAACTAGTATGAGCCACCAGTATGCAGCAGGAGTATTAAATTCTAATCCATACTACTAAGATACAGCTTCACATTCCTCAACACTACAGAGTACCCAATTCCTTCCTTATCACCAATACTTGTGTCAGCCTCCTGAGTAGTTAGGATTATAGGCATGAACCACTGGGACTCAGCCTGGATATTAACTTTGTGTATGTGTTAGTGGTAGGGCTTCAACTCAGGGTCTGGTGCTCTCCCTGAGCTTCTTTTTGCTCAAAGCTAATGCTCGAACACTTGATACACAGTGCTACTTCTGGATTTTTCTGAGCAACTAGTTAGAGGTAAGTCTCGTGAATTTTTCTTCCCAGGCTTTGAACCAAGATCTTCAGATCTTTAGCCTTCTGAATAGCTAGAGGCACAGGTTTGAGCCTGGATATTAACTTTTTTTTTTTGGTGGGTCAATGGGCTTGAACCCGAGGGCTAGGCACTATCCCTGAGCTCTTCAGCTCAAGGCTACTCTACTCCTTGGCCTGGGAACTGTCCCTGAGCTCTTCAGCTCAAGGCTACCACCCAACCCTTGAGCCAAGCCCCATGTCCCTTTTTCTAGAGGTTAATTGGAGATAAGAGTCTCAGGTCCTTTTGTGCCCAGGCTGGCTTTGAACCTCAATCCTCAGATCTCAGCCTACTGATTAGCTAGAATTACAAGTGTGAGCCACTGTGCCCAGCTTGGATATTAACTTTTAATATTTTCCATTGTAGAAAGACCTTTCCCTTTTCATGTATTTGTCTATATGCTTTTTTAGGTACTAGCGTTTGATTTTGTGCTTGAGCTTGCTAAATAATCATTCCTACAATGTGAGCCACACACCCAATTGTTTGATTTATTTTGTTTGCCAGTAATAAGGTTTATACTCAGGGCCTTATGGTCTCACTTTTTTTGCTTATTGCAGGCTCTCTATCACTTGAACCATACCTCTAGTCCAACCATTTTGCTGAACTGCTCAAGCTGGCTTTGAACCACAATCCTTTACATCTCAACATCCCAAATAGCTGGATTATAGGCATGTACAACCATGACTGGCTCAGCCTCAGTTTTGTGCCTTACAAAGAACAGCTTTTCTTACTGGTACTTTGTATACAGTCATCAGTTATGACTTATGAGCACTGAGCCTCTCTCTTTATAAGCTTACTGTTCTACCAATTGCTTGGCTTTTCATAGATTCATTTATTCATTCTTTCTTTTTTGTGCTGGTACTGGGCTTGAACTCAGGGCTTCATGCTCCCATGTGTTTTTCTCACATTTAGCGCTTTACCATTTGAACCACATGCCTTGTTTTCAGTGACCTGAATAGCTCTCTAGCCCCATGGTGGAGCCTGGGCTCTTAAGCCCAGCTTTCAGGCTGGTCAGGAGTGGGGAGTTGCTGGGTACCTAACGTTGGCCTTAAGTTCTTCTCTAGCTGTTCTGTCATGCAAGGAGCTGCAGCAGTGTCTCATGCATACACTGCACCTCTAAGAGGAACCCAAGCCTACACTTTAAAACAAAATTACGTTTTGTAGCTTCATACAACATTTGCTAGTGTTTTTAAGGGTGTCTGCATATGCAGTGGTGTATTGATGTCTGTATTCATTGACTATAGTGGAGTTTACATCAAAATTTTAACAAATTAAGTTACGTATGGTACCACAAGTCTAATAATTCCTGCACTTGGAAGGCGAAAGCAAGATAATGGATAGCTCGCCATCCCCCTCGGCTAGATAGTGAGAGACTGTTTCAAAAACATTTTTAAGGTAGTAAGTACAGCTCTTGAAAGACTCAGCCAATTTTATGATATTTTATTTTCTATAATTTTATGGATTCTACTTTGTCAATTTTCAGCTGTCAAGTGCTATTTATCCTTTCCAAATGGCTATTCCAAATTTGAAAAATGACTAGTTAAAATGTTAAAGTCCAATAATCATTCTACTGTCATATTACTGGATGTAATCTAATTTTTCTATTTTCAGGTTGATGTTTAAGACAATGAAGTCATCCTGATTAAATATGACTTCGAGATGAATATTTGACATATCATTCCTTTATGTTTATCTAATGAGTCTGTATGGATTCCATCATATTCCTGTTATAATATTCACTTCTCTCATTTATGGTAAGCAGCTATGGATAGGAAAACTCTTTGAGGTTATTCTGAGTTTATAGAAGTTAAGCGTGAGAAGATGAAAATTTAGTAAAACTATACTGTAATTTGAGTTCTAAATACATTTTGTCAATCATTAGGATAGAAGACATGGCTCTACTTTACTCTTCTGCTGCCAGAATTAGCTCAAAAATAGCTCACTCTGTCTAACTCACTTGGTTACACAGTGACTACAGATTCCTAATTCCACAGGCAGAGTTGTAATCTTAATGACTTTGTACTGGTGTGATGTTCTCTCCAAAATTAATGTCATTGTGGTTGAGAACATGAGTGTATTTCTCAAGAAATAATGAGGGTTATTAACAAAAGACCATCTAAGCTTGCATCATATTCCATAGCTTGAATTTAAAATATCAAAAATATTAGCTTCTTCATCTCTTTCACAATTATTTCCCTAAGCTTCATTATATCAAAAGAAAACAACTATGCTGCTCATATTTCTCTTACCTAATTTGATGTTACATTTCAAAATGAGGCTAATCAACAGGCTATAGAAAAAGGTATATTTATAGCAACATGGTAACCAACTTAAGTAATAACAAAGATGAATTGAAATTATGTTCTTTCTCTTCAGATAATTTTTGTCATAGTCTTAGAATTCAGATGGAATTACCTGCCTTGATGATGTTTTAAAGTGATTATTGAGCTCTCTAGATACTTATTAGTTCCTCAGGATCCGTAATTCACATTAATAAAGGCTATATCTAATTTTGACTTTATTGCATGTACATTTTCTGTATTATAACTATTATTGGTGAAATTGTGTTCGACAGCATCAGACTCGGTTAAAGAAGATAACTTAATTACATGTAAGAATGAATATTCTTGTAAAGGACTTTTTTGATGAAGACTTTAAAACCCAGAAAAAGGAAATTAAAGCAGAACTGAGGAAATGGAAAAACCTCCCATGCTCCTGGATTGGAAGAATTAACATCATGAAAATGGCCAACTTGCCAAGGGATATCTACAAATTCAACGCAATACCCATCAATATTCCAATGACATTCTTTAAAGAAATACAAGAGGCAATCCAAAATTTCATATGGAATAATAAAAGACACTGTATAGCAAAAAAAATATTCTCAGCAGAAACAACAGCAAAGGAGGGATTTCAATACTAAACATTAGACTGTACTACAAAGCTATAGTGACCAATACAGCTTGGGGCACAAGAACAGGCCTGAAGATCAATGGAATAGAACTGAGGACCCAGATATTAAACCACAGACCTAGGGCCACCTAATCTTTGATAAGGGCATAAAAAAAATAGAATGAAAGAAAGACAGCCTCTTCAACAAGTAGTGCTGGCAGAACTGGTTAAGCACCTGCAGAAAACTAAAGTTGGATCCTTCTTTTCACCCTGCACCAGGATTAACTCCAAATGGATCAAAGACCTCGAGGTAAAAGCAGATACACTGAAAACTTTACAAGAAGGAATAGGAGATACACTGGGTCTCCTTGGCACAGGTCGAAACTTTCTTAATAAGGACCAAGTAACACAACAAATCAGAGAAAGTCTGGATAAGTGGGACTGCATTAAACTGAAGAGCTTCTGTATGCCAAAGGAAAAAGATAGCAAATTAACTAGAAAGCCTACAGAGTGGGAGAAGATCTTAACTAACCATGCAATGGAGAAAGGCCTCATATCTAAAATATATCAACAGCTCAAAAAATTGAATCACTCCAAAACAAATCTCCAAAGAAACCATCCCATTAAAAGATGGGCCAAAGATTTAAAGAGAGTCTTCTTTGAAGAAGAAATAAAAAAGGCCTATAGACACATGAAGAAATGCTCCACATCTCTGGCCATAAAAGAAATGCAAACAAAACAACTCTAAGATTCCACATCATTCCAGTTTGAATGGCTAAGATCAAGAAATCTAATAACAACAGAGGCTGGAGGGGATGTGGTGGGAGTGCAAACTTGTTCAACCACTATGGAAAGCAGTATGGCAGTTCCTCAAAAGACTAAACATTGAGCTTCCCTATGGCCCAACAATTCCACTACTTGGCATTTACCCAATAGTCCAGAAAAAAGGACATAATAAATTGATTAGCACAACGATTTTCACTGCAGTTATGGAACCAACCCAGATGCCCCTCAGTTGATGAGTGGATCAACTAGATGTGATATTTATACATAATGGAATTCTATGCTGCTGTCAGAAAGAACAACATCACCCCATTTGTAAGGCAATGGAACGACTTAGAAAAAATCATATTAAGTGAAGTAAGCCAGACTCAAAGGAACATAGGCTCAATAGTTTCCCTCATTTGTCATAATCAGTAGAAACCTTGGGCTCTCCCAGCAGAAATTTACAATAGAATAAAACCTAGATATATAAGGCCATATAGTATGACACTAAATGAAAGGACTTCCAGGATATAGAAATGAAAGCCATATAATGAGTGATTGTTGTACTTAATGTACTATGTTATCTCTCATCTCTTTTGCTGTCCCTTGGTTATCTCATATGTTTACAGAATTTCACCTAGTTATCTGATATATTGTATACATTTTTATTTGGTTATTTGAAATTGGATAGGGAAGGGGGGGAAAACAAGATGAGGGGCGGGGATGGGGGAATGGAAATAGGGACCAAGACATGAGAAAGGGTATCAATGTTTGTGAAATAATGCATCTTTTATCTGGAATATAATGTAACCCTTCTATTAATTACAATAAAAATATGAAAAAAAGAAAAAAATGAATATTCTTTTATTTGTGCTTTCCTAAGTATTTTCTTTAATTCTATATACATGACTAATTGGTCAAACTATATAGCAATAACAAGGATTGGAGTTTTCATAATTATTTAAGATATTAAATTATTTAAGATATCAGCATCATTTTTCATGAACACAGACCAAAACAACAGGTTAAACAATTATGGTCCTAAAAGCTCCTAAAACATATTAATATATGCTCCTAAAGCATATTAATTAAGAATAAACTGAAATGACCACTAAAACAATAATATTGAGAGTTCAATACACAAATAAATCCATATTATTTGATGGGAGAAGATTATCTCCCATCAAATTATCTAGTACAACTACGAATCAGAAATCTCCTCTGAGTGGTGCTGTGGCTAAATGTGGTAGAGCAGTAACCTTGAGCTGAAGAGCTCAGGGACAGCATCCAGGTCCTGAATTCAAGCCCCACAACCAACAACAAAAAGAAACAAAGAAAGAAATAGTACAAATAAAAATAAAGAAATCCCCTTTGCTATTTAATACCTGATAGTTGGCTTTCATTTTTAAAAGTTGGCTAGCAAAGTTTCCCTTGCTCCTAAGGAAGCAAATTACATGTTAAAGCAACAGAGAAATAAAGACAATATTGCTTGCTCTCCATGAAACCTGTGTTCATCAGAGTTAGGCTGTCGCTTCAAATCTCATTTATACTGAGTCCTTACTAGAAAACAGGATGCAAGTTATAGTATAGTCCTTCAATTCTATAATGTATAAAGAAGATTTCTATAAGGAATAAAATGAAAATTGTCATAAAGACACAGTGTTAATGTACAAGAACACAGAATATGCTGAAGAAAGCAACTGTTTTCAAATAATTTTTTCATACATTTTTATTGTAATTAATAGAAGGGTTACATTATATTTGCCAGATAGAAAGTATATTAATTCACATACATTGTTACCCTTCAAAATAATTTTTTTAATTCTTTTATATAATGACTTAAATCTGTCTCTGGTACCTTAGTCCTTATCATGACTATATTTCCCACATTAGATTCCATAGCCTAACATGCCTGAATACTATGTTCATATCAGAGGAACTCAGACGAAAGTCCGTGACTTTTTGTAAATCTTCTATATAATATTTATCCACAAATTTACTTACAATTGCAAATGTATTCATTTATCTTAAGTTTAAATGAAGTTCTGCCAAGTTTAAACTTAGTAAAGGTTTAACCAGTACAATTAGAATGAGAAAAGAAAGCTACACATCCTGTATATAACCAGATACATAAGTGCATGTCTGTGACCAGATAGCATTGTGCCCCCAAGCCTACATGTGGGTGCTACAGATGGAGAGACTGTGCTTTGTGAGCACCATTATAACCAGAGGTACTTCCTAAACCTCTGGAAGAACTTTGTGAAAATGAATACCAAATAATCAGTCTTCAACCCACTTTCAGAAAACAGTCATTTGCATTTCCTGAGCACTGATTGTACTTCTACCAAGACTCTAAGAGGCCAGAGACTTACACTATAAATCCTGCAGCATAAGGATGGGTCTTACTCTGTATCTGTAGATCCTCTGTTCTCACTATACAAATCTGGAAACTAAAGCAACAATTACTCACTAGACACTATGATGAAAATGAACTTTACAACTCAGGGCAAGGGAAGTTGGAGAAATGGGAAGTGAGAAAATGAGTTAAGGGGTCACCTTTTTCAAAAAGAAATATATTCATGGGGCTGGGAGTTTGGCCTAGTAGTAGAGTACTTGCCTAGCATGCATGATGACCTGGGTTGGATTCCTTGGTTCCACATACTTAGAAAAAAGCTAGAAGTGGTTCTGAGACTCAAGTGATAGAGCTCTAACCTTAAGAAAGTCCAAGGACAAATGCCAAGTAGTGGAATTGTAGGGTCATAGGGAAGCTCAATGGTTAGTTTTTTGAGGAACTGCCATACTGCTTTCCATAGTGGTTGAACAAGTTTGCACTCCCACCAACAGTATAGTAGTGATCCCTCCTGGCCACATCCCCTCCAGCCTCTGTTGTTATTAGATTTCTTGATCTTAGCCATTCAAACTGGAATGATGTGGAATCTTAGATTGTTTTGTTTGCATTTCTTTTATGGCCAGAGATGTGGAGCATTTCTTCATGTGTCTATAGGCCTTTTTTATTTCTTCTTCAAAGAAGACTCTCTTTAAATCTTTGGCCCATCTTTTAATGGGATGGTTGTTACTTTGGAGATTAGTTTGGGAGTGATTCAATTTTTTGAGCTGTTGATATATTTTAGATATGAGGCCTTTCTCCATTGCATGGTTAGTTAAGATCTTCTCCCACTCTGTAGGCTTTCTAGTTAATTTGCTATCTTTTTCCTTTGGCATACAGAAGCTCTTCAGTTTAATGCAGTCCCACTTATCCAGACTTTCTCTGATTTGTTGTGTTACTTGGTCCTTATTAAGAAAGTTTCGACCTGTGCCAAGGAGACCCAGTGTATCTCCTATTCCTTCTTGTAAAGTTTTCAGTGTATCTGCTTTTACCTCGAGGTCTTTGATCCATTTGGAGTTAATCCTGGTGCAGGGTGAAAAGAAGGATCCAACTTTAGTTTTCTGTAGGTGCTTAACCAGTTCTGCCAGCACTACTTGTTGAAGAGGCTGTCTTTCTTTCATTCTATTTTTTTTATGCCCTTATCAAAGATTAGGTGGCCCTAGGTCTGTGGTTTAATATCTGGGTCCTCAGTTCTATTCCATTGGTCTTCAATCCTGTTCTTGTGCCAGAAACAAGGATATACTAAATCCACTAACACAACAATGTTCATTGCAGCACTAATTATCATAGCAAAGATATGGAAACAACCCAGATGCTCCTCAGTAGATGACTGGATAAAGAAGATGTGGTATTTGTACACAATGGAATTCTATGCTGCTGTCAGAAAGAATGACTTCACCCCATTTGTTAGGAAATGGAAAGACTTAGAAAAAAAATCATATTAAGTGAAGTAAGCCAGACTCAAAGGAACATAGACTCAATGGTTTCCCTCATTTGTCATAATCAGTAGAAGCCTTCTGCTCTCCTAGCAGAGATTCACAATAGAAAAAAATAAGGCCATATAGTATGATAATACATGAAAGGACCTCCAGGATATAGAAACAAAGCCATATAATGAGTGATTGTTGTCCTTAATGTACTATGTTATCTCTCATCTGTTTTGCTGCCTGTTGGTTATCTCATATTGTTACAGTATTTCATCTTTTTTTGATATATTGTATATATGCTTGATTGGTTACTTGAAATTGCATAGGGAAGGGGACAACACGAGCAGCTGGGGGTGGGGTTGGGGTGGAAGGGAAATGGGGACCATGACATGAGAAAGTGTATCAATGTATGTGAAGTAATCCACCTTCTATATAGTGAATATAATGTAAGCCTTCTATTAATTACAATAAAAATGTATGAAAAAAGAAAATCCAAGGACAGTGCTCAGGCCCTGAGCTCAAGCCCAGGACTGACAAAAAAAAGAGACATATTTATTACACTATTTATATAACTGTAATCCCACTGTAGATCACCTTTAAGATGAAAACAATTACATAAAGAATGTAAATCCCTCACAATCTAGTTAACTTTTTCCTCTCATTTCTGGTAAATGATGTACTTATACCACACTTTTGGGTTACCAGGGCATAAAATTCCTCATGAAATTTTAAAAACTACTCTAAAATTATCAAGTAAAACAGGATAATTAGATCTGTGGCCGCTGAGAACTTTTAGAAATTCCTTTGTTGCTTATTCACATTTTAATTTTCTGAAGAGTATGTCTAGTCTCTTCTCACAGCAACCATACATGGGATCTGATAAAGTAACTTGTACAAGATTTGTCAGAGGTTTTCACACTGAACCCAGAGCCGACACTGGCCATGCACGGACCTGCCAGCTTCATGGAACCGGAGAACCCAGCAATTTGTGAGTACCTCCAAGGAGAAGTTTCCACTTCTGCTCGCGGATCGGCATTGGGAGGGAGCCCAGGATCAGGTCCTATCTGCATCCAGCAACCCACTTCCCCTGGCCCCATCCACACTTTACCTTAGCCAGGTAGGTGCTCTCTCTCCTTTCCATGTGCATCTCCAACCTGCACAGAGGGCCTGCAGTTTGAGAACTAATTCTCTTTCCTGCCTGAAGACAGGGTGGTAGTCTCTTTTCAGGTAACCTAACTAAAATCTAACAGGGACCAGGTGGTTTATGCCACCAGCATGCTTAATGGAATGCTGAATGACAAGCTCCATCCCAGATGTGTGGAGCCAGAATCAGCATTCTCAACCAGACCCTCAAGTGGTTCCTGTATGCATGAAGTCACACAACACTGGCATAAAAAGTTTCTCATTAATCTCTTCTCTTATGAAATGTCTTGTCTCCTAAGAATATTTACAGTTTTTCCTGGGGGAGGGGGGAATGGCCTTGTTTTGAGTTTATTAAGGCATCATAAGAATATCCAAAAGTATACCTATTAAAAATCACTGGCCCAGAAAAAATACAGTAATATGGTTTTCTAACCTTTAGAAGTGATTTCCAATTTGAAGTTGTAAGATATCTTTTAAATAGTAAAGCTCAAAATAAATAGTAAAGCTCATATGCAATTTGTAAATGAAGGGAAAGTTTAGTGGTAGTGTGCTTTAAGTATGTACACATAGAGGTACTAATGCTAATATTCATTTCATTTCATCTTATAGTCATGCTTATTTTTAGGATAACCATGCAACAAAGTAATATTATACCCATTTCTGCAACATTAATCTGAAATCCAAAAGGTTTGAATAAATTGCCTTGAGCCACTCAATTAAGAAATGAATAAATGAGAGATAACAAAGACCAAATATCTTTTCACTAGGCCAACTGACTGTTTTAATTCTAACAGTATTTGTAAAGCAACACAGACACACACAAACACACACTATACTTTCAATGTTCTCTAAGTTGAGCAACTCCCTTATCTAAAGGACAAAGAAATAACAACAACTTACTTTCTGAAACTCTCTCTGCTGAAATGCTAAACTTCCTGCACTTTATCCTAATGTGTCTTTTTTTCCAAAAAGAACGCCTATCTATACAGTAGTCACTTTTGAGGGTTTATAAACTACTGACAGATGTGGTTGTATTTGGGATAATTTTGAACTAAACCAAAAGTTCCTTTAGCCCATGGTGAGTTCATTCCTTAGCTCTACCAAATTAATTCAGCTATAAGGTTTATCTGGCTACTGAACTTTCCATGCCTGTGTCTGTTCCTAAACCTAAAGTGTTAGAGTTTGTCCTTACTCTCAGTTTGATACGAAGAAAGCAATAATATTCAAGTTCTAAAACCTGTCTAAAAACAGATTCGTAGCTACTGTTGTCCCCTTTGATAGAATGACCTTCACTTGCTCTTTCAGATCTGTTTGCTTTTAGCTTAGGATGTGTAATTCATGCAGCAATCAATTAGCTGACTGTGGAACCTGTAACAAGAGGGAATATTTCATATAAATCATTGCTGGCTAAATCTCTGTGACAATCAATAAAGAAGAAAATTCATAGATGTCAATTCATAGGCAAGAGAGGCAAATCAGGTCTCCTGTTATCTTTTGGAAAGAAATCAAACATGAAAACTACACATGTTTCACTTAAACACTGTTTCTGAGGAAGACTTTAATAAAGATAACATTATTTGTTGTTTTCCTAAATGTGAACACGTGCCTGACATAATTAGCTTATTTATTTGGCTTAGGGCATTCAATAACAGTGTCAATCTATGAATTAAAGCCTAGCAATCAAAAAGAACTCTTGTCTAGATGCATTTATAATCTATTAGAGATGTCTTCAAATTATAACCTCTGGCAGGTCCTGTGGACCTACAGGATGACCTATAGAATGCAAATTGTGATTAATATAAGCATACTTTATTTGAGCTTCAAATGTTGTTTTTATTATTTAGTGTAATATAAAGAGATATAAGGCTTCAGTCCACCTGTTGCTTAGAACAAAAGTAGATATATCTAGAGAAATCACATACATGTATCCATAAATTATGCATTTAGAGAGATTATGCATGCATGTAATAGATTAAACATGCATGTGTGTATATATGCACATATAAATAGAATATATCTAGATACCCAGAAAAGCAGTATTGGCAATTGCTTTGGAAAACAAAATTGGGAAACAGAGAAAGAGAAACTTTCCTTTTTATTTTCTTTTTTGGGTATAGTGATGGTGTTTGAACTCAGGCTCTGCACAATCTCACTCAGCTTCTTCACTCAGGGCTAGTGTTTTACCACTAGAAACCACATCCCTACTTCTGAATTTCTGGTGGTTAATTATAGGTAAGAATCTCATAGAATCTCTTGCTCTTCAAACCATGGTTCTTAGGTCTCAGCCTTCTAAAAAGCAAGGATTATACCTGTAAGCCACTGATGCCTGGTGGGACTTTAATTATTTCTTATTTACACTTTTTACTATTTCATGTTTCTGTGTTTTTGTGTTCTATGCCAAGATTTTTGAAGAAAAAAATACGGAAACTTACCATTGATAGATATGGGATACTTTTTTTCCTTATTCAAAAACATACCACCAAATCAAGAGCAATTACGAGTGCAGAATCACCTCTTTCATGACTAAGGAAAGAGTCACGAATTCTATTTTGGACTCATATATATGAGTGGCCCTCATATGCAAATAGTAATAAATCACATCATTACACCAGAGTCACATGAATATCTGTGGAATATAATGATGCCTGAAAAAAGAACTTCTTTGACTTGAATCAGTCCAGTCTAAGATCAGGCGACAGTATGTTTTAATTTTTTGAAATGAAGTTAGCATATAGCCAAAGCTAGAATTGCCCTTATGACTAATATAGCATAGTTTTTATCCATCACTTAGAGAGTTAACTTTATTTTCAAATTTTGATACAGTAAAACTGCATTGAGTCAGAGAATCTACCAGACTCTTGGTGATGGCTCTTTTTCTGGTCCTTGGAGCACTCTTCATGTAACAAGAGTGTAAAATAGTAGTTCTCACATTTTCTTGCACATTGTGATCAATGAGAAATGTTTTTTTTTCTTAAAATACTATGGCCTGATAGCCACTCCAGAGATCCTAACTAATTTCTGTGGATTCCAGTCTACTTCACATCTGTTTCCATTGTTATTGTTTACTTGTTTTAAGAACTCTCTAGATATTTCTATTGGAGGCAAAAATCTGAGAGGTACTGGACGATGCACTAATTCTGAAAGTTATTCAAAGTTTAAGCTCCTCTTGGAAGTTTGTTTTTAAAAAAATATACTAACTCCTCAGCCTCAAGTTAGATTAACCAAATCAGACTTTCCAGGCATGATACTTGACAAGGGTTATTCAAAAAGCATTCCTTATGGTTTCAATGAGCAGTTAAACAAGTGGTTTATCTTGTGATTGTTGTTCTTAATGTACTATGTTATTTCTCTTCTCTTTTTTTGCCCTTATAGCTAATCTCATGTTATTACTGTAGCTGACTTTGTTACCTGGTATATTGTGTATACATTTATTTGCTTATTTGAAATACGGACGGGAAGGGGCAAACAAGATGATTGGGAGGGGGTGGGGAGAGGGAATGGGAACAAAAGCAAGACAAGGTTATCAATGTGTGAGAAGTAATTCACCTACAACCTGACAAATGTAACTGTAACCCCTCTATACATTATCTAAAAATTTTTTTAAAAAAAGAATATCTAACACAGATGAGACTAAGAAATGTGTTAGAAAGATCTTAGGCACTGAACAAAACACAACCCAAATTTTCGATCTATGACAACAAGTTCACAGAGGAAAGCGTAACCTATTTATAAAACAAGAAAAAAAGCTTTGTAAATGGTCTTACACACCCCAATAATACAGGGGAAGGGATTTTAATCATGTTTTTTTAATCCACAATATTTTTGGAATTTTATATTTGTTTGATCCAATATCCCATGTTTTGCTTTGTTTTTCCAGAAGAACATACTATTCCTAAAAAGATTACCAAAAAATAGTAAAAATTCTTTAGAAGATACAGCAAAACATAAAAATGTTAAAATTAATAGAATGTGTAAAAAAAAAGTCCTACTACCTGCTTCACCAGCATTCCAGGGAGAAGGAACATTGAAAAAATACCATTATTGAGAAAACAGACAATATTTTCCAGAACTAAGAATAGATTACAAAGTGAAAACACATATCCAGGGCTCCTGGTATGTGAACAAACACAGGTTCTTGCCAAGAAATACAGATTGCAATTTCAGACCACTAGGAGAAAGAGAAGTTTTCCACTTGCAGTGGCTGAGGAGTTGAGTGTGATGTACTATTACTTTTAAACTTCAATTAAGAAAGTAGTCATTTCCCCTTTGCCAATTTGAAGATATAATTTTATATCAAAATATACTTCTAAAGAATTTTATTAGAAATATGAAAATAACTCAGGATTCCAATGTTTCATCTCTTCAGCAGTTTTCTTTGGTTGTTACAACCATTTATTATAAACCAGTCATCTTAAAGCAATGACAATTTCCTTTCTCAAATTTCTAGCACCTAAAAGTTGCAGAGCCATTGCCTCTTAGAAATTCCAGGGAAAATCTTGCTTCTTCCAGTTTCTGATGCCTAGATGAATGTAGCAATATTTATAGCATTCTCTGAGTGTATCTAACTTTGCACTGCCTCTCTCTCCCTCTCTCCCTCTCTCTCTCTCTCTCTCTCTCTCTCTCTCTCTCTCTCTCTATATATATATATATATATATATATATATATATGTGATTGCATTTAAGGTCTACTCTGACCACCTATTTGACAATAATTGCCCCATCTCATGACATTTACTTTAATCACATTTGTAAAATTGTTTCCTTTAAATAAGACAACACTTGCAGGATCTACAGACTAGGGTCTCTAGACCCCAAGGTCCACTTTGAGTGGCCACCAGTGTCAAGGATAAATTTAGAATAGAGGCATTTTCAATCTACTAGTTTCAAAGATGCTTATATCCCAGACACTTTCTCATGAAGCTAGTCAAGGGTGAGTTTTGTTTAGCAATAGAAATTACCAAGAAAAAGAAACATAGATGCAGGAGTTTCAAGAATTTTGACCAGGTTAAGGTGACACGGGCAAGGGAACCAGTCGAAGTACATGTTCTGGGAATAACAACTGAATAATTTAGAGTTAGTGGAATTCCTAATGTATCTCAACAATTTCAAAGTTCCAGCTGACAGTGTTAACAGAGTAGTAAATTCATATTTGCATCCAAGTAAAATTCATATTATCCACAAATTCTGACAGATGTAAATGGAAAATATTTCCCCCACAATCCTAAATAAATATTCAAAATAAAAACCCAGCTTACTCCAATTCAATATATCTTCTTTTTATGAAAATGCATCGGTCTATTAGAAATGATTATTGAGATTATTAACTCTCTGTCCCAGAGAGAATGCAAAGTCTGTAATTAAGACATAAACTCTAAGAAAAGGTGAATGCAAGTAATCCCCAATCTCTCTTTTTAATGAAACTAGTGAAAATATTCAGAATAACTTGATATTATTTACACTACATTTTTTCTTTTACAAAATTTTTATATCCTCAAGTAGTTAAAAATAATTAAACAAAAGAGATAAGAAATTCTCAGATATATAAATGAACAGATAGCTAAAGCAAGGACTTGTCCCTGGTTTGCCACATGAAGGAAATAATCCTTGGAATCTGTGATATGTCCAACTGACCTCTCTGTTCAGAGAAGCTCGCAAGGAACAATGCTTTCTTACCAACATTTTGGCAACAAAAGGCAGATGTGGTTAAAGCAATACAATTGTGACTTCTGCTGCCCCACTCTATAAAATATATAAATCCAAAGCTTTATAATCTGAGCCAAAAGAGCTCATTTCTATAACCTATCAATTTTACATGTCAAAAATGTATCAGAGAGAGAGGGAGGGGGGAGAGGGGAGGCTGAGCTTTGACATCTTCCCCTCTACTCACAAACCTGTCTTGGGAGAGAGAGAGACAGAGAGACAGAGACAGAGACAGAGACAGAGAAGGAAAGAGCCATTACTAACACTTAGCATTTGTCATTCTTTGGGTGCCACAGGAATTTCAATTACTGTGATAATGTTTTTCAGTAAGAAATAGAATGAAGGAAGTACACAGCTTCCTTGTTTTGTTTTGCAAGACAAGAGGGGGATTGCGAATGCGCACATGGGAGAAAGAAACAGAATGTCTCATTGGCTGGTATGTTCTTTAGGCAGGAAAAATTCACATGGACTTTATGAATATGGAAATGTCAATGCTCTCAGTTTGTAGGATATACTTTCGTATGTATCCAGAACATATATTTTCAGGTTTAGAAGTAGACTCTGGATCACAAAAAGAGAGGAAGTTGTAGCTGAGAGTTGACAGCTGGAACAGTTTCAGAATATACTAGAAATTAGTCCATATCCTAAATCACTGGGAGTGCCTCAAAAGAAGCCAGGAAGCAAAAAGTCAGACAGATATCATGATATGACTATAAATATAGGTATGAGGAGAAAAATAAAGAGACCTTCCCATTATAAGAGGTAGTGTAGGCAAAGGGTGTAGAAATGGTAATGCAGAAATGGAGGCTTGTGCTGAGCGCAGTGGCCCACACCTGTAATCCTAACTACTCAGGAGGCTGAGATCTGGGGATGGTGGTTCAAAGCCAGCCTGGGCACTAAAGTCCATGAGACTCATCTCCATTTAACCACTAGAAAACCGCAAGTAGTGCTAAGGTTCAAGGGGTAGGGTGGTAGTCTTGAGCTGAAGAGCTCAGAAACAACACCCAGGCCCAGAGTTCAAGTCCCACAACTGACCAAAAAAAAAACAAGTTAGATGGATACTGATGGCTCACATCCTTAATTCTAGTTACTCAGGAGACTGAGAACTGAATATATTAGTTTAAAACAAGCTTGTACAAACAAATCCACAAGAATCATATCTCTAGCTCACCAAATGCTGCAATGGAATGATAGTAGAGCCAACAATCATGTGAGTATTCAAGCTCCTGAGCTTAAAAACTTGTACCTACACCAAAAAACAATAACCACATAACAAAAACAAACAATAGAACATATGTTTCTTTTAGTAGGTATGTAAATTAGTACAGCTATGTAAATCAGTTTAGTTTCCTTGATAACCTAAAAATAGAGTTCTTATATGTTCCTATGTTACTGCTCCTAATCATATTGACCCCCAAAAAATTTATGTTAGAATTTAATAAACATCCCTACCAACCATGTTTATTGCATTATTTACAATAGTCAAGCTTTGAAATCAGCTTAGGTGTCAACAAACTAACAACTGGGCAAAAGAAAAATGTAGTGTGTATACACAGTGGAGTTTGATCAGAAAGCAAGATTGTGTTATTGGCTGGAAAATGGTTATAACCGGAGATTACACTAAGCAAAATAAAGCTCTCCTCAGAAAGACAAATATTTTATGTTTTCCCTTATATGTGGAATCTAGTGTAAATTGAAAAGGCATGAAAATAAAAAAAGTTAATGGTGCTATAAAAATGATCAAAGTACCATCTATACTTGTGTGGAAATGTCATAAAAGTATCAATTCTATATAATTATTATTTGCTAATAAAAATAGAGAAATACAACAAGAAAATACCACTAGGTATTCTAATCATTAGCCATCCCTGTAATAGCACCAACTCACTACACTTTCATTGATATTCTTAGAACAAAACTAGTCATGTGAACAGTAGCCTTCCTATCATAAGAAATCCACTCTATGTACAGCAAATAAAGGAATGCAATCCAATCTCAGTGATATTATTTGACCTTAGCATTTTCTACCATATGAAAAGTGATAACAGCACTGTATCATCACATTTCCCACTTGGACACAGTGCATATGGTAAAAAGAATCAAATACCATATTGCTGAAAACATTATCAATTCTCCTGTGATTATTTTACAAATAAATTTCTTTTCTCTCTTTACTTTTATATAACATATAAAAATTTCATATAGTTGAAATGAACTGTACAGAGGGAAAGGTAAATGCCAGCAGGCATCTAAATATTGTAGCATCTGTTATATTTTACACTCTGTGATCACAAATTTTATAAAGCTTCATTGGATTTGAGTCTGGGCCCTTCACATATTATTGAAGATTGATAGCTGTAGCAATTGTCAAAACACTTATATTTTTGTTAGGGTGAATATGTTAACCTTTGACTTTTCCATTTGTTGTAACACCTTCTCCTTTTTCCCAGAAAAATAATTGATAATGGCTTCTTTACATTTTCTTGTATATGTCTAAAATTTGTAAGATTAAATAAGCATATTTAAGCATGTAAAATATAAAGACAGCTCATGTGTTTAAGTGCACACATGAGTACATACTTTTGTGCAGATGGAACACAGCTAGTTGATAAGACTTTCTAGATCACTTGGGAAAAGAAAATGCCTTTGGATTAAGTTTTAAGTGAAAGTATTTTCTCTCTTCTTAACCACTTGATATATTCTGCCTTATCTCCTTTTAGCACTAAGCATCATTAGGCATCTATTCTAAACTGGATATATTAAATGCTTGTTATAAGAATAAACTCACTTGAAACATCATTTAAACAATAAAAGATCTATATCTCTTTAGTGAAAATCTCATTCATCTTATAGATATGGAAATCGAGTCCTAGAAAGATGCAATAACTTTACTCAGCACTATTATTTATTCAGTTTCATATATGTGCCTTCCTCAGGCCACAACTGTGTATAGTTGCCCACTTTTTGTACTGCCCAACTCTATTCAGTATTATTTCATATGTCCATATGTCCACTGGACCTATCCAGTGCCACAATACCAGATCTGTCTTGAAAGTCTATTAATTTTTATGACATTATATTCCTGCTTCATTTATTAACATTAAAGTAGCCCAAATAATTGGAAGTATAGGGAAGAAAATAATGACACTCTGGTTTTGCTTTGGACTTCTTAAGAACACTACTATTTCTACATGATTATTTTACTTACATGAATCCTAAAACTCATAAAATTCCCATTTTCTGCAGTTTGAATAGTTTATCCCTCCATCCATAAATTCATGTTTTACCTTAACCCACACATCCAAGCTTGACATATTGGCATTAGGAACATAGTTAACATTGGATGAAGAAAGTGATTTTGGTCCCAATAAGGACAGTAGTGGCTTGCTTAAAAAAAAGCTGGCATGATTACCCCTCTAGCATGATTGCTGTCCATTATGTTGCTATGTCGCAGTGACCATCAATACATTGCCACAGATGCCAGCACCTTGTTCCCGAACTTCGCAGTCTCCCAAAGCATGAAGATATAATTTTTTAAGAATTATCTGGTCTCAGATATTTTTCTACAACAATGGAAAAAATGTGTTTATACAGGAGATAATTCACGATCATCTGTAAATAAACTAACTACAAGCTAAACTGCCATTATAGGCTCCCTTGATAAACTACATATAGTGTGTGTGTGTGTGTGTGTGTGTGTGTGTGTGTGTATTTCCACTCTATGCGTAAATCAGGGAGCCTGAAATGATCTTTTCACACTCAGAATTAATCATATATGATTTGCAAGTTGGAATACCTCTGGAAAAAATGTCTCTTTAAGCATTTTAACTTACTTACAAATATCCCTATTTATCCAAAATTGTGTATCTCTGATTATACATAGTCTGCTTTCAAAATAAAACACATTAGAAGAGTGAACATCTGCAATGGCATGCTTAAATGAGCAAAGACAATTCAAAGGCATTTGCTGTCCTAATTCCTAGCAAGTTGACAGACAATGCCCTAAACTATCAAATCCAGAATGAGTTAACAAGCTAATCAGAGCATAACAATCCTTTGCCAAATGACTTCATAAGGGAATGACAACTAGGTTTAAGCAGTACTCATAGGAGTTTTTTCATAAAACATGCATATTCATCATAAGAAATAGAAAATCTATACATTGTAACATTAACATTAGTGACTAGTGCTCTGGGTTACAGAGTGAAATGAAGACTATTATCTATCTCTATTTCTCTCTATTACTAACTCTATATGCATGTCTGCCTCTATCTATTTCCCCAGAACTATAAACTCTAAGATAGCAAAGACCTAACTAATGATTCAGAGCTGTACCTTTGATATTTCCACTTATACCTGGAAAACCAGGGCTTATGACTCTCCAAGGGATTATGGACACAACCAATCTGGTCACAATTCTGTTACGATTTTGACAATTATCTTTTTAGGAAAAATCCTTTTCTTCAACTCAAGTCTTTGTAGAAAAAAAACATGAGGCAAGTCTAAAAACACTCTGTAGTTAACCAAAGTCATTATTTTATGCCTAAGGAAGCTTGTGAACCATAAAGAAGTCAAAATCCATGACAATTTGTAAACAAGATTTGTTTTTATAAACAAATATCAATAATTAAGAGGAATAAGAAGAGTTTTAAAATGCTCTCATTCCTGACTGTATAAGTTTAATTGACTTACTTTGATTACAATTTGAGTGGCCCATATTATGAATGAAAATTATTAATTACATCAACTTAATATTCAAGATGGAACAAATTCACAATAACAAAAATGATCTGTCTTTGTGCAGACATAGCTCAAAATCATAGTAAAAAAGAAGTTAAATAAGTTATGGAGTGTTCTGCTCTCCAGTGTTAACAGAAAGAACAAATCTTCATAAAAACAATAAAAATCAATTAAGAGATACCATCTTTCCCTTTTTTCTTCATCTTTTTAAGTTGTAAATTCAGTCTGTAAACCAGAAATAAATAAAAATTCCTATTCTTCTTACAGCCATGCAGAATTTAATTTTATGTATTTGTTATATATTTTAGTATTCAGAAGTCAACATGGTTTTAAAAAGAGTATGACATTTCTGTTCCTAACGTATTAAGAAATCTTGTAGGTTTTTGTTCTTATTTTCACTTATTTTGGAAAAAACAAAGAAGGTAAACTATATTTTAAGACACACAATACGGTTCCCAAATACAGACATCTTCAAAAGATGGTAAATTTTAGAGCTAGAGTTGTATTCAGTGGTAGAGCACTTGCCCAGCAGGTACAAAGACTGATTCCTTCCCAATATTACCAAAAAGAAAATGAAAAAGAAAAAAGTCTCTCAGGGCCAGGAGGATGGACCACTGGTGGAGTGCTTGGCTAGCATGCAAGAAGCCCTAGGTTTGATTCCCAGGTACCACATAAACAGGAAAAGCTGGACATGGCATTGTGGCTCAAGCAGAAGAACAAGTCTTGAGAAGGCCCAAGGACAGTGCCCAGGACCTGAGGCCAATCTTCATGACTCTCAGAAATAAAGAGAGAGAGAGAGAGAGAGAGGGGGGGGGGGGAAGGGAGGAAGGAAGGAAGGAAGGAAGGAAGGAAGGAAGGAAGGAAGGAAGGAAGGAAGGAAGGAAGGAAGGAAGGGAGGGAGGGAGGGAGGGAGGGAGGGAGGGAGGGAAAAGAGAAGAAAAAAGGAAACATGAAAAAAGAAAAAGAAATTTATCATTTGTACATTTAAGCTGTCATAGTCATGGCTGTATCCATGAATCTACTTGCAGATATTTTGTTCAGTGCATCATGTCAAAGTTTCTAAAATAATTCTGACTTTGTTATTTCTCAATTGTCTACCATGAGATAGTCACTGAAAATTTTCACATCTTCTTCAGTGCATATATTTAGAGAGTTCATTCATTTCAAATGGATGCATATCAGTGTTCATGTTGAGGATTATCCAGATCATGTCCATGTTAAACCTTTCCCCTACTCTCTTTCCAGAAGGAAGGCCAGTGATTAGCTCTATGAAAATAGCTGGCTAATAGCCTCTTCACACTACACATGTGCACTGTGAAGAATTTTTAAACCCTATCTTCAAATATCAATAGCACATATTTATAGGAAAAAGACAGACAGAGCTCACTAGTGACAAAAATCATTTCCAAACCTACAACTTTATTCTAGCTGGTTGAACAAAATACTATACTTCTCCAAGGCTGGAAATCATTTGTTGTAAACTCAGGAGGTTCTTTTTAATTTAAAACTTTGTGTACTTTCCACTCTTTCCCTGTATCTTCTTTTTTCATATATTTTTATTCTAATTAAGAGAAGGGTTACATTATATTCACCAAATAGAAGGTGCATTACTTCACAAACATTGATACCCTTCCTCATTTCTTGGTCTCCATTTCCATCCCTCCACCCCACCCCTCCTCTTGTTTTCCCCCCTTCCCTATCCTATTTCAAATAACCAAATAAGCATATATAAAAATATCAGATAACAAGGTAAAATATTGTAACAATATGAGATAACCAAGGGACAGCCAAAGAGATGAGAGATAACATAGTACATTAAGGACAACAAACACTCATTATATGGCTTCTGTTTCTATATCCTCGAGATCCTTTCATTTAGTCATTCTGTATGGCCTTATGTATCAAGGTTTTGATCTATTATAAATCTATGCTAGGAGAGCCCAAGGTTTCTACTGGTTATGACAAATGAGGGAAACCATTGAGCCTAAGTTCCTTTGAGTCTGGCTTACTTCACTTAATATGATTTTTTCTAGGTCTTTCCATTTCCTTACAAATGGGGCAATGCCATTCTTCCTGACAGCAGCATAGAATTCCATTGTGTATAAAGACCACATCTTATTGATCCACTCATCAACTGAGGGACATCTGGGTTGTTTCCATATCTTTGCTATGGTAAATAGTGCTGCAATGAACATAGTTGTGCTAGTGGATTTATTATGTCCTTGTTTATGCACGACTGGGTAAATGCCAAGTAGTGGAATTGCTGGGTCATAGGAGAATTTTATATTTAGTCTTTTGAGGAATTGCCATACAGCTTTCCATAGTAGTTGGACAAGTTTGCACTCCCACAAACAGTGTAGTAGTGATCCTTTGGATGCATCCCCTCCAGCTTCTGTTGTTACTAGATTTTTTGATCATGGCCATTCTAACTGGAGTGAGGTGGAATCTTAGAGTTGTTTTGTTTGCATTTCTTTTATGGCCAGAGATGTTGAGCATTTCTTCACAGGTCAATAGGCCATTCTTATTTCTTCTTCAGAGAAGACTCTCTTTAAGTCTTTGGCCCATCTTTTAATGGGATGGTTCTTTCTTTGGAGATTAGTTTTGTAGTGATTCAATTTTTTGAGCTGTTGATATATTTTAGATATGAGGCCTTTGTCCTTTGTATGGTGAGTTAAGATCTTCTCCCATTGTGTAGGCTTTCTAGTAATTTGCTAGCTACGTCCTTTGTCATACAGAAACTTTGCAGTTTAATGCAGTTTAATGCACTTATCCAGACTTTCTCTGATTTGTTGCCCACTTATTAATGGGGTGATTGTTTCCTTGAAGATTTTTATTGGGATATTTAATTTTTTGAGATCTAGTTATATTTTAGATATGGGGCCCTTGTCTGTTGCAAGGCTAGTGAAGATCTTCTCCCAAACTATGGGCTTTCTATTTATCTTGCTAGCATGTTCTTTGCCATGTAGAAACTCTGCAGTTTATTTTTTCTTTCATTTTTTCCTCTTTGCTTTATTCCCCTTCATCCCTGTTGTTGTTGTTTTTTTTATTTTTTTACCCTGTGTCTTGTGTATCAGTTTGCCTAAATTACGGACAGGAAAAGGAATAGCAAAATGGTGAAACAAAGGACAAAGTGTGAACAAATGCAACAGATATATTCATAATACACTATGTTGAAAATGAACTTTAAAACTTGGGAGAGGCAAAGAATATATCAAATGTGACTTAGACATGCAGCTTTTCAAACTGTTCAGAGTCTTATGTGTATTCAGAGAAAGTTTACCAGGCTATTGTGCCATGAGAAACCAAAGGACATGTCAGGTAGAGGAAAGGATAAGCAAGGATTATGGAATACACTGAAGGATGTCACTGTTCACAATGTGTTAGATCAATTGCAACAAAAGATGAATTCTTCATAGACACTTGCTTTGAATCTTCAATGTGTAATCTTTCTCCTGTTACTACAAACTCTCTTAACAAAATGCATCTTCCAGTACAGCACTTCCTTGCATGTTTAACTTGCCAATTACTGGAGTGGGCACTCAACTTGACTAAAAAGTCTGTGATTATAATAATATGCAAAAACCTCAGTCTGTAAGGATTTTGCCCTTTTTGATGCAAACACAAAGAGACAAGAAATCAGAGACATGGAGCTCAGGTGAGGATAGAGAAATGAGGAGACCGATGTCTCATCTTCATCATGAACTGTATCCATGGTGACGCAGTCTCATTCTGTGCCTTGGCTTGACATGGACATCCTACAAACTGTCCTCTCATTCATCTAACTCCAGTAGCATTTGTCAAATCATTGCACTGATGAATGATATGTTGTGAAGCTGCTACTCTGTATCTTACAATTTCTATGACAGTTGTAATATTATTATTGCACATGCTCAAATGAGTGCAATGCACTGATTCTGTCTGAGCACTTGCTTCCAATTCTCTGAGTCCCAACTCCAACTTTTAATTTTAAAAGAAGATACTTTTTTTCTGCCATGGATAGAAATTAAACCTTGACTTACACTAAATTATTTATCCTTACATACTTCACATGTTTGTTAGTTCCTTTTTTCTTTTGGTGCCAGTCCTAGGATTGAACTCAGATCCTGGATGCTGTCCCTATGCTTTTTTTTTGCCTGGGATGGCTTTGAATCAGGATCTTCAGACAGATCTCAGCCTCCTGAGTAGCTGGGAATGGTCCACTGGTGCCCAGCTTTGCATTGCCTTTCTGTAATCTGCTCCTCTACTTAATACATGCTCTCTTCTCATTTCCTGAATTGTCTCTCCTTTGGAATGCTTCCAGAAAATTCTTCACTTTATCATATCTCTAAGAAGGAATCTTTTAAAGTATCTTTGAACACAGCATAGCTCCTGGAATCATGAATATGAACATGGTTCATGCCATCCACTCCATGAATAGAGATTCAGGAAGCTGGACATGTTAAAAAAAAAAAAGTCAGGACCCTCTATTTCAATAAACATGCCACAGGAAGTAATACATCCTTGCAATTACCACACAACTCCAGGAGGTAGGTGGTCAATCCCTGATAAGAATTATGAGGACTTATCTTAAAATTGACCTTGGTTTCCATCATTTTTCATAATCAGTAGAAACCTTGGGCTCTCCTAGCAGAGATTTACAATAGTACAAAACCTAGATACATAAGGCCATATAGTATGATGCTAAATGTAAGGACCTCCAGGATATAGAAGCAAAAGCCATATAATGAGTGATTGTTGTCCTTGATGTACTATGTTACCTCTCATCTCTTTTGCTGTCTCTTGGTTATCTCATATTGCTACAATATTTCACCTTGTTATCTGATATATTTTATATATGCTTAATTGGTTATTTGAAATTGGATAGGAAAGGGGGGAAATCAAGATGAGTGGGGGGATAATCATAGAACCCAGTCTTCTGAAGTAAAGGCTGGATCCTTGGATTGCTCACAATATACTGATAAGACAATTTCCCTCCAGGGACGTTCCTGAGATTCCTGGGGGCATGGCTGTTCCTGAGAATTTCAGAAACTTGGGAAGTTACCTAATCCATGCATTCTCTTTACAGACTGAGAACTGGAAAGGAGTTAAGGAAACTTAATGAGAATCACAAGCTCAACATTGGTATTGCATTACAATTGTCTCCTCTTGGACACATTTTTGATTTGCAATGAGCTGAGGTCATTATAACGCTAAAGAACAGTATGGCAGTCCATTCGCTCATATTTGCAGCTAAAAATAGCCTTTTTGATGTTTTATGTTTCAATTTTCTGTGTACTAATGAAAGTTCATAACTGCAAAAAAAAAAGATGAGTGGGGGCAGGGAGAAGGGAAATGGGGACCATGACATGAGTAGGGTATCAATGTTTATGAAGTAATGTAGCTTCTATCTAGTGAATATAATGTAACCCTTCTATTAATCACAATAAAAAAATATATGGAAAAAAGGGACAAGGATGAGAGACATGGTATAAGTTGTAGAATGCCTGATTAATGAGTATGAGGCTCTGAATTCAAATCATCAAGGAAATAAATTACTATTATTTCAAAAAAAACTTGGGCGAGTATAGGAGAAAAGGAGGGGGGTAACAATGTTAAACAAGAACTGCACTCATTAACTTATTTAACTGTAACCTTTCTTTTCATCACCTTTACAATAAAATTAAAGTGTAAGAGAAACCTATCCCAATCCTATCATTGTATCACCTTCCATCCTAAAGAAGCTTTTCATGCCATCAGCCTTATCACTTCATTAATGGTGCAGGGAGTGACATGGGATGAAGATAGCTAATATATTGTGATCTCCATGATAACCCTAGCATTTGGCACTTGGGATTATTTCTTAGCACACAGAGGAACCTCAACAATGCATGAGTCATAGGTGGATTTTCCTTGTTTAATATTAAATCCTTGGAAAGATATGTGGTTCCTTTCAAGCTATTGCCTTTAGTGTAGGAAGACTTCATTTCAGTTTCAGAATCTGTCAGTAAAAAAGATGTGTGGCTTTGGACAGACATCATTTACCTCTATGCCTCTACAAATTAAGGATGTGGAGGGAGAAATCCAATCTACCAGATGACTTATTAGAACAATTAATTATTTGAAATACTGACTCAAATTTCTCATTCCCAATGACCCCCTCCTCCTATCTAGGCAATAGTTAAATACAATTTACCTTCATAATAGTCACACTATCTATCTTTTCTTCCCTTCCCCAGCACCCCTCCTTGGAATGGGTTTCACAAGATCAAACTAAAATGAATGAACTATTAACTTCAGTTAATCAACTCCATTCTTTCTCCATAGTCTATCAGAACTCTCTTTCTTAAAGCCTCAAGCAAAGTGATTTTACAATTTCCACACTAACAAGGACCTAGTATCTTTGTTACAGAAAAGCATTCATAATAATTCTACACACACTAGCATGCTACATCCAGCAAACTCCCTCTGCAGTAGACACTCTGCAAACTCTGTATTGGGAAACTTTCTAGAGTGAGTGTTAAAGTGAGTATGTAAATAATAATTCTTTCATGATAATGATAATTCTTTATTGATCATGTACTTTTTAATAATTTATTCAGTCACTAAATATTTGTTAAAGATATGAGTATTTATTAAATATTTAATAAATAAGTGAATGTTGATTGCTGAAATATGCATATTTACATATACAAATACATGTACAAAAAGACATTTTGGTCACTGATGGATCATATATGTAATGATGATCAAATAAAGTTACAAATGGAGCTGAAAATTTTAAATTATGCAGTCATTTTGCCACAATTTTTCTAGAATTAGCTAACTTTACAGCATATGTAAATGTGTAGCACTCTGTTACAATCAGTTACAGAAGCAATAGAGATATGTGCTATATGGGTTTGTGGCCTAGGGGCAATGAACTACACCATATGTACTAGGCTACATCATCTAAATTAATATGAGCACACTCACTGATGTTCACATAACCACAAAAGGGCCTCTGAATGTATTTCTTAGGACATATCCTTACTGGTTGGGGGTTACATAATTATATATTTCATTTAATTATTTAACTGTTTTCTTTTTGAAACTCGGACAATCGTTTTGTCCTCCTTAGCTTACTGTCATCATGAGATTTAGGACCCAAAACCCATGATTTAAATGTTCACTGAAAACACGATTTCCAATCCGCAACAGATCAAAGGTACTTCTAAATAAACTAAGTATTTGAAGCTTCTTTCTTTCACATCCTTCTGAATATGAATGGACAAATACCTCCTGACAAGCAAACATTATTCAATACTAAAACTAAACTTTCTGAGAATTACTGCTGGTGCTTCATGTCTTTGTTATTGTTTAATACTGAGTTTTAAACATAGGGCTTCCTGATTGATAAGCAGGAACTCTACCACTTGAGTCATACCTCTGTACTAGTTATCAGAAGAAATACAAGTGGTTAGTAGATGCATAAAGAACTGTCCTATGGGCCTATGAGAGTCTGGCCTAGTGGTAGAATGCTTGCCTAGAATGAGCAAAGACCCAGGTTTGATTCCTCGGTAATACATACATAGAAAAAAGCCAGAAGTGGTGCTGAGGCTCAAGTGGTAGAGCTCTGGCCTTGAGAAAACCTAAGGACAAGGCTCAGGCTCTGCGCTCAAGCCCAGGACTGGCAAAAAACAAACAAACAACAACAACAACAAAAAAAAAAAACTCTCCTAAGTGTGTAGCCATTTCACACCAGTCAATAATTCTATACAGCCTGTCTCAACACTCTTGGCACTTGGAAAGCCTGAGAATGCAAACAGAAATGGATAAAGACAGTTTCAAATGAAGGAAGTATTGAAGTCAGGACATAAAGTAGTTGTGTAAAGTTCTTTAAATAAGACAAGCACTTACCTAGCTTTGCTCACATCAGTTCTACAAGAAGAATCTGGGGTTTTCACTATGAATGACTCCTCTACCAGCGACAGTTTTCTCAAGGGTTAGATTTGAAGGCTAGTCCCTGCCTATGTGACTCAATGGCCAACATGAGGCCACCCATCATCTATCTTTCAGTTTTCATCTTTCTTATGCTGCTGTCACTCCCTCCCTCTATTTCAGCTTAATTATGAATAAGGTTTTCATTGTCCTCTGGAATGAACACTCTCACATACACAGTCTTAAATAGCTCATGAGATATTTTACCATAGCCTGAAGATAATCAGTTTTCAGCTTTTTGTTTTTCAACCAATTTTGATGAAAAGCTACATCACAAGTTCTTCATGAGGACTCATAAATCTGAGTGAAGTTATGGAGTTGACGTGGTAATTAGATAAGACTGAGTCAGGTTAGTCTCTCATAACTGATTACTATTTTAAAATAACATGTAATCATTGTTTAGAGTATGATTAAATAGGAAAATAGCAATTCTTTCATGGAGATAAAATGGGTTTATTAAGTTAAGCCTGAGGTATGAACAACCCATGTTGTCACTGTCAAATCCTGTTTAAAAAAATAAACCTTATTAACAAAATGTACATTTTTTTTGCCAATCCTGGGGCTTGAACTCAGGGCCTGGGCACCATCCCTGGACAATTTTTGCTCAAGGCTAGCACTCTGCCACTTGAACTACAGAACCATTTCTGGCTTTTTCTGAGTATGTGGTACTGGGGAATTGAACCCAGAGCTTCATGCAAGCTAAGAGAGCTCTCTTCTACGAAGCTATGCTCCCGGCCCTAACAAAGTATTTTTCCATCACATTTCAGATGAGTAAACTGAGGTGGAGAAGCCAAGTAAGATAACTGGCTTAGTAAGGGCTTGATCTGTGCAAAGGTGACTGGTTTCTGACCTCTAGTTCCTGTCACATAACTCTTAAATCCCTAGCAATAGAAAATCTATTTCTCAGGAAAAGTAATAGAGATGATAGACGTATCCTAAATTGAGCTCCTTAATCCCTTGGATTCTCCTGGGAACTCTCTTGGGGCACTCCTGAATAAGTATAAGTGGAGGGTGATGAACAGAAATAGTCAGTCATGCTTGGATCTTTTAGAATGGAGCTTCATTACCTATCCTCTGGAGAGGAAAGAGGTACTAGAGATGGAAGTAATAATTGATCATCCTTATATAATGGAAGCTTGTGCATAATGGAGGGAGAAGGGAAGATGTTCTCTAAGTGAAGTAGACCAAAGTTGTTTTTTTTTTTCCATATCCCCCAAAGTATCTGAACCCTTCCCAAGACTATCTATTAGGACCTAAAAATGTTTCTTTGCAACCAACAGCAGAAGTACTAAAAACACTTGGCCAAGAAATAACCTTTCATGAGCAATATGTAAATAAACTAGCAGCAGCGCATATGATGAGGTCTTTATGTGGTAAGAATGATTACAAGTCCACACATTTCAGTAACTTTGTTTCAGTACATTTGTTGCCATTGCTAAAGATTGTATCTAACAAAGATATAACCTACAGAATCCCTGCTTTTCAAATATGCTAATCAAAAAGCTATTATTGACTGTCTAATATTTAGAACATGACAGATCAGTCATCAATAAAAACAAAAACTATGCTATCGAAATTTCAAATAGTACATTTTTAAAAAGAAAGACCAAGTCAAAGTCCAACAAAATAAGTGCAAAGAAATGGGTGCTGGCAAGGGGAGGGGCTACACAATGAGCTAGAGAGGGGAGGGATAATGCAATCAAGAATTCATTGTATCCCAGAAAATTAAGAAATATAAGGGAAGGTATGATCAAAGGGGTATGAGATCAGAATGCATTGTATTCACATACTGTCTTGTTAAATGACATCTCCCTTGTTCAGCTAATAATAATAATAATAATAATAATAATAATAATAATAATATAAGCAGAACAAGAGCTAGAATATCTCTTGGTTTTTTTTAGCAGTTTGAATCTAAGAAAGAATTCAAAAAAATCAAAGTGTAAAATTAACAAGATCATACTTCAGTGTTAAGCCACATATACTTATACACAGCACTGTTTAGCAATGTGCAAAAGGACCAAGTTGCTTGATAGGTGAAATGAGTTCACTGATCATTGCTAAACGTTTCTCCTTCCCATATGAGCTTTGAAGCATTAACTTTCTGGGGATCATTTGATTATGATTATGTAAGATTTCATTGTACTGTTTAACTCAGTATACTTTCCTGATCTATGTTAAATACTGTTTTATCTAATTTTGTTCTTATTTTTATTATATTTTATTCTTTCTTCTTGCTTGTTCTTACCCTTTCAAACATGAATCCGAAATTCCACTTAGATATACTGTATCCTTAGAAAGTATCTCTTACATGTGTTTTAAAATTACACTACCCCATATGTATTTATTTAAATATATATAATATAATACATAGCCTACATATGTCCCTTGCTATTTTCATTTATCACTTTTCCACTCTGTATCATTCTATGTAACAGCAAATATAAAAGAATCTTATTGTTACAGTTTATAATGGTTAGTGTTCCCAACATAAGCATGCATTTCATTTTCTTGGCCAGTAGGTCAGCTTGCCCAAATTTGCTATAGTCACAAGCAGTGCTGTTGTGAAACTATTTACCTTATCTCATGAGACTTCCTGATCTGGACCATAAGGAAGAGGCATATGAATTTTACCAGCTTCCGTTAGCTTCTCTCCAAACATCTTTGTAGCATTTTAGTTTCCTTAGCTGGAAATGTTGATTCCTCTTCCTTCATAGAACCTTATCTGCTCTCTAATGTCTGCTAAGTTAGTTATTAAAAGTAATGTTTTTAGCTTTAATATTCACTTGTGTAACTACTAGTGTATTTGAGAATGAATTTGCATATGCAAATTTCCCTTTCAAATTCTATACTGATTTTTATGGATTTTCTGTCTAATAAATAGTGAAATCATCACTGTTATAAATAGTGTTGTAAAACTTGACATAACATGTTTTTCTGGACATAAAACTTTCCTAGTTAAGATTTTATTGTTCTGTTCCTTTGTTGTTATTCTTGTTTTTTTGCCTCTATTTATATGTATTTTTAAATAAATTTCCTTTCCTACCCCAAAATAACGTTATCCTCCTTCCTCCTCTTTTTAAAAAACCTTTTTCCTTTAATATTCAGGCTTGTCAAATATCTATTTTGTCTAGAAGAGCAATTCAAAATTCAGCTTCATCACTGTCACTATGGCCGAAAATAAACAGATATTAGGATATCATATCACAAGTAGGTAATTTCACAATAGCAAATAGGCATTTACAATTGAATAAATTTACACCTTAAGTTCATGATCATTTTTTTTCTTTTCATTGCATACAAGTTCATGGACTCTATTGAATTAGAACAATTTGTATCCTAGAACAGAGGTATGAGTGATGGGGACCTACTTAAGAATAATGAAAACCTAGGGACTAAAGTCAAACACATTTCTTGTTCTACTATATCCCCACGGACTGGCTGAAAGAAGATTCCAGTCGCTAATGTGCTTACTGATAACAACACACTACTTTGTTGCTTCTGTGGTATCTGACTGCTTTATGCACAATATTTTTGAGATATCATTGCCTCTATCAGTAGTCTGTTGTTTATAGTTTTGAATAGCTTAGCACTGAAGGAATGCCACAGAGCATTTATCCAGTTACATGTTTATGGTGGACTTTTCCCATTGGGAAAAGAAACCAGGTCCTATGAACACTGCATACAAGTGTTTTTGTGTGTACCTTGGCTAAATAACTAGATGTTGATTTCCTATAAGACCATGTTTTATTTTCTAAAATCAGTCCAATTTTTTTAAACAAAGGGCGGTATCATGGTATATTTTAACCATCAATGTAGCAGTTCTCCAGCTGATAGACAATAAACAGTGGTTCCATGCTGTGCAATGTTGAATTACACATTTAATTACACACGTTCTGGTAGGAATATAATATATCTCATTGTAGTTTTAACTTATTTTCCCATAATAACCTATGATTTGTATCATGGATTTGTGTGTATATTTGCTATATTTGCTTTTATTCTTTTATTTTTCAGATTTCTTGGTTTTCCTTTTTGTGATGTTAGGGTTTAAACCCAATCTGTGTTTGCAGGGATCATACAATACTAATGAGCCATGCCTGTAGCATGGATTTTCATTACGTATTTTTGAGATAGGGTCTTGCTTAGCAAATGACTGAGCCATGGATCTGCCTACTTTCAGGCATCCTGTAGTTGTAGGAGTAACAAGCACAAGCCATTCCCACCTTCCCTCCACAGATACAGAGCCCTGAAGATTTTCCTACCCAGGCTGCCTGGAACCACCATCTTCTCAGTCTCAGCTTCCAGTGTAGCTTGTGATGGTAGCCACTCAATGCTATGCTCAGCTACAGGTCAATAAATGATCTCACAGATTCCCTGCACAGAGGCTAAGATCTTACACTGTAAACCTAACAAGTAGCTAAGATTACATTTGTGTGGTATCTACACCTGGCTCTTGTGTTTTAAATTGAGTTTCTGTATCACTGAGTTTTGAGTTCTTTATGTAGTTTGGCTGAAATTATTTTTTCTGCAAAAAAATCATGGAGAATATCTTCCTTCAATCTGAAACTTTTTCAGTTTCCTGGTTGTACTCTTTAAATAAAAAACTTTTTAATACTTATGTGTAATATTCTACACTTATGGAAACAGAGGCCAAGGAATAATTCCACAACTGTTTTTTTTAAATCTCTGATAGAAACAAAAATGCTTTGAGAAAGAAAAACCTGGGTCTAGATGAGTCAGTCTGAGCTACCACAAACCTAATCATCCTTTGGGGCCAGGAGTTTTGCCTAGTGGTAGAGTGCTTGCCTTGCATGCAGAAAGACCTGGATTCGATTCCTCCGTATCATATATGTAGAAAAAAAAAATGCCTGAAGTGGTGCTGAGATTCAAGAGCTCTAGCCTTGAGAAAGTCCAAGGGCAGTGCTCAGGCCCGGGGCTAAAGCCCAGGACTGGCAAAAACAAAAACAAAAACATGCCTTCTTCAAGAGAGAGAGAGGAAAAAAACACCCAGGATTTCTTTTACCACCTTTGTCTCTATTTAGACAATGTAGAAAATATTATGTTTTTCTCTTGCCTTATTTTTTGCCAGATCCAACGCTGATGGAACATAGCGATACTATAACACATATATGGTGTCACTCACAAATTTAGAGGGAGTGCTCACAAAGACTTCACAATCCACAGTTGCTCTCTTCTTTTAATCTAAGAAAGGTTTTTCTAATAGTGCCTCTCTAAAAATGTGAGGGTGGGGGTAGGGCTTAAAGGTACAGCAATTGCTTAATATGCAGAAGTCTTTGGGTTTGATATCACAGGAAAGAAAGAAGACAGAAGAAAGGAAGGAAGGAAGGGAAGGAGGGGGAGGGAAGGAGAGAGGGGAGAGGGAGAAAAAAACATTTCTTGGACTTTTTGGCATATATTGAGTTAATTATGGGACACCATACAATGGACTAATCATTCACTGTGTTAAAATATACTCTAATTTGTATCACAAACCTGACTTGTTCATGATACACTTTAAGGAAGTAGTTAAGTAAAAGTCACATTTTAAGCTAATTATATTTAAGGATTTTTAACATCTTTGTTTATTGGTGAAATCACACTATAATTTTGTGTAACTGAGTTATCATTTTCTAGTTTAAAAATCAGGGTTACTAAATGATAAAATGAAATATGCTGTTTAAAAACAAGTAATATACATAAAGAATCTGAAAATAAATAGAACCAAATTAGAGGACAATGAAAAAACCAATGCAAATGTTATCGTAAAAATTCTTTTTTTCATATATTTTTTATTGTAATTAATGAAGGGTTACATGATATTTGCCAGATAGATGGTGCATTAATTCCCATAATTGATACCCTTTCACATGTCTTGGTCCCCATTTCCCTCCTCCCCACCCCACCCCTCATCTTGTTTTCCCCCGTTCCCTATCCAATTTCAAATAACCAAATACAAATATATCCAATATATCAGGTAACAAAGTGAGATACTGTAACAATATGAGATAACCAAGGGACAGCAAAAAAGATGAGAGATAACATAGTACCTTAAGAACAACAATCATTCATTATATGGCTTATGTTTCTATATCCTAGAGATCCTTTCATTTAGTGTCCTACTATATGGTCTTTTGTATCAAGGTTTTGCTCTATTGCAAATCTCTGCTAGGAGAGCCCAAGGTTTCTACTGATTTTCTTTCATAACAAAAAGACAACGAAAAATGTAGCTCTTAGGTTTAATTTAAATAATGCTAATAATAAAAGATCTGTTTCTACTCTTAGTGAAAAGCAACTGTCAAGAGGAGTAGGGACTGGTGCCATCCAGAATGCCTGAGTTCCCTGCCCCATTGTGGAAGGTCAACAATGGTAAAGCAGCCCAGCCACCTTTGCCCTTCTAGGGAGGGGCAACCTTATCCCTACCTCCCATGAGGAGGGATATCCCGTGGGTGGAGGGGGGCCTGTTTTGTGTGGAGACCTGCCCAATTTGCTTGCCAACTCCAACTAAGATGATAGGTAAATTCAAACACTAAGATATAACCCTTTTGGCTACCTGCGTGTGGCCAGAGCTGACTATGGTCCCTCTGTGTATGTGACAATCCCATTAACTACCTGTGTGTGGCCAGGTTCAACTGCATGGGTTTTGCCTTTAAAATCTCACCTTGAGAGCCACTCGGTGTCACAGTGTCAGCTCCTGTGTCTGCACTGTGTCCCTGGTGGGTCAGTTCACCATCTACTTCCTCAATAAATTCACCTTTTTATATGAGACTGTCTCTGTGTGGTGGACTCTGGTGGGACGTGGAATCCCCACCTGGAGGGATGTAGGATCCCCTCCTCCTGACCCCATAACACAAGTAGCATTAAACATATCATGATAAAAGTAAACAGTTGCCAAAACAAGAGAGTCTGTAATAAAGGACACAATCCTTATTAAAGTGACTTAATTATAGACCTGGGAACACTGGTCAAACATGTTCCCAAAGTCCATGACACTGCCCAATGTAGTTTCCTAGAGAGGAATGCCCAAAGTAGTTTCCTAGAGAGGAACTTAGGGTAGCACAAAAAAGAATAACAAAAATGGGGTACTTTTAAACTTAAAATGGACAGTATTTAGAGCTTTGGGGGAAAAAGATAGAAGGGGTAACACTGATCAGGACACATGTACTAATAACTGACAGGTTGAATTGAAAGCCATTTGTACAACTACTCAAAGATAACAAAATAGGGGCCGGGAGTTTGGCCTAGTGGTTAAAGTGCTTGCCTAGCATGCATGAAGACCCGGGTTCGATTCCTTGGTACCACATACATAGAAAAAAGCCGGAAGTGGTGCTGAGGCTCAAGTGGTAGAGCTCTAGCCTTGAGAAAGACCAAGGACATTGTTCAGGCCCTGAGCTCAATCCCAGGACTGGCAAAAAAAAAAAAAAAAAAAGATAACAAAATAGCCCAGTGGCAGTGCCTCACTCCTGTAACCCTAGACTAAGGAGGCTGAGATTTGAGGGTCAAGGTTTGAAGCTAACCAGAGCATAAACGTCTATGAGATATCATTATTTACAAAATGAACCTTGCCAAAATATGTTTATTCTTTTGTGTGCATCTGTTTCTCTGATAGATTGCTGTACTAGTTTAAAATATTTTGATGAGAATGTCATAAAATAAACTAATAATGATTTGGGTTTATTTTTTCTCATAAAACAGATTCAAAAGATACCTGCAAGTAAATGGCTACTTAAAATCAATTATCAACTAATCAATATTAGGGTCAGGGTTGGAAATGTGGCTTTTGCACTTTCTAGAAAGTGCAAAAGAAGAAAAAAGATTTGAACTCAAGTCCAAATATCACACATGCACACACTCAGAAAATTATTATAGTAACAAAAGCAGTGGGAATGTACAAAAACAGAATGTACAAAAACAGAATAATGAAAGACTAGAGAATCTAGAAAATAATCCACAAATCTACAGTTATCTGATTTTAGACACAAAGACATCAAAGAAAGCTACACTGGAAAAAGAAACATATTCTCTTCAGCAAATAGTGTTGGAAACAGGATATACATGTGTAAGAAACTGAAACTAGTCTCATCTCTCATTCTATACACAAATTAGTACCAGATAGATTAAACATCTTAAGAGCAGAAATTTTGGAGCAGTTGGAGGAAAACTCTCAAATATCTTATATCTTATAATATACTGTTTTTCTGAATTGAACCATAATTGCTCCGAAAATAATAATGGATTGTACCAAATTAAAAAGCTTTTGCATAACAAAGGAGACAATTTATAAGATCAAAGTAAATCTTATAATATTGCAGAAAATCTTACTACTCAGCAGATACTGGATTAACATGCAGATTAAAAGATCTGAAAATTAAACACTAACACATGACAAAATGCAATTTTTTCTTACTTTTCCATATTTTTGTTTTTTTCAGAATATCATGTAATGGGTATCATATTTTGTATACATTTGCTTATTTCACATTATAAGATGCATTTAAACGTCTTCCTTGTCTTTTCATAGCTTGATAGCTCATGTTGTTGTTTGGGTTTTTTTTTTAGCAAATTATTTATTGACTTGAGGTGCCACAGCTTCTTTATCCATTATCCAGGCTGCTTTCATCTTTTAGTCATTAGAGAGATGGGATTAAGTCCTGTGTATGGGTTTTTAAGGACGCATAAAATTTCTTCTTTTAGTAGGAACTACCAAGGAGTGTGATTAATGGGTTGTGTAAGAGTATGCTTACCAGGGAGCCAGTAGCTCATGCCTGCATTTCTAATTACTCAGAAGGCAAAGAACTCTGGATTATAATTTAAAGCCAGCCTACATAGGAAAGTCCATGCGGCTCTTATCTTCAGTTAACTACCAAACAAAGCAGGAAGTTAGTCTGTGATTCAAAAGGTAGAGTGCTGACCTAGAGAGAGGAAAAAACAAACCAAAAAACCAAACCCAACAACTCAGAAACAGCACCTGAGTTTAGCCCCAGAAACAGCAGGAGGGGGTGTGGGGAAGTATGCTTAATTTTTTAAGAACTACAAAACTCTTCCAATGATAAGATATGTTATCTTTCCACTGACAGTGAATAAATATTTTTTATCCACATATTACTAAAATTTTTCTGTTGTCATAATTCTTGACTTCAGACATTTAATAGGTGTGTAATGATACCTTGTTTTAATTGTCATTTTAACAATGACAGCTTATTGTAAGCATGATGTACAGAAGGATGACAGGTAGATTAAGGTAAGTACATTTCTTGTCATTGTTACCCCTTACCTCATTTTCTCCCATTTTCCCTTCCTCCCAACTCCCCTCCGTTCCCAAGTTGTAAAGTTCATTTCTAACAGAGTGTCTTTTATCACTGTTGTATTGGTTCATCATTTGTCTTTTGTCTCACCATTTTGTTATTCCCCTACCCTTCCCTAAATTGGATAAACATATAAAGAAGACACGGGGTATCAAAATACAAAACAGTGACAACAGGGGATAAATCAAAGGGAAAAAATTGAAGGGAAAAATAAGAAATAATTTCACACTGTACATGAACATTTGTAATAATTAGTATATGAGTAGGATAGTCCTAGCAGAGGATTACAATAGCTCAATAGTTAGGTACATATGAGCATATAAAATGATGTGAATCAAAATGAACTCTAAGATATAGAAACAAGTTGTTGATGTGTGTCTATTTACCCTGCTTTATTTTTATAAATATCATCATTGAACTATACCTTAATATAGTAAGCATTTTCTCCTTAGAATGACCTTGACATGTTTACCTTTCTCTCATCAAACATGTCCTCAGTGAAGCCTTCCCTTGTTCTACGGTTAGAATGTTCTCCATAATCTTGTGATTAAAGGATCTTACATATTTCAGAACTCATTTTCATCAAACCAAAATATGTTACAACTTAAACTGAAACTGAGAGTAATGACCTAAACTGTGATAACACATTTAAACTAGTTCATCTAGTTCTTAGAATACTTTGCGGGCTTTAGAAGATGCCATGTTACCTTTGTCCTTTAAATTCTTACCATTGAAAAGAAAATAATCAAGATTCAATAAAGATTGATTAATACATTGCAAACAAATATTTCACAGGTTGGAAATAACTTAAAAAGTTGCTAGGCTTCACTTATCTTAGTCACATGTATGGTCACCAAGTAAGTAAAAGACAGGATAGAAATAAAACCCATGTACTAAGTCAGCCTACCACTCTACCCAATTTAAAAGTACATCACATTCTCTCTCTTTTGAAGACTGCTCCTTCTTCTCAGTTTTGTTGATTCCACAACAAGGCTATAAATTCATTATGGCATTGATTCATTTGTTCATTCATTTACTAACTTTTGCATCAAGTAAAGTTTTTGATAGTGTGCATAAATCAGTCCTATTCTAGATTCTGGGTATATAAAAATGAAAAACAAATGAAGCAACTCACCAGTTTTATACATACCCAATTATAGCACTAATTAGATACTGAGCACCTAATTACTCAATAAATACTTGTTTGATTGATTGACCTTTAGAGACAAGTGATTCTAGCAGTAACTAAGCACTGATTTATAGTTTGGATTTAAGAATGGAAAAGACAACTAATCCTTTCCTCCAATGCCTAAAGCTTTTTGTCTTTGGATCGAGCTATTTTCTTCTTTTCAGGGTCTTTTTTTTCATCCCAGAAGACATCAGCAAGATGAATGCAAATTCTTCCACTAGTACTTCTTTGCCAGCTCCCAAGACATGCAGACATCTGAGCTTGGAATTCAATTTGCGATTCTTGTTGAATAAGAAATATAGTAATATGGGGCCAGGAGTTTGCCTAGTGGTAGAGTTCTTGCCTAGCATGCACAAGGTCCAGGGTTCAATTCCTTGGTACCACATACATAGAAAAAAACCAGAAGTAGTGCTGAGGCTCAAGTGGTAGAGCTCTAGCCTTGAGAAAGTCCAAAGTCAGTGCTCAGTCCCTGAGTTCAGTCCCCAGGACTGGCCAAAAAAGAAAAAAAAACAAACAAACAACAACAAAAAAACACACAAAAACTGCATCCTAGTGGGGAAAAAGAATTGACATAAATAACAATAAATAACACTCTTTAGATAAAACTGCCACTCTACAACCACGTAGTGATGAGATCCTGTGCTCATTAATAGAAATAAAATAAATAGAGACCACAGATTAGTTCATAGGAGATAAAGCACATTGCAAGTGTTTTCAGATACTGCAGATAAATTAATGATTACTTTAGGTTTTTCTTTTGCTTGGAGGAGGGTGTGTGGGGGGGGGTGTGCTGATCTAGAAGCTTAAATCAAGTCTGGCTGCTGTCCTTGAAATTTTGTGCTGAAAGCTGGTGATCTACCACTTGAGCTACAGCTTCACTTCTGGCTTTCTGTTATTTGTTCTCTCTCTCTGTGTGTGTGTGTGTGTGTGTGTGTGTGTGTGTGTGTGTGTGTGTGTATGATTAATTGAAGATTGGTGTCTCACAGACATTCCTGCCCAGGATGGCTTTAAACTTTGAACCTCAGATCTCAGCATCTGGATTATCTAGGATTAAAGCATAAAGTACTGACAATTGGCAAAACTAATTTTTAATTGCATCTTATCTAGAAAAAATTAATTTTAGATGAGTCTGGTGAATTGGTCTTGCTGGTAGAGACAGGAGAAAGCTACTTTACTATAAGGATCTTTACTGAAGCTCAAATATTTAAAAACTGGGCTAGAAGTAAATGGTATGTGTATGCTGTACAAGTAACAAATGCCAAGTAAAATAAATACCTTTGTGATTTTTGTGTGTAAAGTAAATAAATAGGAGTCTACTCATGGGCTGGCTAACCTGCATGCATGAAAATATACGTGTGCATACCTCACAAACACACATGCCACACACACACACACACACACACATCATAAAGAGATGAGAATATTGTCCTTTATAGTCTCTGCTTTGATCATCTTCAAACTAATTCTCATTATCCCTATGCATGGGAGCAGAATGTCTGCTGAGCCACAAAAAAATTAAAAACAACTCTAAAAAACTGAATTTTTAGGCTAGGAGCTGGTGGCTCACCCGTATAATCTTAGCTACTCAGGAATGCTGATATCTAGGGATCATGGTTTAAAGCAAGCCCAGGCAGGAATACCTATAAGACTCTTAACACCAAAGAATCACCAAAAAACTAGAAATGATGGTGTGGCTCAAATTAGTGGAGCACTAGCCGGGTACAAATGAGCTCAAGGACAGCAAGCAACCACTGAGTTGAAGGCCACTGCAACTGACAAAATATGATAAAAAAAAAATTGAGTTTTTTGATGGCTCATGTCTGTAATTTTATCTAAACAGGAGGGTGAGATCTGAGGACTGCAGTTCAGAGCCAGCCCGGGCACAAGTCTCTGAGACTCTTATCTCCAATTACCACTAGAAAACTGAAAGTGGTGCTGTGGCTCAAAGTAGTAGAGCTTAATTCTTGAGATGAAGAGCTCAGGAACAGTGCCCAGGCCCAGAATTCAAGCCCTACTCAGGAGGCTGAGATCTCAAGATCAAGATTCAAAGCCAGCCTAGGCACAAAAGGACCTGAGATTCTTTTTTTAAAAAAACAAAACTATTATTATTGTAATGTATAGAGGGGTTACAGTTAATATTTGTGGTTAGAAGGTGTATTACTTCTCACATATTGATACCCTTTCTCATGGTTTTGTCCCCATTTCCCTTCCCAAAACCCTCCCAATCATCTTGTTTCCCCCTTCCCTTTCCTATTTCAAATAAACAAATAAACATATATAAAATATACCAGAACCTTAGACTCTTATCTCTAATTAACCTCTAGAAAATGGGAAGTGGAAGCTTGACTCAAAATAGGGAGATAGCCTTGGGCTGAAGAGCTCAGGGACAACACCCAGCCCTGTTGCTGCTCTCAAGCAATACAGGTATGAGAGGGACACCCAGGGCAGATGGCAAGTATCAATGACCCAGCCCTCCCCCAATTACCAGGGAGAAAACAACACTGAGCCAGGAGCTGTGTCAGCCATGAAAGCACAGCAGATCTCAGATTAATTGCGTCGGGCATATAGTTATATTGACAAGGGAAGAGTAGCCAATAGAAAAAGGCCAAGGTGCTATCACTAAGGGTCAGGGCAAACTTTTAGGTACTGAGCGGACCAGTGCAAGAAAGCATGCGGGGGACCTGCCCTACTGGGTTCAGTCAGAAATACCTCAAGAGAGGTATGCAAGGAATGCCTTGTCAAAGCCCTTTAATGGCAGAATGATGAACAGGCCTCAGAAATGGAGACCAGGCCCCAACAAGGCCCCAGGGGCAGGGTAGTAGCATTGAGCTGAAGAGCTCAAGTAGAGCACCCAGTCCAAGTTCAAGCCCCTGAACCCACATTAAAAAAAAAAAAAAAAAAAAGGAAATTGAGTTTTCAGTCTCCATAGAACCAAGGATGAAAAGAGTAACAGATTCGTGTTGGATAGGTATAGGTATATTTCCATTGAGTAGTAGGAATTTCCAGCTATTGTCTAAATTGTGGATATGTTTTGTGACTTGGTATCTTCATCTTTGAAGTGGAATGCCCCGCTTAACATAAAAGTTTGTTATCATCATCATTACCACCACTATTGAAGAATATGAAGACATGAAGAGAGGCTATTTAGAATAGTACCTACATGATTAAAAGTTATTTTTCACAAAGTAGTATAACATTGCAACATTGCAGCCTATATCTTAGATATAGATATCTTCCACTGTTCACCTGGACAAATTCTGCAAATTCACGGAATTTCTTGCCATTACGTTGTCTTTTGCCCTACTACCTAAGGGCCTATGGCAATTCTCATGGTCCTGGCATTTATTCTATTTCTGTCTTCTTCTGTTCCTCTTTCTTTGCTTTTATATTCTTCTATTCATTTTTCTGGATTTCTTCTTTCCTACAGCTTTTCCCTCAATCTAGAAATGTCACCTGCAACACAGCCATGACAATGAAACTAGATATGATTTTCTGAAATAATAACAGGGATAATAGTGATGATGAAGATGATGATGGTGATGATGACAATGATGACAATACTGTATTGATTTACCTTGATTGCCAATAAGTAAGTTTACCTTTGGATATGTCTGTAAAGTCTCTGACATTTTCAGTTAATTCATGGTGGACTCAAACTTTGAATAAATTACTGGGTTTAGTGGAACTGTGGAAGTTAGTTCCTTGCTGGAGGAAGTAGACCACTGGGATGTGTCTTAAATATGTATCTTACACTAGTTCCTTTCAGTCTTTGCTCTGCTTCAGACTGTCATATATAGAGAGAACCACAGTGTTTTCTAATACCTTCCTGTCATGATAGATAAAACTTCTGAAAATATGAGAAAAAGCAAATCCTTCCTCCTTTGGTAGTTTACACTAGGTATTTTAGTGCAATACTAAATCTAACTAATATAAACATTCAATGTATAATCACTTTTTAAAATCAGATTATTTTTCTTACTTACCTTTAAGTAATTTTTGAAATTACCCGATATAATCATCAGGTACCTGAGATGGCCAGTTGATAGTGTCCCTTTATACAAATGTAAGAAAGAAGGCACACAAAAAGTTAATGTGCTTGCCTAGCACAAAAGAGGAAAAGGCTATCAACTATCAAAAGCAAATTTCTCTAAATCTGGACTGCATATACTGGAAGGAAAGTTTTGCCGATTCTTGGCAACCACACAGTAAAGGAGCATCGCCAGTTTTGGGTGTGTTGATGAGGGCCTCTGACAGCACAGCAACTGTGAGTGCTGTATCACAAGACAAAAAAAAATTAAGCTTCAGTATAGCAACAACTGAACCTGCAATCATTAGCAAGGCAGATTAGAGCAAACATGACTTGCAGTGTTTTGTTCATGTTTACATTATTTATACAAAGGAACCACATTCAGATGTCCCCAAGTAAGATGGTGTTGACAAATTCTTACAGTCAGCATTTAATGAATAAATCTATAGTCTATGTGAATCTCATTGTCTTGGAAGTGAGGGAAATAAAATCACCCAGGGTCCCATTGATTTCAGAATTATGAGAAGTCTGTGACTCTATTACAGGCTATTTATCCAAATAAATTCTTGATCGTTCCACAATATGTCAATTCTAAGTGCCAGTACACATGCTTCAATTGTTCCGTGGAGGCCATTCTTCTATATAGAGCCTGTTCCTAGAAAATACAGTGTATGATGACAGAGCATTGTCAAGCTAAGCATGGTAGGTCGTGGGTGGGAATGTTTTCTTCAGGCATTCTGAAAATATTCAGCATAGAGTTGGTATCACATATAAATGGTAGTTCCATCACACAGTGCATGCCAGTCAATGAAGTGTAAAGTGAAAGAATGACTCAGATGCACAAAATAAACACAATAAGATAGGGAGCTGAGTGCTAGTGAATAACAATTATAATCTTATATACTGAGGGACAATGTTTGCAGCCAGGCCAGTTAGGAAAGTCTGTGTGCCTCTGATCTACAATTAACCACCATAAAGTCAGAAGTAAAATCAAGTGGTAGAGAGCCTGCCTTAAATGAAAAAGCTTCAAACCGAAGCCTTGAGTTCAAGCACAAACACACAAAAATCAGGCCCAGAAAGCCACAGGACATTTGCTCTGAGTATGGAAACACACAAAAACAGTCAGGCCCAGAGAAACACACAGAGCACATGTTCTCCCTCACGTATAGAAGCAAGACCTAATTTATAAATATACAAGTAAACTCATATGGGGCTGTATGAAACTGCGCGCGCACACACACACACACACACACACACACACACTAACAGTATTGTCAAGAGAGAATTTACAAAATATAATTCCTTAGAAAAATCAAACTACAGTCCAACAAAATGAATACCAGAAAACTAATATTTAAAAACTTGTGTGGAGGGGCCTGAGTGTAGGCCTAGCATGCAGTATTTTTTGAGTATGTGGTCTCAAGGAACTGAACCCAGTTCTTGGAGCATGCTAGGCAAAGACTCTACCACTAAGCCAAACTCCCGGCCCCAGATTGTTATTTTTTTTATGAAGGAAATTATGAATCATTTAAAAATAAGTACAGAATGAAGTAACTATATATAAAGATGGCATGAGTAATAATTCAGTTCTTTAAAAAATTTACAAAACTGAATTAGAAGTCTCTATTATCTATCTGTCCATCATCTATCTATCTACCCTGCTAGATAGTCTTATCTGCTCTGACCCTAGGCCTTAAATACTAATGTCATGTTATGACCTTTGATTTCAATATGTCAGAGAAAACCAAAGTAGCATCAGTGCTGTTTCCTCAAGTTCTCCTTCAATCAACAAGTCCTACCAGGTTTTCCCTTTAGATGTCTCTTTTTTTAATTTTTTTTATTTATTTTTGTGTGGTAGTAGAATAAAGAAAGATTCTTGGGACTGTGCTACTGTTGCTCTTCTTCTTCTTCTTCTTCTTCTTCTTCTTCTTCTTCTTCTTCTTCTTCTTCTTCTTCTTCTTCTTCTTCTTCTTCTCTTCTTCTCTTTCCTCACCTTTTTCTTATCCTTCCTTCTCCTCCTTCTTCCTCCTCCTTCCTCCTCCTTCCTCCTCCTCCTCCTCCTCCTCCTCCTCCTTCTCTTGAAACAGTGCTTTTTTTCTAAGTTATCTTGATGAGTTTTATGATGTTCTTGGTGATCCAGATTGTGATTGATTTTATTGATTCTCTGTAGGATATGGAGAAAATTATTTATGAGTTTTGAATGAATGAAAGAGTGTAAAGTGTATTACACAGGGAAAAGTAGAGTTTGTCAGTGATGTAGGACATACTGGAATCATAGATGAAGAACTCTAAAGTCAGTGGCTGTTCCTTGCCCATTGTTGAGGATCTGAGAGAAAGAAGTGACCCCAAATGGAAATCATACCCAAGATTAAAACAAAGCCCCAGAATTGAATGAAAATTCAAGGAAGATGATATTATATATTCATTCGTATTTAAGGAAAATCTTTAGCAGTTATGTTACTTCTTTAATATTACCATCAATTAAAATTAGAAAAATGTACTGTCTCATTCCTTATTAATGTGTGTAATTTTCCTTGAATGAACTGCAAATCAGGAGTGATAATTGTAACAATCATATTTTGAGAACATTTCACAGTGCATCAGTTAATAATATGAGTGCTATGAGCGTCTTGATCATTAAGCGTTCTTCCATCCAAGGTTACTGTTTGGACTTCACAAAATTACCTGAGGTGGAGAGATGATAAGATGGGTAGAAACAGTAAGTTTCCCTTATCTCTTACCAAATCCACTGTTATCTTAAGAGAACCAAATCCTGGTCACATCTCTTACAGGATACAATACGTAGAGAATGGAAATTCTTTCTCCCTTCAGAAGAAGATCCACTTCTTTCTCAGGGATCAAACATCTGAGCTATGATTGGATCCTTCTGGCTTACTTTTTTAAAGAGAAGAGAAATAAATTTTAATTTGACCCAAACTATCAGGGTTAAGATGAGTGACTGTTGTTCTTAATGTACTATGTTATCTGTCATCTCTTTTGCCATCCCTTGGTTATCTCATATTGTTACAATTTTTCACCTTTTTATCTGATATATTTTATATGTGCTTAATTAGTTATTTGAAATTGGATAGGGAAGGGGGGAAATCAAGATAAGCAGGGGGAGGGTGGGAGGGAAATGGTGACCATGTCATGAGAAAGGGTATCAATGTTTGTGAAGTAATGTACCTTCTATCTAGTGAATATAATGTGACCCTTCTATTAATCACAATAAAAACTTTTTGAAGAAAAATGATATGACTTCAAAAACAGCTAATAACATAGAATAAATATTCTTTAGTATGCATCATGTTAGGTTATCTTGTCTGTATTTCTGCGATTGTTTTAACTCAAAGCAAATTTGACAAAAAAAGAAAAGGTTTTTGTCATAGCTTTTTTTAAATTGTAATGTATAGAAGGTTTACAGTTACATTCACCAGATAGTAGGTGCATTACTTCTCACACATTGATACCCCTTCTCATGTTTTTGTCCCCATTTCCCCCTCCCCACCCACTCCCAATCATCTTGTTTTCCCCCCTTCCCTTTCCTATTTCAAATAAACAAATGAACATATATACATCAGGTAACAAAATCAGATACTGTAACAATGTGAGATTAACCAAATGGCAACAAAAGAGAAGAAAATGACATAGTACAGTAAGAAAAACAATCACACACAATAAGGCTCTTGTTTCCATATCCTGGAGATCCTTTCATTTAGCCTCATCCTATATGGCCTTATGTATCTAGGTTCCCATTTCCTGCTGGTTAATTGGAGATAACAGTCTCATGGGCTTACCTACACAAGCTAGTCTTGAACCACAATCATCAGATCCCCATCTTTTGTGTAACTAGGAATACAGGCATGTGCTACTGATGTCTAGTAAGAAAATAATTTTTTTTGCTTGAGCACTGTCCTTGGACTTTCTCAAGGCTAGAGCTCTACCACTTGAGCCTCAGCACCACTTCCGGCTTTTTTCTATGTATGTGGTGCCGAGGAATCGAACCCGGGTCTTTGTGCATGCTAGGCAGGCACTCTACTACTAGGCCAAACTCCCAGCCCAAGAAAACAATTTTTAAGTCACTCATGGTGCTCAATCATACCTGTCCCAAGTTATCTCCACCTAATTCTTTTTTTTTTTGTATTTTATTGTCGGGGTGATGTATGGGTTACAACTACATTCATCAGGTAGTGGGTATATTACTTCTTGAACATTGATAACCCTTCTCATGTCTTTCTCCCACTTTCTCTCTCCCCACCCTTCCCAATCATCTTGTTTTCCCCCTTTCCTTCCCTATTTCAAATAAACTAACCAATTATATATATATACATATATATATGTGTATGTATATACATATAAACACATTATACCAGGTATCAAGTCAAATACAGTAAAATCAGGAGATAAATGAAAAAGGAAAAAAGAGAAAAGAAATAACTTCACATAGTATATTAAGAACAACAATCACATAGTGGCCAGGATCATAGTCTATTGAGAGAGTGCTTGCCTAGCATGCATGAAGCCCTGGATTCCATTCCTTGGTACCACATGCACAGAAAAAAAAGCCAGAAGTGGTGCTGTGGCCCAAGTGGTAGAGTGCTAGCTTTGAGAAAGCCCAAGGATAGTGCCCAGGCCCTGAGTTCAAAGCACAGGACTGGCAAAAATAAATAAATAAATAAAAATGAAGAAAGAAAGAAAGAAAAAAGAGAAAAAAGTTACATTCATCAAGTAGTGGCTATATTACTACTGGAACACTAATACTCTTCTCATCTTTTGTCCCCCTTTCCCATCCCCACCCCTTCACAAACACCTTGTTTTTTCCTTCCCTTTCCTACTACAAATAAACAAATAAACGTATATAAAATATACTAGGTAACAAAGTCAGATACAGTGACAACATGAGATAAACATCAAGGGGGAAAAGATAAAATAACTTCACTTAGTACATTAATAACAACACTCACAAAGATAAACCTCTTGTTTCCATATCCCAGAGCTTATTTGGCCATATGTACATAGCTTTTCAGCTATTATGATCTTCTGCTAGGAGAGTCCAAGATGTGTACTAATTATTACAAATGAGGAAAACCATTGAGCTTATGTTCCTTTGGGTCTGGCTTACTTCACTAAATATGATTTTTTCCAAGTCTTTCCATTTCCTTATAAATGGGGTGATGTCATTGTTTTTATGGCAGCAAGGAATTCCACTGTGTATAATTTCCATATCCTCTTATTCCATTCATCTACTGAGGGGCATTTGGGTTGGTTCCATATCTTAGTTATGATAAATAATACGGCAATCCCAATCCAGGAGTGGGATTGCTGGGTCATAGGGAAGCTCTATAAGGAATCATCATACTGCTTTCCATAGTGGTTGAATGACCACCAACAATGTAGTAGAGATCCCTCCTGGCCACACCCCCACTAGCATTGTTATTAGATTTCTTGATCATGGCCATTCTAACTGGAGTGAGGTGGAATCTCAAAGTTGTTTTCATTTGCATTTCTTTTATGGCCAGAATGTCAAGCATTTCTTCATGTGTCTATTGGCCATTCTTATTTCTTCTTCAGAGAAGTCTCTTTAGCTCACCTTTTAATGGGATGGTTGTTTCTTTGAGGACTTGTTTTTGAGAGATTAAATTTTTTGAGCTGTTGATATATTTTAGATATGAGGCCCTTGTCTGCATATGGCTAGTGGAGATCTTCTCCCACTCTGTTGGCTTATTATTTAACTTACTAGCTATAGCCTTTGCCATACAGATTCTCTGCAGTTTAATGCAATCCTATTTGTCCAAACTTTCTTTGATTTGTTATGTTTCTAGGTCTTTATTAAGAAAGTTCCACCTTGCCAAGGAGCCATAGTGTATCTCTAATCCTTCCTGTAAAATCTTCAAGGTATCTGCTTTTATCTCAAGGTCTTTGATCCATTTGGAATTAATTATTCTAATTCTTTACTCCCACTTTCCTAACCAATTTCTGCTGAAAAAATATCATATCAAGATTTTTACATCTTTTATCCTTACGTTTTTAACCATTAAAAGTCCAAAATATCTTAACTAACTCTGATCAGTTTACATGATTTAATAATTCTGTAATTCCCCCAATGTATTTTTTCATTGATTTATGCAGGAATTAAGGACTAAAATACAGTAACCCTTTGATTATTTATCACATAAAATTTATTGTTATTTATGTGTCTTTGGATGTTGCAGCAATCAAGACACAAAACTAGTTGTTGCTAGATAAATGCTAGATAAATGTTTTGGGGAAAGTCTTTCCATTGAAAAAGTTTCAAATTAATTCATAATATACACAAGACACAGTGTTGTGCCATATATACTCATCGGAGATACACTCAGTTCCTTCCTCCCATATACACACCCCACTGCACACATACATACTACAGAAACAAGAATTTGTCTGCCTCATTACCTTAATGGAAACTAAACTCTCTGGCTTCAGATTATTGGGACAGAGTAAATCTGAAAAAGAACACCAAACAAATAATCCATAATGCACAATACATTAGTTCAATAATTATTGAACTGAATATGTACTTAAAATTTGTATAAAATTTTGAATCTGTGAAAAATTCTTACTTATGCAGTAAGAATTATGGTATATGGGATAAAAAATGATTGTTTTAATCCATTCCAAACAGAAATTTACTTTATATTAACAGAAACTATTTGCTCATAAAGTGGCAATTTCCATTTCAAATGAATCTGAGATTTCAACTATTTTTAGTGGTACAAAATTTTCACAACCTTTGACTCAGTTCCTCCTACTAAACACATCCTTTCAAAAGCATGAAATGTTGAAGGTCTGTCTATATTATTCAAACCAGCAATTAGAACCAGATGTTACTGCACTTTATATTTAGATACCACATTTCAATATCTAAAAAAGAATACTCATGAAGGACAGAGAGAATAATTTATAAACGCAATTAAAGCATATTGTTTAGATTCCTTCTCACTAATTTACCTGATTGCAAAGTAAAATTAAATGAATTCATATTTAAATATAAAATTGGTCCAATGAGTAATGAAAAATTTAAACTGTGTATAAGGAAAGAAGATGCCACGTATACAATTGTTGTTGAGATGCATTTTTTTTTATTAATTTTATACTTTTATTATGATGTCTTCCAGTTTTTATTACAAGGTGGCCTAGTCCTAGGTAGAATGATGCATCTATTTAAACTAATTTAAAGAAAACAGGTGGATAGATTGAATATAAAGAAACAGCTTGAAATTAGCTATGAATTGTATCCAATAACAAAGATTGACTAGGGTTCTATAATAACTTCAGATCACCATAAGCTTATCCTGATGCTTGGAATGGTCTTCATTTAGGGAAGCCAAAACATGGAATTGCTATGTTCCAGCCAATGTTACTTGAACAAGAACAACATTCATGTTGAGAATAGGCATACGTATAACACATATTTGGTTAGTCCAAATTACTATTAGTAAGAGCTGCTAAGCATTTTTTCCTTTAAATAACAATCCAGATGGTACTTGCTTTAAGTCAATATATTGTAGCTTTTCTATCTCAGTGTGTTTTCTCAATTGTGATTTTTTACAAATATTAAACAGGCAAATATGTAAGTTTTGCAAATGATAAACAGACTGACCCATACATAAATGATTAGTTGCACAAAGGTAGACTACAATACTTTTAATTACAGAGATCCTTTGGTGGATTAATAACCTGATGCCATGATTGACGCATAAAATTGAACACTAAACTTCACATGGGAAGTTACTAAACTCATATAGCTCATGATTTTAGATACCATAATGTCTTTTTGGACTAGAACCGTAGGAATCCAAACAATCACCAGAAGACAAGGCTAATGATATTCTTTGGTCTCCAATTGATTTATTCATAATTCAAGAAGTCAATGAAAACTATAATATAATTTGAAGTCACTATTTTGATTATCACATCACTGAACTTAAAGACAAATGGATATTCACTCTTTCAAAGTATGAAGCACCCACCTTGTACCAGGTACCAGTATATACAATGTCATATTTGCAAAAAATTGGATTTAATTTCCTCTGTGATCTCAAACATGTGAAAAAATTGTAACTTAACTTATAGTAGCTATTATTTGTACAGTATTTACCATTAGTCTAACATGTCTCCAAGCATATATATATATATATGTATGTATTATATATATATGTTTCTCATCCTCATATCAAGTCCATGCTTTAAATGTTATTAGCTTATTTTTGTGGGTCATAGGCCTTGAACCTGGCCTGGGAGATGTCCTTTAGCTCTTCAACTCAAGGCTATGGCCCTATCCTTGAGCCAAGACTCATTTTCTAGAGGTTAATTGGAGATAATAGTCTCAGGTCCTTTTGTGCCCTGGCTGGCTTTGAACCTTGATCCTCAGATCTCAGCCTCCTTAGTAGCTAGAATTACAGGGCACAGGTCGGTGAGCCATAGTCCCCAGCATTTTTAGCGTATTTTTATAAATAAAGATATAGGGGCATTATTTGATAATTTGCTCAAAATAACACAGCTAGTAGAAATACAGCCAAAACTTAATGGCTTCATGTGGAATTAGAATTTATATTCTTTAATATGGCACTAAAATTTCCCTCAACTAAATAAGACTGAATTTTGTACCATATATAATTGAGTAAGCAGACCAGTTCAATTTGTTATTGTGAATACACCATCACATCCCAAGTTTTCCTTATCTTACTTTACACAATTTCATTATTACTCTCTACAACCATTCATTACCATGATAATGATAGTAAAGTCATTTCAACCAGCAAAAAGTAAAGTAAAAGATTATACTAGGCTTTTTTTTTAAGAACCATTTTTGGAAAGCTTCGGAAGCAACTTTTATATGTGTGACATTTGTCAAAAGTGTTTGTATGATTGGATGGAAGTCTGGGATGTTTATTCTTTATTCTAGGTAACCCTAAACCACCTGTTATTTGAGAATCGGATATTGAAGTAGGAGGGAAAGAACATCATTATTTCTCAAAACATGAAAAAATAATCCCCCAAGCAATTGTTCAGGACATTCCTGTTTTTGTTCCTAGTGTGTCCTAATCTCTAAATGAGATTTCTTTCAAATTTAGATATTTGGGAGGTTTGGAAAGACCTTGATTCTGTGGATTTTCTTAGTGATCTCTAGTAAATAAGCAGCACTTATTTCCCTTCTTCGTTGACAAACTGAAAACAAGTACCATTTCTCACAGTAATGCTCACGATGTTTTCCTCTATCCATTTAGGAAAAGAGCAGCTTAAGTGAATTTTCATTAGAATAAAGTACATCAGTTTATTAAATTTGGCAAGGCTATTTTTTGCTAGTAATTATATGTGCTCATATTTTACTGAGATATTTATAAAAATAGAAATAAGATCAATTAAGTAAACACATTTAGGACAAGATACTTATTAGATGTATGCTGAACATGTCTGTGATATATTATCAACATCTAAAGAAAATGATCCTGGTTTGGAATGCTATGAAGATGCAGAGCCCTCCCTCCTCCAAAAACATGTTCTTGTCACTGATCTCAAGTACTCTGTTGTTTAAGATAAGGCCAGGGACACTCACTGGCACACATAGTCTCTCTTCATGTCTCCATCCGGGAAGTTTTTCCAGTAAGTGCTGTTTTCTTGTTTACTATCTGCAGCTTGCTCACTAGTTAATGACTATTTTTGCACAATAGAATTCAAGTTTTTTTTTTTTAATTTTAGCCTTTTAGTTTTTGAGTTTTCTAAATAGTTATATTCTTCTAGAAGTTGAAAGATGTGCCTGTTCAAACCACAGTTCTGCTCAAAAATAGATGACACCAAATTCAGAAATATTACATTTTTTGCTTTTGTGTCATAGTTCTTGGGAGGTTGATACTTTGTTGGTTCTATGGCAACTTAATTAATCAGAATATGGTCTAACACCTAGCCATGCTGAATACATGGATGTTTTCTGCTTAGACAAGTACAAAGGAGTGGTAATATGACCAAAAACTGATGGCTATATGAAAATTTAAGATAACACAGCTTGAACATTCAAGGAGGTAAGATCAACAGACTCATGATTCATAGTTAATAGCCAATCAATAGTAAATACCACTGTTTGCAGGAGACAAGAATGAGTAAACCAGACACAGCAAGATATTCCTCAAAGGCTTACAATTGAGGCCACCCCTGGGCATTTTAAAAATACTGCAACCTGGTGAAGTTGGGCAGAAAAACTGGGAGACAGAAGGAGGTGACATGGCCTAAAAAGAAAATTACTGATTACCTGACTTATATAACTCTAACCCCTCTGTATATCATTTTTATAATAACAGTATTTCTAAAATAGTGCATCCTGACTCCAGGACCACAATTCTAAAGGAGAAGGTCTAGGATGAGACAGAAAAAAACTAAATATTTAACAAAAGTTTCAGGTGTTTTTGATGGATGCTGTCAACAAACCTCACTTTTGCATATTTAAGAAACACCAAAGCATATTGTGCCCAGTAACTAGAAGGTTTCCTTATATGTTTCCCTTTTTCTTCGCCTATAGTCCCTTTCCTTGATGCCTCAATGTGGAGAAGTTCCTTGATGTTGAATTCTCTTCCTGTAGAGCTCTTCCCTGTCCTCAGGCTGACTGGTGGTGCCTATGTATCTTGGGATTCATAGTAAAACAAAGAAGGATGGAAGGAAGGCAAGAAGGAAAGAGGGAAGGAAGGAAGGAAGGAAGGAAGGAAGGAAGGAAGGAAGGAAGGAAGGAAGGAAGGAAGGAAGGAAGGAGAGAGCCAAAAGAAGGAGGCAAGGACAAAGGAAGGAAAGAGAGGAAGGAGGGTGAGAGGGAGGGAGCAAGAAGAGAGAGCAAAGGAAGAAGGAATGGAAAGAGGGATAGGATGGGCAGGAAAGGAGGAAGAAGGAGGGAGAAAGGCAAAAAGGGAAGGAGAGAGGCAAAACAACTACGAAAATTGAAAACCAAACCGCAAACAAACATAAAGCCTAATAACTTTTAATCAATAGAAGAGAAAAGGATTCATTCCAGAAGTCCATACCAGAAAATATGCAGCTCCTTCTCTAAAATCAAATAAAGATGTAAAGACACGAAATCAGGTAAAGACACAAAATCAGGAAGAAACCCAGCTGTAAAGGAGCATATTTCACAGAAGGATAGAAATTTAGCACTGGAGTCTGGCACCATTGCTTACCATGTGAGTAAAAGGAAAGAACCACACACCAGGAAACCAGAGAGGAGTACTTAAGTAGTAACTGAAAGCAAATACATATAAATGAGTGCACATTTGGAAGTGGCACTGTGGCCCAATGGGTAGGACAGTAGCCTTGAGCTAAAGAGCTCAGGGATGATGCCCAGACCCAGAGTTCAAGTCCCATGACTGACAAAAAAAAATAAAAGAAAAATTTTTCAAAAAATAAAAGAAATGAATGAGCTTTAATATGGGCCAATTCAAAGTATCCATTTAAAATTACTTTTCTGGAAATGTGAATTAAAGTAATTAGTTGTCCTTTTTTCCAGTCCTGGGCTTGAGCTCAGGGTCTGAGCACTGTCCTTGGACTTTCTCAAGGTTACAGCTCTACCACTTGAGCCTCGGCACCACTTCTGGCTTTTTTCTATGTATATGGTACCGAGGAATCGAACCTGGGTCTTTGTGCATGCTAGGCAAGTACTCTACCACTAGACCAAACTCCTGGCCCCTACTGATGCACTCTTTTATCTTTCCTTTTCCTTTCTTTTCCCTCTTTCCTCCCTTCTCTCCTCTCTTCTTCTCTTTCCCCCCTCCCTTTTTGTTTGTCTTTGAAGGTCAAATTTCATATTTGTACAAGGAAACAATCATTCTAATTACAAGAAAATCCACTAGCAGGCAACCTTGAAATTTAAGACATTTATACTTTAATATGGTATGAACTCATGAGAGTCCAAATTAAAAGATCAAGACTATAAAGGAAAATATTTGAATAATCAGGAAGAATTTATAAAGTATGGATTAGACATTGTCTTAATTATATAATTATGTAGTCATACATTTAATAATTTATATGTTTTAATTATAAAATTAATTATATTACTACAATAATATATGAATCATCCAACTTTTACAATTATAAGAGATTACACATATTCACAAATGAGACCTTGTACTTGGATGTTTCAAACAAAATTAACTATTAATCCATCTGCATAAACTCTATTCAGCAGTTCTGGGTACTGTTTTGTAAGTTCACTGAGTGTGAGATGATCTAAAACTAATAAAGTTGTTCTAAAGCTTTACTGTCAACAACAGTAGAGCTATCTTTTAAGGCAAATAACAGATCCAAGCTCAGTCTTAGAAGTGTCCTGTGCTCACTGCAAAACACAGCTTACCTCTCCACCTTTGATGTATGACAATAACTCTGGAAGTTAAAGCATTTCCCAGAAATCTCTATGAAGAGATGAAGTCTTAGTTTCTGCTCATTAAACCACTGAAAGAAACCAGAACCCTAAGTTTTATCTGTCTGGTTTTTGTCATGCTAACCCAACCAGCCAATGGCCTTGTCCCTTTGTTTCATAAATATAGGTTTTGGTTTCATTAGCTGCATAAAAATCAAATTACATTTTCTGTGGAAGAACACTAACATTTAATGTCAAATTATCCCTATTTGATCAATATGCAATGCTTCTAGGCTAAAATTACACAATCTATAGTGTTCATTAAAGCTAAAACCTGAGTACATTACAGTCTTTTTTTTAGATCCTAAACTCCAGTAGAATTTGTAAGCTGGGTACTGGTCCCTTATGCTTATAATTCTAGCTACTTGGGAGTCTAAGATATGAAAATCTTGTCTCAAAGAGAAACTTTTTTTTTTGCCAGTCCTGGTGCTTGGACTCAGGGTCTGGGCACTTTCTCAAGCCTAGCACTCTACCCTTGAGCTACAGAACTTCTGGCTTTTTCTGTGCATACAAGGCAAGCAATCCACCACTAGGCCACGTTCCCAGACCCAAGAAAATATCTCTAATTAGCCAGCAAAAAGCTAGAAATGGAAATTTTTCTCAAATGATGAGAACCAGCAAAGCCAAGCAACTCTTCTAATGAGAGGTTTCTGATACTGGATTATTGGTCTGAAATAAATCTAGTCATTTCAGCTATTATATATCTCTGAAAGAATATTATCTAAGATACAATGAATATCATTGCCAAAAGGGAGTGAAAGCCTAATAAGAACTTGCCACCCTGGATTCAAATCCCAGGACTAGCAGAAAAAAAGATAAAATAATATAGAATATAAAACAAAATGAGCCCCAAACAAACACTTCTATCCATTTCATAATTTCAACCAATACCAGAAAGAAAAAGAGAAACTGACACAAGACAAATTAAATGAAATACAATAACTTTATATGGAGTGTCAGTATAAAATACTTCTTATGTGTGGGTTTAGGAGGGCATAACTTGATTTGTATGTTTTAGAAGGACTCCTGAGTCCTGAAGAAGACTTCTTGATATCTTTAAAGATTTCAAGGTAAGCCTATTTACACTACTAGAAAGTGCAGGCTGCAAAATCCAGGAAGACCAGGGAACAATTAATTCTATCTGTGAGTGAAAATTTTATGAGCTTAGTACCTGAAGAGTGTCTAGTTGCATACTTAGAAGAAAATGAGAATTTAAAACCTTTTCAGGAATCTAAAGGTCATCTGCCTCCTAGTCCCAAAGAAATACAACCCTGTGGAAACCTCACTGGCCATTCACTATGTGCCTGGCCGAGCTTCCACTCAGAGCCTAAAAAACTGACTCTACGGTTAACAGACAGATGTGCTGTCTGTCCTGAAACACAAAATTTGAGGCTCTGAGAACACCCATGAATGTGCCCAGACTTCATTAGATTCATTTTGTAGGGATATTGGGAGATGGTATTTGGGCAGGTGTCTAAAAGTGAATAATGGAAATAGTCATATGATTACTCAGGTGAGAACTCAGGAAACCAATATGATGAGAAAGAGATAAGAAAGAATTTCAGACATTAGTTAAGGCTCTGACAAATCTTTCACAATTCTTCCTGATTAATCTGTAAAACATCTACTAGTTGCATGATACTGATGTCAGCAATTCCCTAGACCAATGTATCCCAAAATGCACTGAGTTCTATATAATGAGACCCTAGAAACTTTTGAAGATGTTTGTCTCCTATATTGATTTTATCCAACATAATATTTACTTCTTTGCATTGTCTTCCCCTCTTCTATATGTTCAATGAAGAGTATGCTTATTTTCTGAACAAAGTCCTCCAAGGAGCTGTCATACAAAGTACTTGATGCTTTCATAATAATTAGTTCATTTTGCAAAATTCAAAAGTGTTTTTAGCTCAGTCACTTATCTTAATATAATTTATTACTAGTTTTATGTTAAAATTGTTTTAAATTATTAATTAGCAATTGATTGATAATACTTGCTTTACTTCAAAACTAACTTAATTTGCTTTATAAATATGTGAATATTTTATTACTATGTTTAAATGAAATATCAATGAAAAAGAAAATAAAGGATAGAATATAAAATTGTAACAAAACAAAAACAAATGTCAATACATATACTATATGCATGCAAATATATAATATATATGTTAAAAGCAAGCAACCATATGTCTATAGGCTATTCTTCTAAGAACTCTCTTTAATTTTTTAATTTAACTCATGCATTAATTGAGTTGTTGCTTTTTTGAGGGTTTATGTTGTGTATGGTGGGGGGGTTAATTGTATATGATCATATAAAATGACATTTATCAAAATAAACTCCAAGAAATATAAAAATAGTTTTTTTTGTTATTTTTCTTTTTTGTTTTTCTCTCCTTTGTCGCTGTTTTTGTCACTGTTTCTGTAGCTTTTGTCTTGTATGGAAGTTTATCTGTTTGTGGGAGGGTAAGGAAATGGTGGGACAAATGCAGCAGTGATACCCACTACACGCTAAAATGAACTACACAACTTGAGGGAGAAAGCAGTTGGGTTGGAAAAACTGGGAAGAATTGACAAAAAAGAAAATGTACTTATTACAAAAAAGAAATGTACTCATTACCTGACTTATATAACTGTAACTACTGTGTATATCACATTTACAATAAAAAAATCAAACACGTATCAGCAGGAGCTTAGTAGTTAATCTGTCAACTTTTAAAATTCTTTATTTTATTTTATTAAGTAATTGTTCAAAAGGATACAGTTTTATAAAGTTATCCCTTCAATTGTTCTATGCTGATTTTCCCCCTCCCATCTCTACCCTTAAGTTAATGGTTCCATTTTTTCATAACATGGGTCATAAATAAAAATATTTAGTTTATCTAAGCTGTGTGTGGTTTATAACAAAGAGTATTCTTTTTTATTTTTTTCTGTCTGTCGTGGGCCTTGAACTCTGGGTCTGTGTGTTGTCCCTGAGCTCTTCAGCTCAAGGCTACCATCCTATCCCTTGAGCCATAGTGACACTTCCAGTTTTCTGTGGTTAATTGGAGATGAGAGTCTCATGGACTTTTTTAGTTGTGATCCTCCTGAGTGGCTAAGATTACAAGGAATAAGCCACAGTGCCCAGCTCAAAGATTATTCTTATGAAGTGATCCCAAAACATTATCATGTGTTTTCTGTGAGTTTGTTGGTGATACAAACTAAAAATTATGTTATATGAGGTCATTTCATTTAAAATTTCATGGCAGAAATTAGTTGCTTTGATCTCATAGACCTTATACATGTCCTAATGGATCACATGACCATGTTTGCAATTTTATATCATCTGATAAAAGGTTTATATTTTATATACTGGCAGCAGTGGGATATGGCTTGCGATTTTCTAAAAGCTCAGTTTGGAAAGTGCATTTAGACTTACTCCCTATGAAAACTCATTTTCCATATGATCCAAAAAGGAAAATGATGACATGGTTTTTACATGAATGGTGGTATTTTTATTAAAGGAACACACTGAATTAATTGATTGACATTTTTGTCAGTTTTGCAGAAACCCATTCTGATCTTAGCAGTATGTACTGACCAAATGTGACAGCTTTGTAAAGAATGCTTTCTGATGCACAGTTTTGGTCTAATTCTTTTGAAATGCAGAGTAGCAGCACCAACACATCCTGCAATTGTGAGGGTTACCAAGCGATGCCCAGTGCTCCACACTGCTCAGCTAGGCTGTCGCAGGTTGCGTGAATTATATGTTTCTTACTTCAAGTATTTCAACTGAAATGAGTTAATGGGGAATGTAACTCCATCATAGTTTGAGTTTTAACATATATTTAGGAAATGTCAGTAGTACTGAAAATGATCATCTTCAGTAAAGAGAGCTGGTTATGAGGAATGCGTCATTTTACTTTCACCTTATACCTTCTGATGCCTTTTCAATATTCTGATGTTTCCTTAGTTTTCATCAACTGTATTTTGATAGAGAGTAGCACTATGAGACTTCATTTATTCATATTTATTATAAAAAGATACTGAAAAATGTTGAGATCATAGCAATTATCAGTACCCTGGATTGATCCCCCAATATCAAAAAAAGATAAATGTTAAGCAATACTATAATAACATTTATAATAGCTTTTGAAAATAATATTAAGAATCTAAGGGAGGATACACACCTTAAAACACATATGACTGACTTAAAGCAATATTATAAATAAGTTACCTGAAAAACATTCCATTCTTTTCTTTGATAAAATGGCTCATTCTATGAATTTCTAGTTTCCCAAACTAATCAATTTTTAAGCATTTGAGAACACATCAGAGTCAGATACTAAATACAATTACCTATTTGTTTTGCCCTTAAACATAAGTATCATCTCCCACTAATTCATTTTGTTTATTTCTCAAATCTCTGTCTCAAGAATCATAACTTAAGAAGTATTAAAACTAATATATTCTTAGAATTAATCTTATCACTCTTCTTGCCTTCCAGTAATTACTATACCTGTGGGCAGGTGGTATAAAGGGTATGAAGTATTTTAATAGGTTTTCTGGTTTTGTGATTAACTGATACAAAATTGAAGTATTACCCTTCTTAAATGTAATCAAGAAAAGATTATGGTTTTGATTAGCCATTGAATAGGTCCAAAAACATAATCAGATACTTACCTATTTTGTCAACCTCTGATTTAGAGTCTTTATTGCAATTGAATGGCCTTAATCTACTAACAAATAAGATAGCTGATTTAAGTAGTAAGAAACAAAACGATTTCGCTAAGAAAAGTTTCCATGTCTATTATGAAAAATGGAAGGCTAAAATCCTCCTAATGATAACTAAAGACAGGAAATTGATATTGAAAGTAAGATATCTTCCAAAAGTCCTAATGTAAGTTAGATTTTTAATTTTCTCATCCCTTTACAAAAGTCAATCAAATATTCTTTGGACTTCAGAATACCAGTCTCTAGAGTAGGAAGAACTATGATTGTTATTCAAAAATGTTCATCTCCTTAGAAAAAGTATGATACAACTAAATAAGAAATAGTAGGAAATTAAACTTTTTATTGGAGTATGAACATGTATCATACAGACAATGCAATCCATTTTCTTTCTGTCACTCTTAATCCTTTTCCTTTCTTTTTCTTTTTAATAGTTCCTCTGCTTTCCAGAGCTGGATTTCCTTTGTCATCATTTTTTTTCCAGCCTTTTCTCTACACACGCCTATCCCATTGCATAAGCCCATATACAGCCTGAAATTTCACAAACATGTGTATCTAGTACATGTGTCAGTCATGATTGCTGGCTAATTAATGATCCAGCACAACTGCTGGATCATTTCTTCTCCTTTTGAATTTCTCCTTCCCACAACATTTCAATTTTAACTGATAAAGCCAGAAATCTGAGAGTCAGTGCTGCCATACCAGTGCTTGTCCTTAACTCCTGTATTTAATTCATCTCAAGGGTTCATCCAGAAAACCTCCAAAATTCTCCTTGAGCTGTCAACCCAACTTTTTCCTTTTCAATGCTTTTCTAATTGCCCAGTATTTGCTTGTTTTTGCCCTTATTCCATTCCTAAGCCATTCCCTAAAGATTCTAAATGATAGATTTACATTAAATCAATTTAAAGTAAAAAAAAAACTTTCTTGAAAGTTATTCCATTGCATTTGAGATAAAGTATGAGTGCAGCTATATCGCATTCTCTTTTTTTTTCTTTTTTTAGCATGTTTTTATCTTTATTGAGCTGGGGATGAGCAATGGGATTACAGTTCCATAAGTGTGATAATTAGTACATTTGTTTTTAAACAAGGTTATCCCATCCCTCCTTGTCTGTTTTTTGTTTGTCTTGAACTCCAGGCCTCACCCTCTTAATTCACTTTCTCCCTCAAGTCTCTCATTCTACCACTTTAACTACAGCTCCAGTTCCAGCAGTTTTAGTGGTTAATTTGACATAAGAGTCTCACAGACTTTTGTGCCAGGACTGGCTTTGAACCACGATCCTCCTTAGTAGGATTACAAGCATGAGATGTAAGTACATGACTTTCATGGTATTCTCTGTTAAATTGAAGTAAGGACACTGAGTCTATACTTCCCCTGGTCCTTGATATTCCTGATATTTTCCCTAGATGGTTGGTTTTTCTGTTAGGTTTACATGTCCTCATCTTGTTTTGCTTTGCTAATGTATAAATTTTTTGTTAGGTTTAATTCCACACACCTTACGTGGTTTTGTCCTAGATAAGCTTTGTACTAATTAACTGTATTTGGAGCTGTTGGTCATAGAGACAAGAGCCCACCAGCAGACTTCTGGCTCTCCAATAAAAACTCATAATTTGATGACTGAATGTCCTTATGTTATGTCTCAATAAAATCATGTCTGGAACAATGTATTATAAATTGTTATATTTTTATGTATGATCTTTAATTTTTTATTTGGTTTCAATGGTTCCCATGTGGTTTACTTATTCTCTCCTGGCCTTTATGTTACAGAAATTATGTTAAGCCCATAATTTTATTTGAAATTCAAAATAACTCTGATCCTAATTTTACAGATGAGGAAATGATGAATTAGAAAAGGTGAGTGATTTCTTGAGAACACACATAAAATAATGAAAAGCTGTGGTGGAACAGATCAGTTGAAAGTGGAGACCTATAACCATGATTACCTATTCCACTATATCTTCCCTAATACATTGATTCTCTACAGTCATGGTTGTACTAAGAAACTTTCTCTGAAGATTTATTAACATGGTAAAATCGATATGGAAGGGAGTCTCAAAATTGTCAATTGTTTTATATGTGTGCGTGCATGCGCACACAAGCATGCAGCATGCACATGCTTAAACTCAAATAACATTACACTCTTCTTTAGCTTTTATACTCAATGTTTGCACTCTACCACTTGAGCCAAAACTCCCTCTATGCCTTTTTGCTAAATTAACTAGCAAATTAACATAGAGAAGAATCTCTTGGATTTATCTGTCCAAACTTGCTTTAAACCATAATCCTCACATCTCAGTCTCCTGAGTTGAGGGTTTTTTATAAATGTGAGCCAGTGGTACTCTGGTGCTTCCACATTTTTAGGGGAGTCACAGAAAAATGTTTGCCAGTCCTGGAGCCTGAACTCAAGGCCTGGGCACTGTCCTTTGACACTCTTTCCTCAAGGCTAGTGTTCTGAGTCACAGCACCACTTCCAGCTTTTTCTGTGTATGTGGTACTGAGAAATCAAACCTAGAGCTTTGTGCCTGCTAGTCAAGCACTCTAACACTAGGCCACACTCCCAGCCCCCAGAAATATTTTTATAGAGAGAAACCTCAAGTACTAGGACCTTTCAAGAGAGATGACCAGCTATCAGTTCTTTTATCAGTTTCATAATTATGCAAATGAATTAATATTTGAAAATGAAATGAGACAATATGTGTGAAGCATTTAGAATGCTCTTAAACACATTACTAATACTAATAAACTTTTATTTCTTCTCAATACCATTGGACAGTCATCTGCCAGGAAGAGAGGCACAAGATAATGTGTTCTGCTTTAAGAATATTCATATCATAAGAATGTTCTTAAGATTAAGTGAATGTGGAATGACCACAATCAACCAAAATGGAATCACAGTTAAGCACAATTCCCTGTTCTTCATCACTACCCGTAGAATCTATGCAGAACTCATACATAAAATGCGGTTCACAATTTTTTTCAAAACTTAAATATAGCTATCCTTTCTACTTCATTCTACACATTTGATTCACTTTCAACACGCCTTTACAGAACTGCTTGTGGGGTCTGGGAGTGTGGCCTACTGGTAGATTGCTTGCCTAGAATGCACAAAGCCCTTGGTTTCATTCCTTGGTATCACATATATAGAAAAAGCTTGAAATGGTTCTTTGGCTCAAGTGGTAGAGCGCTAGCCTTGAGAAATCTCAACGACAGTGCCCAGGCCCTGAGTTCAAGCCCCAGGACTGGGAAACATAAAAGAACTGGATTATGTTTTCTTCTTTGTTAATTCTTCTTTGAAATTATACCTTGATTATGGTTCCTTCTTAGAGCCAGTTCTCATAGGACTGGCTGTCTAAACTCACATATAAAAAATACAGATTCCTGCTGCTCTGCCATGTGTCCTTGGGAAATCCTCTACAGTTGTAGTGATTGTGGTTCAGGCTACCTTGTGCTTCTGCCCACTCTCCTCCTTGTCTTTCTCTGTCCATGAAACAAAGATAGGTTCTGATATCCACCAGTTTACCACTTGTGGCTATAGCAACAGGATTTTGTCCAGGAAGTCATGCAATTAACTTCTTTGCTAATTAGCCTTAATTAAAAGTTTAAAATTATAAATATTCAAGACATCCACATTACACTTGCATGTGAAAATGTGTAGTATATGGAGAAAGTCTAACATGCCTTCTGAAACAAACCTTATATATTCTGAATTAGTTAATTAATAACATTTTTAAAGTCACAAGGCAACTGTCATGTCTTTAGGAATAATGTTAAAAGTTAACTAATTAAGAATTATAATATTTTGGTTTAAAAAAAGGATTGAAAGTGCTCATCTCTGCTACTGGCCTTAGAGGGGAGGGCAAGAGAAGGGGACTCAGAATCTGAGACTCTCGCAGTATTTCTGAAAGAAGAATTCATACTTTCTGGTGATGTTTTCCTTTGATATACACAATTATCCCCCAACAAAAGTATCTCTCCACTGTGTTATCTATATACATGACCACCCTTATTTTAGACCTTTCCTTCACTGGAAAGGTACAGAAAACCACCTCTTATTTATCTTAGTTCCCTAACCCCTTAGACTAACTCCTTTGGAATCCTCGCTCTTGTCTGACGTGACAGGACAGAGAACAGATTTGAGGATTATTACATATCTATCATGCCCTTCCCAACATATCTATAGTTTTTGTTTTGTAGTTGAATGCTGGTAGGTGAGTAACTTGCCTCCATGCTTGTAACTATGAAAAATAAATGAATAATGAGAAAGACTTACAAAGAAATTGAGATTAAGCCTATGAGTCCATGGCATGTCTTTATAATGTTTTCCAAAGATAATTAAATAAGGCAATGAACTAATGATAGTGACATAAAAGCAGATTGTAACTAAAAACAATGAGGGACCAGGAGGGGACCTCAATTATAAGAGTAGATGGAGTTTGAAAGCCACGCTGAGTGTGATAGTCTGCACATAAAAGCAGATGAAAGTACTATCCACACAAGACTGGAATATTCAATTTCCACTAGCACAATTGATTTAAGTGTCAGGGATGTATTTTATGTGCTAGCACAGATGGGAGAAATTTGATGGTAATACTCACCACTTGTAACAGTATTGTTGCAGCAGGATGGATTACAGAGATTTCAATTATCGGCTTTCAATTCTATTCTTTCAATTATATCTATAATTCAATTATAGATCCATTGAGAGTGCCAACAGATCACAGAAAGAGTGGTATAGTGTCTGCCCTCAAGAGACACAAATTCCTGCTCAGAGACTGGAAGTACTAGGAGATTGCTGGAACAAGTTGCTTATAAATAATTCCATACTCTTTTGGGAATGCCAAACACATTTAGAGAAACTCCCATCAATATTTTGGAGGGTATTTCTCCAATTAAGTGGTTAAGAGATCAGCATTCTTAGAGTTTACCATAAGAATGTAAATGTACTCTTTTGCTATTTATCTACAAGCTGTGTGATTTTCATGTAGCTCTTATTCTTTTCTTAGAAGACGAACTTCAGTGATTTCTAGTAGATAAAACTTTAATAAAAGCATGATCTCCTAACATTGCCTAGATATGGAGAGACCATTTCCTACTTATGTTCAATAAAAATTAAGGTTTTTAAATTAAATATATGAATCTTTGTATATATATGACATTTTCAGTCTTCCTTGTAGGTAAGTATGACCATACATTAAGGTCTGATCAACATCATATGATCAGAAATTTCACTGAGAAACCTACAGTGTTTGTAGCGAACTACCTTAACAAACATCAGACATAGAACCTTTGCTTTGTCTTCTCCTCCATTCTCACTGGAATCAGCATGCACCATCCTGGGGGCTGAGGATGTCGGCAGTACCTTAGCAACAATAGGGCAGTGAGACAATGATGTGAGGTTCATAAACCAGAGTCCTGTTACTACCCTGAAAAACACAAAATGACATTTTTTTCTCACGTATCTGGCACTGGATTGGATAGCTATAAAAGCCATAGCTTAAATGAGCACCTTGAATGGCTTTCCAGCAAAGGTGCCTAACCAGTCTATCTTCTAATCTCTGGACTTACTTTCCATTCTGTGAGTTATTTTTCAGGCATCTTACACAGATCTCTTTACACGGTATTCTGGCCACTTCACTTCTTTGTATTGTGCAATTATTTTTCTTTTTCCTTTATTCTCTTTTACCAGATTGTACAATTACTTCTCAAACAGCCAAGCCTCCAAATTCTACACAGAATGACAAGAAACACTACCACAACACAGTGTCAAGCTTATCTCTCTCTTTTTCCCCCCAAAGCCAGCAGTATATCAAAGGAAAACTTCACATTACAATAAAGAGTTCTTCCTCAGACCACCAATGCAATGACCTTTCTCTTTTAGTAAGACGATGATATGTACATAGTGTCCAAAATAGTACTTTGGAATACTAGCTACAAAACAAAAAGCACTATTTTTGTGGGAAGGAGGGTGTGACATCATGGCCACATCCAATAACTCCACAGGTCTCTTTCCTTCTTGCTGTACATTGCTTTTTTCTACAACACATATCACATGGTTGGTTGCCTGACTATCTGTCCCCTGTTCCTTGACCAAATGTTACAAATCAGCAGTCTGTAAGTCAAATGACCTGTGTGTTTGCTCAGCACAATACTGTTCATTGCCTGAATTTAGGGATTGGTGACAATTGTGGTTTCACAATAGTTTGCCCCCATGAACTCCACAGGACTTAAATCCCCCCAAGCCATATATGAATGCAATTGAAAGAGTAGAAATTTAATGTGATAAGATAAGAGATAGCAGGGAATTATATTTCAGATTTCACATTTTATATAACTTTAAAAAATACTAAAGAAATGATTTATCATGTTAAAAATTGAAAAATTTACAAAAAATACAAGGAAACAAATTTAATCCCACTGTAGTATTCAGAGGTTGTATATTTAGAAGTAATTAGATGAATAAGGGTCAATAGGCTGAAGCTCACATGGTTAAATTCTGGTTGCTTTATAAAGAGAAGAGAGGTAACACCAATGAAAATATATATACATCAAGATTAAATACAGATCAGGGGGGTCCTTGCAAAAATCTACATCATACAGTTTGGAACAAGGAAGCCATTTTTCTTTTTAAAATAATTTCCCTTGGGTATTTTTCCAATAAAACAGAAAAGCTAGTTTCTACAGCCAGGATTTATATTCCGAAACCCCAGCTCTACTCTTCATGTAAATGTACTGGAGAGCAGATATTCCAGTCCCTTTCAAATGAACACTTGGGAAGTACCAAGCTCAAATGAGAAAGTCTTCCTTGCTATTATGGCCCTACCTAGAGCTTTAAACACAAAAAGTAGGTGAGATTGAGTTTTAGGGTCCTCAAAGTGAGTCTTTCAGAATAAATCTCCTTAAATTACCCAAAGTCTAACCCACTAACCATACAAATGCTTTCTAGAGTTCTTTTTGCCCTGAGAATGCTAAAACTCCTGTAGCAACAATTAACAGAGTTTGATTCTGAACAGTTCCATGAAATGACTAACAAAAAAAATAAACCAAAGCTCCTCTTCTGCCTGATTAGCAACTCCTGGAGAAACCAGCACCTTTTTTCTCATTCCTTAAAATGGCCACAGGGGAGCTGAGGGGCCCCTCAAAACACAAAGTTGCTATTGCCATTCTGAGTTAAAGAAAAGATGGATGTTTCTTTTTCTTTAAAAATGAGAGATTTTACTTCACCCAAGTATATCTAGTGTATGTTAGTGTGTGTGTGTGTGTGTGTGTGTGTGTGTGTGTGTGTGTACAGATAGAAAATGAGTACACCCAAATAAGAACACATTTTTTTACTATTGCTTCAAGATAAAAAATGTGAACATTTTAATACTGAATATCCTATGTTGTTTTTTTCATCTCAACAGAAGTAACTTTAAGTTCACGGCTTATTTTTTAAACTACATTTTTCCTAAATCAGTGTAATAAATTACCGTATCTTTCAGAGATTAAAAAAAATAGTTGAACAGTTTAGCACTTAAAAAAAAACCTCATCAAACACTAGCTGTAAGTGAGGTAATGTATATATCAAACAACTTATATTTCAATTGGTATATCACTGTATGATGACAAAACAATTTTTGCCTTTCTAGTTTCTGGCCTGTTTTCCCAATGACATATATTAGGTATAAGGTAAAGTCAGTCTTTGGTTCTACTGAAAATAGTTCTAAGACGTAGGTGGTAAATGACCAGAAATCCTATTCATGTCTCAAAAAGAGTAAGTAAAAGTGTTTTCCTCTAAATACTGTTTGAGAAAATGTTTAAAAGGCATTATTATCTAACACCTTTATAAGAAGAATGATTTAGTGATCTTATTAAATGAGGTTGAATTTGCTAAATAATTAAAGCATATTTAGAAAGGAAAGTAAGATGTTTATTTATTGCAAGCGTCCATGAATTAATAAGTCCAGTTATACCATACTCCACACATCCAAAAAGCAGTCAATGGTCTATATTTGCACAGTACTTTTTGCTAGAATGTTTTTATTGGCCCAGAAATCACAACAGTTAGTTTTGTGGGAAAATGTGCCAAAAGAAATAGTATTTTAAATTTTAATGTTAACTGATATCAGTCTTCAATATAATAAAAATTCAAATATAGTGTAGACAAATGTTATTCAGTACAATAACATGGAAATATTACTACTTTGTTTTTTTTATATATTTTTATTGTAATTAATGAAAGGGTTACATGATATTTGCCAGATAGTTGGTGCATTAATTCATATATATTGATACCCTTTCACATTTCTTGGTCCCCATTACCCTCCCCTCCCCCTATCTTGGTTTCCCCCCTTCCCTATCCAATTTCAAATAACCAAATACAAATAAATCCAATATATCAGATAACAAAGTGAGATACTGTAACAATATGAGATAACCAAGGGACAGCAAAAGAGATGAGAGATAACATAGTACATTATGGACAACAATCATTCATTATATGGCTTTTGTTTCAATATCCTGGAGGTCTTTTCAATTAGCTTCATACTATATGGCCTTACGTATCAAGGTTTTGCTCTATTGCAGATCTCTGCCAGTAGAGCCCAAGGTTTCTACTGATTATGACAGATGAGGGAAACCATTGAGCCTAAGTTCCTTTGAGTCTGGCTTACTTCACTTAATATGATTTTTTCTAAGATTTTCCATTTCCTAACAAATGGGGCAATGTCGTTTTTTTCTGACAGCAGCATAGAATTCCATTGTGTACAAATACCACAACTTGCTGATCCACTCATCAACTGAGGGACATCTAGGTTGGTTCCATATCTTTGCTATGGTGAATAATGCTGCAATGAACATTGTTGTGGTAGTGGATTTAGTATGCCTTAGTTTCTGGATGGTTGGGTAAATGCCAAGTAATGGAATTGCTGGGTCATAGGGGAGCTCTATGTTTAGTCTTTTGAGGCACTGCCATACTGCTTTCCATAGTGGTTGAATGAGTTTGCACTCCCACCAACAGTGTAGTAGGGATCCCTCCTGGCCACATCCCCTCCAGCATCTGTTGTTATTCGTTTTCCTGATAGGGAAAAGCTGCAACAGTATGTAGCAACAAAACCAACACTACAGAAAATTCTCAGAGATGAGAAACCAAATAAATGCAATATAAGAAAAGAAATGGCACCTAAATATCATACCATCTAAGGACCACAAGAACTGTCAAGACACAGGCCCTAATAAAAGCTTTTAAATATGGTAGGAACTAATAAATATCTCTCAATCCTAACTCTCAATATCAATGGACTTAACTCTCCAATTAAACGGCATAGCTGTATTCTTTTGCCAGTTTTGTAATAAATTATAGAGGTGATGTTAAAAAATTGAATATTTCATAAATGTGAGCTCCCATTAGCATATATTAAATATTCTTTATTAAGATATTAATAATTCAGTTTTAATATTAGTTATGAAATCACTTTGCAAGATTATGTCTGATTAACGTAAAGGGATTTCAGACAAGAGAATGTTCTGAAAGCATGCTTTTCTTTGGGATCATTAAGAAAATAGCATATGTGAAAGGGTATCAATTTATGTGAATTAATTTACCTTCTATCTGGCAAATATAATGTAACCCTTCTATTAATTACAATAAAAATATATGAAAAAAAGAAAATAGCATATGTCAGAATTTTTATACTGAGAACAACTCAGTTGTTAGGATGAGGAATGTTTTACATAGACATTGTTAGGATGAGGAATGTTTTACATAGACATTGTAATTATTTGTTACTAAGATGCTTTGGACCTCCAGTGACAAAGTGCTCTCAAGATCCTTAATGGAAGGCTTATCAGCAGCTTCTGTTCTCCATTTTAGGAAAAACTTCTGCAGGTAAATCATTTTTTTAAACCCTTGATACATTCTATTAATAATTATTTTATACTATGTCCATTAAGAGCCTGTTAGCAAAAATATCTCAACCTTCCTTCCTTACACAGAAGCAGAAAAACATGTCCCAGCTTCCAGTGACATTTACATTTCTACACAAGCTAGCCCAACATGACTCATAAGGTTCTGAGGTTGTTTTTAACCGGAGGTTTCCTCAGAAGAGGAATTGCACTTGGATTGTGTTACAGGGTAACACAGCAAGGCGCTCAGTGGAAACATTTTCTAGATAAGGAGAGAATACTCAGGTAGGGGTTCTTTGATGGGTGCACTGCTTTTAGAAGTGATTCAGATGCTTCTTTTCTGCAGGTAAATCTTATTGCTGATTTTTTTTTTAATTTCCTGGCAGTTAAAAACCATATTCCTGGACTCAAAGCTCCTTGCACAGACAGGGATAGTTTCTGATTCAACTCTACATGGTAGTGTCGGTAACAATACTTGACTCAGAGTTACCACTATGAGTACTTGTGAGAGGAATGAATAATTTCTTTTAAAAAATTGCACGTTGAGATTGGGAGTATAAAAGTTAAAGATCAGACTGAGCAGCAAAATTCAAAAAACCCTTCTCAATAGAAAATCGGAAGCTGTGATACGTGCCTGTCATCCGAGATTTCACTGAAAACCTAACAGAGGCAGACCTACAAAAAGTGAGACCCTTTATCATGAAGAACCAGCAAAAGCCAGAGCTGGAAATGTGGCTGTAGGCAAGAAATTCAGCCTAGATAGCCAGGAGTTTGGCCTTGTGGCCTAGTGGCCTAGCATTCCCAAAGACCTGGGGCTGATTCCTTGGTACCACATACAGAGAAAAAGCTGGAAGTGGTGCTGCAGCTCAAGTGGCAGACCTCTAGCCTTGAGAAAGACCAAGATCAATGCTCATTCCCTGAGTTCAAACCCCAAGACTGGCCCAAAAAAAGGCGGGGGGAGAAAGAAATTCAGCATAGCAAGCTTAGGGAATTGTGTTCAAACCCCTCCCCTCAGAGAAATCCTGGGATTTCTCTGAGAAGTTGAGTTTCTCCTTAATGTCAAGGGTTTTGATAATGTGCTACGGAAGATAATTACAAGTATCTGATTCGTCATAGGTCCAAAAATGAAAGCAATAAGAATACCTACTTAAGATGAATATAAACAAGGTAGAAATTTCAAATCCATGCCTAAACTGAGGGAATCGCTCCAAAATTTGGTAATTGTGATGTCTCCGAATGCCATGTTACAGATAACATCTAAAATGGAAAAGCTACCAGAAACTTTTATTGATCCATTATATGCATTAACTTGTGGAGCAGTTAGAAATGGACAGGAAGAGAAGAAGACTGAAAATATAATGAGATGATACCTACTCTCAGGATTATGTTTCACTTGATGCCTGCACAGTGTGAAGTAAAAGCACCTCAAAATTTGCATTCTAGATGGCTCAGTGACTTCTAAGCCTGTCAAATAAACTCTTGTGATAATTAACCACCATAGAATTGCCAACAGCAGCCTTTAGCAAGCCTGTGGGTAGGCATCTCCATTTTCTGCAAGTGGCATATGATATTTGAAATTTGAGCATCAAGTAGGAAAAGCTTGTAGTGAGTTCAAAAGTATACCACAAAATTCATATCTCCAAGAACTTTGTGAATGTGGTTATAGATGGAAATTAGGTCTTAGAAAATGAAATCAGTGGACTAGCTAATATGATAGGTGTTTTGATTAGCAGAGGAAATTTGACTACATAATAGAGGTCTACAAGAGAAAAGATGAAAGTGAGTCAGGAACAGAAACAGGAGCAATGCTTCCTAACATAAGCTCAGGAACACCAATTACAGCAAAAACATCACCAGATGCTAGAATAGGCAAAGGATAATTATCCCCTCAATCTTCTTTAACAAACATGATACAACTAGCTTAATTGAAGATATTTAACCCTAGAACTGAGGACAATAGTTTTTTGCCAGGCCTTAACTTGAACTCAGGGCCTGAGCATTGTTCTTGGGTTTACTCAGGGCTAGCACTCCACCACTTGAGCCACAGTACCACATCTGGTTTTTGCTGTGTATGCAATATTGAGGAATCGAACCCAGGGCTTTGTACATGCTAGGCAAGCACTCTACCACTAGGCCATACTCTCAGTGCCAAGAACAATACTTTTATTTTAAAAAATTAAATACATTAGTTGTGATATTTTGCCCATGTATTATTGTATCCCAATTAACCTCATCTCTTCTATCTCTCCTTTATCCTCCTCTTTCTTCTTAAAACAATTTCACATTTCATTGTTCTATTTTCATATACACAAACAATCGACTTTGGATATAGTCATCAGCATTGACCTTCTTTAGTAGCTCTCTCATGGGTTCATCCTACCACATAATACAGCCAATTTTATTTTCTTGTCATTTACTTTATTTACTATACATTAATAGCACAAATGGGTTTCACAGGATATTTCAGATATGCATATATTGTATTTTGTTCAGAGTAACCCTATGACTTTCTCTCCACATCAATTCCTTATTGATCAACAGCTTTCTTAAATGATCAATATGCTGTCTGTCTATGGGTAAAATGCATTTTTAAATTATTTATCCTTTATCACCTTTTTCTCCTCTCTTTACCCCATCCCACTACCTACTTCTACAAATTCATATACATAATATATATGTCTATACATATATGTATATTCACATATTGTAATGTACATGGTTATACACCTGTACATATTCATATAGATGTGTATATACACACCTCAGCTGATTTCAATATTTGATTATTTTGAACATTGTTGCAATAAACATAGTTATGCATAGTATGGTATTGTCTTATACTCCTTCTGATATATACCTTAGAGTAGTATGGTAGGGACATGAGGTAAGTCTACTTTTTGCTTCTTGAGGAACCTACTTATAGGCTTCCATAGCGGTACAATAGTTTGTATTTCTTCCAGCAGTGTATGAAAGGTCCTTTTTCTCACATCCTCATCAGAATTTATTTTTTGTTTCCTGATGATTGATATTGTGACTAGAGTGAGAGACAATGGTTTTTTGTTGTTTAAAGCTACCCACTCTGCACTAATCTATTACATTTGCCCTAAGAAGCCAATGCATTGCATCAGCATCACCTATGAATCACTGGAGAATAAAGGATGAACATGCCAAACAAATATTTCCCAAATTCAAGTTAGCAGTACCTAGTAACCTGCTACAGCTTAGGTGAACCTTCATTCAGCATAAATTAGCTTCCTATTAGCATTGTCATTTTGAGTCACTGATGAAGAAACCTATCACTTTTCTTTCATACGCAAAACGAAATGAAATGAACTTTCTCATTGAGATAGCCAGTAATACCAAAAAGATCTTGATAAAAATTGAAGCCTGGACCCAAACCAAAGAATAATTAGAAATATTTTCTGGCTGCTACCCCTATCATAAAGCTGTAATAGTCATGCAGGGGAATGTGAGAAAGGAGACCTCCCAACCCCCTGGCCATAAGCTGGTCATCCTGCGAAAATGCCAGAGATGACCACAGGTTTATAGGACAGCCCACTAACTTCAATAATATAATATATAATATTGACGCAACATAACATATTTCATTAGATATTAATTATATATTAATACGTACATATTTATTCTCTACAATCAATTATATAGTCATATAACACATAATATATAGAAAAATGTTTGAACCTGTGTTTTTAGACTTACCAGCAAAAGCCAGTGGACACTATGGCAGACAGCAGCCTTGCTTTACTTTTTTTCTTGTCTGTGAATTAAATCCTCTTAGAGGTGACGCTCCTATCTCCATAGGGCCTCAGGAAAGGACATGACTGATGGAGTTCATATTATAGTACCTGGTACCCCTCTTGCCTCCAGGAAGGAAGAATGCATAAAATAAAGATGCCTATACCACGAAATAGTCAAATATGTTCTTCAGAATTCAAGGACTTGAATTATTCATTGACCGGGGCATTTTTCTTTCTTTTCAATTTTTTGAAGGAGAATAAAAGGTGAAAAAGAATAATCTTTCTATAACCAATATCAGCCCTGATGTTCCAATTCACCCATAGAACACAGGGTAATCCCATATCATGGCCAATTTCATGAAAAGTGGAATGTATGCAAAATAATCTAAACAAAAGAAAAAGAAAGCTAGTAAATACAAGAAAATAGCTAACAGCAAATGACATTTGGAACAAAGGATTAAAAAACCTGCAATACTTTGTCCTCTGCTAAAATAAATGGAGAACAAGAATGAACTGGAGACATTTGATAATCAATATTATATTACCCTGAAGGCCATCTACAAGTATAATATTAAAACAAAACTCAAGGGCATGGAACATTTAAATTAGAAGGACTTTTAGCAACAAAATGGCAAAAAAATGCTTTAATGCACTTTCGTAATAGGGAATTTTTAACTCCAGGATTATTTTTCACAAGCAGTTTTGCAAAGCAGTATCAGAAGAGGGGAAAAATATTTTTAGTCTTTCGTGTCACTGTAAGCCTTCGTAATCATCACAATTCAACATGACACCATAACTGGCAGGACATTTTCCCTGGCATCCATTTAAGTGGACACTAATTGGAAAGTTCAGTGAACAGAAAAAGGCTGAGAACAATATATATTTCAAAATGCTGTAGCAGATCCTGACCTTAAGTGACAAGTAGGGGAAAAATGGCTCAGTGTAGCCCCTGCCCTTCAGTTCTGCTTTGTGAAGCCAGTAAGAGTTACATTCAGGGAAAATGCCATGCTCATGGTGAGACCTCAATAACAACTGTAACATTCTATGAGAATCAATCTCCTCTACACGTGTGACTTCATAAATACAGAAACTGTGTCTTCTGCAAAGAAGGCTTGATAGGTGAGGAGATGACACTAAGACAGCACTAAAATCATGAGATCTGGCCAAATACCTGTGACTTAAATTGTGAGCCACTTTGGGAGATGAGACCAACTGGTAGGATCACAGTTTGATATCAACATGGAAATAAAGTTAGAAAGAGCTCAACACAACCAATAGCTAGCTGTTCATGGTGACACATGCCTATTATCCTAGTACAGAGAATGTGTAAATAGGAGAAATATAGTCTATGATAGTCTAGGCAAAAACATGATGCCATCTTCAAAAACATCTAAAAACAAAATAAATTTAGCTCAAGTGGTATAGTCCTTTCCCTAAAGCATGAGGCCCAAATACACACACACACACACACACACACACACACACACACACACACACACGTAAATATAAGTATATATTATGTAAATAGTATGTCATATAAATACTATATATTATATAAATATATAATATATTGTACAGAGAGAGAGGAAGAGAGAGAGAGAGAGAGAGAGAGAGAGAGAGAGAGAGAGAGAGAGAGAAAGAAAGAAAGAAAGAAAGAAAGAAAGAAAGAAGAAAGAAAGAAAGAAAGAAAGAAAGAAAGAAAGAAAGAAAGAAAGAAAGAAAGAAAGAAAGAAAGAAAGAGTGAGCTTGAGACCAAGATGTAAGGATGTCATTAGGGCTCTACCACATCTTTGGACCAAGTGCTTTACTTCTCAGGTTTGTCAGATAACATGTGAGGATAGTGTTGTAGGCCATTTTGAGTAGTAACAAGGTATCTAATTGTAACATCTCTCCTGTCCCATAGTAACTACTGCCTTCCTCACTGCTAACACATGCTGAGAAACTTCATTACATAGGAACCTTTGTCTTTCACATCTACCTTGCACAATACTTATTAGAGTTAATTGGAGACAAGATTCACAAGGATATTCTTTCTCAGGCTGGCTTCCAATTGTGATCCTCAGATCACAGGCCAGCTAGGACTACAGGTGTGAACCACCAGCACCCAACACGTTTTTTTTTCTTTTTTTTTCATATATTTTTATTGTAATTAATAGAAGGGTTATATTATATTTGCCAGATAGAAAGTACATTAATTCACGTACATTGATACCCTTTCTCATGTCTTGGTCTCCATTTCCCTCCCCCTCACCCCCACCCCTCATCTTGTTTTCCCCCCTTCCCTATCCAATTTCAAATAACCAAGTACAAATATATCCAATATATCAGATAACAAAGTAAGATACTGTAACAATATGAGATAATCAAGGGATAGTAAAAGAGATGAGATAACATAGTACATTAAGGACAACAATCACTCATTATATGGCCTTTGTTTCTATATCCTAGAGGTCCTTTCATTAGCATCATACTATATGGCCTTACGTATCTAGGTTTTGCTCTATTGCAAATCTCTGCTAGGAGAGACCAAGGTTTCTACTGATTATATAACAAATGAGGGAAACCAGTGAGCCTGTGTTCCTTTGAGTCTGGCTTACTTCACTTAATATGATTTTTTCTAGGTCTTTCCATTTCCTAACAAATGGGACCATGTCATTCTTTCTGACAGCAGCATAGAATTCCATTGTGTACAAATACCACATCTTGTTGATCCACTCATCAACTGAAGGACATCTGGGTTGGTTCCATATCTTTGTTATGGTAAATAGTGCTGCAATGAACATCTTTGTGCTAGTGGATTTAGTCTGACCTTGTTTCTGGACAATTGGGTAAATGCCTAGGAATGGAATTGCTGGGTCATAGGGAAGCTCTATGTTTAGTCTTTTGAGGCACTGCCATACTGCTTTCCATAGTGGTTGAACAAGTTTGCACTCCCACCAGCAGTGTAGTAGTGATCCCTCCTGGCCACGTCCCCTCTAGCATCTGTTGTTATTAGATTTCTTGATCCTGGCCATTCTAACTGGAGTGAGGTGGAATCTTCGAGTTGTTTTAATTTGCATTTCTTTTATGACCAGAGATACCCAACAGGTTTTTTAAAGCCCAGTTCTGCTCCCTTCTAACAGTGTGACATTTGGTAAGTTGCACAGCTTCTCTGTAAAACAAGTATAACACCAGTATCTTTATTATCATTCACTGTGGTGATTAAGGAGACAATGTGTTTACACAGTGACTGATTCCACAAAAGAGTTTTATGTTGAAATGAAGTCTTCCAATTTTTTTTTTTTTGGCTCAGCTAACCTGGAGTTTTGATCTACCTGGTCTCTATCTCTTGAATAGCTAAGATTAATTTTATATTTGTAAATGAGACCAGTGAAAAAATGAAACATGTGAGCAAAGGAAATTGATGAATGCGTATTTCCCGTTTCTTGTTGTCTCATTAAGCATTCAAAACGTCCCCTAAGCTTGGAAGTCCAGGGTCCTGAGAATCACTGAACTTTAGAGATATAAGGGAGGTACATGCAAAAAGTAGAAACCAGGATCTCAAAGATGTTGGCAATATGTGCAGACATCAAAAATGGAGAACAATGTAATATTCTACTATAAATGGACATTGATGAAGCTTCAACTAGGGACTCGTGTGATAGTGCTACTATGAATACTCGTATGTTAAATTTTTAGCTATTTATCTTATGTGCAATATCTCTATAAATAGAAATACCAGCTCTTTGGGCAGTACACATTCTGTTTTAGTTAAAAATGGTCAGATAGGGGCCGGGAATTTGGCCTAGTGGTTGAGTGCTTGCCTAGCATGCATGAAGACCTGGGTTCGATTCCTCGGTACCACATACATAGAAAAAAGCCAGAAGTGGGGCTGAGGCTCAAGTGGTAGAGCTCTAGCCTTGAGAAAGTCCAAGAGCAGTGCTCAGGCCCTGAGCTAAAGCCAGGACTGGCAAAAAAAAAATGGTCAGATAGTCTTCCAATCAATGAGATAAATTCTGCTTTTGCCAGAGATTACAAGCATCTACCAGTTTCATATCTTTTTTGTCACTGCTATTGATTTGATTTTAATCTTAGCCATCCTGGTTGGATGTCGTGATTTTTCCCTAAGGATATAGTTTACAGATTCTTACTACCTATAAGATTTAGCCTTTGTTGCATTTTGTGGTCATTTGTCAATCCTTTCCTGTAAAGTGTCTAGTTAATCTTTTTGTCCATTTACCTGTTAGAGTACCTGTCCTTTTTCAATTATTTTGTAGGAATTTAAAAAATATATTTCATCTACACTTTGGTAAAATAGATATATTACAAACAAAATTTACCCTATAGCTTGAAATTTCATTTGGTTTATTAGTTTTAGTGTAATTTTATTTATTATTTTCCTTATTTGGTTAATGATGTTAAATGTCTCTTTCTTGTTCCAGCTTCCGTTTGGGTTGGATTTTTACATATGAAGTAGCTATAAGGTTAGTTTCTTCCATATGGGGATCCAATTGAGTGAGCCAACATTGTTGATTGTATGAAACCCCTTTCTTACTATCCTGGGTTTTGCCTAGAGGAATAATATGAGTCATTTCCTTACTGTATTGTGTCCATACTTGGTGGACTGTCTTCTCATTTTGCATGTTTTCATCCAATTGCAAGTCTAGTAACCTCTCTTTTTAAGTGCCACATTATTTAAATTCCATTTCATGGTATAAATCATTTATGAAATATATCTCTCTGGTTGTCTTTTTTTTGCCAGTCCTAGAGCTTGAACTTGGGGCCTGGGAGCTAACTATCAGCCTCTATGTAGTCAAGGCTAGAGCTCTTACCACTTGAACCACAGCACCACTTCTAGATTTTTTTCTGAGTATTTTATTAAAGATAAGAGTCTCATGGACTTTCCTGCCTGGGTGTCTTCAAATCTGGATCCTCAGATCTCATGGCTGTAATGCTAGCTACTCCAGAGGCTGAGTTACCAGCAGGGCCCTGACTTCTCATTATCTTCCCTACTTGTGAACTTCATAAGTATTAGTCTATGCAGAAATAGATGATGTGATTGTTCTGAGATATTAACAATTTTATGGGTCTATCAGTATTGAATAGATGGATGAATTTGTGAATATTAGAACACTAAGCAGAATGGCAATAAGAATTTACTAGTACGTTGGTATATAAATAAAAATAAAGAGATATAGAATAAAAGTCAAAAAATAAAAGGGTAGAAATTAGATGTGACAGTAGTAAAGTCAAGAGGAACCAGAACTTATTAAAAATAGAATTAGAAGTCATGTAGCAAAACTACAAATTACTGTGAGATTTGAAGACAAAGTAAGTGAAAATATATTGAAATGAGAAAGAGTATAAAATAGTTATGTTTGAAGAATTGAAGGTGGGAGGAAGAGAACATCAGGTGGAATTTAACCCTTGCATAGTTCTCAGCAGGGAGCTAAGAATGGTAGATTGAAGTCTGAAAGAATCTGGATCTCTTGTGTGTATTTTGGTGCATCAAAGACTAAAGAATTCAACAGGAGAATGCAGTAAAGTGAAAGGATAATAATTGGTATTTGAGGATGTAACTTAAAAATAGAGACAAATGGATGGGATATGAACAAGGAAAAGTGCAAGGAGGCAGAATGAGAGATTAATAAGATTTTAAAATTTGTCCATAAAGAGGAGCTAACTTTATCTGTCTTCCAATGTATTGACATTCCACATGTCAGTTCACCCATTCCACAAGGGAATCATTTTGGAAAATCATTCATGTGTCAGAGTCTCTGAAATTATACCTCCCTTGCCTCCACAATTTACTATCCCTGTTGTTGCTACTCCCCAGCAGAAGATTTGGGGGATAGAGAAGGAAGTTGTTCCAAGCAACTGGATTTCTTGTCAGCATGTGAGCATTTGAAGTGACAATGGAAGTGATAAGCTGCTTATCCTCTCATTTTTAGACTACTCTTTTTAAAGGAATTAAAGTCTGACCTAAGTAGAATCAAGAAAAGTGTATCCCACATGGTAATTAAATTAAAAAAAAATGTCCGGCTGTGTACCTCATTTTGGAATCTCAGCTACTCACGAGGCAAGTGTCTAGAGACACTTGAGAAAAGTTAGGGAGATGCAAAAACCATGGGGCACATGTCTGTCATTCCAGCTATATTGAAGGGATATGTGGAAAGAATAGAGTCAGCACCAGCCAGGGCAAAAAAAACATGATACTGTACCTGAAAGTCATACAAGCTGGAGGCATGATGGTAATAGTAGGAAACTAGTCTGGCAAGCACAAGCTCAAGGCCTTGAATTCAATCCTGCAGTAAGTACTGCTAAATAATGGATGAAAAGGAGGAGGATGAGAAGGATGAGGATGATGATGATGAAGAACATGATGGCGACAATCTGACTTCCTAATTACTTTCAAAATTGCATTATATTCTTATCTCTTATCCCATTTATTTACATTTATAGTGCTGATTATCCACAAATATAGAACATTAATACTTCTGATAACCTATGAGCAAGGTTATTTTATACCCTAGAAGCCAGGTGAAGTGATAACTATATTCAGGCTATGCTTTAGTAGTTAAAAGTAATTGTTCTATATTTTCAGTGCTTGAAAGGTATGTCCATGAATAGAGCATACAATCAAATACGGGAGGAGTAAAAGAGTTGTTTTCTTAACATTGCTTTCGATTGTGAGATGTTAACTTTAGCTAACATAATTCATCCCAAACAGACAATGGTGAGAAAGCATATCATAGGGAACATTCCATTGCTACTTCATTTTTTATCAGTTTCTTGACATAGTGGGGAAAATGGAGAGAATGAGATTTAGAAAGTTTAGATAATGTTGAAATTCTAAATTTAGAAAAGTAGAAAAACAGGATATCCTTTTCCATCCCAACGGAAGCACAGTTTGCACTTGAATATTTAAAACTCCTTCTATATCCATGCCCATTATGTGGCCACACCCGTTCTTCTACAAGTTAGCTCTTTTATTGGTAGGATAGTACAGGCCAAGTTATCCCAGGTAATAACACACTTTGGCCTTTGAAAAAGTGACAGAAAGCCAGATCACATTGATTTCCCCTCACCTCTTCTTTCCTGAAGCATGCCATTAAACCTACCTGACCTTCCACTGAAGTATATCATTAAAATCACTGCCTTACCTACACTGGCCAACATAACTCTCCTTACTCTGAAGACTCAGCGCAAGGAGAAAAATATAGACATACATACCTTGCTGAATTCCCCGCTGGTCTATAACCACTAAATCATAATCCTTTTTTCTAATCATATTTCTCCATGACTATGTTGTCATCAGCAAACTCATATACAAATTCACATTTCCTGGTTCTTTGGGTCTTTATTTCTAAAACGTTTCCTATCACAGAAAACATATGGAATAATTTCTGTTTTTTTTTTTTTGCCAGTCGTGGGGCTTGAACTCAGGGCCTGAACATTGTCCTTGGATTTCTTCAAAGCTAGAGCTCTAGCACTTGAGCCACAATACCACTTCCAGCTTTTTTCTATGTATATGGTACCGAGGAATTGAACCTGGGTCTTCGTGCGTGCTAGGCAAGCACTCTACCACTAGGCCAAACTCCCGGCAAATAGTTTCTATGTTATTGTCTTTTTTATCTTTTCTCAGTTATAAATCTAATGATGGGTGAGGAAAAAGAATTTCTTCCCTAGAGAAAAATCAAGCTGAATGTAAATAACACCAGATTCTTCTTGACAAATATCTTTGTGTTGTGCTGTGTAACATAGGCCCATAATAAAAGGCTTGGTCTCAGGGCTGGCACTCCTGGGAGTTAACTGGATCTCTAAGAAGTGGAATCTAATGCAGGTCCTTCAGTGACTTTGCACATACCTTTGGAAAGAGTTATGGGATTCTAGCCCCTTCCTCCTTTCTTTCTTCTCTGCTTCAGAAGATGAAAGGGTTTTCACTTCCACATGCTTTGCACAATGTTGTGCTGCATCTCAACAGCCCGGCCAACAGATTGTGTTGGAACCTCCAAAGCCATGAGCCCATGTAAACTATTTCTTTTTGTAAGCTAACTATTTCATCATAGTGACAAAAGCTAACATATTGGGTGATTTATAAACAATAACATTTATAAAAAAAATAGAATTATAGAGTCACACCTGTATTCCTGGTTTCTCAGGATGCTGAGATCTGTTGATTGTCGTTTGAAGCAAACTTGGGCATAAAATTCCATGAGACTATTACCTCCAATAAACTAAGAAAAGTCAGAAGTTACACTGTAGATGAACTGTTAAGAATGTAACCTTGATTTGTACTGATTATGACAAATGAGGGAAACCAAGCAGAGATTTGCAATAGAGCAAAACCTAGATACATAAGGCCATACAGTATGATGCTAAATGAAAGGACCTCTAGGATATAGAAACAAAAGCCATATAATGAGTGATTGTTGTCCTTAATGTACTGTTATCTCTCATCTCTTTTGCTGCCCCTTGCTTATCTTATATTGTTACAGTATCTCAATTTGTTATCTGATATGTTGGATATATTTGTATTTGGTTATTTGAAATTGGATAGGGAAGGGGGGAAAACAAGATGAGGGATGGGCATCGGGGAGGGAAATGGAGACCAAGACATGAGAAAGGGTATCAATGTATGTGAATTAATGCACCTTCTATCTGGCTACAGCTTGAGTTGCCTGAAAATTATAATTCAGAGGTTGAATTCAGCTGTGTATTCAACCATTGTGCAAATTCACTGAGCCCAGACACACATTTGTTTACTTGAGAGCTTTTCAATGAAGTACTTATAATATAATATGCTTGTAACTTAAAATAAGCTATGATGATCATGAATTCTAAAACTATGATTGTGTGTGTGTCAAATGGTACACTGAAATTAGCACTACACTTTTTGAATAAAACCAAAGGAGGTATATAGAAATGTATGCCTCTACTGTTTTGGCTATAGCAACTGTGTTGGTCATGTTGCTGAGCAGCAATTTCTTATAGAGCTCAGAGTTACTTCCAAAGTAATCCTACCTACAGCCTGCTGTGAAGTCTTCCACTTCACTAAGTCCTTTTTCCTGAAAAATGCCTGGAAGGCTCCCTAACTTCGCTTATTAAACCTCCCCGTTCTCCAGGAGATCAGAGAAATTCAGTGTATTTGTAGAGTGTTCCTCACTTGCATTGTTTCTAATCTGCATTTATCTAATAAAGAGCTGAAATGATGAGGATATGAAATAATAATGGCTAGCATGTGTTGCATACTTAGTTTGTGTCCAGGGAGGAAGTTATATATTAATAGTATTATTTCATTTATTCTTCACATGGTATGTTAAACATGTTCTATATCTATCATACCCAAATTAAAAAGAAAATGAAACAAATGCTTCTAAATCAGCCATAATGCAATGTTTTCCTGTCACTCTGAAGTTTTATTTCATATTTGTGAAAAGATTCTCTCTGGTTGCTTTGCAATGTTTGCTTTATCTATCTCAAAGGAACCTGGGATTCCTCCAGCCTTCAGTGTCATGCTTTGGTGTTTGATAAGCTTTTCTCTAATTCACCTCAAGAACAAAGTATAATTCAAAATCAGAATTGAGTATATATCTTCCTTTCTTGGATGACATAAAACTTTTGAAGGTGCTTTTTTCTTCTGCTGGAAAATCTGGCACGATGATCATTTTTCCAATGACAAATATTTTGTTTTCACAAACATAAAGTTTAAAACTACTTTTCTGCATCTGTGTATATAGTAACATTTTGTCTTGTAGTCAAATGTACTATGTAAATATTTCTGCAGCTGATTTAAAAGTCAAATTAACTTAGCAAATGCACTAACTTAGGGGAAATTATGACCTCTGTGAACAGTGTTGACCAAGCATGTATGCTCATATGAGGCCAAGCATATCTTTCTGTCATTCAGCCAACAATCATCATAAAATACCCTTGATTTAGGTATAAGTTCATATTTTATATTTCTGATATGCAAATATATGAAATTTTCATCTTTGAATCTAATAAAAATGCTGAATACAAAATATCATACTATTATTCAGAAGCCAAACCAGAATAGCTCTCCAGAGAAATCTGATTCCAAGTTTCACTTTGAATGTTTACATTTCAATACTTTCAAATAAAATAAATAAATAAACCCCTGACCTTAACTTTCCATTGCAGTTATGAACTTAATTTGGAACTTAATATGAATCTTACCTTAGTTTTTGTGTTTACATTCAAATGTTGGCTGCCACTTCTCATGTTTAATGGTGGCATCCATTTTTATATTCTGTATGATAAGGGACCAGGTTCAGGCTGAGGAGTTTGGAACCCGAAATGGACAAGACAGAAGATGAAAATAGGGACAGAATACAAATGAGAAGCTAGCACCCACTTTGGTTTGCTTTAGTTTTGGTGCCTCCTCCTCTCACAATTCCCATACCTTTTTCTCCCAGTATCAAGCCAGGAAGTGTATTTCTCTGTTGCAAGTAAGAATTTTGGAGTTCTATGTGCCTTCACACAGCTAGTGAAATAGAATAGTGTTTGCTCTGTATTCAGGATATATGCATGTGGTATTTTTTTTAAATTAGAGTCTTGTTGCCCAATTTAATAAGTGAGTAAATTCCTTCCATTTTTCTTTTCACACACAAAAACTTCTCCTGCAAAAGGAAAATTTGATCAAGTACTATATCCCAATCATTTACCTTGAATTTAACAACACAATTATCTTTGTTTAGATTCTAGCTATATCATTAACCACCTTTGCAAGCATTGTCTAGCTACCTAACTATTCTATGCCCATTTTTCTTATCTATAAAATCTGAAATCCTCAATTACATTGCAAAGAAATAGAAAGAATAGTATGGGGTGGGGGGGGGCTTAGGGCTTGAACTCTGCCTGGGTGATGTCTCTGAGCTCTTCAACTCAAGATTATTGCCCTATCCAAGGGCCTGGGTGTTGTCCCTGAGCTCTTCAGCTCAAGGCTAGCACCCTACCCTTGAGCCAAGCCCCACTTTCCATTTTCTAGAGGTTAATTGGAGATATGAGTCTCATGTCTTCATCCTATATGGCCTTATGTATCTACGTTTTGCCCTATTGTAAACCTCTGCTAGGAGAGTCCAAGGTTTATACTAATTATGCAAATGAGGGAAACCATTGAGCCTATGTTCCTTTGAGTCTGGCTTACTTCACTTAATATGATTTTTTTTCTAAGTCTTTTGTTACAGTATCTTACCTTGTTATCTGGTATATTGTGTATATGTTTGTTTATTTGAAATAGGATAGGGAAGGTGAGGGGGAGGTGGAAGGGAAATAGGGACAAAAATATGAGAAGGGGTATCAATGTTTGTGAAGTAATGCACCTTCTATCTAGTGGATATAATGTAACACTTCTATTAATTACAATAAAAATATTTTTTTTAAAAAATCTCAGATCCTTTTTTTCCAGGCTGACTTTGAACCTTGATCCTCAGATCTCAGCTTCCTGAGTAATTAAGACTATAGTGAACCACCACACCCGGCTTTTACTTTTTTTGGAGGGGGGGTTATTTTTGGTCCTGGCACTTGAACTCTGGGCATGATCGCTGTCCCAGAGTTCTTTAGCTCAAGCTACTGCCCTATACCTTGATCCACAGCACCACTTCCGGTTTTCTGGTGGTTAATTGGAGATAAGAGTCTCACAGACATTTTAGTACCCAGGCTGGCTTTGAACTGCAATCCTCAGATCTCAGCCTCAAGAGTAGATAGGACTACAGGCGTGAGCCACCGCACCCTGCCAGAAGTCTTTAAATTGGAAAAAAATGTTCTATTAAACAATAGATGTCCTTGGAAGGGAAGAAGATGAATGAAGAAGATGAGTGAATTTCAGATGGCTGAAATGCTTTAAGTAAATACATGAAAATAAAACAATGAGATCCGTTAACTTGTTTTAAAGGAGATGAGGAATGGTTTAGAGTATTAGAGAAGGTAAGGTTGATGGGTACATTGTATACATGAGTCAAAGTGTCACAATGCACACCTCCTTGTACAATTTATGAGTGCTATTTAAAAAAATCTTCAGAACCCAAACAAATAAAATAAAAATGAGAAATAGTAATAAAGAGATTTTGGAGGAAAAGTGAGCTTTAAACTTGAACTGATTATCAGTTCACTTTCATTATTTGTATATGGTGTGTATGTATTCTCTCCACTGGGGTCTGGAAGGGTTATCAACACCAGATACCGTCTTTTGCTCACTGAATAATGCTTCTGTTTAGGTTTCTGGAAACATATCCACAAATCATTTCAATAGTCCCAGTTCTATTTGTATATGCACCTCAGCCAGTAGAACTGATAAATGCATGCTTTCTTACTATTTGTGAGCACACTCAGGAGACTCAGCTAGCACACAAATGCCTTTTGAATTTCTACTTTCATTTGCTTTCCCTTTCTAGAAAGAAAGAGTCACCATCTCATTTCACCTCATTTCAGGGCTTTTTAAAAGTATGTCTTCAGGAAGGCGGCATATGAAGAAGTACTATCTCGCTCATTTGATGGTAAAGTGATCCAAAAAGCTGATGGTGATGGAAATGACACAGCTATGATGAAACAATGCAGCAGGAAGCTTATTTCCCCAGTAGGAAAATCAAGACTTAATATGTATCACATAGCCACAAAACTCCAGCTGTGCCAGAACATATACTTTGTATTAATGCTGACTAGGGAGGTGGGGAAGAACCTCAAGCATCAGAACACATTTCCATTTTTATTTTTGGTGAGCCATGATAGCATTAGCTTGTCTATCTTATCCTCTTTTTTAGATAACTAACCTCCTTTCCATTTGACTGTGAAGAAAGAGGCCATCAGTGTTATAATAAGTCCTCTTCTCCACCACCACATAGTCACCTTAAATAGCACATGATGCAGGCATGTTTAATCAGACACCCATTTCTCAGGCCACAGTGGCTTTGAAATACGCAAATATTCCAGTTCAGGCAAAGCAAAGATTCTGGGTTTTGTTTTGCCTGTTTCCTCTTAAAAGTATTAGACAAATACACATGAAAGCTCCTTGTGGGACTATTTCCAGTCCTTGGGAGGAAATCTGCCTGATGTAGAGGATAATATGATGATCTCAGAGAGACAAAAATGTCACATTTCCAAGAACTTAATCTATCCTATGTTCTATCGACAGAAAGTTGTGCCACAGAGTAGTCCTAATAAAGAGACCAAAATGGATCCAGGTCATTTTGAAAAATCTTGTTTCATCAGGTGCTGGTGGCTCACGACTGTAATCTTAGCTACTCCAGAGGCTGATGTGAGGATTATGATTCTGTGCTACCCCAGGTAGAAAAGTCCCCATGAGAGTCTTATTGCCAATAAACTCAAAGAGTAAAAAAGCTGAAGTGGTACCATGGCTCAGGGTGTAGGGCTTTACTTTTGAGCACAAAGAGGCCTGGAGATAGTGCCCAGGCCTGAGTTCAAGCCCAAAGACAGGCAATAAATAAATAAGTAAATAAATACCTAGCCTCATCTCCTTATTCCTAGGTTTCTGCACTATGTCCTCCAGTTGTGTAAAATATCCAGTAGTTCATCCAATTTAATTAGTTAACAGTTTTTGCTTTCATTGCTAGCATAAGTTGAATTTTCTTCACTTTTAACAAAGAATTCCAAATAATACAAATTTTATATAGCATTGCAGAATGCTCTCATTTGGGTTATTCCAGTTCATGGTGGGATTCTCAGACTGTATGGATGAGAAAATAAAGAGATGAAGTATCTACTTGAATGTTAGTAGAACTGTATTTTTTAAAATAGTACGGGAAAAAAGATGACAGCTATATCTAGGTCTTCTCCATGTAGGTTCAATGCATTTTTTCCGAGGATGTGCTATGACTTACCTATTGGTTTCCAAATTCAAGCTTGGTTTTGGAAGATAAGCAATCGTGAAGCTGTATTAACTTGATGCTGATTCCAGCTATTAGTTTCTATCCCTCCTACACACCTACATCAAATACATTTATTTATTTATGTTTTAATTAATATTTATTAGGCATTTACTATGTGTCAAACCCTATTCTAAAGGCTGAATTTATATTCATGTATTTAATCATCAATACATGTATTTGTAAAGTAGGAATTATGGTTATTTCAATTTAATAATTGAGCATAAAGAGGTATCAAGGAGATTGCACGACAACCTAGAGGCATATGACACAAATGGAAAACTCTACATTTAAAAGAGGAGATCACACTTCAGACTTCATTCCTTTGCCTGCATACTTATGTGGCATTTAGATGTTCTCTTATTATTTTAATTAATTAATTTTTTATGCAGCTACTAAGGCTTCAACTCAAAGACTGGGTGTTATCTCTTAGTTTTTTCACTGGCACCCTACCACTTCAACTACAACTCCACTTTTAGATTCTTGGTAGTTAATTGGAGACAAGAGTCTCATGGACTTTTCTGCCCAGGCTGGCTTCAAACTGTGAGCCTCAGACGTTAATTTCCTGAGTAGCTAGGATTACAGGCCTGAGCTACCAGCACACACTTGATGTTCTCCCTTATACTCTTCTATATATCTTACTTCACTTGTACATGGCTTTAATCCACACATTTATATCTGGAATCTGTGTCTCCTGTTAAAAGTATCTGTATTCTTGTGTCTCTATGGGTCCTGGTGGCTACTTGCTCTTCCTACCTTTGTACCTTCCTCAGTACAAACAATGTAACTAATGGAAAACCACAATTTAATGCATTTCTCTGGGAAATATTTTCAACATTGAATCTCAAAGTTGACCCACAGAAGGAGATGGAAGTAGGGATCAAGTGGTAGTGTTTGCCTAGGCTCTGAGTTCAAACCTAGTACTACACATAAGAAAAAAAATCAGCCAAGAAAGAGGATGGGCAAAAAAAAAGTGGGATTTGGGGTTTGGAAGAGAAAAATAGAGGAGGGGAAGAGATTCTACAAAAGGTTTATACATGGAAAATGTGATCAATGTTCATTATTTACATGTATGGTAATGTCATAATATGTATTCCTCTCCATTGTCTAGCTAACTGTCACATTTTTCTTAATTGTATCCTAAAATCTTCCTGTTTTTACAATAATAAAAGCAAGTACTGTATATAATTTAATATATGCTCATAAAAAGATTCTAAGCAATTCTATTCAGTTTATCCTGAATTCTGTATTTGGCTTTTAGCTACAGCAAGACAGGATACACAAATGACATGAAATGAAAAGAAGTTTACCCTGCAAAGCATCAGTACAATTAAAATTTGATGATGAGCAAACAGACTTTCATATGTCTTCTCTACAGTGCCATGACCTTTACCATGATCTGAGAGGTAGTCTTGGTTAAAGTTAATGGAATTGGGGCCAGGAGTTTGGCCTAGTGATAGAGTGCTTGCCTAGTATGAACAAAGACCCAGGTTCAATTCCTTGGTACCACATACATAGAAAAAAGCTGGAAGTGGTGCTGAGGCTCAAGTGATAGAGCTAGAGCTCTACCTTGAGAAAGTCCAAAGACAGTGCTCAGGCCCTGAGTTCAAGGCCCAGTACTACAAAAATGAAAAGTTAATGGAATCTGGAGAGGTGCTTCTTATTTATAATGATGATTTAAAAAATAACTAATCAGATCAAAGGACTCAGTATTTAGATACATGTAAAATATAATTAACTAGAATAGATAAATGGAAGTATCCATTGAGCCAGCCAATTCGCCTCACATAAAACATACATTAAGCCTAGAGTAAGAATCCTAAGGGCCAGGAACAGGACCATCTCTCTGGGCCCTCTCATTCTCTTTATCTTGAAATACTTCATTTTATTTTTATTTTTACTTTTTTGAGACATGGCCTTTATAGCCTAAACACTCTCTCTCTCTCTCTGTCTCTCTCTCTCTGTCTCTCTCTCTCTGTCTCTCTCTCTCTGTCTCTCTCTCTCTCTGTCTCTCTCTCTCTCTTTTTCTCTGCCTCTCTGCCTCTCTCTCTCTCTCTCTCCCTCTTTCTCTCTCTCCCCCTCTCTCTCTTGTGCATGTGCATACACACATGCGCGTGCACACGCACACACACACACACACACACACACACACACACACACACACATCACTCTACCACTGATCCATGTATCTAGCCCTTAGGCTCAAAATTAGCCTCTTAACTCTCCTAGCCTCTAGAGTGCTGAGATTAACAGATGTGTGCCACTACAGTACCATATGCAGACAGGATATCTGGTTCTAACTTAAAAGCCCCATATTTTAATTTCCATCACATTAATTAGTTGGATATTTCAATGATTGTCTCTGAAATATGGCAGCCATGTTCCTCTCTGAAAGAATTCAGGTCTGTGGCCACATTTCCTTTTCTGATCCTTTTTCCTTCAAAGGACCTACAAAAGTACTGTTGCAAAAGGGAAATGCTTATTTACCATAAGGACAGAATGTTGAATCTCCTCTGCAAATAAATATTGGAACCATGATAATTTATAAATAAAATAATTTAAAATCACCAAACCTTGTTCACTCACAACCCTTGTAAAAGACTTCAGAGATAGGTCACAAGTATGTGAAATATTTTATGTGGTACATTTCCCTCCTGGAAGTTATTCTACTTATAAAAATCCAAGAAATAAGACAAACATTCCATGTTTACTGGATGGTAAATATGGGCTTGCTTGGATATGCAGTACCATGCTCAATTGGAAAAATCAATTTTCTTTGATTTTCAGGAAACAAAGCTTTCTGTGCTATTTGCGATACACGTATTTATTTACTGCTACACTTGAGATTTTCCTTTCCTTCTCTCCAGGAGGACTGTCACTAGCCCTTGGACATGGAGCGGTCTCTCTTCACACGCACTTTCCCTTCCCCTCTCACACTCCCTTCACACATTCATGTCATGTCTTCCTCCACATTTCCAAAAATTCTCAAGTACGATATTGTCAACCGCTGAGTTACCTTGACTACTGCCACTCTCTTCTCTTTCTGGTTTCCTCCTTGTCTCCTACACAGCCTATTTAAAATCCTCTGCCAAAATATTCCACTTACATGGCTAAAACAAAGATAGCTATATCTTCTCAATCATCTCTAACTTCTCTTCCCTCCTTGACATCAGAGTTATTGTTACCATCAATCTATCCATCTCAAAAGTTTATCAACTAGTACAATCCTATAAGTTATGCTGTAAATACTATTCCATAGGAAAAGCAGATAAATATATAGTTTCTATGTAGTATTGGCATTTAAGATGATAATGAAAATAGAGAGGAAAAAGTTTGAACTATAATAGACTATAGAATATAAACTAGTATAATATAGTAGAGTATGAATACTGGGAAGATGTGTGGCCTTGGGGACAAAGTTTTCTTACCGTAGCAATGCCAGACACTATATTGGCCCATAAGAAGATGAAGCTAGCAGTTGTGAACATTGTTAGAAGACCAAAGACAGCAACACATTCCTGTGTACTGAAAGGGGTTTAGAGGCATGTTGTTGCATGCTTTCTCTCATATTTCTACCTATTACTCACAAGGAAGATCAAGATGATTCTTGAGACAGTTTTTCTTAATTTGTTGGGCTGGAGAAATGAAGAAAGTGATGCCCCCAAACTACAATTCAACCTGTGAGAAAATTCAACCTTTTGTGAGAAAAGCATCTTTCCTATAAAAATAGTTTGCTTCCATTCTGTCAATTATGTGAGAATTGTTTTTAATAAAAGAAACTCCTTATTAGTTTAATAGGATAAGGGGAACTATTTACACACCCATAAGTCAGAAACAGACATATAGACTAAAAAGCCTTTGAAAATAGATACAAACTCATTAAAACAAGGTACAAGGTTGATCATAGGGTGTAGCTATCATTTTGACCCAAGAAAACTGGTAATAATATATGTATATAAATATGTATATATATATATATATAGTTTCTTTTCTGTCTTTAATTAAGACATCCTATTAGAAGCTCCTGAAACTTCAGTTACATCCTGTTAATTAAGCCACATCTTATTACAGATTGTGTACCAGGGCTCAGCCAATGAGAGGAAAGGGGCAGGTTTGGAATAAAAAGAGAACAGCCTGCCTGTTATGTGTACTTGCATGACAGATTCTGGCCTCATGGTACATCCTTCTACAGAAGTAAACTTTGCCTTGTTAAGCACCTTTCAAGTTGCTGTCTTTATTCCTGTAGGACACCCCAACATTTTCAGCGATTTCTAACACTATGCAAAACAAAACTTTTAATCTAGATGGAAGAGTAGCAAAAACTGTGACCTGCAGTTGAAGAACAGAACAGGAAAAAAGAGAAAGCTAGAGTTCTTGGAAAAGGATAGAAACATATGAAAAAAATCATAAGGCTCAGAGACAAAATATCAGATGAAACCTTAATCAGAATATTAACATTCTTCTGATCTGAGAATCAGATGTCAAAGCCAGTCAGGGCACTAAAATCCATGAGACTCTTATCTCCAATTAATCACCAGAAAGCTGGAAGTGGCACTGTGGCTCAAGGAGTAGGGTGGTAGCCTTGAGCTGAAGGGCTCAAGGACAACTCCCAGGCCCAGAGTTCAAGCCCACAAAAAAAAATATACAACAAAACAGTGCAGGAAAGAGTTCCAAAAACTAGGAGATGAGTAGACTTTGATTAAAAAGTAATGATAATAATAACTTGTGCTGTACCTGTCCACCATAGAAACCCAGATGAATCACTAAAAGAATGTGACATTCTGTTGCACAAATATACAGCAACCCCAAGTGCAGACAGCTCCTCTCCTGGAAGAAAAGTATGCTTATCTTCAAGCAAACAAAAAACACTGCCTTTAGACAGCAGATACTGTCTTATAAGATGTTTTGCTTTCAACAAACTATTTGCTTTCGACAAACTATTTGGAAACCTTAAAGAAGGAAATAAAAATAAATCTGCTTTGAAAATCATTACCCTAACCTCCAGATCTGAGAGAGATGTTGAGACTATCAATTTAAAATAATCTTTTACTGTGGTAGGCAATGATCCCAATGGAAAGATATACAACATACAAAATTAGATATGTAACTCCAGCAGAGAGCAGGAATCTCTATAGACAGACTCATGTAGCCATGCGAGAATTCCATCAAAGATGGAGAATGACCTCAAAGACCAGTCAGCAGATGCAACAAAACTGGGGAAGGAATCAATGAACTAGAATATAAATTTAGAGAAATCATAAACTGAAGTACAACAAGAAAATAAAGAACAGAACACAGAATCTGAGGCACAAATGTCAAGTGGTGTAGCCTACATCTAGCTGGAATTAAACAGGAAGGGAGTAAATGGTGCAAAAGAAATACCAGAATAATACAGTCCCACTTATCCAGCCTTTCTCTGATTTGTTGTGTTTTTTGGTCCTTATTAAGAAAGTTTCGACCTGTGCCAAGGAGGCCTAGTGTGTCTCCTATTTCTTCTTGTAAAGTTTTCAGTGTGTCAGCTTTTACCTCAAGGTCTTTGTCACCCTACATTAGAATTAACTCCAAATGGATCAAAGAAGGACCCAACTTTAGTTTTCTGCAGGTGCTTAACCAGTTCTGTCAGCACCACTTGTTGAAAAGGCTGTCTTTCTTCCATTCTATTTTTTTGGCTCCCTTGTCAAAGATTAGGTGGCCATAGGTCTGTGGTTTAATATCTGGGTCCTCAGTTCTATTCCATTGGCCTTCAGAATACACAATGGCCAAGAATTAGCCAAGCTTAACACAACCTATATGCTGAGTACCAGTGGCTCATGCCTGTAGTCTATTCAGAAAGCTGAGCTCTAAGGATCATGGTTTGAATCCAGCCAGGCAGAAAAGTCTATAAAAGTCTTCCAAATAATCAGGAAAAAACACAGAAGTGAAACTGTAGCTCAAGTTGTATAAATAAACATAAATGAATATATATATATATTTAAAGACACTTAGCTGGCTTATAAAGCCATTGAATACAAGAAAAAGTATGTAACAGAAACCAACCAACAAAAATACCCCATAACCCCGCATCCAGAAATGTCATATTCAAAATGCTAAAACACAAAGACAAAGAGAAAAAACCTGAAGGCAACTTCAAAAGGAAGCATAATTCCTCCAGAAGAAACAAAGAAATAAGGAGGAATCGGGCATGTTGTCCAAGTATCTTCTTCAAATCCAAAACATATATCAATTCAAAATATTTAATAATTAGGTATTTTAATCATGCAACATTCATGATTACCACACAATCTTCAATACTTCTGCCTCTAAAAACTTAAGTCCTCTTTTTTTGTTGTTAATGAACTCAATGACACCCTCATTAAGTCACTTCATGTGTGTAGATTATGAAAAGAATGATATAGAAAATTTGTATTAATCCTTAGTAGATGAATGGATCATGAAGATGAGATATGTTTACACCATGGAATTCCACGCTGCCATCAGAAAGAATGGCATTGTAAGGAAATGGAAAGACCCAAATGAGCATAGGCTCCATGGTTTTCTTCATTTGTAACAACATGTATATATTTAGGATTCTCCTAAAAGTTTGAAAGCTCTGTACATATGATCATATAAGATGAGGCTAAGCAAAATCAACTCCAGGATATGGAAACAAGAGGTTTATCTTTGTGATTGTTGTTCTCAATGTACTATGTGAAGCCATTCTTTTTTCTTCTTTTCCCCTTAAAGTTTCTCTCATGTTGTTACTGTATCTGACTTTGATACTTGGAATATTGTATATACATTTATTTGTGTATTTGAAAATGGGAAGGTAAGGAAAAATCAAAGTGAGTGGGAGGGATGGGGAGAGGGAAAGTTGGAGGAAAACATGGGATGGGATAACAATGTTCAAGAAATAATGTACTCACTTCCTGATGAATGTAACTGTAACCCCTCTATACATTACCCTAACAATAAAAATAAAAATTTTCCGGAAGTTTGGCCTAGTGGTAGAGTGCTTGCCTAGCATGCACGAAGACCCGGGTTCAATTTCTTGGTACCACATACATAGAAAAAAGCTGGAAGTGGTGCTGAGGCTCAAGTGGTAGAGCTCTAGCCTTGAGAAAAAAGTCCAAGGACAGTGCTCAGGCCCTGAGCTCAAGCCCAGGACTGGCAAAAAATAAAATAAAATAAAATAAAAAATAAAAATAAAAAATTTAAAAATTGCATTAAAGAAACCCATATATTACCACCATAACCAAATATCAAGGTTTAGTTCAGTAGTAGATATGCCAATAGTGTGTGTGTGTGTGTGTGTGTGTGTGTGTGTGTGTGTGTGTATGTGTGTGTATGTGTGTGTGTGTAACCCCTAATAGGATACAAGGGGAAAGTCAAATTATCTTAAAGCATGTTTTTCTATCCCAAAATCTTTATCTTCTGCCTGAGCATGAGAAAGCTGAAAAACATTCAAACAGCTGATCAATATTCTGCAAAAGGAGCAAAGTTAGAAAAGACAAGAAATTGTCTCAGATTATAGATTATGGAAACTGTAGCTAACGACAATGTGATATTTTAGCTTGGACTTTTGTCTTGAAAACAGCATTAACAGAAAAAGTGGGAAAATCTGAAGTGAACAATAATTTAGATACTATTAACTAACTAATGTTAATCCCTTAGTTGGTCTCATATTGCTATGCATATGTATGTTGGATGCTGGGTACATGGGAAATCTTTGTGCTAGCTGTGCACATTGTATTGCTACATAAATTGTTCAAAGTTAAAAGTTTTTTTTTTAAATCAAACTAAAAAATCTTAGTTGTATTTGGTTATTTGAAATTGGATAGGGAAGGGGTGAAAACAAGAGGAGGGGTGGGGTGAGGGGGAGGGAAATGGGGACCAAGACAAGTAGAAGGGTATCAATGTATGTGAATTAATGCACCTTCTATCTGGCAAATATCATGTAACCCTTCTATTAATTATAATAAAAATACATGAAAAAATAGAATAGCTGAGAATATTTTTTAAGAGGTTTTTATTTGGGATCTGCCTGGGAAGTGGGAACACTATAGGTGGTCAAGATTATGGAGCTGGGACCTTCAGAATATCCATACAAATATCCATGTTATCTCACAGGTGCCTATCCTCTATCTTTCCTTCTTTAGTCTCCTTCCATTGTGCCTTAGATCAGAAAAGTCTACTTCCTTAGTTGAATATATGCCACTAGATAAAGCTATCACCTAGAATTTCTGGGAAGAAATACAACTCAAAAGTATTCATGGGCCAGGATTGTGGCTTAGTGGTAGAGTGCTTGCCTAGCATGTGAAAAGCTCTGGGTTCAATTCCTCAGTACCACATACACAGAAAAAGCTAGAAGGTGTACTGTGACTCAAGTGGTAAAGTATTAACCCTGAGAAAGCCCAAGGATAGTGCCTGGGCACTGAGTTCAAGCCCCAGGTCTGGCAAAATGAATAAATAAAAATTCATCTGTTTATACCAGTGAATTCTGTAGTCTTATGTTATTAAGGTGAACTTTAAAAAATATGTATTTGATTGTAGCACATTGCAACAGACCAAAACCTCAGGTCATTTGCTTTCAGTTTAGAGATTGTTTTTGTGGGTCAGGTTTACTAACTTTTCCTTTGCCCAGGATAGCCTTACACCCTACCTGTGCCTCCTGATTACAAATGTGAAACACCATACCCAGTTGAGGTAAATATTTTGGGAATAGTTACTGTGATAGCTATGAAGTCCATTGGACATGACATTGTTTTTACATATATTATCAGAAAGAATATCATTTCTTTTTCTGTCTGACACAAAAATGCTCTCTGAGCAATGATGAAAATGGTAAGCTAAAATTTAAGCAAGTATTTACTGTAAAAGATTTGCTTTTGTGGTATAAGTTCTCAAGAGAGCACAGAAATGGACTTACTAGACAACAACAAAAATTGTGTAAACCCTTTTTAGTCAATACTCATTCATTCATATATTTGCTTATTCATGTATCTTTTCTCAGGAGTTTATTTTGTGTCAGATGAGGATATACAAAAATTTCTAAATTTTAGTAACCAGGCCTGATAAGCTTTCTGTACAGTTCAGTTCAAAATCACATTTTACAGATACTTGTGGGGAGGTGGCTCAAAGGGATCACTACTACACGGTTGTAGAACATAAACTTGTTTATCCACTCTGAAAAAAGCAGTATGGAGGTTTCTAAAAAGACTAAATATAGAGCTTCACTATGGAGGTTCCTAAAAAGATTAAATATAGAGCTTCCCTATGAGCCAGCAATCTCCCTCCTGGGCATTTATCCACAAACCACACTATAGGACTCTCAACATTCACAGTGAGACCAAAGGAGAATATTCTCAGGAGAGGATCACAAGGATTCAATATGTGATATGATTTTATATCATTTTATATAAAATGATTGAAATGCACTCCAAGAAATGGAAAAAGAGTTTTTTTTCATTTTACTTTTTGTGTGATTTTTTTTCTAGTTTTCCCCTTTTATTTCATTGTCTTATATGTAAGTTTATCTGATTTGGAGATGGGAAGGGGAAGCATAAAATGGTGGGAGAAAGGGTGAACTAATTCAGCAGTGCTATTCAGTAGACACGGTCTTGGAAATGAATTATATAACTTGTGGGTAGAGGGGTCAGGAGGAAAAAATATTGGGAGAAAATGAGAGACGTGAGACTCTTCGAAAAAAAATGTACTTAATACCTAACTTACATAGCTATAACCCCGCTAAATAACCACCTTTTCATAATTTTGTAAATCAAGGAATATCACTATAAAAGTCCCATTTGAAAATCCACGTAACTTAAGATTCTACCTAACTTCCATGATAGCCCATGTAAAATATTGTTGTACATTTACTGATAGACTGATACACATGCCTGACAAGACTTATACCACTGTTTAATATCTTGACTTGTTCAAAATAAAGTTTAGAATTGTCAGAACAACTTTTCTGAAAAACTTGAGAAAATTTGAAGTTATATTTGAAGTTATTTTTTATTTGATAATTGAGGCCATTATATTTTTCTATTACCAAATAAAAAATTTAATAATCTTACTACATGTATGAGTCACTGCTTAGCCTTGATAAAAGTAAATCCATTGAAAGAGCTGAGTATCTATTTACAGTCATCAGAAGACATCACAGCAATAATGCACTTGTTTTCCAAAGCTTACTCTACATAAAGTGAGTTTAATAAAATCAAAATTAACTTCATGGTAACTTTCTTACAAGCTAACACTTTAATCTGCATATTAGATAGGATGCCTAATCAGAGAAACTTGAAGAAATTCTAAGTACATAGAATACTATCCAAATATTTTACCAGGCCTACTATCAAAATTTCTCAATGTGAGCCAGGCACAGTGATTCACACCTATCATCCTAGCTACTCACGAGGCTGAGATCTGAGGATCAAGATTCAGAGCCAGCATGGGCACTAAAGAACATGAGACTCTTACCTCCAATTAACCACTAGAAAACAGGAAATGGGTCTGTGGCTCAAGGAATAAGACAGTAGCCTTGAACTGAAGAGGTCAGGGAAAGCACCCAGACTAGATTTCAAGCCCCATGACCCACAAAGAAAAAAAAATTATCAATGTGTTAATTTTTTAATGAATGAATTCTGTACTTAGAGTTGTCTACTGATCAAGAAAATTCTTACTGGGCTTTTGAAATATTTATGTATATATATGTTTATAGATAAAGTTAGAGATAGCACATTCCTCTAGCTCAGATTATTCTTCTAAACATAGTGCTTAATACTATAAATTTTTAAGATTTTTATCTTTTTATTATCGGGGTAATGTATAGAGGGGTTACAGTTTCATTCACTTCTCAAGCATTGATACCCCTTCTCATGTTTTAGTGACTAGGAAATTCTAAAACAGATTTCCCATCATGAAGGTAATATGCTCTTTTATAAAGAAATTATTTGAAGCTACAGAGATGAAACAGATTTAGTCTCAGGAAGTAGGCAGAAGAAAAGAAATGTCTTGTTTTTAAAGAATATACAGAAGCATCATAACTTAGAAGCACCTTATAAAGATGTAAATTTCATATTATTAGTTTTCATTCATCTATTTAACAGGCTATTTAACATTCAACTATTTAAAATTTTTATTTAGAAAGAAGATCTGATTTTCCCCCAGTGGCTTTTCCTTTTTCTGTTTTCCTCCCTATAGTAAACATAGTTTATCTCTTGGATAATTTAGCTTATGAGTTGAAACATGTCGAGCACTAAATAAATGTTTTTTAAAATTATTTTATTAGCATATGTTAATTGTGTAAAGTGAAGGATTTATTTGCATCATTCCCATGCATGCATATAATATATTTTGATCACATTCACTGCCTACTACTCAATATTTATTAAATTTTTTAGTCATACTCAGCTTTTTTACTCCCTTCTACTTCTGACAAATTAAACTTTCTAAATATTTGTTGTGTTAAATTATTCAATGGGTCCCAGTTAAATTCTATGGCAACACGGTGACCTCAAATTAGTTTAACCATCCTCACATTATTAAGGAATGAAAAACCATTCATTCTTTGAAATTTATATCTTCATTTAAGTTCTATCTTTAAAAAAATCAAATATTAAAAAAAAAAAAACTTAACTATAGGCTAAAAGCCACTCATTGTTTAGATAGGGAGAGACTAGTACTCCCTCTGCTGGTTCTGCATAGAAGAAAGCTAACTGGGAAACCCTTTGCAGTCACAAAATCTAGGCAAAGCTTCCCCTGTTGGAGAAAAAAATATAAGGATTTAGGGGTGCTATCACATCCCGTACAGTTTGTTATACAGCCTCAATTGCCTGAACTGAAATAAAAGTCACTAATGCACTTGCATGTCATAAGTGAATAATAAGAAGAAATATCTAAAACTCAAGCTTAGAAGAGCCATTGGTTGATGTAATGGTAGAGTTCTTGCCTAGGATGCATGAAGCCCTGAGGATGCATGAAGCCCTGGGTTCTAATCCTCAGTACTACATAAACAGAAAAAAAAGTGGTGCTGAGGCTTAAGTGGTAGAGTGCTACCCTTGACCAAAAGAAGCTTAAGGGCAGTGCCTGGGCCCTAAGTTCAAGCCTCAAGCCTAGCAAAAAGAAGAAAAGAGAAAAAAAGCTTCAGTAATTAGTCTAATTTTTAAAAAATCTTTTCTTGTCATATCTTTATTGTTGTACTGAAATTTAAATTCAGGGCCTCATGCTTACTCAGTTGGTTCTTTAATACTTGAACAGTTTCTCAAACTCTGTTTTGTTCTGATTAATTGAGGATGGAGTCTCACAAGCTTTTCTGCCTAAGATTGACCTCAAACCACAATTTTTTGAGATTTCAGCCTTTCCAGTATTATGACTACATGTATTAACCACCATCCCCTGGCCTCTATAATAATGTTTACTAAAAATATGTTTCTTAATTATAAAATTGAGCTAAATATATCAACATTTTATGGCAGTCCACAAAAATTCAATAATTTCCAAAATGTACCATCATCTGTTTTAGCATTGCCCTTAGTAACTTTTCACAGTATTTGCCCTGAGTGTTGGAACATATTTATGAATATTAGATTGGCCTGAGAAATGATAGTGCTTTAATTTCTAAAGAGAGAAATCTAATAGAACAAATCATAAATGATAAAACTACACAGCCATTTTAAAGTGGTTGAATAAAATGGTTGAATATATAAAATGGTTGAATAATTTTTTATTTTGAAAACTCAAAATATGTGTGTGAAGGATATGTTGAAGATACAAAATTGTCTGGTTGTGGTAGGGCATAGCTGTGACTTCAATTTCTCAGAAAGTGAAGGTAGGAGAAGTTCAAGACTAAGCAGAGTCAAAGGTTAAGCAGCAATCTCTCTCAAAAATAAAAATGAAAACAAAAGGGTTGGGGGCACAGCACAAGTAATAGAGTACTTTCCTAATGCTTCTTTGTGTGAAACCTTGTGTTCAATGCATAGTACAATAAAAATAAATACAAGTGTATTTGTGTTGGCTTAGTTATTACTCAGAAATTTTAGCTTTTTATGGAATATCATTCTATCTTGATATATTTAGCTCAAATTTGTAAAGATGAAAAAATTCTTTGGAGAAAATATTACTAGAGGGCCGGGAGTTTGGCCTAGTGGTAGAGTGCTTGCCTAGCATGCACAAAGACCCAGGTTCGATTCCTCGGTACCACATATATAGAAAAAAGCCGGAGGTAGAGCTCTAGCCTTGAGAAAGTCCAAGGACAGTGCTCATGCCCAGGACTGGCAAAAAAAAAAAGAAAGAAAGAAAGAAAAAAAAGAAAATCTTACTAGAAAATATACATATGTTGCCAACAAAATTATGTTTTCTGTATGTTTAAATTAAAAGTAATGTTTAGACTCCAGGTTTGAAGAAGAAACCATAGGTTCCAGAATGCGTTCAACTCTGAACTTTGATAATTATGCAAGGCATAGGATTTCTATTTTTTTCATTTTCTCACTGAATTTTGCAAAACTTGAATTCAACTGTTTCAATTCAATCCTGAACGTCTTTTCTAAAATAAAAAATTGACATGAAATAAAATTTATTGTGCCCTCCCCCCATGATCAGGTGCAATCTTTATTATGATCAACAAATCTTCCTTTCTGGTCTTAAAATAAACTGGGCTATTATATTTGCCTTTGAAGTGATTTGAAATAACAGGGGTCATGATAATAAGTAACAATTGTACAGTAATAGAAGCAATTTATGTCAAAGACTGTTTTAATTTTAATTTTTAGCATCTTATTCCTTCACCTACAAGACCTCTCATAACAAAGTTATTCATTATTTCTAAAACACTCTAAGCTCCCAAATATCCAAAAAATATCTTCCAGAAGAAATTAATTTTAAGTTAAAAATATAATAGGCAAGCACACAATTATTTTATGACACTAAAGAAGGACTAAATTGGCTCTCTAGTTTTCCATTTTCATTTTCATTGTGTATCCAGACTTTTCTATCGCTAAGCAAACAATCTGTAGCAACAACCAACATTTTGTAGTGATCACAAATTAAAGATTAAAAGAATTAAGAAAATTTTATTCCTGAAATTTATGTATTAAAATATTTTTATTGTTGCTAAGATTAGTCAATTTTTCAAATCATTTTTTCTATAAAACATCTATTCCATAATTTAAATAACATTTCTCATAAAAAAATTCAGAAACTTCTACCCCTAAACTTTTATAGTTTCTAAGTATTTTGGAAAAACATCAACTTTCTTAAATTTTGGAGTGATACCACAATACTTCACCTGGGTCGAATTGGAGAACCAGATCTAAGTTGATGTAGACTTTGAGCCTCTTCTGTCATTGTCTCCCCTTCCATTTAGGCCTCAAAATAGTGTTCTCGGGAATTGTGAAACAGGAAATTAATCTTGAGTATTCTTAAATCCTTTTCAACGTCATTGCAAATAAACTAAATGAAGCTCCAGTGGATTACCTCATGGGTGATAGAGCATAGAAGAAAAAATTCTCAGCACCTGGGCTAAATGCAAACCAATTCTTTACTTCAATGTGAAGCATGTGCACTCCAGTTCCATTTACAATACAACCCTCCTTCTCACCTGAAACTCTAAGAGCTCATCTGAAACACTAAAAGCACAATCTTCACTATCTGTATTTTGCTACACATTCTGGTCTTTTAAACTCCTGCCAAATCAACTGTTAAACTCTGCTCATAGTTTGTAGGAAGAATTTTAGGGAATTTTGGAGAAGCCCTGAAACACTAATTCCAGAGGTTTCTGAACCATATCATCAGATAATTGCAGAAATTATGTACTTCTCTGACAAAATTGGAAAATGTCATCAGACTTCTTGTTGCCATGCAAGGCATGAGAGGAGCAATGGGAAGGAGTAAATGCTTATTTTTTTCACAGTTGCAGAGGTGTTAGACCACAGGTTTATGACTCCATTGTTTTGAGCTTGACAGAGCATCATGACAGAGCAAAGTGGCTCTCACCTCCTGTTGAGTCCAAAGCCTGTTTCAGGCTTTGTATGCAACTTAGATTTGCACTTCTGAAGGCAAGCTGTTGGCCGTAATTTTAATTTTCTGTACATTCTTAACACATTCCAGGTTGCAGTGGCATCAAGTTTTCATAGCTGACTCTGGGTCTAGCACCTAGCTAGATATCTAATGCCACTGCCACTGAGAGAGAAGAAAACTACTTATGGTAGCACCTCCAGCCTGTGGACAACCAGCTATGGAAATATGGTATTAATCTACTTTAAAATTACTACCATCTCCAATTACTACTGTCTGAGTCTTTATGGACATTAATGTTTGTTTTATGAAATTGAGTGCTTTGACTTTCAGTACACATAAACTTGATTATTTACTCTTGATGGATTATTTCTTTTGGCATTGTGAAGTATCATTCTTTATCTGCCCTCATAACTTTAAGATCTGAAGCCCGTTTTCTCATATATGAGTAAAAATACTTCTGTTTCCTTTTTAGTGCCATTTCCTTGGAATGTCTTTTCCCAAGCTTGTGTTTTCAGTCTATGCCTATCTTTGCCAGTAAGGTGTACTGCTTATAGGTAAGAATGTATCAGGTCTTTCTCTTTTTTTAAAATCTTATCAGAGAATCTGTATGGTTTACCTCTTGTTCCCCTTCTACTGTTGTGGCTTCAACTCAAAGCCTTTTACTCTGGCTCAGTTTTCTTCCTTATTGCTAGAACTCTGCCACTGGGGCCAGATTACCAGTCCAGCATTTTTGCCAGTCCTGCCTGGGCCTTGAACTCAGAGCCTGAGCACTGTCCTCAGGCTTTCTCAAGGCTAGGGCTCTTCCACAGGAGCCACAGCACCATTTCTGGCTTTTTCTATGTATATGTGGTACCGAGGAATTGAACCCAGGTCTTCATACATGCGAGGCAAGCACTCTACCACTGGGCCAAACGCCCCGCCCCAGTCCAGCATTTTTATAGGTAATCAGAAATTGGTTCTCTTGACTTTCCCGCCAAGGGTGTCTTGGAACCTCAATTCTCTAAACTCAGCATCTCTTGAGTGACTAGGATTATAGATGTGAACCACATGTTATTGGGCAGACTGTTTGTTATTGAGCAGACTGTTTGTTTTTTTTTTAATTGAATAAATAAGACCATTAGCTTTCTGGATTATCATCAAAAAGTATCCAGAAATTCTTTTTTTTCTTTCAAAGTTTAATAAGCATACAGTTTCATTCTTAGATATAGAAAATCCAGTGGAGGAATAACAACTTGCATCCCATATGCCAAAACAAAACGGAGGTGGCCGTAAGATCATGGCCTCGTTCCAGGAATTCTTGCCATTTGCTGTTTTACTTTTGTTTGATTTTGTTTTTTATCTCACTTGCTTATCTATGTTTCTAGATAGATATAGTCTTCTCCATTTTTCATGGCTGTATTTATCTTCTTTCTCTGTGTATAGGATTTCTGTAGGTATCCCCTACAGTACTAACTTCATGGGCATGAATTTCTTTAGTTTTTGCTTTGTGTAAAGTATATTGGGTTTGAGTTTGGAGGACAAATAGTTTTACAGGACATCATAATTTGAGACATCATTTAAATTGAAGTAAATCAGGCATAAAAAAGACAAATACTGCATTATTGCACTTATATTTGGGATCTAAAGTTATTTTACTAATGGAAATATGTTCTGGTAACTAATATGAAACTGAGTTATGTGGCAGATATTCGTCAAAGGAGAATTTTAGGTAAGAGGAATACTTTCACTAGATCTATTGTACAACTTGTACAGTATGGTAACTCTATAGTCAGTCATGATACTTACCTTTATCCCAGTTCTCTGGAGGTAAGAGTGGGAGAATTTCAAGTTATCAGTGAACCTGACATACAGAGTTAATGCCATCCTGAGAAAAATCCTGCCTCAAAAAAGCAAAGGCATGGGCTGGGAGTTTGGCCTAGTGATAGAGCACTTGCCTAGCATGCATGAAAACCCAAGTTAGATTCCTTGGTAGCACATACATAGAAAAATTCTGGAAGTGGTGCTGAGGCTCACGTGGCAGAGCTCTAGCCTTGAGAAAGTCCAAGGATAGTGCTCAGGCCCTGAGCTCAAGCCCAGGACTGGCAAAAAAGAAAGAAAGAAAAAAAAAAAGAAAAGGCATGAGTTTGAAAAAGATTGGAGAGAACAATGAAAGGAGTGGTATTGGTCAAGATTCACTACTCTCATAAATTAATATATTGAACTGAAACTCCTTTGTACAAGTACTTAAAGATAACTTAATTTTTTATGTATAAGAAAAAGTTCACGATGTAACTCCAAGGCCTTATATGTACTTGGCAAGTGTTCTACTGAACTATAGTCCAAACTACACTAGCCCTCCTGCCCCATTTTTTGTGTGCAGGTCCTGAGACTTAAACTCGGGGCATGGGCACTGTCCCTGAGCTTTTGTGTTCAAGGCTGGCACTGTTATCACTTGAGCCACAGCTCTAGTTCTGGCTTTTTGGAAACTAATTGGAAGTAAGACTTTTCCTTACAAGGCTGGCTTGAAACTGCAATCCTATCTCAGATCCCTGAGTAAGTAGGATTACAGGCATGAGTCAGAAGTGCCCAGTAGTCTTTTATTATTTTTTTAGATTAAACTAAAAAGTAAGAAAAGAGGATGTGTTAATAAACTCCTTGTAAAACCACAATTTTTAAGTGAAAATTTTATTTCATTATTTTTTTAGGATATGGAAACAAGAGGTTTATCTTTGTGATTGTTATTCTTAATGTACTATGTGAAGCTACTTTTTTCTCTTTTTTTCCCCTTATGGTTAATTTCATGTGGTTACTGTATGTGACTATGTTACTTGGTACATTGTATAAAACCACAAATGTTTATCAGATACCTCAGAATAAAAACACTCAAATATACTGATTTTGGCCTACTTCCTTTACCACAGCTTTCTAACTAGTGGACAAATGACAATGTTACTGGACCTGAATAATAAACACAAATCTGGGATTTCTATTTTGTTTTTTGCTGGTCTTGAGGCTTGAACTCAGGGCCTGAGTACTGCCCTTGGACTTTCTTAAGGATAGAGCTCTACCACTTGAGCCACAGCACCACTTCTAGCTTTTTTTTTTATGAATGTGATACCTAGGAATCGAACCTAGGTCTTATGTATGCTAGGCAAGCACTCTAACACTAGGCCAAACACCCAGCCCAAACTTATCTGCTTTAAAAAAGTGTCATCAGGGAAGATAACAGATAAATTGAGCAGTGCCACTTCAGCCACACTAATTCTACTGTTTAAAAATTAACTTAAGTTTTTTAAAGGGTTTTAAAATTTTTAAGTTATCTAGGTGATAAAAGCATATTTATTTTAACATGAACACGACGTGTATTTAACAAAAAAAGAGAAAATTCTAGAAAAACTAGTCACTTGCTAGCAGAAATGGCTCTATAAAACTGAAAAGATGCTACTATTGAGCAACAGTCCATGAGAAAGTGGTTATTATCAACAGTCAGTGCCTAGTTTGCTAGTTAATGAGGTGAGAAAAAACCACAAGTGGCTAATAATTCCATAAATGGATCATAATCAAATCATGATATTACTAATTATAGAATTAAGGGGATTGTACCATGAAAGTAGGAAAATAACAAATTGCTGCTTTTATCCTATACGTGTTAGGGTAAAGCTTTTTTTTTTTTTAAGGTATATGGGGCCCAAAAGATGGCTTGTTTTCCATGTAAATTTCTTCGTTTGAATATAGCTAAGTAGGATACTTAAAAATGGGTTTCCCTATTTTGCTATCTAAAAAATCATCCATGTGTTGAAAGAATTTTTTAGACAGTATATAGCTTTACAGGGCATTTTATTAGCAAATCAGTTTTTAAATTATTTGGAAACTCACTCTATATTAAATAGATGCTTTTGTTTTTATTTCTTATGTTTTCAAAGGCAACTGTTTCCCAACCATCCCATTAATAGATGGGCTAAAGACTTAAAGAGAGACTTCTCTGAAGAGGAAATAAAAATGGCCTATAGACACATGAAGGAATGCTCGACGTCTCTGGCCATAAAATAAATGCAAATCAAAACAATTTTAAGATTCCACTTCACTCCAGTTATAATTGCAATGATTAAGAAATATAATAACAACAGATGCTGGAGGGGATGTGGCCAGGAGGGATCACTACTACACTGTTGGTGAGAGTGCAAACTCGTTCAACCACCGTGGAAAGCAGTATGGCAGTTCCTCAAAAGACTAAACATAGAGCTCCCCAGGACCCAGCAATCCCACTCCTTGGCATTTACCCAATCGTTCAGAAATAAAGTCATACTAAAGTCACTAGCACATAGCAGCACTATTTACCATAACAAAGATATGGAACCAACCCAAATGCCCCTCAGTAGATGATTGGATCAAGGAAATGTGGTACTTATACACAATGGAATTCTATGCTGCCATCAGAAAGAATGACATTGTCCCATTTGTATGGAAATGGAAAGACATGTAAAAAAATCATATTAAGTGAGGTAAGCCAGACTCAAAGGAACATGGTTTCCCTCATTTGTAATTAGTACACATGTAGGACTCTCATAGCAGAGGATTACAATAGCTACCAAGGCCTGGGTAAGAGAAGGTCATATAGGGTAAGACTAAATGATAGGATATCTAGAATGTGGAAACAAGAGCTTTATCTTTTGTGATTATTGTTCTTACTAAATTATGGTATTTCTCTTCTCTTTTATTGTCCTTTGGTTAATCTCATATTGTTACTGTATCTGACTTTGTTACCTGGTATATTGTATATAGGTTTATTTGTTTATTTGAAGTAGGAAAGAGAAGGGGGAAAAACAATTTGATTGGGAGGGGTTGGGGGAGGGAAATAGCGACAAAAACATGAGAAGGGGTATCCATGTGTGAGAAGTAATGCACCTAATACCTGGCGAATGTAACTGCAACCCCTCTATACACTACCCTACACTACCCTACAATAAAAGTAAATAAATAATATTTAAAAATCGGCTGTTTCCATTTTACAATGGTGTCATATATACATTTTTGTTTGTTTGCATAATACTAACAGGTTTTATATAATTGCATACTTTAATAGCAACCTAACCTCGAAACAAATGCCTCTATTTGTAATCAGAATACATTATTAAAGACAACTAAATAAAAACACTTTCTCTGCTGGCCCTCAGAAGATAACTGACTCCATAATTTTTTAATTTGAATGTACATTTTTCCTGATCATAAGGTAAATTATGCTCATTGGAAAAGTTTAGAAATCCCTCCAAAAGTACAGATTAAGTGCCCCAACAAAGGCAACTAGTATCAACTTGTGTTCCTGTTACTCTTCCCCTCTTTCCCTCTTTCTGTCTTTCCCTTCCTCCCCTCTTCCTCTCTCCTTCTCCCCCTCCCTCCCTCCTTCCCCCCCCCCCACAGTTTTGTTTTAGTTTCATGCTGGTCCTGGGGCTTGAACTTGAGGCCTGTGCTCTGTCCATGAAGTATTGTGTTCAAGGCTAGTGTTCTACCACTTGAGCCACAGCTTCATGATTTCCATGTCCTAACTAAACAGATATGATTAGGCATCTTGCTATTCCTTTCATTCTTTGTATTTATATTTAAATAGTCAAAAATCATAGAAATATGTGAAGTGTAGGCCTACTATTTTCACTTAAAATGATTTTAAAACATGCATTTTTATGGGCCATCACTGGCTTTAGTATTATCTGGATTGAATAGACCATGCTTTATTTTACTCCTATGTAACAATGGATTTTAAACTTGCTACTAAAATTTTACTATTATCCATGGAATATATCTTGGGTAAAATGAAAGAGTAATGAAAAGAACAAGGAGAATTTTAAGCAGGCAGAAAACAATTCAAATTCTGATCCAGCTACTTATAAGTTTTGATAAGAAGTGAATTATATTATTTAAGTAAACCTCAGCACATGGTGTATAAGTCATAGGCTTTTAACAACTATTATAATTAAACCCTCTCATAAATTATATTTTGTTCTCAAAGATGCCTGAGATTGGATTTCTCAGTTCAATAAGATGAGCATTTCTGAAGATCTTTCATGTTGTCAAATTATTCATCAAAGTGCTATATGCTCACCAGTATTATATTATTACACCTTAACCTATGATTGTACATGTCTTATGTGTAATTGTCACTAAATGAGGCTCATTCTTCTCATCACACCAAATGCCTGTCACAAAACAATGTGTTTTGCAAAGTACAGCCACGGATGAGATTTTCAGCTGACTTCAAAAGTCTCCTGTCCATCACTTTCACAGGTCCAAGTGAAGAATTGATAGTTTTGACTAAAATACCCTTCACATCTTTGAAAGGTAAGATGTGACCTTCAGCATTATAACAGAGACACTAAAAGGCAGGAAAAGAGAGGGAAGCTGGTAATATACACAATGAATATAAGCTCAGTTGTGTGTGACTTCCAGATCTAACACTTATTTCATATTATTTTATTATTTGTTTATCCTGGGGCCTAACCTTCTCCTGCACAAGGCAAATGCTCTACCATTTGACCATAGTGCCATTTCCAGCTTTTTCAAGTAATTTATAGGAGATCAGAGTCTCGCTGAATTTCCTATTCTTGCTGGTTGCAAACTGCCATCCTCAGATCTCAGGCCCCTGAGTAGCCAACATTGCATGAGTGAGCCTCCGGTGCCTGACTCAGAACGAGCAATTCTTAAACCCAAACAAAAATTCACAGTGAAGGGAGAAGGTGGCTCAGATCCTGTGAAGTAAGAAATACAAATGTGTGGTTCCCATAAATGAATCTAGGCCGGCTGTGATTGTGGTTTAGCAAAGAATTCTGTCCTCTCATGGATTCTTGAATACATAGATTTTATTCACTCATTAGTGGTTATATTCTTCAGCTCTCAGGGTTTTGAAACATCATTTGTGGCCACAAAAGATATGCATTTATAAATGCAAATCCTTCTTTTAGTATTAATCCAGAAGCTGTGGTTCCTCAAGCAAAGGTTCTGTTTTGTTTTGTTTTTTTCTTTTTCCAGTCCTGGGCTTGAGCTTAGGGCTTGAGCACTGTTCTTGGGCTTTCTCAAGGCTAGAGCTCTACCACTTGAGCCTCAGCATCATTTCCATCCTTTTCTATATTTGTGGTATGGAGGAATCAAACCCGGGTCTTTGTGCATGCTGTGCAAGTACTCTACCACTAGGCCAAGCTCCCGGTCCCCAAGGTTCTGTTTCATAATGATTACACAATGTTAAACCTTCAACAGTATTATGAATTACAAATTTCCCAGTCGAGAGAAGTTGATTTGTTTTCATATTTTCTACTCAACAGGTTATTTCCTCTTACCTTTAATATTTGAGCAGTTTGTAACATTATACATGGTTTGAAAACAGGCATTGCTTGTTCATACTTTTTAAATAATTTATCTGTTCCTGCCTTTTGTTCATTGACACATAGATGCCATCATTTTTTGCAACTGCCTTTAAATATTCTTTAAGGTTCTCTATAGCACAGCTGTAGATTAGTAACTTTTAAAATGTTTCTAAAAGTTTGTTCAGAATATTCTAGATTGAGAATTTTTACAGTCAAGTCTAATATTCATTTCTGTTTTGAATTATTCCTTTCTGACCTGAGACTTTGAAAAATAATTATCTCTTCTTCTAGGTGAAAGTAGTTGATATTATACATTTACTCTATTTATCACATAGCTGCTTATACTGTTAAATAAAAATATGAATTAAAATTTTCTCTAAATATATATATGTCAAAATAAGGCATATTAAGTAATTCTCCTCTGTCTCATTGTTCTACAATGACTCTTCTATGATACACAAAACTTTTACACATAATCATTTTCACTTTGTATGGCTCCATAGTTAACTGAAGATATTGTGCATGGAAAAGGAACAGCAATTAAAAAGCCAAGCTGAGAGGGCCGGAAGTTTGGCCTAGTGGTAGAGTGCTTGCCTAGCATGCACTAAGACCCGGGTTCGATTCCTCGTGTACCACATACATAGAAAAAAGCTGGAAGTGGTGCTGAGGCTCAAGTGGTAGAGTGCTAGCATTGAGAAAGTCCAAGGACAGTGCTCAGGCCCTAAGCCCAAGCCCAGGACTGGCAAAAAAAAAAAGGCTGTGATGCGGCACCCAAATGATCTCCCCACTTTCTGTACTGACAGAGTTTCCAAGGCAATAAAGGAGGATGCACAAATAAGAATGGAGACTACTGAAAGCTTCTTTCTATGTTTTAAAGCATGGTTGTCTCTTCCTCTCAAGTTGCTTAAAAAAGGTGGCTCACTACATTATTAGCGGAACGGGATGGGATAGAATGGAGGTGTCATTTACACAGCAGCTACAGTATGCCAAGGTCTGTGTCCTTTCAAAACCTAATGAGGTAAAGAGACTGATTGCCTAAAGTTTCAATTGTATAAATGGACTCAGCTATTTTCCTTGAACTTCCTAAAGCCATAAAGTCTGAAACTGGGTCACTTTGAAAGTCATGATGGGTGAAAATACTCTTAATTAAAGATAAAACGGAGGATATGCCTACAAATACTCGCGTGAAAATAGTTTTCCTAGAGTACATTAATCATTCCAGATGACTCAAAGGCTTATTATGTACATTAGAGCATGTACTGTTATTTAGACCTTTTTGCATTTTTTTCAGTTGACATTGGGAGGATGAGGAAGAATCTCATGGTTAGAATACAAAACCTGCAACAAAAATTTAGACTGTCCTCAGGAAATGACAGTGTAACTACATCTCAATAAATCACTTGTGTCCCTGAAGACTAAGAGCAGATAATACCAGAGATAACTTAAAAGGTATAAAAAGGGCTTAGAGTATGACTCAGGTGGTAGAGAAGCTGGCTTTGTAAAGAATAGGCCTTGAGTTCAAATCTCAGCACCACCAAATTAAAATAAAGAAAAAGAAACATTTCAAAAAGTTTTAGGCTACCTTTGAGGAGGGAAGTGGGGAAGGGGGAGGTGAAAATGATGGAGGGGATAACATTGTTCAAAAAGAAATGGACTCATAACCTACCCATGCAACTGTAACCCCTCAGCACATTTCAATGAAGTTTTTTTAAGCTTTCAAAAAAGAAAGAAAGTCCTATTTCCTTTCCTTTCTGACAATGGCTGGATCATGCATCTTGTTCTCCTGGCCTCATGCTCGATATGAAAGAACAAAGAGCGACTCTGCTACTGAGGGCAAAGATGTGGTGTCATTCAAGAAGTCTCCAGATCATGACACTTCTGACATTTCCAATCATATTTCCTCATTCTGTGTCTGACATTTCTGACTTAATGCACTCCTACTGATTTCTTACTCATCCATTTTTCCTTTCTCTTTGCCAGGACTCTTTCCCATCTCTTATAACCTTGAAGAAATGTCATTCGCATTGTCATTTGATGGGGAAATGCCACTGGATTCTTTATATGTGTGTGTGTGTATAAGTATGTGAATTTATAGTCACTTGTATGGTTTGCATATTATATATCTACCTTATGATATAACATGAATACAGTTCTCAGGTCACAAATGGTTTTCATGAGACTATCTCTTTCTGTAAGTCAGCTTAATTTCTGTGTTGAGTTCCTCATTCTGACATGATGGTAGGTACTTTGGGCTCTCAACTTTCTTCCCACAATCCTCCCTTTCCCTAGGATTGTGACATAGTTTGAGAGGTGCATACAGTGTCAAGAAAGTCAAAGTGAGGCTTGTGAAAATCTCGAGAAGCTGTTTGCAGTCCAAATCCTTACTGAATTCCTCCTCACTCCATCCTCTGCCTTTGGGGTCTGAACTGAATGGATCACATCATCTGGGTTTCCTTTCTTCTTCCTTTCAAAATCAGCCCTCTCTGAATGATTCTTATTCCTTCTGCCTCCCAGGCACATGCCCCTCTCTTCATTTCTTTGGGCCTACCAATGGCTACAGTTTTACTGTGGCCTTTTCTTTTTTCTAGACCTGTGATTAGGAATGGAACTTAGCCAATAAACAAAAGTAGCTGAAGGCACTCTCTACCAACTGCACCAAGCCTCCAACCCTTCTGAATGTTCTTGAACTCCACATTATGCCTATACTTTTGCAACAAGTCCCTTTGGAAATAAATACTTTCTAAATATTCTACAGGGATGGTGCTGGCTCTTTCCACTGTGATCTTAGCTAACTCAGTTCTAGCTATCAATTGTCCCCATGGAGAATCTGACATGTCTTTTATTCTATCAAGTTCCTTAGTTGTCAGACCACAAGGTTTACAACATAATTTGTATTTGCTTACTTCCCCTGACAAGTATAGTAATACTTTCCCTGACAAGTATGGTATTTCTCCTGTTCCTGTTTCAATGATACACTGGGATCCAACGATATCTATAGAGTAAAGGCCCAGTCTGCCCACCTCTTGGGTGTACTCTCTTTCTTTCTGAGGCAGAGAAAGATGCCTCTTTCTAAGGGCCAAATCTACACATTCCCCACTCTGCTGGGTCTTCAATCCATACAGTGGAATAGATGAGAGAAAAAATAGCTGTGTTCAGTATATTTCTATGAAAGTATGTTAAATGGATACTTAAATACCACCACCCCATAATAGATTCATGAAACTGAATATATACATAGCTATTAGAACCATCCAGATTATGAATTCTAAGTACTTTAAGATTTTGCACTGCAAATTCCAGATTCTTAATCCATATAGCAAATGGTAGTTGGCAAAGCACCAGCTTGTTTTCTTCTCAAGGCAATGTAAGAAGCCAATCGACTACACTCCATTTTATAGATCAGGAAAGTCACATAACTTACAGATACAAGTTTTATAGTAAATAATTATAATTTTAATCCCAATACAGAAACCTAGGTTGCTTCTCACCTCATATTACCTCTCTTATGAGAAGATTTCCAGTGCTCAGTGCCTGTATTTATATTATTGTATGACAATATTTATGAGAATATGTGTGTAGATTTCTGCAAAGTGAATCTGTCTGGAAGCTTAGGCCACCAGATAGAGTAACTGACTCCAGGCTGTTCCCAGACCTCACTTCCTTCTTCTCTCCAGCTGATGATTTGCCCCACTTCTTTCAGACACCCTGTCAGTTTTCTAAACTACAATTTCATTCAGACGATTATACAAAGTGAGAAGTGGGAAGGAGGGGACCTTAAGCAACTGATAAACTGCTGACATACTGTGAAGAGCACAGAGGATAGAATGACCAGAGGTATTAAATTCCCAAAATGTGATCTGGCTGAAAAAAAGAAGCAAGGAACATTTCCAGCAGAATTCTGAATTGATGAACAGGAATTTCAGACCGTGTAGGACACTGTGGTTAATAGAATAGATGGAAATAAGAAGGGTTGGGTTATAGTCTCAGATTGGTGGGTTCTGATTAGGATCTTTGGGACAACTAATTATTGGGCCTCTGTTTCCAAATGATCAAGTTGTAGCCAGTGTTTCTTCCTGATTTATGTATTATTTATTTATTTATTTTTGCCAGTACTAGGCTTGAGCTCAGGGCATGAGCACTGTCCTTGGAGTTTTCTCAAGTGGTAAGCTAGAGCTCTACCACTTGAGTCACAGCACCACTTCCAGCTTGTTTTTTTTTTTTTCCATGTGTATGATGTACAAAAGAATTGAACCCTGATCTTCGTGCATGCTAGGCAAGCACTCTACCACTACGCCAAACTACCAGTCTCTTTCTGATCCTTGAATAAGATTTTTACCAGAAGTTTTACATAAACATGTAAAATCACACCATGTGTTTCCACTGGCATTCAAAGCTCAATTTCCGGACCTCCAGTATATAGAAACAAAAGCCATATAATGAGTGATTGTTGTCCTTCATGTACTATGTTATCTCTCATCTCTTTTGCTGTCCCTTGGTTATTTCATATTGTTACAGTATTTCACCTGGTTATCTGATATATTGTATATATGCATATTTGGTTATTTGAAGTCAGATAGGGAAGGGGGAAAATCTATGAGGGGTGAGGGTGGGGGTAAGGAAATGGGGACCAAGACATGAGAAAGGCTATCAATGTATATGAAGTAATACGTACCTTCTATCTGGTGAATATAATGTAACCCTTTTATTAATTACAATAAAAATATATGAAAAAAGCTCAATTTCAAATCTGACCGTATAGTCTTATGAATTGCTTTTTCAATGAAAAGTTATTCCAACCACATTTGCTACCAATCTTCTCATTCCAACAAAACCAGAGGAAATTTTAACAGTGACTTATCAACTGTAACCATATTACATTTACTTACTCATTTCTTGAACAAAAATGGAAGATTTGTTTACTATGCTCTAAGTACTTATTCTGTGCTTAGGCTTTCATAGTCTTCTAGTAGGGGATTGAGATAGTGTGTTATGAATACTTCTGTGGGCCATGTTGAATATAGATAAACTCAGAGTAGTATAGACCTTTAAAAGGGAAAAAAGAGTGGGCTGGGACTTTGGCCTAGTGGTACAGTGCTTGCCTAGCATGCATGAAAACCCAGGTTCGATTCCTCAGTACCACATACATAGAAAAGACCGGAAGTGGTGCTGTGGCTCAAGTGGCAGAGTACTAGTCTTGAGGAAAATGCTGAAGGACAGTGCTCAGGCCCTGAGTTCAAGCCCTAGGACTGACAAAAAAAAGGCTAAAAGACTAAAAGACTCAGGCATTCATGGGTCATACCTGTAATCCTAGCCAGTCAAGAGACTGCGACCCAGAGGGTAGCAATTTAAAGCCAGCCAAGGCAAAAAATGCTCAGGAGACTCCATTCCTAATGACTTGGGTTAGAGACATGATTCTAATGGTAAAGCACAAACTAAGTAAAGCATAAACTAATTAATCTAAACAAGTTCAAGACCCTGAATTCAAGCCACAGCATCAGGAAAAACAAAAACAAGCAAGCAAATCATCAAGTTCTGCTCATAAAAAGAAAATGCAAAGGAATCTCTCAATTTAAGAAACAATTTGTATCAAAGCCTAGGTATGGTCAAGAAAATAGAAACTCAATATGTGAAAGGGCTGCATCAATAAATCATAAAAGAATCATAAACTGCTTAAAATGAGCTCAAACATGAAAAATGAAACCATTTTTTGCCACTCTTGTGAGATTTCTCAACTTCTAAATTTCAGTGGATAGTAGTTTCTATAAAAGACCCTAAGAATTCACAGGGGACTGATTCCAGAACTCTCTCTTGAATGTTTAAATGGAGACCAGGTCTCTCATATTAGATGGTACAATATTTTCACATAACCTATGTATACCTTCTTGGATACTTTATATTATCTTTAGATTCATTAGTACTATGTGAGGTGTAGTTGTATGGCATTGTCCAGGAAAATCATTGCAAGAAAAATCTGTTCATATTAATTACTGACAATGTTTATCAAATAATTTTTCCATCCAAAACTGGTTAAAAAGCAAGATGCAGAACTTGTAGATGTAGAATGTATAGCTTGACCTGCTTTAGGCAGTAAATATATCTAAAAGTAATAAGCTATAAAAAAGATCATATAAACTCCCTGATCTAACATGTTCATGAATGATTACTAGCAGATTTCAAAGTGCAGCCAAATCTAGCTCTAAAGAATCTGTCTTATTTTTTGTCCTTTAACTAATCATGTTTAATAGAAAGCAGTGATTTTCTTTCTTTTACATTTTCATTTAAAAGGTGTTGAACAGGTTTACAGTTACTTAGTAAAAGTAATGAGTATATCTGTTTTTGTCCATTGTTACCCCATCCCTCATTTTCTTCCGCTTACCCCTCCCTACTTCCTCCCCCTGTCCAAGTTGTAAGGTTCATAAGCAACACAGAGTCAAGTGAGTATCCATGCTGCATTGGTTCATCCTTTGTTCTGCTCATTCCCTTTTCCTTCCACAGATTGAATAGTCCAATATAGAGGACACAAGGTACAGAAAGCTAAGAAAAGCAAAAAAAGAAAGAACAAAAACTACACACAGAACATAATAAGAACTGCTTGTTTCTTGAAGTTCATGTTGATACACATCATTATATATGGTTCTATGCACTAAGCAATTGAATTATTGAGAGTCTCTGTTAAGAATACCTTGGAGAGGGTCAGGAGTGTGGCCTAATGGTAGAGTGCTTGCCTAGCAAGCATGAAGACCCTGGGTTTGTTTTCCCAGTACCACATAAACAGAAAAAGCCAGAAGTGGAGCTGGATCAAGTGGAAAAGCACTAGTCTTGAGAAAGCCCAAGGATGGTTCCCAGGCCCTGAGGTCAAGTCCCAGGACTGGCAAAAAAAAAAAAAAAGAACATCTTAGACATATTCCAGCTATTACAAATGAGATTAATTATGCATCCTAGAGTTCTTTGGATCTGGCTTACTTCACTTAATATAATTTTTTCTAAGTCAGTCCATTTTGTATTTTTGTTCTACTCTACTTTCTGTACTTGTCACAATGTTTTCACAAGAAGTCTAGTGGATGGAGTCAAGCCTTCACTGCCATTCAATGATCAAGCAATCAATCACTTAGGAAGCATGCCAGACCGTGTGTGTGTGTGTGTGTGTGTGTGTGTGTGTATGCCATGAATACATGTTACAGTGTCGATCAATAATAAGAATACTTCTTGTATTTTAAAATCTTTGGCATAAAGGATTTCTTTTTTATTCCTGAAAGATAAAAAAAGCCTTTTAAATAGACTGAGATCTGAGGATCGAAGTTCAAGGCCAACAGAGGCAGGGAAGTCCATAAGATTCTTTTCTTCAATTGCCTACCCCCCCACATGAAAAAAAAAGTGAGAAATGAAGCTGTGGCTTAAAGTCTTATAGTGCTAACCTTGAGAACAAAGTGCCCAGCTCCTGAGATCCAGGCCCAGAACCAGCACCAAAATAAAACAAAACCAAAACAAGTAAAGTGAGAAAAAAAAAACTTGCATTGACATATTTAGAATGGAAAAAGAGTTGAAAGTTAGATACACTGAAGTCTTTCACATTAACTTCCTCTGTTGTCATTCTGAGAATCACAGTGGCAAGGAAAAGGGAAGCACTCTCACATTTCCTCTGGTGTATCAGAGCCATCCCTTTCCCTCCTATCATATTGGTATTGAGGAAGGCCTCAAGCCTCAGCATTTTCTTCTCCAAACATGAGGCACAGTCCATATTTCATATCATTGGAAAACAATTCTTTCAACATCCTTAGATGTCACAATTTCTTTTACGGGCTGATTTTAAATAGAGATTTTTCCTCCAGAGAATCCCATGAGTACTTGCATAGAAAATATTGCTTTGGTTTTCAAGGAGTTCATTGAAAATTACAATGACCATCTTCCCGAGGAACACTTTAAAAATTGTATTTCTATTCATTATAGAGAGGAGATGTTAACTGACTTCTAATTCAAGAGTTTTCATGTTTCAGCCCTGTGCAAGTTCATTCACATGTATGATCAGTGGTACTGTGAAGTGGCAGTCATTTTAAAGAAAAAATAGAATATCAGTCCTCTTCATTTAATCAGGACCGTGTTGCTTCTGAAAAGCACAGAATAAATAAAATGATGAAATCTTTTTTTTTTTTTTTTGCCAGTCATGGGGACTGAACTCAGGACCTGAGCACTGTCCTTGAGCTTTCTCAAGGCTAGAGCGCTACCACTTGAGCCACAGCACCACTTCCAGCTTTCTTCTATGTATGTGGTACTGAGGAATTGAACCTGGGTCTTCGTGCATGCTAGGCAAGCACTATACCACTAGGCCAAACTCCCAGCCCCAAGTTACTATATTTCTTATTCAACAAGAATCACAAATTTTATTCCAAACTCAGATGTCTGCATGTCTTGGGAGCTGTCAAAGAAGTACTAGTGGAGGAATTTGCATTCATCTTGCTGATGTCTTCGAAGATGGAAAAAAAAAAAAGACCCTGAAAAGAAGAACCCAGGTCTTCGTGCATGCTAGGTAAGTACTCTTACCACCAGGCCAAATTCCTAGCCCCACGGTGAAATCCTTTTAACAGTGATTTTCAGTCCTGCCCACATACCAGGGTAAGAATTCCAGTTGTAGAAAGATTGATGTACCAGTTCATATTCAACTAAGTTAGAATCTCTCAGGATTGGATCTGAGAATCGATAGTGTTTAAAATCTCTCCATATATTCCATTTGAAGGCAGGTAACAATCCGAAGTTTCTGAAATGTCCACTGATTTTTATGGCTTACGGACTTTGCTTAATTAAGAAGAAAAGTGTTTACAACTAAATCCAAATGGTCAGAGAGTTATTTAGTCAGCTTATCTGAATTCAAAGCCAGTAATTATCATGGTTCTGAATAGTTCTAACACTTCACACAATGTGCAAGGAACCTAAGCACATCAATTCATATGACCAAGTTCCTTTCTATGGACTACCAGAAAATAAACATAAACACCAAGAGCAAAGATTCTTTCTGCTCCTTCCTGGAATTCTAGAATGGGACAGTAAGTTTAGCAAATTTTAAGTCTTAAATAATGCTGACTTCCATAGTATCTTTTTCCCTCTCCATTCAGAACTAAAGAGAAAGGAGGTTTTTTTTTTCCTCTCTTTCTCTCTCTCTCACTTTACTTTTTTTGATTTTGTTTTATTTTCGTGCTAGTTCTGGGCTTGATCTCAGGATCTGGGCACTTTGTTCTCAAGTTTAACACTCTATACTTTGAGACACAGCTTCATTTCCTGCTTTTTGTTGTTGTTGTTTTGATAGGAAATTACTCCATGACCTACTTTGTGGGGAATTTACCCACTTGAAAGTCAATATTATTCAACTCATTCTTTCATTAATTTGTTGATGGAAATATCTATCATGTGTCAAACAGTGCAATCAGTGCTGGGAATGGAAGTGGTTCCCTTTAGGAAAAAAAAATCAACTCTTGTTTTTGGGTGAGGTTGTCAGTTTTGGGGCTTCACCTTGAAGTGCTGTCCAGTTTTGTTGTTGTTGTTGTTGTTGTGTGTTTGGGTGTTTTGTTCAAGGCTAGAATACTATTATTTTGAGCCACTGTTTCATGTCTGGATTTCAGATGGGTAATTAGAGATAAGAGTATCATGGAGTTTCTTGCCCAGACTGGCTTTAAACAACAATTCTCAGATCTCAGTCTCCTGAGTAGCTAAGATTAAAGGCATGCAACATCAGCTCCCAGCCCCCCCCACCTCTCTCTCTCTCTCTCTCTCTCTCTCTCTCTCTCTCTCTCTCTCTCTCTCTCTCTCCCCTCTCTCTCTCTCCCTCTCTCTCTCCCTCTCTCTCTCTCCCTCTCTCTCTCTCCCTCTCTCTCTCCCTCCCTCTCTCTCTCCCTCCCTCTCTCTCTCCCTTCCTCTCTCTCTCTCTCCCTCTCTTTCTCCTTTCTTCCTTCCCTCCCTCTGAATATTTACAGGAATTTAGTCCCAAGGAATTTAAGAGATATTCAAGACCACAGAATTAACTGTTTGACAAAAGATTAGATTAAATTAGAAATCTTGTCTTTTAGTTTCCAATGTAGTTCTGCTTGGGGAAGAAAAATAGATTTAAAGAATAAAACTAATTGTAAAGGTAGATAATTTTGTAAAGATCTGTCCTATAAAACTTGAAGTTTTTATCAGTAAGTTTTGGGTACATAGCTGTGGGATTTGATAGATAGTATATTTAGATTAAATTGCATTTTATAAGTACCACATCTTCTTGATCTATTCATCTACGAGAGTCATGTGTGTTGGTTCCATATCTTAGCTATGGTAAACAATGCTGCAGTGAACATTGTTGTGCTAGTAACTTTAATATGGCCTTGTTTCTGGACATTTGGCTAAATGTGGAGCACGACATTTTGGGAAATGGAAACCTATGGTGTAGAAAAGAAAGCCTAACTCTTGGCCCAGTGCTCACTTCCTGGTCTTGGGACTGCACCTGGCTGCGAAGGCGCCGGCCACCTGGTTGGAAAGAGTGGCTGTGGTTTGTGATGTAAAGTAAGGCCACCTCTGGGATAGACCCTGAACCTTTCTGCCCTCTTGGATAGCACATGATTCCCTTTCTTTACCTATAGTAAGAGTGTCTCCCCCACCCTGCCCACCTTTGGGCTGATAGGCCCTGCACCCTATATTAGCTGAATGGACTTCCTCAATAAACGAGCTCTTGCCTTGACTGGTCTCCCTGACGTGTCTGATTTTTCTCCAGCTAGGGAGGGCTGGGTGGGAGTGGTCAGTCAGCCCCCTCCTTTCTCGGCTCATCCTGGTCAGGACGTGTTCTCCCTATTCCTCCTGCAGTTTGGGAGGAAATAAGGATTAAAAACCCCAAAAGGTAAATGCCCAGGAGTGGGACTTCTGGGTCATGGGGGGGAGGGTGCTCTATGTTTAGTCTTCTCAGGAATTTGGAATTCTATGCTGCCATCAAAAAGAATGAAATCACTCCATTTGTAAGGAAATAGAGTTAGAAAAAAATCATATTAAGTGATGTAAGCCAGACTCAAAGAAACATAAGCTCCATTGTTTCCCTCATTTGTAATAATTAGTACACATCTAGAATTTTCCTAGCAGAAGATCACAATAGCTCAAAAGCTATGTATATTTGGTCATACAGGATGAAACTAAACAAAATGAACTCTAGGATATGGAAACAAGAGGTTTATCTTTGTGATTGTTGTTCTTAATGTATTATGTGAAGATATTTCATTTCTCTTTTTTATTCCTTATGGTTAATCTCATGTAGTTACTGTATCTGACTTTGTTACCTTGTATATTGTATATACATTTATTTGTTTATTTGAAATGGGGAAGGGGGAAAACAAGATGATTGGGAAGTAATGGAGGGAAGGAAATGGAGACGAAAAACTTGAGAAGGTTTCAAGTTTGGAGAAGTAATGCACCCACTACCTCATGAATGTAACTGCAACCCATCTATTCATATAAATAAAATACAATACAAAGGTATTTTATATTTAGAAATTCATTTCTGATACTCTAGGAGAATAAGTTAGATAGGGCTCTGACTATAGGCGCTTGGGTAAAATGTATGAGGTCCTAGGTTCACGCTATACAAGGAAAAAAATAAAGAATAAATAAGATAGAACAAAGATTAAAACTATAGTGTCAAGTAACTTTTCAGGAGAACAGAAAGATTATGTCAATGTTAAGTGAATCTCTAATCTCAAAAGGAAATAGTCATTCAGAGATATCTCATACCTATGATTGTCAAGAGAGTGTATTCATTTTAGGAAGGAAGTACCCTAGTGCTCAAAGATAATGATCAGCTCTCTCACTTCATCTTTTTCCACTTATCCTCTGATAGTCCATTCTCCTGTTGACTGACTCCTTTCTCAGGAGAGCCCTACAGACATTTCTAAATGAAATTGCCTTTCACAACTCTTCCTAATAAGAATCTCCTTCTCTTATTCAATCTTTGCTCAATATTGCTTCCTGGAGAGGCTTTGGAGTATGGTGTCATTTGTTTGGCCTCAACTCAAGTTCAATGTAAGATTTTTCTGTTTACAGTGCATTCCATCATGATTGGCTAGCATTCATTTCTGATCACCAAACCTAAACTTTGTTCCATCTTTCCATATGTCCTTATACTATTCCATGATTTCTTTTGAAGATATATCACTTAAAGAAAGTTTATTATTTATTTGTTTAAATTGTATTCTCTTTCACTGGACTGTATACTCAAGGATGAGCAGAATTTTGTCTTTTTTTTGGTTACCACTGCATTTCAGTAACTCAGACAGTGCTGATCTCACTGCTTTCTCTATTTTTAGAGAGAGAAAAAACCAGAGATTCCCAGGAATCACACCAGTAGAGATGGTGCTTCCTACTATAAGTCTCCTATTCCTTGCCCTATCCTAATTTGCTAAAAATGTGCCAGAGTCCATTTTCCAAGAAATTTAATATTCTAGTTATAGGTAGCTGATGGATTATTTGGAAGGGATCTACATGAAAGCTCTTAGAAGCAACTTTCTTACAGCAGGAAAGCATGATAAAACATACAGACCTTAAGAAAAAAAAGAAAGAAAGTAGGGAAGAAAAGAAGGAAGGAAGGTAGGAAGGAAGGAGAGAAGGAAGGAAGGTAGGAAGGAAGGGAGGGAGGGAGAAGGGAAAGGAAGGGAAAGGAAGGATACCAGATCCCTTAGTTATACCAAGTTTTGTGGTCCTCCATGACTTGTAATGTCCATGTGCATGCCTATCTCTAATTTTAAGAAATACTTAATTATACATCTTCCTGTTTGGGCTTAAAATAAATAGAGTTAGCTTACTTAATTCAGCTAAGAACAGTTGTTCTATTCTCATTCAAGAACTGATTCAAGAAGCACATAATTATGTAAATTCATACATTAATTCAAACTTCTTTAAAATGATATAAATGTAAGATTTTACAATATTTGTGTTCTTTTCCTATATTTAACAAGAATATTTTATCCCAAACTATATCACATGTAGTCTGAAATAAATATTTTAGACAATCTACAATTCATTGCCTAGGGTAAGCAAAATTCTTAAACAGAATATTACAAACACTAATAAAACTGACTGCCAATAGATCATGCCTATGATCCTAGCTTCTCAGGAAAGTTGAAACCTGAGGATCACAGTTTGTAGCCAGCTTGAGCCAGAAAGTCCATGAAATTTATCTCCAATTAAGTACCAGAAAGGCAGAAGTGAAACTATGTCTCAAGTGGTAGAGTGCTAGCTTTGAGCAAACAAACAAACGAACAAACAAAAACTATGGAAAAATCCTAGATTCTGAGTTAAGCCCTAGTAGTGATACGTTCCCAACAAAATATTAATAAGATAAAGTGGATATAGGGCATTATGCCAGTGGTGCTGTGGCTCAAAAGATAAGGTGGTATCCTTGCCCTCAGAGACAACACCCTGGCCCAGAGTCCAAGCCCAAAAACCAAGAAAATGCAGAGCTTTTGTATGGCAAAGGACCATAGATAGTAAATTAATTAGGAAGCATACAGAGTGGGAGAAGATCTTCACCAACATACAGTGGACAAAGGCCTCATATCTAAAATATATCAACAACTCAAAAATTGAATCACTCCAAAACTAATCTCCAAAGTAACAACCATCCCATTAAAAAATGGGCCAAAGACTTAAAGAGAGTCTTCTCTGAAGAAGAAACAAAAATGGCCTATAAACACATGAAGAAATGCTCAACATCTCTGGTCATAAAAGAAATGCAAATCAAAACAACTCTAAGATTCCACCTCATTCCAGTTAGAATGGCCAGGATCAGGAAAACTAATAACAACAGATGCTGGAGGGGATGTGGCCAGGAGGGATCACTACTACACTGTTGGTGGGAGTGCAAACTCGTTCAACCACTATGGAAAGCAGTATGGCAGTTCCTCAAAAGACTAAACATAGAGCTCCCCTATGACCCAGCAATTCCACTACTTGGCATTTACCCAACCATCCAGAAACTAGGGCATACTAAATCCACTAGCACAACAATGTTCATTGCAGCATTATTCACCATAGCAAAGATATGGAACCAACCTAGATATCCCTCAGTTGATGAGTGGATCAACAAGATGTGGTATTTGTACACAATGGAATTCTATGCAGCTGTCAGAAAGAATGACATCGCCCCATTTGTTAGGAAATGGAAAGACTTAGAAAAAATCCTATTAAGTGAAGGAAGCCAGACTCAAAGGAACTTAGGCTCAATGGTTTCCCTCATTTGTTATATAATCAGTAGAAACCTTGGGCTCTACTAGCAGAGACTTGCAATAGAGAAAAACCTTGATACATAAGGCCATATAGTATGAAGCTAATTGAAAGGACCTCCAGGATATTGAAACAAAAGCCATATAATGAATGATTGTTGTCCTTGATGTACTATGTTATCTCTCATCTCTTTTGCTGTCCCTTGGTTATCTCATATTGTTACAGTATCTCACTTTGTTATCTGATATACTGGATATATTTGTATTTGGTTATTTGAAACTGGATAGGGAAGGGGGGAAAACCAAGATGGGGGGGTGGGGAGGAGGGTAATGGGGACCAAGACATGTGAAAGGGTATCAATGTATGTGAATTGATGCACCTTCTATCTGGCAAATATCATGCAACCCTTTTATTAAGTACAATAAAAAATATTAAAAAATAAATACATAAAACAGAAAAAGAAAAAAGAAGAAGAAGAAGAAGAAGAAGAAGAAGAAGAAGAAGAAGAAGAAGAAGAAGAAGAAGAAGAGGAGGAAGAAGAAAAGGCGGCGGCGGCGGAGGAGGAGGAGGAGGAGGAGAAGGAGGAGGAGGAGGCAGTGGAGGAGGAGGAGGAAGAGGAAGAGGACAAGGACAAAGAAAGAAGAAAGAAGAAATAAGAGGAAGAAAGGGAGGAAGAAAAAACTCTGCTGTGCTACTAGTATTTCTGATTTTAGAAATTAATCATATCATTGTACTGGCTTTCACCAAATTGCAGGCTTAAAATTTATGCACATTTTGTGATGGCTATAGTTCAATAAAATGTATTTCCATATAGCAATTTAAACATTATTTGTAGCGATTATCTTATTGCCTTAGGCATTATTCCGAGGGGCTGTGTATGTATAAATTACATACCGTCTTAGTAGCACAAACACTATTAAAATCAATACTTTTATTTAATACCTTTAAGAATTAAGAGGTAAAATTACACAGTGATTTATTTAGTGGTACAAATAGGAACAATAATGTGTTTATTGATTTTGAAATTATGAAAGCCTGAAAATGAACATCAGTTTTAGTATGGAAAAGCAATTCATTTGTTCAAATGACCTTGGTTTTTTTATGAGTAGCAGGAAATTTTAGTAAGCATGGGAATAAGACATCATCATGCAATAATGTCAGGGTTTTATATTTTTCTCACGCCTTCTTTTGTACTTCAGTATATGGCAGAGTTTGAATGTATTCCCCAGATTTTACATTAGAAATAACCCTCAAATTCTAATGTTGATGATGTTTTGAGGCGTTCAAAGCAGAGGTGGTTGAGATTACTGAAGTGGTTGAGATTACTAAAGGCTATAGAGACCCAAAATGGGTCTACTGGCTTACTAAGCATAGAAAGATGAATCTGATCTGATTCAAACTCTGTCTTGTCACGTGATACCTCTACCACGTGACACCTCCACCACATGATGATGTAGCCACAGGTGACCACAGATGCCACGCCTCGTCAACATGCTCTGGAACTTTCCAGCCTCTGAAATCATGAGCCAAAAAAACTTCTCAAATCACCCAGTCACAAGCAACAGAAAGCATACTCAGACACTGCCTGGTAGTGTCTCCTAACATCACAAACGATTAGAATGAGATGTTTAAAATCCAGCCAACCATATTATGTTTCCACCAAATCTATCAGAATGAGAAACAAAGTAATGAGAATCTGTTCCAAGAACCAAAGCCTTCTGTTTTTCCCTAGAAAGGTTTTTTTTTTCTTCTTTACATGGCAGGAGCATAGAACAATCCCTAGGACTTCAAAGCCTACAGAAAAGTACATTGTTAAGGAATCCTACATCTCAGTATGTTTACTCAGCAATTAGATTTAAATTTTAACAGACATTATTCACAAGCTTGAAGGATACCCAAGTGAGAATAGGTCAGAGTAGCATGCAGCTGGTGTTTCAGAGCAGAGATGGTGTCTAGCTAAGGAAAAGGGAGTCCTGGAATTCTGGGATATAAGTGATAGTAAAGACCAGTCACCCATGATATGCTAACACCTGCAGGACACAACGACACTGCCCACTCACCAGGTGCTCCTACACACTAATGTCAATCACCTTGCCATTGCACATTCTCTCTCCCCCATCCCCAATAATACCTCATTTTGATTCTCACACTTTGTACATTCCTAATATACCATATACAAACACACACATACATGCATGCATGATATAGAAGGCAGAGGTAATTGCCACCGCATACTGGTACTGGGCAATCATTAAATATCTACATCATAATTGACATTGGGCAGTTGGCAGGTAGTTGCTCCTCTGTAGCTCTTATCCCACAAACAAAACCACAGGCAATGGTGTCCTGTGTAGTGAAGGTTTGAGGGCTGGGCAGGCCCCAGTATTTGAGTTAGAAGCTGCTTCCAGCTTGCTGTGGATCAAATGTATTCCCCACAATGTAATCCCCTGAAATGGTAGAGGGGCTTTGGGTTGTGTTTGGACCTTGAGGGTTCTGCTGTCAGGAATGCATAAATGCTCCAACAACAACAACAAGCTGCAGGAGTGGGTTTATTTTCTTCAGCTCTGCTGCCATGTGGGACCAGTGTACTCCTTTCTGTCCTCCTATTTTCTGCCTTTTGAGGATGAAGCAAGATTGCCTTCAGCAGATGCTGGCACCTTGAATTTAGACTTCCTACCCTCCAGAACTGTGAAATAACGTTTTTGTGTTTTATAAATTATCCAATCTCTGGCATGCTGTTCAGGCACCATACAACAGTCTAAACTAGGGTCAAACAAGCAGTAGGAGTACTTAGAAAGCCCACAATAAGTAATTTTACATCAAGACATCAAATTCCTTTACCATGTGAGTCCCATCCCCAAAGAATCAGTGAAAAAAAGTTCTGCTATTAGTTCCAGAAGTAATAATAGATTTCATAGATTTTGTAGTAGCATGTAATGGTTTTCTCATTTGCCTTTAGTACTGCACATTAACCCACTGTGTGCATATCATATAGAATTCTACCACTTCCATACTTATGGGCATTTTGGTTGCTGTCAGCTTTATACTACAATGAAAAGCTTTATCTCCTTGTTTTCCCCCTTAAAGCCAGAATTTTGAGCAAGATAATTTATATTGCCAACTTGACCTGCATTGAAATTTGTACATTTTCTGTGTTTCTATCCAGCTATACTGGGTTGCTGTCTAGCTTTTGGATGTTGATTCGTTTTGTGAGGATTCTGGGTAGCTTTAAATTATGGACTCTTTATCTGAGATGTTGAGAATATTTGCATATAGCCAAGGATCACCTGTACCTCTTTTGCTCCCTTTTCTGTAGGATCTGTAGGGTCTTCTCTTCACTTACATTATGATAAATTGTTTTTATTTTACCATTGTTTTTTGTTTGCTTTTATTTTTGTTGTGCTTTGTTTAAGTTTGATAGTACTAGGGATCGAACCCAGAACCTTGCTCATTCTGGGCAAGACACTCCATAGGCTTTTTGGCATATTGCAACTATTATCCTCAAAATTTCCCCCAACTTGTCAGTTTTCTTTGTTCATGTTATGCTTTATTCACGTTATGCTTTATTTGCTTGTTTTCAGTATACAAAAATTTGTTACTATTTATGCTCTCAAAATATCCAGATACTCTCACTGCCATCATAATTTGAGTCATAGTTTAAAAGCTTCTCATGTTTCTTGGCTAAGGGCATTCGCAACAGTTTTCATCTCAGTTCTTATTTTACTTAACTCTCTAACACATTTGGAGTTTGATTCAGAGCAAAGTTAAGAAAAATTATCCTTTTCTGTATTGTCATCCAATTCTGCCAACCCAAGTTATTTAATAAATTCATCTTTCCCAGACTGAAATGAGATTATTTTTAGACTATAGTTTCAAATGTATCTGGTTATATTTTTTAGTCATGCTTTCATGTTGTACTGCTTTAATTTCTATAGATGTTAAAAATATTTTCTGTGTTTTAATATACTTTGGATTAGTTTTATTGTTCTTTTTATTTAAGGTTCTTGCACTTATTACTATTTTTTCTTCCTAGTCAATTCTATAAAAAGCTTTTCTATTGCCAAGAAAGAAAACAAGGTAGTATTTTTCTTTCCTTGTTGTCTGGAATATTGTATATATGTATATTTGTTTATTTGAAATAGGATAGGGAAGGGGGGAAAACAAGATGAGGGGAGGAGAAGGGAGAGGAAAATGGGGACAAAAACATGAGAAGGGGTACCAATGCTTATGAAGTAATGTACCTTCTATCTGGTGAATATAATGTAACCCTTCTATTAATTACAACAAAAAGAATATTAAAAATTAGATTAAAAAACTAGCTTGCTTTGTTTCCATAAAACACTTCTGCTAAGTTTAGCAAAAGCTTACCAATCATGGTATTAACTGCATTCGGCTTTGTATTAACTGTATTCGGTACTCTAAGTTTTGGGGACACTAGTAAACTCACCGTAAACACCTTTGTAATAAAAACTCCTGATTTGACTTCTAAAAAAGAAAGACAGACAAACAGACAGACAGGAAGAAAGAGAAAGAAAAAGAAAGAAAGGAAGATCCCATTAAAAAGAAAGATCCTATTAAATTTACTTAGATAATTGTCATGTTTATGATGTCAAATATTCTTGTCTGAGAATATCATATATATTTCACATTGTTCAAATACTTTTGGGCCCCTTAGGAGTGCTTATAGTTTTCTTTGAAACATTTTCAATATTTCTTGTTTGATGTATGTCCAAATATATCTGCATTTGTTATGAAGACTAGTTATAAATCAGGACTTGTATTTTATTAAAAATTTAATTACAATATGTATTTATAAATATTAATTTAAATTCATAAATTTATAAAATGACATTGTTGCTTATAAGTGTTTTACACAGATTATTTTGGAGCACCATTGATATCCCATCCAAAATTAAGTATTAAATTTAATTCTTCGCATTCTTAAATGATTGGTTCTTTATTGTTGGTTGTCACATTCATTTTGTTGCTAAGAAATGAAGGGTCTGTTTTAATCATTCAAAAAACATGTAAGAACCGAAGATGGACCATTGGCTTTTTTCTACTTTGGCTATTATAAATTCAGTAAGTCAAATACTAATTGCCTAAATTTTTAAAGTGAAATCCTTAGGAATGTATTAGAAGTATTCATATTTGGAGAGACTCCTTGACCTGAATTTTGCAGTTGTCTTTTATTACTTAAGTTGGATGAGTTACAAGTAGGAAACAGGAAGTACTCTAGGAGTTTGAACTCTTCTACTACAATTTATGATCCGTTCTTAAATACCTACATTTCTCAAGAATCATTTGTTGACATTGTAACCCCTCACCCTCTACAAAAACCTGAAGAAAAATCCACTCATCTGATAAATGGTCTAGCACCTAACTTTACCTAAGCATTGAAAGCATGATACAACTATTGTATCTAACATGTTAATGTGGTTCACAAAAGAAGAATAAAAATGATGTAGGAGCAAGCACGATACCCATAATCCAATGGCCCATCAAAATTGGATAACAATGCTTATGTTACTAAAGCAGTGGAAGGCACACCTCTTGAAATCCATGACAAGGGAAAACTAAACTTTCAATGAACTGGAAGCAGATGAACTAAGGACTCCAGTTTGATTTTCTTATTGTTTTGTCTGCATGTTGTTTTAACCTCTCTGTTGTACTCTACCTACTGGCCAGCTTCCACACCAGGTATAATGCTGCTCATTTCCTCATCAATACTGCCAGGTGGCTCAGTGTTCATCCACTTGTGTCAATCAATTCCACAGAGCTGGTGTCTTTGGCAACAACAAATAATGAATGATGCCTTGAGACCATGAACACAGGCATAGAAGAAGTACTGGAAAAATAAGTATTATCAGGCTGGAAGTTTGGTCTAGTGGTAGAATGCTTGCCCAACATGCACGAAGACCCAGGTTTGATTCCTTGGTACCACATACATAGAAAAAAGCCAGAAGTGGTGCTGAGGCTCAAGTGGTAGAGCTCTAACCTTGAGAAAGTCCAAGGACAGTGCTCAGGCCCTGAGCTCAAGCCCAGGACTGTCAAAAAAATAGAAAAATATAAGTACTATCACATTTTCCACTTTTCCACTTTATCTTATGAATCTTGAAGTCTGAGAACTATACAGCCTATTCCAAACTCATAGAAAGAAAAAGAGGTCATCTTAGGGCAAGATCCTTTGATTAGGGAAAGGCAGATGAGGCTATGGACCAACTCATTCCATGTAACAAAAAGCCATCCATAGAGGGGCAGCTTGCTTAGTGATTATATTTTTTCTGTTTCTTCTAGCCTTAGCACCTTTTAGTTCTATCTTGCTGTATATGCTCCTCATAACTAAAAAAAAAATCTCAAACATACAAAAGCTGATGGTTGCAAGGGATGTTTTGATTATAAAGTAAACTCTGTACTCATAAATCCATACTTCCTCATTACCTAGTTTTACATCCTAATGAAAGGGAAAACACGTGTAAGAGAAATATTGAAAGTTGCAGGAGCTCCATAAACACATGGAGATATGCTACAAAAGGATGCTGCACCTTGAATAAAAAAACATATATGTATGCACAAGGGGTAGACTTGGAATTCAGTTGTAGCATTCTCTCAACAATAATGATACAATCAGCATTTGTTGATCATTTACCAGGGGCATAAAGTTGAAATTTTCTAAATGTTTTATCACATTACCTCACATTATCATGTAAAACATAGTGTTCTCAGTTCAGGAAAATCAAATTTGGTAGGTAAATAAGTAAGTAGATGGGGAAATAGGCAAATAGAGGCAGAAAGAGAGGCAAATAGAGACAGAGCGAGAGAGAGAGAAATTGATAGATGGAGAGAATAATTTCTTATAGTTACAATCTACAAAATGTTTAACATTAAATTTAAGGCACCAACGACAATCTTTCCACTTATGTATGGGACCCCAAACCGGTATAATGGACACCATAAATGCACCTGGTCTAGGCAAGTTTGATGCCAGCATTAAGGAATCAATAGTGGTGGCTAATTTCACGAGAGTCTCATTTGATAGTAAAGAGTCTAGGTCCTCATTAAACTAACTGACTTGAGATCCCAGAGTTGCAAAATGAACATCTCCACCCTCCCAAAGCCATCACTAAACAATTACACTCAACAAGCATCAGCATGTTTAGGTTTTAAAAATGTTGTCAGGTACTGCAGATGACTTGGGCATGTTTCTAATGGCTGTTAAGTTTGAAGATAAAACATATATTCAAATGAAGGTAAATAGTGACCTAATGGGGAAAGGTTTCGTGAAGCACGTGACCACCAGTGCCTTTATCCCTTTCAGTTTCATCTGCCCCTCCCAATCTGTAGAACAACTAAGCACCAGTGTCATGTTGGGGGGTGGGGGAGAGAGGGAGATTGGGGATCCCTGTGAGTCCAGGTGTTTTGCCTAAGCACTGATTATGACAATGTATCCCAAAGCGGCAGGCATCCTATCTGCAAAAGCCTGATAACTCTATCAGCCCCTGCTTGATCAAGCGACTCCTGAGGATCCCTTTTCATCCTCAGCCTGCAGCAGATCTCAGTGGGCCGAAGAAGCATGAGAAACGGAGATAAGTAGCTACAATTATAGAGATATTTTTGTGCTGCTGCAATTAAGATTATGTCAGTGCTTCCATTAACCTTTGCACTGCCAGCATTTTCCCACTTAGCATTCTAAGTGAGTAATAGCATCTAAATTGAGTAGGAACACAAGCCACCCTTCTGAGTTACAAGCCCACAAAAGGGGTGAGAATGAACAGTGATAGATGAGCTGGCCTCTATTTAGCTGCTAAACAAGTAGAACAGGGACTGGGAAGATTTACTAGAGTGGCTCTCACACCACTCTTCTTAAATTCTCTGATGGTGAAATGATTCCCAGGGATGAGGTGGATCATTACTGCTTCACTTAGGCAATAGAGTTAGAACCCAAGAATTTATTTAGGGCTATTTCCTGGGCTTCTCTGGCTATATACTCCTTTGTAACAGTTAAGAATAATGATTTCGCAGTGATTACAAATTCTGTATATTTTGATCTTTTCTGTGAAATCAAATTAGCTTCCAAACTTATACTTGAATCTCATTCAAGCCTCAAAATAATCTATATGATAAGTCAGAAGGTTGAAAATGAAAAGCACATCTGTCAAGCAAATAGCTGAGAATTGCATAGCAAGGTAATGCAAACTCAAACATACTGATTAATAACCAGAATAGATTATGTGTGTTACTCTTCCTGGATAAAGAGTAAAAAGTTGAACTAGCCCTCCTTTATTTTATTAAGTGATACAAGCAAAAACACTCTGTGTTCTAGAAAGGACTGTCTTAACTACTATTAAACATTTATCAGCCAGGCACTGGTGGTTCATGCCTATTATTCTAGCTACATAAGAGGCTGAAATCTGAGGAGCATGCTTCAAGGTCAGCCTAGGTAGAAAAGTCCTTGAGACTCTTATCTCCAATAAAGAAAAAAAAAGCAACAAGTGGAGGTATGGCCCAGGTGGTAAAGAACTAATCTTGATGGAGGAAAAAAAAAAACCTGAGAGCTCAAAACACTGAGTTTAAGCCATAATACAGGATTATACACATACGTGAAGAAAAGGAGGGGGAGGAGGAGAAGGAAAAACCTATTCAGCATATTATATATTGTTTATAATCCATATTTACTTGATCACATTCCCTAGCTTATGTGACGTTTTCCACTAAAATTCTTGGTCACCTTTCTGACATTTTTATTAAACTGTGCTGAAAGTGAAAACTTTATCTCAAGGTTTGCTTCAAATATTAATGTGCAAATTTTAAATAAATCACACTGTTACTGCCTTTTCACCTAATCAGTCCAATTTACTTCAATGAAAATTTTAGCACTAAACATTTATAAATGGCACCAATTTGAGTATAATTCTTTCCTTGGTTAACAGGGTTAAAAACTGTGTTAAATTTTGTTCGCTGCAATCTGATTTTGAATGCTATTTCTGCATCCAAAGTAAAGGTCAAAATCATCTGGCTCAGTGGTCCAACTGACACTTCCAGCTGTGTGTCAAACTGGTTTGGACTGGACAGATCTGAGTTAAGTATCAAGATATGCCAGTCTGTGTTTCAAATGATTTGGGACTAAATTAATGATTCCTAAATTTGCTGAGGAAAACAAAAATAACTTGGGTCATTGTTACAAAGGTGGATTCCCAGACACTTCTCCAATTTTCTGTTCGATTCATCAGTACCATATACATAGAAAAAAGCCTGAAGTTGTGCTGTGGCTCAAGTGGTGGAGTGCTAGCCCTGAGTATGCCCAAGGACAGTGCCCAGGCCCTGAATTCAAGGCCCAGGACTGGCAAAAAAAAATCAATGGGGTTTCAGTTTAAGAAGCTGAAAATAATTTTGTGATTGGAACTTTGGAGAGCAAAAATGAAATATAACTGTGCCCATTACATAATAGCTCACACATAATTTTGTTATATTTTTCTGAAGGCATTAGTCCTATTTAATATTTGTACCTAAGCCAAGGCTATGCATTGTGGTTAGTTTAAAATAATTAATATTTTATTAAGTAAGTAATGAAAACATGGCACACGTCACACTTGTATTTAATATTCTTGCCCCTCATTTCAACCACCTGGGGCTTGAGCACTGTCCTTGAACTTTCTCAAGGCCAGAGCTCTACCACTTGAGCCTCAGCACCACCTCTGGCTTATTTTTATGTATGTGGTACTGAGGAATTGAACCCGGGTCTTTGTGCATGCTAGGCAAGCATTTTACTACTAGGCCAAACTCCTGTCCCCTAAGAACTGTTTTCTATGTATCTCATGCTTTAAAAATTAGCAGGTTTTCATAACTGCTTGCCCAGTGCTTTACTCACTGTACCCAATATGTGTTAAATATTCAGTGAATACTGACCAGCAAAACTTTTCTCCCATCCTGTAGGCTGTCTTTTTCACCTGAGTCTTATTTAGCTAGATAAAATTCTATTTGTCAACTCTTCTATTTGCTGAGCTTCTGGAGTTTTATTCAGGAAACTTTTGTCTATGCCAGTAAACTCATATTTCTCATACTCCTTGCTCTAGTAGTTTCAAAGTTTCAGGTCTTGCATTAAGATCTTGGTTGATTTTAAATTGAGAAACAATAGTCCAAACAGTCAGAATGGGAGACATTCAATTTACATTCAGTGTTCTGCATATTGGTGTTGAGTTTTCCCAACATCGTTTGTTAAAGAGGCTTTTTCCAACATAAAGTTTTGGTTTTGGTTTCAAATATCATATAGCTGCTGGCTGCATATGGGTTTATTTCTGGGTCTTCTAGTGTGTCCCACTGGTCTTCATAACAAAATGAATATTAGGAAGCTGAATCATGTGTTGTGCAAGGGAAATTCAAGGAGAAGTCCAACAAATGTATGGAGAGAGGAAGGGTGGGTGAAGACCATCATGATATTCAATATATACATGAGAAAATAGAAGCAGAAAACTTGGAGTGGATGGAGTGGGGGAAATGCGGGAGAATGATGAAAGGGTACCATCAATTCTGATTCATTGCATTCATAACTGACATGTTGCATTAAAACCCCTTTGCACAACTACTCAAATAATTTTAAAAAAGGGAGAAACATTGCCTAAATGAAGACACCCTCATAAAACTCTCATCGGCATAATTCTTTTTCAAACAGCCAGTGCCTGACAAAGCTGTGATTTGAAGATAGGCATTTTAACTACCTGATTTTACACTTGTAGTTATCCATTGTTGTTTGTACTTACAAATTTACTTTTCTCTCAAAGACATCAACACAGTTATGAGCATTAGTTCCATTTATAGTGAGCAAAGGAAACCTTCATCTAGAAGTAGACTGCAGAATTCTGAGTATGACAGTTCATTTCTGTAACCTATCAGTCCCTGATCATCTAATTCCTCTTCTTCTGCTATTATAAAAATCAGCCCATCAAGTAGATGAAACAAGAGCAAATCATGTTGAGTGAGGTAAGTCAAGACCAAAGGAACAAAAGGTGTGGTGTCTCCTTGATATGTGGATATTAGATCCAAACAGTACAAGAGTACTCAGTATTTGGGTACCCAAGGTTATGGACACAGTCTTGGAGATATAAACATAGCTACATAGACATAAATGTCTATGATGGGATATATACTCCATAGGCAGATGAATATCTATGACATACACACTCTCAGCTTAATTTTAATTATGTTTTAAAATCTATGTGCCAGTGATTGCATATAGAGATTCCCTTCTTGAATTCTTGTTTGTTAACCATGACATTTGAAATATGATATAAAAATTAGTATTAATAAAATCTTTCAAAAAATCAGAGGCAAAGACAGTTACAGTTGTAAGGCTAGAGTTTTGGCCCTCTATTGATTATTAAATGATCTACTTTTCAAATTCCTTTATGGGATAATGCCACTTTTATTCTGTCTAAATATTATCAATAAAAGAAATGAAAACAACATTATAGATAAGCAAAAGACAAAAAAACCCAAGAGAGAAAAGGATGCTCTGAGTCAACAACATTGCCAAAGAGAGAGAACCATGGAGAGTAAATCAAAGACTACAGAGTACACTGAGTGTCCTTCCTTTGGTTCATTTTTTTGAAAATAGACAAGCATTCTTCAAGAGACATGAACTACTATATGTACTCAAGATCCACTTTTCATAGCTGCAGACTACAATTGCAAACATCCACTTTTCATAGCTACAGACTACAATTGCAAACTAAGGAACACCAGTATTTAGTACATATGGACTATTTTATTCAAGAATGAAATGTTGCAATTATTCCTCAGAAAGTAATTTGATTATTTTCATGTGCTATTTCTTCTGGCCAAAGAATTTCCTACACCACTAATTTCCTTTTATGTAGTGAGACTGAGGTTTAAAACTACAACCATGAAAGCTATATTTACAATCCTTACTAATACTTTGTCTAAAAATAATTAAATGAGAGTATAATTAATAAAACATGTTATTAAAATGTATTACTCTTAATATTTTCATCCACCAAAAGAAATCATGCCATCTTCATTTTCCCTTAAATCTATCATGACAATGACCTTTGTCACCACATGTGGTGGCTAATATGTGAAATCACAGAACTGGGAAAACTGAGTTGAGAATTTTGATATCCAAGCTAGTCTGGTCTACATATTGGAATGCTGTCTCAAAACAAAAACAAAGAAAAAAACTGCCTTACTCAATATCTTCAATGACATACTATTCTTGCTCTTGACTTCTCAGCCCACATTAAACAAACTGTATCTTTTCCTAATTAATAATTGGTGCAGTCCACCTGCTTAACCAAGAAGTAACTTGAGCCAGCCATCAGTGGCTCATGGCTGTAGTCTTAGCTACTCAGGAGACTAAGCTCTGATCATGGCTCAAGATCTGCAAGGAAGCCTGTGAGAATCTTACCTGTGATTTAACTACTTAAAAAAAAAAAAAAAAACAGAAGTGACTCAGGTGATAGAACATTAACTTTGAGCAAATAAGCTCAGAAGGACTGGGCCCTGAGTTTTAAACCCTAGGACTCCCCACTTACTTTCCTCCCAAAAAAGGTCATAACAAACAAAACAACTTGATTTGCCTTACAGAACAAGGCAGCTTAGAATCTCAACCAGGTTTACAATGAACTTCCTGGTTTCAGTTCTATACTCACGTCCGGTTTTTAGAAGAATCCACAACTCTTTTCTGATTTTTTCCCTGTGTAGAAAGATAACTGATTCTCTCTAGCCTCATAAGAAAAATAAAGATTTGCGTTATGCTGACCCAGAGTGGTACTTAAGACTAGAGATGTGTAAGAGAGGTGTAGGAGTTGCCAAAGAGAGTCTTCCCATTCTCCAGTCCAAAATAAGAAAATTTTATTCCCTGCATTTCTCATCAAGTTTTCATTGACATGCACATTTTAAACCAAATTTTAAAATATTAGTGTGTCACAGCATGGACCTGGCTAAAGAGCTCAGTCCAAAATTAATGAAAGTGTCAACACTAAATTCAAAGACAAACTGCTTAATGACTAATTGTTTTAATTGGTTCTAGGCTGAGACCTTTGAATAACAAGTTCTAGTCTGTAGAAAAATATTTTAAACTGTAGTTTTAAATCTCTCATAATAGAAGAGTTAATGGAATTTCAAATCATCCATTAATTGCAACATGCCAATGTAATACCAAGAGGATTAAAATACGTCTAAACTAAACAAGTTCAATACAGATTAAGCACTTGGTTTGAAATTAAACTTTTCCAAGTTTGTATTTTGATAGCAGATCTTCAAAAGTTAAATACTGAAACAGATAGTAAAAGTTTGTTAGACAGATTTCCATAAAATATGACTGAATTGCTTATTCTGATTATAAGAACTCTGCAAACATATGAAATAGAAATTGGATGAGGCATAAAATAAATTTTACATAAGACAATTGCATGATACCTATATAATATTTCTCATTTTTTCTAAAGGACATTTTTGTGTAGATGAAATAATTAAGGTAATTTTTTAGATATTTATGATTTGGGGGGGGTCAGCATCAGTCCTGGGCTTGAACTCAGGGCCTTGGCACTGTCCTGGAGCTTTCTCAAGGCTAGCACTCTACCACTTGAGCTACAGCAGCACTTCCAGGTTTTCCTCTGTATGTGGTACCAAAGAATTGAACTCAGGGATTTCTGCATGTTAGGCAAGCACTCTACTGCTAAGCCACACACCCTGCCAATGTATTATTTTTAATTCCCCATATAACAGGGCTACAAAATGGAAAGAGAAAGTGGTTGGGAGACTAAGAAAGGACACGGAAGGTACCACTATTGTATTTCTTGCTGTAGAGGGAGTTGTATAGAATACAGCAATTTTTCTGGGTTATCAGAAACAGCTGTTGCTGAACAGGGCATGGGAGGTGACAAGAGAGACAAGTTGAAGATGATGAACAAGTTTCTGGCTTGAGCAACTGACAAAATAATGACGTTATTTACTGAAAGAAGATGGAGTAGGACAAACAGGTTCCCAGGATGTGGAAGGACAAGTTCTGTCTGGGACTTCCTACAGAGCAGATGCTTCTGAGTCACCCAATGGGGAAAAGCAAGGCGGATGTTGAGTTGCCAAGTGTGGAATCATCTCCACAGAAAACAAGGAACACTCAGTTGATTAGGTTCAACATCACATGGGCATAAAGTGGTAAACTTGAGAATGGGTGTGGTGTGATAGGAAAAGTCTAGCAGGAAAGCAAAGTAATATAGATGAACATGTTTTCTTCTTTCCTGTACACAGATGCAGATATCTTCTAACTTTCTAGAGATCACTGAGATCATTGTCTAGCATATGTACTCCAAATGCAGAAAAACAGCTTCAAATTTCTGCTTTACCTTTCACCATGTACATAACTTCAAAAAAGTTATTCAAGTTCTTCTTATCTTAGTTCCCTCATCTATAAGAAGATGATATTATAACTACAAGTTTGCCTACTGAATTAAATTAATATGTGTATACACACACATCACTTAAGATTATTCCTGGCACATGATAAGTGGTGTTTAAATGCTTGCTGGTACTATGAGAAGGGTAAGTTATGAGGGATATTTTTTAGATTTTATGTGTTGGCTGAGTCCTTTGTTCAGAACAATGTTATGCAGAAACTCACTGTATAAAGAAACAATGACCTAATAGCTGTGTCTATAAAGTATAACCCAGGTCTCCACCAGTCTAGCACTTTAGCAGCCACTGAGGAAAATCTGGAATTTCATTGCCTCTTTTCTGAAAAGTACCAGAAGAGATCATCTTTTAAAGTGAAATGAAAAATAATAATCTTTTCAGATATATAAGTAATGAAAGCCTACCACCCATAGATTCTTATTCAAAGAACACTGCTTCAACAATCTTTAAAATAGAGCTGAAAATCCAGTTCCTGTTTTGGAGAGATATTCTCTAGTCTATACTTCCTTTCACACAAAGGATTCTCCACATGTAACAGTCTTAGCCTTCTTCGGAACACCTTGCCCTCACTTTGCTGCCTTCCCTTAAGTTTGACTTAAGATGATCGACAATTTTGAAAGAAGAGACTAGATGTAAGAAGGCCAACACCCTCTTCTCATCTTTTTCTTGGGAGTCCATTTCCTGTAGGGAAATCCTTTATGTGCTATGCTCCTATTACATAATATATAGTATATATTATTATACTATATTATATTATCAAGTCACCTTTCAGTCCAAGTGGGAAGGTCAGGCTCACTCTTTTAGCACCATCCATTTCTTAGTATAAGCATCTAATTCTGTTACTGGTAGGAATCTAATTGTTCACTGATAGGCAATTTTTCCAATATCTGTTATATTTGCAATATAACAGATTTTTCTCTCTAGTCTCAGTACTAGGATGAGAGCTGTGCTGTTTCTAAGACCTCTTTGACCCTCAATAGTGTGAGACAAAAAAATACTGACCTCAGAAACAGATCCAATATGTTGGCAAATTCCTGAGGCAAGAAGGTTTCATAGTTCCAGAAAAAAAAAATCGTTCTTTACAATGAATGAAACGTGGGTTTCATCTTCTACAGAATTAAATGCCACTAAAACAGTTTAAATTAAAGAGGCCTGCAAGATTATTGCACTTGATTATTTTTCTTAGATATGATCAACACAGAAGGAAAGAAGTCATGAAAATGTGGTCAGGTTCAAAAGAGAGAACTGCATTTCCTGAAAGTGAAGTTTACCTTGTACTCAACTTCACGTCTAGTTGTCCAAAATAATGATGTCATATTTTCCCAGCCTATTGTCTAATTTTAAACATTTGGCTATATATTAAATTATTAATTCAAGCAAATTAAGATTCTTTTAAAAAGCAAATCTTAGACTATATTTGGAATCTTTATCACACTGTTTCAAAGATTCTTCACACCTCTACATTTAAGAAAAAGAATCTTCTGATCTCTAAAGTTTACATTTTACAGGACAACATTATATATGGTATAGAATTTTGAAAGACAAAATGCTTGCAGTCAGAAAGTGATAGGCCCTGAGATCAAGACCCAGAACCAGCCACACATATAAAAAATATTTATGACTATAGAATAGGGCATGTGTTAATTTTGTAACAGTCACAAGTTTAAATTTTGAGAAAAAAATAGATGTACACTACCTGGTAGCTATAGTTTTCCCCATGAAGATCATAGTTTTTGTAAGATTATATTAGGTTCCTAAAAGTACCTCCATGATCTATTATACCTTTAAGAATCTTCTTTCCTGGCATTCCTCTGAGCAAGCCTGAACCTTACATTAGACTGAAGGCAAGTTTTCTTTACCCTAGGTAAGTTAGCAGTTTATGTCAAAACACTTTTCAAGTTCCAGAGGTGTCAACACAAAAGCAAATACCTAGAATACTATAATGGATTAGCAAGAAAGGGCACAGTACATAATTCCAAAGACATTTTATTCACCTGAGAAGTCTACAAGTACAATTAAGTGAACAGAACAATAGTAATACCCCTATCTTCACTTTATGATACATACTCTATCTGATGAAGAAATTCATTGGAAGTCAGGTATGAATGGTGTACACCTGTAGTGCCAGCACTGAAGTGGATAAGTCAGGAATACTATAAAGCCAGACTGAGCTATATAAACTGAGCTATATAAACTATCTGTAAAAAAAAACACACAAAACTTTTTAGAAAAGGAATGGAAAGGAAGGATCAAGGGAAGATACAAGAAGAGAGATATATCTAGCTGGGCAAATCAGACAAATCATTTAGATTAATAAACATCATAATTATAGATTGCTCTACCTCCAAACTTGTTTATGTAGGACTTAGGTAACTCATCATTTGTATTATGTATTTCAGTCTCTTTTCTTTCACATAGATGTAAAGTGCTCCATTTTTGTTAATCGTGCATTTTCTTCAACAGAGTCCTTTATTCTAAAGTACCAGACTATGTCTTCCTGAAGGCCACTATTTCAATGCCACCAATCCCTTGGAAACTATATTAATAAAGAAATTTCTTTGTAGCAGGAACCTTTCCCAAACTGGTTGAAAGGACTTATCTGCCTTGATAACTGGGAAGTTTAGGCATAGCTAATTATGATACTCAAATCATGTCCTCAAGAGTTTGCTACTTCTATTTCCCTCTTCATAGGTTTGCCTGTTACCATGTAAAAAGGCCACCAGGAGCTCTGAGCGTACATCATCCTTATAACTAACAATCAAATAATCTCTCCCACTCTCTAGATCAATTGTCTCTTTCCTCTGTTGTGGCGAAATTTCAGGGATGGTATTCAAGAGCAATGGATCATATTCAAGAGCAATATTAGGAAGAAAAGAACAATCTATGTATATTTTATACAAAAATACCATAATATTTTCCTATAGAGTCCTATCATCATTTCTAATTTTTTTTTTACTTAAAAAAAAGGCGAAATTAGCTTGATGCTAGCTAGTAATCCTAGCTACTCAGGAAGCTGAGATCTGAGGATCACAGTTCAAAGTCAGCCCAGGCAGGAAAGACTGTGAGACTCTTATCTCCAATTGACCACCAGAAAATTGGAAGCGGTGCTATGGCACAAAGTGGTAGAGAACTAGCCTTGAGCTGAAGAGCTCAGGGACAGTACCCAGGCCCAGAGTTAAAGCCCCACAGTCAACAACAGCAATAACAGAAAAAAGCAAAATGACAAATATGGCCCAAGTAGAGACAGATTACTCTTAGTGGTAGGGGTGAAGTTAATAGGAAAAACTAAATTAAGAATAGTGAGATTTCAGACACTGAACTGATAAAAGCTGATTAAAACTCTTGTTACCTCATGTCTAGTAGGTTTACGGGAGAGTACTGACAATTGACACTTGGTAAAATGTCTGCTCGGTCTATGTTGCCATGTAGAGTGTCATTTCTGCTACCAGAGACATTTATGGAAGCAAGGGAAGGTTAGGGGAGAAATACACAGGCTCCCCATATTTGTTAACTGATATTGCATAAGAATCACAAAGATTTTTAACACTTTAATAAGTCATGTATTTACAGCTTAGAAAATAATAAATATTTCAACAAAATAGGGGTCACACACTCCCACTGTTTTATGTACATGTCATGCTCTCCCCAGTGTAGCTGTGATATCTTGATATTTCTTAATTAGAAAACAAGGGTTAAATTCAAAGCTGGAATCAGGTGTTCTAAAGAATTTTCTGGGGGCTGGGAGTTTGGCCTAGTGGTAGAATGCTTGCCTAGCATGCACAAAGACCCAGGTTTGATTCCTCAGTTCCACAGGAACAGAAAAAGCGGGTGACACTAGCCTTGAACAAAAAGTGTCCAAAGACAGTGCCTAGGCCCTGAGTACAAGCACCAGGACCAAAATTTTAAAAAATGAAATGAAAAAAATAATCTTCCCAAACAATGAGTCTGCCTCATTTCCAGATTTCCTAAGAACCATTTTTGTTTTTTGCCCTGGGGCTTGAATTCAGGATCTGGGCACTGTTATTGCGCTTTTCTCAAGGATGTGCTCTACCATTTGAGCAACAGCACCACTTCCAAATTTCTCTGTGTACGTGATACTGAGGAATCGAACCCAGGGCTTTGTGCATGCTAGGCAAGCACTCTACCACTGGGCCACACTCCCTGTCCCTTTATTCTTATTTTTTAAGGAAGAAAGAAGAGTGCAATAATTTTACAGTCAGAGAACATGCTATCTACACTTGATTTATAATTCCCCTCAGTTTACGTACTCTCTCACTATCTTATACTGTTGTTTTACTTACTCTTGAACTCTTTAATATTGAATGTACGCTCTTTTTAAATTTATCTATAGCTTGAAAGTAATTGTGAAGTATTTTAATTTTCTTTTCTGTGCTATGTATTTTCATCATGGCCATGCTTAAGGAATTCTCTTTTAATATTACATTGGTGGGCTTCTTACTGTCTGGGAGAAATTTGTTTTTCTTTAAGTCACATGTATAAGACTGAATCCTTTATATTGTATCTATTTTTCTGTAGGCTGAGAGAATTACAGAGGCAAGGAGCCAATTTAGCTAAGTTGAATGTTTCTTCCAGTGCCTGATCTCTCTCCTCATAACATTTCTCAAATCTAACACTAGCTTGCTTTATTCAATCCCAAAGAGACCAGCTTCCACATAAATGTGTTGGTAAAAATTATTAAAGAATGTTGGAATAAAGAGTAATAGGTCAGGCATCAAGGAATTGGATAAGTTGATTTTCTAATGGATGAATAAAATTTCACTGTGTTTAGGTACCACAGTTTTTTTGGATCCACTCATTTATTGTAGGGCCTCTGGATTTTCCATAATTTGTCTGCTATGAATAGAACAGCAGAAAGCGTGGATGCGCAAGTATCATTACTGTATCCTGACTTATGTTCTGGGCAGATGCCCAATACTAGTAATAGCTGACTTGTAGGCAAGATATTTTGTTTTTAAGTGACTTTTAAAACTTTTATTTTAATGGGTTTTTGGCCATGTTTGAATTATTTCTAATTTAATTTAGTATAGTTTCCCAAAAAAGGATAGAACTATATACTTAATTAGGTACCAAGAAAAGTAAATAAAATGTTAATACACTCAATAATATACAGAAAGAGAAATTCTGGAATAAGCAGAAGCAGTTGAAAAATGGCACAACTGGAAATATTGAAGTAGAAAATAGTTCAAGGTAAAGCATATGTCCAGTAATTATTTCTGAAATTAAGAACATTGGTTACAGTGGCTTCCCTATGGATTTAAGTGAATTTATTAGCGGAGGAGCATACCAGAGAAGAGTTTGAAGCAGTCATGGCTGATTCCTGTAGCCAGTGGCAATCTGACAAGCCCTTGACATAAGTTCTTGTTTCAGGTACATGGGCAGAAGAGCCCTGCAGCTAGTTGTTTGTAATATTTTTTACTAACAGTTATATGTGTGTGAGAGCCCTCAGTCATAAGTGTCTGCTTTATTTACTCTTGCTGTTGTTATTAAGGTTTGACACAAGTGACTGCATTTTGAATCTGAAAACTTTGACCAGAAAGAAACAATGTTGATTTTTTTTGCTTTTTAAATAACAATCTGTTTCACTAGACCTATCTTAAATTATCTTTTACCAGATACTGCAAAACTATAAGTATCAAAAATATAAAACCACAATTTTCTCACTAACCAAACAAAAGTTTGTTTCATCTGTTTGTCAAACAGCACATGGATATTTGATAATATAAAGGGAAGTTTAATGATTTGAAACACTGTATTGCAAAGTAGCACTCTAGATTTAGACTGAAAAGTTAAACATGATCTGTTTCTGTATGACAATTTATTGGTGACTGTTGGTGAGGAATCAGGCAAGTCACAGTGAGAATGACTTCTTTCTTTTCTTTTTTCTTTCTTTCTTTTTTTTTTGGCAAGTCCTGAGGCTTGAACTCAGGGCCTGGGCACTGTTCTTGGACACTTTTTGCTCAAGGCTAGCATTCTGCCATTTGAGCCACAGTGCCACTTCTGGCTTTTTCTATGTAGGTGATACCAAGGAATCAAACCTAGGGCTCCATGCATGCTAGGTGAGCACTCTACCACTAGGCCATGCTCCTGGCCCAATTGTTTCTTTTTAATTCTGGATTTTCACCTGAATTGGCTTATAAATATATGGGATTTCAGTGGCATGACTAAGTTGAAGCCATAGGTCTAGAACTGAATTATATCTCTTATCTGTTTAGCTCCTAATAGTCTCAGGGTTCCAAGAAGGAACAATACAAAGAACTCTCCAAAGCACAAATACTTAGCCACTGTTCATGTCATGTTCACTAATACCATTGGGAAAGACCAACCACCTGATCAAGCATAACATCAGTGTGAGAAGGGCACATACAAGTGATTTGAATTTTTGCTCTTTCATTTTGATCTTCACAAATAATTTTATCACTTTGATTTTTCAATTTCTTGCTCTGTAAAATGAAACTAGTAATATACAATTCACTTGCTATAAAAGTACACTTAAAGAGAGCCTAAGAAGTAATATTTGCTAAGCATTAATTACCTTCCATGAGTATTAAGAGGCATTTCTTATTTAAAAGAATTGCCCAGCTCATAAGCTTGACTGAACAAGTATCTACACAGTTGATAGTAGCATTGATTTTAAATCATTTTGGGTATTGTTTATTGTTTGGTCTCCCTTAATCATTATACAAATCTTTCCAGGAAATGATGATATTGTATACTGTTTTCTTTTGTTCTTATCTTACTGTTAATTTCATAGTTTTCTAAGTTGAAAATATATTTTTCCATGGAATTACTTGAAAGACTTTTTGTTTGGTCTTCATGCAACTGGGTGATATAAAGACATCCTCAGTCTGGAAAATTATGGCCATGAAAGGCCTAAGATTATCTGATGGCAGAAGTTAGACTAAATCAAAACCCTCAGTCTTTTATGTTAAAATATAGAACTGCTGGGTGCCAGTAGCTCATGCCTATATTCTGAACAACTCAAGAGATTTGAAGATAGTAGTTCAAAGCCAGCCTGTGTAGGAAAATCCTGAGTTTTATCTCCAATAAACTACCAAAAAAGCCAGAAGTAGAGCTGTGGCTCAAATAGTGGAGCACTTGACAAGCAAAAGAGCTTAGAGGCATTGCTTTGGCCCTCAGTTCAAGCACGCCTGGCACCAAAACAACACAACCCCCAAATGCCCAAAATATAAATTAAAAAAAGAACAAAACCTAGAAGACTTAATGTCTTCTTTTTATACTAATTGAACAAGTTTAAAATGTTATTACCATGTTTCTAAGATCTTCACTGCTCAATAGTAAGAATAAAATTCAGGGAAGTTAATAGAAGTTGCTTTTTCCAAGTAGCAGCAAAAACATTGTCTGTTATATGAATTTTCTCTTTCCTTCAACTAAAACATGGCTTAAAAGTCCCCAGATGTACTGACTGAGTGTTTATGTAATCCTATTTTCTGTTTAAAGTGCAATAGGCTGTTGCCTTAAGTAGGAAAGACCACGTTCTCCTAAAGATTCCAGTAGAAGCTTGGTGTTTGTGCATGTCTCAGAAGTCTCATGTATACCCAAACATGTATGTATAATACATCAGTAGAAAAGATAGATATACGATACCAATATACCAAATAAAATGCTAAAATTCCACATAATCTTTTAGAACTATAAGGCAGATTAAAAAGCAGTACAGATCTGTGTAAATTAAAGATTTTCACTATGATAGGCTATATATTCTATAGACATAATGTTTTATTACATAGAGTAATATGTATCTATGACATACAAACCCTCAGCTTAATTTTAATTATGCTCTAAAACCTAAGTGACAGTGATTGTATATAGATTCCCTTCTTGAATACTTGTTTGTTAAACATGACACTTGAAATATGTTATAAATATCAATGTTAATAAATTCTTTAAAATTTTTTTTTAAAAATAAGGATTTGAAAGAGTAGCACTGGCAAATCTGCAAAACAAAAAGGAAGCAATTGTTTAATAGGAGTATTTTCTAGACTCACAGGAGCAACTGCAGAAGTAAACTCAGCAGAGGCCCAAAGGACATAGTATATAGAATCCAGTAAAAGGCAAGTCAGTGGTTTAATATGTCAATCCTGTGGAAATGAATTGCTCTTCTTTTCCTACCTTTATACTATTTCTTTTTTTTCCTGGGAAAAATATTTTTGTTCTCTAATTCTTGTACTCACCCTTCAGACAGATTACTAAATTAACACAGGAACTGGATTGACTGTTAACAAGACTACAAACAATAAATAAAAAGTAATTTCCCAAAGGAAATTACGGTGCTGTAATTAAAAGATAGGAAAAGATTCTGAACTGCTAAAAAATTAAAGACTAAAATGTCTTAGATGTATTTTTTTCCAGTCCTGGACTTGAACTCAGAGCCTGGGTACTGTCTCTGAGACTTTTTGTACTCAAGGATAGTGCTCTACCACTGGACACAGAGCAGGACATCCAGTATCTTATTGGAGATCAGACATTTCTGTTCTGGTTGGCTTAAAACAGTATTCATCAGGTTTTAGCTTCCTGAGAAGCTAGACTCCACTGGTACCCAACTTTAGATGGGTTTTTATATAAGGAAAAATTTGCCTCAGATAAACTCAGAAAGTTAAGCTGATTTCGGCATTATACCACTTGATCATTACAGAGACTTATTCTGGAAAGTCCTCAATACATCAAGTTAAATGCAATTTTATATTATTCTCTTAGTATGTTACTTTCACTTACCTACTTTATTGTTATTAGACCTGTCATTTAAAACATAAGCATCACAATGTAGTTCAAGCTAAGCTACAATTTCTTTCATCGCATAATTACATTTGAAAACATTAAGCCTTCTGCTACAATGAGATAATACAATTCCTAGGTGTTCAAAGACACAAGGCAAACAATACCTAAAAGGGGAATGTTATCTTAAAGTAAAATATGCCTCTGAGGGCTTTGTTTTACCACTGCTAGTGTGCTTTTGAAATTCTGACAGAGATGTACACTCCAGAATGCTAGTAAGTGACAAACCATTCCAAATTTCTTTAAAAATGCCCCCCAAAATGACAACAAGAATTCAAAGAGGAAGTACATTTTGAAAGGAAATTCGAAAAGCAAATTGTCATAGTTGTTTTTTTGAATGGAATAGGCACTTTTATAATTAAATACATTGCATTTACAAATCAAATAAAAGCCAGAATAATAAGATGGTGGTGTTCATGTTTTAAGAGTTTTCCCCTGGGTTATTCGAGGAATGAGGCATAGAGAGGTGATTCTGTGGGTTCTCTGGCAAACATACATAGTTTGTTATAAGGAAGGGCAAGAATTCTGCATGAACTCTTTGATGTTTTGGAACTTGCAAAACTCAGAATGAAAGAGACCTTCGAGACAATCCATATGCAATACTCTGTTTTTTCCTATCATCATTCCTTTGATTTATTCTCTTCTCCCAAAATAGCAATCCAGTCACACAAATTCTAATTCACTCATGTATTACAGTGAAGAAACTACTACCAAACAAAATCTGGGAAAAGGTTTTAATTGTTTTACTTTGCCAGAATGTTCTTGGATTGAAGGAAAAAGAAAATGAACCAAACTATGAGGCTTTTTTGTCTCTTAAGTATCACACAAAGAATCAGTGAATTTACAGGAATCTATGAGGCTACTTCTTCTACATCCCTCTGTTACCCTAAAAATAATTTACAGTGGCTTTAGAAGTTAACTAGTGAAATCTTATTTCCCAGAGAGAAATCTCTTGTGCACAATTGTAGACTGATATTTTCTTTTTTCCCCCAATTACAAAGAACAGTCATAAGCAGCTTCTCTGTGATTTGATAGAGCTAATTAGAAAAATCTCTCTTCTCTTGGCTCACATATCTTTTCCTAGAACATCTATTTTGTTTACTTTAATATGATCTTTTAGGATATCTTTCAAGATTTAATTTGCTCATAATTATCTCACCAAACCTAGAAATTCTTCTTCCTCTACCAATGATATCCAACATAGTCACTCAATGTCAAAATTAAATGTTTCTCTTATTTTGAATTACTTTACTGAACAAATTCATAGACCCTAATACAGATCTAATTAATTGAAATCTCATATGTCAGACCAAAGAATCTATTGTAAATAAACATCTTCTGATTCTTGCATGTATTTAACTCTTTCAACAAGTAACCCGTTAGGATAAAAATAGCTTATGTGTGCTAATCCACTTTGAGATCAATGCTCAGAAAAAAAATCTCATTAATCAAGAAAAGCAAAGATGAAAACAGTTTAAAACTCTAAATTTCGCCTTCTGGGAATTAAATGTTAAATGGGTTTTAGTCTTCAAGCAAAAGGTGTTCAGAAACAGTAGCAGATAAGCCAGCATCAGACTGTCAGATTGGAATGATTCTTTCAAAACTCACTTGAAACTTACTCATCTTACTCTAAGGCTAACAGAATCTTTATGTAACTTTAGATTTTAATTTTCAGTACTGTAGTTTGAACTCAGGACCTTTGTCCTGTTGTCAGGGACTCAACCATATGATTCATACCTACTACCCTTCTATGATTTGTTATTGTTGTTTGTGTGTGTGTGTGTGTGTGTGTGTGTGTGTGTGTGTGTGTGTATGCATACATGTGTCAGTACTGGGGCTTGAACTCAGGGCCTGAGCACTGTCCCACAGCATTTTTGCTCAAGGCTAGTGTGCTACAACTTGAACTATTGCTTCACTTCCAACATTCTTCGGTACTTAACTGGAGGTAAGAATCTCACAGGTTCTCCTGCCTGGCAGCATCCTGAGTAGCTAGAATCACAGGCATGAGACACTGGCTCCTGACTCCAAGTTGTTATTTCTTAATAGTATTTTGTGTTTATGCCCAGTCTGTGTCCCCAATCCTTTTATTTATACTCACTTCATAGCTGGAATAACAAACAGGTAGGTTCCAGGTTAAGACTGGGTCTTGTGAACATTTTGTCTGGATGCCTTTGCCAGAATTCTTCCAGATAGCCACTTTCTGATACCTAGGATTACATGTGTGAGTCACTATGCTTGGCCAATAAACAAAAATTCGACAGGCTTTATAAAATTTTTCCTTTAGCATTCCAACATAGGGTTGATCCAAATTAATGTTTCATGGCTGGGAGCATAGCCTAGTGGTAGAGTGCTTGCCTAACATGCATGAAGCCTTTGGTTGGATTTCCTATGTCACATACATAGAAACAGCCAGGAGTGGTGCTGTGTCTCAAGTGGTAGATCCCTAGCCTTGAGAAAGCCCAAGGACAGTGCCCAGGCCCTGAGCTCAAGCCCAGGACTGGCAAAAAAAAATATGTTTCAAAATAATATTCCAGGGGCCAGGCATTTGGCCTAGTGGTAGAGTATTTGCCTAGCATGCATGAAGATCCAGGTTCGATTCCTTGGTACCACATACATAGAAAGAAGCCAGGAGTTGTGCTGTTGCTCAAATGGTAGAGCACTAGCCTTGAGAAACACCAAAAACGTTGCTCAGGCGTTGAGCCCAAGCCCGGACTGGCAAAAATATATTTCAGACCATACTTTGATTATTTTGATTATGATTTAAATACAGACTGTATCCCATGGGTTAATATTTACATCTCTCCTCTTCTCTATCTACAGTTTATTCTCCTTGGGTACTATGGCTTTAAATATCACCATATTCTGATGATACCTGTACTGTCTATTTCAATTAGCTTTCCTACGCTCTAGATGCCTATTCAACTGTTTATCAGACATTATTGCTTAGATGTTTGAGACTGCTCTCTCTCTAAATATATATCCATATATGTATATATATATGGCTAATCTGCTCATCTTTTTTCAATATTGCTCTTACAACCTGTACTATCTCCATTAATTACAAATTTATCTTTTGTGTAGCTAAACCTTAAATTTTTGGAATTATTTTCTCCTTTTCCATCCAAATTCAACCTTTCAGCAAATGCTCCTGACTGTCTTTAAAATAAACTCAAAATCTGACCTCTTTTGCCACTTTTCTTACTTCATCTGAACCACCATCACCTTTCCCCAAAACTATTAGAAAAATTTCTTAAGTAGTTTTCTCTGATTCTATCCTAGTCTGTCTCTAATCCATTCTCAACTTCACAAACCTAAACCCCAGTAATCTATTTAAAACGAAACCTAAAGATACCTTGCTATTCTCCAAGTCATCCAATACTTCCTCATCTCACAACAAAAACCAAAGTCCTTACAATGAATTGAGATCCCACATAGCTCTGTTTCCAGATGACCTGTAAGCCTACAGATTAGTATATCCTGTACCTATTTTGTCCTGATTTTACCAATCTGCTTCTAGACTCTCCCAAACTTCTTTGTACTCCTGCTTTACTATCATTACAAGGCTCTTTCCAGACATTCTCACTTTGTGTTTAAATGCTTGTTTAAAAGTGTCCTATTTAGTATTTTTCTGATCAGCTTATTAAAATTTTAACCACCATATCCAGAACTCTTTTCCTTGTTTTCCTTCTTTCCTCATGTGCTATTCTTTAATCTTTCAATTTTTGCACTTCGGTTTATTTGCCATCCTTCATAGGAAAATCAACTCAGCAAAGCAACAGTTTTGTTTCCCCTCTTTCTCTGTCTCTTTCTTCTTTCTTTTCCACAGCTGTATTTTCTGTACCCAGAACAATTCCCAGAACCTAATAGGTTTTCATATAAATATTTTCCAAGTGAATCAAATAATGAATAAAGACACAGAATTAGCTTCAAGGTCAGGATATTAATCTTACATCATTTGTATCCTCTTTTGCAAAAGGTGATTCATGATCCCTAGAAACATCTCTTCCATGCTATAAAATTAAAGTCATGATCACAGATCCACATGAAAAAGCTCAGTGGAGCTCTGAAGCAGAGTGATAACATGAAGATTGTTACAAAACTGAACTGGAGTCTCTGTGAAAAGGTTACCCACTCGTCCCTGTGATAATTTTGGAGTTTCAACAGAATGTGGTATGAGGGTAGATCTGACATTACACTATCCTCTATCAGTCATAAATAAAATTTGACTTATAGTTTCATCCTTCTGCTACTTTGGAAAACCTAGGCAGTGTTCACTGCCTCTGCTCAGCATGGATTTTGTAGATGCTAGTCCCTCTGCAGAGTTTAAAGGGATGAGATATCTAATTAAAGTAAGAATTCTGATGGGACTAGCTTTCAAAAACAAATTGAGTATAATAGTCCAGTGAACTGGATCCTTAAAACTCTTTCTGTCATGTATGATTTGAGACTCCACTTCACCTTTATGCCTCAGTTTCTTCATTTGTCAAACAGATTTGCCCATGCTTCATGGGAGCACTGCATAAAATAACAAACACAAGTGCTTTCATGTTTGTGAATGTCTGACATGTTTTGTCCTTTGAAACTACTAGCCATGTGCTAAGTGCTACAAATGACAGAATTAAATGTGATTTTTGCCCATAAAACTATGAGATATTGTCCTATAAACTCACAATTTACCTAACAGGATATGACATGAACAATGGGAGATATTTCAGAAAAAAGTCATTGACAGAGTGGAAAAATCAGGCAAATGCAATTACCATGTTGAATCTAATCATTGTCATGGGTTCAGGATGGATATTTGTGGTTTATCATGTGAATCAAGAGGGCTCTGCCACACTGAATATTTGGTAGGAGAGTGTTGGGGTCCTTCTTCCCTGGTCCCTCTCGATCAGCAGGAGGGATAGGGAAAACACGCCCCTGGACCAGGACAAGCCAAGTGAGAAAAGGGCTCTCTGTCTGCCTACACCCAGCCCTCCTTCCCCAGAGGACAAACAGAAACATCAGCCAAGTTTGTCAAGGCAGGAATCTCTCTCCCCCCAAAAAACCCCATCCTGAGGAAGTCCCTCCAGCTAATATACCCTCACTCTAGGTCTCAGCAGAGAGTGATAAAGCCATAACACATCTGTAACCAATAGTAATCAAGTCTTGCACCCTGCCTCTTGTCCTGTCTTGTCTCAGCAGAAAGTTATTAGACATGGCGTTACTCAGCTCCCAGCATCTCCCCCATCTTTATTTTAGAAAAAAGAAAAAACCTAGGATATGTGGGGCTACCATCATATCAGATTGACTGCGCCTGTCTTGGGTGTCTCCAAGCTTATTAGTCTTCTTACCCGTCATGGGATCACCAAGTCCTTTTTACTTGGCTCTTGTCTTAGGTCGATAGGCTAATAGCTGGGACTTGCCCATCTTTGACTACCAGCCATCCGTTTAAGCAAACCAGACCTGAGGAGATGCATCTGTTTCCATGACAGCAAATGCCTGTTGTATTAGCATTCACTGTTTACGTTGACTTTGCATTATTTTCCTTGGGAATCTTCTAATCCTCCCACCTTGTTTTAAACTCCTATCTCCCATGTCTCTAATTTATAAGGGGGTTAATGGGTGAAGATTCATCTTCTATAACTTCAAGCTGACTCAGGGGTGTTGTCTCTAAAAAGCTTAGCCTATTTTCAACTATGGGTGGTGGCTCCCTTGCAATTCTGCACCCGGGCACAAGGCTTTCTAAACCACTACCACTTAATTCTTCCTCTTTCTCAAGTTTTTTCCCCAAGAGTCTCTGCGCTTCTTTTCACCTCTTTCACATAGTATGCTGACAATTTAACCTTGAACCTGATCACTCACACCCTTTCACACACACATTCATACTCAAAGACCTTAAAGCACTGAAAACAATATCGGCCATTCACTTTTTTCCGCTATCATAGCCACAGAAGCCTCAACCATGGCTTCTTTTACTGAAGTACCATTAGTTTTAAGTAAATCTTTTATAACTCTAACCATCCGGTTCTTAGACGCTTCTAAACCCATTATTCCGATTCTTTTTCCAAACCCATTATTCCGGTTCTTTTTCCTAACCCCTTATTGCCTCGCCCTTCTCTGGCCAGAGACTCCCGCGAGGTTCCTTAGTGTTTGCCCACCGTGCTGAAGTGACCTGTGCTTTGGAGGTGGACTGGGAATGATCTGTGCAAGTATTTTATGCTTATGTAGTCTGATTTTGGCCTTTCTCATCTGTTTTACTTTGAGTCTATCTGTGTCTTGCCCAACATAGAATACCTTTCTGCTTTGACACAGCTGCAGCTTCTTTTGTCTTTCTCCTTAGCTTGTGAGGAGTTTTTGGTTTCTTTTTTCTCAATTTTCTCCTTGTGGGTTGATTTTTTTTTAATTGCTTTTTCTTTTTCTTTGTCCCTCTCTTTTTCCTTTGTCTTTCTCCCTGTCTTTTTCTTTTTCCCTGTGAGCAACTTTAGCCTGCATTTTCCCTTCAGGTTTCCCTGGCCCTTCAGTCCTCCTTTTTCTTTTTCTTTGTGCCTTACAGGATTCTCTGGTTTTTCAGTCTTTGAGGAGTTTTTCTTACTTCTTTGACTTTTGCGGGTAGTTGATTCCCTTTCTCCTGTTTACCACCTTTCCTTTTTCTTTTTCTTTCTCTTTGTCCCTCTCTTTCTCCTCGTCCTCCTCCCTGTCTTTTTCTTTTTCCTTGTGAGCAACTTCAGCCTGCATTTTCCCTTTCAGGTTTCCCTGGCCCTTCACTCCCTCCTCCATGTATCTCTCACTTGGCTCACTTGCCGTCGTACACCTTTCATGCCCCATTTTTTGCCCCATGTTGGGCGCCAGAATGTCGGGGTCCTTCTTCCCCAGTCCCTCTCGATCAGCAGGAGAGATAGGGAAAACACGTCCTGACCAGCACAAGCCAAGTGAGAAAAGGGCTCTCTGTCTGCCTATACCCAGCCCTCCTTCCCCAGAGGACAAACAGACGCGTCAGCCAGGTTTGTCAAGGCAGGAATCTCTCTCCCCCGAAAAATCCCCACCCTGAGGAAGTCCCTCCAGCTTATATGCCCTCACTCTAGGTCTCAGCAGAGAATGATAAAGCCATAACACATCTGTAACCAATGGTAATCAAGTCTTGCACCCTGCCTCTTGTCTTGTCTTGTCTCAGCAGAAAGTTATTAGACATGGCGTTACTCGTCTCTCAGCAGGAGAGGATTTTCTTTAAAAATTTGAGGCCACCAAAGACAAAGTCACTTTCAGTTTTAGAACTGGATATTTTTACCAGTTGAATGGCTTGTCTCTTCAATAGGCAGTCGCATTTGCTGCACTCAGAGATCAAGAACTGTTGCTATGAGGGCAAGTTAGACATTTCTGGTACCACCCTTGGTACTAGCGCAGCTGGAATTAGGACAGATTGCAATCAGGACATTTTTCTCTGGCTCCATGGATACAGATGAAATCCATGTTTCCCTTTTCCAAGTCTCAGCTCAGAAATCAGTGCTGATCGAACAAAGCACACATTTCCTCTGGCACTAGATTTGACTCAGCTAGTCTGTGTGGAGGATCCTGGCAAAATATAGTTTCATTTTTCCAGGCTATGGCCAGTCCCTGGAAGCCAACCTAATCATAGTATGGTGTTCCAAGGAAAGAAGTGATAAATTCTCAGAGATGGGCAGAAGGGAAGGTATAAGAATATCCACAGCAAGATCCTTCAGTGGAAAAATCATACTGGATTAAATTTTATATGTTCAATAACACCTATACCGTACCTAAGTAAGGGCCTATAAAAATGAAATGTGTCTGTTAATTAATGAAAGGATGAAAGCTTAGTTAGGTCCCAACTTAACTACAGAGATAAGTCTCTGTAATTTAATTTAGTTGGTTGCAGAATCAGAGCATTCAGTCTCTAGAACCACTGGGGAATGGATCTCCACTGTACAGAGACTGACTGTTATTTCTGAATGGCATCCAGGTGGCACAGCCTCCCAGATGACGCACCATTCATATGAAGCAAATGTTCACTCTGCTTTTCCCAGTTTCATTTGGTCAAGGTCACACAGAGAGATTCTACAAAAGAAGCACTACCAACATTAAAGTTTGAAACCTAAAGCCAAACACCTTACTAAGCACCAAAGTAGCAAGGACTAAAATGAGTTTAAGGATATGTTTCAAAGGAGATATTTTAACAAGAATGTTCATTTCTAAATTTGCTGAATTCTTCTTTTGAACTTCAAAGTATCAAAACCTTCCTGTTTTATGTTCTTGAGCCTGAACCTTTCAAAATTGGAAATTTCTTAAGCACTTACACAGAAGACTTTCTCTTACATAGTATATTGAGGGAATGCAACAGCTTTACCCTATGAAGTTATATTTCAGATATATCATGTAAAGTCTCCAGTAGTAATACATAGTCATGCATTTATAATATGTTGTATGTATAATACGTTATAATCACATTACTATACCTCAAACATTATCTTCTACAGACTTAGAAAGTACTTTAGGACAGTGGTATGTCTGCTTTATTGTTCATAGATGCAAAAAAATTATGTCAAGGTGTTTATCAACCGACCATTATACATGAAAAAATTCCTGTTCAGTAAGACAATATTTTTATCCCCCAAGTTACTCAGGTAGAGATAGCTCTCAGTTACCTCAGGTACTCCTTCTCATCATATTTACCATGAATAATGCTGCTTTTTTCCAGGTCAAACAAGATCAAGCAGCAGGTTTACTATGTCCATGTTTTATTTTAATTTGCCTGTGGCTATATTGTACACTTACACTTCAAGATTTTTCCATGACATTATCCTTCTTGAATTTGTATTTCAGATTAGTGCCAGACACCAAGTTTTAAATTTCCAGGATATTTCATTCCCTTAATGTTTATTTAAATACTGGATACAATAATTTCTCCAAAAGGGCATACTCTCTGGTGCTTTCTGTCTACAATTTATATCACACACACAAACATACACACACATACACATACACACACACATCCAAAGCCCTAATATGTTATTAAGCAAGAAATCAGTTTTCCTTTTCTTTCTTTCTTTGAACTCAGGGCCTCACTCTTGTTGTGATGAAGCTTTACCATCAGCCCTACTTTATATTAGTTATTTTGGAGATGGGGTCTAACAAGCTTTTTTGCTTGAGCTAGCTTCCACTCGTGATCCTCCAGATCACAGTCTCCTGAGTAGCTAAAATTTCAGTCATGAGCCATTAGCATCTGGCTTCCACAATGTTCTTGTAAATCCTTCAACCAATGTCATTTTTCCATTATCACTATCAGGTGCTAAGATTCCACATAAGGCTGTTTGTAAAATACATCCCATGATATAAAATGAATTTTACAATATATATTATTAACCCACTACTTAATTACAGTGAATATTTTGATTTGATGGACCTAATTTATCTGTAGAAAAAGCTGCTATTGAACACTAAATGTTATGTTGACAAATCCTTTTCTCTCATATAGAAAGATTTTTAAATGCTTATCAAGAGTTCAATCCTGAGTAAAATCCTTTTACTCACAATATTTTTCTTCCCCCAAAATCAGTGTGCAAAGCACTCACATTCCAACCTATGATTCTAAAGCTAAGAAAAAATGCTTTCCTTTCCTTGAAAGACTTGGGTTAAAATTAGTAGAGAAGCCCCTACATGTGAAGATTGACTCTTCTCCACACTGAAACAATTACCAAACATTGTAGTTGGACTCAAGGGATTTTCAATGGTGTAATAATGAATTGCTGCAAACCTTCCAAGAAGTATAGAACCATATGTCTCCGAGACTGGTTTGGAGGCTGCAGCTAAAGATAAGGATGTCGAAAGGGAATGCTAGTTCTTTTAAAGCCAGCTGGGTAAGGTTATGAATTGAAATCCGTTGCTGATGTGGAGAAGGATGGAATACATTTTCCCCAGCCTGTTTAGGGTATATAATTTGTCACAGTAATAAGAGATTGGCTGTTAACTTTTGTAAGTTGTTTTCTAATGATTATAGTGTCAGAATGTCCAGAGTCTTATTATTTTATACTGTAATTGAGAGTGTATATATTTCTTTTCTGATATGGATGACTATAATGAGGAAGTCTTAGAAGAGTAAGCCAGATCAGAAAATGGCCAAAAATATGAGAATAAAATTAATATGAATTAAAATACAGTTAAATGAAAATAGGTAGCAGTGGAAGGTCCTTATCAAAGATGTTATAAATATGCTCTCCTAGAACCACAAAATAAAGACACAAAAATAAAGAATTGTCACAGCAAAGTAAGTTTTACTTCTGTAGAAGGGTGTTCCATTAGCCAAAAATCTAACAAGCAAGCATGCAGAGCATGTAGGCTGCCCCACTTTTTAATCCCAGCAGGCCCCACCTCACTGCTCATATTGATTGAGCTCAGGTTCATTATTGCTCATGATTGGCTAGTTGGAATATGGTGAAAGTTATTTAAATAAGGTGAATTTGAAATAAAATTAACTGAGCACAAGTATATTCATTCCCTCTGCTATACCTTGAACAGTCCAAAGTGTGTTTTAATTCCATCCTGAAAAAAAAGTTTAAGATTAAATCTTACATTTCAAAAATACTTCCTCATCCTTAAGTAGTTCACTTTTCCTTAATAGTAGCCAAGCCACTAGGGCAAAGCAGGATCTTTGAAGAGATACCCTTTCATAAAAAAAAGACAATTATTCTCCCATAAAATCTGCATTTCCCTTTTAAGGAGAGTCAAATCCAATTAAAAAACAAATATAGGCTGAGAGTTTGGCCGAATGGTAGAGTGCTTGACTAGCATGCACAAAGACCCGGGTTCAATTCTTCGGTACCACATAAATAGAAAAAAGCTGGAAGTGGTGCTGTGACCCAAGTGGTAGAGCTCTAGCCTTGGGGAAACCCAAGGACAGTGCTCAGGCCCTGAGTTCAAGCCAGGACTGGCATATATACATTAGCATAACAATATAAATTAAATATTCACATGCTGTTTGTAAAAAGGGTGGTATATGTTTATAAATGTACACTAGGACATACTGAGGATCAAAAAAGCAATACAAAAATAAAGATGTGCAAAATTTTATTCAGTGGTATCCAAGGAGATCAGAACCATGCTAGTTACATTCTAGTTGGCAGAATCTAGACATTAAAAACATATATATATATATATATATGCACACACACCTAAATGCACACACATATACAACTTTATTGTAGCTATAGGCTGTTTGGAGGATGAAAGGTAGAGATAGGGGTAAAAGAATATTATAGAAATTAATTACATCTGTGTATAGGATGATGTAATGAATCTTAATGAAAGTTGTTGAACAATACAGAGTGATGGGGGAAAGCAATAGGGCTTCAATTTGCAAAATATAATATATTTAAAAAATAAAAAGATATGCACGAAGAAATTGTCGGGGGTAAAAGGCCAAGAAGAGAAAAAAATATTTAGAAACAAAAGAAAATTACAACATGTGTGTGTGTTTGTGTGTATGTGTGCATGTGCGCATGAAACTTTTGATAGACAGGAAGAAATTCACTACCATGAAGATTATGTTATCTGGAATGAAGCTCCAATCTTGGAATTATAACTTAGATATCAATTCAATTACGAGTTTATAAAATGATATCACTTTCTTTCTCACTTAAATAAAAAAAAAATACTAAACCAACTTTAGCCAAAAATTGGGTTGTTAGTTAAAGGAATAGCTTCTGAAGTACTGCGAGAAGAAAGAAGGAACTGAATTTCATCCACTAATAGAATTCAGCTAAATATATAAAAAGTGAATGAATAAATCTTTGGTTGTTTGCAGCTATAACTGAATGTCACAGACTAGGTAATCTAGATGATCACTGGCTCACAGTTTAGGAAGCTAAGGGGTCCAAAGTCAAAGGACTGACATATGGTAAGGAACTTCCTGTTGTGTCAGTTCAGGTCTCTGTTCTATTCTTATGAAGACACCAGTCCCATCATGGGAACTCCATTCTGATGACATATCTAATTCTAATTAGATCTTCTTAGGTCTTCTTAGGTCTTCTCTCAAAGACCTCCATTTGTGACTAACCTAAATATATCATTAGGAAGACCAGTTTCCTATACATGAAATTTGGAGAATACATTCAAATCCTAACAGATGTGCATTTTGCTTACTGTATTTGTCATAATGTATTAGAAACAAATGCATATATGTGTGTATGTGGGAATAAATGCTTTAGTATCATAAATTAGACAAATTGAGAAATGAAGCACATTGATATCCTATATAACAACAAGAAAATAAGAGTTGAGACCATGAAGAAAATGATATGAGAGCTGTAACAAATCTTGAGCAGCTTGTTTCTGGAGGAAAAGCCAAAAGTCTGACATCATGAAGTCAAAGAATATGACATATCAATATTAACTAAAGGTCTTCAACAGTCAGAGAGGGAACAGCCTCATGAATTCATCCATTATTGACTATGTCCACCATTAACTTCTTGCTAAGTTCCAAAGTCCATAGGGAAGGGGTCAGATAAGGTCACACCCGGAAGAAACACATCTTAGAGGATATGTCAAGCCCAGCAAAGAAAACATCGCAAATTCATATCTTGGATTAATGATAGTAAGTAACAGAGGAGAGAAAAAATTCTCTTCTGCAACAGAAGGCTAATCTACCTCAAGAGTTTGGCCAAGCCAGATCAATTACAACATGGGGAAAATAGTTCTCACTCCACCTATAGGTGGTGCTAGCAAAACTGCTCTGATCTCTTTAAGGGGTCAGTGTCTCATGAAACTGCAGTAGGCCACATCCCGCATGAGAAACAAAGCTAGAAGAATCTGGGAGGTCCACTCATCAACTGAGGGACATCTAGGTTGGTTCCATACCTTTGTTATGGTGAATAATGCTGCAATGAACATTGTTGTCCTAGTGGATTTAGTATGCCGTAGATTCTGGATGGTTGGGTAAATGCCAAGTAGTGGAATTGCTGGATCATAGGGGAGTTCTATGTTTAGCCTTTTGAGGCACTGCCACACTGCTTTCCATAGTGATTGAACGAGTTTGCACTCCCACCAACAGTGTAGTAGTGATCCCTCCTGGCCACATCCCCTCCAGCATCTGTTATTATTCGTTTTCCTGATCCTGGCCATTCTCACTGGAGTGAGGTGGAATCTTAGAGTTGTTTGATTTGCATTTCTTTTATGACCAGAGATGTTGAGCATTTCTTCATGTGTCTATAGGCCATTTTTGTTTCTTCTTCAGAGAAGACTCTCTTTAAGTCTTTGGCCCAGTTTTTAATGGGATGGTTGTTACTTTGGAGATTAATTTTGGAGTGATTCAATTTTTTGAGTTGTTGATATATTTTAGATATGAGGCCTTTGTCCGTTGTTTGGTTGGTGAAGATCTTCTCCCACTCTGTAGGCTTCCTAATTAATTTACTAGCTATGTCCTTTGCCATACAAAAGCTCCGCAATTTAATGCAGTCCCACTTATCCAGCCTTTCTCTGATTTGTTGTGATTCTTGGTCCTTATTAAGAAAGTTTCAACCTGTGCCAAGGAGGCCTAGTGTATCTCCTATTCCTTCCTGTAAAGTTTTCAGTGTCAGCTTTTACCTCCAGGTCTTTGATCCATTTGGAGTTAATTCTAGTGCAAGGTGACAAAGAAGGATCCAACTTTAGTTTTCTGCAGGTGCTTAACCAGTTCTGCCAGCACAACTTGTTGAAGAGGCTATCTTTCTTCCATTCTATTTTTTTGGCTCCCTTGTCAAAGATTAGGTGGCCATAGGTCTGTGGTTTAGTATCTGGGTCCTCAGTTCTATTCCATTGGTCTTCAGGCCTGTTCGTGTGCCAGTACCACGCTGTTTTGAGAATTATAGCTCTGTAATAGAGTCTAAAGTTTGGAATTGAAATTCCTCCAGCACTGTTCTTTCTGCTAAGAAGTGTTTTTGCTATACGGGGTCTTTTATTATTCCATATGAAATTTTGAATTGCCTCTTCTATTTTTTTAAAGAATGCCATTGGGATATTGATGGGTATTGCGTTGAATTTGTAGATAGCCCTTGGCAAGATTGTCATTTTCATTCGTCATAATCAGTAGAAACCTTGGGCTCTACTAGCAGAGATCTGCAATAGAGCAAAATCTTGATACATAAGGCCATATAGTATGAAACTAATCAAAAGGACCTCCAAGATATTGAAACAACAGCCATATAAGGAATGATTGTTGTCCTTAATGTACTATGTTGTCTCTCATCTCCTTTGCTGTCCCTTGGTTATCTCATATTGTTACAGTATCTCACTTTGTTATCTAATATATTGAATTTATTTGTGTTTGGTTATTTGAAATTTGATAGGGAAGGGGGGAAAACCAAGATGGGTGGGGGGTGGGGGAAGGAGGGTAATGGGTACCAAGACATGTGAAAGGGTATCAATGTATGTAAATTAATGCACCTTCTATCTGGCAAATATCATGTAACCCTTTTACTAATTACAATAAAAAAATATAAAAAAAGAATCTGGGAGGACAAAAATAAGAAAAATGAGATCATTAAGGAGATAAGGAACATGACCCTAGTTACATAAAAAGAAATGACATTGAATCCTATTTGAGAAACTCTTGCAGTGAGCAGTACAGTTGATAATGAGTAGGATTGTGAAAGTCCTATGATTTGAAGAACCATGCTCCTGAGGCCAATGAAACCTTTCTGCACATGTATTTAAGCAGATATTCATTCAGTATGATAACAAGAATTGTTATGTTTTGATCTTAGGAATAGTTTATGAGGCCCCTTGAAAAGTCCTGGAAAATTGAGACAGGAAATCTTATTTTCTTTTTCCTGTAGAGCTTTAAAAATAAATCTTTGAAAAAAAATAGCCATACCTATCAGTATTCTTTGAAAAAATTTTAGGAAAACTAAAAACAGATATTTGGAGAAGTTATCATGAAAAACCATAAATCAAAGCAGAGTTCCAACAAACCATTAAATGAAGTGGAGGAACGCAGAGGTTCCATCCCAGCTGATCCAAGAGTGATATTGGTGGGCAATCTACCAACCAAGTAGGATTTTAAATAGCAAGTTTATCATTCTACTTTCTTTCATTAAAAAAAAATGGAAGCATGTCTTATAGTATCAAAAAAATCTTCCTTCAACAATGCAGTTCACCTACTCTCCTCTTATCATACAGGTCCTGGAATATGAACCCAGAAAACTTGAAATCAATCCCCATCTATTACTCTTGGTAGGAAAATACGAAATCACTTTACAAAGGCTATCTTCAGTCAGCCTATTTATTCAGTGACTTCCCTATTTCCCAGATCATACTAAACAAAAAATAATTAAGCAAACAAAAATAAAATGAAGCAATTCTTGATAATGCTTTTTTTAAAGAAATGTCTCTTTTTTTAAGAGGTTTGAGATAGATTGAGGTGACATTTTGGAATAAATGTAACTTACTCTAAAGAATCAATTCATTTCTACAATATTCAATTGTATGTATTACTTGAATTCTAAGCCTGCCAATGAATTAAAGGCTAGAAGAAGTTGAAAAGATCATCTTACCCTTTCCCCTTTGTATTTGCTAGTGTGACATAACTATGCCCATGGAGTAAAGTTCAGTGTTATGCTGAAGTCTCAGGGAGTAGATGATACCATTGAGTGGAGGGTGAGTGAAGTGGTTTGTGCCTGTAATATCCAAGCTAGTCAGGAGACTACGATCAGAAGATCTAGGGTGAAACCAGCCCAGGAAAAGAAAAGTCTTTGAGATTTTATTTTCAAAATAACAAGCAAAATCTTAATTTATAGAGCACCAGTCATGAATAAGCTAGCCAAGCAAAAGTAAGTTTCTGCATTCAAATTCTGGTATTGACTTTTTTAAATAATGAAAAGGACATATGATCCCCCAAAATTGTCTCTGGTGCTCTTTTTGAGGGCCTTGACCTACACACACCAGGCTGCTTCTCCTCTGGAAGACAGGCTAATTTAAACAACACACTTCTGAGTCAGCCTATAAACATTAACTCAGTAATTGAGTTCTGTGAAATTTCCAGCATAGGTAAAATAATTAAAGATTGTCTTCACAATAACAACTTCATAATTAAAACAAAGGATGGGTGTAGAGTAAGTGTGAGAAGCAGTACACATTTTTTTACAGAGCAGTAAGTAATAATACTAGAAAGCATTATTACCAGTTATTTAAATTCTTATAACAATACAGCATCCATGACTCCTACATATTGTGAGTATATTCCAGGTTGTAATAAAGTAGACATTAAAAACATATATTTTTAAGCAGTCAAAATAAAATTAAAGTAGTATACAGAAAGGTGCATCGTATTGCTGAGAAGTGGTAAAGAACTATCTTGTATTTTCTCCTGAGTTTCTGTGAAGGAGATTAAACAGGGCAAAGGAAGACGTGGGAAATTTAGGACTAGACATTTCCCAATGGAAAGCTCAGATGTCATTCCGTGCTATCGTTACTCCAGAAGTCCACCATCCATAACTCTGCCCAAACCCTGGCTTCCAAAGGAGCCAGATTACCCTAGAGTATATGCCTGCAAGAAGGAAGTGATATTTCCACAGCTGATCTCAAGTCTGAGCAATGTTTCCAACTTGGCTTTGAGAAGTCTTTGGATAATGGAGATATTGCAAAGACAATCTCCCTGTTAAATGTACATTTAATTATAAACTACCATGGAAATAATTGAAACAGATTTGTATGTGTGTGCCAGTAGTAGGGCTTGAATCCAGGACTGAGGTGCTGTGCCTGAGCTTTTTCACTCAAGGCTGGTTTGTGCTTCACCACTTGAACTACAGCTGCACTTCTGGCTTTTGGGTGGTTAGGATACAGTACTCTCATAGCCTTTTCTACTCACTCTGGATTCAAATCACAATTTTCAAATCTCAGTCTTCTGAGTAGCTCAGATTGTAAATGTGAGCCAATGTACTCATTGGGTAGGACTTTGCTTGTTTTCGAATTTTAGGGAGATTGATGTCCATATAGCTACTCAAGAAAATAGCTAGTATATTGAAAAATAAATTCCCATAGGCATTCATTAAAATCTGGGTATGCTTCCTTTTTTAATCACCTGATACATGGAAGTATGATTGGCATACAGAAAGCATGTTTAATGTATGTAATTTAATGAGCTTGGCAGCAAATACTATACCATGAAATATCATTAAAATTCCATGCTATAAATTAGTCACTTCCAAAAGTTTCCTACTGCTGTCCTTATTATCTTTGTGTTTGTGTGATACACTTATGATCTATTCTCGTAGCAAATTTTTGAGTACACACAACAATGTTGTTAACTATAGGCACTGTACCACAGCAGATCTGTAGAATGACATCTTCTATATTTCCCAATCTTTCTACCTGCCCCTGGAAACTATCATTGCATTCCCTGCTTTTATCAGTTTAGGCCCATCATATAATCCAAATCATGTAGCATTTATCCTTCAATATCTAGCTTATTTCACTTAGCAAAATGTCCTTCAGATTCATCCATATTATTGACAATTGGAAAGATTTTTGTTTATTTTAGAATTTTTTGGTTTGGGCCCAGAAGCATGGCCTAGTGGCAGTATGCTTGACTAGTATGCACGAAGCCCTGGGTTCAATTCCCCTGAACCATATAAATAGAAAAGGTGCTAGCCAGAATGCTAGTCTTGAGCAAAAAGTACACAAGGACAGTGCCCAGACCCTGAGTTCAAACCCTGGACTGGCAAAAAAAAAAAAGAATTGTTTGGTTTGGTTTGGTTTGGTTTTGTTGTCTTAATCATGTCTCACTAGAATCTCCAGGCCCTAAGCTTGCAGTCTTCCTGCCTCAGCCTTCCAGGTGCTAGAAGTATAAGCATGCATCAACAAACCCAGTGGTTTCTTTTTCTAAGGCTGAATAACATACAATTATGTGAGTATACCCCATTTCCTCTATACCTTTATATACGGATTGACATTTAGAGCACTTCCATTTCTTGTTTATTGTGATAATGCTATAATGAGTAAGAAGTCATATATCTCTTCAAGATCTCAACTTCAATCACCTTCAACAAATATCCAGAACTGACGTTAGTTACAGGAGCTTATGATAGTCCTATCTTTAATATCTGAAGAACAGCCATCCTGTTTTGCATAGTAACTGTATGACTATACAAGGGTATTCTTTCTTACACATACTTTCTAGTACTTACCTTTAGAATATTTTGATGAGTGTTATTTGAAGATACAGAAGTAACACCCTGTGGTCATTTTAATTTGCATGTCACCAGTGGTTGGTGAATTGAGCACTTATATACTTTTTAAACTGTTATATGTGTTCTTTAGAAGGAAAAAAGTCTATTGAGATTTTTTGCTCATTTTTAACCAATTTATTTGAGAGGTTTTAATTACTGAGTTATAAATGTTACTATTATTAATATTCATTTTTACCACACAGAGTTTGAAATATTTTTTGCCCATTATATTATATAGGCAAAGAACTCAAGCTGTGGAGCAGCTGACAGCAACTATTAAGATCACAGTTCAAACCCCATTACCACCAACAAATAAACAAAATCTGTATACTACAGAATGTTCATTTGCTATTTTTTATCATCCTATCATCAGAATCTCTATACATGCCACATTACTGTTAAAATTATATCTAAAAATGTTAGATTCTTATTGAGAATGATGTTGGCATTTGGCCCATATATAATGGTGTCACATAGACCTCTTCTTCTTTTTCAGAACTTCTCTTCTACAAGACATTGTGCAAGGCAAAAACTTAATTTGTGCATCTTCCTATTTCCCCTGTGGACAGCTTCTTTTATAGCCCTCTCAACATGCGAGTTCCCTGCTCAGGTGCTATATCACTGGGCCAGGCAGGGGATTCTTCACTTCTTCAGGCTTCCCCTTCATTTTCCCTTGCTCTTCCTCCAAGACTCCAGCTTTCAGTATTGTATCTTGTCATTGTTATCTTTCTATGCCTCATTGACCATTCCTCCTTATTCCTTGAAGATTTAGCCTCTAGTTGAATGCCATTCTAATAAACATTAATGTCATCATAATTCTTGTTGACAGTTATATTCATGTGGATGATGCTTTCAGTGGCATGGCCTCTTAGTCCTTGTGATATAATTAACATCCCATAAATTTGTTCACTTTTAGAATACAAGGTAGTGATATTTAGTATGTCCCCAAGATTAAACCACCAGAGCTAATTCCACAACATTTGCAATACCTCATATGGAAACCCCATATTTCATAGCAATCACTTTGCATCCTCTGCACCCTGTCAATCATCCATCAAGTCTCTGTCTCTGTGGATTCGCCTATTCTGCACATTCAAGGTGAATGGACTTACACCATGTATACTCTTCTGTGTCCTTTCACTTATCCTCTTTCCAAAGTTTGGCCATGTCGTGGTGTGTGTTTGTGCTTCAATTGTTTCTCTTTTGTTGCTTGAGAATTGTGTTATCTCTAAGAAATTATTGAATAAAATCAGATTACTTGGAATTTTTCCTGAGTTTTATGGTTGTAGGGCCTATAATTTAGACCTGTGAACCACTCTGAGTAAACTTTTTTTAATCTTAATCTTAATTTTTCCCCTTTGACATCTTTAATTTGTTATTTACCCGTGTATTATTTAGTAACAATATAGTTGTGTGGTTTCTCAGGGTCTTACAATTATTGACTTAATTTCATTGTCATCAGAGAGCATACTGTAATATGGCTGAATGTTTTTGAACTGCCTGAAACTTTAATATCTAAGGATATGAATTTTCTTAATAAATGCTCTACATATCCTGGAGAAGAAGGTATATTCCATTACATTTTTAGTGCAATGTTATGTAAAGGTCAATGAGATCAAGTTAGTTATGAGTGTGGCATGAGTCTAATTGACTGCTGGTTTTCTCAATGTTCCATGGCATGAGTACAACAATCTTTTTAATTATGGACTTGTCTATTTGTCCTTACAATTCTATCAATTTTGCTTCATGTACTTTGAGATGTTGTTATTAGGTTCATAAATGTTCAGAATTAATACATTCTCTTGATGAACTGACCCCATTAATCTTTATAAAATAGTCTTCATTATGCCTGGTAATTTTCTTTGCTCTGTAAATCACTTAGGCTAATATTAATATGACCAATACAGATTTCCTTTCACTAGTTAAAGCATGACACATTGTTGAACATATCTACTTTTTCATAGGTAAAATATATTTCTTTCTTTCTTTTTGTTTTGGCATGTAGCCCGTAGCCTCCCTTTGTAACCTAAGCTGGCCTTGAACTCATAATTCTCTTGACTCAGCCAAATGAGAGGTGAAATTACAGGCATACACCACTATGCTTAGCTTTAAAAGTACACACATTTCCCTTCCAAAAAAGTTGAAAAGAACAACATATTGTAGCAATGCTAATGAACATATTCTTACATGTTCAAATGTTTTTAGACTTGTTAATTATATTTTAAATATTAATAGAATATACGTAAGATATTCCATCAATATTAAAGCATATTTTAATACAAAAAATAAATTTCTTTAATACACAAAATGAATTCTTGCCTGCATTTTAATCACCCCCTATTTTCCTCCTTCATTTTTCTACCTTCTGCCCCTCCTCTCATTTGAACCTCCTGCTTCCCCTCTCACATATATCCATTTCCTGAAACATATATTATTGTATTATTGGTCTGTGACTTAGTATTTCTAAAGAATTTTACTATTCCAGCTCTTCATAGTCTATCTTATTTCAGTTAATTTATTTGTAATCACTTGTATACCACCCAGTGTGTTTACTTATAGATTTATAGGCACATGCAAGTTCCCACAAATGAAGGAAATCACAATACCTGTGATTTTGGGGGTCTGGCTTGCATCATTTACTATAATATTTTCCACGTTTTCCATTTCTTTACAAATGGTGCAATACTATTATTTCTGAAGGATGAGTAGTATTCCATTGTGTATATATACCTCATTTTGAGAAAAAATAAGTGAAGGATGGATCGAAGGGGGTTTAAGATATTGAAGTTATGACAAAATTGAAGATGCATTGTCTACGTAAACTGCCTTATTAAATGGAAAAAATCATTATATAATCTAAAAATTAAGAAAGTAAAGGAAGTGGTAGATTGGGAGGAGTGGTGAGATGCACTGTATTCATAAACTGGTTTGTTGTTTGGCAACTCCTTTGTACAACTATTTAAAGATAATATACACTTCCTCCCCCCCTCTAAAAAATTGCATTTCTTGCCTGATAGCATTGACTCAGGTGGCTAAGATCTAAGGATCCCAGCTTAAAGTCAGTCTAACATCAAAGTCTGTGAGACATTTAGCTCCAATTAACCATACACACACACACACACACACACACACACACACACACACACACACCCGCGCGCGCATGCGCGCGCGCCCACAGTGCATTTCTTCTATGTAATATAATGTGTACATCGTGAATTCATTTGTTTTTCATTTTATTGTCAGGGTGAGGTATAGAGAGATTGCAGTCATATTTGTAAGGTATATTACTTCTTGAACCCCTTCCCATGTTTTTCTCCCATTTTCTCTCCCTACTTCTACCCCACCCCCAAGTTGTAAAGTTCATTTACAGCATACATCTTGTGGTTCTTTCATTTTATATTTACCTGGCTATTATTTCACCAAAGGTGTTTAATTTTTTCCTTATACTTTATTGTAATTAATAGAAAAGTTACATTATATTCACCAGATAGAAGGTGCACTACTTCACAAACGTTCATACATTTTCTCATGTCTTGGTCCCCATTTCCCTCCCCCACCCCTGCCCCTCATCTTGTTTTCCCACCCTTCCCTATCCGACTTCAAATAACCAAATAAACATATATACAATATATCAGATAACAAGGTAAAATACTGTAAAAATATGAGATAACCAAGGAACAGCAAAAGAGATGAGAGATAACATAGTACATTAAGGACAACAATCACTCATTAAATGGTTTTTATTTCTATATCCTGGAAGTCCTTTCATTTAGTCATATTATATGGCTTTATGTATCTAAGTTTTGTTCTATTGTAAATCCCTACTAGGAAAGCCCAAGGTTTCTACTGATAACGACAAATGAAGGAAACCATGGAGCCTATGTTCCTTTGAGTCTGGCTTACTTCACTTAATATGATTTTTTTCTAAGTTTTTCCATTTCTTTAAAAAATGGGGTTATGCCATTCTTTCTGACAGCAGCATAGAATTCCATTGTGTATAAATACCACATCTTGTTGATCCATTCATCAACTGAGGGACATCTGGGTTGGTTCCCTATCTTTGCTATGGTAAATAGTGCTGCAATGAACATCGCTATGCTAGTGGATTTAGTATGTCTTTGTTTCTGGACGATTGGGTAAATGCCAAGTAGTGGAATTACCAGGATTAACTACAAATGGATCAAATACCTCAAGGTAAAAGCAGATACACTGAAAACTTTACAAGAAGGAATAGGAGATACCCTAGGTCTCCTTGGCACAGGTTGAAACTTTCTTAATAAGGACCAAGAAACACACAAATCAGAGAAAGTCTGGATAAGTGGGACTGCATTAAACTGCAGAGCTTTTGTATGGCGAAGGACATAGCTAGCAAATTAACTAGAAAGCCTACAGAGTGGGAGAAGATCTTCACTAACCATACAATGGACAAAGCCCTCATATCTAAAATATAACAACAACTCCAAAAATTGAATTACTCCAAAACTAATCTCCAAACAAACTAGCATCCCATTAAAAGATGGGCCAAAGACTGAAAAAGAGTCTTCTCTGAAAAAGCAATAAGAATGGCCTTTACACACATGAAGAAATGCTCGACATCTCTGGCCATAAAAGAAATGCAAATCACAACAACTCTAAGATTCCACCTCACACCTGTTAGAATGGCCAGGATCAAGAAACCTAGTAACAACAAATGCTGGAGGGGATGCTGCCAGGAGGGATCACTACTACAATGTTGGTGGGAGTGCAAACTCGCTCAACCACTATGGAAAGCAATATGGCAGTTCCTTAAAAGACTAAACATAAAGGTGTTTAATTTATACTTCCCTTTTCTGAGAAAGGGGATATAGAATCCTAGGTCTTGTGCTTGTGTGGCGCTCCGTCACTGAGTGATGACTCCAACCTGATTATACACTTGTTATTTCTGAGGTAGGGGCTTGTTTTTGTCCAGGATCATGGATAGGACACTGATCTACCTATTTTACCTCTCTAGTCATTACTGCAATGTAGCTATGGGTTCATAAGGGTATCTAGGGCTAATCTTGACATGTCTCATTCTGAGCCTTCCAAGTAGCATTGATTATAAGTATGCGCTACAGGCCATCTGTTGATTGTTTATATTTAATATAAATTATTAATATGGTTAAAATTTATAGTATGGTTTCTCATTTGGTTTCTATTTATTCTGTTTCTTCCTCTCCACTTTTACTTCTTTTATACTAATTGATTACTTTTTGCCAGTCTTGGGACTCAAATGCAGGGCCTAGCCTTCTCAAGGCTGGCACTCGACCACTTGAGCCACAGCGTCATTACCAGCATTGCTGTGTATGTGGAACCAAGGAATTGAACCCAGGGCTTTGTGCATGCTAGGTTGGCACTACACTACTAGGACAAACTCCTGGCCCCTGATTGATCATTTTCATGAATCCATTTTATGGCTAAGTTGTAAGATATATCTTCATTAAAGTTTTTTTTCTTTGAGACATTGTATCATGTAATCTCTAGAATAACTTTACAGTGTCAGGGTACACTTCTGCCTTCCTAAATTTAAGTTATTGTTGTGGCTCATTTTGCTCTTTATATTTTTTTCTTCTGTTGTGGGTCTTGAATGAGGGCTCTGGGTACTGTCCCTGAGCTCTTTTGCTTAAGACTAGCGCTCTATCACATTGAGTCATAGCACCACTTGAATTTTTGAGTTGTTAATTGAAGATAAGAGACTCATAGGGACTTTTCTGCCTGGGCTGGATTTGAACCACAAACATCAGATCTCAGCCTCTTGAGCAAGTAGGATTATAGGCATGAGCCATCAGCTCTCAGCTTCTTATTTTATATTCAATATTCATCCCAATTTATAGGAATCCTGTTCCAAGACACCCCCCCAAAAAAACCCCTGAAAATACAGAGAGTACCTAGCCCAACATATACTATCATTAAGTAGTATTAAAAAGAGAGTTCAATTCAATATATAATTTTATGCATCTTGATAAATGTTTCCCCTTTCGTCATTCTCCCCAATCTTTTCCTACCCTAGTCATCCCTCATTTTACCTGGATCCATTTTCACATATGAATGTTCAGTATTATGATTATAATTTTTCCTGTCTTCTCTCTCCATTTGTCTGTCCCCTTCCCTTGAACTCATCTTCCTCGGACCAAACATGTTCCAATTTCTAACTATTTACTTGGCTAAACTATAAAATTAGTTCAAAAGAGTACCCACTGGGTTCCTTCCCTGTATATTCCATACTTTAATATACTATATTTTCCCTAGCTATGTACATGTATGATATAAATTCATGTAAAACAATAGGAGAATAAAATAGAACGATTATAATAAGATAGGATGATGAAAGTGCTAACACCGTTGTCAAGGTTTATCAAAATTTAAGAAGTCTCTGTTACAAAATACTTTATTGTGCTTCATTCATCATTCCTTTTACAATTTTAGATGATGTGATTTCTTAATAATGAGACAAAGAGACAAGGTTACAGGCACTCTAACTGTTGGGCTGCTAGACATGCATTACTTGTACACAGATGGCGTTGCCACAGTAGATCTGACCACTAACAGATACTAGGTGATGAATGGCAAGACAGCATTTGCACCATGGATATGTGACCAAAAGGATGATTCACATCTCTAGTACACCAAAGTAGAATTAATTCCAGATTTCATATGCTATTCAGAATGACATGTGATTTAAAATATACCAATTGTTTGTGTCTGAAATTTGCCACTTAATATTTGTAGATTGATCACAGAATAGTGAAACTTTGGAAGGAAAAATCACAAATGAGAAAGCAATAGTACATGTTATATAGCTACATATGATGTAGATGTATGTAATATAACATGCATATATTATAACCTAAGAGGATTTTAAAGGAGAAAATTATATTTAATCCTGTAGTTCTAAATTTCTTCATTGCTTTGTGTTTTTCCTCTTTTATTTATTTATTTTTGTGGTGTGCCTGTCCTGGGGCTTGAACTTAGGATTTGCATGCTGCCATTGAGCTTTTTTGCTCAAGGTTAGCACTCTACCACTGGCTCTCCAATTCCAATTCTGGCTTTCTTTTTACATTGGTGCTTAGCTGTAGATAAGAATTCATAGACTTTCCTACCTGGGCCAACTAGTATTAGAATCCTTAGATTTCAGCCTCCTGAATAACTAGGATTACAGGTATGAGCCACCAGCACCTGGCTTTTTTGTGTATGCTCTCCATATTTTCATTTGTGTTTGTGTCAATTTTTTTTTCTTTCCTCATACTATATATCTGGCGTTGAATCTGTTCTGCTTTTATATGCCCACAACATGGTTGTTGAAAGGTTTTTTTTTTAAGCAGGACATTTAATTCTAGGCTGATGAAGTTTTTTTTTCCTTTCATTATTTTATTGATGTTACTCCATTGTATTATCTCTTGTATTATTTCTAGTTTTAAAAATCTAATGTCCCTATCTTTTGCATACGTATTTGACAAGCATCATTTTTGTTTGACATTTTAGCAAGGATTTATTTTACCTAAAATAAGGTAGGGAGAGTTGGAGATAAAAGTAAGAAACATTTCCTGTTCCGACAAAAGAAATAGGATTAAGGACTTAAAATGTTGGCTCTTCACTGCAATCTGTATACTTTCTAACCTAGGGAACAGATATGGTCATATTGCCCTAAAACCCTTACTAATGAGCCAATACCTCTGTGTAGCTAAGATAAGGTCTGTTTGTTACTCTTTTAACTGTATTTTTTTCATGTGTGTCTTTGTATTTTCTTTTTGGTCCTGGTGACTAAAACCAGGATGTTATACCTGCTAGGCAAGTTCTTTGTCACTGAGCTACATCCCAGCACTGTTTGTTATTTTTAAATGTATAGACGTGATCTAGGCCTACAGAAACATGAAGAAAAAAGGTGAATTTTAGAACTTCCCTTTGCCAGACATCTTTTCCAGTTCTTTCTTGACCCATTATTGAAAAATGTGTAGTTTCTTAATAGCTCAAAGGAGAAGGCAGGTGTGAATCACACCTTTTTGTCTCCTACACTCTTAAGTGAATATCTGAAAGTAGCTTGTGGAAGGAAACTTGTTGCTCTGACTTTTCAGCTTACTTTCTTGTTCTAATCTATGGACTTTCCATAATTATTATTTTTAGTTTCTCTGCCTTACATACATATTTATTCTTCCTCATCCCTCCCTCCTAAATAAACTAGCACCCTTTAAATTTAAAAGGGATTCAGAAGGGCAAGAGTTCATTTTTCTGTAGCTACTTTGTGTTGAGAGTCCATTCTTGTTCTACATAAAAAATAAATTCCCTATCTTATTTAGGAGGTGACATAAGAGATTCTGTTGGAACAAAACTTAGTTGACAGACTGCCAGGATTGGCACTAGAAACCATCAAATTAGCTTTCTGTTTGTTGGTTTGTTTGTTTTAATACCAAAAGAAAAATCAAAAGAGAATTAGTGAAGTCCCTGTTTTTAGATATAAAAGTAGTAGCAGGTGCAGTGGCTCATCCCTGTAATCTCAGGAAACTGAGATTTGAGGATTGAGGTTCTAAACCAGCCAAGGGCAGGAATGTCCATAAGACTCTTATTTCCAATAAATTACTCAAAAAAAAAAGCTGGAGGTGGGGTTGAGGCTCAAGTGGTAGAGCTCTAGCCTTGAGCACAGAAATACTCATGAACAGTGCTCAGGCCCTGAGTTCAAGCCCCAGAACCAGCACAATAAAGAAAAGAAAGAAAAATAGGAAGGAAGGAAGGAAGGAAGGAAGGAAGGAAGGAAGGAAGGAAGGAAGGAAGGAAGGAAGGGAGGGAGGGAGGGAGGGAGGGAGGGAGGGAGGGAGGGAGGAAGGAAGGAAGGAAGAAAGAAAGAAAGAAAGAAAGAGAAGGAAAGAAAGATAAAGAAAGCATGGAAGGAAGAAAGGAGAGAGACAGTGTTCTTTATATATTGATAAAGTTGGTGCAGTTTTTAAGAAGAATCATAAAACTATTAATGCAGTCTATATATTTACTCACCATCTACAGTAATATCTAGGAAATAATTCTAGCAGTTGTTATGATGGTAACCAGCTAGATCCCTGCCTTGTCTATTTCAGACAGTAATGGCTAAGTATCCTCTGTTTGCAAAGTTTTGGTTGAATACCATGTGTCTTCTATGGGGAAGTCTTTGATGACTCATAGAGAAAAAATTACATGATTCTTTAGTTCTTGAATCTTCCTGTTTCTACTTTTTCTATGAAGACTGAAAAGAAATAGCCACTATTCTTGAAATGTGAATCCAAGAATCATGTCCTTGGCTGTGATGGCATCTTGTCTTAAAATTAGACATAAACTGTGGAATTTGTTTCCTGTCTTTGACTAGGAACTTTTCACGTCATGACTTGCCTTTTAGTTACATGTATAGAATAAGAGTGTTATCTAAATTTGGAATTGTTAGGAGTAGGGCAGATATCATAAACAACATTTTTGAGCCAGGCACTGATGGCTATAATCCTAATATTAGGAGGCTAAGATCTGAGGAGTATGGTTCAAAGCCAGCCTGGGCATGAAAGTCCCTGAGACTCTTATTTCCAACTAACTACCAGAAAAACAGAAGTGGTCCTGTGGCTCAAGTGGTGAGGTCTAGCACCCAGGTCCAGAGTTCAAGCTCCACAATTGATCAAAAAAATCCAACAACAACAAAACAGGCTTTTTTTGTTTGTTTGTTCACAGTTTAATCTAGCTGTTTGCAATCAGGCCCTGGGCTGCTTATAAAGGTGATTTGCTGTTACCCCAAGGCCATGAATCCAACTCCTATATAATCTAATTGCTTAGATATACTTTAAGCTGTGTGGTTGTTGGTTTTGAGGAGGCTCTGATTTTAAGAACACCATTTATCACCCCTAGAGGCAAGTGTTAGTTCCCCTGGTGTTTACAATATGCCTGCAAAATTTGTTATTTTCTTGGGAGATTAATGAATATTTTTGAAACTCAGTATCCTGCAGATCCCAAGGAGTTAAGAGCATCTGCACATTGGTCAAGGCTTAGATAAGGACCTGATTCCCTTGCTAAGATATTTCTAGTTGCTAATCATTTCTCTAAGGCAATAAAAGTAGAATATGTCACTTTCCACCAGGCTGGACAACAAAAAGTTTTATTAGTCTTTCCCAGTTCTAGCATCAGATTGAATGTTAACCCCTAGCAAAAATAGAAACACATTAATAACCAATGACTATGTATCATAACAAGTTTACTTGATAAGAATTAAATAGCCAACTAAATTATTTATGTGATTTAGTCTGACTGTAGTTAGTTTTAGCAAGATGGCAGAGGTGACTCCATTTTATTTTGTAGCTCATGGAGCTTGAACTCAGGGCTTGAGCGCTGTTCCTGAGTTTTTTCTCTCAGGAATATCTCTCTACAGCTTTGAGCCACAGCACCACTTCTGGTTGTCTGGTAGCTAACTGGAGATAAGACTCTTAAAGGCTTTACTGTCTAAGCTGACTTCAAACCACAATCGTCAGCTTCCTGACTAGTTAGGATTACATGTAAGAGTCACTAGTGCCTGGTGGGTGACTCCATTTTTGTTGTGAATTTTGTAAAAGGGTCTGATTAAAATAGTTTAAGTTGGGCTGAAACTTGTCATGTATATCAGGCAAGCCTCAAACTTAGGATGGTCCTATTTCAGCCACCCCATCACTGTGACCATACATAAGCATGTACCAGTATGCCCAATATGAGTCCATTCTGCAACTTCCTCTGTTCTCAAATTACTCTTGTCTGAAGACATCTGCTGACCAATCACTATCTGATTTGTCTTTAATTGTCCTTTATTGCTAGATAAATTGCCTCAGCTGGTGTGATGGGAATTCCCCATCTATAGAGAAGTGAAAGACAGGATTAGACTCATTGCCTCTTTTTTTTCCCCATTTTGAGCCTATTTAGAGTTCTTAAGACATTCTGACTTAGTATTCATCATTAAGTTTAATTTTGTCTACTCTGTATCTAGATAATGTTCTCACATCTTTAAAGGTTACTATTGTTAGAAGTTGTACTCCTGTAAAATATCAACAGACAAGAGTAACAATGTTGTGAAAAGAAAATATAATACAAAACCAATGAAAACAAATATTTAAAGAAAACAATATTTGAAATATAATTATTGCTAGAATACTTTTCCATGGGTTTGACTATAAGTATCTTAGAGAAGGAAAAGGAAGGTGACACAAGCATAAATGTTTAGCATCTGATGAATCTGTTTAATTCATTTTATTGTATACAATGTTTTAGGAAAATAATTATGATTGATGGTATGATAACAGTACCATTGATTTCTCCTTTTTTCTTTTAACTATATACCGAAGCTCACATATCTTACCAATAGTATAGTATGTATGTGTATGTCTGAGATACATACATACATACATACATATATACATACATTTATACACTAATATAAGGGGGCACACATTACTTAACTTTGCTATTAGAATAAATTAATGTTAAATGAAGTAGAATAGAATTGAATATACTTATAACCAATCCTTTTAATTAAGTGGTACTGCCTTATGTTAAACAAACTTATTGTCAGAGAACATAAATGCACTGAGCATTTGAAGATGCCAACCAAAATTAACATATATAAACAGATAACATTATCATCTCTCTCTCTCTCTCTCTCCCTCTCTCTCTCTCTCTCTTCAGCTTTTATATTCAAAGTAGATAGAGTTTAGAACTTCAGTCACAAAAAAAATGTGGCACTGAAAATAGAAAACATTAAATCTATCATAAGCCAGGGAGACAATGTCAGTAACAAAAATGGACCTGTGTCCCATCTTACAAATGCATCTCATATATAATATATATATATATAATAATGTTCACTTAGTTCTATGTCCACTTAGTTCTACACAGTTGTAGAGACTGACTACTTGTTGGTCACTTTGTATGAGTTACCCTAACATACTTTTAATGCTGTAAACTTTAACATCCCATTTAAATAAAGTGTGTGTGTGTGTGTTTGTGTGTGTGCGCATGTACTCAAGGCTTTGTACTTTTTCTGATGCCTTTAGTCCAGCTTTTTGCTGATTAATTGGACATGGAGCCTTGCAAATTTTCTGCTAGACTGGGACCAAACCATAATTCTCTGATCTCAAACTCCTAAACAGCTGGAATTATAGGCATGAACAACTGACAGCCAGTATCACCCTCTTTGTAAATAACAAAAATTAGCGTTTCCTGGCCTTGAGAAGCCTGATTTGTGAAATTGGAATCTGCATGTCAAGCAAGATCTGGTAGTAAGCATGGTAAAGATGGTATTAAGGCAACCCCCCAAGAGTTAATTTCAGAAGAGGAAGCCATTCATTATCAAAAAAACTCAAATCGGGCCAGGAGTTTGGCCTAGTGGTTAAAGTGCTTGCCTAGCATGCATGAAGACCCGGGTTCAATTCCTTGGTACCACATACATAGAAAAAAGCCGGAAGTGGTGCTGAGGCTCAAGTGGTAGAGCTCTAGCCTTGAGAAAGTCCAAGGACAGTGCTCAGGCCCTGAGCTCAAGCCCATGACTGGCAAAAAAAAAAAAACCCTCAAATCTAGGGCACTACCTAAGGAGAGAGCTTTTCTGCCTTTTTAATTAATGTCTTTACTCGAAGAAATAACTAAATTATAACTATTAAATATTTGAAGCAATTGTAAGGATAATATTGAAGTGTTGATTTTAAGTACGTTGGGACATTTGTAGGAAATAAAGAAAAAGTTTGAACAGGAAGAACTGTAGATTTGTAATTTCCTCTGTAGTCTCTCTGTTCCATGCTGATATTCCTGCCCCATAGCTTACTCTATCCATCAGCAGCCTGGAGGCCATGAGCTAAGTTGTGGTGTGGCAGGGGAGAAGGCATTATCAGTTCATACCTCTGACCACATATAGTGTGTGAGAGGATGGATAAGACCCTGTAATGACTGAGACACGACCTCTCTTCTCCCGCAGGGGTAGTGATGCATCAGCCAAATGAAGACAATGACCTACCTCTAAAGCAAGACTTCAGAGGGGAAAATTATTAGTAGTAATGGAGAGTCAGGAAAACTTCAGAGATTTAGCATTATGTGGAGCAAGTCCAGGGAGATCCAGACTGAGAAGCATCTCTAAACCTCAGTCACATGCCATTTAGAATCCAGTTGACTTTATGTTTTCTTAAGCCCTGGATTATATCTGAGTTACTCTAGAAGACTGAGAGGAGAGGCTGGTGACAAAGAACAGTTGCTCTAAGATGACCAGTGAGGCTTAGGAGACAGGGGCAAGCTGTGAGGTAAAAGAGGTAAAAGAAACTTCCAAAGTAGCTAAGAGAATTATAGGAAAAGTTCCAAAGCTAAATGTTTTCCATTCTTTGGGAGAATTCAACTGGCAGCTCAGATATCATCTGTCACCAGTTAATGGATGAGGGGTTCCCTCTGCTTCCCCATTTCCATGGAAAATCAAGAAACCTGAGATCCACACATGAAAAGAATTTCAAGGTGTCTCACACCAGCGGAGTCTTATGAGGTGGAAGGACTGATTTTCGTATAATAGAATAAATAAGGGGAAAAGGGAATGGGGGGTTGGAACGGGCATTCCCTGCTATTCCCCAAGTAAGAAAATGATGTAAAGTTTCTTACATACCCTTTAACTCCATAACCTTTGAATTTTTCACATATTTGATTTTGGACAATTATTTGATGAGCTGTCTCTCCCCCTCCCTCTCTCCCTCCCTCCCTCCATTCCTCCTTCCCTCTCTGTCTCTGTCTCTTTCCCTCTCTCTCTCTTTCCCTTCCTCCCTCCCTCTCTCTTTTTGTGCCATTACTAAGGCATTCTACCACTTAAGGACACCTACATTTCCTTCTTCAGGTTTCTTTCTGAAAAAAAATGTAAAGGTAATGTACAGAGAGATTACAGTTACATAAGTAAAATACATAAGTAAGGAATACATTTCTTTTAGAAGTGTTACTCCCTCCCTCCCCTTTTCCCACTCCTGGCGCCCTCCCCACCCTCAAGTTGTAAAGTTCATTTCCAATATAGTGTCTAGTGATGCTTGTGCTTCATCAATCTATTTGATTTGGGTGGATAAATTTTATTAAATTTGGAAAGCCTTCAGATTTTATTTCTCAAAATATTACTTAGCTGCCAGAGCCCCTCCTCATTCAGAGACTCTGATGTCCCACAAAGTCTCCAACGCTGTTTTTTTCTTTTGGATGTTTTTCTCTCTTGCCTTTTGAATAGTTTCTCCTTTTTTGCCTTAAGATTTACTAGCAAATTATATGTCTACCATAGCAATTGATATTATATGTAAATATATACTACATCTAATAGATACAGTATCTATCTTAAATCTAATGTGATAGTATTACATCTGTAGTTTTATTTTCTTTTTAATTTTTAAGTGACTGCACAAAGGAGTTTCAATTCAATATTGAATACATCTTGATCAATGTCACCCATCCATCATTCTCTCCCATCTGTCCCAACCCATTCATTCACACACGTTACCTAGTTCCATTTTCACATATGCACAGTATTTGTTTGTGCTTTCTCTCTCCATATCTTCTCCCTCCATGTTGTAGAAATCTCTAGAAATTGGATTTGAATCTTTAAAAAATGTTTATGTCTATTTAGCTTTATGAAGATAGGAATATAGTCACAATAATTATTTTAACCACATTCTCTGTTAATTGTGTCAGCTGTATCGACTTTGGATCAAATGGATTGATGTGTTAGTCACTCCATACTGGGTTATGTTTTCTTACCTCTCCATGTTATGTGATCTTTCATTGCTTCATGCTTTGTGTGAATTTTATGTTGCTGGGTCCTGTGTACTTTTGCATTCTTATAAATCTTCTGCTTTGATTGGGGATGATGCTCAATTGCTCAAAAAGTTTGATTTCTTTTAGATGTTGACATGTTGGAGGCAGTTCTTGGGCTAGGGCTAATTGTTCTCCTGGCTGAGGCAAGATCCTTGTTAGTACCAGTTTATTGTCTATGAATTATGAGTTTTCCAGTCTAACTGGCAGTGAGACTAGGTAGACATCCTTGTTCCAGGTTTTGTTTCTCCAGTTAGACAGAACTTTTCTGTGCTATATATGGTTACCTGTTGGTGACAGTGCCCAGAACATGGAATGGGTCCATACTGAGACATCTAGGGTTCTTCCCTAGCAATTCTCCCTTCTCCCTGTTTGTCTTTTTAGATTATAAAATGCTTTTTAGCTTACAAGGTGAACATTTTAGGATCCTTCAAATCGGGTCCTAACTGGCTACCTCTTCTATCCTATGAGATGTCTTGAAACCTCTATATTAGTAAGCTTAGGCAAGACCAGGCCTCATTTCTTCTTTCCTATTTCTCAACCCTGTTTTTACCTTACTGGCTGCTCTCAGAAACCATGTTTGCGTTGTTTCTGGATCCAGCTCAACGCAGCCACTGCAGACTCAGCAGCCTCCAATCCAGAGTCTCTGGGACTTGGAACTCTTGTTTTCTTTTTCCCTCCCTGCACCTGATCACTAGCATGTCCCATCACATCAGACGCAGCTATGGACCTTAGGTCGCCCCCAAGGCCTTGAAGAAGAAGGAAGCTGGGAAAGAGGCAGAAAATGGAAAACGAGCCCCTGCCAATGGGAATGCTCACGAGGAAAATGGGGAACACAATAATGTAGACGAAGAAGAAAGTGGGGAGGAAGAGGAGGAGGAGGAAAAGGTGACAGCAGAGAGGAGGGTGGAGATGAAGATGAGGAAGTGGAGGCAGCTACAGTCAGAGGGCAGCTGAAAATCATGATGACGATGCTGATACCAAGAAGCAGAAGGCTGGTGAGGATGACTGGACAGGAAAAAAAAGGAAATGTTACCTAACAACAGGCCCCCGTGACCTGTTCACCCTCCACTTCTCGTCTCAGACTCTAAACTTGGGCACCTTCGAATAAAAGAGGTCTGCTCCCCTCTGCGGCAGCACCACCAAGTTCCCCATTCCCCCCCCCCCCCAAAAAAAAACCCACAAAACAAAAAACCCGCAACCAGAATTTGTGGAAGGAGAGGAAAACACCTAAACTTCCAAGGTCCTGCTTTTTTTCTTAAAAGTACTTTAAAATGGAAATTGTATTATTTTATATTTTGTATTTTTGTACACAGAGGTAAGCCATATTAATGATCCCAGTGACCAAAACCCGCCATCAGATCATTCTGTCCTACTTCTGACTACTTATGATGTGACCATATTCATTATAATCTCAAAGGAGCAAACAAAAAACCTTGTTGAGAAAATAAAGCAAAATCGACAATAAGTCTTCTCAGCATTGCAGTAGCCTTTGTGTGTGTTCTTAGCTATACTATAAAGCAATTGGTTTGTATGAGATACCTAAGAAGGTCAAATATAAAAAGGTATCTTTCTCTCCTCTCTCTCTCCCTCCCCCGCTCTCCCCCCTCTCTCTCCCCCCCTCTCTCCCTCTCTCTCCCTCTCTCTCTCTCTCTCTCTCTCTCTCTCTCTCTCTCTCTCTCTCTCTCTCTCTCTCTCTCTCTCTCCTTTACTCTTTGGGTCTATAAAATTCCTGTTTATTATATTTTATATTTTTGGTGTGAAGCAATGCTAACCAACATTAAACTAGAATTTGATTTTGCTGTGTTGTTCTTAGAAAGAGAATCACTGCTGTTGCTCAATATCCAGTACCTTGAAAATTATTTCATATATTGTTTTTCTAATTTGCTTGTTGGTTGGCTCTGTTTGGTTGATGCAGATAAAAGGATAAATCTTTTCCTTATTACTCCATTTTGGCTAAATTATCAGCATTAGCAGGAAGGAGTTTTGAAATAGCTAATAATCAATAACTTAACTCCAATATTTAGGATTTAGTGAGGGATTTGGTTAAGATCATTTCTATGTATATTTGCACCATTTTTTAAAATTTCTTAAACCTTACAAAATAGGGCAAGTGATATTAAAACTGAATTCTTCTAGAAATAAAAATTCTGTTAAAGAATATTAATTTTTAAGTTAAGATACTAGGCCAAGGTCAATTTAGGCAAAGTCTATAGATCTAAATACTTACACAAGGGACTGCAAGACAGAAAGTATATATCAAATGTAATATGTAATAAGATAAGGGAAAGATATGGAACTGGGGAGGATACAACTATCTAAAGTCATCTAAAAGCAATACTTACCCATTTATTTGTTTGTTTGTTTATGCCAATCCTGGGGCTTGAACTCGGGGCCTGGGTACTGTCCTTTAGCTTTCTCAAGGCTAGCACTGTACTCCTTGAGCAACAGCACCAGTTCCAGCTTTTCTGTGTATGTGGTATCAAGAAATCAAACCCAGGGTTTCATGCATGCTAGGTGAGCACTCTACCACCAGACCACAGTCCAGGCCCCAGAGCAATAACAACAAACAAAAATGTTCTTTCTAGCCTAACTTAATCTCACTGTCCAAATCCTAAACTCTCACCAGCAGTGTTTGTAAGTTTCTGTTTTATAATTTTGTCACTTTTGTTTATAATCAAAGTATCTTTAAAAAGAAGAAGATATACTATAGCCTAATAACTTTTGCTACTAGTATTAATATTAATAAACACTTCCAATGGGGTAATAGGACCTCACAAACAATTCAATCAGGACAATACAAAATTATAAATAGAAGTGAATGAGCTTTTTCTAAAGCAGTGAGTATTCGGAGTGTAAACTCGTTCAACTACTATGGAAAGCAGTATGGCAGTTCCTCAAAAGACTAAACATAGAGCTTCCATATGACCCAGCAATTCCACTACTTGGTATTTATCCAATCGTCCAGAAACAAGGACATACTAAATCCACCACCACAACAATGTTCATTGCAGCACTATTTACCATAGCAAAGATATGGAACCAACTCAGATGCCCCCCAGTAGATGATTGGATCAACAAGATGTGGTATTTATACACAATGGAATTCTATGCTGCCATCAGAAAGAATGACATTGCCCCATTTGTAAGGAAATGGAAAGACTTAGAAAACATCATATTAAGTGAAGTAAGCCAGACTCAAAAGAACATAGGCTCAATGGTTTTGCTCATTTTTCATAATTAGTATAAACCTTGGACTCTCCTAGTAGAGGAGCAAATCCTGGATACATAAGGCCATATAGGATGAGGGTAAATGAAAGGACCTCCAGGATTCAGAAACAAGAGCTATATAAGGTGTGACTGTTGTTCTTAATGTACTATGTTATTTCTCATCTCTTTTGTTATCCTTTGGTTATTTCATATTGTTACAATATCTTACCTTGTTATCTGATATATTGTATACATGTTTATTTGAAATAGGATAGGGAAGGGGAAAACAAGATGAGGGGAGGAGTTAGGGGAGGGAAATGGGAACAAAAACATGAGAAAGGGTAGCAATGATTGTTAAGTAATGGCCTTCTATCTGGCAAATACAATGTAACCCTTCTATTAATTATAATAAAGATATATATTTAAAAAAAGGAGCTGTCCACCCAGGTTAGCAATCCACTCATGTTAAGACAGGGTGCATCTCTTCTGTCTTCCCAGCCAAAATAGCCCATTTAATATAACCTGTTTCACCTGTTTTGCAACTTGCTTTGGTCAATATTTTCTTAAGCTAGGAAGAAAGCTGACAGTGTTGTAGGTGGGAAACTAGTCTTAGAAACCTGTTAATAGAAGCTGGCAGAGACATGTTTGGAGCAGTAGGATTAATGTTTTAAATATAACAATTTACAGCTATAAATAGTTATGATCTTGCTTCCAGTTCCCAATGGCACCTAAGAGTATCACATTAGGAACAAAAATAATATGTAGGATTCTATATAACATAAGCTCGCTGTGATGCTCATAAAGTTCTAATTACTCCAGGTAGTCTTTACAAGTACAGACTCAGAATATCTGAGTCATATTATGAGGAAAATACGTGCTCCTACTAATACTCAGAGTTTCCTTGCCTTTTAAAGGGCATCAAGGAATTTCAACATACAATAGTCAGATAAAGAATGTCTTTTTAATATCTAATAAAAGCGACAAAAGATATTAGTTATACAAAGAAGAAAGCACATCTCGGGTAGGGAGTCCAATCATATTTAAGTAGGAGATAATCCTCTCCAGAGAAAAATACTTTGTAACAGAGACTACTGCTGTGTCAGTACCCACTGACTTTTACTGTGAGGTTTATGGATCTTTGAGACAGTTTCTATTTTATCATGGAACTGCATATTTAAAAGTTTTTCTTCAGACATTTTGGAAATGGCAAACTCATGTGTGTGTGTGGGCAGGGGCTAGGATCTGTCCCTGAGCTTTTCTAGCATTCTATCATTTGAGCCACAATTCCGTTTCTGTTTTCTAGTTTGTTGATTGGTTGGTGGTTGGTTGGGTTTTCTTTTTGTGGCTAACTGGAAAAATCTCAAAGACTTTTCTGCTTGGGCTACCTTCAAACTGCAATCCTTTGGGTTTGCCCAGTGGAAAATCATTTTAAATTAGCTGCTTTTAAATTAAGATGCTTTAACATCCTAAATTAAAAGAAGTGATTTTTTTTCCAAGTAGATTTTCTTACATAAGTGTTTGTCAAGCTAAGAGGCTGTGTCCACCTTCTAAGGGACATTTGGCAATGTTAGAGATGTTTTGATTATCACTATTGTTGCTCCTGGCAGGAATGATGATGAATGTTGTGTCATTAATGCTCAGGAAAGCACCCCAGTACAAAGAATTGTTCAGCTCCAAAGGTCAGAAAGTCAGAAATGGACATAGTATTAGACCACAGTATGTGATGCTACATCTGTATAAATTTAAGTGGAGAAATATCTTCATTGCTAACTTAAAAAGTACACTTGTTTAGTAAAAATGATTTAGGCTTGTTAACTCTTTTAAAACAATAACCACTCACACCATTTAGTGCTTTATTACATACAAAATTCTTTCATGTTTCCTTTCTTTCTTTTTTTTTTTTGCTCATAGATCTGTGATGGTTTTCCTTCACTTCATTATCTTCATTTACTGCTATCCAGGAAGAAGCTGACAACCCAGCTTCAACCCAGTTACATCATTTCAAATTATAAATGCAAAATTCAGCACTCATTTGCTTATCCTACAGTGTAACAAATATTACACAGTATTAAGCTTAGTGGTATACAAAACTATAATCCCTGCACTCAGGAGAGGCCAGCCTGCGCTACATAGCAAGACTCCACCTTTAAGATGAAAACAAACAAAATTTTAAAAAAGAGCAGCAATTTAAAAAAATATCAGAAAGCAAGACACAATCACAAACAAAAAGGTTTTATAGTACATAAAAACTGATTTAAAAGTAAACACGTACACAAAATAAATTCTGTGTAGCAGTGCATACCTACAATCCCAGCATTTGGGAGGCTGAAGCAAGAAAACCACGGGGTTGAGGCCAGCCTAGGATACTTGGTAAGACCCTATCTCAAAATAAATAAGTAAATAGACAGACAGATAGAAAACCAAAATCATCATACACTGTTGTGGCTGTAAAAGTTGTAGAGAATGGGAGAAGATAGGATTCCCCCTCCCTCCCCACCCCCTGCCCCCTTGGAAGATAAGTATTCAGCACAGACTTCAGTAAAGATTGAGAAAGTAACTCTAGTGAGGCCATGGTGCAAGATAAATTCCTAAATGTAGTAATGAAACAACTTTCATGTTAAAACTCACTCCTAGGAGTAGAGTAAGTCTCTTATGATACCATTAAAATTGATAAACATGCCTAGCTCATCCACATAAACAGAACCTATGCCCATTACTCTAAAGGAAGAATCCAATACAAGAAGTCCATTGTGTGGGTGATGAAAAAAAAACATAAGAATCCAGGGATTAGCAACCACAGGAAGCCATTATACTTTTAAACAGGTGCTAAGGAGGAGATGGTATTTCCAGAGCCCAAGGCTGATTCCATATTAGGCTTGTTCAGCAGGAGATGGAGCCCTGGATAAGACACAGTTGCTGTGGGGGAACTATGCCAAAGGCAGGAAGACACCAGTAGCATCTATTGATTTCTCTCACCCTCCAATCATCTAACTGCCCCTGTAGGCCAACCCTACATCTGGCAGGAAGCCAGATGACAGAGGGCTCTGGATAACAGCCCATAGGGGTCAGTGGAGATAAGCAGAGAAGAAGGCAAGAAGGAATCCCAACCAAACAGGCTAGTTATCTCTTATCCTAATGGAGGGGATGCCAATGAAAGAACACATATTAATTTAAGGCATCCAGTAAATATTTAGAACCTTAAGCATGTTTAACTCCAATGTAACAAGATATCTTGAGTTTGCCTGGACCAAACAAATAAACAAAGTAAAAAGCAAACACAAAATAAAGAGGGAGATTGGTTTTAAAAAAAAAAAAACAAAACTGAAGCACAGTAACAGCAGAGCTGAGTGGTTACAACTGAGATACAGTTTACAAATGCAAGAAAATAGTGAAATAATGGGGTACTGGTAGTTAATACCTGTAATCTTAGCTTTTCAGGATGCTGAGATCTGAGGATTCTGGTTCAGCAAGTCCAGGAAAGTCTGTGAGACTCTTATCTCAAATTAACTACCAGAAAACAGGAAATGGAGCTTTAGCTCAAACTAGTAGAGTGCTAGCCTTGAGCAGAAAACCTCAGAGACATCACTCAAATCCTGAATTCAAGCCTCATGACTGATATCCCCCCACCCTACAAAAAAAGAAAAAAGAAAAGAAACAAAGAGAATTTGTGAAATAGGTGTTGAGAAGCTGGAATTTATCCATACTTGCTTTACACTCAATAGGTCCTAGAGTCCAAATAGAGGCAAAAGAACTCTTGACAACATGGAAATAAAACCACTCATCAATTTCCCTCTCCGAGTTGCAAACTGCAGCAGAACAGACTTTTTAAAAGGCTAGCTTAATTTTCTTTCTGAGGGAAAACTAACAGGGAGACTAAAGAGGCAGTAGTACATGGCTGCTGGCTTTCTCACTTTACTGGCTCACTATGGGCACAGAACATGCAAAATATACTATTACTTTCCAGGATTTCTATGGTTTTTTACTAGTGATTGTATAATTTTTATAATCTTCTTAAAGTTATATTTTGAAAATTGTATAATCACTAGTTTAAAAAACATAGAAATCCTGGAAATTAAAGAGCTAACAGTTAACAGTTAATAGAAGGGATAAGATCTGGGCTGGCAGGTGGAGATATTTTGACTTGCTTGTGTATGTTCTGGGTCTGCATACTGACACATCAAGAATGCCTCTGGAAACAGTGATGCTGTAGGAAGGCCAGGCATGGAATCCTTCCCTACCCTCACAGCCTGAAAAGAAAGATACACTAAAAAGCACAGAGAAATGTGGGCAGGAAATGGAAGGAAATTTAAGGTACAGGTACTGGTAGCTTTAGATATAAATGAACCCAGCTGGCAAATGCCAGCAGAGAGCATAAGAATGAAACATCCAATATGCAGAACTGGACCTGGTTCAAGAAGCTGGGATGGGTAGGGAGCCTAAGTCAGCTATAGACTTAAGGAAGAGTCCATTTTTAGGAGAATGTCTTATTTCTCACTTTGTCAAGCAAATTTACATCACAAATCAGCAGTCTCCTGGGTAAAGACCCTCAAATACTGGAAAAAGAGGTGTCCAAATAAAGGACCCCAGAGGCTGGAGATGTGCTGTTGGCCTTGCAGGTCAGTTGGCCTGAAAATACAGTGAATGCTATGTTGCAAAGTGTGTAGCCACTTTTCTGACCAAGGAGCTCATAGATTAGCAATTAAGCAAGACATTTAGATGATAATGGGCACAGGGCCATGGGAAGTACCACTTATCTTTCTTCTTCCTTCCCAGAGCTCCCCCTGCACCCCTGCTTTACTCTTCTAAGGCTCAGCTTCTTTCTTTTGTTATTGTTGGGATAATATATAGAGGGGTTACAGTTACATTTGTCAGGTAGTAGATGTATTACTTCTCACGTATTGATACCCTTTCTCATGTCTTTGTCCCGATTTCCCTCCCTTAGCCCCTCTCAATCATTGTTTTCCTCCCGTCCCTTTCCTATTTCAACCAAACATATATACCAGGTAAAAAAGTCAGATATAGTAACAATATGAGATTAACCATAAGGGCAAAAAAAAAAGAGAAATAACATAGTACATTAAGAATGACATTTACACAAAATAAAGCTCTTGTTTCCATATCCTAGAGTTCCTTTCATTTAGTCTCATCCTATACAGCCTTCTGTACCTATGTTTTGAGCTATTGGAATCCTCTGCTAGGAGAGTTCTAGATGTGTACTAATTATTACAAATGAGGGAAACCATTGAGCTAAGACTCAGTTTCTTAGTGCACAAAGGCCCATAAAGTGGTCCCACATTTTATCAAGCTATCTGAGAGGTGAAGAAACAAAAAATGTTTTGGCTCTAAAATACAAAGAAAATTGTAATGTAAAATAATTTCCAGGGCAGGAGTTTAGCCTAGTGGTAGAGTGCTTGCCTAGCATACACAAAGACCTGGGTTCGATTCCTTGGTACTATATACATAACAAAAAGCCAGAAATGGTGATGTGGCTCAAGTGGTAGAGCTCTAGCATTGAGAAAGCCCAAGGACAGTGCCCAGGCCCTGCGTTCAAGGGCCAGGACTGGCAAAAAAATTTTTTTTAAATTAATTAATTTTCAAGAGGGAAATTGTATTCACCTCTTTAAGCTTTTCATAATCAGAACACTGTACTTTTCATGTAGGGTATGGCCACATGTACCCATGTTTGATAGCTTTTGGGATGAGGCCTTGAGAAACTATCCAGGCTTTATGTAGCCTTTGACTAAAACTTAATTCTATCTGTTGTAGTTCATGCAGGGAAGATCAGCATTATGCTAGGAAGGCTGGGCCAGGATGAGTAGCCTGGATGAGTAGAAGGGAGAAAAGTTCAAGTCTTCATGACCAGAAACACATGAGGGAGGAAAAAGGAAGACTGAAAAGTGAATATGGAGGAGCTGAGAAGCCTGGCTTGTTTGTGTGCTGGTACATGTAGGCACAGTGCCCCTGGAGATAGTGCACACTGACTTCTAATTTTGGAAACCACCATACCAGAGCTTCCAACCCTGCAGACTGGTTGGCAGAAAATCATTCTGAATAGCAGAGAGAACCATCTGGAGGCATTTGGCCATTCATCGTTGTGTAGAAGTATGAATGCAGAACTGACAAAAGTGTGACAGCAGGGCTTGGTTTTTAAACCTAAGATGTGTCAGAAGAGAAGCGAGGAGTGAGCAAAACTTACAAGGGGAGACAGTAATAGAAAATAAGCTGATCAAGAATCATTGAGGCTAAGGGAGGCTCCCAGGTTCATTAAGTGTCTGGTTGGCTGCAAGACAAACTCAGAGAAACCTCAGAAGCTTAGACAATGAAGCAGGATGGTCTCTAACACAGCCTAAGTCTATATGCCTCTGTAGGCAGTTGGAAGCCTGAGACAGAGTGAATATCAGTCGGAGATAATTAGTTTGAAGGCAGGGTCCATTTTTACCCAGATAAATAAGACAAGGTGCTAACATTTTTTTTTTTGAGTCAAGTTTAGTGGCAAATGGGGTAAAGTGGCATCCATTTAGGGGGAGACAGAAATGTTGGAGGAGAAGGTGGCCACCCAATGTGTAGGGAAGACAGAACAAGATGTGATAGGGAGAATGATGTACCTCTCTAGATAGGCCTCACACCCTGATCTGTAGACATGGAGATAACAGACCAGAGTTAGGGAGGGAATGTTCTGCATTCTGATTGTATAGGTGTAATATCCATATTCTGACCATGTTATTGTGCTAAAGTTTTGTGAGATGTTAACATTGTTGGGATCTAAGCAAAGGGGAATTACTTACATTGTTGCTTTTAATGGAATTTGAATTGACAACTATTCCCCAATTAAAATATAAAAACAGTTAACTTTAGTAAATAAAAAGTATAGATTATAAAAAAAATAAAGAGGAAGAGACTGGGCTGCCGAACTGAGTCAGTGAGGGCTGTTGCAAGCCTGGTGACCTATGCCTGGAGAGCTCTAGGCTTCCTTGAGGCAATCTCTGGGTTCTAGAGTTAACTGTAATTTCACAGGTTACCTAAGAAAAGAGAAGGAGCATGGCCAGGGCACCAGGAAAAGGGAGAAAGATTAATAGAGAAATCATATCACAGTACATTTTGGAAACTGTGACCTTATAGATCCTGGTATAGCCAAAGATTTCCAACTGTGATAAGCCCCTTGGGTGATAGCCCTTAGAGAATGCCTAGGAGATGTTGTAGAATCTTTGTAAAATCTTGTATAAGAATTCATATAGTTTTTCTTTTACATTATCATTAATGGGGGATTTACCAGCAGGGCAACAAAGACATTTCCAACGTAATATATTCTCCTAGCTGAGGAATGGTCAGTTACAATTCTTTAGGCACTTAATGATCCAGAATCTAGACTTACTAGCATTCTAAGTACCTTAAAATATTTTCAATTGATTACAATCAGTCTTTGATTGACTGGCTATAAAGATGTAGCCATCTGCCATTTCAATGTCAGGCCAACTCTTAGTCTTCACGTGGTGACAAGAAAAACAAAAACCATCTATCTTACAGTAGATCTGACAGAATATCCACAGGACTAGAAATTCAAAAGGAAAGTGAGAAGCCTGATACAACACTGAAGTTATCCCATGTTTTTCACTAATGAGAGAACTGTTACTCAGGTATCACTGTAAAAACTTTTAAGGAAAGTCTATTGTAATTGGCTAGGTTTCCAATAGGTATTCAATAAGCTGATTTTCTTTGAAAAAAATCAAAGAAAGGTAGGAAAGGTAGTTCTTTATGGACTGGTAATCTAGAACTCTTATTTTACTAGTCAAACACATTTTTTTTTTTTTTTTGCCAGTTGTGAGGCTTGAACTCAAGGTTAGTGCTCTACCATTTTAGCCACAGCACCACCTCCAGCTTTTCTCTGTGTATGTGGTACCAAAGAATCGAACCTGGATCTCCATGCATGCTAGGCAAGCACTCTACCACTAGGCCAAACTCTCAGCCCCCAAACATATTTTTATTAGTATTGCCAGCTCTGTACTCTTTAGCAGCACTTTATTATTTTATCACCTTATTACTGGATAAGGTGATACTGTAAGGAAGAAAAGAATAACATATTGTAATAATCAGAGAAGATCAAACTTAGGGAAAAGCCTGTATTGGAATATTCTGAGCAACAATTGGACATCTTATTGTGAAATCTTATTGATTTACAAATCAACAAGTGTTAGCAATGTAATTCCTAATTGTTGATGTATTCAGACTTTCAACTAGTGCATAATATTTAATTAGTAGTAAAGAAGGGGTTGATATTAACACTGATGGGTTTATATAGCTAAAAGGTTTGGTGAAAAATGAAATGTAAACTTTAGTCACATATGAAGTTAATACACAACCACAATGAGTATGACAGCTCTTAATTTGTCCTTAGTTGGGGCTTGGAGATGGTGAAATGCGTGCACTACTATTTCCTCTTCTTTTTTCCTCAGTGTTCATTTCCACATCTGGATTTTTTTTTAGGGCTCTGTGATCTGCATAAACATTCTAAAGATGCAACTGTATGGTTTCACCAGGTGAGCCATGCACGCCCCCAGGCATTCTGGTTTTAGTTTTTCAAACAGGGTCCTTTGCTAACTCCTACAGATACCTGCCTCGGACTCAAGGAATGTGCCACCACACCCAGCCTTCCCAAGGCAAGTGGCTTTCGCAAAATTTCTGGTAATAATTATATCTAAGAATTTTTCTTTCCTGTAACTATCTGAATAAGACTATCATATATTCATGTGAAGCGAGCTTATGCCTGTTCTTATTCATAATTTTAGTATCTTTCAGATATTAACGTTTTTCTGGTTATGAGTATTTTACATGTAAAATGGGAATAATTTCTTTTTTTTTTTGTCTGTTGTGGGACTTGAACTCTGGGTCTGGGAGTTGTCTCTCAGCTCTTCAGTTCAAGGGTACCTTCCGACCCCTTGAGCCATAGCACCACTTCCGGTTTTCTGACTGTTAATAGGAGATAAGAGTCTCACTGACTTCAGTGGACTTTAGTGTCCAGGCTGGCTTTGAATGGAGATCTTCAGATTAAGATTACAGGTGTGAGCTTGTCTTAATGGGAATAAATTTCTATCATGAATTTGAGTGTATTAAAAAGAGATATCACAGGGCCTGGAGTTTCGCCTAGTGGTAGAGTGCTTGCCTAGCATGCACGAAGCCCTAGGTTCAATTCCTTGGTACCACATACATAGGAAAAAAAAAAGGCCAGAAGTGGTGCTGTTGCTCAAGTGGCAGAGCATCAGTCTTGAGGAAAGCCCAAGGACAATGCTCAGGCCCTGAGTTCAAGGCCCAGGACTGGCAAAAAAAAAAAAAAAAAAAAAGATGTCATAAACCAGGTGATGGTGGCTCATGTCTGTAATCCTAGCTACTCAAGAGGCTGAGATGAGGATCACAGTTGGGAAGCCATCCTTGGCCAGGAAAGTCCTAGAGAGACTCTTATCCGCAATAAACTACAGTAGTCAGAAAAAGCCAGAAGTGGTGCTGTGGTTCAAGTAGTAGAGAGGTAACCTTGGGCACAAGGAGGCTCGAGGACAGTGCCCAGGGCCGGAGTTCAAGCCTCAGGTGTGTCAACAAAGAGCTGTCATAGAATGGGGATATATCAGAGTGAAGGTATAATTGCCTAACCGGTTCAAGAGGCCAGTTTCAATCCCCATCATCTCCATCGTCCTCCAACACGTGATGATCTAAGTCTACACACTGGATAGTGCTCCATACATGGGTAAATAATATTTTTATCCTTTTTTCCATTTTCTAGGGAAGGAGCTGATTAACGAGCCCAATGTTGTACTAAACATCTGCAATTGCAGCTACCTGGGAAATGAAAATAAGAGGATCTGGATCTAACGTAGGCCTGGCCAAAAACGTAGAGACTCTCTCTAAAAATAAATAAATAACTAAAACCGAACTAATCTAAAAGCTGACGAAAACAAAAAGGGCCTGGGGGTATGGCTCAAGGGTCCGATTGCTTCCTTAGCAACAGAGGTAATTCAATGCAGTGGAAGTAGAATGAGGCAGGCGCTCTGACGAAACGCGAACTGCTGGCCCTCCAAACCCCTTCGGAAGTTCACTCCCGGGTGTTAGACCATGCATGTGTCTCCTGTCGTGAGCGGAATAAGGAAGTTCCGTGGCTGTCCCTTTCTTGAAATTCTACGTGGCTGCAGAGAGCAGACGATCCGTCTTCCCCGAGGCACCAGCTCCGCTCCAGTCAAGCAGTGGGCAGTGGTGGGCCGCCTCGGGCCTCGGGCCTGTCCCTCCCCTCGGACCGGCCCCGGTCTCCACCTCCGCGCTCCGAGGGGAACGCGGACGCGTCCGCCCGCCGTAGAACCTCCACACAGCGGTTCCTCTCAGCGGTCTAGAGCTCCGATTTCACCGCAGGAGTGCGGCCAAAGGGGCACTTTGGGCTCGGCAGACCGGTGCAGCCCGGCGCCCGGGGCGCACGGACGGCGGCGGCTGCCACTCACGTCTTGGTGGCATCAGAGGCATCCGGAGGGGCCGAGGTGGGCTTTTGTGTTGTTGTTGTTTAAAGCCGGGGCTACGTTCGCCCCAGCCCGCGCTGGGATCCGTGGCGCAGGCGGTTCCTTAAAACCCGGCCGCCCGGAAGTGGCGGGCGCGGGCGGGAGCAGGAAGAGAGGGCGCGCCGCCGCCGTCCCCGCCGCCGCCGCCGCCGCGCGCACGCGCACGCGCACGCGCCCCGGCGGGCAGGGCCGAGGCTGGAGTGGTAACTCGGAAGCTGGAGCCCGGACGGGTCCGGGGCGGGGTGGGGGGTGGGGTGGGGTGCGCGGGGGCGGGAGCGGGAGCGGCGGAGGCGGCCGCCCCTGGCGGCGGGTTTGTTTATCCCAGAAAAGAAGTTTAGCAGCCCGGAGATTGGGAAGGAAAGCTGACCGGGGAGGAGGGATGCGGCTCGGTAGAGGCGGCCGCCACAGGGACTCGCTGCCATCGCCCCCTCCCGCCGCCGCCGCCGCCTCCGCCACAGACACAGCCACGGCTCCCCGGGCCACTGCGGCCACCGCCTCGGCTGGAGGGGAGCCGCCGCCGGGGGGCCGCGCGCCCCGCTCCGCAGGTCGGGTAGGTGACCCTCCACCGCCTGCCCGCCCGCGTCCCCCGGTCCCCGGCGCGGCCCGCCCGCCCGCGGCCTCAGCGGGCCTGCCCCGGGTCTCCGCTGCCCCCCCACCTCCGCACTCTCCCCTCACTCCGGTCTTCTCCGTTCGCCTCCCCTCAGCCCTCCTTTGCGTCCTCCCCTTCTCGCCGACCTGTTTCTCCCCAGCCTCCTCCCCTCCGTCCTCCTGCCCCTCTGCCTCTCCTCCCTCCTCCCACTCCGAGCTGGTCCAGTCCTCGGGATGGCGGCCTCCCCTCCTGGATCTCCCGGGCCTCCTCCATCTGGCGGGGTGTCCCCTCTCTCCCCCTGAAGTCTTCTCCTCCGGCCTCTCCCCCTTTCTCTCCGATCCAAAGGTCTTCCTCCCGGAGGGGGGTTCTGGGCCTGCCACCCTCCCTGCGTGCCCTGCTCACAGCCACAAGAACCGCTCCCCCCTCCCCCTCCAGTCCCTGCGTTCGCATCCTCACACCCCGTGGTCTGTGCGTGTCGGCTCTCCGGGGTGAGCTCTCTGCCCTCCTGACCACGCAGTGCCTCCGCCCCCGGTGGTCGTGCCCTGGGGTCTCCAAGCTTGCTTTCTTCCTACATTTTCCAGGCTCAGCGAAGAACTTTTAAGCTGATCTCGGGGACCCAGTCTGAGAGATCCGGATCTTGACTTTCTCCCCTTTTATCTCTTGCTGCTGGCCTTTTCCCCCCTCACTTTATTCGTTGGTCTTGAATATAACCTGTTTGTGTACTGGCTGACATAAAGGAAAAGATTTAGAGGGATTTTCTCCTTCTCAGTAGTCCCAATCTAGAAATGAGATTCACCTTCTACTCCTAACCTTGCTTAATCTTTCAGGACTGTAAATACTGCCATGCAGCCATCTGCCATTCTTTCTCAACAATTTTATCTACATTTTGAACAATCCTAGGCCCAGTTTTCCCGGTTATGGTAGTCTTCACACATATTCCTTACAATTACACAGTCTCTAGGACTGGGAACTAAAGGGGTGAAAGGTTTTATACCTTAGAAAATGACAGATATCTCATTGACCAGCCTGGGACTTAGGCATTATTTCAAATTCTCCCATCATTCTTGAGAGTAATGTGCACTAGTGGTTAAGAGTTCAGACTCTGTAGTGTGATTGCCAGAGTCTAAACTCCTGCTCTGACATCTGCCAGCTCTAGTTTTGGCAAGCTGTTTAACTTCTCTGGCCTGTGGTATTCTTATAAAGTGAGTCTATTGATAAACCTCAGGATGGTAGTGATTAGGCCAGTTAATGAAGGCAAAGTGCTTAGAGCAGTGCCTGGCTCATGGTAACCTCTTGATAAATGTTATCTTTATTAGTTCTTTGACTTGTTTTGGCTACTGATAGACTAGTTCTTAATGAAAGGTGGTGCTGGAAAGCTGCTTTTTTTTTTTTAACACCTCTTTTGGTACATAGGACATGTACATCCTTATAGCATAGTTGTGTTGCTTTCTTCTCAATTGAAAAATACAGTTTATCTATGTAAAGCTTCTGATAGGCTCTTCCTATTTCGAGTAACTGGTAACTAATCTAAAACTTGATTATAGTTTTGAAAAAGAAAAATTGAACTGTATAGCAATTTGATCATAAGGGATAGTGAGGATTTTACACAAACAATTTTAGTGCTCTGAAACACTTAAAACTTGCAGGGATAGGGATATTCCCTAGGTAGGTAGGGATATTCCTCAAGCCAACTTAACTTTTTCTTTGAACTTGTTACATTCATCCCATACTTAAAATACTTTTGCTTTTATTCACTTCTAAAAATTGTTTGCTTTTTTAACAATATTTGTTGACATATTCCTTAGTGTCACTTCGCATATCTTTAAAGTCTAAGTAACAATTTGAAATGTCTGTTGTTCTAAATGTAAAATATGTATTAAAATGCCCTAAATGTAAAATATGTACATATTTAATTATTGAAATAGAACTTTTCCCATTTGTAACCCCAAATCATTTTGCACCACTAAAGCCATGTGCTCCATTCTGAGTGACACTGTCTTTGGCCTTGAATAAACTAATGTCCTTTATCTCACATGTCTGTCACAACAACAATGCTTCCTGGTTTCCTGGTACCTCCATTCGACTATTGGATTTGGAATAATATAGGTAGCACAATTGGAAGAAAGAACTGGCTTTTAAAGATGATAGAAAACTTTGAAGGGGTAAAGAAAAATTAACCCAGACTTTTAACATGAGTCCTCTGGTTTTACAAAGATTATTTTTTTTCCAACACTGTTTAAAAAGCACCTGGTGTGGGCCTGGCATTAGGGATACTGCGGGCTTTTTGTGATCCCATTGAAAATCTGTCTATAATACTCTTAAGTCATTCAAGGTGTGAAATGAATGACTTCATCTCTTGAGCACCTTTAATGGTACTAGCTATGTACTACTTTTGAGAAAACTGAATAGTCACATAAATCAGTCTTGGTAGGTCTTAATTCTTAGTTCCTTGGAGAAAGCTCTATCAAGTAATAATTGTAATAATGTAATCTCTGCTTTTTTTCAATTGATATTTTAGTATGGCACTGACAATAGAATTTAAGGGAGGATTGGTATTTGTTATTGAAGATAACAGCAAGAGCTCATATTTATAAAACACTGGCAGTGTTTATGTATTATTTATGTATTAGCTTATTTAACCTCAGTGATCCTGTTTGTTTCTTTGGCAGTGGTGAAGTTTTGAACTGAGGGCCTTGTGCTTACTGCAGACACACTACTGCTGAACCATGGTTTTAACCAGTAAACTTTGATCTTTTATTTTTTTTTTTGTTGTTAATGTCAGTCATGGGCCTTGAACTCTGGGCCTGGACGCTGTCCCTGATCTCTTTAGCTCAAGGCTACTACCCTACCTACCTCGAGCCACAGCACCACTTCCGGTTTTCTTGTAGTTAATTGGAGATAAGGACTAGGCTGGCTTTGAACTGTGATCCTCAGATCTCAGCCTCCACAGTAGCTTGGATTACAGGTCTGAGCTACCGTTCCTGGCTAGACTTTGATCTTTAACAGACTTTACTATTTCCATTTTTTTCAAAGGAGGAACTTAAAAGATAGATTACTCAATTTCCACAAAATGGTACAGTTCAGTAAGCAAAGCAGTGGGCAGAATGACTCCAGACTCTGTTTCTGACTATTACCTTTCTCACTTGTCACTTCCTTGTTGATTACTTTAGGCAAGATTCTATATGTTTATGGAAATCCAACTTTTTCAACCATTGAATTTGCTTGTCTTTTTTAGGTTGTTTAGAGAAAGAAAAGATGAAATTTTGTAAAGCACTTAGTATCCAGTTTTATCTCAAGCTTTATATACGACCAGATAGTATAGGCACTTGTATTGGGTGGTCATTGTTTCTGAGTTTGGATTTGCTTATCTGTCAAGTTTATTAAAACAGTTCATCTGTGCCATACACTCTACTAGACAATGGTGACACGTTAATGGTAAAACTGTACCTGCATTTGTGTAAGCCAAACTCAGCTGGGGCATAAAGAAACCAAATCAAACATTGCAAATTAACATTTAGATATGATAACTGCTCCAGTGAAAAATGATTGTAAACAGTGAATCCCACCAATCCGTTATAGAGTGGTTCTTGCAGAAATGACTTTAGTCTGAAATGTAGAGCCGAACTGCAGTAACCCAGTGATGTTGATTGTTTCATCTTTCTGAAACTATGGACCTTAGAGTAGTTTTATGGAAAGTGAGACCAGAGAAGATCACAATGACTGGTATCCATGCTAAGCATTTTGTATTTAATCCTAAGAGCAAAAGCATATTCATAGAGAATGTTAAACTACTCAATATATTACTCAGATTGTGTGTGTGGTGGGGGGAGGGGTTATGAAACTTGAACTCTTCAACCCCCTACTCCTTGAGCCACAGCCCCATTTCCTGTTTTCTAGTGGTTAAATGAGATAATAGTCTCACATTCTTTACTGCCCAGGCTGGCTTTGAACAGAGGTCCTCAAATCTCAGCCTCCTGGGAAACTAGAATTACAGGTATGAGCCATTGTATCTAGAAAATTCCTTAGTTTTTCTTTTTTCTTTTCTTTCTTTTTTTTTTTTTTTTTTGCTTTGAAAATACCATTGGTTGCTAGGTAGAGGGAAAATTGGTAAAAGGTGCATGCAAGGAGAACAGTTAGGACTAGGTTTCTCAAAGTTACCTGTGGTGAAGAACCAGTTTTTAGTTTCTAGTATTATTGGTACTTTAGTAACTCTCACTAAAATATATGCTTTGGTATGTCAGATTGGTAAAAGTTTCTAAGCGTGGCTGCCTAGCATGCATGAAGCCCTGGATTCAGTTCCTCAGTACTACAGAAACAGAAAAGTCTGGAAGTGGTACTGTGGCTCAAGTGGTAGAATGTTAGCCTTGAGCAAAGGCAGCTCAGGGACAGTGCCAGCTCCTGAGTTTGGCCCCAGAACTGGCAAAAAACAAACAAAAAGTGTTTCAAAGCTTATGGGCCAGTTAGTAGCTCACAGAACAGAACTCAAGGCCCTGACTTCTAGTCCTACTACCACTTGGGTTTCATCTATAGCAAAATGGAGGAGGGAGGAGATAGAGGGAGTAAGTTAATAAAGAAACCCAATTTGACAATATTTGAGAGGTAAAAATGATTTGATAATGCATTATATTTGGAGCCTAAGGAAAAGAGAAGACTGATTTTCAGGGGGTTTGTTATGCCTGGACGAATACTGGAGGAGGAGCAGGATTTTAATTAAGCAGTATCAGGAAAGGAGAGTTATTAATCATAATGTTGGAAACATTGAAATAGATAAAGATCTCTAAAAGTAGTTTTGATGTCAAGAAAGAGATTTGAACTACAGATAAATTTGGGAATAATCAACATATAATTAATGCCTTGGAGTGGAGGGTAAGAGTACCTGGAGAAGAAGAAGCTATAGGCTAAGATGGCTTGAGCCTTATTGTAGTGATTCAATAATGCTTACTTATTGGGAAAAAGATGCTAAGAGGTTGAAGGAAAATGTTGATGACATCACTAAAACCAAGGAATAGCCTACATGAAAAAGATGGGAGTGTCAGTCAGCTATTTTGAATGCAGCTGAGAAATCAGCAAAGTGTGTGCTTTGGATTTAGTAACATGCAGAAACAATTTGAGTTTCTTAGTAGTCAATCCATCCATAATCTGTTTGATGATGAATTACATTTTAAACTGCCAAATCTACAACCCTAAATTTAGAATAAAATGACATCTATAGCATGAACTATATCCTCTTTTCTGAGCTCAGATCAGTGTTCTTGTTTATCACCATCTGGATATTCTATACATACATTAGCATTTAAAAATAACTCTTAATAAGTTGTATGGGAGAAAGACCCACCATTGATGAGACACTGAATTTTAGACTTTTATGTGTGTGATGAGAGCTAAGGGGACTAGGTAAAGTGATACATAGATGTTTTAAATGCTATCATTGCAGCGTACTCCAGATTTGCTTTAGATAACAAGGCATCAGGAAAGTCTTTTTACGGAAAATGGCACTGTGGCGGAGTACTCATAAAAGGCAAGTAGAACTTAGGTAGATAGGCCAGTGCAGTGGCAGTGTATAGAGAAATGGAACTCCAGAAAGTCTGAAAATATACACGAGTTGTGAAAGTTTAATGAAGTCAATGCCGAATAAGAAATAGTTAATTAGAAGAGAAAATTAAGATAAATGGGTTTTATTAGTTTGTTTTGTATTGGTCCTGGGGCTTCAACTCAGAGCCTGGACACTATGCCTAGACTTTTTCTTTTCCTTTTTTTTTTTGCTCAAAGTTAGCACACTGCTATGTGAGCACACTTAAACTCCAGACATTTTAGTAGTTAATTGGAGATAAGAGTCTTCCGGACTCTTACCTGCCGAGGGTGGCTTTGAACTGCCATCCTCATATCTCAGCCTCCTGTGTAGTTAGTATTATAGGTGTTAGTCACTGGTGCCTGCTACTTTTCTTGACGGAGTTTCCTGTGTAGCCCAGTCTACCTATGATTCCAGTCCCCCAAGTGCTGTAATTATAGGCTATTACCACAACAATCAGCAAAATGGATTTTAAAAATAATTCAATAAATAGGGTAGAAAGCAGCTGGCTTAAAAGAATAAACCCTTTAAATTTGCTACTAAAATTCCTGTTGTTATTCTGAATTAAGGCAGTCTACATTTACCTTTATGTTGAAAAAAATCATAACTTTCAAATTTTTATAGTTTTTTACTTTAATACCTTTGTTTTTACCTTCCCTCTGGTTTTTAGCTTTGTAAGTCTTACTAAATACTTATAAAAGAACTTTATGATTTTCACATACTATTATGGCTATTCATCCTTAATTATTAGCATGTTCTGAATTGTGTAATATAATTATGTGAGGCTGAATTTGATGTAGACGCTAGCAGGTTTAAACATTTTTAAACCTGGGTGTGGTGGAGTACATTTTTCTTTTGTGTTTTTCTTTCCTCTTCCTCTTCCTCCTCCTTTCTTGGGGGTGTGGGGGTGGCAGGACTAAGGGCTTTAACACAGGCCTGGGAATCATCCCTGAGCTTTTTTTTTTTTTTTTTTGTCAATCATGGGGCTTGAACTCTAGCCCTGGGCACTGTCTCTGAGCTCATCATTGCAAGGGTAGTTCTTTGCCACTTGAGCCACATCACCAATTCTGGTTTTCTGGTGGTTAATTAGAGATAAGCGTCTGTGGACTTGAGTGCCCAAGCTTGCTTTGAACTGTAATCCTCAGATCTCAGTCTCCTGAGTAGCTAGGATTATAGGCATGACTTCCCTCATCTTTTTTCCACAAGGCTAATGTTCTGTTACTTGAGCCATGTCTGCACTTCTGGTTTTTTGCAGGTTAATTGGAAATAAGTCTTAAAAGGACTTTCAAGCCAGGACTGGCTTTGAACCACAACCTTTAGATCTCAGCCTCTTGAATAGGTAGGATTGTGGATTTATTGGCATTAGCTACTGGTATCCTCCTCCCCCCCTTTTTTTAAATTTAATTTTTTGTCTGGCCTGGGGCTTGAATGCTGGGCCTGGATGCTATCTATCCCTGAACTTCTTTTGCTCAAGGCTAGCACTCAACCAGTTGAGTCACAGTACCACTTCCAGCTTTTTCTGTGATTTAATTGGAGATAAGACTCTCACAGACTTATCCTCAGATCTCAGCCTCTTGAGCAGTTGAGATTATGAGCAGGAGCCACCAGTGCCCAGCTCATCATCATCATCATCATCATCATCATCATCATCATCATCTCATGCTTTTTCTGTGATTTAATTGGAGATAAGATTCTCACAGACTTATCCTCAGATCTCAGCCTCTTGAGCAGTTGAGATTATGAGCAGGAGCCACCAGTGCCCAGCTCATCATCATCATCATCATCATCATCATCATCATCATCATCATCATCTCATGCTTTTTCTGTGATTTAATTGGAGATAAGATTCTCACAGACTTATCCTCAGATCTCAGCCTCTTGAGCAGTTGAGATTATAAGCATGAGCCACCAGTGCCCAGCTCATCATCATCATCATCATGTCACAGGGCTTAAACTCAGGGACTGAGTGTGGTCCCTGAGTGTTTTTGCTCACTGCTAGTACTTTACCATTTTGAGACACAGCACCACTTATCACAAGTATACTGTTTTTTTTGTTGTTGTTGTTGTTTGTTTTTGGTTGATTATAGGACTTGAACTCTGTGCTTGGGCACTATCCCTGAGCTCTTCAGCTCAAGGCTACTGCCCTACCACTTTAGCCACAGTGCCACTTCTGGGTTTTCAGGTGGTTAATTAGAGATAAGAGTCTCATGGACTTTTTACTGCCCAGGCTGGTTTTGAACATCGATCCTCATCTTTGCCTCTTAAGTAGCTAGGATTACAGGTGTGAGCCACCATGTCTGGCTTTTTTTTTTTTAATTTAAATCTTTTTTGTAAAGGTAATGTACTGAGGGAGTACAGTAATTGTACAATTTCTTTTTGAACAGTCTTACCTTCTCCCTCATTTTCTCCCACTTTTGCCCCTTCTGTTCCCTCTCCCCCCCTCAAGTTGTAAAGTTCATTTCTAACATAGTATCTAGTGAATATCTCTGTTACATTGATTTACCCTTTGTGCCACCATTTTCTGTGATTTCCTTTTCCTCAAATTAGATAAATTTATATATAAGACAATGGATACAGAAATCTCAGTACTTGGAGGCTGAGACCAAAGGATCTTGAGACCAGCTTGGGTTGCATTGTAAAACACTGTTCACTATGTACTATCCTCACTGTGTAATTCCTTGCCTCAAACTCTGGCTGTCATATCTTATATAGATACCAGTGGTAGAACTATGATGGAAGGGAGTGTCATTTGTGGCATTTATACAAATATGTTTAGAAAATACGACCTCCATCCCACTGCTGTGGAGTATTAAGCTAATTTTCTTTCTATAATGGAGGAATAAAAATAATTCAGGGTAACAATTATAAACCGAAGACGTTCTTTTAGTACTTAATAGACATCTAAAAGGTTGTAGTCTGAAAAGTAGTAACATAATTTAAAAAATTTTTAAGTAAGTTTCTTTCTCTCTCTCTCTTTTTTTTTTTTTTGGTAGTCATGGTGCCTGAGCACTGTCCTTGGACTTTTCTCAAGGCTAGCACTCTGCCACTTGAGCCACAGAATCACTTCCAGCTTTTTCAATGTATGTGGTGCTGAGGACTTGAAACTGGTTCTTCATGCATGCTAGGCAAGGACTCTGCCACTAGGTCAAACATTCAGCCCTTTCTCCTTTTGTTGGCAAAGAAAAAATTTAATTTTTTTCTGAAGCAAGTTTAAGTTTTATGTAAAAATACTTTTGTGCCTCACCCGTTGTTTCCTCTCCCAAGTGAAGAAGTGAAACTTTTTGGTTTTGTTTTTTTCCTAGAACTAGGATTTGAATCAGAGGTCCTGAATCACTATGCTTGTTTGGCTGCCTTTCTACCACCTGAGGTATACCTCTAGCTGGGTAGTTGGATATGAGTCTAGCACTCTTTACTTTGGCATCAAATTGTGTATTTGGACAAATTTAGGACATATGTCCACCATTACAGTTTCATACAGAGTAGAATGACTGTCTTTAAAAAAAATCCTCTTTTTGAGCTGGGTACTAGTGGCTCATGCCTATAATCCTAGTTACTCAGGAAACTAAGACTGAGCATTGATATATGAAGCCAACCTGAGAAGAAAAATCCTTTAAATTTCTTCAATTAACCTGAAAAATACTGGAATTGTACTCAAGTGTAGAGTGGCAGCTATGAGCATGCAAACAGAGCTTTAGGCCTTGAACTCAAGCCCTGGTGATAGCCAAATCCATGCTCAAGCAACATGCCTTTTCATTTTTCTCTCCTTGACCTCTGGAAACCGCTGACTTATTATTATTATTATTATTGTTGTTGTTTATCTCTTTTTTACTTTTCTGAGATGTCATATAGCTGGAATCATATAGGATTACCCTTTCTTTATGCTTCTTTCACTTAGTATCCACATCCATTTCTATTACTCTGTTACATTTACATTACTGTGTTTCTTTGTGTCTTGGTAGATAATCTTTTTTATTCTGAGAAATACTGTATTGACTAGCAAAGGCATCTTGGTAACTTCTGGCTTTTGACAATTACAAAAGAAAGCTGCTATGAACAACCTGGTGTAAGCTTTTGGGTTATCATGGGATTTCAGATCTTTGGCGTAATAATTTCTAGATGGTGAGAGTGTATTTAGTTTTGTGAGAAACTGCCAAACTATCCTCTAAACTACTTGTGTCATTTTGTATTCTCTTGAGCAAGTCAGTAAGAAAGTTTCTGTAGTTCCACATCCTTTTCTCTGTTTGGTATTGTCAGTGTTCTGTTTTGGCCATTCTAATGAATGTATAGTGTATCTCATTGTTTTCATTTTCATCTCCCTAGTGACCTATGATGTGGCTAACCTTTGTATGTCCATGTTTGATGTGTGTATATCCTTCTTTCTAGCGTGTCTATTAAGGTAGTGTTCATTTTTCTTATTGTTGAATTTTAACAGTTCTTATATATTTTGTATTATAAATCCTTATTAGTTTCATTATTTACAAGTATTTCTAGAAGTCTGTGTTTTGTCTTTACATTATTTTAACAGTTTTCTCTTCTGTTATGTTCTAGGAGTTTTATAGTTTAGTGTGTTTGTGCCTAAGGTTGTTTTTTTGTTTTTTGTTTTTTTTTCCCTTCATGCTTGTTTAGTTGTTATAGCACTTTTTAGGAAAAGATCATTGTGTCGTGTGAAGCACATTTCTTTGTCTCAGATTCTTTCACAGGAAGCTCCTAAACCACTTGAATTTTCCAGGGTAGTAAGAGTTTTATTCATAACTGGAGTTTATGCTCATGAGGAAAAAAACAGTGTAGTCCCCTAGATAATCTCAAAATGAGATCAATTACCAGGAGGACTCATTAGAGGATCAGAGCCTTTGGCTCTACCTATGGACCTCTGGGTGAGGCTGAAAATCAAACTTCACAAAAATTCTTGAACTAGAATCCATTCTTTAACCTATAGGTTTGGGCTTCTACTCCTAACACATCTGGTTACTGAAGTGTCCTGTGTTGAGAGTAGCTAGTAGTTTGTTTTTACTCTTAAAACAGTATTTGCTTCATTGTATTATCTTTTCCTTTATCAGAGATCAGTTAATCATACATCTGTTGAATTATCCATTCATCAGCACATCACTGTCCTAATTATTGTAGTTGTTTACTAGATCTTAAAGTCAAGTTGTGTCTGGGTAGTCAAGTTGTGTCAGGCCTTTGACTGAATTCAGTGTTGGCTGTTCTGGGACGCCCTCCATACAAACTTTAGAATCAGTTTGTTGAAAACTGTTAAGAATTTGCTGGCATTTGAACTGACATGGGTATTATCTTTCTGTTTTCAGATGAGGTCTGAGGGATGTTCTCATGCAAAAGCATGGAAACTTGAGGTCCATATATGAAAATAACTTTGACAAGGATTTATCTTAGTACAGCAAGTTAAAATAGTGAGAAATGGAGATAAAGTAAGGAGCATTTCATCTACCTCATGTAGAAAATAGGAGTAGAGACTCATTATATTGGCTTTTTTTTTTCTTTTTTTTTTTTTTTTTTTTTTTTGCCAGTCTTGGGCTTGAGATCAGGGTCTGAGTGCTGTCCTTGGATTTTCTCAAGGCTAGAACTCTACCACTTGAGCCACAACACCACTTCCCACTTTTTTCTACATATGTGGTACCGAGAAATTGAACCTGGACCTTCGTGCATGCTAGGCAAGCACTCTACCACTAGGCCAAACTCCCGGCCCCATATTGGCTCTTTTAAAAAAAAAATAAAATTGTTATTGTAAAGGTGATGTACAGAGAGTTTACAGTTACACAAATCAGATAAATAGTACATTTCCTTTTAAATATCACCCTTCCCTGGCTCTCTCAGTTTTTTTCTCCTCTCTGTCTGCAAGTTGTAGAGTTCATTTTCAACGTAGTGTTTAGTGAATATCACTGCTGCATTTGTTCTCTGTCCTACCATTTCTTTGCTCCTCCCTACCCTGCTAAAGACAGATAAATGAACAAACAGAACAAAAGGAAAAGAGAACCAAAACAGCAACAAAGGAAAAAAAACTTTGTTTCCATGTCCTAGAGTTCATTCTGATAAATACTATTTTATATTATCAGATCGTTATTTTACCTTTGGATCCTTTGCTAAGAATATCCTACTTTGGGCTGTCTCTGTGTAAATGCCTGTAGACCTGTATAATTTATCATGTCCCGGTCTATTGTTTGTTTGTTTGTTTATTTATTTAAATATACTAGCTCTTATCTATTGTCTTTATATTTTTTGAGTTGAGGAATATAAGTGGTACATACTTAGAGCAATCTTCACTCATTAGAGATTGGTTTTGGATGGCTAAGTTCTGTTTATTCTAAAGCACATAGATATTTTTTAGGCCTACCCTGGGAAATAACTTTCTCTTTTTCATTTTCCCCCTTCTTGCACTTTCTCTCTCCTTCCTTCCCTTTTCCTCCTTCCCTTCCACCAAATCTGCATTCCACTTTTGTTTCTTTATCTGATTGTGAAGAGTTTGTAGCTTCCTAATATCTCAAAGGGGAAAATAGATGTAGCTAACTCCTTTATGTTACCTTAGTTTTGCAACTTAACATTGAAAAGTAGGTAATAGGAGGGCAAGGTTTTTCAGTTTTTATTTCTTGGTTTTAATGTGTCTTCCTCTGACCCCTTTACTATTTAATAACTTTTATTTCCCTATCTTTTCATTTCTTTTATCTCATTTCTACTCATTAATATAGAATATCTCTCCATTTATTTAGTTCATTAATTTTGTAGTTTCCTCATACAGATCATATATATATATATATATATATATATATATGTACAGGCGTAGGCCCTGTCCTTGAGCTTCCTTTGCTCAAAGCTAGTGTTTTACAACTTGAGCCATACCACCACTTCCAGCCTTTTCTGTGTATGTAGTACTCAGGAATTGAACCCATGGCTTCATGCATGCTAGGTAAGCACTGTGTCACCAGCACACTCCCAGCCTCTGTTATGTAATTCTATTTTAAATTTTTTTAAAAAAATTTATTTTATCTTTAGGAATAGGAAAAGTAATTGACTTTCACATGTTGATCTTGTATTCATCAATCTTTGCACAAATGTTCATTGAAAGTTATTTTCTGTCTCTGGTGTGTACATACAGAGTTTATGCTTCAGCTTTCTCTCCACTAAGTCTGATGTAACATAATTTTGTAGGGTCTATTTTGAATCAGCTTGAGGAAGTTCCCACTTTTCCTTGTGTTTATTATGAAGGGAGTTGTTGGATTTTATCAAGTGCTTCTTATGCATATATTAATAGGACCATAAGGATTTCTTTTTCATCCATTGATGTGTTGGTATAGAATTATATTAATTTTAAAACAGTAGACCAGTCTATATTACTGGGATAATAGACATCTGAGCAATTGAAAGATATATTATTATGTTTTATTTCACAGTATTTTGTTGAAGGATTTTTCTCTCTGCTTCTAAGAAAAAAAATGAAGTTTTCTTGTAATGTCTTTGAATTTAATATTAACATTATGCTAGCTTCATATAATGAATGAGTCAGAAAGAATTGATTTGCTTCAATTCTAGAGAAGTGGTCTAATTTATTTTTTTTGACATTTGAAGGTATTCACCAGTGAACCTATCTGTTCTTAGTACTTTCTGTTTTGAAAGGTTATTATAATCTAGATTTTTTTTTGAAAGTTGGTATTTTTTTCTTGTGTGAAATTTGCAAATAGTGTTTTTCATGCATTGATTCATTTCATGTGTCAATAAATAGAATTGGCTTTATTATTTATTATCTATTTAATCTTCATGCATCAGTTGTGGCGTGTCCTCTTTATTTCTCATGTTAGCAATTTGCATCTTATTCATTTATTTTCTTATTTTGGCTAGAAGTCTGATCTTTAAAAGAAATCATCATTTATTTTATTAATTTTTCTCTTGATAATTTTGTTTTCAGTTTCATTGCTTTCTCTTAATTTTTTCTTCTAATATTGAATTCATTCTTTGTGGTTGCTCCTCCTTTTTTCTTTCTTTCTTTCTTTTTTTTTTTTTTTTACTCATTTTGTTTGTTTGTTGTAGGGCTTGAATTCAGAGTCTGGATGCTGTCCTGAACCTCTTTGTGCTCAAGGATAGCCCTCTACCACTTGAGCACCACTTCTGGTTTTTGAGTGGTTAATTGGAGATAAGAGTCTTACAGACTTTTCTACCTGAGCTGGCTTTGAACTTTGATCCTCACATCTCAACTTCCTGAATAGTTAGAATCACAGGCTTGACCTACTGCTTTCCTCACTGGTTTCCTAAGGTGAAATCTTAGATGTTTGATTCTAAGTCTTTCTTTTTTCTTCTGTTAGTCCTAGGGCTTGAACTCAAGGCCTGGGGACTGTCTCTGAGCTAGAACCCTACCACTTAGGCCCCAGTTCCACTTCTAGGTTTTTGGTGATTAGTTGGATGTAAAGTTTCACTGACTTTCCTGTTCAGGCTGGCCTCAGACTGACTCCCCCCCTTTCTCTCTCTCTCTCTCTCTCTCTCTCTCTCTCTGTCTCTCTGTCTCTCTGTCTCTCTCTCTCTCTCTCTCTCTCTCTCTCTCTCTCTCTGTCTCTCTCTGTCTCTCTCTGTCTCTCTCTCATATATATGTGTGTGTATGTGTGTGATATGCTGATATGCATATTTTTGTGTTCTTTTTTTTGGCCAATCCTGGGCTAGAGCTCTACCACTTGAGCAACATCACCACTTCCCTTCCGGCCTTTTCTATGTATGTGGTACTGAGGAATCGGAACCCTGGCCTTCATGCATGCTAGGCAAGGACTCTACCAAACTCTCAGCCCTATATGCATATTTTTTACTAGGATATATATCCTTTTTAAAAATGATTGTAGGACATATTTTGTCTCTGAATTTTTAATACATAGTACAAATATTTTCCCTATGTTATCATTTACCTTTCGATTTCTTAATAACTATTACATTTTTTTTTTCTGCAGTTGGGGCTTGAACTCTGGGCTTGGCTATTGCCCTACTATTGAACCACAGCACTACTTTCTGTTTTCTAGTGGTTAATTGGACATAAGAGTCTCATGGCCTTTAGTGCCCAGGCTGGCTTTGAACAAGATCCTCAGATCTCAGCCTCCTGAATAGCTAGGATTACAGGCGTGAGCCACTGTGCCCAGCAACATTATTTTTTTGCTACTCCTGGAACTTGAACTGAAGGCTTAAACACTGTTTCTGAGCTTTATACTTACTCAAGCTTAGCACTCTACCACTTTGAGCCACTGCTCTACTTCAGTTTCCTGCTGGTTTATTGGAGATTACAGTCTCAGGGACTTTCCTGCCTGGCCTGGCTTTGAACTTCAGTCCTGACATCTCAGCCTCCTCAGAAGTTAGGATTACAGGAGTGTGCCATCAGTACACTTCAAACCTATCAACTCTGGTATCATGTGAATTGGTTCTAGGATTTCCTGTGGATACCAGAATTTCTGGGTACAAGTCCCTCATTTAAAAGGACACAGGATTTTCATATAACCTGTTCACTCCTCCATATTGTAAGTCAATTCTGGATCACTGTCATTCTAGATCACTGTGTAAATCCTTAGTAAATATTTGTTATACTATATTGCTGGCTTAGATAGAGAATGATGACAAGAAAACTTTTCCCTGCTACCTAGGAGGTGGAGATTGAGAAAATTGATGTTTAAGGACAGCTCAGGATTAGAAAGTGAGACTGCATCTCAACAATTAAGTTGTGTATTTTGGTACAAATCTGTGTTCCTCACTCAGGAGCATTTGTAATAAGATTGCAGTTTAAGCCCAGCCCTGTGCAAACACATAAAAACTCCTATCTCAAAAATAACTAAAGCAAAAAAGGACTAAGGGTGTGGCTCTACTGGAAGAGCCAAGTAAGGATTAGGCCCTGAGTTCTAACCCCAAAACCACCTAAGTAATATAAAACAAAGAGAAAAAACATGTAGTGTTCATTGTAGATGTGATTTTTTTTTCCATGGGTTGTTGGACTTGAATTCTGCTTGAGTGCCATCCCTGAGCTCTTCAGCTCAAGGCTACTGCCCTACCCTTGAGCCAAGCCCCACTTCCCAATTTCTAGAAGTTAATTGGGGATAAGAGTCTCAGGTCCTTTTGTGCCCAGGCTGGCTTTTGAACCTTGATCCTCAGATCTCAGCCTCCTGAGTAGCTAGGATTACAGGCATGAACCACCATGCCCGGCAAATGATATGTTTTAAAAAATACTTCCAGTCTGAGGTTGACTCCATGAGCATTCAACCCATGAAAACAGGGACAGCTGTGTATTTATTGTTACTAATATGCCACGTGGTGCTTTTGCTACACTTCACACATTTTAGTAAGTTGTATTTTCATTCCCATTTACCTTAAAATATTTTCATGTTTATCCTTGAATTTTTGTGTTTTATAGAAATGTTTTTAATTTTCAAGTCTTGGAATTTCCCAGCTATCTTTGTGTATTGATTTCTAGTTCAGTTCTACTGCAGTCTGAATAGACATGACCATTTCTAAAGGCTGAGAGGCCCGGGTATGGTGTATGTAACACTGTTTAGTGATAGTATTGATGTATATCTCTATGATTGGAAGCGGGTGGGTACATTGCCGATGAGTGGTAGCCACCTTTCTTTCATCCTGTAGGGAGAGTTAAGAGATGTGTTTGATATTGAAGCCTTTAGGTGTTCATGATCATAGGACATGGCCACTACTGAAGCTTGTAAGATTCTTAAATCTACCAGCATAGCAGTAAGGGGAATCTGTGGAAAATTATAGGCATTTGAATTGAAATATGGCTAAGCAGTCTTGAGATAGAACACATTAAATAGCTGTTTAATAAAATGTCTGTGCCATGATAAATATGTTCTATAACTTTGACTTTCTATATGGTAACCACTAATTATGTATGTCTATTATCTACTGAACACTTAAAGTGAATGATAAATCTAGTATGGCTGCAGGACAACCCGCAGTTTTTGGTTTTGTTTTATTGTTGTTGTGGGGTTTGAACTTGGGACCTGGATGCTGTCCCTGAGTTAGCTCTTTTGATCAGGGCTTGTGCTACAGTACACTTTAGGTTTTCTAGTGGCTAATAGGAGATAAGAGTCTCAAGATTTTCCTGCCAGTGCCGGCTTAGAACGGTGATCCTCAGATCTTAGCCTCCTGAGTAGCTAGCACTAGAGGCATGAACTACCAGCACCTGACTTATTATATGGCTCAGCAACTCAAATAAGAAGCAAGCAGTGGTTGATAAAGGATTTACAGGATGGATGTGATAAAATAAGTAAATAAAGTGTTAAATGTTTGGCATGCTTGCTAGGGAGAGTATGAAGTGGTACATTGTAGGTTTAGGTTTGGTGAGGAAGGAAAAGGAAGTAAAGCCACAATGGGGTAGTGATAAGTAAATGGGTACAGGTCAAGGAAGTATTGGTAATAAGTTCTTAAAGGATTAAATTGATGCTGGAAATGGAGTAAGCTGTGTTATGGAAAGATAAGCCAAGAGTGTATTTTTAGAGTGTCTACCTACTTGGTAAATTCACTTTGGAAAAACAAAATTGATAAAATCGTAAATCAATGAATATTCTGGAATGTCTTGGAACTTTGGTTCTACTAAGTTTAAAATCCATGGGTGAAAAGAATCATCTCAGGATAAGATGGGGATAGTTTAAAGTATGGCTGGAAGAGAAATGAGTCAGTGAAAGCAAGGGGAGAGAGGGAAGAAGGATTGCCAAATAGTTTTGACAAAAGGGTCTCCAACTTCCCTGGCAAACACAGTGGGGATTTAGAAGAAATCTGGTGCAAGAAGGTTATAATTTTAGCAGCTCTGTATTTTTCTGATTTGGGTAGGCATTTGCCTGTCTGATCTTATCTTTATAATCTTTGTTTTACTAGTGCCAGACCTATTTGGATACTAACATGTTTGCTCAGTAAATGCTAGACAAACATGAAACTGTTCCCCTTTTGTGGTATTCTAGAATAAAGAACCTTGTTACATACTTCTTAAAGTGATATGAAAACTACAAAAAGGAACTATTACTTTAGCATAATTATATTTTCAAGGTATAAAATTAATCCAGCTGTAATTAAACATTTATGTTGAGCAGGTTGTGATAGGATATACAGTATCTAAATGTGAGCTGGTGGGTGGTAGTTCCTTGATAGATTACTAAGGGTATTTGAGATATTTGGTGGGCTATTTCTTCATTAGTAGCAATTGGTGAAAGAATTGTTCAAGAGAAACTTACTAAAAGTCAGTTCTTTGACATCTGATGAGTTTGGTTTTTCTTTTGAGTGGAATATTAGTTTTTGAGTTAAATTCTATAGCATATTGGTTTGGGGGGGCAGGATATGTAAAGAAAAGCAATTTATGATAAATAAGTTGAAGATGCATGTTATGCAGGTACTCTGCCACTTGTTCTATACTTGTAGCCTTTTTTTGTGTGATGGTTATTTTTTAGAGTGGATTGCTTTCTGTGTAGTCACATGTCTGGGTTGTGATCTTTTTTTCAGGCTTCTTGTAGTAGATTAATAAGTTGGTGCCACCATACCCCGTTTATTGCCATTGAAATCGAGTGTCATGAACTTTATTTTTTTTTTTAAATTGGGGCTAGCCTATAGCTGTAATTCTTCTAATCTCAACCTCCCACACAGCTGGGATGACAGGTCCATGCCCTATGCCCAGCAATGGTTGAGGAGGAAGTGTTTCTCCAGTTTCCCCCGAATTGTGATCTTCCTGATCTCAGCCTCCCAGGTAGCTAGGATTACAAGTGTGCACCTCCAGCATTCAGCTGGTACCATTGTGCTTTAAGCTATTATTAAAAGACTCAAAGAAATTTAAAGTGAAAAAGTTCAGATAACCCAGGATTTATTATTGAAAAAGGATAACATTTGCTTATAGATTTATTATAGCTTAAGGGTACAGTGTTTATGAAATCACATGGCCAAAATCCTCTCCTGAAAAACTCTAGATATTACAAGTGCTCTAAAAAAGTCTGTTTCTTTTTTGTTTAAATATATTTAAATATAGAAGTACTTTCCATTGTGTTGTAATTGCTTGGAATATTCAGTATAGTAACATGCTGTATAGGTTTGTAGCCTAGGAGTGGTAAACAGTTTAAGCTTGTATAAGTACATACACTTTAAACAGTGACAGAATTGCCTAAGAACACATTTCTTAGGATGTAAATAAGTTGTTGAGCAATAAATGACTGGCTAAATCTATTTCTGTACGCTTAATTTTTCCACTGATTATTTCTTCGGTTTTATAGCAGTAGCCCTCTTTATTTTATTTGCCGTATTTAAGTCATTATTTTATACTCTTTTAAGTCTTGTCTTTTGTTTTTTTTCTTCAAAATTTCTTGATGTTGTATTTCTATGTAAAGTTTAGAATTTCTCAATTTTCACAGAAACCACTACTGGAATTTTTTTTGAAATTGCAGTTATATTGAAGTTATGTGGCAATCTGGAGAGAACTCAGTTCTTATTTGAATTTTCTAGGTATCCTTCCATTACTTTATCTTATCTTTCTCTAGCTTGCTTTCTCTCTACTCCATTTTGTAGTTTTTAAATACATTTTATTGTAATTAATCGAAGGGTTACATTATATTGCCAGACAGAAAGTGTATTACTTAAACACCGCTACTCCTTCTCATGTCTTTGTCCCCTTTTCCCTCCCCCCATCCTTTGCCCTCATCTTGTTTTCCCGCCTTCCCTATCCTATTTCAAATAAAAAATTAACATATACACAATATATCAGATACCAAGGTAAGATACTGTAAGAATATGAGATAACCAAGGGACAACAAAAGAGATGAGAAATAACATAGTACATTAACAACAACAATCACACATTATATGGGTCTTGTTTCTATATCCTGGAGGTCCTTAAAAATATGGAACACTTCATGAATTTGTGTGTCATCCTTGCGCTGGAGCCATGCTAATCTTCTCTTTTATCATTCCAATTTTAGTATATGTGCTACCGAAGCGAGTACTGTAGTTTGTTTTGCAGACATTTTTTTTTTAAATAATAGAACCCTATAAATTATCAGTGACATCTTCAAAAAAAGCTTATTATCTAGTCAGGCGCTGTGGCTCACACCTGTAATTCTACCTACTCAGGAGGCTGAGATTTGAGGATGAAGTTCAAAGCCAGCCTGGTACAAAAGGACCTGAGACTCTTATCTCCAATTAACCTCTAGAAAAGGGGAAGTGGGACTTGGTTCAAGGGTAGGACAGTAGCCAGTAGCCTAGAGCTGAAGAGCTCAGGAACAGTACCCAGGCTGAGTTCGAGCCATATGACCCACAAAAACTAAAAAAAAAATACAGTGGACTTTGTATACTGACAATGCACCAACCCTGATGAAAGTTTTTCTTCCATTAGTTTGTACTCATCATATTATCATGGAATGAGTATTATTTTTCCTTCTCTTTCAAATGTTGCCCTTTTAATTTTTCTTGCCTTAGGTACTAATTAGAACCTATAATATTGTTCAGTAAAAGTAGATCTTCGTTTTCCTCCATCTTGTTTTTCTGTATTTATTCATTTATTTTTATATTAAATATTTTTTGTGATTAATAGAACGGTTACATTATATTCACCAGATAGAAGGTGCATAACTTCACAAACATTGATACCCTCTCTTATGACATGGTCCCCATTTCCCTCCCACTCTCCCCGGACTTATTTTGATTTCCCCCCTTCCTATCCAATTTCAAATAACCAATTAAGCACACATAAAATATATCAGATAACAAGGTGAAAAATTGTAACAATATGAGATAACCAAGGGATGGCAAAAGAGATGAGAGATAACATAGTACATTAAGAACAACAGTCATTCATTCTATGGCTTTTGTTTCCTTATCCTGGAGCTCCTTACATTTAGTGTCATACTATTTGGCCTAATGTCTCTAGATTTTGTTCTATTGTAAATCTCTGCTAGGAGAGCCCAAGGTTCCTACTGATTATGACAAATAAGGGAGACTATTAACCACTAGATAACCAGAAGTAGCACTCTGGCTCAAGGAGTAAGGCTGTAGCCTTGAGCTGAAGAACTCAGGGATAGATAGCACCCAGGCCCAGAGGCCAAGCCCCATGACCGACAAAAAAAGATACAAGTTTCACTTACTTTCCAGTTCTACATTTCACTTTTACAACAATTTACAAGTCTTGGGGCCAGGAGTTTGGCCTATTGGTAGAGTGCTTGCCGAGCATACACGAAGACCTAGGTTTGATTCTTCAATACCACATACATAGAAAAAGCCAGAAGTGGTGCTGAGGCTCAAGTGGTAGGGCTCGAACCTTGAAAAAGCCCCAGGATAGAAAGTCTTGGTAAAATTACATTGCCTGTTTGGCAGTTTTGTTTGTTTTTAGTTTTTATTGGTCTAAGGTTTTTATGGGTTTTTGTTTTGTTGTTTTGTTTTTTTGTGGCTTGTACCTGGGCCACAAGGGCCTGTGGTTGAATGTAGGGCCTCTTGCTTGGCTGATATTCAATCACTTGATCTTTGCCTTCAGTATTTTGCTGGTATTTGGAAGCTGAGTCTCATGGACTTTTCTGGCTTTTTTTTTTTTTTTGCCAGCCCTGGGTCCTGAACTCAGGGCTTAGGCACTGTCCTTGGATACTTTTTGCTTAAGACTAGCATTCTGCCACTTGAGCCCAGTGCTCAAGTGCATGCCAGGTGAGCACTCTACCATTAGGCAATACTCCCAACCCCGACCTTCCTGGCTTGAAGACTGGCTTAAAGTCTTTATCCTTCAGATCAAAACGTCTTAAGTAGCTAGGATCACAGGCATAAGCTACCAGTTCCAGGCTTGTTGCCAGTGAATTTTGTTTTCTTTTTCTTTTTCTCCTAGTTTTCATTTGTGTACATTTAACGAGTTGTTTTTGTTTTTTCATTTTTGAATACTTTTCATTATAAAAACTGGAAGCTTCTATATGAATAGATTAACAAACTATGTCTAATAGATTAACAAACTATGAGGATTTCTTTCAAAGAGGAAAGAGGATTCATCCTTTCTTAGATATAGCATAGAATGTTGCAACATTTATTTAGTCAGGTACTGAAGTGAAACAAGAATGATTTAAAGCCATGTTTATATATGGTTGGTCCTCTCATAGAGTTTGGGTTTCCAGGCCTTCATTTGAGAGGCATCCTGTCCTAAAAGGCTGATAGAATATTTGCTGATGTTTTTATACTTTGACAATGACCTCTCAGTCTGACTTGAATCACCAAATATTCTCATGGAAGATGGATGGGTAAAAGTAATTTCTTTTTTTTTCTTCCTTAGGTCTTCATTTTATTACAGAAGTTATTAGAGCGATGTGAACCATATTAAAATGAGATAAATATCTTTTTCCTCTTTATCTTTTAAGAGGTAGTATCCCATGAATGTAAGCATAGGGGTAAAAGTAATTTCATCTTCACATTTGGAATCTTGGGATTGCTTGGCCTGTTTGCCTGAGCATCTCTAGATTCTTTTCAACATGTATTTGTTTTTATCTTTTTGCTTCTCAAAAGAACTTAGTTTCTTTCAGCTATTCAGAAACATTAAGTACTTGGGATGGATGGATGGATGGATGGATGGATGGATGGATAGATGAATGGATGGGTAGGTACCACTCTTGTGTCTTGTGGCCCTTGCTCAAATTATTCACATTTAGATTTCATCAGTGAAGATGTGCTTTCTAGGTCTGGTTCAGTACAGCTACTCCTTAAGTTATCCTTTGATATTATTTAAGTAAACCCTAAACTGTAAATAAATATAAGTACTCTAAGTAAAAGATTTAAAAAACATATATCTTACCTACGTAACATGATAGCTTATCTATATAATACACATTGTTTGACTTCATAATTTTTATGGCTGCCTGGGAGCTCTGGCTTATGGCTACTGTCAGAATCATACCTTACTGTATATCACTAATTTAGATTCAAAATTCAAAACTTGAAGTGTGGTTTCTGTTAAATGTATTATCCTTTTTTTGTTGTTGTTTTTTCTTTGCCAGTCCTGGGCTTGGGCTCAGGGCCTGAGCACTGTCCTTGGAGTTTCTCAAGGCTAGCACTCTACCAATTGAGTCTCAGCACCACTTCCAGCTTTTTTTTATGTATGTGGTACCGAGGAATCGAACCCGGGTATTCGAGCATGCTAGGCAAGCACTCTACCACAAGGCCAAACTCCCGGCCCCTGTATTATCCTTTTTTTTTTGTACCATTCTAAAGTAGGGGAAGCTTAAGTCAAACCATCACAAGTCAAGAACTGTCTTTATTCATTTTGTGTTAAGGGTCTGTGTGTCTGATTACTTAACAGACCACATGCAGTTTCAGGTATAATTTGTTAATCTATTAGGCAGGGCATTCATTCAATGATCTGCCCAAATTTGTGAATTTTGTCTTCTCCAGTTTGTTTCTTATGATAAACCTCATTGTGAAAATGCTAAATAAAAACCTGCAACTTTGTTCATTTGAACAGCACAATAAAATCTCATGCTGCCCCATATGTGCTGGTAGAAATAGTAAATGTTCTTTATCTAGCATATTCATACCATATATATTGTTTGCCCAATAGACAACTAAAAAGATTTAGATGCACAAAACTAGTGATATTAGCAATTAAGTATATTAAAAGTAGCAAATGCTTCCCTTAAATTAAGTGAAAAGCTCTTGACTTAATAAGAAAACAAACAAAAAAATATGAGCTTGCTAAGATCTGTGTGAATAATGAGCCATTTATCCATGAATTTTGTTATGCTGTTGCTCCTCAGACTACAAAAGATACAGTTCATAAGTATTTATAGTTAAGATGTAAAAGACATCAAATTAATAGGATGGGATCATCCACGGTTTCAAACGTTTGATGGGAATCTTCTGATTTTTTCTGTCTTCAGTATCTGTCACCTTATTCTTTGTTACCATAGTCATCTTTCTCTGATTCTGGGAAATCTTTTCATAGGTTTTTAGCAGCATTGAATTTCATTTTTTATTTTGAATACATCAATTTTTGTAATACCAGGGTTTGAACTCTGAGATACTCCAACTATTTTTGCTTTATTTTTCAGATATGGTTTACTGTTTTGCATCAAAGTACAATCTTCCTGACTGCTATCTCCCAAATAGCTGAGATTATAGGAGTGTGCTACCACTCTTAACTGGCCAAAACTGTATCATAGAATACATGTTAGAAGAAAGCACTATGATAGAGGCCAAGTCATATGGGGGAACCTTGGGGTACAAATAGACTTGTGGAAATCTTTAGTGTTTTGGCGTAGACTTCTTTAGTGTTTTTACGGATGTGTGACTAGAACTTATGATGACAGCTCTGCAGCAGACTTCTCATCCTACCTAGAATTGTGAGGCTTGTTTAAATTTGAAGTGTTGTATATGGCAGGAGCTTATGATCGTTTTCTAAATTATTTCAAATCTTCACATTACTTCTAAATTGAATTTTGAATATTGTTTTATAAATATTGACTATATCTTGCCTGTTACCTCTTTCCATTTAAGATCAGTAATCAGACCTCTTTTGTTAATAGGTCAATTATTCAACATTGTGTGATAGTGTATAATTCTTAAACGTCTGCAATAAAGTGGCAATGTCTCGAGAACCCACCCCACCTCTGCCTGGAGATATGTCTACTGGTCCTATTGCAGAAAGCTGGTGTTATACACAGGTACATGTGTTTAAAATGCATTACTTTATCTCACTTGAAATTTTTATTAAGAATATTGTTGTGAACTCCTGGCATTAGAAGGATTTATTAGAAGGATTTATTGCATTAGAAGGATTTATTGTAATGAATTATAGGATACTTGATGCGATTACCTAAAAACATAGGCATCATTATTATAAAAAGTGACTTTCTGAATCTCTTAGGTAAAAGTAGTAAAATTTTCCTACATGTGGACCATTAATAACTTCAGTTTTTGCCGAGAAGAAATGGGTGAAGTGTTAAAAAGTTCAACATTTTCATCTGGTCCAAGTGACAAAATGAAATGGTAAGATTTTTGTTTCTTTGGGGTGATAATTTCATTTATAACTTAATAATCAGGTGTTATAGTTGGTTTGTTGTTATTGTTGCTCTTTCAGTGTGCTGATATTAGTATGATTTTACAATGGTAATATGTCCCTAATAATATAGAGACTTATGAAGAACTGCGGGATATTTGAAAAGCTTATTTATGATATTAGCAGATGATCTCAGTATTGCTTCTTTTTTTTGTATTCTTTAAGTATTATATTCTTCCAAGTGAGCCTATTGTTTTATTTTAGGTGCCTGAGGGTAAATCCAAAGGGATTAGATGATGAAAGTAAAGACTACTTGTCCTTATATTTGCTTTTAGTCAGCTGCCCCAAAAGTGAAGTCCGAGCAAAATTCAAATTTTCTCTTCTGAATGCTAAGAGGGAGGAAACAAAAGCAATGGGTAAGTGATTTGCAAATTGATGTTAGCTAGAAAGCTGAAGGCTCCCAGGCATGCTTATACTTAAACACTTAACTTGGCCTTTTTCATTTTAAATTTCAGTGGCAGTCTGTGTTCTATTTTAGCAAGTCTTACACTGTAGAAGACATATAAGTTAAAATAATACTAAATTTTTTCTTAGATCTTGAAATGACATTATACTTGGTATTTGCAAAAAATAGCTGCTGTTAGGACAAGATACCTGGCTTTGAATAATGTGCTTAAGAACTATTAATCTTGTCCTTTGACTTATTTGTCACACAATAAATTCTGGAAAAGATGCATAGGAGAAGGAATATCCCAATATCTTGGCAATAGAAGTTTTTGAACAGTAAACCCAATACTGACTGAAAAAAAGATGTTTTTCTTAGACTCATAGACTATTAAATTCAGGCTAGAATTTATAGTTATAGCTCTAGTTGAAATGCTGTTGCCTGTAGCCACATAATAGAAAACTATCAAAAGATACATATATATATATATTAAATAAGATAGTATGTCATGAACTGCCATACTGAATTCTTAATACTTTTTAGAACTAAATCACAGAATCAAGTAGCTTTATTGTAACAATAACACACTTTAAAATATGTTATTGATGAACTTACTTGTATTTTTTACCTTGTCTGATGCTTAAGATAGTAGAGAATTTCAGTCAGATCACTGGATTTCTACCTCCACTTTTTATATGTTAAAAGATGATGATTAATTTCAATAGAGAATCTGTTTCATGGTTATTACAATTATGGAAGCATTTACTTCTAAGATGTCCTTAAAGGCTTTGATAAATTACCCTAAAAACATGTTTTAAACTTTCATGAAAGGTTTTTGTTTTTTTCAATTTAAGGGATGAGAAGAGTATATTTAAAGACTCAGGAAGCCAGGTGTGGTGGATCACACTTGTAATCCTAGCTACTCAGGAGGCAGAGATCTGAGGATTTTGGTTCAAAGCCAGCCCAGGCACTGAACATCATGAGACTCTTATCTCTAGGAAATGGGAAGTGGGGCTTAGGCTCCAGAGGTAGGATGGTAGCCTTGAGCTGAAGGGCTCAGGGGCAGCACATGGGCCCAGAGTTCAAGCCCCATGACCCACAAAAAAAAAAAAAAAAAAGACTCAGGAATGACTGATAGTTCTTTTTGTGTGCCAGTCCTGAGGCTTGAATTCAGGCCATAGGTGCCAACTCTTGGCATTTGAGCTAGCACTTAAGTCACGGCTCCATTTCCGCCTGTTTGTTGGTTAATAGCAAAGAAGAATCTCATGGACTTTTCTGCTTTTGCTGGCTTTGAACTGTGATCCTCAGATTTCAGCCTTGTAAAACTAGGATTATAGGAGAGAGCCACCAATATCCAACTGACTAGGGGCTTTATTAGCTTATTTGCTGGTTTGGGGGTTTTCTGTAGTTGAGTAAAACTTAAATAGGTAAGATGTTTGTTAGGAATACTTAAAAGTTATCTTGGTGATTTGGAACATACATTTTAAAGGAAGAAACTGGAAATGAGAGGTACATTTCAACCTGAGGTCTATCCAGATATTAAATAATGAGTACTTTCTCAAGGCTAGAGGACCTGAGACTCTTTTTTTTTTTTTTTTTTTTTTTTTTTTTTTTTTTTTTGCCAGTCCTGGGCTTGAGCTCAGGGCCTGAGCACTCCCAACAATTCCACTACTTGGCATTTACCCAACCATCCAGAAACAAGGGCATACTAAATCCACTAGCACAACAATGTTCATTGCAGCACTATTCACCATAGCAAAGATATGGAACCAACCTAGATGTCCCTCAGTTGATGAGTGGATCAACAAGTTGTGGTATTTGTACACAATGGAATTCTATGCTGCTGTCAGAAAAAATGACATCGCCCCATTTGTTAGGAAATGGAAAGACTTAGAAAAAATCATATTAAGTGAAGTAAGCCAGACTCAAAGGAACTTAGGCTCAATGGTTTCCCTCATTCGTCATAATCAGTAGAAACCTTGGGCTCTAGTAGCAGAGATCTGCAATAGAGCAAAATCTTGATACATAAGGCCATATAGTATAAAGCTAATTGAAAGGACCTCCAGGATGTTGAAACAAAAGCCATATAAGGAATGATTGTTGTCCTTAATGTACTATGTTTTCTCTCATCTCCTTTGCTGTCCCTTGGTTATCTCATATTGTTACAGTATCTCACTTTGTTATCTGATATATTGAATTTACTTGTATTTGGTTATTTGAAATTTGATAGGGAAGGGGGGAAAACCAAGACGGGTAAGGGGGGTGGGAGGAGGGTAATGGGTACCAAGACATGTGAAAGGGTATCAATGTATGTGAATTAATGCACCTTCTATCTGGCAAATATCATGTAACCCTTTTACTAATTACAATAAAAAATTAAAAAAAACAAAAACAAAAACAAAAATAATGAGTACTATGTACCGTGCCTTTGTTAACATTGTGTTTTAGATTGAGACTTTTCAAAATCATTCTCTTGCCTACTAGATTTAATCTGGCTTTTCTTAAGAAATCTAGAATTTTTAAAATTGAGCTCACCGATAAAGTGATCTCATGGCTAAAATTTCAGTAGCAACATAGGTAATCTGTTTCTTCCTCATTGATTTTTTAGGACTATGTTATTTATGAACATACAAAATTTTATAATGTGCAAACCAAGTACTATTTTTTAATATTTATTTAAAATGTGTTATCATTAAGAAAAATGTCTCCTGGATACTTGTTTTATTTAAACTTCTCTTTCCCATCAGAAAGCCAAAGAGCATATCGATTTGTGCAAGGAAAAGACTGGGGATTTAAAAAATTCATTAGAAGGGATTTTTTGCTTGATGAAGCTAATGGTCTTTTACCAGATGACAAGCTTACTTTATTTTGTGAGGTGGGTATATATATATATATATGTGTGTGTGTGTGTGTGTGTGTGTGTGTGTGTGTGTATTTTTAAACTATAAAGAACCCAATCATTGTACTTAATAATATGGCAGAAATGTAAACTGAATTACACATGCAATATGCTTTTAAAATTAAAGTAGTTAGTAAAGTGTCATTTAAAAATACTTGACCAGAAAAAGCTGACAAAATTAAACTTTTCTTGCAAATCAATATGGTGACCCAAACTGAAAAATGTTATCTCTAGCTATAAATTATATGTGTAGTTACACTGCCACATATTAAATCCCTTTTATTCTTGGAAAAACTAGCTGTGCTTTTTTGGGTGTGTCAACTTTTTATAAATATCTTCTTCATTCTGAATAACACTGATACAAGATGGCCAACTATTTTAGAGTTTTTATATTAAAAAGTATTACTCAAAGTTTATCAGTTTGAATCAAAAAGTACCTGAAATGATTGGGAATCCTAGTTATTTAAACAACTGGGAGGATTAATCATGAAGGTATTATAGCATTCTGAAAAGTTGATCTCACAGGATAAATTGTGCACCTTTGTTTTTACAAATATATAAAGCATATATTCATATAACTTCAGTTTGAGAGTTGTAGTATTGCTTCTACTGATAACTTGTTATTTGTCTTAATGTTTGGATTAGCTGCTGCCATTATGATCAATTAATAGTTTCATCTGAATGAATTTTTGAGAATCATCTTTGGAATCCGTTCAAGGATTGTATAAATACTGTTTCATTGAATTCCAAAATCCAAAACACTTGTTGATAGTAGGCATGTATTCTAAGTGGTACTCTAAATAATTGTTATACTAATTATAAAAAATTATCATAAAATGTAGACTCTTAGAGATTTTAGCAGCTATCTTAAATTTGAATGTGTTACTTTTTAATATGTCGTCTTACAGTTTAATGGGCCTTTAAGGAGAAACTGTAATCAGTCTTTTTCTTTTTTCTTTCTTTCTTAATGAGTCGACCTTTATAGAAGATAATTCCTATTTTAGTATTTTAATTATAATTTAAGGGAATTTTATACATGTATTATGCTGGAACCTAGACAATCAAGAATTCAGAATTAAGGCTGAAATTAAAATTAAGATTTTTTTGTTTTGTATGTTTGAAGTATGTTAAGTATCCATATGTTAGATTATACATGTTATAGTGACCCTCCAGAAGTAGAGCCAACTCTGACTTAGTCTTAAGTTGGCATTGATTACATCTATTTTTAGATCCCAAATTACACATTTGTACCCGGGGCACCATATTTAGCATAGGTGGGCAAAAAGTGCTTTTAGCAACATTATTCGTGCCCTCCATCATTTCTTCCACCCCTCTCATGGATGCCCTTCCTTTGACAGCATCTCTAGCACTGCTTGCGGAAGAGGAGGAAGCATTGCACTGCCCTACCTAAGAACTGCCTCCTCCCCCTCCCCTGCAAGTGGTGCTGTAGACAGGTAAGGCAGGTGGGTGCTACCCTTTATATACAAGACAGCTTAATCTTGCAGAGTCCATACAGTGACTGAAGTGGTGAGAGCTAGATGGCTCTGCCTCTTCTCTTCATATAATGTAGAAAACAGGAATAAACAATAAATTGAACTAGAAAACATTGTGTTAGTTCACCTTTGTGAAACCCAACAGTTTTTAAGTACCCTTAATGTTAAGTTTATGGATTCATGCCATCCAAGAAATATAGAAAAAATAATTACTTTTTAGAACACATCTTTTTTCATACTGTTATTATTTTGTTAATATATAGTAGTTTTTCTATTTTAAAGTAGTTTGTAACAGTAGGTATAAGTTGAGTTTTATTTCCTAAAAATTCCTGTCTTGGCAAAATGAAAAGCTGACTACCATATATCACCAGATTTTGTTTTAAATGGCACCTATCTGTGAAAGTCAGAAACTCTTTAAGACTCAGTAATCTAGAATACAGTGAAAAAAAATGGAATCTTAAAAGTTTGACCTTTAGAGCCATGGTAGGGAAGTGAGAGTAGTTTATTACAGAGATAGCTTATATTATTATAGCTGCAAGATTCCCTAGGTTTTAGACTATTTTGGAGAGTTCATCTTTTAAAAATTATTTTATAATTAACTTAGCTCCCATAGGCAATCTAGATTTTAGGATACTCATTTGATTAGATTGTCTTAATTTTTCATCTTCACTCTATTGTTAGGATTGAGCCAAATATGTTTTAAAAATAACTTCTGAATAAGTTAAGTTAGCAAAGAATCTCAGCCTTCTTCCTGAATTTTTAATTCTAGGTTCCATGACTAAGCCCATTTCTACTATCTATTTTGAATAATAGGAAATACTAAATTTGTATAATTGCTTTAATTATATAAATGGAGAAAGCAGTCATAAAAAATCACATGTCAATTTTTCTGGTCACTAATTCTTTGGAGCATGAATTGCTATTCACATTTGTGGTTGTTGTGGTGGTGTTAGGTAGGTTAATAATAGAAATCCTTCTGAATTATGATTGCTTAAATTATAAGTGCTTATCAGGATACAAGAAAACATAAATGTCTATACATGATAATGATACCTATATTTATCCTTTTTTTCTGTCACTTGGGTGTTATAAAATTTTTACTTTAAATATATTATTTTACATTGGAATGATGAATGGAATTTAAGAAATTCCTTTCTGGCTGAGTGCCTTGACTCACAATTGGGGACTGTGGTTAGAAGCTAGCTCAGCCAAAAAGGTAGTAAGACACAGTCTCAATGAAATAGATCCGGTGAGTTTTGATCCTAGCTACATGAGAAGCCATAAGCCGGAATATCTGGAAATTAGGCAGTGCCCCACTTAGAAAATGACTAAAAGCCAAAAAAGGCCAACGGCATCATTTAAGCCCTGGAGGGACTGTCTAGCCCAGGAGGAGTACTTGTCTAGAAAGCATGAAGCCCTGAGTTCAAAATCCAGTGCCACCAAAATAAATAAAAAAGAATCCTTTCCTTAATGGATAGTGATCACATTTTTATAAATATTACATATTTTTTATAAGTAGTTTACCAGTCCTGATTGCTTGTGCCTAGAAATTCCAATAGCAGTGCTTGATATATGAACCATGAACACATTGTGTGTGTGTGTGTGTTTAAAAAAAATCCCAGTCCTTAACTAAAGCTTGCATATTAACATTTTTCTTAAAATTTTTTTGAATAATTTCTCTCATTTATGTTACATTTGTACATTTATTTCCTTGATACTAGGATTTTTTTGATCAGTACTTCTGAATAAGCCACATGTTATTAAAGATAAAAATATTAAGTACAAATATAGTAACTAATTATTGATATTACTTAGTGAATGTCTTTCCTGCTGTCTCTTTTGCAATAGGTGAGTGTGGTCCAAGATTCAGTAAACATATCAGGACATACTAATACAAATACTTTGAAGGTGCCTGAATGTCGACTAGCAGAAGATTTAGGTAATCTCTGGGAAAACACAAGATTTACAGATTGCAGTTTTTTTGTGCGAGGACAAGAATTTAAAGCTCATAAATCTGTGCTTGCAGGTATTCATACTTTTGGGTTAAATAAATTTTTTTTAAATAAATGTGTACATTAAATAATGACGCTCAATTTTATTGCAGCTCGATCCCCGGTTTTTAATGCAATGTTTGAACATGAAATGGAAGAGAGCAAGAAGGTAAAAATGGTTCATAGGGTTAATATTTCATTACATATTAAAATATTACTATTCTTATTGTTGTATTGTGATAAGTAGGGGAATTTCTGCAAATCATAAAACAGCAAAAAAAACATGTTGTGCAACAGAATGATACATTTAGCTCAGTGTACATGCTCATCTTGAAAGTGGGTAGCCGTTACCCTACAGAGTATGGTTCAAGTCAGAGTAATTAGGATTCAGTTCCTAATAACACAAAAAGAAAGAGGTGAGAATTTCAGGCTGTGTTAGTCTGTAGCTAACTGAGAGGTCTTTCTTTAAATTGTATGTTCTTCCTTTCTTACTGGGAGTATGCCTCAATTTAATAGTACCTGATTAAGTAAACATGAAGCTTTGATTCAGATCTCAGTACCACCAAAAAATAAACTATATTCTTGCATTTCTAGAGTTTTAGTCAATTTTATGGCTTGTTTTCTAGCAGCAAAACTCATGTCTAAATTTTCTTAAAACCAAATAAGAAATGTATTAGATTTTAAAAAAAGGACAAAATGCATCATTACTACTGTAGAAGCATAGAAATCAGGCTTTTTTGTCTTTGGTTATTTAGAAATGAATTTATAGTAGAGATCAAATTTTGATTTTTTTTCTTGTTGGTTGCATAACATGAGAGCTTTAAAGCTCCCACTGGACAACTCTTGTTTATTCATGTTGCCTAGCTTTGTCGAATTATAGAGGTTGTAATAAAATACCTGCTTGCTTTCCACTCGTGGTTGACCTAGGGGCTGCAATGCCAAACATTTAGATGACATCTAAGTGGTATCTATGAGGGGGAGAGAGCAGTGGTATCAAATGTTATTGATAGTAAGGTGTCAGAAAACCTGGTGCTGTATAACTTCATTGTTCTTAGGAGAAAACTGAACACCAAGGTACAGAAGTGAAAAAGCAACTAGTCTTCCTTAGGCAGTGAGCTCTCTTACCCCAAACACCTTCCAGTCTTATGTTTGCTTAATGCTAAAGATACAACTGTTAGTTTGGAGTTCATAAACATTATATTAGAATGTAGAAATCCAACAAGGAAGTGTTAATAACAATCATTCTCTAAGACAGAAGTTAGAAACTGGACACAGATATATATATATTTTTAAATCTGTAGTTTTGACTTTGTAATATTGAGAAATTGGGATTTATATTCTTACATAGCTGAGTATGAAGATGTGTACTGTAAAGCTGGAAATTAGCCTAAATCTCCTATAAAATACTTGCTGTTTTAAACTTACTTTAATTTGGCTGGTTTGCATGTGCATGTGTGTGTGTATTTCAGTGGCAAAGTACTCTTGTTCAGACCAGGTATTTTAATTACTGTCAAAGATTCAGATTAGTTCATTTGTAGGTCTGTATTTTTTAAATTTTTTCTGTGTTGTTTTTAATATCAGAATCAAGTGGAAATAAATGATTTAGACCCTGAGGTTTTTAAAGAAATGATGAGGTTTGTTTACACGGGAAAAGCACCAAATCTTGATAAAATGGCTGACAGCTTGTTGGCAGCTGCAGACAAAGTAAGTAATTAGGTTTTAAGGAGCCGAAAAATATCCTAAAGTTTTATGTATATATAAGGCTATCATTAAATGAAAACTACCAACTGTTTTCAAAGTATTGAATTAAGTTACATTTTGCAGATGGCTCTTGAGAATTTTATGAAATAGAGTACAGTAGGAAATACAAAACTGAGATTAAGCAAATGACAAGCTGTAAAAATATCTTGAGCAAGAAAGAACAATTTTTTTCTCAGGGAAGTTAAACTATAAGCATAATAGTTTTGACTATGTGTGTATGTATATTATGTATATATATCCTTTGATAAGAATATACTAGCATCTAAAATGTATTACAATTTTCAAACTCTTAGTATTTATATTTAGTATTTTTATAAAATGTATACTTTGATAAATAGTATATTTGTAAATTAATTTTTAATATGATAGCATAGAAGGCAGCAAAACAACCATCTTATAATGTAATAATGATTTCTTTCAAGGTAAAAAGCTGCAAAGGTCTCAGAATCTTAAATCTAGTGTGTCTCAAACCTAAAAGCATATTGCTTTATATGTCTTTTATATCTAGACTATATAAAAGCAGTATAAGAATCTAATAATTCCACGAGTATACAGAATACTTGAACACTTCCTTAAAAAATGAAATATATTTTTAAAAATCCCAGCACTAGGGCCAGGAGTTTGGCCTAGTGGTAGAGTGCTTGCCTAGCATGCACAAAGACCCGAGATCGATTCCTCGGTACCACATACATAGAAAAAAAAGCCAGAAGTGGTGCTGAGGCTTAAGGGGTAGAACTCTAGCCTTGAGAAAGTCCAAGGACAGTGCTCAGGCCCAGAGCTCAAGCCCAGGACTGGCAAAAACAACAAAATCCCAGCACTACTATATAAAAGCTGTATAAGAACTGTAAATTAATAATTACAGAGTGTACAGAACACTTGAACACTTCCTTAAAAAATGAAATATATTTTAAAAATCCCAACAACATCAGGAAGATACAAAGTAAGACCATGATGATATGCCTGTGCATAAGTCAGTAATGGCTCATATGAAGATTATACTGTTCCGAATTTATAAAAGAATTGAGACTCTCAGACACTGCTGATAAGAATATAGCATGGTTTAACTACTTTGAACAATTGTGTGGCACATTCTTAAAAAGTTAAAAATCATGTACTTGAATAAATCCTTTTTAGAAATTTAGCTGTGAAAAAGTCTATTTCCATATAAAAAAATTTTTTGGTCAGTAGTGGGGATTGAACTCTTGGCTCGCGCACTGTCCCTCAACTCTTCAGCTCAAGTCTACCACCCTACCCCCTGAGCTACAGGGCCACTTCTTCCACATAAATTTTATATATGTGTTCAGAGAAGCATTTTTGTAATAGCTAAGAACTGGAAGTAACACAAATATTTATTAACAAAGTAAACAGATGAATTCTGGCATATCTGTATGTAATGGAATACTGCTCAGGTATAAGGATTGAACTATGTAATATGGGCAGTTGAATGCAAGAATCTGAAATTAGTCATTTTGGGGAAAGAATCACAAAAAATAAGCATGTATTTCTGATCATGTTTGTATTTAAAAAATTCAAATTAATTTATAGTGGCGTCATAGTAGAGGGTGCCTATTGTGGAACAACAGGAAAAGATTATAAAGGGATAGGAAAAATCTTTGGAGGATGATGAGTAAATTCACTCTTTGGAACAGATGATGGTTTTATGGCTGTGAAACTTATCAACATACAAACCTAAATAAAGATTTTATTGTAGGTCAACTATACCTTAAGTAAGTAGTAAAGATATTTACTATAATAGTTGAGGAATTTTTATTACTATTAATATGATTTGTTTAGTTTTCAGTGAATCCTTCAACATTGAGTAGGGCAAAAGGCAGTGATTCTAGACTCCAGGTGTAAAATAATGAAAAAAACATTCTCAGAGTTATGCGTATATAGAAAATTCATTAGCTATAAATAGTAAGTAGCTTTTTAGCACATATCTTAATAGTAGAATAATACAATATATTTTCCTCTTATGTAAATTGAAGTTTTCAAAAGCAAATTATTCTCTCATACATGTATTAATTCATATTTTCTTGATGTTAAAGACTCAACGACCTAAAATAACCTTGGTTCAGGGAATATTCTAGTTTAACTTTATTTTATAAGTTGCAAATGTCATGTGTTTGAAAACTTAGCAATTTTAATAAGTGCTTAATGGTTGTATTTTTCTTGGGTAGTATGCACTGGAACGGCTGAAGGTCATGTGTGAAGAAGCTTTGTGTAGCAACCTCTCAGTAGACAATGTTGCTGATACCCTTGTCCTTGCAGATTTGCACAGTGCAGAACAGTTGAAAGCACAAGCCATAGACTTTATTAATAGGTAAGTTATGCTTGTAGCTCATTTGATATGACACCTTCAACCTTATTTTTATCGTACTTTGTTTAAGTGTGTTTAAATCTTTAATGCAGGTGCAGTGTACTTCGACAACTTGGGTGTAAAGATGGGAAAAACTGGAACAGCAAGTAAGATGTCACAGTTTCTGATTTACATAAATGAATTGCTTGCATAGTCTTTTCTTCTTCTGCTATAAGTGTGAATCCAGGTGTTAGTTAAATGAAACAGATTACTGGTTACAAAAAAAAAAAAAAAAGGAAACAGTGGATTCCTGAGGCTATGCTCCCTTGTAGATCAGCTTTAAAGAAAACAAGCAGGGTAGGGCCGGGAGTTTGGCCTAGTGGTAAAGTCCTCGCCTAGCATGCACAACACTCTGGGTTCATTGGATTCCTCGGTACCACATTTACTGAACAAAGCCGGAAGTGGTGCTGTGATTCAAGTGGTATAGCGCTGTTCTTGAGGAAAGTGCAAGGATAGTGCTCAGGCCCTGAGTTCAAGCCCCAGGACTTGCCCCCGCCCAAAAAAAAAGAGAGAGGCGGGAGGGTGAATGAATGTACAGGGATGCTCTGGTATGGGAAGTATTCATGTAATCCATTGTGGAGTGAATTGTCCAAATTTGTTTTTAAAGTATTCACATTTCTTTGTCTTTAGTATTGAGGATTAAATCCAAGGGCTTTGTGTATAATAGGCACACACTCTGCTGCTGAGCTAAATGCATCCTCAGACTTCCATTAAGATTTTATTTTCTAAACCTACTCTCAAACTTGTAGTTCTACTGCCTTAGATGCAAAGAAACCAGGATTATATGCATACGTTATCATGCCTAGTATAAGCTTTTACTTTTTTGTTATATGTTTTACTATGCAGTACAAGAGCCTTGCTATGTAGTCATAATACTTCTGAGTTCTGAGATTACAGACATGTATTAATACAGTAGGCCCCCAAAGCCTTTATTTTTGAGTGCTAAGTCACTATTATTTGGATTAGCCCAAGTCTTGTCTTATATGCTATAGACTAAGTTGCCTAACAGTCCCTAAATGGTAGCACTTTAATGACAAATGGAAAAGTTTTTACTACTTTTGATAAATTTTACCTGTAAACTCTTAAATTCCATTATTTCAAATTATTAAACATCATAGAAGTGTCAAGCCAATCTGCGATAGCTAACACATTCTTTATCCAAAATAAAAATTATGAAGACAATAAAGTGGTTTATTGACCAAGTCAGTTATTTAATATTCTTTTAATCTGTGTACTATATTTCTGATTGCTTATTAAATCTGATTTATGGCAGCTTTTCAAATAAATCACTGGTTGTCTTCTGTACTGTCCAATATCAACATGTTGTTGTGTTATCTAGACAATACTAATTAATTTAAGATATACTACATTATCACCAAATGATAATTTTTTTTTCTGTATTGAGATTTGAATTCTGGGCCTTGCAATTGCTAGTCATACAGTCTTACATTTAAGCCTGTTTTACTAGTCCCAGGAAATAACACTTCTACTTTTTTTTTCTTAGCCAATTTTAAGATTGAATTTTATACTGTTAAGAAAATACATTGGAGTCAGGCATGCTGGTATAGATCTGTAATCCCAGCACCAGTAAGCAGAGGCAGGAAGATAGTGAGTTTGAGGCTAGCCTAGACTACCTAGTAAGATCTGCTTCAAGAATTAAGCCAGGCATTGTGACAGTCATGAATTCCCAGCTATTCAGAAAAGACAGATGAGATTGCAAGTTGTAGACCAGTTCAGTCAAAGTTAATGAGACTGTATCTCAAAAACAAACTTCAAGATATAGCCCAACTAGTAGAGTTGTAGCTAGGAGGCCCTAAGTCAGCTCCAATATGAAAGGGAAAAGGAAAAAAGGAAAAAGAGGAAAAAGGAAAAGAAAGGAAAGAACTAAGAACTACAATGTAGTAACTTAGCTGCCTTTTAAACTGCTCTGGAAAAGTTATAGTATAAATTCTCAGTAAATACTGGATTAATAAATGAGAGAACCAGGTTTATTAATAGTTATCAATGTGATTCTAAATGTGAATATCTACTTTGAAACATGATACACTGGTATTTAATATTTGGCAAATAAAATTTTGTTTTATTGATATCAGCTACTAACTCAGAAAATATTAATGTAACATTTATTATATCTTAAACAGAATGTTAAGGGGATGCATAACAAAAGCATTCAAGGAATAGTCTTCCTCCCTGAGCAGTTTAATAGAAATAGATGAATAACTGTGCAATTTATTAGACTAACTTAAGATAGATACATGTGACTCAGCCTGGAGATTTAGGAATGGCTTCTGGCAAGTGCTGAGCTGAGTCTTAAAACAGAGCAGGTATAGGAAGAATGGATCAGACATTACAGACAAAGATGGTGTGAAATCAAAGTAGGGAAGTATAAAGAGGTAGCTGATTATTTGATAACGTTTTCAAGGCATTGTGCTTGGCACAGACAATATAGTGATGAGATGTGATGTTTCTTTCCCTCTTTGCAAGGACTATGATATAGTAGCAGATTAAGTAAATGAGTAATTTTCAATAAATCATGATAAAGAACGTGTGGAATACCTGTAGCAGCATATAGCAAAGGAACTATAGTTTCAGCTAGGGGTCAAAGAAAACCTTTTTTGCAAAGTACTAGTGATTCACACTTGTTATCCTAGCTACTCCAGAGGCTGAGATACAAGGATGACGGTTTCAAAGCCAGTCTAGACGTGAAAGTCCATGACACTCTTATGTCTAACAGTCAAAAAGCCAGAAATAAGCTGAGTGCTGGAGGCTCACATCTGTAATCTTGACTGCTCACAAGGCTGAGATCTAAGAATCGTAGTTCAAAGGCAGCCTCGGCAGGAAAGTCCGTAAGACCCTTATCTCCAATTAACCGCCAGAAAACCAGAAATGGAGTTGTGGCTCAAAGTGGTAGAGCACTAGCCTTGAGTGAAAAAACTCAGGGACAGTGGCCTAGTTCAAGCCCAGCAACCAACTAAAATAAGAAGGAAAAAAAACCCAAAAGATGGAGCTGTGGCTCAAGTAATAGAGCACCATCCCTGAATGAGAAAACTAAAGGACAACATGCAGGTCCTGAGTTTCAAGTGCACATACAGAGCAAAAACAACCCCATATTAAAGCCTTTTCTGCTGATTATAAAAATGAAGATCTGAAGTATTGGTAGGAGCTTTCTGGTGAAGAGAGGAAGAAAAGTATATCCCAGAAGAGAGAATAAAAAAGTTGCACAGTTTTAAAAAGAGAGTGATTGCCAAACCACACAGGAACATACTAGCGTAGTATTGTACCTTGGGTCGTTAGCTGGAGATAGTAGATCAGACCCCACAAAACCTGGTATCATTAGTACTTTCTTTAGACACTATTAAAAGAGTAATGAGGGACCAGGAGTTTTGGTTAGTGGTAGAGTGCTTGCTACCATGTAAGCACTTAGTGCATGCATTAAGACCCAGGTTCAATTCCTCAGTGCCACATACATAGAAAAAGCTGGAAATGGTGCTGTGGCGCAAGAGGTAGAGTGCTAGTGCTCGGGCCCTGAGTTCAAGCCCCAGGACTGGCAAAACAAAAATACAAAAAGAAACTGGTGAGGAAAAAAAAAGTAATCAGCCTTCACTGAAGTGTGGGGCATAATAAATGTTTAGTTTTAGCAAACTTTCTGCTTACAGGTTGGAAAGTAGGTTTTGAGGAAGTTGGAGTGGTGGTAGTAGTTGAGGAAGAAGATTTAATACAGGCAATGCAGCTGGAAAGTTGCTAGTTTAGGCAAAGAGATTAGACTTGATTGGTCACCATGAGACTGTAGAAAGAAATGGAAGCTCATAAGAAGCATTTTGAAGGGGGACTCGACAGTTTTTGAATATTATGTGATGTTGGAAGAGGGAAGAGAGAAAAGGAAAGGGGTAACTTTACTCACATTTCTCACCAATGACATTACGTATGTAAGTACCGTAAGCAATTTAGTACTGGAGTATAAAAAACCAGATCATCAAAGTAGGAATAGAAAGCAACAGAAAGTAGGAAGCTAACGCTAAGGAACCAGGTTTCTTGTTCCAGACTTAAATACGTGGGTGGGAACCTGTGGAAGAGAGCATAATTTAGTTATATTTATGTGACTAAGGCAGCATGTGCAACCTTGATTAAGGGGGAGCAAGATAGGAAATGAGCCAGTACATACTTCAGGGATCAAACTTTTTAAAGCTTCATTCTTCGTTATGAAGCAAAACAGTAAGAAATATCAAGACAATTTAACTGGTTTAAACACATGGAGAAAGTTAGGCAATGTTTAGACATTTCAAAACTCACACAGTGGAAAGCAAAGACAACATGGTGCCTTTTGGGAAAGATTCATTCATAAGCATCATTTTATTTTTTAGCCAAGCAGCTGACATAATGGAAACATCTGGGTGGAAGGCCATGATTCAGTCTCACCCTCACCTAGTGGCAGAAGCTTTTCGAGCACTGGCATCTGCACAGTGTCCACAATTTGGCATTCCACGCAAGCGGCTAAAGCAGTCCTGACACTCCCACGGACAGTAGAAATCGGATTGACTTTCTCCAGGTGCAGAAGGATTCTGATATGAACCACATGCAGGAGTTGTTTCTCTTTTCTTGTCCACAGAACAGAAGCTGGAAAGTCATATTGCTTGCATTTCAGGTGGATAATTTATGGTTTATACTTCAGCTTTAAATTAGACTGATTAATTCACTTCAAGGCCTTAAATTATCTTCAATGACTTCTCTTGTTCATAGAATAATTTTTTATTGTGCCTTGCATTTTGACCAAGGCTATGCAGGATTGCACTAGCTCCATAATGCAGTAATAATGATAACTGAAGATACTAAGTTTCAAAAGAATCTTCCATTATTTTGAGAAAAGGAAAATTAATTTTATAGGATTTGTCCTATACATTCTCAAAGTATAAAACTAGGTTCTCCTTCAAAGTACTCATATTGGAGACTGTGAGGAATATCTCCAGCCAGAGCTCTATAAATACAGAAGAACCTGCTTACCTTCAGGGTAGGTTATGGCAATACATTGCTTCATTTTAATTTATTTTCATTTCAGGGGCAAATATGCAATGAGTTAGCCCAAATTTTTAGTAAAATCTGTGATGTTTGTCCATATGTTCACTGTCCAAGAATCTCTGGGTTTATCTGAGTTTACAATAATTGAGATTAAGATTTCAGTAAGAAGGCATGTTTTATGCTGAAGTAATTTTTTTAATTTATAGTGACCTATGTTTATATGAAGAATTCTGTACATGTTAAAAGTAAGGATGACCAAATGTAAATTTAATGTGTGGGCCAATTAAGAAAGACATATATGCACTTTTAATGTGTAATTTTTGTATGCTGAATGGTACATATATTTTTTCTTTTGAGGGTATTAATAAGGTATGATTGTGTTTTAACTTTTGGAAGAATTTTTTAAAGCAGGAGGCAATTGGGATGTTTGTGATAATAGATAAGAAAGATCCTGAATGATGGATGAATTTAATTTTTCATAATCATTATTGAATTTATTTCTGTTTTATTTCACTTTGGACAAGGCACCCAGACAATAATTAAATCATGGACAGTCCACTTCCTTTAAACACTGAATGGATATTATTGCCTGTGGAAGATGGATAGTAAAGGAGAGAACCCTATACTATGTCAGGCTACACTGAGACTTTTTCCTGCATTTTCTTCTTTGTGTTTCAGTTACTATACTAACATTATGGAAGATTGAAATTCTGTATAATGTGAGCAGGATAAACTATTTATAAACTGCTTTCTATGGGCCAGTTCTGTATTCTGATGAATCTTAGCTTTAAAGACACAACTTTTCTGGGTCGTGAGATCTCTTCTTGTACACTTACCAAGAAGTGGGAGTGATCAGTGTCAGGTCACTGTACCCGACTCATTTGAGCACTATCAATGCGCTTCATAGGCAAGATTTATGTTTGACTGCAAGGAAAAAGTGTGTCACTGAGAAACACACATGCGTATACCTATATATTGGCATAGAACTTTATTATCTAGATTAAAATTTGGATAATTTGTATATTTTGTTTCTGAATTCAGGATAAAAGGAGAAATATGAAGCTTGAGGTTGTAAAGTGGATTTTATTTTGCTATCTCTTTGTTAAATGTTAACTGAAGCATTCCTAAGACATCAGGAGTGATTCATCTTTAAATTGAACATTCTCAAATAAATATTTGTTGTCCACAACAAACTGGAGTCTGAAGAGATTATATTTTAAAATATCTTACTGTAATTGAGTCCTTGTTATGGTAACCTAAAATTGGAAGAATTCCTTGGAATAGAAGCAAGATTCTTACCCAGTAATCAACTTTAATCCTACACAAGAAGATCCTGGCAAGTAGAAATTCACTTCCTTAACACTACTGAAAGGTTTAGTCTGTTAAATTTGTAATGTGCAATTAAAAAATAAACTTATTTCACCCAGCCATAGAATTTTGTTAAAGTACATTAAAAATAATGGTGTACCTACCCATTTATATCAAATGCATATTGTGAAATAATTCATTGCTGCAGTCTACATTTCTAACTACAGTAACTATAGAAGTAATATCATATAGTGAGCACTTAAGCTTGCCTTTACTCTTTATTGCAAATCTTAATGGTTTTATTATAATGTTTTTTTTCTTTTAAGTTTGGTAGCACATTTTGTACCAAAAATGTCAAACACTGTGCTGTGTATCTATGTTTGTAAAAATGTCCACTGTTGAAATAATATAATTGCTAGCATTATACTAATGAATCATATGGAAGTCGATTTATTTATTATGTATATTTTGGGTATTATGAGTTCTTGAAACAACCATTGTTTTATTCCTATTTGAGTGTTCTAATAACTGTGTCCCACTGACTTCCCTGTTCCATACTGTAGACGTTCTGTCCATAATAGGCACAGTTTCTGCCTTGAGCAGTTTTGACTTTTAAACTAAAAATAGCTGCCATTTCCCTAGACAACCCTTCCCTTAAAAAGTAGCGAGTGGTTCTAACTATCATATATTAAAAAAATAACCATTAAAATAGTCCTTTACACCTAAGATCTAGAAGCATCGTAGATACACTAATGTGTATCTGTGCCTTTTTCATTTTGTTTTAATGTGTATTTGTATTTGGAGCACAAATATGAAGGTGCCATGATATGGCTTGCCAATGTTACCTCCTTGGATACTCATGAGTTGTTGTCTTCAAGCGGCGATTGAAAACCTTGCATGAATTGCATGGTCATTTGTGTGAGGCCTTTTTATGTGTGTGTGTGTGTGTGTGTGTGTGTGTGTGTGTGCACGCGCGTGTGTGTGCATGCGTGTGTGTGTGTGTGTGTGTGTGTTTACCTGAGCTCGTATATTGTTTAGAAGAGTGAATTATTCCTGAAAATAAGACTTAGTTCAGTGCTGAAAGTTCAGGTTAGCTAACGTATTTCCTTTTAATGGGATTTATTTGGGCAGATAGTTGATGGACTGTAAATGATCTCCAAATTTGACCACTTTACTGCATGACAACACATGAATGCTGTGCCTTGTAAAGATGTCCATGGTAATTAAGTTTTAAAGCATTAACACGGGTCAATTAAAAAAAAGTTATAACCACTATTGATTCATTTTTAAGGTAAAGCTAAGTGACAACTTAAATTGTCAAAGGTATAGTTATTTTACCCATGTAAAATTTTGTGCATAAATTTAAAATCCTAGCAGTGGTCTATGAAATTGTGGATAAGTGCTACAGTTGTACTTCATTGGCAGAAGTGCTGGGTTTAATCTCCAGCACTGTCAAAACACATACACACACACAGCTATGGATTGTAGATACTATTTATTATTACTAAAATACAGTAGGACCTTGTATGGAAATTTTTGTGAAGATCCAATTCAACAGTCTTTGAGAGACAACAAATAGTCACATGAACTAGTCTGACATGAACATACATGACCTTGGATGGGTAAAATATTCTATATATTCCTGAAAAAGGAGGTGGGTGGGTAAATGGAATTGTTTAATGTTCCCAGATTATAAAGAGAGCACTGTCAGCACATGTGAGAGTATTTTGCAAACTTTTAATACAGGTAATAAGCTCTACTTTATTGAAGCATTCATAGGATGATGTAAATTTTAGGTGCAGTTGAAAAAATACTGAGTGCCTACAATATGCAAGACTTCCTCTTCACTAGGGATGAAATCACACAGTGTCTTCTGTTTGTAGTGTGTGAGCTTTTACGTTTGGAAAAGAATTCTTATATTTAAATACTTTTCTGTTATTAGACTTTATCATTGTATACTGTAATCCAGTTAGTTTGTGTTTGTTCAGCTTTTAATAATGAAGACATAACTCGATTCATATTTCTGGAAATAAAGTTCTGCTAAAATTATTTAAAGTTTTGTTCAGAAGACAGTTGACTTTCAAGATTCCAATGTATTAAAGCTTATTGAACTTTTTGACCTTGTTTTTAATCAGTTGGTGTTAATGATGAGATATATGCTACTTGTATCTGGTTGCTGAAAATATCTTTTGCGTTTCAGCACTGTTGAGGTAAAAATAAAGTTGTTACTACTTACTCACAGTTACTTGGCTTATTTTGTGTTTATTTGAATCTTCCCTAAAATGTCTTTCTCAGTGTGTTGCTTTTTCCTTTGATATGAAAACTTCATCATGCATAGTAATTTTCTTTCCTATACAAGGAAGCTAGTGTTTTTTTTTTGGGATTTCCTAAAAGCTGTTTTTTTATTAAAGAATTTATTAACATTGATTTTTACATCATATTTCAAATAACATGTTTAACAAGTGTTCAAGAAGGGAATTTCTATATCCAATCACTGGCACTTAGTTTTTAGAACATAATCAAAATTAGGCTAAGGGTTTGTAGATCATAGATACATATTAATTTATGAAATAAAACATTATATCTATAGAGTCATAGGTTTTTATGTCTATGTAGTTGTGTTTATATTTCCAATATCATGTCCATAGCATTGGGTATGAAAATATTGAGTCCTTATTTGCAGGGAAGTAGATGAATCTAGAGCGAATAATATTGAGTGAGACAAGTCAAGACTAAAAGCTGTTTTAAACTGTTAGTGTATACTTAGTTTTTAGCATGTTCACACCATGTTAAATGGCTAATTCTAATGCCAAATATATTGATATAACACTTAAAAATTTTTTTCCCTTCACGACTGTCCTTCCTTAGTTTTAGTTATTCCAAACCACGTAATCATTTGATGATATCAGAATTAGATTTGAAACAGGTTATTTTTGAATCTGGTTAACAATAGTAATTAGTAATGAACGCTTAAAAACTAGCAAAGTGCCCTCAGAAAAACATTTAGAAAAACCATGTGTCTAGTACACTTACATACTCTGAATTCTTCAAAAGAAAAAAAAACAAAAAGTTTAAAATTTAAAATATTGTCTGTATAAGTAAAGTAGGAAAAGAAAGTCTTAATCCTAAACATTACTAATGAACCTTTATCTAACCTTTATATATTCATCTGAATTCACAATAGATTCTCCTTAGTACTTTGGTTTAGAAAGTTAGGGTATGAATTTTGCCCACTTAAGAACTACTTGTTTCTAAAATAAATCCAAGAACGACATTACTTTGATTACATTTTATTAGAAGGCCCATTATGGAAATCTACAAAATAAACTTGCCATTTCATGTCTTGCAGTGTTTCTGTTCCCATCTTTCCCTCACTGTCTTGTCCACCTTCCATCTTTGTACTTTTCTGACAGGGATTCAGGTGCAATCTTCCAGTTTGTGATATATTTGCCAAGCAAGTCTTTAATTATCAAATACTGTCTGGAGTTTGTTGTTGTTGTTTGTTGTTGGTTATGGGGCTTGAACTGTCCCTGAGCGCTGTCCCTGAGCTCTTCAGCTCAAGGCTAGCACTTTGCCACTTAAGCCACAGCACCACTTCTGGTTTTCTGGTATTTAATTGGATATAAGAGTCTCACAGACTTTCCTTTCCCAAGCTGGCTTTGAACCAGGATCCTCAGACCTTAGCCTCCTGAGTAGCTAGGATTACAGGCATGAATTAACAGCACCTGGCTATATTGTCATTTCTTAAAGACGTGTCCCAAGGGCTGTGATACCCAGTCCTAAAATAGATTTAATGCCATAAGCAAGTTTGTAAGATGTATGCTTTTTAAAGGTGCTAAAAATCATGAAGATTATGAAAAGAACAAGCAAAGATAATTAAATTTGAGAAATACCAGAAATGATAAAGCAGACATTTGTCTCAGTAGTAGCCATGTCTCCAAATAGGATCTTTGTTTTCTACTTTAAGCAGTCTTCCTCTATAGCCCAGATTGAATGCAAACTCATGATCCTCCTGCTTCAGCCTCCCAAATGGGTTACAGTTATATAACCATGCCAGCTGGACTGATTTCTTAACAGAAGTAGAAATCCAAGCAAAAGAACTCAGAGTAAATAGGTAAACCTATCTGTAAAGCTTTGGGGGTTTTTGTTGGTTTTGCTGTTGTTCTTTGCTTCTGTGTTTGTTTTGAGACTGTTAATCATAAGGCCCTGATTAGAACTGCCCTCCTTCTGTAGACAAGGCTAACTCACCATCTTTCCTTTTCAGCCTTCCAAGTTATAGAATTACAGGTTTTTAAACACCACAGTAGGTTTATGAAAGCTGTAATTTTCCTAAACAGTTGTAGAAATCAAAACAATTTTCAAATAGTTATCCACACCAAAGTCTGAAAGTAGGAAAGCTTTAGTGGTAAGTATTTTCAACATTTTCATGATACAAAAAAATGCAGATGTTGAGATAAATATTGAAAAATATTGAAACCCACAGAGCTGTCCCTATTACAAATATTGGTATTAGTATTCTGAATAAAAGGCTAGTAGCTTGAAAAGAGTAATAAAAGTAAAAGTAATCTAAAGTAAACCTAGGACTTTGATTTTATACCACAGTGAAAGATAATCTAAGAATTATGATTTTTATTTAATTCTTTATGCATTTCTCACAAGAAATCCTTACAGTCAAGAAAAGGAAATGACTTCTCATATATAGCAGAAGATATCAGTTATATCCCCTTAGCAGTCCTAAGACCAGTACTCAAGGAAAAAGCATGACAGTACATTAGAGATAGTGAAGTGAAAATCCACACTAAGATCCAGAGAATGTAACAATATAGTTTTTTAAATTATTCTAGATATTTTAACCTGTGAAATATATATAATATGCAATGTAAGCATGAAAGGAAAACTGCATTTAGGATTTGTGTAAAATTTTCTTCTACAAGGACACAAAATTTACAATTTAATGTTATTTTGTTAAAAAGAAAAAAGATCTACAAAGTATATACATGGTACTATCACCCAAGTTGCAGTGGTATGAAAGGCCTAGGAATTATCTTGAGATGTATGGATTCTACATGGAGAAAATATAATATGAAATTATACTGACAAGGAAAAAAAAGGAATGATACATATATCAGGGTAAAAAACAATACTAGTATGTGCCAATATTTGATGACAGTGTGCTTGAAGTATATATGAGGATATAATAGTATTTGCCTTTAGATTGTACACTGGGGACCTTTTATTTTTATTTTTTGCAAAAATATTACATTTTTTAAGAAGTTCACAAAAGATGTATTTTATATTATTAACGATCAAAGAATTAAAATTTTAAATGTATATTTTATTACAATAAATTTTGCAAAGCTCTCTAGTATGGTGAAGTTGTTGAAATTAAGAACAATAAATTACAAAGATCCGTAACTACCTAGCCAGAGAAGGTAATCTTAATATTCATGTATATAAGTTGCCAGTTACACTTCATTCTTGGTGTTATGGCTCAAGGGTAGGGTGGTAGCTTTGAGCTGAAGAACTTAGGGACAATCGCTTGGGTCCACAGTTCAATTCCCAAGATGGAACAAAAAAATTGATTATACTAATTTAAATATATATCTTTTCACATCCTTTCATTTTCAATGCCTTCATATTAAAAATATAGTTTTCTTAAATAGCATATAGTTAGAACCTACTTTTTAATCAACTGTGAGAATTTCTACATTCTACTTTGGGTAGTCTTATTTCTTTTTTTTAAATTATTGTTTATTTGACAGGTAACTTTTTTTTTTTTTTGCCAGTCCTGGGCTTGAGCTCAGGGCCTGAGCACTGTCCTTGGACTTTCTCAAGGCTAGAGCTTTACCACTTGAGCCTCAGCACCACTTCTGGCCTTTTGCTATGTAGTGGTACCTAGGAATCGAACCCAGGTCCTCGTGCACGCTAGGCAAGCACTCTACCACTAGGCCAAACTCCCGGCCCCATGCTTTTTTTTTTTTTAATAAACCACATCTATCCTTTATTCCTCTCTTGTTCCTTTTGCCTGAATGTGGAATGAATCACATTTTTAAAATTTCCCATTTTATATAAATGTTTTATAATTCCCCTGATTTATTTTTGAGTGGTCTTTCTAACGACTACAAGGTGTGCTTATTATTGTCTATCTTCAACCAAGGATACAACTTCACATACAGCAACATAATTCCATTCATCTTTGGTACTTTGTTCATACTTTCTGCTTATGTCATAAACCTCACTGTACTTGCTTAAAAAAATTTAATTTGTAGCAAAACATAGTTTTTAAGTTTAATTTCCATTTAACAATAAAGAATATCTATGATTTCTAGGATGGTTACAATGAAGATAAAGTCAGCCCTTGCCTGTCTAAAGATGTCTTTATTTCTCCATTTCTTTTACTGTATAAATGTATTACCATTATATTTAAGTAATACAAAGGGGTTTCAACATGTTTATGAGTGCAATGCATTTTTGTCAATGTCACTCTTTCCATCATGACTATTCCATGCATATGGTTGGTCATCTCATTCTAAGCACCCTAAAAATACTAATATATCATCTCCTAATGTATGTCTTTCCCTCCTATGTATATCTTTCCCTCCTATGTGTTTTATTGTCGCTAAGTCAGTGAGGGCTCGCTCATTGGAAAGTTTGGCAGCTTGAATCCAGAACAACTCTGTGACTATGAGTTTTCGTTATTCTAACCTGCCATACTAGTCAACCCATTAACCTTATCTTATCCTGCAATTTAATGCTGTTGTGAATATATGTTGGCCATTGAAATTTAGTGATACTTGTTTTATTATTCAAAATATATTTAGGCTTAAATACTTTATATATGATGAAGAGTATGTGTATTCTTTAGTTTGTCTTTGGTTGATTTGGTTAATAATGCTGCTCAAATGTTCTCTGCCATTACAAGTTTTCACCTTACCTTTCTGTCACTTCCTGAAAGTGGAAATTAATCCCACTATGACTGCATATTTGCACATTTCTTTTCTTTGGTTCTGTCTGTTTTACATTTTAGATTTATGACTGCATATTTACCCATTTACTTTTTTTCTTTTGGTTTCTGTGAGTTTTACATTTTAGATTTATGAAGTTCTATTTTATATACACACACATACACATACACACACAGGATTTTATTAGGTTTTTCCAATGAACGGACGTTTTTTCATTATAAATTGCCCTTTAATAACACACATTTTTCTTAGGACTATTTAGTAATTTTAATACAACATCTATTTTTAAAAATTCTTCCTTTCAACATGGCTGGCCTTGATTTCTTTGATTTTGCTATTTGACATAGTCAAACTCTCCATTCACCTTACTTTGTCACCCAAGTGCTGGAATTTCAGATATGCTCCATTCTTCAACTCGTTCTTTTACTTTTTAGTTTTTACTATATATTTTTTTTGTCTGGGGCTTGAACTCCAGGCCAGGGTGCTGTACCTGGACACTTTTCGCTCAAGGCTAGCACTCTGCCACTTGAGCCACAACACCACTTCCAGCTTTTTCTGTGTATGTACTGAGGAATCAAACCCAGGGCTTTGTGCATGCGAGACGAGCACTCTACCACTAGGCTATGTTCCCAGCCCTTACATGTTTTCTCTACTATGTCAGGTTTATTATTTCAAAACTTAAGATTTAAGGGAAGAAAAGTGAAAGGATATTTTGTACTTACTATTTTTTTTTACATATTCACATAAATCTGAGTTTCTCTATTATGATTTTCCAGAGATTTAGAGAGCTTTAGCAGAAGTTTGTGGACAATTTAATGATTTCTAACTAGAAAAACTAAAAATACAAACAAAAATATTTACTAATTACAGGGATCAAAAAGGCTGAACAAAGAGAAAATATAATCAAAGCATATTATGTAGTTCAGCTGGGACTAATGCTTGTGCGTTAACATTTAATGTATACATTGAGTATTGTCATAAACCAAAATTGTGGCTCCACACTCAATCTATCTTTAAATAGGAAAATCAATAGTACTAGACATTAAATAATTTAAAAATAAAATATCAGAAAATAACCTTATCAGCAGTGTGAACTTTACAAAATCTCTACCCAGAGAGGCACAGTTTAGTATAATGTGTTATACATTCTACTATAGTTCATCTTGTTACCAATACCAAGTTGTAAAGATCAAGGTTTGTTTTTTTTAAAGAAAAGCAAACAACACTACAACACAAAATTCCTTATCTGTATTTCAGAATGAATTTCTTTCCTTTTTTCTTTCTTCCTCTCTCTCTCTTTGATTTTTCTTCCTTCCTTCCTTCTTTCCTTTATTTCCTCCTTTTCTTTTCTTTTTGTGCATGTACCATGCTTTAAATTCTGGGTCTGGGCACTGTCCTTTGGCTTTTTTACTCAAGTCTATCACTCTACCACTTAAGCTACACCTCTACTTTGGGTGGTTAAAAAGAGATAAGAAGCCAGGTGCTGTTAGCTCATGCCATTAGTCCTAGCTAATCAGAAGGCTGAGATTTGAGGTTTGCAGTTTGAAGCAAACCCAGGCAGGAATGACCATGAGACTTTTATCTCTACTCAAAAAAAAAAAAAAAGAAAAGAAAAAGAAAAGAAAAGAAAGAAAGCCAGAATTGGTGCTGTGGCTCAAGAGGTAGAGCACTAGCCTTAAGCAAAAGAATAGTACACAGGTTCAAGCCAAGGACCACCTTCCCACAAAATTAAAAAAATAAAAATAAAAGAGATGAGTCTCAAACTTTTCTGTACAGGCTGGCTTTGAACTGTGATCCTCAGGTCTTAGCCTTCTGAGTAGCTAGGATTATGGGCAGGGCCTACAGCACTTACCCTCTATTACTGCTTAAAATATAATGTATTATAACATTTTCAAGACTCAGAAGCATTCTAATTTATGTAGCTATCAGACAAAAACTGCTGTGTAAGAAAATTAAAAATGTTTATATTAGTTTTGTTATATCTGTTTTTGACACCTTTTACATTTATTTAAAGTAATTTAAATAAATTGTTATTTTTAAGTCAAAATATTCACTCTTCTAAACAAATTTTGTAGTAAAATTTTAGTTTTTCTTCTTTTTTTTTCCCTAGTGAGACTTACTCAAAGGGTATAAACATTTTATTTGAAAAACCTGTAGTAAACTTTTTATCTGACAAACCCTGACACTGAGGTGATTCAGGATTGAACAATTTTTCTGGCAAGGGACATGAGTTTATTCCTAACACAGCTGAGAACATAGTTAATCACTAAACTGGAATGAATCACCCCACAGACAGAGCATCTCAGAAACAGACTTCTTTGCTTTTAGGACCTAGCCATAGACTCTTAATTTACCACGATGGATTGTTGCATCCTAGAGCAGATGTTGTCCAAAGCCGTTGGGTGTCCTTGGACTTAATAACTTTCTCTTTCAAATGAGTCTGAGACCTCTCAAGCTTTTCAGTTTCCTCCAAGCATTATAAGGCAGTCATAAGACCTTGATATGTCCAAAGAAAAATTTATGATGGTATCTATGTTAGTGCCTCCAGGAAATATTTTGCCTTATTTTTAAAATTATCTTTTTTTTTACAGTAGGGCAAATGTAGGAAATCACACTTAACATTTAAGAGTCAGAACTCAAGTTTAAATTGAGATTTTTTTTGTGTGTGTTAAAAGCCCAGTGTATAATATAACAGTGAAAATGCATGAATTTTTAATATTGTAGGCAATATTTTAAGAGCAAACATGTAAGAATGGGCTCAAGTAATTTTGTGTTACTGGTTTCTAATGGTCTTGTTGATAATCAGACATTGGAAATTAAAATGAATTCAGTAGGTATCTATTCTGATTTTTTCCCCTCAGGCGATTGTAAAGAGCAAATCATTCCAATAGATTAATTAGAATAGGTTCTCATTTAGAGGTCAGTTAACAGCAATACTCACAAGACACTACTTTGGAAATTAACTTTATCAATTGGGGGGAGGGAGTAGAGTTGGGGGGTTGGGAAGCTGGGAGAAAAAGAGGAAGTTGGTAACAGTTTTCAACAAGAAATGTACTCATATTATTTAAGTCACTATAATCCATCTGTACATCATCCTTACAATATTTTTTTAAAGGAAAAACAAAACAAAGCTGTCTTTAAAAAAGGCAGTTACCTTCTGCACTGAGTAGTTTTCTGGATTTTTGTTTGTTTGTTTGCTTTGCTTGAACTCAGGGCTTGGACAGTGACCCTGAGCTTCATTATTTTGCTCAAGGCTAGTGCTCTACCACTTGAGCCACAGTGTCACTTTCAGCTTTTTCTGTTTATGTGGCACTGAGGAATAGAACTCAGGGCTTCATGCATGCTGCAAGCATTCTACCACTGAGCCAAATTCCTATCCCTCCTGTAATCTTTATTCAAAGCTTTACAATTACCAATCTATCTCCATCTAAGGGCAAGGACTTTGATGTTTTCCTTGGAGAAACATGTTTCTATTTTGGTGGTTTTAACTTAGGAATTCAGGCTTGGTAGATATGTGTTCTATCATAGCCTCATCACTTTTACATCAAATACCATCTTATGCTAACTTCTCTCAGGCTGCCCCCAAACTGTGATCCTCCTGTTTCTGTTCTCAAATAGCTAGGATCACAGACATGCATCATATTACCCAACTGTCTTCTATGTATTCAACATGTGAAAAGAGAATATTTTTATGCTTTGGGTTAAAAAATGGAATTGGCATTTCTTTCTGATTATCCACATAATTAGGGGTTGTTAACATTAATTATGTAGAGAAAAGTTCTTAGCCCCATCTCCATCTGAACCTAACATCCCTTTTACTATATGGCTTTCAAACATAAGAAAACATGACTATATATGTATATATATATTCTTTATCTTAAAGATAACATAATGAAATCCATGAAATATTATACAAAGAAAAGAAGAAGGAGGCTAAGGTCATAACATAGAGCGGGTTAACTTGTTCTAAGCACACTGTATTTAGCTATGAAATTATAACAATGAACACCTCCACTTAATGCTATTAATGTATATTGATTTCCCAAAACACCCTGTTGGTACTTTGAGGATTCTATTATATCTCAAAACTAGTTTAGGAACAGCTATCTTCCTTGTCATGTTGAATTTCTACTCAGAATATCTTTTAGTTTGTTTTAGGATTCTGTTCTTGTATCTCTGATTTTCATAAGAGATATCAGCCCACCCTGGGCAGATATTAAATTTATTTTCTTGCAATTAGAAATGGGGTTTTGTTTTTCATCTCTTCTATTTCCTGATTTGTTCTGGTATATAAAATTCCATTTATTTTTGTAGGTTAATTTTCTACTCTGTTAACTTATTGAATTCTCTTACTGCTTATGATAGATTTCCATTTGCAATAGTTATGTCTGTCTGCTCTCCTCATTTTATATAAGTAATATGTCACTGTACTATCATTGTATAATAATGTCAAACAATTCAGAAATAGTTTGAATCACAAATACATTGCTTTCCTAATTTCATCAGTTATATTTCCTAAATGTAACCAGTGTTTCTTTTTTCATAATTATTATCCTTAAGTAGTTGCACATAGTGGTTATATCAATCTTGGTAGATTACCACCTTTTCCATTATGGTTTCCCCTTCTTCCAAATCCATCTCTCTCTTCAATATAATTGGGGTTATAGGATATGTATTTAATATATTATGACCACATTCTCCCCTAGCACTTCCTTTCTACGTCCATTTACCACAACTGTGTTTCTAAAAGCTAATTTTGCATATTTCTATAGATGTATGTATAAAATATGGCATAGCTTTGTTTTTACTTTCATTATTGGAATCTATTCCATTCCATAGTTGTCTTTTAAATATTTTTGAAATAACTATAAGTGGCTATAAGACATTCTCAGTACACACACAAAAAAATAAGAACACACTTTCCGGAATCATTTGAGAATAAATTTCCAATCTGATAATTCATCCAGATACATCCTACAGACAAGGATGTAATCTAATTAAATTACCTAATTCAGGTAATGTAGAATCCAGTCTGATTCTACATTGCCCGGAAGCATCACAAAAAGCACAACATTCATATCAAAGTTCAAATACTCCAAGTGTAAAGTGAGTTGAATCTTCCTTCCTGTTTTGTTCCATTAAAGACTTCAACAGTAATGAAGATTACATACTTTAGGAAAACCCATGTGTTTTGCACAGTTAATCAATTCAAGTGCTAATTTCTTTCAGAAGCACCTTCACAGTCAAACCTACATGTATTAATTCAATTTTCTTTACCACACCAAAAAGCTCAAAGTAGTTACTTAAGAAAAAAAGAAATTGGGGGCAGTGGCTCACTCCTAGCTACTCAGGAGTCTGAGATCTGAGGATCGAGTTTCAAAGCCAACCCAGCACTAAGGACTGTGAGATTCTTAACTCCAATTAACCACTGGAAAAGTGGAAGTGGCGCTGTGACTCAAGGGATAGGGCAGTAGCCTTGAGATGAAGAGCTCAGGGACAGTGCCCAGACCCAGAATCCAAGCCCCATGACAGACAAAAAAAAAAAAGGAGGAGGAAAAGAAGATGGAGGAAGAGGAGGAGGAAGAGGAGTAGAAGGAGGAGGAGGAAGAGGAGGAGGAGGAGGAGAAGGAAGAAGAGGAGGAGGAGGAGGAGGAGGAGGAGGAGGAGGAGGAGGAGGAGGAGGAGGAGGAGGAAAGAAAAGAGGTTTATTTTGCTCAAAATTTTGGAATGTCAGGACAGGGCCTATCTGAGCACAGTTCTAATGAAGGCCTTTTGGCTCTGCCACATCGTAGTATATGACATTAGCAGGAGGGCTTGCCATGGCGCAAGTGGTCACATTGCTAGATATATACAAACTGACTGGGTCTTGAGTTTGTTAAATTATGAATCTACCCATGTACCATGGCACGTTAAAAAAATTGTTTTTGTATCTGCATAGCAAATCTCAAAAATCACATTACAAAAGTTTTGTCCTCAATATCTTGCAAAATCATCTTCTTTTAAGTTCTTTGTATTTCCATGTAAATCTTAAATGCAATCATTTTGTACAAAAACAAATAAAACTATTTAACAGATTGATTGAGATTACAGTGAAGCTACAGATCAATTAAAATTTTGAAGAGCGTCCCACAGGTTTAATAATATTGCACCTCAAAAAAATCTATGAATGTGATATAATTTATTATTTCCTTATGGATTCTTCAGCTTTTCTCTGCAATATTTTTTAGGTTTCAACAAAACCACTCAGGATTTCAGTTTTCTTTACCAGAATGTTTGTAAGTACATCGGATTTTTCAAATTAAGTATAAGCACATCTTAATTTTCTGATTCTTCACTATAAGTATAAGATGTGTTTTTAAAGTTTTTCTTCACTTTAACTGTTGTTTAAAGATTAGTATTAGGCTTATAACACCCTTACTTTATCCTGACAACCCTTATAAAAATTCTGCCCTCTTTTTAGTCTGCTTAGTCATAATTCGTGTTTTATCTTCCTTTCTATTGATCTGATTTTTCAAAGCATTATATCTGTTTATAATAGATTTTTTATTGTTGTAATAATATAGAGAGGGGTCACAGTTAACCTCATCAGGTGGTAGGTGCATTACTTCTTGCACATTGATACCCCTTCTCATGTTTTGTCCCTATTTCCCTCCACCCACCTCCTCCCAATCATCTTGCTTTTCCCCCTTCCCTTCCTTATTTCAAGTAAACAAATAAAAGTATATACAATATACCAGGTAACAAAGTCAGATACAGTAACAATATGAGACTAACCATAAGGACAAAAAAGAGAAGAGAAATAACATAGTACATTAAGAACAGCAAGTCAAAGTACTTGTTTATATATCCTACAGTTCATTTAGTCTCAATTTTTAAGAATGAATTTGCAGTTTTCTTATTTTTTTGTTTTATCTCATTGATTTTCATTTACCTTAGCTATTTTCTTTTACTTACTTGAGGATTATTTTTTTTCTGCTTCCTGTAGCTTCTTAAGGTAAAGTTAATTAGGCCTTGTTTTATGGCCCAGCACAAATTCTACACTGGTAAGTATTCCATATGCATGTGATAGTGCTGAAAACTGTTCAGGAGACTAATAGCTCAAGTCTCATTCATATCCATTCCTTGAACACTTAATACATGTTTTATTTGCATAGATGTTAAAAGGAAGTAATCTAACTTATCAAACAGATCCTTTGTTTTAATACATGATGCAGTTGACTTGAAATGCTGTCATTGTATATCAATTACTTTTTCTTTTTTGCCATTCCTGGGGCTTAAACTGAGGGCCTGAGCACTGTCCTTGGGCTTTCTCAAAGCTAGAGCTCTACCACTTCAGCCACAACACCATTTCCAGTATTTTTTTTACATCATATTTTAAATGACAAGTTTAACAAACAAGTGTTCAAGGAGGGAATGTCTATTTACAATCACTGGGACTTAGTATTTAGAACTTAATCAAAATTAGGCTAAGGGTTTGTATGTCATAGAAACATATTAATTTAGAAAATAAAACATTATGTCTATAGAGTCATAAGTTTTTATATCTATATAGTTATGTTTATAATTCCATTACCATGCCCATAGCTTTGGGTATGCAGTTATTGAGTCCTCGCTCTTCTACTCTTTGGATTTAATAGCCACATATTAGGGATACCATGCGACTTTTGTTCCTTAGGTCTTGACTTGTCTCACTCAAAATGATTCGCTCTAGGTTCATCCCATTTCCAGTATTTTTTATGTGCGTAGTACTGAGAAATTGAACCTGAGTCTTGGTGCATGATAGGCAAGCACTCTACCACTAGGCAAAACTCACAGCCCTCAATGACTACTTTTGAATCTGATATTAATTCTTCTCATAAACAATCTGTTCCAATGCTAATCTCCTGGATAGATATTTTATACTATTTTACATTCTCTTTTCTTCTCCATAGTAACAATATATTTGAAATGTGTATATATAATATATGCTTCATATATTATATATAACATATTTATTTTTATTAATATGGAATATACTATAATATATCATAAATATGTATTATATAGTCTATTATATATCATATATGTTAATTATATGTGTTATAAATTATTAAACATATATTTTATTAACATATTATAAGTAGTATTATGTCTAAATACTTTACATATAGTTATATTATATAATTAATATAATTGGTATGTGGGGTGTATGTGTGTGATATTCAAAATGGTTTGCGAATGGTAACGGTCTGTGTTAGTGATGTAAACAGCACTTTGGACCCTTTGTCATTCTCTAAGTCACCATAATGATTCTTAAAACACAGCCTCTCGAAGTAAAACATTCCCTCTTTGCAGATGACATGATTCTGTAGTTAAAGAATCCTATAGACTCTACTGCCAAGCTCCTAGAGCTGATTTAAAACTTTGGAAGGGTAGCAGTGTATAAAATTAACCCTCAAAAATCAACTGCCTTCCTCTACGCCAACAGTGAGAGGAATGAGGCAATAATCAGGAAAGCAACTCTTTTTGTAATTGCCTCAAAGAAAATAAAGTACCTAGGAATTACCTTAACTAAGAATGTAAAGGACCTTTTTGAGGAATACTTTAAAATCCCTGAAAAAGGAAATTAAAGCAGAACTGAGGAAATGGAAGAACCTCCCATGCTCCTGGATTGGCAGAAACAACATCGTGAAAATGACTATCTTGCCAAGGGCTATCTACAAATTCAATGCAATACCCATCAATATCCCAATGTCGTTCTTTACAGAAATAGAAGAGGCAATCCAAAATTTCATATGGAATAATAAAAGAACCCATATAGCAAAAATACTTCTTAGCAGAAAGAAGAGAGCAGGAGGAATTTCAATACCAAACTTTAGACTCTATTACAGAGCTGTAATTATCAAAACAGCTTGGTACTGGCACAAGAACAGGCCTGAATACCAATGGAATAGAACTGAGGACCCAGATATTTAACCACAGACCTATGGCCCCCTAATCTTTGACAAGGGAGCCAAAAAAATAGAATGGAAGAAAGATAGCCTCTTCAACAAGTGGTGCTGGCAGAACTGCTTAAGCAACTGCAGAAAACTAAAGTTGGAACCTTCTTTATTACCCTGCACTAGAATTAACTCCAAATGGATCAAAGACCTGGAGGTAAAAGCCAACACACTGAAAAGTTTACAAGAAGGAATAGGAGATACTCTAGGCCTCGTTGGCACAGGTTGAAACTTTCTTAATAAGGACCAAGAAACACAACAAAGCAGAGAAAGGCTGGATAAGTGGAACTGCATTAAACTGCAGAGCTTTTGTATGGCAAAGGACATAGCTAGCAAATTAATTAGGAAGCCTACAGAGTGGGAGAAGATCTTCACCAACCATACAACGGACAAAGGCCTCATATCTAAAACATATCAACAGCTCAAAAAATTGAATCACTCCAAAACTAATCTCCAAAGTAACAACCATCCCATTAAAAAATGGCCAAAGACTTAAAGAGAGTCTTCTCTGAAGAAGAAACAAAAATGGCCTATAGACACATGAAGAAATGCTCAACATCTCTGGTCATAAAAGAAATGCAAATCAAAACAACACTAAGATTTCACCTCACTCCAGTTAGAATGGCCAGGATTAAGAAAACTAATAACAACAGATGCTGAAGGGGATGTGGTCAGAAGGGATCTCTACTACACTGTTGGTGAGAGTGCAAACTCATTCAACCACTATGGAAAGCAGTATGGCAGTTCCTCAAAAGACTAAACATAGAGCTCTCCTATGACCCAGCAATTCCACTACTTGGCATTTACCCAATAGTCCAGAAACAAGGACACACTAAATCCACCAGCATAACCATGTTCATTGCAGCACTATTTACCATAGCAAAGATATGGAACCAACCTAGATGTCCCTCAGTTGATGAGTGGATCAACAAGATGTGGTATTTGTACACAATGGAATTCTATGCAGCTGTCAGAAAGAATGACATCGCCCCATTTGTTAGGAAATGGAAAGACTTAGAAAAAATCCTATTAAGTGAAGGAAGCCAGACTCAAAGGAACTTAGGCTCAATGGTTTCCCTCATTTGTCATAATCAGTAGAAACCTTGCAGAGATTTTCAATAGAGCAAAACCTTGATACAAAAGGCCATATAGTAGGACGCTAAATGAAAGGATCTCTAGGATATAGAAACAAAAGCCATGTAATGAATGCTTGTTGTCCTTAAGGTACTATGTTATCTCTCATCTCTTTTGTTCTTCCTTGGTTATCTCATATTGTTACAGTATCTCACTTTGTTACCTGATATATCGGATATATTTGTATTTTGTTATTTGAAATTGGATAGGGAAGGGGGGAAAACAAGATGAGAGGTGGGGGGATGGGGGAGGGAAATGGGGACCAAGACATGTGAAAGTGTATCAATGTATGGGAATTAATGCACCATCTATCTGGCAAATATCATGTAACCCTTCTATTAATTACAATAAAAAATATATGAAAACAACCAAAAGAAAACAAAAGAAAAAAATAACACAGCCTCTCTTATGATTTGAATCACATTTTGGCTGTCTACCATTCAAATTCATGATCTGTCTTTCTGCTTCTACTGTCAGAATGAGTTCTTGTGGACTTGTAAAGGAAGTACCAAATTAAAAAGTCAATGGAGAGACAAATATTGAAGCTTTTCTCTTCTCAGGAACATAATTAAATAGCATCACTCTACTATTTTATATGCTATATTATATATAATACTTTAATTTCATATGTAGTGTAATTATTTATACATAATATATTATATGTGAATACATATTATATGTTAATATATGTATGAAATAACCAGTGGTGCTCAGTTCAGTGCTTGAAATCCTTTCATGTAAACTTCATTGTTGGCTCCATAGTAATCGATAAGAAATAAGAATCAAGAGTCATTAATTTTTATGAAAAACTAAATAATTGCTTAACCTATAACATGCAATTTAAATTGACTTGAAATGCCAATTTTTTTCTTCACTTCTGAAAACAGGCCCAGAATCTCCTTGTGATTGAACTGTTAATGAAGCTGTGATCTACTACCTTGGAATAGTTTGTTCTTTTTAATTTGGTGCACTGCCTTAAGGCTAGCAGTATATTGAAAACACTCTTGTCAAGGGAAGTGGAGTGTGTGTGTGTGCGTGTGCATGATATTTGTGGTTTGTGGTTAGTGATGAGGGCATGTGTCAATGATGCAAACAGTACTTTGACACTTTGTCATTCTCTGAGCCACTATGGATAAAATTAATCATTTTTAGGACAATTAGCCTCTCAAGATTTGGATCACATTTTGGCTATCTACCGTTCAGAGTCATGATCCTACTTTCCTGCTAAAATGTTCCTCTTGGGGACAGAAAACCACCATGTTTGTAGCTGTCCTCTGCTTTCCTGTTTGGATGCAGACATGGTCAAGATTTTCAAAAGATCAAGTCAGAGACTTGATCCTATGCATCCCTCCCACAGCATGTCTCTGAAGAAGGCTGTAGACTGGGCCTGCCTTTGGCGCCAAAATGAGCTAAATCTGAAATCTAAAGAAGAATGCTTGCGGTCAGAATAAGTTCTTCTGGACTCATAAAGGAAGTACCAAATTAAAAAGTCAGTGGAGGTGCAAGTATGGAAGCTTTTCTCTTCTCAGGGACCCAACCTAGTTCAATAGCATCACCAGCAGCTGTGCACCATCTGTGAACCAAGGTTTCAGGGGGAAACTCTTAGGCTCCATCTGCTCTGCTCCTTACTAACTTTTCTTAACTTTAGGCTCTTCAGCTAAATACATTAGGATTTTCATGTCTCTAGGTATGAGCATTTCTGACCAATTTCCAATTCATAATGTTAAAAAAAACACTGAATTAATGGAAAGAAGACATGAGAAAAATATATGAACTCTCCTGGATGAATCTGAAGGGAAAACCAGTTGGATGGCTAGGCAGACTGAATCCTGTCTCTACCTCCCTTACTGGATGAATTTAATTTATAAATCAGGATAACTAATTGAACCAATGAGCAACTTTGTGTGTAGCACACAGGAGGCAAGTGAAATATAGACTCAGAAAAGCCTTTGCTTTTTTAAGAACCAGATGATCAACCCTCAAGACAAATTTCAGTTATGAGTGAAATAGCCATGTGTGGCCAAAGCTATGTACATATAACAAAACATATCTCTGATTAGTGAATTGTTGTATTTTTAGTTACTGAAATGCCTGATTACTCCATTAATAAGCTTCACATCCTTGCATTCAGACTTTCAGGATTCCATTTCCATGTTTACCAAATGTAAGTTTGAACGAGGCTATTTTATTTTGTGCTTTGTTTATTTATTTACTTATTTTTTGTCTCTTGAATATCAATCATATTCAGGATCCTGAGTAGACCATGATAAACTGAGCACAAGTCCCTGAGATAGGTTAAATCCAGTAAAATGAAAATTATATTTCTCATATTGAAAAGTTCTATGACTTCATCGAAGCAATGATATTTATGAAAGCTGTTTGAGAATAAAAGTATGATACCAATGGAAATTTTGTCATTGTTATATCAGAAAGAACTCAATTTTAAATTCCATTTACAATTGATTTATGGTTAAGAAAGAAAAGGTCACATTCAATGTGTTATAGTAACAAGGTAGAGAAAGGCTTATCTGTCCTTGTAGAAAAATACTCATTTATATACTCATATCTGGGTACCTTAATGCTCGTACAAACCTTGGGCACCATTAGAGTTCAAGCTTGTTTAGTTATTGAGCTTCAAATATATCCCTTTGTATAAAACCTTTTTTTTTTCATGACAGAAACTTATGTAGGAATTTAATATAAGTTTGAATGAGTAATATTGGACACAATTGGGTAATTTCTAAAAGAATGTTAAAAACTGAAAATGTTGAAATTGTTAAAATTGATCAAAATATATTATATCCATAAACTGTTTTGTTAAATGGCAACTCCTTTGTGCACTACTTAATTTTTTTTTAAAACTGCTGAGAAAAAAGTCTGAGTGTAATTTGTAGCATAGCAATTTAAATCATATTTATCAATTAATTAGTCACTATCAAAGCACACACAAACTACCTACAATGCTGTTTGGCACAGCATGTGTGTTCATAAACCAGAAAGTTTAAGTATTTTAATTTGTAGTAAGTAGGAATAATTGAAATTCTAATTCAGATCTAACAAAACAGATGGGAAAATACCTTAAGATCTATTGCTATATTTTTAAACAAGTTACAGAATAACATACTTCTTGATGTATGTGAAAGAAACTATGCATCTGATTGTGTCCACCATACTATCTACAGTAGTAATGTAAGAACACAGATCATGATAGAAGGTAAAAGAAGACCTAACTTTCTGTCTTATATCACTCTTTGTTTCTTGAATGCTTGCTTTTATTTCTCATGTAATGATTTTCAAGAACCAAAGAAGAGAATACAGTAATGATTAATATTGTCTTGCTCTGATAAATCTATGTGTATTCAATACAGTGATTAAGAACACAAACTGCACAGTGAAGACTAATAAGACCCATATCTAGTTTTACTACTTACCAGCTGTGTGCTATTGTGCAAGGTATGTGACGTCTCTAAACATTTTCCTATTCAACTGTAATATGGGAATAATGAGTATAGTATTTATTTGAGATAATGTGCATACTGATTTTGGTGAATATATGAGAATTTTCTCAGATACAGAACCTAGAACCAAACTCCTTCTTGAAAAGGGCTAAGGATTATTTGCTCAATTCTCTGGGACCTTGTTTAACATAACTCATTACCTAACTAGCTAAATATCACAAGAATTCATCTAATAGAAAAACTAACCATTATAGTCACCTTAGGAAAAAAGGGTCCCTAAACAATGCACACACAGAAAACAGACTATTATGAGATACACTTTTTTTTATTTTAAAGTTTATATGTGTACTTCCATTTAAATCTTTATGGAACTAGAAAATTTAAGGGGGCAGTACTTTGAGAGATGTGGGAGGATGATGATAATGGTTCAGTATGCATTACTCAAAACTGAGTTAGTGAATTGAAACCCCCTGTACAACTGCTTAACAACAATACACACACACACACAAACACACACACACACACACACACACACACACACACACACACGCGCGCACACTTTTTGGTCATGTGCTGTTTGCTCATGCCTGTAATTCTTACTACTGAGAAGGCTGATATCTGATCATGGTTTTAAACCAGTCTAGGCTTAACCAGCAAAAAGTGGGAAGTGGGTCTACGGCTCAAATGATAGACTTTCAGCTTTGAGTGAAAAAGCTAAAGAACACTGTCCAGGTCCTGAATTCAAGTCCTATACATAAAATACATATAGAGACATAATATACATGTAGATACATACATGTATCTACATATATGTGTGTATACAGGTTTGTGGATATGTAAACAAATTAATTCTATGACAATTATGGTGGAGGTGCAAATAATATCACAAAGAAGAGGAAAGGAAAAAACAACTATTATTTATCAATTGTCTATGAAACCTCACATAGATTTTGCTTTAGTAAATAGTATTTAATTTACAAATTTTTATACTCAAATTATATGTGAGTTACAAAACAGAAGAAACATGTCAATAAACAATAACATTTGTTATTGAAAATAAAAATAATCTTAAATTGTAGCCACTGATAATTGTAAATAATCATAAAACTTATGTTTTTATTTATTTTTAATATATTTTTATTGTAATTAATAGAAGGGTTACATTATATTCACCAGATAAAAGGGGCATTACTTCACAAACATTGATACCCTTTCTCATGTTTTGGTCCCCATTTCCCTTCCCCCATCCCTTCTCCTCATCTTGTTTGCCCCTTCCCTATCCTATTTCAAATAACCAAATAAACATATATACAATATATCAGATAACAAGATAAAATACTGTAAAAATATGAGATAACCAAGGGACAGCAAAAGAGATGAGAGATAACATAGTACATTAAGGACAACAATCACTCGTTATAAGGCTTTTGTTTCTATATCCTGGAAGTCCTTTCATTTTAAGAACACTCTTAGGACTGGGAGTTGGGCCTAATGGTAAGAATGCTTGCCTGGTATACATGAAGACCTGGTTCATCTCCATGATACCACATAAAAGAAAAACCTGGAAGTGGTGCTATGGGTCAAGTGGTAGAGCTCTAGCCTTGGGAAAGCCCAAGGACAGTGCTCAGGCCCTGAGTTCAAGTCCCAAGACTGGCAAAAATATAGTTTCTGGCAAGTATACATTAAAATCTTTTTTAATTAATATTTTTCTGATTAAAGAGAAATTTAAATATTCTCAATCAGTATTACCTTCAGTTTTGCTTTAAATTACCCCAAAATAAAAAGATTTAATTGTAGATACTTTGAAAGATTTGACTATAGATACTATGTTAAAGAATGACCAAATACTTTTGAGATTAGTTTTGGAGTGATTCAATTTTTTGAGCTGTTGATATATTTTAGATATGAGGCCTTTGTCTGTTGTATGGTTGGTGAAGATGTTCTCTCACTCTGTAGGCTTCCTAATTAATTTGCCTGCTATGTCCTTTGCCATACAAAAGCTCTGCAGTTTAATGCAGTCCCACTTATCCAGCCTTTCTCTGCTTTGTTGTGTTTCTTGGTCCTTATTAAGAAAGTTTCAACCTGTGCCAACGAGGCCTAGAGTATCTCCTATTCCTTCTTGTAAACTTTTCAGTGTGTCAGCTTTTACCTCGATGTCTTTGATCCATTTGGAGTTAATTCTAGTGCAGAGTAATAAAGAAGGATCCAACTTTAGTTTTCTGCAGTTGCTTAAGCAGTTCTGCCAGCACCACTTGTTGAAGAGGCTATCTTTCTTCCATTCTATTTTTTGGCTCTCTTGTCAAAGATTAGGGGACCATAGGTCTGTGGTTAAATATCTGGGTCCTCAGTTCTATTCCATTGGTCTTCAGGCCTGTTCTTGTGCCAGTACCAAGCTGTTTTGATAATTACAGCTCTGTAATAGAGCCTAAAGTTTGGTATTGAAATTCCTACTGCGTTGTTCTTTCTGCTAAGAAGTGTTTTTGCTATATGGGTTCTTTATTATTCCATATGAAATTTTGGATTGCCTCTTCTATTTCTTTAAAGAATGATATTGGGATATTGATGGGTATTGTGTTGAATTTGTAGATAGCCCTTGGCAAGATAGTCATTTTCACGATGTTGTTTCTGCCAATCCAAGAGCATGGGAGGTTTTTCCATTTCCTCAGTTCTGCTTTAATTTCCTTTTTCAGGGTTTAAAATGGCCTATAGACACATGAAGAAATGCTCAACATCTCTGGTCATAAAAGAAATGCAAATCAAAACAACACTAAGATTCCACCTCACTCCAGTTAGAATGGCCAGGATCAGGAAAACTAATAACAACAGATGCTGGAGGGGATGTGGCCAGGAGGGATCACTACTACACTGTTGGTGGGAGTGCAAACTCGTTCAACCACTATGGAAAGCAGTATGGCAGTTCCTCAAAAGACTAAACATAGAGCTCTCCTATGACCCAGCAATTCCCACTACTTGGCATTTACCCAATCATCCAGAAACAAGGACACACTAAATCTACCAGCACAACAATGTTCATTGCAGCACTATTTACCATGGCAAAGATATGGAAGCAACCTAGATGTCCCTCAGTTGATGAGTGGATCAACAAGATGTGGTATTTGTACACAATGGAATTCTATGCAGCTGTCAGAAAGAATGACATTGCCCCAGTTGTTAGGAAATGGAAAGACTTAGAAAAAATCATATTAAGTGAAGTAAGCCAAACTCAAAGGAACTTAGGCTCAATGGTTTCCCTCATTTGTCATAATCAGTAGAAACCTTGGGCTCTACTAGCAGAGATTTGCAATAGAGCAAAACCATGATACATAGGGCCATATAGTATGATACTAATTGAAAGGACCTCTAGGATATAGAAACAAAAGCCATATAATGAATGCTTGTTGTCCTTAAGGTACTATGTTATCTCTCAGCTCTTTTGCTGTCCCTTGGTTATCTCATATTGTTACAGTATCTCACTTTGTTACCTGATATATCGGATATATTTGTATTTGGTTATTTGAAATTGGGTAGGGAAGGGGGGAAAACAAGATGGGGGGTGGGGAGGAGGGTAATGGTGACCAAGACATGTGAAAGGGTATCAATGTATGTGAATTAATGCACCTTCTATCTGGCAAATATCATGTAACCCTTTTATTAATTACAATAAAAATATAAAAAAAGTACACACAGGAAAATTAGGTGAGGAAAAAGTAAAGCGGATTATTTTTTGGTTAAAAAAATAAAAAAAAAACAAAGAATGACCAAATATATGAGATTCAAGTAAGGACAGCAAATTTTTTGATGAAATTGAAGATGCTGTATTTTTTCTGTGTAAATGATTATGTTTCATATGTAAATGAAATATAACCTTAAAATGATGCACAAATTCATGGTTGATATCTAAATGTAGGTATTGCTTTAAGTACCTATTTCTTTTGCCTCAGAGAAGTAGTTTCTCAAGATTAAAATTCATAAAAGTTACTTAAGAAAAAGAATAACTCCAAGAATTTTGTCTAATTTGCAATATGTCAATAGAAGATGATAAACTTGATAAAGAACAATATAATACATTTTCTGAAATCAGGCTGAGGAAATTAATTCTATACAATGAATCCATTAATTTATGAATTATGTATGCATTTAATTTTATTGCTCATCCTAACACCACCCACCCTTCAATTCAAAACCTATCACAACATCTCTGATATTTTGCCAATTCACAGTAATATCAAAACCATATCTTTGCAATTTCTTTTATGCTTTTTCAGTAATGTAGGGAGCTGAAAAAAATAAGAAGTAAAGAACATGTTATTGCTTAGCCATTTGTAGCATGAACTAACTGTGAAATGATTAGGCACAAGCTATTTGCATCTCCATGTGCATTCGTATCCTGAGACTTGAACATGTAAGGAATGGGCTAGTGTACTTGAATGCAATAGTGAGCATGTGAAATGGAGAAATCTTCTTAAGTGTTAAAGAACTTCCTGGAGATGAAGTAAAACATGCTACTTGATGAGGGAGTGGAGAATGGCGACTGCTTATTGCACTGATGATTTTGCTGCAAAACTATCTTGAGATTTCAACTCATCCAGCATAACTCATAACCAACTATCTAAGAGGAAAACATACCCCCTCATGTACATACATTTATATGCTTTGCGTTCATTTTTCATATACCAATTTTGTGAGTTCAGTTGTGTCACCCTAAAAAAGATATATTAAATCCTTAACCCTCAGTGCTTGTGAATACGACCTTATTTGCAAAGGGTTTAAACAGCTGTAACCAAGTTAAGACAAAGTATTGGAGCAGAGTAGGTCCAAAATCTAATGATTTCCTCTTCCCATGAGAATGCCATCAGAAATACAGACACAGGGAATAGATCCATTCAAAATAGAGGAAGAAATTAGAATTATGCCAGGGAACACTAAAAAGGCCAGAATCTGGAAGCAATAAGAAGATTCCTCCTCACAGGCTACAGGGAACACAAGGCTCTGAGGACACACTTAAATTAGGAGTGTGTGTCAGTCACAGAGCTTGAACTCTGGGCATGGGCACTGTTCCTGAGCTCTTCAGTGCAAGGCCTTACCCCTTGAACCACAGTGCCATTTTCAGTTTTCTGGTGTTTAATTGGAGATAAGAGTCTCACAGACTTTCATGCCCAGGTTTGCTTTGAACTGCAATCCTCTGATCTCAGCCTCTTGTCTAGCTAGGATTAGAGGTGGGAGCCACCAGTCCCTGGCTTGATCTTAGACTTTTAACCTTCCAACTGCTATCTTATTCCTTAAGGTCTTGTTCTAGTGGACCTAAAAACAAACAAACAACAACAATAAAAAACCCAACAGTACAGCAAACATTCTAGTGTTTTAGACATGTGGGCCCAACTCTTGAGATTCTTTCTAGCACAAGCTATCTTCTTCTGTGTATTTATGTCATTGTATCATTTTTTTTTGCCAGTCCTGGGGCTCGAACTCAGGTCCTGAAAGTTGCCCTTGGGCTTTCCTCAAGGCTAGCGCTCTACCCACTTGCGTCACAGCACCACTTCTGGCTTTTTCTATGTATGTGGTATCAAGGAATAGAACCTCAGTCTTCATGCATGGTAGGCAAGCATTCTAACACTAGTCCAAACTCCGCTCCCCCCTTTTTATTTTAATGTATAGAGGAGTTACAGTTATATTTGCCAAATAATAAGTGCATTACTTCCCATACATTGATACCCCTTCTTATGTTTTTGTCCCCATTTCCCTCCTCCACCACTCCCAATCATCTTGTTTCCCCCTTTACTTTCCTGTTTCAAATAAATAAATAAACATATATACAATATACCAGACAGCAAAGTCAGATACTGTAACAATATAAAATTAGCCAAAGTGCAACAAAAGAGAAGAGAAATAACATAGTACATTAAGAACAACATCACATAAGATAAAGCCCTTGTTTCCATATCCTAGAGTTCCTTTCATTTAGTCTCATCCTATGTGATCTTATATATATAGGTTTGAGGCTATTGCAATCCTCTGCTAGGAAAGTCTTAGGTATGTACTAATTATTACAAATGAGGGAAACCATTGAGCTTATGTTCCTTTGGGTCTGGCTTACTTCACTTAATATGATTTTTTTTCAAGTCTTTCCATTTCCATACAAATGCCCCCCTCTTTTAATGCATTCTTTTTATCCATATGCCATTCATGACTTTCAGGAAGTGTCTGGCAACAGGCCAGGAATATCTGGCTCTGCTTCAGAGGGAATGAACTAAAAGAAGATGAGGCCAGGCTCAGGTGCTGCTGCTGCTGCTTCCAGACTTGCATCACATTCTTTTCCTCTAGTAATTGGGAAGAGTCATGTGCAGGCTTGCAGCCCCATGTCTTCCTTATTTGTTCCTCGTATCAGATGAACTAATTAGGCTGGTGTGGTTAGCCAGATTCCTGGTTCCTTCAACTTTACTCCTCCAGAAGGCAGCAACCCCACTGGCCAGCAACTGCCCATGGTCTAGGAAGGACAGCTATCTTAACATTCATTAGTAGAAGAGGAGCACCTTTTTGGCTCAGTGGATGTTTCCACCAGATGCTGTGGCTCAGCTCCTCTATGAGCTCTGGTCTCTGACATTTCTGGTGTCTCCTACCTGGCATGTATGTCAGGAGCAGCATTTTCAAATAGACCCTGATATCAGCAGCTGCGTGGATGAGTAACACTAGGTGTAATCATCCACTTCTGCTCCTAGATTAAGAGTTGATTAGGCCAATTGTATCCAGATCGTTTTTCCCCTATGAACAATGACAGCTGGTAAGCGTGTTTTTCAAAACTCTGTATGAGAAGAAGATGCTGTTTTTATTTTTCTTGGAACTGAGAATATAGATTTGGGCTCAGTTTATGAATTATATTTTCTCTCTCTCTCTCTCTCTCTCTCTCTCTCTCTCTCTCTCTCTCTCTCTCTCTCTCTCTCTCTCTCTCTCTCTCTCATTCTCTGAATTTCAATAGCATGCCTAATATACCAGTGTGTAGAAAAGAGGAATTTTAATCTGAAGGGAAGAAGTTTGCCCTCACAACAAACTGACATTCTCTTCTACATAAAACAGTTGAGCTTGAATATGCAAATGATCCCCTAGTGGGAATTATCATTAGTCATTCTTTCACAAAGAAGTAATTGATGAACATTGTGGTATATGATAGACAGCCTTAAGATTCATCAAGTCTCAATTCTTTGGATATCTCAGCTTTCCAGAAAGCAGATGTCTGATTTTGTGGTCCTGCTCATGAAACACTGGGCTCTTTTTCTTGGTGTATAATTTACTCACCTCCTCTAACTTGCTTTGAAAAGAATTAAATCTGGCAGACTACGTCTTCTATTTCATGGACAGCATTACAAAAAGATAGAAGAAATGGCTGTGAAGTTGTCTTTGCAAATTAAATTTGGCAAGATATTACTACAGGCAAGTAATGAACTGACTAGATCCATCATTGAGACTGATCATCATATTTGGCAATCATCTAGTTTTCTTTTTTTTCAATTTTATTTTATTGTCAGGTGATGTATAGAGGGGTCACAGTTACATTCATCAGATAGTGGGTACGTTACTTCTTGTACATTGATACCCATTCCCATGTATTTCTCCCAGTATCCCTTCCATCCACTCCCTCCCAATCATCTTATTTTCCCCCTTCCCTATTTCAAATAAACAAATAAATGTAGATACAATATACAAGGTACCAAAGGCAGACACAGTGACAACATGAGACAAACCATATGAAGAGAGACCAAACCAAACACAAACAAAAAACCTCCAGAAGAAAGACAGAGAGAGAGAGAGAGAGAGAGAGAGAGAGAGAGAGAGAGAGAGAGAGAGAGAGAGAGAGACAGAGAGACAGAGAGACAGAGAGACTAACCTCATACAGTAAGTTGAGAGCAACAAACACAAAAATCAAGCTATTGTTTCCATATCCTGGAGTTCATTTCGCTTATCCTTATCCTACATAGCCAATATCCATAAAGCTGTTAATCCATTGTGGTGCTCTGCTAAGAGAATCCTGGATGTGTGCTACTTATTGAAAATGAGGGAAACCATTGAGCCTATGTTCCTTTGGGTCAGGCTTACTGCACGCAATTTTTTTTCCAAGTCTTTCCATTTTTTTACTAATGGGGCTATGTCATTCTTTCAGATGGCAGCATAGAATTCCATTGTGAATAAGTACCACGTCTTCTTTATCCAATCATCTACTGAGGAGCATCTGGGTTGGTTCCATATCTTAGCTATGGTAAATAGTGCTACAATGAACATCATTGTGCTTGCTAGTAGCTTTAGTATGGTCTTGTTTCTGGACATTGGGGTAAATGCCCAGGAGTGGGATTTATGTGTATAGGGGATTGCTATGTTTAACCTCTTTAGGAACTTCCATGCTGCTTTCCAGACCCGCTATACTAGTTTACACTCCTTTTTGCCCACATCCTTTCCAGCATCTGTTGTTTATTCTTAACAATGGCCATTCTTACTGAGGTGAGGAGGAATCTCAGAATTGTTTTGATTTGTATTTCTTTTATGGCCAGAAATGTCAAGCATTTCTTCATATGTCTGTTGGCCGTTCTTACTTTCTCTTCAGAGAAATCTCTCTTTAAGTCTTTAGCCCACCTTTTAATGGGATGGTTGTTTCTTTGAGGGCTTGTTTTTAAGAGGTTCAATTTTTTACCAGTCCTGAGCTTGAGCTCAGGGCCTGAGCACTGTCCTTGGACTTTCTCAAGGCTAGAGCTCTACCACTTGAGCCTCAGCACCACTTCTGGCTTTTATCTATGTATGTGGAACAGAGGAATTGAACCTGGGTCTTTGTGCATGCTAGACAAGCACCCTGCCACTAGGCCAAACTTCCTGCCAACAGGTTCAATTTTTTGAGCTGTAGGTATATTTTAGATATGAAGCCCTTTTCTTGTTGTATGGGTAGTGAATATCTTTCTCCACTCTATAGGCTTTGTATTTAACTTGCTTCATCTAGTCTTCTTTACAAACCTAATGAAGATAAAGAGAGTGTCATTCCAATAATAAAAGCTACAGAGATTCCAGAATGAATTCCAATAAGATCCTGTGACTCAAATTTAGATGAAAATATTTTTGTTGTTAACTTATCTATAGACTCAAGTTTTCATAGTTTCAGGACATATGTAAATTTTTAAGTTTTATTGCTTCTTGTAGTTATCATATTCTTCTTGGGGTTCTATAAGAAACATCACAGATTGTATGGCTTTACACACAGTATTTATTTATTTTGCCAGTCCCGGACCTTGAATTCAAGACCTGATCACTGTCCTTGAGCTTTCTCAAGGCTAGAGCTCTATTACTTGAGTCACAGCACCACTTCTACCTTTTTTTCTATATATGTGGTACTGAGGAATTGAACTCCGGTCTTCGTGCATGCTAGGTAAGCACTCTACCACTAATCCAAAGTTCTGGACCATACACAAGTATTTATTTTTATATTTCTAGAGACTGGAAAATGTAGGTGGCCAAAGAATGAGTGGTAGTGAAGGCCAGCTACTTGGTTCTAGTGGTAGCCATCTTATCATGTCCAGTCATGGAGTAAGGGATTAGACACTTTAATAAGGTCATCAGTCTCATTCATGGGGGCTTCATCCTCATCACCTAATCACCTTAAAAAGGCCTCATCTCCAAATACCTTCACATTAGTGATTATTTTTCAACATATGAATAGGAATGATTAAATATTCTCTTTATAGAAATCATTAATGTCAACCACAACAGTTATTATTCACTCAATAGTTACCATGACAGCCCTTGGACAGGGTGCTTTCCATCTCATTTTTGTTTTGATACAAAGAAATGAATAATACTGATTTTTTTTCCTTTTTCCATGGAATAATATGAAGGTTTTATACATCAGCTTGCCCACGATCAACAGTCAGGAAAGATCAATAAGAATTTGACCTATGCTCATGAGATTCTGGAATTTGCACTTTGAGTCACGAAAGTGTTTCAGTATCTAGGGGAGGCACGTTGTCCTTGGAACTTCACTTATACAATCAGCTGAGTTACTGGATTCCTTTGCATTTACCTCCTCAAGCTAGGAAGAACACAAACTTTAGGAAGAGGCAATGGTACACACTGAGTTCTGTTTGTTTCTGCTTTGTCTGTGAAAACAGAAGTTTGGAACCTCTGAGGCACTATGTCTAAGGAAAGGGAAGGTTTTAGCTACATAGATTAATACAGTTTGGATCTGAATCTTCTATGACAGATTATCCTATATTATTCCCCTGTACATGTCCCAGTCCTCCCCTTATGAGTTCTTGACCTTGATATCTTTGGCATCTCATCCTAGCTTGAGCTGAAATGTGAAGGGTGTGGCCATATATGAAAAATACTATGAGAAATGAATGCTAGTTTGTGGGAGAGTGTTATGGGAATGGTTCTGCTCTCCTGATAAACAGGAAATTGAGATTGTTGATCCACTGACTCAACCCCAGTAATCTCCTTTACTATGTTTGTTTGAAGAGAAAAACAACTTATTGTAACCTAGTTATGATTCAGTTATTTCTGGCAAACAAATGTTAGGAAAGATCAAGTAAACAAAATGAAAGAAGACAAGCCTCTACAGGTCAGAACAGATTTCTTTTTGCCAGTCCTGGGGCTTGAACTCAGGGCCTTGGCCCTGTCCTTGGGCTTTCTCAAGGCTGGTGCTCTACCACTTGAGCTACAGCACCACTTCTAGTCCTTTCTATATATGTGGTACCAAGGAATCAAACTCAGAGCTTCATGCATGCTAGGCAAGCACTTTACCACTAGGTCATGCTCCCAGCTCCCAGAACAGATTTTAATCAGTACTACAGAGGATTAGAGGTGGCTGAATGGGAAGGTGGGTCAGTGGACACTTGGAGCAGCTTGGAGTTATGAGAGCAAAGCGGATTCCCATCATCTGTTCCCCTCCTGAAACTAAAACATATTTATACATCTTTGCAGTGTAAACAGGTCAACAGTCATATATAGTAATCTGCAGGCTATTATCTCCCTTTTAATGATAAGGACAATGTTGTGTAGGATGACAGTTTGCCAGTAATAGCTTGGGCAGGGGCCTGGGGCATTTTATAGCTCACAGTGAAGAAACCTGAGTGGTAATGAGCGAGCTGGGAGATAAGTACTAAGAAGTTTCACTGATCCTTGCTAGTAGGAGCATGTGGGACACAAACATCCCTATAGGTGGATTTCCAAATGGAGAAAGGATTTTTAAGTATCCACAGTGACCAAAGGAGGATTCTCTTGGGAGAGGAACAAAAAGGTACATTACCTACGTGCATCCTATAAAATAATACATATTAAAACATACTCCAGGAAATGGAAACAAGATTTTTCTTTGATGATACTCATGTGTTCTTTTCATTTTCTTCTTGTTTGTTCATGGTCTGTCTTAGAAAGACAAATGGTGAACAAATGCACCAGTAATACTCACTAGATACTATATTAACAATAAACTGTACAACTTGTGGGTAGGAACAGGAGGGAAAATTGAGAGTGAGGGAAGGGGTGACATTCTTCAAAAATAATGATTCTTAAAGAGTCTGTATAACTTTGAAATCGGATAGGGAAGCGGAGAAAACAAGATGAAGGGCGGGGTTGATGGGAGGGAAATGGGAACAAAGACATGAGAAAGGGTATCAATGTATGTGAAGTAATGCACCTTCTATCTGGTGAATATAATGTATCCCTTCTATTAATTACAATAAAATATATGAAAAAAGAGTCTGTATAACACTTTTATAATAATAAAAATGCAGAGAAAGGTGGTAAGAAAAAAAATGGGAGAAGGAAAATGTTCACTAGAAACAGCTGTCTGAGCTAGGAGCAGTTACTCAGGCCTATAATCCTAGCTACTCAAGAGGCTGAGATCTGAGAATACTAATTCTAAGCCAGCCTGGGCACTAAAGTCTGTGAGACTCTTATCTCCAATTAACCACCAGAAAAGTGGAGTGGCACTGTGGCTCAAAGGACAGGGGTGATAGCCTTGAGCTGAATTCAAGTCCCACGACCAACAAAACCAAAAGAAACAGCTCTCTGAAGATTCAACAAAGCTAATAGACTAATGGACTTGAACTTGGCAGGAGGGATGTGCGTGGTGTGTGTGTGTTTGCACGTGCGCGCGCGCTTGCTTGTGTCACTCCTGGAGCTTAATCTGAGGCCCTGCCTACTATCCCTGAGCTTTGGTCAAGATTAGCACTTTATTACTTGAAACACAGTGCCACTTTTATGTGTATGTGGTTAATTGGAGAAATTAAGAAGAAATTCTTAAAGAAGTCTCATAGAAGTTTGGGTTAGCTTTGAATCATAATCCTCAGATAGCCTTCTAGGATTACAGATGTGGGCTACAAGGACCTGGTGAATTATTGAGAATAGTAACAGAAAGATGGAGCAAAGGGAATATGAACTGATGGCAATGGATAGGTTAAGGAATGAACACTAAGGGTAGGTGAAATGAATTTACATAAAGGTTACCTCCTACTGTAGGGCCACCTAGCTGGTGGCATAGAAGCCCAGGTTGCTATCTGTGCTTCTGTGACTCTGAGCAGAAAGGCACGGGTACACTGCTGGGCACACCCAGTGACCTGAGCAGTCCAGAGCCAGAGGGTCCCAGTGACCGTGGTTTGTGGCAGGGTCATATGTGTATAATGTGCAAACATATTAACTAAAATATGATATATAAAAGGGAGGATTTCAATGGTGGAACTTTTTTGAACAACTATCATTCAGTTTAGCAAAACAAATTTCAGGAAGCTAGCACATTGTTGTTGGGAGGAGGTAAAGTTAGAGAAGAGGTGATGTCAGATGAATGGAGAGGTGGGTAAATGCAGTGAAAATGGAACCAGGGAAATTGAGAGGATGGATAAGTTTGGAAGAGATGGGTGAGAAAAATTAAAGAGGTGACACTGATCAAACTGCATTGTACTCACAAACTCACATATTGAATTGAAAGCTATTTGGATAACTATTTAAAGATAAGAATAATTACAAAAAGTGAGAAATCTAGAATTTACAAGTATTGTGTTTCTGGTCCTTCCATTGGTATTTGGAGAAAGGTAAATACTATTCTAGACTTTGATTTTAGGCAGTTTTATGATATAGAATTCTTTCGGCAACAATTTAGCCTAATATTCTAGCTGACTCTGAACCAAAGGCAATGAATGTTCCATTTAAAAAGCAATGATCCGGGCCGGGAGTTTGGCCTAGTGGTTAAAGTGCTTGCCTAGCATGCATGAAGACCCGGGTTCGATTCCTCGGTACCACATACATAGAAGAAAGCCAGAAGTGGTGCTGAGGCTCAAGTGGTAGAGCTCTAGCCTTGAGAAAGTCCAAGGACAGTGCTCAGGCCCTGAGCTCAAGCCCAGGACTGGCAAAAAAAAAAAAATAAAAAAATAAAAAGCAATGATCCATCTTTGGTCCATAGAAAATTTTCATATCTGCATAACACAGAGTACTGGGTATCCCTTTATGCCCCAGGCTCTACTTTGGGTTTTCAAGATCATGTGATAATGACCCCTTACATGCTCTTTCTTCAGGACTGGTCTCTAGTCCAAGTTCTTTCTTGCATGAAAGGCCTTGTAATAAGGCCTTTCCTCACTGCTTACATACATACAGCTGTGGAATTTATCTCAGTTACTGTTAGAAAATGCTAGATAGAAACATGCTGAACAGAGGACTAACTCATTATTTTAACAGGCTCTCAAGAATGGCCTTGGATTCACAATGTAGCTCAGACTCACATTGAGCTTAAAAGTCCCACAACCTTGGCCCAAAGAGAGGATTGTTTGTTTTGGCTTACAGTTGCACAGATTTCTGCTTTAATCTTTGGCACTGTTCTGGCCCCACTGAGAAAAAAAAATAATGTTTTTATGGAGATTAAGGCTGATGTTACAAACTAATGGAGGAAAGGAAGAAGAAAAATGAGACAGAGCAGGGGCTAGGAAAAACCTTCAAAAGAGTTAGGTGTTAAAAGCGTATAGATAGGAAAATACAAGAAAGTTGGCAGCTGTCACAAATAGTTTCAAAGGCATGTGAAGTCTCCTTGATTAGTAGAGTCCCATATCTTATGAACAACTAGAAATTTGTGTAGACTTGCTCAAAAAGTACATGAATGAGATATTAAAAAATTAATACACAGTTTTCTTTCATGGTTAAAAAATAAGAAGCAAGATTAAATCACTTAAAGTACATGTGTTAAAATGGAATAATGAAGCTTCTTCTTCTTCCTCTTTTTTTTTTTTTTTTTGCAGTCCTGGTGCTTGATATCAGGGCCTGAGTGCTGTCATTGGGCTTTCTCAAGGCTAGAGCTCTACCCTTTGAGACACAGCCATTACTGGCTTTTTCTATGTATATGTGGAACCGAGGAAATGAACCCAGATCTTTGTGCATGTTAGGCAAGCACTCTACCACTTGGCCCAACTCCATTAAGGAAGGGAAGGTGGGTAAGGGGAAATGACTGAGGGAATGAATCTGATTGTTTTCTATGCATATATGGGCATGTCAAAATGAAACCTTATATAACTAATTAATGATAATAAAAATGTTTAAAATGCAATTAACTGAGAAGCTAAGATGTATGTGTGTATAACATGTTTGTCATTGTAGGACTGTTTGAAAGAATTAGAAAGAGTAAGGAAAGAAAACATTAAAGTAAACAATACCAAAATACAGTGAACCTCTGAATAAGAGCAAAATGAAGCACACGAAAATATCCTGAATACCTTGGCTATCTCATATTATTACAGTATTTCACCTTGTTGTATGATATATTGTATATATGCGTATTTGGTTATTTGAAATTGGATAGGGAAGGGGGGGAAACAAGATGGGGGTGGGGGGGTGGGTTGAGGGAAATGGGGACCAAGACATGAGAAAGAGTATCAATGTATGTGAAGTAATGCACCTTCTATCTGGTGAATATAATGTAACCCTTCTATTAATTACAAAAAAAATATGAAAAATAAAAATAAAATATTCTGAATAATAAGAGTTAAAATAATTATCTTTTGTATCAAAATGTGTTGCTTAAAAGTTTCTGCAAGAGCCATATAATGTGTGATTGTTGTTCTTAATGTACTATGTTATTTCTCATTTCTTTTGTTGTCCCTTGGTTATCTCATATCAGTACAGTATCTTACCTGGTTATCTGATATATTGTATATATGTTTATTTGAAATAGGATAGGAAAGGGGGGAAAATAAGATGAGGAGAGGGGTTGGGAGAGGGAAATGGGGACAAAAACTTGAGAAGGGGTAGCAATGTTTGTTAAGTAATGCACCTTCTATCTGGAAAATATAGTGTAACCCTTCTATTAATTACAATAAAAATATATCAAAAAAGAATGGATTTACCCAAAAAATTTTTTCTTCATTGGCTTGGTGGCTCAACTCTTATTAAGGAAAAGAAAAACTGTTTTGGGATAAGGAAGGGTTTTTGTAGTGTAAGGTTTTGTCTTAAACTGGTTTCTCTTTAAGACGGAATTAGGACACATTTCAAGAAATAGCAGAAGGTGTGGATATATTGTATTATTTGTATATAGTTAACCTTATTTTAAAGTCACCTTATGAAAATTAATTTCACCATATTCAATATGGTCAAAATTGAAAAAAGTCAAAATTCTTAATGTACATGATCTATAAAAGTCTTAATGTGAAAAAAGAATGATACAGATTAAATTAGTTTGGAAATGAGGAAGAGAGCGAGAGAGAAAGCGAGTGAAGGAGATGTATAATCAGTCAAGGTACATGGTATGTTTACTTTAACATATACATGTCAAAATGAAAGTCCTTATATAGCTAACTGATGTTAATAAAAATGTAAAAACAAGCTGAGTGTCAGTGGCTCATACCTATGGTCTTAACTACTCATAACTACAGATGAAGAATAATGAACCATAAATATGTATTCCAAAATATGAAGTAAGAAAAGATAAAAAGTTTGAATGTGGGTAGTGAAACTAAGTTTGCAGATCTTATTAGGAAGCCTGGTTGCTGTGTCATGAGAGAGGGGCTAAAATAACTCAAACACTCGCTGGTCCAGGGAAATAGGGTTGGTCACAGAATTTTTTTTCAACTAGACTTACCTGAAATGAATATTCAAAAAGTTGTATAATGAATATGATCTTCAAAAGGTCTTATCTATTTCATGGCTGTGAATATGATCTACATGTTAATGACTCATAAATGTATATCTTTTTGGGCCGGGAGTTTGGCCTAGTGGTAGAATGCTTGCCTAGCATGCATGAAAACCCGGTTTCGATTCCTCGGTATCACATACATAGAAAAAAGCTGGAAGTGATGCTGAGGCTCAAGTGTTAGAGCTCTAGGGTCGAGAAAGTCCAAGGACAGTGCTCAGGCCCTGAGCTCAAGCAAAGGACTGAAAAAAAGAAGTACATCTTTTTTTCTAGTCCTTCCTATTCAGCTATATTTCTTGGTTTCAAAAGCTTAGTACTTTACAATTTATTAGTTTCCTAAAAACAGTACTAGTATGCAGATCAGTTACGTAAGTAATAGTCAAGTTCATCAGGCTGGATTGTAGCTTCGGGTAGTATTTGGTCCAACCCCACATCTTCATCCTACACTAAGGCTAGAGAGACATAGGCTTTCTAAACATGTGCTTCTCAAAGAAAATCACAAAAGAGCAAGTGAAACAAGAAAGCATGTGTAAAGTCTAATAATCAGTTAAACAAAATGAGTTACACAGCTAAATCCAAGTGCCATATGTTCCTGCCATTAAGAGGCATTGAAAAGTTACGTGGCAAAGAATGTAGGTGTAATATCCTATTACCAGTGAATGAAGAATTGGAAACAATAATCTGACTTGCCACAGAACTCTGGTTCCATCTGTCTAGATAACTTCTCTAAATGAATGCATTTAGATACCTCCAAGTCACTTAAAATCCAATAAAGGCAAAATCAAACTTATGGTTTATCTCCTCCTCCTTCACGTATGCACACACCACTTATCCCTCTTGCAATAGTTCCTGTCTTGGTGAATGGCACCACCATCCATCCATCCCCTCTGTGCAGTTAGACCCCAGAAGTCATCCTTGACATTTTTCCTTTATCATCCCACCATAAGTAATCAACTGATACATCTTGTGAATTATATCATTCATCTTTTCAGTCTGTTTCCCTTCTTCCTTTCTTCTCTTCTTTCCTTCTTTTTCTTCCTCCCTTTCTGCTTTCCTACTTTTTGTACTTCCTTCTTGCTCTTCCTTTTATTTTTCTCTCCTTTCTTATCCCTTTGCTCCTTTCTTTTTTCCTTCCTTCCTTCTTTCCTGCCTTTCTCTCTTCCTCATCCCTTCCTTCTTTTCCATATTTCTTTTGAATGAGATCTCTATGTTGCCCAGTCATATTTTAACCTTCTGGGTTCAAAAGAGCCTGCCAACTCAGTCTACCAGGAGCTTGGATAACAGGCTTGTACCGCTGTGTTCAAGCATCTTTCTCCATTAACTGTTCAAGTTCCCATCTTTTCTTGATAGATTATTGCAATAAAATCAGTATTCTTCAAAAATTATTAAATCATTTGTATTATAAGATAACAATGATCTTTTAAAATGCTGTATATCATTTCTTTTCTTCTCTTTCAAGTTTAATTGTTTTTCATTCTTTGCTACTGAAATCTTAAATATAATGTATAGTACCTACATTGTCTTCTTGAAAAGTGAGTGACTAAGAGAGAGAGAAAGAGAGAAAGAGAGTTGCTTTGATAATACCACTTCCATTATTGTTCATGACAAACACAAGCTCGTGTGACTCAGAGACTTTGCCCATGCTTTTAGTTATTCTAGGATCCCTTTCAACATATTCTTTACCTCTTTTAATATCAATTCATCCCTCCTACCTGAGCTCTAATGTCCTTTCTTTAAAGGAATGTCCTTTCATCATAAAGACTGTTTCAGAGCTCTCAATATGCTCTCTTGGCACAATGTGTTCCTCTTAAAAAGTTTTTCACACTCACCAGTTGTAACTTTTGTGCAATCACCTAGGAAGAAAACCTGTGTCAAATGGAAAGAACTGGTTGCATGAACTGAACATATAGGAACTGACTGTTGTATAGAAAGTCACTGCCGACTCTAGAAGAAGAAAGAAGAGATGACATGATCAGTACCTAAACCCTGTGGAATGCCTGGTTGCTGTTGGAATCTGGATGGAGTCACAAAATGAGAGCTGGAGTCATAGCATCCAAGGAATTACTAATGGGGAGAAATATCTCTAACTAGTCCCTTCTCCCATGTTTCAGTCTCTAAAAACAAAATGATAGTATCGTGTTGGCAAGTTTTATTTATTTATGTGATTAATTTTATCCTGATTTTCTCCCATGGTAGACTGAGGTAGTTGAACCAAGGCCACATTACTTTTACTGGTTGTTAATTCTACAGTGCTTTTCATGGAGATTAACACTGTTCCTTAATGTTTGTGGAAGGTAAGATGAAAAAGTAGTGAGTAAAGAAGAAAGAAAGGAAGAAAGGAAGGAAAGGAGGAAGAGAAGGAAAGAAGGGAGGAAAGGAAGGTAGGAAGGAAAGGAGGGAGGTCAAAATGCTTGAAACGGGAAAATTTTAGTAACTAATATCTCAGGAATGTGTATACTTTTCATGTTTACCTCTTCCTCTCCCCCAACCCCCTGCTCTTTTTCTTCCAAAGTTTTACAATTATGTCCTATCAACTACATTTGTGTTGCTTGAGAAACTGGCAAACAAAAAACGCTGTGGTACTGATTTTGCACATTAACACACAAACACACACCACCACCACCACCACCACCACTGAAATTTCTTTTTCTCCCTTTAGCCATAGTTTAGCCACAGCAATAGATCCCTGGAGGTAGATTTTGTAGCCTGCAGAACCTGCTTCTGTCCAACCTATATCCTATATAGCAGATACCAAACTCCTTGTCTCCAAGTTGAAGGGATCCTTACCAGTCCCTCTTTTGAATTTGAGCAATAGATAAGGTAAAGTGAAATTTAAAGTGTACATATCTTTATCCATGTCAAGAAAATGATTGAACCAGGTTATGTCTTATTTGGTCTTATTTCCAGAACTTGTTTTGACAGTCCATTAACTATATTGGAGGAACACTGATATTTTGATCAAGTTGTCTTTTGGAATTTACAACTTCAAAAATAGATTGTTGCATAGGCTCCATGGTTTCCCTCATTTGTAATAATTGGTATATGTCTAGGATTCTTGTGGCAGAGGATCATAATAGCTCAAAAGCTATGTACAATGGTCATATAGGATGAGGCTTAGCGAAATGAACCCCAGAATATGAAAACAAGTTTATCTTTGTGATTGTTGTTCTTAATATACTATGTGAAGCTATTTCTTTTCTCTTTTTCCCCATTATGGTTTATCTCGTGTAGTTACTGCATCTAGTATATTGTATATATGTTAATATGCTTATTCATAATAGTGATGGGAAGGGGAAAAACAAGATGATTGAGTGGGGGTGGGAAGAGGAAACTGGGAGAAAAACATGGGAAGGAGTATCAATGTTCAAGAGATAATGTACCCACTACCTGATGAATTTAACTGTAACCTCTCTGTACATCACCCTGATGATAAAATAAAATTAAAACATAGATTGTTGTAACCATATTCACAGATTTGTATGGTAATAATCAGTGGGACATGACATCAGAGATCCTTTCCAACTATTTCTCCCTATAGTGCAAAATTGTGTGCAAACTCCCTACGATCCTTTATCTTGACAAAAAGATCATGTAGGTGGACTACTGGCATCCTGCTTTATTCTGTGCTCATTTCTTGATACCCTTAGTGGCCAATATGAGAAAGATAAGATGTTCTTCAAGCAGTCTCATGATAAACATCACTTGATGTAAGTCACTTCAGGCCATGAGTCAGACAAGCCACTACAGTGTCTGACTTGGACTGTTGTTGAGCTCCCAATTTGGGTTGCTGAGTTACTACACATGGATGAGAGTTGCCAGAGAGTTATTTAGATCTACAGCAGACATTTCACAAGAAAGAAATCTCTGTGACACTACTGCAATTTTGAGGTTGTTAGTGTATAAGTTTGTCTATTCTGACCAACGATGTTTACACAAATTAAAAGAAGATAGCTCAGCTCTAGTATTGCTTTGCTCTTCTTTTTTTTTCTTTTTTATCATAGCTTTAAGAATAAAAACAGTATATTGGGATGAAAACCAATATGACATAAAACTTAGTTTATTTGAGGTTTGGTTATTACAAATATTTTGAATATAGCTCTAATAAAAGAAAAACCTCCTGGATTAAACTGCCACATTCTTCTTTTAAAATAATGAGTTTTTTGGCCCCTAATTTTCCCAATGAAATGTTTCTAGGGAAGATGCAAGAAATTGTGTAATCTGGCAGGAGTGTTAAAATAAGATACCTTATACCTCAATTATATTCTCCTATTTCTCAAGAAGATTAATTTTGTTGGCCCTCAGACATTGTCTCTTTGGAGCATTTGTAAGAGCAGTTAAGCTGGAAGTAGTTGCAAAGATAAAGAACTTCTCAGTGTTCTAAAGAGGTTCACTTAAACCAGTGTCTGTGTGAATAAATAAACCAAGATTATATTCTCAGAGTGTCAAAGTGTAACTCAACTTACCCTCTTTTTATTATTCTTCCACCCCTTATCACAAGCTAAACTTGTTTCTAGAAGTCTATCTGCATATTATCTTTTCCTTCATTAGAATGTTGCACCGAAGATATAAGGAGTATCTGTGTGTATCCACAGATAAAAAGAGAGTCTGGCACACAGTATGTGTCCTGGCATGTCTTTTCCAATTGAATAAATTAATAGTTCAGAGTGATTCTTTCTGCAACCATGAACTCTAATATCTAGAGAACAAAATCAGATGTAATTTAACTTCCCCACGCAGCAATATCACAACCTGGAGGAGGCTAGCAAGGGGGTGGATGGGAACATTATTCTTTTTTTCCTTTTTTAATATATATATATATTATTGTAATTAATAGAAGGGTTACATTATATTCGCCAGATAGAAGGTGCTTTACTTCACAAACATTGGTACCCTTTCTCATGTTTTTGTCCCCATTTCCCTTCCTCACCCCTCCCTTCATCTTGTTTTCTCCCCTTCCCTATCCTATTTCAAATAAACAAATAAATAAACACACATATATATATATATACAATATCAGATAAAAAGGTAAGACTGTAACAATATGAGATAATCAAGGGAGAGTAAAAGAGATGAGAGATAACATAAGGACAACAATTACTCATTATGTGGCTTTGTTTCTATGTCTTGGCGGTCCTTTCATTTAACCTCATCCTATAGGGCCTTATGTATCTAGGTGGGAAATTCTTCTTAAAGGAGACCTTTGAGAATGGCAACAGAAAGTCCACTCTCATGAATTTACCTTAGACTAGGACTGGCTATTTGGCTATGACTAACTCACGTAAAGCCCTAGAACCACCACTTGAGCATGTCTTGAGCATCTCTACCAGGACCTAGCTTCGATTTATGTGAAATTTTAAGAAAGAAAAATACCTTTATAGTAAGAAAAGTGCTCTAGAAGGCTCTGCAATATTTCTGAATATTCAGAAGTAATATGGTTTTGAGAATATTTTATACCCATAGGACTTACAAGAAATCACATCTGAGTGAATTTGAATGATTGCCCATTATCTATGAAAAACTGTATAGAAAGATGCATACAAATAAACTGAAATCTTACAAAAGAAGATCATCCTCAAGATAAATAATAAGTGTATTTGGAACTGCTACCTCTTAAGTATTACTTAAACATGGGCAGCCTCATTGGCCACTGTGGCTTTTTGCATGGAAGTCGGGATAGGTCTGGATGACTTCACACAGGTGCAAGGTAACAGTGCTCAGCCCAGATCCTGGTCAAGGAGTTGTGGTTTGATTGGACTATTCAAACAGATGATGGCTAAAGATTAAATGTGTGAGAAGGGGGGAGTACCACAAACTGGAGTGGCAAATCCTCAATCAATCACAAATGAAAACAGGATAAATACTTTCTTCCTTTCTTCCCTGGACAGTAGACAAGCTTGAGCTTGTGTCATTTACAAGGTTCTTAGAAGAAAGGGAGTCCTTTGAGATCCAACTAGTGGCAGTGAGTTTCCTGTCTCTTCCTCATCACTCCCATCTCTCTTATTCTTTATTCTTGTTTTTCTTGGGTTTGAATTCACTAATAAATATTAGCTACACATTTTTACACCCACGCTTAATTTCCTGGGAACCCAGTCTAAAACATTGGCCAGACATTCTTATCTAAAACTGATGATAAATGTGAAAAGAAAAGTATGTTTGGAAAGTTGAATGTTTAGTGTGTGTATATTTTTGTTTCTAGTAAATAATCTAGAGAGAAGTCAACTTTATTAAGAACTCTGTAGAGACTTAATGGAAATAAAGTACAAATTACTGACATCAGAAATGTTCCCATAGATTACACTCAATACAGAAATCACAGGAAGAGAATTATTTACAGTATTTCATTAGTAAGCTCTTCAAAATTTCAACACTAGTTCACATCATTGTGTCTTATACATTTGCATTTATATCATGGTTTTACAGAAGGGAAACTATAATAGATTTAACTCACAGGTTCAAAGCCAAATAAGAACAGAGCAGAGAATGCTATAATGTGTAATTTTTTAGTCTTTAGCTAGATTTCTTCCACTGCATAGCTCTTTTTGCTTTTTGAGACCTAACTCTGTTTATACAATAGGCACAGGTGACACATATGAGTATTTTTAGGCAAAATGTAAGGGCGTTTGCTGAAATAGGCAGAAAACTTAAAATCCTTTAAAAAAGATATATGTAAAAATGGCACTTTACATATGATTCTGCCATCTAAAAAATATTCTATTTGAACTGCTTCTGTTTGGGACATTTTGTCCAATGACACCATGTTAATAACTTAGTTTGAAACTTCTGGGTTAGTCTAGTGCTTCATACTAAATGTGAAGCATGAGAGCTAAGAACAAGAAAAAACTATTAAGAGATAGAGAAAGGAAGGGAGAAAGACCTAGTAGAGAAATCACAAATTATTCCAGAATAAAGAGTTAGCAATCTGTTACTTTATTATTGTTGTTGTTGTTATTTTGCCAGTCCTGGGCTTGAATTAAGAGCCTGGGCCCTGTCTCTGAACTTTTTTTTTACTCAAGGCTAGTGCTCTATCAGGTTGAGACACCGCACCACTTCTTGGGGTTAATTTGAAAAAAGAGTCTCACAGATTTTCCTGTCCAGGCTGTCTTTGAACTGTGAACCTCAATCTCATCTTCCTGAGTATGAGTCACAGTGCCCAGCAAGGACACTTCTTTCTTGGAGTATTTAGCAGTGTCCAGCAGGTATATTTCTTTCTGAGAGTATTTAGGACTCAGGACTCCCCTTGAAAAGAATAGAATAATTTGTGGATTGTTGGGGGTGTGAGTGGGTGGGTTGATGAATGTCTTTTAAAGGGACTGAGCATCTGCACCTCTAGTACTTTTGCCTCCTAAGGTAAAAAGGACAAATTGGAGACATAATGAAAATTTATTAACTGTATTATTGGTGTGACATTAAAAGACTTCTGAGGCTTTTATTGGGTAAGATTTGAATCAGACATTCTCCCACCTATAGGTCACTGTTGCCACTCACACACACTGCTGTGAGTCTCGGCATGAATTAGAAAGGCAAAAACTGATGGCTTTGCTCAGTAGGAGAACCCTTACCCAGTTTGCCCAAGTCCTGAGGTGGTTCTCTAATACCACAAAAAAGGAGAAAAACAAAGAGGAAGACAAAGGAGAAGAGGAAGGGAGGAGAAGCCTCTTCTCAAGAGAAGAGGTTTGTTGCTCTTGATATTCTCATGTAATGGCTGCTCTGCTGGTCTTGACTGTTCTTGGAATATATATCTCCAAAATAATCAACAAAAATAATCAACAAAACAGGGTTGGAGACATGTGACAGGATGCCACTCTAGCAAGGAAGCCAAAATGAGTGTGAGGCTCTGAGTACAAACCCCAGTACTGCCAAAAAAGAAAAGAAAAAAAAGTGAATGCAATCATAATAGTCAATGTATATCATATGAAATGAGGAAAACTGAGGAGACTGTGGGGTTGGAGAGATGGGAAAGAAGAGTAACTTGCCTGGGTGCTTCATAGACTCTGCGCCTCCCCCCCCCCCTCTGTCTCTGTCTCTCTCTCTGTCTCTCTCCACACACACATGTGCCCTAGGTGAGTATGCATGTGCCACTTCTGGGGCGTAAACTTAGGACTAGCTCTTTACCACTTGAGCCATAGCTCCACTTTCAGATTTTTTTTTTTGGCTGAGTAATTGACCATAAGTGTCTTGACTTTTCTTTCCAGTGTAGCTTTGAACCAAAATCCTCAGATCTGTTTCCCAAGTAGCAAAGTTTATAAGCATGAACCACCAGCAACTGACACTAAGAAAAACATTTTTATCATCTTTCAGTAGATGTACAAAGAAATTGCTACTCAACAAAGCAGTTTATGAGTACAACAAATCTACCCAATTGTCCAGTGCCACAAGCATCACCTAACCCAGAATCAAAGCTTTTCCCTCTGCCACAAGATCTTCAATATTCCAGGCAAAAGTTGTACTATAAATCAGTCCTACAGTCTAGTAGGTTTCTTATGGCAATGAAAAGTTATTTAAACATTTTCCATGCTTCCTGCCTGTCCCCCACCTCTCTCTTTCTCTCTCTCTCTACATATATATATATATATATATATATATATATATATATGATTTGCAACCAAGCCCAGGTATTTCTCCTTGCTGGCAATTTTTTGATGTTCTTTCTTCAGTTCAGTTCCCCCAACCCTCAGGTCTTTACTGTGACACTACGAACTGTTTCTCCTGAGTAATGAGGTATAGCAAAGATTGAGCACACACTGACTATGTTCAGGTCTGGTGTGCTGCAATTAGGTGCAACCTTGGCCAAATTAATGATAATCTCTCTAAACTTCATGTTTCTAGACTACATATGAGAGCTAATATTAGTGTGATGATGGAATGGTAACATGCAAAAGATTTATATTTGAATGTGCCGTATAAGAAGTATAAGCACATTGGGCCGGGAGTTTGCCCTAGTGGTTAAAGTGCTTGCCTAGCATGCAAGAAGACCCGGGTTCGATTCCTCAGTACCGCATCCTTAGAAAAAAAGTCGGAAGTGGTGCTGAGCCTCAAGTGGTAGAGTTCTAGCCTTGACAAAGTCCAAGGACAGTGCTCAGGCCCTGAGCTCAAGCCCAGGACCGGCAAAAAAAAAAGAAGTATAAGCACAAAGCCAGAGATTTTTTTCCACTTATTGACCATTCCATGTCTGGCATCTATCATGGCATAGTATATAATAAATGCTCAGTACTGTGGCATAAATGAGTAAGACTCCGTGGTCATTATAATACCTCTCTGATTTAATCCCTTTCAGGATGTGGTAAACTATATTATTATTCAAAAATGTTTTCACTTCCCCTCAGTGGACAGGGATTATTCTTCCCTGCTTCAAAGAACTATACTATGACCTATCCAAGTAGAATCTGGAATACGCTGAATACTTTGAGGGGTTTTGTTGCTGTTGTTGTCTATGTTTTTCTTTTCTCTGTCACAAGTCCAGCAAGATTTCAGGTAGATGTTACTCTATCACTGGATTTCAAAATAGTGTCCCCATCTAATAGTATCAGACATGTAGAGTAAGTGAGAAATAAGCTTTGCTGTTTTAAGCCACTGAGGCACTGGGCCTTCTTCCTTAACCTTGCTTCTCTTGGCTGCTATTCACAAGCACACACATGAGTATGTTGTTCTCCATTAATAGCTAATAGAGAACTAAGGCACCACCATTTTCACCATCACATACAAGGACGTTCATCACTGGTTAACAGATCATCTCATTCTCTTTCCTGTGTCAGCCTGTTCTGAATGAACTGTTGTTCTTTCCACACAGAATTTTTCCCACATATCCTATGTATTTACTTAAAAATCTATTTCTACCTCTCTAACATGGTTACTCTTTGATGTCTGCATTTAGGAAAATCATCTTTTGACTCTAGTTCAATAGAACAGTAGACAGTTATCAGAATCATTTGGAGAACCATGTGAAACCTACACCACAGAGCCATGCTGAGTAGGAGCTGTAGCTTTGCAGCAGTCACTATGCTGTCTTGAGAATCTTACAACAGCCCTACCATTTTCAGCTGTTGAATGTGCCCAAGCCCAGCATAATCAGACCCTAGTCCCTCTCCTAATCCAATTCTGTATTCCAACTTTTTGTCCATGTGTATGATTGGCCCAATTCAAATCATACCCAGACCACCAGTTGCAAGATTCTGAAAAATGTTTTTAGCTAGAGAGAGAGTAGAGAAAATGATCTGCTTTTGTTTAAGAATAATTTGTCACCTTCAACATGTTCAAATGTGTTGACATTTGGTCTTCATATGAGATGCTAAGAAATGAGACAAGGTAAGAAATTTAGTCCTGTAAGAGGTAATTAGGGCTCTGCCACCATAAAAGCATTGATCCATTTCTGCAATTAACATATGAATGAATAACTAGGTTAATGTGTTATCTTGAGAGTAAATCTGATATAAAAAGCCTACATGCCTTAGTATTTATCATGTTCCCTAACTCTTGCTATTCAACAACACCCTTTATCTTCTCAGAGCACACAGCAAGACAGTCATCACCAGATACTTTTTCTTAACCTTGGACTGGAACTGTGAGTCTTTTTTTTTGCTCTATAGACATAATGTTTTATTACATAGATCAATATGTACTATGACATACAAATCCTCAGCCTAATTTTGATTATGTTCTAAAATCTAAGTCTGGTGATTGTATATAGAGTTTCCCTTCTTGAATACTTGTTTGTTAAACACGTCATTTGAAATATGATGTAAAAATCAATGTTAATAAATTCTTTTTTATTTTTTTATAATTTTTATTGTGATTAATAGAAGGGTTACATTATATTCTCCAGATAGAAGGTGCATAACTTCACAAACATTGATACTCTTTCTCATGACATGGTCCCCATTTCCCTCCTACCCTCCCCCCGCTTATCTTGATTCCCCCCTTCTCTATCCAATTTCAAATAACCAATTAAGCACACATAAAATATATCAGATAACAAGGTGAAAAATTGTAACAATATGAGATAACCAAGGGATGGCAAAAGAGATGAGTGATAACATAGCACATTAAGGACAACAGTCACTCATTATATGGCTCTTGTTTCCTTATCTTGGAGGTCCTTACATTTAGTGTCGTACTGTTTGGCCTAATGTCTCTAGATTTTGTTCTATTGTAAATCTCTTCTAGGAGAGCCCAAGGTTTCTACTGATTATGACAAATGAGGGAGACTATTGGGCCCATGTGGAACTGTGAGTCTTAATAAGCCTTTTTCCCCCTTGTAGCCTATCCAATCCATAGCATGTTATTAGCAATGGAAAATAGATTATCCTCGAAAGAGGCTGGAATAAATGCTGAGCAAACTCTCCCATATTCTGTAGCACATGGTTTATAAATTTTTATAGTGCTTTACTTTCAATAATATTTCTTCATTCACTTTATCTCTTGAAGATCCTTGGAGATTAGTAAGACAAAGAACATTATTTCATTTGTAAGAGGAAAATCCAAGGTTCAAGGAAGTCATAGGGTAAAGCTGAGTGAGGTCAGAACTCAGGCTTCCCAGATCCTACACCAGTGCTACATTCAGGACTCTAAGTTTTGCTAGGTCCTTGGCTCTCAGTATTTGATATTTTAGAGCAACAATTGCTGTTCTTTGCAAACAGTGTCTCTCTAGTTTGTGCTATCCTTAAATGAAGTGAAGTGGGCACTATCAGAATAGTGGTACTTCTACTTGAAGTTGAAAGGGGAGCAAAAACTAGGTCCCACATTTTTATTCTCACTGAGAATTTTCAGTGAAATATATAAATCTTTGTGGGTCACTCATATGTCTAGGTTTATCTTATTGCCTTGGATTTGTTCTCACCATTTGGATTTAATTTATCTGGGATTGTTCACAAACTAGAGGTTGACAGTGCTACTATTTTAGGCTCAAAATTATTGCTCTAAGCTAGTATTATAAACTCATAATATTTCATAATGAAAATTATACATGATTGATGGAAATCATTCCTAGCCTTTTTGAGAAGGGAAAAGCCTCTTTAATATATTAAAAAAAAACCTTTTCCTAGTTATAATACTTGACATAGTTTGGACATGTGTAAATAGAGAAAATACCAAATTCAGAAAGTTACTATGAAACAACTTCTATAATATTGATGCATATTTTAAAAAGTGTAAAACTACAGCCACAACAATACCAATGCTTTCTGTATGTAATTGCAAATTTGTATAGCTCCTTATATAAAATTTGTATATCCATTATATATAAAAGAATCATTCAAGATCCTCTCTGTCTCCCTAGGATTCCTCAGCCTACAATAGCGAAACCACTGGATTTAGGTATTACTTTTCCTGAGTAAAATTTCAGGGTGACTGTTTTTTTCTTAACCTTTTGGGAAGTAGACAGAAAGTGACATGTTATTCCATAGGCCTACGGAGATATAGTTCTTTTTAAAAATTCTTATTGCTTTTTGTTTCTATTTGTGTTGTAATATTCCTTATAACTCAGTTGCTGCTGCTTCACAATCATATTACAAGTACTGCCTAACTGTATGGTAGACTTTTTTGTCTTGGTGACATTTGCTTTTGGGGGAATGAATGTAGGGTGTGAAGCTCTTTTTTTGACCCATATCTCCTCCATTATGAGGATATCCCTGCTCAACTTAGATGTTAATGAAAAATTCTCTTTGCTCTCATTATTAGCATTGTAGGACAATTATTCCTACAGCTACTTGAAGCTGGCTGGCTTGCCCTTTGATGGTAGAGATCAAGAAGTCTCTTGGTTCCTTTTGGTTGGAGGTCATTTGGGGAGGACAGGGAGTCTCTGAAGTTCCTTTGTAAAATGGCAGTATTAGTGTGAGCCTTCATCATAAGTTTATTACTTAGCTAAATCTGAGTGCTCCATGGTATGTCATGCCAAATGTTTTAAACCTTCAGTTTTATGTATTATTTTTTTACCTCCCATCAAGTATTAAATTTCTTTCAACTGGAATATACTAATTTTAGAAGAGTTGTCCAATATATTGGATTTTTCTTAGATGTATTACCACACCATAATACTTGGCATGATTGCTACAAACCTTACATGTTTTTCTGTCACTTTTGAAAACTATGGATTTTTTCTCTCTTGTGAATATCTGACTGTATTTTAAAGTTAAAATCATTAAGGAAACAGAAAAGTGTTTCAGCCCTTGAATATATAATAAATATAGTTCAAGTTTCACCAATTTTGCAAGAAAGCAAGCAAGATTTCAGTCATCCATCAGCCCACAATAACTTTAATTGTATTTTAGAAGCCTATGAGATAATGGTAGCAACTGAAAAAGGTCTGTCTCATTTAAATAGTTCTATCAGAGCTAATTAGTACCAGAGAATTCACCATAATTTGCTTCCAAGTTGTCAGGAAGGATGGATTTTTTTCTTTATATATTTTCTTCTAGCTACTTTTCAACCTATCCTAGTACAATTCTACACTTGCTTTAATGGAGCTTTCTGTGCTTTATTTCTTTTTTTTTCTTTTTTTATTGTAATTAGTAAAAGGGTTACATGATATCTGCCAGATAGAAGGTGCATTAATTCACATACATTGATACCCTTTCACATGTCTTGGTACCCTTTCTTTGTGATCATAAAAACCCATGCATTTTTTATTATAGAGAATTCTGAGACAAAAATGTATATTTAAAAACTATTAGAGATCAAGATGCATTGTATATATAAACTGCTTTGTTAAATGCCAAGTTCAAGACATAACCTAAAATTGAGAAAAGGGAGGGAACAGGTGGGTTGGGAGGGATTGGTCAGAAGGTTGAGAAGGTGACATTGATCAAGATGCACTATATTCATATACTGCTCTGGTGAATGACAGTTCCTTTGTACAACTATTTAACAATAATAAAAATATTCAAAAACAGAGACACAATGGAATTCTATGCTACCATCAGAAAGAATGACACCACCCCATTTGTAAGGAAATGGAAAGACTTGGAAAAATAATATTAAGTGAAGTAAGCTAGACCCAAACGAA